>NC_140435.1:2500000-5000000 GCF_965140295.1 Lepidochelys olivacea | reverse complement strand
CCCCAGTTAAAAACCTCTTCATTTAGCCACCTGTCGGAGTCATTGTGGGGCTCCCCAGGGTTAGTGCCCATAGGGCTTAGTGATTGAAGCGCCTGCCTCCAAGCCATGCCATGGTATATCTTGGAGGGTTGGTTTGCCACAGCCCTAGCAGCTGCAATAATTACGTCAGTCCCCGCACAACCGCCGCACCACCCCCCCCCCCCGCCACCTCAGACAGGTTTGGTGCAGGACTTTGGGTAGCTTACAGTGCAGGGGAACCCCGGGAGCAATGTAACCTACCAAATACACAGCCAGCAGGGAAATGGCCAGTGAAGGCAGCTTGCACAAATATTTCATCACACTGCTCACACTTTCACGGAATGGCAGGGCTGACCAGTCACTGCACATTCCACGAGCAAACTGCCCAGAACGTGCGTAGGGAGCTGATAAACGTTGGAGCCACCATTAACTGAAGGTCTGAGCTGGAGAGGAGCTGGAATATCGATGTTAAGACCATCCACAGGTTGTTGCTGTGCATTTAAACACCCAGGTATTTTCCACTATCCTGCTCTTGGAGTGTATTTTGCATGAGGGTTATAACCATCCCTGAAAGGACCCTGAGGCTGGCTTGGCACACGGTGTTCCTGCTTGTACAGAGCAGGCGTCTGACCAAATGGACACGGCCCAGCCCCTAGTCTGCGCTTCTAGTCAGCACAGATTTACGCAGTGTTGTTTTGCCATCAAACCCGACTCTAGGTAGGAATTCAGGGATTAGCAGGTGAGGGAGGAGGGTTGTGTCCTCAGGCTAAGCAGCTGCTATTTTTGAAGCCGTGTGAAAGAGGATTGAGACCGGCTTAGCCTTGCTCACTGCCCATGCCAGGAGACAACGTGTCAGGATCCTTCCCAGGCTGGGCACCAAATGTGACTGAGGGGTGTCACATCAGGAGCTGAAAGGTTTTTGCAACATGATGAACCCGAAGGAGGTGAAGGAGCCTCATCAGTCCCACCTCGCGATTTATCAAGCTAGGGTTCAAAAAAGAACTAGATAAATTCATGGAGGATAGGTCCATCAATGGCTGGGATGGTGTCCCTAGCCTCTGTTTCCAGAAGCCGGGAATGGGTGACAGGAGATGGATCACTTGATGATTACCTGTTCTGACTGACTGGCTAAGCAGCAGTTCTGAAAAAAAGGACCTAGGGGTTACAGTGGATGAGAAGCTGGATATGAGTCAACAGTGTGCCCTTGTTGCCAAGAAGGCCAACGGCATATTGGGCTGCATTAGTAGGAGCATTGCCAGCAGATCGAGGGACGTGATTATTCCCCTCTATTCGGCACTGGTGAGGCCACACCTGGAGTATTGCATCCAGTTTTGGTCCCCCCACTACAGAAGGGATGTGAACAAATTGGAGAGAGTCCAGCGGAGGGCAACAAAAATGATTAGGGGGCTGGGGCACATGACTTACCGGGAGAGGCTGAGGGAACTGTAGTTATTTAGTCTGCAGAAGAGAAGAGTGAGGGGGGAATTGATAGCAGCCTTCAACTACCTGAAGGGAGGTTCCAAAGAGGATGGAGGTTGGCTATTCTCAGTGGTGGCAGATGACAGAACAAGGAGTAATGGTCTCAAGTTGCAGTGGGGGGGGTCTAGGTTGGATATTAGGAAACACTTTTTCACTAGGAGGGTGGTGAAACACTGGAATGTGTTACCTAGGGAGGTGGTGGAATCTCCTTCCTTAGATATTTTTAAGGTCAGGCTTGACAAAGCCTTGGCTGGGATGATTTAGTTGGTGTTGGTCCTCCTTTGAGCAGGGGGTTGGACTTTCCAGAGGACTGTACCCCTTTCAGGAGTCAGATTTGTCTTGTGAACCCCCAAGTTACACCTCACTTAACAACAACTTGCTTACAAAATCAGACATAAAAATACAAGTGTGACAGTGCACTATTACTGAAAAATTGCTGACGTTCTCATTTTTACCATCTAATTATAAAATAAATCAATTGGAATATAAATATTGTACTTACATTTCACTGTATAGAGCAGCATAAGCAATTTTTAGTTTGTACTGACTTTGCTCTTCCTTTTTATGTAGCCTGTTGTAAAACTAGGTAAATATCTAGATGAGTTGATGGACCCCCTGGAAGAGCTCTGCATACCCCCAAGGGTACACGTACCCCTGGTTGAGAACCACTGGCTTAGAAGAAGAGCAGCTCAACAGATCTGTCCAGGAGGAGGCAGAACTGGGTGGAGCCCAGAGGGAGCTAAAAGCAGCATTGAAATCCACAGCCATCTTTCCCAGCAACACTGGTGCCGTTTTCCTTTCACAGGCGTTGGCTTTTTACAATCTCTTTCCAAAAAAATTTTTATGTTGAATTTTTTTGTTGAAAATTTTCAATCATGAAAACGATCGAAAATTTCCATTTAACCAAAACCAGCAGGTTGTGAGTAAATGACACTGCTCTATAACCATTTCCAGAGCCTTCTTGCTAAAATCATTGTATGAAAAGCTCCATGGAAAGTTTAAGAACTTGGAAAAAAAATTCAGTTTTGACAAAAGATTATTTTTCAACAAGAAATCTCTGCACTGGAAAGATGTGTGCAGAGAGCTTCTCTCTGTGTGTTTTAAAAGCCCTCATGGGGGGGGGCAGTCCTGCTGCCCCTGGAGTCAGTGACTAAACTCCCATTAACCGGTGGGGGAGATTGGGGCCCAGCTGGGTGTGACTGTGCAGCACCTGAAACACACGGTGGGGAGGGCACATTACAAACAACTGGACTTTCCTCAGTAGCAGGGGGTCCAGCTCTAACTACAGTGTTTGCCTCCCCCTCCCCTTCTTCGTAGGTCCTAAAACTGCCCCCTGCTGCCTGGGGCCAGGCTGAAAAGCCATCTCTGCAGTCTCAGCGTGTGACTTAAGGAAAGGAAGATGCCAAGATCATTTGGTTGTGAAGCTCTCTCAGAAACCTGGAGTCAGAGACTGACCATGACGACTTAACCTGCAGGCAGACCAGATTTGCCTCCATCCCCCTCCCGCTGCAAGCACCAGCCTCAAATCAGGATCCCAATCCCACATTAAATGGCCCTTAACAGCTGCAGTTTCTGAGAAGACGTGAACTGTCTCAGGGGCAGAAGGAGGCAGCCACATCTTCCTGTCTTCGGGGGCTGTTTGCTCCTTTGGAACCCCCAGTTTGGGGACTTTGGGGGGGTACAAGTTATGGCTACTTGCTCGTCGTGTTCCTATCTTGTGCTGCACTGAGAGGCAGGCGAGAAGCCAGCAGGGGGAGGTAGAGAAAGCTGCCCCCTAGTGGCTGGGAGATGGAACTTGCTCACCCCAGGAGCCCTGCCGGTGTGTGACATTTCAGCTGGGATGAAGAGTAACAGCAGGTGCAGGGACAGGCTGAGCCCACCAGCTCATTCCATACATCAGAGCCGCTGCTAACCTGGACCACGTGACATGGAGAAGAATGACTCTGTATCCCAGACCTAGGCCCCATGAACAGCCACCAGGCTACTGCAGCCTTGCCAAAGGAAACCCCACTCCAAGAACTTCTGTCCTATGTTTAATAGTTACTCTGAATTCATTTTACAGGTTGCATAAGGCAGAAATGTACAGACATTTACAGGCACACTGTACAGGAGTTTTCCATCATATATTAGTGCTTTTGCTATATACATATCGTACAGCCTGCAAGGAGGCCTTTCCATGGACAACGCTTCACAATGGTTCTCTCCACCACACTCTGTGGAACTGGAACCAGGTGTGGACCTGGTTTTAGCCCACAAAAGCTTATGCCCAAATACGTTTGTTAGTCTCTAAGGTGCCACAAGGACTCCTCGTTGTTTCTGAATGGAGCTGGGAAATTTAATTCACTCAGTTTTATTTTAAATGCACCAAGTCCACAGCTTTTGAAATGGTATGTAGGTTTTAGCCATGTGACAAAGGCCACAACAACAATTTGAGGGGACCAGGGGCACGCAAAGGCATCTCAGGCTTAGGCTGCTTTTCTTTAGTCAAAGCATTTCCCAGGTGCTTTAGGCAAGCTAGGTGCCGTTTTGGTGTAATTGCCCCACTGAGCCAAGTGGTAGCAGCTGGAGATGGGGCAGCATAGCATAGGCTCACACTGGTGAGTGGCTCTTGGAGGGTTGGCTCCTGGGAGCAGATTGCAATTGAGGGAGGGAAGTTCCTTGTTGCCCTGACTTATTCCTGCTGTTCCTATAGGACAGGCATCAGTGGCAGCCACAGCTCCCAGCCACCATGTCATCATACTGTTTAAGGACAACATTCTCATCATCATCAAAGTAGAGGAGGTTGATGGAGAAGAGTTTGTCTGGGACACAGCAGGGGCTACTGACGTCCTGGCTCAGTTTGAGGGCATTGATGATGGACTGCACTGTGGCGTGGTTCGTTGGTCTCATGTTCTCGCCCAGGGGGAAGGGACAGGATCCTTTACAGTGATACGCGTTGTAGCTTTTCGGGGAGATTATCCATCCTGACCAGCCGATTTCCTCAAAGTCCACAGAGAGGAGTTGTCTCTGGCATGGCAGGAACCGATCCAGCGAGCGGGCAGTCCGCGCCCCACTCACTTCTGGTACGAGCGGCTCAGCCGGGAGGTCTGGAGTCTTAGGGCTCAAATCTAGGAGGGAGTAACGAGATCAGAATAACATCCCTTATTGATCAGACAAACCTGAAATGAGACTGAAAGCAAGGTTGCAAGTGTGAACCACCCCCTTCCTGCACTCACTATCAGCCTCCCCATCTAGTCACTCAGCCCCCTTCTCAAAAATCCCAGTGTCAATCTGAATCATTGAGCACTTTGGGACTGATTCTTCTCTCACTCACACAGGTTTAAATCAGGAGGGACACCACTCGAGTCCATGGAGTTGCAATGGAGTAGAGAAGAGACTCAGGTCCAAAGAGTTTGCATCCATCATGGAGCTGACATAGCATGAGAGAAAGGCAGATACATGCCTAAAAGGCTGCACCCATGTCCAAGCCTAGCTCTCTAAAGAGTTTGTTCTGCTGCACAGTAGAAAGGAACTGCAAACCCTTCATGTTCCATTGTTTGCCATGGAGCTTTAGAAAGCAGGATTTGCTTTACCAGATCAGAGCATTGGTCTGTCCAGTATCCTGGCTCTAACTGTGGGCAATTCCTCGAGGCAGCCATCCCTGCAATACACCTGGCTAATGCCACAGTGATCTGTGTAAGGAGGAAAGATCTGATCCTTTTGGAGACCAGCTGATGAGCCTGAACCATGACATTTCATTAGCCCATCCCAGCATAATTACAAGTGTTATTATCCAACAGCAGGAAATTCCACTGCTTGATCACTGCCACAAGCTGGAGGGAAGCAGCATTTCTTTTCATTTGTGTTAAATTTGCAACCACTAATTTAACAGTGATGCCCCTCCCCCGTTCCTCTTTCATGGGACAGCATAAAAACAAGGGTCTTTAATACTTTATACTTTGCAGATAACTAGCCACTTCCACCTGAGGCTCGCACAGTGCTTTTCAGGGGCAGGCTGGGGAGCGATTGTTATGCCCATTTCACAGAAGGGGAAAGCTGTGCAGGACAGAGAATTACAGTCCAGTTCTGCTCTGAGAGAGAACTTTACCCAAATGGCTCAGGGGACGGGGGGGAGGAGGCAGTCTGCCTCTCACTCTATGTTGAATCTCCTCAGATTACACATAAATTATCTCAGCTGCCAGCCCTGCAAACTCACCCTGGATCAGAGTCCCTGGCTCCCTGCATTGCACCCGTGATGAACAAGAGCAAGTATAGCTGGAACTTAGCTGGTGAGGCATGGAGCCATGGACAAGCCAAGCCCCCCTCCCACAGCTGGCCTGGGCTCCAAACGGGTTAGAAGCGTTCAAAGCAGTGACCCCTAGTTTAGTCAGCAGGGCCCAGATCCTCAAGTGTATTTAGGCACCTAACTCCCATTGGATGGAAGTTAGGTGCTTAAATACCTTTGCAGATCTGGGCCCCAGCAACCGTGACTTCGAATGGTGAGTAAGGAAGTGATTGCAGCCCCTTTGCAGAGAAGAGCTGGACTTTATTCCCTCATTATTTCATCGACTCTGTGTCCTTCCCTGCGGAGCATGGGTGGGTTTGCCTGACCTGGGAGGCTGCTGATGGGCAGAGCAGCTCCTCGTCTCCCGTCATCAGTGAACAGAACCAGCATGGGCTTCTTGCTTTCATGATGATCTCTTCCTGATGCAAATCGCACCATGCTGGGATCCACTGGAGCACTCCCCAAGCCGCGGACAGTCACCAGCAGGCCGTGGTTACTGCTGTCCTCTTCCATCCAGTCACGAACCTGCAAAACCACACAACAGTCAGCATGGCAGCAGCACCTGTGAAGGGACAGGACCCAGCCCCCAGGAAGGCACCGTGAGGTACAGAAAGGAGATACTGGGTACCTATGCATCTTCCAAACCAGTGAGGACGTCTCAGTCCTCAGATTGTGTCAGTCCAAACACCTACAGCCAGCCCTGCCTGATGATGGCTAACACACAGATCAGCAGTGGGCAGTGAGGCTCACCAGCCCTGCTATTCCCCTGTCCTGGGGTTGAATCCTGCATGCAGCCAAGGGGGACAAGCAGCACACGTGTCCCTGCCCTTGCCTGTGCTGAGCCCTGCAGTCAGGAAAGGAGATGAACTGAGCTTCCCTGAGAACAACTCCGCTTGGGTCTGATCCCAGGTTGGAGCCAGAGCTCCCCAGACACCCCGGCCGGTGCTATTTCTGTGCAGCTCTCAGTGGGCCCAGAGCTCACCCTTTATTCTAGAATCCTGTGACCGATGGCTAAAGGTTGCTCTATAAGCGAATGGACACATTGCCTCTCAAGCCCTTACAGAGGAAGCCCGTCACATCTCCTTGGTGCCTTTTCTCTCCTGACTAGTTCTTACATTAGTTAATATTTCTGGAAAATATCTTCTTGTTTCATAATAACCATGGATCTAGACACACCTGGTTTGTGATATTGAGCATATATTTTTTACCATGGTTCATATTAAAAATATGTACATTGCTCTTGGTATCACCCCACATATGTAGACACTGCACCGGATGTCACCCTGCAAATATACACATGGTGCCAGGCGTCTCTCCCGAAATACACACTCTCAACACTACACCACCTGCCCCTTGGCATGGTGGGCTCAGTCTCTCTGGTTTCGAGGGAAGACGCCCCATTACCAAGGGAAGAGATGTTTGTTCCTGGTTGCCACCAGCCCTGCAAACTCAGCCAAGGATCAGTCATGGTGGGTTCTTTCTGGCTCCTGGATCATCCCTTCGGAGCCTGACCCAAATGGTGGATTATGGATGTGGTCAAGACACAACCCTGGGTTTAGCAGGCCAATGCTCAAACCACTGAGCTTTCCATCTCCCCTTTCCTGATCATAACCTCACTTCAAACTAAATTTTAGCAGAAATCCAGACTTCTCTGTCCCTTTCTCAGACTGTGAAGATTATAGCCAGTGTCCTAACGACATCTGTACTGTAACATCTGGGCTGTCCATGCTCACAGCTGTGTTACTCAGGGCTACATCTGGTTCTAGAGGAGCCATTTCAATACGGTTCAAAAGCAGTTCTGTAAATAAGATTTAAACCCGGCTGGCCTGGCTAGCACAGCCTCAGTGGAAACCCCTGCAGGTCACCTCTGTTGATTCAAGAACCCAGGGTTGTGAAATGGCTGGATCTGCTGTCAAGGCTGCAGTGTCAAAGGAGAGGGCCAGCAGACTCAGCCAGCTTTTTCAAATGGTTGCACAGAAAAGCCTCGAAGGTGCCACAAGTCCTCCTGTTCTTTTTTGCGGATACAGACTAGCACAGCTGCTCCTCTGAAACCTGTCAGAAAAGCCTTGACAGACATCCCCTCCCTCCCCTCCCCCAGCAGCTGCCCCTCTAGGCTGAAGCAGCTGGAGGCCAAGGAAGGGCATTGGGAGCTCAGTTTGCTGACAGAAGAGATAGGAAGGTTTCATTCTTCCTCTCTGTACACATCTGAATTTAGGCTGAAGACACTTACAGCTTGTGTGATGCCAAACACCTCCCAGCCAGAGCCCTGCAAAGCGATAAGTCTGGCTGCTAGCAGCTTCTTCCCTTCAAAGGAATCCAGTTTGTTCTTGTCCAGGACTTGATAGACACTCACCTGGGGATAGGGAATACAAGGCAGTTAGCACCAGGAGCCACTGGAAGAGGAAAATCTCATTGAAAGTCTATGTTTTAAAGGAGAAGAGATGGGGGAAAGTCAAGTTAGCCTAGTCAGAAACCTCTGTAATCTAAGGCCTGGTCTACCCATAAAAATTGCACCAATTTTTTAGAAACTGATTTACTTAAATTTGTGCAACTTATTGTGTGGACACTGAAATTGATTTAAAAGTGGTTTATATTGATTTAGCTTAAGTCAGTAAGGATCCAACTTTGGTGAGGTCAGCACACAAACCAGGAGCCAAATCCCACTTTCAGTAAATGTACAAGAGTCACTCCAGATTCATAGTAGTGTCACTAGAGCAGAATATGGCCCATGCACTTTCCAAGCAGAGGCATGTGCGCTTCTCATCTCTCCTTACCTGGCAGAAGTGATGTCTCTTGTAGAAAGGTCCCTCAGCCACCTTAGTCCGCAGTCTGAAGAGATGCAGCTCTGCTGTCAGGATCCTCTCGTTCTTAGCCACACTCGATAAGATGAACAGGAAATGCATCTCATCACTGTGAGCTGGACCAAAGGGTCAGATTAGAAACTTTGGTGACCCCAGTTTCAGCCAAACTAAAAGGAACATCACATGGGCACATTCTAAACACTCTATTCTGATGCTGCACATTCTCTGGGAGGATGTGCTTCATCAGCGCATATGGGATACTGCTTACTCCAGGCCTCCCCTTGGCTTCTAGGATTCAAACAAGCACCAAGAGCCCTGGAAAACTACACACAAACTCTAGCAGATCATTAGGGCAACCGAAGCCACCAAGAGTTCTTACTTTTATCCAAGAAGCTGCGGACGGTGTTTCCCTCCAGGATGTCAGGGTCTTTGGTGATGCCATCAGCTCCTGCTACCGTGTTGTACAGGTCCACCATGTACTGGGGAGGCTGCTTGATATGATGGGGAGAGCGGGGAGGGTCTTCTATGCCAAATACTTCCAAAAGCCTCCTAAGAGCCTCTGTTCTTGTGTCTTCTGAATCCTCCTCTGGAAGGACATTGGGGGGTCTGGGATTGCAGCTTTGCAGCCTGGCAAGAAGCAGCAGCAACAGGAGTCTCAGCATGGCTGTCCTCTTCCAGTCCCCCTGCATAACTCCCACCCTCTATCCAGCACCACATTTATAACAGGGGGGAGAGATGGAATTAAGTCAAATATGTAAATGAGCCATCAGGAAGGGTAAAGAGAGCTAATTGCAGCGCTAACAAGGTGTGAAACTGGGCTACTGAACGCCTTTCAGCAATTAGCCCAGTACACAAGCTGTATGGAGCAGGAAGCCCACTTGTGTACTCTTGTTATTTGAGAGCAGAATGTGGAGGGAAGGGAGCAGGCAGGAAGGGCACCTGCGCTGCTCTCTGGAGTAAACATCCATGTCCATTGTAGTAAGGCACTGGCTGAGCCGAGTTTGCTCTCCATAGGAGACTAACTGCCTTCTAATGATGGCATTAATGGGGCAAACAGGAGGACCTTTGTGCTCAGGAATTGAACAGCTCTGAACAAAGAGTGTAGAAAAGGGTGGAATGGACTCTGCCCCTCATGTAGCAGAGGTAAGAAATGCACCTGACAGATAAGAACCACTGTCCAGAGTGATGAGAGATCAGGGCCAAGAGACATTTTCTAGTGCAATATTCAAGGAAGATACTTCAAACCATGCATAACATTGGGGGGTGGGGGGAGGAAAGAGAGGGCAGGGACAACAGACTGCCACTAGTCTGAAAACAAATACCTGGACCTCGGGAGAAGTGCAATAGACCCACCACCTTCAACCACCACCGTTATAACCATCTAGATCTGTTCTGAGCAGGGTTAGACGCTCAGGTGATTAAAATAGCTTAATACTGTAGACACAGTCCCATACTGACTGGATAGAGGGGCTCAAACCCCATTCCCTGCTGTGAAAACAACTCCTGGGCATATGGTTGTTGCACTGAACTACCTCCTAACAGCAAATCAGTGCTCAGTCGGGGCTAGTGGATCAGGCATTGCTGTGGGACAGCTCTGTCCCTACCCTGCTGAGAAGTCACTTGCCCTCCGTTTCTCTTCCTACCCTTTGTCTGTCATGGCCATTTATAATGTATATTCTTTAGGGTGGAGACTGTGTCACTACGTGTCTGGACTACCATGGCAGGCTCCAGGTGCTACCACAATACACATGAGAAATAAGAACCGTTTGCCAGGCTGGTGAAGATGAGGTACACCTCAGGCATGCCAGGATGAAAAGCCAAGAGAAGTGTGAGAGCAACCCCAGATTGCTCATGAGCTCTTGGCCTTAATATGGGCCCCTCCCAGCCAAAGCTATTCCCTTCACGATGAAGTGAGCTGTAGCTCACGAAAGCTTATGCTCAAATCATTTGTTAGTCTCTAAGGTGCCACAAGTCCTCCTTTTCTTTTTGTGGATACAGACTAACATGGCTGCTACTCTGAAACCTGTCCCCTTTCGCTCACTTTACTCATAAAGTGGCTGAGAAAGTGCATAAAGCCGTTTTAAACAGAGGAGTGAATAGAGCCCACATCTTCAACATGAAAGACTGTTATCCCCTTAGTCACACTGCTTTTCAGCAGACACCTGCTAAATCTCTGTTCTTGGGTGTTCAATCTGTACATTCCTCTCCCAGATCCAGGAAGAGAAACCAGGACGCATGATTCTCAGCATTCTACTGTTGTCTAGAAAATATTTGTGCAACCCCTTTGTAAAGTGTTTGCTTTCTTAACTAGCAGAGGGTTGTGGTGAGGCTATGGAGATCATGCTGCTCACTAGGTGGAATGGGGGAGCTTGGGGATACCCTTGATAGAATTTCTGTTTCCCTGTTTAGTTAAGGCTATAGAATCATAGAATCATAGAATATCAGGGTTGGAAGGGACCTCAGGAGGTCATCTAGTCCAAACCCCTGCTCAAAGCAGGACCAATCCCCAACTAAATCATCCCAGCCAGGGCTTTGTCAAGCCTGACCTTAAAAATATCTAAGGAAGGAGATTCCACCACCTCCCTAGGTAACGCATTCCAGTGTTTCACCACCCTCCTAGTGAAAAAGTTTTTCCTAATATCCAAACTAAACCTCCCCCACTGCAACTTGAGACCATTACTCCTCGTTCTGTCATCAGCTCCCACTGAGAACAGTCTAGATCCATCCTCTTTGGAACCCCCCTTCACGTAGTTGAAAGCAGCTATCAAATCCCCCCTCATTCTTCTCTTCCGCAGACTAAACAATCCCAGTTCCCTCAGCCTCTCCTCGTAAGTCATGTGTTCCAGTCCCCTAATCATTTTTGTTGCCCTCTGCTGGACTCTTTCCAATTTATCCACATCCTTCTTGTAGTGTGGGGCCCAAAACTGGACACAGTACTCCAGATGAGGCCTCACCAATGTCGAATAGAGGGGGACGATCACGTCCCTCGATCTGCTGGCAATGCCCCTACTTATACATCCCAAAATGCCATTGGCCTTCTTGGCAACACGGGCACACTGTTGACTCCTATCTAGCTTCTTGTCCACTGTCACCCCTAGGTCCTTTTCTGCAGAACTGCTGCCGAGCCATTCGGTCCCTAGTCTGTAGCGGTGCATGGGATTCTTCTGTCCTAAGTGCAGGACTCTGCACTTGTCCTTGTTGAACCGCATCAGATTTCTTTTGGCCCAATCCTCTTAGTTGTCTAGGGCCCTCTGTATCCTATCCCTACCCTCCAGTGCATCTACCTCTCCTCCCAGTTTAGTGTCATCTGCAAACTTGCTGAGGGTGCAATCCACACCATCCTCCAGATCATTTATGAAGATATTGAACAAAACCGGCCCGAGGACCGACCCTAGCTAAGTGTCTCTATCAAACTGGATTTTGCATTTTCTAAAATGTACAAAAATGTCAAATCAACCTGAAAAACTAGGAATTTGGAAGTGTGAGAAAGGATTCACAAGGTCATGTCAGACAGAGCCAGGAACAAAAACTAGCTCCCTCATGTAGCACAACCAGTAATTAAGCTAAATGAATGTCCTTGTCTATGCAGACTGTTCAGTGCACCTATTCCTGCATATCCATCTCTGCTAAACACAGTGAGACATGCAGATGAATTTTCCTTGTAAACAGTTGCACACAAACACAGGTCTGTGCAGTGAATGAGGCAAGAAGTTTGAAAGAAAAGATGATGAGCCTATGGTTGATACAATGGACCACAGTAGGACTGGTTTCTATCTCTATCTCTGCACAGATTTCCTATGTGCTCTTGGGTAAGACATTTACCACAGAATGTTTCTAGGTGGCTAGTAATTTTGGCCTTAATCTCTCTGGGCCTCAGTTCCCAGGGTACAATGGGAATAATACTCCTGCCCTGCCTCACAGAAGAGCTGTGTAGAGAGAAGGAAGAGGCATTGGAGAGATGGGGATTGAACAGAGCCTTCTCAGGTAGTGGGGCAGAAGCTGGGCTCGGGAGGGGGCCTGGACCTCTGCTGTGCAGGGAGGGAGTAGAGAATGGGGTGCCTAGGAAAAGCAGTTTGGAGAGCTGGAAGACAAAGCCAGAGACTCTCTTCTGTGGTTTGTGTAGTGACCCGACCACCACCTTAGGTGCTGTAGGAAGCACAGAGGGGCCATGCCCACCCCTCCAGCCGTTGGGTCACTTCTTGTCAACTTTTGTGACTTTACTGTGAGTCTCACGATATTTGGTGTTTTTTTCTTAAATCCCCAGTTTCTGGAGTCATGGGATTATGTCAAAATCTCAGTTTCTTTCTTCTTACTTTTTTTAATGTAATTTTCTAACCCTTGTGGTTAAAAGCTTGAAAATATGCCCTGAGAGTAACCTAAAGTCTCAGAAACCTGAAGATTAAGGGGGAAACTCCCCACTACCACATTCAAAATTTTAAAAAACCCTCATGATTTTTAGGCCAATCTCTTGTATTTTTGGACCTGAGTCAAAATTTTTGAACACTTGAGGTTGGCAATACTGGGGGGACTCACCATCCCTTAAGAACAGCCATACTGGGTCAGACCAAAAGTCCATCTAGCCCAGAATCCTGTCTTTTGACAGTGGCAAATGCCAGGTACTTCATAGGGAATGAACAGAACAGAACTGAGCCTTAGGACCAGAGGCCGCTCTAGCTATAAACAAACTATGCAGCTGTCTAGGATGGCAGTGCTGGCCTGGCCACTCCTGATGGAGGGGTGGTAGAACCAAATTTGAGTGGTGTTGTGATCCTGTGTGTCAGGGCCAAATACGCCAACCTAGGCCTATGAGGAGCGGGGAGGCACACTGAAGTTTTGCCTAGGCTGGCAGATTGTCTGAGCAGCCTCTGTTTAGAAGGCTTATAATGACCTTTCCCTAAGAGGCTATTTTGGCTTGTTTAGGGCAGATCTGTGCCTCAGGAGCCTTTTAAAGCTCTTGGGACATCCCACATTCCCCATCATCCATTCTCTGGTGGTGGGGATGCTCTGTGGGGGCCTTTGGGGGTACATCACAGTTACATTGAGGGCATATTTGGGCATGTTGCAGGACCATGGGTCACTGCTGTGCTCTGTGTAAGGGTTTTGGTTTTAAATTGACAATAGTGATTACGCTCCAGGTGTTTCTGAAGCCACGTTACCCCAGTTCACTACACTCCCATCTCTGAGACATGCATTGTTCACCATTGTCACCACACATATTGAATCTATTTCCCCATGTTAAGTATCCTCACACCTTCTTGTCAACTGTCTAAATGGGCCATCCTGATTGTCACTACAAAAGTTTTTTTCTCCTGCTGATAATAGCTCATCTTAACTAATTAGCCTCTCACAGTTTGTATGGTAACTTCCAACTTATCTGTATATATATTCCATTCTATGCAGCCGACGAAGTGGGCTGTAGCTCATGAAAGCTTATGCTCTAATAAATTTGCTAGTCTCTAAGGTGCCACAAGTCCTCCTGATCTCATTGTCACCTTAGCACTGTACCCCAGATGAGATCAGGGGGAAGTCTGGGGACAGACATGGGGAGAATGTTGTGACATACGTTTCCCTAGTAGTGATCAGGCTCTTTTCTTTGACAAGATTGTGGCTCTCAGGGGAGCTGTTGTGCAGGCAGGGACTCTCTGGCAGTGGTTCTCTCTGCAGCACTAGTATCAGGGGGAAGTCAAGCTCCCTGAGACACAGAGCAATGTCTAACATTGTCTATAAAGACCTGCTGTCCCAGCCATGGCAGATGAGTAAACCCACTCCGGGTTAGAGACAAAGGCCAGATCCAAAAGTTATCTAGGCACCCAATTCCCATTGAAATCGCCTCCTCTCACCCCATATCCCTGAAGAGAACGTTAGTATGAGAAGGAACAGCAAAGCACAGACTGACGAAAAGTAGAACATGTACAATTAACGGGCTGCTTCACACACGGCCCAACCATGGAACCTTAACTCAGCTCTCTAGGGAGGGCAATGGCAATAGCATGACCTTACCTCTCCCTCACAGCCAACGCCATTTTCTCTCTGCCAACACAACTCCACATCAGGAAGCTTTTATCTTCCATCCAACGGGACCCTCAGCACGGCCTGGCCAGCAGCAATATAGGGATCACACTGGACACACTGAACTACCCTGTCCTCCTCGTTTCCAGCTGCACAGTCTCAATTAAAGAGGCTAATGATGGTTTAGAGGATTCCCTGTTATTATGTTCCCGTGTTTTAGGCAAATATTCCCCATTCCCAAAAGAACAATCCAGCAAGGAGCTGCCATCTCATGGGGGGGGTATGGGGGGGAGTAACATTATACAGTCATTCTGTGTGTGTGAAACAGCCCCTTAGTGGGGCATTTCATGGTCTTTATACAAACCAATGGTGTGGCCTCATCTGGAATACTGTGTGCAATACTGGACAGCTCAAGTCAAAGAGGGTTTAGTAGAGCTAGAGGGGATTCAGAGAAGAGCGACAAGAATCATCAAGAGGCAGAAAAAACTCTCATATGAAAAGCAATTGAAAAGACTGGGACTGTTACCTGAGAAGAGAAATGAATATGAAGGGACATAATAAAAGTCTAAAAAATAATTACTTGTCTAGAAAATGTAGATCAGGACCATTTGTTATCTCTGCCACAAACACAAGAACTGGGAGAATTTCAATGAAATTAACACGTGGGAAATTCAGAACTGATGAAAGGAAATGCTTTTTCACACAGTGTGCGATTAACTGTGGAACTCATTGAGGCCAAGAATTTAACAAGATTCAAAGAAGCATTGGACTTTTCTATGGATATCAAGAATATCCAGCGCTACCATAATTCATTATAACAACAATTTCCAGAAGGGGTAGATAACCTTGTGCTTCAGGTTTTAAGCCAGTCTCTAACTATTAGAGACCAGGATGAGACCTATGTGGGGTGGAGGTTGGGGCAGATTATCTCACATCTGCTACCAGGGGGTTCTTAGTTACACCTTCCTCTGAAGCACCTGGTGCTGGCCCCTGTCAGAGACAGGATACTGGACTAAATGGACCTCAGCTCTGATAGAGTCTGACAATCCTTATGTTCCTGAATTCCTTTGTACGTTTGCACTTCACTAGCAAGCATTGCCAGGGCTATGCATGAGGGCAGGGAGCTTAACTGAGTATTTCTTATATCCGAGGGGTAGCCGTGTTAGTCTCGATCTGTAAAAGCAGCAAAGAGTCCTGTGTCACCTTAGAGACTAACAGACGTATTGGAGCATGAGCTTTCGTGGGTGACTACCCATTTCATCGGATGCATCCAACGAAGTGGGTATTTCTTGTAAGTCTGAGTCCAAGGTTTTGAAGTGCCTAGCTCTGGAAGGGTCTGGGGAAAAGGTGGCACTGTGTGTGGAAGGACCTTAGTAATACATCATACATTTTTGTAAGTAATACATAATACATTCAGCCATGATAAACCAAGGGCATCCTCTTCTGCCCAGGTCTGTGTTACCTATTACCAGGAATTACAGCTTGGTTGTATGTGCACAACGCAGCAACAGTCTTAGGACCAATGGACTAGCCAGAATCCTACAACACACAAAAGATGCATCCCCTGCTGTGTTGAAGGAAGCAGCGTCTTGCACCCATTAGTAAAATGCCACTATGAGTGGCACATCAGCACACACACAATGAGGAGAAAGAATTAAGGAGAACAGCCATGAAACGGTTCTGCCGAAACCACATGTTTAAGCCCCTGGGTAAAAGACAGAGGACAGGCACAAAATGGGAATTACCAGATAGCATCCCCCTCTTCCCAACCTTGGGGCAGATGCAGATGAAGATGGTGATGGAGTAGCACCATGCAGGAATGGCAGGCTAATGCATTTTTTTACCTGGGTTGGTAAAGTTTTGTGGCAGTTCTGAGAGGCTGACTTAGATTAATAGTATGGGTAGGAATTCAAAAGGCAAACATACATCGATACATTTAGCCAAAATTGTCAGACCTGTGCCTAGAATTGGACTCCTAAATCTCTATGCAGGAACCTAAATAAAAGTGACCTGATTTTCACAGGTATCACTGAATTCAGGGTCTTCCCCACCTTTGAAAATCTGGCTTTCGGAGCCCAACTTTAGGTAGCCACTTTGGAAAAACTGGGGGCTTGGGGAAAAGACTCCAAAGCACAGACACTGAACAGGCGGGAGACAAGTGAGAGGCATTAATGCAAAAAGAGACCAAAGTGTGATTATGGACAACAAATTATATCAGATTTTCATATAATCACAGAAATGTAAGGAAATGCGAGAGGTCATCAAGTCCAGCCCCCTGCACAGAGGCCAGACCAAGTAAACCTAGACCATCCCTGTCCAACCTGTTCTTAAAAAACCTCCAATGATCCTCCTCAGAAGCCTATTCCGGAGCTTAACTACTCTTACAGTTAGAAAGTTTTTCCTAATATCTAACCGAACTCTCCCTTGCTGCACATGGAGCCCATTACTTCTTGCCCTGCCTTCGGTGAACATGAAGAATATTTGATCACCGCCCTCTTTATAACAGCCCTCAGCATATTTGAAGAGTGTTATCTGGTCTCCCCCAGTCTTCTTTTCTCAAGACTAAACAAGCCAAATTTTTAAAACCTTTTTTCATACATCAGGTTCTCTAAACCTTGTGTCCGTTTTGGAGCTCTCCTCTGGACTCTCCCCAGTTTAGCCACATCTTTCCGAACGTGGTGCCCAAAGTTTCACACAGTCTCCAGCGGAGTACTCAGGACTTTGCAGTGGGGTAGGGCAAAACCTCTGTATGCAGCAGCAGCAACACACAAAATTTGAATATTTCCAGGGGTATGTGTGGCATTTTGGTTCATGACTAAGGCCTCCCACCTGCAAGCACAGATACTGTAACTTTACATATATGAGCAAGTCCATTGACTTTAGTGGAGCTGCTCGTATATATGCAAAGTAAAGTACACGCATAAGTGTTTGCAGAATCATGCCTTAATCTATATTTTTATTTATTATGTGTGTTGTTTTAGCTCCTAAAGGCACCAATCAGGGATCTGGGCCCCATTGTGCTACCTACTGAATACACATATAACTAAAAGATAGTCTCTGCCCCAAACAATTTAAAATATGGCTATATCTACCTAAATAGCAAAGGCCCAGGGTACCAGAAGAATGAAAGGAGCTGCAGTGGCTCAAGAGAGACTGCCAAATTAGATTAACTTCCATTTTCAATGGAAATTTAAGGTCTGTTTCAGGAAATGGGGAAAGTTTAGGCCCAATTCTTAATTTTCCTGAATTGATTTTCCCACCCCTAGTTATATACTAAGACTATTAAAGCAATTGTCTATCATACCATCAAAGCATACACATATACATGAGAGATGGGTAACTGTACAAAAATGTTTTGCAAATACTCATTCAAATTTTTCATTGAGTTCATTTCAGCTATGTTCCTGCCCCTTTTGTTATCACTTTCTACAAACATTTGTGTGATCAAGTTTTGCTGGCACAAGTGTTTATGGCACATTGGAATAGTCATAGAAAGAGAATTTAAAATTCACTTTCCAGGAGTACTCATATACTCTCTATTTTAACGGTAAGTAAGGAGGATGATAAACAGCATCTACTAAAATTAAAAACCAGGTAACTGCACCTGAGTTTTAAAGGAGTTGTCTGAGACTCCTGGACAATTGATATTATTAAAGGCTTAGAAACATGCATTATAGTGATAGACTCAAGGAGCTCAATTTATTTAGCTTAACCTTAAAGATAAAGGTTAAGGGGTGACTTGATTACAGTCTGTAAGTGCCTACATAGGAAAAAATATCTGATAATGGTTTCTTCAATCTAGCAGAGAAAGGTATAACATGATCCAATGGCTGGAAGTTGAAGCTAGACAAATTCAAACTGGACATTTGGCATAAATTTTTAACAGTGATGGTAATTAATAATTGGAACAATTTACCAAGAGTCAGGGTGGATTCTCTATCATCGGAAATTTTTAAAACAAGATTTGATGTTTTGCTAAAAGAACTACTCTAGGAATTAGGTTAGGGATGTGCTATGGTCTGCGTTACACAGAAGGTCAAACTAGATTATCATAATGATCCCTTCTAGCCTTGGAATCTATGAATCATAGAATCATAGAATAACAGGGTTGGAAGGGACCTCGGGAGCTCATCTAGTCCAACCCCCTGCTCAAAGCAAGACCAATCCCCAACTAAATCATCCCAGCCAGGGCTTTGTCAAGCCTTACCTTAAAAATATCTAAGGATGGAGATTCCACCACCTCCCTAGGTAACGCATTCGTGTTTCACCACCCTCCTAGTGAAAAAGTTTTTCCTAATATCCAACCTAAACCTCCCCCACTGAAACTTGAATGATGTTCAATCTTTGATGTTAACTCTGAATAACTTGAAAAACTGAGAAAATTCCAGATGACCAGACAAAAGCCAATGTTTTGCCAATATTTAGAAAGGGTATATGGAGAGACTGGTTATAGGCTAGTAGGTCTGACATGAATTCTAGGAATATTAATGGAAAGACTGATGTGGAACAAAAATATAATTCATGCCAATCATGGTTTCATGGAAAATAGGTTTTGTCAAACAAACTTGATATCATTCTTTGATACGATTACAAGTCTGATTGATAAAGGTAACTGTGTTGAGGTAATATACTTGAATTTTGGCTTACAACCATGTGATTCCAACTGAAAAATTATCACTATACAAAATCCATGTGGCACATATCAGACTGCTCAAAAAAAAACCTGATAGATCTCAAAACCTAATTGTAAATGGGGAATTTATCAATGAGTTGAGACTCCTCAGGGAATGGTTTTCTCTCAACTCATTCAATATTTTTATCAATGATTTGGAAGAAAATATAAAACGATTTCTGCTAAAGTTTGCTGATCACACAAATGAGGGGTGGTAAATAATGATAGGGACAGGTCACTGAGACAGAGCAATGGGATATCTTAGTAAATTGGCCACAGTCAAACAACACTGATTTTTAATACAGCCAAATGCACAGCCAGACATTTAGGAACAAAGAAATAGGTCATTCTTAGAGGACAGCAGACTGTAGTCTGGAAAGCAGTGACTCTGAAAGGAACTTAGAGGTCATGGTGGAAACCTACTCAACAGGAGCTCCCATTGCGCTCTTGTGGCTAAAAGAGCTGAAATGATTCTTCGATGTGAAAACAGGACTAGGGAGGTGATATTACATCTGTATACAGCATTTATGAGACCACGACTAGAATACTGTGTGACGTTTCGGTGTCCATACTTTAAAAGGGATATTAAAAAATTGGAGATGGTTCAGAGAAGAGCTACAAAAACAATTCAAGGTCTGGAAAACCTGCCTTACAGTGAGATACTAAAGGTACTCAATCTTTTTAATCTATTAAAGATTAAGAGATGATTTGAGCATGACCTATGATTACCTACAGAAGGAGATACTAGATATCTTTGAGAGGCTCGTTGATCTAGCAGAAAAAGGCATAACAACATCCAATGGCTAAAAGTTGAAGCTAGACCAATTCATATTGGAAATAAGATGCAAAGAAGTAAATGTATCACCACCTGGAGTCTTTACACTGAGGTTGGATGTGTATTTCTAAAAGCTACGCTCTAGTCCAACCACCAGTCACTGGGCCAGATAGTGTCAGGGACACACTAGGGAGTTCTCTCCCCTGCAAGAACTCTCTGAGTCTGGCCTATGTTATGTACGATGTCAGACTAAATGATCAGACTGGTTCCTTCTGGCCTTAAAACCTCGGAGCAGGTGGCTGGGGGCAGTACAGGTTCAGTGAATTGCCCAGGCAGCCTCTGCCAGCTGGGCTGTTAGGCTGCTTCAGTCATATTTGCAAGCTGTGCTGCCCTCATCCCAGAGTCTGCACTTTAGCTTGATGGAGAAAATGGTTGAAGGGTTAAAATGATGGGAGAACATTGGACTGCTCTCGTCAGCCACCTGGAGTCAGCCAGCAACACTCTGCTGAAGGACCCTCCTAAGTTTGTTCTCACACCTGGCTGCAATGTTGGGCAACTCCTTAAACCTTCAGTCGTCTCACCAGTGGAAGTGACTGCAGCCCGGTCTCCTCCTCTCCTTACAGACCCAGGACGTGCTGCTCTTCCTGATACTCTCACAGGGCTGGCAGGGGCAGAAAGGTTCTCCTCGCACCTTTCATTTCCCCCACATCACAGCCTAGACTGACTGACCTGAAAATGGATCCTCTCATGGCCAGGCAGTCCGTGGGGTGCCTGGCCCATCTGAGCCCCCTGCTGGGCTGCACGGTACAGGAGATGAAGGTTTAATGGGATTAGGATAATGTCGAAGTCTCCTTTGAAAATCGGTGTCTATAATTTATTCTAATCCAATGTAAGGAGCGTGAGAGGGCTCCTAATTATCCAGAATACACAGGAGCTAATTACAAGCAATTTGAGTAGCTTTTAGTTAATTGGCAGGAGGAAACTGTTCAGATTCTTTCCTTCCTCTGCACACTTCCCCATTGCCAAGGGCAGGGCTGTTTGTAAAACAGAACAGTGTAGGTCTGGGACTGCTCAGAGTCTACACACCAAGAAAGGAAAATGTCCAGATGGGCCTCTGCTCCAACACATTCCCCTGCCTCCCTCTCCCCCATTCCTACTGCTTCCCCACTGCTGCTCCCTCTCCCCCGATTCCTGATTCCTCCTTCCTCTCCTGCCTCCTCCGCTCCGTGTCTGTGTGTGTTATGGGGCATTATCCATGTTGTCACAGTTCAAGCATATTTTGTATGTGAGTGTATATTTGTAAAAACTAAAAAATGACAAAGGTACTGGATCCTGGTGGGGTCAGTCCTGGGAAGGCCCCCTAGCTGCGCAGCTGAATTGTCTCTCGGTAGTAATGCACTTTGCCTCTTTTCACAGGACACGCAGACAGGTGTGTTTGGCATGCAGTTATTCACACAGAACATGGGAGAGAAGAACACTGAGGCACATAAAAGCCCATCTTTAGCCTTTCTAGGTTCTGGCTCTTACAAGGCCGTATTCTGGCTTTGGATACACATGGGCTCCCACTGGAGTCCTTAGGAGCTGCAAACGCTCCCCAGACACAGACTATGGCCCGCAGTGTTTATTAAAAAGTTGCAAAACATTCTGGAGGTAGTTAATTTCCACACAACCACTGTTTAAAATACCTTTAATTTATAAAATAGCCTTCTCTCATTTACATATAGTACAGACAGTCTGGCAGAGGGTGGGCACGGCAGGACAAGGTGCTATTTGCACTCTCCCCTCCCTGGAAGCTCCAATCCCTCACTCCCCGAAGTTTCTAATAACTCCCACATTTACACTTCTGGATGGCGAAGACGGTGCGGATGTTGCCACTGCGGCTCTTGAATGTGTGTGTGTTGTACTGGTGAGGGACGCAATGGCTGGAGGCACCTTCCGCCCAAACCAGGCATTTCCCTCCATTCTGCGAATCCCTTCTGTTAAAAAACAAAAGCACTGATTACCAAGATGCACAGAAGACGTAGCACTCTCAGTCTGACCAGGGATCTGGGTTCATAGCTCACATCCTCTGACAAAGCTGGGCTCACAACTCATGTCTGGTCTCTGAAGCAAGCCTGGGTGCACAATTATTATTTGTATTGTGGTAATGCCCAGCTCTCATACAGAGCTTTTCATCAGTAGATCTCACAGCCAATTACAAGGGAAGTATAATTTCCCCACATTTTATAGATGGGGAAACTGAGGCACAGAGAAGTGAATTTACTGGTTCAAGGTCACTCAGCTGACTAACAACAGATTCAGGAATAGAACCAGGTCTTCTGAGTCCCAGTCTAGTGCTTTGCCCACTAGGCTACACTGTCTCTCTGCCCAGGAGCCTCCATCATGGACCAGGACCCTATTGTGTTAGGTGCTGTACAAACACAGAAAAAAAAGTGGTTCCTACCCCAAAGAGCTTACAGTCTTCAGCATGTACAGAGACACTGCAAAGAGGACAAAGCAATAGTAACAGTACAAATAAACTATTTTTAAACACCCAGAGAAAGCATTAGCAAACTGCACAGAAGACTCTAGACAGTGGAGGTGGAGAGTGGTTAGGCTGCTCTCAGCCCCAGAAGTGGAAAGATGCACTTGGAGCATCTGCCAGTTTAGATTCTGTTTGATGCTCTCTCACAGGCTCCTTGGTTGAGCCATTTCATATTTCTGTGCCTCAATTTCCCCATCTGTAAAATGGGAATCATTTATTTATTGTTGCTTATTTGTTTTCGTTTGTGTTTATCAGAACTCCCTAGGCATGGTGCAAAACTAAAACAAACTGTAGCCAAATACATGTCAACAGGCAGCGAAAGACAGCAGTTCTCATCCCCAGACAAGTTCTGACCGCACCAAACCTCAAAACAAGCAACACCACTTCCCATTTCCCAAACCTCACCCACCCAGACAAAGCCTAGAACAACAGGTGAGTTTGCAGCATGTCAAAAAGATGATAAAATCCAGGCTCTGGTACATCAAGGGAGAAAGTGAATGTGAAAACCAAAGACTGTCACCAAGAACACCCTGTTACCAGCCCTCTCTCATTTAAACCAACTGTAGATTTGGGATGCCTGCAGAGGGACATCTATGGAGAGCAGTTTAAGGGGGAAAGATTCCACGGGGATGGCACCTCACCATGCCATGACTTCTATGGGCAAAGAAGGCAATTTCGGCCACAGATAGCAGGGCCATCATTGCCATAGTGTCTTCAATAAGATCCTGGCTAGCTTTGGTGTCCAACAAGAAGGATGTTGCTAAATTGGAGAGGGTTCAGAGAAGAGTCACAAGAACAATGAAATGATTAGAAAATCTGCTTTATAGTGTTAGTCTCAAGGAGAAAGGTATAACATGATCCAGTGGCTGGAAATTGAAGCCAGGCAAATTCAGACTGAAAATAAGGTATACATGTTTAATGGTGAGAGTAATTAACCATTGGAACAATTTATCAAGGATCGTGGTGTATTCTCCATCATTGACAATTTTTAAACCAAGACTGGATGCTTTTCTAAATGATATGATCTAGAATTATTTGGGAGAAGTTCTATGGCCTGTGGTCAGACTAGATGATCACAGTGCTCCCTTCTGGCTTTAGAATCTATTAAATACGTAAAAAGAAAAGGAGTACTTGTGGCACCTTAGAGACTAACCAATTTATTTGACTCCTTTTCTTTTTGCGAATACAGACTAACACGGCTGTTACTCTGAAACCTATTAAATACATGTGCATTTGGCTGTCTGATAGAACAAGAAAGCTTGCAAGTTCTTTGTCCAGATTCTTATAGTGCACCCACTGCTGTAGAAACAGTGTCCAAGTTATAAAACTCACACTTGGATTGCCATCTTCAGAGTCTATGCTTGATTCCCTTTGCTCGACTCTCATGACATTACTAGAAATACCAAAGTGGGATGTGAATTTGCGAAAGACCAAGTGAACTCAGTGCAAAATACCCTACCAAACTCTGAGACAGGAGCCCAATGGTACTAGCTGGCAATGGAATGAAAATGACAGACTCCTTGGAGGCAGCTTGGATGCTGACTTTACACTTGTTCAATTGAATTCAGGTCGATGGAGATACACAGATATAAGTTCGTGCAGAATTTGTCCTTCATTCTGTAAGGAAGCTGCATTTTTAGAGGATTTTAGCTAACCCTACTGTAAGGGGAGGGGCTGTGTGTGAACAGCTGTGCTTACCTAAGCAGGCAATGATTCCCTGAGGTGCAGCTCCCCAAGCACCGTCCTACATCAATTTCCTGAAAAGATTTGCAAAACAAAGACATTAAAATCACTTGCAAGGCCCTGCCAATAAACGCCCGAAGGGACACAGCATTCCAGCTACTTGGCAGTAAGTCTTGCTTGTGGGACAGTGCTGTGTGCGGATACTGTCTACATGCAAGGGGTTATTTTAACCTATCTTTAACTGATGAATCGTATTAACTCTGGTAAAGGATGCAGCTTTCATTGTGTCAGAAGTACTTTAAAGTCACATTAAACATTTGACTGAATTCTTTTGCCCAAGAAAATAAAATGAATTGCTTTATAACTTAGTTTGGGATTGTAGAGTAATCCATTGCAGTGAAATAAGACCTCACCAATACACAGATATTGTACCGGTGTAACTATTTCAATTAGATATGTGACTTTTTAATGAAGTAAACCATTGTATAACCCATAGTGTGGGCCCAGTTATGCTGGTATAAATTTGCTTATTCCATTATAACTAATTGCCCTTGACTGTATAGGAATAGCAATACCTGTATAGAGCACCCTTAAGCCAGTTTAACTTGCGTCCACACAAAAGAGGGAATTGTGCGGCTTGTAGTTAAAGCAGTACACCTTTTGTGTCTGGACGAACCCTAAGACTCTTTTAGAGCCGCATGCAGTTGACTAACCGTCAGTCGCTCCTCACTGTCCCCAGCAGAGTTGTGTATGATTTCATAATAGTATTCCACATAGGAAACTCGATAGCAGGTTTCTTTCATTTCACAGTTTTCCAGAGTTTGAACCACCTCAACACCACTTGGGCTTTTGATCAGAACACAATCGAACTTTACAGGTGCACAGAAGAGTCCTCCTGAAAGAGAATGAGAGTGAGAACGAGAGTGTAATTTCATGTGGGACCCCATCCTGAGGCCTTTGCATGTGCAACATTCCTGCTGGGCATTGTCAGCGTGAGTTCTGTGTACAGAGCAGCTGCAGAATCAGGCCTAAATCATGCAAAGTACCACATGGAAAGTGCTCACTTTCTAGGTTAGGAGCTGGTCTCTCAGTTAGCAAGCCCTGGGCACACTTCTTATTGCCAACTTGAGCCACTGTTTTGATTGTTATGTTGCTGCCTTGGTGATTTCACTGCGTGTGGCAGTGATATTATGCTCGATGCAGACATCATGCACCCAACAGACATACTTTCCTTCTCCAGGGGCCAAATCCCAAAGTCCACTCTTCGAAATCTGTTCGAGTTATGCCTGAGGAAGAGCTGCCAGACTTATACCCAATGAATATTTAATAATTTTTTAAACATATTAATGGCTGAGCTACCAACAGGTCTAGGGAAGAAGAGAATTTACTTTTACATGGTTCTTACATCGTGCAGGAAGCCAAAGCCCTTTGCAAAGGAAAGTATTGTCCTCAGAGCTACTTTGAGGAGTTGGGTGGTAAAGTAGCATATTGTGATGTTCAATTTTTCTGGATCGCCTTTTGGATTTGATTAGCTCCTCTCCTCATGATCCCCTGCCTGAGCTAGCAGACATCACTGTGGTCTGACATCTGGCTCACACTTTCAGTTTGGATCTTAGTGTTGAATACTTCCTGCCCTTCCATAAATTTTCACTATTATTTTCACTCAGGTCTGACAGACACTGGCTCATTGAGGTGATGAATGTTCTCTGATATTCCTCCATTGCACAGCATTACGGTTTATGAGCTGTACATTTTCATGCTGTGGTTTTGATAAAGCCAAGGGTTGATATCTATTCCAGGCAATTGGTGAAGGGAGTCAATATATAAATGTCTGGAAACTGGTAAAGGACACGTATTATTGGCGTGATCATTACGGGGATTCAAGAGGGCTCCATATTCAATGGGCTCCGTGCTGTGACCTACACTATCAGCACTCTTGTTCAGTGGTTTTTAAAAGTTACCGTGGACTCACTTCTTACACTAAAGCTTCTCCCATGGACTCTTAACCATCCAGCCTCCCAATCCTGATCCCATCCCTACTTTGAGGCAAGTACATGTCCAGACAATGGCTAGCTCCAGTAAACTTGAGAGGAGGAGATTGCTCCTTGAGACAGACAGCCCAAAAGGATGGGGTAAGGGTGGGTCCATGGCCCACACCAGCCAGTAGAACTGATGCAGTTCTGTACATACTAAACCCTATTAAAGGGCATGACATTCCCCCTCTCTGGTTTTCCAAGGGATTTCAGCATTACTATCCTCGAGTCCCCCCGCCAAACAAGATCTGTGGTTTCAAAGCCACAATGTAGCTGTGTGAAAAGACAATATATTAAGCCAGGAATCCAGTCTGGTCTGTGTAACCCCTCTAAGAAGCCAAGATGATACTGAACTCATTAACAGGGTCAGCCACTGGGCTACACCTCCCCTTTTGTCTTGGTGCCCTGGGTGTGGCACTTTATTTGTATTGGTAGTGACTCTCCCCTTGTTTCTCTAATCGCTCTGCAGCTGGGTACTGTCTTCCTGCATGTCTCATACTCATCCAGTTCTAGTGTCCAAAAAACTGATCACAGCTGAATTTGCCCCAAAGACAGACACACAGCAGCCACCGGGAAAGCGGGTGAAGAGGTAGTTGTTTCAATATAGTTGGTCAAAACCACAACATCAGCAACTCAAACCCTAGGTGAGTTCCGGAGTGGTTTAGAGCCAGCAGAAAGAATCATCACTGACGGAAGACCAACAGATGCTTCATTATTAGAAGCAGCTTTGCAAACCACCTGGCAGTGCTCTGTGGAAAACAGCACAAGAACCACTGTCCTAGAAGGAGGTGTAAATTCAACAATGGTCCAGTTTGCAGATGATGCCAGCACTGGATGGGGAGCAAACAACCAGGGCAGAAATAAACTACAAAATGTCCTGAAGGGATTAGTACAGGAGACTGAGACAAGGCGAGATTCAGCACTTATAGGAGGAAGCCCTATGTCCAAGGAGTGGAAACAAAATGGAGAGATTGAAAGCAGGACCTTGGGGTGCCAGGTCATGGGCTCACACACTGGTTTCCTCATCCTGAGTGTGGCTACTGTGATATGAAATAACCCTCATCAGCAACAACATTCTTAAAGCAAACTACATTTATTTAAAATAGCAAAGTGACTGACTTGAAGGGTACACACAATCTGTCCAATATGGCTCTTTGTTAATGCACTAGTTGAGCATAAGAACAGATGTTCTTCTCTAACCTTCTCAGCCCCCTTTCTCCTGTGAGGTAGGTAAATAAGGATGAAGATCCCTGTTTTACAGGTGGAGGAGCGTGGCTAGCAATACAGCTAATAAGAATCAGACCCAGGAGTCAAACTCTGGTTCTCTGGCTTGTAGGTTGAGCTCCCCCCCGCCCTTCAGGCAAGTCATTCAGCCTTTGTGACTGCTGTAAAGAGGGTGTGAGAATACTTTGTGCTTTTCCAGCTGTGCATCTCCAGGCACTTGACAACACAGGAAAGGTGTCATTGGCCTAAATGTTCGAAACTGACCAGCGATCAGGTGCCCAGCAGCAGATGCCTAGAAGGGGCCAGGCTTCCAGGGGGTGGGTGCTCAGCACTGTCTGGAAACTGGGCTCCCTCAAGGTGTCTCAATTTGGGCATCCCAATAATCCCTGGTCATTTCTGAAAACTGAGAACTACTGGGGGATTTTCAGATCTGCCTCTAGGATTCCGAGGCCCAATTAATCCAATGTGAACTGGGCGTCCACATCCTTTGTGCAACTTTGAAAATCTCAGCCCAGCCATTATTGTCACTTTACAGATGAGAGACAGAGAAAGAGAAGCAATTTGAGCTGACACAGGAAGTCAGATGCCAAGCCAGGAACAGAACCAGATCTCCAGCGTCCCACCCCTGGGCTTTAACCACTAGATTCTTCCTCACATACCTTACTGTGTCCTATGTGGGAACAAAAGATATTTTAAGTAGAGAGACTCTGCTACACTTAGCATCCCACACCACATTCCTCCAACCACACATCGAATATCCTGAGGGAAAGAAAAGCCTCCACTGAGCTTGGAGACAGAGGGCCTAATTCTTCCACCCTTACACCTGTGTAATTTGCATATACAATACTTCCACTCACTCTAGTTCTGCATTATTTAGTTCTTGGTTGGCTGTGTCCTCCTACCAGATCTCACACATGCTGTCCAGCTGGAGGAGGCCAAACTCACTACACGTGCCCGCTCTGTTCCAGGAGTCCGAACAGCACCTTTCACACCCAGAGGTCCCTGTGTTCCTTGTTATCATGCCATTGGCTTTGGACCATATTTTTTAAGGCATCTAGGCATTGCCAAACTCAGCATTGCAGTGCCTAGCTGATTTAGGAGCCCAAGCAAGTCTATGGGATTTAGGCACCTGATACATTCAGCCTATGGGGTTTAGGCACTTGGGAATCTAATTAATAAGATTTAGGCCCCCCAGAGTACCTAAATCACTTTTCAAAATGAGTTTTAGGTTCTTAAATTAGCTAGGCATCACAACGCTGAGCACAGCAGTGCCAATATACCTTTAAAAATCTGGGCCTTTCTTCTGTAAGTCTCTCCGGACTTATTTCTGTGCTGCTGCTGTTTACATATCCCATACTTGGAGAGTGGGTCTTTGTCCCTCTCTAGTGGCTGGTCCACATAAGATATTTATTAGTAGAGCTGGTCAAAAACCTTCTGATGGAAGAGTTTTTCCACAGAAAATACCGATTTGACAAAACTGAAAGGTTTCATGGAATCCTATCAATTTCAACAAAATTTTCAACAGGAAGTTATTGTAATAATTTGTTTAGACTTTATCATTTCAACTTAGATGCTATATTATGTTATAAGTTATAACATGACCGAAAAGTCAAAACGATAAAGTTTGAATGAAACTTTTCAACCTCATTGAAATGAAATGTTTCAAGAAAATAGTTTTGATGTGTCTGAAACATTTTTTGCAATTTTTGTTTTATGGTAAATTTTGAAAATGCAACTTTTCATTCCAAGTGAGGATAAAGGACATTTTGAAATGTTAGAATTCCCTGCAGAATGGACACTCCGGTTCCTGAGCAGCTCTGCTCATGTGTCTGCGGCTGCTGGACTGGACTGGTTTAAGTCCAGCAGCAGAAAGTCAGGGTTTTAGCACTGAAGGTTACAAGTTCAAAGCTGGAGGTCACTCCAGATAAAGTATCAGGCCCAAACGGGGGGGGGGAAGGGGGCAATTGCCCAGGTGCCCGGGTGATTTAAAAGGGCCTGGGGCCCCCAGCTGGTCTGCTGCTATAGTTGCGGCAGCAGCTGGGAGCCCCAGACCCTTTTAAATTGCCCGGGCAGAAGCGGCAGGCTGGCGGGCTGGGGAAGTTGGTGGCTGCTCTGTGCTGCCCCTGCAAGGAAACGCCTCCTCTCCGCCACAGGAACCAGCCCCAGGCAGGGAGGGCTGGGTGCGGCCCGTGGGGGGACTGCTCTGTGCTCCCAAGCTTCAGGTGTTCTGCCCTCTAGGACTGTTCTGGGTGGGGGGATCCCTGCTCTGCACTGGCTCAGCAGGGCCTGTGAGTGCGGCCAGGGAGCAGGTCACAGGGGAGTGGGTCTCTGGGGGGTCTGTGTGGGGTTCTTGGCTGTGAGGGGGTGTGGGGCACTGGGCGGTGGGGGAGGTTTGTGTGTGTTGGGGTGCTGGGAAATTGAAGTGGGGCTGTGGGAGCACTGGGCAGGGATGGTGGCGTGCAGGGTGCTGGGCTGCTGTGATGGGCTGTAGGCGGGGGGGGACTTGGCATAGGGAGGAGGCTGGGCATAGGCGGGTTTTGGGAGGTGGCATAGCATGGGCCCACCCCAGAGGGGAAGGGGCTTGCTGGCAGCACAAGGTTGGGCAGACCACTGTACATCTGGCAGCTGTCGGTTTGTAAATAGTGCCCTCGCATTGGGCTGGGCAGAGTGGGGCCACCCCTGCCATGCCCCATTGCTGGCCCCTCGCTCCAGGTACCAACCTCCCCCCAACATGCTCCATTGCCCCCAGGGGAGCCCACAAATATATTTGGCACCAGACCCACAAAAAATTAATCCGGCCCTGACTCCAGGGTCATCCCTAGCCATTCTGGTGCCCTACACAGCGGGGGCGGGCTGTGAGGGGCCCCAGGCCTCCATATGCCCAGGGGGGGGTCACAGGGTCTATGCCAGCACCCTGTGTTTAGGCTGGTATAATAAAGAGTCCCACCACCTTCTTCAGTGGTTTCACCTTTGTGTCTTTATTTACAGTGTTCTTGTGCAGTCCCAATTCCCCAAACAACAATCACACCAGACCCCTCCCAGGGTCTTCTGGCCCTTGAGGTTCCTTCCAGTGGATACGGAAACAGAGAAACAGCCCTCCTGTCTCCTCCCCAACCACCCCTTCACTGGGGTTTTCCCAGGGCTTTTATAGCCCTCCCACTCTTTAGCTCAGCTGTTCCCACTGGACCCTGCTTGTTGCTCTGAGCTAGCCCTCATTAGGGCTTACAGCTGGGTCCCTGCTGCATACCCATGTCTCTCTACCTGGCCTTTTGACCAGAGAGCCGTCTGCAGCCAGCATTTTGGCAGGGCTTTAAAGGGGGTTTTACCCCTGCCCTGCTACAGGGTGGTTGGTCCCAGGACTCCACAGGGGGGCAGGAGCAGGCTTGGGGGTAGGGGGAAACCACACCCCAGCATGAGCCTGCGGAGCGGAGCAGGTTGGGGCTGGGTCGCTCCACTTCCTGCCGCCCGGTGAGTGCAGGGGAGGCCCTACCCCTGCTTCGGTCCTCACGGGAAGGGGTGGAGTGGGGGTGGGGCTGGGGTGGAGCAGGGGCGGGGGCATGGGGAAGAGGCAAACAGGGGCTAGAGCAGCATGCAGCTGCGTAGGGCACCAGGAAATGTGGTGCCCTACGCAGCTGCGTACTTTGCGTATGGGTAAGTACGGCCCTGCCTGTCTCCTAGGTGCATGCTGGGTGGTACCGGCAGTGGTGAAGGCAGCCGGGCGGGCACATCCCTTTCCAGGGAGCCCATTGACTGCTCTGCCCTGGGGCTCAGAATTGCTGTCCGCAGGCCTGAAAAGTACGATGTAAACTGCACCCCTTTTATTTCAATGTGATGTTAACTTTGAAACCTAACTAGCAACTGTTTCACTGCTGGTTATTCTAGCAGAATCAGTCACCTACTGTGCTTATCCCACTATCCCAGAGCAGCCTCTACTGATGTCTATACTGCACTTCCATGGAACCCTCTGTCGCTCGGAAATGTGAAAAAACAAACCCCAGAGCGACAAAAGTTTTAACGATGAAAAGCGCCAATGCGGACAGCGCTTCACTGGCAGGAGACGCTCTCCCAGCGATGAATCTACCGCCCCCCGTTAGAGGTGGTTTTACTTGGTTGCCAGCAGAGCTCTCTCCCCGTGACAAAGAGCGGCTACACTGCGTACCTTGCAGCTGTCCCCTTGTAAGGTGTGCAGTGTAGACATAGCCTTAGTCCCTTCTCTGGCACCATGAACCCCACTGGTCATAACCTCTGTCCTCCTTGAATCTGCCTCCCCCAGATAAGCTTCCACAAAGCAAGTTCTGCATTTTGAATCCAAATCCTTCCTGTGTTGTCAAACGTCACTTAGGGCACCAAGTCACTTTATTCTGGAATTATTGTGTGCTCACAAAGCAGGCTAATTATTCCAGAATAAATTCTGGAACAGAATGGCTCCACTGCCAGTTATTTCAGAACAATTTATTCCCCAAAGCTCTTCTGGTCAATTTCCCCCAGTAGACAAGCCCCTAGGATTGTTTACCTCTTTTCTGCAGCAGTTCTAAAGTGAGGGTTTCCAGGATCTTTTTCACAGTAATCTTTACTCCCATATACTTACGCCTGATCATACTGCATTTAGTGCATATTTCCCAGACAAGTTCATTGCTACTAACCCAATTATTTGGTATTTGTCTCCAGTTAAATGCATTAGTCACCTACTGCCCACCCCTTTGCAAGCTGGGGGCACTGTTCATTGCTGTTTGCTCAGCCTCCACTTTCAATGTCATCTGCAAACTTAGGCTTTGTCCACACCAGCACTTTTGTCAGTCAGGAAAAAAACACACCCCGACCAACGTAAGTTTCACCGAAAAACGTGCCAGGGTGGACAGCACTAGGTCGGTGGAGATGCTCTCCTGCCAGAAGAATACTGCCACTTGTAGGGAGTGGTTTAGTTGTGCTGGCAGAAGAGCTGTCTCCTGTCGGCTACCCGGGAGACCTCACAGCCGTGCAGCTGTGCTCACTGTAATGTCTCATCTGGCGGGTGGCCCCTCTAACTGTTCCGCATTCCTTTAGAACTCCATGTAAATTATCTTCAGATGAAAGGCGCATATTGTTATCATTCCTCACGTCAACTCACAGAGGCAGAAAATTATCATCAAACCCATTTTACAGAAGAGGGCATTCAGGCAGAGAGAGGTCAAGTGGTTGCACTACAGGTCAACAGCAGAGGTGGGACTAGAACCCAGGAGTCCTCAGCATCAAGCCCCATACCTAATCCATACACCCTGCTGCCTCAGTGCAAGGGGCTTACATTAAATGCCAGAACATATGAACTACTCTCCTGTCTAACCAATAGTCAGACATCGCTTTAAGTAGCATAAGGGAGGTTTTTAGATTTCCCCTGTCATTCTCAGGTTGCAATAGTAGCATTTGAGGTGCTGATCCCAACCCGGAGATCTGACGAGGAGTAACCCCTTCCCCGTGTTCACCCCAGCTCATCAACTCCTCTCGCCCACCCCGTAAGATGAAGAGAGAAAAGTTCCTCCTCTTTTTCCATACCTCTTGCATGGGCTGGATTGGAGCACTTTCCAACATCCACAGTGAACTCCAACGGGGTGTCCGGAAAGAAGGTTTTCAGGGATGGCAGCCGGAGACACTCCTCTGGGCTTGCATTACACTGGCAGGCCTCAATCACTTCCACTTCCTGAACCCCTTCAAACAGCAGCACCCGCTCCACGTGAACTCTAGTGGGTTCACAATGGGAATCCAAAGGGCAGGAACGTTCTGCTCCAGTCGACAGAGGCAGCTCCATCTGCCTGTCCTGCAACTGCACAGAACAGTCACAAGGCAGCAGGTATATTTAAAAAAAGCAGGGGAGGGAACAAAAAGGACCCAGGTAATTATAGACCAGTCAGCTTAACTTCAATACCTGGAAAGATACTGCAACAAATTATTAAACAATCAATTTGTGAGCACCTAGAGGATAATAGGGTTTTAAGGCATAGTCAGCACTGAGATGTCACAAACAGGTCATACCAAAACAACCTGTTTTTCTTCTTTGTCAGGGTTACTGGTCTAGCAGATGGGGTGAAGTTGTAGACATGATTTGCCTTGACGTTAATAAGGCTTTTGATGCACTCCACCATGACATACTCATAAGCAAACTAGGGAAATGTGGTCTAAATTAAATTACTATAAGATGGATGCAAAACTGGTTGAAAAAACACACTCAACAAATAGTTATCAATGGTACGCTGTCAAACTGGGGGCATGTATCTAGTGGTGTCTTGTAGGGCTGTGTCCTAGTTCAAGTACGATTCAATATTTTCATTAATGACTTGGAAAGTGGAGTGGAAAATATGCTTATGAATACTGCCCTTCCCTCTACAGGAATAACTATCCTGGTATAGATCACATTTATACCAGGATAACTGTGTCCACTCTAAGGGCTTGTACTGTTGTATTTATATGTGTATAGTTAAAATGCTGCAACCTTTGAGGAGACAAGTCCTGAACAGCACGGGTGCTTGCTAGTTTGTTAATTAGGGTTCTTTGTCTCGGCTGAAGTGTCACAGGTCATTTTATACAAAGGGAGGGGAAGTATCCCTACTAAGGATCTGCTGGGAGAGCCCTGATGGCCTAGAGAGAGGCCAACACCACAACAAATGATCTGATTCTGTGGCTGCCAATTTTACTGCCCCAGACAGGAAAATGCACCTGGCCTCTTCCCACCTGTGCAAACTGACAAGCTTAGGAAAGAAGTTTTTAATTACTGGGACCTAGTGTAGAGCAGATGTGGCCTAAAGTACCAGCATCAGTGCTAGGCTGCAAGGGTGGGGGGGATGTTAAGTGATCCCAAAGCAGGAGCATAGCCACAGGTGGGTCTGGGTGGACCATGGCCCACCCAGATCGGGGCCGGAGCCCTCCAAATCCACAGGCTGAGACTCCTGACCCTGTCTCAGTGTCCGTCAGCCCGGCCATGTCCGTCTCCTACTGGTGCAGCGCACTGGTGCCCCAGTCTCCAGCTCCAGGGTAGCCCTGCAGGGGGTGTGCCTCGCGGGGGCGGGTCTAGCGCTGGGGCCGGAGACCAGGGCAGCAGCGCGTGGCACCAGCAGGAGATGGATGCGCCATGTGGCTGGGCTAATGGACACTGGCCCGGGGTCTGGAGGGGCAGCCTCATCTTCTGGTGCCTGCTGAGCAGCAAGGGCTGGTTAGAGGGGGTCTGGGCTCCCCCACCCACCTCCTGCCCCCCATCTCCAGGGCACTGGATTATTCTTGCACCCCTGATCCTTCCTGCCCCCCTCCCATGGCCCCCCATCCCTCCTGCCCTTCCCGCCCCCTGTCATCGCCCACACAAAAGCCGGGGCCCAAACAGTTTTCCTGTCCTAGCTATGCCACTGTCCCAAAGTCCATCAAACACCATCGAGTCAAGATATTATAATGTAGGAAATATTGCAGAATCATAGAAATACAGGACTGGAAGCAGCATTGCCAACCCCAAATGTTCAAGAATCATGAGATTGGCTTTAGAATAATGAGATCATGTACAAATAATAGATTTGCTGCTCTTTTTATTTGCCTTCTGCTTTTTGACCCTTTGGGAGGCACTGGGATCACATATGGAAGCTTTCTCCTCAGGCACAAGGGCTAGAAACATAGTTTTTCTTTAGGAATGAAGGCTGAAATCATCACATATCCACTTGACTCCTGGGACTGGGGCTTTAAGGAAAACAATAATGATCATGAGAGTTGGCAACACTGTTTCTAGTCCAGCCCCCTGCACTGAGGCAGGACTAAGTACTATCTAGACCATCCCTGACAAGTGTTTGTCTAACCTGCGTATCTCCATATGCAATTGAGCTCTGGCTGTTTCTCTCTGACACCCAAGGAGAATTCTGGGCTGGCAGGACAATATGGTAGATCAGGGGTCGGCAACCTATGGCACGTGTGCCAAAGATGGCAGGCGAGCCGATTTTTAATGGCATGCTGCTGCTGGACGGCAGCAGTGAGCCATTAAAAATCCCGCCCACCCCGGCCCACTCTTCTCTCCCCTCCGCAGGGGCAGGGTGAAGAAGCTTGGTCCTGCCGGCTGCTGCTGCAAGGCAGGCAAGATCCCCTCTCCCCCGCCTCTTCCCCAGCTTGCTGGGTTCCTCCCCTCCCCCTCTCCCTCCCGATCAGCTGATGGCCCTTGCGAGGGAGGGGGAGAAGTGGAGCCCTTGCGAGGGAGGGGGAGAAGTGGAGCCGCAATGGGGCCTTGGGGAAGGGGGGTGGAATCAGGGCATATCTCCTCAAGCTCCCTGCCGTGAGCCGCTCTGGGCAGGGGGCTGGGAGCATCCCCACGACCCTAGCCCACACCCCCAGCCCCTTGCCCTGACTCCTGCACCCCCCCCCACACACCCAGCCCTCTGCCCTGACCCCTGCACCCCCCCACACATACTCAGCCCCCCACACCCCATGTCCTGACTCCTGCACCCCCCTCACATGCCCCCAGCCCTCTGCCCTGACTCCTGCACCCTCCTCACACATTCCCAGCCCCCTGCTCTGACTCCTGCACCCTGCACATCCCATGCCCTGACTCTTGCACCCCCCACATTCCCACCCCCACCCTGAGCACCAAATGGGAGCTCCTGCATGCCCCCCTCCACACATTCCCACCTGCACTCCTCTCACCAAATGGGAGCTGCCCCGGTAAGCACTCCACACCCAAACCTCCTGCCCCAACCCTGAGCCTCCTCCCCCATTCTAGCTCCTGGCCAGACCCTGCACCCCAACCCCCAGCCTGCTCCTTCACCCCCAGCCCTGTGCTCAGTGCACTCCCACGCTCAGCTCAGTGCAGAGAGAGAGAGGAAGAGAATGGCCAGAACCAGGGAGAAGGTAGGTACCCACTCTGTGTGGGCAGGGCCGGGATCCCAGATCAGCAGCGGGCTGAGAGGGGCTGGCAGCCGGGACCCTGGCTGGCAGGAGCCAGCGGATGGAACCCCAGACCGGCAGCAGGCTGAGTGGCAGCGGGCGGAGCCAGGCCACCGGCCCCACTCAGCCCCCTGCCGGTCTGGGGTTCTGGCTGCCGGCCCCTTGCCAGCCAGGGTCCCGGCCGCAGGCCCCACTCAGCCCGCTGCCGGCCTAGGTGAACGGAACCCCAGGCCGGCAGTGGGCTGAGCGGGCCGGCGGCGTAAGATCAACATTTTAATTTAATTTTAAATGAAGCCTCTTACACATTTTGAAAACCTTGTTTACTTTACATACGACAGTAACTTAGTTATATAATATAGCGACTTAGAGCGAGAGACCTTCTAAAAAACGTTAAAATGTATCACCGGCACTTGAAACCTTAAATGAAAGTGAATAAAAGACGATTCGGCTCACCACGTCTGACAGGTTGCCGACCCCAGTGGTAGATGCGCAGTTTAGTATATTTCAGGTGATCTATTTAGGAGCATACAGAAAACCATAATGCATGACCTACTTCTGGATGTAACTGCTGCCATTGTGGTGATAGCAAAACATGGAAATGCACATTTCTCACCTTTTTAGTTCTAAGAAAGTCCAGCATAGAGGAATGTTTGGAAAACCCTGGAAATCCAGACTGATGTGAGTTTATGCTTTGGGATAAACAGTGGGACCTGCACTTCCCAACATCCAGACTTACAGGACTGCCAGAGATGTCTGTGAATATAGGAAAGATGAAGTCAGAATCCCTACAGAATGCAGAAATTCTTACTATTTATTATTTGTATTTTGCTATGCCTAGGACCCCAGCCATGGACCAGGACCAGATTGTGCTAGGCACTGTACAAACACAGAACAAAAAGATGATCCATGCCTCAGAGAGCTGACAAACTGGAAGAACCCTCTGCTGCAGATGGTTGCCTAATTCTGCAAAGAACAAACACACACAAATCCACAAATAGAATGTGGTCATTTATTTTGACTGTAGTTCATGATTATGTACTTTGTAGTAGACTAGCTAATTCACTCTAGCATATTTTATAAAAAGCAATATGCGCTTAGTCACAGGAAATCACACGACAATGTCTCTGCCCTCTAGTTTTTAAAGAGAAGTGGGGCGAAAACCACCCGTGTTTTGGTGAGAATCACTATATCTGCATATTAGCAAAGGGAGAATGTGAGAAGTTCTATTGTGGTTGAATTATTTAACCAAGATAGTCGGAGTGTCTGGGTAAACTCTCTAATTCATGGGCAAACAGAGCATTCAAGCTGGTCCTCACACCACCTGAGGAAGTCTCACACATTCAAGTTGGGCATTTCTTGCCTGTGAAACACCAGTGATTATCAGCTAATAATTGTTTCCCCTAGAAATACTTCAGAAAATTGGCTAGTTCTCTCCAGCAGCCTTGTCTGTATTCAAAGTTGCTTCAGTTTCACTTTACATTAATTTAAAAATCAATTTCAATTAAATCAGTGGACATTTTTACTTCAGTTTAGATTAAATCTGTTCCCAGTTGATTTAGGCTGAACCACAATGGGCCTGCTTTAAACCAGAATAAGTGTCCACATAGAAATTTGCACCGGTTTAAAATCACACAGTTAGACCATAACTACACTAGCACTTACATCACAGAACTTTTGTTGCTCAAGGGTGTCGTAAGTACTCGTGTGCATAGCGCTCTGCCAGCAGGAGAGCATCTCATTGAGCTGGTTTTACTGTATCCACGGGCGAGCTCGCTCCCATCAGCATAACTCACTACATGAGCGCTCTTCCAGTGCCACCCCCATGAGTACAGAACAGATTGTAAGTATTGACAGGGCCTTAGTTAAACTGCTGCAACGTTCTCCATCCAGTATGGGCTGGATGAATGCACTATAAGGTGGGTAGAAAGTTGGCTAGATTGTCGGGCTCAACGGGTAGTGATCAATGGCTCCATGTCTAGTTGGCAGCCGGTGTCAAGTGGAGTGCCCCAAGGGTTGGTCCTGGGGCCGGTTTTGTTCAATATCTTCATAAATGATCTGGAGGATGGTGTGGATTGCACTCTCAGCAAATTTGCGGATGATACTAAACTGGGAGGAGTGGTAGATACGCTGGAGGGGAGGGATAGGATACAGAAGGACCTAGACAAATTGGAGGATTGGGCCAAAAGAAATCTGATGAGGTTCAATAAGGATAAGTGCAGGGTCCTGCACTTAGGACGGAAGAACCCAATGCACAGCTACAAACTAGGGACCGAATGGCTAGGCAGCAGTTCTGCGGAAAAGGACCTAGGGGTGACAGTGGACGAGAAGCTGGATATGAGTCAGCAGTGTGCCCTTGTTGCCAAGAAGGCCAATGGCATTTTGGGATGTATAAGTAGGGGCATAGCGAGCAGATCGAAGGACGTGATCGTTCCCCTCTATTCGACATTGGTGAGGCCTCATCTGGAGTACTGTGTCCAGTTTTGGGCCCCACACTTCAAGAAGGATGTGGATAAATTGGAGAGAGTCCAGCGAAGGGCAACAAAAATGATTAGGGGACTGGAACACATGAGTTATGAGGAGAGTCTGAGGGAGCTGGGATTGTTTAGCCTGCAGAAGAGAAGAATGAGGGGGGATTTGATAGCTGCTTTCAACTACCTGAAAGGGGGTTCCAAAGAGGATGGCTCTAGACTGTTCTCAATGGTAGCAGATGACAGAACGAGGAGTAATGGTCTCAAGTTGCAGTGGGGGAGGTTTAGATTGGATATTAGGAAAAACTTTTTCACTAAGAGGGTGGTGAAACACTGGAATGCGTTACCTAGGGAGGTGGTAGAATCTCCTTCCTTAGAGGTTTTTAAGGTCAGGCTTGACAAAGCCCTGGCTGGGATGATTTAACTGGTAATTGGTCCTGCTTCGAGCAGGGGGTTGGACTAGATGACCTTCTGGGGTCCCCTCCAACCCTGATATTCTATGATTCTATGATTCCTGTAGACAAGGCCTTGTGTGGACACTTAGGGCTTGTCTACGCTACGCAGCTTTAAGTGACAAGGCTGTGTCAACTCTCCATCGGTATTTTGTCAGCACTTTTGCCGACAAAATACTTCCAGCTTCACGAGTGGCGTAAGCTTTGTCGGCAGGAGAGCACTCCTGCCAACAAAGCCACGTTCACACTGTCGCTTGCGTTGGCAAAACTTCTCTTTCGCGGGGGGCTTTTAAAAGTACCCGCAAAAGACAAGAGTTTTGGCGACAATGTCGCCTTGTAGACAAGCCTTTAGGCTATGTCTACACTACAGACCTGAGCTGGTGGGAGCGGGCTCTCCTGCCAGCATAATTAAACCACCTCCAATGAGCAGCGGTAGCTCTGTTGGCAGGAGAGCATCTCCCACTGACCTGGCGCTGTCCACACCAGCGCTTTTGTCAGTGACACTTCTGTCAGTCAGGGATGTGTTCTTTCACACCCCTGACTGATAAAAGTTTTACCAACAAAAGTAGACATAACCTTAGTTCAGTTTAAACCAGGTTTATATCAATTCAGTTTAATTTGATAAGGAATCTACTTAAACTAAATTGATATACTCCGGGTTTAAATTGAAGGAGAGGTAGATACACTGGAGGGGAGGGATAGGATACAGAGGGACCTAGTCAAATTGGAGGATTGGGCCAAAAGAAATCTGATGAGGTTCAACAAGGACAAGTGCAGAGTCCTGCACTTAGGACGGAAGAATCCCATGCACCGCTACAGACTAGGGACCGAATGGCTCGGCAGCAGTTCTGCAGAAAAGGACCTAGGGGTTACAGTGGATGAGAAGCTGGATATGAGTCAACAACAGTGTGCCCGTGTTGCCAAGAAGGCCAATGGCATTTTGGGATGTATAAGTAGGGGCATTGCCAGCAGATCGAGGGACGTGATCGTTCCCCTCTATTCGACATTGGTGAGGCCTCATCCGGAGTACTGCGTCCAGTTTTGGTCCCCACACTACAAGAAGGATGTGAAAAAATTGGAAAGAGTCCAGCGGAGGGCAACAAAAATGATTAGGGGACTGGAACACATGACATACGAGGAGAGGCTGAGGGAACTGGGATTGTTTAGTCTGCGGAAGAGAAGAATGAGGGGGGATTTGATAGCTGCTTTCAACTACCTGAAAGGGGGTTCCAAAGAGGGTGGATCTAGACTGTTCTCAGTGGTAACAGATGACAGAACAAGGAGTAATGGTCTCAAGTTGCAGTGGGGGAGGTTTAGGTTGGATATTAGGAAAAGCTTTTTCACTAGGAGGGTGGTGAAACACTGGAATGCGTTACCTGGGGAGGTGGTGGAATCTCCTTCCTTAGATGTTTTTAAGGTCAGGCTTGACAAAACCCTGGCTGGGATGATTTAGTTGGGGATTGGTCCTGCTTTGAGCAGGGGGTTGGACTAGATGACCTCCTGAGGTCCCTTCCAACCCTGATATTCTATGATTCTATGAATTAAGAGCATCCACACTGTGTTTTTCATCACTTTAAATCAATTGGTTTAAAATCACACCTTTAGTTAAACTGGTGTAAGTTTGAATACAAGGCCTCACTACAGAAGGCCTGGTGCTACCTCTAAAGGAGTCACTAATATGAACATATTCTTAACAAGCATGACAGCATAATAAGACAATTAGAATGACTGAGGCTTTCTGAGGTGTTTTGCACCGTGTCTGAAATCATGAGGGCTATATAAAAGCCCCATGCTTAGCAAAGCAAAAGGGAGCAGGCAAGAACTCCAGAGCTATCTAGATAAGCTACAGAAGGACATACTCTGCTTTTTGTTTCTAGACTTCTCTGTGCTGTAAAAATGTAGAGGGGGTTTGGAAGCTATCGTCTCCTCTATTCCCTTTTCCCTCATTTCTTGCCTGGCAATACACCATGAGAACTTCAGCTAAAGTACCTGCCACAGCTCCAAACTTCAAGCCATAGCAGAAAGTTTGTCTCAACTTGGATGTGATACTACTATGCACTTTGACAGCACTTTTGCCCAAGGACCTCAAGCACTGAGAGAGATTAATTCTCACAGCCCTCCCTGTGGTAGAGATGATTGTTCTTGCTTTATGCCCTGGGAAACTGAGGCACATGTCACATTGAGCCATTGCAAAGCTCGGAAAAGTACTCTGTAGGTTCTAGTCCTGTTCATTAACCATTAAATGATAACATTTACAGTCAAAATTGCATAGATGAAGCTGGTTTAGGAAGCCTCTACAACTGTATTTGGCTGGCTGCAAAAGGAACCAAGACTATATAGGGCCCTTCGTTTTTGGTTTTTATTTTATTTAATTTTCCCCTGGAATTTATCAGTGTTTATTATTCCAACAACTAAAACAGGTGACAATTGGTGGAAAAACTATTAATAATTTTTCTGGGTAAATATCAGAGTTTATTTTGGTGGACGGAAGGACGGGTGGAAAAGTATTCAGTAAATTAATGCTTTGATTAATGGAATTCAGTGTGGTTTGCTGCAGAACTAAAAGAGAATTCAATATATGCCATCTCTGAGTTTAAGAAAACAATAGTTCTTTAATCCCCAAATAAAACTTTTTGTTTGGATAAACATTTGACTGTTGTAGACTTAGAACTATTAGCCTATAAATATTTACATTTAATAATTGGGCCACACCAGGTGAAGCACACACTCACCTTCATCCTTTTCTCCTGTTTTTTTTTTTTTTAAACTTTTGAATACTTCCTAGTGTTCTGAAGTGAATTCTGATACAGATTTTTGTTTTCTTTCCATTTTAGTATGTCAGCTCTTTAACTGTTAGCTGCTAGCTGCTTGAAATGTGTACATGGTGGGCATGAGAAGCATCAGTATGTTCAGATGAACATGTATGGTAGAGAAGGGGTGAGATAGCTCAGTGGTTTGAGCATTGGCCTGCTAAACCCAGGGTTGTGAGTTCAATCCTTGAGGGGGCCATTTAGGGATCTGGGGCAAAAATTGGGGATTGGTCTTGAGGTCCCTTCTAATCCTGATCATTCTTTGCACACTTATTTCAACGCTTGTGTGCCTGTTTGTTTATTGTATGTATCTTCTAGACCAGGGGTGGGCAAACTGTTGCCTGGGGCCGCATCCGGCCCTCAAGTTCCTGCTTGGAAGCAGGGTCCAGAGCTTGCCCTGCTCCAGCACTCCAGCCAGGGAGCGGGATCAGGGGCTTGCCCTGCTCCGCGTGGCTCCCAGAAGCAGCAGCATGTCCCCCCTCCGGCTCCTACTTGTAGGGGCAGCCAGGGGGCTTCGGATGCTGCACCCGCCCCAAGTACCTGCGGACAGGGCAGCGTACAGAGCCACCTGGCCGCGCCTCCACGTAGGAGCCGGAGGGGAGGACATGCTGCTGCTTCTGGGAGCTGCTTGAGCTAAGCACCGCCCAGAGCCTGAGCCCCAGCCCTGATCCCCCACCCACCCTCTGAACCCCTCGGTCCCAGCCCAGAGCACCCTCTTGCACTCCCAACCCCTCATCCAGAGCCCACACCCCCAGCTGGAGCCCTCACTCCCCTCTGCAACCCAACCCCCTGCCTAGGGTGACCAGATGACAAGAACAAAATATCGGGACACATGGGGGGGCAGTCACAGGCTCACCCCCCAACCAGGGCTGGCTCTAGGTTTTTTGCCCCCCCAAGCAAAAAATAAATAAATAAAAAAAGCCGGAGTGCCGCCGAAGCAAAATATCGGGACAAATGGCATCCCGACCGTACATCGGTCAGGACACAGGACGAACAACTAAATATCGGGACAGTCCCGATTTTATCAGGACGTCTGGTCACCCTACCCCTGCCCCAGTCTGGAGACCCCTCCCACACCCTGAACTCCTCACTTCTGGCCCCACCCCAGAGTCCGCACCCCCAGCCCGAGCCCACACCCCAACTCCCAATTTTGTGAGCATTCATGGCCCGCCATACAATTTCCATACCCAGATGTGGTTCTCAGGCAAAAAAGTTTGCCCACCGCTGTTCTAGACTAATACAGAGCCTTACTTCAACAGGCAGCTTTGCATTTACACACAGACTAATGTATTATTGTAATACATACAGCTCTTGAAACGTATTGTATTTTCCTAATAAGAGTAGCTATTTTGTATATATATGAATGATATAAAAATAGGGTGAAAATCAGAAAAAAATGAAAATAATTGTTGTAAAACCCAGGATTTTTTTTGTTAAAAATTGGTTTAAACTGAAAACAAAGAGGCTTAACGATGTACAACTTTCAGTAGTTACAGCCCTTTAACGGATTTCTTAATTTGCACTCACTGTAAAAAGAAGCGGCACATTGGTCCAGAAAAAGATGTGACCTCACCCAGCTTTCAGGTGTTAGTCTGTATCCGCAAGAAGAACGGGAGGACTTGTGGCACCTTGAGACTAACCAATGTATTTGAGCGTGAGCTTTCGTTTCTCTAATAGCCTGGGACCAACACAGCTTCAACTACAAAGCACTCCCAAGATTACTCCTGAAAATCAAGTCGTTCTGGTACAATACACCTCTGAACTAATACAACTTTGAAAGGATGCAAACATTTGTCTTGAGAGAAAGTTCAATACATTTGGTACAGAAAATAAAGCTTGTTTGGTTCAGGAGAATGTATTGACCAATTAACTAATCTTCCCACTAATTAATATTTTGTGAAATGTGCTTTTAGTACCTGGTTATATAAGTGAACAGTAGAATTAGCCTTTCAAGGATCTTGCTAGGAGTGCATCATCCCAGAAGTTGATTAGGCAGCATGCCTTGGGGTGTCACCATTACATTTACTTACTTCAGACCTTAGCTCTTTGGGAATAAAATGACAGTGAAGTCTTGTGTGCATCCATAGAATGTCCAGAGGGATGCTGACGATGGAACAGGAGTGGGGATGTTTAAAGGAATCAGGCTTCTCAGAGCCTAAAGGAGAAGTTCACTTACCGTGCCCAATATAGACAGAATGGCTCTGCCTCCTGCAGCAGCCCCTCTCTGCAAACAAGTTCCTCCCTTCACTCTTCCTGCTGATGGCTCCTGCACCTGCACTCACAAAACATAAAGCTCATCTGATCACCAGCTTACAGCTTGAGCTGCCTTCCTTCTGTAGCTGGAAGGGGAGATTGAGCTCCAAGCAGAAGGCATACAGACCTCATTTCTTTAACTTTATGATTTTGTTTTAAGGAATAAGCAGGATCAAAGTAGTTAAAAATGGAAATGACCCATTAGATCTCCAAGACTACTCCACAGCAAGGATAGACTGTATACACTCTATCATTAATTACCATTAATTAATCCTTGATTCAGCCATCCCCATTCTCACTTTACTCAGCGTGGCAGAATCATGCCCCAGCTTATTGCTGATGTCTGACAATCATCTCAGCACTGTATAGAAGAGGGAGCAGACAAGTAGAGATGATCCGGTTCTCCAGGAAAGGATGCATCGGATATTAAAATAATTCTACACTTGACCTTAGCACTTCCCCTGTTCATTCGCAAGTCCTTTACTCCTTAAAATCAGCACACAGAGCAGTAAAAACCATAGGGAGGAAAAGAGAAATGAGACTTACTGACAAGGCTGGGAATACAGAAAAGGCCACTGAGAAGCACGGTAGCCAGTGAAAGATCCCTCATAGCTGCACCCTTGAAGACACTGACTTGTCTCCAGTATTCCTATCTCAGATATTTATAGCTAGAGCTCCCTTAGCAGGGGAGAAGGCGCTTGCAACAGAGACAAATGGGTCTGTATATTACTGACATATGTTGCCAAGATTGGGATCTGAATAAACACCAAAGTGGCCTCAGCAGTAATGGAATCTCATCACCAACTTGTCTAGGGGAGCGGGTTCCAGCCACACTTCAAAGCCTTGCTTGGAAAGGGCAGGTTTTCCACCGCAGGATGGGGGATTTCTCTCCCCTCAGGGGGCCTTTGTTCTCACCACCACTTTCAAACTAATTAAGCTCTCAGTAGCTTGGAGTCATTTTTAAGTTGTCTCATTTAAAAGCGACTCAAGTTCTTCAGCCTCATTCATTGCCTTTTCTCTGGAGATAACCATCTTTTGTTTCTTTTCAACACCAGACTATAGATTAACCCTAGCTCTTTGGTAAACAAATGCATCATGCAAGGCTCAGAGTCATAGGAGATCTGCAGAGCATTCCTTCTGGGGAGCAGCCCAAGGCAGGTATCTGGGCCTCCCTTTCTGCCTTTCTTTCTTTATCAGAGGGGTAGCGGTGACCAGACAGCAAGTGTGAAAAATTGGGACAGGGTGTGGGGGGTAATAAGAGCCTATATAAGAAAAAGACCCAAAAATCGGGACTGTCCCTATAAAATCGGGACATCTGGTCACCCTAGTCTGTATCCATAAAAACAATGAGGAATCCAGTGGCCCCTTGAAGACTAACAGATCTGTTAGTCTTCAAGGGCCACCGGACTCCTCATTTTTTCTTTCTTTAACAAGTCTGAACCTTTCAACTGGGAAGAAGTTTCTTTCTTTCTTGCTCAGTAAAAACAAGCAGGCAAGTTCCTCCTTCCTGAGCTACAGAGGAGCAGAAGCACCATGGACCCTTCCTACGTGCAGCAAGAAATTGTCTCTAGATTGTGCATTGGTTTCTGGGACTGCAATATAACTCCCTGAAGGGCTCTCACAGGCCTTGTCTAGACTAGGAAAACAGGTCCTTCTTTCAACTGAGTAAAGCTAGTTCCACTGAGTTAACGTGATTGAGGCCACAAGTGTAGCTGTCAGGGTCCCTCTTTGTTAGGTAGTTGAGAAAACTCATGGGGCTACAAGAAATTGGGCTGTCAGGCTCTGTATCTGTCAAAGGTCACTAGTGTGCGGAACGGTGGCAGGCCCAGAAGCCCTGCAGTGTGGGAGAGGTTGCAGAGCACAGGGCACTGGGAAGAGAGGGCAGAGTCAGCACTGGGCACAAAGGAGAAGAAAGAGGGTGCAGGGATGAAAGCTCATGGCATAGGGCATGGAGCACAGACCAGGGCGAACGTGGCACCGAGTTGGGGCACTAGTTGGCACCGAGTTGGGGCACTAGTTGGGGAAGGAGGAGACACAACGTCTCCGCTTGTTCTTTTTTTACCTTCTGGCTTCTATCAGGTTGGAAAATAAAGTGACCGTCCCACACCATCCCTGCTCCGAGTGCCTGAACACCTGGAGCATGTCCCACTGGCTGAAGTGAATCATGATCGGTCATAGCTGTTAGAAACTTCATAATGTATCATGGAAAATGCTTCTGTGCATCTCTGTGCTCTGCCTCTGTGACTGAGGAGAAGAAATTCAATCCCACAATGGGTCAGAGGGTTTGCAAAGGCCTTACACCAGGGGGCTGGGATGGAGATAGACCGGAGACTCCCTTGTTAGCCAGGTGATTGATTAGATGGAACCCTGATGTCTGCTTCCCCTGGTCACAGCCACTTGCAGCTGGGCTCCTGGAAATCTCCTCAGGGTGTATGTGTTGATTGTAGGCTCCTTATTCTGTACCCACAGAGGCAAGAATGATAGAACAAGGTCATTATGAGTGAACTCCAGCAGCCTCTCACAAAGCCCAGGGCACAGGCACCCAGCTGGGAGGCTGCGAACGTCCCATTGACGCACATGCAGCCCCCTTGCGGAATGCAGTGCAGGGCACACGTCCCAGTGTAACCAGTGGTGCACAGGGTGCATTTTTCTTCGGCCTATACGTCATCTTACCACCTCGGTTACAGCAAGGAGCTCCCCCCACGACACGCTCTGCTGATGGTTGCCTGAGCACCTCTGGAATTATAACCTGAGTTTTCCGTCACTCAGAACTTCTGAAACATTCACCTTTGAAACTGAAATTTTCCAGTCTTGGAAGGTTGAAAAGCCTGAAGGTGAATTTCATAGTCGGGCATCAGAGCAAAACCAATTCACCCGTTTCTGACAGGAAGCAGAGTGGAAATAATACCCCTTCCCCAAGATGTAAAAATAATTGGAACAGCCCGATAGTCCACAGGGCTGCCTTTGGCAGAGAGGGAGAGCTCCCTGAGGAGCAGTGCTCTTCCTTTCTCTGAAGGAAACTGGCCTTGATTTGATAGTTAATTATTATTCATATTGGCGTACTGCCTAGGTGCCTCAGTCATGGACCAAGGCGACGTACTGTGGGAGGGTTTCAGGTTGTTTTGTTTGTTTGTTTTTTTTGTTGCCTTCCTCCGGAGCATCAGGAATGGCCAAAGCTGGAGAGAGGACACTGGACAGAGAGGGACAGGGCTGTGAGGTGGCATTGGGCATTCTCTCTCCCAGGTGCTTGGCTGATCCTAACTCGGGGGTGGTCAATTATTTGTCAAGGTCCAAATTTCTTGGTCAAGATATAGTTGAGGTCCAGACTCCAGAGGAAATAATAAAAAATATAACAACAATAATAAGTAAATAAAAAGATTTTGGCATCCATTCCAAAGTGTCTGGCAGTCTGGATTTGGCCCATGGTCTGCCTATTGACTACCCCAATCTAACTGATGGCCTTATGTGGGGTTCGGAAGGAATTTTTCTCCAAGTCAGATTGGCAGTCACCTTGTGGACTTTTCACCTTCCTAGGCTATCTGGCTATATATCATTTAATCATTTCCCTGCCATTGCAGCAGCCTCTAACCCCGATGCACCACAGTCCCGCCTCTTCTTTGCCTGTGCCACATAACAGCCTACTCTCCTGTGGGCTGTAACTCCTTGGTCTCACTTCAGTTGCTGTGGTTAGTGTGGAGGTGCAGGGCAGGGTAGGGACCCTGTGATCTACAGGATGTCAGAGTAGATGATCTGGGGGTCCCTTCCAGCCTTAATCTCTAGGATTCTAGGAGGCCCCCCAGGGTGCCAGGCACTGTACAAACACAGAACAAAAAGACGCTCCCCGCCCCAAAGAGCTAGAGTTGTCCATATTTGAAAATTAGGTTCTACGCCTTTACAGGAGCAGATTTTGTGAAGTTTGTAAGTGTCACTAAGCATAGGCACCGACTCCGTGGGTCCTCCGGGGCTGGAGCACCCATGGGGAAAAAATGGTGGGTGCTGAGCACCCACCGGCAGCCCCTTATCAGCTCCGCCCTACCCCCCTGTGTTTGCCACCCACCAGCAGGCCTCACAGATCAGTGCCTCCCACCCTCCAGGATCAGCTGTTTCACAGTGTGCAGGAGGCTTTGTGAGGGAGGGGAAGGAGCGAGGAGGAGGAATGGGGTGGGAAGATGTGGGGTGGGGGCTTTGTAGGAAGGGGTCGAGTGGGGGCAAGGCCTGAGGCAGAGCCAGGGTTTGAGCGCCCCCCAGCACATTAGAAGGTCGGCGTCTGTGTCACTAAGGTCAATTGCATGGTGCATCTGTGCACAGCTAACTTAGCTGCACTCTACAGCCCCCAGGGCTGGATTTCCAATTAGGCACAGCAAGCAAGTGCCTGGGGTGCCAGCATTCTAGGGGCGCCTTACCGCTCTAAAACTGTGTGCAACACGAAGGTCAACTGTAGGCAGGAGGGTGCTGAAGATGCTGTCCTAAAGTGTAAATCCGGCCCTGAAGCCTCCATTTGCAAAAGTGTCCGCTCATTTTGGATGCTCAATTTTTGGATAGCCACATAGGGTTCAGTTTTGTCCTCAGTTACCTTAGCAGACTCTGTAAAGACCTAATTTTAGACTAGGGCATCACATCCAAAGGTGCTGAGCACCTGCAGAGTCCATGGACTTCAGCTGGAGTTGTAGGTGCTCAGTTCCCTGAAAATATCAAACCCTTGGTGTCTGGACTTGGATGTCCAAAAATGGAGGCCCCAAAACTCATTTTTGAAAGTGTAGGCAAATTGAATCCTCCTGTCCCATGAATTACTCCAAAATGTTTCTGGGAAACACAGGATCTGTTAAAACAAGCCCTTGGACACATGCAGTCTACTGCTCTGCATTCCCATGAAAATGGCCTCTTTCCCTGTGAGAATGAGCACTGGGTTGGGAGCCAGGAGATCTTGAGTTACTTTGTCACCCCTTCCACTGAAAGGTCTCACTTCTCTTTGCCTCACAACCCTATAGTCCTAACCTAGGAAAATAGGCAAATATCATTACTCCCATTACAGATTGTGAAGCTAAGGTTAAGCAAGTCATACAAGGGCACAGAAAGCCTGGGACAAAGCTGAGAACAGAACCCAGAGCTCTGAAATGAGACACTGGTCTTATTCACTACAATATCTCTTGGAGAGATTCAAATCTATGTGCTTAGTCACAGTGCCTGTAAAATGGGGTTACCCATGCTGAGCCACCTTTATGTGCTTTAAGATACAGAGGCAAAAAGTGCCATGCACATGCAGGGTATTAAGCCCATTCTACATGGACAAACATAGATATAAAGGTTTCAGAGTAACAGCCGTGTTAGTCTGTATTCGCAAAAAGAAAAGGAGGACTTGTGGCACCTTAGAGACTAACCAATTTATTTGAGCATAAGCTCAAATAAAGGTTGCACGATTTGCAGTGGCTGCACTTAGGATTGAGGACTGGGTATTCTGCGGCCAAAGACATTTTCAACAGGTGTTAACTCAGGGGTATTTTGTTAGTTCTAAGGGATATGAACACATGCATTAGTTAGGACTTCTTTGTGAGGACATTGCTAGAATCCTTGGGCCAGGTTGGCCAAGTGAAAGTTGGAGTAAGTGGGTCCTGCCCCCATGGACACAAACAGTGGGGTCAGTGCAGCAGGTGTAGGTTTAGCACTCAAGACAAATGTGTAAGAATGCAATTTATGTATCAAGGATTCAATTCAGCCATCACTATCAGGTGCAGCAATCAGTGAAGTTGCACACCTTTAAATGAGAGAAAACTTCAACCCCAAAGGTTCACACCCACGTTCTTGAGGGCAGAATTAGGCCTCGACAGGACAGAGGTCAGGCCCTCAGGGAGAGATGTAGCAAGAAAACTAACCAACAGGAAGATTTAAGATACATTTTAAAGCTGCATCCCTGACTGTATCTTACACTCAGACCATCCTCAGCGTTCCCACTTGCACTTGCTTATGATAGTTATGAACTGGTCCCCACAATACCAAATACATGTAAGTTACACTCATTTTGCACACCCCTTGCATGGCAAATCAGTGCAAGTTACAGATCTCTGTGACTTTCATTTGCTTTATGGCCAGCTTGCAGCCCCTGCATAACTCTTGCCATTTATTCAATGTGGACTTTGGCTCTTCTTCACTTACTTTATTTTTATGAAGTAGGCAATTCATTGAGAGGTTTTGGACACAAGAAACTGTACTAGCTGTAGTTGCACTGAAGTGAAGGGAATTACTATAGTCATATGATTATTGTATGGTTTTTCTAAGACATGTTAGAGTCTGTGGCCCCAGATTAGATTAAACTGATATTTAAACACAACAGTGGTGTGACTACAAAGCAGAGTTAAGGTTGTTTGAGTGCCCTAACTCTACATTTCTGTATCTTAAGGTTAAAGTTAAAACAAATCTCAATGTGTTAATTACAAATTTCCTCAGTTTAGCATGCTTAGTTTGGGGATAATTATAACATCTAGTAACGTATTTTACCCTAAGTTACCGATACCCAAAGGCTACGATTCTGCCACGGAGGTCACAGATTCCATCATTTTCCAGGACCTCTGGGACATTTTCTGGACCAGGGCTGGAGCAGCTGTTAGCCCCAGGGCCGCCAGAACAGCTGACCAGCGGCCACCCCAGGGCCATTGGGGCAGCAGTCCCCAGGCAGACAGTGGCTGGGGTTGAGCCACAGGAGCAGCGATGGGGCTGGAGCAGCTGCAAGCCCCAGCAGCGCTCTGTCCTCCCCACCACCTCCGGGTAGTTTTAGTAAAAGTCAGGGATGGGTCGTAAGCCTCCATGAATTTTTGTTTATTGCCTGCGACCTGTCCCTGATTTTTACTAAAAATACCCGTTACCAAATCTCAACCTTACTGATACGTGCACTCAGAGTTAACTCCAGCTTACTGTAGTTTATGTCAGGGAATTTCCTTTTAATTAAAAAAGTCACACATGAATACTGAGCAATGATTTGGAGATATGATGTAACAATCAGTTTTTAAATGTCAACTTTTATGGCCAAATTCACCCGTATACTCTGGCTGGTTTGCCCTCACCCTGGAGCAGCTCGAGGCAGCCAAAGCATACAGGCCAGTTAGCTGTTTTGCCAAAGCAGTCGCAGTGTACATCTCACTTTCGCCCTCCCTCATCTTCTCCGTTATGCAGATAGTACATGATCCTAGCGGTAGCTTTTGGAATTATCTATTTAGGATTAATGGTGTTATTTTGCCATTATTTTTCATAACTAAAACTTTGGGCTTGGCTACACTTGCGAGTTACAGCACATTAAAGGAGCCCTGGGCACCCTAGCTCACTCCCCGTCCACGCTGGCCAGGCACGTAGAGCGCTCTGACTCCACGGCTACAGCGCTGCTGGTCTCCACCTGGCGAGTGGAATAACGTTTGCTGCGCCCCCACTAGAGCGCCGCGGCACCAGGTCTGTTGGTGCACCATGATCGGCCTCCAGAAGTGTCCCACAATGCCAGTTCTAGCCACGCTGGGCATCACTTTGAGCTCTACTGCCCTGCCCTCAGGTGACCAACCATCAGACCCGCCCTTTAAAGCATCTGGGAATTCTGAAAATCCCCTTCCTGTTTGCTCAGCCAGGCGTGGAGTGCTCTCAGCGCATCTTCCCAGGTGACCATGCCTCCACGGGCCAGGCGAACCCCACTATGGAGCAACAGTGAGGTGCTGGACCTCATCAGTGTTTGTGGGGAGGAAGCTGTCCAGTCCCAGCTGCGCTCCAGCCATAGGAATTACGAAACCTTTGGGCAGATATCAAGGACCATGCTGGAAAGGGGCCATGACCAGGACGCACTGCAGGGCAGGGATAAAGTGAAGGAGCTGCGGAACGCCTACCACAAGCCCACGAGGCAAACTGCTGCTCCAGTGCTGCCCCCGCGACCTGCTGTTTTTACGAAGAGCTGGACGCGATACTTGGGGGCGACCCCACCTCCACGCCGAGTACCACCATGGACACCTCAGAGGCCAATGCAACAAGGCAGGAGGAGGAGGAGCAGCAGCAGCAGCAAAGCGGGAGCCAGAGTGCTCCGGCGGAGGAAGACACCCCAGCATCCCTAGATGCATGCAGCCAGGAGCTGTTCTCAAGCCAGGAGGAGGGTAGCCAGTCACGGCGGCCGGTGCTTGGGGAAGGACAAACACCAGAGGAGGTTCCCAGTAAGCGGCTTTTGTTTAGGGAAGGAAGTTATTGGGTGCGGGCTCTTGGGGCAAGGAGGGTTAGGGCTGCATGCATGCCTAGATGCGGAATAGGGCATTGATCCTTGTCCCAGTCAGGCTAACTTGTCTGCGCCACTGTGCCATGAGAGGCGGGGGGACCATTGCTGCATACAGGCAAGCTGCATATGGGCCACGGCAGAAGCCATATTGCAGTACAAGACCCTCCCTTGCTTCCCAGGTCACCCTCAGCAGCGAGATCTCTTCCAGGACGAACTCCTGTAGAAAATGTGGGGACAGTGTTCAGTATAGAAGCCCCCTGCCACTGTTGGCTCTCCCCAAGGCACAGAAACCCAGAGGGCAGTACAGCCATGAAACTATCATGCCCCTTGCCCCTGTGCTTATTCACCATTTTGGGGCTCCCGTGGGTTGTGTGTGCTTGCTTTGGGACGGGCAAATTATGCTATTGCGTAGATTGTGCTTGCCCTTAAGTACGGGGGAATTATTGCTCTGTCTGGTGTGAACAATGCTGCCTCTGTGAAATGTTGCATTTTGCCTGTACAGATGCAACCTTGAGATCTCAGCCATCTGTGTTAGCACCGGCTGCAAGTTGTAATAAATAATAAATGGATTTTTTAGCTTTGAAAACATTCTTTATTATTGCATAAAGTAAAAGATACCTTAGCCCAGGAAAGACACAGGCACTGCAAGTCAGCGTAGCAAACACAGATTCCTACTAACATTGGAACCACTACAATTCACTCCCATGCAGGGCAGCAGACATTACTGGTGGCTTTCAGCCTCAAATTGCTCCCTCAAGGTATCCCTAATCCTTGCAGCCCCGCACGGGGCCCCTCTAACAGCCCTGCTCTCTGGCTGTTCAAATTCAGCCTCCAGGTGTTGAACCTCCGAGTTCCATGCCTGAGTGAATCGTTCACCCTTCCTTTCACAAATGTTATGGAGGGTACAGCACGCGGATATAACCACAGGGATGCTGTCATCGGCCAGGTCCAACTTCCCATACAGAGAGCGCCAGCAGCCCTTTAACAGCCAAAAGCACACTCCACAGTCATTCTGCACTGGCTCAGCCTGTTGTTGAACCGCTCCTTGCTGCTGTCAATGCTCCCTGTGTAGGGTTTCATGAGCCACGGCATCAAAGGGTAAGCAGGGTCTCCAAGGATCACAAGGGGCATTTCGACTTCCCCTATGGTGATCTTCTGGTCTGGGAAAAAAGTCCCAGCTTGCAGCTGCCTGAACAGGCCAGTGTTCCAAGAGGCATGTGTCATGCACCTTTCCGGGCCAGCCTGCGTTAATGTCAATGAAACGCCCACAGTGATCCACAAGTGCTGGAGAACCATAGAGAAATACCCCTTCCGATTAATGTACTCGGAGGTTAGGTGGGCTGGTGCCAGAATTGGACTACGCATCACATCTGTTGCCCCACCGCAGTTAGGGAAACCCATTTGTGCAAAGCCAGCCACAGTGTCATGCACATTACCCAGAGTCATGGTTCTTCTGAGTAGGATGAGATTAATGGCCCTACAAACTTGCATCAACACAATTCCAATGGTCGACTTTCCCACTCCAAACTGATTAGCGACCGATCAGTAGCTGTCTGGAGTTGCCAGCTTCCAGACTGCAATAGCCACCTACTTCTCCATCGTCAGGGCAGCACTCAATCTCGTGTCCTTGCGCCGCAGGGTGGGGGCGAGCTCCTCACACAGTCCCATGAAAGTGGTTTTTCTCATCCGAAAGTTCTGCAGCCACTGCTCATCATCCCAGACTTGCATGACGATGTGATTCCACCACTCAGTGCTTGTTTCCTGAGCCCAAAAGCAGCGTTCCACAGTGGTGAGCATGTCCGTGAATGCCAAAAACAAACTTGTGTCATATGCGTTACTCGAGTCGATATCATCGTCAGAATCCTCACTGTCACTTTCGATCATAAGGAATAACTCGACTGCCAAACATGACGTGCTGGTGAGACTCATCAGCATACTCCTCAGCAGTTCGGGCTCCATTCCCGCAGACCGAAAGGGAAGACAGAGCGCGTTGTACAAAAACCGCTGAAAGATGGCGCCAAATGTGGACAGAAGCAAAGGGAATGCTGGGATGCGAACCGATGCATCACGGGGCATTGGGACAGGACCCAGAATGCCCCGCACCCCCTGCCCCCTTCCCACAGCGCCAGAATGGGAAGAGGTGCTCTGTGGGATAGCTGCTCATAATGCACTGCTCCCAATGCTGCTGCAAGTGCTGCAAATGTGGCCACGCCAGTGTGCTTGCAGCTGTCATTGGGGACTGACTGCACCGCTTTCCCTACTGCGCTCTCGGAAGGCGGGTTTAACTCAAAGCGCTCTATATCTGCAAGTGTAGCCATGCCCTTTTGTCAGCTGAGGCTGGTACGTAAAATCTTCTCCTTAACGGTAACTCCCAAAGATTTATCCTTTTTTCAGAATGGTTATCGTCTCCCATTGTTCTCAGTGGGACTGAAGTCATGAGCTACCCTCAGTTAAGCGTCTTTCAAAACGGCCAGTGCTTCCCATTGTTCCCAGCAAGAGTGAAGCCAAGCTGCCTTCAGAGAAGATGTTGACCACCTATGCTGTCAGCAGGCTGAGGGAAAAATCTCTGAGGAGCAGCTGAAGAGAGAGAGCAGCCATGTTTGCTCAAGGGTTCTTGTGGCCTTAGTCCCCTGAGAACAAGAGGTGGCAGTCATTTTGAAAGTGCAGTTCTACTCTGAATTCTCTGTAGTAAAATATTCTTCAGCCTCAGCTGTAGAAAACATTTTTGGTTTTGCAGAGTGACAGGGAAAAATGACTACTAATTCTAAACGAAAAATTCTTCATATGCCACTTACAGACAAGATTAGTGAGTTTTAACTACATGGGAAGTTTCAGACATCTGTTTCATTCCTTATGGCCATGGGAGGGGCAGGGGGGAAGGAGATCTGACATATTCTACATTTTTTTAAAGACCCATTTTAAAAATAATTTTAATTGCTATACTAATCAATGGATTTACTTGTAAATTCTCAGAAAATTCATTCTATGCTCAAAGAGTACGAGCTGTAATTTTGGGAAAGATAATGCTCTATTTTCCTTACATAACAAAGAGACTGAAGCCCTCTTTTAAGTGCAAAATTCAACTCAATGAGGATCTGCAACTGTTGCCTGCAGAACACTGCCTAGTTCAACTGAGATGCCAAGTTATATTATCTAACCCACTATGAGGCCAACATTTCCCATAACGTATGCATGAATGTGCGCACCCCACCCCAGTCCCTTCACATAGACACATTGAAGATAAACTATTACACACATTGGTCAAGAAACATTTAACTCTATTTGGCCAAGAGAGTAACAAAAACAAGAAATACATTTCCATAAAAAAGTAACTACCCTCGGACTTCAGAGGCAGGATCACAATGCTGTTTATTACCACCGAGTTCTAAGGAGATACTAGTACAGCATGGCTATTCCGAGCTATTGCTGTGTTACACAGTGAAAGTCTGAAATGTGAGCTGGAGGTCATATTACATACAAAAATGTATGAAAAAATATGGATTTTAAATAAAGAATTATCACAACTTGAACTTTTTACAATACATTCTTGCTGAGATTTCCAAAGTAGTCTAGGAACAGAGACATCTTCCACGAAAATTTGTCTAGATTAATTTGAAAATTTCATGCCATGTCTTCCAAGGGCCACCCCACTCCGCTGACTCCTTCTTCAGGAAACTCCTTTCTTCCTGGTGAGGTCAGTCCAAAGTACCTAGAAATTCAAAAGGGGCAAAGGCAGACAGCACAGATAGACATGAACGAACAGTGGAAACTACTTTACAAGCAGCCAAGGGAAGATGCTGTAACTTATCAAAGCTTAACCAGATCACAAAATTCTAAGAACAAATCTCCCTGAAAGGTATTTCATTGCTGGTGTTCCACTTCACACCTCAATTCAATGTTTTGAATGCTGAATTTCAAATGTTACCAAGACAAGTGGCACATTTCTAGTTGGGCCACTAGCTATTACTAAACTGAAGTCAAAACAGAAAGATCTGCAAATATCTGCTCTCCCTCTGTCAATATGGAGACAATGTATGCAAAAAATTAAACCAAAATTAAACCAACCAGAAACTCACCTTCCAGAAAAGCAAACTCATCAATAACTTCAATGGCATTATCTGTAAAACAAAGTGAATTGAAAACAATTGGCATAGATAAACCAATTCAAGTGCAGAGATATTTTATACACATCAGTATATGATTTTAACAATGACTTTTTAAAAATAGGTTTATTCAGTTTGGAGACTATGGGGAGGGGAAGGGGAATATTTTACAGTGTAATATTTGGCAGAAGAGAACTTTTTTCTTTTCATTTCTGGGAACAAGATAATACGGTTTTAAATCTGTACCCACAATGCCACAAAACACATGGAATCGTCTGGAAAGAGCCTTCAGTCAAATAATATTATTGACAAAGGTTAGCATAACAAAAATGGTCTTCTTACCCAAGTCTTTCCTTTGCAGAGTTTTCCTTTTTCCTTGTTGAGCATACACATAAGCATCTTTAGCTATGGTTTCAACAAACAACTCCTACAGGATGGAAGAGACAGATTGTTACAACAAGTGAAAGGTGTGACTGCAACCTGTTGTTACAAGCACAGTTGAGCTCTGAAGGATTAAAGGACAAAATTACACCCTCTCCCCCTCTAGATGCTCCCTTTCTATTGATCAGCTCTAAGAATATTCAATGAAACCTTTAAACTAGACAATTACTGCATATCAGGGACAAGTGTTATTATGGTGCCAGGGGCGGGGGGAAGGGTTGTCTTTAGAGGTCCCTGTGTATATCTGGAGATGAGGGAAAGGAGTTTCAGAGTAACAGCCGTGTTAGTCTGTATTCGCAAAAAGAAAAGGAGTACTTGTGGCACCTTAGAGACTAACCAATTTATTTGAGCATGAGCTTTCGCGAAATTTATTTGAGCATGAAAGCTCATGCTCAAATAAATTGGTTAGTCTCTAGGGAAAGGAGTGTGAGTCTTGCTTTTCTTCTCTCTCAAAACATCACACTTGAACATGCAACATACTTTTCTGATTCTGTGAAACAGTTATCCACTTTCATGGATTACTGAGGCCCATGGTTAATATTCCTACCCCAGGACCTGCAACTTGCAAAATTATGACATTTGATGATTTGAGCTTAGCAGGCTTTGCTATCCAAAGTAAGTATTTGTCAGGGATACCAGCTACCAACTGCCCATCACTGCACCTTCTGAGAGCCAGTCATATCTGCACAACTTTCAATGGACAATGTAGAATAACCTATCTATAAGTACCTCCACCTACCACCAAATGAGCTTCTTAGTTGCAGCAAATAAATACATCTTGTACTGTGCCCTGAAGTACATGGAACCCAGGCTCTGACTGATCAGAAGAGGGAACAAATTCCACAGCTAGACACTCTCCACTGCCCAGACACCAGACTACAAGAGCACAATCACTGGAACGGAGAGCAAGAGTAGCTCAGCTGATCTCATCAGGGCACAGAGAGACCATTTACAGCTTATCAATCATAACACTTGGAACTGCAACCAGAAGCAAGCTGGAATCGAGTGCAGAGCAGAGGTGTACAGTGCTCACGTCAGCCTGGTGCACTAAGAAAGTGGGTTGCCACATTCTGCACTAGCTAAAGCTCCCAAGTGCTCTTCCAGGATAGCCTTGAGAACATTATAGCAATTCTGCATGCAAGTGACAACGGATTTCTGCAGCAAAGTCTGCAACCTCCTAGACAGCACTTATAGCCACCACTATTATCTCAAATTAGGAGAGCCTGAGGTTGTGGAATTCTTTGACAAAGGGCAGACATGCACCTTTAACAGAGGGAGTAAACAACCTCCTACCAACTCTCCAGACTCTTCTCCCTTCCAGCATCCTCGAGTTCAGGCTGAGCCTTACCCAGCTCATGATCATCCAGGTCCCTATCTTGGCCAAACAAGGCAATGCAGAGGTAGCATAACCTGCTATAGGGAGATGACAGACAGGACCTTCAGCAACTGAACTGCTGAAGCATTCTGGGCTTCTACAATTTCCCTTAATGGTTTCACAAACACTAAACAGCTAAAGGAACAGGAGTACTTGTGGCACCTTAGAGACCATCTTAATTAATTAGCCTCTTACAGTTGGTATGGCTACTTCCACCTTTTCATGTTCTGTGTGTGTGTGTGTGTATATATATATATATATTTATTTTCTTACTATATGTTCCATTCTATATATCCAATGAAGTAGGCTGTAGCCCACGAAAGCTTATGCTCAAATAAATTTGTTAGTCTCTAAGGTGCCACAAGTACTCCTGTTCTTTTTGCGGATACAGACTAACACGTCTGCTACTCTGAAACTAAACAGCAAGACTGTTGTGCTCTAAAAAGAGAAAGTTTGAGACCAGGTTGTAACTGACAAGGCAAATAATAGCAAGTGGTGATTTTCTGAGCAAGGTTATAAGCACTGCTTGTTAAGGAGAGATTTATCTTGCTCCCTGAGAAGAGGCACCCACTATCCCATTCAGTATTAGATTGGCCAGCTCCCTGCTGGCTGGCAAGAGTCCATCTGACAGGCTGTCATACACCGTCCTGCAGCACGCACAGGCACTTGTTGAGCAGGACCGGTGACATTCAGCTTCAATGCTGCAAATGTGTAACCTGGCAAATCTGCTTCAGGTCTTCTGATCCAATCAGCAAATGTAACTTCTCATAAAACAAGCCCTTAAATGATTGCACCTTTATGGGTACATGTAAAGAGATTTCTATTCTCTTCTGCCACTTTTTCCACGGCACAGGAATGCAGAATTTTTATATGCTACAGTCAGATTCAGAGCAAGCTGATCATCACAGGCCTTCAAGTCAAATTATCTGCCCTAAACCATGGTAACCTGCAACAAAAATCCAGGAAGGGAGAAAAGTGCAGGCTACTCTGTCAGCCAGGAAGAATAAGTGACATTAATAAAATGAAGGAAGCTAATAGATGAGTTAAACAGGATAATTAGTGAGGGTAACTGAAAGAGAGCTGGAAGAGCCCTGAAAGAGACCATAATAAAGCCACACAAGCCTCAGCACCAATCTAAATGAAAAAGTCTCACAACCAAGACAGAAAATGGACTGACTATTGAATGAAAGCGGAAGCTGGATTATACAGCCAAAATCTCTGCAAAAGGGCTGCCGGAGATATTGCTCTCCAATGGGAGCAAGTGACTGAACGAAACATTCTAAGGGTCCTACAAGGCAATTCATTCACATGCTCATTTTGGAGGTGGCATAGAGCTGCCCCACTCAAGCAGAATTGCTCCTGGAATTCTCCAGGACAGAGGCGTGCACACTGGACCGCTCCGTGGGATGGTGCAGTATGCTTCCCCGCTCTGTGTCCAGAGAGTTCTAATGGCAGCTGCAGGAGTCACTGAGTCACGCCCTGCCTACTCTTCATCACCTGTTGGGTTAGTTTGCCTCCTAGGGGATGCTAAGAAGTAAGTTATCTTAGCTCTTGCCTACATTTCCAAACTGGTCTCTTACTGCTCTGCTCCCTAACAATTCCTAGCCACGTCTCTGACAACTGCCTCCTGCCTTTAATGCTCCTGCTATGCATGGAATAACCTCCCTATTCTGGTCTGTCAAGCTACCATTCTCTTGCCATTCAAATCCATCCTAATGGCTCACTTCTTCCACAATGCCCAAGAAGGAAATTAACAACATTATCACTTTTTTAAAAAAATCCTAGTCATTCCCTCTTCTGTTGTTCCCAAAGCATCCTATCTTCTCTGTGTCTCTTGTTTAAACAGTAATCTCCCTGAAGTAGAGACTGTATGAGCTCGGTGTTCCATAAAGTGTTGAGCACACAGTCAGCAGTTAAATAATAATAAATATGCCATAGCCCAGGGGTCCCCAATGCGGTGCCTGCGGGCGCAATGGCACCCGCTGGGGCAGTTGTGCGTGCCCGCAGGATACCGTGCCGCCGAAATGCCGCCGCTGAGCGCAGCTGCAGAAGAACCGCCTGCCGAAATGCTGCCGAAATGCTTCTTGCCACTGCTGCTTCTCGGCAGCATTTTGGCGGCGGGGTGTCTGGCGCCCGCCACAGTCTTCTGGGAATAGGAATATGCTATTCCCACAGAAAGGTTGGGGACCACTGCCATAGCCTACAGCCACAGGCTTCTTATCAGATTAACGAACATCACAAGTCCGTACCTGGGGCACTGAAAGTCCCTTCTCCTGCTTCTTGTAGGATGACAGCCTCCCCACTGGATCAAGTCCAGAATTAACTTCAAATCTTAATCCTCCACTGCATCTATCATCTCAAAGTCATGTTCCTCTGGGACCCAATATTGCTGCTAGTAACAGGCAAACAGTGACAGGGGAAGCTGTACAACCTAAACAGGTTATTTTCAGTTTTGCTTTGCCATAAGAGAGGCATGGACACAGCCCATGTTGTGACACCATCCAAACTCTAGGAGGCTGTTGTGGGGTAGAGGCCAGAAGAGAAGAGGGAGATTTTTTTAAGAGAGTCTTATTTTACATTGCAACCAGAGAAGTTTACTTTAGTTTCAAATTATATATGAAAAGTTCTTCCAGGGGACAATGTTTCCCTGAAATGCAGCTAAATGTGTTAGCAGGATCAGGCTCTGATCTGATCTGACTAAGAATCTCTTGAACACTCAAGTATCAGAGGGGTAGCCGTGTTAGTTTGGATTTGTAAAAGCAGCAAAGAATCCTGTGGCACCTTATAGACTAACAGACATATTGGAGCATGAGCTTTCGTGGGTGAATACATGTTACATCCAACGAAGTGGGTATTAGTCTCTAAGGTGCCACAGGACTCTTTGCCGCTTGAATACTCAAGGGTTTCAAAACAGTCTGGCATCTCTTATTTGGTCTTGTTTATGCGGAGACAGTGGAGAGAACTGTGCTAATTTATGCCAATAACTGGAAAGACTTGCTGCAAATAACTGATTTTGCAAATTGATGACACTGACCAATCTCAATTGAAAAAGCAGATTCTGTACCTTAAAGCGCATTTCTCTCTACTTATTTTGAGAGGGTTTTTACAATCTTGGGTATATGCTAGTAAGTGATCTGTAACGTTTTGTAAAAGTAAAAAAGTTTCAATAGTAAGAGATCTCACTGCTGCCCTATAGGTAAATCATATGTGGAAGTGACAGTTTTATGTGTGAATTATAGAGTGCAGATTAATAACACTACCTAGCTTTTATCTAGCACTTTTTGTCAGTATGCCTCAAAGCACTTTACAAATGAGATCAGTGTCATTATCCCCATTTTACAGATGGAGAAACTGAGTCACAGAGAAGTGAAGTGATTTGCTCAAGATCATACAGCAAGGCAGAGGCTGAGCTGGAGCCCAGTGGTCTGTCCACTGGGCTATACACTGAGATTATGATGGCCTGGCTCTTTGTTGCTTGTGCATGAAAATAAGCAATAATCTGAAATGGACAAGGATCTGTGGGTTACAGTGGGTCACAAATTGAATATGAGCCAATGTCATGATGCAGTTGTGAGAAAGGTGAATATCACTCTGGGGTATATTAACAGGAGCGAGGTATGTCAGACACAGGAGGTAACTGTCCCTCTCTACTCTGCACTGGTGAGGCCTCAGCCAGAGTAATACGTCCAGTTTTGGGCACCACATGTTAGGAAAGACATGGACAAATTGGAGCAAGTCTAGAGGAGAGCTACAAAAATGATAAATGGTTTAGCAAATTTGTCCTATGAGGAAAGATTAAAAAAACTGGGCATGTGAGAAAAAGCGGAGCGGGGACCCGACAAGAGTCTTCAAACATAAGGGCTGTTATAAAGAAGATCGTGATCACTGGTTCTCCACGTCCACTGAAGGTAGGACAAAAAGAACAGGAGGACTTGTGGCACGCTGGAGACTAACAAATTTATTTAACATTCTATGCATCCGATGAAGTGAGCTGTAGACCACGAAAGCTTATGCTCTAATAAATTGGTTAGTCTCTAAGGTGCCACAAGTACTCCTGTTCTTTTTGCGGATACAGACTAACATAGCTGCTACTCTGAAACCTGAAGGTAAGACAAGAAGTAATGGGCTTAATCTGCAGCAAGAAAGATTTAGGTAGGTACTAGGGAAAACTTTCTAAACATACGGATAGTAAGAAGTGGAATAGGCTTCCAAGAGAAACTGTGCAATCCCCGTCACTGGAGGTTTTTAAGGACAGGCTGGATAGACACCTGTCAGGGATGGCCTAGGTTTACTTGCCCTGCTCAGTGCAGGGGACTGAACTTAACCACCTACGTTTCTGTGATTCTAAATTCTTCAGGCTTTGAAGCACAGAGTACTTCAGCCACCAAAGAGCACGCCAGTCAGTTTCACATTGGGGCGGGAACATGTGTTGCCTAAATGACAGCAGGACCTATTGCCGGTGACCAGTGCAAGTAACTGACCTGATGCCAAATACAATATAAATCAACGTGTATCCAAGGGCAGCGGTGACCAGCACAGCTTCACTGAAAAAAGCTAAAAGCTGCCTGGGGCAGGCAGTTCAGAAAGGGAGAGAGGGAGGAGAGGAAAGCCGCAAACAGAAGAAATAGCGGAAGAGAGTCAGAGTGTAACGCAAGAGGAAAAGCAAAGTTCAGAAATAGGACAGACCCACAGCCTCCCCGTGGGCACCCACCCCCAGCTCTGGGTGCTCCCCCCATGGGCACCCCACTTCCCCCATGAGCACCCCACCCCCACTTCTGGGTGCTCCCCCCACAGGCACCCTACCCCCACCCGTGTGTGCTCCCCCCACAGGCACCCCACTTCCCCCATGAGCACTCCACCCCACCTCTGGGTGCTCCCCCCACAGGCACCCCACTCCCCCCACACACACCCCACCCCACCCGTGTGTGCTCCCCCCACAGGCACCCCACTTCCCCCATGAGCACCCCACCCCACCTCTGGGTGCTCCCCCCACAGGCACCCCACTCCCCCCACACGCACCCCACCCCACCTCTGGGTGCCCCCCCACAGGCACCCCACCCCCACCTCTGGGTGCCCCCCCACAGGCACCCCACTCCCCCCACAGGCACCCCACCCCACCTCTGGGTGCTCCCCCCACAGGCACCCCACCCCCACCTCTGGGTGCTCCCCCCACAGGCACCCCGCTCCCCCCACCCCACCTCTGGGTGCTCCCCCCACAGGCACCCCGCTCCCCCCACCCCACCTCTGGGTGCTCCCCCCACAGGCACCCCACTCCCCCCACACACACCCCACCCCACCTCTGGGTGCCCCCCCACAGGCACCCCACTCCCCCCACACACACCCCACCCCCACCTCTGGGTGCTCCCCCCACAGGCACCCCGCTCCCCCCACCCCACCTCTGGGTGCTCCCCCCACAGGCACCCCACTCCCCCCACACACACCCCACCCCACCTCTGGGTGCCCCCCCACAGGCACCCCACTCCCCCCACACACACCCCACCCCACCTCTGGGTGCTCCCCCCACAGGCACCCCACTCCCCCCACACGCACCCCACCCCACCTCTGGGTGCTCCCCCCACAGGCACCCCACCCCCACCTCTGGGTGCCCCCCCACAGGCACCCCGCTCCCCCACCTATGGGCACCCCCCGGGCTGCCGGGCCGAGGGAGAAGGGGACGGCGGATGTGCGCCCCCCCCAGCGCCCGGGCAATCGGCCCCGGACGCCCCTCACCGTGGCCCGGGCCAGGACGAACACGGCCTCCTGGCTGGCCAGGCTCACGTCAGGGTCGGCTTTGACCAGAGCCTTCACCCGGGCCAGGGGCAGCCGCGCCAGGCGCAGCGGGGCCGCGCACAGCGACCCCGAGCCCGGCTCCTCCGCGGGGGGCGCGGCCCCGGCTCCCGCCTCCGCTGCCGCCGCCGCCATGCTGGACACGGGCGCCCAGCGCGCCTGCGCACCGGCCGCCCGCGCGCCCCACCGACGAGACCGCGCGTGACCTCCCCGGGAGCGCGCGCGCTTCCCCCAGGGTCCCCCGCGCGCCCCTTCAGCCCAGGCCCCTCCCCCTCGTGACTCCGGGCCCACGTGTCTCTCCCGCGGGAAGGTGGCGCGCGCAGCCCGGCCCGCTCGGGGGGGCCCCCGGGGGCTGCGCTGTCCGGCCTCCCCAGAGCGGCCGGCGGGGCCAGAGCAAGGGGCGGCCGGGCCGGGAGCTGGAGGGGGAGTGACCGGAGCGGGGCGGGGCGGGCAGCGGGGGCTCCCGGGGCACCGGGGGCGGGGGCTTGTGGCCGGCTAACAGCCATGACAGGCCGGGGCCCTCTCGCGTTCCCCCCGAGCCCCCCGCCCTCGCCCCGAGCCCCCCCTCCCCCCGAGCGCCCCTGAGCCCCCCGAGCCCCCCGCCCTCCCCCCGACTGCCCCCGAGCGCCCCGAGCCCCCCCCTCCCCCCGAGCGCCCCGCCCCTGAGCCCCCCGCCCCCTCCCCGAGCGCCCCCGAGCCCGAGCGCCCCTGAGCCCCCCGCCCTCTCCCCGAGCCCCCCGCCTCCCCGCCCCCGAGCCCCGTGTGCCCCCGACCACTCCCGAGCCCTCCGCCCTCCCCCCGAGCGCCCCTGAGCCCCCCGCCCTCCCCCCGACTGCCCCCGAGCGCCCCGAGCCCCCCCCTCCCCCCGAGCGCCCCGCCCCTGAGCCCCCCGCCCCCTCCCCGAGCGCCCATGAGCCCCCCTCCCCGAGCCCCCCGCCTCCGAGCGCCCCGAGCCCCCCGCCCCTGAGCCCCCCGCCCTCCCCCCGAGCCCCCCCGAGCGCCCCCGCCCCCTCCCAGAGCCCCCCGCCCTCTCCCCGACCGCCCCCGAGCCCCCCACCCTCTCCCCAAGCGCCCCCGAGCCCCCCGCCCCCTCCCTGAGCCCCGAGCCCCCCTTCCCCGAGCCCCCCGCCCTCTCCCCGAGCGCCCCCTCCCCGAGCCCCCCGCCCCTGAGCCCCCCAAGCCCCCCGCCCTCTCCCCGAGCGCCCCTGAGCCCCCCGCCCCCTCCCCGAGCGCCCCCTCCCCGAGCCCCCCGCCTCAGAGCGCCCTGAGCCCCCCGCCCTCCCCCCGAGCCCCCCGAGCGCCCCCGAGTCCCCCACCCTCTCCCCAAGCGCCCCCAAGCCCCCCCGCCTCCGAGCCCCCCGCCCCCTCCCTGACCCCGAGTGCCCCCGAGCCCCCCTGCCTCCGAGCCCCCAGCCCCCTCCCCGAGCACCCCCGAGCCCCCCCACCTCGGAGCTCCCCAAGTGCCCCCGAATGCCCGAGCCCCCCGCCCTCTCCCCGAGTGCCCCCGAGCCCTAGCCCCCTGCCCCCAAGCTCCCCCTCCCCGAGCCCCCCGCCCCCTCCCCGAGCCCCCCTGCCTCCGAGCTCCCCGAGCCCTGAGTGCCCCCGAATGCCCCCGAGCCCCCCGCCCTCTCCCCGAGCACCCGAGCCCCTCGCCCTCTCCCCGAGTGCCCCCTAGCCCCCTGCCCCCGAGCACCCCCGAGCCCCGAGTGCCCCCGAATGCCCCCGCCCCCGAGCCCCCCGCCCTCTCCCCGAGTGCCCCCGAGCCCCCTGCCCCAGCGCCCCCGCCCCCGAGACCCCAGTGCCCCCAAGCGCCCCCACCCCCGAGCCCCCCGCCCTCTCCCCGAGCGCCCCCGCTCCCGAGCCCTCTACGATCGAAGCTCCGAGCGCCCCCGAGCCCTCTGCCCCCTCCCCAAGCGCCCCCGAGACCCCAGTGCCCCTGAGCCCCCCCTGCCCCCGAGCCCCCTACCCGAGCGCCCCCAAGCCCCCAGTGACCCCCGAGCCCTCTGTGGCTGGAGCCCCGAGTGCCCCCGAGCCCCCCCGCCCTCTCCCCGAGTACCCCCGAGCCCCCTGCCCCCTCGCCGAGTGCCTGAGCCCTGAGTGCCCCTGAGACCCCAGTGCCCCTGAGCCCCCCCTGCCCCCTCCCCGAGTGCCCCCAAGCCCTCTGTGGCCAGAGCCCCGAGTGTCCCCGAGCCCCCCCCGAGCTCCCTGCCCCCTCCCCGAGCCCTCTGCGGCCGGAGCCCCGAGTGCCCCCAAGCGCCTCCACCCCCGAGCCTCCTGCCCCCTCCCCGAGCGGCCCTGAGCGCCCCCGCCCCCGAGCCCTCTGCGGCTGGAGCCCCGAGTGCCCCCAAGCCCCCCTGCCCCCTCCCCGAGTGCCCCCGAGACCCCAATGTCCCCGAGACCCCTGCCCCCTTCCCCGAGTGCCCCCGAGCCCCACGTGCCCCCGAGCCCTCTGTGGCCGGAGCCCCGAGTGCCCCCGAGCCCCCTGCCTCCTCCCCGAGCCCCCAGTGCCCCTGAGCACCCCTGAGCCCTCTGCGGCTGGAGCCCCGAGTGCCCCGAGCCCCCCCGCCCCCTCCCCGAGTGCCCCCGGGCCCCCCGCCCCCGAGACCCCAGTGCCCCTGAGCCCCCCGCACCCCCAGTGCCCCCGAGCGCCCCCGCCCCTGAGACCCCTGCGGCCGGAGCCCCAAGTGCCCCCGAACCCCCAAGCGCCTCCGTCCCCGAGCCCCCTGCCCCCTCCCCAAGTGCCCCCGAGCCCTCTGCGGCCGGAGCCCCGAGTGCCCCCAAGCGCCTCCGCCCCCGAGCCCCCTGCCCCCTCCCCGAGCACCCCTGAGTCCCCCGCCCCCCAAGCCTCCTGCGGCCGGAGCCCCAAGTGCCCCCACCCCACAGGGCAGAAGGAGCCCCCGCTGGCCTGCCCCAGCCGTGCCCGCTGGCCCCACCCCTGGGCTGGCCTGAGCACCGCCCCGGCCACACCCCAAGCTCCAGAGCGGAACGGGGGAGCTGAACCCCGGCTTGCCTCAGAGGAGGGGGGCACAGCCTGGAAGGGGCCACAGCCTAGGTTAGGGAAGGCTTAGCCTTCCCTGGCCTGTGATACCCGGCCCCCCCCTGCTTTTAGCCTTCACAACATCCCCAGCCAAGGGGTTCCTCAGGATGTCTGTGCCTTGTGTGAAGCACTTCCTGAGGTTTGCTTTAAACCTGCTGCCGATTCATGTCATTGGGTGACCCCTAGTTCTTGTGTTATGAGAAGGAGTAAATAACACTTCTCTAGTCACTTCCTCCACCCCAGTCATGATTTCATAGACCCCTTTCATAGTGCCCCCAGGTCGTCTGTTTCTAAGATGAAGAATCCCAGTTGTCATAGGGAAGCTGTTCCAGCTATCCGATCCTTTTTGTTGCCCTTCTCTTTACATTTGTTAATTCTAATTATTTTTTAGATGGGGCGACCAGAACTGCCCACAGTGTTCGAAGTGTGGGCATACCGTGGATTTATGCAGTAGCATTATGATTTTTTTTGTTTTCTTATTTAGCCCTTTCCTCAAGGGTAGCGGATGGAGCCCCACTTCAGGGAGGCTAGCCTCTGGCTCCACCCCTTGCGCCCCCCTCCCCTGCAGCCGGAGCCCCGATACCCCTGCCTGCCCCACATCCCTCTCCCTGAGACCCCCTCCTCAGCCCGAGACTCCCCTCTGTGGCCAGACCCCGAGACCCCCTCCCTCTGTGGCCGAAGACTGCCCTGCCACAGCCCAAGCCCCGAGACCTCCTCCCCGCCCCCCCGCAGCCAGAGCCCTGAACCCCCCTGACCTCCCTCTGTTGCCAGAGCCCCCTGGCCCCCCGAAGCCTGAGCCCATCTCCAGGGCTGGAGCCCCAAGACCCCCTGCTCCTCCCCCACAGCTGGAGCCCTGAGACTCCCTGCCCTGCCTCCTGCAGCCAGAGCCCCAAGACGCCCACACCCCCATAGCCCAAGCTCCAAGACCCTCTCCCCGCTCTGCGGCTGGAGCACAGCCCTGAGACCCTCCTCTGCAGCTGGAGCCCCGAGAACCCCTCCATGGCTGAAGCCTCGAGACCCCCCTTCTCCCCCATGGCTGGAGTCCCTCCCAGTCATCACAACCCAACTCTCTAGACTTCAAGTTCTAATAAGTGAATCCTGCATTACTGTCTCCTGTTTCTTCCTATCCTTGCAACAAAGCCCGTTGCCAACTGTGTCCACATATCTATTCAGGGGACACCATCACAGGGCCTAATCACATCAGCCACACTATCAGAGGCTTGTTTACCTGTGCATCCACCAATGTGATCTATGCCATCATGTGCCAGCAATGCCCCTCTGCCATGTACATTGGTCAAACTGGACAGTCTCTATGTAAAAGAGTAAATGGACACGAATCAGATGTCAAGAATTATAACATTCATAAACCAGTCAGAGAACACTTCAATCTCTGGTCACTCGATTACAGACCTAAAAGTGGCAATTCTTCAACAAAAAACTTCAAAAACAGATTCCAACGAGAGACTGCTGAATTGGAATTAATTTGCAAACTGGATACAATTAACTTAGGCTTGAATAAAGACTGGGAGTGGATGGGTCATTACACAAAGTAAAGCTATTTCCCCTTGAAAAGGAGTACTTGTGGCACCTTAGAGACTAACCAATTTATTTGAGCATAAGCATCCGATGAAGTGAGCTGTAGCTCACGAAAGCTTATGCTCAAATAAATTGGTTAGTCTCTAAGGTGCCACAAGTACTCCTGTTCTTTTTGCGAATACAGACTAACAGGGCTGCTACTCTGAAACCTATTTCCCCTTCTTTATTTCCCCTCCTACTGTTCTTGTAAAGTGCTGGAAATGGCCCACCTTGATTATCACCACAAAAGGTTCCCCCCCACCACTCTCCTGCTGGTAATAGCTCACCTTTCCTGATCACTCTTGTTACAGTCTGTATGGAAACACCCATTATTTCATGTTCTCTGTGTATATAAAATCTCCCCACTATATTTTCCACTGAATGCATCCGATGAAGTGAGCTGTAGCTCACGAAAGCTGATGCTTAGATAAATTTGTTAGTCTCTAAGGTGCCACAACTCCTCCTTTTCTTTTTCCTAACAACAGGATCCCCTCCCCCAGAGGGGTGTCCTCAGTGAGCAAGGATACCATGACAACATTAGGAAGAAGGGTCCCAACTGTGAGATCAGTTCCCTCTGTTCCAGCTTGATGTTCTCCTTCCCTGAGGCTTTCATCCTCCCCAACAGCACAGAGGCTGCCAGACTGGGACTGGGCCCGCTCTGCTGTGTCCTGGAAAGTCTGGTCTGTCTCCCTGAGCTCCTCTGGTTCAGCCCATATTCAGCCTCTGAGGGCCAGGAGCTGCGTGCATCAAATGCACACATAGACCACCTGCCCACAAGGCAGGCACTTGTATATGCTGCATTCAGTGCATATCCCCCACCCTGTTGCTGGCCATCTGCTTATATTATTTTGACTCGTGCAGGGTTTTTGTTCGTTTCTTTGTTCTTTGTTTTTAAGGGGGATATTGGGCTAAGTTTAGCATATGTTTGTTAGGTGTATCTGGCTCTCATGCACCCTCAAAATTCCCTTGCAAAATTCCCATTTGCTGCTCCACTGGTCACTTAGGAGCTGACTTTTTAAACCCCTCTTCTTCCTGAGTTAGCCCCACCCCTCCTCAAGGGTTCCTAAAGGGAATAGGGATCAAAGGATGCTGGGCTAGGTAGGGTAGTATTTTCTGCATTTTACAGATGGGGAAACTGAAGCATAGATGGATTAAGTGACTTGGCCAAGCTCATATAGGAAATCTGTGGTAGAGCAGGGAGTTGCACCCTGAGCTCCCGAGTCCTAAAGTCTCTGGGTCTGTCTACACAGCAGTTTGGAGTGAGTGGGAGTGAGCCTACTAGCCGGGGTTTGACAAACTCGAGCTAGCAGGGCTAGTGCTGTTGACACTCTAAAAACAGCTGCTCTGACACTTAGGGGCTGGGGTGGGTTTCAGAGCCCGAGCTCCAGCCTGAGGTGCAACTTCAGCTATTTCTAGAATGCTAGTGTGAGCCCCACGAACCTGTCTGTTGACCCAGATGGGGAGGCTTGTGTCTGCTTGCTCCAAAGTGTAGACATACCCTTAACCCCAAGGCCACCCTCTTCCTAAAGTTCATGGGGTGTTCTCTGCATAGAGCTCAGATGGCAGACCAGGGCTTGCCTCCTGCTTCGGAAGCCCATTCGTTCCCTGCCCTCTTGGACCTCGTGTACAGCTGCCGCCTCTGAGACAGCAAAACTGGCCACTGGCCACCCCGCAACAAGAAGAATGGTCTTAGTGCTGACCATAGCGAATTATTACTAACATGTTTAGAGAGCCAGTTTACACACAGGTTTCAGAGTCGCAGCCGTGTTAGTCTGTATTCGCAAAAAGAAAAGGAGGACTTGTGGCACCTTAGAGACTAACCAATGTATTTGTAAGCAGAGTCAGGATGAGCTCCACCCTGACATCTGGTGGTGAGGTGTGGCAAGTTGTGGAAAAGAACTTCAGGGGCTGATCTCATTTGCATAGGCACACCCACCCTGCCTAGAATGAGCCCATAGCTGCCCAAATGGTCACTTTGGCTGTTGTGGGATCCCCAGTGTCTCTGTTATTGGGTCAGGAAGAATAAATTGTTATTACCCTGACTATGGGAACTGTGCTTGGAACTGTACTGGGCCTTTTGTTATGATGGAGGGACTCACCATCAACTAAGCAGCACTCGCTAGGCAAGAGACATGGGTTCCAAAACTCTGTGAATAGAGAGAGGTTGGGGATAAGTATTAATACTTGGTGGTATGGGCCTCTTGGTGAGGTTCTTGCATGCTAATTGCACTTCCTCCTCTCTCCACTGTGGAATATCAGAGCTAATGTTGATTCCATGAGGAGTCTAGTTACAGGCTGCTGAGCTGAATTCACTTTGGGCTGACGGTGCACCAGCACTGGGGCTCCCCTACTACAAGCTGAATTCACCTAAGAGCTGAAATCCCTGAGCGTTGTGTTAAGTAGGCGGGGGAGCCTGAAGAGATATGGTGGAGGAGTTTGCAAGGAGTGCTGGAGTGCCTTGTGGACAGGCTGGGGGAGCAGTTTGTAGGACAGTGGGAGCTGCTGGTGGGATGCGGAGCGGAGCAGTTCGTGGGACGGCGGGAGCTGCTTGTGGGGAGCAGAGCCGAGCGGAGCGAAGCAGTTTGTGGGGCAGCTGGCGGGGCGGGGCGGAGCGGAGCGAAGGCCTATGGAGCTGTGGGGCGGTCAGTTTCAGATCATGTAAGGTGCCCCTTACCTCTCTCTCTCTCCCCCTGCCCCCCAGTTGGGAGGTAAAGCTCTGCAGATAAACTTTCGAACTCTGGGGCTGCCCTGACCAGGGACAGAGACTTTTGGGCCACTGGACTTTTGGCACTTTGGGGGATTTGGGGTTGCTGGACTCAAGAACCAAAGGGAAAGGACACGCCCCAGTTTGCTTGAGGTGCGTTTTTTTGCTCATGGTTTGTGTTATGAATCCTGTTGGTGGTGTTTCCCCAACATAATGCCACATTGTTTCTCTCTCTTATTAAAAGGCTTTTTGCTACACTCAGACTCTGTGCTTGCGAGAGGGGAAGTATTGCCTCTTGGAGGCGCCCAGCGGGGGTGGTATATATTTGTCCCAGGTCACTGGGTGGGGGCTCAAGCCGGTTTGTATTGTGTTATTGGAATGGATCCCCTAGATACTGAACCCGGCCTTTGTTGCTGCCAACTCTGACGGGCAGAAGGGTTACATATTTGAGCATAAGCTTTTGTGGACTAGAGCTCACTTCATCGGATGCATTCAGGTTCCTAATGGTCAGGGCTACAAGAGGAGGGTATAACAGTTCTTCATTTTAGGGTAACTTTGTTTTCTGTGGGTCTCTTGTTGTTCTTGTGCTGCTCCTTGGGGTGTTTCCAATGCTTGGCATTGTGCAATAATAAACTAGTGCCCAGGGCTCTATCTTGGTGGAGAAAGGCCATTTGAGATGTTTTCTGGAGCTGAGGCAATACTTAAAGCACATGTTCAGTGCTTTGTTAAATTGTGATCTTAATGCTGTTGAGCACCATGGGTCAGATATTTAGGGAGCTAAAGATGCAGATTGGTGCTCAATGGGGTTTTCAAAAGCAGCTAGGCATCCCACATGGCGCTTTAAAAATCTGCCCGTCTCCTCAGAGTTTTCATCTCCGGACTGGACTACAGATGCCAGAATTACCTTGGGCCCTAGTTACAGCGATTTTCCAATTGCAACTTCTCAGATCCTTTCTTTCCAGTAATTCATTAAAATATAAACCTCAGGGAACAGGAATAAGCATATGAAAACCAGCAATATTTCATAGTAAAGCCCCTTGGAGGGCGGGGGAAGGAAAGTATTTCCAGTATTTGGGGAAGGGCCTCACTTTATTTTCCACTGAATGCATCCGATGAAGTGAGCTGTAGCTCACAAAAGCTTATGCTCAAATAAATTGGTTAGTCTCTAAGGTGCCACGAGTACTCCTTTTCTTTTTACACTCAATTGGTGTATTTTGCTGTTGTTTTATCATTTTTCTTAGCTTATCCTAACATGGCACCGCCATCCAGACTACAGGCCTGTACACTGTCGAGAGCTTAAATGTGCTCAAGTGAAAAAAAAGCGGGCACTTTAAATCTTTTAACCAGCAAGGTGGTATAGCCACCAGCCAGCTGGCAACTGCCCTGCTCCACAACTCTCCATAAGCCTTCCCATCCCCCACTTTTGGCACATTCCAACCTCTCACTGTTGCTAGAACCCCCAGTCCAGTGCTAGGTCACTCACACAGCACGTATTATTTGTTTCCCAAATGTCAGTTAATGTGTCCGACCCCACAGAGGCAGGGCAGTACTGTTACCCCCCATTTTGCACAGAGAACTGAGGCTCAGTGAGATTAAGATCAGAAGCAGGTGACAGTTGCAGCTGATCTGTTTTAACTGTTTCAACCAATATCCCATAGGAAGTCTCTGGTAAGCCAGGGACAGAGCCCAGATCTCAAGGGGAGCAGGTGTATGAAGCTACTTCCTTGATCACAAACAAGATCATCCCTTTCCTTCCTATAGGCCTTTTCCTTGGTCATTGCACTGACGTTATTCATAGGTAGCTATTTGCTATCTGCAGTGTGTCTCGGTGCTTCAGAGAAGTGAGTATGCCGGGTTGCTCTACTGTGCACACAAGGTGGCCTGTGGGAAGAGTTATTTTGCTCTGGGCGAGTCCTTGATTCTGCTTCAAGCTGTCAGGTACTTGCCCTACCTGTTCACAGAACGATCTGACTTTTTGGGTAGGTTTTAGAAGATGCAAATCTGCAAATCCGCTTTTAAGCAAAATCTGCTTTAACAGAATTGACAAAAAAAAAGTCCTGATGTGGAACCATACTGTCCCCTCATGGATCAGCAGCAGGGTTTAAATAGAGGCCCTCAGATTTACATCGCAGACAGGTACCCTTCGAGCTGGCATACACTTTGCTCGTGAGCTAAGCGATTATTTGCTCAACAGCAGTAAAAAGGGGTTGGAATCAGGATTCCTGGGTTCTGCTCCTGGCTATGGGAGGAGAATGAGGTCTGGTGTTTAGAACAGAGAATGAAAACAAGGCCTAGCACATTCATTTCAAAAGGCAGTGTAGCTATGCGGAGGAGACTGGAGTCTGCCATATTTAAGACCTTCCAGCTCTACCAACAGTGACTTTCGGCAACTGCTCTAAAATGGGGGAAAGGATAACGGAGGACCCTAAGGCAGCGCGATAACAATAGATGAGTGTGAGCTCACATTATCATTACATGACAGCATTAGGGGAGGCAGCATGGTCCAGCAGTGCGTGTGCTAGGCTGGGACTCCAGATACCTGAGTTCTTTCCCTGGTTGTGACACTGCAAAGTCACTTAATGTTTCTCTATCTGTAAAACAGGGGCATTGATACTGGCCTCCTTTGGAAAATGCTGTGTTACCATCCCCTCAGGAACAACTCCCTGCCCTGGCAACACAGTTGCTGATCGCGAATGCCTTGTGCTCTCTGCAAATCTCATGATGCTCTGAGGAGCAGGAGCAGTGCATTCAGTTTGGTCATTGTAATACTATATGACTCACTAACAAAATTTGTCCAGATAGTCACCCACAGGAGTGTAACCATCTCCCTGTAGTATAAAGAGAGAACCTGAGACATGAGGCATGGTATAAGGGGCCTGAAGTGACGCCTAAGGCCTGAACTAAAGTCAGGCCCTGCTGATATAAAGCAAAGTTAGCAAGAGTCAGGCCCTGTTATAAAACAGATGCCTGTTTACAGGTGCACTGTCTGGCACAGGAACTTGGCAACAACATGGCTTCGTTCCAAAACCACACTAGATATTTACATAAACACATTCCAGAAGGGTGGTACCAGGACACCCTGATACAAGGTTATGGTATAAACACACTCCCCAAAGATAATACAGGACACACTGACCCCTCCTAAAGAGATAGTAGGATGACAGGGTGATGGCTGGAGATGTTTTGATCGAGCCAACATGCACAAGGTAAAGGGTGGGAACTAACCACATCAGAGGGGCAATATGTAACTTGGTTGTATCAGCATAAAAAGGGGCCACAGAGGGGGTGTCTTTGTCTGGCCTAGTGGGGAGCAGAAGATCCTGTCGCTCACTGAGCGGAGTCCATTGTCACGGGCATACACGTATTAGTGGCCCCATAGAGTCTGCCAGGTACTAGTACTGTGCTTTCTCAGCAATAAACCTGGCTGAGCACCTTCGCTACTAAACCAAGTCTGTGGCCTTCTTGGGCAGTTCAATCAAGATCAGCTGTACGGGCTGTCTGCGCAGAGCTGGTGCAGCACATGGAGAGAACACACGCAGCCAACAACTGATAACACATACTTCAACTTCAAATCAATATAAAGTTCTTACATCCAAAGGAGAGCTAAGGGAAGAACTGAGGGTTTGGTTTGATGGCTGAACTGAAAAATCGAGAAAAAATTTGGTTAGTCACAAAACAAAATGGAATTTTTAAATTTTTTCTTGACAAAATGAAATAATTCAGGTCAAAGGAAACACTGTGAATGTTGTCTTGAAATGAAATGCCAACATTTTCTACAAAAGTTTCAAAGTGGTTTGTTTTGAAAATGTCAACACAAAGCATCCTGACATTTGCAATTTTGGTTTGGGGGTTTTTTTTCAGATGAACTATTTGCCAAAGTTGACCCAAATTTGCCAATAATTTTGGACCCTGAAAGATGCATTTTTTGGAGTGAAATTTCTATTTGCCAGAAAACAATTGTCCAACTCTACTCCAAAGAACCAAGGCTGTGTAGCTACGCCCAGCTCAGTGTCAGCAGGACCCGGTGCTACCACTCTGGCACCGACTGAAGCTAGGTCAGAAAGAGCTGCTCCCCCGCCCCTCGCTGCTTTTCATACAGACCACAACTACTTCCTGAAGTTAGACAGTCGCTTGTCACGCACCTGGCAAAAGCCTTTGGTTTCAAGATGCAGTGAAGGCAGAGGGTGATCAGGCTACATACAAATGCTGGATCCCAACCTCCCACGGGCAATTCTGCGTGAGGACATTTGAATCTACATGGAGAGAGGGAGAGAAGCAAGCGCGTGGTGACAGAAAATGGTGAGTAATTTACTGTGTCTGAGTTGTTCACACCTGGTCTGTGAGGAACACAAGGGCAGGAGAACAGGACACAGCCATTCCTCCATAGCAGTAGGAAAGATGGAGTGTCTTATTGCCAGCCAGACACAGCAAGAGCAACACAGGGTGAGCCTTGCTCCAGGTCAGAGGAGCAGCAAAAAGCATTGTGCAACACATCCCCGTGGACAGTAGGACTTTTGCATTTGTCCAATGTGGTGCACAAAGAACCACCAGAGGATATCAGATTGCTTTGCAGTGTGAGATGTAAACCAGATGGGGATCACTTCACTCAGCACTGAAATGCAGCCGCCTTCTGGTCAAACCCAGAAGCTGGATAGAGGCACACAGCGACACTAAACAAACTAGGTCAAGATGTGATGTCTTTTTCAAAGCTACACTCTAGTTCAATCACAAGCTGTTGGGCTCGATGCAGGAATCACAGGGCAAAACTGGCTTGTGCAGGGCATCAGACTAGTACAGGGGTTCTCAAACCGGGGGTCGGGACCCCTCAGGGAATCGCAAGGTTATTACATGGGGGGTCGCGAGCTGTCAACCTCCACCCCAAATCCTGCTTTGCCTCCACCATTTATAATGGTGTTAAATACATAAAAAAGTGTTTTTAATTTATGGGGGGGGGTTGCACTCAGAGGCTTGCTAGGTGAAAGGGGTCACCAGTAAAAAAGTTTGAGAGCCACTGGACTAGAAGATTGGGTCCCTTCTTGCTTTAAAATCTATGAAAGCAGAGAAGATTACTGTACACGAGTGACACCAAAGAGGCATTTAGGGAGGTAGAATACAACAACCTGAGTTGGAATTTGATCGGGATATGGGGGTATCAGCAGCTTTAGTTCATAACTGGACTTTTTTCCATCCTTTTTTTTTTTTTTTTGGAATTCATGAAATGGCTGCAAAATGGACATTGGCGTGGTTCAAAAAGCAATTCTGGGTCAAATATTCGCACTTGTGAATCTTGAAAAAGCTGGTTTATACAGTTGCTTCTTCAGAAGCCACCTGGCCTGTGGGGGAAGTAAAGACTTGGAGGACAGATGCCACGTTCTGTCTCCATCTGTGCTACTGCTGGCCCGTAACAATACTCATCTTGCAACTGCTGGGGATAGTGGCTACTTCCGTGCCTGCTCCCCTTGATGCCAAAGAAAGCTGGGAGTGCTCCCGGCTTTAGAGATCAGGCAACTCATTTAGGTGCCTACATTTAAGCACTCAAGTTTTAAAATTTTGCCTTTATCTTCTTTGTGTCCAATCCCCCATCTGTAAAACTAAATCATGTACAAGTACAAAGTACAATTTAAGTCTGGGAGTAGCAGGGGGAAGAGCAAAGAGCTTTGGGAGAGCAAATCCAAACGTGCTGATTAGCTGTTTTGTAAAGGGACAAAATAGGTATTGCACGGGCTGGGAAATGACTGGTGGGCGGCTCACGGGATGACCCCTTTGTGGGGATGCGGTCCATGCTATACAAAATTTACAATACAAGCTTTACAAAATTCCAACTACATTACACCTGCTTTTCTCTGGCATGCACTAGTTTGGCAGTGCTACCCCAAAAGCAATCAAGGCAGCCATTCCCCGGGGATTTCCAACACAGAGGTTTCTAGGCCATTTGGGCAGCTCTGAAATGCTGTTGTAGAGGCCAGCCCCTCGCTGGTGCAGTTACTAGCCTGCCTCACTTCACAGTGTGAGCTCAGCACAATACTAACCGCACAGGAAACTCACCAGGCACTGCTCTGAAAAGCGTGGGGAGCTCCTCCCACACAAACACAGGACTCGCTCTCCCAGATGGCGGTGACAGCGAGGGCAAGGTGACGAGCAGAGGCATGCAACTGGGACTGCCTCTGCCTACAGCTGCAGCGGTCACTAGTGAGGCCATGGTTCCCAAATGGCAGCCTAAGCTGACACCCTTGAGTCAGGCTATTGCACCTGCCAGGCTTTGCAAAGAAAAATGCAACTGGGGTACAAGTGAGCTGCCTGCTAGAGCCATGGCCAGTCAGCTGCACCCAGGAGGGAATTTTTCAAAGGGCTGTGTGACCCAAGGGATGCACCTAAGAGCAAGCGGGTTTTAGGGCACAAATACTTTGCACTGGAAATTGCACTTGTAATAGGGTGCAGCCGACACCAGCAACTCTGCATTACCTGTCCAGAGAGGCCCAGTCACGCAGCAGCCAACGTCTCCAGGCAGCAGCGGGCTCTCGGTTCACACGGCAGCCAGGCTGACAGGTTCCCTGGGAATCGCTTTGCAGCAAGATGGTCCCAGAGGGACCAGGAGCAGGATGGAGAGGGAATGTGGCTGTCTCCTGACTCCCCTCATTTTGCCATTGACTTCGATTGGGGTTGGGAGCAGGACTGGGCCCTTTGCTCCCTTCCAAACCCTGTGCAGTGTCTGGATACTAAATTCTACTCTTCGCTCTGTTGGTGTCAGCGTGAAGTAACCCCACGGGGTCAGAGTGCCCCTCCCATTGGAACCCCTTCGGAGGGCACCGCGGGAGAAGGAACAGAGGAGAAAAACTCCCCGAGAGTGACCCCTGGAGCTTCTCCAGGTTGTTCTGTTGGGGGCTGGGTGTTTATCTTTGCCCCCATCCGCAGAACAAGCAGGAGGTTCAACCCTGAGATTATTCAGCCACTGCCATCAGCATCGAGGCCCCGTGGCTCCGCAGCTGCGCCAGGGCCCCGTTGGCTGTTTGGACTGTAGGCTCTTTCTCTCCAGTTTTGTGCCGATCCTTACGTAATGGGACCTCTAGTTGTTACTATAATACAAAGAATGATCGTTTGCCAGGTGGGATGTGAAATGTTTGTGGTTTCAATTAATTTTACTCCATGGACATTGTCAGGGTGATTGCCTAGAACTGTCCTTAATGATCCTCAGACACATGTGGAAATGAACGTTGTCTATTCTGTCCTAGGAAGGAGAACGTGTTAAGCACCTACGGGCCAAGTTCCAAGGGAACAGGCAAAAATTCTCTGAAATGAGCAACAGGCCAGGGAGTCAGCTTGCAGCCTCACTTGCAAAGGAGGAGACACACGCACTTAAACCTGGATCTGAGAGGGACCAATCTACTAAATTACCCAAAACCAGGAGGATGGGTTTGAAAAATGCTCCTTTGTGTCAGGATGACGTTCCAGGCTTGGGGCCCCTTTGTGAAGACCCAGCATGGGTGGCTAACTCCAAGGATGGAAATGCTATGGAATCCAGCCTCCACGCAGCCGTTCTGCAAACAGGAATACGAGAGGCACCCCCTGAACAAAAGGGCACAAGGTGGAATTCAAACCTTCCTGAGAGAAGCCGGACTCAGCAGACCTGGCCACTGATCAAACATGCTAGGAATCAAGGGGTAAATGCTGGTGCCCCCCTGGTTCCTGCCAAAGGGACAGCTGTCCCATCCCTACTGGACTCTCCAAGAAGCATACCAGAGAAATGGCCACCTAAGGTTCCTAAGAGAAAGCCGCTGCCACATGCAACAGCACTGGGAGTCAAGCCAATGAAACCCCAGCGCCCTCCTGAGGTGGATCTAGAGGGGTTCTGGAAGGCTGCTGCTATCAGAACACATGCTTATCCTGCACCAGAGCCAGGGAGAGGCATGAGGCATGGTATGTACAAGAGTACTTTGGTTACATGCGAACCTCCAGGCAGCTAGAGGAGAGCGGCCCTGCAGGATGGGGAGTCACTAGTGCAGGAAGGAAAAGCTGCTGAATTAGGATCTGGAATTCCTTTGAGTGGAAGGGAAAGATGCGGTTCTGGGAAAGAAGAGGCAGGTTTTATAAACATAACAGGATGGGGGAAGAACTAGAGAGGAAGTCGATCCATTAATAAATGAGAAGATGGAGGAAATTAATGAGGACTCAGAAATTACTGAGATGCTGTGCTTGTTTTTGCCTGTAGCAAAAGAAAGACCAGAATGGTGCCTAGTTAGGAAGTGAGCTGGAGAGAGCTGCTTACACACTGGTTGGCTTAGGTAGGGTTACCATACACTGGTATTTTCCCGGACATGTCTGGCTTTTTGGTTCTTAAATCACCATCCAGGAGGAATTTTTAAATATCTAAAAACATCCGGGATTTTGCCATTATTATTTTTCCCCAAAGAAGAGTTGATCATTCAAGAAAGAGAGTGAATGTTGATTACTCAAGAGAGTGCCCGTTTTTTCCCCCTAGCTCCCAGTGCTTGCGCCACAGAACAGCTGTTTTGTGTGGCTGGGAGGGAGAGGGGAGAAGGGAGAATGCGGTGTGCTCAGGGGAGGAGGCGGGGCCAGGGCGGGGATTTGGGGAAGGGGTCCAATGGGGCAGGGAGGGGTCAGAGTTGGGGCGGGGACTTTGGGGAAGGGGTTGGAATGGGGGCAGGAAAAGGGTGGAGTTGGGGCAGGGGCAGGAGAGGGTGCGAGCAAATCCCTCTTCCCCCGCCCCATGGAGTGTCCTCCTTTTTGAATGTTCAAATATGGTAACCCGAGCTTAGGAAACTAATGAACTTCTCTGTAGCTGGCAGTAACTCACCAGGAACAATCTCCCCCCCCAGACAGCCCTGCATGCTCTCTGATACTTTTGTGTAGCGGGTAGAATTGGGAAGGGTACTCTGAGCCAGCAGGAGCATCCGAGTGGGGCCCAGACAGTTGTCATGTTCCTGCTTTTTGTGTCCAGCCTGAATTGCCAGAAGCCACCTTTGGTATTAATGACTGCAAAGACTTTTGTGTTGGCTCAGTCTGGCAACACTCCTCCCCACGTAGGCAGGGAACAGTGCTCTGCTGAGGTCCTCAGGGACTAAGCAACTTGCATAAGATCACTGCCCTGCTGATCTTAGCTCTTTTCACAACCCCCTCATTCCACAAGCTTGCTGGGGGCTTTGCTCTCCTTCGCACTGCTCTGAAGGATGGACGTTGGGCCCTTTAGCCAGTTCGTGCTCCGTGTCTTACACTTGGGGCCGGGACGCTGGAGCCTGTGTAGAAGTGGTGGTACCACGGGTGCCCGAGCTGTGGCCTTGCCCCCTGCTCCCCCTCTTCCCCCAGGGCCCTGCCCCTTGGCCAGGCCGGAAGCCAGAGGCTGGCCATGGCAAGAGCCACCCAGGGAACCAGAGCTGCTGTGCGGAGCCCTGAACCCTCGACCTGCGCTGGGCACTGGGGTGCCTGAGAGCAGACCCCGACCCGTGTCTCCACTCCCAAAGGTGTGCCGCCCAGCTTCTCAGCTTTCCTACCATGAAGCACAGCAGCCCCTGCTGCCACTCTGCGCCTGCCCAAGGCAGCTACACCCATGTTAAAAAGTGGACAGGCATGGCCCTGCAACCTCCCGATTCTGGCACCCCTGACTTGGGGCCCTCCTCTGAACTGCACTCTGCTGGTCTCAGGTACTTCCGGCCTCCATTGCTGTAACATCTGAGCACATCACAGTCATTCATATATTTATCCTCGCTACATCCCCTGGGGTAGTGCAGTACTGTTATGGCCCTTGTACAGGTGGGGAAGGCAAGCAAAGAGAGAGTGAGTGACTTGTGTAAGGTCACACAGACCCTATGTGGGGGAAGCAGGGAATCAAACCCTGTTCTTATGAGTGTTAAGGGGTGCCCCTAAACACTGAGCCTAAATCCATACCATAATCAGGAGCCTAAATCCATACCATAATCCTTGTGTCAGCCACGCTCTTCTCCTGCATCCCTGGTGCATTTTCACTCTGAGATGTCTTGCAGACAGGTTCCTCATTCTCTATAATTAGAATCTTTTCCTTACAGGTTTCAGCCGAAACAAATGGTTTCTGTAACTCTTTTACCACTTCAAAGTGTAATTCTTACATGTACAGCTCAGTGATAAGAATAATCACATAACCTTAGTTTGATTTCACACTGTTGCAAAGCTGGGTTTCCTTCTTGTCAGTAATTGGTGCAGTTATTAGGTCACATGACAGTCCTTTCTGAGACAGAATTTCCTTACCTGGCTGTTTGCCAGGGTGCACACGTCAGGGTTTTCCTGGTGTTCTATCTGCACCTATAATAAAGACTATGGATACATCAGGTGTGCTGGCCTCTTTTGCCTTCATCCAAATGGACCTTGTTTTGCTACCTGTGCAGTCAGTAGGCTTTCGTAAAAAGGTTTATCTCCGTCTCTGGACATGTCTCTCTGCCCTCACCCACTGACTATCACACAATAATGATGCACAGTAATTTCAATGCACAATAGTTTCTGCATTGTCCTCTTTTCCTGCTGTTTGTCTTTTCTGTGCAGGTGTCCCCCCACTACATTACTGGTTTTGCCTGGGTTGGGCTGAATTCATTTTTCAGGCACAAATTTATAATGTAGCGAATCTAGCTTGGCCTCTCCTCACATCTGAGCCCTGGCATCTGCATCTCTTGTGTCCAGTGCCATGTCGTCTTGTATCAGTTTACCATGCAATGACCAGACATGCCTGCCAGCTGATTCCTGGCTTTGGAATGTCCCTGGCCGGTTGGGTTAAGTGCATTCATACAGTATGTTCCTGGATGGCTGGAAGAGCTTCTCCTGCGCTGCCAGGGGCTCTGTAACAGCCTGCTGCTGCGCTCCAGGCAGCATGGGAAGCTGGTAAATATGGGAGCAGGCTGTTCACAGCAAGCCTTACCGAAGGAGCTCCCTTGTCCAGTTCACTTGCAACTTCACAGGCTTCCCATTATGGCTGAAGAAATGCCTGGCTTGCCCTCTAAGGCAACTGGATTTATTTCCGAACACTCAAGCTTCCTCACAGCAAGTCCAGCCCTCTCTGCCTTCATAGAATCATAGAATATCAAGGTTGGAAGGGACCTCAGGAGGTCATCTAGTCCAACCCCCTGCTCAAAGCAGGACCAATCCCCAATTTTTGCCCCAGATCCCTAAATGGCCCCCTCAAGGATTGAACTCGCAACCCTGTGTTTAGCAGGCAAATGCTCAAACCACTGAGCTATCCTTCCCCCCCAAAAAGCCACAACAGTGCATTGGCCGGGAATCGAACCCGGGTCTCCCACATGGCAGGCGAGAATTCTACCACTGAACCACCAATGCTATTTGCTGGATATGCACTGGATATAGGAAGGCGGGCAGTCCAAGGGTGTTAGGGAGCCGGGCCTGGGGAGGATCCATTTCTGGACAATGCTGTCTTTGGGCTGGAAGCTGATTTGTTCTTTACTTGGGGGTCTAAAAACACTCAAATCGTCCCACATTTCAGCAAAGGCATTTCAAACAGCAGTGCTACTGTCCTGGACAGCCACTAGGGGGTGCCAGACACTGGTACTCAATGCCCAGTCTGGTAGCTGGGGACCCAGGTGTGTGCAGGGTCTGGCGGGGGGAGGGAGTCAGTCCAGGGGAGCGCTGGATATAGGAAGGCGGGCAGTCCAAGGGTGTTAGGGAGCCGGGCCTGGGGAGGATCCATTTCTGGACAATGGAAGGGAGAGAGCTGGAATGAAGCTATAATAGAAACCCCCTCTAGAATGAGATGGGCTGAGTGTGATGTGCGTTGTCATTGTGGCGCTCACTGTTGTAGGCTCTTTCACCCATCGGGGGCGGGGGGAGGCTGCGCCTTCCTGCAGACTTTCTGGGATTTTTGCAATGCAAGTCAATACGATCTTGGATTCCGGTGTACGGTGACGAATGGCCTGTGGAGGGCTGGCAGTGGGGTCATCAGGGAAGGCAAGCCTCTTTCACTTTCTTCTGAGAACTGTAAGACTTAATCGCTGCCAGTGATGCAGTCTTCAGGGTTCTGGTTTAATAGCACTTGGGAGCTGTGCAAGGGGCAGGAACCCCCGACCTTAAAAAGTAGGGACTGTGCTGCTTGGACACCATTGATCACTCTGGCCACTAGACCTGCCTCTAGGCCAGTACCGCTTTTCCTTTGGTCCATAGGGAGAACTCGGGTTGTGTGGGGTAGCTACACTTCTGTGTGACCAGCTCTGAAACCATTGTGATGATGTCCTAGTTTGGGCAACTGCCCCCGGTATGTTCTGCTCCGGGGTCCAGCCAGGGCACCCACTCTAGGCTCCAGCCCCTCAGCCATCACCTCTCTTGGGTGGAGACCAAGTCTCTTGCCCTCCTGACCAGGGTTGTTCCAAGCTGCACACTTCCCTGCCTACACTGTGAGCTCCCCAGCAAGTCAGACTGCCTCAGCCAGCCTGCTTGGCCTTCCTTCCTCAGAGGCTATCAGCGGGGTAATTGCATCATTAGCAGTCACCAGACAGCCCTGTCTAAGGGTAGTGTCTACACTACAGCTTATGTCAGAATAACTTATGTGGCTCAGGGGTGTAAATAAACCACGCCCCCGAGTGACATAGGTTACACCCACAGACACGCCGGCGTGGGCAGTGCTGTCCATGGGAGAGCTTCTCCTGCTGCCCGCAGAGGCAGTGTTATTACACCAACAGACGACACAGCACCCGACTCATTCACTGCAATGCACCATACAAGCTGTACGTCCAGTGAACTCCCCCAGCGCCTTTCTGCATTGACTGTGGCCAGGTCTACATGAGACACTTTTGCCGGTAGAGCAATGCCAGGTATGTGATTTTTTTGCTACATTTCTATGCCAGCAAAAGCCTTCATGTAGACATGTTATGCAGTTAGAGTGGCATAAAAGTGTTTTTGCAAAAAGTGGAAACCCACTCTTTTACCAGTCTCAGCTGCATCTCCACTAGGCGGGCTTGCCGGCATAGCTATTCCAGCAAACCCTTCCTAGCATAGACAAGGGCTTTCTCGCTGCCTTTTCTCTCCTTCTCCCAGGGCCAATGGAGAGGGGCTATTAGGGGTCAGTTCTGCTCTGTTCCCACATGCCCTGAAGCCTGGCCTCTCCCTCCCCTCTTCCCAGGGCTGATGGAAGCTTGTGATGGATGGAGTGTGAAGCATGGGGGGGGGGGTTTGTGGTTACTGCACCTTGAAGGACTGGCACACAGTGTTGTAAATGGTCACAATTTTATCTCACAAATGAGGTGATATTTAGTGCACTTCGTAAAGCCCCAGCTCATGGGTCATGCAATCAGCTTGCATTTAAAAAGAAAAGTAGCTTTCTAGCCCCAATGTTTTTTGAGGAAAGCTTGAAAACATGGCCAGAGAGTGCCTTAAAAGAGCAAAAAGAACCCCAGATTTATTAGGATTAAAAAATCCTCTTGTGATTTTTAAGCCAATCTCGAGATTTTGGGGGGCCTGAGTCATGGTTTTTCATTGCTTGGGGTTGACGATGCTGTATAGAGACATGTCATTGGTCAGTGGCTGCAGTTGCAATTAGTTGGCTACTGAACCCAAGATGGAACGAGTGGGCTGGGAGTAGCTTTTTACTTGGGAGCCCCTCACTGTGCTAAGGAGATTTGTATGTATTGTTCCAAGCCAGTGAAAGGCCCTGTAGTTCATCCCAGGGGCGGGCTTGGCTGAATAGAATTCCTGGGAGCAGTGATGGGTGGGAGCAGCCTTTTAATGGGAGACTTTTTGAACAGCAAGGTGAACGGTGAGGCAGCATGATTAAGAGACCAGAGAACTGCCCTGGCCAGGAGACTGTGGAGGAGTCCATGACTGTGCCTTGCCTAGCGGGCTGGTTTGGGCACAGACCACATCTCCCTTCTTTTCCTCCCCTGCTTTCATGGCCCTCTCCAGTGGGGAAGGCAGGACGACCCTGCATATAGAATGGTCGGGGGCAGATCTGGAATCTAAATACGAGTTTCTTGGTGGGGGTGGAGGTTTGCATTGCCCTGACAAACCCAGGAAACTGGCTTGAAGCCATCAGTGAACTGGCTTTCCCCTCTACCCCTCCCCGTCCCCACAACCTTTGCCATAGGTCACCTGAAGCCAAATTCTGCTGGGTCTTCCCCAGTCCGACTTGCACCTCAAGCTGCTTCATCTCCTCGTGTCCTGAGGTCAGCGGCGGAAGTACTGAGATGGTAAATCTTTCTTATTCTTGCTTTGCACCCCCAGCTGCAGGATGGGCTGCTGCTGACCGAAGGCCAGAGCTGCGGATACAGTCCAGCATTTTCAGAAGTGGCCCCTGAGGTTCTGGATGCTGCAGTTTCTGGGTGCCACATATGAGACACCTCAGGTTGGATTCCCTGTTGGACAGTCATTCAGACCAGAGCTCAGTGCCGCCATTCTGCTATGGGGGTGTTTCGTACCCACGGTGCACGAGACTAAATGGCACAAGCTGCAGGGCAGAGGAGAATCAGACCTCCGGGGTGTGATTCTTCCGTGATGCTGAGGACCGTGATCTCCAAATGAAATCAATGGGAGCGTCCAGAAAGCAGTAGCAGCCCGAGGTGTCTCATGTGGGAGACCTAGTCACTGGGGGACCAGATAATTTTGAAACCTCTGGCGCTGGTCTCCCTCTGTAGCTCAGGTACCGATCACCATCTAGCTCACACCCTGTTGTGGTTCATTGCTACAAGGGAGGCGCAGCACTCTGCAAAATGACGGCACAGCCTGCAGCCCCAAACCACACTCCTTGTGGTGCCTTACAGTGTCGCATGGTCCTGTCCTTGCTGCAGCCCACTGCCAGCCCCAGGGACATTTTGGCCTCCTGCCCCTTGCCATCCACCCTCTTGCAGTGCTGATGTTTGTGACAGTCTGTTAAACTCGGCTCTTGCACTGCAATCACACCCACCACAGCTCAGCTCCCTAATCCCATTCTTTCTGCTGCCCCAGTCACCAAGAGCAGATATATGATGATGTGGAAGCAGTTGGGCCAATTGGCATAGGGAAAGGACGTCCGTTATCGTCTGCTTCCCGGCTCCCAGCAAGTCCCCGCTCTGGAACAGGTACGTACCCCAGACTGGAGCAGGGGTTATGGCAGGGGGTATGTAGCCAGCACTGCAAATAAAAAGGTGGCCACTGCCCACTAGACACTGTTCAGAGCACAGCTCGCGAGGAGCTCACCATCCACTACAAGTGTAGTGTGCAGCTCCACTCTGAAAAGTGAGTGTGCAAACCTGAACCCCCCCTCCTCCCCTGCTCCCTGTGTGCATCAGAGACATTTCTGATCAGCTCGGACCAGGGCAGATGCCATACACTGCCCGAGTCCCTCAGTGGGGGCCCGAATAGCACCTGGCTGAGCTTTTGAGAACTCAAGTCAGAGCGAATAGAAACTGTGTCTTGTGCTTCTGCAGCCTGCTAGCGCAGCATGGGGGAAAGGGGCTGTATTAGCACTGTCAGAGCCTGGCACCAAGGTGCCCTCCCCCATCCACTGCCCCAGGAGTTCAGACACCAGAGGGGTCGTTGTATTGTCCAAGCAGCCACAGGTGCCCAGGAGCAGCTGGCTGAAGGGTCTTGAGGCCATGGGGTGGATGCGGAAGGCAATGGCATCTGGGCCTTGGCTATGTGGCAAAGTTTTATCATACAGTGTAATCCACAAGGGAACCCTCCTGTTCCCTTATAACACTGGCATTTTCTGTTTACCTTAATCCCGTCCCAAGAGACATAAACAGGACTGCTCATACCAGAGTCAGAATGTCCACATGCAGGGATAGAGCAGTCTAAGATACACACCTTGGGTTAGACCCCAAATCCTTCCCCTTGTACCCAAGGATAACAGCTGCACCTGGAGAGCACAGCACCCTCTAGCAGTGGGGTTTGGAAACCTCAAGGGCCAGGGGCCTAGCTGAGTCGCGAGTCAGCTTGGGCACCCAGTGCTAAGAGCAGATTTTCAAAGACAAAGCACAATCCACCTCTGCTTTGAAAGTTCCCCTTCTTGGCTGAACACCCAAAATCCTTTGCAGAGCCCCAAGGTAAAGTCCTCGGTCTCTGTTTCCTGCTGGGCAGAGGCAGGAGCATGAGTGAATGCGCAGTCAGTGTGCAGATGACCGACAGTGCTGTCGAGCAGGGTACCGTGTTATTATGGTGATGTGGTGGGATTCTGGGGAAGCGATGGCTGGAGTTCTGAGTTCCAGCCACATCAGTATCAGAAAGATGTGCATCAATTCGGGGGCGGGGAAGTCAGAGCCAAAGTGAAGGGGCTGGAGAGACCGATTACTGACCCTTCCTAAAGACTGGCTAAGCAACAGCAAAGGAGGGACCTGAGAATGGTCTCCAGGTATTTGCAGAGGACAACATCATAGAAGAAAGAAACTACTAGGGCATTCAGTGCCCTCCTGCCAGTCCAGGATGCCCCCTTCAAGGGGGAGAGGGGCAGGGTAAAATGTAAGCCTTCCTGACAGAGAGAGGGCTCTAGCTGTGGAGTCATCTCCACACAGGAAGCCCCATCATTTGGCACAGAGAAGACAGGGTAAAACCCTGGGGGCCAGGCTCTAGGGCTGGATGGGACCCAGCCTCCACCTCCGATGCCGGCAAAGCATTCCCGCCAGCCACCCCTTTGAGCTTGTCTCAGCACGCAGCTTTGCCACACCAGCCTCACTGACTCCTCTCCATGCACCGTTTGTTTGTACAGGTGCCAAGCTGACCCTTGACAGATTTCCCCCACCGCCCACTGAGCCCAGGTAATCAATGGATTTATTTATTCAATGCTGCTCACATGCCGAAACATTGGGCATCACCTAGCGCATTTGCTGTGCTTCTGCAAGGGCCGCTGTTTTAGCTGAGCCCTGCGGGACTGAACCGGGCAACCACAAGAGCTATAAGCGTGCGGCTATAGCATGAGCCACAGCTGCCTAGCCAGGGCTCCAACAGCGTCCTCTGCTCTGGGGATCTGCAGAGAGGCCCCGTAAGAGCCTCAGGCAGCCAGCACGGTCAGGTCACATTTCCAAAGTTCTCTCTTTTCCAGCATGGATCTCACCCTATGGCCAGGGCCAGACTACAGCGGGACAGCGCCACGTCCCACACCAGCGGAAGGGGTTTTCCTGTCAGTGCAGTTCACCCTCCTCTCCAAGGGGCAGCAGTGGGGTTGACAGACACTTCTGTTGACCTAGCTGTGTCTATAGCTGGGGTTAGCTTGATCCGCCCACGTCTCACAGGGTTTGAAATTTTTCACAGCCCTGAGCAATGTGGCTAGGTCGGTCTCGTTTTTGGATGTAGACCAAGCCTAAACTGCACAGCTGCGGAACTGCAGAGCACGCGTGGCTCTGGGCAGAGATTTCCAGCTGGGCCAAAACAGGACAGAAGACTGAGCTCCCCACTCATGGGATCAGCACAAACTTCTCTTACTAGGGCTCTGTGCTAAATGCCCTGTGTGTCTCTAGGGGCCCTGGGCTCAGTCCCTATCCAAATGCTTATGTGTGTGTTGGTGCCGTTCCCAGTCCCCTGGGCCAAGCTGGGCAGGTGGAAGGGAAGCACTGTTTGGTTGATAAAGGTAACTGTGTAGATGTGACATGATTTTTGCTTGGGAAACTCAGCCATGAATTCGGTAGAGCCCTCTGTATAACTGTGCATTTGGCTGTATTAAAATTCAACAAACCCAAATGTTTCAACCCTACCTGAATGAAATACTTTGTTTTACTTTTTCTGATGGAAAATTAAGGATTCAGCAAAATTAAAATTTTCCCACTGAAAATTTTGAATGATCAAAAAGCTGCATTTTCCACTATTTGGATGAAAAATTCCTGACTCGCTCTCTCCATGGGGTTGCCAGCTCAGTCTGGGCCTCAGGGCTCTGTGGGGCATTGGTTCTCCGAGTCCTTGTTATCCAGACGGAAGTGAGAGCCCGGGAGCTATAATATAAGAAAACAATTTTAAAAGCCTATTTAAAACAGTCTGTATCATAAAGAAGCCTGATGGTTATAACCCCATGTTTGGCTTTGCAGTTCATCTTTGAATAAGAGGCCCCCACATGGGTGGCGTTAAAGAAAGGAACTGAGCCTTCACCTTTAAAATTTCAAGTTGTAGTTTCTTTATCTTCACACTGCATTAAAGCCAGGGCTTGCTGTGGTGGTTTGCATGGAATATACCTTAGCTTAGCAAATGGATTGGTGCAGATTGATTCTCCAGGTCATCTATGGGCTCGATTCACTATAGACCCGCCTCTTGCGCAGTCATTTACACCAGACATGGGAGTGCAAAACAGGCCAGGGATGTTTCACTCTGGCTCTGTGCCGGAGTAAATACCTGAACACACTGCAGGGCTGTGAGTCAGGCCTGATAAAGTTAAACACAAAGGCACGGATTCTGTGCTCCAGTTCACTGGCGTAAAGCTGACACAGAACCAAGTGGAGAATCTGGCCCGAACAGTTTAACTTCTCTGCTAGTTTGGAACGCAGCCCCAAAGCCCTGGACAGATGGAGACCTTGGGCTGTAGTGGGGCATCCCCAGCAGTGGAAGCAGGCTGCGGTGTTATTGCCATGGATGATTTATTATGAACTGGTCAAGGGAGGATTGGGGGGGCGGGCTGCCTCTCCTGAACATTCCGGAAGATCACTGTGACTTTTCCTGGCTCTGCAGAAAAGCCCAGATTTCAGAGCTAAGCGGGAAACATGTGAAGAATCTCAAACAGTGCAAGAAAGAAGAGCAGACGGACAAGGAATTTCGGAAGAAATTCAAGGTGAGCAGCAATGGGCCCTTCTTCACAGCAATCCCCCCATGAGGTGCAGTCAGTCAGTCATTCCCCTCCTGCAGCCACAGTGAAGGTGGTGCCCTATGTGACAGGGATTTCGCACAAAGCTAGAGAGAGATCTCCTCTATAAAACAACTCTTAATAGGAACCCAGACCAAAATCTTTGTTAGCTTAGACTTAACAGTCTTAGGTCCCCCACTACAAGATCTGCCCTAGCTCAAGTAGAAATGATGGGCTCAGTGAAGAAATAACAGTGTCAGGTTCCCAGCGGTGAAGTCCTGAATGGCCACCTGCCAGAACACCCCACCAGCGTGACCTCACACACCCCATATTTGCAAGGTCACGTTCTGCAGCCAAAGTGCCGGTCCGCCATTCCGGTGTGATCCGGCCCCATCCAGCACAGCCGTTCTCTGGCCAGTGCCGTCCAGCCATTGCCGTGCAGGAGGTGAGGGATGATCTTAGAGATCCGGCCTGGCCTTACAGTCTCTGGTGGCATATGAGCACCTCTCAGTCTTTAACATGTGTATCCCCATAACTTCCCCGCACACGCAGTGCTGCTAGCCTCAGGTTGCCGATGGGGAGCTGAGGCACAGAGAGGCTTGGCCAAGGTCCCCCAGGACGTCTGTAGGCCAACAGGAATTGCAGCGAGGCCTCCTGCCTCCCAAGCTAGTGCCCAAAGCACTGGGCCATCCTGTCACTCTGTCAGAGCCATGGCTGATTTGGGCGCTTTTCCTGTCAATGCAGCCCTTCCTCCACCGCATCCCCCGCAGAGCTGTCTTCATCCCCACAGGCGCTCTGCCCCCAGCCTCCTCCCATCCCACATTCTTCAACATGCCCTCGCACCATGCGACACCACTTCCCTCCCACATCCACTGTCTGCTTCCTGAGATGTGGCCTACGGGTGAGAGCGGACTGGGACAGTGGGCCGTGGTGGGGGGGAGGAGTTGCTGGGGAATGAGGCTGTGTCAGGGTGCAAGGGGAAGCACGGCTGTGAGCAGGGGTATGGGGCTGTGGAGAGTGCATGGTAATGGGGGCATATGGAGAAATGGGCCACTATCTGGGGGCTGGGGGAAGGGAGATGAAGAGAGAGCTCGTCTCTTCTCCACTTCTTCTACCCCAGTCTCACCGCCCAGCTCACTTCCCAGGTCTCCCCCATGCTGCCTCCACAGAACTGCTCTGTCTGCCCTCGCCAGCTCCCTCATTCACACTGGGTCATGTGAAGCTGCCGCCTGGTGGGGAGGGGGGGCGAGCGGGGACGTGGGAGGGGATGACGGAGGGGAGCGGAAACATGGGGAGGGAATGATGAGGGTGAGTGGGGACATGGGACGGGATAATGGGGGGTGAGCGGGAACATGGGGAGGGAATGATGGTGGGCGAGCGGGAACATGGGGAGGGAATGATGGGGGCAAGCGGGAACATGGGGAGGGAATGATGGGAGCGAGCGGGTATGTGGGAAGGGAAGACGGTGGGTGAACAGGGACACAGAAGGGGATGACAGGGGTGAGTGAGGACATGGGTGAGCGGGGACATAGGAGGGGAAGACGGTGGGTGAACATGTACACGGAAGGGGATGACTGGGTGACCGAGGACCTGGGCGAGCAGGGACGTGGGAGGAAATGACGGGGCGAGCGGGAACGTGGGTGGGGATGACGGGGGTGAGCAATGGGTATGGATGTGGGTACAGTGCCAAAAGTGAAATCTCTGCAAGCTGTGTGGAAACTTTTTAAATACACCATAATAGAGGCTCAACTTAAATGTATACCCCAAATTAAAAAACATAGTGAGAGAACCAAAAAAGGGCCACTGTGGCTAAACAACAAAGTAAGAGAAGCAGTGAGAGGCAAAAAGGCATCCTTTAAAAAGTGGAAGTTAAATCCTAGTGAGGAAAATAGGAAGGCGCATAAAGGCTGGCAAGCAAAGTGTAAAAATATAATTAGGAAGGCCAAAAAAGAATTTGAAGAACAGTTAGCCAAAGACTCAAAAACTAATAGCAAATTTTTTTAAGTACATCAGAAGCAGGAAGCCTGTTAAACAACCAGTGGGGGCACTGGACGATCGAGATGCTAAAGGAGCACTCAAGGATGATAAGGCCATTGAGGAGAAACTAAATGAATATTTGCATCAGTCTTCACAGCTGAGGATGTGAGGGAGATTCCCAAACCCAAGCAATTCTTTTTAGGTGACAGATCTGAGGAACTGTCCCAGATTGAGGTATCATTAGAGGAGGTTTTGGAAAAAATTGATAAATTAAACAGCAATAAGTCAATAAGACCAGATGATATTCATCCAAGAGTTCTGAAGGAACTCAAATGTGAAATTGCAGAACTACTAACTGTAGTCTGTGATCTACCATTTAAATCAGCTTCTGTATCAGATGACTGGAGGATGGCTAATGTGACGCCAATTTTTAAAAAGGGCTCCAGAGGTGATCCCGGCAATTACAGGCCGGTAAGCCTGACTTCAGTACCAGGCAAACTGGTTGAAACTGTAATAAAGAACAATATTGTCAGACATATAGATGAACATAATTTCTTGAGGCAGAGTCAACGTGGTTTTAGTAAAGGGAAATCATACCTCACCACTTTATTGCATCCAGTGGATAAAGTATCCTTAGATTTTCAGAAAGCCTTTGACAATGTCCGTCAGCAAAGGCTCTTATGCAAAGTAAGCTGCCACAGGATAAGAGGGAAGGTGCACTTCTGGATTGATAACTGGTTAAAAGATAGGAAACAAAGGGTAGGTATAAATGGTCAGTTTTCAGAATGGAGAGAGGTAAATAGCAATGTCCCCAAGGAGTCTATTCTGGGCCCAGTCCTATTCAACATATTCATAAATGATCTGGTAAAAGGTGAGATGGCAAAATTTGTAGATGATACAAAATCACTAAAGATAGTTAAGACCTAGGCAGACTGCGAAGAACTACAAAAGGATCTCTCAAACCTGGGTGACTGGGCAACAAAATGGCAGATGAAATTTAACGTTGATAAATGCAAAGTAATGCACCTTGGAAAGTATAATCCCAACTATACATATAAAATCATGGGGTCTAAATTAGCTGTTACCACTCAAGGAAGAGCTCTTGGAGTCATTGTGGATAGTTCTCTGAAAACATCCACTCAATGTGCAGCAGCAGTCAAAAAAGCAAACAGAATGTTGGGAATCATTAAGAAAAGGATAGATAATAAGACAGAAAATATCATGTTGCCTCTATATAAATCCATGGTACACCCATATCTTGAATACTGTGTGCAGATGTGGTCGGCCCATCTACAAAAAGATATATTGATTTTGGAAAAGGTTCAGAAAAGGGCAACAAAAATGATTAGGGGTATGGAACAGCTTCCGTATAAGGAGAGATTAACAAGACTGGTACTTTTCAGCTTGGAAAAGAGATGGCTAAGGGGGGATATGATTGAGGTCTATAAAATCATGACTGGTGTAGAGAAAGCAGATATGGAAGTGTTGTTTACTCCTTCTCATAACACAAGAACTAGGGGTCACCAAATGAAATTAATAGGCAGCAGGTTTAAAAAAAATAAAAGGAAGTATTTCTTCATATAATGCAGTCAACCTGTGGAACTCCTTGCCAGAGGATGTTGTGAAGGCCAAGACCATAAGAGGGTTAAAAAAAAAAAGTAGATAAATTCATGGCTATTAGCCAGGATGGGCAGGAATGGTGTCCCTAGCCACTGTTTGCCAGAAGCTGGGAATGAGGGACAGGGGATGGATCACTTGATAATTACCTGTTCTGTTCATTCTCTCTGGGGCACCTGGCACTGGCCACTGTCGGAAGACAGGATACTGGGCTAGATGGAGCTTTGGTCTGACTCAGTATGGCCATTCTTATGTTCTTATGTGGGTGAGCGGGGACATGGGAGGGAACAACAGGGGTGAGCAGGGATCTGGGAGGGAATGACGGGACTGAGGGTGGCGTGTGAAGGGACAACGGGGGTGAGCGGGGACATGGGGAGGGGATGACGGGGTGAATGGGGACGTGGGAAGGGATGATGGGGGGTGAGTGTGGACATGGGAGGGAACAACAGGGGTGAGCGGGGACATGGGAGGGAATGATGGGGGTGAGCGGGGACGTGTGAGGGGAGAACCGGGGTGAGCGGGGACATGGGGAGGGGATCATGGGGTGAGTGGAGACATAGGGAGGGGATGACGGGGTAAGTGGGAACATCTGAGGGGAAGATGTGGGCAAGTGGGGGGAGGGGACGATAGGGGCAAGCAGGGATGTGGGAGGGGACGACGGGGGTGAGCAGGGATGTGGGAGGGGACGACGGGGGTGAGCAGGGATCTGGGAGGGAATGACGGGACTGAGGGTGGCGTGTGAAGGGACAACGGGGGTGAGCGGGGACATGGGGAGGGGATGACGGGGTGAATGGGGACGTGGGAAGGGATGATGGGGGGTGAGTGTGGACATGGGAGGGAACAACAGGGGTGAGCGGGGACATGGGAGGGAATGATGAGGGTGAGCAGGGACGTGTGAGGGGAGAACCGGGGTGAGCGGGGACATGGGGAGGGGATCATGGGGTGAGTGGAGACATAGGGAGGGGATGACAGGGTAAGTGGGAACATCTGAGGGGAAGATGTGGGCAAGTGGGGGGAGGGGATGATAGGGGCAAGCAGGGATGTGGGAGGGGACGACGGGGGTGAGCAGGGATGTGGGAGGGGATGACGGGGGTGAGCAGGGATGTGGGAGGGGACGATGGGGGTAAGCGGTGATATGGGGAAGGGGTGAGCGGGGCTGTGTGCAAACCCCTAATATGGATGCATCAGATCAGCACAAAGACAGGTATTAAGCAAGTTTCCAAATTACACCCCACTTTGTGCCAGTGAAGGACGTCTATATTAGGGGTTTGGACCAGAGAGTACATTGATGCAGTTGCACAAGGGCAAATTCCCTTAACAGAGACCACGCTTCGCGTTCAGGAATTTACCCAATGAGGTAGGGCAGTGTTATCTGTAGCGGGGTCAGAACCCAGAATTCTCTGCCAAGGAAAATTCCACAATTAGGAAGGGAATTGCTCCGCATCAGAACAATATCTTGAAATGTCAGTTTCCCACGGACTGGAATTTTCAACACTGTTCAGAAAAATCAAAACAAGATTATGTTCCAACCTTTTCAAAATATTTCCCCAGCTCCCATCCTAGAAGCCCCAAGAATCCCAGCTCAAGCAGAGGCTTCCAGGGTCCCAGCTCCACAGCTGCCCCCCAGGCAGGGGGCTGGGAAGATGAGAGAGCGGACAGGAAACCAGGCTGGCTTCCCTCAGAAACCCACCTCCATTCCCACTCGCCACATTCCTGTGACACGTTTGGATTTGGATGAATCCAAAGGAGAAGCAGCCTGACCAGCTCCAATGCTCACTCCTTTCACCCCGGGGGAACAAGGCACAGACAGGCTGACGGAACAAGCCTGGCAGAGCAAGGATTACAACCCCTCTTGCCTGACGCTTAGTTCTGCACTTTTAGCTCCAGCCCATTCTCCCGGAGGAAAGACCCTCCCCGCTGCACCCCAGTAGGTCTGGAGCACCAGTAGCTGCAGGGCCCAAGCAGTTTCTCTGTCAGCCTCTCCGTGGATTCCCTCCCATTCTCCAATGAGGTGATGACTGATGTGAAGTCTGCTTGTCCATTCTGGTACTCTGACCATGCCAGCTGGACTTGTGGGGGACTCAGCTCCCAACCACAGTCCCTGTTCAGTGCCATTCGTGGCTACCCCAGACCCAACGTCCAGGAGTGTCGTCCCTGACTGCTCCCTGTGGCTGTCGGCAGCCCCTGCAGAGCGTTCGGAGAGTGACATGCTAGTGATGGGCACAGTGCTGTCAGGTATGACGGTTAGCACCAGTTGTGAGAAACGAAGACCTGTAAAAAGGAGCCTGGCCTAAGCATGGAGGCATCTTCAGGGCTGCTGTGCCCCCAACTCCATCCACCTATAGGGAAAGTATGTTAAACTAGGTCACCACGGCTGGGGAAACAGTTCCTAGTCCACTGGCCTCCTGGGAGTGACCCCGCCGAGGAAAGACACGGCCACACCAGAACTGCTTGGCCAGCCCTCGGACAGGCATCTTGAGCCATCGTCAGTGATGGAGCCATTTGCAGTGTGTCTCCTTTCTGCTCGCATTACAGTTCGAAGGGGAAATCCGTGCTCTGACCCGAATGATGGTCGATCCCAACGTTGCTGAGAAGAAAGGGGGAGGGAAGAATCTGCCGCTCAAACGAGGAGAGATTCTGGATGTCATTCAGTTTACGAGTCCCGAGAGACTACTCTGCCGGAACAACCAGTGGAAGTGTAAGTCTGAGGCGTTCCGGTGGCCAGTGTAATGCCTTGCTTCTCGGGTGGGTTGCTGGTACCAGGGATCGAACCGGGGATATAGGGCTCTGAAAAGCCCACACCGCCAGCACCTGAACTGACACACCCAGCTCTGTCAGCCCTGGCCGTAGGAGCTCATCAGCCTCTCCCTGTGACCCAGCCACCACTGGAGGGAGACAGTACCCCTGAGACAGTACCCCGCTGAGACAGTACCCCGCTGAGACAGTACCCTGCTGAGACAGTACCCCGCGGAGCGGGGGTGGGTTATGTGGACGTGGTATGCATGCCAGCTAGGCAGATATGGAGACAGGCTGTTAATGGCTCTTTCAGCAACCCCGGACAGTAAAACACCTGGCTTCATACCTGCATTTTGAACTGAAGGAAAATCTACGCCAGGAGACTGTGAAATCTGCCACTGGGGAGAACAGACCCAAGTTTTATCCTAGATCTCAAACATTTCCAAGTTTAGGGGCCAAAAAGCTCAGTTCAGTGTCCTGCTTTTCCTTCCCCACAGCCCCAGCATTTGCTGAAAACCAGCTGGCGGCCTTGGCTGCTGACAGTCTGGCATCTCTCCTGGGCCAGCTGCAGCCTGCACATCGTAAGAGCTCCAGGGCTTCCTGGTGGGATGTGTGTGTGCCCGAGTGAGGGGGAGGGCCTCTTTCATCTCATTCCTGTCACAGCCAAGAGCCAGAGCCAAACTGTCCGTGCTGTGCCCAACGTGTCATTAAGAGTGGGGCTGCTGGCGGGCTGGGGCTCCTGGGAATGGAGAGATGGAGCCTGGGGAAAGGACAAAGGAAATGGATGAGTGGGTTGGAGGAGGATGGGAAAGGGTTGAGTGGCTTGGAGGAGGATGGGAAGGGGATGAGGGGGTTGGAGGAGGATGGCGAAGGGATGCTCAGGAGGATTTGAATCCTGGGGGCTTCTCCAAAACTCCAGCCTGTTGGAGTTCTCGTTGCTCCAGTCACAAGACTCAAAATAGCCCTATTTCCACTCATGCACGTTCTGATTAAATGGGCCTTGGAGCCACCAGACGTCAGGGCCCTGCCACACACTGGACCTTCTTCTTGGTCCTGTGGCTACCCCCAGCAGAGGCAGACTCTTCCCAGCCCTTCAACCTTCATAGCAGGTAGACTCTTCCCGTCTCTTTCAGCATGGGGTGTCCTTTTCTAGACTGCCAGACTTTGCAAGTGAGATTCCAGCCAATAGGGCAGGCTGGGTGGAGCTTCCCTAGATCAAAGTGTCTCTCACTTTGCTGCCCCCTTTGGCCACTGCCAGAGACCACACTGGCTGCTCAACAGAGGATCCAGCTTAGCTTCTCCAGGCCAGTCTTGCTTTTGGTGCAGGCTTGCAGGGTTGTTACTGTTCTCTCTTGCACACCCAGATCTAGGGCCTGGCACTTACACCAGCCCCATACAGCCTGCGTCAGTCTCCAGTCCCAGCACTGACTTTCTGTGCATCCGTCTCCTGCCCTGCTCTGCTGCCCCCTCTGAGAGTGGACATTCTGCTGAGGTTGTGGCCCTCTAGGTCTGCTTGCCTGATTCCTTCACTGCCTGGGTGAGAATTTATATTTCCATTAAATGTGTTCCTTCTGCTGTCTGTTCCAGATGGCTACGTCCCCAGGGTGACGCTGCTGCAGCTGTGAGTACAGATACCTTTCTCTCTTGGTTAGACATTTATTTTCAAGCTCTAAAGATCAACCAGACTAGCTGACAATGGACAATAACAGAACCAAAAAATGCCACCATGGCTAAACGACAGAGTAAAACAGGAAATTAGAGGCAAAAAGGCATCCTTTAAAAATTGGAAGTCAAATCCTAGTGAGGAAAATAGAAAAGAACGTAAACTCTAGCATGTCAAGTGTAAAAGTATAATCAGGCAGGACAGAAAAGAATTTTAAGAGCAACTACAAAAAGACACAAAAACTGACAGCAAAATTATTTTTAAGTACATCAGAAGCAGGAAGTCTGCCACACAATCAGTGGGGCCACGGGACAATCCAGGTGCTAAAGAAGCATTCAGGGAAGACAAGGCTGTTGCAGAGAAGTGAAATGAATTCTTTGCATCAGTCTTCACTGGAGAGGATGTGAGGGAAAGTCCCAAACCTGAGCCATTCCTTCTAGATAACAATTCTGAGGAACTGTCCCAGATTGACCTGTCAATAGAGGAGATTTTGGAACAAATTGATAAACAGTAATAAGTCACCAGGACCAGATGGTATTCACCCAAGAGTTATGAAGGAACACAAATGTGAAATTGCAGAACTGTGTTCTGCAACCTATCATTTAAATCAGACTCTGTACCAGATGACTGGAGGATAAATAATGCAATGCTGATTTTTTAAAAAGGCTCCAGAGGCAATCCTGGCAATTACAGGCTGGTAAGCCTAACTTCAGTACCAGCAAATTTGTTAAAACTATAGTAAAAAAGAGAATTATCAGACACATAGATGAACATGATTTGTTGGGGAAGAGTCAACATGGTTTTTGTAAAGGGAAACCATGCCTCATCAATCTACTAGAATTCTCTGAGGCAGTCAAGAAGCATGTGGACAAGGGGGATCCAGTGGATATAGTATACTTAGATTTTCAAAAAGCCTTGGACAAGGTCCCTCACCAAAGGCTCTTTAGCAAAGTAAGCTGTCATGGGATAAGAGGGAAGTGCCTCTCCTGGATCAGCAAATGGTTAAAAGATAGGAAACAAAGCGTCGGAATAAATAGTTTTCAGAATGGAGAGAGGTAAATAGTGGTGTGCCCCAAGGATTTGTACTGGGACCAGTCCTGTTCAACATAGTCATAAATGATCTGGAAAAAGGGGTAAACAGTGAGGTGGCAAAATTTGCAGATGATACAAAACTACTCGAGATAGTTAAGTCCAAAGCAGACTGCAAAGACTTACAAAGGGATCTCACAAAATGGGGTGACTGGGCAACAAAATGGCAGATGAAATTCATTGTTGATAAATGCAAAGTAATGCACATTGAAAACATAATCCCAAGTACACATATAAAATGATGGGGTCTAAATTAGCTGTTACCACTCAAGAAAGATCTTGGAGTCATTGTGGATAGTTCTCTGAAAACATCCACTCAATCATAGAATGATAGAATATCAGAGTTGGAAGGGACCTCAGGAGGTCATCTAGTCCAACCCCCTGCCTAGAGCAGGACCAATCCCAACGAAATCATCCCAGCTAGGGCTTTGTCAAGCCTGACCTTAAAAACTTCTAAGGAAGGGGATTCCACCACCTCCCTAGGTAACGCATTCCAGTGTTTCACCACCCTCCTAGTGAAAAAGTTTTTCCTAATATCCAGATGATGGGATGGATCACTCAATAATTGCCCCGTTCATTCCCTCTGAAGCATCTGGCCCTGGCCACTGTTGGAAGACAGGATAATGGGCTAGATGGACCATTGATCTGACTTACTATGGCCATTCTTATGTTCTTATGACCTTGATATATTAGGCATCACTGAAACATAGTGGAATGACACAGCTCACTGGAACACGGGCCGACTACCCCAGGAGAATAGGTCAGGTTGTGGAGGTGGGAGAGTAGCGCGTTACCACAAAGAAATCATCTGAAAAACTCTTTAATCTGCATTAGTCTAAGGATGTCTGGGAGAGACCATCCTGCACTTAGTCTTTTCAGGTACAAAGCTGAGATGCTGTCAGGTATTTAAGGTGTCACAAGGGAGCATACTGGATCAAACTGATACATTAGAGATCAGCAAATCCTCACGACGGGTTGGTCTATCTGTGAGTTCTGGACACTGCCTAGCTCTGTCCAGTGACTGGAATGGTCTGACACTGATGGCAACACACCAAGAGTAGCCCACATCAGCCCATTCACTCAGCAACTTGGAAGGGACCCTCCCTGTCATGCAGCAGACTGTGGGGTTCTACAGTCCCTTGGGTTATAGGGGCAGAGCCTGGAAGGCACCAAGACCCAGATCTCAAAGGTCTGAAATTTTGGAGGATTTGTGCTCAATATCTTTAGCCTATCAGCTCCTCCTGTGACTTGTGAGCAGGCTTAGTCCACCTGTTACTCTCCAGCCTGGAGGATTCCTTCTGTGAGTGAGAAAAATGGATAAAGGAGACTTTTAGATGACGTAATTTTGAAGCCTCTGACAAAGTCTCTCCAATGAGGCTACAAAAGAAGGGAAGGGAAGGGAAAGGAAGGGAAGGGAAGGGAAGTAGTTGCGGTCCGAGAGGTGATGTATTATCATGGATCTAAAGCTGTCTGAGACAAAAACAAAGAGGAGGAATCAGTGGTTAGTTTTCAGCACAGGAAAGGTTCAACAGGGGGATGTCCCAAAGTCCTGTAAATGGACCAGTGGTATTTCATAGCCTTAGTAGTGGTCTTGAAAAGAGGGCGAATGCCATTTATAGATGACACAACATGAAATAGGTTACTCAAGACTCGAGAAAAATGTGAGGAACTTTAGAGGGAGCCAACAAAGGTAGGTGAATGGATAGCACAATGGCAGATGGAATTCACCATTGACAAAGGCACCGTAGTGGACATTGGAGGGGACGATTAGATGACTCATACACATTCATCATCAATCACACGTAGTCTACGATGGACCATTGCGCCAGCCAAAGTGACCAAGGGTGATGGTGTTGCACTTGGCTTTGCGTAGTGAAGTTCCCAGATGTGGTTCAATCCCGTGAATCCACGAATCTCTGGGGTGGCCTGGCACCGGGTAGGGTCAGAGCGCACACCCCTTTGCGTGTCAGTGCAGATTTTGAGAGCTCAGGGTGCAGGGATGTTTTTGTCCATCCTGGCCACACAGCTGAAGAACATGCAACACCACTGCTGAATATAATGAGCAGCTGAAGGAAGGCCAAGTCTTTGCGAGACTGTGACATTTTGCACAGTCAAACCACTTGATGCTCAGGATTTGGTGCTGACAGTGCATATGGACTGCCTCTAGCTGTTCCAAGTCTGCCTATAAGAGGGTCCAGGTCTCTGACTCATATAGCAATACAGATGGTACACAGGTCTGCTAGATCCTACATACTGACAGGTTCTAACGCAATATTAGCTTGCATAAGGAATGTGACTGAAGATAATGCTGAAAATGCTATAATGCCAGTATATAAAAAAGGGAAGGCTCTGAGTTACTACAGTGAATTCTTTCCATGTGTCTGGTTCGTAGGTCTTCCCGACATGCTGAGGATCTAACTGATCACCATATTTGGGGTCAGGAGGGAATTTCCCCCCCAGTCAAATTGGCAGAGACCCTGGGGTTTTTTGCCTTCCTCGGCAGCATTGGGCACGGGGCACTTGCTGGTTTAAACTAGTGTAAATGGTGGATTCTCTGTAACTTGAAGTCTTTAAATCATGATTTGAGGATGTCAGTAACTCAGCCGGAGGTTCTGGGCCCATTGCAGGAGTGGCTGGGTGAGGTTCCGTCGCTTGTGATGTGCAGGAGGTCAGACTAGATGTTCACAATGGTACTTTCAGGACTTAAAGCCCATGAGTCTATGTAAATCAGTACCCCTCCCCGCCTCAGAGAGCTGCGTTCAGTTCTGATGTTTCATATCCATCTCCAAAGGCTGCCGAGAAAATAGAGAGAGGTTCAGAGACAGGCCACAAAATTGATTTAGAGGCCTGGAAACCTCTCCTGTGAAACAAGATTGAAAATATAGCGACAGTTAAATCCAGACAGGAGACAAATCCAGAAGGGACATGAGAGAGGAACAGAAAATAACAAATGGCTTAGGGAAAAGAAAAGGAGTACTAGTGGCACCTTAGAGACTAACCAATTTATTTGAGCATAAGCTTTCGTGAGCTACAGTTCACATCGATGAAGTGAGCTGTAGCTCACAAAAGCTTATGCTCAAATAAATTGGTTAGTCTCTAAGGTGCCACAAGTCCTCCTTTTCTTTTTGCGAATACAGACTAACACGGCTGCTACTCTGAAACCTGGCTTAGAGAAAGTCAGACACCCATTCCTATTTGCCCTTTCTTATAATGCAAGAAATCAAAAAGTAAGACATTGGAAAATGATAAAAGGAAGTACATGATGCAAAATTAACCCATAGAACTAGCTGCCACTACATACCACTGAGTCCAAGAGCCCTGGAGGATTCACAAAAGGACTGGACCTTTACTATGGATAATGAGAACACCATTGTGACATTAGAAACGTATACCACCTGTGTCAGGCCTCATCTGGAGTATGTGTCCAGTTTTGGGCCCCACGCTACAAGAAGGATGTGGAAAAATTGGAAAATGTCCAGCGGAAGACAACAAAAATGATTAGGGGACTGGAGCACATGACTTATGAGGAGAGGCTGAGGGAATTGGGATTGTTTAGTCTGCGGAAGAGAAGAATGAGGGGGGATTTGATAGCTGCTTTCAACTACCTGAAAGGGGGTTCCAAAGAGGATGGATCTAGACTGTTCTCAGTGGGAGCTGATGACAGAACAAGGCGTAATGGTCTCAAGTTGCAGTGGGGGAGGTTTAGGTTGGATATTAGGAAAAACTTTTTCACTAGGAGGGTGGTGAAACACTGGAATGCGTTACCTGGGGAGGTGGTGGAATTTCCTTCCTTAGAGGTTTTTAAGGTCAGGCTTGACAAAACCCTGGCTGGGATGATTTAGTTGGGGATTGGTCCTGCTTTGAGCAGGGGGTTGGACTAGATGACCTCCTGAGGTCCCTTCCAACCCTGATATTCTATGATTCTATGACAGGACACTGGGCTAGAAGGACCTTGGGTCTGATCTGGTCTTGTTATTCCCATGTTCCTATGCTCTGTATTTAAAGCTTTTTTAACTTGTTACATGCCCGTGTGACTCTGCCTCTACCTGTCCATGGCTTCCCAGAGACACATGAGAGAAGCGAAACAGCTGTCCAAAGGCCATAAATCTCACAGTACCTTGTTCTTTTCAATCGTAGGGACACTGACATTTACGATGACGTTGCCTTTTGAGGTAGGTATCCAAATTAACCCCACTTCCCCTTCCCCACCCCAGATTCAGAGGTGACTACAGGGCTAAGCGCTTGTAATTTACAGTGAGACAAGTAGCCTAGCTCACTGGAGATATTTGAGTCTGGACATGATGCCTCCTGCCCACCTCCCATCATGGCTAGTGGCATTAATTTCATCTGCAGGGGAGTAGAGCAGATCCTTTGCAATGCAGAGACTGCTCTGTGGAGGGTCCTACCAGACCTGCCCATGTTGGGCCGCCAAATATGCGTACTATTTGCTTATTAATAGTAGATAGGAATTTGAGTATATTACATTGCCCAGTCTCCAGGAACCAGACAGCAGGCTCACCCTTGCTCTCTCCAGGATCTCACTCCCCTTCTCCCTTCTTTGGGGTTTCCTTCTCCCCAGTCTCTCTTCCCTGAGAGACCCCATCTCTCTCTCTCCTCCCCAGAGGTTTCTGAGCTCCTGGCAAGTTTGACCTGCTTTGTTTCCCTTCTCATATGGCTTTCCCCCACTGTCTCTTCAGCTCACCCCCTGTGCCCACCTCCCTTGAATCCACAAAGAACCACATGAGAGCAGATCCACTCTTTGCCGCTTTTATGAGAGCAGATGTTACTGGTTGGGCTGGCTGAGCCATTTCACCTTTTCCTGGCCAGTTGTTCAGTGAGTTCGCTAACTCTGACTGCTCCCCGGCAGACATGTAGAGTGGGAACTGGGGAGAAAAGCTCTGCATACCTACACGGATGGGTGGGTGCAGATCTGCTCTGTACAGCAGATCTTTAGTTATTAGCTCTCTAATGGATACATATATTCTCTGCTTATCTTCCTCAGATGAAATTAATTCTTCCACCAAAGTCAGCAAGTGATTTCACCAGCAGAGGGGGGAGGCTGTGAGGACAGAAACATGAAAACATTAAATGCAAGTTTCCTTCTTCGAAATGGGAGTTGCCTTCTCCACAGTTAGTGTTCCAAAAGCAACGTGTCCTTTGTAACATGGCAGGGTGGTTAATTTTTTAATATGTTGGGCTTCTGGAAGGATTTTGCCCCGCATTCAGCAAAACTACTCAAAAGTAGGACAGGAACCACAATAGTGTTCAGAGAAACAGGTTACAAGTGAGCTGCAAATAAAGAATCTGCTGTGTGTCTTGTTTTTGTCTATGTAAAGTATGGTGATGACCTGAGAGTTTTTTGGGTTTTTTTAATTTTGCTGGTTGTTTAGCTTAGAAATCCAGATCTCGTCTGTCTTGTTTTTCCTGAGAAGAATCTGATATCTCTGCTTCCAAGTATGTGAAGCCTCAGCAACTTAGGGCTTGTCTACACTGGCAATTTACTGTAATTGTCTACACTGGCAATTGAAAAAACACCCCCTCTGAGTGCAGCAAGTTTCAGCGCTAGTGTAGACAGTGCCCCACTACTGGTAGCTACGCCCCTCGTGGAGGTAGTTGTCCTAGAGCTCTCGGAGAGCTCTCTCCCAGCGCTGCGCCGCGACCACACAAACCACGCTAAAGCACCGCCAGCGGAGACTGGCCCTGAGAAGGGGCGGAGAGTCCAGTAACACTGAGTTACACAGGTGCAAATACAAAACCCAGTTGGGAGGAAGGATATCTTTGTTAATGATTCAAAGCCCCATCCCTTGAACTGAGATCTGAGAAGGCTCCTGCTCCATTTCTGCCACCCGCTAAGGTGGCATGTAGCAAAACTAGGAAAGGCCAAACAGGATAGTCCTGATAGCTTGAGGGGAAAGACAAGGGGAGTTTTCAAAAACCATTTAGGCCTTGATAGCTCAGAATGGAATAAAAAGGGACAAGCCCAATTTCTTGTTCTTTGCAAGTGAGCTAGTGACAATCCAGTTGAGTCTTCCCCTGGCAGCTGGCCACAGAGAGATAGAGGTTGATCTTGTGATTAAAGCCCTGTCCTGGGATTTGGGAGATTTGGTTTCAGTTCTTGGCTCTGCCACAGACTCCCTGTACAATCTTTGTACTGTGCTCTGCCTTGTTTCCCATTTGTGAAATGGGGAAACTGGTTCTTCTTCTGTCTCTCCTGTTTGATTGTGAACCCTTCGGGGCAGGGACTGTCCCTTACTATGTATATGTACAGCGCCTAGCACTGTGGGGCCTGAACTTGGCTGGGGCCTCTAGGCACCACTGCAAGACAAATAAAGATACTAATACCCTGCCGCCTTTCAGTACCTAATTAACAACATTCTTTGAGGCATCCTAGACCAAAATGTGGTTGCATATCTGGATGATATTCTAATGTACTCCAAAAAGAAAAGGAGTACTTGTGGCACCTTAGAGACTAACCAATTTATTTGAGCATGAGCTTTCATGAGCACAAAATAAATTGGTTAGTCTCTAAGGTGCCACAAGTACTCCTTTTCTTTTTGCGAATACAGACTAACACGGCTGCTACTCTGAAACCTGCCGTAATATACTCCAGTGACCAAGCAAGCCATGACCAACATGTCTGCAAAGTTCTCACAAGATTACACCAGCATGAGTTGTGCGCAAAGCTGGAAAAGAGCAATTCAATAAGTGATCCTCACATTTTTGGGGTTCATCCATCAGCAGGAGGGCTATGGATGGATCCTCAGAAGGTGTCAGCGGCTCAGGACTGGGCAGAGCTCTGGATTATTTGACACATTCAGAAATTCATGGGATTTGCCAACTTCTATAGATTTATCTCAGACTTTTCAAACGTCACATTTCCCATAACCACCATCCTTCATAAACCTGCTAAATTTCACTGACTTCCTGAGGCCTGTCGAGCTTTTGAACTTGTGAAGGTAGACTTCACCTCAGCCCCAGTGCTAGCCCACTCTGACCCCAACCAATCTTTTATCCTTAAAACTGATGCCTCTGATGTAGACATTGGGGCGGTACTGTCCCAAAGAACGGGGTCCCAACAGGAGATGCATCCCTGTCCTTCCCCCCACCCCCCAAAAAACTTACTTCAGCTGAATGCAATTATGAAATAGCTGACAAGGAATTACTCACAATCAAGGCAGGGCTCAAGACATGGCAACTCTACCTCAAAGGGGCAAAACACCCCATACTAGTCTTAACAGATCACAAAAACCTGGAATATATATGATCCATCAAGGCTGTGAATCAGCAGCTGTTATGCTGGGCCTTGTTCTTTTCAAGGTTTGACTTCACAATCGCTTACTGCCCAGGCCACAAAAAGGGTAAGGCAGATGCCCTTTCACGGAAGGGAGATAACTATATGGAACCTGTGAATCCCGAAGAACCACCACCCAACATAGTAAAACCACACCTTTGCCTTTGTGGAACTGTCATCGGGCTTCTTTACCTCACGTCAAGTAGCTCTTCCTCATGGTCCTTTTGTAAAGCTCGTAACATTATCCAAGGAGGGCCTCCTTGGAACCACCCTACACCATTACTTCTGGTCCGACAAGCTCTTCTATGTTAATGACCACCTGTATATCCCCGAGGGTCCCCTGTGACTCGAGGTACTGCACATTCACCATGCCACCCCTTGGGTGGGTCAGTTTGGACAGTCCTAGACTTGGCGTGCAGTAGCTCGCTCATTCTGGTGGCTGCAGATGCAGGATGATGTGAGGTCCTATGACACCTGCACTCTAAGACCTCCAAAAGCAAGTCTTTCAGCCTGATACCATCCAAAACCTCTTCCTGACCATGGTCAGATATAACTCTTGATTTCTTAGTCGTACAGAAGCAGAACAACACAATATCATATTAGCCATATTCGATCAGCTCACCAAAATGGTGCATCTTCTTCCACGTGTACACCTCTCGAACACAGATACTACCCACAACTCCTAATTATGCATGCTTTTCAACTCCATAGTCTCCCCAATCATCTTACCGCAGATTGGGGCTCTCAGTTGACATCCAGGTTTTGGAAGGAAACGTTTCACCTCCTGGATGTCCGTTCTCATACATCCACCTCCCATCAGCCCCAGACAGCTGGCCAATCAAAACAAGTCAACCAGGTACTTGAGCAGTAGCTACACAGTTTGCTGAACCAATGCCAAAATCACTACATTGCATTACTCCCATTAGCCGAATTTACTTATAATAATGCAAAACATGCTTCTACCAAATTCAGTCCTTTTTACTCCAAGTATGGTTTTCATCCATGGCTCCATCCCTCTGTCCCCCACCACCTGTGGCAGTTTCTGCTGCCTCAGATCCGGTACAGTCTATTCATAAGATCCTAACCTAAAGGAGCACGTAGAGCAGGGGTGGGCAAACTATGGCCTGTGGGCCAGATCCGGCCCGCCAGCCGTTTTAAGCCGGCCCTCGAGCTCCCGCTGGGGAGCGGGGTCAGGGGCTTGCCCTGCTCCGGCACTCTGGCGCTCCAGCCAGGGAGCAGGGTCAGGGACCACTTCATGCTGCCCCCGGAAGCAGCGGCATGGCCCCACTCCAGCTCCTATGTGTAGGGGCAGTCACGGGGCTTCACTCTGTATGCTGCCCCCACCACAAGCGCCACCCCCAGAGCTCCCATTGGCCAGGAACTGCGGCCAATGGGAGCTGCAGGGGCAGTGCCTGCAGACAGGGCAGCACGCAGAGCCACCTGGCCTTGGTTCCGTGGAGGAGCCGGAGAGGGGACATGGCCGCTGCTTCCGGGAGCCGCATGAGGTAAGCACCGCCCAGACCCTGCACCCCTGAGCCTCCCCATGGCCCAACTCCTGCCCCAGCCCTGACCCCTCTCCCGCCCTCCAAACCCCTTGATCCCAGCCCAGAGCACCCTCCTGCACCCCAAACCCCTCATCCCCAGCCTCACCCCAGAACCCATACCCCCAGCCGGGGCATCAACCCTTTCCCACATCCCAACCCCCTGCCCCAGCCCTGATCCCCCTCCCACCCTCTGAACCCCTCGGTCCCAGCCCAGAGCACCCTCCTACACCCCAAACTCCTCATGCCCAGCCCCACCCCCAACCCTGCACCCTACTCCCCCACCCCAGCCCCGAGTCCCCTCCTGAACTCCACATTTCTGGCCCCACCCTGGAGCCCACATCCCCAACCAGAGCCCTCACCCTCTCCCAAACCCCAACCCCAATTCTGTGAGCATTCATGGCCTGTCATACAGTTTCTATTCCCAAGTGTGGCCCTTGGTCCAAAAAGTTTGCCCACCCCTGATGTAGAAGCTGCCAAAATAGCCTACAAATGTCACACTGCCAAAAACTGCCAAGAGGCCCCACCTCGGAAGGATGGTCAAAAAGTACGGCTGTCCACTAAATGTCTAGATTGGCCAATCTGCACACAAATTGGGCAACTGAAACACAGGCCCTTACCCCATTCTTCGGCAAATCAATCTGGTGGCATTTGAATTGATCCCTCGATTCTGAAAGGTCCATCCAGCATTTCATGGATGCCTCCTGAAGCTGTTCCTGGATGATCTGGTTCCACTACCGCTGCCCCCCATTCGCGTCCAGGCCCACAAGGACTATGCACTTCGGAACGTGCTGGGTTCCCAGACGCAGAAAGCGCCGCACCGTTTGCTTCACTGCGGAGGTTAGGGGCCTGAAGAACGTCCTTGGAGCCAGCCCATCATGTTCATGCCCCTGCAAAACCATGGGCCGCCCTGAAAAAAGCTTCACCCGAAGGTACCTCTCCAGGGGGAGGGCAGGTGACAGTCACTAGAGGTCTCGACCCCAGGCTGGTGGGTTTAGTAAGTAGGAGCCTTACTCACTACACCACCAGGCTGCAAGGCCACTGCGGGAAACTGTCGCTGATGCCCCACGACAGAGGCTACTGCTGACTCAGTGGGATCAGCTGAGTAGTTCTTAACATAAAGCTTCCTGTTCCTGTCAAACACCTGTTGGCCAGACCCCCGAGACCAAGTTCCTGCTCCCTTGTCCTAACCCCAGTCACGACTCTGGCTTTGACCCTGGGCGTGGCTTCTCCCTGTGATACTGCTTTGACCCTGTGTGTGATTCTGGCCCAAGACCATGGCTGTTGGAATTATTAATAATATTTGAAATCACTATTAATATGGGAAAACACCAATTTAACTGTAAATTCCTTTATTAAATCCAAAGGCCAAATGGTACTTTGAGCAGCTGCTCTAAACATGCCTAAAAAGCCTAACTAATAAGTAATTTACTACACTCAAACAGTAACAAAAATTTTCTAAGAATTTGTCCAAGATACTCACAAATGGGCGAACCCCAGAGGTGCTTAGACCCTTATTGGTCAGCTCCAGCATGGTCAGGCAGGTATTAGCAATGAACCCTTTCAGAAATTACTCTTTATACCCTTTAACAAACAAGTTGTTGGGGACACTGGGGCATGGCCACTAGGTAACTCGAGGGGATGGAAGACCACGAGTGTCGATGAAGCCCCCTCGCACTAGGCCCAGGTGTCCTTGGCCCCCCCTCCCGCCTTGAGGCACTCGCAGCAGCTCTGCGTACTAGGCCCAAGTGTCCTTGGCCCCCCGGCCTGGAGGCACACACAGCAGTTATGCTGAGAATCTGCAACAATATGTTCCAGAGTCAGACTGCCTGAAACTAAACAAGGCCACACATGGCAGATATGGAAGAACAATGCTGAATAAAGCAGCTTTATGTATAGTTTAACAAATGATACAGAGAACCAGGGAACTAGCTGGGAACTGGATTGGCTGGCTATATGGATACTTGGGGCAGCTTGCTGTTGGATAAGTATGCTGGGAAAAAGGATGTATAAAAGCCTGTGTAACTTCCTGCTCTGTGTACAGGATTTGAGATTCAAATCTCCCTGTACCTTTTTGAAGCTGCAAATAAACTTTTCTGCTTCTCCACCCTGTTGTGATTATTGGGTGTAGCACACCGGGTAACGAACCAACTTTAGCTGTTGTTTAGCCTCTTGGAACTGGGTGCCGGCAACAAAGTGATGTTATTGCCAATGATTGACCGTCTAAAAACCAATCTGAGATAGTTCCCCCTTATTTCCAGTCTTAATCCAGATAAGATTTACAACTGCCTTTCTCCCCAAGGCCTTCCTTCTACTTGAGTCAGGGTCTTTCTTTGGAGCACAGATATATTTCCTTAACCAAAGCTAAATTAACTTTAATTCTTTAATTGTATACTTATCCTGCAACAACTCTTCTCTGGGCTTTTTATCATGTATGAGCCCTGACAGATCTTTTCTGACCCTTCTGGGCACACGGGGGATTATTGGAAGGCACTCAAGGACGAGCACCACTGGCATGGAGCAAGCCTGTGCTCACGCTGCGTAATGGTTGTGTTAGCAGCCGACAAATTATGCTCACTTGGGCTATGCCCCTGGTGAGCCAGCTTACTCAAGCAAAGAGGTTTAGCATGGGGACAGGATTCAAGTTGACTTGAGTTAACTTTGTAGTGAAGGCAAGCCCTAAGATATGATTACATCAAGGGACACTGCTCCTAACAAGACCTCCTGTGGACCTCGGTATTTTCCATCTGTCTTGTAACAGGCTTTGCTAAGCTTAACAGTTGCACAGTTTTAGCTCTCTGTTCACACATTTCTGACAATACCGTGTTTTACCTAAAGAAAACTTATCTTTGCATTAAGAAAAGGAGGACTTGTGGCACCTTAGAGACTAACCAGTTTATTTGAGCATAAGCTTTCATGAGCTACAGCTCACTTCATTGGATGCTTATGCTCAAATACATTGGTTAGTCTCTAAGGTGCCACAAGTCCTCCTTTTCTTTTTGTGAATACAGACTAACACGGCTGCTACTCTGAAACCTATCTTTGCATTATAGCTTTAGAAAATCTTGTAATATCTCAGGTGACTGTATCTTTCACATCACCCTTAGGTGTTGTATAGGTTGGGATCTTGGTACTACTCTAATTCTTTGATTTGCCTTATTAATGATCATAGTGAATATTCTTAGTTTTGCAAATCTCTCTTATGCTGCAGAGACCCTTATATTGATCCATCAGTGGGACTTTGGGGCTACAGTAAGAACAAAAGCTGCAGGATCTAATTATGATGAAACAAGGATATTGCAGGGGCACCCAGAGGCCCCAGACAGGCCTTGTTATATTAGGGACCAAGAAGGAAATGTGCAGATCTCGGTTCTCATGATCCAAGTTCCAGTCACTGCTGTCAGCCTACTAAAGCCCCAGTGTGTGACCCACCGCAGGGACGCTCAACCTGTGACCCTGTGCAAAGCTCGTACACCCCAGTGAAAGCTCTGTAGGATCGACCATCCAGGACTAGCTTCCTGGGCAGTGTGAACGTCCTCTAACCTCTCTGATTCCATGTCCACGGGGAGCGCTGCGGAGAGTGTACCTGGTGCAACCACATAGCAATGAAGGGGTTAACCTATGCATGTTTTTGTCATCAACCTTTCTTCCAGCCAGCTAGAAAGCTTGGATTAACTAATCTAACATGTCACTTTCCATTAAGGCGAATGGGTCCCAAATAGCAGTATAACACTGGTTCTCCCTTTGGTATTATGTGAGAGAGAGTTCTCTGATTCTGATCTGGTTTCTGGTGGGTTCTGAACCTGGCAAAGGGAAATGATTCTGCAGAACAAGAAAGATCACTAATGATGACTGCTAGCAACCTTGGGAATATTAGCAGCATCAAAGAGACATTTTGCTCGGAGTGGAACTTTCTGGACCTCTGAAGAGGATCATGTGGGAACGTATTAAAAAAGCCTTGTTAAACTCACTTTCCGTTAGCTGCTCGGCCATCTGGAACTGGATCCGAGCTTTCTGGAGAAAGAATGGCCTCTTGACTCTTTCGATGCTCTCTGTTGTAACTGGATGCCTGCTCGGATTTTCGCTAAGCGTTCTGGAGCTGACAGAGCTGGTAAGTGGCAGAAACACGTTGTATGGGCAAAAAAATTGGGGTGGGATCACAGGCGGGGGGGGATGTTTCAAACTCCTCGGTGTAAAGGAGCTGTTGCTATAACACTTCTTTTGTGTAGAAATGTGTTAAGCCGCACTAAATTAAACCTCCCACTATGAATTGTGCAGAGGAAAACACCCGCTCATCTCATCCCTGCTCCCCAGCAGAGCTGTAGCCGCAGAGCCAGCCCATTAGCAGGCTCTCTTAGAACTAATGCTTATTTATTTTCACAAAAGGTACTGATTGGCACAGCCTGAAGGTTTGCATAGGAATCCAACCTAAACTGCAACTGCCAGACTAAAGGCCCCTTTGGTGGGGAATCCTCCATGCAGTCTCAACGTTTCTCCACTTACTGATCTACAGAAATCATTCACTCACAGTGGGGCAAACCCTGCCCCTCCCTCTGCTAGGGCGGTGTCCCTGTCTGAGGAACCAGTGCAGTTCCATTGCACAAGGTGGGGACAGGGCAAGCCAGCATGGTATGCAGCCCAGTTCTGCAAGGGCTCCTTGTCTGGCAGTGTGCAGATAGGTGTAGGACACTGTGTCCAGTTTTGGGCCCCACACTACAAGAAGGATGTGGAAAAATTGGAAAGAGTCCAGCGGAGGGCAACAAAAATGATTAGGGGGCTGGAGCACATGACTTATGAGGAGAGACTGAAGGAACTGGGCTTATTTAGTCTGCAGAAGAGAAGAATGGGGGGGGGGGAGAATTTGATAGCTGCTTTCAACTACCTGAAAGGGGGTTCCAAAGAGGATGGATCTAGACTGTTCTCAGTGGTGGCAGATGACAGAACAAGGAGTAATGGTCTCAAGTTGCAGTGGGGGAGGTTTAGGTTGGATATTAGGAAAAACTTTTTCACTAGGAGGGTGGTGAAGCACTGGAATGGATTCCCTAGGGAGGTGGTAGAATCTCCTTCCTTAGAGGTTTTTAAGGTCAGGCTTGACAAAGCCCTGGCTGGGGGATGATTTAGTTGAGGATTGGTCCTGCTTTGAGCAAGGGGTTGGACTAGATGACCTCCTGAGGTCCCTTCCAACCCTGATATTCTATGATTCTATGATTCTATGACATGGGTAGGTAAGGGGAGAGGCAGGGCTAGCTTACCCAGTGCTGTCTGGTCTTTCCCTGGGAGAGGCTACGCCAAGTTACTCCACCAAGGAGCTACAGCAGCCTTGGGGAATAGTTCATTTCACCACCCCCTCTCCACACATCTGCCCTGTTCCTGGTTCAGTTACTCAGGCTCGCTGCTGGGGGCAGGATTTTCTCCACTGTGCAAATGAGCCAGGTTCTGTTGTCATAGTACTTAGCACATGCATAGCGCTTTACATCTCTGTCCAAAGTCTGAGGAATCCTCCCACCAGCTCTGGGAAGTGTGTCAATAAATAGTGAGCCCCATTATAGGGATCTGGCAACTGAGATGAAGAGATTTGCCCAAAGCCACACCACTAGTCAGTGGCAGAGGTGGGATTAGAATTTAGCAATTTCTGATACCTGCCATCATGCTGCCTCTTGTCTGTGAGCTTCTTGTAGAGGAATTAACTGAGCCAAAATGTAATGTACTAATCCGATCTTTCAGCATTTCCCAGGACCCTTTGGACCATGGACAAGGAATCTGGCTCTGATGCAGTGCTAATGAATAACATAAAGTTAAAAATATGTGTTAGATTCATTGGTTCTCTTAGAATATACAACAACTCTCTCCCGATTTTTGACAAAGGCATTATTTTAGCTGGCTCTGATGCTAGGTAGCTGAGAGGCGCCTTTGTTTGGTTGTTACCTCTCAGAGCTCCGCTCATTCTGGAACAACCTTATTTAATCTGGCAGGATTTAGAAATGTCTGTCACTTCAATTATGTCTCCCAGCATGCTGCCCATAGCAGAGATAAGCTGGTTACTTAAGTGGAGCAAGCCCCAAGCCTGGTGATTCTCAGGGCCCAGTGACACCCCATCTGACACATCTGCTGAGCTTTGGAGGGAGTCTCCCTGCCTGCTGAGCGTCTGTGCCCAATGACCCACTGAGGTTCAGTTTGCTGTGTTCCCGTGCCCAATGAGCCCATGTGCCCCAGGGCTAGGGCCCTATCAAATTCATGTTCCATTTTGGACAATTTCACAGTCAAGGATTTAAAAAATCATGCATTTCATGATTTCAGCTATTTAAATCTGAAATTTCACGGTGTTGTAACTGTAGGGGCCTTGACCCAAAAAGGAGTTGGGGGGGGGGGGTCACAAGGTTATCGTGAGGGGGTTGCGGTATTGCTACCATAAAAGGTGATGCTAGGGAGGGGCAGGAATGGTCACATGCCCCTCCCCAAAAAGAAAAGGAGGACTTGTGGCACCTTAGAAACTAACAAATTTATTTGAGTATAAGCTTTTGTGAGCTACAGCTCACTTCATCGGATGCATTCAGTGGAAAATACAGTGGGGAGATTTATATACATAGAGAACATGAAACAATGGATGTTACCATACACACTGTGACAAGATGATCAGGTAAGGTGAGCTATTACCAGCAGGAGAGAGAGGGGAAAAAAACCCCCACCTTTTGTTGTGATAATCAAGGTGGGCCATTTCCAGCAGTTGACAAGAACATGTGAGGAACAGTACTGGGGGACTGGCCTGTCTCCCAAGATCTGTGAGAGTGATGGGTCGTCCTTCAGGACAGGTTGTAGATCCCTGATGATGCGTTGGAGAGGTTTTAGTTGGGGGTGAAGCTTACGCTCAAATAAATTTGTTAGTCTCTAAACATCACCTTCGGCCCTCAACTAAAACCTCTCCAAAGCATCATCAAGGATCTATGACTTGTCCTGAAGGACGACCCATCACTCTCACAGATCTTGGGAGACAGGCCAGTCCTTGCTTACAGACAGCCCCCCAACCTGAAGCAAATACTCACCAGCAACCACACACCACACAACAAAAACACTAACCCAGGAACCTATCCTTGCAACAAAACCCGTTGCAAACTGTGTCCACATATCTATTCAGGGGACACCATCATAGGGCCTAATCACATCAGCCACACTATCAGAGGCTCGATCACCCGCACATCTACCAATGTGATATATGCCATCAGGTGCCAGCAATGCCCCTCTGCCATGTACATTAGCCAAACTGGACTTGACTTGAAAGGTTGAATCATCACTTGGACCTCTGGGTTGACTAAATTGGGGTCCATTAAGGAAGCATGGATAGCCGACATTTGTGCTCCGGTGTCCCTACACCCTGTGACCTTCTTCCTGCCCACACTCACAGCTTCCCTCTGCTCTGAGGGTATCTGGGAGGTATCTGGGCCTGAGGACCTCTGGTGTGATTCTGGTGCAATGAACTGTAATCTGTTGGAGTTCTTGGGGCAGTTGGCCTTTACATGCCCCGGCTTGTTACATTTAAAACATTGTTGAGCTGATGGGTCACTGGGGCGAAGTGGGTTGCTGGAGAACGGTGTGGCAGGATGATAAGGTGTCTGGAGTGTTCCTTGGGGTGTAGTTGGGACCTTGGGCTGCCCCCAGTAGTAGGGTGTGGTCTGGGGGTGTCCCTTCTGGTATCCGTTTCAACTGCAACCAGGGTTGTTTCTCTCTCCTCCCTCCACTTGTTTTGTTCCAGTTTGCCCCGCCTCTCTGGTGGTCTGGGACTGCTCGTATTGATCAGCATAAGAAGCAAGACTTTCTGCTGAGTCCATTTTCTTACCCCATAAACACTGTTTTATATCCTCCTTGGACATATTCAGGAATTGCTCCTGAGTCATCAAATCACACATTCCTTCAATGCTAGTTACCCCCTTCCTTTGACCCATTTATCTAACAGATCCTTCATCTGGTTTATATAAGCCACATTACTTAGTCCAGGTCCTTTCTTAAGGGCTCTAAATTTTACTCTGTAAGTTTTAGGTGTAACTTGAAATTGTTTTAAAACCAAATCCTTGAATTTATTATAGTCAGAAGCCTCCTCAATAGGCATCTTATTGAATATGTACTGTGCTCTTCCAGTCAATTTTGTGACCAATGTGGTCACCTTGTGAGTTTCAGGAATTTGATGGAGTGTGCACAGTCTCTCAAAGGTGAGAAAATATTCAGCAATATCACTGGATTCATCATACTGTGGACATAGTTGCTCCCATTTGTGGATTGTTGGGGAAGGATTGTTTGGGTTATCCAGTAGATTCCGCTCAGCCCTTACCTTCTCCAACTCCAGTTCATGCTTCCTCTCTTTTTTCTTCTCCTCCATTTTTTTAGCCTTTGCCTCCATAGCTCTCCTGTGGGCAGCTTCCCTTTCATTTTCTTTGGCTGCTTGTGCATCCATCTCCATCTGTCTGAGTTCTACTCATCTTTTATGTTCCTTTTGTCTTTCCTCAGCCCCAGATCTGGCTAATTCCAGTTTCTGTTGGGTATTGCTTTCTGTCATTCTAACCTCTCTGTGTTTAACCTAGCTATACCCGAGAGTTAGAAAGAAAAAAGCAACCTGGCTTGTAAAATTTTGCTGTGCTGTAACCTGATACCTTTTTTTTTTTCTGATAGCTGGTCTCAGGCTACAGAAAAATCCTTTTGTTATGCCTGCTGCTCTGTCCCCCAGGCAGAGAGACAGACTCTGCAGCTGCAATCACCTTTTACAAAACCTTTTAAAATCCTGCTGTGCTTCTGGTTCAAAATGATCTAAAAATGATCCCACCGCTCTGCCACCATGTCAGGGTTCCTTCCCCACTCTGAACTCTAGGGTACAGATGTGGGGACCGGCATGAAAGACCCCCTAAGCTTATTCTTACCAGCTTAGATTAAAAACTTCCCCAAGGTACAAACTTTGCCTTGTCCTTGAACCGTATGCTGCCACCATCGTTTTAAACAAAGAACAGGGAAAGAGCCCACTTGGAGATGTCTTCCCCCAAAATATCCCCCCAAGCCCTACACCCCCTTTCCTGGGGAAGGCTTGATAAGAATCCTCACCAATTTGTATAGGTGAACACAGACCCAAACCCTTGGATCTTAAGAACAATGAAAAAGTAATCAGGTTCTTAAAAGAAGAATTTTAATTAAAGAAAAGGTAAAAGAATCATCTCTGTAAAATCAAGATGGAAAATACTTTACAGGGTATCCCGATTCAAAACACAGAGGATCCCCCTCTGGGCAAAACCTTAAAGTTACAGAAAACAGGAAGAAACCTCCCTCTTAACACAGGGAAAATTCACATAAAACAAAAGATAAACCAACCCGCCTTGCCTGGCTTACCTATACTGGTTGCAATATTGGAGACTTAGATTAGGATGGGTTGGAGAAGATGGATTCCTGTCTGGCCTCTCTCAGTCCCAAGAGAGAACAACCATGTAAACAAAGAGCACAAACAAAAGCCTTTCCCCCCTCAAGATTTGAAAGTATCTTGTTCCCTTATTGGTCCTTTGGGTCAGGTGCCAGCCAGGTTAGCTGAGCTTCTTAACCCTTTACAGGTAACAAGATGTTGCTTCTGGCCAGGAGGGATTTTATAGCACTGTACACAGAAAGGTGGTGACCCTTCCCTTTTTATTTATGACACACCTCATTCAATTGGTTTGCTGTAGGGCTACAGCGTATTCGCCCTATTCCCAGAGTAACATTGTGGTGGGCTTGCTATGCAACAAGAGAGCCACTTCATGCTCACATTGGAAATACAGAAAGTAGCATTGATGGCAATGTTTCCACTGCAAAGCGTTTGCCAAGAAATGATAAGGACAAAGTGTTGTTAGCTGCTGTCTCCCACCAGGTGCAAATACACAACAGCCGTGCAGTGATCCTGAGTGTCACCTTATTGCACCCATGACTGCTGTGGCTGCATGTTACATGGATACATACTTCAATATTATTTCTCTTACAATATGTGGATACCTAATAGGGGCTTATAAATTACAAGCTCTGAAAATACTGCATACAGAGTGGGGTATTAGAAGGTATGCTGTAGTGTAGACAGTGGTGGGCTGGAAAGTTTTGGCATATTGTGTACAGTGGGGTATTGGAAGGTATGCTATACTGTATTGTATATAGTGTGGTATTGAAAGGTATAGCATATTGTTGCACTTCGAAAGCTAGGGGTATAATTAATCTGTTGTAATTCCATTGACTCCAGTGAAATTACACCAGGGGTAAAATTGGCCTAGTGATTTAATTCTTTTTCTGTACTGCTGCAAAAATATCTTATGACTTACATTGTTCCAGAAATCCTTAGCAAATATACATTAGTTATTGTTTGTTCCCTGCACTTTAGTGTAACAAAAACTAAAATGAAAAGAGAAATTTAAGGCTGAAGCCATAAAGCCAGTAGGTCAAATGTATAATTGAAGTGACTGAGCATTAATAATCATTAATAATCTGGAGGATGGCATGGATTGCACCCTCAGCAAGTTTGCAGATGACACTAAACTAAACTGGGAGGAGTGGTAGATACGCTGGAGGGGAGGGATAGGATACAGAGGGACCTAGACAAATTAGAGGATTGGGTCAAAAAATACCTGATGAGTTTCAACAAGGACAAGTGCAGAGTCCTGCACTTAGGATGGAAGAATCCCATGCACCGCTACAGGCTAGGGACCAAGTGGCTAGGCAGCAGTTCTGCAGAAAAGAACCTAGGGGTTACAGTGGATGAGAAGCTGGATATGAGTCAACAGTGTGCCCTTGTTGCCAAGAAGGCTAACAGCATTTTGGGCTGCATTAGTAGGAGCATTGTCAGCAGATTGAGGGACGTGATCATTCCCCTCTATTCCTCATTGGTGAGGCCTCATTTGGAGTATAGTCTCCAGTTTTGGGCCCCACACTACAAGAAGGATGTGGAAAAATTGGAAAGAGTCCAGTGGAGGGCAACAAAAATGATTAGCAAAAAGAAAAGGAGTACTTGTGGCACCTTAGAGACTAACCAATTTATTAGAGCATAATAGTCTCTAAGGTGCCACAAGTACTCCTTTTCTTTTTGCGAATACAGACTAACACGGCTGTTACTCTGAAAAATGATTAGGGGGCTGGAACATTTGAATTATGAGGAGAGGCTGAGGGAACTGGGATTATTTAGAAGAGAAGAATGGGGGGGAATTTGATAGCTGCTTTCAACTACCTGAAAGGGGGTTCCAAAGAGGATGGAGCTTGGCTGTTCTCAATGGTAGCGGATGACAGAACGAGGAGTAATGGTCTCAAGTTGCAGTGGGGGAGGCTTAGATTGAATATTAGGAAACACTATTTCACTAGGAGGGTGGTGAAGCACTGGAATGGATTACCTAGGGAGGTGGTGGAATCTCCTTCCTTAGAGGTTTTTAAGGGCAGGCTTGACAAAGCCCTGGCTGGGATGATTTATTTGGTGTTGGTCCTGCTTTGAGCAGGGGATTGGACTAGATACCTCCTGAGGTCTCTTCCAACCCTAATCTTCTATGATTCAAGTATTTGATGCAAAGTGGAACAGCTCTAACAGGAGCGATTGAGAGAGGCCCAGGCCCAAAATGCCCAGTGAGTAGGACACTCACCTGGGAGGTGGGGGACCTGCATTTAATTCCCTGCTATAAGTCAGGCAGAGGAGGAATTTGAACCTGGGCCTCCTACGTACCAGGTAAATGCTTTAATCACTAGGCTATTGAGTGCAGGGGGAACCTCTCCCCCCATTTTTTGTGAGAAAGGCCTGGCCTGCCTTAGGCACCTCTATTTCCAGGGTAGAGCTGTGCAAATAATCAACTTTTTTGGTTTGGAGGCAAAACAAAAAATTGAGGAAAAAATGTTTTGGGTTAAACCAAATGCTTTGTTTCATTCTCAAGGGTTGTGCTTTTTTTTTTTTTTTTTTGGCTTTTTAAAGCTACTAAATGAAAAATCAAATAAAATTCTAAATGAAAAGTTATTTCAAGTCTAAAAGTCACTGTTGTATTTCAAAAATGCCAGAACAAAATGTTTCTGCTTTGTTTGGATTTTATTTATTTTTACCCAAAAGAGAACATAGCATTAGACCAGAACACCGAGCTTTTCAATCAGCCTTCAGACACATAAACCCAGTGATTCAGTTTAGTGTCACGGTTTGTCACCTAGATTAAAATGTGAAGAGGTGCTTAAATAAGCCCTGGCTGGGATGATTTAATTGGGGATTGGTCCTGCTTTGAGCAGGGGGTGGGACTAGATGACCTCCTGAGGTCCCTTCCAACCCTGATATTTGATGATTCTATGATGATTCTGTGTGTTAGATCCTGAGTTGCACCTGCAGGACACTAATGGCCATCGCGAAGAGCACTTCATCTGCACCTGGTAAGACGAATGTGACCTTTTCTCCAATAGTGACCATGCCACAGTTATCCCGATCTTTGTCATCTCAAAATTAGATTGCTGTAAAATGCTGTACATGGGGCTTTTCCTTGGAACTATTCAGAAACTGAAGCTAGTGAAAAATGCTGCAGCCCACTCAAGTGGAATTGCATGCTGGGAACTCATAAGACCAGTGCTCCGCGATATTCACTGGTGTGCAATAAGCTTCAGAGTAGAATTAAAGGTGTTGATTTTAACCTATAAAACCCTAAATGGAACCTGATTACCTGAGAAACTGCCTTTCTCCCCAGGACACGCTGCCACAGTTGAGGTCACCAAAGGCACTGGAACACCCTCGATACACAGGAGACGTAGCCACTGGCAGGATGTCATCCATGCAGGGTTCTTGCTTTTGGAACTTGCTCCCTGCCTTTGTCTACCAGATCCCAGTTTTGTTACTCTTCCAGGCATGCTGCAAAGCCCATAGTTCCTCCTTCATTAAGGATGCTGGGGGAGGGGCACTTAGGCAGATCTATTTACAGGCAGTCCTTTAGTCACGTTCATGTTATGATTTTTAATGCATGGGGTTGGTACCCAGAACACTGACTGACACCTATGTTGCGTCTCAAAGTTTTGAATACATAGATGACCAGACCAATATGCTTACCAGATTACTTTTGCTCCCTCATGTGGATCTACAATTTATTTTGTGCATTGGGCAACTAGTGAAAAGGTTGCACCCAATTGCACTTGATGTCACTTGCAATTGCCTGTTTTACATATGCAAATAAGGCCCAACTTCTTGAGAGCATGTAACCCTTCTGCCAGGTGGAGCCAGCAGCAACCTCACTAGCTGCTCGTTCTTCTAACCACCTCTCCAGCCACTCATTCCCCAGCCCACTGTTAGTCGCCTTCTGCTACCACCTGCCTCTCTGCTGTGACCTCTGCACATCCCTCTCTTAGTGATTTTCAGCTCTTTGAAGGCTGGGCAGAGACACTGCCCCATCTCAACTGATTTCAGCTCTCAGTGATGGAGCATTTAAAATAACAAAAGAGGCTCCTCATGAAGCCTATTTAGCTCTTTCTTTGAACAGTGGGAAGGAACAGGTTAAACCAGACCAGGGGAACCCTTGGGGAGGGTGTACAATCCTTTTAGCTAGGATACCTGTCCCCACCCTTCTTACCTTCCCAGGGCTCTGGCATTCGAGCCCCTGGCTTAATGAGGTCCTTTCAGCTGAGGGTGACCCCCCCTCATTTGGGACACCTTAAGCACAGTTCTACTCCCCTTTATCCATACAATAATAACACTGGTAACAGCATTTCACTACCCCTGCATTCAGTACTAAAGTGATTTGTAAGCCAACACCAAACAAAGTTGATTACACCACTCTATCTGCTGGATATCTCAGCGGAGTAGGTGTGTTCATGTTCATGCGTCCAATGAAGTGAGCTGTAGTTCACAAAAGCTTATGCTCAAATAAATTTGTTAGTCTCTAAGGTGCCATAAGTCCTCCTTTTCTTTTTGCGGATACAGACTAACACGGTTGCTACTCTGAAACATGTAAATACAGTTTGTTCTTGAAGTCTCTCCCCCTCTCAGCTAGATGTCAAGGAAGAATTCATTCAGACCCTGCTTACATCTATAACCAACAATGTCCAGGAATTAATATTACTAATAGTTGTTGAGAAAGTGATTCTGATTATTGCTACAGGACCATGGGGACAGTGTACTTCCAATGACTCCTTCAAGTGCAGTAGTCTAACATCCTTTTCCATCTTTGCCTTCATTTTATTACACTCTATTTGTTGTCCATATTGCCAGTCCCAGTATATTTCCCCTATATAGCATAAAACCAGATAAGCCCAAAAGATTCATTTCTGGACAATGGGGGTGGGTGGGGGGGAGAGAACAGATTTTAAAAAAGATACAAAGTTGGAATTAGGGATCTGTTGCAAGAATGAGAATCTGTAATTTTTCTATCTTTGAACAATGTGTATATTTCCATTATTTACATCTTGCCAGCTGATTCTCCTGCCTGATCAATCTTTGTTCTTTACACAGGAGAAGCAATACTTTTCTTTTCCTGGAGAGCTCCTTATGAGGATGTTAAAAATGCTGATTCTACCCCTCATTACTTCTAGGTAAGAACAATTCTCTTACTTTAAGAATAAAAAGTCACTTTTATTAAATTGTGCTGAGCAAATGTATTTACAGGAGCCAACCCATCCTCTTTACAAAGCCGGATAGAGGGAGACACTCAGATCCTGAAACCATCCTCTAACCAAGGATCAGTAGGTTGCACATTTGCATGCATTGACATTGTAATATATATATTTATATTAATTCAGGCATGACTTATCAGAAGCATATTTGTGCCCATTTTTAAGTATGCTGTAACAAACTCCAACATGGAGTTTACTTACTGAAAGTACTTCTCTGCCGCCTTTCCAATCTCACTGCTCCTATTCTTTTTTTCATGGTGATAAGTCCTGAGAAGATGGGGAACAAGTAGTAACATCCTCAAATTAATTGTCACTTAATAAATCATCAACATGTGAAAAGGAAATGCAGAAATGTAAAAACAGTTTCAACAGCTCTGTGATGGTGATACTTTAAAGTTGATACCGGAAAAGTAGGAATCCAGAAGATGCAGGTTTCTTTCCTTCTCCTTTTCGTGCAACAGAACAGAGTTTACTCTATTGGGGATCGATTTATCGTGTCTCGTTTAGACACGATAAATCGATCCCTGAATGCATTCCCAGTCGACTCTGGAACTCCAGCTCACGAGAGGCGGAAGCAGAGTCAATGGGGGAGCGGCAGCGGTCGACTCACTGCCATCCTCACAGCTAGGTAAGTCGCTACAAAAGTTTTTTTCTCCTGCTTATAATAGCTCGTCTTAATTAATTAGCCTCTTACAGTTGGTATGGCTACTTCCACCGTTTCATGTTCTCTGTATATATATATATATATATATATATAGCTTCTTACTGTATGTTCCATTCTATGCATCCGATGAAGTGCAGAATGGTGGTAGAATGTGCATCTGGACTTTTAAAAGCACGCTGGCGCAGTTGACCGACTCAGTTAGACCTCAGCGAAACCAATATTCCCATTGTTATTACTGCTTGCTGTGTGCTCCACAATATCTGTGACAGTAAGGGGGAGACATTTATGGCAGGGTGGGAAGTTGAGGCAAATCGCCTGGCCGCTGATTATGCACAGCCAGACACCAGGGCAGTTAGAAGAGCACAGCAGGGCGCACGGCGCATCAGAGAAGCTTTGAAAACCAGTTTCATGACTGGCCAGGCTACGGTGTGACAGTTCTGTTTGTTTCTTGATGAAAACCCGCCCCCGTGGTTCACTCTACTTCCCTGTAAGCAAACCGCCCTCCCCGCCTCCCTTTGATCACCGCTTGCAGAGGCAATAAAGTCATTGTTGTTTCAAAATCATGCATTCTTTATTAATTTGTCACACAAATGGGGGGATAACTGCCAAGGTAGCCCGGGAGGGGTGAGGGAGGAGGGAAGCACTGGGTGGGGTGGAGGAGGAGGGGAGGATGGAAGGACAAGGCCACACTGCATTTCAAAACTTATTGAATGCCAGCTTTCTGTTGTTGGATAGTCCTCTGTGGTGGAGTGGTTGGGTGCCAGGAGGTCCCCCCACCGCATTCTTGGGCGTCTGAGTGAGGAGGCTATGGAACTTGGGGAGGAGGGCGATTGGTTACACAGGGGCTGCAGTGGCGGTCTGTGCTCCTGCTGCCTTTCCTGTAGCTCAACCATACGCTGGAGCATATCAGTTTGATTCTCCAGTAGCCACAGCATTGCATCCTGCCTCCTCTCATCATGCTGATGCCACCTCTCCTGTCACTCGTCCCTCCTCTCCTCTCGCTCGTCCCTCCTCTCCTCACCTTCATTTTGTGTTTTCCTGGACTCTGACATTGTCTCCCTCCATGCATTGTGCTGGGCTCTTTCAGCATGGGAGGACTGCATGAGTTCAGAGAACATTTCATTGTGAGTGCGTTTTTTTCGGCTTCTAATCTTTGATAGCCTCTGGGACCGAGATGATAGGGGGAGCATTGAAACATTTGCCACTGCAGGAGGGAAAAAAGGGAGATTAGTCTTTAAAAAGAGACATTTTAGAGAACAATGGGTAGACTCTTTGATGGTGAGCCAAGCTGTTAACATTACATAGCACGTGTGGTTTCTTTACAAGGTCGCATTTTGCCTCTTATATCAAGGGCCTGCCGGTATAGTGTGAGAGATCACACATGCAGGGCCGGCGGGCAACAGAATTCGGCTTGCAGACAGCCATGGTAAGCCACAGTCTTTTGGCTTCTTTAACCTTCCTACCATGTGGGAATGGTTTCAAACAGCAGCGCCCCCATTTCCCATACCAAGCACCCGTTGGATTGGCCATTTAAAAGGAGGGGCTGCGGTTTTCGGGTTAACATGCAGCACAAACCCAACTAACCCCCCCTCCCCCCACACACAATTCTCTGGGATGATCACTTTATCCCTCCCCCCAACGCATGGGTAACAGCGGGGATGATTTCTGTTCAGCCACAGGCAAACAGCCCAGCAGGAACAGCCACCTCTGAATGTCCCCTAAATAAAATTCCCCTATTTCAACCAGGTGACCATGAATGATATCACTCTCCTGAGGATAACACAGAGAGATAAAGAACAGATGTTGCTTGAATGTCAGCAAACACTGGGACCATACACTGCCATACTTTGTTATGCAATGATTGCAGACTACATGCTACTGGCCTGCCATGGTAAAGTGACCTACCACGGAGGACGGAATAAGGCTGCCCTCCCCAGAAACCTTTTGCAAAGGCTTTGGGAGTACATCAAGGAGAGCTTCACTGAGATGTCCCTGGAGGATTTCCGCTCCATCCCCAGACACATTAACAGACTTTTCCAGTAGTTGTACTGGCCGTGAATGCATCCCAAGTCTTCAGGGCAAATTAATCATTAAACATGCTTGCTTTTAAACCGTGTATTATATTTACAAAGATACACTCACTAGAGCTGCCTTCTCTGCCTTCGAGGTCCGGGAGCCCGGGTTGGGAGTGTTGGCAGGGTATTGGCTCTAAGGTGATAAACAGTTCCTGGCTGTCGGGGAGAACGGTTTCTCCGCTTGCCTGGTGTGCACTATCTTCAACCTCCCCCTCCTCATCATCTTCCTCATCCCCAAAATCTTCATCCCTATTGCGTGAGACTCCCGCCTTGCAGGAGTCCACGTACAGGGGTGGGGCAGTGGTAGGGGTGCCCCCTAGAATTGCATGCAGCTCATCATAGAAGCGGCATGTCTGGGGCTCTGACCCCAAGCGGGCATTTGCCTCTTGGATTTTTTGGTAGGCTTGCCTAAGCTCCTTAAGTTTCACACGGCACTGCTGCAGGTCCCTGTGATAGCCTCTGTCCTTCATGCCTTGGAGATTTTTTCAAATATTTTGGCATTTCATCTTTTGGAACGGAGTTCTAATAGCATGGATTCGTTTCCCCATACAGCAATCAGATCCAGTACCTCCCTTCGGTCCATGCTGGAGCTCTTTTGTGATTCTGGGACTCCATTGTCACCTGTGCTGAAGAGCTCTGCATGGTCACCTCTGCTGATGAGCTCACCACACTAGCCAAACAGGAAATGAAATTCAAAAGTTCACGGGGCTTTTCCTGTCTACCGAGTCAGTGCATCTGTATCAAGTGGAGTGCCCCAAGGGTCGGTCCTGGGGCCGGTTTTGTTCAATATCTTCATAAATGATCTGGAGGATGGTGTGGATTGCACTCTCAGCAAATTTGCGGATGATACTAAACTGGGAGGAGTGGTAGATACGCTGGAGGGGAGGGATAGGATACAGAAGGACCTAGACAAATTGGAGGATTGGGCCAAAAGAAATCTGATGAGGTTCAATAAGGTTAAGTGCAGGGTCCTGCACTTAGGACGGAAGAACCCAATGCACAGCTACAGACTAGGGACCGAATGGCTAGGCAGCAGTTCTGCGGAAAAGGACCTAGGGGTGACAGTGGACGAGAAGCTGGATATGAGTCAGCAGCGTGCCCTTGTTGCCAAGAAGGCCAATGGCATTTTGGGATGTATAAGTAGGGGCATAGCGAGCAGATCGAGGGACGTGATCGTTCCCCTCTATTCGACATTGGTGAGGCCTCATCTGGAGTACTGTGTCCAGTTTTGGACCCCACACTTCAAGAAGGATGTGGATAAATTGGAGAGAGTCCAGCGAAGGGCAACAAAAATGATTAGGGGACTGGAACACATGAGTTATGAAGAGAGGCTGAGGGAGCTGGGATTGTTTAGCCTGCAGAAGAAAAGAATGAGGGGGGATTTGATAGCTGCTTTCAACTACCTGAAAGGGGGTTCCAAAGAGGATAGCTCTAGACTGTTCTCAATGGTAGCAGATGACAGAACGAGGAGTAATGGTCTCAAGTTGCAGTGGAGGAGGTTTAGATTGGATATTAGGAAAAACTTTTTCACTAAGAGGGTGGTGAAACACTGGAATGCGTTACCTAGGGAGGTGGTAGAATCTTCTTCCTTAGAGGTTTTTAAGGTCAGGCTTGACAAAGCCCTGGCTGGGATGATTTAACTGGGAATTGGTCCTGCTTCGAGCAGGGGGATGGACTAGATGACCTTCTGGGGTCCCTTCCAACCCTGATATTCTATGATTCTATGATTCTATGATCTGAGTTGAGAGTGCTGTCCAGAGTGGTCACAATTGAGCACTCTGGGATAGCTCCCGGAGGCCAATACCATTGAATTGCGTCCACACTACCCCAAATTTGACCCAGCGAGTTCAATTTCAGCACTAATCTCCTCATTAGGAAGGAGTACAGAAACTGGTTTTAAGAGCCCTAAAAGTCAGAAAAAATGGCTTCGTAGTGCGGACGGGTGCAGGGCTAAACAGATCTAACGCTGTTAAATCCGACCTAAACTCGTAGTGTAGACCAGGACTAAGTCTAATGAGACTAATCAATTAAGGTGGGCTATTATCAGCAGGAGAAAAAAAACTTTTGTAGTGATAATCAGGATGGCCCATTTTAAACAGTTGACAAGAAGATGTGAGTAACAGTAGGAGAAAAATTAGCATGGGGAAATAGTTTTTAGTTTGTGTAATGACCCATCCACTCCCAGTCTTTATTCAAGCCCAATTTGATGGTGTCCAGTTTGCAAATTAATGCCAGTTCTGCAGTTTCTCGTTGGAGTCTGGTTTTGAAGTTTTTTTGTTGAAGAATTGCCACTTTTAGGTCTGTAATTGAGTGTCCAGGGAGGTTGAAGTGTTCTCCGACTGGTTTTTGAATGTTATAATTCTTGACATCTGATTTGTGTCCATTTATTCCATTTGTCCGGTTTGGCCAACGTACATGGCAGAGGGGCATTGCTAGCACATGATGGCATATATCACATTGGTAGATGTGCAGGTGAACGAGCCCCTGATGGTGTAGCTGATGTGGTTAGGTCCTATGATGGTGTCCCTTGAATACATATGTGGACAGAGTGGCAACGGGCTTTGTTGCAAGGATAGGTTCCTAGATTAGTGTTTTTGTTGTGTGGTGTGTAGTTGCTGGTGAGTATTTGCTTCAGGTTGAGGGGCTGTCTGTAAGCGAGGACTCGCCTGTCTCCCAAGGTCTGTGAGAGTGATGTGTCGTCCTTCAAGATAGGTTGTAGATCCTTGTAGATGCTTTGGAGAGGTTTTAGTTGGAGGCTGATGATGACAGCTAGTGGCGTTCTGTTACTTTCTTTGTTGGGCCTGTCCTGTAGTAGGTGACTTCTGGGTACTCTTCTGGCTCTGTCAATCTGTTTCTTCACTTCAGCAGGTGGGTATTGTAGTTGTAAGAATATTTGATAGAGATCTTGTAGGTGTTTGTCTCTGTCTGAGGGGTTGGAGCAAATGCGGTTGTATCTTAGAGCTTGGCTGTAGACGATGGATCATGTGGTGTGGTCTGAATGAAAGCTGGAGGCATGTAGGTAGGAATAGCGGTCAGTAGGTTTCCGGTATAGGGTGGTGTTTATGTGACCATCGCTTATTAGCACCATAGTGTCCAGGAAGTAGATCTCTTGTGTGGATTGGTCCAGGCTGAGGTTGCTGGCGGGATGGAAATTGTTGAAATCATGATGGAATTCCTCAAGGGCTTCTTTTCCATGGGTCCAGATGATGATGTCATCAATGTAGCACAAGTAGAGTAGAGGCGTTAGGGGAAGAGAGCTGAGGAAGCATTGTTCTAAGTCAGCCATAAAAATGTTGGCATACTGTGGGGCCATGCGGGTACCCATGGCAGTGCCGCTGATTTGAAGGTATACATTGTCTGCAAATGTGAAATAGTCGTGGGTGAGGACAAAGTCACACAGTTCAGACACCAGGTTTTTAGATTCCTTATCATTTTCCATTATAAACATTTTGTTCTTACTATTTTTTTAAAAGAACTGATGTCTCCATGGTTTACATCAGGAGCTTGAAATTAGACAGGGAGTTAGTCTTGGGGTCTTTTGCTCTTCCCAAGAAAAATCCACCCACATTTGGTCAAATTATAAACTACCAAAATCGCTGTTTCCCATCTGTGTTTTCCTTAGTAGAGTTTGCTCCAGGCTTGCAGCTAAAATAGTTGGGGGAAATAGTATGTGATCATGTAATTAAAAACTCATCATAATTCATATACACAAGGAAACAGAATTAAGGCTACACAGGAAACCATACTTCTGTTATTTCCTAACTTTTGAGAGCTTGACTTGACAATCATAATGTTCTTTTAACAGTTTTTTTTTTAAAGTAATAGCATATATGCACCAGGGGATTCACTTAAGCTACTTTTGCAAGCCAAAACTCAGTTAAAGATGAGGAAAGGTTGAAAGTGTTTGAATGGAGCCCGACTAGTACCAAAAACCAAGAGAATGCTTATTTTACAAAAATTCATCATCTTTTTAAAATACCCAAATGTTAGAATGTCTTGAAGTGAATCGGGCTGGCTGGAAAACAAGAATTACATTTCACCAAAAATGTGAAGGTTTGATGCAGAATGAACACAACAAGACCTTTTGAAATTGTTCATGACAAAAAACAGAGAAAGTTTCCTGATTCAGAGCTGAGCCGTGAACGTAGGTCCCATCAGCGGGTTATAGTCAGGCTCTGTAATGCTTTCTTAATGTGTCCTGGTGGAGCTGTTCCACTTTGTAAAGAGAATTAAATATCTATTGGATCAGAGCATAAAGATCTAGCTTTGCCACCCAGTGGGTAGCACACTCATTGAGACGTGGCTCTGAGGTTTTTAATGTGGCACAGATGTTTGTACTGACAGCACATAATTGCATTGCACAGGTCTTAAGGGGACAGCTGTGGGTTTTGACAGCTAGGTGGGGAGCAATTGGGGCTTTTGGCACATCAGACGGCAGGGGAGGGGAATTGGGTTTCAGAATTAAGCCCCACTGAGAGGAGAGGAAACAGGGCACTGCTCTGAGCTACTGTTTCAGGCAGTCTTCAGACTCAGGCAGACAGCTTCACTCGGGTAATGCTCAGTTCAGAGTTTCAAGGTTATATCACAACCATGAGGCCTAGTCCGGGATCACATTTTGTGTCAAGAGGTGGCTTTTGCAGAAAATACGGCATTACAAATAGCCCTGGGTATTATGCCTGTTGCCTCTTTCCTGGGCAGTAGCAGACTTCAGGGGATTTCTGTTGGAAGACAAACCTGTGACACAGAGTCTGGTTATTTTCTTAGCGTAACCTGTTTTATTTATACCTAAACGCCAGTCCTGGAACAGACATAGTCAAACAGCATGCAGGGAAATTCCCCTTTTCAGGAGTCTCAGCCAAAACACCAATGCCAAGTTCCTAGGGCATAATTCTGCTCTAAGAATTTACGTGAGTTACAGGGAGCAAACTGACTACTGTTTGCAACAGCTTCTCAAAATAGAAACTACATCATAAAAGTAACAACAATGCAGCATTTAGAACTAGTAAAACTATGTAGAATAGCACCAGCTGGTGATTGCTTTTACAACATGCCCGTGAAAGACATATCACCTTCAGAAGCCGGGAAGAGACACCATGTCCTACATAAGCAACAGGTGTAGCCAGTGCAGCCATCCCAGTATGACCTCCCTCCCACTCAGAAATGCTCCCTCTGGTGCCTCTGCCCCCCACACTCCTGAGCACTGGGAGCCAGATTATTCCTGGGGCCCAGACAGAATTTTGCTCAGGGACCCAGGTTACCTGCCCGGCTGCCCCAGATTTGAGTGGGGTTGTGACCCCATGTGCCAGGTTACAGTGCCACTTATTCAGATTTGGCCTGGCTGCAGCGATAAGCTGCCAAAATCTTAACAACTGGTTCCCTCCTCCCCACATGAGGGTGTCATGGCTCACCCCCGCCCCCAGGGACTCCTGCCCCATCCACCCCCCTCCCCTGTCCCCTGACTGCCCCCAGAACTGGGCAGGAGGGTCTCGTGGGCCACCGTAGTGGGTGCCCACCCTGCCCCTAAGAGCCAGAGGGACCTGCCGGGGGCGAGGTGGGGAGTCCTGGTGGTGCTTACCTAGGGCAGCTCCCAGGAAGCATCTGGCAGGTCCCTCTGGCTCCTAGAGGCGGGGGAGCGTAGCTGGGGGGGGAGCAGGGGGAGCGGCTGCTGCCCCCACTGATCACATCAAAAGTGGCGCCTTAGGCGCCGACTCCGTGGGAGCTCCGGGGCTGGAGGCCCCAGGGGGAGAATTTGGTGGGTGCAGAGCCCCCGGCAGCTCCCCGCCCCGCGCCCGGCTCCAGCTCACCTCCTCTCCGGCTCCTCCCCTGAACGCGCTGCCCTGCTCTGCTTCTCCCCCCACCCCGCTTCCCACAAATCAGCTGTTCATGCTGGAAGCTGGGGAGGGCTGAGAAGCAGGCGGCGGCTTCACACTCAGGCCCAGGGAGGTGGAGGGGAGCTGGGGTGGGGAGCAGTTCCCCTGCCCCCCCCCAGGTTACCTGCTGTGGTGCGGGCAGCCCTCCTTGTGTCCCCCACCTCCCACCCCAGTATGCCGGAGTTCAGACCAGCCCACTAGCTTTATGCGTCTGAACCAACAAAAGCTGCATGGAAAAGACCCCCGCGAATGGCCTCGTACATGCTGTAGGGATATCCTGGCTTCCAACCTCACCCGCCTCAGCCTTAACATACAGCAGTCTGCAACATCGCCAGAAGACCTGATCCAAAATGTACATGCTACACTCTACCTGCAGGAGACTGAATGAATGGATGGGAATCAAGTCTTCTCTCCATTTTCCCCCACCCGCTTGATAACCTGATTGGCAAACTAATTCACTCATCCCAAACCAGGATTATTTGCATACGAATCGCTTCTTCAGCCCTTCTGGGATTGCAGTCAGACAGCTGAGGGTAATCACGGTGTAGAGGGATACATGTAGCTGGGCAGCAGAGAATGAGGAGGATGGTCATTTTGGAGTGGGGAATCTGAATTAAGTGCACAAATTCCTTACGTTGATGTTTTATAGGAATGCCCATACAACCCCCCAGGTAGAATCGCTCTAGTTCTATCCCATTCCCGGCTGCCCCCACTGCCCTTTACACTGACACAATCCCCTTTACTCTGGAATGAGGATACCCACGGTGTAATCCCACTGCCAAAAGCAAAAGAGACTGCACAACACACACTGTCTTTTGTCAGTATTGCTGTGTGATCCCGTTTGATCATCCAGCACTGACTGCCCTGGCAGATCCAATCAGCAGCTTTTACACCTATACACCGTGAGTCCAAATTGTCTCTGGCATGTGCCTATGAGCAGTGACACGTGCCCCTCACAGCATTAGCCTCCTCTCATTTCCATTTCCAGCCCGCTCCAGTGACTTCCCTGCAGGAAGCCCACCTGATCATTTGCTACCAATAACGTTGTCAACATAGTACAGGCACTGTCAGTTACAGCTCCATGCATTGCACCTGGCTGAAGATGGAGCTTCGGAGCTTTGTTTTGGCTGGATATTTTACTTGCCCGTTCGATGCACAAGTGTTGTCCTTTCTATGAACTGTTGTCAATTGGTTCCTGTGTAATGTGTTTCCAGAAACTAACCACTGGATTTCTTTATTCTTTCCTGGCTTGGCGCTGGTGCTATCTGAACTACCTTACCTGGCATTCAGCTTCGTGGTTTGTGTTTGTAATTTCCTTTTTTTAAAAAAAGTGTCACCCTGTAGAATTATGGATATAAATAATGACATCCACATAAAATATTTAAATTTAAGATTAAATTTGAGAAATTAGTGCCTCTAATCACCAATATTTAGCTTTGTTGAACACTCTGAAAAATTGATTCCTGATTCTAGAGAGGTCATTAGAAAATGTTCCAGGAATTTGTTCATAATTAATTCTTTCACAATATTTTTCATCATCTAATGTTTCACATCAGAGTCTGATTTCTATTTTTCCTTTCAGTTATATATATTAGGGTTTTTTAAAAAACATTTTTTTATAGACTGTGTTCTACATTATGGCCACATCTGGGAAGTTTATATTTTTTTGAATCAGCGCTTCTAAAATTGCTTTCCTCTTAGAATCATAGAATCATAAAATATCAGGGTTGGAAGGGACCTCAGGAGGTCACCTAGTCCAACCCCCCTCTTCCTTTTATTGTTTCAAACTCCTTGGCCTGATTTGTGGTGTTGTTGTTTAGGGGGTTCTACACTCTCATGTCTCCCTCCATGTGCTCGCCAAGCTTAATGACAAGTCTGAAATGTTTTTGACACATATAGGGATCATGGTGGACAGAGTGCAGTACCCCTGTGCAGTCCAAGTCTCTGGAGGGCAATGGACTGAGCTTAGCCAGGGAGCTCTGCAGGACTCTGGGAACTAGGGAAACAAGGGGTCAAAGATCTCCGCAGAGCTTAGGAACTCTGTGGGATCCTAGATCCACGAGCTCCCTATCCGCTTTCTGTGAATCAACTTTCCACTCCTGTGCTTCTGCAACCTCCCCACCTCAATTCCTGCTCCACTTCCCACCTCTGAGTTCCTGTGGACTTTCTGAAGTTCACGGGGTCTGCTGTAGAACTTAGCAGGCCATCAGAAGCCATAGGCCCAATGTGGACTCTGCTAGAGTCCACAGGAGACAGTCCTGCAGACTTTAGAAAAAAGGTGGGTTCTAGAGAAAAGATAATACAGGCTGGGGCTGTGTTTTAATCTCTGGGGCATATACTCAGAGCTGGGCCGAAGGAAGGGCAATATGCAGCCCCCTGACCATCCCTGGTCTGCCCACTCCTCCTATCTGGCCCTCCCAGATTTTATCCTGCTCCCCTGCATGCATCCCTAGGCTTCAGACTTTTGCAGCAAGGAATGGTGGTCCAGAAAGATGACCTTCCAAACTTGGCCTTCCAAACTTGGAGCAAGCATGATCTGGGCCTAACGCATTGCAGGGCAGCCATCTCTCTGCACACTCTCCAAGTCAGAGCCCTTTGGCCAGAGATGGCTGGCAGAAATTTACTTAACTGCCTTGTTCACTGGAGCAAATGCAGCTGTTTGACAATGTGCTGGTTCAGAGTACTGTAATTTCATGCTGGAGCTGCTGACAAATAACCAGAGCAACGGTTCACATTAGCAGGATGTTGAGACCTTTATAGACCAGGTTTGTTTAAAACAGCCCATGGTCTAGTCCTTCCGAAAGGCCACGTCTATGCCAGCGGACGTACAGCTGTATAGCTGTGAGCTGGAGCTGCTCTGTTCTGCCAAGAGAGAGAGAGAGAGAAAACGAGCTTCTGTGAACATCATAAAACCACCGCAAGGAGCAGCAGGAGCAGCTCTCCCACCAGCACAGTGCTGTGCACGTGAGCCCTTATGCCGGTGAAACGTATGTCACTTGGGGCGGGGGGTTTCCACACCCCTGAGCGACATACGTTTTGCTGACATACGTGGCAGTGTAGACATGGCCTGAGGCTCTGTCTACACCACTATAGTGCTTCAGTAAGTGCAGCCACTTCCTACAGCAATGAGAGAAGCTCTCCTGGCGTTGGCGGTCGTCCACCTCCCTGAGAGGCGGCAGCTCGGTCGATGGAAGAAGTCTTCTCAACCTACCATGGTCTACACTGGGGTTAGTTGGTTTAACAGTCTCTCAGGGGTGTGAAATGTCGCTATGCAGATGTAATGGTGTGGTGTAGACCAGCCCTGCATGTACAAGGAGTTTGGATGTGTAAAAACAAGCCCATTGGGAGAGCTCAACAAAGGCTTTTGCAAAATTCAGAAACATTCCATTTTCCTGTAACTCAGGAAGAGCTCAGGACCATGGACATTCCAGACTGCCTCTGATGGGTGACTTGTGGTAGGTGCCCAGAGGGCCAAGTGCCCCTCTAGCAAGGTCAAGTGCCCCCAGCAGCCAGCCTGGGTGGGGAGAGGAAGGAGCAGGGGCAGGGCCAGAGCCTCTCCTCTTCCAACCCCACTGCCTGGGAGAGTGCCTGGCTGTGGCAGCAGCAGGCTGCACCCCACCCAGACTCAGCGTCTGAGCATGCCTTGGGGGGCATGGGGGGAGTCCGACTCGCTCAGCCGCTGTCCTGGGGACCAAGCCTGGAGGGAGGCAGCCCGGCGCTCTCCCAGGCAGTGGCTCCAGGACCTGGCTGCCAGGAAGAGCCGGGGGGAGCCAGCGCAGCAGGAGGACAGAGCCCCCCCCAGGTAACGTGGGATTGGGAGGGGACGGGGAGAGCACAGGGGCCCCGAGCTGGGGGCAGGAGGGGAGGAGTCATGTGGGGAGGTCACGTGTCCGCCCCTTTGTGTCCCTCGAGACACCAGGCAATGGGATCCCCCGGCTCGGATGCTTGTTGGATGATAATCAGGACCAGCTGCCTCAGAAGAAGGTGCAAGAAACCTGTTGTATTAATTTCAGTGAAATAAATGGACACAGCCAGTCAAAGATGCTCACCTGACCCTGTCACTGTACAACACTGAGTTTTAAACCGAATGTGGGGTTCTGAGTACAGAGACCCCAGCTGGCTTAGTCACATGGAACACAAAACTACAAATCTCTCTGGCCTTTTATTAAAGATCGAGAAAAAGAAGGAAAAACAGCTAAAGCCTTAAAAATGAAAAGTGTTAAGTAAGGCTTTGAACAGCATCCCTTCTTCCTTTCCCTTAACTGTCGAGAGCTTTTAGAAGGAAAACCCCCCTGTCTGGCAGTCTCTTCGACATATGCAGTGTAGCTGTAGCTGTATAAGTCCCAGGAGATTAGTGAGACAAGGTGAACTGCACCCCCCTTAGCTCTCTAGCCCTTAGATGGATTAAAAGTGGGAAGAACTTTCCTGGTTTGGGACGCGTGAGACAGAAAAAAGGGAGATGAGCTGGAGCTGTTGCTGTTAAAGTCCGATCCTGTTTCCCAGAAAATAAAACAAACCAGACCCCAACGGGGAGAGAAAAGAACAGCTGGGAGAGAAAATGCAGCTTCTCTATAATGACGCCTGTTCAGATCCTGGCAGTGGCAGAGTGGCCCCCAGGACCCTGGCCAATTGGGGGGGCTCTGGAAAAATGGGCACCCCTGTGCCCTGACCTGCTCCACCCTCCCTGGCACTCCTGCCAGGGAGTGGGGAAGGGAGTGACCTCACAAGTGGAGAACCAGTGTTGACAGGGCCAATTCGATCAGGCTGGATGTAGACATGCAGGTGAATGAGCAACACTATCAGAGGACCCAACCACATCCGCCACACCATCAGGGGCTCGTTCACCTGCACGTCCACCAATGTGATCTGTGCCGTCATGCGCCAGCAGTGCCCCTCTGCCATGGACATTGGCCAGACCGGACAGTCCCTATGTAAAAGAATAAATGGACACAAATCGGACATCAGGAATGGTAACATACAAAAGCCAGTAGGCGAACACTTCAATCTTCCTGGACATTCTATAACAGATTTGAAAGTAGCTATACTTGAACAAAAAAACTTCAGAAATTGACTTCAAAGAGAAACAGCAGAACTAAAATTCATTTGCAAATTTAACACCATTAATTTGGGCTTGAATAGGGACTGGGAGTGGCTGTCCCATTACAAAAGCAGCTTTGCCACTCCTGGAATTAACACCTCCTCATCTATTATTGGGTGTGGATTACATCCACCCTGATTGAATTCATAGAATCTCAGGGTTGGAGAGGACCTCAGGAGGTCATCTAGTCCAACCCCCCTGCTCAAAGCAGGACCAATCCCCAAATTTTGACCCAGATCCCTAAATGGCCCCCTCAAGGATTGAACTCACAAGCCTAGGTTTAGCAGGCCAATACTCAAACCACTGAGCTATCCTTCCCCAGGCCAACACTAGCTCTCTGCTTGTGAGGTAACTCCCTTCCCTTCATGTGTCAGTATATAATGCCTGCATCTGTAATTTTCACTCCATGCATCTGAAGAAGTGGGTTTTACCCACAAAAGCTTATGCCCTAATAAATCTGTTCGTCTTTAAGGTGCCACCAGATTCCTTAAAATTTGTTGCCTTTCAGTTTCACTGACTGTCTCATTTATGAGTCATAGACCATTATGATCTGACTTCCTGCCTGACATGGTCCGGAGAATCTGAGAACTCCTGGGTCACCTTATCTAACCCTCTGTCATGTCACTGCTTATTTCTCTTGTCTCTGAGGCCTCACATGAAGTCTCTCCAGGCCTCTAACCATTTCTGTTGCCCATTTCAAATGGCATGACCAGCATTGGACATGGAATCCCAGGCGGAAGACGCCCAGTGATTGATATAATGGCTGACACGACCCTATTTTCAGCATTGTTCTCCGTTCCTGTCATAATGGAAGAGAACATGTTGTTTGCTCCTTGTCCAGCCCTGTGCACTGAGCAGATGATTGAGCTCAATGAGCTTAAGTGGATTGGAGTTCAGGACCTTGGCGGGGTGGCAAGCACCCTGCAGATCTCATGGCCAGTGGGGGCTCTGCCGGAGCAAGCACTGCATGGAGCTGGTGACTCGGGCGGTCTTTGCCAGAGACATGTCTTGTGCAGTTCAGTTGTGAGAGTTCGCTGAGCATGTTCTTTTCTCTTTCAGTCTGATGTCCAGCTTGGCCACCATAGACTCCAAGGCCTGTGGGAAGATGGGGTTGATCACACTCACCTATTATCTTTGGACTACATTCATGGCTGTGACTGTTGGGATTGTGCTTGTGATCAACATTCATCCGGGCGCTGCTGCCCAAAAGGAGGAGTATACCGTGGGCAACGTGGTGTTAAGCTCTGCAGACGCCTTACTGGATTTAATCAGGTACTCTCTAGCACCTTCTGGAATAGCCCTGATTTTATAAATACGGGTCCTGTTTTATTGTTTACAGCCAAGATCTTCACACGGTAAATAAGCTTTTAACAAGACTAATGGCTCAAAGAACATTTAAGAAGAAATTGGCCAAATTCAGCCCTGGAGTAAGTGGGTACAACTCCAGGCATTTCACCAGCGGGCACTTGTTCACACTACAATTGACTCTGACTGCAATCCATGCAGCAACATCGATGCCTAAACCCCTCTGCGCAGCACCATAACGACCCCCAGAACTCCCATTCAGCTGCTGCCTAACCCTGTGGGCACCTAAACTGCCTCAGCACCTCACTCTCTGCAGTAAAAGTTCCCTAGACAGTAGATACCCAAATTTTAGACTGTGGGGCGAGCATGCTGCCGCCTCTCTAGGCATCCAGACACCAATCTCCTGCGTTAAGCCCCAGAACAAGTCATGAACTGGGGGGAGACCGGCATTCGGCTCCCTAAGTTGTGCGCAGAGCCCAATCTGTATGTGGTCTCTGAGCAGCCCTGCTAGATCGGGCCCCACTCAAAACCTGGCTGGAGGAGGAGGCGGCACTAGTACCCACCCACCTTACAACCTTTAGCCCAGTGGTTAGCACACTCACCTGGGGTGTAGCAACACCAGGTTCAATCCCCCTCTCTGCCAGGGTAGTGAAAGGGTTTGAAGAGGGGCCTCCCACCTCTTAGGAGAGCGTGCTACCCACTGAGCTGGGGATGTTGGGTCCCTGAAGCTGGTCTACTGTGGCTCAATTACAAAAAAGTGACTGGAGGAAGGGGACTGGGCCCCCGGGGTCTCCCACCTCAGGGCCTGAACCACCAGGCCACAGAGTGATTTTGAGTCTCTCCGGCCCCGTGGCCATTCCACTGTGGATAAACACTTAGTTATCGTGGAGAGGAAGGTGGGAGTGAGTGCAAGAGAGGCACTCTGTAGTCCAGTGGTTGGGCACCCATCCGGGATGGCGGAGACGCCTGTTCAGATCCTGGCAGTGGAGGATTGGCCCCCAGGACCCTGGCCAATTGGGGGGACTCTGGAAAAATGGGCACCCCTGTGCCCTGACCTGCTCCACCATCCCTGGCGCTCATGCCAGGGAGTGGGGGAAGCCCCTGTGCCCTGACCCCATTTCCCCAGCAGGAGCAGGGGGAGGGGGGCACCCTCTTGCTCTGGCCCAGCACCCTACACATCCGTAATCCACCTCTGGATCCTGGTTCCCCTCTGGCAGAGATGGGGGAGCTGAACCTGGACATCACACATCCCAGGTGAGTGCTGCAACCACTGGGCTAAAAGTTAAGGTGGCCGTCACCACTGCTCCTCTGCTGGCTGTTCAGTGTGGGCCGGGGTCATCGTGTAGGAGCCGAGGCACCTAACTCAGTGTTGTTCCTGTGATTTTCTAGGTGCCCAAAAGTTAGGTGCTGTGACACTGGGCACTGCAAAGCCCACAGCCTTCCGTGGATCCCACCCCAGGTGTCTACGGTCAGTGCAGTGAGGGGGCGCTGCTCTTGCCCAGCTGCCACCGAGAAGTCACTCCCTCAGCTGCAGCCTTCTGCTTTCTCCTTTCTCCCCACGGGCAGGGGGCCCTGCGATGAATGCACTCATCATGAGCCCCAACAAAGTCAGTTAATTCTTTTCTTCCCCCCACAACACCCCCCATCAACTCATCATCTCCCCCACGTGCATGCACTGAGTCAGCTGCCCTCCCTCTCCTGAGAGATACCCCAGTGGGGGGCAGGTGATAGCCCCACAGCCACTCGCCCTGGGGCATATGCTCAGGGAGGGCAGCTTTGAGTTCCAGCCTGGCCTCCACAGGAGCCCCACTGGCAGAAACTGCCCATGTTATTTACTCCTCATAACATAAGAACCAGGGGTCACCGAAGGAAATTAATAGGCAGCAGGTTAAAAAAAAATAAAAGGAAGTATTCACACAACACACAGTCAACCTGTGGAACTCCTTGCCAAAGGATGTTGTGAAGGCCAAGACTATAACAGAGTTAAAAAAAGAACTAGATAAGTTCATGGAGGATAGGTCCATCAATGGCTATTAGCCAAGATAAGCAGGGATGGTGTCCCTAGCCTCTGTTTGCCAGAGGCTGGAAATGAGCAACAGGGGATGGATCACTTGATGATTCCCTGTTCTGTTCATTCCCTCTGTGGCACCTGGCATTGGCCACAGTCAGAAGACAGGAGACTGAGCTAGATGGACCTTTTGTCTGACCCAGTGCGGCTGTTCTTATGTTCATGGATGGAGTCATGATGAGTGCAGCTCTTGGGCACCCTGGCCACCATCTTCCTTCCACTCTCCCACTTCAGCCAGCCGGCTGCAGGCCTCTAGCAAGGGCTCTGAGTGGCTTGTGTCTGGCAGCCAGGCTTTGGCAGGAGTGACCAGAGCACAGCCAGTGACATGAAGGGAGCAGGTTATTAAGAGCTCAATGAATTCTGAAATGTAGAGAAATAGTTTGTGTGCCATGTAGTTGTAGCCCAGGATATTAGAGAGACTCGGTGGGTGAGGGAATATCTTTTATTGAATCAACTTCTGGTGGTGAGAGAGACACACTTTTGAGACACACAGAGCTCTTCTTCTGGCCTGGGAAAGGAACTACATCAAAACTCACAGGAAAATGCAAGGGGGAACAGCTTGTTTAGCATAAGCAGTTAGCACATATTGTAAGGGACCATTCAAGGTACGGTGGCCCGTTAACACCTCTGCAGTCAGAGGACAAAAAGAGGGGGTTCGTGGGTTACAGACTGTTGCAATGAACAATAAGGGTGTGTCTACACGGGCAGAGTGGGAGCGCCGGGAGTTCCAGCGCCGCTCAGAGCGCGCTGAAGGGAAGCCGCTGTGGTGTGTTCACACTGTCAGCTGCCTGCGCAATAGCGTGTTCACCCTTGTGGCACTTGCAGCGGTATTCGGAGCAGTGCACTCTGGGCAGCTGTCCCACCGAGCATCTCTTCCTCTTCTGCCGCTAAGAGTTGTGGGAAGGCGGAGGGGGTCATGGGGCATCCTGGGTTCTGTCCCAGTGACCCATGATGCATTGCTTCGCATCCCAGTGCTCCCTGGGCTTCCGTCCGCATTTGGTGCCATCTTTCATAGAATCATAGAATATCAGGGTTGGAAGGGACCTCAGGAGGTATCTAGTCCAACCCCCTGCTCAAAGCAGGACCGATCTCCAACTAAATCATCAATGGTTTGTGCGCTGCGTGCTCTGTCTCTTCGGGCTGCAGGAATGGATCCCGCACTGCTGACCAGTATGCTGCTTGCTCTGACCAGCACATCATGAGTGGCAGTGGAGTTATTCCTTAAACTACAGAGGCAAGAGGAATGTGACATTGATCTTGCCACACGTAGTAGCTACGACACGAGATTGCTTGTGGCATTCATGGAGGTGCTGACCACCGTGGAATGCCGCTTTTGGGCTCAGGAAACAAGCACTGAGTGGAGGGATCACATCGTCATGTACATCTGGGATGATGAGCAGTGGCTGCAGAACTTTTGGATGAGGAAAGCCACATTCATGGGACTGTGTGATGAGCTCGCCCCAGCCTTGCAGCACAAGGACACGAGAATGAGAGCTGCCCTGTTGCCGGAGAAGCACATGGCGATTGCACTGTGGAAGCTGGCTACTCCAGACTGCTACCGATTGGTTGCTAACCAGTTCGGAGTGGGAAAGTTGACCATTGGACTTGTGTTGACTGAAGTGTGCCGGGCCATTAATCGCATCCTGCTCCAGAAGACCGTGACTGTGGGCAATGTGCGTGACATTGTGGATGGCTTTGCACAAATGGGCTTCCCTAACTGCGGAGGGGTGATCAATGGCAAGCATATTCCAATTCTGGCACCAGATCACCTAGCCACCGAGTACGTTAATTGGAAGGGGTATTTCTCTATGGTTTTCCGGGTGCTTGTAGATCACTGGGGGCATTTCACAGACATTAACGCAGGCTGGCCTGGAAAGGTGCATGACGCACACATCTTTTGGAACACTGGCCTATTCAGGAAGCTGCAAGCAGGGACTTTCTTCCTGCACCAGAAAATCACCATAGAGGAAGTCAAAATGCCCATTGTGATCCTGAGAGACCCTGCCTACCCCTTAAGGCCATGGCTTATGAAGCCATACATGGGACAGCAGCCAGGAGCAGTTCAACAACAAGCTGAGCAAGTGCAGAATGACTGTGGAGTGCGCTTTTGGCCTTTTAAAGGCCTGCTGGTGCTGCCGCTGTGGGAGGCTGGACCTGGCCGATGACAATAATCCTAGGCTTATAGCCACGTGCTGGACGCTCCGTAACATTTGTGCAGGGAAGGGTGAAAGCTTCACTCAGGGCTGGATCGCAGAGGCTCAGCGCCTGGAGGCTGAGTTTAAACAGCCAGAGATCAGGGCTATTAGAGGGGCACAGCACGAGGCCATAAGGATCAGGGATGCCTTGAGGCAGCAATTTGAAGCTGAAAGCCACTATTATTTGTTGCTATGCTTGGGAGTGCAATGCTCATAATGCTAGGAGGTGATTGTGATCGGTGCAGACGATGCAATATGAAGATTTAACATCATCGTCTGTTGCTTTGCAGCGCTGTACCCCCGGCGCAGGGAGCTCGACGCCTCTCATCGGGGTGGGTTTTTTAGAGCGCTGCAACTGCGCAGTTTCTGCGCACTCAGGGGCTTGGCTGTGTGCTCACCTCGGGAGTTACCGCGCTCACAGCTGCTTTACTGCGCAGAGACTTGCCAGTGTAGACAGGGCCTAAATCCAGTGTCTCTTGTCAGTCCGTGATTTTTAGTGTCTAGTAGAGTAATTTAAACTCCCAGGGGATGGGGTGTTTTTGTCTTTTGTCATTTTCCTGTGTAAGTGCATTTGAGAGTGTAGTGATTGTCTGATTTCATAGAATCATAGAATCATAGAATATCAGGGTTGGAAGGGACCTCAGGAGGTCATCTAGTCCAACCCCCTGCTCAAAAGCAGGACCCATACCCAATTAAATCATCCCAGCCAGGGCTTTGTCAAGCCTGACCTTAAAAACTTCTAAGGAAGGAGATTCCACCACCTCCCTAGGTAATGCATTCCAGTGTTTCACCACCCTCCTAGTGAAAAAGTTTTTCCTAATATCCAACCTAAACCTCCCCCACTGCAACTTGAGACCATTACACCTTGTCCTGTCCTCTTCCACCACTGAGAATAGTCTAGAACCATCCTCTCTGGAACTACCTCTCAGGTAGTTGAAAGCAGCTATCAAATCGCCCCTCATTCTTCTCTTCTGCAGACTAAACAATCCCAGTTCCCTCAGCCTCTCCTCATAACTCATGTGTTCCAGACCCCTAATCATTTTTGTTGCCCTTCGCTGGACTCTCTCCAATTTATCCACATCCTTCTTGTAGTGTGGGGCCCAAAACTGGACACAGTACTCCAGATGAGGCCTCAGCAATGTCGAATAGAGGGGGACGATCATGTCCCTCGATCTGCTCACTATGCCCCTACTTATACATCCCAAAATGCCATTGGCCTTCTTGGCAACAAGGGCACACTGCTGGCTCATATCCAGCTTCTTGTCCACTGTAACTCCTAGGTCCTTTTCCGCAGAACTGCTGCCTAGCCATTCGGTTCCTAGTCTGCAGCTGTGCATTGGGTTCTTCCGTCCTAAGTGCAGGACCCTGCACTTATCCTTATTGAACCTCATCAGATTTCTTTTGGCCCAATCCTCCAATTTGTCTAGGTCCCTCTGTATCCTATCCCTGCCCTCCAGCGTATCTACCGCTCCTCCCAGTTTAGTATCATCCGCAAATTTGCTGAGAGTGCAATCCACACCATCCTCCAGATCATTTATGAAGATATTGAACAAAACCGGCCCCAGGACTGACCCCTGGGGCACTCCACTTGACACCGGCTGCCAACTAGACATGGAGCCATTGATCACTACCCGTTGAGCCCAACAATCTAGCCAACTTTCTACCCACCTTATGGTGCATTCATCCAGCCCATACTTCCTTAACTTGCTGACAAGAATACTGTGGGAGACCGTGTCAAAAGCTTTGCTAAAGTCAAGATACAATACATCCACTGCTTTCCCTTCATCCACAGAACCAGTAATCTCATCATAGAAGGCGATTAGATTAGTCAGGCATGGCCTTCCCTTGGTGAATCCATGCTGACTGTTCCTGATCACTTTCCTCTCATGTAAGTGCTTCAGTATTGATTCTTTGAGGACCTGCTCCATGATTTTTCCGGGGACTGAAGTGAGGCTGACTGGCCTGTAGTTCCCAGGATCCTCCTTCTTCCCTTTTTTAAAGATTGGCACTACATTAGCCTTTTTCCAGTCATCCGGGACTTCCCCCGTTCGCCACGAGTTTTCAAAGATAATGGCCAATGGCTCTGCAATCACAGCCGCCAGTTCCTTTAGCACTCTCGGATGCAACTCGTCCAGCCCCATGGACTTGTGCACGTCCAGCTTTTCTAAATAGTCCCTAACCACCTCTATCTCCACAGAGGGCTGGCCATCTATTCCCCATGTTGTGATGCCCAGCACAGCAGTCTGGGAGCTGACCTTGTTCGCGAAGACAGAGGCAAAACAATCATTGAGTACGTTAGCTTTTTCCACATCCTCCGTCACTAGGTTGCCTCCCTCATTCATTAAGGGGCCCACACTTTCCTTGGCTTTCTTCTTGTTGCCAACATACCTGAAGAAACCCTTCTTGTTACTCTTAACATCTCTTGCTAGCTGCAGCTCCAGGTGCGATTTGGCCCTCCTAATTTCATTCCTACATGCCCGAGCAATATTTTTATACTCTTCCCTGGTCATATGTCCAACCTTCCACTTCTTGTAAGCTTCTTTTTTATGCTTAAGATCCGCTAGGATTTCACCGTTAAGCCAAGCTGGTCGCCTGCCATATTTACTATTCTTTCGACACATCGGGATGGTTTGTCCCTGTAACCTCAACAGGGATTCCTTGAAATACAGCCAGCTCTCCTGGACTCCTTTCCCCTTCATGTTAGTCCCCCCAGGGGATCCTACCCATCCGTTCCCTGAGGGAGTCGAAGTCTGCTTTCCTGAAGTCCAGGGTCCATATCCTGCTGCTTAGCTTTCTTCCCTGTATCAGGATCCTGAACTCAACCAACTCATGGTCACTGCCTCCCAGATTCCCATTCACTTTTGCTTCCCCTACTAATTCTTCCCGGTTTGTGAGCAGCAGGTCAAGAAAAGCTCCCCCCCTAGTTGGCTCCTCTAGCACTTGCACCAGGAAATTGTCCCCTACGCTTTCCAAAAACTTCCTGGATTGTCTATGCACTGCTGTACTGCTCTCCCAGCAGATATCAGGAAAATTAAAGTCACCCATGAGAACCAGGGCATGAGATCTAGTAGCTTCCGCGAGCTGCCGGAAGAAAGCCTCATCCACCTCATCCCCCTGGTCCGGTGGTCTATAGCAGACTCCCACCACTACATCACTCCTGTTGCTCACACTTCTAAACTTAATCCAGAGACACTCAGGTTTTTCTGCAGTATCGTACCGGAGCTCTGAGCAGTCATACTGCTCCCTTACATACAGTGCTACTCCCCCACCTTTTCTGCCCTGCCTGTCCTTCCTGAACAGTTTATAACCATCCATGACAGTACTCCAGTCATGTGAGTTATCCCACCAAGTCTCTGTTATTCCAATCACGTCATTTCACCCACACAGCTGTTTTGTGGGCATTGTTAGTGCACTGGACGAGGTACAGGAGATGTTGTGATAGGCGTGTGTAGGATCCATAGATCCTGAAAGGTGTGTTGTGGGGGGTGTTGATCATCATAGCAGTGGAGATATGGCTGCAGGTTTTGCATCTGTTGTTCTGGCAGGGTCTGGTGCTGCTTTGAGTTGGTGGGTCCTGATCAATGGAGAGCTTACTTCTGATGCTGAGCTTGGAGAGGTTACAGGGTGTTTGAAGGTCAGAAGTGGGGGTTCAGGAAAAATTTCTTTCAGGATGGGGTCCCCATCAAATATGGGTTGTAGTTGTTTGATGATACCCTATATGGGTTCCAGACTGGGGTGGTAGGTGACAACTAGGGGTGTGGGGTCAGAAGGGGTTTTATTTCTGTATTGAAGCAGGTTCTCTCAGGGCACTTGGGTGGCCCAGTCCATGATCCAATCTACTTCTCTGGTGGGGTGCCCTTGTTTGGCGAAGGCGGTTTCAAGCGTGTTAAGGTCTATATCCCGGACTTTCTCCTCTGAGCATATTCTGTGGTATGTGAATGCCTGGCTGCAGCGAACAGATTTCTTGGTGTGTTTGGGATGGTTACTGGACATGTGAAGGTAGGTGTGGTGATTGTGTGTTTCTTGTATATAGTTGTCTGTAGGATTCCTTTGTTGAAGCTGATTGTGGTGGCCGGGAAGTTGATGCTGGCGTGGGACTGTCCCAGAGAGAGTTTAGTGGACGTGTGGCGGTGGTTGAAGTTGTTGTGAAAATCTGTGAGGGAGTTTAAGTCGTCTGTCCAGAGGACGAAAGTATCATTGATGTCTCAGGTAGTTCACTGGTTTCCTGGTGCATTTGTCCAGAAATTGTTCTTCAAGGTGGCCCATGAAGAGGTTGGCACATTGGGGAGCCATCCTAGTACCCAGGGTTGCTCCCATGGTCTGGACAAAGTGTTTGTTGTTGAATGTAAAATTGGGAGAGGCGGAAATGGAGGAGTTTGGTGAGGTGTTTGGGGTGGATCTCTGAGTGTTGTCCATTGTCGTGTAGCTATTTGAGGCTGGCAGTGATGCCATCATTGTGAGGGACGTTGGGGTACAGGGAAGTGACATCGATTGGGGCAAAGATGGTGTTCTGAGGGAGGCTGTTAATGTTGTGGAGTTTCTGGAGGAAAAGAAGGTCCCTAGGGTGTGTTCATGGGGATGAGTTTGTAGAATTTTTCTTGGAGTTGTTTGGGGAAGGATTTGATTATGTCCTTAAATTCCTGGGTGAATTGTGGTATAGGGTCATTTTTGGGTTCTTTATAGTAGTTGGTGTCAGAGAGTTGTCAGCTGGCCTCATTAACGTAATCATTATGGTTGAGGACCCTTTTGCTGGTTCGATCCCTATCTGGTGGTTAGATTTCAGGGACTGTACAGCTGTCCTCTTGGCAGTGGAGAGAATATGGTGGATGTGATGTTAAGGATTTTGCAGCCAATTTTTTGAGAAGTTTCACAAAACTCATACCACTGCTGCCTTCCCCCTGCTGAATTTACAATGTTGAGCACATCTGTGGGCCAAATCCTTCAGTCCCTACTACTGTAAATCTCCCATCCATGTTACCTGGAGTTTTCCCTAGGTAAAGATGGCAGGATTTGGCTCAATAGCCAATGAAAACACCTAGTTAATTCTATGACAAATGGGTTCTCAGAAATACAACATTAGCCTCTGGGTTTACATATTTGGCTCAAAGGCCATGTTATCACTTGATTTTTCAATCCCATTTCTGCTCCTGATTTAAACTTGGAACAGGGACAGTAGAACTGAATGAGCATAAGCCATAATGTACTTTACTCGCCTTAATTCTACAAATGTTAATCCTGCAAAGAGGTTCTCCAGTTTCTTTTCAAGCTCATGCGGCTGATTCATTCCTGTCTCATTCATCTCTTACAGAAATATGTTTCCTTCTAACCTGATTGAAGCTTCATTCCAGCAGGTGAGTTCCCTTGATTCTGAGCTCCTAAGTCACCTCTAGGCTCCTGAGAACAATCAAAACAGCCTCATGGGGATGGGTCACATGGGCAACCCTGTGGGCTTGGGTGGCTCTCTCAATATCAGTGATTAGCACCTTTTGCCATAGGAGCCTGGCTGGGAAGAAGCATCCCCCCTTCCACACTCACCCACAGTGACTGTGGCTCATCACAAGGGTGGATCCCGTCTCGTGGCGCATGATTGGAAGCTTCAACCCAGCCGTGTGTGCTGGGGCAGCACATGTTCCCTGGCCAGGCTTTGAGCCCTCCTGGCTGGGAGGCTGCACAGTTGGTGGGTGGGGGTTTCCTCGCTGGTGATATGTCCCATCCTCCCCAGACTCAGCCTCCGTACACATGGGGAGTTAAAAATGAAAAGGGTCTTCTGCTCTCCACTAGAACGAGCCACTCCCCGTTCTCATTGCCTAGGGCCAGATTTCCCAAAGACCCGCAGGGCTCAACTCCTTTGGAAATCTGGCCATTAATGCTGCTCTAAACCGAGCCGTTCGCTTTATCTCTGGCCCGAGCTCTTGTTGGTACCAGATGGCAGAGCCTGCAGGGAAAGGGCGAACAGCAGAGCTTCTGCCTCCTGTGCAGATGCGCCATCCCCACCCCGAGGGGCATGTTGGGGTACGGGTGGGGAATCACCAGGAGGTAGGGGCAGGAAGGGTAGAGAGCTGGGAGGAGGGCAAGAAATGAAGAGTGAGGAGCCAGAAAGGGAGAATGGATGGGGACTGGAGCGGGGAGGGAGAATGAGCCTCTCTGTGGGTGCAGGGAGGCGGCCTAGGGGAAGGAGGCTGCATGTGTGGTGGGGATGGAGAGGGGAGGCAGACTGGCACGTGTGGATTTTGCAGGGTGGAGGCTGTGTCACAAAGACTGTGTGGATTGGGTAGAGGGAGCCTGCGGCAGGTACCAGCCTATTCCAGGCGAACGTGCACCTGTGGTTGGTAGTTGCTGGGTTTTCCTAGGGAGGCAGTAATTGCAGGGTGAAGGGAAGAGAGTGATTTTGGGGGGGGGGTGAGGCAGAAGAAAGCATGGGAGAGACGGTGAAGGTGGGGAGAGCCCAGGGCGGTTGGAATGTGGAACACGAGAGGGGGAGACATCTGAAGAGGAAGAGAGAAGGAAAAGAGAAGAACTGTTCCACAACCGAGAAAAGTTGCATAGAGCAAGAAATAGACTGAAAAAGTCAGGGGGAAAGATCATAAGGTCAATGAGCAAGGAAAGGAAAAAAGAGAGTGAAGCAAAAAGGCAAGAGAGAGAAATGCGAGGGAGACATAGGAAACGCCGTCCTGGTGACTGCAAAGCAAGGCCGACCCCTCCTAGCTGGGGGCAGTTGTCACCACAGCCCGAGCTGTTCATCTGACCTGCCCCCCGCCCCCGTGCAGAGCTGGCTTGAGCCTTAGGGGATGCACCCCACACGCAGGACTGACCTGGGCCCTGGTGTCACTGCTTGAACAAGCCCCTCTGGCAGGACTGTCCCTAGCTATTTTGGTGCCCTACTTAGCCTCCCCGCACAAGGGGACTGTGTGGGGCCCTGCCCCAGGCCTCCGCGGTGTGGGGGAGGAGGGGCTGGCCACTTCCTGCGGGAAGTGGAGTGACCTGGCCCCAGCCTGCTCCGCTCCCCTGGCTCCCAGGCTTGGGGGGAGGGGGAACCGCCCCCCCAGCACTCGCCGGCGGCACTGCTGGGAGCCAGGGGAACGGAGCAGGCTGGGACCGGGTGGCTCTATTTACCGCCACCAGTGAGGACAGGCAGGACTGCTTCTGGAGTCCTCAGGGGAGAGGGGCGAGGTGGGGGCAGAGCAGGGGTGGGAAGAGGCAGAGGTGGGGGCCCTGGAGCAGCAGACAGCTGTGCAGGGCACCAGGAAATGTGGTGCCCCAAATTTCCTGGTGCCCTACGCAGCTGCGTACTTTGCGTATGGATAGGGACGGCCCTGCCCTCCGAGTGAGGCTCGCACTGCCGCTCACTCCCCCCGAACATTCCTCCGTGCCCCAGGAGGGGGCAAGCCCCATTTTTTTGCAAAACCGGGCATTTGTCCCATTTGCTTTTGCTGACGCTCAGTTGACAAGAGCAAATGGGACAAATGCCCAGTTTTGCACACACACAAAAATCGGGACACCAGGGACAGGGCTTAAAATGGACTGTCCCAGCCAAAACAGGACATATGTCACCCTGTCTATCATGCAGGTAAGTGACCTGTGCATGTACCATCAAGTGCATCCTGTAGACTGCACACAGGGATGCTTGGGCTGTGATCTGAAGGAAACAAAAACACTTTCCCATCCTGGTTTCTTGCTCAGGTCACAGCTCGTCTCTTTTATTTTCAGAGGTAGTTCAAGCTGATCTTTATATCACTCTCCCTCATGCAGAACAAGCTCCCCCCTTGCAGTTTTTGGGCTTGAACTGGCACCAGTCAATGGTAGTGGCGCACAATCCAGCCCTTTGCTAGTAGGCCATTATCTTTTAATTTCTTCGATTTTGTTGCAGTATCGAACAGTTCTCGTCCCAGTCGTAAAATCTTCAGGCTTTCCAAAGATCCCAGGGAAACCTCTCAGCTTCATTTACTTTGCACCTGACGATGAAAATCCCGAAATTCAAAGGCCTGTGCTTCTTGAGATCACCCCCTCTCCGGAAATGACCTACCGGACCCTGCCTGGGGCCAGCAGTGAAATGAATGTCTTGGGGATTGTTATCTTTTCTGCTACAATAGGTATTTGCCAAATACAGAGTCAGATTTCATGCTACCCACTGATCAAGCGTTATTTGGAGGCTTTTAATTATAGAGGCATCATAGCAGCTCCATAGTTAAGATTGCGTTGATTAAACCTCTGTGTTCATACTGTGTTGCAGCCGATGAAGTGAGCTGTAGCTCACGAAAGCTCATGCTCAAATAAATTGGTTAGTTTCTAAGGTGCCACAAGTACTCCTTTTCTTTTTGCGAATACAGACTAACACGGCTGCTACTCTGAAACTTAACAAGGCAGGGCTTGTTCTCCGTGTATTCCCAGTACAAGATGCAGTTTATGAGAATTTACAAGTAATTCTATTAATATGGGTAATAATTATTGAAAATAGGCTCTTTATTAAGTGTTTTAAATAATTTTGCAAAAAGAAAAGGAGGACTTGTGGCACCTTAGAGACTAACCAATTTATCTGAACATAAGTTTTCGTGAGCTACAGCTCACTTCATCAGATGTTGCATCCCATGAAGTGAGCTGTAGCTCACAAAAGCTTATACTCAAATAAATTTGTTAGTTTCTAAGGGACCACAAGTACTCCTTTTCTTTTTGCGGATACAGACTAACACGGCTGCTACTCTGTATTCTGTGTTTGTAACCTAACAGAACCAAGCCATCGTAGAACAGCAAATGAGGGAAGGGAAATTGAGGCTAGATGATGGGTGAACAAGAAAGGAAAGATTCTGGATTTTAAGTGGGGGAGGTGAGGAAGGAAAGATGAGTTGCTGGCAGCAAGAAATTGGAGATTGTTCCAAGCACTGGGGATGACATGGTCGAAGATGAAGCTGAAAATGAAAAGCAGATGAGTGGAGGAGTAAGGAGAGAACAGAACAGGAGGGCATGAGATCAGAGATGTAAGTCAGGGGCAAGACTAGGTAAGGCTCTGAAGGGGAGGGAACTTGATGTGGTAAGGCAATGGTTCTCAACCCCTCCAGACCACGGCATCCCTTTCACGAGGCTGATTTGTCTTGTGTACCCCAAGTTTCATCTCACTTAAAAACTACTTTCTTATAAAATCACACGTAAAAATACAAAAGTGTCACAGCCACACTGTTAATGAAAAAGTGCTAGCTTCCTTGTTTTTACCATATAATTATAAAATAAATCAATCGGAATATAAATATTGAGTGCTTGCATTTCAGTGTGTAGCATACAAAGCAGTATAAACTAGTCACTGTATGAAATTTTAGTTTCTACTGACATCACTAGGGCTTTTTACATCACCTGTTGTAAAACTAGGCAAATCTCTAGATGAGTTGATTACCCCTGGAAGAGCTCTGCACACCCCCAGGGGTACATGTACCCCTGTTTGAGAACTACTGTGGTAAGGTGCACAAAGCCAATTAAGAGACTTAAAGGGATGGAGGTGATGTGGTCAGCGCAGTGGGAGAGAAAGGTGACTGATGCACAGGGATGTTTTGAATAGACTGAAGGAAGAGAGGTGAGAAGAGAAGGTAGCAGTGATCCGGGTGAGATCATGGACCAGGGGCGGGGGGATAGAGGAAATGGTGTATCTGGTTATAATAAAGGGGAAGAACTGACAGGATGTGGCCTAGAGACTGCATATGGGGGTGAAGGCAGGAGCAGTAGACAAAAGAGATGAAGATTACACCAAGGCCATGAAACTGGGAGGGGGAAGGAGGGAGGAATTGTCATTAGTGGTAGAGAAGGGAGGTAGCAGAGTGGGACCGGCAGGAAGGAAGGTCACTTCAGTGTTGGAATGGAATGATTGTGATGTGGCAACTGGACCTCTGAAAGGAGATGGCAGATGGCAGACTAGAAATAGAGGCAGGTGCTCCACACAGACATTCCTTCAAGATTTGAGGAGACGTCCATCGTGGACTCAGTTCTCCCCAGGGTCAGCAACATTTGCTCACTGTGTGTTTTTTTTTATTGTAATTCCTTGTCTTCAGATACTGAGCGAAGCCTTCTGCAAGCAGGTGGGATTTGCCACGTAACCTGAACATGCATTGGCTTCAGGTAGTTTCCCCCTGTGGTTCTTCAGGTAGCCTCTTCAACGGACATTGCCTTGCCTCTGGCTGTCCAGAGCTTCAGCCTGGGGGTTGCTGTTTCTAAAAATACCAACATTAAACTTGAAGATTATGAACAGAATTCTAATGACGCTCATTTGGGCCAGTATCTCAGCCCATCCCATGCCATTCTGAAGTCATCACAGGCTCCTAGAACAGGACAGCGGTTGCTGTTTTCTAGCTGGCCATATGAGGGAATTCTCTCCGCGGGTCCAACATTCACTGCACAGACATTCTCCCAGGGTGTGACTGACAGAAAGGGATCTAACTGCTCTCTCTCTAGGGCTAGACAGACAGTAGCCTAGGGGTTCTCAAACTGGGGGTCATGACCCCTCAGGGTCACAAGGTGGGTGCATGGGGGTCATGAGCTGTCAGCTCTGTTAAATTAAATTAACCCCCCTCATTTTTAATTTATGAGAGGGGTCACACTCAGAGGCTTGCTGTGTGGAAGGGGTCACCAATACAAAACGTTTGAAAACCACTGGACTAGCCTTTCTTGGCACATGAGGGCAGCTAACCCAGTGCACACCCCTCCCCCATGAGCAAGTGGCAGAGAGGAGGTGAAGATGGAGAAACCTTGGCTCCACAGCCCCCACCTCCAGCTAGAGCTGCTGGCTGGGTGGGAAGGAAGAGTAACTTCCTCCCTCCCGCCAGCACAGCAGGGGAATAGCTAACTCCCCTGTCCTCCCCTCTCCGAGCAAGGGGACAACAGAAAGTGCCACTGTTACATGCCAACCCTTACTCTGGGCTGAGTGCAAGGATCTCAGTTAAGCCCATACTGACTATAATTTCCTACTCCTCTGTGGCTTATCTAGGGGTTCTCTGGAGTTTCACGTCAATGACTCAGTGTAACTTATGAATTAAAGCAACTATAATAAATATTTAGATCCTCCTGGGCCATCTTTCAAAGGGTAGGTTGAATAGATGCTCAACACACAGCAGTCCTACCCCTTGCCCTCCCTTACTCCCAGTGTGGTGCCCATGGAGGGGAAGGGGGATGAGTCGATGAGTCTTTACTATGTCCCGAGGGAGAAGACCAAGGAATACACCTCTGCCAGTGTAGGGCTACCCTTTCTGGTGTACTAGGGTGCTTCTGCATTCCTTCTACCTGCGAGGGGTGTAGACAGGACTGGTGGCCCAGTTGCTACATGTGTGGCTATGGATTTGGTGGCCAAAGGTCTAGTTAGCACTCCTGGTGTCATACGAGCCAGCAAGTGCGACTGCAGTAGTAGGCCCACAGACACGTCACTCTGTGCTCGACAGGCCGCGGATGCCAAGGAGGACAGTATCGATGGGCTGGGTGCCCAGAAAGCCAGAGGAAAGGCGCTTACTGGATTTAGCTGGTACCACAAGCACTCTGTTCATACTGGTATCAGGGCACCAAAGGAATCTTAGATCATTAGCTGCCCCTCAGCTGCAGAGCTTGAGACGAGTCTCTTGTGTGATTCTGAAGGCCCTGGAGAAGGAGACCTCTCTCTCTCGTCTCTGGAGTGATGCTCATTGCTACCCCTTCTTGAGACAATTGGCACATGGATCAAACTTGATACCTGGGGTCTTTTGGGTGTCTCAGCCTTGGTGCTCAGGGTGGAATCTCACTGGGGTGCTAGCTGAGAGGGACTGGATGGAGGCCTGAGCCTTAGATATATCGTTCTTCGTCATGTGGGAGAAGCCTTCACAGAGCACTCCAGAAAAATAACTTGAGGCAGGCACCCCAAGCCTGCTGTGTCGCTTGGAAAAGAGCAGCACAGGGAGCAATAGCCAGGGATATGCCCTTTGCCAAAACAAGAAAAGCATTTAAGCGCGCCCATCATTGAGTGGCATAGAAGCATCGAAGGAGGGGCATGTCTTAAACCTGTGGATGTAGCTTCTGCTGTAACAGCTCAACTCCAAGGGGGCTCCAAGCCATCTAGCTATCTAGGAAATTTTTAAAAAAACGTTGGTAAAGCCAATGGGTAAACGAAAAGGGCTGACTACCTAAGAACTGCACTAACCAGTCACCAGCAACTAACTGCAGTAGGATCACTGAGAAGCAGGCTGGCACTGAAGGCATTCTGTCTCACATATAGGCGGTAAGAAGAAACTGAAAGTCAGATGGCCTTACTCTGTGTGGGGATGGAGGGACACAAGGACATCAAGGGTGCAGGGTGGCCCTAGCAGACACTGCTTCCCAGTAAATTTGATCTCACATGCCATGGGAACCATGTTGGCAGATACTTGAAGAACTACTTTTATTTTGTTAAAAGCTAGGAAATTGAGAGTTATGGCTTCCCCAGCAGTCTTGACTCCTGAGTATGACCAACACAGTAAGATTTGTCATTATGGAATCAAACAAGAATAGGCAAAGTCACATGCTATTAGGTGAATACAGTACTATAGTAGAAATAAGGTGCAATCCCTGTCATTCAAGAAGAGGGGTAGTTTAGTCTGTTGCATTATGGGCTGTATTAATCTCACAAAACTAACTTTTGGAGGGTCAGTGCCACAGGAAATGGATTATTCTGTTACTACCAAATAGGAGCAGGAAAAATAGTCCACCTGCCTCTAGAAGTTACTGCTTGGTGGTGGTGAAGTAGGCCTACCAGCTCCCTGCCCAAAAGAAGGGGCCAGATCAGACTTCTCTGTAACTTGAAGTCTTTGAACTGTGCTTTGAGGACTTCAGTCATTCAGCCAGAGGTTAGGGATCTATCACAGGAGTGGGTGAGTGAGGTTCTGTGGCCTGCAATGTGCAGGAGGTCAGACTAGATGATCACGATGATCCCTTCTGACCTTAAAGTCTATGAGTCTATCATAAGCCTAGGTTGTTAGGGAAAGATAACATGACTTCAGAGAGGGTGGGGTCAGGATATGGGGCTAAATAAATTCAGATAAATTTTACAGAGGTCCAAAGCTTGTTATATCCCTCTTCCCTGCCCAGCGTTTGACTTTCTACTTTGGGTTTGTCTTCACTGCAGTAGCAGCTCAAGGTATAACTCAAATATTGTTCCTAAACTGATTCCCAGAAGTTTGTAGGGGAATGACACTTCAGTGCTGCTTATGCTGGAGCAAATAATGCAGTGGGGATGCAGCTGCTCTGTGCTGCTGATCCAATTACTCTGTGCAGCTTGAGTGTTATTTTGCAGTGTGTCCACTCTCCCTCAAGCGAGGCTAACTGGAGCGGAGGTAACTCGAGTATAGATAACTCGAGCTAACTTTGCAGTAAAGACAGCCTTGGATTGCCAGCTCCTTGATGTAGGGAACTGTCCTTGACTCTGTGTTTGTGCAGTATTTAGCACACTGGGGCCCTGTTCTTGACTGGTCCCTAGGTCCTACTGTAATAAACATGAATAATAATAATAATATAATATAAATTGCAAGGATGTTTATCTTGAATAGAAATTTGCTCTTTTGGGAGTCTGTCAATTGACCCTATATTGCAGCCACCAGCGACTGAAGGTCTTTGCATGTTAAAGGAACAAGTTAAGAATTACTTAACTTCAAGTCACCAGGGCGTGATGAAATACATCCTAGAATACTCAAGGAGCTGACTGAGATAGCTGAGCCATTAGCAATTATCTTTGAAAAGTCATGGAAGACAGGAGAGATTCCAGAAGAATGGAAAAGGGCAAATCTCGTGCCCATCTATAAAATGGGAAATAAGGACAACCCAGGGAACTACAGAACAGTCAGCTTAACTTCCAGAAAGATAATGGAGCAAATAATTAAGAATCAATTTGCAAAATCTAGAAGATAATAAGGTGATAAATAACAGTCAGCACAGGGGTGAAAGTAACTTAAAGGACTACCAGTACGCTGGAGTCCTGAGTGAGGGCATGGCCTCAACCGGAAGAGGCGTGGCCTTTAAATCTCTGGGCCCTTTAAATCACCGACAGAGCCTGCTGCTGCTAGCCTGGGGCTCTGGCAGTGGGCTTGGGTGGCGCTTTAAAGGGCCTGGGGCTCCCCGCAGCAGCCCGAGCCCCTGGCCCTTTAAATCACCACCAGACCCCCCCTGCAGGAGCCCTGGGGTAGCGGCGGCAGGGCTCTGGCGGTGATTTAAAGGGCCTGGGGCTCCCCATAGTGGCTCAAGCCCTGGGCCCTTTAAATCACCACCGGGGAAGCTGGTCCAGTGTGGCAAGGTGTACTCTACCATACCAGCTTACTTTCACCTCTGAGTCAGCATGGATTTATCAAGCACAAATCCTGTCAAACCAACCTGATAGCTTTCTTTGACAGAGTAACAAGCCTAGTGGATATGGGGGAAGTGGTAGACGTGGTATATCCTGACTTTAGTAAGGCTTTTGATACTGTCTTGCATGAGCTTCTCTTAAACAAACCAGGGAAATGCAACCTAGATGGAGTTACTATAAGGTGAGTGCATAACTGGTTGGAAAACCGTTCCCAGAGAGTAGTTATTAGTGGTTCACAGTCATGCTGGAAGGACATAATGAATGGGGTCCCACAGGGATCAGTTCTGGGTCCGATTCTGTTCAATATCTTCATCAATGATTTAGATAATGGAATAGAGCGTACACTTATAAAGTTTGTAAATGATACCAAGCTGGGAGGGGCTGCAAGTACTTTGGAGGATATGATTATAATTCAAAAAGATCTGGACAAACTGGAGAAATGGTCTGAAGTAAATAGGATGAAATTCAATAAGGACAAATGCAAAGTATTCCACTTAGGAAGGAACAATCCACATACAAAATGGGAAATGACTGCCTAGGAAGGAGTACTGTGGAAAGGGATCTGGGGGTCATAGTGGATCACAAACTAAATATGAGTCAACTGTGTAATGCTGTTGCAAGAAAAGGAAACATCATTCTGGGATGTATTAGCAGGAGTGTTGTAAGCAAGACACGAGAAGTAATTCTTCCGCTATACTCTGTGCTGATTAGGCCTCAACTGGAGTATTGTGTCCAGGTCTGGATGCCACATTTCAGGAAGGATGTGGACAAATTGGAGAAAGTCCAGAGAAGAGCAACCAAAATGATTAAATGTCTAGAAAACATGACCTATGAGGGAAGATTGAAAAAACTGGGTTGTTTAGTCTGGAAAAGAGAAGACTGAGCGGGGACATAAGTTTACAAGTACATAAAAGGTTGTTACAAGGAGAAGGGAGAAAAATTGTTGTTCTTAACTTCTGAGGATAGGACAAGAAACAATAGACTTAAATTGCAGCAACGGAGGTTTAGATTGGATATTAGTCCTGCCATAATTGCAGGGGACTGGATTAGATGACCTCTCGAGGTCCCTTCCAATCCTCTGATTCTATGTTCCATATCAATGCTGTTTAGTAACTCAAGTTAACATGTCTGGTTGCAGGCCTCCTTCTAGGGAAAATGGGTGAGCGTGGAACTCCTTTAGTCAACGTGTGCCAGTGTCTGAATGAAGCAGTTATGAAGATTGTCTCAATGGCGGTTTGGTAAGTAAATAATTCTGATTGACTTGATTTGGGTATTTTCATATCTCCCAGTTAAGCCCAGTTGCAGTTAAATTGCTACAAAAAAGAAAAAAATTTCAGGAACTGTAAGTTCAGGATGTTAAAATATTCCCTCTTCTGCAGTCAACATAAAAGCAAAGCACTTGGAAAGTCTCATCAAATGGACCTATTCATACCCTTACGTCTGAGAGTTAATCGTTCTCATTTTATAATCATTCTGATTTCTATTGGGGGTGCAATGGCAGTTCATGTCAACATTCCTGAGCCAGCTTTAATCTAGGTCACTTGAGTGCTGGTAGCAGGCGTTTGGTTCAATGTGGGCTGTACAAGCCACCCTGAATCCTGGGTAAGTACTCAGGGGGCTAGCCCACATGCTGCCATAACTTCCCTGCTACGAGTATGCGAGTTAGCTAGGTCAAAGCAATCACAGCCTGTGACAAGAGTATAGACATGACCTAGGTTACTGGTTCACATTAACTGTGGTTAGAAAACTTTCAGATGAAACCTTGATGTGGGCTCTTGCACTAGAATTCAGCAAACCAGAGTGTCTACCCTGTGTGCTGAATGAGACAGGGGTCGGGGGGGTGGGGCGGAAGGGGAAGTAGTATGCAAGCATGTAATCAAAGAGTGCTTGATAGTGCATATGCTCAAAGGGGGCCAAATTAAAGTTGCATAGGCAACCTTAATTCTGATATTACCTTAACTTTTGAGTGCTTGACTTTGGCTATGTCTGTACTATCCCAGTAAGTAGACTTACGCTATGCAACTCCAGCTATGTTCACATATCTTAGGTCGAGTTACCACAAGGTTTACACTGCGGGGGGTTGACAGAAGAAACTCTCCTCTTGTCTCACCTTACTCATCTCGTTAGGGATAGAGTACAGGGGTTGACTGGAGAGCGATCTGCTGTTGATTTGGTGAGTCTTTGGACCCGCTAAATCAACCGCCGGTGGATCGATCTCAGAGTGTCCATCCTGGCTGTAGTGTAGATGTAGCCTCCATAATCTTAATGGTCTTTGAACATAGGGGTTTGTGTGTTTATGTTATATAGATATATAGCTTTGTAAACTCTCTTGAGCACTGGACTTGTTTTAGAACAACTGTATTGGGCAGATGTATGCTTTCTAAAGCATGCCCGTGCTGACATGCAGTGTTTAAAATGCTGTGAAACATCATAAATATACGAAAGGACATTGAATAACTAATTAATTCTCCCTATTCCAAAGCCCCAAACTAGCCTGCACAAGCTGTAGCATTTGACACTCATCATTTTTGGAATAAGAAAAGGAGGACTTGTGGCACCTTAGAGACTAACAAATTTATTTGAGCATGAGCTTTCGTGAGCTACAGCTCACTTCATCGGATGCATTCAGTGGAAAATACAGTGGGGAGATTTATATACACAGAGAACATGAAACAATGGGTGTTACCATACACACTGTAACCAGAGTGATCAGGTAAGGTGAGCTATTACCAGCAGGAGAACGGGGTTTGGGGGGGGAGGGAGGGGGAACCTTTTGCAGTGATAATCAAGGTGGGCCATTTCCAGCAGTTGACAAGAACGTCTGAGGAACAGTGAGGGGAGGGGGGGGAGGAGGAGAATAAACATGGGGAAATAGTTTTACTTTGTGTAATGACCCATACACTCCCAGTCTTTATTCAAGCCTAAGTTAATTGTATCCAGTTTGCAAATTAATTCCAATTCAGCAGTCTCTCCTTGGAGTCTGTTTTTGAAGTTTTTTGTCGAAGAATTGCCACTTTTAGGTCTGTAATCGAGTGACCAGAGAGATTGAAGTGTTCTCCAACTGGTTTTTGAATGTTATAATTCTTCACATCTGATTTGTGTCCATTTATTCTTTTACGTAGAGACTGTCCAGTTTGGCCAATGTACATGGCAGAGGGGCATTGCTGGCACATGATGGCATATATCACATTGGTAGATGTGCAGGTGAATGAGCCTCTGATAGTGTGGCTGATGTGATTAGGCCCTGTGATGGTGTCCCCTGAATAGATATGTGGACACAGTTGGCAATGGGCTTTGTTGCAAGGATAGGTTCCTGGGTTAGTGGTTCTGTTGTGTGGTGTGTGGTTGCTGGTGAGTATTTGCTTCAGGTTGGGGGGCTGTTGGTAAGCAAGGACTGGCCTGTCTCCCAAGATCTGTGAGAGTGATGGGTTGTCCTTCAGAACAGGTTGTAGATCCTTGATGATGCGTTGGAGAGGTTTTAGCCGGGGGCTGAAGGTGATGGCTAGTGGTGTTCTGTTATTTTCTTTGTTGGGCCTGTCCTGTAGTAGGTAACTTCTGGGTACTCTTCTGGCTCTGTCAATCTGTTTTTTCACTTCAGCAGGTGGGTATTGTAGTTGTAAGAATGCTCAATAGAGTTCTTGTAGGTGTTTGTCTCTGTCTGAGGGGTTGGAGCAAATGCGGTTGTATCGTAGAGCTTGGCTGTACACAATGGATCATGTGGTGTGGTCTGGATGAAAGCTGGAGGCATGTAGGTAGGCATAGCGGTCAGTAGGTTTCCAGTATAGGGTGGTGTTTATGTGACCATCGCTTATTAGCACTGTAGTGTCCAGGAAGTAGATCTCTTGTGTGGACTGGTCCAGGCTGAGGTTGATGGCGGGATGGAAATTGTTGAAACCATGGGTGGAATTCCTCAAGGGCTTCTTTTCCATGGGTCCAGATGATGATGTCATCAATGTAGCACAAGTAGAGTAGGGGCATTAGGGGGACAAGAGCTGAGGAAGCATTGTGCTAAGCCAGCCATAAAAATGTTGGCATACTGTGGGGCCATGCGGGTACCCATAGCAGTGCCGCTGATTTGAAGGTATACATTGTCCGCAAATGTGAAATAGTTATGGGTGAGGACAAAGTCACAAAGTTCAGCCACCAGGTTTGCTGTGACATTGTCGGGGATACTGTTCCTGACGGCTTGTAGTCCATCTTTGTGCGGAATGTTGGTGTAGAGGGCTTCTACATCCATAGTGGCCAAGATGGTGTTTTCAGGAAGATCACCGATGGATTGTAGTTTCCTCAGGAAGTCAGTGGTATCTCGAAGATAGCTGGGAGTGCTGGTAGCGCAGGGCCTGAGGAGGGAGTCTACATAGCCAGACAATCCTGCTGTCAGGGTGCCAATGCCTGAGATGATGGGGCGTTCAGGATTTCCAGGTTTATGGATCTTGGGTAGCAGATAGAATACCCCTGGTCAGGGTCCCAGGGGTGTGTCTGAGCGGATTTGTTCTTGTGCTTTTTCAGGGAGTTTCTTGAGCAAATGGTGTAGTTTCTTTTGGTAGCCCTCAGTGGGATCAGAGGGTAATGGCTTGTAGAAAGTGGTGTTGGAGAGCTGCCTAGCAGCCTCTTGTTCATATTCCAACCTATTCATGATGACGACAGCACCTCCTTTGTCAGCCTTTTTGATTAAGATGTCAGAGTTGTTTCTGAGGCCGTGGATGGCATTGTGTTCTGCACGGCTGAAGTTATGAGGCAAGTGAGGCTACTTTTCCACAATTTCAGCCCGTGCATGTCGGCGGAAGCATTCTATGTAGAAGTCCAGTCTGTTGTTTCGACCTTCAGGAGGAGTCCACCTAGAATCCTTCTTTTTGCAGTTTTGGTAGGAAGGTCTCTGTGGGTTAGTATGTTGTTCAGAAGTCTGTTAGAAATATTCCTTGAGTCGGAGATGCCGAAAATAGGATTCTAGGTCACCACAGAACTGTATCATGTTCATGGGGGTGGAGGGGCAGAAGGAGAGGCCCTGAGATAGGACAGATTCTTCTGCTGGGCTAAGAGTATAGTTGGATAGATTAACAATATTGCTGGGTGGGTTAAGGGAACCACTGTTGTGGCCCCTTGAGGCATGTAGTAGTTTAGATAGTTTAGTGTCCTTTTTCTTTTGTAGAGAAGCAAAGTGTGTGTTGTAAATGGCTTGTCTAGTTTTTGTAAAGTCCAGCCACGAGGAAGTTTGTGTTGAAGGTTGGTTTTTTATGAGAGCATCCAGTTTTGAGAGCTCATTCTTAATCTTTCCTGGTTTGCTGTAGAGGATTTTGATCAGGTGGTTCTGCAGTTTCTTTGAGAGCCTGTGGTACAAGCTGTCAGCATAGTCTGTTTGGAATGTTGTCCAGACTCTTTGGAATATATTTTAAAGCCACAGCTCCCAAATGCCTTGTCCACTTTGCCTCAAACTCTTCTGAAAAACTCTACTCTGGTAAAATATCACCCCGGGAAGTTTCAAGGGACTCGTTTCAGTTTGGTAAAGTTGGGTGAAGAGAGAAAAAGGAGATGGAAATCTGGCTTCCAGCAATAGAAGGTTTGTTTGAAGATTAACTAAAGAGATGAGGCTACTGGTTCTCTGTAGTAAGAAGAGCCTCAGCAGTTACATTAGCTAGGAAAAAATAAGAACTAATTCTCATACTTCAGGATATAAAAGGTTAATGAGCTTGGGTCAAGAGGAGCTCTCATAGACTTTAGTCAGAAGGAACCATCGTGATCATATAGTCTGACCTCCTGCACATCACAGGCAACAGAACCTCACCCACCCACTCCTGAAATAGACCCTTAACCTCTGGTTGAGTCCTGAAGTCCTCAAAGCAGTTTAAAGACTTCAAGTTACAGAGAATCCACCATTTATACTAGTTTTAACCTGCAAGCGACCTGTGCCCCATGCTGCACATGAAGGAGAAAAATGCTCAGGGTCTCTGCCAATCTGATGGGAGGGAAAATTCCTTCATGACCCCAAATATGGACCCTGAGCATATGGACAAGACCCACCAGCCAGACACCTGGGAAAGAATTCTCTGTAGTAACCCAGAGCCCTCCCCATCTAATATCCCATCTCACCACATAGCGTAACGGTTGGATTCATCATGTGGAATTTTATACCTTTCTCTGGTTTATACAACATTTGGCCACACCTGGAGACACTCTAGCACAGGGGTAGGCAACCGGCGGCCCGCAGGCCACACGCAGCCTGTCAGGGTAATCGCTGGCAGGCCACCAGAATGTTTACATTTGCACAGCCACCCACAGCTCCCAGTGGCCATGGTTCGCCGTTCCTGGCCAATGGGACCTGCGGGAAGCGGTGGCCAGCACGGTCCTGCAGCCCGCACCGCTTCCCACAGCCCCATTGGCCAGGAATGGCGAACCACAGCCACTGGGAGCTGCAGGTGGCCATGCAAATATAAATGAACTGTCTGGGGGCCTGCCAGCGGTTACGCTGATAGGCCGCATGCAGGTTGCCCACCACTGCTCTAGCAGAACAGGATGGTCTTTTCTGTTATGACATTTTCTATGGTCCTATCCCAATGAGCAAATTTTTACTATTCTTATTGTAGGTACTTCCCATTTGGCATTGTGTTTCTCATTGCTGGGAAGATTTTGGAAATGGAGGATCCAGCTGTGATTGGAAAGAAATTGGGACTCTATGCCATAACGGTGGTGACAGGGCTAGTCATCCATGGACTTATCCTATTGCCTTTGCTTTTTGCACTCATTACCAGGAAAAACCCCTTCGCTTTCATCCAGGGAATACTGCAAGCCCTGCTGATCGCCCTCGCGACATCATCCAGGTATGACAAAGTGGGTCTGGTCATCATTCGTCACAGACATTCCATTGTTCCAGCTGAGAGGGAAGCTGGTTTCATTATTCAAGTCTAGGGTGTGTATAAATGTTTTCATCCTTGGTTTAACACAAGGGTTTGCTGAGTAATGTACTAATCACTGGTCCCTCAAGTGCTATTCTTGCAAGGGAAATACCTTAGCAAACTCCTTCCAGCTAGTTGGGGATTGGTCCTGCTTTGAGAAGGGGGTTGGACTAGATAACCTTCTGAGGTCCCTTCCAATCCTGATAGTCTATGATTCTATTTGAACTATCGGAGAGTTATGATACTTACTCATTGTTTAAACCCCTCCCCCTCTCCAAAAACTGTCCTTTGAATGAAGCTACAGCAAAAAAACAGCTGAAGTTTGAAACTTTAGATGTGGCTTGGGCCTTGTTCTCCATGAAAATTAGAGCCATTGCCTGGTTTGAGCAGTGTGGGGGAGAATAAGTCAGCGTGGTAAGAAATTTAAAGGAAGCCTTGCTCTTTCTGCATGTTCAGTCAGTGCTAAGGGTTTTTAGAACCACTCTAGAACCACAGTATTCAAAATGGGGATGGTACTGTGGATTTATAGAGAGGCAATATGATATTTTCTATCTATCCCTTTCCTAATGATTTTTAACATTGTTCACTTTTTTGACTGCCACTGCACATTGAGTGGATGTTTTCAGAGAACTATCCACTACTGCAAGATCTCTTTCTTGAGGGGTAACAGCTAATTTAGACCCCATCATTTTATATGTATAGTTAGGATTATGTTTTCCAACGTGCATTACTTTGCATCTATCAACATTGAATTTCATCTGACATTTTGTTGTCCAGTCACTTGGTTTGGTGAGATCCCTTTGTAACTCTTTGTGGTCAGCTTTTGTGTTGTCTGCAAACTTTGCCACCTCACTGTTCACCCCAATTGAGACAAAGAGTTCTGACACTTTCCTTTCACCATTGTTTAAGAGGGAGGTGGAAGCTGATGTACAGAATTTTCACTGAGCAGATCTGGTGACCTTGTGCCTCCAGCAGCCTTCTTATTAACTGCCTCAATGACACCAACAGCAATGGAAATTGTTATTTCTTTGCAATGCAGCTCAGCAACCCTGCCCATCACCCTGAAATGTCTTCTGGAAAACAATGGAATAGACAGACGGGTGGCACGATTTGTTCTCCCTGTTGGCGCAACCATTAATATGGATGGGACTGCACTGTACGAGGCAGTCGCTGCAATCTTTATTGCTCAGGTCAATGAGTACGATTTGGACTTGGGACAAATTATAACTATAAGGTAAATACATTTCTTCCTTTATTTACACTAAATCTGTTCTCTTTCTTCCCTATCCAGATCTAAGGACAGCGTATCATAACAGCTACCAAATTTCCCACTCAGACATGTAACAGAATGACCAATGTTAAGGTAGACGTGTTTGGACGGTAGCATATCATAAGCACAGAAGCATCTCACTACTTCTTTACCTGTTGCAGTGCCTTTGAGGTCCTATATACTCTAAGGGCATGTTAACTCTACAGATCCTAGAGCATCATAGCCATGGCATAGCCCATGTGAATGCAGCCTGCACCGACAGGAGTTTCTCTATTGGTGTACAAATGCTGTGCAAGGAAGCTGTGTCTATACTAGGGGTTTTGCTGGCATTGCTGTGTTGGTCAAGGGTGGGGTTTTTTCCACACTCCTGAACACCATAGTTATGTCAACCTAAATGTAAGTGTAGATCAGGCCTAAAGCAGTACAATTCCCTGAGCCTGGATGCAGTTATATTGGTATAGAAGTGCTTATACTGGTACAGTTCATTCCCATTCAGGAAGAGGAATAAGCCAGGCTGGTAAAAGATACCTCTGTACCAGTATCGCTGCGTGCATGATGGGGGTTGTACAAGTATGCAGCATTCTGGGTTTTTGAGTACATAAGCCGTGGCCTCTGCACTTTGTCACCATTGGGGATTTCACACCAGTAATGTGTTGGATGGAAACTTCTATTTTCATTGTCTTTGGGGAACATGATGTTTTTCACTTGCTGTGGCCAATGCAGTACAAGGAAGTCCCTTAGGCTACTGCTCAAGTGTCCTGGATCATCTAGATTTAAGGAACTAAACTCAGCAGCAGCTGTTTCTTGCGTCTCCACCACACTCTTCTCTGAGCTACACTTTTTTTCAGGAATGTGCATGGTTACATCCATTTGAGATGGAGATATGGATGCTGCAATAGCTACAAGGTCACCTGCACTCTAACTGGAAGATCAGGCATCACCACTCACATCCTCACTGGGACCAGAAGGCTCACCATGAACATTTGTGTCTATGTATCTCAGCAGAGCTCCTTCTCAGGAGAGCATCCTTTGCTTTCTTTCTTTTTCTGAATGCTGCCCCAGAGGGGCGTTTTCTTCTTGCACTCATGACTGCAGTTCTGTGCCAGCTATACTGGCTCTCAACACTCAGTTGAAGGGGACAAATAAGCAGGCTGGTAGCAGGGCCTGAGTGAGGGAAGATATCAGCGTCTTAAGGGCCTCACTGGCTCCTACTACTACAGTTGACTGCCTGTTCTCCTCAAATGGGTTCAGGGAAGCAGCAGGAAACAGGAAGCTCCCTGAGAAGCTGGTGTAATCAGTCCAGGTTCCTGCAGGTGCTATAAAGGTAGAATAGTAGAATATCAGGGTTGGAAGGGACCTCAGGAGGTCATCTAGTCCAACCCCCTGCTCAAAGCAGGACCAATCCCCAATTAAATCATCCCAGCCAGGGCTTTGTCAAGCCTGACCTTAAAAACTTCTAAGGAAGGAGATTCTACCACCTCCCTAGGTAACGCATTCCAGTGTTTCACCACCCTCCTAGTGAAAAAGTTTTTCCTAATACCCAATCTAAACCTCCCCCACTGCAACTTGAGACCATTACTTCTTGTCCTGTCCTCTTCTACCACTGAGAATAGTGTAGAACCATCCTCTCTGGAACCACCTCTCAGGTAGTTGAAAGCAGCTATCAAATCCCCCCTCATTCTTCTCTTCTGCAGACTAAACAATCCCAGTTCCCTCAGCCTCTCCTCATAAGTCATGTGTTCCAGACCCCTAATCATTTTTGTTGCCCTTCGCTGGACTCTTTCCAATTTATTCACATCCTTCTTGTAGCGTGGGGCCCAAAACTGCACACAGTACTCCAGATGAGGCCTCACCAGTGTCGAATAGAGGTACATAAGAGGCTCCTCCTCCTCCTCTCTCTCCCAGAAACTCCTGCTGCTTTCTGTTATTCCCTCTCACCTTTTCTCCTGCCTGCCTGTTCTGTCTCTTGTGCCCTCCTTCCTCCAGCACAGCGCTCCCCCATCTCTGTGTATCTAGAGCAGAGAGAATACATATGCGCCAGCAGCAGACACAATTTTCTACACTCTAGGTCCTAGTGGCACCCCCCGCCCAGTCTGGCACCTGAGGCAGCTGCCTCAGTTCACCTCATGGTAAGGCCAGCCCTGCTAGCTAGCAACGGACAACCTGAGAAACATGACAGCAAGAGAGGAGACTTCTCTTTTATTTACAAGGGGGATTCAGAGTCAGCTTTATAATGAGACCATGGTTGCAACCTTAACTGTACAGAGGCCGTCACCTCTCCATAATTACATGTCCTTCTGCTCCACAAATGCAGGCCTCTGCTGCTTCAGCTGAAGCTAAAGCGTTGTTTGCTGTCACCTATGTATGGACAGATGGACACACTCTCTCTCGCTTTCTCACTGCCACTGAAGTCAATAGGAAGAAATTCCTGTTGACTTCAGTAGAAGCAGGACTAGGCCTAAAGCTATCTGTCACAAAAATCTGTATTAAAACTTTGCTTAATTACAAGCATTCTTTTTCAAATCTAGCCTGCACATACATTTTCAAGGAGCCTTTGCTATATGAAAAGTTTGCAGGGGTCGGAACAAGCCACTAGGTGCACAGAAACATCAGACATATGTTGAAATATTTCTGTAATCTGCAATGGTGGCTCACTGGTTGAGACAGGCAGATAAGTCGGTTGGGGGGACACTGAGGCTTAATACTGAGGAGCTTATGAGTGAGTGTTCCCCAGCTAGTCAACGGAGCTCACCAGGGTGATGTGAAAGCCTGGGAGGGGGTGAGGCTGGGTGATGAATGCTGATTGAAAGAGGTGACATTTACCTTGCCAAACAATCAAAATCACGAAGAGCCTTCCAAGTAACTGAGGTGCTGTGGCCTTTCTATTTCTGCAGCATAACAGCGACAGCAGCAAGCATAGGTGCAGCGGGAATCCCCCAATCAGGGCTCGTTACAATGGTCATTGTACTAACCTCTGTTGGCCTGCCCACGGATGACATCACACTGATCATTGCAGTTGACTGGGCTTTGTAAGTACTTTTTCCCCATATCCTGTGTTGCTGCTTTTAGTCTTCAGGACAGTGACCCCTAGGTATTTTGACTATGCAAATATAACTACAGTAGTTCTAACGGACGTGGCTGGAGTCTAGGGGACATAGAACACGGCATGGAACGAGGAACTCTGCATTGTGTTCTTGTCTTTGCCACGGACTCCTTGTGACACCCTCAGGAAATCGCTGAAGCACAATTTTCTTAAGTGGCTGGTAATTTATGGGGCCAACCTTTTTGAATGCCCAGCTTGGGCCTGATTTTAGACGTTCCATTTGGCTGGAATCATGTTCAGCCCTGATGAAGGTCAGGCTCCAGGCTCAGTGCCCAATTTTGAAAATGTGGCCGATGTATCTCTTTGATGCAGGTTGTGATCCATTTGGTGATGGCGTGTCATGGGCTTTCCTAGAGCCCCCAAATAGAACGAAGAGGAATTCTTCCTTCCTAAAACATTCTGACCCATTTAGGTACATTCTCAAGACTCACCTGAGGTTGAGAACATGCCAAATTCTCTTCTTCCTAGTGTGAGGACAGGAACTAGGGAGAGAAAATTCCTTGGTTTGAGTGGAAGGGACAAAACTAGGAGAACAGAGCATGAACTTGTCGCTGTGGAACATCAGATGGGCAGGATTGCTAGTTCCCTTATTCACCAGAAATACCTCCTAAGTGTGAGGAACTGGAGGTCAGAGCAGGACAAGGGTATGAAGGAGGGATCACTTAACTTTTGAATACCAAGTTAAAACCTCAAAGTGCCACCAGAAACCTGATGGTGGGGCTGAAGGGAGGAAAGAGACTATCCTAAGAAAGTTGGACATGAGGCCCATAAGCGACTAAGAGCAGAGGCATGAACTTTTAGGGAACTAGGTGCTAACCCCTCAGTAAACTGTGACTGTAAGAAATGCTCAATGAAATTTTGGCTCCCCTAGCTGACGTCCCTCTACCAGTACACCATGCCAGGGATGGACCATCCTGGTAGCACGCAAAGGAGGTACTCTTATGAGATTGAGGTATTGTCTGAGTCATCCAGTCAGAGGTGCTCAGCTCCTTCAGGTCTGCTCTGTTACTGATCATACATACAGAGGCACCTAGAGCTCCCAGGGCTGGGTGTACCACAAGCCGTTTCTGAAGGTCTAGGCAGGTAGACGGAGGGTGTTGAGCCCATCTGGACAATCTTAGCAGGGTGACCCCAGCTCACTCCCAGTGCAGAATCTTCCCCAAACTGTGTGTCCTGAAATGGCCAGCCCTTTCCTGGACAGCTCAGAGAAACAATAAGGTTCATTTGACCCTCTAAAGACACAAAAACACATCACAGCTTATTAACTTAACTGGTAAATACACCCTTCTCTTTAAACACTGCACTGAGCTGGCTTATAGTAAAATAAACCAAATTCATTAACAATAGGACATAGGTTAAGTGATGCTCAGTAAAAGGAATGAAGTCAGAAAGGGTTACAAGCAAATAAAAGAGAACACACACATCTAGAAGTCTAAAACTTCTAAAGTATAAAAATATTGCTCGGGCATGCAGGAGTGAAATCAGGAAGGCCAAATCACACCTGGAATTGCGGCTAGCAAGAGATGTGAAGAGTAACAAGAAGGGTTTCTTCAGGTATGTTAGCAACAAGAAGAAAGTCAAGGAAAGTGTGGGCCCCTTACTGAATGAGGGAGGCAACCTAGTGACAGAGGATGTGGAAAAAGCTAATAAAAAAGGCTTTTTTTGCCTCTGTCTTCACGAACAAGGTCAGCTCCCAGACTACTGCACTGGGCAGCACAGCATGGGGAGGAGGTGACCAGCCCTCTGTGGAGAAAGAAGTGGTTCGGGACTAATTAGAAAAGCTGGATGAGCACAAGTTGCAGTGGGGGAGGTTTAGATTGGATATTAGGAAAAACTTTTTCACTAAGAGGGTGGTGAAACACTGGAATGCATTACCTAGGGAGGTGGTAGAATCTCCTTCCTTAGAGGTTTTTAAGGTCAGGCTTGACAAAGCCCTGGCTGGGATGATTTAACTGGGAATTGGTCCTGCTTTGAGCAGGGGGTTGGACTAGATGACCTTCTGGGGTCCCTTCCAACCCTGATATTCTATGATTCTAAGTCCATGGGGCTGGATGCACTGCATCCGAGAGTGCTAAAGGAGTTGGCGGATGTGATTGCAGAGCCATCGGCCATTATTTTTGAAAACTCATGGCAATCGGGGGAGGTCCCGGACGACTGGAAAAAGGCTAATGTAGTGCCCATCTTTAAAAAAGGGAAGAAGGAGGATCCGGGGTACTACAGGCCAATCAGCCTCACCTCAGTCCCTGGAAAAATCATGGAGCAGGTCCTCAAGGAATCAATTGTGAAGCACTTAGAGGAGAGAAAAGTGATCAGGAACAGTCAGCATGGATTCACCAAGGGCAAGTCATGCCTGACTAATCTAATTGCCTTCTATGATGAGGTAACTGGCTCTGTGGATGAGGGGAAAGCAGTGGACGTGTTGTTCCTTGACTTTAGCAAAGCTTTTGACACAGTCTCCCACAGTATTCTTGCCAGCAAGTTAAAGAAGTATGTGCTGGATGAATGGATGATAAGGTGGATAGAAAGCTGGCTAGATTGTCAGGCTCAACAGGTAGTGATCCATGTCTAGAGGGCAGCCGGTATCAAGTGGAGTGCCCCAAGGGTCGGTCCTGGGGCCTGTTTTGTTTAATATCTTCATAAATGATCTGGAGGATGGTGTGGGTTGCACCCTCAGCAAGTTTGCAGATGACACTAAACTGGGAGGAGAATAGATACGCTGGAGGGTAGGGATAGGATACAGAGGGCCCTAGACAAATTAGAGGATTGGGCCAAAAGAAATCTGATGAGGTTCAACAAGGACAAGTGCAGAGTCCTGCAATTAGGACGGAAGAATCCCATGCACCGCTACAGACTAGGGACCGAATGGGGACCAGTTCTGCAGAAAAGGACCTAGGGGTTACAGTGTACGAGAAGCTGGATATGAGTCAACAGTGTGTCTTTGTTGCCAAGAAGACCAATGGCATTTTGGGATGTATAAGTAGGGGCATTGCCAGCAGATCGAGGGACGTGATGTTCCCCTCTATTCGACATTGGTGAGGCTCCATCTGGAATTTTGGGCCCCACACTACAAGAAGGATGTGGAAAAATTGGAAAACGTCCGGCGGAGGGCAACAAAAAATGATTAGGGGACTGGAACACATGACTTATGAGGAGAGGCTGAGGGAACTGCGATTGTTTAGTATGCAGAAGAGAAGAATGAGGGGGGATTTGATAGCTGCTTTCAACTACCTGAAAGGGGGTTCCAAAGAGGATGGATCTAGACTATTCTTAGTGGTAGCAGATGACAGAGCAAGGAGTAATGGTCTCAAGCTGCAGTGGGGGAGGTCTAGGTTGGATATTAGGAAAAACTTTTTCACTAGGAGGGTGGTGAAACATTGGAATGCGTTACCTAGGGAGGTGATGGAATCTCCTTCCTTAGAAGTTTTTAAGGTCAGGCTTGACAAAGTCCTGGCTGGGATGATTTAGTTGGGGATTGGTCCTGCTTTGAGCAGGGGGTTGGACTAGATGACCTCCTGAGGTCCCTTCCAACCCTGGTATTCTATGATTCTATGAAAATTTAATCTAGCAACATACAAGCTTGTTCAAGATGGTTTCTCTCACTAGTCATTCTTCCCAGTCATGGCTGACTGTCCCTCAGCCAGGACTGTCCACAAAAGCACAAGGTGCTAGCTTCCCTTGTCTTCTTATGTGAAAGACCTTTGTCTAAGTGTGTTTCTCACCAATATTCAGTTCCAGAGACAAGGTCCCCCCACACTGAAGGGCCCATCTTTCTCAGCTTGCAAGAACTCTGGCCTATTTGTTTGTCTAGTGACAGATGCCAAAGAGTCCCTGTAGCCCTTCCTATGAGGTTTCCATTCCCCTGTATGATTTCTATGTAAATGGGGCTTCCATTGTTTGATTCTATCATGCTTAATTTACATAGGAGACAGGTCGTTAGCTGTGACAATTCCTCCTATCTGGGCAGTCAGCACAGCCTAACATCAATGAGTATCTATAATTCCTTATATAGTGTTAATACATACATTTCATAATAACGAGGAGTCCTTGTGGAACCTTAGAGACTAAATCTATTTGGGCATAAGTTTTCATGGGCTAAAACCCACTTCATCAAATGTATGGATTGAAAAATACAGTAAGCAGTGTATATATTACAGCACACAAAAAGATGGGAGTTGCCTTACCAAGTGGGGGGGGGGTCAGTGCTAACGAGGCCAATGCAATCAAGGTGGATGTCGCCCATTCCTAACAGTTGACAAGAAGGTGAGTGTCAACAGAGGGAAAATTACTCTTTGTAGTGACCCATCCACTCCCAGTCTTTATTCAGGCCTAATTTGATGGTGTCCAATTTGCAAATTAATTCCAGTTCTGTAGTTTCTTGTTGGAGTCTGTTTTTGAAGTTTTTTTGTTGAAGAATTGCCACTTTTAAGTCTGTTGTTGAGTATCTAGGGAGATTGAAGTGTTCTCCTCCTGGTTTTTGAAGGTTAACAATTCTTGATGTCTGATTTGTGTCCATTTATTATTTTGTGTAGAGACTGTCCGGTTTGGCCAATGTACATGGAAGACTGGCATTGCTCCATATATCACATTGGTAGATGTGCAGGTGAACGAGCCCTTGATGGTGTGGCTGATGTGGTTAGGTCCTATGATAGTGTCCCTTGAATAGATATGCGGACAGAGTTGGCAACGGGGTTTGTTGCAGGGATTGGTTCTTGGGTTAGTGTTTTTGTTGTGTGGTGTGTGGTTGCTGGTAAGTATTTGCTGCTTCAGGTTGGGGGGCTGTCTGTAAGCAAGGACTGGCCTGTCTCCCAAGGTCTGTGAGAGTGAGGGATTGTCCTTCAGGAGAGGTTGTAGATCCTTGATGATGCGCTGGATACGTTTTAGTTGGGGGCTATAGGTGACAGCTGGTGGCGTTCTGTTACTTTCTTTGTTGGGCTTGTCTTGTAGTAAGTGACTTCCTGGTACCCTTCTGGATCTGTCAATCTGTTCCTTCACTTCACCATGTGCGTATTGTAGGTTTAAGAACACTTGATAGAGATCCTGTAGGTGTTTGTCTGTGTCTGAGTAAATGGCGCAAACGTGATTGTATCTTAGAACTTGGCTGTAGACGATGGATCGTGTGACGTGGTCTGGATGAAAGCTGGAGGCATATAGGTAAGTATAGTGGTCAGTAGGTTTCTGGAATAGAGTGGTCTTTATGTGACCATTGCTTATTAGCACTGTAGTGTCCAGGAAGTGGATCTCTTGTGCGGACTGGTCCAGGCTGAGGTTGATGGTGGGGTGGAAACTGTTGAAATCCTGGTGGAATTCCTCAAGGGCCTCCTTCCCATGGGTCCAGATGATGAAGATGTCATCAATGTAGCGCAAGTTGAGTAGGGGCGTAAGGGGACAAGAGCTGAGGAAGCGCTGTTCTAAGTCAGCCATAAAAATGTTGGCATACTGCGGGGCCATGCGGGTACCCATAGCAGTGCAGCTGATTTGAAGGTATAAATTGTCCCCAAATCTGAAATAGTTGTGGGTGAGGACAAAGTCACACAGTTCAGCCACCAGGTTTGCTGTGACATTATTGGGGGAAACTGTTCCTGACAGCATATAGTCCATCTGTGTGTGGAATGTTGGTGTTGAGAGCTTCTATGCATTGTAACATTCAATAACCAGTAGGAGAACACTTCAATCTCTCTGATCACTCAAACTTAAAAGTGGCAATTAAACAAAAAAACTTCAAAAACAGACTTGAACGAGAAACTGCAGAATTGGAATTCATTTGCAAACTGGACACCCCCAAATTAAGCCTGAATAAAGACTGGGAGTGGATGGGTCACTACAAAAAGTAATTTTCCCTCTGCCGATACTCACACCATCTTGTCAACTGTTGGGAATGGGCGATGTCCACCCTGATTGCATTGGCCTCATGAACACTACAAAAGTAATTTTCCCTGATATTCACCTCCTCTTGTCAACTGTTGAGAATAGGCCACTTCCACCTTAAATGAATTGGCCTCGTTAGCACTGACCCCCACTTGGTAAGGCAACTCCCATCTTTTCATGTGCTGTAATATATATACACTGCTTACTGTATTTTCTACTCCATGCATCTGATGAAGTGGGTTTTAGCCCACGAAAGCTTATGCTCAAATAAATTTGTTAGTCTCTAAGGTGCCACAAGGACTCCTCTTCGTTTTTGCTGATACAGCCTAGCATGGCTCCCACTCTGAAACATTTAATAATGTTATTAATCACCAGTGTGTCACAACTTTCAGAAAAGACTTCACTCTAAACATGTGTATAATACAGTAATGCAGCATACAATCAGTTGATTCAATTGCTTATCACTTGAGATTCAGCCCTCCCTCCCCCATCTTCGTAGAGCAGCCCACCTTCTAAATGGATTCTGAAAAGTAAAACTCAGACCAAGCATCTCTCTCCTGCCTGGTGTAGCTGCCATGCTGTCTTCTCTCCCACTTGTTAGTGTGATGAGTCAGTTTACTGCTTATATGTAAATTCCTTTGTTTAGGACAGACCTGTTTAACAACTCCCCATGACACACCTGGTTTGAACAGTTATCATTCCAGCATGTCTCTAACTCTTAATACCCATCATGTACACACATCACATGTGGGAGAGGGACAGCTCAGTGGTTTGAGCATTGGCCTGCTAAACCCAGGGTTGTGAGCTCAATCCTTGAGGGGGCCATTTAGGGATCTGGGGCAAAAATTGGAATTGGCCCTGCTTCGAGCGGGGGGTTGGACTAGATGACCTCCTGAGGTCCCTTCCAACCCTGAGATTCTATGATCACACAAGAATATTAATGACCAGTGACTTATTAGTTTTCAAAGATACCTCACAAGGCACATTTTGTACAAAGATTATTACAATAATGTGTAGGGTGTGAATATGTGTCGCAATAACAAAGTCTGAGCACAAAACTATCCTGCCAAGAAGGGAGAGGACAAACCACAGTGGGCACAATGGGGCTTGCAGAGCTGAGGTCTCTGACTGATCCAGCTTCCCAAGTGTTTCTTCCAATAGTAGGATCCTGCTTTGTCAACCAGTATCTAGTCTATACAGATTAGTTCATGTGAGGGGCAATGGGTAATTATCTTGTCATTTACCATTATGCTCAGTGATTTGAATACTGCAGACTCATGGACTGCCTGTGTAAGTCTCCCAATTAACTATAATAACTTAAGAAAAAAACCTGGGCATCATTGTAAGACAGCTCAATGAAGATCTCTGCTCAGCGTGAAACTTTCAGATTAGATGACCACTTTGATATGGATGTCCTACAGTCATTGTTTAACCGAGCATCCACCTCCAAGCAAACAGGCAACCGTGAACGACTGGTTGCTTACCTTACAGTAACTGATTCTTCCAGATGTTTTGTCCACATGGATTCCACAGTCTGCCCTCCTTCCCATGACTAGAGTGACTCTGGCATTCTGTATTGGCAAAGCACCTGAGGGACTCTTGGACCTGCTTTATGCTGTTAGCTGGGGATGAGAGAGGACATGAGCCCCCATGGACTCTGCTGGCTGAAAGAATCTGATCTCATACACATGTGCATCAAGATTAGAAAACACATGGACAATCATATCTTCATAAATGATCTGAAGGATGGTGTGGATTGCACTCTCAGCAAATTTGCGGATGATACTAAACTGGGAGGAGTGGTAGATACGCTGGAGGGCAGGGATAGGATACAGAGGGACCTAGACAAATTGGAGGATTGGGCCAAAAGAAATCTGATGAGGTTCAATAAGGATAAGTGCAGGGTCCTGCACTTAGGACGGAAGAACCCAATGCACAGCTACAGACTAGGGACCGAATGGCTAGGCAGCAGTTCTGCAGAAAAGGACCTAGGGGTGACAGTGGACGAGAAGCTGGATATGAGTCAGCAGTGTGCCCTTGTTGCCAAGAAGGCCAATGGCATTTTGGGATGTATAAGTAGGGGCATAGCGAGCAGATCGAGGGACGTGATCGTTCCCCTCTATTCGACATTGGTGAGGCCTCATCTGGAGTACTGTGTCCAGTTTTGGGCCCCACACTTCAAGAAGGATGTGGATAAATTGGAGAGAGTCCAGCGAAGGGCAACAAAAATGATTAGGGGACTGGAACACATGAGTTATGAGGAGAGGCTGAGGGAACTGGGATTGTTTAGTCTGCGGAAGAGAAGAATGAGGGGGGATTTGATAGCTGCTTTCAACTACCTGAGAGGTGGTTCCAGAGAGGATGGTTCTACACTATTCTCAGTGGTAGAAGAGGACAGGACAAGGAGTAATGGTCTCAAGTTGCAGTGGGGGAGGTTTAGGTTGGATATTAGGAAAAACTTTTTCACTAGGAGGGTGGTGAAACACTGGAATGCGTTGCCTAGGGAGGTGGTGGAATCTCCTTCCTTAGAAGTTTTTAAGGTCAGGCTTGACAAAGCCCTGGCTGGGATGATTTAATTGGGGATTGGTCCTGCTTTTGAGCAGGGGGTTGGACTAGATGACCTCCTGAGGTCCCTTCCAACCCTGATATTCTATGATATTCTATGATCACTTGAAGAGGAATGGGACTGCATATGTTAGAGAAGAGACAAATAAGACGGGACATGACAGAGATATAGAGGGCAGAAATTATGCTTATTCATAGGTTTTAAGTAAAGAAGGGGGACCACTATGGTCACAGTCTGATTTCCTGCACAACTCAAGCCATAGATTTTCACTCAGTAATTTCTGCTTCAAGACCAAAAACCTGTGGGTGAATTAGAACATATCTGTTGGATGACTAAGTGATTGAGAAACCACCATATCCCTTGATAAACTGTTCCTAGGGTAAATTACACTCAAAATTTTGCATCCTGTTTTCAGTTTAAATTTTTTTAATCCAATTTTCAGCCATTGAATCTTGTTGTGCCCCACTCTGTTAAAGAGCACTGTAGAATCAAGGCTTGTCTAGACAGGGACAATCAAAAAAGTTAATTCAAATTAACTTTTAAAGTGGATTAAATGGCATTAAACCCTTGGGTGGACACTCTCGTTCAGAATTAGAGTGGCTTTAGCTTAATTTGCTTAAACCAAGGGCTGGTTTACATTTAAAATGCTGCAGCAACACAGCTGCTCTGCTGTAATTACCTGCTCCAACAGAAGGGGTTCTCCTGTCGGCGTAGATAACCCACCACCCCGACAGGCAGTAGCTGGGTCGAGAATTTTCCCATTTACCTAGTGCTGTCTACACCATGGGTTTGGTCAGTTTAACTGCATCACTCAGGGGGTTGTGGATTTTTCACAAATCCTACAGACCTAATTGCCTCATGTAGACCAGGCCTAAATCAAATTAAGTCCACTTTATTTCCGAATATGAACATGCACACAGGTGTTTAATGCAGTTTAACTAATCCATTTTAAACTCACACCTTTAGTTAATTCAGCTCAATTTTCCCGAGTGTCCCTATGTAAACAAGACCTTAGATGTCTTCTCCTTGTTCAAGTATGTACAGACCATGACCAGATCATATCTTAGGGCTTTTCTACACTGGCAGTTTGCAGCGCTGCAACTTTCTCACTCAGGGGTGTGAAAAAACACCCCATGAGCACAGAAAGTTTCAGCGCTATAACAGGCCAGTGTAGACAGTACAACAGCACTGGGAGCCGTGCTCAGCAGTTGACAAGAAGGGGTGAATACCAAAGGAGGGAAAATTACTTTTGTAGCGCTAACAAGGCCAACGCAATGAAGGGAGGGAGTTGGCAGATGTGATTGCAGAGCCATTGTCTTTGAAAATTCATGGCAATTGGGGGAGGTCCCAGACGATTGGAAAAAGGAAAATATAATGCCCATCTTTAAAAAGGGGACGATGGAGAATCTGGGGACTATAGACCAGTCAGCCTCACTTCAGTCCTCAGCAAAATCATGGAGCAGGTCCTCAAGGAATCCATTTTGTAGCACTTGGAAGAGAGGAAGGTAATAAGGAACAGTTAACATGGATTCACCAAGGGCAAGTCATGCCTGACCAACCTGATTGCCTTCTATGATGAGATAACTGGCTCTGTGGATATGGTGAAAGCGGTGGACGTGATATATCTTGACTTCAGCAAAGCTTTTGATATGGTCTCCCACAGTATTCTTACCAGCAAGTTAAAGAAGTATGGATTGGACGAATGGACTATAAGGTGGATAGAAAGCTGGCTAAATTGTCAGGCTCAACAGGTAGTGATCAATGGCTCGATGTCTAATTGGCAGCTGGTATCAAGCGGAGTGCCCCAGGGGTCAGTCCTGGGGCTGGTTTTGTTCAACATCTTTATTAAATGATCTGGATGATGGAATTAATTGCACCCTCAGCAAGTTCGCAGATGACACTAAAATGGGGGAGATGTGAGTACGCTGGAGGGTAGGGATAGGGTCCAGAGTGACCTAGACAAATGAGAGGATTGGGCCAAAAGAAATCTGATGAGGTTCAACAAGGACAAGCGCAGAGTCCTGCACTTAGGACGGAAGAATCCCATGCACCGCTACAGGCTGGGGACAGACTGGCTAAGCAGCATTTCTGCAGAAAAGGACCTGGGGATTACAGTGGACAAGAAGCTGGATATGAGTCAACAGTGTGCCCTTGTTGCCAAGAAGGCCAATGGCATATTGGGCTGTATTAGTAGGAGCATTGCCAGCAGATTATTCCCCTCTATTCAGCATTGGCGAGGCCACACCCGGAGTATTGCGTCCAGTTTTGGTCCCCCCACTACAGAAGGGATGTGGACAAATTGGAGAGAGTCCAGCGGAGGGCAACGAAAATGATCAGGGGGCTGGGGCCCATGACTTACAAGGAGAGTCTGAGGGAACTGGGCTTATTTAGTCTGCAGAAGAGAAGAGTGAGGGGGGAATTTGATAGCAGCCTTCAATTACCTGAAACCGTCACCTACAGCCCCCAAGTAAAACCTCTCCAGTGCATCATCAAGGATCTACAACCTATCCTGAAGGACGACCCTTCACTCTCACAGACCTTGGGAGACAGCCCAGTCCTCGCTTACAGACAGCCCCCCAACCTGAAGCAAATACTCACCACACAACAAAAACACTAACCCAAGAACCAATCCTTGCAACAACCCATGTTGCCAACTCTGCCCGCATATCTATTCAAGGAACACCAACAAAGGACCTAACCACATCAGCCACACAATCAAGGGCTCATTCACGTGCACATCTACCAATGTGATATACGCCATCATGTGCCAGCAATGCCAGTCTTCCATGTACATTGGCCAAAACGGACAGTCTCTACACAAAATAATAAATGGACACAAATCAGACATCAAGAATTGTTAACCTTCAAAAACCAGGAGGAGAACACTTCAATCTCCCTAGATACTCAACAACAGACTTAAAAGTGGCAATTCTTCAACAAAAAAACTTCAGAAACAGACTCCAACGAGAAACTGCAGAGCTGGAATTAATTTACAAACTGGACACCATCAAATTAGGCCTGAATAAAGACTGGGAATGGATGGGTTACTACAAAAAGTAATTTTCCCTCTGCTGATACTCTCACCTTCTTGTCAACTGTTGGAAATGGGCCACCTTGATTGCATTGGCCTCATTAGTACTACAAAAGTAATTTTCCCTCCCTTGGTATTCAACCCTTCTTGTCAACTATTGAGAATAGGCCACTTCCTCCTTAACTGAATTGCTCGTTAGCACTGACCCCCCTTCCCCTCCCGCTTGCTAGGGCAACTCCCATCTTTTTAGGTGCTATAATACTGTATTTTTCACTCCATGCATCTGATGAAGTAGGTTTTAGCCCATGAAAGCTTATGCCCAAATAAATGTGTTAGTCTCTAAGGTGCCACAAGGACTCCTGGTTGTTTTTGCCGATACAGCCTAACATGGCTACCACTCTGAAACCTCAAAAAGAAAAGGAGTCCTTGTGGCACCTTAGAGACTAACAAATTTATTTGAGCATAAGCTTTCGTGAGCTACAGCTCACTTCATCGGATGCATTCAGTGGAAAATACAGTGGGGAGATTTTTCCACTGAATGCATCCGATGAAGTGAGCTGTAGCTCACGAAAGCTTATGCTCAAATAAATTTCTTAGTCTCTAAGGTGCCACAAGTCCTCCTTTTCTTTTTGTGGATACAGACGAACACACGTCTGCTACTGTGAAAACTGTAATCTGTAACCTATCATTTAAATCATCTTCTGTACCTGATGACTGGAGGATGGCTAATGTGACACCAATTTTTAAAAAGGGCTCCAGAGGTGATCCCGGCAATTACAGGCCTGTAAGCCTGACTTCACTACTGGGCAAACTGCTTGAAAAACTGTAATAAAGAACAATATTGTCAGACAGAGATGAACATAATTTGTTGGGGAAGAGTCAACATGGTTTTAGTAAAGGGAAATCATGCCTCATCAATCTACTAGAATTCTTTGAGGGGGTCAACAAGCATGTGGACCAAGGAGATCCAGTGGATATAGTGTACTTAGATTTTCAGAAAACCTTTGACAAGGTCCCTCACCAAAGGCTCTTATGCAAAGTAAGCTGCCACAGGATAAGAGGGAAGGTGCTCTCATGGATTGGTAACTGGTTAGATAGGAAACAAAGGGTAGGTATAAATGGTCAGTTTTCAGAACTGAGAGAGGTAAATAGTGGTGTCCTCCAGGGGTCTGTTCTGGGACCAGTTATATTCAATATATTCATAAATGATCTGGAAAAAGGGGTAAACTGTGAGGTGGCAAAATTTGCAGATGATACAAAATCACTAAAGATATTTAAGACCCAGGCAGACTGCAAAGAGCTACAAAAGGATCTCTCAAAACTGGGTGACTGGGCAACAAAATGACAGGTTAAATTTAATGTTGATAAACATTGGAAAGCACAATCTCAATTATACATATAAAATGATGGGGTCAAAATTAGCTGTTACCACTCAAGAGAGAGATCTTGGAGTCATTGTGGATAGTTCACTGAAAATATCCACTCAATGTGCAGTGGCAGTCAAAAAAGCGAATAGAATGCTGGGAATAATTAACAAAGGGATAGATAATAGGACTGAAAATATGTTGCCTCTATATAAATCCATGGTACACCCACATCTTGAATAGTGTGTGCAGATGTGGTCACCCCATCTCAAAAAAGACATTTTGGAATTGGAAAAGGTTCAGAAAAGGGCAACAAAAATCATAGAATCATAGAATATCAGGGTTGGAAGGGACCTCAGGAGGTCATCTAGTCCAACCCCCTGCTCAAAGCAGGACCAATCCCCAATTAAATCATCCCAGCCAGGGCTTTGTCAAGCCTGACCTTAAAAACTTCTAAGGAAGGAGATTCTACCACCTCCCTAGGTAACGCATTCCAGTGTTTCACCACCCTCCTAGTGAAAAAGTTTTTCCTAATATCCAACCTAAACCTCCCCCACTGCAACTTGAGACCATTACTCCTTGTCCTGTCCTCTTCTACCACTGAGAATAGTGTAGAACCATCCTCTCTGGAACCACCTCTCAGGTAGTTGAAAGCAGCTATCAAATCCCCCCTCATTCTTCTCTTCCGCAGACTAAACAATCCCAGTTCCCTCAGCCTCTCCTCATAACTCATGTGTTCCAGACCCCTAATCATTTTTGTTGCCCTTCGCTGGACTCTCTCCAATTTATCCACATCCTTCTTGTAGTGTGGGGCCCAAAACTGGACACAGTACTCCAGATGAGGCCTCACCAATGTGGAATAGAGGGGGACGATCACGTCCCTCGATCTGCTCGCTATGCCCCTACTTATACATCCCAAAATGCCATTGGCCTTCTTGGCAACAAGGGCACGCTGCTGACTCATATCCAGCTTCTCGTCCACTGTCACCCATAGGTCCTTTTCCGCAGAACTGCTGCCTAGTCATTCGGGCCCTAGTCTGTAGCTGTGCATTGGGTTCTTCTGTCCTAAGTGCAGGACCCTGCACTTATCCTTATTGAACCTCATCAGATTTCTTTTGGCCCAATCCTCCAATTTGTCTAGATCCCTCTGTATCCTATCCCTGCCCTCCAGTGTATCTACCACTCCTCCCAGTTTAGTATCATCCGCAAACTTGCTGAGAGTGCAATCCACACCATCCTCCAGATCATTTATGAAGATATTGAACAAAACCGGCCCCAGGACCGACCCTTGGGGCACTCCACTTGACATCGGCTGCCAACTAGACATGGAGCCATTGATCACTACCTGTTGAGCCCGACAATCTAGCCAACTTTCTACCCACCTTGCCAACCCAATCTACCCAATCTAGCCAACTTTCTACCCACCACTAAAATGATTAGGGGCATGGAACAGCTTCCGTATGAGGAGAGATTAATAAGACTGGGACTTTTCAGCTTGGAAAAGAGATGGATAAGGGAAGATATGATTGAGGTCTATAAAATCATGACTGGTGTAGAGAAAGTAGATAAGGAAATGTTATTTACTCCTTCTCATTACACAAGAACTAGGGGTCACCAAATGAAATTACTAGGCAGCAGGTTTAAAACAAATAAAAGGAAGTATTTCTTCACACAATGCACAGTCAACCTGTGGAACTCCTTGCCAGGGGATGTTGTGAAGGCCAAGACCATAAGAGGGTTCAAAAAAGAACTAGATAAATTCATGGAGGATAGGTCCAGCAATAGCTATTAGCCAGGATGGGCAGGAATGGTGTCCCTCGCCTCTGTTTGCCAGAAGCTGGGAATGAGTGACAGGTGATGGATCACTTGATGATTACCTGTTCTGTTCATTCCTTCTGGGGCACCTGGCTTTGGCCACTGTCAGAAGTCAGGATACTGGGCTAGATGGACCTTCGGTCTGACCCAGTAGGGCCATTCTTATGTTCTTATCTCTTCCTTAGGCCATACCCACACTACAAAAATTATGTCAACTTAAGTTACATTGCCATACAGCAGCCGCAGTTATTACATCGCTTGTGCGCGCTATGCTCCTTGTGTCGGCACACACCTCCTCACCAGGAGCGCTCATATTGATGCATAGTGCAGTGCACCGTGGCTTGGTATTTCACTGTGCAACTTGCCACCATGCAACACAGGATGTTTTGGGAAGTTTTTGCAATGCTTCATGAAGCAGAAACGGGTTGCACAGGTGTGACTGGGAGCATGGGGTCAACTTCCCATAATGAAGTGTTCTCCATCCCATAATTTCATCTGCATCCCATAGTATTTCACACCTCTTCAAAATCCCCATAAACCCATGTATCCCTCCTTACTGGCCACCATCTCTGACAGACACACAGAGTGTGCAGAGCTCTGCATTATTGTCATGAGCATTGCAAGCACAGGGTGCCTGATCTTGCAGTATCTGCAGAGCCCGAAGAGGAGCTGCGGGGAACACGACATTTCCTTGAAGACTAGATCGCTGTGGGACACAGACAGAAACAATTCAAGGTTGTTGGTGGCATTCATGGAGAAGCTGCGGATGGTGGAGCACCAGTTCTGGGCCTGAATAACAAGCACTGACTGGTGGAATTGCATTATCATGCAGGTTTGGGATGACTAGCAGTAGCTGAAGAATTTTCAGATGCACAAAGACACATTCCTGGATCTGTGTGCCGAACTTGCCCCAGCCTGCCAGCGCAAGGACACCAAAATGAGAGCTGCACTGACAGTAGAGAAGTGAGGGGCAATTGCACTGTGGAAATTTGCAATGCCCAATTGCTACGGGTCAGTGGGAAACCATCTGGGAGTTGGGAAATGCACAATGGAGGCCACTGTCATGCAAGTGTGCAGGGCCATTATGCACCTCCTGCTACGCAGGACACAGTGGATGGTTCGCAGCAATAAGCTTCGTGAACTTTGGAGGATCAATAGATGGCACACACATCTCTATTTTAACACCAGACCACCTTGCCACAGAGTACATCATGGTAATGCAACTGCTGGTGGATCACCGGGGATGCTTTACTGACATCAATGTGGGTGGGTCAGGGAAGGTGCATGCCGCAGGCATCTTTAAGAACACAGGACTGTGCAAAAAGCTGCAAGCAGGGACTTCCTTTCCCAACCAGCAGATTACCATGGGGAATGTTGAAATGCCAATAGTGATCCTGGGAGACCCAGCCTACCTCTTGTTCCCATGGCTCATGAAACTATACACTGGCCATCTTGACAGCACCAAGGAATGCTTCAAATATCAGCTCAGCAGGTGAAGAATAACAGTTGAATGTGCCTCTGGTTGTCTGAAGGGTCATTGTTTACTTACAAGATTGGACCTCAGTGAAAAAAAATCCCAATGGTGATAGCTGCCTGCTGTGTTCTGCATAATATCTGAGAGTCAAAGGGGGAAAGTTTCTACCGTGATGGAGCTGGAGCTGCTGTATACTGAATTTGAACAGCCAGATACAAGGGCTATTAGAAGGGTTCAGTGCAGAGCGATGTAGCTCAGGAAGGCTTTGAAAGAACATTTAAAAGTGAACCAGAACAGTGTGCTCTACCTGGCCTTGCTCTTTTGCAGCCTGCTACGATTCTTGTGGTGATTCTGTGTGTGTAGAAATAGAACATTGCCAATGCACCTATTATTATATAGTCTTGAATGAGGTTATGGTTTCTGTGACAAAATGAAGTAACAGGAAATTGGTGCTTATCAGACGTACTCAGCACCAGACAGCACATGTTGTGAACCAATAAAGATGAATTTTGTTCCAAAAAATGGATTTTTATTCTGTAATATGAACCAGGCAATTACAAAACCCTTTGAAACTTAATAAATTAAGGGAACAGAACTTATGAAGGGGCAAGAAAAAAACATTTTCATTTCAGGTACACATACACCAAGTATGGCTTTCACAGGTCAGTCTATGTGTAGCTGATGGTCTGTAACGTCCCTTGGGGTGGAGTGGTAGGGGTGTGCAGTGACCCAAGTTCCCTGTAAGCTGCGCGGACGCACAGCAGCCTACTTAGCACCGCGCAGGCGCTTAGGGAACCCGGCTGGGGACCTGCCCCCAACCTGCCATGCGAGGTCCCCCCCGTCCAAACTCACCCTGTGGACCGGACCCAGCCAGGGCCCTCCCCTGGCCCGGACCTGCTGGGGCCAGGGGAGGGGCACCTATCCTGCAGCCCCAGCCCTAGAGCGACAGGGACAGGTGCCTCTTCCACTCCAGCCCAGTTGCTGCTGCAAGGAGAGAGCACTGGGGCGGGGGGAGGGGGAGGAGGAGGGGGAAAGAGTTCTCTCTCCCTGCCATAGCCCCGGAGCACCCTCCTGCACCCCAAATCCTTCATCCCCAGCTCCACCCCAGAGCCTGCACCCCCTGCACTCAACCCTCTGCCCCCAGCCCTGAGCCCCTCATCCCCAGCCCTGCCCCAGAGCCTGCCCCCCCAGCCGGAGCCCTCACCCCCTGCACCCCAACCCTCTACCCCAGCCTTGAGCCCCCTCCCACAGGAACCCCTCGGCCCTACCCCCACCACATGAATTTTGTTGCGTGCACCAATATGAAGGTGATGTGTCACACATCACCTCCATAGTGGTGCACACAACAAAATTCAATCTGCACATGGGTGGGAAAAATTAGAGTGAACACTGGCATGAGGAATGTTGAGGGGGGTGAAGGTAGGAGACATTGAGTTCTCTATGGGCTGCAGAGGGAGGCGAGCACAGGATTTTTATACCTGCAGGTCTACCAGAGTCAGTGCAGCATCTCTGCTGCATGAGAAACCCCATTAAGTCCTAGTGCATCTCCCTCTCCTTTTCCTGCTTGGACTCCCAGGCCTTTCTCCTCTCAACTCTTCCTTCTCCATGCTGTCTGAAATGGTCATCCTCCAGACCCTGGTCTCATTCTCTGATGCAGCACAGGCTTGCATGATCTCCTGGAACATGCCAGCAAAAGTCCTCTTCTTTCTCTTCCTTATCTGGCTCAGGCTTTCTGCGGGTGTGGAGGAGACCCTGAAGGCCACAATGGCAGCAGCTGCAGATACAACACAGAGAGGTACCATTGTCAGTGTATTCACAATGGAAATCAAAACTTAGGATACTGAACTCCCCTTGCTTCCCAAAAGTTGTAAGCAGTACATTGTCACATCTGCTTAGGCTTGACAGACCACAGCACCAGTCACAGCATCCTGCCATTGTGAATGTGGCCCTCAGGGGGGGAGGAGGTAGGGGAAATGAGGGGGGAATAGCTCACAAGCCTGAGTATATGTGTATGGGGCAATGAGACTGAATACTAGCACCGTTTTCCACAGGCAGGGGTGATTTTAGCTGGTATCTCACTCCTGAGAGTGACAAAGGCAGACAGCACAGCTGCTATTTGCATCCTGAAGCCACCCAGGCCCTTCTTAAAAAAGTGAAGGAGAACCTGGGGAACTACAGATCGGTCAGCCACACCTCAGTCCCTGGAAAAATCATGGTGATCAGGAACAATCAACATGGATTCACCAAGGGCAAGTCATGCCTGACCAATCTGATTGCCTTCTATGATGAGATAACTGGCCCTATGAACATGGGGAAAGCAGTGGACATGATATATCTTGACTTTAGCAAAGCTTGAGATACGGTCTCCCACAGTATTCTTCCCAGCAAGTCAAAAAAGTATGGATTGGATGAATGGACTATAAGGTAGATAGAAAGCTGGCTCAACAGGTAGTGATCAACAGCTCGATGTCTAGTTGGCAGCCGGTATCAAGCAGAGTGACCCAGGAGTCAGTCCTGGAGCTGGTTTTACTCAACGTCTTTATTAATGATCTGGATGATGGGATTAATTACACCCTCAGCAAGTTCGCAGATGACACCAAGCTGGGGGGAGAGGTAGATACGCTGGAGGGTAGGGATAGGGTCCAGAGTGACCTAAACAAATTGGAGGACTGGGCCACAAGAAATCTGATGAGGTTCAACAAGGAGAAGTGCAGAGTCCTGCACTTAGGATGGAAGAATCCCATGCACTGCTACAGGCTGGGGACAGACTGGCTAAGCGGCAGTTCTGCAGACAAGGACCTGGGGATTACAGTGGACAAGAAGCTGGATATGAGTCAGCAGTGTGCCTTTGTTGTGAAGGCTTATGGCATATTGGGCTGCATTAGTAGGAGCATTGCCAGCAGATTGAGGGAAGTGATTATTCCCCTCTATTCGGCACTGGTGACGTCACATCTGGAGTACTGTGTCCAGTTTTGGGCCCCCCACTACGGAAAGAATGTGGACAAATTGGAGAGAATCCAGCAGAGGGCAATGAAAATGATCAGGGGGCTGGGGCCCATGACTTACGAGGAGAGGCTGAGGGAACTGGGCTTATTTAGTCTGCAGAAGAGAAGAGTGAGGGGGGATTTGATAGCAGCCTTCAACTACCTGAAGGGGGGTTTCAAAAATGATGGAGCTAGGCTGTTCTCAGTGGGGGCAGATGACAGAACAAGGAGCAACGGTCTCAAGTTGCAGTGGGGAAGGTCTAGGTTGGATATTAGGAAATATATTTCACTAGGAGGGTGGTGAAGCACTGGAATGGGTTACCTAGGGAGGTGGTGGAATTTCCATCCTTAGAGGTTTTAAAGGCCCTCCCCAGAAACCTTTAGTAGAGGATTGCAGAGTACCTCCATCCAAGTTCCACTGAGATCTCTACGAAGGATTCTGGGCACATAAACTGCTCCACGTGGCCCCTCTCTTGGCTGTTTCACTACCTCTTCTAGCACAAGTAAAAAAGGGTAAATCAACAGATGTGTCCTGTTACTTTGGGGGTTCCATCCCTGGAATTTCAAAGAAAATGGCATATTTACTAGAGGTTCCTTCCCCTGCATCAGGCTTCCCTCAGCAGGACTGTTGGGGCTGAGTGGTGGAGTCAAAAACATGTCCTGGCTCACCAGGCAGCTAGATTTCCCCGGTCGCCTGGCTCCCATATTCCTCCTCCACCTCCTCCTCACTGTTCATGGCAGGGGTCTGTGACTTGGGCTCACTTAAAGTATCCACAGGGCTCTTGGGGGTCATACTGAGATCTCCACCAAAGATAGCATGCAGCTCTTTGTAAAAGTGGCAGGTCTGCAGCTCCGCACCATATCAATTGTTGGCCTCTCTTGCCTTCTGGTATGCCTGCCCCAGCTCCTTGGCTTTCAGGAGGCACTGCCACTGGTCCTCTTGTAGCTCCTCTCCTGCTGTCCCTGAGTAATCTGCTCATAATGTCCACATTTCTGTGACTGGAGTGGAGCTGGGCTTGCACAGCCTCTTCTCCCACCAGGCCCAGGAGATGCAAAACCTCCTGTATACCCCAGGCAGGAGCACATCTGCAGCGTGTAGCCGGCGTGGTCAGCTGGGCAGTTACATTCAACCGTGAAGAGAGGCTAGGTGTGCTCGTCAAGCCAAGCAATCAGGGAAAAGAATTTCAAAAATGTGCACGGTTTTAAAAGGGAGGAGCAGCATATTGTCCACATGACCCTTGGGCAACTAATTCACAATGGCAACCAGAACAGCCATGTGGGGCATTGCGGGACAGCTCCTGGAGGCCAAGAACAGTTGATGTAAGTATCGTAGCATCTATGCTGATACTTCATCGACCTAACTACATCCACCCTGAATCTATGCTGCTTGGGGAGGTGGTGCTATTCAGTTGGTGTAGTGGGGCAGTTTCGGCAGAAGAAGCGAAATTTAAGTGTAGATACATCCATAGGGAGGTCTACATAAAAACTGTCTTGCGTCAACCTAACCATGAAGTGTAGACCAGGCCTTAGTTTAAAGGATTTAGGACCAGAAATCTTTCAATGGGAATTGCAATCCTAAAACTCCCTGAGGCATTTTAAGGAGCTTTATTGATTTTACCCAACTCTTGCATTGTAAAGTGTTTTCGAGACCTCAAATCTTGTAGCTCTTCTCTAAATCCTGTTTTCAACATCCTCTTTAAAAGCAGGAACACCAAAATTGAATACAGTATTCCAGTAGTAGTCCCATCAATACATATGCTAAGGTAATATCTACTTCTACTAATATAAGTAAAATTCTTATTTAAAAATATCTATAAATTTTTAGATTTTTGTAACTTTTAATTCACATTTTGATAAATCAAAAATGTAGGGCTCTATGACCTGGCAGTGTCCTTTTGAATAGCTGTTGCATGTTACTCCAGAGGCAGTCGCCTGGCAATGTTAGGTGAGACAAATCAGTGTACTGTGCGTGCATATATTTAAAGCACTTTGGGATCTCTTTGGGATAAAAGGTAGTATGGAAATGCAAGAGATTATTTATTTTGCTGGTGTTCTTGCAGGGGAAATCAGATTAATCTTCCCAATATTGATCACCATCAGCACTTTCACCAAAACTACTGGCTCTCACTGCTCTCTTTTCTTCTAGAGATCGACTTAGAACAATGACCAACGTCCTAGGTGATGCACTGGCTGCGGGCATCATAGCACATGTCTGCCAGAAAGATTTTGCACCAAAGCCAGAAAAAGTACGTATATCCATTTGGGAGAAAAAAAGAGGGGTGCCGGAGCTAAAATCAAATACAAAAACTGTGGGCAGGTCAGGGAGCAGAATTAAGAGTAGATCTTTCTTGTTTTTGCAGCAAGATCCAGTGAGCAACACAGAGAAGCTTTCTTCTGCCGAGAACTCCCTTCTCCAGCCCAAAGACCACGTGATGGAAATGATTGTAGAAACGTTGTCTGAACGAACAGGAGTTAATTACAATATCTGCCAGGTGTAATGGCCATAGCATTTTCATTCCCAGGAAGAGGATTTTGGTGCTAACACGTAGCCACTCTACTCTGTGTGTACATGTGGGCCTTACTGTGCACAAAAAAGGCAGAAAAATCCATTTTTGGGAGGCTTCGAAGAGCTACAGCAGCACAACTGCACTGGCCAGAAGTTAAACAGGAAGCAGTAGCGCCAACTGCTTGAGGCTTTAACCTGCGAGGCCTCATCTATGAAGTCGTTGTCTTGACAGTCCAGAGCAACAGATTTTTAAAGGTTTCATGCCACTATTTTCTCAACACAATTTTCTTTTTCGAGGACAGAGGAATAGATAGTTATTAGAGAAGAACCTTAGCTGGTTGTTTTAAAAAGGGGCTGAGACAAGGCAGAGCTTTGTCACCGTCCAGCAATGGTCTTCACCCATTCTCTGTTCGCAATTGCTGTCAGTTTGCATTATGTTTATTATGCAGATAATTTTTTGACCATCTTATTTTAAAATTGTGGTTGGTAAACTTTTTTTAGAGAGAGATTTTATATTCTCTAAAAATGGACATTTCAAGCAGACTTTCTGCTGTCATTCCAAATGTAATTTTGTCTTCAAGGAACAGGCTGTTTGGACATCTTTGGACACAGAATTTAGGAGCAGAGTTGTTTGGAAATGTTCCAATTTTTTCACTTGATAAGGCTCCCAACAACCATTCGTGGCTCTGTCAATGACTGCTCCAGCTAGTATGGTGAAGATGCAGGTACTAAACACAAGATTTGGGAATGAATGGCAAAATTTGCATGGTGAGAGTGGAATACAAGAATCAAAATAATCTTTGGTTTCTTCATGATAAATTTGAACTAAATGCAAGCAACTGGAAACTGCATGTAGGCATGAAAAGGAAATGGAAAATACAATTTTATCTGGCTTTAAATGTTTTTTTAAAAATATGATCAAGCACTAAAACAGTGCTTTTGAATATATTTTATTTATGAATCAATCTTCCTCCTCAAGTATAAAACATGTCATATGAACCAACCCTCCCCACATAATTTTTCCCCATCAGTGAGTTGACCAGATCCCAATAAAATTATGCTGATTTCCCAGCTGAGGACCTGGCCCTGTTTTGAATGTTGTTCCAAATGCAGCCTTAATAGATCAAGACTGTTTTTTTGGGGGGTGGGGGGGACGGACGGACAGGGGAATCATGAGTGAGTTTACATCCTTCAGGAGATAACATTCTCCCCCATCCCAGTGTATTGCTACCACTCCAATATAACAAAGCTCTGCCTTTCCCAAACACCCATTAATTTATTTTGCATTCCCTAGAAGGAAACACTGAGTGAATTCCACAAGGGCCTGATCTGACTCTCTTTGAAGTCTGTGGAAAGGCTCCCATTAACATGCATGGGGGTTTTGGATGCATGCAAGCGCCTGTTCCTTGCAGTACATAATAACAATTTAAAACAGTCATACTTAGACCTCAGTGGTTCTACTGAATTAGCAATCAACATTACCCCAAAAGAGAGACAATGGTGTGAATTCATGGTTTCATTTACTACAGTGCTATGTATGAAATACCTCAGGGGCATTCTACAGTGTGCCGTGCAGAGGCTATTATTTCAAGAACAAAAATTTTATAAGCTGGATCTAAAATTTCTATGTATGATTCAATGTAATTTTCTGGGGTGTTCTTAATTTTTTTTCTGTTTTTGTAAGAAAAATATAAACTGCATCTTCTATGTGGCAAGTACAAAAGCAAATGCTATTAAAATTATGCAAATAGGTGTGTGCTGCCCAAACCCATATTTTCCTTTAATGTTTATTTAATCAAAATGTCAATGACAGCTTTGGGCCTTATGATGGTTGGCCCTGCAAGGCTGCAATAAGAAAGTGTAAGCAGGGCCTCAGCGACCATTGTAGGTGCACAGCACCTAGCAGAAATCAGCCAGCCAGGAACGGACAGTTTGTGACAGTTGGGGACAGCAGATTTCATTAATTAAAAAAACCTTTTTATATTTTCAGAATCAAGACAACTAAAACCTACATACCCTTGAAGGAAAAGGGAGTAAGGATAAAGCCACTGTTTGTAAACACTTGTTGCTTCATTTCAAGTTAGACTGAAAAGCTTTTTGGGTCATGGAGGCTGCCGCTAAATTCACCGGGACCTTTGAGAGCCACCTTAATCCAAACAACCTACATACTACATACTATTAATTGCTCTTCAGATCAAGAATTCCACTCCCTCCTGAAGATTGCAGGGAGGAATAAAGACCGCTAATATTCCTACACAAAATTTGAATTTGTTAAGAAATTTCTTTCTCAAATCCAAAATGGAATGAAAATCTTTGAAATTAAAAAAAAATACTAGTCTTATAAACCCTTTCAGTGCAGTTGAGGGACAGAGTCCATTGGTCCTAAGCCTTGTCTCGGAGGATAGGTCTACACAGTAACTAGCCACCGTGCCAGCCGACTTGGGTTGTTTCATTGCTAAGTAGATTTCCAGACTCAGGCTGGAGCCCAAGACTGGGGCCCCTCTCATGTTACAGGGTCCTAGAGCCTGGGCTCCAGCCAAATTGGGCAGTCTATACAGCAGTGAAACAGCCCTGCAGCCCAAGCCCCATGAGCCCAAATCAGCTGGCAGGTTTTTCTTTGCTGTGTAGACATACCCAGAGAAAGCTGCACCATTTCAACTGAAATTTGTTTAAAACCATAATAAGGATATCCCTAGCCCTTTTGTACAAGTATAACAAAATTAGTTTAGAATCAGACCTTAAGATAAACTGATGCTATTTTCTCTCAGACAGATCCAGTTTCATACTAAATGCTGATAGAATGCATGATGGTACTGTCTTAATATTTACACAACTCTTCTGGGTACCTAAGGGGGGAAAAGGCCATCAGCGGTGATCAAATTGCTCTCAATTTTAACACACAAACATGTAAGCTTATTTTGTATTCCAGAGCTCTTCTCTTAGAGGGCATCACAACTGGTGATTGCTGCATCTGTTAACATGACAGTAGGATCTGGTGGATGGGAAGAATACAGGCCTAAAAAGTAAAGCATTTGTTTTCCTGAAAAATTATTTACCCTAATAAAATGTAATGGCTCAGACTTCTAGGTGATGCCATTAAATTTATTTCTCTAATTTAGGGGAATAATATCCTAACTGAAGGGGAGAAACAACTTCAGGAGGGAACTTGGGTGCTGCCCAGAGTTCTATTTCATCAGGAAAAGTGATAGAAAAAGCATCTTTGTAAACTGAATTTCTTGCCAATTAACAGTCTCTGCCAAAGCAATGGCCACAAGGAAGGCAACTGAGACACAAAAACTAATGAGGTGGTAGCCTCTAGATCAAATGGGTTTTACCAATAGTTTATTCAAAACTACATTAGTCTTCAAGCTAGCCACCCTATAACTTTTAGCACAGTGGTTACAGCACTCATTTGAGATGTGGGAGACCCACGTTCAATTCCTCTCTCTGCTGGAGGGGGAGAAAGAATTTGAACAGGGGGTCTCCCACCTCTCAAGAGGGTGCTTTAACCACTGGGCTAGAAGTTATTTGGTGGCACACTTTTTACCACATTTCAAATGGGATCCAATCCAATGGGTGAGACCCCTCCACAACTTTAGCAAATTTCTATTTTCCCCTGATTTGTGAACTGTCCTGAGGCTCAGGCAGGAGATAGGCACTTGGAGGCTTAGCAGGAGGTGGCAGTGTGCACGTTCAGAGGCAGAAATGTAGGCACTGAGTTAGTTTAGACACCTATAGGGTTTGGCAGGAGTTTTGTGGATCACCATGGAGCCAAAACTGGGATTTAAGTGCCTAAACACCTTTGTGGATCTGGGCCTCATGTAAGTTGCCCCAGGTCACACAGAGCTGGGAACTGAACCCAGGTCTCCATTGTTGCAGGCTAGGGCCCTAACCACTGGGTCATCCTTTCTCTAATTCTTCACTACAGGGCCATACTAGAAACAGCCCCATTCAAAAACCCCCACTTAAATAATATTTTTGATCCATTTAATAGGGACCACACATTAATATGGTTCAGTGCTTTATTTATTTATTTTTAAATCAAAAATTGTACAGTTCTAAGAAGGCAAATGCCTTTAGGAAATACAAGTAAATTACATCAGCATAATTATCTTTGTTCTTGATATAATTATTTTACAAGAGTATAAATTTTATTTTTACTACAAGAACTATATTCTGTCTAGCCCTTCTGACTGGCATTTCCATCCTTAAATTCTTTATTGATAGAAGCATATATTATCAGTTCCATTATTATGCCTGGCATCGGGCTAACCAGACAGACATGGACGGTGAGGTAGTATCTTTTATTGGACCAACTTCTGTTGCTGAGAGAAACAAGCTTTCAAACGATAGAGCTCTCCCTCAGGTCTGGGAAAGGTATTCAGAGAGTCACAGCTAAATACAAGGTCAAACAGATAGTTTAGCATCAGTAATTATCACATTCTAAAGGGGCCCTGTAGTAAAGGGATGTTAGTGAGTTACAGACTGCCATAAACAGAATGCCATAAATCCAGTCTTTATTAAGACCATGATTTTTAGTGTCTAGCAAAGTTATGAATTTAAGCTCCAAAGCTCATCTTTTGAAAGTGTTGTGCAGGTGCCTTTGAGAATGAGGACTGATAGTCTGTATCTGACTATCCATTTGTAATTACCTGTAGCTGTAGCTCACGAAAGCTTATGCTCAAATAAATATTACCAACAGGAGAGCGAGTTTGTGTGTGTGTGTTGGGGGTGGGGAGAAAACCTGGATTTGTGCTGGAAGTGGCCCACCTTGATTATCATACACATTGTAAGGAGAGTGATCACTTTAGATAAGCTATTACCAACAGGAGAGTGGGTTTGTTTGTGGGGGTGGGGTGAGGTGGGGGAGAAAACCTGGATTTGTGGTGGAAATGGCCCATCTTGATTGTCATGCACATTGTGTAAAGAGTTGTCACTTTGGATGGGCTATCACCAGCAGGAGAGTGAATTTGTGTGGGGGGGTGGAGGGTGAGAAAACCTGGATTTGTGCTGGAAATGGCCCACCTGATGATCACTTTAGATAAGCTATTACCAGCAGGACAGTGGGGTGGGAGGAGGTATTGTTTCATATTCTCTGTGTATATATAAAGTCTGCTGCAGTTTCCACGATATGCATCTGATGAAGTGAGCTGTAGCTCACGAAAGCTTATGCTCTAATAAATTGGTTAGTCTCTAAGGTGCCACAAATACTCCTTTTCTTATTGTAAGGAGAGTGATCACTTTACATAGGCTATTACCAGCAGGAGAGTGGGGTGGAGGGAGAGAAAACCTTTTGTAATGATAAACATCCATTTTTTCATGATTTGTGTGCATAAAAACAAACATCTTCTGTATTTTCCACAGTATGCATCCGATGAAGTGAGCTGTAGCTCATGAAAGCTTATGCTCAAATAAATTGGTTAGTCTCTAAGGTGCCACAAGTACTCCTTTTCTTTTTTCAAAATTATAATTTTCTATTATTACACGTCTCATGCCATCAAATCTCTCAGGTTGGAATCCTCCCTGGATAATGCACTTTTTCTTTCTATTCATTACAGACAGGTGCTTAATGAGCTGTTTACCCTGTTCTCTAATCTTATTTGGTAGTCCATAACAGACTCCTTTCAATGTCTTCTTTTGTGCCTTATAATTGATCCCCAAATATTCCTTAAGATCTTGTGCTTCCAAGTTGTCAATAATTCTAAAGCAGGTAATCGCATCTTTGGACTTGTCTACATGCAAACTAGCACTGATTTAACTACATTAGTTTATAAACAAACTAAGTTGAACTGGTGCAAGTCTGTGTGCAGATAAAGCCTCTGATTATGTGTCCAGCTCCCTCTACCCTTCCTGGTTATAGCCAGTGATTTTAATATTCCAGTCATGTGAATCTTCCCATCATGTTTTTATTACCAACGTCAAATTTTCTTTTACACATGAAAGAAATTCCAATCCCTCCTGTTTAATACACAGGTTCCTGGGAATGACATAGAAGAAATTAAATACATTTATTCCTTTTATGTCTTTTGATACTTTGATTTACATCCATGACACCTCGAGACCAAGTTACATATTTGAGCATATGAATGGTGGTTACTCCCTTAATGCCCTCCTCTGTCGCAGCTTAACACCTACCTGACTTGTCTAGCCCGTCGATAACCAAGATTAGACAGCGTCCTTCACAATGGAAGGGGAACTGAACTGTAGGCCATCTTATATGGGAAGAGGGGCTGTGATGTTCCAGTCACTTACCTAGCCATCAGTTCACCCCAAGAATCTTCTGCCTGTGTTCCCTTGCTTGTGGAACCACAAAGATCTCTGTGATGATCATCTGGACTTTCCTTGTCACCAGTTCCCCTCCAAGATCCCTGAAGTCTTCAATTATCTGTGAAACCAAGTCATCGGTGCCAAAATTTAACAGACATCGTGCCTGCTGTCTTAAGAATCTTGTCCAATCTTGCAGCCTTGCCTTAGCTCAAGCAGCACAGCACACCATCCTGCTGTGTGTCTGTCCCCTTCAGAATGTTTTGTTGACTCTTCCTAACATGGATTCCCCAATAAGGTGTGTTTCCTATGGATGGCTTCTCTTGGACATAACCCAATCCAAACATTTGAGATAAGTGGCTGCCTGCAGTTATGTCCCCTGCAACTCTCTTCCTTTCCTCTAGCGGATTTCACAGAGACGTTCTCTACAGTTGTCACACCAAGCACTTGATGTTGATCAGATAGCTTTAGTCATGTAGAATTCCTCCTAGTTCGCCTTTCCCCATAGTCAAACTGCCAATCATCATCTCTATTTTCTACTCTCTCCTGCTCATTCTTAGCTGATTTTTGCTCCCTGGTTGAATCTACAGTGGTGATGCCTGAAGTTTCTCTGATGTAGGGTTAAGAGTTGTTCTTTTCTTCCCATACAGCATCAGCTTGCATGTCTTACTCAGAAAGTCTCTTGCCTTCAGGCAGGAAAGAACACACGGTGCAGCAAAGTCAAGGAATTATGATGTGACTGGAATAACAGAGACCTGGGGGGATAACTCACATGACTGGAGTACTGTCATGGATGGATATAAACTGTTCAGGAAGGACAAGGCAGGGCAAAAAAGGTGGCAGAGTTGCACTGTATGTAAGAGAGCAGTATGACTGTTCAGAACTCTTGTATGAAACTGCAGAAAAACCTGAGTGTCTCTGGATTAAGTTTAGAAGTGTGAGCAAGAAGAGTGATGTCGTGGTGGGAGTCTGCTATAGACCACCGGACGAGGGAGATGAACTGGACGAGGCTTTCTTCCGGCAACTCACGGAAGTTACTCGATCGCAGGCTCTGGTTTCTATGGGAGATTTCAATCAGCCTGATATCTACTGGGAGAGCAATACAGTGGTGCACAGACAATCCAGGAAGTTTTTGGAAAGCGTAGGGGACAACTTCCTGGTGCGAGTGCTGGAGGAACCAACTAGGGACAGAGCTCTTCTTGACCTGCTGCTCACAAACCGGGAAGAATTAGTAGGGGAAGCTAAAGTGGATGGGAACCTGGAAGGCAGCGACCATCAGATGGTCGAGTTCAGGATCCTGACACAGGGAAGAAAGGAGAGCAGCAGAATACGGACCCTGGACTTCAGAAAAGCAGACTTTGACTCCCTCAGGGAGCTGATGGGCAGGATCCCCTAGGAGAACAATATGAGGGGGAAAGGAGTCCAGGAGAGCTGGCTGTATTTTAAAGACGCCTTACTGAGGTTACAGGGACAAACCATCCCGATGTGTAGAAAGAATAGTAAATATGGCAGGCGACCAGCTTGGCTTAACTGTGAAATCTTGCTGATCTTAAAACACAAAAAAGAAGCTTACAAGAAGTGGAAGATTGAATAAATGACCAGGGAAGAGTATAAAAATATTCCTCGGGCATGCAGGAGTGAAATCAGGAAGGCCAAATCACACCTGGAGTTGCAGCTAGCAAGAGATGTTAAGAGTAACAAGAAGGGTTTCTTCAGGTATGTTAGCAACAAGAAGAAAGTCAAGGAAAGTGTGGGCCCCTTACTGAATGAGGGAGGCAACCTAGTGACAGAGGATGTGGAAAAATCCAATAAAAAGGGCTTTTTTTGCCTCTGTCTTCACGAACAAGGTCAGCTCCCAGACTACTACACTGGGCAGCACAGCATGTGGAGGAGGTGACCAGCCCTCTGTGGGGAAAGAAGTAGTTCGGGACTATTTAGAAAAGCTGGATGAGCACAAGTCCATGGGGCCGGATGCGTTGCATCCGAGAGTGCTAAAGGAGATGGCGGATGTGATTGCAGAGCCATTGGCCATTATCTCTGAAAACTCATGGCGATTGGGGGAGGTCCCGGATGACTGGATAAAGGCTAATGTAGTGCCCATCTTTAAAAAAGGGAAGAAGGAGGATCCTGGGAACTACAAGCCAGTCAGCCTCACCTCAGTCCCTGGAAAAATCATGGAGCAGGTCCTCAAGGAATCAATTCTGAAGCACTTAGTGGAGAGGAAAGTGATCAGAAACAGTCAGCATGGATTCACCAAGGGAAAGTCATGCCTGACTACTCTAATTGCCTTCTATGAGGAGAAAACTGGCTCTGTGGATGAGGGGAAAGCAGTGGATGCCTTGTTCCTTGACTTTAGCAAGGCTTTTGACACGGTCTCCCACAGTATACTTGTCAGTAAGTTAAAGAGGTATGGGCTGGATGAATGGACGATAAGGTGGATAGAAAGCTGGCTAGATTGTCGGGCTCAAAAGGTAGTGATCAATGGCTCCATGTCTAGATGGCAGCCGGTATGAAGTGGAGTGCCCCAAGGGTCGGTCCTCGGGCCGGTTTTCTTTAATACCTTCATTAATGATCTGGAGGATGGTGTGGATTGCACCCTCAGCAAGTTTGCAGGTGACACTAAACTGGGAAGAGAAGTAAATACGCTGGAATGTAGGGATAGGATACAGAGGGACCTAGACAAATTAGAGAATTTGGCCAAAAGAAATCTGATGAGGTTCAACAAGGACAAGTGCAGAGTCCTGCACTTAGGACAGAAGAATCCCATGCACCGCTACAGACTAGGGACCGAATGGCTTGGCAGCAGTTCTGCAGAAAAGGACCTAGGCGTTACGGTGGACGAGAAGCTGGATATGAGTCAACAGTGTGCCGTTGTTGCCAAGGCGACCAATGGCATTTTGGGCTGTATAAGTAGGGATCATTCCCCTCAATTCGACATTAGTGAGGCCTCATCTGGAGTATTGTGTCCAGATTTGGGCCTCACACTACAAGACGGATGTGGAAAAATTGGAAAACGTCCAGCGGAGGGCAACAAAAATTATTAGGGGACTGGAACACATGACTTACGAGGAGAGGCTGAGGGAACTGAGATTGTTTAGTCTGCGGAAGAGAAGAATGAGGGGGGATTTGATAGCTGCTTTCAACTACCTGAAAGGGGGTTCCAAAGAGGATGGATCTAGACCGTTCTCAGTGGTAGCAGATGACAGAACAAGGAGTAATGGTCTCAAGTTGCAGTGGGGGAGGTTTAGGTTGGATATTAAGAAAAAAATTTTCACTAGGATGATTGTGAAACACTGGAATGCGTTACCTAGGGAGGTGGTGGAATCTCTTTCCTTAGATATTTTTAAGGTCAGACTTGACGAAGCGCTGGCTGGGATGATTTAGTTGGGGGATTGGTCCTGCTTTGAGCAGGGGGTTGGACTAGATGACCTCCTGAGGTCCCTTCCAACCCTGATTTTCTATGATTCTACATCCTTTGCAGGTCACAATACCGGTTTCCTTCCTGGTCTACTTTGGTAACCCTGCTGAAATGTATATTCCTTCCTCACTGTTCTCGCAACAGAAGCTTCTTGACCAGTCCATCTCTTTTGGGGAATATGAGAGGGGACCAGAAGCGAAATCCGGTGATTGTGAAGGATGTTGGCTTGGACACTCTAATCAGCTCTCCATGTGGTTTAATCTCTTGTATCTACAACTCAACTCCCCAGCCTCTTTTTCCTTTTTACCTCGTGAACGCATAGAAGGGGTGGCTCAATTAGGTTGGTTCCTATGGCTGGGGCATACCTCGTCTCTGACTTCAATCTGGAACTGGGGTGACTGTTATTCCATTCTCTCCCTCTAGATGTAGGGACGTAGGATAATAGACTTAGTGAACCAGAGGTCACATCTAGTGTGTCAGTTCTGGTCACTGATAGTTGTCAGCACCAAATGCTTCGGGGGAGGAGGGGGAGGGAGCAAGAAATAATAAGCAGATGTGGGACAATCTGTCCCCCTTGCAGGTCTCGACCTACTAGTTTGAGATAAGCTTAAGCCCCAAAGAATGAGGTGTTATAACCAAGACTCTTCTCCCAAGAGCTCCTCCTTAGAATCATAGAATCATAGAACATCAGGGTTGGAAGGGACCTCAGGAGGTCATCTAGTCCAACCCCCTGCTCAAAGCAAGACCAATCCCGAACTAAATCATCCCAGCCAGTGCTTTGTCAACCCTGACCTTAAAAATATCTAAGGAAGGAGATTCCACCACCTCCCTAGGTAACGCATTCCAGTGTTTCACCACCCTCTTAGTGAAAATGTTTTTCCTAATATCCAACCTAAACCTCCCCCACTGCAACTTGAGACCATTATTCCTCGTTCTGTCATCAGCTACCACTGAGAATAGTCTAGATCCATCCTCTTTGGAACGCCTTTCAGGTAGTTGAAAGCAGCTATCAAATACCCCCTCATTCTTCTCTTCCACAGACTAAACAATCCCAGTTCCCTCAGCCTCTCCTCATAAGTCATGTGCTCCAGTCCCCTAATCATTTTTGTTGCCCTCCACTGGACATTTTCCAATTTTTCCACATCCTTCTTGTAGTGTGGGGCCCAAAACTGGACACAGTACTCCAGATGAGGCCTCACCAATGTTGAATACAGGGGAACAATCACGTCCCTCGATCTGCTGGCAATACCCCTACGTATACATCCCAAAATGCCATTGGCCTTCTTGGCATCAAGGGCACACTGTTGACTCATATCCAGCTTCTCGTCCACTGTAACCCCTAGGTCCTTTTCTGCAGAACTGCTGCCAAGCCATTCGGTCCCTAGTCTGTAGCGGTGCATGGGGTTCTTCCGTCCTAAGTGCACTTGTCCTTGTTGAACCTCATCAGATTTCTTTTGGCCCAATCTTTGTCTAGGTCCCTGTGTATCCTATCCCTACCCTCCAGCGTAACTATTCTCCTCCCAGTTTAGTGTCATCTGCAAACTTGCTGAGGCTGCAATCCACACCATCCTCCAGATCATTTATGAAGATATTCCATGAAGAATGAAGAATGTTCCATGAAGGAGGAGTGCTGGGCAGAGACGGGCTCCATCTTATGAAGAGAGGGAAGAGCATCTTTGCCAGCAGGCTGGCTAACCTAGTGAGGAGGGCTTTAAACTAGATTCACCGGGGGAAGGAGACCAAAGCCCTGAGGTAAGTGGGAAAGCGGGATACCGGGAGGAAGCACAGGCAGGATTGTCTGTGAGGGGAGGGCTCCTGCCTCATACTGGCAATGAGGGGCGATCAACAGGTTATCTCAAGTGCTTATATACAAATGCACAAAGCCTTGGAAACAAGCAGGGAGAACTGGAGGTCCTGGTGATGTCAAGGAACTATGACGTGATCGGAATAACAGAGACTTGGTGGGATAACTCATATGACTGGAGTACTGTCATGGATGGTTATAAACTGTTCAGGAAGGACAGGCAGGGCAGAAAAGGTGGGGGAGTAGCACTGTATGTAAGGGAGCAGTATGACTGCTCAGAGCTCCGGTACGAAACTGCAGAAAAACCTGAGTGTCTCTGGATTAAGTTTAGAAGTGTGTGCAACAAGAGTGATGTAGTGGTGGGAGTCTGCTATAGACCACCGGACCAGGGGGATGAGGCTTTCTTCCAGCAGCTCACGGAAGCTACTAGATCGCATGCCCTGATTCTCATGGGTGACTTTAATTTTCCTGATATCTGCTGGGAGAGCAATACAGCGGTGCATAGACAATCCAGGAAGTTTTTGGAAAGCGTAGGGGACAATTTCCTGGCGCAAGTGCTAGAGGAGCCAACTAGGGGGCAGGTGCTTTTCTTGACCTGCTGCTCACAAACCGGGTAGAATTAGTGGGGGAAGCAAAAGTGGATGGGAATCTGGGAGGCAGTGACCATGAGTTGGTTGAGTTCAGGATCCTGACGCAGGGAACAAAGGTAAGCAGCAGGATACGGACCCTGGACTTCAGGAAAGCAGACTTCGACTCCCTCAGGGAACGGATGGCCAGGATCCCCTGGGGGACTAACTTGAAGGGGAAAGGAGTCCAGGAGAGCTGGCTGTATTTCAAGGAATCCCTGTTGAGGTTACAGGGACAAACCATCCCGATGAGTCGAAAGAATAGTAAATATGGCAGGCGACCAGCTTGGCTTAATGGTGAAATCCTAGCGGATCTTAAACATAAAAAAGCTTACAAGAAGTGGAAGGTTGGACATATGACCAGGGAAGAGTATAAAAATATTGCTCGGGCATGTAGGAATGTTATCAGGAGGGTCAAATCGCACCTGGAGCTGCAGCTAGCCAGAGATGTCAAGAGTAACAAGAAGGGTTTCTTCAGGTATGTTGGCAACAAGAAGAAAGCCAAGGAATGTGTGGGCCCCTTACTGAATGAGGGAGGCAACCTAGTGACAGAGGATGTGGAAAAAGCTAATGTACTCAATGCTTTTTTTGCCTCTGTTTTCACTAACAAGGTCAGCTCCCAGACTGCTGCGCTGGGCATCACAAAATGCGGAAGAGATGGCCAGCCCTCTGTGGAGATAGAGGCGGTTAGGGACTATTTAGAAAAGCTGGACGTGCACAAGTCCATGGGGCCGGACGAGTTGCATCCGAGAGTGCTGAAGGAATTGGCGGCTGTGATTGCAGAGCCACTAGCCATTATCTTTGAAAACTCGTGGCGAACCGGGGAAGTCCCGGATGACTGGAAAAAGGCTAATGTAGTGCCAATCTTTAAAAAAGGGAAGAAGGAAGATCCTGGGAACTACAGGCCAGTCAGCCTCACCTCAGTCCCTGGAAAAATCATGGAGCAGGTCCTCAAAGAATCAATCCTGAAGCACTTGCATGAGAGGAAAGTGATCAGGAACAGCCAGCATGGATTCACCAAGGGAAGGTCATGCCTGACTAATCTAATCGCCTTTTATGATGAGATTACTGGTTCTGTGGATGAAGGGAAAGCAGTGGATGTATTGTTTCTTGACTTTAGCCAAGCTTTTGACACGGTCTCCCATAGTATTCTTGTCAGCAAGTTAAGGAAGTATGGGCTGGATGAATGCACTATAAGGTGCGTAGAAAGCTGGCTAAATTGTCGGGCTCAACGGGTAGTGATCAATGGCTCCATGTCTAGTTGGCAGCCGGTATCAAGTGGAGTGCCCCAAGGGTCGGTCCTGGGGCCGGTTTTATTCAATATCTTCATAAACGATCTGGAGGATGGTGTGGATTGCACTCTCAGCAAATTTGCGGATGATACTAAACTGGGAGGAGTGGTAGATACGCTGGAGGGGAGGGATAGGATACAGAAGGACCTAGACCAATTGGAAGATTGGGCCAAAAGGAATCTGATGAGGTTCAATAAGGATAAGTGCAGGGTCCTGCACTTAGGACGGAAGAACCCAATGCACAGCTACAGACTAGGGACCGAATGGCTAGGCAGCAGTTCTGCGGAAAAGGACCTAGGGGTGACAGTGGACGAGAAGCTGGATATGAGTCAGCAGTGTGCCCTTGTTGCCAAGAAGGCCAATGGCATTTTGGGATGTATAAGTAGGGGCATAGCGAGCAGATCGAGGGACGTGATCGTTCCCCTCTATTCGACATTGGTGAGGCCTCATCTGGAGTACTGTGTCCAGTTTTGGGCCCCACACTACAAGAAGGATGTGGATAAATTGGAGAGAGTCCAGCGAAGGGCAACAAAAATGATTAGGGGACTGGAACACATGAGTTATGAGGAGAGGCTGAGGGAGCTGGGATTGTTTAGCCTGCAGAAGAGAAGAATGAGGGGGGATTTGATAGCTGCTTTCAACTACCTGAAAGGGGGTTCCAAAGAGGATGGCTCTAGACTGTTCTCAATGGTAGCAGATGACAGAACGAGGAGTAATGGTCTCAAGTTGCAGTGGGGGAGGTTTAGATTGGATATTAGGAAAAACTTTTTCACTAAGAGGGTGGTGAAACACTGGAATGCGTTACCTAGGGAGGTGGTAGAATCTCCTTCCTTAGAGGTTTTTAAGGTCAGGCTTGACAAAGCCCTGGCTGGGATGATTTAACTGGGAATTGGTCCTGCTTTGAGCAGGGGGTTGGACTAGATGACCTTCTGGGGTCCCTTCCAACCCTGATATTCTATGATTCTATGATTCTATGAAGAAAACCGGCCTCAGGACCGACCCTTAGGGCACTCCACTTGATACCGGCTGCCAACGAGACATGGAGCCATTGATCACTACCTTTTGAGCCCGACAATCTAGCCAACTTTCTATCCACCTTATCGTCCATTCATCCAGCCCATACGTTTTTAACTTGCTGGCAAGAATAATGTGGGAGCCTGAGTTAAAAGCTTTGCTAAAGTCAAGGAACAACACGTCCACTGCTTTCCCCTCATCCACAGAGCCAGTTACCTCATCATAAAAGGCGATTAGATTAGTCAGGCATGACTTGCCCTTGGTGAATCCATGCTGACTGTTCCTAATCACTTTCCTCTCCTCTAAGTGCTTCCCAATTGATTCCTTGAGGACCTGCTCCATGATTTTTCCAGGGACTGAGGTGAGGCTGACTGGCTTGTAGTTCCCAGGATCCTCCTTCTTCCCTTTTTTAAAGATGGGCACTACATTAGCCTTTTTCCAGTCGTCCGGGACTTCCCTGGATCACCGTGAGTTTTCAAAGATAATGGCCGATGGCTCTGCAATCACATACGTCAACTCCTTTAGCACTCTCAGATGCAGCGCATCCAGCCCCATGGACTTGTGCTCATCCAGCTTTTCTAATTAGTCCCGAACCACTTCTTTCTCCACAGAGGGCTGGTCACCTCCTCCCCATGCTGTGCTGCCCAGTGCAGTAGTCTGGGAACTGACCTTGTTCGTGAAGACAGAGGCAAAAAAAGCCCTTTTTATTGGCTTTTTCCACATCCTCTGTCACTAGGTTGCCTCCCTCATTCAGTAAGGGGCCCACACTTTCCTTGACTTTCTTCTTGTTGCTAACATACCTGAAGAAACCCTTCTTGTTACTCTTAACATCTCTTGCTAGCTGCAACTCCAGGTGTGATTTGGCCTTCCTGATTTCACTCCTGCATGCCCGAGCAATATTTTTATACTCTTCCCTGGTCATTTGTTCAATCTTCCACTTCTTGTAAGCTTCTTTTTTGTGTTCAAGATCAGCAAGGATTCCATTGTTAAGCCAAGCTGGTCGCCTGCCATATTTACTATTCTTTCTACACATCAGGATGGTTTGTCCCCGTAACCTCAATAAAGATTCTTTAAAATACAGCCAGCTCTCCTGGACTCCTTTCCCCCTCATGTTGTTCTCCCAGGGGATCCTGCCCATCAGTTCGCTGAGGGAGTCAAAGTCTGCTTTTCTGAAGTCCAGGGTCCGTATTCTGCTGCTCTCCTTTCTTCCCTGTGTCAGGATCCTGAACTCTACCATCTCATGGTCACTGCCTCCCAGGTTCCCATCCACTTTAGCTTCCCCTACTAATTCTTCCCGGTTTGTGAGCAGCAGATCAAGAAGAGCTCTGTCCCTAGTTGGTTCCTCCAGCACTTCCACCAGGAAATTGTCCCCTTCCCTTTCCAAAAACTTCTTGGATTGTCTGTGCACCGCTGTATTGCTCTTCCAGCAGATATCAGGGTGATTGAAGTCTCCCATATGAACCAGGGCCTACGATCTCGTAACTTCCGTGAGTTGCCGGAAGAAAACCTTGTCCACTTCATCCCCCTGGTCCGGTGGTCTATAGCAGACTCCCACCATGACATCACCCTTGTTGCTCACACTTCTAAACTTAATCCAGAGACACTCAGGTTTTTCTGCAGTTTCATACCGGAGCTCTGAGCAGTCATACTGCTCCCTTACATACAGTGCAACTCTGCCACCTTTTCTGCCCTGCCTGTCCTTCCTGAACAGATTATATCCATCCATGACAGTACTCCAGTCATGTGAATTACCCCACCAAGTCCCTGTTATTGAAATCACATCATAATTCCTTGGCTGTGCCAGGACTTCCAGTTCTCCCTGCTTGTTTCCCAGGCTTCTTGCATTTGTGTATAGGCACTTGAGATAACTCGCTGATCGTCCCTCTTTCTCAATATGAGGCAGGACCCCTGCCATCTCGCGTGCTCCCGCTTCCTCACGGTATCCCGCTTCCTCACTTACCTCAGGGCTTTGGTCTCCTTCCCCCAGTGAACCTAGTTTAAAGCCCTCCTCACTAGGTTAGCCAGCCTGCTTGCAAAGATGCTCTTCCCTCTCTTCGTTAGGTGGAGCCCGTCTCTGCCAAGCACTCCTCCTTCTTGGAACTCCATCCCATGGTCAAAGAATCCAAAGCCTTCTCTCTGACACCACCTGCGTAGCCATTCGTTGACTTCCATGATTCAATGGTCTCTACCCAGGCCTTTTCCTTCCACAGGGAGGATGGTCGAAAACACCACTTGCGCCTGAAACTCCTTTATCCTTCTTCCCAGAGCCACATAGTCCGCAGTGATCCGCTCAAGGTAATTCTTGGCAGTATCATTGGTGCCCACGTGGAGAAGCAGGAAGGGGTAGCGATCCGAGGGCTTGATGAGTCTCAGCAGTCTCTCCATCACATCTTGAATCTTTGCTCCTGGCAAGCAGCAGACTTCTCGGTTTTCCCGGTCAGGGCGGCAAATAGATGACTCAGTCCCCCTGAGGGGAGAGTCCCCGACCACCACCACCCACCTCCTTCTCTTGGGAGCGGTGGTCGTGGAACCCCCAACCGTAGGACAGTGCATCTCATGCCTTCCAATCGGCGGAGTCTTCTTCTGTTCCCTTCCCTCAGATGTATCATCTAGTCCACTCTCCGCATTAGTACCTGTGGAGAGAACATGAAAACGGTTACTTACTTGTATCTGCGTTGCTGGTACATGGACGCTCCCCTTTCTTCTTCTGGAGTCACATGGTGCCAAATTTCTTCACCATCCTCCTGTCCCCACTGCGCAGCCTGCTCTGAATCTTCAGAACATTGTGCCTGTACAAGCATATCCTGATGTCTGTCCAGGAAATCTTCAGTTTCTCTTATGCAACGCAGGGTTGCTACCTGTTGCTCCAGACCTTGAACCTTCTCTTTCAATATGGAGACCAGCTTGCACTTTGTACAGACAAAGTCGCTTCTGTCCTCTGGAAGAAAGGAACATGGCACATCCAGTGCAGGTCACAACAGCTGAACGCTCCCCATCCATATTACCTTCCTTCTACGAGCTCACTCAGGAGTTGTAGTAAGTACTCAGAGAAGCCAGCCAGATGTAAGCCTCAGCAGGCTCTCCCCAGGCGAACTCCCAGGCAAACTCCCTCTGTTAGCCGCTCTGCCGTTCGCTGCTCAGCTGGTTCGCAGCTGACTGGCTGACTGGCTTTTATACAGTCAGGCCCACTCAAGGCTCACCTGGAACAAAGCACTCCCTATTCACACTTTTCAAACCACCAATCAAACACACAGTCAAACTGTCCCCACAACAGGCACTCAGATACTCACCAACACAGCCTCCTTAATGCAGCCCTTAGCATACCTCCTCTCAGGCAGATCCCAGGCAAACTCCCTCCTCATTTCCAAAAAACGGGGGCTAGAAGTTTTGTGCTGAGTCTGAACAGTCTCTCTCTTTTGCCAGGTGTCTTTGTTATCTTTGGCATCACGACTATTTCTCTTCAGCATGTCCCTACCTGGGGTATCCCACACGTAACATCAATTGTGATACTGCTTACAACAGAGTGACAGCATGCCCCTGCCCATCTCAGAAGTGATGGGATGAAAAAATACAGGGAGAGAGATCTTAAAAGCAAGGTGTTATTACATCAACACTTTGGGCAATCAGTTTAAGCCTCAAAAAATCTCTTCAGTATAACTGCAAGTACTAAAGTCCAGAAAGCTTATTCCAATAGAAGAGTTCCATCAAGACCCTTAACTCTATGCTCCATGTACTTTACCCAACCAAGATCCTTCTCAGTCCAACAGAAAGCACCTCTTCCATAGGCGCTGACCTCTGAAGCACAGTCAGAAGGAGAGGAACCTGCACTATAAAGTCCCTAAAGCTTGTTGGATGCTTGCTCATTTTTTGAATGTTCCCACTGTAACCTGCATGTTCCTGGATTCTGATGATCCTGCTGTATCATATACACACAGTACTAGAAATGGGGCACATGGAAAAGCGATGCTACTCCTCCACAAAATACCTACTGCCTACGGAAGATACATAGAGCTGGGAGCCAGGAGATGAGGCGTTCTAGCCTTTTCTGACTAGCATTATAAAAAATGGTTACCTATCTTTCGTAACTGTTGTTCTTTGAGATTTGTTGCTCATGTCCATTCCATTCTAGGTGTGCATATGCCCATGCATGCGGCCGTCAAAGATTTTTGTCTTAGCAGTATCTGTAGGGTCAGCTGTGGCACCCCCGAGTGCCACACTCACGCGCCGGTATGTTAGGCACCGCCAGCCCTACATCCTCTCAATTTCTTCTTGCCGGCAACTCTGACAGAGAGGCAGGAGGATGGGAAATGGAATGGACATGAGTAACACATCTTGAAGAACAGTTATGAAAGATGAAGAAGGAAAAAATGGTGATCTATCTTTCATAACTGTTCTTCAAGATGTGTTACTCATGTCCATTCCATTATCCATCCTCCTGCCTCTCTGTCAGAGTTGCCGGCAAGAAGAAATTGAGAGGATGTAGGGCCGGCGGTGCCTAACATACCGGCGCGTGAGTGTGGCACTCGGGGGTGCCACAGCTGACCCTACAGATACTGCTAAGACAAAAATCTTTGACGGCCGCATGCATGGGCATATGCACACCTAGAATGGAATGGACATGAGCAACACATCTCAAAGAACAGTTATGAAAGATAGGTCACCATTTTTTCCTTCAAGTGCTTGCTCATGTCAATTCCATTTTAGGTGACTCACAAGCAGTATCCATGGAGGTGGGCTCAGAGTTCACGGTTGTGCAGGCTTGCAACACTGCTCTGCCAAAGCCATCATTGTCTCAGGCTTGCTGGGTAAGTGCATAATGAGATTAAACGTGTGGAAAGACAACCAGGAAGCAGCCCTGCAGATATCCTGAACCAGCACCTGGGCCAGGAAGGCTGCTGATGAAGCTTGCACCCTAGTCAAGTGGGCAGTCATGGTCGCTGGTGGAGGCACCTTCACCAGATCGTAGCAGTAACGGATGCAGGCCGTGATCCAGGATGAAATCCTCTGAGGAGACCACTAGGCGATCTTTCATCCTGTCCACCTCTGCAATGAACAATTGTGCTGACTTGCAAAATGGCTTAGTCCTGTTGAAGTTGAAGGCAAGAACCCTCTTCGTCCCACGCCATTTGGAGGGAGCACCTTCCGCTGCCGTACCCTCCTCCACCAAGGCCTCAAATTCCTGGGCCAGGGACTAACTTGAACTTAGAGGGAGTCCCATAAGTTGAAACTGTACCTCCCCAAGAGAGCCAGGTGGTTAGCCACCCAGAAGTGAAGGCTGGCCATTGAATAAATCTTTTTTCCAAAAAGGTCCAGCCTCTTTGCCTCCTTATTTTTGGGGGTCGAACTGGTTTGCCCCGCTGTCCTTCTCAGCCGCCAAGACGACCAGCGAGCCCAGAGGAGGGTGGGTATACAAATATTCAAAACCCCTGGCAGGGACAAAACATTTTTTCCTCTGCCCTCCTGGAGGTGAGAGGGATGGAAAATGGAGTTTGCCAGAGGGCTTTGGCTATTTTTAGGACCCCATCGTGCACTGGTAGCGCTACACGGCCAGGGATAGTTGCAGAGAGTACATTAAACAGAGTATCCACCTGTCTGGCCATCTCCTTGGGCTTAGAAGTGGAGTTGATAGCCACCCTACAAAGCAGGGCCTGGTGTTCTTTAAAATCATCTGGCAGGCTGGCACGAGAAGGCCTTGCCACTGCCTCATCTAGGGACGAGGAGGACAACTGGGTCACCGGGGGAGGCCCCGAGGCATAAGGTTTCGGGGTAGATGCTCGCTCTTCTACCCTGCCCTCCAAGTGTGCCTTGCGCATTGAACTTGGAGCCACTGGCTGCTGCTCTGAGGTGGCGGCCAAGGAATGGATTGAAGGAGGCATTGGCATCACAAGGCATGCCGCATGTGCTCCAGTAGGGTCAAGGCATCGGCCACTGGTCTTGCTGCCAAGACGGCATCACAGAGGTCGAAGCAACCTCAGGTGCCCAATCACACCGGTGCTGTCTCGGCGAAGGGCTGAATTACCCTTCCATGCCAGAGGAATCACCTTCTGGTGATCACAGAGGGGCTGTCAATGCTTGCATCTGATGGTAAACCATCGCCACAGGAGACCTTGAGTAGGTGGATCAGTGCAGGAGGTAGGGGGATCGGTGCCTTAAGAAAGGCCACTCCCATGGTCTAGGAGACAGGGAACTGCGCCGAGAAAACAGCCAGCAGGAGGAAGATTGCTGCCAGCTATATGGTGACTGATGTCTCCCTCTAGGCAACCTGTGTTGAGAGTCTGGAAACTGCAATCGTGGTGCCGGCGATCTAGGATGTCCTACAGAAGATGGAGAGCTGGGGCATGGAAATGGAGACTGTTGTTTCGTCTCTGGAGACGGGCATAGTTTGCTTGCCCTCTGAGTGGTCTTTACCACTGGCTTGCCCTCACATGGAGCCCTTGACGTGTCCTGTGACACACGAGGCGCTGGGAGAGGCCTTTGCTCTCTAGGTGCCAGGAGTCCCCTACCATTCCCAGGAATTGGCGGCAGATCCATCGGGGAACTAGGGAGCCCCAATCAGGGAGGCATCCCTATGCGGCTGTGGTGTGGGCTGGCGGCCAACTGGGTCCTTTCGCTGAACTCTCTTGGCCCTTCTTGCTCCATGCCAGGGAGTCACATTTCTTCCACCTCTTCTTAGGCACTGGTGATGGGGAGTGCTGCCAGGCAGAGCCCAGTGCCAGGGGTGCGCTGCGCACCGAGGCCAAAGTGCTCGGGCTAGAATCCAGCCAGGAAGGCTTGGATGCCAAGCAGAGAGCACTTCAGGCTCCTGCTATGTGGGGGTCACTAACAGGCATAGTGCCAGTTGCAGTCAGAGCAGGGCTTAAAACCTGGAATCATAGAACCATAGAATATCAGGGTTGGAAGGGACCCCAGAAGGTCATCTAGTCCAACCCCCTGCTCGAAGCAGGACCAATTCCCAGTTAAATCATCCCAGCCAGGGCTTTGTCAAGCCTGACCTTAAAAACCTTTAAGGAAGGAGATTCTACCACCTCCCTAGGTAACGCATTCCAGTGTTTCACCACCCTCTTAGTGAAAAAGTTTTTCCTAATATCCAATCTAAACCTCCCCCACTGCAACTTGAGACCATTACTCCTCGTTCTGTCATCTGCTACCATTGAGAACAGCCTAGAGCCATCCTCTTTGGAACCCCCTTTCAGGTAGTTGAAAGCAGCTATCAAATCCCCCCTCATTCTTCTCTTCTGCAGGCTAAACAATCCCAGCTCCCTCAGCCTCTCCTCATAACTCATGTGTTCCAGTCCCCTAATCATTTTTGTTGCCCTTCGCTGGACTCTCTCCAATTTATCCACATCCTTCTTGAAGTGTGGGGCCCAAAACTGGACACAGTACTCCAGATGAGGCCTCACCAATGTCGAATAGAGGGGAACGATCACGTCCCTTGATCTGCTCGCTATGCCCCTACTTATACATCCCAAAATGCCATTGGCCTTCTTGGCAACAAGGGCACACTGCTGACTCATATCCAGCTTCTCGTCCACTGTCACCCCTAGGTCCTTTTCTGCAGAACTGCTGCCTAGCCATGGAGATAAGTCCCTGCTGCGACTCTCTAACTACACTACTTAACCACTTATTAACTACTGTAAACAAACTATTTACAAGGCCCTAAGGCTCAAAGACTGAAGAGAAGAAACCACTAACCCTTGCTAGGCAAGGGAAAAGGGCGCTCCAACTAACCACCATGGGCAGTAAAAAGGAACAGTGAGCATAGGGCTGGAGGCACCTAATATACCGGTGCATGAGGGCGGCACTCAAGAGGGTGCCACCGCCAACCCTACAGATACTGCTTAGACAAAAATCTCCAACAGCTGTGCACTTAGAATGGAATGGACACGAGCAAGCACTTGAAGAAAATTACCTATTGTGTTAAATTATTATATTTAAAGCACTGTGCAGATAACCATAAATTAATTCTCACAACAGCTGAGAGAGGCAGGTATTAATGTCCCTATTTTACAGACGGGAAAACAAAGGTGGAGAGACTTACCCAAGATCACACAATGACTCAGTGGCAGAGCCAGGATTACAACAGAGGATCAACTTTCTCCTAACCTTGTGCTTATGTTTCCTGGCCATACTGCCTTAATGCCAGCATCCACGGCTCCCACTGACTTTAGCTTTAGTTATGAATGCTCTGCACTTCTAAAAAAAACAGGCCTCTAGTACAGACACCCAGAAAACGAGGAGCACACAATTAGGGGCCACCTGTGGAAATTTTAAGTAACTTTATCAACATTAGATAGGAACTCTGGTGAACATCCAGGAATAGAAACCATTTCTCCAGGGTGGCATTCAATTGCCTTAACTAAAAGGCCATCTTTTCTCTTCCTGCAGTGCCTTGCCTCATTTGTTGCAGGCCTTCCATCTTCTCCAGTAAGTGAGGCATGGCTCATGTACAGACAACTGCCTCATTCTCTACACAACCCTGACTCGTTCAACTAGGACTATCCATCCTGTGCACCAAGACCCTGATTCAGAAACAAACGCTTAAAGGTAGGGACCTGCTTAGGTCCACAGACTTCAATTGTACTTAAGTACATGCTTAAGTGTCCTTTCTTAATAGGGATAATCTCCTGAATCAAAATGTGTAAATGAAGTGGGGTTTTATGGAAAAAAATAGTATGGGATTACATAGCTAAAGACAGTCATAATGCACAGGCCAATGGGGCCAAGTTACAGTTATACAGGCAATGTCAATACTGTCATTTCTAGCTCATGTGCTCGGACTTTGCAGCCTTAATAATCGTCTTAACATATTTTGCCGGATTTGTTTTTCTAAAGAAAGGCAACATAAAATCCTGTAATTTGGAACTGTAATACCCACCCCTGCCAACCAGAAGACATAAGGAGGGTTTGAACCTTTGAACCCGTTTGTGGCGGGTGTAACATGCATAGCCCCCTGGCCCCTCTGCCACCTACGAGCTGCAGGGACATGCAGAACTGGCTATGGAGCCTGCCAGCCCCGCCAATCCTCCTCGCCCAGCCACAGCAGAGGTCCTGGGCCATGTGCCACCCACATAACTACCCAACACCAGCGGGAGTCCTGGGCTGACTGCCTCCCCCTCCCCCCAACAGTAGCCGGGGTCCCAGGCCACCTCCCCCAGCACCCGCATCACCCTGGACCACCGCCCCCCCACCCCCCAAAATTTTAGTTAGGGTTATATAGTAAAAGTCATGTACCGGTCACGGGCCATTAATTTTTGTTTACTGCCCGTGACCTGTCCATGACTTTTAATAAAAATACCCATGACTAAAACGTAGCCTTAGACATGACCAACACCAACACTCTCAGAGTACCAGCCCTGGCAGCCACTTCTAGAGAGCTGCCTCCCTCACTAAGTGAGCTGCTACATTCTACACCAGATTCAGTCTCCATGTGGCTGCAAGGTGCCACCCCAAGAAGAGCACACTACAACGGTCTCACCTTGAGATGACAAAAGCATTGACAACATTGATAAGGTTGGTATCTGAATGAAGAGGTCGTCACCTCCTGGTCAGGTCTTGTAATATGATCATCCAACATCAATTTGGGGTATAAAATTGCCCCCATTTGCAAACTCTGCTTCAACTTGGGTCCTGGAGCGGCTCCTGATCAGCCAGTTGGCGAGGTATGGAAAGACCTGTACCTGGTGCCTGTGCAGGAACACAGCCACGACTGCCATGCACTTGGAGAAGACTCGAGGTGCTGCTGACAGGCCAAACAGAAGGACTGTGAATTGGTAGTGGGTATTGTTCACCACAAACCTGAGGTACTTTCTGTGGGGCTGAGTGATTGCGATATGAAAATACGCGTCCTTCAAGTCGAGGGCGGCATACCAGACTGCTGGATCAGGTGAGGGATGATGGAGGCCAAAGAGACCATGCAGAATTTGGGTTTCTTTATGAACTTGTTGAGTTCTTGCAGGTTCAAGATGAGCTTGAGGCCACCTTTGGCTTTCAGTATTAGGAAATACAGGGAATAGAAGCCCTTGCCCTTTTGCGTCTGAGGAATCTCTTCCACTGCCCCTAGCAATAGGAGCGAGTGCACCTCTGTTTAAGGTGTCCCTGAAGAGGGACGGGGAAGGGCGAGAGGGCGCAGAATTGGATGGAGTATCCCCTCTCTACCGTGTGGAGCACCTAGAGGTCCGAAGTAATGCGGGGCCATGCACGGTAGAGAGGGAATAATCAGGACAAAAAGGTAAAGGGGGTGGATCCAGATCTCACTCTGGTGTGCCGGCCTCGACCGCACGCACCTTCAAAAGGCCAGTTTGGCCCCTGAAGGCGGCTTGAATTGTCCCGAGCCCTGCCCAGATGGTTGACGCGGCCTTCTCCTGCCGCTCCAATTTCTCTTTCGGGAGCCATCTTGGCGGTTCTGATGACTGAACCGTTGAGGCTGTGCATGGAAGTGTCTCTGCTGCATTGACGGTGTATACAGACCCAGGGACCTGAGGGTGGCTCTGCAGCCTTTAAGGCTGTTAAGACTTTTGTCAGTTTTTTCTGAGAAGAGAGAGTCTCACCCTCAAAAGACAGGTTCTGAATGGTTTTTTGTACCTCATAGGGGAGGCCAGAAACCTGGAGCCATGAGCCCCTTCTCATAGCCACTCCTGTGGCCATAACCCTGGTGGCTGCATCTGCCCCGTCAAGTGCTGCCTGAAGGGACGCCCTTGAGATGAGTCTCCCTTCGTCCACCAATGCCAAAATCTTGGCATGGAAGTCCGAGGGGAGCATGTGCATGAATTTGGCCGTTGCCGAGCAGGTGGTGTAGGTGTACCTGCTGACGATGACCTGCTGATTGGATATGTGGAGCTGCAAGCCCCCAGTGGAGTAGACCTTTCTTCCATAAACGTCAAGCCTTTTCGCCTCCCAATTCTTCAGGGAGGGTCACTGGAAGCCCTGATGCTCACGTTGGTTGGCAGGTGTGGGACCACAAATGAGTCAGGTGTGGGATGAGTGTATAAATGCTCATAACCCTTGGAGAGCACAAAGTAGCATCCTTTGCTGCGTTTAGCTGTAGGGGGCAATGAGGCTGGCGTCTGCCACAAAGTTTTCATGGGGTCAGAGATGGTCTTTATGAGGGGAAGGGCAATAGGAGCAGGTCCGGAGGGGGAGAGGATGTCCACCATTCGATCTACATCCTTCACTACCTCCTCCGCCTGAATGCCCAGCCCAGACCCTGGGCAACCCTCCGCAGCAATTGCTGCAGAACCCTGTTGTTCTCCAAGGCTGGGGCTGTTGCCATGCCCACCAACACCTCATTTGGCGAGGACAAAGAAGAGACCCCTGTGAGGGGTGGCTGTTACCTTCTTTCTGCCCCCAAGGAGTCCTGCAGCACCTGGGTTTCTTGGTCCAGTGCCGACCCAGATGGTGTTGTAACCCTCGGTGTAAGGGCTACTTACACCGACGCAGGCACTGCTGGTGCCGAAAGTGCCATAGGTGCTGCTGTCATTCTCAAAGGTTTGAATCACTGTTGGAATCGCCGCTGGTGCTGGAGTCCCTGCCGGTGCAGCTGGGACCACCGGGCCAAATGCTGGCTGCGCTGGAGGTGCCAAAATGGTAGCACAAGGTGGTAATGGGCCTATACCTGACCCTGCTAGTGCCGGCAGGGGAACAAATGAGGCCGAGGCCACCGACGTTGCTCTGGAACGAGACCCTTGGCTGCAACCTTGGCTTTGATAAAAAGCCCAAGAAGTCCAAAAGGGCGATTGCGCTGGGGGCTACCATTGGGCTGGCCACTATGCCGGGTAAGGGTACCGATCCCGAGTTGATGTGGACAGTCTGCTCCTACTCCTCCAGGACTGATAGGAGCCCGACTCCAACTCCGAGGTGTCTGAAAACGACAACCACAGAGAAGTGGTATTTCTAAGCACAATGCTTTCGCACTGAGGGTTCAGTGTGGCTGGATGTGCTCCGGTGCCGGGGAGTGGCTCGGCGGAGTTAGAGATCAGCAGGCCATCATAGCAGGCTTTCCCCTTGAAGAAGCCCGGGGAGCGACTGGTGCCAGTGACTTATCCTGTCTGGATGGAGAGAATGGTGCTGTGAGGTGAAGCAGTTCTTGGGCTGCCTCAAACGCCTCCGGTGTGGAAGTGAGGTGCAACTCATGGTTTGGCCTCGGCGAGCGAGGCGGGTCTGGACTCAACTGCCCCTGTACACAGGCAGGAGATGGCATGACCATCACCAGTGGAGCAGCACTAGAGTGGCCCGACTTGGGGCTAACTGTGGCAGGCTCCTTAAGTCTAGAAGGGGGAGAGCGACGCCCCGCCGACATAAACTTCTTTTGAGGCACCGGCGACTGCGAACAGTACCTGCGTGTGGCATGTGAACCATGAGAGGAGCCAGGACGGTAACCAGGCAGTGAAAAGTGGGATGTGAAAAGTATTCTGAGCCGTTGGTTGGGAACAGCACTTTTTATTGGCCCTCTTGCTGGTGGGAGGGATGGAGTCTAGAGTCTGCCACACTACAGGCTGGCAAGGGAAAGGCCTCGTTAATAAGTAAGGCTACCGTGCCTTGCGTGAAGGTGTGTAAGATGTCCACTAGGGAGTGCTGCTCTTCCTCTGCTATGAGTTTCATCATGTCCTGAAAGATGTTGAAGTCATCCAAAATGATGGCAGAGGGGGAATAGTTGTCTCATCTGGAGAGGAAGAGGATGGTGGTGTCTCCTCCTCAACTCTCAATTCTCTGGTGGCTACTCTTTAATAGGGTGAGGAGACTCCTGAGGTGTTGATGGATGACACTCCTGATAAGACTTCTTGCATAAAAGTGCCCTGTAGACTTGGTCCCTGTAAGACGACCAAGGGTTCATGTAAGGGAAAGGTGCTGGATCCCATGGGTGGTCTTTCTAGGGCAGCCAGCTCAAGGACCAGCTGGGAACTCTTCCTCAGAGAAGACCTCAAGTGGTGGAGGGTGGTGGATGGTAGAGCACTAAATAGTGCCACTAGACAAAGGAGGAGCCCCTACTGGGACTCACATGAGTACTGGATCTTGAGCAGAATCTAGCCATCATGATTGTACTTGTAGGCAGTTCCTTAGTTGAGGCTGAAGCAATACTAGGGAACATGCTGGGAGAGGCTGGGAAACCAGTACCAGTGGGAAATTCCTCCTGGTACCCCTTAGCAGAAAGGGACTCTGGTTCCTCCATAACATGAATGTCCTTGTGAGAGAGAAACCTGAAAGGTACTAATTAGCCCATGGAATGAGATGCACTGTCCTAGGGATGGGGGTTCCACGACCACCGCTCCCAAGAGAAGGAGGCGGGTGGTGGTGGTCGGGGACTCTCTCCTCAGGGGGACTGAGTCATCTATCTGCCACCCCGACTGGGAAAACCGAGAAGTCTGCTGCTTGCCAGGAGCTAGGATTCACGATGTGACGGAGAGACTGCTGAGACTCATCAAGCCCTCGGATCGCTACCCCTTCCTGCTTCTCCACGTGGGCACCAATGATACTGCCAAGAATCATAGAATATCAGGGTTGGAAGGGACCCCAGAAGGTCATCTAGTCCAACCCCCTGCTCAAAGCAGGACCAATTCCCAGTTAAATCATCCCAGCCAGGGCTTTGTCAAGCCTGACCTTAAAAACCTCTAAGGAAGGAGATTCTACCACCTCCCTAGGTAATGCATTCCAGTGTTTCACCACCCTCTTAGTGAAAAAGTTTTTCCTAATATCCAATCTAAACCTCCCCCACTGCAACTTGAGACCATTACTCCTCGTTCTGTCATCTGCTACCATTGAGAACAGCCTAGAGCCATCCTCTTTGGAACCCCCTTTCAGGTAGTTGAAAGCAGCTATCAAATCCCCCCTCATTCTTCTCTTCTGCAGGCTAAACAATCCCAGCTCCCTCAGCCTCTCCTCATAACTCATGTGTTCCAGTCCCCTAATCATTTTTGTTGCCCTTCGCTGGACTCTCTCCAATTTATCCACATCCTTCTTGTAGTGTGGGGGCCCAAAACTGGACACAGTACTCCAGATGAGGCCTCACCAATGTCGAATAGAGGGGAACGATCACGTCCCTCGATCTGCTCGCTATGCCCCTACTTATACATCCCAAAATGCCATTGGCCTTCTTGGCAACAAGGGCACACTGCTGACTCATATCCAGCTTCTCGTCCACTGTCACCCCTAGATCCTTTTCCGCAGAACTGCTGCCTAGCCATTCGGTCCCTAGTCTGTAGCTGTGCATTGGGTTCTTCCGTCCCAAGTGCAGGACCCTGCACTTATCCTTATTGAACCTCATCAGATTTCTTTTGGCCCAATCCTCCAATTTGTCTAGGTCTTTCTGTATCCTATCCCTCCGCTCCAGCGTATCTACCACTCCTCCCAGTTTAGTATCATCCGCAAATTTGCTGGGAGTGCAATCCACACCATCCTCCAGATCATTTATGAAGATATTGAACAAAACCGGCCCCAGGACCGACCCTTGGGGTACTCCACTTGATACCGGCTGCCAACTAGATATGGAGCCATTGATCACTACCCGTTGAGCCCGACAATCTAGCCAGCTTTCTACCCACCTTGTAGTGCATTCATCCAGCCCATACTTCCTTAACTTGCTGACAAGAATACTGTGGGAGACCGTGTCAAAAGCTTGGCTAAAGTCAAGAAACAATACATCCACTGCTTTCCCTTCATCCACAGAACCAGTAATCTCATCATAAAAGGCGATTAGATTAGTCAGGCATGACCTTCCCTTGGTGAATCCATGCTGGCTGTTCCTGATCACTTTCCTCTCATGCAAGTGCTTCAGGATTGATTCTTTGAGGACCTGCTCCATGATTTTTCCAGGGACTGAAGTGAGGCTGACTGGCCTGTAGTTCCCAGGATCCTCCTTCTTCCCTTTTTTAAAGATTGGCACTACATTAGCCTTTTTCCAGTCACCCGGGACTTCCCCGGTTCGCCACGAGTTTTCAAAGATATGACCTTGAGTGAATCACTGTGGACTACGTGGCTCTGGGAAGAAGGATAAAGGAGTTTGAGGCGCAAGTAGTGTTCTCGTCCATCCTCCCCGTGGAAAGAAAAGGCCTGGGTAGAGACTGTCGAATTGTGGAAGACAACGAATGGCTATGCAGGTGGTGTCGGAGAGAAGGCTTTGGATTCTTTGACCATGGGATGGTGTTCCAAGAAGGAGGAATGCTACGCAGAGAGGGGCTCCACCTAACAAAGAGAGGGAAGAGCATCTTCGCAAGCAGGCTGCCTAACCCAGTGAGGAGGGCTTTAAACTAGGTTCACTGGGGGAAGGAGACCAAAGCCCTGAGGTAAGTGGGGAAGTGGGATACCGGGAGGAAGCACAAGCAGGAGAGTGAGAAAGGGGAGGGCTCCTGCCTCATACTGAGAAAGAGGGACGATCAGCGAGTTATCTCAAGTGCCTATACACAAATGCAAGAAGCCTGGGAAACAAGCAGGGAGAACTAGAAGTTTGGCACAGTCAAGAAATTATGATGTGATTGGAACAACAGAGACTTGGTGGGATAACTCACATGACTGGAGTACTGTCGTGGATGGATATGAACTGTTCAGGAAGGACAGGCAGGGCAAAAAAGGTGGCAGAGTTGCACTGTATGTAAGAGAGCAGTATGAATGCTCAGAGCTCCGGTATGAAACTGCAGAAAAACCTGAGTGTCTCTGGATTAAGTTTAGAAGTGTGAGCAACAAGGGTGATGTCATGGTGGGAGTCTGCTATAGACCACCGGACCAGGGGAATGAGGTGGACGAGGCTTTCTTCTGGCAACTCATGGAAGTTACTAGATCGCAGGCCATGGTTTTTATGGGAGACTTCAATCACCCTGATATCTGCTGGGAGAGCAATACAGCGGTGCACAGACAATCCAAGAAGTTTTTGGAAAGGGTAGGGGACAATTTCCTGGTGCAGGTGCTGGAGGAACCAACTAGGGGCAGAGCTCTTCTTGATCTGCTGCTCACAAACCGGGAAGAATTAGTAGGGGAAGCTAAAGTGGATGGGAACCTGGGAGACAGTGACCATGAGATGGTTGAGTTCAGGAACCTGACACAAGGAAGAAAGGAGAGCAGCAGAACATGGACCCTGGACTTCAGAAAAGCAGACTTTGACTCCCACAGGGAGCTGATGGCCAGGATCCCCTGGGAGAATAACATGAGGGGGAAAGGAGTCCAGGAGAGCTGGCTGTATTTTAAAGAAGCCTTATTGAGGTTACAGGAACAAACCATCCCGATGTGTAGAAAAAATAGTAAATATGGCAGGCGACCAGCTTGGCTTAACAGTGAAATCCTCGCTGATCTTAAACACAAAAAAGAAGCTTACAAGAAATGGAAGATTGGACAAATGACCAGGGAAGAGTATAAAAATATTGCTCGGGCATGCAGGAGTGAAATCAGGAAGGCCAAATCACAATTGGAGTTGCAGCTAGCAAGAGATGTTAAGAGTAATAAGAAGGGTTACTTCAGGTATGTTAGCAAGAAGAAGAGAGTCAAGGAAAGTGTGGGCCCCTTACTGAATGAGGGAGGCAACCTAGTGACAGAGGATGTGGAAAAATCCAATAAAAAGGGCTTTTTTTGCCTCTGTCTTCACGAACAAGGTCAGCTCCCAGACTACTGCACTGGGCAGCACAGCATGGGGAGGAGGTGACCAGCCCTCTGTGGAGAAAGAAGTGGTTCGGGACTATTTAGAAAAGCTGGATGAGCACAAGTCCATGAGGCTGGATGCGCTGCGTCCGAGAGTGCTAAAGGAGTTGGCGGATATGACTGCAGAGCCATCGGCCATTATCTTTGAAAACTCACGGTGATCCAGGGAAGTCCCGGACGACTGGAAAAAGGCTAATGTAGTGCCCATCTTTAAAAAAGGGAAGGAGGAGGATCCTGGGAACTACAGGCCAATCAGCCTCACCTCAGTCCCTGGAAAAATCATGGAGCAGGTCCTCAAGGAATCAATTGGGAAGCACTTAGAGGAGAGGAAAGTGATCAGGAACAGTCAGCATGGATTCACCAAGGGCAAGTCATGCCTGACTAATCTAATTGCCTTCTAAGATGAGGCAACTGGCTCTGTGGATGAGGGGAAAGCAGTGGACATGTTGTTCCTTGACTTTAGCAAAGCTTTTAACTCAGGCTCCCACAGTATTCTTGCCAACAAGTTAAAGAAGTATGGGCTGGATGAATGGACGATAAGGTGGATAGAAAGCTGGCTAGATTGTCAGGCTCAACAGGAAGTGACCAATGGCTCCATGTCTAGTTGGCAGCCGGTATCAAGTGGAGTGCCCCAAGGGTTGGTCCTGGGGCCTGTTTTGTTCAATATCTTCATTAATCATCTGGAGGATGGCATGGCTTGCACCCTCAGCAAGTTTGCAGATGACACCAAACTGGGAGGAGAGGTAGATATGCTGGAGAGTAGAGACAGGATACAGAGGGACCTAGACAAATTAGAGGATTGGGCCAACAGAAATCTGATGAGGTTCAACAAGGACAAGTGCAGAGTCCTGCACTTAGGACGGAAGAACCCCATGCACCGCTACAGACTAGGGACCAAATGGCTCAGCAGCAGTTCTGCAGAAAAGGACCTAGGGGTTACAGTGGACGAGAAGTTGATATGAGTCAACAGTGTGCCCTTGTTGCCAAGAAGGCCAATGGCATTTTGGGCTGTATATGTAGGGGCATTGCCAGCAGATTGAGGGACGTGATTGTTCCCCTCTATTTGACATTGGTGAGGCCTCATCTGGAGTACTGTGTCCAGTTTTGGGCCCCACACTACAAGAAGGATGTGGAAAAATTAAAAGACGTCCAGCGGAGGGCAACAAAAATGATTAAGGGACTGGAACACAACGTATGAGGAGAAGCTGAGGGAACTGGGATTGTTTAGTCTGCAGAAGAGAAGAAAGAGGGGGGATTTGATAGCTGCTTTCAACTACCTGAAAGCGGGTTCCAAAGAGGATGGATCTAGACTGTTCTCAGTGGTAGCAGACGACAGAACAAGTAGTAATGGTCTCAAGTTGCAGTGGGGGAGGTTTAGGTTGGATATTAGGAAAAAAAATTTCACTAGGAGGGTGGTGAAACAGTGGAATGCGTTACCTACGGAGGTGGTGGAATCTCCTTCCTTAGATATTTTTAAGGTCAGGCTTGACAAAGCCCTGGCTGGGATGATTTAGTTGGGGATTGATCCTGCTTTGAACAGGGGGTTGGACTAGATGACCTCCTGAGGTCCCTTCCAACCCTGATATTGTATGATTCTATGAATGTTCCTCTGGATTAAATCTGTTCACGGTTACCGGAGGAGGTACCAGTCAGTTTTGGAGAGATCTAGGTGCTGGTGGATGGTACCAGGTAAGAACTTCTTTAAAAGAGGCCTTAGTCTTTAAAAAGTCCAGTTTTGGTACTGATGGGTCCAAAGCTTGGGGCTCCTGAACAGCAAACTTCTTGGTACTCAGATTCTCTGTATCTGGTTTCTTGGCTTGCACCTAAGAAGTCTTTTACAGCCATGCTGACACCTTCGTACCGTGTCCAGTGAGAGCCGTGGTGGTACCTGCAGAGGGATGTGAAGTCTCCCTGCTTCCAGATCTAAGTGGAGACTCCTCTCTCCGTTTAGACTCTGTTAGGAGAGTGGGGTCTCTTATGTTTGGTTGCTTTCAGCAAGACCAAAGTTGCCCCCTGATTTTTGTAGGTTGAAGCCGGAGCTGATGACGTCTCTGGAGAACTTTACATAGCTCAGTCTGATTTACCTGCAGGTGGGGCATGGCAACTCAGATCCTGCGGGTCTAAGGGAATGCTCCATGAGGAGCGGTTTCAGGTGGTTTACCCTCCATTTTCAAGATCTGCTCTTAAAGAGACAGCAGATCTTACACTTGGACAGGATGTGAGGACAGCAGAGGCAGCTGGAGTGCCCATCGCTGAGGGGAAAAAGACCTGTGGCAAGTCTAGCAGGGCTTGAAACATGGGATCTTGGCCATACTGCTAGGAAAGACAAACAAAAAGGCCTGAGAGAGAAAGGGGCGCCCCAAAGGAGAGGGGGAAAGCAGGAACGGAGAACCCCCCTTTCAAAGCACAAACTAAGAATAAACTAACAACCAAAAAACCTAATTATAAAACAGAGTAAAAGGTGCAAAAGAATAACTGCATCAGCTAGATACTGGACGTTACAGAACTCTACAAGCTGCAGGTCATTGAGAAGCAACTGGAGTGGCACAGGTCCATTCCTCTTCATGTGCGCTCTCATCAGAGCACAGGGTGCTGTATGGAGCAGGCACAGACCCGAGGGTACTACGAGCATAAAAATCTCAGAGTGCACAGGCACGCATACATCCTCAAGGGGAGCACCCATAGGGGCGATAACTTGGAAGATATGAAACGTTAGGTGGTTTAACTTGACATTTCCTTACTTTTGAGAGTTCACGTCAGGTATGCAGTGTGTTGCTTCACAACAAAGTGTTTTCTGTATTATTCATATAAATCCTTTCAACCTCATCCCAGTCTCTCTTTGGTTTATTCTCAATCCTCACTTTTTACATGATACCTACATTTTTATTGTAAGTTCTTCAGGACAGGGATCTATTTTATTTTGCAAGGTGCCCAATGTATGAGATATTAACTACTCCTGGGGGAATACTGAACCACTGTGCATGCGCATAATTCACAGGAAAAGGTACAAAAAAGGGCAACAAAAATTATTAGGGGTATGAAACAGCTTCCATATGAGGAGAGATTAAAAAGACTGGGACTGTTCAGCTTGGAAAAGAGAAAACTAAGCAGTGGGGGGAACATGACATTGGTCTTTAATATCACGAATGGGTGGAGAAAGTGACTACGGAAGTGTTATTTACCCCTTCCTGTAACCAGGATCCACCCAATGAAATTAATAGTCAGCAGATTTAAAACATAAGGAAGTACTTTGGCATGCAACCGACAGTCAGCCTATGGAACTCATTGTCAGGGGACGCTGTGAAGGTTGAAACTATAACTGGCTTCGAAAAAAGAATTAGTTCATCAGCCATGATGGTCCGGGATGCAACCCCATGCTCAGGGTGTTCCTAGCCTCTGACTGCCAGAAGCTGGGCATGGACAACAGGGTATGGATCAGCTGATAATTGCCCTGTCCTGTTCATTCTCTCTGAAGAACCTGGCATTGGCCACCATCAGAAGACAGGAAATTTGTCTAGATGGACCACAGGTCTGACAAAGTATGGCCGTTTTTATGTTATTTTAAAAGACGGAGAGGGGCTGGAATGGATTCTCCAACACAGACTCAGTGCCTTCCCATTCCTCTGCTGCAAGAGGTATTAATTCCTCTGCATCAGTGACTATACAGAAATCACACTCCCAGTGCTTCCAAATTACTCAGCATGGTGCTTTTCATAGAATCATAGAATATCAGGGTTGGAAGGGACCTCAGGAGGTCATCTAGTCCAACCCCCTGCTCAAAGCAGGACCAATCCCCAATTTTTGCCCCAGATCCCTAAATGGCCCCCTTAAGGATTGAGCTCACAATCCTGGGTTTAGCAGGCCAATGCTCAAACTACTGAGCTATCTCTCCCCCACACAGGAATGGAAGCGACACCAGCTGAGCGACTGTATGGGTAGTCGTAGGGGTCTTCATGCTGAGACTAGTGTAGCAAGTGCTGAGGCTTACTTCTGAACTGCACGTACTCTCCTCAGATCAAATAACACCCTTACTATACCAAGAGGTGAAAGAGCTCTGCCTACAGCTACCACCCAGGCAATCTCAGCACCACCCAGGGTAGGCAATGCCTCTTGGAAGCAACGCCTCATCAGATGAGCCAGAATTCATCACCAACATCTTGCAGTCTATTTTGAGACAGAACTAAGGTTGAAGTAGAGGTAACAGCTGGCAGGATCAAAAGGCACTTGCTATGAGAAGCTTTGTGTCTGGCTGGCTCCAACAAGGAGTTTGGGGTAAGGTTCTGGTAGGGCTATGGTGTGACAACTGCTGGGGCACAACTGACCAGCAAGGTGAGGGTGTCTCACGCTAGCCTTTATTACCTCAGCGAGCCAAAAATAATTTGGGGTAACGTATTTCTGTCTTGCCCATATGGGGAGCACAAGACAAGGGTGAGAATCCCTGGTATCTTGAACAGAAGCTACTTACTTACTTTCCAACGATATAAACTGCAATAGAATCACATGCATCTTCACCTTTCCCATTAAGTGAGGGATACATGGTGGCAAGGGTCCTTCACTCAAAAAAGAATTAACAGCTGGAGCTCTACTGTCGGCCACTCCCACTGAGCAGGGATGATGTCCATCACTCGCTGCTCTTAATACTCTATAGCTATGGAAATTGTTGCTGAGTTATGCATTGCAGAAGAATTGCTCCATGAATTTATTATATACCTTAAAAGAACAAGAACAAAAAGACAAGTCATTTTCTTTTCCCAAACATCCTGGTGGCTGCCAGAATGAGGATGCTGCTGAACCCATTTCACTAAATGGCCCATAATGGGTGGCAAGACTATTGCAGCCCTTTTAGAAGGTGGAATTATGATGCAAATATCTATTAATCCCAGTTCCTGTAATCTTCTGGATAAAAAGCAAATTAAGCCAGCTTTAGCAACAGTCCCACAAACTGGAGAAAGACTGGCTTTTCCCTGGTATACTCTTTGTCCTTCTCAGTCAGGGGCCTAAGAAAAATCACCATTCTCTTCCTTGCCTAACACCCCCAACCCAATAACTCCTGATCCAAAGCAGGAGTTGGAGATCAGATGCTCAAGCAGGCATTAGTTACATCAAATCCACCATTACAGATAGTGACACTGGTAACTGTCAGGACTGGTGCAATGTATAGTGAGGGTGCTGAAGTCCAGATCAAAGGCTTCTACATCAAAGAAGACAGCAGCACAATAGCACTCAAGGTTACAACCTGCCTAGATGACAATTTGATGCTTTGAGGCATTGAGGGTATGTAAAAACCCAAGACAAAATTGAAAACATATGCTCATGAGATCAGATCAGACAATATCTCCTGCTGTTGCCTTTGAGAAACCCCATGTTGAGGTAACATCAAACATAATTCAAAGAAGAGTAATTGGAGGTCTCAACAGGGGAATACAGAAGTGCTTAGCAATAGCCATGAATAAAGAGATGACTGATGCCCGCTTGGTGTAGACTCTGAGGTATTTAGTAGATGATGCCATAACTGAAGTCCATTTTCTTAAGTTACCTGTGTGGCTGGTGGATGCACTGAGGGTCAACATGACTCAGGGACACCAACGGAGGGAGTCATATGACAGCAGTTGTCATGAATACAAACCCTCAGTATCTTGGTTAAACCTTAACTCTACCTGGTTGGGACTTGAAACTCTTGAGGCTCATTTGGGCCAGCCATAAGTCAACCTTAGTTAAGCTAATGCAGGCAGCCAGAATGCTCATTCTGGGATTCTTCGAGCACAAGGTGCACCCCAGTCAGTTATGTTCTGTGCCACGGCAGATGAGGTCAGTCAGGGTCACCATTACCTTCATGGTACTTCTGGAAGTTGTTGGGTTGTCTTCCTTGATCCATTCCTGCGGTAAGAAAGGATTAAAAAATTAAGACGGTCTAGGCAGCATTGGTAAAAATAGAAAGGGTCAAAGATAGGGAGAAGATGCCCAAAAGAGCCGAAAATAATTACGTTGAAGGCTGCCAACTCCCTGAGGAAACAACAGCACTTTCCTTTATGGGACAAGGACATGGATGAAAGGGAAGCCCCAAGAAAGTAATGACACTTTCCAGTGAGTCCCTTTAAAGCAAACTCACAGAAAGGTTATTTTTCTGCACCAATTAGTAGTTATTTTAGAGCAAATGCAGGGAAAGGAGGGATTTTAAATATTAATTTTTTATCCCACTGCCAATTCTCATTTGACATGCTCATTAACCAACACTGCTATGGTGTGAGAATGACTGACTACAATAGCTGAACCTACAGAAATAAAATAGGATTTTTTTAAGGGTATACAGTATATCTGCGGTAGCCTAGACTGAGCCTCCTGAGAGATACCGCACAGAACAAACAGTCTGGGAGAAAAAGTGATAGGGTGAGCAGGGAACTTTCGAATTCAGGGCACCTGCAGACCAGAACTATCTCTGAAGTTAGAGTAGCCCAAACAGGCTGCTCTAATTTACAGCAGTTTTACCCGGGCTGACCTGCAGCCCACAATCTCTGGAGTAGCGAGTGTTACAAGCACATGCTTTCTTTCCGTGGCTCCCGACATCACCCCTATACCAGGGCCTCGGAAGGGGGGCAGCCTTGGGCTTCTTTTATTTGCCCTATACGGTTCCTGTGCCAATAGAATTCTCTTCTGCATTCCTGCAGCCCCTTCATGGTCTTTATATGATGCCTAAGGAGCATTCAGATGCTGTAACAGGGGCCACAACTTATTCCAATATGTTTTAAAGGAGGATCAGTTGCAATCATAGAATCATAGAATATCAGGGTTGGAAGGGACCCCAGAAGGTCATCTAGTCCAACCCCCTGCTCAAAGCAGGACCAATTCCCAGTTAAATCATCCCAGCCAGGGCTTTGTCAAGCCTGACCTTAAAAACCTCTAAGGAAGGAGATTCTACCACCTCCCTAGGTAACGCATTCCAGTGTTTCACCACCCTCTTAGTGAAAAAGTTTTTCCTAATATCCAATCTAAACCTCCCCCACTGCAACTTGAGACCATTACTCCTCGTTCTGTCATCTGCTACCATTGAGAACAGTCTAGAGCCATCCTCTTTGGAACCCCCTTTCAGGTAGTTGAAAGCAGCTATCAAATCCCCCCTCATTCTTCTCTTCTGCAGGCTAAACAATCCCAGCTCCCTCAGCCTCTCCTCATAACTCATGTGTTCCAGTCCCCTAATCATTTTTGTTGCCCTTCGCTGGACTCTCTCCAATTTATCCACATCCTTCTTGAAGTGTGGGGCCCAAAACTGGACACAGTACTCCAGATGAGGCCTCACCAATGTCGAATAGAGGGGAACGATCACGTCCCTCGATCTGCTCGCTATGCCCCTACTTATACATCCCAAAATGCCATTGGCCTTCTTGGCAAAAAGGGCACACTGCTGACTCATATCCAGCTTCTCGTCCACTGTCACCCCTAGGTCCTTTTCCGCAGAACTGCTGCCTAGCCATTCGGTCCCTAGTCTGTAGCTGTGCATTGGGTTCTTCCGTCTTAAGTGCAGGACCCTGCACTTATCCTTATTGAACCTCATCAGATTTCTTTTGGCCCAATCCTCCAATTTGTCTAGGTCCTTCAATGAAGTTAAAAAAAATTAAACATCAACAGATAGCTACATAAATAGCAATAGACTGAGGAATGCCCCAAATCCTATTTTTTTATTAGTCAATAACGTTTTCTATTATTCTAGTTCAGGGTGAAGCAGCACATTCTCTTTATTAAAGTGCTCCAGCTAGAGCTCCTGTAGAAATCCAAAATCTTATCTCAGATTTTACTTTTTTGCCTGCATAGTATATTGTTCTGAATTTTCCATTTTAACTGAAACAATCTAATTTTAACTCAAATGTGTCAAGTTTAGTTTGAAGAGTTTTTATTGTAAAGAAAATCTTCTCCAATGAGCTGTTAGTAGAGGAGTGTGGTGAAGAAATGGAATCAGATTTCTGTTACGCTAATTTAACAGCTTCTAAACCAGGCACAGGAAAAAGGTAATTGTAGTGGGAAGTGAAGAGAAAGAACATATCTACTCCTCAAATTAACAACTCACTTGTATTTACAGTAAGAAAATGTGAAAAAGTTATCCTACAACACAACACTTGTTCCCTTTCTGCCTGATTTTGGAAGCAAAATAATAAAAGGATAAGGTGTTTACAAGAAAAGAAAAGAGGTACTTCCTTAAAGTCAAGAAATTGGAGAGGGGAAAAAAATCTCTTAAAATAGAAGAAACTTCTCTAAGGCAGACCTTACTGCATGGGATTCCAAGTGAATACTTGGAAAAAAAAAAGACACCAGGAGACTTGAGAAAACAAAAATATTTACCTCCCTTAAAACAAAGAAAATATTTATATATCTATACACACACACACGAGCAAGGTGACAAGAGCAATCAGGTGGGCAGGACCAGATGGAAATGTTCCTCAGCTGGTTTCTGAAGTAGCATTGGGTAGGAAATTAGTGGAGCTTCTAATGCTGTTCTCTTAGGGTCCTCTGGGCTAGAATCTAATGGAAGATGACCCCAGCTGATTCTCTGCAGTAGCTCAGATGGCATAGGCTCTGAAGAACCTAGAAAGGAGAAGCATGGCAAGTGTCTCCCTCTTCTGGGAACCCTGTATCAAGAGAAACTCCATTTTGGAGTTAGCCTCTTTATCTAGCCTAGAAGTTGTCTCTTCTTTGAGTCCAGCAGTACGCTGCCATTTGTGTGAGGAGGGGTATACTTGGCTTAACTGTTTTGTGTTAGCAACTAACGCGCAAGTAAGGTAAGTCATCAGCTCTCTGTCCTCCATGAATTTTTCCATTAAAAAAGGGCAGAAAACTCATCAGTTAAAATCAACCTGAGGAAGTGGAGTTTACCTCCTCAGTTCATTTTACAAGCTTAGTTCAATGTGTTGCAGTAAACAGAAGAAGCTTAGCTTAGGCTCTAAGCAGGTAAGAGCTCAGGGAAGATCTAAACCCCATTTAAATATACTACACCCAATAAATGGGATTTAGATTTGTTTCCAGTGTTGTCTTTGTATAACTTAAGTTGTATTCAGTATCTTGTTACTCTTTGGTTGTCAGTAGAAAATGCTTTCATAAGCATAGTGTGAAAAAGTTAATTTCAGCATGATCTAGTTTGCCACACTAATCTGATCACCATCATAGGCAGGAACAACTCTGAAATCCATCTTCCAAACGGGTCCAAATTATCAAAAGCAACATGCCTGATTCTTTGTGTCCCTGCACGTTGTATAGTCATTAATAGAAAGTAAGTATAAAACAGTAAGATTCTGATGCAGCAGTGTTTACACCCACTTTCCACTGAGTTAAATGATTACACAAGATGCAGGCCAATGGAGATTCAGAGTCTATGTCAAATGCACAGGTCTCAGAGAAGAAAACATTTTGTCTCAGAAAATCAAAAACAATGATTTCTCTGTCTGAAAAGCAACGTGAACGTAAGATGTATGCCAAATCTCACCAGATGCTGACTTCAAAGGGCAAGGCTTTCTGGCAGTGAAGTAATAAAAAAATGACTGTTCCAGTTGAACACACAGTATGTTCAGAGAAAAAAATGAAAGCAGGGTGATGTGACTTAACTGAAAAGAACACACACTGGTCTACTCAGTGAACCAAAACTTTCAGGGAAGACTGTATTAAGTGACCCCTTTGGAAAGAAAGGCCATGAGTGTGTAAAACCTAGATGTTACCACTGCCTCATAGAAAAGGCAACATTTAGAAGTGAGGCAGGGAAAGGGATCAATTGAAGTTCATTTCACCTTCCCATCTGATTTGAAGACGGGGTGGAAGGTTCTCATTTTCAGGTAGAAAGCTCCTCAAATTTTCAAACTTAGATTTGCAATTCAGACTATGATCTGGTTAAAATAAAAATCTTTCAGCCAAGGTAACCGCCATCATTTGGTAGAAAAACAACAACATTTTACCTGAAAAGTAAAAAGTAAACCAGGTGTCTTATTTTAATTCCCACTCTGTTGATAACATTACAAGTACTAAAAATCAAAAAACTGTGGTAACCCTGATTATCTCATTTCATGAATGAACATAATTCAAATGCTTCTGAAAAATGTCACTATTCCAATAAATTAAATTAATGTACAGTGTACAACAATAATCCAATTCCTGTGGAGAAAACAGGTAAGTATTTGAACAATTCAGTAAATATTACATAAAAGCCTTAATTGTGATTTTATATTTGAAAATACATTAGTTTTCATTCCAGTTCACTTAATAACATAATGAAAACATTTTGAACAAGGGTTTAATAAAAATAGTAATGAACATGTGGTAAAAAAACAAAAAACCCTGTTACAGATAATTTACTTAATATTTTTAAAAATTCTGAAAATGGAGTAAAACATTTTTGTGTTTTGTTTTTATTAATTTTGAGAATACCATTTAGAAAACAGAATGCTGGTAACTCCACTCACACGGTTCCAGAAAATTGATTCTTCTTTCATAGGTCCTTTAAAGATTCAATGTTCTTGAATATCAAAACTCAGTTGTTTTGTTGTTTAAAAAACATTGCTAAGAACTTCCAAGAATATGAATCAAAATGCAAACAGAAGTTGGACTTTGCACATTTCTGCAACTACTACTAAAATAATTACATAAACACTCTCAAAATAACACAATGGGATTCAACTTCATTTTAGACATTTGGAAAGCAGTGTCATACTTTATTTTAAATAAACCCATGTAAAAACAAAGTTAAAATGAAAAATGGTACCTGAAAAATAAATTATTTGATATAAAACAAATCAATAACTTAAAAACATACTAATATACAAAATGATTAACGATATAGTGTACAGTATGGGAAACAATTGATAAAGCCTTCTGTCCCACAAACAGATTACTTTATAAACAAAAGGTTACATAAGTTAAGGGAAATGAAATCAGTAAATAGACTAGAAGTACAATGTTATTCAAACTTACTGGTCAAATAAAGGTTTATCCCAACTTATGATGCTTCAAATGTCTCAAGTCATTTTCTTCTTAATGACCAAGTGAAAAAGTTTAGCTTTATCACTGAAAGGTTGTTTAAAAATGTTTAAAAATAAACAATAGTTAATATGAGAATGAAATTTCTAAAATATGAACATAGTAACAATATTTCAAGATTTCAGGTGGCTGTTCCACTATTACTGAATTTCCATCATCAACAAAAGAATTTAGTGTTGAAAATTCCACTCAACAGAAAAATATTTCTAGTTAAAATTGTCCTTGTAAATCGTTTACCAAGTGTGATATACAACAGAGAATTGCAGCAAGATTGAACAAAGCAACAACAAGTTTTAAAGGCAAAGCCACTCACTGGATGCTTTGTGTTCTGTTTTAGAGATCATAAAAGCTTTAACATCAATTGTGTTTTTATCATGCACAGGGAAAAATATACACCTAACTTTTTATTAAATATATTTTACTACATATGAATGCTACAAAAAACCGTACAGAAAAAATAATGCTGTACCTGATTAGAACTAAGACAAGAAATTTAGAGAGAAGTTAAACTTCAATTTTCAATTCTATTGGTTATACTTTGGACACACTAAGTTGTGCATTACACAAGTACCTCAACTTAAAAATGGAAGTGGGGTCATTGTGTTTTCTTTGAAATCCATGTATTTTCATAATGTAGCAGAAACCCAGTAGCATATACTATAGATCACAATGCTTAGCCTTTTGATCAATATATTGATCTATCAATCCTACGGTGCTGGGATTTCCCAGCATTAACAGGAAGTGCAGACATAATGTTCAGGAACCTGCCTTCAGCACGGCAGAAGACTCTTCTGCCAACAAATATAGAGATTAAAGAAAATGTGGTACACACTAAGTGACAAATTCGGTCCTTGACTAAATGAATGCAACTCCACTGACTTAAAAGGAGATGTGCCTGTCCATAGTAGGCGTGAATTTGGTCCCTTCTCCCTAAAACTAATTGTTAGGAGCCCCCTCCCCCAAAAATTGAAATGGTGTAATAAGGTGCTTGTTCAACAACAATACAAACTTCCCATTTTGGAAGTCAAAATTCGGTAACCTTATCTCAGAGGTAGCATTATGACAGAAAGCCCTATGTGGAAGGTGCTCTGTGTTTTACTTTTGAGAATTACAGAAAACCATGACATCATCACCAATATTTCATTAAAAAGTTGTGCATTTTTAAAAAAAAGTTTCCACAAACTAACATTTTACAGGTAATTCTTAGAAGTCCTAATTCCAATAAGCAAATTTTTGTTAGAACTAATCAAGTACATTTGGGGACATCCTTATAAAATTAATTAGAAGTACATATTATTCAATTATAAACTGTACATATTTAACTTTAATCATTCCCGTTTAGCATATATGGAAGCCGAGACCCTTTTCTGAAATTTTTGAAGAACCTCCATTTTATTGCCTAACCAGAACATTAAACATAAAATTATGTAACTGCTTATAAGGAGGCTGGGAAATATTCACATTTGAAATTTAGCATTCACAAAGACTGGATTTCATTTTTACGAAAAAGTGACATTTTAGTTGAGGCTTAATTCAATTGCTGAAAGCTGTCTCTATAGTAATAGCTACAGTATCTTATTCTAAAACTTTGAATTGCTTTGTAAAAATGACATTGCTACAACTTTGCATGCTCCTATAAAAACAATGTTAAAAACAGCTGACTTACAAACCTTTAGGAGTAAAGGTATTCAAACTCATTTGGTCACCTGCAATAAAGTAAATGACCATACACTGACCACCTACAATTAACTGCAGTGAGAAATTCATATCCTATTCCAAGGACTTGAATACCTCAATATTTTCAGTGTGTTTTCTGATACTATCATGATGCAGATGTGCTGAAAAAAAACAAAAACAACCAAGGGGAAAGAAAAAAGTTTAGACATACACCACTGAGGGGATATTGCCCTGGAGAATGATTCCTCCTACTCTTCCCCTTCCATCCCCAGCATGATCTTGAAATTCTTCACAGTCCCAAACCAAAAGAATTGAAGAGGAGGGGTTGCCATAAGCTCAGGGGCAGGAGGCATCATGACTGTTTTGGCTCAGTACCACCCCCGTCCATACCTCATAGTAGAGTGGGGGCACAGGATCATAAATGAACCAAAATCTTATGATGCAACAGCTTCAAGGATAAAGATACCCTCCTGCTTACTTTAGTGCATGGGAATAGTTTGCAAATAGGAGAATCAAGGGGTCAATATATTTGGAACAGACTAAAAACCACTACGGGAAGTTGCTTTAATTCATCTCAGTTCATAGCTTTCATGATTCTCAGTATTATTCTGTTGCTGCCAGCTTATGTGAAAGAGTTGTATTTATTTTTGCATCTTGTACAAAAGCACATAGCAGCATTATAATTTTATGTATTTATTTTTTGCTTTTAAAGTGAAATTCCCTGTGCTACTGACCAACACAAGCCTATAGTGAAGGCTAAAGTGGCACACGGGCCTTGTTGTTAACCCTTGTACACAAGGGTGAATGCAATCCATAATGGGATCTTGTGAAGCAAACAAAAAGTGAATTGTTGGAGGGTTTAAGAAATATTACTTATATTAATATAAGTAGATGGACTGGGAAAAGCCAGTTTCTGAATACTTTTTCAATTCATTTGAATTCTTTTGAAAACATTGAATTTTACCAGATTAAAATATTTAATCTAATACTTTTAAAAAATGTCTTAACAATAGCTAAAGCCCAGAACATTTTAATGGAGTTTTAGAAGTCATTCCATGGTTATAATTAGGATAGTTTTGCCTTACCTATAAAATTGTCTCATCTTGGAGTGAAACTCCACCAGTCATGCAAGAACTGCCAGGTAGCCAGGCCCATATCAAATTCTGGAAGAAGCCCTATGCAGACAATGTGTTTAGTATCCAAACTCTGGCCGTACAAGAGCCTGATTGGAGCAAAAGCCCCAAGAAATGCTTGGAAAGATGAACAAATACAAAGAACAGGTAAACAGAAGGAATGATGCCAGACCGGCAAAGGTTCCCATCCAACTGAAATTCCAGGATGAAGGACAGAGTGGCATGAAGAGAAGTGTACACATCTATGAAAGAGCATTAATGCAAACAGCAAGATCAGTCATCCAACTCTGAGGGAAGGTCTTCCATGCCCTCTGTACGATTTCTATCAGCTGAGATGAGTACCCAAGGTTCTGAAGGATCATCCTTGTCAGTATCCAAACAGTCAAAAGAGTGTTACAGGAGCAAAGGCAAACAACTGTGCTTGATCAATAGGAAAAGGAATCCACCTTCCAAAACCCAGGAACCTCTGTGTTTGGGGAAGAATGGAGGTAGCTGAATATTGTTAAATGAAGCAAACAGATCCACTTGTGGGTAGACCCACATAAAAAAGGTCTGTAGTATCACTGATTTGTTCTATTGATGTTCTCACTTGTCAGTCCCTTTGAGTATGCAGGTTGCCTTGAACATAGGTGGACATGAATTAAAAATGGGCTCATTTTTGGAGATTATATAAACTGCAAAGATTCTGTTTTCACATTCAATCAGAATGGCTGGTGAGTAGAGGTAATGAAGAAAACCCTGTGCCCTCCAGACCTATTGTCCTTTGTTCCATGGAATTTAGATTCTTAGCTTCTTTGAACTAGAACCCTTGACACAGTCTGTGACCCAAGTGCACACTCCATCCTTTGAAACCTTGTAAATCTGGTGACAGAATTATCCTGGAAACAGATTACTCTAATAGCACATTGCCCTTTAATAGGGATTTCTTATGTAACACCACTGGCGTGATGTCTGGACCTGGAGAAAAAGTACATTAAGGATCCCAGGGAGTCTTTCCAACTATCTCAGAGAGAACGAAGGCCAGAAGAATTCTTATATGTAGTGCTACTCATTGTAGTTTGCCTGCTATAGAGACTGATCAGGATAAATTGGTTCAGCAGGCACGACCTGACAGTTTCCTTTATCTTACTTGCCTTCTGTGTCTGATGAGAAATGTATCATGCCTCTGGTGTGAAAACAGGCCCCTACATTAACAAGGTTTTGAGAAGGAATAGGGAAGTTCATGAAGCCAGAATCACGGAAAACAGACAAAAGCAAATGGAAACATAGATGTGCCATCTGAAAGGTATCTGCATTACTTGGTCATCCAAATAATGAAATCTGTGGATGCCCTCTGTCTTAGGGATGGGTATGATGACGGTTATGATTTTTGTACACTCCCTGAGGGATAAGAGGCCAAAAAGTACAACTGCAATGCTGGAAGTGGTTGGTCCAGGTAGAAATGGAAGCGTGTGGTAGGCTGGATGACTGGGCACACCAAGGCATGCACACTTCTAAACCACCAAGCAGAAGAAATCATTGATTTATCTTATTAGAATGGAGAGTGTTAAGAGTGCAGGATTCAGGATGGAAACAGAGGGACTGAGAGAAAGCAGGTCTGGTATGGGTCAGAACTAGCCATCCGGTTAGTTATCAAAAAGTAATGTGAACACATGCCTCAATTTCTCTCCACCTGGGGAGTCAGATTGGAGTTGTTACGGACAGCGACAAAAAAGGACTTTGAGAACAGTCTCTCGCTAGATATAAAGTGGCCTATAGACTTGGAGGACTGAAAGGGAGATTTGTAGCTTTATCTGTCTCGCATTATCCCCAGAGGAATTAAATGAATGTACCTCTTCCTGATTTGCTCCTGCCTAGGTGAATGGTAGTTTGCTCAGGTGAATGGCCTCATTGACAGATTAAGGGTTCCCCCCAAAATTGCTAAAGGAAACTTGGACCAGATGCGTTCTAGAAACAGAGAGTCTGCATCCCCAAGTGTGAAACCAGGACGTTGTGTCTCAGTCTTACTGAGCAGATGTGTATGGGAAGGAAAACATCAAAGCAGCCAACGAAGGAGAGCGATGTCAAAGTATTCGAGGATAGTGCAAAGAGTTGCCATTACTCTGTTTTAAGAGCAAGGTTTGGCAAGCTCACAACAGTGAAGCTTTTGATGTGGCTGCATGGGCCAATGCAGTTTTAATGATTTAATACCACAAAGGCATCAATCTCATTTTAAAGACTGGTCTGTGCAACTATCTACCATGCCCTTTACAGCAGCAGCCCTGCTCCCACTAAAATGTTTCTTAGTGAGCCATGAGATGAAGGGAATTACAAGGAAGGTTCTTGGATCTTTAAAAACTGCACTCTCGTGGAGGAGTCTAGGGCTGGTAAAAGAGTTGATGGGACACAGTGAGAGGACTTATTTAAATAAGAACTTCAGATTTAACATGGAGATAGGCGTAAAGTAATCCTGATACAGCTGCTGAACCCCCCAAAACTAGTATCTCGCCACAGGATACAGGAAAAGAAGGACTCATTGGAAGGAAACATGAGTGATGGAGAGGAAACACTGGAAATAGCAGCCTGCCCAAGGAGGAGCTCATAGAGGGCCCACTGTTTACCTTTTACCTGGTGGCAGCTGCTGGTTTTGGAGGACATTATCCTACAACTGTCTGATGCTGACTGTGCTTCTCAAAGGTTTGGGGCATGGAATAAATGGGAATGGCAAAAATGGAAAGATAGCACACATTAGGCAGCAGAAAGCACTTTAATATACTGCACTAGAGCTAAGGCAGCTCACTCAACATTGCTAGAGCTCTTGGAAAAGAGCTCTGCTCTTGCTGGGCTCTCCTGAAGCCAGCAGAGAGAGGCTGTGTACAACCACAAACAGCCAATCATTAGGGCAGTAAATGACCGGCTGCTGACAGCAAATAGTGCATGCTGCAGATTAAAGGAAAGGCCAACAGCTGACTGAAGAATGAGTAAAGAACCAAACAATGAAGTATAGGAAAGGAGAGCACAGAATTCCAGCGCCAGCACAGGACTGAAGGCCCTGATGTTGAAAAAAGAGAAATCATAGTTGTGATGCAAGATAGGATCTTAAAGAGCCAATGTTTGGGCACCATACAAACAAAAACAATTCTGCATGGGACTGCCTCCAGAATCTGAAATGACTACTCATTAGCTCTTTGGGATTGGCACAGGTTCACTCAAAAGAGAATTGCTGACAAGTTGTCCCAATTTCTGCATTTCCTCTGAACTCTGGTGACAGAACACAGATAATATTCTTGCAATAGTTTGTCAGGTGAAGTCCCTACTCATGCTCACTAACTATGTACCTACATGCCTTACATAGCACATTTTTAATAAAAGAAATATTGTTCAGTCTGTCTACAAAGCAACATATGTGTGTTTAACTCAGTGTCTGGCACATACTTTCTATGTGACACATTTATTGTAATGCTTTTGTTTTCACACAAATATTTTCTCCTACTGATCTGTCAAAAGGACAGATTAATGGATTTTAATTTTAATGAAGACTTGTAGTACTTTAAAGCAATACTCTTAATATTGGACACTTTGTGCAATACTTGGCAAAAAAAATAATATAAAATAAAAAACAAAACAAAATTCGAGCAAAACAAAATCAAATTTAATGGTCTTAAATGCAAAAGTAAAAACAAACAAACAAAAAACACAAAAAAGCAAAAGAAAATTAACAAACAGAACAACTCAAAGTTTCAAGGCAGTCTGCAGAAAACTTGGGGGATTAATCTTTAAATCTACAAATCAGTTTTTTGTTAATATCTAACTTGCAAGTAGTAAGTACTTTTCTGCTGAGTGTTCAATAAGTAAAGCTAGTTGTCAAAACAAAATCCTATTAAAATAGAAAAATCTAGCACTCGTTAGAAGGGATGCGAGAAATACAATGCTCAAATGTTTATAACTGTTTTTACAAAATGGAACTACCCTTAGGAATTCAAACTATAATGATCTTTGAAACTGAATAATTATCTTGCTGCATTACAATGTACCAGTAAGTAGTGCATCATGCATTAAATATTTGGACAGAAGAAATTCAGTTTGATAAAGTAAAAAACATATTCACACTGTTTTTGGAGTTTTGTTTTGACTCTGAAATCTTCCGAGTTTCTCTGAAACTCTTTGGTCCATTCCTATGAAAAACTGGGCTTAAAATTTTTTGTAAAACCTTTCGATTTGACAACTTGGCCACTGTTCAGTGCGCAACTTACCTCATCAATGGTGTTAAAAGTTATGCTGGCATGCTACTACTTACAAGACCTGCATGTTATGAAGTCTAATCCCCAACTAGATGTAGCAATGAAAATCACTTTAAAAAGCAATGTACTGCCAACATCAGTATTTCTCAACTTTTTTACCAGGCTATTGGGGACTGAGGGGAGGACCACACTAACAGTGTCCACTTGATAGTTTAAAATAAAAAAAAAAAAAAAAAAAAATTAAAAAAAGTTCCAGTTTTTGCAGACAATGTTCAATAGAACAAATGTTAGTCTCATAAGTGAAAGCATGCTCCAATTTTACCACCATCCAGAGGGTCTAGTTAATGCAATCTACTTAAGATTTTATGGTTTTTTTAATATATATTTTTAATGAAATAACTTAAAGGAACTTAAAATTGGTCTAACATTGTGGGATTTCAAACATTTGAACATGTCAGTTGCATCCCAGAGTATAAAAACCTTTTTCACTTCTCATTTAGACTAAGACAAACACTTGTGAAAATTGGCGCAAAATGAGTTTTACACTAACAAAAATGTTTTAACTTCTGTCACTCAATTATCTATTCCATACAAAAAGCACGAGCAAGTTATTTGTGGGACTTGTTGGTTTTGAAGGAAACCTGTAAGATTTTGTCCCCCAGGCGGTAGCCATTAAGACTTGCTATGGCCATTGCAGCTTCTTCATAGTTTGTCATGGTCACAAAACCAAAACCTTTGCACTTGTTGGTGTTGAAATCTCGAATAACTTTCACATTGGTAACCGCACCAAAGGGGCCAAACATCTGCCAGAGGATTCCCTCATCAGCATCTTGACCAAGGTTGTAGATGAAGATACACCAGCCAGAAGATGCGTTTCCTGGAACATTTACACCAGAAAGCCCACTCATGTGATCTACACCCATAGGAGAGAACCTAGCAAATAAAAAGCACAATATTTCATGTAAAAGTTCAATACAATCAAGCAAATTAACTTGAAAGGGAAGCAACTGAATATTTTCTATATAAGCATCAAAACTTCTAGTCAGAGTGAAATGTTTCACCTTCCCCATTTATCATAGGACAATCAAACTGGCAGCTGATCGAGAGAAGAGTTAAATTCAGCAATGTGTCTACATTAATGGGTAACTACATAAGAACAGATAGGCAATGAAAGAGTTGCCTGGTGATGTGACAATCAAACAGGATATACAAGGCTGGTTTAGATACTCACATACACTATTAGGGATGACTTAGGGCAGCAATATGGAACTACTCAGTGCTTAAAAATAGGCCAAGAATCCCTCCCCTACGCCCCAACCAGCCTTAAATCAACTTATCTTTGTCTACAAGGGGCTTGTGCCCAATTCCCTCCTAGAGCTGATCCTGCCTTTACAGCAGTGTCTCGGGGTCTCGCCAATCAAAGGGGTTTCTGTGGCAGCAAACACAGCTTGAACCCTTCTCCACCATAAAGCAGCAGCGAAACACTCCTGCTCCCAACTGGCTGCTAAACTGACGACAGGCAGACACCTCGTAGTCCCTACCACAGTAGGCAGGGAACTACTAGAGTTTCCCTAGAAAGTGCACATTAGCTGGAATAAGCCCCAATTCCTAGGTACACCGTTAATGTCACTTCCAGTGTATTCTGATTTAATTTTGGTAACACATTTGCATAACTGATCATGTTTATTTCCAGTAACTAATCATTTCTAATTTATTAAATAGCCACTTCTGTTTTTAAATATTGATTGTAAAGTTTCTTCTGCCAAATATAGATTATCTATGAATGTATAATTTAAAAATAGTACTTCTTTTTTAAAATGTAAATCCAATAGGGTTGAGTCTACTTTCATTTACACCCATTTTACACGAGTAAAACTCCAGTGACTTCACTGGAGTGGACTCCTGATTTACACACACATGAGAACCAGACCCAATATGCCTGTCCTTCCTCACCCCCAATATACATTTCTCCCCTTCTTTCTCTCTCCCAGAATCCGGTCTTGACTCCTCCTGAACAATGAGCCAGAGGCATCTCAGAATTTCTGAACCTTTGCTCTTTTCTGTTTTGCTTTTTTCTTTCCCTCCCCAACCAACATCCCACACCTTTAGCTATTTCATCCCCCACTTCTATTCTGACTACCTAGGAAATTAAATCAATAAAATTATTTTAATGAAGCATTAGGGTTGCACAGTTAAGCACTCAAAAAAAATCAGCAAGTGTCAAAGTTAAGGCCAAAGGCACAATTTTAACTGTGATCCCATGCACTTATATATTTAACAATCTAAATTTGCGGTTCCATGTGACTCCAGAACTACTGTGTAGTATTATGCTATAGCTGAGAAAGTTGTTAGCCTACTAAAAGCACGCTGAAGCATGCAAGGCTTCTGTACATTGGTAGTCCACACATTAAGTGCCCAAAACAAACTCTCTGATATACAAAAATTGCACTTCTTGTACAATTCTTTACTGAGCAGATCCAAGTGATCTGATGACTATCATCTTATATCCCATCAAGCAGTTCTCACTTTAAAAAAATAAAATAGTTTTTGTTTTCGTGTGTGTGTTACGTTTCTGGTTCTTCGAATGAGAACCTTGAGATTTCATTTGTTTATCCAAGTCTTACTTGGAAGGAGAAGCCTATTTTCCTATAAATCATTCTTTGAAGATACACAATCTTGGGTTCCTGCAGTCAGTGCTTTATTGCACCCCTTGCTGTCAAACTCAGATGCCTCCAACCCTCACCCAGCATTCTAACCATTGGTTATGGTCATGGCAACAAGTGAAAATACTCTAAAGAGGAGAAAAACCAACTTCCAGTGGTGAACAGGGTGGATAGGCTAATGTGTATATACGCAACAACACCCAGCTCAGATTCCTCACTCTTGAGACTAAAAAGCTACAGAGATGTTACTAAAGGAAACTACCAAGAGAACTGCAACAAGCATTTTCTGTAAACAAACATGGACAACATGTTTAAAATTAAGAAAAAGCAGAGTGGGATACGATGCACCCAAAACCACAAGAGAGTATAAACAGACACATTGCCAAACAAAGGCTATGCAGTGTTGTTGTAGCCGTGTTGGTCCCAGGATATTATAGAAACAATGTAGGGAAGGGAATATCTTTTACTGGAGCAACTTCTGCTGGTGAGAGAGAGAGAAGCTTTCAAGCATACAGTGACCTGCTAAGCTCACAGCTTTAATATTCTGTGGCCAAGACTTCCACCAGTGTACAAACAAGTATTTCTTTTTATCAGTGTTAAATTCGCTGGCTTTTAATTTTCCTGGTTGCTCTCTTGTTCTAATATTATGAGGCAGGATAAATATTAAAGCTTCACTTACCTTCTCTATACCATTCATTATTTTACATACCTCTGTCATGTCCTCTCAGTCTTGTTTCTAAACTAGAGATCTAATCTTTTCAACACCAAAATCCTTTCATACTTGCAAACATTTTACTTGTCCTTCCCTAGATCCTCCTATTCTAGTTGCATCTTTTTTGGGATGACATGACCAGAACTGTATATAGCATTCAATGTGAGAGTGTTCCCTCAGTTTACATAATGATGATACGATGGTTTCAAAATCACTCTATTCTTTTATCATAATTTAATGACTAGTTTGTTTTGACCTCATCTGCACACTGAGCAGAGGTTTTTATTGAGATGTCTCCAACGTCCAGATCTTTTCTTCTGAGTGGTTACAATTAGATTCTAGCCATGGGTAGGGAGGACAGTCCATCCTTTACCAGATGGGTGTTGACAAAACCTTCATGTTGCAGGCTTTCCAGCCTGAAACAGTGAACGATGGGTCAGAGAGCAGTACCAAGTGAAATAAGAGCATTCAGTAACAATGTGCTATTGCTTTGCCTAGACCAGCAGTTCTCAAACTATGGGGAGGGCCTCCCAAGGGAGGCACGAGCTGTGTATTTTTTCTGATTTTTGTAGAGCTCTCGGTCGGCCCCAGGATGGCTGGGGTTTGTGCAGAAGGGCTGTATGCTCCTGGGAGATGGGGAAATGGGACAGCAAAGGGGCTAATAGGGCTCTCCTTTTCCCCGCCCCCCTCAGTCCCTCACCAGGAAGTAGCCCAGGCTATGGCTCTCTCCTCCTGCCCCCAATCTCTCACCTGAAGGTGGTGGGGCTCCAGCTGAGAGCCTAAGGTGGCAGCAGCAGCCGCGCAGAAGTAAGGGTGACAATGGGGCACTAAGTCTGCTGTGAAAAGTGATATTGACAAATATCACTTTTCACATTGCCAGCCTTACTTTTGTGCTGATGCTGGCGTGGCGCTGCCTTCAGAGCTGGGTGCCCGGCCAGCAGCCGCTGCTCTCCGCTCTGCCTTCAGAGCTGGGTTGCGGTATTTGTACTTGTGGGGGAGGGGAGGGGCCTAAACGACTACCGACAAAGACGGGGACGGGAGCTGATCAAGTAAGTTTGAGAACCACTGGCCTAGACAGACCAAGTTCTGTTGAAGTGAAGCTCTTCTCTGTGGGCTCTCCATTCCATGCAAGATGCATCCACAGTAAAAAATAGTTACTAACCTCGCATAACTGTTGTTCTTCGAGATGTGTTGCTCATGTTCATTCCAATGTAGGTGTGCACTCGCCACAAGCACTGCTGCCAGAACGTTTTTCCCCTCGGTGATATCTGTTGGGTCAGCTCTAGTGCCCCCCCATAGCACCAGTATATAGGGCCCCGCCACCCCTTCAGTTCCTTCTTGCTGGCCAACTCCAACAGAGGGGAAGGTGGGGTGATTTTGGAATGGACATGAGAAACATCTCGAAGAACAACAGTTACAGGAGGTTAGTAACTGTTTTTTCTTTGAGTGCTTGCTGACATTCATTCCAATGTAGGTGACTCCCAAGCAGTTGTGCAGGTGGAGGGATCAGAGTTGGTTGGCATGCTGATTGTAGCACCGCTCAGCCAAAGCCTGCACCATCTCTAGGTTGCTATATGATGATGTAGTGTGATGCAAACGCATGGACTGACCACATGTCACTGCTCTACAGATAATTGGAACCTGCATCAAACACAGTAGATGATGCCCGAGTTCTTGAAGAATTGGCTGTCAACTGAGGATTGGGACCTTCGCCAGGTCATAGCATGTGTGGATACAGGAAGTGATCCACGATATTCTCTGGGCCAAGACTGGATGGCCTTTCATTCTGTCTGCGATGGCTACAAACAGCTTTGTGGACTTCCTAAAGGGTTTAGTCCTTTCTATGAAAAACGCTTGCGCACATCTCACATCCAGTGAGTGGAGTCTCTGTTCATCCCTATTTGCATGTGGGTTAGAATAAAAGACTGGCAGAAAAATATCCTGCTTACTATGAAATTATGAGACAACCTTTTGCAGAAAGGACGGGTAAGGCCACAATTGTATCTTGTCCTTGAAGACCATGTAGGGTGGCTCAGAGGTATGAGCTCGGATCTCTGAAACCCTTCTGGTAGTAATGGAGACTAGGAAGGCCACCTTTCAAGACACATAAAGCAGAGAACACATTGCCAGCAGTTCAAATGGGGGTCCTGTTAGCCTTGCCAGCACCAAATTGAGGTCCCAAGGAGGTAGTGGCTGGCATACCTGTGGGTACAGCCATTCCAGCCACTTAAGGAAATGGCCACAGACTGAGTTTGAGAAGACTGCCTGCTGTTCACCCACGGGCAAAAGGCTGAGATTGCAGCTAGATGGACCTATATGGATGACACCATTAGGCCATGCAGCTTTAGGTGGAGTAGATGTTCCAGAATGAAGGGCAGTGATGACTTGGTAGGTGAAACACCCTTTTGTGCTGACCAGATAGAGAAATCTCTTCCACTTTGCCAGATAAGTGGCTATATTAGATGGCTTTCTGCTCCCTAAAAAGCACCTAGCAAACACGCCTGGAGGAAGCCAGTTCTGCTGAGTTCAGCCATGGAGCTTCCATGTCGTGAGGTGAAGAGATCTGAGGTTCAGATACATAGATGTCCATGATCTTGAGAGATCAAATCTGGAAACAGTGACAAGCTGACTGGTGTATCCACCGAGAAATCTAGGCATGCGCTGAGCTAGTGTTGAAGCAGCTAGGCTATCAGGATCAGATGTGTCTTGTCACTTCTGGCCTTTAACAGGACCCGGTGTATGAGAGGGATGGAAGGGAAAGCGTAAAAGAGCTGATCCAAGGGATGAGAAAGGCATCTGTGAGCAAGCCTGGGCTTAGCCCTAGGAAGGAGCAGAACTGAAGACACCTCCTGTTGTACTTAGTTGTTTACAGGTCTAACTGGGGAGTTCTCCACGTCTGGAAAACAGCGTTCATGACATCTGGAAGAATTGACCACTCATGATGGTTGGAAAAGGATCTGCTCAGATGATTCGCTAACTCATTCTGCGACCGTGAGAGGTATGAGGTTTCGAGGTGGATCGAATAGGCTATACAGAATTCCCACAGCCTCCTGGTATAAGGGCGAAGAGTGCACTCCGCCCTGCTTGTTCATATAAAAAATTGCTGTTGTGTTGTCTTTGAGGAACACCACGCAGTTGCCCTACAGGTGGGGCTGGAAAGCCTGGCAGGCTAGGCACACCATCCCCAGTTCTCTCGTTGCTCATCAATATGAGGGTTCTTCTGGTGACCAGAGGCCTTGAGTTCTGAGTGTTCCCAAGTAAGCCCCGCATCCCACTGCGAACACCTTTGTGATGAGACACACTGACAGTGGGGATCTCGAGAATGGAATTCCCGCACATACCATCCCTGGGACCAGTCAGCAAATGAGGGAGGAAATCACCGACAGGGAAAGCGAGAACATCTTGTCCAGATGATGTCGACCCGGTATGTATACTGATGTTAACCAAGATTAGATCATAGAATATCATGGTTGGAAGGGACCTCAGAAGGTCATCTAGTCCAACCCCCTGCTCAAAGCAGGACCAATCCCCAATTTTTGCCCCAGATCCCTAAATGGTCCCCTCAAGGATTGAACTCACAACCCTGGGTTTAGCAGGCCAACGCTCAAACCACTGAGCTATCCCTCCCCCCAATAAGAAGAGACCTCCAGATACTTTCCCAACATAACACATGACTGTTTATCACTCACCTTTCTTTACAGCTTGTTTTCAATCCATGTGACTGAGCTCACATCCAGGCCAACTTGATTCCATTATGTAAGTAAGATTTCATAGAATCACAGAATATCAGGGTTGGAAGGGAGATCTAGTCCAACCCCCTGCTCAAAGCAGGACCAATCCCCAATTTTTGCCCCAGATCCCTAAATGGCCCCCTCAAGGACTGAACTCACAACCCTGGATTTAGCAGGCCAATGCTCAAACCACTGAGCTGGAGAGGTCTGAGTCACAGTCTTGCGTGTTGTACTACGTAGGTGCACGATGCCTTATGCCCCAAGAGCTTTAAGCAGTTTCTTACAGTGGTAATGGAGTGACCTCTCAGACTCTGAGTGTCCCTATAGCTCTGAACCTGTTTTCCTGGAGAAAAGCTCTGGCCTGGATCAAGTCGAGGACCACCCCTATGAATTCTATCCTTGGAACCAGACAAAAGTTGGATTTTTGCATTTTTAATCAACAGTCCCAGGTCCTGGAAAGTTGACTTTACATTTGCCTGCACCTGGTCCTTGGTCCGACCTCTGATCAGCCAGTCGTCTAGGCAAGGAAAGACCTGTACCCCTTGTCTCCTCAGAAAGGCTGCAACGACTGTCAAGCACTTTGTGAACACAGAAGGAGCTGCTGACAGGCCGAAGAGTACTGTAAATTGGTAGTGTTTGTAGTTTACAACAAACCATAGGTACCTTCTGTAGCCCCAAAAAATAGCAATATGGAAATACGTATCCTTCAAAGGGAAAATTCACAAGCTAAAACAAAAGATAACCTAACGTGCCTTGCCTTGTTTACTTACACTTCTGGTAAAATCAGAGACTCGTTTCAGGATTGTTTGGAGGAGATGTATTTCCCTGACCTGGTGTGTCTCTGCCTCCTGAGAGAACACACAGAAACACAAAACAAAAACCTTCCCCCACAGATTTGAAAGTATCTTCTCCCCTTATTGGTCCTTTTGGTCAGGTGCCAACCAGGTTATCTGAGCTTCTTAGCCCTTTACAGGTAAAGGAGGGATTTTATGCTACCCTTAGCTGTATGTGTATGACAGGCGGGTGTATGCAGACCTAGGGATTTAAGGATGACTATAGAGTCCTTTAAGCTATGCAGTTTCAAGTCTGTTTGCTTTGAAAAGAGGGATTTGCCTTCAAACTGAACGTCCTCAATTATCTGCTGTACCTCATAGGGCAACCCGAAGATTGAAGCCATGAGCTTCGCCTCTTGATCACTGCAGAAGCCATGGAGCAGGCTGCAGAGTCTGCCGTATTCAGTGCTTCCTAGAGGGATGCCTTGACTGCTAATTTCCCCTCCTCCACTCAAGCTCAGAACTCACCCCTGGAATCCTGCGGCAAGAGCTCCCTGAATTTTGCCATTACACTGCAGGAGTTGCAGTCAGACCAGTCCAGGAGCGCCTGAGGGCTGGCGATCCTGAGCTGGAGATCTCCTCTGTAGTAGATCATTCTGCCAAAAAGGTCAATTTTTTTGGCATCTTTAACCTTGTGAATTGGCCCTTGCTGTCCCTGTCTCTCCCTTTCATTCACTTCTGAAACAATCAGTGAGCCCACTGTGTGTAGGGGGGAGGGTGGTGGTGGTGGTGTGGTATGACCAAAATTCATACCCCTTGTCTCCATCCTCTTAGCAGTAGGTTGGCAGGATCCAGGAGTCTGCCATGGAGCATTTACAGGCTCCATGATGGCACTGTTCGATGGCAGGGCACCACCCATGACGGCCCTGAGGCTGCTAAAATATCCACTAGGGCGTGGGAGGATTCAAATCTCCTCTGCCTGGATACCCATCTGAGGATGGGTTTGGGCACCCATCCTCAGGAGGCTCCTGGTGCACCCTGTAATCATCTTGGGTGGACGCCATAGCTCCACCTCATCTAGAAAGCAGCAGCAGCCTGCACTGGCCCCTGTACTTCTCCCTCTGCCCCAGATGGGTCCCATGGGGGAGAGTCCTGTAGTTCAGTACGGGCTCAGCACCGGGGACTGATCCCCGTTCTGATGAGGATGGTGGGGAAGCTCTTGACTCATACACCAGAGCTACCTTCTGGACTGGGGGCCCTGGATTGGCTGGAAAGCCCAGGGATTCCAGAATGGGCACTGCAATGGCATTTTCCACTGTACCAGCGGCCAGGCTATTGGCAGCATGCCGTGGTTCATGTCAGCGGTAGGGTGCTGCTGTTCGGAGTGGTGTCTGCTCCCACACAAGGCATAGGACTCCGCTTCTGAATTGGAGTCCGAGGAGTCATTTCTCAGCGACCGAGACGGAGCAGTACCAACTGGTGTCGAAGAACGGTGCCAGGAGGGAGGGAGGGATATCAGCTCTGCACTATCATGACTGGCTTGCCCTTCGACAGTCCTTGTTTCTAGTGCTGCTACTGTTAATTACTAAATGGCCGGGGATGGCAGCACCAGGACAGATAGTAAGTCACTTGCTGCCACAAATGCCCCCGGCCTTGATGGGTAGTGCCAGGGCTGTTGAACCCCAATGGCCTCCCTTGGCAGGGAATCCAATGGTATCGGATTCAATGGCTCCCTTCCCGGGGCCAGAGTCAATGGTACCGTTTACCCTGCTAGCGTCTGAGGGGACCAGCATAGGTCGCACTATCAACATTTCTATGGCCCATAGACCTTGCAGTTCGAGAACGCCCCAGTCTCTCTCTGCTTTTTCCTTGGCATCAGCGATACGAAGCAGTGGCAAGAGTCCCGTGCTGGAGTTGACTTCCTCGACGCCGGTGATGCGTGTTTGTGCCGGGAGTCCCGGGCCGTCAGTGCGGAGTCCTTCCTTGGTGCCGGGGAGGTGGAACAGCACTGTGCTTCCCTCAGAGACACCAGAGTACGTTTCACCAAAGTTTGAATGCTTGGTGCTGAGTCCCCAAGACTTGGCTCCAAAGGGGGACTGAGCGCTGCCTCCATGAGGAGGAACTTAAGCCCTGTCCTTCTCTGTTCTGGGTCTGAAACTCCTGCAGATCCTGCACGTGGGTCTCTCCCAGACACACAAGGCAGCTAGCATATGGATCACTAACTGGCATTGATTTGTGGCACGATGCACATAGTTTGAACCCCTGGGACCAAGGCATATCCCGGTGCTCAGGGAAGGGCTAGCCCTGCTAAGCTGGGTTCGCTGACTACACTACGAAACAAACTGAACTTAACTCTAAAGGGTAACTATTTACAATTTTACAGAACCAGTCCTCTTAGAGCAGGTATTAACAGAAGTGCAAGCGAGCAGAAGTTCCAGTGACCATCATGGGCGGTAAGAAGGAACTGAAGCGGCAGTGAGGCCCTATATACTGGCGTGACTCCAGGGGGCAACAGAGCTGACTCGATGGAGATCACTGAGGAAAAACATTTTCTGGAGCCAGCATTTGGGGTGAGCACACACCTACATTGGAATGGACATAAGCAAGCACTCAAATAAGAACTACACATTTGTTTAGATGAATTTGGAAGCCCTGACCAGATTTCTATTGTCCCTAGAATGGTATCAAGGACAGATGCCCTCCAGGCCTATGTGGCTTCCCACTGAGGTTGCAAAAACCAGTGTGTATGAATACTAATGCAGCCCTCAGTCCCAGCATTTATAACAGTTCCAGCTGATACTTGCTGGCTAAGGAAAACTGTTACACTTACAAGGTCATGCATCCCATGTTGGGACAGGAAAGATCCAACTCCAGAACTCAAGTGAAAGAGAAACAGATTCTTGGATCCCTTTCATAATGTTCTTTGATCAGATAATTGTCAATACGAAAAACAAACATGCACTCTCATCCTTATAACATTTTGGGCCCAACCAAACACCTACTGAAGTCAATGGAAGTTCTTTTATTGACTTTAACAGACATTGCATCAAGCACCATGAATGTACTCTGCATCAAAGGCAGCTCGTATACTCAGAACTAGTACCATTATTCTCCTAGAATAACTTTGATACAAATCTAGTGGTTGAGATGTAGCCCCTTTGTGCAAGTACATATCCGTAAGACTTTTCAACATACTCTATAGCCGTTAAATTAACATGTCTACAATTAATCTGAATCAATAACTAAAGCTAATACTTCTGCAATTTAGGAACTACAGAACTTTACTGGCAATGTTGCTGTAGAAAATACTGATATCAGTGGATCTTAAGAGCTTAACAGAAATGCCAGCACCAGCCCCTGTGAAAGCTGCTACTTATCAGACTGCCAGGATTAAAAATGAAGCAACAGGATGGCCAGCTAGTCAGTAATTCTATTAGTTTCTGCTCTCTTTTTCTTTAGGTCCTTTTCCATTTTTGTTCTTCTGTCTCTGTCCTAGAATTCTGGTAATGCTGGAAAGTGCTTTGAATGAAAGAAAATGTACTCTAATTAAACTGAGAATGCAAATACAATTAGAAAAGGAGTACTTGGAGCACCTTAGACTAGACTAACAAATTTATTTGAGCATAAGCTTTCGTGAGCTACAGCTCATTTCATCGGATGCATGTAGTGGAAAATACAGTGGGAAGATTTTAATATACACAGAGAACAAGAAACAATGAGTGTTACCATACAGACTGTAACAAGAGTGATCAGGTAAGGTGAGCTATTACCAGCAGGAGAGCCGGGCGGGGGGTCGGATGGGAGGGAGGGAACCTTTTGTAGTAATAATCAAATCAGCGGCACTGCTATGGGTACCCACATGGCCCCACAGTATGCCAACATTTTTATGGCTGACTTAGAACAACGCTTCCTCAGCTCTCGTCCCCTAATGCCCCTACTCTACTTGCGCTACATTGATGACATCTTCATCATCTGGACCCATGGAAAAGAAGCCCTTGAGGAATTCCACCATGATTTCAACAATTTCCATCCCACCATCAACTTCAGCCTGGACCAGTCCACACAAGAGATCCACTTCCTGGACACTACAGTGCTCATAAACGATGGTCACATAAATACCACCCTATACTGGAAACCTACTGACCGCTATTCCTACCTACATGCCTCCAGCTTTCACCCTGACCACACCACACGATCCATCATCTACAGCCAAGCTCTACGATACAACCGCATTTGCTCCAACCCCTCAGACAGAGACAAACACCTACAAGATCTCTATCAAGCACTCTTACAACTACAGTACTCACCTGCTGAAGTGAAGAAACAGATTGACAGAGCCAGAAGAGTACCCAGAAGTTACCTACTATGGGACAGGCCCAACAAAGAAAATAACAGGACGCCACTAGCTGTCACCTTCAGCCCCCAACTAAAACCTCTCCAACGCAACATCAAGGATCTACAACCTATCCTGAAGGACGACCCATCACTCTCAGATATTGGGAGACAGGCCAGTCCTTGCTTACAGACAGCCCCCCAACCTGAAGGAAATAGTCACCAGCAACCACACACCACACAACAGAACCACTAACCCAGGAACCTATCCTTGCAACAAAGCCCATTGCCAACTGTGTCCACATATCTATTCAGGGGACACTATCATAGGGCCTAATCACATCAGCCACACTATCAGAGGCTCGTTCACCTGCACATCCACCAATGTGATATATGCCATCATGTACCAGCAATGCCCCTCTGCCATGTACACTGGCCAAATTGGACAGTCTCTAAGTAAAAGAATAAATGGACACAAATCAGACGTCAAGAATTATAACATTCAAAAAAAGAAAAGGAATACTTGTGGCATCTTAGAGACTAACCAATTTATTTGAGCATGAGCTTTCGTGAGCTACAGCTCACTTCATCGATGAAGTGAGCTGTAGCTCACGAAAGCTCATGCTCAAATAAATTGGTTAGTCTCTAAGGTGCCACAAGTACTCCTTTTCTTTTTGCGAAGACAGGCTAACACGGCTGTTACTCTGAAACATTCAAAAACCAGTCGGAGAAAACTTCAATCTCTTTGGTCACTCGATTACAGACCTAAAAGTGGCAATTCTTCAACAAAAACACTTCAGAAACAGACTCCAACGAGAGATTGCTGAATTGGAATTAATTTGCAAACTGGATACAATTAACTTAGGCTTAAATAAAGACTGGGAGTGGATGTGTCATTACACAAAGTAAAACTATTTCCCCATGTTTATTTCCCAACACCCCTACTGTTCCTCACACGTTCTTGTCAACTGCTGGAAATGGCCCACCTTGATCATCACTACAGAAGCCCCCCCATCTGCTGGTAATAGCTCATCTTACCTGATCACTCTTGTTACAGTGTCTATGGTAACACCCATTGTTTCATGTTCTCTGTGAATATAAAATCTCCCCACTGTATTTTCCACTACATGCATCCAATGAAGTGAGCTGTAGCTCGCAAAAGCTTATGCTCAAATAAATTTGTTAGTCTAGTCTAAGGTGCCACAAGTACTCCTTTTCTTTTTGTGGATACAGACTAACATGGCTGCTACTCTGAAACCTGCAAATACAATTGTAATCCTGTTTCTTACCAAATGTTTTAACAAAGCAAGCAGTGTTTGTTTTTTAATTACTCTATGATCCAAATTTTTATCTATTAAATGCAGACAATTAACACAAGAGTGGCTTGTGCCTCAGATATCAGGTGAATAGAATTTTTTTTATCTCCAAGACATTTCCTCTATAATAATGCTGAATCTCCATCTGACGACATAATGAAAAAGACACAGTCATGAACACCTTCAAGCATCACTTATGAAGGCAGATGCTCTTACTGTCATACTGATGACATCAAAGGACGCTCGTATGTGAGATCCAGCTACTCTTTGCTATAGCCCCTTCCTGCAACCGTGCTCTTGAGGTGAGGACGGAAAGAACAGTTACTGACATCTAGAGGCAGAGATATGTTCTATGTACCTGCCTTTGACAAAGATGGAATGCTGGAAGGAAGTGAAAATACCTCCTTTACTTCTGTTCCTAGAAGGAGATATCTTCCACTGTTGTTCACAGTGTTGGCCCCAGGACATTAAAGAGACAAGCTGAGTGAGCTAATATTTTTTTAGTGGACCAATTTCTGTTTGGGAAAGAAAAAAAGCTTGCAAAGCTTTTGTTCAGGTCCTGTGTAAGCTCAAAATTGTGTCTTTTACCAAGAGAAGTTAGTCCACTAAAGGATATTACCTCACCCACCCTGTCTCTAGAATAAGATAAAATTGTCCAGATACCTAAAGATGGGTCGCATTACAAATATGGTATCTCAGTTTGAGTCTTAAAAAGCCTCCAACAATAAAGGGGGTGGATTTAACCTCGGATCCTCTTATGGGCTTTGTTACCTCTCTGCTTCACAGTGAAGATACTCTGGTCTCAAAAGATTCCTTCACATCCCTTAGCCGAAGTTAGTCCTAATTGTTTTCATCCAATCCTTCAACTAGGTGCCCCATGTTATGATGTCAACTCAAGAGGTGGAAGCACTGAAGCTTCTGGGGCATATGTCCACATTAGCAGCACGAAAACCATGACATGCCATTAATTATTAAGACCAGTTCCAAGTGCAGTGCAGAGGAGTGCAGGAGCTTTGAGAACATGGATGACTCCAACTACTACTTGTGTCAAGACATTGCTTCATTACACCGGACTGACACAAAAACTTTAGTCCTGGACATAAGAGAAGAGGACTAAACTGAGAACAGCCTAAACACACAAATGTTGTTCAATCTTTAAGTAACACAACCTTTAAATAACACAATTATAATTCACTCAGATTAGAAACTCTTTAGGGCAGGGATCATTCTTTTATTAAGTATTTGTACCGTGCCTAGCACAGTGCAATTCTGGTCCACGACTGGGGCTCATAGGTGCTACCACAGTACAAATAACTAATAAAAATTGTTTAATAGTTCTAAGTTCAATGTCCTTGGGGGAAGGATCACACCAAAAACTAGTACAGTAACACTACATTTGAGGAGGGAAAGAAGGGAAATGTACTAAAAAAGAAGATCCTTAAAGAAACCCGCGAAAAAATTAAGGTTCTTAGACTCAACATAAAGGATACTTAATCACCTCTCAAGCAAAGGTAATAAAATAAAATGATAAAATAGTTTCTTTTCCAGAAGTAACTAAGGAAGATGCTTCTACAATTAAGCATTTTTAAATCAGCAGGTGCAGATAACTTGCATTTAAGAGTTTTAAAAGACTTGACAACCGATGTTAATTTTTAATAAAAATGTTGTAAAACTGGAGAAACTTCAGGACTGTCAATATTTTTAAAACAGAAAACAGGATGACTGATAATTATGGGCCAATTAACCTGATAATGATTCCCAGCAAAATAATGAAATGACTTATTAAGGATTCTAACATTAAAGAATTAGAAGATCTAAGTATAACTAACACCAATCAATATGGTTTAATGAGAAAATATGTTGTCAGACAAACATGATATAGTTCTTTGACAAGATTACAAGTCTTGTTAAAATATCAGCCTGCCAAGGTGTGATACAATGACAACAGAAGTTGGTCCATTACCCTGGGACCAATACGGCTACAACACTTCATACACTTTCTCACTATGTACTACTTTGTGGAACTAGAAACTTTACTTGATTAGTTGCAACACAGTTTTCTATATAGGTTATTACTTTGATCATACTCTACTTGAGCAATTTTTAGATACACACACACACAGAGAAATACACAGTGCATTATTATTTATTCACACATGCTAGGACAAAGATATTTATTACTTTACAGTTGAAACAGTGCAACACTTTCCCCAGTGGAAATGAGTGTGACAGAATAGGCCTTAAATGGATTATTCTTCCTAACATACCTGAATCTTTGCGCCTGGTGATGAACTGGCCCTCCAAATCGTCTAGCTGGTGAATGATACAGCTGTGATAACAGTGCCACATTTTTGTTCTGGTTAGGATTGGCTGCAAACTTCACAGTAATGGGTTCAGAGGAACCTGGGGGTTTGTGACCATTGAAACTTGTAATTGCCTCTTCTGCTTCTGACCTTTTGTCAAACCGGATAAAAGCGACCCCCCTGGACAAACCTTTTAATCAAACAAACAAAAAATGCATTAAGGATAAGCTCAAAACAATTTTCCAAGTGAAAAAACAAAAATTAAAGTACTTCTAAGGTCATGGCTTTAAGTTCTACAGTTTTACTGGTGGTTCTTCAACAGGATGAAATCAAAATATTTAAAAATAATTACAAAATTAAACACAAATGAGCACATTTACTTCAAATATATAATGATGATGGTGGAGCAAAACACATTTATAACATGTTAGTTCATAGTCCAAAAAAATCAAAAACTGTACAAAGTACAAGTGTTCTAGGAAACCCACTGTCAATTGACATTAAATGAAAAATATTTCAGATCAACTAAAACGTTTTCAAAGGAGAAATGCAAGGTGACTATTGGGCTAAAAATCATTTTTTATTTTTGCTCAGTTCTGTTACTCAAAATATCAAGAGACCTAAAACTGAAAAATAATTTCCAAACAGGAAATGAATGCATGCTGATGACACACCATTTCACAGATTCAAAGGCCAGAAGAGACCATTGTGATTGTCTAGTCTGATCTGCTGAACACATGCCACAGAATTTCACCCAAATCAAGTGCATTAGCTGATCGCCATATTTGGGGTTGGGAAGGAATTTTCCTCCAGGGCAGATTGGCAGAGGCCATGAGGGTTTTTCGCCTTCCTCTGCAGCATGGGGCACGGGTCACTTGCTGGAGGATTCTCTGCACCTTGAAGTCTTTAAATCATGATTTGAGGACCGCAATAGCTCAGACATAAGTTAGGGGTTTGTTAACAGGAGTTGGTGGGTGAGATTCTCTGGCCTGCATTGTGCAGGTCGTCAGACTAGATTATCCTTATTTGTGGTTAAGCTAGAGCCTCTCTTAAGACATCCTATTGTGATTTAAAGACCTCAACTGATGTCAACTCCATCACACCCCCTCAGAAGTTTTTCCAATGGTTAAATTACTCTCTTTCAAAAGTTTGCAATTAATTTCCAATTAGATTTTGTCTAGGTTCAACTTTCAGCCACTGGAGTTTGTTAGGCCTTTGGTAGATAAAAGAGCCCTGTAGTATCAGAAATCTTCTCCTAACAGTCATAAACTGTGATCAAGTCATCTCTTAACCCTCATGGTGGTAAGCTACATTGAATGAGCTTCTTAAGTCTCTCACTCTAAGGCAGGTTTGCCAGACTTAGAATCGTTCTACTGGCTCTTCTCTGAACCTCCCCCACCCCCTTTTTTTAAAAATAAATGTGCACAGGTATAGTAACAATAAGAGTCTGAAACATTTATATAGCATTTATTATATGCAGACTGGAAAATGTTTTTTAAAAGGTGGGTATGCATTATCTCCATTTTACAGATGGAGGAAACGGAAGCGTAGAATGTTTAAGTGATGTAATCAAGGTCACGAAGCAAGTGAATGTGAGAGCTGGGTGGAATCCACATCTCCCGCTTCCTAGTACAGTTATGGTTACATTATTCTACTTGATGCATTCAGAGCCTTTCTATTCAGGAGCTTTTGCCGCATTCATTGATGATTTTAAGTACATGGGACTGAAACAGAGCATGGCCCTTACCTTAGTCTCTGCACTAAGGAAACACTGTGTAGCTTTGAAGTGCCTGAGTTAGGTATATGTTCTTGTTCTTTCCCGAGCGTAAAGACTCCACTTGGGTAGCACCAACAATGACACTAGCCTCTCCAGTTAGCTGTGAAGGAGCAGTGCCATGAACATGTTATGTTACTCTATGATCTTCCATTTGGGGGTTTCCTCGCACCTTCATGCATCTGGTACCAGTTATTGTCAAAAACAGGAGACTTGACCAGATGGACCATTAGTGAGATCTAATTTGGTTATGTTCCCACATACCCCCTGCTCCAGCCAGAAAAGATATTCCTATGCTAGGGGAGGAAGAACACACTATATCCTCGCAAAGGGGGTCACAGCAGCTGCATCTCCTAGCTTCCAGCGGGCACTATACCAGTCTGATGCAGTCTCACTTCTCTTCTACTCTGTGCTGTGCTCCTTTAGTCCTCTCTCCTGCCCTACCTAAGTTACCATTTGAAATAGATCACCTATAATTTACTTGCTGTATAAATGCACTTGGACTTTTATTATTTTTAATACATTGTTCAATTTCCCTTCTCTTGTTTATCTTCATATTACATGCTTGTCTAATTCAGTTTGTAAACACTTCAGGTCAGGGCCTTATCTTTTAATCTCTAAAGACCATGTAAAGTTATGGCACTATATACAGGTTTGCTAAAATTAACATTGTCCATACTGTTCTATGGGACATAGGAGAAGAAACTACACAGGAAAAATAAAGAATTACATCCTAAGGGACAAGGTCTTCTCATGAGAAAGATTAAAAATTGGTTATGTGACAACCAAGTTTAATACACAGCTGTTGCTTAAAGTGCAGAAAAGTTATTAATGAGGCACTATAAGAGCCAGTATTTAAGACCAACACGACAACTGCAACATTTATAACAGCTATAATTGAAAAGGCTGGCCATTTCTATGAGAAGCCCCTGTTTTCAAATACTCAACTTTGAGAAACTTTTACACACTGGAATGAAGTTTTCTAGGACTGGTCTCTATTTCAGGGGATGTCAGATTAAATAGTTTCACTGTCTTTGTTTACAAGGAGAACGAGTGCATGGGGGAACCTCCTCCATTATCAAAATGTGACTATTTTTGGACAGATCTTGCTCCAAAACAACTGGGAGCAGAAAGCTGGAATTTGGCAAGAGAATGAGGCGCATCCGACTATTCTGATGAAAAATTATTTTGACTGGTCCAAGTTATGAGGATCAGAAAACTACATTTTTGTACAATTATTTAGCAAAGGTCTGCACGTGTAATTTTTACCCATATTTTAAAAGGGAAGGAAGGCTGTGCTGCACATGGCATGGCTAACTTAGCTGTACAATCTGTACAAGATATTTCCTGCGACAGCTATACAGTTAATGTCATTTAGGGTTCAAACGGTGCACTTGGGTAATCCTTCATGAGTTGCCATCTCCAAAATTCAACCTAGATGGAGCACTATAAGATGAGTGCAAAACTGGTCAGAAAACCATTTTGAGAGAGTAGTTATCAGTGGTTCACAGTCATGCTGGAAGGGCATAATGAGTGGGGTCCCGCAGGGATCAGTTCTGGGTCCAGTTCACCTCAATATCTTTATCAATGATTTAGATAATGGCATAAAGAGTACACTTATAAAGTTTGCAGACGATATCAAGCTGAGAGGGGTTGCAAGGGCTTTGGAGGATAGGATTAAAATTCAAAATGATCTGGACAAACTGGAGAAATGGTCTGAAGTAAATAAGATTAAATTCAATTAGGACAAATACAAAGTACTCCACTTAGGAAGGAACAATATGTTGCACACATACAAAATGGGAAATGACTGCCTAGGAAGGAGTACTATGGAAAGGGGTCTGGTGGCGATAGTGGATTACAAGCTAAATATTAGTCAACAGTGTAACTCTGTTGCAAAAAAAAGCAAACATCATTCTGGGATGCATTAGCAGGAGTGTTGTAAGCAAGATACAAGAAGTAATTCTTCTGCTCTACTCCATGCTGATTAGGCCTCAACTGGAGTATTGTGTCCAGTTCTAGGCGCCACATTTCAGGAAAGATGTGGACAAATTGGAGAAAGTCCAGAGAAGAGCAACAAAAATTATTAAAGGTCTAGAAAACATGACCTACGAGGGAAGATTGAAAAAACTGGGTTTGTTTAGTCTGGAGAAGAGAAGACTGAGAGGGGACATGATAACAGTTTTCAAGCATGTAAAAGGTTGTTACAAGGAGGAGGAAGAAAAATTGTTTCTTAATCTCTGAGGATAGGACAAGAAGCAAGGGGCTTAAATTGCAGCAAGGGAGGTTTAGGTTGGACATTAGGAAAAACTTCTTAACTGTCAGAGTGGCTAAGCACTGGAATAAATTGCCTAGGGAGGTTGTGGAATCTCCATCATTTGAGATTTTTAAGTGAAGGTTAGACAAACACCTGTGAGGAATGGTCTAGGTAATACTTAGTCCTGCCATGAGTGCAGGGAACTTAAGGTTGTGTGAGCAACCCTTAACTTTGGCTATTCCTGACCTGAGTGTTGAACTAAGCAACGCTCAAAGAATAATAGAATATTAGGGTTGGAAGAGACCTCAGGAGGTCATCTAGTTCGGCTCAAAGCAGGACCAACCCCAACTAAATCATGCCAGCCAGGGCTTTGTCAAGCCAGGCCTTAAAAACCTCTAAGGATGGAGATTCCACCACTTCCCTAGGGAACTCATTCCAGGGCTTCACCACCCTCCTAGTGAAATAGTGTTTACTAATATCCAACCTAGACCTCCCCCACTGCAACTTGAGATCATTGCTTCTTGTTGTGTCGTCTGCCATCACTGAGAACAGCCTAGCTCCATCCTCCTTGGAACCCCCCTTTGGGTAGTTAAGTCTGCAATCAAATCTCCCCTCACTCTTCTGCAGACTAAATAACCCCAGTTCCCTCAGCCTCTCCTCGTAAGTCATGTGCCCCAGCCCCCTAATAATTTTTGCTGCCCTCCACTGGACTCTCTCCAATTTGTTCACATCTCTTCCGTAGAGGGGGGGACCAAAATTGGACATATTTATCGTAACTTTCTCTCTTAAATCTCATTCAGTATATTCAGAAGTGACAAAGAAAACAGTTAGCAAGTTTGTGAAGCTTGTTGATAAAGCTTTTGGTTAGCAGTAACTGGAAAGGACCTTGAGAAACTCCAGATATACTAAAGTGCAATGAGAAATTATGAAGATCAATTTCAAGTTGATTACAGGTATTTAACGAACAAGTTATCCTCTCACATAAAATGATAGTCTAGATTTTACTGCTAAATAATAGCTATCTGTGAAAAGTGCTTTCTTGCTTCTCCTTGTCCAGCAGCTGGGGTCGGCAGTGCAGACTCACAGAGTGTGATTGGCACAACTTTTGCAAACCAGATAGCCACATCAGATGTTCTTGGGTTGAAACTGGAGTTTTCATTCTCTTAGGCAGGCTACCTGACACACCTGACAAGCCCCCATTGCCCAACAGAGGTACAGAGGTGAAGCAGTATGCCTAAGGTCAGCTGCAGAAATGGGAATAGAACTCAGGGCTCTCGTATCCCAATCCTATACCCTCTCCACTGTACCATGCTGCCTCCCTTGTGAAAAAGTAAAGGTAACAAAATCTGCTTCAGGTTGCAAGCTGATCTTCTACAGTGATGAAGTACTGCATAATCAGATAGTTGTACTGTTCTATGTCAAGCACCAGGAATGGACAATTGGTGGGGTCAAGATACTGAATTTGGCAGACCAAAGATCTGATCTGGTATAGCCAAAGATCTGATCTGGTAAAGATCTGATCTGGTATAAATCCTGTGTTTTTAATACCATTCTCAATTTACAGAGAATAATCTACAAAATGGACTCTAAGTCATGTGTTTCAGAAAAGCCCCCAAAACAGGGATGTTTGCCATTCTAGTTCTATATTTCTGGGACATAGTGATCAATACCAAATTCAACAATTAGTTTCTGAACATATATAAAAATTACCTGGAAAATTAAAAGTTAATTTTAAGCACCAATAATCTTTGAAAGAATGAACATTTCTGTGTATCCTGTATAGTCAAGTTCTTAATATCTAACATCACTGTGCATACCTGTAGTTTGATCCACAAGTACACGCGAGTTGATGATGCGGCCAAAGCGTGAAAACATATCTTCTACATCTTTTTGTGTCATTGTCCTTGGTAGTCCACTAATATACAAGTTAGCATCTTTGATAACTTCAGAACTTGGACGAGCGTACGACACCTTCAAGAGAAATTTTTTTATGGTATGTGAAATTACATGAATGATTTGCTGTGTTTTAAGACACCCACCTAAAATCCTTCTTTTGTAATATAGGCAATTTTCCTACAGTAGTTTCATAAAAGGAAAAAAAGATTGCCAGCATATAAAAAGCAAGCAACAAAAGTGTTTTTTTGTGTTTGATTTAAAAAAAAAAAAAAAAGAAGAAGATACACAATCCTCTTCACTATTTGACTCTACTGACAATGAAACCAAGGCCCTGTCTACACTGGGAAGTTTCTGCACAGTAAAGCAGCTTTCTGCACTGTAACTCCCGAAGTGTACACATTGCCAAGCCACTTAGTGCGCAGAAACTGCACAGTTGGAGCGCTTAAAAAAAACAAGCACTCCAACGAGAGGCATAGATCCTTCTGCACCAGAGAGAGCACTGCGGTACCACTATAGACACCATGGTTGATTACAATGCTGCGATTGGTCTCCGGGAGGTGTCCCACAATGCCTGTTCTCACCTCTCTGGTCATCAGTTTGAACTCTATTGCCCTCAAGTGACCAACCCTCATCCCCACCCCGTAAATTCTTCTGGTCTTAGCGTATCTTTCCAAGTGGCCATGCCTGCTCCATGCACCAGGGGATCCCCCGCTTGGTGCAATGCTGAGCTGCTGGACCTCATCAGCATTTGGGGAGAAAAGGCTGTCCAGACCCAGCTGTGCTCCACTCGTAGGCATTATGATACCTATGGACAGATTTCACAATGTAAGACAGAAAGAAGACATGACTGGGACACGCAGCAGTGTAGGGTAAAAGTGAAGGAGCTGCAGAATGCCTACCATAAGGCACAGAAGGCAAACCACCGCTCCAGTGCTGCCCCCACAAGCTGCCAGTTCTACAAAGAGCTGGACGCAATACTCGGCTGTGATTCTACCTCCACTGTGAAGACCATTGTGGATACTTCAGTGGGTCGTGTGCCAGTCGAGAGTGGACCGAGCCAGGAGGAGGAAATCTTGGACAAGGACATGGAGGGGGACCCAGAGGTTGAGGATGACTAGGAGGCCAGAGATGCATGCAGCCAGGAGCTCTTTTCTACCCTGGAGGAGGCTAGCCAGTCACAACTGTCATAGACTGGCAAAGCACAAACAGGAGAGGAGGCCCTTGGTAAGTGGATCTGATTATGGGAATCGCTGAAGCGAGTTGTTGGGGGCAGGAGGGTTGCAGTAAGCAGGCTTGTCTCCCACTGCATGCCTAGTCTCAGCTGCGGAACAGCCTGCTGATTGACTCCCTCACTTCATGGGAATCTGCCTCAGATCTTCAGGAAACTCTCGTGGAGATACTGGGCAATCCGCTGCCACAGGTTCTTCGGTAAAGCTGCTTTGTTTCTTGCCCCATTAATGGTCACTTTCCCACGCTCTGTGCCATCACGGGGGGGGGGGGGGCGGGGGGGGACCATTGCTGCACACAGGTTAGCTGCACAGGCACCAGGGAGGAAGCCGCAGGCTTGGAGAAGACCCCTCCCTTAATTCCCTGCTCACCCTCAGCCGTGAGATATCTTCCATAATGATCACATCCTGTGGAAAGTGTGGGGACAGGAATGATTATCAGGCCCCCCCTACAGTGCTGGCTCTCCAAGAGCCATATGCCCAGAATAGAGCAGGGTCCAGGACGAGTGATTTACCCTGCCCCTGTGGCTACTCACCATTCTGGGAGTCTTGTGGCTTGGCTTGTGTGTGCTTGCCTGGGGTCAGCCAGTTAGTGACAGGTGCGTGAGAGTACTGGCTTTGTTTTAAATCACTGAATTAGTGTTGTCTGTGTTGAAAACAATACTGTTTCTGTAAAATGTTCCGTTTAAACTTCACAAAGATGACCTTGGGAGCCTAGCCTCCCTCTTTGTTATTGGCGGCCGAACGGCTGCACAGAATTAGAAAGCAGCCAAGAAAAACTAAGGAAGATTTTCTGCGTGATGTTATGATGCACTCCACCGCCGAGAAACAGGAATTGAAGGAGTGGTGAAACAGCGCGAAGAGGGACCAAAAGGAGAACACAGCACGCCAGAATGAAGCCGCGGAGCGGCTCTGAAACATTATGGAGCACCAAGCAGACATGCTCCAGGCAATACTAGCTCTGCAAACCGAGCAACTCTGCGCGCGCCCGCCCTCCCCTACAGCCGCTGTCACAAAACTCTTTCCCATGCACTCCCCAGACATCGCCAACACACTCTTATCAACCTCCTCGCTCAAGTCTATACCCGCAGCATTCCACTCCTTCCCCTCACAGTCCAGCACTGTGGACTCCCACTACACACAGCACTCAAACACCCATCCCTCTGCAGTTTGGCCCTGCTGAAGTACAGCACCTACTTCATTGTACTCCAAAGGAGAAGGCTGGATATGATCCCTGGACATACTCAAATCTTTAGCTGTCCTGGGATGCCTCCTCCCCCTGGGACCTTCCCTTCCCCCATCCCCCACTCCTAATTTTTGCTTGTTTGACTCTCCTTTTAATAAAATAATTGTGATGGTTTGAAAGCAATCTTTATTCTATTAACTGAAAGCAAAAAGAGCACTGCAAAACAACATACAATTATGTTAAATCCCCTTATTGCATCATGTGCATTAGTCACCTCCGAGCATTAAAAGCATTACAAGCACTGCAATCCTGAGCATAGCAACAAATATTAGTGGCTTTCAGCTTCAAATTGCTGCCTCAAGACATCCCTGATCCTTATGGCCCTGCACTGTGCCTCTCTAATAGCCTTGGTGTCTGGTTGTTCAATCTCAGCCTCCAGGTGCTGAGCCTCTGTGGTACAACCCTGAGTGAAGTTTTCACCCTTCCCTTAACAAATATTCTGGAGCTGTGATAAATTAAGCAGGGGAGGGAGGGAGAGGAAGGGGGGGTGCTCCCTTTTATGGGCACCCAGCCAACCAGTTAGCTATTAAGTTCCTCTTGGTGGCTGTTCTCTGCTTGCTTTACCTGTAAAGGGTTAACAACGTCCCCCAGGTAAAGGAAAGGGAGTGGGCACCTGACCAAAAGAGCCAATGGGAAGGCTAGAACTTTTTAAAAATGGGAAAAAAAGCTTTCCCTTTGTCTCTCTGGTTGTTCTCTCTTGGCTGAAGAGACAGGGACAGCAGGAATGCTGTGTAAAGTTTGAACCATGTATGAAAAATGATCTTCCATACCTAGAAGGATTCATTGGGACAGGGAATGTTTAGATAGATGTGATCAGATTTATTTCTCTATTTTGGGTTGTGGATTTCCTCTGTGATAAGCTCAGATATTTTTGTTTTCTTTTGTAACGTTAAGCTGGCCTCCAGGGAGCCATTCCTGGTGTTTAACCCCTTTCCAGTTGCTTTATAAAATCAAGCAATAGCCTGATTTTCCAGATGTGTTTCCTTTCTTCTTTTTTAATAAAATTTACCTCTTAAAAAACCTGATTGAAAAACATATGCACAGACCTTACCCTTTAAGACACAAAACCAATTAGCTGGTGGCAACAGCTGGATTTCCCTTTTGTTTGTTTTCTCTCTCAGCTTTCCCAAGGGAGGGATGGAAAAGCCAAGGGGCCTTAGGGAAAACTTCAGGTGAGTTTTTCCGGGATTTGCAAGAGGCAGTTTTTCACTTGGGTGGTGGCAGTGTTTACTGAGCCAAGGTCAGAGCAAAGCTGTAACCTTGGGAGTTTAAAACAAGCATGGGGTGACAAGTATTAATTTTTAGAATCCTTGCAGGCCCCTACCTTCTGCGCTCAAAGTGCTAGAATGGGGAATCAGCCTTGACAGAAGCGTATGGCACACGGCTATATGCACAGGAATATTGTCATTGGTCAGGAACAGCTTCCCATAGAGGCAGCGCCAGCGGGCTTTTAAATGGCCAAAAACACACTCCACAGTCATTCTGCACTTGCTCAGCCTGTTGTTGAACTGCTCCTTGCTGCTGTCAAGTTGCCCCACGTATGGCTTCATAAGCCACGGCATTAAGGGTAGGTGGGGTCTCCCAGGATCACAATGGGCATTTCGACCTCCCCTACAGTGATTGTCTGGTCTGGGAAGAAAGTCCCTGCTTGCAGCTTCCTGAACAGGCCAGTGTTCCAAAAGATGCGTGCGTGATCCACAAAAGCGCCTGGAGAACCATTGAGAAATACCCCTTGCGATTAAAGTACTCGGTGGCTGGGCAGTCTGGTGCCAGAATTGGAATATGCGTGCCATCTATCGCCCCTCCGCAGTTAGGGAAGTCCATTTGTGCAAAGCCATCCACAATGTCATGCACGTTACCCAGAGTCACCATCTTTCAGAGCAGGATGCGATTAATGGCCCTGCACACTTCAGTCAACATGAGTCCAATGGTAGACTTTCCCACTCCGAACTGATTAGCAACCAATCAGTAGCAGTCTGGAGTAGTCAGCTGCCACAGTGTGATTGCCACGCACTTCTCCATTGGGAGGGAAGCTCTCATTGTTGTGTCCTTGTGCTGCAGGGCTTGGGCGAGCTCATCACAGAGTCCCATGAATGTGGCTTTCCTCATCCGAAAGTTCTGCAGCCACTGCTCATCACCCCAGATGTGCATGATGATGTGATCCTAACATTCAGTGCTGGTTTCCCCAAGCATAAAAACGGCACTCCACTGTGGTCCTATACGAATACCACAAGCAATCTCATGTCATAGCTATTATGCGTGGTGAAATCAATGTCGCACTCCTCTTGCCTTTGTAGTTTAAGGAATAACTCCACTGCCACTCATGATGTGCTGGTCAGAGCAAGCAGCATACTGGTCAGCAGTGCGGGATCCATTCCTGCAGCCCAAATAGGCAGGGCGTGCAGTACACAAACCGTTGAAAGACAGTGTTGAATGCGGACGGAAGCGCTGGGATGCGAAGCAATGCATCACGGGTCACTGGTACGGGACCCAGGATGCCCCACAACCCCCTCTACCTTCCCACAAGTCTTAGTAGCAGAAAAGAAAGAGGTGCTCTGTGGGATAGCTGCCCAGAGTGCACCGCTCCAAATACTGACGCAAGTGTGAACATGCTACTGCGCAGGCAGCTGACAGTGTGAGCACTCTCTGAGCGGCGCTGTAACTGCCGGCACTGTAACTTTGCCAGTGTAGACGTGCCCCTAAGTGGCATCATTACTCTGATGAGCCAACTACAGGCCCAGCATTGATCCTGCCAACTGACATATAATACACTGAGCAGCCCCAATGTGAGCTTTGCTTCGTGTATCATATCTTATTTTGTAATAATTTCAGTGCCTACTAAGAACCAGTAACTATATTCAAGCAAAAAGAAAAGGAATACTTGTGGCACCTTCGAGACTAACCAATTTATTTGAGCATAAGCTTTCGTGAGCTACAGCTCACTTATCGGATGAAGTGAGCTGTAGCTCACGAAAGCTTATGCTCAAATAAATTGGTTAGTCTCGAAGGTGCCACAAGTATTCCTTTTCTTTTTGCAAATACAGACTAATACGGCTGTTACTCTGAAACCTATATTCAAGCACAGAACATACCAATTGAAGAACTCATGACATCAATACAGGCTTTAGCACCTGAGTTAGGGACAGTTAACCAGCAAAAATACACCTTTTATCCTTCTTCAAACCTTCTAGTACAGAAAAAGAAAGTTACAGGCAAATATTTCAGCTGATCTGAGAGTCTATCCTTTTCAGGACAATGGTATATATACATTGTGCATGTCTTTCCTTTGTTTTAAGGCAGAGCTCATTGAGTACCTGAGATTCACATGAGTTCAATCCAAAAGCCAGGCAACAATCTGGAATAATCTTACCTACTGTGCACAGACACCACAGTCGTCACCATATGGCATTGAGATAGAACCCATGACCTGCCAGTAATTATGTACACCAGGGGTATGTAAATTGGCACCTAGATACTATAGTGATGGGTGCTCTAAAAATGGAGAGAGAGAGAGAGAAAGAGAGAGAGAGAATATCTTTGAAAATAAAGCTATTACAAAAGCTGAGGTGTTTGACAGCTCATTCCACTGCACGGTTCCCCTATAAACACCCTGTTCCCAGTTTCTGATGCTCTCTGATGCACAGCATTCACTCAAGAAAAGCAAATGACAAAACAAATATTTATCTGAGCATGGAATCTAAAACATCTCAGACTTATAAGAACTTCTTCCAATGTAAGTTACCAATATAATTGACAAATAGATTTGCAAAACAAATGGGCATGACTTGAGCTGCCTACTTGGGGTGGCTATTGTGCTTTAGAGTGGTATCAAAGAGACAGATACTTTGGGAACTCAGAGAAAAAAGTGCTGAATACTTGGCAATCCACACTTAATTCAGGGGCAGCTGCTGGGTGTCCAGCATTTATGAAAATCAGTCCAAAAGCCCTCAAAGCAGTTTTAAGACAGTAATGAAACAACAAAATGCTAATTAGAAGTTTTCAAAATAATTTATCTCACCAGCTAAGCTTTTCAAACATTTTCTTACATCAAAAGAAGCACTGCTTTAAGTTATGCAAGATGCTAAACCAACATCCATTCTTGAGCTTTTAATCTTGCAAGGCATATAGAAGTCGAAAAGGAATTGGGGAGACAACTTACTAGGAGAATGCATTAAAGTTTTAGAAGACAGAGTTCCAGTTAACTGTTCTTTATGTATAAGTTACACTTTTACAATATTAAGCTTTAAAATCCATGCTTGTTACCTTGATTGTTTTTGACTGAAGTCTCAGGCCATTCAGTGTGTTTATTGCTCTTTCAGCATCTTTAGCACTCACATAGTTCACAAAGCCATAGCCTAAGCTGTGTCCTGCATGAAAGAACATTTTTTTACATTAATCCTGATGAATAAAAAGGTGTCACTGGTGAAATACAAGTATTTGGTCTACAGATGACAAAACTTCACCTAAATCATACAAAAACTTAAGAGCTTTTCCAACAACTCCAGGTTAAGTTACTCAGGCCTGTCACATATCATGTGGGAAAAAGAAAAGGAGTACTTGTGGCACCTTAGAGACTAACCAATTTATTTGAGCATGAGCTTTCACGAAAGCTCATGCTCAAATAAATTGGTTAGTCTCTAAGGTGCCACAAGTACTCCTTTTCTTTTTGCAAAGACAGACTAACACGGCTGTTACTCTGAAACCTATCATGTGGGGTGTCTGATGTAATGCTCACCCATTTGTCACTTCAGACGTGTGTCCTTGAGGCTAGTGCATCTCAGATGGCAAATGTAGAGCCTCAACAATACATTCAAGTCTGAAACAATGACTCAGTACCCTGTTTCATCTGCAATCACAATCAGCAACTATTTTGTCCCCTGGAACAGATCCTGACATGCAACATTTTCTGATTTCACTTCTTATTGTCTCCCCTCTACCCTTCAACAGGGTGCTTCAAAATCTGAGAGAGAACAGTTAAACTTCATGCAAAAACAAATGAACCAAGTGCTAAACTAAGTTTATAAATATACAAAGTTTAAAAAAAAAAAAAAGTAGCAAGTGAGAACGTTTGGCAAATGACCGTGCACCAGAAAAGTCACAAGATTATCCGTTTCCCTGCTGCTGCAGCAACTCAATCCTCCATTCCTGGAGGCAAGAGTAGAGAAAGAGGGCTATCTTTCACACCACTCTTATTATTTCGTTAAATTTGTCATTCTCTGTATGTAAGGGTGGAGAAAACCTTAGGTCCAAGTTGGTTCATGCCCTGTCTCTTAAAACAAAAACAGCCGTACTTCTCTGCAGGTATATTACTGGACGTTCATGTCCATCCTTTTCTTAAATTATTCTTCACTCCCTCTTAAGTGTTTGAGAATAAAAATTCAATCTTTAAATCATCTCAGACAGTTACTCTGAAGAAATGTTTCAGAGTAGCAGCTGTGTTAGTCTGTATTCGAAAAAAGAAAAGGAGTACTTGCCACTGAATGCATCCGATGAAGTGAGCTGTAGCTCACGAAAGTTTATGCTCAAATAAATCTGCTAGTCTCTAAGGTGCCACAAGTCCTCCTTTTCTTTCTGAAGAAATGAATTCTCAGACAAACATTCTTTCTCCAATTTCCCCAAATGCCAGCTCCCAGCTGAAGTACCAAGTACCAAGCCTACTTTAGGGTGCAACATCCTTGTGGTTAGGGACTGCCACCAGATATATAACACTGTAGTGGGGCATCTGCCCCACTCCTGGAGAACAGGGGTTAAAAGCAGCCAAGCTAACCTGATTGGGGAAGCAGCCACAGCTGTGGCCTGCTCAATTAGCGCCCAGCTGGTCCTGATAAGAGGGCTGTGGGTAAGAAGCTGGAGGAGTCTCACTCTAGCCCTGGAGTAGGATGGGCTAGCTGCCTGAGAGGAAGGTACCTGAAGCAGAGCAGTATTGGGGCAGGGCAAGAGGAGCTAGGGAGCTCCAGCCTGGTAAAACCCCAGGCTGCAGGCCTTGTTGAAGGCCTACGAAGAGGTACTGGGGCCTCAGAGGTGCAGCCTAGGAATAGGCAGAGGCAGCTGGTCCTAACCCCTTGCCAATGATGCGTGGCCATTACAGACTGCTGTCTGCCCCAGTGAGCGGGAGCTAGATGACGACTGGCAGTAGCCACCGAGGCAAGGCGGGTTTAGAGGGTTGGGGATTCCCCTGGGATGGGAGACCCAGAGAGAGTGGGGGTACTGCTGGGGCAAAACCCTGAGGTAAAGGGGCACCGGAGTCCAGGAGGGACCTGGGGCCTGAGGCAGGCAAGACACCGGCCTGCAGAGGGCGCTCTGGGCTGGACAAGAGCTAATCCCCAAGACGACCAGCAGGAAGCACCACACTGGTGAGTCGTCTCCTCGCTACAAACAAATTTTAAATTTTCTCAAATAATTTGACCTAAATACAGTGACTCTCCCTCAACAAAAATTCCCTCTCCCTGCTTCACAGTCAGAGCTGTGGGCTGTGATTAAGGACAACTAGGAAGAGATTGTATTATTTTATCTGACAGTCTAGAAGCTCTGCTTTGGTGGAAACAGTTTGGTTTGAGGTCACTGGGGAGAAGACATGGCTAAGAAAGTTGCCCCAGAGGACCTTCTTCTGAATCAGTCATTTTTGGTATGTGGGCTGGTTCCAAAGTAGCCATCACCAGGCAAAGAGGGAGCTCTGTACTGTCCCAAGGTGAGATCCCCTCCAGGACCCATGTATTATAGGAAAATTAAACCCTCTAGTATTATTTCAAAGTTGAATACACCAAAAGAATGCCATCTTCCTAGTACCTGCTCTGGACAATCTATGGATAATAGCAGTGGACTCTAAATCATCAATCCTCTCAAAAGTACCAGTACATCCACACAAGGATGCATGAGATGAACTAACAGCAATATCAAAGAACAGAAGGAATCTCGAGGGCTATAATGATTCAGTGATTATGAGGAGTGCTCGGAGTAACTATGTATGATATGGGGCTAAATGTAATATACAACTACAGCACGGGAGGATACAAAGATTTACAGTGGACCTGTGACAGAAAGCAGACAAGAGGACAGATGTTTTTAAATGTATATGGTGTGGCTATACAGATGGCAAAAAAATCTCTTGACTTCCACTATAGCATGTGCAAAGTCCTGATCAATGGATTCGGTCTGATTGCAGATAGACTGGTTAATGCAGACTGACTTCATCTGATTGCTGATGAGACTTTCTCTAATTTGGAGGTAACCTCTGGTTACTTTACAGATAAAAGTCAGAGGCAGACTGAAGTCTCCATATCTGAGATAGGGTCTGGGAAGAGATAAATACCAGGTTCTCTCTCTGGTTGAGTTTTGGTCTGTATCATGCACTGGTAGAACTTCATGCCACAACCTGTTATTTGGGTCTCAGTCCTTCTTGACTGGTACAGACCACCAGAGAGATAGGAAAGGCACACAACTGGATCCTTCACAACTGGAGCATGCTAACACCTCCTTTGAAGAGCAGAGTGTTTAATGCTCTATAGGAAGCATGTTTTCAGCTTCTGTCCAGAAACCCACCTCAAAGCAGACTATCAACTAGTACCTAATCTCTTACCTTTAGCAGAGATTATGGAAAAGGTTACAGTAAAACTAATTTCTCAGTATCTGGAGCTCCCTGCACCTTGCTGATCAGGGTTCCAACCTAGGTACAGAGATTGCACTTCTGGTGTTGGTTAGCAATTTTCTCTGGGCAAAGGATAAAAATCCGTAATCCTTGTTATCAGCTCTGCCTTCAGTACCACAGATCGTGAAGTGTTATGGCAAGTCAACAGGGCTGCTCTTTAATGGCTGTGTTACTTTTTGTGGCAAGATCCTGAGGGCTCTTTCATGTGAAGTACCGCAAAGTTCTATGATGTCAATCAATGAACATGCTAAATGAGTGGCAAAGTAATATGGCCCTAAATATTTCAATATATTGATGATAGATTTTTTGCCATTTCCTACAGCTCAGAGTGTGAAGTTCAGCATCTTCCCTAGCTCTGGACAAGATTGGCTATGGATGAGAGTGAGCTGGATGAGACCTATTACAGATAAAAATGGAATGATTATAGTGAGTTAAGGGAGGCAATTGGAAGGGGTGGCTTATGTCAGATCCTCTGAAGGTGTCTGGACATAACTGGTAGTAAAATTAAAAAATTAAGGGTGTGGTTAAATTTCCAACTGCTGCTAGATGCTCAAACAAAAGCAGTGACCAAGACACCCTTTTCCTACCACTGGCAATGGGGTTGCATCCTTCCCTCTCAGATGAAGACTTTGCCACTATAGTCCATGCCTTTGTCACCTTTAGATTGGACTTCTGCAATGTGCTATATACATAGGTTACATCTTAAATCATTCACAAGCTAAAGCTAGTGCAGAATGTTGCAACTCGTTTGTTAAATGGAGTATCTTGCTGCAAGTACATGATGACAGTGCTCCAGGACCTATCCCTTGGCTCCCAGTTGCTGATTTTGAGTTTTAATGCCATAAATGGGTTGGGATCATCCAACATAAAACACACTTCTTTCCTTGTGCAATCCTGCAGTAGTTGTGATCAGCAGAGGCATATGAACTAGAGCTCCCTAGGTACAGAAAAGGGAGCTGTTCACAGACCACCCGCTCTGAGGGGAGCGAATTACAATGTCAAACCATCTCCTAGTTCCAAACAGCCTAACTTAACTGACCTTTAGGGCATGCTGGAAAGTATACTTTGAGCAGGCATTTGGGGAGAGCTGAAGTGATTAGGGAAAGTGTTTATTTAGGGACAAGGAGAGGGATGGGGGACAATTTATTTAATTTATAATAGGTCTGCAGGTTGGTGATAGTATGTATGATATGGGGGAGGGGAGAATGACTAGAATAGAGAATACACTACTGTATTGATTTTGTAATGGTTTTCATAGTCTATTTGTAGTTGATGGAAAGGATAGCAAGACTCTGAATAGACCATCTTGTGTGTATAATTAAATCCAAATACATTAAAATTAAATAAAAAGCAAAAGCAAATATACCCTTTCTTCAGCTGAATCATTAGCCAAGCAGAGCATGCATAAAAGTTACAATTTTAGATAAAGTATTACACTCACAAACACCACACAGAATATCTTTTTTGTTGTTGTATTCATAACAAACTCTTTCATAAAGTGTCTTTCCTTTTGCTACATACAACTTCATTCCCTTCTACCGTAGGTATGCTGTCTAGGTACCTGTTTCTCTCCTCCCCCTCTTCACCCCCTGCTCTTCCTTGGATGCACTGCTTGAGTTACTACGTTCCTTCTCCCTTTTATATTTCTCTCCTGCTGTTGGTAGAAACTCCAGTCCCACAGGTGGCTCCAACAGGGGAATGGGGCTCGTGTTAGTTTTTCCTCTTATGTAGCAGAGGTCCCTAATAGAGGCATCTAGGTCAGATCCTTCTCTGCCCTCCTCCTCTCCATTTGCTTTTAAATGTCTCCTGGCTTCTCTCTTCAATGAGCAGCCTAGAAGTAAAGAGACAGTAGGATTTGTGACTAATCAATTCTTGCCAGAGCATTTGCCCAATAGTTCACGGGCTAGTTTGGGAACAGGTGATACAGATGTCTGGTAGTGATGCTTCCTTTAAATTAACAAACGTTAATGTCAGGTTTCAGAGTAGCAGCCGTGTTAATCTGTATTCACAAAAAGAAAAGGAGTACTTGTGGCACCCTAGAGACTAACAAATTTATTTGAGCATAAGCTTTCGTGAGCTACAGCTCACTTCTTCGGATGCTTATGCTCAAATAAATTTGTTAGTCTCTAAGGTGCCACAAATACTCCTTTTCTTTTTGCAAATGTTAATGTGTGTGCTACATTAGTCATGAGTCCCTAACCAGAGAGGGCTCAACAGTGATGGATTTGTAGCTACCATTCGCTCTTCACCACGGGCCTCACAGGGTACATCCACACTGCAATAAGAGACTGGGGACATGGCCGCGACTGGCCCAGGTCAGATGACTCAGGCTATGGGGCTATAAAATTGCAGACGTCTGGGTTTGGGCTGGAGTCCGAGCTCCGAGACCCTGTGATGGGGGAGGGTCTCAGGGCCCAGACATCTAGGCTGCATTTTTTAGCTCCACAAGCACAAGTCATCTGACACAGGCTCAGAGACTTAGTGCTGTGGGTTTTTCATTACAGCGTAGACATACCCCTAGTGGTTACAAGTTCTGCTGGCAAGCATCTAACCAGCAGGAGTACTAAGGGGCAGGACTCACAGCTCCTCCTCCCTGTTATCTGCTCTTCTTGCCTCAAGTGAACCATAAGAAATATGACACTAAAGGCAATATTTGGGGGTTATAATTAATTATAAACAAACAGGTTATAAAAATAGGACTTACAATAGGTGCAAAGGAAGAAAATGTAAAATTTGTTCTATTTGACCAAGCATAAGCAACAGAGAAAAAAAAAAACAAAATTTGCGCAGAAGAGAGTCTGCCCAATGCTTACTCATTGATTTCAACCACTACAGCTTCATGTAGGACACAGGCAAAAATAAATGCTGCCCACGCTTGCCAACACACCCTGGTAGAACCAGAACCATAGATATTAAGGTCAGAAGGGACCATTATGATCTAGCTGAAAGCCAGCAACTAGAAGCTATATACTCTTCACTTCACTAGTGAAGCGGCTCCACTTGGCCTGGAAGAAACGCCTAGTGGACTCCTTCCTGCTGCTCAAGAGGTTGTCTTGCACTTCTGATGAACACTCTCATTCTAGAGAAGATGCCCATCTAAATACCACACTGTGAGGTGAAGTGTCTGCTGATCAGGATGTCTGATCTTCCTATTATGTTGCGTTAGCAGCTCAGGGAAAGTGGGGATGGGAAGTGGAGGGCAAGCTGACATGGTTTCCCAACCTTCTCTGCAGAACTGTCTGGCTCACAGTAGGGCAATCAGGATTACCACTGCTCTCTCCTGCCCGATCTTGTGGAGTACCCATAGCAGGAATGGTGGTGGGGAAGATGTAGTTGATCTAGTCTGACCAGCAGAGAATGAGTGCATTGCAAGTGGAAACCAATACCTCTCTCAGTGCAGTATGTGCCTCGGGGGAGGCAAAGAGATCCCACGTTGCAGTCTCCCATTTGTTGAAGATGTCGCTTACTATGGTATCGTGGAGTTCCCACTTGTGATCGATCACGAATGGTCAGCTGAGCGAATCTGCAATCACTTTCTGAGTCCCTCGAAGATAGGCTGCAGATAAAAGGATCTTGTGGACGATGCACCAATATCACAGACTGACCACTTCACCAGAAACAGAGCCGTTAACTTCATGCCCCCTTGTTTGTTGATGTAGTAAACAGTGGCAGTGTTGTCCAGCATGATAAGACCGTGATGGGAACAAATGGATAGGAGAAATGCTTGGCATGCCTTCCTAACAGCTCAGAGTTCTAGAATGTTGACTTGCATCCTGAATTCTTGAGGGGTCAATGTTCCCTGCGTTATGCAATCTCCCACCCTATGCGGGATGTGTTGGTAATGACTGTATTGTCCGGGGAGGATGGGAGAAAGGGGACCCTCACACAGACCTGTTGGATATTAGGTAAACCTTTTTCACGAGGAGGGTGGTGAAGCACTGGAATGCGTTACCTAGGGAGGTGGTAGAATCTCCTTCCTTTGAGGTTTTTAAGGTCGAGCTTGACAAAGCCCTGGCTGGGATGATTTAGTTGCGGATTGGACTAGATGACCTTCTGAGGTCCCTCCCAACCCTGATATTCTATGATTCTGTGACCCATCGGGGCCTGTCCACCACTGGAGGGAAGAGTGTACTTCAGTAGAAACCATCAGTATCAGATCCATGGGTGAGTAAACTCTCTGGAGCCACATCTAGAAGGCAGCAAAGGTGGAGGTGAGCCAAGGCAGTGATGTATGTGCCCAAGGCCATATGGCCAAAGAGAGATAGGCAAGAGAGAAGGACCACTGACTACTCGGGCTACGAGTTCCTAAGAAAGACTACTCGGGCTACAAAAGACTGGACTACGTTCCTTGGTAGCTATGCTTGTGCTATGACTAAGCTGATGGAGGCCCCTATGAATTCTAGGGACCATGTGGGGTCCAAAGTTGATTTTTCAACATTGATGATGACCGTATGGGTTGAAAGGAGTCTGAGTAATATGGAGGTAGAAATCAGGACTTCATCTCTAGACCACGCTGCTAAGAGCCAGTCATTGAGATAGGCGTTATGGGGTCCTTGTATTCCCCAGAGATAGGCCTCCCTGATGGCGAAAGCTTTTCCACTGAATGCATCCGATGAAGTGAGCTGTAGCTCATGAAAGCTTATGCTCAAATAAATTGGTTAGTCTCTAAGGTGCCACAAGTCATCCTGTTCTTTTTGCGGATACAGACTAACACGGCTGCTACTCTGAAACCTGGGAGCAGTGGTGAGTCCAAATGGCAGGACCCTGTATTGAAAGTGCTGAAGGACTACCGTAAACATCAGGAACCTTCGGTGGGACAGATGGATGTTCATGTGAAAATAAGCATCCTGCACATGGAGAGCCATAAGCAAATGCCTTCTTCTAATGATGGGATGATGGCTGCTAAGGTGACCATATGAAACTTGGGTTTTGCAGATGAATCAATTGAGACTATAGAGATACAGGATTGGGCTCCACCCATCCTTCTATTGAGGTATCAGGAAGTAAGTTGAATAGAAAAGTCCAGAGGAACCCACTATCGTCCCTCTTTGTAGTCAGGAGGCCACCTCCAGGGCGAAGTTGCTGTCATGAGTAGTCCTTGAGGAGGGATGGGGAAGGGGGCTGTGGATGAGGTAGCATAAAGAACTCAATCGTATAGCCATATTGGATGACATTTAGCACCCACTTGTATGTTATTGCACTCAAGCTTGTAAAAGAGTGCTAGACGACACTCAAATGGGGTGGTGTGGTTGTATGGCAGCAGGCAAGGTGGCTGACAGCTCTCTAGAGTTCCTCAGAAATACCTCTTCTGTAGGGGTTGCACCTGGGAGGAGGAAGACTGAGGGTGGTCCTGGAGGATGAGATTTTTTTAATCTTCTGGAATCAGGTCTGTTCCTGTTGTGGAAGTTTCTCGGCAAAGTCCTTAAATTTTCTGTAATTCAGGAAATTGTATTTGGCAAGTAATGCCTGATCATTTGAAATCCTATATTGAAGGCTGACTGAAAAGAAGACTTTGCAGCCTGAAAAGTCCAGTTGCTTGCCCTCCCTGCTGGATGGGGTGGAGCATGGATGCTGTTGCCTAGCCCGTTCTGTCGCTGCATGGACCACAAGTGAATTGGGAGGTGGAGGTGAGAACAGAACTCAGACTCCTTGACTGGTACAAGTATCCTTTTCTGCCCCCTTTGGGGTAGGTGTACATGGGGCTGGCGTATGCCAAATTGTGTGAGCTGGCTCAAGGATGGCATCATTGTTTGATATCGAGGCCAAGCAGAGTCGACCTAAGAGAAGTATATCCAGCAGCTTATGCTGAGTGTCTTGGATCTCCTTCTGGGGAATGTGAAGCTCTCCAGCCACTCCACGCAGGAGATCCTGGAATTCCTGGTAGTCATCAGAAGATGGGCAGGACATTGAAACCACTACTGCATCAGGAGAGGATGATGGGAACTTCTCGTGTTCCAGCAGTACCTTCTGAGCAGCTCATCTTCCATTACAGGTTCCAAACATCAACTCAAAAGCACCTCAGGTGGTGAAATAGGTGAAGCCTCCCTGACAGAATGGACAGGTTCTGAGGGAAGGTATTAGGGCCATGATCCCCAATAGGGACAGCAGGATGGATCCAGAGGGTACTGAGGAGGGCCCCATGGAACAAGGAAACCAGTGGCAGCTGGAGTGGAGAATATGGTCACAATATAGAAGGCCACAGTGGGTACTCGTAGTGGCGGGAAAGGATGGATGGTCCCTAACCCTCATCTAAGCCCTCTGAAGACAAAAACTTGGGAGACCAGTTCCATTGGCAGTACCATCGGAGCTAGCAGAAGCATGTGCATTGTTGGAGTGGTGGGCGAGGAGTGCCTCAGATGTGGCATGTCTGAAGTAGAGGGCTCCAGAAAGCGCGGGGACCTTGATTCTCCCAGAACAAACACTTCCTGGGGCTCTGGCACTTTTCCCAACCTCCCTGGCACCAAGAGAACTTTCTCAGTCCCTGGAACCAGAGCAGTGGTCTTTCTTGGAGGTTATGGCTCTCTGGTTCTGAGCGATGCTGATGTTGACTGTGTGCGTGTGTCCACACTTGGTACAGGCGGATCAGTCTATTCATGCAGCTGCTTTTCATGCTTGTGCACTTTAGGTTGCACTCTGTCCCCATGACTAACTCATGGAAGGAATCTCTCCCTTCTTAGGTTTAGAGGAAGACTTACTGCCGTGCTTATGTGCATGCTTCCTTACCTCCTGACTAGACCACGGCGCATGGTTCACAATGGTGGTACTGCTGGTGCCAGCCTACGACTTCATAGTTGAAGGCACACCGCTGGTAGCCTCAGGTTGATGTACAGGGAGGTTGCCTGGCCAGGGTCAAAATGAGGTCTCATGGCAACTTCCATGAGGTACTTCCAGAGATGGAGAGTCTGGGTATGGCTTGGGAAGAAGTGGCAGATACTGCACCTGGATGAAATGTGGGCTTCTTCCAAGCAGTAGATGCAGCGTTGATTTTCGTAGCTGACCAAGAAGGAACATGGGCAGGAGGCACTGATTTTAAAGCCTTGGGTTCTCTGCATAGTCCAGTACCCACACACGGGGGGCTGGGGTGGGTATGGTGGAGGGGTTTCCACTGGGACTAAAACATCCCAAAAAGGAACCCTGATTCTACTAACAAACTAAACTACTAAAACTACTATAAAACCAATAGAAATGGTAAAACTCTTTAAAACTATGTTCAATTGTGTTTTTTGTTGTTGTAGTAGTAAGTGCATCACATGCAAGAGGACACTAATAGTTCCGATCCAGACCATGTTGCAGTCAGAAGGAACTGGAGACGTGATCGGTTCTGTCTGCCCTTTATCACCTCAGACAAAACCATGAGGCAAGCCACAGGCGCATGTGCAGACCAACAAACACTACCACCTGAAAAAAAATCTCCAGATCCAAACACATGGGGCACATGCATAAGCCCTCACTGAAATACAATAGGGTCCATCACTCGAAGAAGAACAGTCTTTTCAGTTTAAAGCAGAAAAAAAGCCTTTGATGACAAGGAGGTTCACTGATGACTATCTTTGTATAAGTTCTCTAAACAAAAATTAATTTTTTGTGATTGTTAATATTATACTTGTGGTAGAGAGATTTGTAAAATTGCAAAACTACTTCCTAAATAAAGAGTTATTTTAAGGGGGAAATCATTTAAAATTTGCCATAAAGGCTGCCCCTTATTCCTTAATTTTGCCCCAATGATATGACCACATGCTATTTTCTTGCCCCACAGAATCTGGGCCTTAATCAATGCCTAAAATACATAGTAAGGCTATATCTACACTACAGCTTATATTGGCATACCTTACGTCACACAGGGGTGTGAATAAACCACCACCGAGTGACATAAGTTACACTGACGCAAGTGCTCGTGTGCACAGTGCTATGTTGGTGGGAGACCTTGTCTGAAGGTTAGCCATGCCCCCAATGAGGCAGTTATCTGAAGCCCTCACCCCACCCCTGCCTCATTCAAAGGTGTGTAACTAATAAAGCAGGGGACTGCAGGAAGAGAAAGGATGGGCTTGTGCTTTAGGAAGTGAATTGGAGCTGCTTCTTCAGGAAGTGAGCAAAAGTAAGATCATCCTGGACAGACATTGCCTTTGTCTTCCTCCTCAGTGGATATTTACATAGCTTTTGAGGAATCAGCCCATCACACTCTAAAGAGTCAATCCTTTTCAGCTCTATCCCTTTGCCCCCAGTCAGGTGATAGGCTGAAACGTTGTTAAGGGGGGCTGGGACAGCCTATGAACCTTGGGCAACCACCGACAGGAATTATACCAAGACAAGGGTGTTACATATCCATAAAGAGCAGCACAAAACAGGCTACAGGTACAGTTTTCTGCATGAAACCAGGAGAAATATCCATGGTGCCCAACCTTCCAACCAAGCCAGCCACCAAGAGCTTCAAGTGTGATGTGACAATCAAATAGCACTTGGAACTTCAACCTCCTTTGAGGAGTTAATCAAACATCAAAGCAATGCAAAGGCTCTCAGGACAAAACCCTCAGACCAGACACTCCGCACATAAAGTCAGATGATTGCTTTGAAGCAAGCACAGAACCATAACCACTCCATCAGAATACAGAAATTCAAGATGAGTGCTCCATCTAGTTCAGTATCCTGTCTCGAAAACTGAAGCAGCTGGGTTTGGCCACAAGATACAAAAAAACCCTAACAGATATGGGACAACCTGCTCCCAGGGAAGAAGTTTCCTCCTAAACCCCAGAAGTTAGAGGTTGGCTTATGCCCTGAAGTAGTGGTTTTAGATACTAGTTACTAAAACTTTGGAAAGTAACTCTGGATGTTCCCCTCTAGAAAAGCAGTTCCTTCTCTACTTGGGCACAAGTAGCTTAAAAGCCATTAAGCTCTGGGAAAGCATGGCCATTTTGAAAGAGAAAATTGCTTAAAACAACTAATTTCTTCAACAGTACATAAAAATCATTGCCAGTTATCCTTGTAATTATATGGAAAAATGTAACTAAAGACAACCATTTGTTAGTAAAAATGGTTCAAAAAAAGAGATACTAAACAGATTAGTTATTTATAAAATTTTATTTATTTAAAAAGGGACAAAGATGCATTCTCAGCAAAATAAAGAGTTAGCAGACGCCTTAGCAAAAGTGACCACGATCTATTTGCTGTGTGAAAACAGAATACAGTCCCAGCCAGTAATATAGACTCTTGGCATTGTAAAAGGGCCAATTTCTCAAAGCTAAAAATAATTATATGCAATACTGACAGAGCATAATGCTTCAGTTAGAGGGGCATCTTGGCTGAGAGCATATGAAAGATAAGTCAGCATGCAGCAATCAGCAAATGGAAAAAGGGGAAATGGATTGCAATGAATATAAACTAGAAGTTAAGAACTGCAGTTGACTCAAAGGAAGCTGAAGGTACCAATGGAGTATCAATGGCTAACGGGTTAAAGGACAGTACGGAAGAATATTTTTAATGAATCATGGAACAAAAGAAATCCTAACACTTATACAGATCTTCTTTACTAGATTGAGATGGTAAAATAGTCAATGATGCACAGAAGGTAAAAGCATTTGGTTAATGTTTATTCTGTATGAGGAACAAAACTAGATAACGTATCCACCTCATAACAGCACCATTCCAGCAGTAACCAAGGAGGGTGTTAAGCAGCTTCTACTGAAGTTAAAAACTTTTAATCAACAGGATTAAATAAAAACTACCATCATAAGGAGCAAAGATCATCTTCCAAGCGTTAACGGATGCCTTACGTCGTCTCAAATATGCATGTAGCACCAATGTCTGTGCAGCTGCTGCTCACAGATCCCACCCCGTAGCTGCTTGGGAAAGTAATGAAACACAGTCAACTATTGGAGCTATTCATAGCAAAGGATGATCCAAAAAACACAAGACAGATTAGGGGAATAGAGTAGCAGAAACTCCACACCAGATCCTCCAGAATCGGATGTAGTGGTAGTGGAAAGGGAAGAAGGGAGGGAAAAAGTCTCTAAAGTTGCAAAACTATTTCTGGTGTAGGTTTCAGAGTGGTAGCTGTGTTAGTCTGTATCAGCAAAAAGAATGAGAGTACTTGTGGCACCTTAGAGACCAATATTTATTTCTGCTGTAGTCCCCTGTTCTCACATGCATGCTTTCTAAAATATTCACCTTTTGCACAAAATTTTACATGCTTCGTCTCTAGCAAAACTGACATTCTATAAAAATATTAATTTCTATTCATGAGGATAACTCAGCCACTGAATTTTGAAGCTTCAGACTTGGTATGTAAATAGGCCTTAATGAACAATATGGGCTTTACTAATTTTGAAGAAGAGAGTAAGAATCTTTGAACTGCAGGATTCACCAAGTGCTGTAGAAAAATTCCATTAGGGCTGTTAGCTGCATGCTTAGACATGGGTGTAGGCAAACATGCATCCACAGGCAGTTAGCTGCACAGCTACTTGGTTATAGGAATTTACAACCTCACCTGCTGAAGCAGGAGATTGAAAACTCAAAAGATTCTGAACAAGGATGAGCAGAACTTGTAAAAATAGGAAACTGCTTAGCGTGTCAAAAATTACAGTACCTTTATACCCTAACCACCTCATTATTTCCACACCAAGAAGCTGATAAAGGCTCTGCTAGTGAACCTTGTTAGCTAATAAGATGAATAGGTGTATCAAGAAAGTTATGGCTCTGATGACATTATCTGAATTTCAAAGAACCATCAAATTCCACAAGACTAAGCAGCTCTGTGTTTGTTATTTTTCCCTGAGCCCCATCCTGCCTGCTTCCTTAAAGAACTTGGGAAGTTAAAATGGAATTAGCATTAGAGCAATGTTAAGGTCACAAAATAAAGCACTCAAATAAGAAAATTCCTTAAATTCCTTTCTCCTGCAACAATATATAAGGCACGTTGCACATGTAGCATTTTCCTGTTTTGAAGACTCCGATTGTTTGCACAGTCTACATCGCAATTTATTCAATAAGGCCAAGTTAATATTTCAGAAGAATTTACAGATTGAATGGACCTGTTCACACCAGGGTCTGAATTAAGTTAATGAGTTGCACCTCCTAATCCAAGAGATGAATTTAGCCCCTTCATTTCTGAAATGTCTTGGACTTTATAATACTTTATTTCTTAATCTTAACATTGCATTAAATCTAGTTGTGTTCATTGCTGGTAACTGCAGACAATATACACAGATATTCAAAATATCTACTTGAATTGCATTTAGTCAAGGGTTTGAGCAAGCAGTCTACCAAAAAGCAAAAATTTGTATAGACTAGATTATACCTGCAACTTTGTCCCGAATAAGTTTAGCAGATTCAACTTCGCCAATACTGCTAAATAGACTCCGTAACTCATCCTGCGTCATGTTTTGAGGGAGGTAGTTCACGATTAAATTTGTTCTACCAATATCATCCCTGCAATCTTCAGCCATGTGATCTTCATAACCATTAGACATTTTATAAAATATCTGCAAAGAGAAAAAAAAAGTCACAAATAAGGTCTAAATCTTCATTTTAAAATAAATTGAACTTTCTCTGCCTGTATTCAATTGAAAGCTTCAAGTAACTATTTCAAAACTATATATTATCTTTAGTTCTTAAAGGAAAACTCCAGTATTTTTCAAAAAATTCCAGACTACTTCATTCTGTCAAGCTAACAAACCTGAACCACTGAAAAGAACCCCAGATGTTCACTTCAATAAATTGGGGGGGAAACAGGAGTGAAAATATATTTTAGGTACATTACAATGTTTTTCCAAATCACATACACAAAACTACGTTAAAAAAGTTATTATAATGCATATGAGCAAGGGGCTGAACACAGATTGCAGGAGTGACAGCTTCACCCAATGTAACAGGAAATCTGTGGCAGAGACTGAAACAGAAGCTAGTTCTCTTGGGTTCCAGTGAAGTGTCTTAACTTCAAGTTATTTTCTTACAAACCTCTGCCTTATACACTGTCCAGCCTTTATACAGAATGAAGCATGGGTGTTGTAGAAATGACAGCATGTGATCACATGAAGACTAATAATTCATAATACATACACAAGAGGCAAATTACATAAGATTGCATAAGAACCTTAATTCTGGCATTTCCTAGTTTCGGGCTTGACTTTGAAGCTCAAGCATGCTTTTAACAGAAGTGGTTTTTTTATTATATTTTTTTAAGTTTAAAAAAAACCTGAAAAAATGCAAAAGTTTCATGTGAAGTCATACTGACCTCCTCACCCAACTTAACACATCAGAAGGACTTGAATCCAGAACTTTTAAATCCACGACAGAGATGTACTTACCTGAGCTAAATGAATAACTGGTCACAATATCAGGCTGTTACCCACTGTGTGGGCCAGCTACCAAAAGAGCAGGGATTTACACAACTATCTGGGAATATTGAGAATTAGGATTGCCAGGTTCTATTCCTGGCTCAGGAGGGAAATGGGGCCTAGAGGTTATAGAAAGCCCAGACACACACACAGGCCTGGCACATTCATTCTCAGAAACAAAGTAGTTAGATGGCTGAGACTTGGTCTGCAACATTAGAGACAAGAGTCCTTGTGGCACCTTAGAAACTAAAATTTATTTGGGTATAAGCGTTCATGGGACATAACCCACTTAGTTGTTTTTACTGATACAGACTAACACAGCTACCCTTCTGAAATTAGAGACTAGATTATTTTCCCAGCTGTTTGAAATGATCTTGTGCAACTCTCAGAGGGGGGAGATTATACTTCCCTGCGTTCTAAACTAGGTGTTACTGAGTTACAAGGCCACATACACAGGCTGTGAAGTGCACAGAATTAGTGGAAGAATGGGGACTAGAACTCAGAATCCCAGCTCTCAGCCTAGCACTCCTTCCCCTATGCCAAAAGGGCTGCAACAGCTCCTACTGAACAGGGTGATGCCTAAGCAGATGGTTATTTAAAAACAAGGGGCATAAAGAATACTCTTAGGTGATGGAGGTCCCTACTGTACACAACTAAGAATTGGTGCACTGGCATAACTTTACGTCTGGCCAATTACAATATTTTCAAAAGAAAATCTATGTCCATGAGCACACTCATACGGTTATTAAATCTTCGCTGTAGAAATTAAATTCCAACTTCAACTTACCAAATCACTCCCATCACCAGTTATATAAAGCAGAACCAGTCCCTTTTGGTCACTATATATTAGCACTCTTTTTTATTGCATCCTACACACACATTTTGTAACAAGTTACATTAAAAAAAAGTTCCTGATTACACAAGGAACCCATCAGCATACAAGATTAATTTAACCCAGAGTACGGTACTATGTTAAACTGGAGTTCTAGATGGAAATATGTACCACCACCACCAATTTTCAGGACCCTACACTTTGGACAGCAAACAGATGCAAAATTTTCCACCCCTGTAGTCCTGCCAGGCTCCATATAAACTTATGAAACTACTGTACCTACAGACCTTCAACATTCAAAATTTGTGTTACGGTTGTCACCATGGAATCAGAGTACCTTGATTCAATACATTGATGTATAAATAAGGTAGGCAAACACCCACCCTGCAAGTGATATCATGCGCTTCACACTAGATTTTTCTAATACCTTCCTTCCTTCGCAGTATAACACCCTCATGCCAGCCACTGGAAGTGTTGAAGCCATTTTAACCTTTTAGCCAGTGATCTTATTTCTTTTAACTTCAGAAATACTAAACTCCATACACTCTCCTAGTTTGGCTACCCATAGGCTTTGCATTCTTCAGTCTGAAGAGAAAGGTATACCACGATCGAATGCCTAGAAGTTGAAGCTAGACAAATTCAGACTGCAAATAAAGTGCACATTTTTACCAGAGCAATTAAACATTGGAATAATTTATGAAAGAGAATCCACCATGACCTATCAGTGATCATTTTCACATCAAAATTAGATGTTCATCTACAATCTCTCTTCTAGGAATTACTTTGGGAAGTTCTATGGCCTCTGTTATACAGGCCAGACTAGATCCAATGGTGCCTCTTGGCCTTGGAATCCACTGAAAGAGTTCCACAACAAGCCTATGTTTCATTTACCCTTGTAGTTCGGATTCAAATCTCTATTACCGCAGCACTGAAGGTCAATTCTCAGGATGAATGAAAATTTTCACTCACTTTTTAAAAAGTTCAAGTACTATGGTTAAAATATTTTTTTTAAATACACATATAAAATAAATGAGATATCACATTTTGTCTTAAAATTTCTATACGACACAACGTGGGTGAGGTAGTATCTTTTATTGGACCAACTTCTGTTGGTGAGAGAGACAAGCTTTCGAGCTTACACAGAGTTCTTCCTCAGGCCTGGAAAACGTACAGAGTGTCACAGCTAAATACAAGATGCAACAGATTGTTTAGCATAAGTAGCTGCATTTTGATCCATTGAAATACATGTAACAAAAATGATTAGGGGTATTAACAGCTGCCATATGAGGAGAGATTAATCAGACTGGGACTTTTCAGCTTCGAGAAGAGATGACTAAGGGGGGGGATATGATTGAGGTCTATAAAATCATGACCAGCGTGGAGAAAGTAAATAAGGAAGTATTATTTACTCTGTCTCATAACATAGGAACTAGGTGTCACCAAACAAAATTCAAAAGCAGCAGGTTTAAAACATACAAAAAGGAAGTATTTTTTCACACAATGCACAGCCTTGCCAGAGGATGCTATGAAGGCCAAGACTATAATAGGATTCAAAAAAGAACTAGGTAAACTCATGGAGGATAGGTCCATCAATGGCTATTAGCCAGGATGGATAGGGATGGTGTCCATAGCCTCCGTTTGCCCGAAGCTGGGAATGGGTGACAGAGCTTGGATCACTTGATGACTACCTGTTCTGTTCATTCCCTCTGGTGCACCTGGCATTGGCCACTGTCGGAAGACAGGATACTGGGCTAGATGGACCTTTGGTCTGACCCGGTATGGCCATTCTTATGATCACTCAAGGTGAAGTGGCCTGTGAACACTCCTCCAGTCACAGGAGGGAAAGGAAGGGTGGGGCAGGGGGGAAGAAGGCAGCTAGGAAAGGTGGTTAGCAGGTTACAGATTCTTGTAAGCAGCCATAAAACCAGTGTCTTTATTCAGCCTTATTATTTATTTATTTATTTATTTCCCACAGTATTCTTGTCAGCAAGTTAAGGAAGTATGGGCTGGATGAATGCACTACAAGGTGGGTAGAAAGCTGGCTAGATTGTCGGGCTCAACAGGTAGTGATCAATGGCTCCATATCTAGTTGGCAGCCGGTATCAAGTGGAGTACCCCAAGGGTCGGTCCTGGGGCCGGTTTTGTTCAATATCTTCATAAATGATCTGGAGGATGGTGTGGATTGCACTCTCAGCAAATTTGCAGATGATACTAAACTGGGAGGAGTGGTAGATACGCTGGAGGGGAGGGATAGGATACAGAAGGACCTAGACAAATTGGAGGATTGGGCCAAAAGAAATCTGATGAGGTTTAATAAGGATAAGTGCAGGGTCCTGCACTTAGGACGGAAGAACCCAATGCACAGCTACAGACTAGGGACCGAATGGCTAGGCAGCAGTTCTGCGGAAAAGGACCTAGGGGTGACAGTGGACGAGAAGCTGGATATGAGTCAGCAGTGTGCCCTTGTTGCCAAGAAGGCCAATGGCATTTTGGGATGTATAAGTAGGGGCATAGCGAGCAGATCGAGGGACGTGATCGTTCCCCTCTATTCGACATTGGTGAGGCCTCATCTGGAGTACTGTGTCCAGTTTTGGGCCCCACACTTCAAGAAGGATGTGGATAAATTGGAGAGAGTCCAGCGAAGGGCAACAAAAATGATTAGGGGACTGGAACACATGAGTTATGAGGAGAGGCTGAGGGAGCTGGGATTGTTTAGCCTGCAGAAGAGAAGAATGAGGGGGGATTTGATAGCTGCTTTCAACTACCTGAAAGGGGGTTCCAAAGAGGATGGCTCTAGACTGTTCTCAATGGTAGCAGATGACAGAACGAGGAGTAATGGTCTCAAGTTGCAGTGGGGAAGGTTTAGATTGGATATTAGGAAAAACTTTCACTAAGAGGGTGGTGAAACACTGGAATGCGTTACCTAGGGAGGTGGTAGAATCTCCTTCCTTAGAGGTTTTTAAGGTCAGGCTTGACAAAGCCCTGGCTGGGATGATTTAACTGGGAATTGGTCCTGCTTTGAGCAGGGGGTTGGACTAGATGACCTTCTGGGGTCCCTTCCAACCCTGATATTCTATGATTCTAAGAAAAGGAGTACTTGTGGCACCTTAGAGACTAACCAATTTATTTGAGCATAAGCTTTCGTGAGCTAAGCTGTAGCTCACGAAAGCTTATGCTCAAATAAATTGGTTAGTCTCTAAGGTGCCACAAGTACTCCTTTTCTTTAGGCTGAATAGAGACTAACATGGCTGCTACTTTGAAACTTGTCACTTAGGTACAGTCTCTACATCTGTATTCCAGATGTAGCTACCTATCGCCACGGTTCTTTAATAATAATAAAAAACCTCCTTTCAGAGTAACAGCCGTGTTAGTCTGTATTCGCACTGCAGGACAGTGGGGTGGGAGGAGGTATTGTTTCATATTCTCTGTGTATATATAAAGTCTGCTGCAGTTTCCACGATATGCATCTGATGAAGTGAGCTGTAGCTCACGAAAGCTTATGCTCTAATAAATTGGTTAGTCTCTAAGGTGCCACAAGTACTCCTTTTCTTTTTGAAAAAACCTCCTTGAATTCAAACAATGGAGGATCACACACACACACCGTACGTACGAAGTCACGCTGTGCAGATGATGCAATTTTGTAGAAAAAATGGTATCATTCATGCTGTCTGGGATCCTGGGAGAAAAATTAAATAAAATGGGGCTGTGCTGGCAAAGAGTTTGAGAACCCCTGAAGTCTGGGAAATTTTGAAGACTTACAATCCTGTTAACTTCTCTAAAAAGAAAAGGAGTACTTGTGGCACCTTAGAGACTAACAAATGTATTTGACCATAAGCTTTCATGAGCTTATGCACAAATACATTTGTTAGTTTAAGGTGCCACAAGTCCTCCTTTTCTTTTTGCGAATACAGACTAACACGGTTGCTACTCTGAAATCTATTCAGCCTGTAATTTTTGGTGCCTAGAAGAGTTATGGATTCAATTAAATTCTTTCACAGTGAGGACACCACTCATATTACCACATCCCCATTGACACTCATAAGAAAAAAGAATTGACTTGACACCACAGAGCAGACAAAACCACACCCTTGATCATTACATTGATTACATCATGAAAGAAATTGACTGAAATCCTTAAAAAACATCTCATACACCAGGATCTCGCCACCTTTGAGAGGACAGCTATATGGTCCCTGAAGTCTAATCTGGTGATTAGATTATCTAACCACATAGTGATCAAACAATCTGACAAAAGGAATGCCATCATAGTCCTCAACTATGGGGACTACATTAACAAGCTCTCCAAAACCCACATACTATAAAGCAGGGCTTTGGAGCAGAGCCCACAGAGCAGCTCCGGAGCTATGGAGCTGCAGGTTTTTGCCTGGAGCTGGAGCAGAGCACAGCTCCAAAGCCCTGCTATAAAGAACTCAAAGCAGAGTCCATGCTGCAATTCACCCAGGAATTTAAGGACCTCAAATCCTTCCTGAACAACTCCAAGACAAACTCTATAAACTCATCCTCCCAAGGGCCTACCCCAGGGACCTTGTACATGCTTCCCAAGATACATAAACAAGGGAACCCAGGCAGACCCATCATACCTGTCCACAGCACTCTTACTGAAGGAAAATCAGGACTCATAGAAACCATCCTGAAACCACTCATCACAAAAAGGACCAGCTTCCTCCAGGACACAAGTGACTTCCTCCACAAACTCCACAACATTAACAACTTTCCCTCAGAACACCATCCTTGCCACCAAGGATGTCACTTTTCTATACACCAACATTCCCCACAATGACAGGATACCTGCCTGCCTCAAATATTTCCAATAGACAACATGCAGCTATCCACCCCAAACACATCGCCAAACTCATCTATTTCATCCTCATTGTTGTTGAATGTAAAATGGTTATCAAACATTTTGTCCAAACCATGGGAACAGTTCTCGATACTAGGATGACTCCACAATATACCAGCCTCTTCATGGCCAACCTTGAAGAACAATTTCTGGACAAATGCACTACAAAACCAATTATATACCTGAGATACATAAATATTTTCGTCCACCATCCATCCATCCGTCTCTCTCTAGGACACTTCCACAGGATTATCAACTTCCTGACCACCACAATCGCCTTCAATAATGGAATCCTACAGACAACTATGTATTACAAACTCGTGGATCACCACGCCTACCTTCATAGATCCAGTAACTACCCCAAACACACCAAGAAATCTGTTCTGTACAGCAAGGCACTCTGATACCACAGAATATGCTCAGAGGATGAAGTCCTGGACGTGACAGGTTCGGTCACAGAGACCCCCTTGAGGCTGTCACCGACGTGCTGGAATTACCTCTAAGCCCATTAAGCTTGGGACTCCAGAACCCTGCTTTGTTGAGACAGACATGCCAACCTGCTGCAACACAGACCCAGGTCTGAACCACACAACCAAAGCTGCAGGCTTTAACTAAAAGCCACTCAGCAGGTTACCTATCTCCAACACCCAGTTCCCAATGGGATCCAAACCCCCAAGTAAATCCATTTTACTCTGTTTAAAGCTTATACAGGGTAAACTCATGAATTGTCCATCCTCTATAACACTAATAGATATGCACAGCTATTTGCTCCCCCAGATATTAATCACTTACTCTGAGCTTGTTAATAAGCAAAAGTGATTTAGTATAAAAAATAGGATTTAAGTGGCTTCACATAATAACAGACAGAACAAAGTAAGTTACCAAGCAAAATAAAACAAAAACACACAAAAGTCTAAGTCTAATACATTTAAGAAACTGAATACAGGTAAATCTCACCCTCAGAGATGTTCCAATAAGCTTCTTTCACAGACTAGACTCCTCCTTAGTCTGGGCCCAATCCTTTCCCCCAGTGCAGTCCTTGTTAGCTCCAGCTCAGGTGGTAACTAGGGGATCTCTCTTGTTCTGTTCCACCCCCTTTTAGATCTTTGGCACAAGGCGGGAATCCTTTGTCTCTCTCTGGATTCCCACCCTTCCTTCTAAATGGAAAAGCACTGGGTTTAAGATGAATTCTAGTATCATGTGACATGTTCACATGTGAGACTTCGTTACCCACTGGCTGGCACACAGTTATATAGGAAGGCTTACAAGTAAACAGAGCCATTTACAACCACCTGTCCTAGTTAATAGGAGCCATCAAGATGCCAGGCCACCATTAATGGCCCACACTTTGCATAGTTACAATAGGACTTCAGAGTAATACTTCAAATTTCTGGCTTCGGATACAAGAACGATACATTCATAAAAATGGGATGAACACACTCAATAGATAAGCTTTGTAATGATACCTTACAAGAGACTTTTGCATAAAGCGTATTCCAGTTACATTATATTTACACTCATAAGCATATTTCCATAAAATCATACGGAGTGCAACATCACACTGGATACATACCTTAAAAAGGCACTTAAAACTGCCTTCACCACACAAAGGACACTCCACCAGAGAGTAGACTGAATCATAGAACAGGCCACCCAAATACCCCAAGAGAACCTGCATTAAGATGGAAATAAAACCCACTCCAACTGCACACCCCTAGTTGTCACCTACCACCCCACACTGAAACCTATATGGGGTAACAAACAACTATAACCTATACTTAATGGGGACTTCATCCCCCCCCGACCAATCTGTCCTGAACTCCATCTTCTCGCCTTCAACCAACCCTCAAACCTCTCCAAGCTCATCATCGGAAGTAAGCTCCCCATAGACCAGGATAGACCAACTCAAAGGAGCACCAGACCCTGCCAGAACAATACATGCAACCTGCAGACATATCTTCATTGCTACAATGATTAACAAATCTCTAAGGTGCTCAGGCACCAGAACAACATGTACAGTATACCTACGCTGATTTAGTAAGTTATAGGGACAACAAAATTGGAGGATTCAAATGATTAAATGGGAAAAATTAGCACATTTGATATTAATGCTCAAGTGTCCACCACCAAAGCACAAAGAGAACTTTCATCCATCAGCAGCAAAAGCCAATAAGGAAAAGTCTTGTCAAACCCTTTTGACAGGAAAACGCTTTATAGTAAGTGGCAAAAATCTTTGTTAAAACAGAGTTAGAGTTGTCTGGTGATGTCTCATGCCCTTGCAGAATGTTGAGTTCAGAAAAACTCAAACTTCTGAAAATCAGGAAGTACAGAAAAAAGCCCACACATTTTAGTTTTCCCCCTGAAGCTGGCAATAATAGCTACTGGGAATTATCTAGATGCATTCCAAACGCATTCATTGTGCCAGGTGTAGCTTCACTGAATGGGGGGAAAGTAAGTTGGAGCAGCTTGGAAGAGCTGTGATTGTGATACGAGATCTGGGGCTGAGCCCCCATTGTGCGTGATCGAAGGAAAGAAGTGCATGTGTACCTTGAGGTTTCAGTCTCCATTATGCCAGTATAGGATTGTGTAGGTTGTGTCAATAGCAGGGCACCCTTACTAAGGGTACTGTCAGTAGTGAGGTGGGATATGAGAACAGGCTGTGGATTTATTGATGGGCGGGAGAAAGTATTAGGGTTAGGCTCTATCTTATGTACAAGTGTAAAGAGGCGATGAAAGGATAGTATTCTGTTGGGGGAGTAGACTCGGTGTTTGAGCATACAGCAAGCACAGGTAGCTACTCTCCATTACAGTGAAAAGGCAGCATGGGAGTGTGCATGTTGTGGGTGTATTGGGGCAACACCCAAAGGGCAGAATTCAGGTTATGTGGGCATTTACCTTAACGCTGCTTCCTGGCTTTCAGAGCTTTGAATTTTACAACTTTAATAATACGAGGAAATTAAATGGGAAAAGCCTTTATTAATGAAGAGTTAAACAGAAAAAAAAAGTGTGTTGGTAGGAGCTAGTGGTCATTTCTAGACAGCTGGAGTTCTCACCTTTGGTTTGCAGTTGATATGCTACTGGTCTATGTCCCAAAACCTTAGATGACTTAGTAACTTTAAGCATGCGTGAGAAGACTGGTGTGTCTCTCCTTCACCCCCTGCCTCACCATTCCCCCCAGTATGTAGCCCCCCCAATTGCCACACTTTCAGCTCCCCATCAAGCCAGTAGTTGGCAATACAATCCATTCATATGTAAGAAGTTGCTTCTTACTGACCCCAGCCCTAAGCGGCTGGACACACATATCACAAGGCAGCGGCTTACTGGAAGGCTGCATGCTACCTTGGTTAGGTAGCCTAAGCTGCACCTCTCACTTCCACTTCTTACCTTCAGCTGAGACTCCTGCCCCTGCTGCAGTCAGGCTTCCCCAGCCATACCCCAGATCCACCCAGTCTGCCACTCCTCCAAAAAGAGCCTCTCCCACACACTCTGGCGGCCCCCCACCATTACCTCCAGCCCCGGTAGCATCACACCTCCCACCCCAGATCCTCGTCACATGGAGGGACACAAAAAGAAGCTCAGACACCCCTAGAGGAGCAAGGTCCTCCAGGTCCCAGAACACACAAGCAGACAAGGAGAGGGGCTCAGTCCCTCACAGAAATGTAGGGCTCCCCCAAATCCCAGCATACACACGAAAGGGCTCTCAGCCTTGTGACCCTAAGCACCCTGGATTCACCCCCTACATGCTACTGCAATGATATCTGTACAAACGATGCCTTGTAAGGTGTTAGTTTTCAAATGATAACATTGGTGATTAATATCATTAAAAATGTACATATTGACACTATGAGTAATTATGAATACTCAATTATATTATGCTTTGAAGTCTGTATTTGGACAAAGTAGAAACAGGTCTGCCCAGGTCTTGAATACAAATGAACCAGGGAGACCAGTGACAATGGAATTGCAATTTATATATACAGTAAACAAAACCATCAAAGCTCACAAGGTGGTTGGGGAGTTAGCATGCCTGGATCATAAAGAATTACGTATTCACTTGTCTAACCGGCCTGGTCCTCAGGCAGACAATGAAGGTATGTTTACATAAAAGGTAAACAAAGCCATCTAGCTAACAGGAAGAGGTGACAAATCAACTAGCTATGGCAGTTGTTCTCAACTGGGGGTACATCAACTCATCTAGATATTTAGAACAGGCTACATAAAAAAGCACTCGTGAAGTCTGTACAAATTAAAATTTCATACACACAATGACTTGTTTATACTGCTCTATATCCTATCCACTGAAATTACAGTACAATATTTATATTCCAATTGATTTATTTTATAATTATATGGTCAAAACGAGAAAGCAAGCAATTTTTCAGTAATCGTGTGCTGTGACACTTTTGTATTTTTAGAACTGATTTTGTAAGCAAATAGTTTAAGTTAGGTGAAATGGGGTATGCAAGAGAAACCAGACTCCTGAAAAGGTACAGTAGTCTGAAAAAGTTGAGAGCCATTGACCTATGGGGGATGGAGAGTGCACGCCCAGGAAGCCTCCCTGCTTCTTGAAGCATGGTCAATGAACTTTAAGAGATATGCTTTTCAACGATTCACCGCACTATAAAAAAGAGAGGCAGTCAACCCCTAAGTTACCTTTCATCTTAAGATGCCAAGGGAAAATCCTTTCTTATCATCCTTTTTCCTCCTCCTCATCCCTCATCCCTCACAGCAGAGCCAAACCCCTTTTCCCTATTACCACCTACTCTTGCACCCCTAATCACCTTTGCCCTCTCAAAGAACATTCACATGTGCAAGTTACTGTCTTTTCAAAAATAGTTTCAGTGCCTTCTGAATATTTTGCTGTACTCAGATTACATTTTTCTGAAACAAGAAAAATTAAAAGAAAACTTTATAGATGAACTTTAGCAATATGCCTCCCAACCTTTTCCAGATTTTTGCCCCAGGTGAAACTTGAACTGAATGACTGACTCAGTGGGTAGGTTAAGAGGACTACTGCAGCAGTTCCCAAACTGGAGGTCAGTCACATTTTGCTCCAAACGCAGCGATCTCATGGTCACAATGGAGGATCACACACACACACACTGTACATACGAAGTCACGCTGTGCAGATGATGCAATTTTGTAGAAAAAATGGTATCATTCATGCTGTCTGGGATCCTGGGAGAAAAATTAAATAAAATGGGGCTGTGCTGGCAAAGAGTTTGGGAACCCCTGAAGTCTGGGAAATTTTGAAGACTTGCAATCCTGTTAACTTCTCTAAAAAGAAAAGGAGTACTTGCGGCACCTTAGAGACTAACAAATGTATTTGACCATAAGCTTTCATGAGCTTATGCTCAAATACATTTGTTAGTCCAAGGTGCCACAAGTCCTCCTTTTCTTTTTGCGAATACAGACTAATCACGGCTGTTACTCTGAAATCTGTTAACTTCTCTGCGCATGTTCAGTGCAATCTATTAGGAGTGAGACTAAGTACATGAGGCAGATGACAAGCTTAACAGGAGAAGAAAAATTTTTTCCAAACATTTTAATTTGATTTTCCCTAGAGGGCTGGTGGGTGCCATGCACTCTGCTGGGGTAACCTTTGAGCAGTAGAAGCTCTGGTGTGATAATCTGGTTTCATCTCTATCCAAGAGCAACAAATGTGCTAGAATCTCTCAACTTGGAAAAAAAAAGGGGGGGGGGAGGAGAGGAGGAAGGAGGGCTGTATCTCAGAAACCCCTTGGTCAAATAGCTCCAAACTGGCTCACTAACTGAACCCCCACTGCCATGAGGCACACCAAATTCAAGGCAACTGGAGTAACCATGTAGATTTTAAAGCACTCAGAAGAGTTGAGCTTTAAACAGAAACTTGGTCTTAACCTTAACAGTTCAACCCAAGAAATGCTGCGTGCCAGAAGATTGGAAAAAGGGAACCCTTCGGAGCGTACGTTGCTATCCACTGAATTCTACCTCCTGTGTATTGTTATACACATCTGTTGGCACTGAAGGAGTTGTCTTTAAAGAACACCACACAGAAACTGGAGAATTGGTGCCCTCATTGCGCAAAAACCATAAAGAAAGACTTGATCCCTTCCTTTAAGGGTTTAAAGCTAGATTAAGACAAGAAACAAGTGAAAGTAAAAACACAATAGGAGGGAATGGGAGAAAATCAGATTACACAGTCACAACAGTCAATGTACACAATTGGATTCTATAAGCTTTTTGCTAAACCTCTATTTTTTTCCCCATTTTTTTTTTGAAGATGTGGTTTAAGAATTTAATTGCATATGAATATCAGACACTAATATTTTCACTTTTAAGTTATTACACAAAACTGTTTTGTATTCCACAGTTAAACACACCTAAGATATTTACATAATTTGACGCTTGGGAGTTAAGTTTGTATTGAAACAAGTTGTTCCAAATTTTTGAACTTTTTATAACTTGAAAAGTAATGTATTTGTTGAAAGCTATGTTTTGCAGGTCAGAGTTAAATTTTAAATTGGATGTCTAATGTGACATTTCACATGACTATATTTTAGAGAATAAATTAAACTTTTCCCAAATTACCCTGATGGACTGTTTCCGTATTTCAATGCTGAGTGGAGAGGAGAGTCAGAAAGCAGAATGACTCGAAGATACTGCAGCTCACTTCTCCTTTGGAGGGGTGTACATGTGCAGGTAATGGGATAAATGGACAGACTGAAGACATTTAAGAGATAAACTAGAAAGTAGGGAACTGAGTAAGAGAGAAAAATAGATAAAGTAAAGATTAATAAGGAAAGAAAGATAGAAGTACTGGTGGGCAGAGGTAAAGTACCACTAAAAATAAAACAGTGCAAGAAGAAATACACCACGTTATGAAATGTGGAATGAAGTCAAGAAGTTATAAAGCAGCAGATATGCGGTATGCTACACTTTATAAAATGTATTAATTAGAAAGCTAATCAACAATCTATGACTAAAATCCGTACACAAATAGTACACCACCAATTATATTCCTTAAAACACTGAGCACAAATATTTTTCACTTTTGGTAGCGGGCTTGTGTGTATGCAGGTTACAGTCTTTAGATCAATGATATTCAGATTGAGGTTCGCAAGTGACTCTTTAATGCGTCTCCTGTGGCTCTTTGAAGCAAATGGTATCAAAACACTGTGATTTAATTATTAACCAATCCAAGTTATTAACTAATCAGAATGCTTTTACTATGTTATTAACCAATTGTAGTTGATAAAATAATAATACTTGGGTAGTCATTTTGCTGTGAGTATATATAACTAAATATTTCCCCTCTCATACTGTTTAAATATAAATATATAGCACTATAGTCAATGAAACAATGAAGTCACACTGCTGTGGCTCATTGGGTAATTTCGAATAACTAATTTGGCTCTTAAACCACTGAGATCTGAGTATCACTGCTTTAGATCATATTCCCCACATCCCAGAACCCCAGCCTCATTTCAGTGCACAGAACGGACAAGACTCAAAAGCTCAACATTCCATATTTCTTTATCATCTTTTCAGTCTGTGGTCTCACACATTCTTTACTACAGACCGATCAAACTCTGCTCTGAATATGGAACTTAATTTCTTCACAGGCTTTTCAGTGACCTTCATCAGTGTAGTACCAGCACCTCACAGATATGAATTTGTCTTTACAAGGTAGGGAAGTCATCCCCTTTTCACAGATGGGAAACTGAGGCACAGACTTTGAGGTCAACATTTGCATAAGTGTCCACTAATTCTGGATGCATTGCTAACCAAAACATTCAACCAGAGACATTTGGGGCCTGATTTTTCCAAAGCACTGAACACCTGTAGCTTCTTTTGACTTCAACCAGAATAGAAAGCGCACCATACTGGAAATCAGACCTTAAGTGTTTCAGACGCCCAAAACACAAGGAACACTTTGGGTACATCTGCAAGAGAAACAAGCCCTGCAGCAAAGCTGTGGCTCACTCAGGTCAGCTGACTTGAACTCCCAGTGCTGAGGCTGCAGGGGTAAAAATTGCTGTGTAGACATTTGGGCTCGGGCTGGAGCCCAAGCTCTGGGACTCTCCACCCTCGCAGAGTCCCAGAGCTTGGGCTCCAACCCAACACCAAAATGTCTACATAGCAATTTTTCAGTCCCAAAGGCCAAGCCCCATAAGCCTGAGTCAGCTGACTTGAGCCAGCTGTGGGGGTTTTTATTTTTGTTTTTTTTTTTAATCTGTGTTGATCAGCAGTTCTCAAACTTTTGTACTGGTGACCTCTTTCACATAGCATGCCTCTGAGTGCCACCCCCGCTTATAAATTAAAAACGCTTTTTATATATTTAACACCATTATAAATTCTGGAGGCAAAGAGGCGTTTGGGGTGGAGGTTGAAGGCTCATCACCACCTATGTAATAACCTTGTGACCAGCTGAGGGCTCTTGATCCCTTGTTTGACAACCCCTGATGTAGATATACCCAGAGTTTCCAACTCTAACATTCTGATTTGATGTTGAATATGAAGTATATAGCAAAGCCAGGGACAAAGCCCAGGTCTAAATCTAGTGCCTTACTGACAAGATCATCATTCCTCATTCACAATATACCTGCCAAGTTCTGCTGTGAATGAGGCAGGGGTCCTATGACCTAATTACACAAAATTTAATTCAGTCAACTGCGTGATGTGAATGAGTAAGAGTAATTCTGAGGGGAAAAGTAGTATGTGAAAATATAATTAAAGTTGATTATGCACAGGCCCAAGGAGCTGAATTACAGCTACAGAGGCAACCTTAATTCTGGCATTTTCTAACTTTTGGGTACTTGACTTTGCCATCTTAATGTTATTTCAATCTAGAATTTTTGTACAAAATATCATTTTCAACTGAGGGCTTGTTTACACTTAAAACACTGCAGCTGCGCTGCTGTAGCACCTCAGCGAAGATTCGGCCTATGCCGACGGAAGATCTACCTGGGGATTAGAAAGTACCAGAATTAAAACCTTGGTTGTGGGGTTCAGAGGTATTTGTTCTATAATCCCTGTGCTAACAATTGCCTGTACTTCCTCTGTTAATAGTCTCTCATAAGAAGAGATCCCACAAGGTAGGAGATGGTGGTGCTGCATAGTGATTGGATAAAGGAAGGGCTTTAAATTAGACATTATAGCCTTCCTTTACTCTTTCTAAAACATCTGTCCATAACTGTTTGGTTGGTAGCTATGTGCATGTTTAAGGACGCAAAAGAAAACTATTCCCTGCCCAGGGAATCTAAGTTTCCCCCACCCCTTTATCCATGGAGGGGGAAAGATTGAAAGCCTGGCCTAGAGACTTTTGCGGTACTGCTACTATAACCAAAGAGCTTGGAAGAGTGTGCACATTAAATCAAAAAAATTACTCCTGTGAGATTTGATATAAATTTGTCCAACTTCTACAGACTGCTTGACACAAATGAAATACTACAAATGTGTGACATTAGAAGAGAACTTGAGACAAGAACAGCACTAAGGGAGCTGATAAATACAGAGCGATTAGCAAAAAGATCAAGAAAGGAATGAAGGTGGCCAAGGAGATATGGATTAAAAAACAATGCTCTAAAATTGAAGAGAATATTGATCATAAAAATAGCAAACGAGCCTTCCAGGTTGTAAAAGATTTGACGAAGGACAGATGGACCAAAGCTAATGCAATTCAACACAAAGAAGGGAACAGTCTTACAGAAGAAAGGGACATCATCAATAGGTGGACAAACTACTGCTCTGATCTATATAACCACCAGACAAATGGAGATCCTAGTGTCTTAGACAGCCCAGATTCAACAGAGGAGAATGACTGTCCAATACTAAATGAAGAAGTGGAGACAGCTGTGAAATGACTCAAGAACAGAAAGACGTCCCAGTCGAACTGATGAAATTTGGAGGAGAAATAGTAACAGATGTACTCACCAAGATCTGCAACAAGATCTGGCAGAACGGTGAGTGGCCCTCCAAGTGGACACAGTCACTAATCATCACTCTGCCAAAGAAAGGCAACCTGCAATTGTGTCAAAATTACCGGATCATAAGCTTAATTAGCCATCCCAGCAAAGTGATGTTGAAAGTCATATTGAACAGATTGAAGCCGCAAGCGGAGAATATAATCGCTAAAGAACAGGCTGGCTTTTTGTGCTGGAAGAAGTACCACAGAACAGATTTTCAACCTTCGTGTTCTATGTGAGAACACTTACAACACCAGCAGGACATCTATCATGTCTCTGTTGACTTCAAGAAAGCGTTTGACAGAGTATGGCACGAAGCTCTCCGGGGAACCATGAAGTACAGTGTTGGTCGTAAGCTTATTCTTACCATTAAACAACTGTATGCCAAGGCCAGCAGTGATGTTCTTGTCAGTGGCACAATAGGAGAGTGGTTTCGCACCATTGTTGGAGTCCGATAAGGCTGCCTTCTTTCACCCACACTGTTCAACATCTACTTGGAGCGCATAACAACTGATGCCCTAGAAGATCACATACACAGAATCAGCATGGGGGGTGGGGGTGGGGCAAGCGAACAATTTTAAATCTTCGGTTCGCTGATGACATTGATAACCTGGCAGGCAGTGAAGATGAACTTAGCCTTGTGAAACGATTGGATGAAACCTCTGCAAAATACGGCATGGAAATCAGTGCAGAGAAAACCAAGCTGATGACAAACAAATGTGACGGGATCAGCTGACGTATCACTGTCAGTGGACAAAAGCTGGAGACAGTGAAACAGTTCAAGTATTTGAGGGCAATCACTGATGAAGGATCCAAGGCAGAAATTCAGGCAAGAACTGCGCAAACAGCAACAGCAGCAAAGCTAAAGCCAATTTGGAGGAATAAGAACATCTCCCTGGAATCCAAACTGAAACTGCTGCATGCATTGTCATCTCCATTTTTCTGTGTGTGTGAGACATGGACTCTTACAGCAGAACTTGAACAGAAAATACAGGTAGTAGAGATGAGATACTTCTGTAAAATCCTGGGCACCTCCTACTTCGACCATGTCACTAATGAAGAGGTCCAATACGCTGGGTCATATGAACACCTCCTGATGACCATGAAGAAGCGCAAGCTGAAGTGCTACAGCCATGTAACAAGATCTGGCCTATCCAAGATCAGCCTCCAAGGGTCAGCACAGGGGACGAGAAGAAGAGGTAGACAGAAGAAGAGATGGATTGACAACATAAAAGAGTGGACAGGAATGGACTTCGGAGACTCAAGCACCAACACACAATCATCAGGGGTGGAGACAATTGGTTGACTGCTCATTGATGATGGTGCCCAATGACCAATGCGATGATGGGAGTTACGACAACACCACCACCACCACAATGGTTTGGACAAAAGGAATTTTGCCAGTTGCTGCAGCCCTTCTAATATAGGCAAGGAGACTTTAGTTTTTGATATTATGAGATCGACCACCAAGGCTAGACATGAGGTCTCCTCCAAAACTGCCATATCAAACAATTCAATTTCATTAACTGGATCCTCAGATGGAGATAGTGTTGCTATGCTGATGCTGTAATAGGGAAATGAGCCTCTCTGCAACATCACGTTGAAAGTCATCCTGTGGAGGTCCCTCTGGGTAATCCTCTTCTGAGAATATCTCCTGTTCTAATGGAGGGACGGGGAAGGAGAGGAGACTGTGCAATTCTTGGATCTGAACCTTTTCCAACACAGTTTACACACATGAGATCTACCAGCACTGGAGAGTTTAACCTTCTAGTCTCGTAAGAGTAGAGAGAAGGAGTTAGACAGTATGGCCAGGACATCCAAGGCAGCATAGGCCAGTCCTGCCAACAAGTGGAATATGTAGAAAACACTCAAAGAAGAACCTTCAGATTTACACCTACAGGCCTCTATCACCTGCGCTAAGGAACTCTGTTAGAGAGTAGCAGTTGTAGGACACTTTCTGTGGACTATCCACTAGCAGAAAGCGGAGACATTTTGCTAGACAGAAGTACAATCCTGAGAATCAGGATTTCTAGGCTCTACTCCTAGCTCTGGGAAGGGAATGTAGTCTATTGGTTATGAGCCAAAGTTTCAGTCCATCACTAGCTACTATTTCAGAGTAACAGCTGTGTTAGTCTGTATTCACAAAAAGAAAAGGAGTACTTGTGGCACCTTAGAGACTAACCAATTTATTTGAGCATAAGCTTTCGTGAGCTACAGCATACTTCATCGGATGCATACTGTGGAAAGTGTAGGAGATCTTTTTATATACACACAAAGCATGAAAAAATACCTCCTCCCACCCCACTCTCCTGCTGGTAATAGCTTATCTAAAGTGACCACTCTCCTTACAATGTGTATGATAATCAAGGTGGGCCATTTCCAGCACAAATCCAAGGTTTAACAAGAACGTCTCGGGGGTTGGGGGGTAGGAAAAAACAAGGGGAAATAGGTTTGAATAGAGACTGGGAGTGGCTAAGTCATTATGCAAGGTAACCTAAGTTAATTGTATCAAATTTGCAAATGAATTCCAATTCAACAGTTTCTCACTGGAGTCTGGATTTGAAGTTTTTTTTGTTGTAATATAGCAACTTTCATGTCTGTAATTGTGTGACCAGAGAGATTGAAGTGTTCTCCGACTGGTTTATGAATGTTATAATTCTTGACATCTGATTTGTGTCCATTTATTCTTTTACGTAGAGACTGTCCAGTTTGACCAATATACATGGCAGAGGGTCATTGCTGGCACATGATGGCATATATCACATTGGTGGATGTGCAGGTGAATGAGCCTCTGATAGTGTGGCTGATGTTATTAGGACCTGTGATGGTGTCCCCTGAATAGATACGTGGGCACAGTTGGCAACGGGCTTTGTTACAAGGATAGGTTCCTGGGTTAGTGGTTCTGTTGTGTGGTATGTGGTTGCTGATGAGTATTTGCTTCAGGTTGGGGGGCTGTCTGTAGACAAGGACTGGCCTGTCTCCCAAGATTTGTGAGAGTGTTGGGTCATTCTTCAGGATAGGTTGTAGATCCTTAATAATGCGTTGGAGGGGTTTTAGTTGGGGGCTGAAGGTGATGGCTAGTGGCATTCTGTTATTTTCTTTGTTAGGCCTGTCCTGTAGTAGGTGACTTCTGGGAGCATTTCTGGCTCTGTCAGTCTGTTTCTTCACTTCCGCAGGCAGGTATTGTAGTTGTAAGAATGCTTGATAGAGCTCTTGTAGGTGTTTGTCTCTGTCTGAGGGGTTGGAGCAAATGCGGTTGTATCGTAGAGCTTGGCTGTAGACGATGGATCGTGTGGTGTGGTCAGGATGAAAGCTGGAGGCATGTAGGTAGGAATAGCGGTCAGTAGGTTTCCAGTATAGGGTGGTATTTATGTGACCATCGTTTATTAGCACTGTAGTGTCCAGGAAGTGGATCTCTTGTGTGGACTGGACCAGGCTGAGGTTGATGGAAATGGTTGAAATCATGGTGCAATTCCTCAAGGGCTTCTTTTCCATGGGTCCAGATGATGAAGATGTCATCAATATAGCAGGGCCTAATAACATCAGCCACACTATCAGAGGCTCATTCACCTGCACATCCACCAATGTGATATATGCCATCATGTGCCAGCAATGACCCTCTGCCATGTACATTGGTCAAACTGGATAGTCTCTACGTAAAAGAATAAATGGACACAAATCAGATGTCAAGAATTATAACATTCATAAACCAGTCGGAGAACACTTCAATCTCTCTGGTCACGCGATTACAGACATGAAAGTTGCTATATTACAACAAAAAAACTTCAAATCCAGACTCCAGCGAGAAACTGTTGAATTGGAATTCATTTGCAAATTTGATACAATTAACTTAGGTTACCTTGCATAATGACTTAGCCACTCCCAGTCTCTATTCAAGCCTATTTCCCCTTGTTTTTTCCCATTCTCAAACTGCTGAACCATTTTTATTAAAAAAAAAAAAAAAAAATTAAGTTTGACTTGTGGTACATGTCAAGAATGGAAAATTTCCAACCAAATGGTTAGTTTGACAAAGTCATAAGCAACCAAAGAGGATTCTATCAAGTTTTAAAAGAGCATTTTGCAAATTGGCTAGGAACCCTAGAGACTGTGGTAGAGTACATATGGTTTAAATATAAACTAGCTGCAATGCTTGTCTCCCTTGGATGAATGAGAGCAGCAAGTGTTCAGAATTCAGAGGCAGATAAAATAGTTATAGGAACTTCAATCTGCTCGTGTTTTTAAAGACTTGGACTGTCTAAGATTCTGCCTGCTCCCCTTATGTCACTGAGATACATTTATAACCTTATTGCAATCATGGGGTTTGTCCAGGAGTTGCCTAATTTCAAAAAGGCTAACAAGTATTAAAAAGGTCACTTATTCCATCATTTGGAGCTATTTATTCCACAAACAAATGAAGAAAATTAATGATCTCATACAGTACACAGTTGTGTTAACATCTTAGTGTGCTCCTTGCTAGAGCTTTAACATTTCCTAAATCAGTACATGAAAACTTTCAATCCAGTGCATTCAGCTCCAGGCTTCATCATCCTTTTAGAGTTCTAAATAATCATAGAATCATAGAATATCAGGGTTGGAAGGGACCCCAGAAGGTCATCTAGTCCAACCCCCTGCTCGAAGCAGGACCAATCCCCAACTAAATCATCCCAGCCAGGGCTTTGTCAAGCCTGACCTTAAAAACCTCTAAGGAAGGAGATTCTACCACCTCCCTAGGTAACGCATTCCAGTGTTTCACCACCCTCTTAGTGAAAAAGTTTTTCCTAATATCCAATCTAAACCTCCCCCACTGCAACTTGAGACCATTACTCCTCGTTCTGTCATCTGCTACCATTGAGAACAGTCTAGAGCCATCCTCTTTGGAACCCCCTTTCAGGTAGTTGAAAGCACCTATCAAATCCCCCCTCATTCTTCTCTTCTGCAGGCTAAACAATCCCAGCTCCCTCAGCCTCTCCTCATAACTCATGTGTTCCAGTCCCCTAACCATTTTTGTTGCCCTTCGCTGGACTCTCTCCAATTTATCCACAATCTTTCATAATCTTTCAGCCCATTTCATTCAAGTCTGCAACTTAAATCCAAACATTTCAGTACCAGTGAAGTAAAGCCTGCAGTCCAGCAAGATCATCAAGAACAGTTCTAAGAATGCTCCCCACAGTTTCCTCACTGTGAAATGGGCTAGGCTCCTCCCCCGCCCACCATCCACAGTCCTTGTCAAGTAGCCATTCATAGTTTCACAGAGTTTAAGGCCTGAAAGAACCATTAGATCATCTAGTCCGACCTCCTGTATATCACACAGCATTAAATTTCACTCAGTTACCCCTATATAGAGTCCAAAGCATTTCAGTCAGGGTGTATAAATCAATTTTTTATTAACATTTTTATAGGTTTTTCTTTTTAAAAAACTGTTAAAAAGAAATCTGAATTGAACACAAAATATTAAGGCCTAAATTATAAGTCTCTTAAAACATGTAAATAAAAAAAAATAAATATGCTGAATCCATGGGCTTCAATCAAAAGACTGTTTTTCTATATAAAGAAAAAAATCAGGGAAAAAACATCTTATTTTTGAGGTCAAGCTTTATCAATACGGCACGATAGGTTACGTACTAAGGGCTTGGATCCTGTGAGGAACCTGGGGTAAGAGACTGGCAAAGTCATCACAGACATTGGGACACAGCCTCTGACTCCAGGAGACACCATCATGTATCTCATCAGTTTCAGAGTAGCAGCGTGTTAGTCTGTATCTGTAAAAAGAAAAGGTGTACTTGTTGCACTTTAGAGACTAAAATTTATTAGAGCATAAGCTTTCGTGAGCTACAGCTCACTTCATCGGATACACTCAGTGGAAAAATCTCCCCACTGTATTTTCCACTGAATGTATCCTATGAAGTGAGCTGTAGCTCATGAAAGCTTATGCTCTAATAAATTTGTTAGTCTCTAAGGTGCCACAAGTACTCCTTTTCTTTTTATCTCATCAGTATCATTCACTGAGCCACCGGAGGGGTGCGGGGGGTCTCATACTTCTATTTTATAGCTTCTCCCTACCTGAGGTCTGATTAGTTAGTTCTCAAATTATGAATATTACTTCACCCACCATGGCAACTTGCTCTTCAGCTTATGGAAAAAACCCCTCTGTTACCCAGTAACTACCTGCCCTCGCTTCTGTATGGTTCTGGGCACTTCCAAGTAAATGGCCATGCTCAGTCACCTTGTAGCCTATACAGATATAGATACAAACAGAAAGCCATTCATTTCTCAACTGCCTCCCTCTCTGTCTGCAAATATATACAACACTGCAGAGCAAAAGGCATGTGGGTTACACAAGCAGAAGTCCTGGACTGTTAGTGCTTTTGTTTTTCTGTGGGTAGGGGAGTTATATAATGAAACAGAAGGACCAGAGTGTGCAAAAAGAAAAAGCAACAACACTGATGTCAAAGCAGGACACTGGGATGAAGGGACAAGATTCTTCAGAGTGCAGACTATAGTGTCGATTCCAACACTGGGAATTGGGGTGGTGGAAAAAAAACCTGTCATGGTTGCAGTTCTTAAAATGGGAATATTTCCAAGGAATTCCTGTACCTTTGGACAGAAGAGAAGCATATCAAATGTAAACAGTACAACAAAGATGTTGTCAGAATCAAATCACGTTATGAAAAATGCTCTTCAGAAGGCAATGACTTTGCTGACAATGTCCACATTGTCTTCACAATCTGGATCAAATGGTTACTAAACTTATTTTTGCACCGCTCTTATGGACTGCTTACCATGCTAGTAAATGGTAACTTAGATCATCATAAATTTGTGTTTTGGGTTGATGAATGCATTTCAAAATGCATTCATCTATAACTGGTATGTTAGTTTGTTATGGGAGTATCAATTACATGTTTACCTACACTGTTGGACTGCTGAAATTATTTTTTATTCCTCAATATAATCAAACATCCTAGGTAGAAATTTCCTGTTTAAAAGTAAAGTTTTATTAGGATTTATGAATTGTAACATTTAAAAATAAATTTCCAAGCTATGTGGTAAGGGCAAGAGATAAGGGTTTAAACAGATTTAGATAATACTTATGAGTTGTTAATTAATATCCCTATAAAACCGGGCTTAAAGTTCTCATTTAAACAGTGGTACAAAGAGCTGGAGTAGGAGGAATCTTTCATTTACAAGCTCATTTTTTTAAAGCAGGACACTGAGTAATAACTCAACGAGAGAGTGACTTTTTTAAAAAACACCATTTTGTTTCAGAGTCTAGCTAGGTATAACAAGTTATGAATGTCCATCACCTGCAAGCTCCACAACTTCAGAGCCATCTTCTGATACCACCAGTAGCGCTGCAACTAAACACACACATCCAACAATAAATTACCTGTATCAAAAAAGAGATACTTAATCATCCAGTAAAACAGATGATTTCATAATCAGGACCAGCAAATTCCAGCAAGACTCCACAAAGGAAAAGATTGCTCAGTTCATTTATACAACAATTTCTCCCTTTTATCTTGTTGAGAACAAACATTTCGCAGGCATGGTTCAATCATTACAACTAAGCTATACTCTACCCAACAAAGCAAACGTTGCAGGATACAGCCTATGAGAAGAAAATCGAAAAATGTGCAAAAAACATTGACAGAAAGTTCATTAATCTGAGTCTTGATGGGTGGAGCAATGTACACAGTGATCCAGTAATATGTGACTGACAACAGAATATGGGGTTGTCTCTCTTACAGAACCTATATATATATATATATATCTGGAATGCCTATACAGCAGAATACCTAAAATAAGTAGCAGTAAAAACTATAATAGACTGAACAAAAACTCAAAGTGTCAAGTGAGCAGCTTTGTCAGACAATGCTCCAAATGTAGCAAAAATAAGAAGAAACCTAGAAGACAATTAAAGGAACCCGAAACTTGTAGCATATGGGTGTAATTATCATTTAATATATCTTTTAGCCAACGACTTAAGTACAACCTTAGGAATAAAAGAAAATGTTGTTGAAATTGCAAAATACTTCCATAACGACAACTTCACTTCAGCTTCACTGAAGGGAGCAGAAAGATCCAACTAATTCCCCCCCCCACCCCCCACAAGATGAACAATGGAATTTAGTGGTTGACTGTTTTGAGCTATTTTAAAAACTGGTCTATTCTGATGACAATTTATGAAGAAAATTGTGACAAAATAAATGGAACTACCATAGCCAAAGTAGCCAACATCAGGTTAAAGAGAAATGTAGAAGATAGCTGAATATACTGAAACCTATTTTCCTAGCCTGGAACAAACTGAAGACAGATTGCTGCTCTATTGCTGATGCTGTCGAAATCTGGAAAGAACATCAAGAGACACTGAAGAAGCAAATACCCAACACCAAAGTTAAATTGCATACAGTAAAGAAACAGACAGATTAAGCACTTATTCCACCTCATTTTCTTGCCAATATTCTCAATCCAAAGGATAGATAACTAAGTGATGGAGAAGAAGATGCTGCTGCTATGGTTCTAATCACCACCCATCAATCACACCAACCATAATAAATTTCAGGGCTAGAGGTAAACCATTCAAGCAGTACATGTTTGAAAGAAAATCACACCACTGAACTGGCAGAAGTCACTAGCTAAGTGTAATAGGCTGTACTCCCCACACCAGCCTGAAAGATCTGAATTAGGCCAGTTGGGCCCAATTATCCAATTAAGCTGCAAACTGATATAGGCAGAGAGCAGGGGAGAGGGGGCACTAATTAGAAGGAAGCTCACCTGTGAGGGAACAGGTGGGGCTTCCTTAAAGCTAGTAGGCTGGCAAAAGAGGGGAGCAGGGAGAAAGCTTACAGTCTCTCCCCCTGAGGTAAGGGAGAAGAGGAGGAGAGAGACCCATGAGAAAGGGGATAGGAACCCATGAGGAAGGGTTTGTCTAGCTGGCCTTTACAGAGGGGTTTGGCTAGGAAGGCTGATGAAGGAGAAGCTTAAAGAAGCATGACAGGAGGTAGTCCAGGGAAGAGAACAGTATGGCTAGTGAAGTCACAGACCCGAACAGCTCGCTACAGAGCCTTGGACTGGAACTCAAAAGCAGAGAGTGAGCCTGGGTTCCCCTACCATCCACTGCAGGGTAGTATTGCTTGGAGCAGTGAACAAGGCGACTGCCTGGGTCACTGCTTGACTGACCATCAGGACAGTGAGCGTGAGGACTGCCTAACACTGTTTGTGCAAAGGAACTTGGAAGGACTCCCACTCCCCATCCACCCCCCACCCCCAAGGGGAGGAAAAAAAACAAACAAAAAAAAACCAACAGTGGCTAGAGGGCCAAGTCACAAAGCAGCCATACTGCAACTCCGTGAGTGGGTGAAGGAGCAGCTGCAGCAGTGGAAGAAATAGGGTGCTGAACTGGGCAGAGCTAGTCTCCGAATTGCCAGAAGGAGGTGCCACCTAGCAGTGTGCAGAGCACCCCATGACACTAAGGACCTGGAGCCAGAGTTTGTTGAAATGCTAAGCCAACTTTTCACAGCAGGAGCATCTTCTGAAGGCACAGAAAGAATATTTTCCTCAGTTGAAGTAATACACTCAAAGTTGAGAAATCAATTTGGAGTTGAAAAAGCCAGAAAATTTGTCTCTTCCAGTCTCTGAATGAATAAAAATTAGGAGGGAGGAGAGGAGATATTTTAAAAAATCTGAAGGACAGCTTAAGTAATTTAGGAGACTGTTGTCTCACTTTCAAGAGAGACTTATGCCCAAGTGAAAGTGACTGGAGCATATTTGAAAATTTACCCAAGCTGATCTGAAATATCAGTTTAATTCACTGACTACAGTTAATCTGTTCCTTTAATAAATCATTTAGGTGCAAATGTGAACAGATTATGTATACAAAACATTTAATGTTATATGCTGCTGTGTTTAATTAAATTCTAGTTACCATCCTAATGCAGTTTGATATAAACTAGGACCAAAAAGTTAATTATCTCATAAATAAGCAATATCATTCACCAATTTCTAAAACTAAAAATGTACAATTAATAAGAATCTGAAAATATTAAGTTAAAAAATGTCTTAAATAAAAAGGTACAGTTATAGCGTACACTCCTAGGTAGCAAAAGGATGTACCAAATCTAGTGTAAAGGCTCTAGTATAAATCAACATGTTTTAATGGTTGTATCAGTCAATGAGAATGCACCTCTCTCTACAAAATAAAAGTAGTACAAATGAAAAATTGATTAAAATTGAGGCTTTCTACTTGATGACTTAAATTTTAAGTCACCTTGGTTTAAATCAATCCATCCTGATTTCAGTCCTCACAGAACTAAACTGTTTTGTGCCCCACGCAGAAATCAGGAGAGAATGAGGTACTACCAATGCCCAAGACACCAACAATGACAGGGAACTGATCAGATGAGGTATACCCAGATTATTCTGGCAGGCAAACCACACTCCATGCTGCAGAAGAAGGCAAAAATCCCCTAAAATCCCTACCAATCTGAACTGGGGGAAAATTCCTCCCTGATCCCAAATCTGGCAATGAGTAGGACCCTGGGCATGTGAACAAGACATGCCAGCCAGGCAGTGAGAGCCACATCTGAGCTATGGCTCTCCTCATCTTGTGCTTACCTCCAGCTGTGAACAGTCTGATGCTTCTGAAGACAAAGAAAAACCTAGAACACATCTGGCCAATAGTGTATCGGGGGGAAAAAAGTCCTTCCTGAACCTACAAGTGTTATGATCAATACAGGTGATCCCATACTCCCTATGGTCTATGGGTTTTTTTGGTCTTCCTCTGCAGCATAGGTCACTTGCAGGTTTAAACCAGTGTAAATGATGGATTCCCTGTAACTTGAAGTCTTTAAACCATGATTTGAGGACTTCAGTAACTCAACCAGAGGTTAGGGGTCTCTTACAGGACTGGGTGGGTGAGGTTCTGTGGTCTGCAATGTACAGGAAGTCAGATTAGATGATCATGATGGTCCCTTCTGACCTTAAAGTCTATGAACACAGATTCCAGCGCTTACCCCACTAAAGATTATTCACCCATTTGACCTGGGATACAGGTATGGGAGAGAGAATTGGCCACCTCTCCAACTTGGGAGGGTGAGAAGGAGAACATTTTTGCCTCAGTACTTTAAGTAATGGGATGAAAAAAAAATAGATCAAGGAATCCCTTCAACTTGATTTGGTAAGAGTAGAAAAATCTACAACCCTTCTCACCAGTTAAGGTGAGGGAGAGAAGAGAGAACTTTGCAGGAAGCCATTGTTCCAAAACAGAAGGGGGTGGGGGAGTGCACGTGCATAGGCATGGCAGGTATTTCTGTGTGAGGACACTGAAACTGAGTGGAAGTGACATCAGGGTAGAAAAAACTAGAGGAGCGGGGTGGCAGAACGAGTGGAGTAGCGCAGAAGGGAGAAGAGGGGACACTAAATGATCAGAGGGAACATAGTGCAAGTTTTTTTTTATTCTCAGCAGCAGTAGGAAAGTAGAACAGCAGGTCCTCTACTATCCATCACACACAACCTCCTGCAGAAAATAAAAGCTGCCCCTCAAAACGTTTCAACCAGTTCCTTTGACTGCACAGGATGCAAAACTTTATAAAGAAATGCCAATACAAGATTAACATAAAAATCTGACAGATGGAAGAAAATAAAGATAAGACACCTTAAAAAAGTAGCCTTCAAAAAACTACACAGATGGCAAGTGAGAATCCTGGAGGGCATCTTGTAAAAGGTTCTCTTTAGAGAAGCAGAATTAGAGGCATGTAGTTCTCCCCTCGCTAAAATTATTATCCATGAGTCACACTCCCGCAAAGTTAAATAGTTTGTGGGATGTCCCAAAAGGAGCATAAGGGAAAAAAGAGTGTAACAAAAGACTGTTGAAGTTCTTTGTTAACATTGAAAGCATTGTTCACGACTCCATAGCTAGGGATAAGTCAAGTTTTACACTTCAATAGGACTAAACTCCTGGTTCACAGTTTAAAGAATTGTCTCCAAATATGAAATAATTAATCTTCAGAGAACAAGTGAATTTTTTAGGTCATCTTCTGGCTAAAGTTTTTCCAGAACAAATACTTAAGTTTTGTTTTGTTTTTTTTAAATTCAAACAAACACTTGTTCCCTCTCATTATTTCTGGCGTGAAAGTATGTATACATAAATATTGAAAAAATTAAATTAAAGCACTCAATTATAACCGTTCCTATTGTTATGTGCTGAGGCAAATAAATGGGGCATCTCCACTTGATCTCATTCATTCTGGTAAGAGTTTGCAGTAGCTCACCAAAGTCGATGGAGTTAGACCAGTAAAACCGAAATCGATCTTGATACTTAAACTCCCACCCATAACAGTTTCAACTCAGTGATCATAAACACGAGCAAAGCTTCACTTAATTGCAGAGATACAAAAAAAAAAAATTGCCAAGTTCACATTCATAGAAAGGCAGATGTCAAAATTCCTACTTAGATAAATATTCTAAAGGCAATTACTCTTTTGAGGATTTTACTCCTAAAGTTTTGTTCAACAAAGGAGGTACATTTTTGGCATCCTGTTTTGATATAATATTTTAAACGGGTACACAAAGTGTGCATACCAGTCAGTTATGTCAAAAGAATGTTTAATCAATCTTTTAAAATCAAGCAGTAGACCCATATAAATAGTTCCCCATCTTTTAGGCATGACCTGGCAGATTCTAGGGCTATGCTTGAAAACTAGCCACTGAGTTTTGCTCTTCCATTAGATCACTGGCTTGCTCTTCTACTATGCCACCTGAAAGGCATGAATTTGTATTTGTTAAATCTGCTGTTTAAAAAAAACTACTTTTCATAAGTTTGCTTACCAGAATTTACATAATGGCTAAGGAGGTAGCAAGCTAGGAACAGTGGTGCAAGTTAAAATCCATTTCTTACGGGTAAGGGCGGAGGAGAGGGGCACCAGCTAAAAGGGGGCATGTGACCCGCCATGTGACTCCTCCCAGCCCAGAGCCCCCATGCACTCCCTGTCCCATGTGTCCTCCTCCTGCTGCGCCAGAGACTTTGGAACAGCAGCGAGAAGAGGAGCAGAACTTGGGGGCGCTGGGCAGCCCCACACCAGCAGCTCCTCCTGTGCAGTTCTACCACCCCCAGCCCCGCCCTTCCATGTTGTCTGCACAGCAAAAACCCCGCCAGAATCATAGAATATCAGGGTTGGAAGGGACCTCAGGAGGTCATCTAGTCCAACCCCCTGCTCAAAGCAGAACCCATCCCCAACTAAATCATCCCAGCCAGGGCTTTGTCAAGCCTGATCTTAAAAACCACTAAGGAAGGAGATTCCACCACCTCCCTAGGTAACACATTCCAGTGCTTCACCACCCTCCTAATGAAATAGTGTTTCCTAATATCCAACCTAAACCTCCCCCACTGCAACTTGAGACCATTACTCCTCGTTCTGTCATCTGCTACCACTGAGAACAGTCTAGATCCACCCTCTTTGGAACCCCCTTTCAGGTAGTTGAAAGCAGCTATCAAATCCCCCCTCATTCTTCTTTTCTGCAGACTAAACAATCCCAGTTCCCTCAGCCTCTCGTCATGTGTTCCAGTCCCTTAATCATTTTTGTTGCCCTCCGCTGGACATTTCCCAATTTTTCCACATCCTTCTTGTAGCGTGGGGCCCAAAACTGGACACAGTACTCCAGATGAGGCCTCACCAATGTCGAATAGAGGGGAAAGATCATGTCTCTCGATCTGCTGGCAATGCCTCCACTTCTCCATCCCAAAATGCCGTTAGCCTTCTTGGCAACGCGGGCACACTGTTGACTCATATCCAGCTTCTCGTCCACTGTAACCCCTAGGTCCTTTTCCGCAGAACTGCTGCCGAGCCATTCCGTCCCTAGTCTGTAGCGGTGCATGGGATTCTTCTGTCCTAATTGCAGGACTCTGCATTTGTCCTTGTTGAACCGCATCACATTACTTTTGGCCCAATCCTCTCATTTGTCTAGGGCCCTCTGTGTCCTATCCCTACCCTCCAGCGTATTTACTTCTCTTCCCAGTTTAGTGTCATCTGCAAACTTGCTGAGGGTGCAGTCTACGTCATCCTCCAGATCATTAATGAAGATACTGAACAAAACAGGCCCCAGGACCAACCCTTGGGACACTCCGCTTGATACCAGCTGCCAACTAGACATGGAGCCATTGATCACTACCTTTTGAGCCAGACAATCTAGCCAACTTTCTATCCACCTTATCGTCCATTCATCCAGCCCATACTTCTTTAACTTGCTGGCAAGAATACTGTGGGAGACAGTGTCAAAAGCTTTGCTAAAGTCAAAGACTAACACGTCCACTGCTTTCCCCTCATCCACAGAGCCAGTTTTCTCCTCATACAAGGCAATTAGATTAGTCAGGCATGACTTGCCCTTGGTGAATCCATGCTGACTGTTCCTGATCACTTTCCTCTCCACTAAGTACTTCAGAATTGATTCCTTGAGGACCTGCTCCATGATTTTTCCAGGGACTGACATGAGGCTGACTGGCCTGTTGTTCCCAGGATCCTCCTCATTCCCTTTTTTAAAGATGGGTACTACAGTAGACTTCTTCCAGTCATCCGGGACCTCCCCCAATCACCATGAGTTTTCAAAGATAATGGCCAATGGCTCTGCAATCACATCCGCCAACTCCTTTAGCACTCTTGGATGCAGCGCATCCGGCCCCATGGACTTGTGCTCATCCAGCTTTTCTAAATAGTCCTGAACCACTTCTTTCTCCACAGAGGGCTGGTCACTTCCTCCCCATGCTGTGCTCTGCTGCCCAGTACAGTAGTCTGGGAGCTGACCTTATTCGTGAAGACAGAGGCAAGAAAAGCACTGAGTACACTGGCTTTTTCCACATCCTCTGTCACTAGGTTGCCTCCCTCATTCACTAAGGGGCCCACACTTTCCCTGACTTCCTTCTTGTTGCTAACATACCTGAAGAAACCCTTCTTGTCTTAATATCTCTTGCTAGCTTCAACTCCAAGTGTTGTTGGATCATATTAAAGAAGTTCTGTATTAAAATCACAAATGAGTTTGATTCCCCATAGTTTAAATTCCAGGGTAATTACTAATTAAGAGGTCTCTTGGTTTTTGGTACTGTTTCTCCCCCTCTGTGTGTGAAACTTGGAAGCTGCTAATTGTGTTAGTACATTCTAAGACAGAGTCTGTTCTCAAAGCAATTCTTTGTAACTACTACTCACACAGAGAGAGACTCAAAGCAATACTCTGTAACAACAGAAACAGCACCCAGAGACTCCCCGCCCTTTTGTTGTATTCGTCTCGCTTTGTTAACAGTTGTGATTAAAATGGAGAGAGAGGATATATGTGGATGGATGCTTGGTGTGGATAATAACTGAATGATCAGGGAGGCGCCAGCCTAAGAATCCAGTGTCCATCGGCTGAAGGGGTCAAGTGGAAATAACCAGAGGACCCCCGGAGGGCAGACTGGAATCCATTCAACAGCCTCAAAAATGGGAGAACCAAAGAACAAGGTAACATCTGGCAGCACGGAGCCGTCAGGAATGTGCCATCTGCTGATTGATTCAGCAACAGCATGATGTAGCAATTCCCATAGACTGGCATAGGAAGAAATTCCTATAAAAATGGACTCTAGAAAGTGAGAACTTTGGGGTCTGATTCTGCAAGCTAACTTCCAGGAGCATCAGATGAGCATCTGACAAGGCCCTGCTCCCTCCTCATGTCCAGGCCACCTGGCCAGTGGTTTGGCATGAGCAACTCTAAGGCTGGTAACTATGATAACAACCTTACAGAACGTACGTACGTACGTACGTGTGTGTATAAATAGGAAACTGAATGGAACATTATAGCTATGACTGATTATGATTCTCTCTGTAGTCACAATAAATGTGGCATTTTGCCTTTTCCCCTTTAATAAGATCCTGCTGGCTTTTAATTTTATTGGTATAACAGTGTGATTTGGCCTTCCTGATTTCACTCCTGCACGCCTGAGCAATATTTTTATACTCTTCCCTCATCATTTGTTCAATCTTCCACTTCCTGTAAGCTTCTTTTTTGTATTTAAGATCAGCAAGGATTTCACTGTTAAGCCAAGCTGGTCGCCTGCCATGTTTACTATTCTTTCTACACATCGGGATGGTTTGTCCCTGTAACCTCAGTAAGGATTCTTTAAAATACAGCCAGCTCTCCTGGACTCCTTTCCCCCTCACGTTATTCTTCCAGGGGATCCTGCCCATCAGTTCCCTGAGGAAGTCCAAGTCTGCCTTTCTGAAGTCCAGGATCCGTATTCTGCTGCTCTCCTTTCTTCCCTGTGTCAGGATCCTGAACTCGACCATCTCATGGTCACTGCCTCCCAGGTTCCCATCCACTTTTGCTTCCCCGGAGTGCAGGGCTGGGAGCAGTACAGCCACTTGCGTCAGTCACAGGTGTGGAAAAAAACCAAAAACGCCCCTGACCGACAAAAGTTTTAACAACAAAAAGTGCAAGCGTGGACAGTGCTTTGTCAGCAGGAGACACTCTCCCCCAAAAACAAAGCTACCACCCATCATTGGTGGTGGTTTTATTTTGTCTGTCAGCAGGAGAGCTCTCCGGCCGACAAAGAGCAGCTACACTGCGTGCCTTATAGCTGCCAGGCTTTAGCGGTGCAGCTGTGCCGCTGCAAGCTGCAGAGCGTAGACATAACCTTATACTGGATAATAATTGAAGCGTTTTAATATCATGTGCTGCAAAGAGCTGCAGTAGACACATTAAAGACCGGGTAGAATTAGTGGGGGAAGCAAAAGTGGATGGGAATCTGGGAAGCAGTGACCATGAGTTGGTTGAGTTCAGGATCCTGACGCAGGGAAGAAAGGTAAGCAGCAGGATACGGACCCTGGACTTCAGGAAAGCAGACTTCGACTCCCTCAGGGAACGGATGGCCAGGATCCCCTGGGGGACTAACTTGAAGGGGAAAGGAGTCCAGGAGAGCTGGCTGTATTTCAAGGAATCCCTGTTGAGGTTACAGGGACAAACCATCCCGATGAGTCGAAAGAATAGTAAATATGGCAGGCGACCAGCTTGGCTTAATGGTGAAATCCTAGCGGATCTTAAACATAAAAAAGAAGCTTACAAGAAGTGGAAGGTTGGACATATGACCAGGGAAGAGTATAAAAATATTGCTCGGGCATGTAGGAATGATATCAGGAGGGCCAAATCGCACCTGGAGCTGCAGCTAGCAAGAGATGTCAAGAGTAACAAGAAGGGTTTCTTCAGGTATGTTGGCAACAAGAAGAAAGCCAAGGAATGTGTGGGCCCCTTACTGAATGAGGGAGGCAACCTAGTGACAGAGGATGTGGAAAAAGCTAATGTACTCAATGCTTTTTTTGCCTCTGTTTTCACTAACAAGGTCAGCTCCCAGACTGCTGCGCTGGGCATCACAAAATGGGGAAGAGATGGCCAGCCCTCTGTGGAGAAAGAGGTGGTTAGGGACTATTTAGAAAAGCTGGACGTGCACAAGTCCATGGGGCCGGACGAGTTGCATCCGAGAGTGCTGAAGGAATTGGAGGCTGTGATTGCAGAGCCATTGGCCATTATCTTTGAAAACTCGTGGCGAACGGGGGAAGTCCCGGATGACTGGAAAAAGGCTAATGTAGTGCCAATCTTTAAAAAAGGGAAGAAGGAGGATCCAGGGAACTACAGGCCAGTCAGCCTCACCTCAGTCCCTGGAAAAATCATGGAGCAGGTCCTCAAAGAATCAATCCTGAAGCACTTGCATGAGAGGAAAGTGATCAGGAACAGCCAGCATGGATTCACCAAGGGAAGGTCATGCCTGACTAATCTAATCGCCTTTTATGATGAGATTACTGGTTCTGTGGATGAAGGGAAAGCAGTGGATGTATTGTTTCTTGACTTTAGCCAAGCTTTTGACACGGTCTCCCACAGTATTCTTGTCAGCAAGTTAAGGAAGTATGGGCTGGATGAATGCACTATAAGGTGGGTAGAAAGCTGGCTAAATTGTCGGGCTCAACGGGTAGTGATCAATGGCTCCATGTCTAGTTGGCAGCCGGTATCAAGTGGAGTGCCCCAAGGGTCGGTCCTGGGGCCGGTTTTGTTCAATATCTTCATAAATGATCTGGAGGATGGTGTGGATTGCACTCTCAGCAAATTTGCGGATGATACTAAACTGGGAGGAGTGGTAGATACGCTGGAGGGGAGGGATAGGATACAGAAGGACCTAGACAAATTGGAGGATTGGGCCAAAAGAAATCTGATGAGGTTCAACAAGGATAAGTGCAGGGTCTTGCACTTAGGACGGAAGAACCCAATGCACAGCTACAGACTAGGGACCGAATGGCTAGGCAGCAGTTCTGCGGAAAAGGACCTAGGGGTGACAGTGGACGAGAAGCTGGATATGAGTCAGCAGTGTGCCCTTGTTGCCAAGAAGGCCAATGGCATTTTGGGATGTATAAGTAGGGGCATAGCGAGCAGATCGAGGGACGTGATCGTTCCCCTCTATTCGACATTGGTGAGGCCTCATCTGGAGTACTGTGTCCAGTTTTGGGCCCCACACTACAAGAAAGATGTGGATAAATTGGAGAGAGTCCAGCGAAGGGCAACAAAAATGATTAGGGGACTGGAACACATGAGTTATGAGGAGAGGCTGAGGGAGCTGGGATTGTTTAGCCTGCAGAAGAGAAGAATGAGGGGGGATTTGATAGGTGCTTTCAACTACCTGAAAGGGGGTTCCAAAGAGGATGGATCTAGACTGTTCTCAATGGTAGCAGATGACAGAACGAGGAGTAATGGTCTCAAGTTGCAGTGGGGGAGGTTTAGATTGGATATTAGGAAAAACTTTTTCACTAAGAGGGTGGTGAAACACTGGAATGCGTTACCTAGGGAGGTGGTAGAATCTCCTTCCTTAGAGGTTTTTAAGGTCAGGCTTGACAAAGCCCTGGCTGGGATGATTTAACTGGGAATTGGTCCTGCTTCGAGCAGGGGGTTGGACTAGATGACCTTCTGGGGTCCCTTCCAACCCTGATATTCTATGATTCTAAAGAGCCACTTGCGGCTCACGAGCCTCAGTCTGAGTATCACTGTTCTAGAGCGTAGAGAATGAAACAAGAATCCCTCCTGGAGGCAAAAATTCCAAGAAATAAGGTTTTTAATGTGTGGCCAGAGCATCTTTTTAGACGCTTTGCAAGCATCAGTGATGGAAACGTCTGAGACAGACCATGACTGCAGCCCTGCCTTGAACTGTGGAAGTCACATGACAACCATTTCATTTCAAAAGAGACAGGAATATAAAAAACATTCTGACAGGTTTCAGAGTAACAGCCGTGTTAGTCTGTATTCGCAAAAAGAAAAGGAGTACTTGTGGCACCTTAGAGACTAACTAATTTATTTGAGCATGAGCTTTCGTGAGCTACAGCTCACTTCATCAGATATAGCTCACGAAAGCTCATGCTCAAGTAAATTGGTTAGTCTCTAAGGTGCCACAAGTACTCCTTTTCTTTTTGAAAAAACATTCTAACATCCACTTAGTCAAGATCCTTTTGGGAACAGCATTGGATAACAGACTAAAGCCCTTCGAGAATTTAAAAATAGAACCAAAGTACAAGAGGACACCAGAATGGCCACAGGAACTCTAACGAAGAGAGAAACTCAGCTAAGTCTTCAATACCACTTTATCGTTTAAAAAAAACTGGGGCTGAAGCTAAAGCCTGAACCATGTAGCTTCACAGGGGCCCCTGTGGCATGGGGTCCCAGGTAATTGCCCTGCTTGTTACCCCTTAATGCCGGCCCTGGCTTTTACATGCAGAAAACCAGTTATTGTGGCACAGGTGGCTCATGGAGTTTTTATAGCATGGGGGGGAGCTGAGGGGTGTTCAGAAAAAGGAAAGGTAGAGAACCCTTTCCTAGATCTGAGACCAGACTCTGCCAAAGCCAAATCTCATCAAGCTACCTACAAAAGATATGATGAAGGAGTTACCAACCAGTTACTAGAATTCTACGTTAGAGTCCTGACTTTGCCTATTCACACACTTGTGAAATACATGTCCCCAACCTCATTTCCTTCCAGCTGCACTTGTTTATGGACATAGGAACCCCAGTGTCTGGTTCTGATTCAAAACACCTACATTCTGTTTCTCCCAGTAAGATGGGGCATATTTACTGTTTGCCAGGAAGGATTAAATTTCCTCCAGGATCTTTCCTGTTACTGAGGAGCTCAAGAGCACTCATGTTTAGGGGAGTTAACCTTCAAAATTAGATTTTTAGAACAGGGACAGACTGTAGTCTTATCAAACAGTGCTCAGGATTCTTGAGCAGAGGTGACCGGTTCACTTGAAGGGGGAGAAGGGGGATCTCTGCCTCAGGCAACAGTGTTCTGGCAGGCTGTTAGTGATCCTATTGGGATCCACTGCTAAAGGATCAACCCCTCAGCCTAAGGGGGGAGTCCACAGGACCTGGAAACCAAGTAATTCTGGGGAACAACTAATGAAATAACAGGGATAGGAGTGCAGTCAAAGGGTCAAACGAAGGGAACCAGGTGGGAACACAGAGCAGAGAACCATGGACAGCGCCCACTGCTCCTCAAAGGCATCAAGAGAGTCAGTGGACGCTGTCCAGAGGAACTCTGCCCAGATACGCGAATGGACGCAGGATCAGAAATAGACCCCACAGTCACAGGAAACTCCATCAGCCAACCTCCTCACTCTGGTTTTATAGATGGCCATTTTAGCCAGGGCCAGGAGAAGGCTGACCAGGAGGTCCCATGACTTTGTGGGGCCACGGATAGCAAGTGCATAAATAAAAAGGTGAGGGGAAAAGTGCAACCAAAAGCTTAAGATGTCTAAGAGGAGCCGAAATAGGGGCTGCAGCCTAGCTCACTCCCAGTAAGTGTGCACCAGGTTTCCCGCACACCGCAAAAGGGGCAGGTGTCCGGGATGGGGGTGAACCATGCCAAGTACACACCCATGCTCATGGCCCCGTGAAGGAGTTGCCAACTGATATCCCTGGCAGGCCTCGGGACCAAGGTGGAGTAAAGGCTGGCCCACCGGGGCTCCTCACCCTCTAGAGGTGGCAGGAGGTCCCGCCACTTTGTGTCTGTGAGGGGGGTGAGGAGATGAAGGTATGGAGCACTAGCGCGTACAGATGATTCCTTGGCGCGGTCTGGAAGCGGACTGGCTGCAGATCATGCAGCCAGCTCACAGTGAAGGGGTGGGGGGGGCGCCAGTTGGGTCCACGGGTCAGGGGCCAGATGAAAAGGTCTGGAGGGCCTGGGGTGGAGGGTGGGTGGGGCTTGCCCTCTCTCAGGACCCTGTTGAGGTAAACCCGAGCAGCAGGCGGCAAAGCGGCCCTTACCTCCTGAAGTACGTGCCGGGGGTATGAGGCCAGGAGAGCCCCATGCGCTGAGCGAGCGTCAGGGGATCCAGCCAGTCTCCCTGATCGTAGCCCAGGAGATCTCCAACTCTGGTGACTTCTGCCAGGACCAGCCTCTGGCGCGCAGAGTGGGACTCCGCCACCTGCACACGGAGCTGAGGGTTGCGTACCAGGGGCTCCTTGAGGAGATCTGCCCCCATGGACCTGGTCACTGAACAGTTTCCAGGTCCGGAGGAGGTCCTGGTAGAAGACCGGCAGCCCGAGAGGTCTTGCGGAAGGCCTCTCGGATGGAGAAAAAGAAGCTGCCGGTCATACTGGAGTCCTCGGAAGCAGCGCAGGAAGTCGTACACCAGGCTGCTAGTGATAGAAGGCAGACTAAATACTTAACCTTTAGAAAAATCTTGTGTTATTTTCTGCCTGCAGAAATTTTTCTGTCTTCGGACCCTTTGGCTTCTGCTGTTGAGTCAGAGTGCCCAGTGCAGGGGATACTGGGCTTCTTCCTTTTGAAACCAGCCATCAACATGAACAATTTCCAAAGGAAGACTTTTCTTTTTCCCCCTTATATGAATGTTTGCCAAATGCTTGGTGCTAGGATGGTGAGAGCAAACCCAACAACCACAACTTCTAGAATGTTTGAGTCATGCAGCACTTCGATGCCTGTAGACATTCACTCATGAGGCAGCACCTCTTGCCACTATATCACCTGCACCAAAAGTAGACTGGGTCTGCATCCTCATGAACTAGCTTCATAATGAATTAGCTTCATAAGCTCCTGGTATTCCTCTATTATGCTCTAATAAATTTGTTAGTCTCTAAGGTGCCACAAGTACTGCTGTTCTTTTTTCTTGGAGAAAAGAGGCTCAATGAGGGTTGAGGCCTTCTTACCAAGATCCACCTGATCTCTGGCCAGGAAGATTTAGTAGACTGTGGCACACAAGTTTACTGGTCTGATTGAAACCACTTCTGATTATATCTCAGCGTCACCATTTAGGATTCTGAGACACAACAGGATGAACAAAAACTATTGTAATGGCCACCTCCATCACCAAGAGCTTGCAGGGAGGGAGGAGGGGGAAATCAGAGATTTAACCAGTGGCATTCTCATGGAGGATGGACTTTGTACAGCTACCTCATCTTGAAGGTAGTCAAAGGATTCACCACACCCTCTCCAGCTAGTCTAGATTAAGGTACCTCACATTTGAGGGATTGAGACACTGCAGAACCCTGGAGAGATTATAAATCACAATTTGGCTGTCAGACAGCTGCTGTAAGAATTGGAAGTAGGTAGGGTTCTTTCCTGAAGAGTCACAGTCTTGTACAGGCAGAGTCCTCTAGCTCATCACTATTCAAAATGAAGCTCCCATCACTCTAATAGTTAATTTACCTTCACTCAAACAGCTCCCTTTGTTTAGACAACTGAGGGCAGAAGGGCCTTGTAGCACTCCAAGTGCTCTGCTAAGCACTAACGCTAGCTGTCCTAGAGCCCTCAATGCAATTGTGCCAGCATCAAGGCCAGAGTTTCCTTTCCTTGGCTTTGGTGCAAAAAGCACTCTGACTGCACTCAGATCTGACATCTGGTAACAGAGGGCCTTAAAACTGGTACTGGCTTCATCGCAGGCTCACAGAACACCCAGAAGTGTTTGGGCAAGATTGAGGAGCACAGAATGGTTCCCCAAATGCAGAAGGGGCAATCCAAAAAGCTTAAAACAGGAGCTGCCTAGAATACAGGGTTTCAACTGAAACATGCTGGGGAGCTGTTGACTTTTTGCATCTTCACCTCTTATGCGAAGCTTCATCTTATCCAGCAAAGTGAAGCTCAGGATCACAGATGACATATAACAAAGCCATCTGAGTGATGAATATTGGTGGGGGGAAGGGACTCCTACATTGATATAGGTGGCACTGGAACCAAGTTCTGATGGGTGAGCTATCATGGCCAACTCGAGTTTCAGCTCCAAGGGTTTACCCTTTTAAGTACACCGGCTGACCTCAGGAGTCTTCCTGGGCTGCCGAAAGGAGAGCTTCAGTCCTCTGCAAAGAGCTCCTCCTGTTTCTTCAGTGCCATGGTGACACTTGCTGACATGTCACCCATGCAAATCACAGAGGTAAACACAACCAACTTGGCCATCTGTACTAGACACTGTTCTACCACACAAATTTTGAACCTACTGAGCAGTCTTCCTTGGAGGCCACACCTGAAATAAAACAAACAAAAAAAAAGAGATACTACTGCAAGACAGGAAGTGCCAGACCAATGAACAATCACCAGAGAGAGACTGATACCGAATCAGTGAGGTGCCTAGACTCCAACACTAGTGTGCCAAGAACAACGTTACAATCAAGCATGGCTAAAGAAATAAAAACCTCACACTGGAGTAGCTGTGAAAGTCTAAAACACTAAGGCACTTGAATGCTGACAAATCAGGGAAAGCACTCACAGCAAACCCCTTACATATAAAAACAGGTCTAAGTGAGGCAGAGGTGGTTCTGTGGAAAAAATAAGGTAATCATAATTAAATATTTTATCAGAACATACACTCAGGGGGCAGAATTAAGGTTACAACCATAATTCTGGCATTTACTAACAATTCAGTGCTTGACTTTAACTTTAGTGGTTCCTTTAACAGTTTACTTTTCATATGAATTCCCAATTAACGTTGCAGCTATAACAGTTGTTCTACCAAGTTGCAGTTATGTATGCATTCTCCAACATACATTGAGATTTCATTTTTCTGTATTTTATTCTTCATCTTTTTCCACCCTGTCTACCACCTTTGTATGTTGGAAGTACCTGGATACGCCCGATTGATTGACTTCAGCTAAAGCTCATCTTTCCTTTCACAAATTATTCAAAGCCTACAAAAGTTCTCCCTGCTATTTTTAAAACTACTGAAAGAAGTTTGTAGTACAGTTTAAAAAGTAAAACAACCACAATTGCTTCTGCAGCCTATCACCCAAAAAGAGACAGAACACCAGGCCCAAACTGAAGACTTATTTAATGATCACAACAATCTCATCTCCACTGCCTCCAACTCTGATAGTATTTTCCTGGGACGCAATGTGCATATTCTCCACCAGTTGTGATTCTTCCTTCATCCCATTTCTCCCCGCTGTGCGCTGGCCTGAATCCCCCTCATGCAAGTCCTCCTCTTCAGGCCCTCCCATCACCAAACACATATCATATGCCTCTCATTCTCTCCCTAGCATGGATTCCTCTCCTTCTCTCTTCCCCTATCCTCCAGAGCCTAGACACACTCAACTCTTCCCCATCCTTTTCACAAATGTCCACATAAACTACAGATCAGTGAACAAAGAGAAAGCAGCAGACGTATATACTTTATCATATTTGACAAAATGCATCTCACAATCTTACTCATCATTCATTCAACTGGCCTGAAAATCATCACACATTGAAAGCTGACTGAAGAAATGGAAACAAAACATTCTAATAAGTGGCAAAGCTCTTGTGGAGGTGAGATTACGGATATAGGATCACCGGATTTAACATTAACAAAAAAGAATCTATAAAGATTAGAAACATAGGAAGAAAACAAACATGGCTTGGAAAAATGCAAATAAATCTAAAATACATCCAATAGGGAAGAGAAACCTGGAAGTCAGCAATGCTGATCAAGACCTACGGGTAAGTGGACAGCAAATCAGACATTAGAACTCATCTACAGTATCATTAATTCTCAAGCCCTTTTATAATGTAAGATTACAAGCAAAGAATCTTTAGCCTTTGTATCGACTCTCACTAACCATTAGAAAGCAAGGAAATATCCAATTAAGGGGTCATTCTTTAACATACCACCCTCATTCACACTTCACAACTCAGTATCATGCACCTCTAACATGTATACACAATATATAACACTACAAACGCCCTGGACCTCAAAACCTGAACTCCAACTACATAGCATATGCTTGTAGACATCTCTTTACTAAATTATTCTATTGCGTGTTATGCGCACATGAGGGAAATATGAGGTTGGAATCAAGCTTGTACATTCCATGCAAGTGTTATTAACAGAGAACTTGGTGTGAATATTGTGTGCCTGCACATTTTAGAGATGCACGGTACTTTGTGATTGATAGGAAATGTCAGAGCAGGTAAACATGAACCATGGCTGTTAACGAAGGGTGGATCAGTAAGTGTTACATTTAATAAGTTTAGATTGCTTAAGGGGTTTTTTTGAGTGATAATTTCCATAGGTTTTATGAAGTGTGGATGTTTGACGGGGTATCAAGAAAAGGGAAGAGCAATTGGGGAGAGGAAATGTGCACATCCCCTATAGACACTATGCAGTCGTTTCCCTCCCTTCTCCCATGCTAAGTAGGTACAGGGTTCTCTCCTGGATTACTGCCCCACAGAGGAGCTCTTCTCTTCCGTTATTTTCGTACCACATAATGCTCATTCTGCACACTGGTTCCTGGCACTATTAGTTTCCTTACCAGGCATTCTAAGGAAAAGAAAAAGTGAGAGCATCAGAATAAAGACAGTGGACTTCAACAAAGCAGACTTTACCAAACTGAGAGAACTGGTAAGTAACCTCCCATGGAAAGAAAATCTCAAGGGAAAAAAAAAAAAAGAGCTCAGCAGTTTCTCAAACAGACAATATTAAAGGCACATCAGCAAACTATACCAATGCAAAGGAATGAAAGGAAGAGGCAAATATGGCACCCTCAAGAGCTCTTTAATGACTTTAAAAAAAAGGAATCCTGCAAAAAGTGGAAATGCAGAAAAATGCTAAGGATGAGTACAAAAATTGGCACCGCAGAGACTTGGTGGGATAATACGTGTGACTGAATTATTTGTATAGAATAGTATAGCTTGCTCAGGAAGGACAGGCAGGGGAAAAAGAGAGGAGGTGTAGCCTTGTATATTAAAAATGTATACACTTGATAGAAATAGGAGACAGACTTGTTGAAAGTCTCTGGGTAAGGATAACGGGTAAAAACCAAGGGTGATGTCATGATAGGGTGTACTACAGACCATCTAACCAGGAAGAAGAGGTGGACAAGGCTTTTTTTAAAAAACTCCAAAGCACAGCACTTGGTGGTGATGGAGGATTTCAACTACCCAGACATCTGTTGGGAAAGTGACACAGAAGGGCACAGATTATCCAACAAGTTCTTGGAATGAATTGGAGACAATTTTTTATTTCAGAAGGTGGAGAAAGCTACTAGGGGAGAGGCTGTTAAAGAGACGTTATTAATAGGACAAGAGAAAACTATCCCACTGCACTGGAAAGATAGGAATTATGGTAAGAGACCACCCTGGCTTAAAAACAAGCTCTTCAACTATCTGAAACTCCAAAAAGAAAAAAAGGTCTTACAAAAAGTGGAAACTAGGTCAAATTACAAAGGATGAATACATATATAAAAAAAGTACGTAGGGACAAAATTAGAAAGGCCAAGGCACAAAATGAGATTAAACTAGCTAGAAACATAGAAGAGTAACAAAAAAAACATTTTACAAATACACCAAAATCAAAAGGAAGATCAAGGACAGGGAAGCCCGTTTTTCAATGAGAATGGGGGGGTGGGGAGGGGACAGAAAATATGGAAATGGCAGAAGTGCTAAATGACTATTTTGCTTTGGTTTTCACCAAAAAGACTGAACATCTATCATAGTGAATGCCAGTGAAAATGAGGTAGGATCACAAACTAAAATAGGGAAAGAACAAGTTAAAAAAAAGTTTCCAAGTCACCAGGGCCTGATGAAATACATCGCAGAATACCCAAGGAGCTGACTGAGGAGATATCTGGAGCCATTAACGATTATCTGCAAAAAAGTCACAGAAGACGGGCAAGATTCCAGAGGACTGTAAAAGGCAAATATAGTGTCAATCAATAAAAAGGGAAATAAGGACTACCTGGGGAAATACACACCAGTCATTTTAACTCCAGTGCCTAGAAAGATAATGAAACAAATAATTAAGCAATCAATTTGCAGACATCTAGAAGCTAATGTGGTAAGTAACTGTCAACATGGATTGGTCAAGAATAAATCGCATCAAACCAACCTAACAGCCTTCTTGGACAGGGTAACAAGCCTCGTGAATGGGGGGGGGGGGGAGGGAGCAGTAGATGTGGTATATCTTGACTTTAGAAAGGCTTTAGATACTGTCTCACGTTACCTTCTCATAAACAAACTAGGAAAATATGACCGAGATGGAGTTGCTATAAGGTGGGTGCATAACGGGTTGGAAAACCGTTCCCAGAGAGTAGTTATCAGGAGTTCAAAGAGAAGCTGGAAGGGCAAATCGAGTGTTGTCCAGCAGGGATCAGTTTTGGGTCTGGTTCTGTTCAATATCTTCATCAAGGAATTAGACAATGGCATAGAGTACACTTAAAGTTTATGGACGATACCAAGCTGGGAGAGGTTGCAAGTGCTTTGAAGGATAGGATTAAAATTCAAAATGATCTGGACAAACTAGAGAAACTGTCTGAAGTAAAGAGGGAGAAATTCAATAAGGACAAACGCAAAGTACTCCACTTAGGAGGGCACAACCAGTTGGCACACACACAAAATGGAAAATGACTGCCTAGGAAGGAGTACTGCGGAAAGGGATCTGGGGGTCATAATGGACCACAAGCTAAATTTGAGTCAGTGTAACACTGTTGCAAAAAAAGCAAAACATCATTCAGGGATGCATTAGCAGCAGTATTGTAAGCAAGACACAAGAAGTAATTCTTCCGCTCTACTCCGCGCAGATTAGGCCTCAACTGGAGTAGTGTGTCCGGGTCTGGATGCCACATTTCAGGAAAGATGTGGACAAATTGGAGAAAGTCCAGAGAAGAGCAACCAAAATGATTAAAGGTCTAGCAAACATGACCCATGACAGAAGATTGAAAAAATTGGGTTTGTTTAGTCTGGAAAAGAGAAGACAGAGAGGATGTGAAAACAGTTTTCAAGTACATAAAAGGTTGTTACAAGAAGAAGGGAGAAAAATTGTTCTCATTAAACTTTTGAGAACAGGACAAGAATCAATGAACTTAAATTGCAGCAAGGGCAGTTTAGGTTGGACATTCTGAAAAACTTCCTGTCAGGACAGTTAGGCACTGGAATAAATTGCCTAGAAAAGTCGTGGAATCTCCATCACAGGAGATTTTTAAGAGCAAGTTAGACAAACACCTGTCAGGGATGGTCTAGACAATACTTAGCCCTGCCATGAATGCAGAGCACTGGACTAGATGGCCTCTCGAGGTCCCTTCCAGTCCTACGATTCTATAAATAGAATAATACAAGCATGTAGGGACAAAATAAGAAAGATTAAGGCACAAAAGAAGTTACACCTAGCAAGGGACATAAAGGACAGTAAGAACTAAGAAGAGGTTTTTTTAAATACATTAGGAACAAGAGAAAGGAAGGAAAGTGTAGGTTCTCTACTGAACAGGAAAGGAGAGCTAATAATAGAAGACGTCCCACAGAAGGCTGAGGTGCTTAATAACTATTTTGCTTCAGTCTTCACTAAAAAAAGCAAACGGTGACCAGATACTTAACAAAATTAATATTAACAAGGGGGAAGGAAGGAACACAAGCCAAAACAGTGAAAGAACAGATTAAAGAATATTTAGGTAAATTAGACGTATTCAGGTCAGCAGGGTTGGATGAAATGGACCCTAGGGTACTTAAGAAAGTAGCTGAAACAACCTTGGAATCATTACTAATTATCTTTAAGAACTCACAGAGGACAGGGAGGTCCCAGAGGACTGGAGAAGAGTAAATGTAGTACTTATCTTTAAAAAGAGGGGGTGAAGGAAGAGGACCTGGGGAATGATAGACCAGTCAGCCTAGCTTTGATACCTGAAAAGATACTGGGACAAAATATTAAGCAATCAGTCTGTAAGCGACTGTAATCAGTCACTTACAGACTGATTGCTTACATTACAGATTACTTAGAGATAACAGGGTTGTAAGTAAAAGCCAACATTGATTTTGTCAAGAATACAACAAGCCAAACCAACCTAATTTCTTTTTCTGATAGTATTACTGCCTTGGTTGTTGGTGGGGGACGGGAATTCCAAGAAGAAAAGAAAAGATGTAGACATGATATATTTGGATTTTAGAAAGGATTCTGACAGTCCGATGGGACATTCTCCTAATGAAACTAGGGAAACATGGTCTAGAAGAAGCTCTACAAGGTGGATGCAAAACTGGTTGAAGGATCATACCCAAAGAGCAGTTACCAATGATGTGCTGACAGACTGGGATGGCACATCTAGTGGGGTGACGCAGGAGTCTGTCATGGGTCCAGTACTATTCAGTATTTTCATTAATTACTTGCATAACAGAGAGGAGAGTATTCCTATATATAATCTGTGGGTGACACCAAGCTGGAATCGGTTGCTAGAACTTTGGAGGACCGAATTAGAATTCAAAACAACCTTGACAAATGGAGAACTGGTCTGAAATCAACAAGACAAAATTCAGGACAAACAAGTACTACACTTAGGAAGAAAAAAAAATTAAATTCACAACTATAAAATGGGAAATAACTGCCTAGGTAGAAGTACTTCTGAAAAGGATCTGGGGGTTGTAGTGGATCACTGCATATGAGTCAACAAGCTGCAAAAAAGGTGAGTATCATTCTGGAGTGTACTAACAAGAGTGTTGTAAAACATGGGAGGCAACTGTCCCACTTACTCAGCACTGGTGAGATGTCAAATGGGAGTACTGTGTCCAGTTTTGGGTACCACACATTAGGAAAGATGTGGATAAATTGGAGACGGTCAAGAGGAGAACAATTAAAATGATAAAAGGTGTAGAATAGCTGATCTCTGAAGTCACGTTTAGTCTAGAAAAAGTGGTAACCTGAGTTTTCAAATATGTTAAAGGCAGTTATAAAGAGGACAGTGATCAATTGTTTTCCAAATCCACTGAAGGTATGATCAGAAGTATTGGGCTTGATCTACAGAGAGAGATATTTAGGCTAGATACTAGGAAAAGCTTTCTAACTATAAGGATAGTTAAATATTAGAATAGGCTTCCAAGGGAGATCATGGAATCCCCAACTTTGGAGTGTTTAAAAGCAGGTTAGTCAAACACGTATCAGGAATGATCCAGGTATATTTGGTCCTGCCTCAGTGCAGGGGAGCTGAACTAGCTGATTTCTCAAGGTTCATTCCAGAACTACATTCCTATGATTCCAGACTGTAATTTTTTTACGAAGCTGTAATTTGGCAAACTAGACTCCTCTCCTGGAAAGCTTCCTTATTTTGCCATCTGTGGGCCTGGGTGTGACATAAGAATGGCCATATACATCAGACCAGTGGTTCTCAACCAAGGGTACGTGTATCCCTGGGGGTACTCAACTCATCTAGATCAGAGTTTCTCAACTGGAAGGTTGCAGCCCCCAGGAAAGGTGGGGAGGTCACAGGACAGGTTTAGGAGGATTGCAGATGCAGAGCTGGCATTAGGGGATGGCAAGCAGGGCAAATGCCCAAGGCCCCACACCACAGTGGGGCCTTCAAAGCAAGTTTACATGTTTCAGTCCTGCCACTTGGAGCTCAGGCTTCAGATTCGGCTCAAGTATCACACTGAAATGGAAGTACAATATTAATACTCCAATGGATTTTATAAATATGGTAAAAATGAGAAAGTAAGCAATTTTTCAGTAACAGTATGCAGGGACACTTCTGCATTCTTATGTCTGATTCTGTAAGCAAGTAGTTGGGGTACGCATGACAAATCAGACTCCTGAAAGAGGTATAGTAGTCTGGAAAGGTTGAGAACCACTGTGTTAGACCAATGATCAATCTAGCCCAGTGTCCTGTCTTCTGACAGGTTTCAGAGTAGCAGCCGTGTTAGCTCACGAAAGCTTATGCTCAAATAAATTTGTTAGTCTCTAAGGTGCCACAAGTACTCGTTTTCTTTTTGTCTTCTGACAGTGGCCAATGCCACTTGCTTCAGAAAGAATGAACAGAATAGCGCAACTATTGAGTAATCCATCGCATCATCCACTCCCAAATTCTAGCAGTCATAGGCTAGGGTAACCTAGAGGATAGGATTGCATCTCTGACCATCTTGGGTAATAGCCATCCAGGAACTTATCAAATTCTTTTTTAAACTTACAAGATCCTTCACAACATCCCCTATACAGATTGACTGTGCACTGAGTGACATAGTACTTCCTTAGGTTTGTTTTAAACCTGCTACTTATTAATTTCATTGGGTGAGCCCTGGTTCTTATGTTATGTGAAGGAGTAAATACGACTTCCTTATAAACTTTCTCTGTACCATTCATGTTTTTATAGACCTCTAGCATATTTCCCCTCAGTCATCTCTTTTCCAAGATGAAAAGTCCCAGTTTTTTTAACCTCTCCTCATATGGAAGCTGTTCCATTCCCCCTAATCATTTTTGCTGCCCTTCTCTGTATCTTTTCCAGTTCTATATTTATTTATTGGAGCCAGGGTAACCAGAACTGCACAGAGTATTCAAGCGGTGAGTGTACCATGGATTTATATAGTGGCACTATGATTTTTCTGTCTTATTTTCTATCCCTTTCCTAATGGTTCATAACATGGTTAACTTTTTTGACTACCGCTACACATTGAGCGGATGTTTTCACAGAACTACCTATGATGATTCCAGGATCTTTCTTGAGTGATAACAGCTAATTTAGACCCCATCATTTTATATATACACACACATATAAACACACACACACACGGGATTATGTTTTCCTACATGCATTACTTATATTTATCAATACTGAATTTCATCTGCCATTTTGTTCCCCAGTCACCCAGTTTTGTGAGATCTTTTTGTAACTCTTTGCAGTCAGCTTTGGACTTAACTACCTTGAGTAGTTTTGTATTATCTGCTAATTTTGCCACCGCATTGTTCACCCCTTTTTCCATATTGTTTATGGATACACTGAACTGTACTGGTCCCAATACAGATCCCTGGGGACACCACTATTTACCTCTCCCCATTCTGAAAACTGACCATTTATTTCTATCCTTTGCTTTCTGTCTTTTAATCAGTTACTGATTCATGAGCGGATCCCTCCTATCCTATGACTGCTTACTGTGCTTAAGAGCCTTTGGTGAAGGACCTTGTCAAAGGCTTTCTGAAAGTCCAAGTACACTATATCCACTGGATCACCCTTGTCCACGTGTTTGTTGACCCCTTCAAATAATTTGAATATATTGGTGAGGCATGATTTCCCTTTACAAAAACCACGTTGACTCTTCCCCAACATGTTGTGTTCATCTGGGTGTCTAGTAATTCTGTTCTTTACTATAGTTTCAACCAATCTGCCTGGTACTGAAGTTAGGCTTATCAGCCTGTAATTGCCAGGATCACTTCTGGAGTCTTTTTTAAAAACTGGTATCACATTAACTATCCTCCAGTCATCTGCTACAGAAGCTGACTGAAGTGACCGATTACATACCGCGGTTAGCAGTTTTGCAATTTCATACTTTAGTTTCTTCAGAACCCTTGGGTGACTACCATCTTGCCCTAGTGACTTATTACTGTTTATCAATTTGTTCCAATATCTCTATTGACACATCCATTTGGGACAGTTCCTCAGATATGTTACCTAAAAAGAATGGCTACGGTGTGAGAAACTCTCTCACATCCTCTGCAGTGAAGACCAATACAAATGATGTATTTAGTTTCTCCACAATGGTCTTACCTTCCTCGATCATCCAGTGGCCCCACTTCTGATGTACTTAAAACAAAAATTACTGTTAATTTTTGTGTCTTTTGCTAGTTGCTCTTCAAATTCTTTTTTGGCCTGCCCAATTATACTTAACTTGTTAGAATTTATGTTCCTTTCTATTTTCCTCAGTAGGATTTGACTTCCAATTTTTAAAGGATGTCTTTTTGCCTTTAACCGCTTCTTTTACTTTGTTGTTTAGCCACGGTGACAGTTTTTTGCTCCTCTTAATATGTTTTTTTTTAATTTGAGGTATACATTTAATTTGAGAAATTACATCCAGTTCATAAAACCAGACTGCACGGTAGGAAGGCTGATGATAGGGTCCAGAAGACAAGACAGCAGGATGGAAGAGGCCACAGTTGCCATCCTGACCTTCCCAATGCTGAAGAAATATGATGTGGAAGGTGAGAAACATCCCTCTCCTGCCCCCCACCTAATAACTCCTCTAAGTGATTTCTAGGATTAAGAGGCCAACTTGGAATTCTGCAGAAGTTTAGCACTAATTAGCACTGCTGCCATCTCCAAGGCTTCCCCCCAAAGAGTAGCATAGTCAGCAGAAAGAAGCAGGTTGTAGAACTGGGTTCATATCTCCCCTTCAGTGCCTTCTATAGCACAGCTCTGCCACTGTGTCAAAGATGGTGATGCTTGACATAAGAGAAACCTTCAAGCACAGATGTCTCCTACAGGAGCTGTAGACAACTGTTGCCAGGCAAGACTCCCACTCTCAGTATGGGACATTAAAATAAAGGGTTCATTGGGGAGAAAGGCATATCCCGATCCATCCTATATCCTCCACTACTACTTCCCCCCGCATCCCTAATCAGCGCCTTTCTTGCCTCCAGCTCCACCCCGTGTCAGCGTAGGATAGATCGGGCACTATCTCTGCCTGCCAGATTCCAAAATTGCTCCCTGGACATGCTCCCTCCTCAGCACAAATTTCAGTTGAAGAAACCTGAAAATCCAGTCCCTCTACCCATGTGGTGCTCGCAGCGAGGAAGAAAAGGAAGCAGGGATATGAGGGGTAGTGAGCAGTGTCTTTCCCAGCTGCACTCCTCTGAGTTCAGACTCAGACAGCAACCTATCTTTGGATCAGTAGCCACTACTGTCAGACTGATAAATCATAGATGGTTCATCAAACTTAATTATGCAGGGGAAGCTGAGAGTAAATAAAGGAAAGCAGGGGTATTGATGGAAGTGAGGGATGATAAACTGGTAAGGCCAGTGCATCAAACATCCTGAGGATGATCAACTACAGGGACTGCCTGGGGAGTAGGGCTCCCTGACTGTCTCCTACAAAGAGCGGGAGGAGTTTTAACTTTTCCTCTGGGGTCAGCATAGTTAGTAAGTAAGTTTAAAAACAGTTATATATCACCAACATTGAATGATACAAGAATCAGTATGTATGTGAACATATGGGATCAGCAGTCTGGGGTTTCTAGGTGCCAATGTCATTTTTAGGGCTTGTTTACACTTAGAAGTTTACCAAAATAGCTATTCTGCAATGGTTGTTTCAGTGTAAGCCCCTGTGTGGATACTTATTCCAAAATAAGACTGCTCACACAGGGCTTGTGCCAATGTAACTATTACGGAGTAATTATTCCAGAATAGCAACTTCCATAAACTTTCAGGGCTTCAGATAGTAAGGGCCCATGAAAATCAGATATCTGATACAACCTTAACCATGATACCACTAACAAGTTTCCATAATACATCTCTGCCCTGAAGTTCTTACAATCAACATAGGAATCAAAGACAAGGGGCAGAAAATCACTTTGGGAAACAGAGGGTGAAGGTTCCTGGGTCTGCTTAGAAAGCTGAGTTTTAAAGGAAAGAGGGTGAGCTTCTGGCAGATGAAGACAAGATGTTCCAGCTATAGAAGATAAAAGTGATAGAAGGCACAAAACTAGGAATGGGGAAAGGAGACACAGGTTTGAAGAAGGCAAAAGGATGAGGAAACAGAGAGTGAATAAAAAGACAAAGATGGTAGGGGTTAAAGGCAATGTAGGGCCTTCTATGAAGAATATGCTCCTTTTATGTATTCAGACACAGGAAGCGAAGGAAGGATCACAGTAACATTAAGTCACAGGAAAGGAAGATGACTTTGGCAGCAGCATTTCAAACAGACTGGAAGGAGAAGAAACAAAAGAAAGAGAGGCCAGACAAGAGATTATAGCAATAAAGGCAGAAAGTGACCAGGATACGGACAAGGGTTTTAGCAGTCAATACAGGACAAATTTTAAAAGAAAGAAGCAACAGGTGTTAGCAAGAAAGACAACATGGGGCAGAGTAGAATAAAACATCATAGCAAGATTACAGGCTGAATCACAAGAAAGAGTGGAGTTATCAATGGAGACAGAAAAGAGAAATTAGGAGAAAAGATGAGAAAGTCTACTTACCAGTAACTAGTTTTGAGTAGACTATCAGTAAACATCTTCATTACTGGAATGCAGGGTGCATGGGCCAGCAAGAAGTTGAGATAGTGGCTGGACACCCAAGATGTCAGCATCAGCTAAGTATGCTAGAGTGGATAGGGGGTGTGGAAGTGTCATGAGTATATAGGGCTACGGGGTGATAATGAATGTATAAGTGGTGATGAAGTAAAAAAGAGGAAAGTATACAGAAGAAGCGAAAACAGAGAACTGAAGGACAATGGCAGACAGAAAGAGGGGAGTATGAAAAACTGTTCAAAGGAACCTGAGTTGTCAGCAACTCTAACCAATTGTATGGCACTCCAAATATTCAATACAGCATCCAAGGGCAAGATAGGGAAGAAAAAGAAAAAAAAATATCACAAAAATCAGGTGGATTAAGTCATCAACCATGTCAAAGGCAGCAAAAATGAATCATAAGAGAACACTCTATATGACCCAGCCCCTTACCCCTTATTCTCCACAATATCAACATATCCAAGGCCCCATGACCCAAAACATTCCCCCATCTGCTTCTAACAGGGCACAAAACACACACTCCCCACATACACTTCATCATCCATCACCCTGCATCAGAAGGAGACACAACACTCCCTCTCGCCATGGGGCAGCTCCAGGTACACACTCTCTCCACACACATTCTTCCCATCACCCAGCTCACTACACATACAGGTAGTCAGTACACTTGGCTTTACTCGAAAGATCTCTCACCAGAGCAACCTCACTGACAGTAACACGGGGGGGGGGGGGGGGGCGCTAGTATAGCCAAGGTCTCCCAAAGTCTCTGGAATTTAACAGGATGTGGGTAACCTTACCCAGAGCAGGTCTAACTTACAGTGCTGATGTTAGTGCACATGGGATCCCTGTCCACACTCGTACTCCCACCAGCCAGAGGAGCTGCTCTAATCTTGCCAATAATGAGAATTTAAAAAAGAAAAGAACACGATGTAGACAAGCTCACACCCGCTGCCCATGGCCTGCATCCTGCACACCCAATACCACTGCAACCGGCTCCACTTCCCGCTCATGATGTGCCGCCGCAGGCCAGGGCCTCCCCCACCCCAGGCCCCGGCCCCGGCCCCGGCCCGCCCCTCCCCGCACAGGCCCCAGGTCTCCCCCTCCCCCCACAGGCCCCGGCCCGCCCCTCCCCCCACAGGCCCCAGGTCTCCCCCGCAGGGCCAGGCCACAGCCTCGCTCTCGAGCCCAGCCTGGCCCGCTCCTTCCACCGCCAGCAGGCAAGTCCGACCTAGCCCCAGCCTCCCCGCACGCCTCGCCCAGCCTGGCCTCACCTGGCGGCGGCTCCGGCAGGGCCTGGGCAGCGGGAGGCGAACAGCTCCGCAGCGCGCAAGACAAGCCGCTCGCTGCGCCGCCTGCACACGCCCCCGCTCCGCCCACCGAGCCCCATTGGTTACTTTGCACACGTGGCCGGCGCCCCATTGGAGCAACAGCCAGTCCGTCAATCGTACCCCCGGGGCGGGCGCTCGCGGCGGGCGGGCGCGGGGCGGCCGAGGCCGGCGGCGGGAGGGGGGAGAGCGGGCCTGGCGCGAGGAGGGGCGGAGCTGGGCAGGGCGCGGAATCACCTGGGCTGCCGCCGCGGTGGCCCACGGGCCCCGTTTCTCGGCGCGGGCTCTGTGTCCGGGCGCGGGAGCTGGGGGAAGGCCCCGTCCCCCGTCCCGGCCGCCTGCTCGGTTCGTCCACGTAGCCAAAAGCGGCTTCCAGCCCTTGGGGAGCGTGTCCAGGGGCCCGCGGGCCGCGAGCCTCGGCCCGGCTTTCTGCGGCCGGGCTGGGGGAGCAGAGGGGGTACGTGTGTGCTCGGAGAGCGGCGCTCCGGCCGCGGGTTTGATTCTGAGGGGAAGGAAACTCTGTCCACTGAGTGAAGAAGAGAGGGTCCGCTCGCCAAGCGGGTGTCCGTGCGGTCACAGGCGGCCCAGGTACGGCTGTCAGCCGAAAGGCGAATTTTCCTTCGGAATCTGTAGGTTAAAGAAATGGGGAAACGGGGGGACGAATGAAAGGAGAAAAGAAAAGCCAGGCTCCAAATACAGGAGTAAAAGGCTCACAGGGGCAGAAGGCTTGAGAATGACCGTTTGGGCAGGTTTCAGAGTAGCAGCGTGTGAGTCTCTATCCGCGAAAAGAAAAGGAGGACTTGTGGCACCTTAGAGTCCACGGCATGCACCGGATGGAGTGAGCTGTAGCCCACGGACGCTCATGCTCAAATAAATTTGTTAGTCTCTAAGGTGCCTCAAGTCCTCCTGTTCTTTTTTTAGTGTGGACAATGGATACTGATGTTCACCCTTCCTCTGCTCCCAAGCATTTTTGGGCAAAGCAAAATCATGGGCACCCTAAGCACTCTTTCACAGAACCTGGCAAGTAGGAGTCTTTCTGCCTTTCAGGCCCCTGTTTGGCCTGGCCCCAATTCTACTTGCAGAGATGGAACAAGACTCTTAACGCTCCCTGGCTACAAATGTTCAGAGCAATAGGGTCGTAAGGGTGAAAAGCAAGAAGCTGGAATCGTTGAAAAACTCTGGCTGTATTCCCTGATATCAAAGGACATGACTGGGTGAAATGATCCCTTTGTGTGTGGGGCCAATATCAAAACACAGGACACAAAGATAAACAGATTGTTACAATAAAAGTCAATGTTTTTGCCCTGGTATGTCTACGGTGAACATGAGACTTGCTATACCCCAGAAACTCAGCTGGCCTGCTCTCCCATGTGGGCTTAGAGCACTTTCTGCAGTGAGCTTAAGGGGCATAACCATTCAGGATTTTTATTCTCCTAAATCCCTCCATCCTCCTTAATACAATTTGGAGAAAACAGTTATCTTGGATACCTGCACATTTCATATAGTTAGAGGCAGTTGGCGCTTTGAATTTGTGGTTAGCCCCAGTGCACAGAATCTGTGAGGAGTCCTGGTGTCTTAAAATGTCGCCGATGCTACAGGAAAGAAATGTATTTTTTTAATCAATCCAGTGTCATTCAGTGGTATACCTCCTACAAGAAAGGAAATTCCGTGCATGACAAATGTAATTTTAAGTCTTCAGGACTGTAGATAATCTAATATACTTGGCAAGGTTCAATGTGGCACACATTGGTCAGACTCTAAACAAAGGATGCCAGAAAATGACTAGTATTTCACATAATGTGAATTTTTTTCTCTTTCATACATAAGACATGTAACCTCAAATTCATGATTCTGTATTACTGATGTAAATAATTTACAACTGTAAATATGAGTTAATGCAAAATTTGTGCTGAATGAAGGTAAACTTTGATCTAAAGAGAAGGATGTAAATTTAAAATATACTGACATAATCACATATATAGGCATATGTGTGACATACTGGTATATACATATGTGGAATTACTTTATGCACTTAGGTGATTATTATTTACCCTATTATTCTGGAACATCTGAACAATCAGATGCGGAAAGTGCACAGATAATTTATTCAAGCCGTCTTGAATTTTAAGAAATTCAAGTTTTTTCTTGTGTCAAATGCTTTGTGTAATACATGCCCAACATTTTTTGAGTAATGTTACCCCGCTTTACAGTCTAGGTGCCCACTGAATCCCATTCAACTGTTCAAACTGTAATGGGCCACTCTTTAATCTCCATGCTCAGCACTATAAGAAACTGATGTGTGGGGCAGCCCAATCTCTGTAACAGGATGGAGAACACACTATCAAAGAGAAAGTGAGGGGAAATAACATCATGTCAGAGTTTGGCAAAGAGACTACTTATTGATGGAGGAGAGAGAGAGCACCGCCTGTCCTTTTTTTCTCCTCTATGATTGCCATATGTACATTGAGCCAATGAGACTCAACATTCTGTAAATTCCAACCTGTTAGGTCCTGAAATACCTTCCAAAGCTCTGTAAAAGATGCTAAAGATGTTGGGACATCTGTCATTGCCTTCTTTCATTATGTGCCAACTACAGTGTCACAATTTTGTCACTCACAAGCACGACAATCTTCTGGTATTCTTGGATTTTCTGGAATTATCCTGATTTTAATGGAGCAAACCCCCATGACTGAGAGCAGAAGGTTCACAGGTCTCTATAATCCTTTTGGGCCACTAAACTTTATCACATGGCAATGCTACTTTGAGTCTTGATGATGATTTTCATGTCATAATGGCACTTCATATCGCAATTATGTTATAATATAATATAACATGCTATTTCAGTGCAAAAAGCATTGTGTTGTGTAAAGGCGTGACTATGATTTGAAGCAATGCCACCATTTTACTGCACTGTGTTATGTTTTTTAAGAAAGTGTGATGCTGTTTTGAGGGAATGTTTTCATTTTGTGTTGTGAAGTTCTGATGCCATATGATGACACGTCTGTGCAATGCCTTCGTGTTGCATTAGGATATGGCATTTTTTAAAATGTGATGCTAGTTTGTCACAATGCAATTACAGATTCCTAGTCTTTAAGGCCAAAGGGACCATCATGATCAACTAATCTGACATGCACATTACAGACCACAGAACCTCACCTCCTGAAATAGGCAATTAACCTCTGGCTGAGTTACTGAAGTCCTCAAATCTTGATTTAAAGACTTCAAATTACAGAGAATCCACCACGTACTGTAGTTCACACCAGCAAGTGACCCATGCCCCATGCTGCAGAGGAAGGCAAAAAAACCCAGAGTCTCTGACAGTCTGACACAGGGGAAAATTCCTTCATGATCCCAAATATGGCAATCAGTTAGACCTTGAACATGTGGGCGAGACCCACCTGCCAGACACCTGGGAAAGAATTCTCTGTAGTAACTCAGAGCCCTCCCCATTTAGTGTCCCATCTCCAGCCATTGGAGATAATAGCTAATAGCAGATGCAGATGGGCCATATGCCATTGTAGGCAACTTCATCAGACCATTCCCTCCATAAACTTACCAAGCTAAGTCTTGAAACAAATGAGGGTTTTGCCCACACTATTCCCCTTGGAAGACGATTCCAGAACTTTGCTCCTCTGATGGTTAGAAACCTTTGTCTAATTTCAAGCCTAAACTGGTTGATAGTCAGTTTATATCCATTTGTTATTGTGCCAGCATCGGCCCTTAATTTAAATAACTCCTCTCTTTTCCTTGTGTTTCTCCATCTGATGTATTTATAGAGAGCAATCATATATCCCCTCAGCGTTCCTATTGTTAGGCTAAACAAGGCCAAGCTCTTTTAATATTCTTTCATAAGGCAGGTTCTCCATTCTTCTGATTATCCTAGTAGTCCTTCTCTGCACCTGTTCTGAATTCATATTTCTTAAATATGGGATTCCAGAATTGCACACAATATTCCAGAATAAGTCTCACTTGTGCTTTGTACAATGGTAATACACTTCCCTATCGCTACTGAAAATACCTGGGCTAATGTGCATTTTTTGGATTGCATAAGCCTTTTCCACAGCCATATCAGCCTCACCCCGTCTTGTGATGATGCAATGTAGTGACATTTGGCACAACTCAAACATGTTGAATGATGTTATGTTAACCGTGGCGCCCCTCCCAGCATTTCCCTCCACCAGCTCTGCGATTGTCCCTCCCCCGGCCCCTAGGACATATGCCCGGGCGGCAGCAGGCTCCCCTCTGCCTGCCGCCTCGTCATCTCGCCCCCCCTCTGCCTCCACCACCATCACCAGCAGCCGAGGCCCTTTCCCCGCCTTGACCAGGAAGCACGGCGTCCGTTGCCTCCTGGTGCCCGCCTCGCCCCACGTGGAGACATACGTGCAGGCATTGGCGAAGGTGGTAGGACTCACGGCTATTGTGGCGGCCTCCAAGATGTATGGGAAGGTCGTTTTCTTCTTAGCCTCGGAGGATGCCGCCCAGGAGGCGGTAGAGAGGGGCCTGACAGTGGGGGGGGGGGTTTGTCCCCCTAGAACCGTTAGAAGACCTGGGCATTCGCCTCGTCCTTACCTCCGTTCCTCCCTTCTTACCCAATGCTGCCCTCTTACCCGCTCTTTCCACCCTGGGGAAACTTGTCTCTGTCATTAGCCCTCTCCCGTTGGGCTGCAAGGACCCCACCCTCCGTCACATTTTTTCGTTCCGCTGGCAAGTGCAGCTTCTACCACTGGCAGGGGCGCGTGACGGAGAGGCGCTTGAGGGGTCCTTTCTAGTCCCCTACGAGGGAGCCCGCTATCGGGTCTTTTATTCTACCGGAGAGGCTCGGTGCTACCTCTGCCGTTCAGCGGGGCATGTCCGCAGAGACTGCCCTTTGGCCCGGGGGGGAGGGGCACCCGAAACCCCCGAGACCCGGCAGGACATCGGCCCCGTCGCTGCCGACGCCCCTGGCTGCCCAGCACCTGAAACCAACCCTCCTACTCGACCCATCGCTGCTCCCGTCCGGGCCCAAGAGATATCTTCCCTACAATGCCCGGGCGAGCAAGGGGTTTCCACCCTTGATAGTATCAATCCAACAGAGCCCATGGAGGAGTGTGTGGCAAGGATATTATCGGGTATAGGAGAGGGCCCTCCCCAAGGAGAAGCCCCCGCCCCTCATGTTGCCCCACTGCTACCTCCCCGAACCCCTAAACCATCACCTCCGCCCCCCGACACGACCCCTGCTAACAAGCCCCCAGATGACGCTATGGAGGGCTGGACCCTAGTCCAGGGGAAGCGAGGCAAGCGGAAGGCTCGAGCTCCACTGCATCCACCTGACGCGGAAGCCCCCCGGAAGACCAGGAAAGGAGGCACTGCTATCGAGCCTCCCGCCACGGCCACGAGCGAGATCCATCCGCTGGTGTCGGGAGGTGAAGACGGACTGGCATTGGAGGGCAGAATCCCCCCTCCACGGGAGACCCTCCCCTCCGAGACTTTTGAGGACGCCCCTTCTGCCTGGACGCTACCTGAACCCCCCGCGGACCCCGAGGCGGCCGTTGAGGCGGGCCCTAGAGGAGAGGCCCCCGGGGTGGCAGGAGTTGGCCTCTCCCCCATGTATGCGGAGATTGAGGCCCTAGATTTGACCCCGGTCACCCAGGGAGGGGATGATATGCTGCCGGCTGGCCTCGAGCTGGGCAGCCTTACCCCAGCCTCCCTTTCCCCATGCTCCCACCCCCTAATTGCCTTCCCGGGTGAGCACCCTGCAGAAGGCGGTCCACCACCTGATGCCATGGCCGCTAAGACCACCATGGAGCCAGCACCTAGCATTATTGGGAGCCCCCTCCCTTACCCCTTAACCCTTGACTCTGCTCAGGAAGCACTTTCCTTTAGCTGCTTGCCTCCTGCATCCCAGAGCCTTACCCCTGCCCCTGCCCCCACCCCTGCCCCTGCCCAAGGTCCCTCCTCCTGCAATGTTAATGCCGCCCCTGGGGTTATTTCCTTTCCGCCTTTTGCAGATTCCCCCTAGGGAGCAGTCTTTGCACTTTCTAGCCGCGACCCATTAGGAGTGGCAATTTTTTCCCTGCCATCCCCCTCCACCCCAAGGCGTGAAATGAATTTAATAACCCCAGCCTGTCAGACGCCCCGTCGGTGGTCCGCACCCTGTCTACCTGCCTTAGCGGACCACGAGGCTGTATTAAGAGGCCCATCAGGGAATACCTCGGGAATTGTAACCCCACCCCCCCATGAGCTGCGGCATGCTCTACGGAAGTTCCTAGAGCACACCCGTGGCGCCCGCAATAGGGCACAGCTGGCTCTTCAGCTATGGGGGGACTTTGATCAAATCCTCCAGGCCACAAGGGCCCTTATAAAGGAGGGCAGGGGGCAAGGAAAGCGCGGTGCTGCGGCCTACAAGCGAGCCCGCAGCTTCCGACGCGATCTACTCACCCACGGGATGGGTCATGGGTTGCTGTGCAACCCGCTGGGGGCCCTGAACCCCCCCGCCAATACGAGGCCCCCACCCCCCCAGCCCTCCGCATGACGCCTCTTATTATTGCGACCCTGAATACCAGGGGCTGTAGGATGGCTCTCCGCAGGTCCCAAGTGCTCTCTTACCTTCGGGAAGGGAGGTACTCTGTAGTTTTCCTGCAGGAGACCCATACGGACCCGGCCGCCGAGGACAGGTGGTGGCTGGAGTGGGGGGACGGGGTATACTTTAGCCACTTTGCGACCTGGCAGGCTGGAGTGGCAACCCTGTTCTCCCCCAACCTACGGCCTGAGGTGCTAGGGGTCAATGAGGCCGTGCCGGGCCACGTGCTGCACCTTTGAGTCCGTATGGAGGGGCTCGTGGTTAATCTTGTTAACATTTATGCCCCGCAAATGAGCTCCAGGCGGCCACAATTTTATCAGCAGGTGTCCGACTTTCTCGGCACCCTGGATTCGCACGAGTGCCTGGTCCTGGGCGGGGACTTTAACACCACCCTCGAGGAACGGGACCGCTCAAGGGCCGAACCGAGTCCGGCCGCTGCGAATATTCTCCAAGGGATAGTTGACCATCACTCCCTAGTGGACGTCTGGCGTGACCATCACCCAGATGACACCTCCACGTTCACCTTTGTCCGGGTGGAGGCCCATCGGTCACACCACTCTCGGTTGGACCGTATTTATTTATCCCGTTTCCATCTTTCACAGGCCCACTCCTCCGCCATTCGGCCGGCCCCATTCTCCGATCATCATTTAGTCGCTGTAACGGTCTCCCTCCATGCAGAGAGACCGGGGCCGGCCTATTGGCACTTTAATAACAGCCTGTTGGAGGACGAGAGCTTTGTGATGTCCTTCCGGGAGTTTTGGCTGGCCTGGCGAGAGCAGTGGCGTGCCTTTCCCTCGGTGCGGCGATGGTGGGATCTCGGGAAGGTGCGCGCCAAGCTCTTCTGCCGTGACTACACTCGGGGCACCAGCCGACGGCGAAATGCGGCGATAGAGCAGTTGGAACGGGAGGTCTTAGAGATGGAGAGGCGCCTGGCTGCCGATCCCGAGGACCCATCCCTCTGCGGAGCGTGCTGGGAGAAGCGGGAGGAGCTCCGGGCCCTTGAGGACCACCGGACCCGAGGTGCCTTCGTTCGGTCCCGCATCCGCCTCCTTCGGGAGATGGACCGCGGCTCCCGCTTCTTCTATGCCCTGGAGAAAACGAGGGGGGCCAAGAAACACGTCACCTGCCTTCTTGCGGAAGACGGCACCCCCCTCACGGATCCGGCGGAGATGTGTGGGAGGGCCCGTGACTTCTACACAAGCCTTTTCTCCCCGGACCCGACCGATCCTGACGCTTGCGAGGTGCTCTGGGAGGAACTCCCCACGGTCAGCGTGGGCGACCGAGACCGACTAGAGCTGCCTCTCACCCTGGCCGAGTTCTCGGAAGCCCTCCGTCGCATGCCCACCAATAAATCTCCGGGCATGGACGGGCTGACCGTGGAGTTTTACCACGCGTTCTGGGACATTCTCGGCCCAGACCTAGTCACCGTCTGGGCTGAGTCCTTGCAGAGCGGGGTCCTCCCTCTGTCATGCAGGCGAGCGGTGCTCGCTTTGCTGCCGAAGAAGGGGGACCTCCGCGATCTATGAAACTGGCGTCCCGTCTCACTCCTTAGCACGGATTACAAAATCGTAGCGAAAGCAATCTCGCTGCGGCTAGGGTCCGTGATGGCGGACGTGGTCCACCCAGACCAGACCTATACTGTCCTGGGTCGCAGCATTTTCGACAACCTCTTTCTAGTCCGAGACCTTTTGGAACTCGGGCGGAGAGATGGTCTGTCGTTCGCCCTCCTGTCTCTTGATCAGGAGAAGGCGTTCGATAGAGTAGACCATGGGTACCTCCTGAGCACTGTACAGGCGTTTGGATTTGGACCTCAGTTTGTGAGTTTTCTCCGGGTGCTGTATGCCTCCGCGGAGTGTTTGGTTAGGCTCAACTGGACCCTGACTGAACCGGTCAGCTTCGGGCAAGGAGTGCGGGCCAGTTGTATGCTCTGGCGATCGAGCCTTTCCTCTGTCTCCTCCGCAGGAGGATGACAGGGTTGGTGCTGCGGGAGCCGGAGCTGCGGCTGGTCCTGTCGGCGTACGCCGATGACGTACTCCTCGTGGTCCAGGACCCGGGCGACTTGGCGCGAGTGGAGGCATGCCAAGCCATCTATTCGGCAGCCTCCTCCGCCCGAGTCAACTGGGTCAAGAGCTCTGGCTTGGCGGTGGGGGACTGGCGGCAGGTAAGCTCCCTCCCACCCGCACTTCAGACCATCCGGTGGAGTGCGGGTCCACTGCTCTATCTCGGCGTTTACCTTTCCGCCACGCATCCTTCCCCGCCGGAGAACTGGCAAAATTTAGAGGGCGGGGTGATAGAGCGGATCCGGAGATGGACGAGGCTACTCCGATGTCTCTCCCTCCGAGGGAGAGCACTGGTGCTTAACCAACTAGTCCTGTCCACGCTCTGGTACCGGCTCAACACCCTGGCCCCGGCCCCGGGTTTCCTGACCCACCTTCGGAGATTGATTCTGGAGTTCTTCTGGTCAGGAATGCACTGGGCCCCTGTTGGAGTTCTTCATCTACCCCTGAAGGAAGGAGGGCAGGGCCTGAAGTGTCTGTACACTCAGGTCCGCGTTTTCCGCCTCCAGGCCCTGCAGAGGCTCTTCGATAGTGCACGTAGTTCCGCGTGGAGCATACTGGCGCACACCTTCCTGCACCATTTCCAAGGGCTTCGATATGACCGGCAGCTCTTTTATCTTTCTCCGAGGGGTTTTCCGCGAGACCTCTCCGGGCTGCCGGTCTTCTACCAGGACCTCCTCCGGACCTGGAAATTGTTTCTAACAACCAGGTCCGTGGCGGCCACCGTGGGAGCAGATCTCCTCACGGAGCCCCTGCTACACAACCCCCAGCTCCGTGTGCAGGTGGCGGAGTCCCGCTCGGAACGCCAGAGGTTGGTCCTGGCGGAAGTCACGAGGGTCGGAGACCTCCTGGACTACGATTGGAGAGACTGGCTGGATCCCCTGACGCTCGCTCGGCGCATGGGGCTCTCCAGCCTCCGTACCCCCCGGCGCGCACTTCAGGAGGTGAAGGCCGCCTTGACCCCCGCTGCTCGGGCTTATGTTAGCCGAGCCTTGTGCGAGGGCGCACCCCGCCCATCCCCTACCCCAGGCCCGCCGGACCTTTCCATTGGACCCCCACCCCGTAGATCCCAACAAACCCCTCACCCTTTCACTGCAAGCCGGCTGCACGAACTGCAGCCGGTTAGCTTTCAAATTGCTTCACGGAAATACTTATATACACTTACGCTTCACACCCTTCACGCCCACACCCTGGTGTCCCGCCCCAATACAAAGTGGCGGGATCTCCTGCCACCTTTGGAGGGTGAGCAACCTTGGTGGGCCAGCCTGTATTCCACCTTGGTCCCAAGGCCCGTCGGGGACATCAGTTGGCGGCTCCTTCACGGAGCTGTGAGCACGGGCGTGTTCTTGACACGGTTTACCCCCATTCCGGACACTTGTCCTTTTTGTAATGTGAGGGAAACCCTGGCGCACGTGTATTTAGAGTGTGCCAGATTGCAGCCCCTTTTCCGGCTCCTCACAAATATTCTATTACGCTTCTGGCTTCATTTTCCCCCCCACCTTTTTATCTATACACTTCCCATCCGTGGCCCCACAAAGTCGCGGGATCTTCTGGTCAACCTCCTCCTAGCTTTGGCTAAAACAGCCATTTATAAAACCAGAGAGAGGAGGTTGGCCCATGAAACGTCCTGCGATTGTGGGGCCGTTTTCCAATCCTCAGTACATTCACGTATCCGGGCAGAGTTCCTCTGGGCGGCGTCCACCGACTCCCTTGAAGCATTCGAGGAGCGGTGGGCACTGTCTGGGGTTCTCCGGTTCCCTCCGTCTGACCCTTTGATTGAGGGGAAGAGCGAGAGACCCCAGCCCCAGCTGTTGCCGCTGTGGATACCATCATTCCTGTCATCTAGGAGGGGTCCTATAATACATGGGTGTCTACCCCCCCCCCCAAACCGCCCACCCCGCAGCCGTGCCCATCTTACCGGGCACTCTCAGGAGAGGGAGGATCGGTGACACTGGGCGCGGCACTGGGTAACTCGAGGGGGTGGAAGACCACGAGTGTCGAGGAAGCCCCCCCGCTCTAGGCCACCAGGTAACTCAGGAGGGTGGAAGACCACGAGTGTCGAGGAAGCCCCCCCGCTCTGGGCCCAGGCTAGCCTGAACACTTCTCCCTCCTGAAAGCTGCTGTGTTATACCTTCTGATTGCGTTGTTTTGTTGCATAGTTGTTTTGTTTCCTTTGGTAATTTTGTAAGCGTTACCAATAAACTTTCTTTCTGTTTCAAAAAAACCTTCCCTGTTACCTTACCCATGGAAAAGGGACCTACTTAGCCTGCTCTCCTGCTGCTGCCCTCTGGCCTGGGCTTTCCTTGCTTTTTGCACCTGCTTTTGGCTCCCCCCCTACTGGGCCAGTCGCTCTCCCCCCTTTCTTTGCTTTTTATTGTTTTTTTTTCTTTCTCCGCTGTTGCTAGAGTGCTGGCCGGCTGCCGGCCAGCTTTTAGCCTCCCCCCCCCTCCCCGCCCGCCCTCGGACGCTGCTGCCGCTCCAGCTGAAACCAAACCCCTCCCCCCCGCCCCGAGAGAGGGGGGCCTGCCGGCCCGCTTCCCCAGAAGGGGGGAGTGGAAGGACCCAGCCCCCAGACCCAGCTGCTTGCTGTTTGTCTGTGGACCCGTCTCTGGCTGAGAGATTTCTTATCATCCGCTCCAGCATACCTGGAATGCAAAAAAGAAAGCCCGGAACAGACAGAGAAACAGCCGTCTACCGGAGGAACACCGCACAGGGAATCTACAAATCGCCGTGGAGGGGGCCCAAGACTGAGTAACTTTCGAACTGTGCTCTCGTGTGGGGGGAGGCCTTGACTGTGTCGTGACTGTGTCTGAAGGGACACAGGGGGTGTGGCACGGAGCTGCCCCCCGATCCACCTGTGTCCTCCCAACCCCCACACCACAATTCTCATCACTGCCCCCTCCATTGTAATTGCTGGCTGTTTAACATCTGCCTCTGGACTTAGCTGCTCACCCTGATTTCACCGTGTGGGCCAGAAGCACCAGCCAACCAAACAGGACTCTCTGGACAAGCGTACGGTGGTTCATGTGCCCCCCCCCCCGAACTGCCCATCCCTCAGCCTGTCCCTTTTCACATGACCCCAACTCCTGTTAACCACCTGCCACCGCCCCCACTGGGGCATCGGCAATGGAGGGCACCGGGATGACCTCCGCCGCTGCCATGCCCACCGCCTCCCCAGACTCTAGGGGAGCCCCCCCAGCTGGTGGGAAAGGCCAGGGCAAGAAGAAGGGGAAGGGCCCCGCTAAAACCACCAGGCCCTCTATGGTAGGGGCCACCCCCACTGCTGCGGCCCCGCCACTGACCACGGTGTCCCTCCCCGCTGCCTGCTTCACCAGCTCTGCGGGTGTCCCTCCCTCACCCCCCAGGACGTATGCCTGGGTGGCGGCAGCCCCCCCACCTGCCGCCTCATCATCTCTCCCACCCACCGCCTCCGCCACCATCAACAGCGGCCGGGGCCCCTTCCCCACCATGACAAGGAAGCATGGTGTCTGATGCCTCCTGGTGCCCACCTCACCCCACGTGGAGACCTACGTGTGGGCGTTGGCGAGGGTGGTGGGGCCCTCAGCCATTGTAGCGGCCTCCAAAATCTATGGGAAGGTCGTTGTCTTCTTAGCATTGGAGGCTGCCGCCCAGGAGGCGGTGGAGAGGGGCCTGGCGGTGGGGGGGTGTTTGTCCCCCTAGAGCCACTAGAGGACCTGGGCATCCGCCTGGTCCTGACCTCTGTCCTTCCTTTTCTCCCCAATGCTGCCCTGTTACCCGCCCTTTCCACCCTGGGGAAACCTGTTTCTGTCATCAGCCCTCTCCCGTTAGGCTGCAAGGACCCCACCCTCCGTCACATCTTTTCCTTCCGCCGGCAAGTGCAGCTTCTACTGCCATCAGCGGCACGTGACGGAGAGGCACTCGAGGGGTCCTTCCTAGTCCCCCACCAGGGGGCCTGTTACCGGGTGTATTTCCACGGGGGAAGCCTGGTGCTACCTCTACCAGGCATCAGGGCATGTCTGGAGGGACTGCCCCTTAGCCCGGCAAGGAGGGGCACCTGGTATCCCCGAGACTCGGCAGGACATCGGCCCCGTCATTGCCGATGCCCCTGGCCGCCCGATACCCGAACCCGCCCCCCCTCCTCTTTCGACCACCACTTCTCCCGCTCAGGCCCAAGGGGCACCTCCTCTACAATGCCCAGACGAGCGGGAGAGCCGCGCCCTTGCTGCTGACAATCTGGCGGGGCCTATGGAGGAGGGTGTGGCAGAGATACCATCAGGCATGGGAGAAAGCCTGCCCCAGGGAGAATCCTCCCTCCCTTATGCCACCCCACCATCCCTCCCCCAAGTCTCTGAGCCATCGCCTTTACCTCCTGATACGACCCCTGATAACCAGCCCCCAGATGATGCCATGGAGGGCTGGGCCCTAGTCCAGGGGAAGCCAGGCAACCGGAAGGCTCGAGCTCCGCCTCATCTACCCGAGGCAGAGGCCCACCGGAAGACCACGAAGGGGGGCACCGATGCCGAACCTTCCGCTTTGCCCACGAGTGCGTCCCATCCACCGGTGTCAGCCAGGAAAGATGTGATAGCACCGGAAGGTAGTGTCTCCCCTCCACGGGAGACCCTCCCCTCTGAGACCCTCGAGGAAGCCCTTTCTGTCCTGACACTACCCGAAGTCTCCGTGAACCCCGAGGCAACCATCTTGGCGGGTGCCAGCGGGGAGAACCCCAGGGCAACGGAAAGTGTCCTCTCCTCCATGTTTGAGGAGATCAAGGCCCTAGATCTGACCCCAGTCGCCCAGGGGGAGGACGACCTTTTACCAGCAAACCTCAATTTGGGCAACCTCACTCCACCCCTCTTTTCCCCATGCTCCCTCCCCCTAACTGCTGCTTCTGCTCCCACCTCTGAGGAGCCCCTGGACTCCTCCACCGACCCGGCCACTGATGGCACCCCGCTGACGACCACCGAGTCTGCTCAGGTGACAGCCGGCACCACGCGGCCGGGACACAAGCCGCCAGGGGCACCCCCCGTTGGTGCAGAGCAATCGATTTCCTTCCCGGGCAGGGGCCCAACAGAAGATAATCCACCTCCTGATGCTGTGACTGCTAAATCCACCATAGAATCATAGAATCATAGAATATCAGGGTTGGAAGGGACCTCAGGAGGTCATCTAGTTCAACCCCCTGCTCAAAGCAGGACCAATCCCCAATTAAATCATCCCAGCCAGGGCTTTGTCAAGCCTGACCTTAAAAACTTCTAAGGAAGGAGATTCTACCACCTCCCTAGGTAACGCATTCCAGTGTTTCACCACCCTCCTAGTGAAAAAGTTTTTCCTAATATCCAAACTAAAACTCCCCCACTGCAACTTGAGACCATTACTCCTTGTCCTGTCCTCTTCTACCACTGAGAATAGTCTAGAAGCATCCTCTCTGGAACCACCTCTCAGGTAGTTGAAAGCAGCTATCAAATCCCCCCTCATTCTTCTCTTCTGCAGACTAAACAATCCCAGTTCCCTCAGCCTCTCCTCATAAGTCATGTGTTCCAGACCCCTAATCATTTTTGTTGCCCTTCGCTGGACTCTTTCCAATTTATCCACATCTTTCTTGTAGTGTGGGGCCCAAAACTGGACACAGTACTCCAGATGAGGCCTCACCAATGTGGAATAGAGGGGGACGATCACGTCCCTCGATCTGCTCGCTATGCCCCTACTTATACATCCCAAAATGCCATTGGCCTTCTTGGCAACAAGGGCACACTGCTGACTCATATCCAGCTTCTCGTCCACTGTCACCCCTAGGTCCTTTTCCGCAGAACTGCTGCCTAGCCATTCGGTCCCTAGTCTGTAGCAGTGCATTGGGTTCTTCCGTCCTAAGTGCAGGACCCTGCACTTATCCTTATTGAACCTCATCAGATTTCTTTTGGCCCAATCCTCCAATTTGTCTAGTTCCTCTGTATCCTATCCCTGCCCTCCAGCGTATCTACCACTCCTCCTAGTTTAGTATCATCCACAAATTTGCTGAGAGTGCAATCCACACCATCCTCCAGATCATTTATGAAGATATTGAACAAAATCGGCCCCAGGACCGACCCCTGGGGCACTCCACTTGACACCAGCTGCCAACTAGACATGGAGCCATTGATCACTACCCGTTGAGCCCGACAATCTAGCCAACTTTCTACCCACCTTATAGTGCATTCATCCAGCCCATACGTCTTTAACTTGCTGACAAGAATACTGTGGGAGACCGTGTCAAAAGCTTTACTGAAGTCAAGAAACAATACATCCACTGCTTTCCCTTCATCCACAGAACCAGTTATCTCATCACAGAAGGCGATTAGATTAGTCAGGCATGACCTTCCCTTCGTGAATCCATGCTGACTGTTCCTGATCACTTTCCTCTCATGTAAGTGCTTCAGGATTAATTCTTTGAGGACCTCCTTCATGATTTTTCCAGGGACTGAGGTGAGGCTGACTGTCCTGTAGTTCCCAGGATCCTCCTTCTTCCCTTTTTTAAAGATTGGCACTACATTAGCCTTTTTCCAGTCATCTGGGACTTCCCCCGTTCGCCACGAGTTTTCAAAGATAATGGCCAATGGCTCTGCAATCACAGCCGCCAATTCCTTTAGCACGCTCGGATGCAACTGGTCTGGCCCCATGGACTTGTGCACGTCCAGCTTTTCTAAATAGTCCCTAACCACCTCTTTCTCCACAGAGGGCTGGCCATCTACTCCCCATGCTGTGATGCGCAGCGCAGCAGTCTGGGAGCTGACCTTGTTAGTGAAGACAGAGGCAAAAAAAGCATTGAGTACATTAGCTTTTTCCACATCCTCTATCACTAGGTTGCCTCCCTCGTTCAGTAAGGAGCCCACACTTTCCTTGGCTTTCTTCTTGTTGCCAACATACCTGAAAAACCCTTCTTGTTACTCTTGACATCTCTTGCTAGCTGCAGCTCCAGGTGCGATTTGGCCCTCCTGATTTCATTCCTACATGCCCGAGCAATATTTTTATACTCTTCCCTGGTCATGTGTCCATCTTCCACTTCTTGTAAGCTTCTTTTTTATGTTTAAGATCCGCTAGGATTTCACCGTTAAGCCAAGCTGGTCGCCTGCCATATTTACTATTATTTCAACACATCGGGATGGTTTGTCCCTGTAACCTCAACAGGGATTCCTTGAAATACAGCCAGCTCTCCTGGACTTCTTTCCCCTTCATGTTAGTCCCCCAGGGGATCCTACCCATCCGTTCCCTGAGGGAGTCGAAGTCTGCTTTCCTGAAGTCCAGGGTCCGTATCCTGCTGCTTACCTTTCTTCCCTGTGTCAGGATCCTGAACTCAACCAACTCATGGTCACTGCCTCCCAAATTCCCATCCACTTTTGCTTCCCCCACTGATTCTTCCCAGCACCATAGAGCCCGCGCCTGGTATCACTGAGAGCTCCCTCCCCACCCCCTTAACCTTCGAGCCTGATCGGGAGGTGCCACCATCCAGCTGCTTGCCTCCCGAAACCCAGAACCTTGCCCCTGCCCATGCCCCAGCCCCTACCCCTATCCAGTCTACCTCCTGCGATGTTATCGCCGCCCCCGGGGCTGTCTCCTTCCCTTTCCCAACCGATGATCCCCAGGGAGTGGCCTTTGCGTTCTGCCCTGACCCATTAGGGGCTCCTTTTTTCCCTCCACCGCCCCCTATCGCCCCAGGGCTTGAGGCGGGCCTAAAAGCTCCAGCCCATCAGTCACCCCGTCGGGGGTCCACACCCTGCTTGTCCGTTTTAGTGGGACACGGGGCTGCACCAAGGGCCCCGCCGGGGAACAACCGAGAAACCATAACCCCACCCCCCATGAGCTGCGAGGAGAGCTGTGGAAATTTTTAGAGGATGTCCGTGGCTCCCGCAGCAAGGTTATAGCTTGCTCTCTAGCGATGGGGGGATTTATTTCAAATCCTCCGGGCCACAAGGGCCCTCATGGGGGACGGTAAAGGGACAGGGAAGCAGGATGCCGCGGCCTACTGGCAGGTCTGCATCTTCCGTGACCAATTATTCACCTACGGGATGGGTCAAAGACTGTTGCACGGCCCGCTGGGGGATGCGAGCATCCCTGCCAGTGAGGACCACCCCCCCGGCCCTCCCCATGACACCTCTCACCATCGCAACGTTGAACACCTGGGGTTGTAGGATGGCTCTCCGCAGGTCCCAGGTGCTCTCCTTCCTTCGGGAGGGAGGGTACTCTGTGATTTTCCTGCAGGAGACCCATATGGATCCGACCGCCGAAGATAGTTGGCAACTGGAACAGGGTCTACTTTAGCCATTCCACGATTCGGCAGGCTGGAGTGGTGACCCTGTTCTCCGCCGACCTACGGCCCGAGGTGCTAGGGGTCGCCGAGGCTGTGCAGGGTTGCCTGCTGCATCTCCAGGTCCGTATAGAGGGGCTCGTGGTTAACCTCGTTAACGTCTATGCCCCGACATCGGGCCCGGAGCGGCTACAATTCTATCAGCAGGCGTCCGCCTTCCTCAGCACCTTAGATTCTAAAAAGTGCCTGGTCCTGGGAGGGGATTTTAATACCACCCTTGAAGAGCGAGACCGCTCGGGGACTGAGCAGTGCCCGGCCACCGCGGACACCCTCCAGGAGATAGTTGAACACCACTCCCTAGTGGACATCTGGCGTGACAACCACCCGGATGACACTTCCACGTTCACCTTTGTCCAGGTGGAAGCCCATCGGTCGAGCCACTCCTGGTTGGACTGCATTTATTTATCACGCTTCCGTCTCTCACGAGCCCACTCCTCCAGCATTCGGCTGGCCCCATTTTCTGACCATCACCTAGCCACCGTGACAGCCTCCCTCTGTGTGGAGAAGCCAGGGCCAGCCTATTGGCATTTTAAGAACAGCCTGTTGGAGGATGAGGGCTTCGTGATGTCCTTCCAGGAATTCTGGCTGGCCTGGCGAGGGCAGCAGCGTGCCTTTCCCTCGGCGCGGCAATGGTGGGACCTGGGGAAGGTGCGCGCCCGGCTTTTCTGCCACGACTACACCCGGGGCACCAGCCGACGGAGAAATACGGCAATAGAACAGTTGGAACAGGAGGTCTTAGAGCTGGAGAGGCGTCTGGCCGCCAGCCCCGAAGACCCGCTCCTCTGCGGAGTGTGCCGGGAGAAGCTGGAGGAGCTCCGGGCCCTCGAGGACCATCAGGCCCAGGGTGCCTTTGTTCGATCCCGCATCCGCCTCCTTTGGGAGATGGATCGCAGCTCCCGCTTCTTCTATGCCCTGGAGAAAAGGAGGGGGGGCCAAGAAACGCCACCTGCCTCCTGGCAGAAGATGGCACCCCCCTCATGGAACTGGTGGAGATGTGCGGGAGGTCCCGAGCCTTCTACGCAAGTCTTTTCTCCCCGGATCTGACCGACCCTAGCGCTTGCAGACTGCTTTGGGAGGAGCTCCCTACAGTCAGTGTGAGCGACTGAGGCCGGCTAGAGTTGCCTCTCACTCTGGCCGAGTGCTCGGAAGCCCTCCATCATATGCCCACTAATAAGTCTCCAGGTATGGACGGGCTGACCATGGAGTTCTACCGTGTGTTTTGGGATGTCCTCGGCCCAGACCTAGTCACCGTCTGGGCTGAGTCTCTGCAGAGCGGGGTCCTCCCTCTTTTGTGCAGGCGAGCCGTGCTCGCCTTATTGCCGAAGAAGGGGGACCTCCGCGATTTACGAAATTGGCGTCCCGTCTCGCTCCTCAGCACGGACTACAAAATCGTAGTGAAAGCAATCTCGCTGCGGCTAGGGTCTGTGCTGGCGGATGTGTTCCATCCAGATCAGACCTACACCGTCCCGGACCGCAGTATCTTTGATAACCTATTTCTGGTTCGGGACCTTTTGGAACTCGGGCGCAGAGACGGTCTGTCGTTCGCCCTCCTGTCCCTAAATCAAGAGAAGGCGTTCGATAGGGTGGACCACGGGTACCTCCTAAGCACTCTGCAGGCGTTTGGCTTCGGACCCCAGTTTGTGGGTTTTCTCTGGGCGCTGTATGCTTCCGAAGAGTGTCTGGTTAAGCTCAACTGGACCCTGACCGAATCGGTCAGCTTCGGGCGAGGAGTACAGCAGGGGTGCCGCCTCTTGGGCCAGCTGTTCGCTCTGGCGATTGAGCCCTTCCTCTGTCTCCTCCGCAGGAGGTTGACATGGTTGGTGCTGCGGGAGCTGGAGCTGCGGCTGGTCCTGTTGGCATACGCTGATGACATGCTCCTCGTGATCCAGGACCCCGGCGACTTGGTGTGGGTGGAGGCTTGCCAGGCCATCTATTCGGCAGCCCCCTCCGCCCGAGTCAACTGGGTTTAGAGCTCTGGCTTGGCGGTAGGAAACTGGCGGCAGGCGAGCTCCCTCCCACCCGCGCTTCAGACCATCCGGTGGAGCACAGGTCCGCTGCTCTCCCTGGGCGTTTACCTTTCTGCCACGCATCCCTCTCCGCCGGAGAACTGGCAAAATTTAGAGGGTGGGGTGATAGAGCGGCTCTGGAAATGGACGGGACTACTCCGATGTCTCTCCCTCCGAGGGAGAGCGCTGGTGCTTAATCAACTAGTCCTGTCCATGGTCTGGTACCGGCTCAACACCCTGCTCCTGGCCCCGGCCCTGGCCCCGGGTTTCCTGACCAACCTCCAGACATCGATTCTGGGGTTCTTTTGGTCAGGAACGCACTGGGCCCCTGTAGGGGTTCTTCATCTACCCCTGAAGGAAGGAGGACAAGGCCTGAAGTGTCCACACACTCATGTCCGTGTCTTCCACTTCCAGGCCCTACAGAGGCTCCTCTATGGTGCAGGCAGTTCAGCATGGCGCACGCTGGCACCGCATCCAAGGGCTCCGATATGACCGGCAGCTCTTTTATCTCCGTCCAGGAGGTCTTCCGCGAGACCTCTCCGGGCTGCCGGTCTTCTACCAGGACCTCCTCCGGACTTGGAAACTGTTTTTAATGACCAGATCCTTGGCGGCCACCAAGGGGATACATCTCCTCACGGAGCCCCTGCTACACAACCCCCAGCTCCGTGTGCAGGTGGTGGAGTCCCGCTCGGTGCGCGAGAGCTTGATCCTGGCAGAAGTCACAAGAGTCGGAGACCTCCTGGACTACGACTGGGGAGATTGGCTGGATCCCCTGATGCTCGCCTGGCGCATGGGGCTCTCCAGACCTCCTACTTCCCGGAGCATACTTCAGGAGGTGAAGGCCGCTTTGCCGCCCGCTGCTCGAGCTTTCCTCAACCGGGTCCTGCTCAAGGGCACGCCCCGCCCACCCTCTACCCCAGGCCTGCCGGACTTTTTAATTGGACCCCTACCCCGCAGATCCAATCGACCCCCTCACCTCTTCACTGCGAGCTGGCTGCATGAACTGCAGCCAGTATGCTTCCAAACCGCGCCAAGGAATCATCTATACACTCTCGTGCTCCACACCCTTCATGCTCTCACCCTAGTGTCCTGCCCCGACACAAAGTGGCGAGACCTTCTGCCACCTTTGGGGGGTGAGCAGCCCCGGCGGGCCAGCCTATATTCCACCTTGGTTCCGAGGCCCGTCGGAGACATCAATTGGTGGCTCCTTCACGGAGCTGTGAGCACGGGCACGTACTTGGCACGTTTCACCCCCATCCCAGATACTTGTCCCTTTTGTGGTGTGAGAGAAATCCTGGTGCACGTATATTTGGAGTGTGCCAGGCTGCAGCCCCTGTTCCAGCTCCTCACAAATCTCCTATTACATTTTTGGTTGCATTTTTCCCCTCACCTTTTTATTTATGCACTCCCCATCCGTGGCCTCACAAAGTCACGGGATCTCCTAGTTAACCTCCTCCTGGCCCTGGCTAAAACGGCCATCTATAAAACTAGAGAGAGGAGGTTGGCCAATGGAGTTTCCTGTGACTGTGGGGCCGTTTTCCAGTTCTCAGTCCGTTCACGTATCCGGGCGGAGTTCCTCTGGGCGGCGTCCACCAACTCCCTTGATGCTTTTGAGGAGCAGTGGGCGCTGTCCAAGGTTCTCTGCTCGGTGTCCCCGTTCGGGTCCCTTTGTCTGACTCTTTGATTGGGGGAGAGAGTAAGAGACCCCAGCCCCAGCCATCGCTGCTGTGGACACCAGCACCTTAGAGGGGTCCTTTCACACGTGGGTGCACGTGCCCCCCCCCCCGCATTGTCCACCCCACATCCTGCCCGTCTTGTTGGGTGCTTTCAGAGAAGGGAATTGTTGGTGACACTCGGGCGTGGCGCCAGGTAACTCGAGGGGGTGGAAGACCACGAGAGTCGAGGAAGCCCTCCACTCTGGGCCCAGGCAAGCTTGAACACTTTCCTCCTCTGAAGCTAATGAGAAAACAATTGTGATTGGTTGCTGTGTTACACATTGTATATGCTGCTGTTTTTACTTTGTAAGTGTGTTATGCAAATAAAAACATCTTTTGCTTAAAAAAAAAATTACTCTCCTGTAGGCCTCTGGCCTGGAGGAAGAAGGAGGGAGAGGGCTGTTGCTCCTTCTGCTGCTCGTACTGCTGCTGCTAGGCCCTGGGCTCTCTCTGCTGCCATTCCTGCTCCAGCTGCTCCCCTGGCTAGGCCAGACACCACCCCCCTTCTCTGCTGCTACCTAGTTGCTGGCTGGCTGCTGGACCCCCCCCACCCCACCCCACCCTCGGGTGCTGCTACTGCTCCAATTGCAGCCCCTTGTGGGGGGGACCTGCTGGCCTGCTCCCCAGAAGGGAGGAGTGAGGGATCCCAGCCCCAGCTGTTGTGGACACCACCACCACCACCTGAGAGGGGTCCTTTCTGCCTGCCTGGACCACCACCTGGAGTTCCTGGAGCTGCTGCTGCACAGGTTACTGCCTGGAGCTGCTGAAGCCCCGAGGAGGAGAAGAAGAGGACCATAGGATACAGAAGGACCTAGACAAATTGGAGGATTGGGCCAAAAGAAATCTGATGAGGTTCAATAAGGATAAGTGCAGGGTCCTGCACTTAGGACGGAAGAACCCAATGCACAGCTACAGACTAGGGACCGAATGGCTAGGCAGCAGTTCTGCGGAAAAGGACCTAGGGGTGACAGTGGACGAGAAGCTGGATATGAGTCAGCAGTGTGCCCTTGTTGCCAAGAAGGCCAATGGCATTTTGGGATGTATAAGTAGGGGCATAGCGAGCAGATCGAGGGACGTGATCGTTCCCCTCTATTCGACATTGGTGAGGCCTCATCTGGAGTACTGTGTCCAGTTTTGGGCCCCACACTTCAAGAAGGATGTGGATAAATTGGAGAGAGTCCAGCGAAGGGCAACAAAAATGATTAGGGGACTGGAACACATGAGTTATGAGGAGAGGCTGAGGGAGCTGGGATTGTTTAGCCTGCAGAAGAGAAGAATGAGGGGGGATTTGATAGCTGCTTTCAACTACCTGAAAGGGGGTTCCAAAGAGGATGGCTCTAGACTGTTCTCAATGGTAGCAGATGACAGAACGAGGAGTAATGGTCTCAAGTTGCAGTGGGGGAGGTTTAGATTGGATATTAGGAAAAACTTTTTCACTAAGAGGGTGGTGAAACACTGGAATGCGTTACCTAGGGAGGTGGTAGAATCTCCTTCCTTAGAGGTTTTTAAGGTCAGGCTTGACAAAGCCCTGGCTGGGATGATTTAACTGGGAATTGGTCCTGCTTCGAGCAGGGGGTTGGACTAGATGACCTTCTGGGGTCCCTTCCAACCCTGATATTCTATGATTCTATGATCTACCAGTGGGGGAGCACCTAGAGACTCTGCAGACCACTGTGGAGGGGGCCTTTGGAACTGAGGATCTTTCAAACTGTGCTCTTGTGGTGGGGGTCTTGACTGTGTTTGTAGGGACATAGGGGGTGTGGCGTGGAGCTGCCCCCTGATCCATCTGTGTCCCCCTCAAACCCCCACCACTGCCACCACCGCTGCCCCCTCCACTTCCCACACTGGCTGTTTACCATCAGCCTCAGCTCCTGCCTCTGGACTCAGCTGCTTGCTTAGCTTGCCACGCCCTGATTCCACCATTTGGGCCAGAAGCAGCAGCCAGCCCAAATTGACTTTGTGCAAGTACACATGCGCGCACATGCCCCCCCACCGGACTGCCCACCTCATAGCTTTGCCTCTTGTTACCTGCCCCCTTTGCCCTTTGCAGCTTTTGCCCCCTCATTTTTGCCCCAGCCCCCCCTTACTAGCTTCAGTTTGTTTGCCTGCCCCACCCATTTCCCTCTACAGCCTTTGTTTGTTTACCCTGCCCCAGCCTCTGAAACTAGCCCCTTGGTTTCCCTGCTCTAACTCCAGCCCGCTCAGCCCCTTGCTCCGTGCACCCATGCCCCCTCCCACGCGCTTGTGCAACTCCCCACTTTAGTTTCAAACCTGTTCGCTGCACCCCCAATGCTGTTGTATCCCCCACTCCCCTAGTGCAGCTAGAGGAGCCGGCATTCCACCCTGTGTCAGCGACTGACCCCTAACCCCTGTTTTGTCCCCCCGTCCAGCCCACCCTTCTTGGCGTCCTCCTCCCCTGCCTGCAACCTAGCGGGGAGGAGTGGTCGACCTGCTTCCCCCTTCCCCTCTTCTTTCTGGTGTCTCCCCTTCCCTCCCTGCTCACGATGGCGGGGGACAAGACGGGTGGGGCCCCTCCATCAGCCCCAGCTACCCCTCCCCCACCTGCCCCTCTGTCACCCCCCCCAAGCCTCTACCTCTGCTGCCACTGCTGAACCACCTGCCACCGCTCCCGCTGGGGCACCAGCAACGGCAGGCACCAGGGTGACCTCCACTGCTGCCACATCCCTCCCTCCCTCAGGTTCTGGGGAGCCCCCCCAGCCGGCAGGAAAGGCCAGGGTAAGAAGAAGGGGAAGGGCCCCGCTAAAAAGACCAGGCCCTCCATGGCAGGGGCTGCCCCCACTGCCCCAGCCCCGCCACCGGCCATGGTGTCCCTCCCCACTGTTCCCTCCACCAGCTCTGCGGGTGTCCCTCCCCCGGCCCCCAGGGCGTATGCCCAGGTGGCGGCAGCCCCCCCACCTGCCGCTACATCATTTCTCTCACCCACCACCTCTGCTACCAGCTATAGTGGCTGGGGCCCCTTTCCCACCATGACCAGGAAGCACGGCATCCATTGCCTCTTGGTGCCCACCTCGCCCCACGTGGAGACCTACATGCGGGTGTTGGCGAGGTTGGTGGGGCCCACAGCCATTGTGGTGGTCTCTAAAATGTATGGCAAGGTCATCTTCTTCTTAGCATTGGAGGCCGCCGCCCAGGAGGCGGTGGAGGAGGGCCTGGTGGTGGGGGGTGGGTGTTCGTCCCCCTGGAGCTGCTAGAGGACCTGGGCGTCCACCTGGTCCTGACCTCCGTCCCTCCCTTTCTTCCCAATGCCGCCCTGTTACCCGCCCTCTCCACCCTGGGGAAACCCATCTCTGTCATCAGCCCTCTCCCGTTGGGCTGCAAAGACCCTGCGCTCCGTCACGTCCTCTCGTTCCGCCGGCAAGTGCAGCTTCAACTGCCGCTGGTGGCGTGTGATGGAGAGGCGCTTGAGAGGTCCTTCCTGGTCCCTTACCAGGGGGCCCATTACCGGGTGCACTACTCCATGGGGGAGGCCCGGTACTACCTCTGCCGGGCGATGGGGCACGTCCGGAGGGACTGCCCCTTGGCCCAGCAAGGAGAGGCATCCGGGACCCCCGAGCCCTGGCAGGGCACCGGCCCCGTCATCACCGGCGCCCATCGCTGCCTGGCCCCCGAAGCCACCCCTCCTCCTTCCCAGTCTACCACTGCTCCCGCTCGGGCCCAAGGGGCAGGTCCCCCACTATGCCCAGACGAGCGGGAGAGCCCCGCCCCCGCTGCTTGCAATATGACGGGGCCTGTGGAGGAGGGTGCAGCAGGGACACCGCTGGGCATGGGAGAGGGCCCGCCCCGGGGGAATCCTCCCTCCCTCCTGCAGCCCCACCGTTACCCCCCCAAGTCCCTGAGCCATCGCCTCTGCCCCCTGACATGACCGCTGCTAGCCAGCCCCCGGATGATGCCATGGAGGGCTGGGCCCTGGTCCAGGGGAAGCGGGGCAAGTGGAAGGCTCGAGCTCCGATCCTCCCAACCAATGCGGAGGCCCCCCGGAAGACCAGGAAGGGGGGCACCAATGAGGAGCCTTCTGCTTTGCCCATGGGTGTATTCCTCCACCGATGCCAGCTGGGGAAGACGTGGCAGCACTGGAAGGCAGTATCTCCCCTCCACGGGAGTCCCTCTCCTCCGAGACCCCCGAGGGAGCCCCTTCTGCCCTGGTACCATCTGAAGCCTCTATGAGCCCCGAGGTGACCGTCGCGTCGGGTGCCAGCGGGGAGAACCCCGGGGTGACAGAAAGCGATCTCCCCTCCATATACGAGGAAATCGAGGCCCTGGGTCTGACCCCGGTCATCCAGGGGGAGGACGACCCTATGCCAGCGGGCCTCGATCTGGCCGACCTCACTCCAGCCCCCCTTTTCCCATGCTCCCTCCCCCTAACCGTCGTTTCCACTCCCACCTCAGAGGAGCCTCTGGACTCCTCCATCAACCCAGCCACAGAAGGCACCCTGCTGATGGCCACCGAGCCTGTTGAGGCAACGGCCAATGCCACGCGGCCGGGACCTGAGCCACCAGGGGCACCCCTCGTTGGTGTGGAGCAATTGACTTCCTTCCCGGGCGGGGGCCCTACAGAAGATAGTCCACCTCCTGATGCCATGGCTGCCAAATCCACCATAGAGCCTATACCTGGCTTCGCTGAGTGCCCCGTCCCCACCCCCTCAACCCTTGAACCTGATTGGGAGGTGCTACCATCTAGCTCCTTGGCTTTTGAAGCCCAGAATCTCGCCTCTGCCCCTGACCCTGACCCTATCCCATCCACCTCCCGTGATATTATTGCCACCCCTGGGGCTGTCTTCTTCCCTATTCCAATAGATGACCCCCAGGGAGTGGCCTTTGCTTTCCCCTGTCCCGACCCACCAGGGGCTGCTATCTTCCCTCCGCCGCCCTCTATTGCCCCAGGATTCGAGGCGGGCCTAGTAATGTCAGCTCATCAGGTGCCCCGTTGGGGGTCCGCACCCTGTCTGCCCGTCTCAGTGGGCCACGGGGCTGTACCAAGGGCCCCGTCGGAGAATAACCAGGAGACCGTAACCCCACCCCCACATGTGCTGCAAGAGGAGTTGCGGGAGTTTTTAGAAGATGTCCGTGGCTCCCGCAACAAGGTACAGCTTGCTCTCCAGCGATGGGGGGGACTTTCATCAAATCCTCCGGGCTGCGAGGGCCCTCATGGGGGAGGGTAAAAGGACCAAGAAGCAGGCTGCCGTGGCCTACCAGCAGATCCGCCTCTTCCGTGATTCTTTACTCACCTACGGGGTGTTGTGCGGCCCGTAGGGAGCAGTGAGCGTCCCTGCCAGCGAGGATCCCCCACAGCCCTCCTCATGGCACCTCTTACCATCGCAACATTGAACACCCGGGGTTGTAGGATGGGTCTCCGCAGGTCCCAGGTGCTCTCTTTCCTTTGGGAGGGGGGGTACTCTGTGGTTTTCCTGCAGGAGACCCATACGAACCCGACCGCTGAAGACAGCTGGCAGCTGGATTGGGGGGACAGGGTCTACTTTAGCCATCTCACAGTTCGTACAGCTGGAGTGGCGACCCTGTTCTCCCCCAACCTACGGCCCGAGGTGCTGGGGGTCACTGAGGCTGTGCCGGACTGCCTGCTACACCTCCAGGTCCGTATGGAGGGGCTCATGGTCAACCTCGTTAACGTCTGTGCCCTGACATCAGGCCCGGAGCGACTGCAATTCTACCAGCAGGAGTCCGCCTTCCTCGGCACCTTGGATCCTCATGAGTGCTTGGTCCTGGGTGAAGACTTCAGCACCACCCTCGAGGAGTGGGACCGCTTGGGGACCGAGCAGTGCCCGGCCGCAGCGGACGTCCTCCGGGAGATAGTCAAACACCACTCCCTGGTGGACGTCTGGCACGATCATCACCTGGATGACATTTCCACGTTCACCTTTGTCCGGGTGGAGGCACATCAGTTGCGCCACTCCTAGTTGGACCGCATTTATTTATCACGCTTCTACCTTTCACAAGCCCACTCCTCCAGCATCCAGCCGGCCTCATTTTCTGACCATCATTTAGCCACCGTGACAGCCTCCCTCTGCGCGGAGAGGCCGGGTCCAGCCTATTGGCATTTCAACAACAGCTTGTTGGAGGATGTGGGCTTCGTGACGTCCTTCCGGGATTTCTGGCTAGCCTAGCGAGGGCAGTGGCATCCTTTTCCCTTGGCACGGTGGTGGTGGGACCTGGGGAAGGTGCATGCCCGGCTCTTCTGCCGCGACTACACCTGGGGCACCAGCCAACGGAGGGATGCGGCGATAGAGCAGTTGGAACGGGAGGTCTTAGAGCTGGAGAGGCATCTGGCCACCAGCCCCGAGGATCCACCCCTCTGCGGAGCGTGCCGGGAGAAGCGGGAGGAGCTCTGGTCCCTCAAGGACCATCAGGCCCAGGGTGCCTTTGTTCGATCCCGGTATCCGCCTCCTTTGGGAGATGGATCGCAGATGAGTTGAATCCGAGAGTGCTAAAGGAACTGGCGGCTGTGATTGCAGAGCCATTGGCCATTATCTTTGAAAACTCGTGGCGAACGGGGGAAGTCTCGGATGACTGGAAAAAAGCTAATGTAGTGCCAATCTTTAAAAAAGGGAAGAAGGAGGCTCCTGGGAACTACAGGCCAGTAAGCCTCACTTCAGTCCCCGGAAAAATCATGGAGCAGGTCCTCAAAGAATCAATCCTGAAGCACTTACATGAGAGGAAAGTGATCAGGAACAGTCAGCACGGATTCACGAAGGGAAGGTCATGCCTGACTAATCTAATCGCCTTCTATGATGAGATTACTGGTTCTGTGGATGAAGGGAAAGCAGTGGATGTATGTATCTTGACTTTAGCAAAGCCTTTGACACGGTCTCCCACAGTATTCTTGTCAGCAAGTTAAGGAAGTATGGGCTGGATGAATGCACTATAAGGTGGGTAGAAAGTTGGCTAGATTGTCGGGCTCAACGGGTAGTGATCAATGGCTCCATGTCTAGTTGGCAGCCGGTGTCAAGTGGAGTGCCCCAGGGGTCGGTCCTGGGGCCGATTTTGTTCAATATCTTCATAAATGATCTGGAGGATGGTGTGGATTGCACTCTCAGCAAATTTGCGGATGATACTAAACTGGGAGGAGTGGTAGATATGCTTGAGGGCAGGGATAGGATACAGAGGGACCTAGACAAATTGGAGGATTGGGCCAAAAGAAATCTGATGAGGTTCAATAAGGATAAGTGCAGGGTCCTGCACTTAGGACGGAAGAACCCAATGCACAGCTACAGACTAGGGACCGAATGGCTAGGCAGCAGTTCTGCGGAAAAGGACCTAGGGGTGACAGTGGACGAGAAGCTGGATATGAGCCAGCAGTGTGCCCTTGTTGCCAAGAAGGCCAGTGGCATTTTGGGATGTATAAGTAGGGGCATAGCGAGCAGATCGAGGGACATGATTGTCCCCCTCTATTCGACATTGGTGAAGCCTCATCTGGAGTACTGTGTCCAGTTTTGGGCCCCACACTACAAGAAGGATGTGGATAAATTGGAGAGAGTCCAGCGAAGGGCAACAAAAATGATTAGGGGTCTGGATCACATGAGTTATGAGGAGAGGCTGAGGGAACTGGGATTGTTTAGTCTGCAGAAGAGAAGAATGAGGGGGGATTTGATAGCTGCTTTCAACTACCTGAGAGGTAGTTCCAGAGAGGATGGTTCTAGACTATTCTCAGTGGTGGAAGAGGACAGGACAAGGAGTAATGGTCTCAAGTTGCAGTGGGGGAGGTTTAGGTTGGATATTAGGAAAAACTTTTTCATTAGGAGGGTGGTGAAACACTGGAATGCCTTGCCTAGGGAGATGCTGGAATCTCCTTCCTTAGAAGTTTTTAAGATCAGGCTTGACAAAGCCCTGGCTGGGATGATTTAATTGGGTATGGGTCCTACTTTTGAGCAGGGGGTTGGACTAGATGACCTTCTGAGGTCCCTTCCAACCCTGATATTCTATGATTCTATGATTCCCGCTTCTTCTATGCCCTGGAGAAAAGGAGGGGGGGCCAAGAAACACGTCACCTGCCTCCTGGCAGAATACGGCACCCCCCTCATGGAACCGGTGGAGATGTGCGGGAGGTCCTGAGCCTTCTACACAAGCCTTTTCTCCCCGGATCTGACCGACCCTAGCGCTTGCAGAGTGCTCTGGGAGGAGCTACCTACAGTCAGCGCGGGTGACCGAGACGGCTCGAGCTGCCTCTCACTCTTGCCGAGTTCTTGGAAGCCCTCCGTCGCATGCCCACCAATAAATCTCCGGGCATGGACGGGCTGACCATGGAGTTCTACCGCGTGTTCTGGGACATCCTTGGCCCAGACCTAGTCACCGTCTGGGCCGAGTCTTTGCAGAGCGGGGTCCTCCCTCTTTTGTGCAGGCGAGCCATGCTCGCCATATTGCCAAGGAAGGGGAACTCCGCGATTTACGAAATTGGCGTCCCATTTCGCTCCTCAGCACGGACTACAAAGTCATGGCAAAAGCAATCTTGCTGCGGCTAGGGTCCGTGCTGGCAGACGTGGTCCACCCAGACCAGACCTACACCATCCCGGACCGCAGCATCTTTGACAACCTATATCTGGTCCTGGACCTTTTGGAACTCGGGTGTAGGGATGGTCTGTCGTTCGCCCTCCTGTCCTTGGATCAGGAGAAGGCATTTGACAGGGTGGATCACAGGTATCTCCTGAACACTCTGCAAGCATTTGGTTTTGGACCCGTTTGTGGATTTTCTTCGGGCCTGTACGCCTCCTCAGAGTGTCTGGTCAGGCTCAACTGGACCCTGACCAAACCGGTCAGCTTCGGGTGAGGAGTACGGCAGGGGTGCCCTCTCTCGGGCCAGCTGTACGCTCTGGCAATCGAGCCCTTCCTCTGTCTCCTCTGAAAGAGGTTGACAGGGTTGGTGTTGCGGAAGCCGGAGCTGCGGCTGGTCCTGTCGGCATACGCTGATGACGTGCTCCTCGTGGTCCAAGACCCGGGCAACTTGGCGCAGGTGGAGGCTTGCCAGGCCATCTATTCAGCAGCCTCCTCCGCCCGGGTCAACTGGGTTTAGAGCTCTGGCCTAGTGGTCGGGGACAGCTGGCAGGTGAGCTCCCTCCCACCCGCGCTTCTGGCCATCCGGTGGAGTGCAGATCCGCTCCTCTATCTTGGCGTTTACCTTTCTGCCACGCATCCCTCTCCGCTGGAGAACTGGCAAAATTTAGAGGGCGGGGTGATAGAGCGGCTCTGGAAATGGACAGGACTACTCCGGTGCCTCTCCCTTCAAGGGAGAGAGCTGGTGCTTAATCAACTGGTCCTGTCCATGCTCTGGTACTGGCTCAACACCCTGGTCCCGGCCCCAGGTTTCCTGGCCAACCTCCAGACATCGATTCTGGAGTTCTTTTGGTCAGGACTGCACTGGGTCCCTGCAGGGGTTCTCCATCTACCCCTGGAGGAGGGAGGGCAGGGCCTGAAATGTCTGCACACTCAGGTCCATGTCTTCTGCCTCCAGGCCCTGCAGAGGCTCCTTTACGGTGCAGGTAGTCCGGCGTGGAGCATACTGGCGTAGGCCTTCCTGCGCCGCTTCCGAGGGCTCTGATACAACCGGCAGCTCCTTTATCTCCATCTAAGAGGTCTTCCACCACACCTCTCCGGGCTGCTGGTCTCCTACCAAGACCTCCTCTGGACCTGGAAACTTTTCAACGACCAGGTCCATGGCGGCCACCGAGGGGGCAGATCTCCTTGCGGAGCCCCTGCTACACAACCCCCAGCTCCGCGTGCAGGTGGCGGAGTCCCACTCGGTGCACCAGAGGTTGGTTCTGGCAGAAGTCACAAGAGTCGGAGACCTCCTGGACTATGACCGGGGAGACTGGCTGGATCCCTTAACGCTTGCTCAGCGCATGGGCCTCTCCAGACCTCGTACTCCCCAGCGCGTACTTCAGGAGATGAAGGCCGCTTTGCAGCCCGCTGCTCGGGTTTATCTCGATCGGGTCCTGCACGAGGGCATGCCCCGCCCACCCTCCACCCCAGGCCCGCCGGACCTTTTAATTGGGCCCTTGCCCCGTGGACCCAACCGACCCCCCTCATCCCTTCACTGTGAGCCGGCTGCACGAGCTGCAGCAGGTCTGCTTCCAGACTGCGCCAAGGAAACATCTATACACGGTCATGCTCCACACCCTTCACGCCGTCACCCTTGTGTCCCACCCTGATACAAAATGGTGGGACCTCCTGCCACCTTTGGAGGGTGGGAAGCCCCGGTGGGCCAGCCTCTATTCCACCTTGGTCCTGAGGCCCGCCGGGGATATCAGTTGGCAGCTCCTTCACGGAGCCGTGAGCACGGGCGTGTTCTTGGCGCGGTTCACCTTATCCCAGACACCTCCCCCTTTTGCGGCGTGAGGGAAACCCTGGCACATATATATCTGGAGTGTGCCAGGCTGCAGCCCCTATTCCGGCTCCTCACCAATATTTTATTCTGTTTTTGGCTGCACTTTTCCCTTCACCTTCTTATTTATGCACTCCCTATCCATGGCCCCACAAGGTCACGGGATCTCCTGGTGAACCTCCTCTTGGCCCTAGCTAAAATGGCCATCTATAAAACCAGAGTGAGGAGGTTGGCCAATGGAGTCTCCTGTGACTGTGGGGCCTATTTCCGATCCTCGGTCCGTTCATGCATCCAGGCAGAGTTCCTCTGGGCGGCATCCACTGACTCCCTTGACGCCTTTGAGGAGCAGTGGTCGCTGTTTGGGGTTCTCTGGTTGGTGTCCCCGTCCGGTTCCCTTCGTTTGACCCTTTGACCACACTCCTGTCCCTGTTATTTCATTAGTTGTCCCCGGATTTATTTGGTGTCCAGGTCCTGTGGATCCCCCTCTTAGGCTGGGGGGGATCCTTTAGCAGTGGACAGGCTTCACCCGCCCTCTTCCCGGATCCCAATAGGATTACTCTCCTATAGCCATCTGGCCTGACCCTGTCACATATCCCCCCCTCTGCTCAACACTACGGGGTTAGGCAAAAAAAAAAAAAAATTACTCTTCTATAGCCATCTGGCCCAACCCTGTCACAGTAGTGATCAATGGCTTGATGTCTTGTTGGCAGCCAGTAGCAAGTGGAGTGCCCCAGAGGGCGGTCCTGGGACTGGTTTTGTTCAACATCTTCATTAATGATCTGGATGATGGAATGGATTACACCCTTGGTAAGTAAGTAAGCTGGAGGAAGAGGTAGATACGCTGGAGGGTAGGGATAGGGTCCAGAGTGACCTAGACAAATTGGAGGACTGGGCCAAAAGAAATCTGATGAGGTTCAACAAGGACAAGTGCAGAGTCCTGCACTTAGGACAGGAGAATCCCATGCACTGCTACAGGTTTGGGACCGATTGGCTAAGCGGCAGTTCTGCAGAAAAGGACCTAGGGGTTACAGTGGATGAGAAGCTGGATATGAGTCAACAGCCAAGAAGGCTAACAGCATATTGGGCTGCACTGGTAGGAACATTGCCAGCAGATCAAGGTAAGTGATTATTCCCCTCTATTCGGCACTGGTGAGGCCATATCTGGAGTATTGTGTCCAGTTTTGGGCTCCCCACTACAGAAAGAATGTGGACAAATTGGAGAGAGTCCAGCAGAGGGCAATGAAAATGATTAGGGGGCTGGAGCACATGATTTATGAGGAGAGGCCGAGGGAACTGGGATTATTTAGTCTGAGGAAGAGAAGAATGAGGGGTGATTTGATAGCTACTTTCAACTACCTGAAAGGGGGTTCCAAAGAGGATGGAGCTCAGTTGTTCTCAGTGGGAGCTGATGACAGAACGAGGAGTAATGGTCTCAAGTTGCAGTGGGAAGGTCCAGGTTGGATATTAGGAAAAACTTTTTCACTAGGAGGGTGGTGAAGCACTGGAATGGGTTCCCTAGGGAGGTGGTGGAATCTCCTTCCTTAGAGGTTTTTAAGGTCAGGCTTGACAAAGCCCTGGCTGGCATGATTTAGTCAGGGATCGGTCCTGTTTTGAGCAGGGGGTTGGACTTGATGACCTCCTGAGGTCCCTTCCAACCCTGATCTTCTGAGTCTATGATGGTGACATTTCAACGACATGCAGCAATGATGGCTTCAGAGACAGCGCGGCAGCATCTGTACCTGTCATCATGACGTTGCAGCGCGGTGCGGTGATGTCACGCATGCAGTGATGGTGGTTGACAGAGTGGCACCCTAAGGCCTTTCCGGTGATGGTGTCTGACGTGGGGCAAGGGTGTTGCCTGAGGCATTTGATCACGCGCGGGGACATCACACCCTGCGGTGCCGTGGGGGCGCTGCACGGGGATCTCAGCATGGCCCTGTGGGGAAGCCTGCGGCGACGGATGCCAGGTGGCAGGGCGGGGCTGTGAGCTGCCCCGTCACCAGCACCCTCTCCTGGCAGCACCCTCCTGCAAGGTCACCCCGGGGTGCCCCGCTCTGCTAGCCCCCCCCATCTGGCAGCAGCCAGGCGGGGCAGCCCGCAGTGCCCTGCTGCACCAACTCCCGGCCAGGCAGCCGGGCTCCAGCGGCCTCCCGCCCAGTAACGGTCGCTCTGTGCACGCGCCCCTCAGAGGTGGCACGAGCCACCCCGCGAAAGAGCGAGGGGGTTTCACGGGAGCGCGCCCCCGCGAGGGGGCGAAGGGAGCGCGCGCGGCCGTCACGTGTTCCCGTGCTCCCTGCCGCCCCCCCCCCCCCGCCGGCCGGTCGCCTCCTGTGCCGCCGCCGCGGCCCGCCGCTTTGTGCAGACGGCAAGATGGCGGCCAGTAACTACTACGGCTTCGCGCACGGGGCGGCCGCGGCCGCCGGGCCCCAGTACAGGTACGGGGCGCTCCCGCCGCGCGCGGGCCGGGTGGGGCCGCCGCGCTCAGGCAGCGCCTCTGCCCGGGGCGTGGCGGCAGGTGCGGGGCGAAGCAGGGAACCGGCACGGGAAGGCTCGGGGCGCTGCCGGATCCTCCGGCCCCCTTCCTCCACTTCAGACGGCTAAAATGGCGGCGTGGGGAGTCAGGGGGTCTGCCCCCCTCCATCGCTACCCTCCTGCTCTCCCCGCCCCCCCCCCGGGGGTCTGCCCCCCCGTCGCTACCCTCCTGCTCTCCCCGCCCCCCCCCGGGGGTCTGCCCCCCCGTCGCTACCCTCCTGCTCTCCCCGCCCCCCCCCGGGGGTCTGCCCCCCCGTCGCTACCCTCCTGCTCTCCCCGCCCGCCCCGGGGGTCTGCCCCCCCGTCGCTACCCTCCTGCTCTCCCCTTCCCCCCCGGGGGTCTGCCCCCCCCCCGTCGCTACCCTCCTGCTCTCCCCTTCCCCCCCGGGGGTCTGCCCCCCCCCCCGTCGCTACCCTCCTGCTCTCCCCTTCCCCCCCGGGGGTCTGCCCCCCCCGTCGCTATCCTCCTGCTCTCCCCGCCCCCCCCGGGGGTCTGCCCCCCTCCATCGCTACCCTCCTGCTCTCCCCGCCCCCCCCGGGGGTCTGCCCCCCTCCATCGCTACCCTCCTGCTCTCCCCGCCCCCCCCCGGGGGTCTGCCCCCCTCCATCGCTACCCTCCTGCTCTCCCCGCCCCCCCCGGGGGTCTGCCCCCCCGTCGCTACACTCCTGCTCTCCCCGCCCCCCCGGGGGTCTGCCCCCCCCGTCGCTACCCTCCTGCTCTCCCCTTCCCCCCCGGGGGTCTGCCCCCCTCCATCGCTACCCTCCTGCTCTCCCCTTCCCCCCCGGGGGTCTGCCCCCCCCGTCGCTACCCTCCTGCTCTCCCCTTCCCCCCCGGGGGTCTGCCCCCCTCCATCGCTACACTCCTGCTCTCCCCGCACCCCCCCGGGGGTCTGCCCCCCCCATCGCTACCCTCCTGCTCTCCCCGCCCCCCCCGGGGGTCTGCCCCCCTCCATCGCTACCCTCCTGCTCTCCCCGCCCCCCCCGGGGGTCTGCCCCCCTCTCCATCGCCACCCTCCTTCTCTCCGCGCCCCCCCGGGGGTCTGCTCCCCCTCCATTGCTACCCTCTTGCTCTACCCGCTCCTCCTGGGGGTCTGCCTCCCCCCATCGCTACCCTCCTTCTCTCCGCGCCCCCCTGGGGGTCTGCCCCCCCTCCATCGCTACCCTCATGCTCTCCCTACCCCCCTACGGGGGTCTGCCCCGTCCTCCATCGCCACCCTTCTCTTCCCCCTGCCCCTCCCACTGGGGTCTGCCCCCCTCCTCCATCGCTCCTGCTCTCCCCGTCCCCCCACGGGGGTCTGCCTCTCTCCTCCATTGCCGCTACCCTCTTTCCCCCCCCCCCCCACGGGGGTCTGCCCCCCTCCTCCATCGCCACCCTCCTTGTCCCCCTGCCCCCCCACTGGGGTCTGCCACCCTCCTCGTCCTCCTGCCCCCCCACAGGGGTCTGCTCCCCTCCTCCGTCGCCCCCCTCTTCGTCCCCCTGGCCCTCCCGTTCCTCCGTCACCCCCCCTCGTCCCCCTGACTCCCCTCCTCCGTTGCCACTCTCCTCATCCCCCTGTCCCCACATGAGCATCTGCCCCCCATTCCTCCATCACCACCCTCTTGCTCTCCTGGCCCCCTCCATTGCCACCCTTCTCATCCCACTACCCCTCAGTTCCTCCATTGCCACCCTCCTCATTCTCCTGCTTCCCCTTCCTTCATCCCTGCCCTGCTGGTCTCCCTGCCCTTCCTCCCTCGCCACTCTCCTCATCCCCCTCCTCCATCACCACCCTTCTGGTCTCCCCGCCCACCTCCATCATCACCCTCCTCGTCCCCTTACCCTCCCCATTCCTCCATTGCCACCCTCCTGCTCTGCCTGTCCCCCACGTAGGGGTGTGCTCCCCTTTCTCCATTGCCACCCTCCTAATCCCCTACCCTGTACATTATGGGGGTCTGCCCTCTGCATCGTGCCTCATCCTCTGCCCCACACAGGTGGAGTTCTGCCACTGGATCTGCCCTCACCTCTCTCCCCTTTTCTTCATTGTCATCTTCCTCATCTTCTGACCCCACATGCAAGGGTCTGCTCCCCTTCCTCAATCCTTACCCTCCTCCTCCCTCACCCCCCCCATCCTTGTTTCCTACTTGACTGGGAACTGTACCCCTATCCCTTATAATTACCCTGGCTGCTCCACCCTCATCTGTCTCAGTGCTTTCACACACTGGAGGCTCATTTCCTAGCTCCTCTCTTCAGACACACTGTGGTGCCTCCACGACCTCAACCCTTCCTTTGCTTTTCTTTCCCTGCCTTCAGAGGATCCCACCATTTGCGCGCACATAAGTGGCTTTGCCCTTTCTTCAGATCCGCTTGCCTTGCTCTCTTCCCACATCTACTACCAGTGGGGCTCTCCCACGTGATCAGCCTTGTCCTCTCATTAATCCCCACCACAGTATTCATCCCTCTGTTCTCACATCCACTGGGGCGTGTCTGCTGATCTTTGTCTGCTCTTCATTCTTCACATGGTGACAGGTTTCAGAGTGGTAGCCATGTTAGCCTGTATCAGCAAAAACAATGAGGAGTCCTTGTGGCACCTTAGAGACTAACACATTTATTTGGACATACACTTTCATGGGCTAAAACCCACTTCATCAGATGCATAGAGTGGAAAATACAGTAGCAGGTATATATACACAGTACATGAAAAGATGGCAGTTGCCTTACCAAGTGGTGATGGGGGTCAGTGCTAATGAGACAGTTCAATTAAAGTGGAAGTAGTTTATTCTCAACAGTAGAATACCAAGGAAGGAAAAATCACTTTTGTAGTGGTAATGAGGGTGGCCTATTTCAAACGGTTGACAAAAAGGTGTGCGTAACAGTAGGGGGAAATTAAGTTTTGTAATGACCCATCCGCTCCCAGTCTTTATTCAGGCCTAATTTGATGATGTCCAGTTTGCAAATTAATTCCAGTTCTGCAGTTTCTTGGGGTTTGTTTTCGACTTTTTTTTGTTGAAGAATTGCCACTTTTAAATCTGTTATTGAGTGACCAGGGAGATTGAAGTGTTCTACTGGTTTTTGAATGTTATAATTCCTGATGTCAGATTTGTGTCCATTTATTCTTTTGTGTCGAGACTGTCCAGTTTGGCAAATATACATGGCAGAGGGACATGATGGCATATATCACATTGGTAGATGTGCAGGTGAACGAGCCTCTGATGGTGTGGCTGATGTAGTTAAGTCCTATGATGGTGTCCCTTGAATAGATATGCGGACAGAGTTGTCACCGGGGTTTGTTGCAGGGTTTGGTTCCTGGGTTAGTGTTTTTGTTGTGTGGTGTGTAGTTGCTGGCGGGTGTTTTGCTTCAGGTTGGGGGGCTGTCTGTAAGCAAGGACTGGCCTGTCTCCCAAGGTCTGTGAGAGCGAGGGATCGTCTTTCAGGATAGGTTGTAAATCCTTGATGATGCGTTGGAGAGGTTTTAGTTGGGGGCTGTAGGTGACAGCTATTGGCATTCTGTTACTTTCTTTGTTGGGCTTGTCTTGTAGTGGGTGACTTCTGGGTACCCTTCTGACTCTGTCAGTCTGTTTCTTCACTTCACCAGGTGGGTATTGTAGGTTTAAGAACACTTGATAGAGATCCTGTAGATGTTTGTCTCTCTCTGAGGAATTGGAGCAAATGTGATTGTATCTTCGAGCTTGGCTGTAGACAATGGATCATGTGGTGTGGTCTGGATGAAAGCTGGAGACGTTTAGGTAAATATAACGATCAGTAGGTTTCCAGTATAGGGTGGTGTTTATGTGACCATCGCTTGTTAGCACTATAGTGTCTAGGCAGTGGATCTCTTGTGTGGACTGGTCCAGGCTGAGGTTGATGGTGGGGTGGAAATTGTTGAAATCCTGGTGGAATTCCTCAGGGGCCTCCTTCCCATGGGTCCAGATGATGAAGATGTTATCAATGTAGTGCAAGTAGAGGAGGGGCGTTAGGGGACGAGAGCTGAGGAAGTGTTGTTCTAAGTCAACCATAAAAATGTTGGCATACTATGGGGCCATAGAATCCTAGAATATCAAGGTTGGAAGGGACCTCAGGAGGTCATCTAGTCCAACCCCCTGCTCAAAGCAGGACCGATCCCCAATTAAATCATCCCAGTCAGGGCTTTGTCAAGCCTGACCGTAAAAACTTCTAAGGAAGGAGATTCCACCACCTCCCTAGGTAACGCATTCCAGTGTTTCACCACCCTCCTAGTGAAAAAGTTTTTCCCGATATCCAACCTAAATCTTCCCCACTGCAACTTGAGACCATTACTCCTTGTTCTGTCATCAGTTCCCACTGAGAACAGTCTAGATCCATCCTCTTTGGAACCCGCTTTCAGGTAGTTGAAAGCAGCTATCAAATCCCCCCTCATTCTTCTCTTCTGAAGACTAAACATCCTCAGTTCCCTCAGCTTCTCCTCATAAGTCATGTGTTCCAGTCCCTTAATCATTTTTGTTGCCCTCCGCTGGACTCTTTCCAATTTTTCCACATCCTTCTTGTAGTGTGGGGCCCAAAACTGGACACAGTACTCCAGATGAGGCCTCACCAATGTCAAATAGAGGGGAACGATCACATCCCTCGATCTGCTGGCAATGCCCCTACTTATACATCCCAAAATGCCATTGGCCTTCTTGGCAACAAGGGCACGCTGTTGACTCATATCCAGCTTCTCATCCACTGTAACCCCTAGGTCCTTTTCTGCAGAACTGCTGCCGAGCCATTCCGTCCCTAGTCTGTAGCTGTGCATTGGATTCTTCTGTCCTAAGTGCAGGACTCTGCACTTGTCCTTGTTGAACCTCATCACATTTGTTTTGGTCCAATCCTCCAATTTGTCTAGGTCCCTCTGTATCCTATCCCTACCCTCCAGCGTATCTACCACTCCTCCCAGTTTAGTTTAGTGTCATCTGCATAGATGCATAGCATGGGTATCGTCACAGAACCTAACCTCATCAGCCACACCATCAGGGGCTCATTCACCTGCACATCTACCAATGTGATATGTGCCAGCAATGCCCCTCTGCCATGTACATTGGCCAAACAGGACAGTCTCAACGCAAAAGAATAAATGGACACAAATCTGACATCAGGAATTATAACGTTCAAAAACCAGTAGAACACTTCAATCTCCCTGGTCACTCAATAAGAGACTTAAGTGGCAATTGTTCAACAAAAAAAGTCAAAAACAGAGTCCAACGAGAAACTGCAGAACTGGAATTAATTTGCAAACTGGACACCATCAAATTAGGCCTGAATAAAGACTGGGAGTGGATGGGTCATTACAAAACCTAATTTCCCCATGCTAATTTCCCCCTACTGTTACGCACACCTTCTTGTCAACTGTTTGAAATGGGCCGCCCTCATTGCCACTACAGCAGTAATTTTTTTCCCTCCCTTGGTGTTCTACTGTTGAGAATAGCCTACTTCCACTTTAATTGACTTGTCTCGTTAGCACTGACCCCCCACTTGGTAAGGCAACTCCCATCTTTTCATGTACTGTGTATATATACCTGCTACTGTATTTCCACTCTATGCATCTGATGAAGTGGGTTTTAGCCCACGAAAGCTTATGCCCAAATAAATGTGTTAGTCTGTAAGGTGCCACAAGGACTCCTTGTTATTCTTGAAATGGGGGCTCTAACTCCACAGGAGTCCTGCTATTCCTTGTTATCTCCAGAGGACTCTGCCTTTTCCAGGGATTTCCTTACTAATCCATCATGCCCCAGGGTGTTTAGTCTGTTGCTTCCCCAGGGCTTTGCTTGCTTTGCTCCTGTATCTTCCCCCAAGTGCTTAGTCCTTCCTAGGGATCCCCTTATCTTAACTGATGCTTCCAAGAATCCTTTCTGTTCTCCCATCAATCCTTAGGATGCATTCTGTCACCTCTCTTCTCATCTTTAGGGGGTGCTCTGCCTTCAGGGATTCCCTCTATTCCCACATGTCGCAGGGTGCTGTACCTCCTCCAGAAATCTCCATTCTCCATGTTTTTGTCCTCCCTTTGTTCAGTATACTACCTTCCCAAAAATGTCCCTTCTTCCCTGTCTTTCTTCTCCAGGGCTCCTTTCCTCTTTCTCCTCCCAGGAATGCTCTGCCTCACCCCATATCCACCTCACTCCCTTGTGGTGCTAATCCTCTCCCTGCTTTCCTCTTCCAGCTTGGGCACTCAGTCTTCTCAGAGGATTCCCTTTATTTTCCCCTCACTCCCACCCTCATAGGTTTCTCTGCCTCCTTAAAGGCTCCATCTGCCCACCCACCTTTACATTCTTTCCTGCCAGTTCCCCCGGCATGCTCCAAGATTCCACCTGCCTAATTTCCCAACTTCTCTCCTTGGGGCTTGCTGCCTCTAATAACCCTCTGTAGCTATTCTCCCCTGAGATGCTCTGTCCAATGATGTCTTTGCCTGTTTCTCCTAAGCCCCACCCCATGCTCTCGTCCAACAATTCTTCTTTCCTTCATGTTCTCTGTATCCTATGGGTCCCCGTCTATCGTTTCATCCCCCTCCTGGAGGGCTCTTCCCTCTGCAGAGATCTATTCTGACCATCTCCCTTTCCTCAGGGTGCTTTGTCTCATGGCTGGGGTGGGGTTGCATTGCCTCAGAGTTTCTTGTCCATAGGGTATGTCTTCGCTGCGGAGTTAACTCAAGTTACTTTTAGCCTACCTCAGTTGAGAATTGGCACACTGCTGAATAACACTCAAGCTGCTTGTGTCCACACTGAAGCAGTGCTCATTTGTGTGTGGGACTAAGACCTTTCGGGGCATATCTCATGTTTCTTTGCATGCAGTAAGCTGAGCTGCTTCAGGAATTCTTTCCCAGTGAAGTGTGGGAGAGTTTGTCAGTTCTGTCTGAGCACATTTGGGGAATTGTGAGAAGGCATTGGAGTACTAGTGGCACTCAAGTAGAGCTAGCCTGGATTCACAGTGCAGAGGGATTGTGTTAGCACAACTTGTCATCTGCCAACTCTGCCAGCCAACTCTAAAGCAGTACCCCATGAAGGTAAGGGTTTTGTGTGTGGATGATCTCAAATTAAGGGCAACACTTGAGGTAACTTTGCAGTAAAGACAAACCTTAGTGATTGCTGCTTTCTCCCAGGATTTCCTTGTTTTCCATCTTTCCAGGATTCCCCCTCCCAGTTGCTATGCAACTACTGCTGTTTATTGTCCTTGAGTTTTGAAAACATTTTGCCGGACTCTAGCAGTCCTTTCTTCTCTCTCCCTGCCAAAACAGTTCCCAACTGGAGCTGTAGGGAGGAAGCAAACCATACAGTTGGAAACTCCTCTCCACCCCAATATTTCCAAGGAGGTTTGCATTTGTCCTTTTCCCAGTCCAGCTTACCGTCTATGAAATGTCTGACTAAATGTTGGTTTCTAATGCATTTTTGACAGGTGTTCATGCAGTTATAGCACTTAGTATAAGACTGCAGTGTAGCTTTTAACCTGTCCAGTGAGTTGGAAATGATTCACCAGTGCAATTAAAATACTGTAAATTTGTCAACTTCTCCAGCAGAGTTGGTGACCACTTTCTTGGTCATGGAATTTTAAGATGATTTAGTTGGGGATTGGTCCTGCTTTGAGCCAGGGGCTGGACTCAATGACCTGAGGTCCCTTCCAACCCTGATATTCTGTGGTTCTAAGATATGTCCCAGAGTTGGTATAAAAAGGGTTTGGCTGTTTGTTAAGCATGTGGGATTGTGAGAAACACCAGTCAACTTGACAGTTTCAGTACTTTGGATGCCTTCCTGAAGAGTAATATTTTGCTACTACTGCTAGCAGCACATTTTCAGTAATGGAAAATGCACGTGCCACTGGTGTGTTTGGAGCAGCGTGTTTGACTATTTCAATTGTATTTGCATTCTCAATACCATTCTTGGCATGTTGCTTGCCAGTTCTAGCTTGTATATACAAAGAGACCTAGTTGCATACTATTAACCTGGCATAGTCTGCTCTTAAACATATTTAAGGACTGCATCTGTGTTTTCAACCTGATGTGGAAAATACTGTGAATTTGCCAATTTGTCAGTGAGAAAATTCAAACTATTTCTTGTCACTTCTCCACTGATAGAAACTAAGTTACTTAAAGCATTTGAAGATACTATACTGAGCAGTAATAAACATGAAAAACAAGCATATGTCTGAATTAATTCACTTGTAAAAATTTGAATGCAGCTGCATTCTCAGTATTCTGGTTTGGTTGGTAAAATGTACCACAGCTGCATGTGTGTGACACCACCGTTAGTATGCAGTTCTGAATGTCTTTATTAACTGCTTTAAGAGCAGTTTGAGATAGTAGCTTGTCAGTCTTGGAAGGATTGAATATTAATAAATTCTTGTGTATCACAGCAACACAACCTCAATAAGTAGAATCCTATAGAAAATGGATGTTGTGTGACATTTAAATAATTCAAATGTTTCCATATTATGTATTTCTGCTTGGTTGATGATGGTTGACGCTCTCACAATTAGCCCATTAAATTAGTTTACATAGGTACTGGACTTCCAAGTATATATTTCTCGTTATCTTAAGTATAAGGAATGTGGCGGTATGAACATCATGAAGATAACTTATTAGATGACTTAACTTTTATGGCACCTATTTACCATCTAACACATCTCTGACAATACCATGAAAGATAAACTCTCACAATTAAAATTGCTGCATTCTAATACTTTGAAATAACAGGGTTTCACACTTGCAACAAACTGGCTCTTAACTCTAAAGTGAGGATACTGCACAGATCTCATATCTTTACCTCTAAAGCCTTGGCTGTAACTATTTCTACCAGTGTAAGTCTGTAGAAGTTCAAAGCCCTGTTGAATCCAGTTTTGGAGTGAAATGAAATAGAGGGTATGAGAAACTTTGCAGGATGCTTGGCCATCCAGACTTATTAGGGCCTTAAAAACTGAAATGGAAACCTTAAGTGCTGAATACCTACCAACAGGCAGCCAGTGTGTAGTTAGCCATCAGGTAGACTTGCTCCACTCTTATCACAACCAGTTGCTCTGTTGCAGTCCATAGCTGACAGATCAGCTTCTTAGATAGCCCTATAAAAGTAGCACATTACACTAATTCTATTGTGAGGTTAAAAGGACTGTCCCACAGTTACCAGGTCAGAATGCAAGCAGAAGAGTTGCATTCTAGCAATATTACTGAGATGGGAAATTCCCACACACAGATGCTTGACGTCTGATCTTCTACTGTTAGCCCATATCAAGGCTAGATCCATCATCCTACTGAAGCACCTCCTTGTGTGAAAGTGGAAGGCATAGGGAAATACTATTCTGTACACATCACCTACTTGAACCAATCTGCATAATTTAAATCTTGCAAGGGTTCAGTGTTGGCCAGTTTGTCATTCAGTCCCAAACATGTCAGATACCACCATAGTCAAGAGATAAGAGAAATATACAGTGGGGTATCATCAGCATAGTAATGATAACCCAAGCCCTATCTTTCAAAAATCTCTCCCAAAGGCAATATATAGACATTGAAAAGCACCGGAGTCAAAACCGACCAATGGGGAACTTCACATGCAATCCCAGTACAGGCAGACGGAAGATCACCCATCGCCACCGACTGGGAGCACTCTGTCAGGTATGACTAAAACCAGTTCAAAACGGTCCTGGTCATACCCAGCCTGGCCTTCAGGTGATGCAGTAACATAGTGTTCCACAGTAGCAAATGCTGCAGATCCCATATCACCAGTAATGAAAGGCCTCTCCTGGTGAGATCCCTTACAACCTATGTTGACCAGGGCTAGCTTGGTGTGTATTTTAGGAAAAGTTATTTCTTTATCTAATTGCTGTGTCTGCTGCACCAAACAATACATACTACAGAAGACAGTATTGCATCTGTGATTTAAAATGTTTTAATTAAGAACTTCAGACGGATGTTACCTCATCTGACTATAAGATCCCAGGACACTATCCATTATAATTTGACCTGAATGCAGAACATGGTTTCTAGAAAAAAGTGTTCCTTATTTGGAGTTTTTAGGATATCTCAAATTACATTAGTAAATGGTCACCAGGTGTGTTTCTCCCACTTTTACAGGATATTTTAAAGGGAATTGACTGAGCAATCTTGAATAATGAAGGCACAAGAGAATATTATAAGAATTTATTATAAGAGAATATTGTAGGGTGACTGTTACAATCAAATTTCAAGGTAGTTGGGTAATTTATTCTTGATAAGTTACTGAATATAGTAGATTCATTTTTTTTAAAGAACTGGTAATATTTTTAATTCTTTAAAATGTTTACATGTAACTCAATTTTTTTTTCTTTAATCTAAGATGCCTGTTTTGAAGTCTCTTCACAAACAGTGGCTCTTTGTATTTGTTCTCAAGATTCTTGCTTCTCTTTGAACTCCAAATCATTTGTTGATTAGTGTATTTTGGGGCTAATTCTTTTCATCAGCGTATAGAAACAAAATTAAGATGGAGTACAAGAACATCTCCAAATTAACATCTTTGATTATTATGTAGTGTGGTTTTTATTTTTTACTGGTTTCTGATGTTCCAAATATCTCATTGTGGGATAAAGTTAGGATAGTGCAGTGTCACATCTGAACCTGAAAAAGTTGATTTGAAGCCATAGATTATTCAATGACTCTCTAATTTTGATGTTTTAAAAACAGATTACTTGTCCATTGGTTTTGATGATAAAAACCTGTGGCTTCAAACCTACATGCATAAATATCACAGGTGCATCCAAGAGGATTGTCACAACAGTTTTTATCTTTCTCCCTAAACTCTTGAGTGGGAGTAGAAAGATGCATGATCTTGCAATAGAAAATGTGTTTCTTTGAAAAATGCATTTGCCCATGGTAAGTTAATCATGTTTTTTATAAAAAAAAAAAAAAAAAAAGCTTAAATTCTACAGAAATGTATTTTGTTAAGGTACCCTCAAGTTTCAGAAACTGTCCTGGCGTTAATGTGGGAATTGATTTTTCAAGGGGTGTTCATTGCTGCAGCAGAGTGAAATTAACAAGATTACATGGGTGTTAATGCAAAAAACTGTCAACAGCAATGAAACTGATGTTCATACTCCTGCTTGGAAAGATATTACTAGCAGACACTTGAGTTACTCATAGGAGAAAAGGGCTCAAAAATGGGAGTCTTGTGTAAGAGGTGGAGTAATGGAAACCCCTGGTATTTTGAGTTAACTCTTTGCAGCAGCCAGGAGAGAAGAGAGAACTCCATCTTCCTTATGTTAGAAACAGGATTTAGATCGAGAATTCGGAATGCCTGAAAACTGTCTCCAACTGGTCCATGAGCTTTATGAAGGTTGCACCACCACCATCCGCTCCATGGAAGGAGAGACGCCTAAAATTCCTATCTGTAGCAGTGTGAAGCAAGGCTGTCCGCTCAGCCCCATCGTTTTCAACTTAGCCATGGAGCTGCTCATTTGAGCCATCTCCAGCAGTTTAGATTGTTTTGATCTGTACAGTAGTAGAGTGAATATCCTGGCCTACGCAGATCTGGTCCTGATTGCAGACAATCATGACGGTCTCCAACAAATGCTCGATGTCACCAGCCAGGCTGCCAACTGGATGGGACTCCACTTCAATGCTAGGAAGTGTGCATCCCTGCATATCGATGGCAGTAGAAGGAACCCGGTCCCGGCGACACCCTTTCAGATCCAGGGTGAACCATGATGTTCCTCGAGGACAGGCAAGCTTACCAACATCTTGGCACACCCTCGAGTTTCCTTGTCCAGCAGACACCTAAGGACACCATCATGGAGATCCTATAAGACGCGGCCAGGATCGACTCCTCTCTACTAGCACTGTGGCAGAAGATCAACGCCTTGAACACCTTCCTGATCCCCTGTATCTCATTTGTCCTGAGGGGTTCTGCCATGGCGAAGGTACCTCTTAATGCAGACAACACCATCAGGCAGCTAGTGAAGAAGCGGATATTTCTTCCCCAGAGGGCCAGCAATGAATTGGTGTATATGTTGCACAGACAGGGCGAAGCTAATGTCTCTCAAATGGGTGATCTGTGCGACGTTGTGGTGATCCCTCACGCCTTCTGACGTGCCCGGGTGCCATGGTGAGGAACATAGCAGAAAGTGCTATGCAGGATGTCATCAAGAAGCGAATTGCCAGGACCCTCTCCCATCAAGACGTTGCAACCTACCTGAGTGGCTCCCTGGAAGGTGAATTTGGAAGGGTGGGAGAGACTTGTGCCCGCAGTGCAATGACTGGAGAAGCATATCAGCTGCTGGTGGATGTGCTGCAAGGAACGTCAGGTGCTGGTAGTCCTGGTGCCACAGGTGAAGAATGCAGAGCACACAATCATAGATTAGGGTTGGAAGAAACCTCAGGAGGTCATCAGTCCCAGCCCCCTGCTTAAAGCAAGACCAGCCCCAACTAAATCATCCCAGCCAGGGCTTTGTCAAGCCGGGCCTTAAAAACCTCTAAGGATGCAGATTCCACCACCTCCCTAGGGAACCCATTCCAGTGCTTTACCATCCTCCTAGTGAAATAGTTTTTCCTAGTATCCAACCTAGACCTCCCCCACTGCAACTTGAGACCATTGCTCCTTGTTCTGTCATCTGCCACCACTGAGAACAGCCAAGCTCCATCCTCTTTGAAACCCCTCTTCAGGTAGTTGAAAGCTTCTATCACATCCCCACTCACTCTTCTTTTCTGCAGACTAAACAAGCCCAGTTCCTTCAGCCTCTCCTCATAAGTCATGTTCCACAACCCCCTAATCATTTTTGTTGCCCTCCGTTGGACACTCTCCAATTTGTCCACATCCTTTCTGTAGTGGGGGGGGAGGGGCCAAAACTGGACGCAATACACCAGATGTGGCCTCACCAGTGCCAAAGAGAGGGGAATAATCACTTCCCTCGATCTGCTGGCAATGCTCCTGCTAATACAGCCCAATATGCCATTAACCTTCTTGGCAACAAGGGCACACTGTTGACACATATCCAGCTTTTTGTCCACTGTAATTCCCAGGTCCTTCTCTGCAGAACTGCTGCTTAGCCAGTCCGTCCCAAGCCTGTAGCAGTGCATGGGATTCTTCCATTCTAAGTGCAGGACTCTGCACTTGTTCTTGTTGACCTCATCAGATTTATTTTGGCCCAATCCTCTCATTTGTCTAGGTCTCTCTGGACCCTATCCCTACGCTCCAGCCTATATGCCTCTCCCCCAAGCTTCATGTCATCCACGAACTTGCTGAGGGTGCAATCCATCCTATCATCCTGATCATTAATGAAGATGTTGAACAAAACCAGTCCCACTCCGCTTGCTACCGGCTGGCAAGTAGACATCGAGCCGTTGATCACTACCCATTGAACCTGACAATCTAGCAAGCTTTCAGTCCACCTTATAGTCCATTAATCCAATCCATACTTCTTTAACTTGGTGGCAAGAATACCATGGGAGACCATATCAGAAGCTTTGCTAAAGTCAAGATATATCATGTCCACCGCTTTCCCCATATCCACAGAGCCAGTTATCTCATCATAGAAGGCAATCAGGTTGGTCAGGCATGACTTGCCCTTGGTGAATCCATGTTGACTTTTCCTGATCACCTTCCATTCCTCCCAGTGCTACAAAATGGATTCCCTGAGGACCTTCTGCATGATATTTCCAGGTTTCAGAGTAGCAGCTGTGTTAGTCTGTATCCGCAAAAAGAAAAGGAGTACTTGTGGCACCTTAGAGACTAACCAAATTATTTGAGCATAAGCTTTTGTGAGCTACAGCTCACTTCATCGGATGCATGCAGTGGAAAATACAGTGGGGAGATTTTTTATACACACAAAACATGAAACAGTGGGTGTTACCATATACACTATAACGAGAGTGATCAGTTAAGGTGACCTATTACCAGCAGGAGAGGGGGAAAAAACCTTTTGTAGTGATAATCAAGGTGGGCCATTTCCAGCAGTTGACAAGAACATGCGAGGAACAGTGGCCGGGGGGGGGAATAAACATGGGGAAATAGTTTTACTTTGTGTAATGACACATCCACTCCCAGTCTTTATTCAAGCCTAATGTAATGGTGTCCAGTTTGCAAATTTATTTCAGTTCAGCAGTTTCTCATTGGAGTCATGATTTTTCCAGGGACTGAGGTGTGGTTGACCAGTTTGTAGTTCCCTGCATTCTCCTTCTTCCCTTTTTTAAAGATGGGCACTATATTTGCCTTTTTCCAGTCGTCCAGGGCCTCCCTCAGTCGCCACGAGTTTTCAAAGATAATAGCCAATGGCGCTGCAATCACATCACCCAACTCCCTCAGCACCCTCAGATGCATTGCATCCGGCCCCATGGACTTGTGCATGTCCAGCTTTTCTAAATAGTCCTTAATCTTCGATGGCTGCCCCACCACTGATGGCTGCTCATCTCCTCCCCGTACTGTGCTACCCAGTGCAGCAGTCTGGGAGCTGACCTTGTCTGTGAAGACGGAGGCAAAAAAGCATAGAGTATTTCAGCTTTTTCCAGTCATCTCAGTAGATTGCCTCCTCCATTCAGTAAGGGTCCCACACTTTCCCTGACCACCTCCTTGTTGGTAACATACCTGTAGAAACCCTTCTCATTACCCTTCACATCCCTAGCTAGCTGCAATTCCAATTGTGCCTTGCATGCTTGAGTAATATTTTTATACTCCTCCAAAGTCATCTGTCAATGTTTCCCCTTCTTGTAAGCTTCCTTTTGGTGTTTAAGCTCACCAAAAATTTCTCTGTTAAGCCAAGCTGGTCACCTGCCATATTTGCTAATCTTTCGGCACATCAGTATGGTTTGTTCCTGCGCCCTCAATAAGGCTTCTTTAAAATACAGCTAGCTGTCCTGGACTCCTTTCTCCCTTACATTAGCCTCCCAGGGAATCCTGCCCATCAGTTCCCTGTGGGAGTCAAAGTCTGCTTTTCTGAAGTCCAGGGTCTGTATTCTGCTGCTCTCCTTTCTTCCTTTTGTCAGGGTCCTGAACTCAACCATCTCATGGTCACTGCTGCACAGGTTGCCACCCACTTCTACTTCCCTTACCAATTCTTCCCGGTTTGCGAGCAGCAGGTCAAGAGGAGCATGGCCCCTAGTTGGTTCCTCCAATAGTTGCACCAGGAAGTTTGTGCACTGCTGTATTGCTGTCCCACCAGATGTCAGGGTGATTGAAGTCCCCCATGAGAACCAGGGCCTATGATCTGGAAACTTCTGTTAGTTGTCCGAAGAAAGCCTCACCTACCTCATCCTATTAGTCTGGTGGTCTATAGCAGATGCCCACCATGACATCACCCTTGTTGCTCTCGCCTATAAACTTAACCTTGGACTGGAGCTCTGCGCAATCATACTGCTCTCTGACATACAGTGCAACTCCTCCACCTTTTCTCCTCCGCCTGTCCTTCCTGAACAGTTTATACCCATCCATGAGAGTGCTCCAATCATGTGAGTTGCTCCAACTCTGTTGTTTATCATATCATAGTTCCTTGACTGTGACAAGACTTCCAGTTCTTCCTGCTTGTTTCCCAGGCTTCTTGCGTGCATCACTCCGAGAGCTAGAACCATGCTGGAGAGGACCTTGAAGGATGCCATCCGCTGCCAATATCTGGAAAACCTGAAACGGAAGCCGGACCAGGGCAAGGTGTTTGAGGAGACATGCAAGTGGGACGCCAGCAATCACTTCCTCCCCGGGAGTAGCTTTCCCCAATTTGCCGACTGGAGGTTCATCCACAGGACCCAGTTCAACTGTGTTCCACCGAACGGAACAGACTGTTGTGGAAACTGGGACAAGTGATGTAGGAAATGTGGCTGTGCCAATGAGACGCACATCCTGTGTAGTTGCAAGTCTCATTCCAGAGCCTGGCAGCTGCGACATAACATCATCCAAGATCGCCTAGTCAGAGCCATACTGCCACCTGTGTGGAAGGTGGCCGTGAACTCTGCAATCCTTGGAACCAACAGTCAACTGCGACCGGACATAGTCATCACCAACGAAGAACAGGAGACTGTCATGATGGTGGACCTCACAGTGCCCTTCGAGAACAGGACCCTGGCCTTCCGCAACTCCTGAGCTCAAAAGGTGGAGAAATGCACCCGTCTGGCTGAAACCTTAAGAGCTGAGGGTTACCAGGTTCAGACACACACACTGATCGTCGGAGTAACGAGTGAGTGTTTCGGGAATGTGGAATCAATGCTACGCTCAGCTGATGCAGCAGCTCATGGTGTTGGATGCCATCGGGTGATAGAGGGACATCTACCTAGAACACATCACCAGACATTGACAATACCAGGAGAGATGAGCTGGAGTGATGAGAAGCAAAATCGGAAAGTCACTGAAATACTTCTCTGATGGATTCTATCTACTAAGGTTGAACCCATCCTAAATGCTCAAATACTGAGAGACAATGTACACTCATTCATATATTTGTTTTCCGCAACCAACTCTTTGTATAAATTTTCATGAGTGATGTACTTGAGTATTTGGATTCTGATATCTAAACTCTATCATTAAATTTCTCTAAATTTGGGTTATTGCAGATATGTACCATATTATCTTATGAGTTTTTAAACAAACTTTGTGTTTGTATGTAATCCTAGCATTATACCCAGATGTACAGGCACTCTTTTCTTAACCTGTGTATTATATAATTTTTTTTAACATTAGCTTAAATAAAAGTTTTATATCCGAACTTCAAATCTGTGACCCCCTAGTAGCCAGAGGGTGACTGAAAGATATGGAATCACTAAACAGGGTTAGGGGTGACATCCTGGTAGCAATTCAGCACTCTCTCCTATCCCCAAAGCTAAGTCTAACTCATGATATTGTATATGAATAAATTTGTAGTCTAACTAGTTGTAATCTAGTTTGAAAGTCTGAGAGCCTTTGGCCTAAAAACAGATGGTTTTAATCTATCAGTGTATGGCACTCCATAATGTTGTTACACATACATTAACTACAAATTAAGATTTGGAGTAGCATATAAATAACGAATGTCATGGCATCCTGATCATAAACTCTGTGGGATACTGTTGGTACATGGTAGCACATAATATCCAAAACATCCTAGAGAACCTAAGGTGCTCTGTGCCATACCTGAAACCTAATTAGTTAATTAAAAATCATAGGAGGTGCACTGTTGCAACTTCCTTAATGTAAATCAGTGAGTAATGAGAGAGAGACTCTCTTACAGGCACATGAACATATTTTTCATATTTTAAAAATCTCAAGTGTAACCAAATATTGCAAACTAAAAACTGAAAGCTTTTTTTCAGGTGTATGTTTCTTGAAGGCATGCATTCACTTATTATTTTAGGTTTCAGAGTAGCAGCCATGTTAGTCTGTATTCGCAAAAAGAAAAGGAGTACTTGTGGCACCTTAGATACTAACCAATTTATTTGAGCATAAGCTTTCATGAGCTACAGCTTCATCGCATGCATTCAATGGAAAATACAGTGGGGAGATTTATATACATAGAGAACATGAAACAGTGGGTGTTACCATATACACTGTAACCAGAGTGATCACTTAAGGTGAGCTATTACCAGCAGGAGAGCCGGGGTGTGGGGGGAAACCTTTCATAGTGATAATCAAGGTGGGCCATTTCCGGTAGTTGACAAGAACGTCTGAGGAACAGTGGTGGGGGGGAGGATAAACATGGGGAAATAGTTTTACTTTGTGTAATGACCCATCCACTCCCAGTCTCTATTCAAGCCTAAGTTAATTGTATCCAGTTTGCAAATGAATTCCAATTCAGCAGTCTCTTGTTGGAGTCTGTTTTTTGAAGATTTTTTGTTGAAGTATTACCACTTTTAGGTCTGTAATCGAGTGACCAAAGAGATTGAAGTGTTCTCAGACTGGTTTTTGAATGTTATAATTCTTGATGTCTGATTTGTATCCATTTATTCTTTCACGTAGAGACTGTCCAGTTTGACCAATGTACATGGCAGAGGGGCATTGCTGGCACATGATGGCATATATCACATTGGTAGATGTGCAGGTGAACGAGCCTCTGATAGTGTGGCTGATGTGATTAGGCTCTATGATGGTGTCCCCTGAATAGATATGTGGACACAGTTGGCAACGGGCTTGTCTCTACGTAAAAGAATAAATGGACACAAATCAGATGTCAAGAATTATAACATTCAAAAACCAGTCAGAGAACACTTCAATCTCTCTGGTCACTCGATTACAGACCTAAAAGTGGCAATACTTTAACAAAAAATCTTCAAAAAACAGACTCCAACGAGAGACTGCTGAATTGGAATTCATTTGCAAACTGGATACAATTAACTTAGGCTTGAATAGAGACTGGGAGTGGATGGGTCATTACACAAAGTAAAACTATATCCCCACGTTTATTTCCCCCCCGACACACACACACTGTTCCTCAGACGTTCTTGTCTGAGGAACTGCCGGAAATGGCCCACCTTGATTATCACTACAAGAGGTCGTCCCATCCCCCCAGCCCTTCCACTCTCCTGCTGGTAATAGCTCACCTTAAGTGATCACTCTGGTTACAGTATGCATGGTAACACGCATTGTTTCATGTTCTCTGTGTATATAAATCTCCCCACTGTATTTTCCACTGAATGCATCCGATGAAGTGAGCTGTAGCTCACAAAAGCTTATGCTCAGATAAATTTGCTAGTCTCTAAGGTGCCACAAGTACTCCTTTTCTTTTATTATTTTAGGGTGGCTCATAAGGATTGGGTTACTGCCATAGTTGTATGTGCAGGTAGAGCATCATCTTTGGTGGTGGTAAAGGGGAGCGCCACAAAAAATTATATTGTCTTTGCAAGAAAATAGTCCTCTATATAATATTCAAAAGACAATTGTGGGGTCTGCCATTCTTGATAGTATATTTTTAGCAGTATTGCAAATCATTATTTAATCATTAGGGAGTTGACAGCCACAATTCCTCAACATATAGTAGCCTTATTTCACTAAATATTCTGTTTGGCAGTTACTAAAAGGTTGGAAGTATCTTGATTGGCTGATGAGCTTAGTTTTTACTCCAGTTTGTTTCCTGCTGCGAACATTCACAGCAGAGAGGCAGGAAATAGAACAGGTGCTTTGGGGGAGGAAAGCACCTTTGGAGACCTCTAGCAATGCACTTGCAATAATGTATGTTTAAAGATATTCATACACCAAAGAGAGTCTACATAAAAACAGATTTCAGAGTAGCAGCTGTGTTAGTCTGTATTTGCAAAAAGAAAAGGAGTACTTGTGGCACCTTAGAGATTAACATTTATTTGAGCATAAGCTTTCGTGAGCTACAGCTCACTTCATCGGATGCATTCAGATGAAGTTCACAATGCACTGCATCTGCTACCTGTCATTTAGAAACAAGCACCGTATGCAAGCATTACTATTTGTGTAAGTACTACATAACAGAAGTGCAGGACTCACCCAGTAGGCAGAAAGTTTAAAACTTCGAAAATAAGTTATGTTAACATCAAAATAACTTGTAGCATACTTCTGCATGCTGAATTCCCATAGCTCAGTAGCCTAATAGAAGAGTCTCATCTCCAAAATATATATATATATAAAATATAACTCACAATTAACCCACTTCAGTGTACAACCTTACCATACGCAGCTTTTTCATCTTAAACTGTTCTGGGATAAATACACAAGTGTATATTTAAAAAATATTAATATGTCTAAAATTCCAAACAAATGAACAAATTTGTTGTAACTGGTAAAAGTCCCTAAAGAGGATTAATATCGGATTCAAAACTACAAATAGTGGGAAATAAATCCTACAAGAACACTGGTATCAAACAGAGGGCAGAACTAAGGTTATCAGAGTGTGACCTTGGTGACTGGCTGAATAGGGCTGATATGCTAAAGAAATGGCCGGTGTATTAGAGAAGCTGATACATGTAGGTATATTGCTCTATATCACATTTCTTGGGGCTTTCTTGTGTTTGTATTGTTATCCCTCAGCACACTAAAGTGGTTTTCACTAAGTGTTCTTTCTTGTTTACAACTGGAGGGATGATCTAATCCTCAGTTCCGATCTTGATTGGAACCCTGAGAATCCTCTCATGAGAAGCATGAATGATGACCCTTTTACAATGTCAAATTCAGGAAAAATATATAATCACATGCACACTGATGATTTGCCAAAAGAGATAATTAAAATGGGAAGTTAAATAAACAAGGACCTAATGTTCATTAAAAAAGAAGAGGCAAGGCTCAGTTTCGTAAACCCCAAACATTCAAACATCAAAGTGGGGTCCCACAAAATTGTGAGTTTAAAAAATATACTTGGGTGCCTTTTTATTTGCATTCTGGTTTTTGAGCCTTTAGGGTTCAGGTTTTCAAGATTTTCTCTGTAAGAATGAGGGCTAAATTTTTGTTTTTAATGATAGCTAATATTCGAATGTGTTCACATTCCAGGAGCTGGAGTTTTAAGCAAAATACCATGATACGATAAAATTGCAAGAGCTGGCAATACCGATTGGTGGTGACGATATATGAAATGGAAAGAACCTAGCTTGCCTCACACATTCTGTTTTGAGTTTGAAGTTAGAAAAATTCATTGTACTTGCAACCTAAATATTTTACATAAAAATCATTGAGACAACAAATATGATGGAACCCTATGGTGCCTTTTTCATTCTGTCTTCAGAGTATCTGCTTCTTGAAAACCAAAGAAGGCAAGAATTAGAAACTAGAAACAATAAAAATGATAGTTGGATGTAGGGTTAGGATAAAGTGAAAAGAGGGAGTTGGGCATGGGATTTTATTTATTTTATTTCTCTTCCCTCCCCTCATTTTCTGTTACCTGTCTTTATTTAGGCCCTGTGCTCAAGGTGTCAGTGAGGTGGCATCTGGCCACTCAGAACAGGTCTAGGCCCTCAAATGTTAGGTCTTCAGGGCATGGACCATATCTTTTTGCATATGTATGAATTAGCTAAAAAAAGGATAGATGCTGTAAGATAACAGAACTATTTTTTACAAAATTAATGCAGGGAGTAACTTTGAAACAAAGGGGAAATTATAATTTCTTCAGGTTTGCCACTTCCTGCTAGCAGTTTTAGAAACTGTATTAATCATGTTTCCTTCAGTACCTTGGGATACTGGCTTGGAGAATAAACTTACAAGGGCTGTGATTTAATATAATAAGGTGAAAGCTTCATTACAAAGCATTGAACTAATCTGAATGTTGATTGCGGGTTACCTTTATCACTTTACATCAACTAACTAATTTAGACAGGAGAGTATTTGATTGAGTTGGCGCAGCTTTAGCAAAAGTTGTTTTTTTCTGTGACGTAACAATAAAAGATGAGGCAGAGAAACTGTTTTCATGCTTGAATTCTGATTATCTATCCAGTGGTCTACCAGACTTTGTGTAGAGCTCAGTCCTTGCCTTTGGTGCTATCACATAGGAAACTTACACTCTGCTGTATTTGTTGGAAGGAAGAACTTTGTCAAAGCACGCGATTGAAACTAGCAAAATATAGTTTTGCCACTCGTTCTGATCTAGCAAGGACCAGAATGTATTGTTTGAAACAAGTAGAATGTTTGTTATGATTCTTCATATATTTTAAACTTTAACATTGATTAAAAAGTCCCCGCCCCTTTATCAGTAATACAATATATAAAAACTTGAAAGCTATTAAATTCTGTTCTGTAATGTTAAAGCTAAATTTTAAAATGCACTCCAATCAGTAATGCAAAAGATAAAAGGGCACCATGAATTTAAAAACAACACTTCTGAAATTATTTTATCTACTATTGTGATTTGACATAAGAACAGCCATACTGGGTGAGACCAAAGGTCCATCTAGCCCAGTATCCTGTCTTCCAACAGTGGCCAACGCCAGTTACCCCAGAGGGAATGAACAGAACAGGTAATCATCAAGTGATCCATTCGCTGTCGCTCATTCCCAGCTTCTGGCAAACGGAGGCTATGGACACCATCCCTGCCCATCCTGGCTAATAGCCATTGATGAACCTATTCTCCGTGAATTTACCTAGTTCTTTTTTGAGCCCTGTTATAATCTTGGCCTTCACAAAATCCTCTGGCAAAGAGTTCCACAGGTTGACTCTGCGTTGTCTGAAGAAATGCTTCCTTTGGTTTGTTTTAAACCTGCTGCCTATTAATTTCATATGGTGACTTCTTGTTCTTGTGTTATGAGAAGGAGTAAATAAGACTTCCTTATTTACTTTCTCCACACCGGTCATGATTTTATAGACCTCAATCATATCCCCCTTTAGTCATCTCTTTTCCAAGCTGAAAAGTCCCAGTCTTATTAATCTCTCCTCGTACGGAAGCTGTTCGTAATAATTTTTGTTGCCCTTTTCTGAACCTTTTCCAATTTCAGTACATCTTTTTTGAGATGGGATGACCACATCTGCACCCAGTATTCAAGATGTGTATTTATACCTAAGTATACTGAATGGTTTTTAGTTCTTGTGCATTTGACAGTGTTGTGTATTGTCAGTTTCCTCTGTTAGGTTTTTTGAGTAACTGTGGAGAAGAGAGGGAGATTTTTAAAATTGGTTGGAGGTATTTTGGGGTTGGGATAGTACATGAAACTATTTGTAACTTTTTTAAATTGACCAGATTTCTAGTTGTCTGTAATTCACAAAAAACCCTCTGTTTTACCCCTGGATACGTCCTTGTAATTCTCACAAAAAATGTTTGATTTTAGGTGTGCGTATCTGAGGGTGCCAATTGAATATTAGGGCATAGATTTTTATTTTCACAAATCTTTGTATTTAATTTTCTTGGCTTTTAACAAGAATGAAAACACTAATCTCAGACTTCACTAAGTACTTGTGCAGTTGAATAACTAGAAACTAGTGCAACTTTGGAATTCCATATGGAAAAAGTAGTTGAAAACCACGTGGATGTCATTAACATTGCTATATTTGTATAATCCTGTAACTCTGAATTTTAATGGAAACTTCATACTGTTCATGGGCAAAACCTATTTTTTCCTCACTTATGCTACCGTTATTTTTTTGAAAATTGTACTGGAGATCAGCCCTCAGTGAGAAGAGCATTGTGTTGTTTACAGCAGGAAAAAGATTTTCTTAGTTAAAAAATGGAAGAAAGTATTTTAATAAAAGGGGTGGAGGGTTGATTGCTGCAAATGACTAAACTGTAAAATGAATCTCATGAAGTACAGCTTGTAATATGATTTTCTCACATCACTGATGTAGAGTTAGTTGACAATTCCTCTTTGCTCCTTTAGATCACATTCTTACCCACCCACTCTGGTAATTTTAAAATTACCTATGGGTGGTGTAATAGTTTGGAGTTCTATAGTAGTACCTTCCATTTGAGAATTCTGAGTGGCTTTTTAAGCAATGAATTAAGCTTTACAAGACTCTTGTCAAATAGGTGAGCAATACTAACTTCAGTTTGTAGATTGAAGGGAAACCGATATGAAGTGACGTGGATAGGGTTGTGTGTCAATATTGGAGCTATGATTTAGAACCTAGAGCTCCTTACTCCAGTTCTGTGCATTGACTATTTGATACTCGGGAAGTAGAATACATATAAACCTATTCTTGGTGAAATAGTTGGAGATTTAGTTACTGGTCTGTGATTGGAAATCAGTCTTTCACCTGTGCAACTTCTATGTCCGCAAAAACAAAACAAAACAAAAAAAAATACTCCACCCCTTAAGAGCTGAAGACCTGTTCTAATCCTAGAGGGATGTTTCCCCTCTGCAATTTGTATCCTTTTGGGAGAAAAATTCAGTGTACTTAATACAGTCTTTCATAGAGCAAACCTCTTTCGTGCAAAGAGGTTTACAAAACCTGTATCCCAGGTTACGATAGCCAGGCTCTGAAGTTCCTGCTTCAGGGCCCACTGTGACAAAACCTTTATTCATAAAAGCAGTCCCACTGACTTCAGTGGGACTGAATATAGTTGCAGAATTATACCTTTGGGCTTAATATCTCAGAATGCCAAAAGGAGTGCCTCTGGTGGTAGTTCACTGTAAGAAAATCCCAATTTATAAAGTGTAAACTTTCCTGGCAAAGAGCTTATATTGTTTTAAAAAGGGGGCAGAATGCTTGCACACGCACACACCCACACCTCCTTCCTTCTTGTGTTAATTGTGAATGGATAATTAAGCTTACTATAAGACTTCCCTAATTTTTATTAGTTGAATATTAGATGTCGTCATGTGATTTAGTGCAACCAGTCATGCCAGCTTCATTTCTTTGTTTAATGTTAGTTAACACATTTTAAAATATACATATAACCAAGTGACCACTTAGCATTTTGACAAATAATCATAGGTCATACTCACGATACTTTCCCATGCAGGAGACCGATATTAAGGAAAAACAGCAATCCCTGTTGATGTTGTCCCGTCAAGGAAGGTTAGAGAATGAGTTTGAGATACCTTCTCCCACCAAAGTTTCTGGTAGAAACCCTTGTCCAGCCTTTCTCCCTTTTTCTCCTCTCTCCCTGATCAGTCCCCAGTTCACTAGTCTCCCATTCTCTCACTTCCAGAAAGGACATATTCAGTTTGAGGAAGAATTTCTTCTTCTGTTCTTGGAGTGGTGATAAAAATTCCTTGAGTTTGTCATCACAGTTGACCAGTCTGGTGATAGGAATGAAGGGCTTAATATGCTTGCATGTATGTTGTCATAAGTCAGTTATAGTGTAGCTGGTTGCAGAAGTCCATTTTGAATTCTTGATGTGTGTCAATAACTTGCATTTATACAATGTGGAACTTTTCATCCAGAAGGATCCCAAGGCACTTTGCCAAATGATTATACATCCATTTCCAGGAAAAAGTGCGCCAACATCTTGGGTTGTGTACCTGGGTGTGGCAACACTGCCTGAAGAAAACTGTTTAACTGAAATTGCAAGGAGAATTTTGCTAAGTCGAATATAATGAGCTGAGTTGAAATTGGGATAGGATAACTGTGTATTTTAAGGGACTAATTTGTGTAGTAAATTACGCAAAAATTCTTTTAGGAGCTGGCAGGAATTACCTGGGTAATCCACGTATTAACAATGTATTGTTGGACTTATGGTATTGCTGCCAGTTTCATAGCTGGTGCAGATATATTTTTGCTTATCGGGAAAAATTCTGGAAACTGGGAAAACAACTTTTATTTTTCTACAGTTCTGTTCTGATTTTATTTTATTTACACTGCCTTTCTGAGTTCATGTTGAAGATGCTTTTAAAATAACTCTTTTAGTGTTCAGGTTGTTTCTAGTACATCCCTTCAGAGTTTATTGGTGAGTGGAAGGAATCTGCTTGTTTGTATAGTGATAGATGTTACTACGGTGGAGTAAATACTAATCCTGCTTTGCAAAGCCCCGATCCATTCAGGCTTTTGATCCAAAATAAAAAAAAATTGAAATCTCAGGTATTTACACTATAATATATATTCTCCTTCACTGTTGACTTCCAGGATATTTGTGTGTTACTAGAACCTGTTTTTCTTCATGGTCTTCCTCCTAGTCATACCTAGTTTCATCAGAAATGTCCCGCTCTAATGTTTGTGATTGGTCAACGTACTCTTTGGGAGATCCTACTTCTTTGATGTACTAATGTGGAAAATGAGATTGCCCCACATCATTGCTCCAATGGATTGTACACCACTACTAATAGAAGCTGCAAATAAACTATGTCTCTGCTTATTTGTCTTTACCAAGGGGCTTTACAGCAAAGTAATACATACTTACAAAAACTGTGTTATGTAGTGCTCTCCTATTTTAATAAACATTTTAAACTTCATCACAAAGATGGATTCTACAATGACCAATCTTGGTTGCATATTGATGACCTTTCCTTGTTTGTACTGGAACAATTCATTTGCATTGGCTGTTTGAATTTTGGGAGGATGGCTTTTAATTATATTTTAATTTGCTCTCCTTATGTTCAATAAACACCCCTTATTTATGTGTGTGTCTATGGATGCTTGATAAATAACCAACCATTGAGAAGGTGTTTGGTCACAAGCATGCTTTATCTTGGTTTCCATTTACATTATCTCTTTCTTTCACATACCCACACAAATATAAATGTTAAAAAAATTAGCTATCACCAGTGATACAATTTTTGCCTTAATTGGTACTTTTAGTGAAGAAGGATGAATGTAACTGCAAAATACATAATTTTTTTCTCACACTATATAACTCTTTCAAATGTACCAAACAGACAACAGTATAGTATGCACAGTTTGGACTGTGTCTGGGGGAGTAAGTGGCCATCCAGGCTATTTAAAATAAAACAGTAATATTGAATTCTAAATTCAGTGTGAAGAATATTCTGAATATACATATGTAGTTCCCATTAATTTTAGTTTTAATGGACAAGTGTGATCTTGAGGCATTATAGTACCCAGAATTCCTTGGACTGGAAGTGCAGTGAGAGGAAAGATGGGCCAATGGCTGAAGTGCTAGCCTGTGCTATGGAATAACCAATTTCAATTCCTTCACCTCAGACATCCTGTGTGACCCTGGGCAAATCACTTGGCCCTGGTCTATACTACGAGTTTAGGTTGAATTGAGCAGTGTTAGATCAATTTAACCCTGCACCTGTCCACATGACGAAGCCATTTTTATCGACTTAAAGAGCTCTTAAAATCAATTTCTGTACTCCTCCCTGCTGAGGGGATTAGTGCTGAAATGGACATCGCTGGGTCGAATTTGGGGTAGTGTGGACGCAATTTGATGGTATTGGCCTCTGGGAGCTATCCCAGAATGCTCCATTGTGACCACTCTGGACAGCACTTTCAACTCAAATGAACTAGCCAGGTACACAGGAAAAGCCCCCGGAACTTTTGAATTTCATTTCCTGTTTGGCCAGCATGGCAAGCTCATCAACACAGGTGACCATGCAGTCCCAGAATCACAAAAGAGTTCCAGCATGGACCAAACGGGAGGTACTAGATCTGATTGCTGTATGGGGAGACGAATTTGTGCTATCAGAACTCCGTTCTAAAAGACGAAATGCCAAAATATTTGCAAAAATCTCCAAGGGCAGGATGGACAGAGGCTACAACAGGGACCCGCAACAGTGCCGCCTGAAAATTAAGGAGCTCAGGCAAGCCTTCCAAAAAACCGGAGGCAAACAGCCGCTCTGGGTCAGAGCCCCAGACATGCCACTTCTGTGATGAGCTCATGCACTTCTAGGGAGGCCCCACCACTACCCCACCCCTGTCTGTGGACTCCTGCAAGGGGGGAGTCTCGTGCAACAGGGATGAGGATTTTGGCGATGAGGAGGAAGAGGATGATAGTGCACAGCAGACAAGTGGAGAAACTATTCTCCCCGACAGCCAGGAACTGTTTATCATCCTGAAGCCAATACCCTCCCAAGGCGGGCTTCCGGACCATGAAGCTGGAGAAGGCACCTCTGGTGAGTGTACCTTTGTAAATATAATACATAGTTTAAAAGCACGCGTGTTTAATGATTAATTTGCCCTGAAGACTTGGGATGCATTTGCGGCCAGTACTGGAAAAGTCTGTTAACGTGTCTGGGGATGGAGCGGAAATCCTCCAGGGACATCTGCATGAAGCGCTCCTGGAGGTACTCCCAAAGCCTTTGCAAAAGGTTTCTGGGGAGGGCAGCCTTATTCCGTCCTCCATGGTAGGACACTTTACCATGCCAGGCCAGTAGCACGTAGTCTGGAATCATTGCATAACAAAGCATGGCAGCGTATGGTCCCGGTGTTTGCTGGCATTCAAGCAACATCCGTTCTTTATCTCTCTGTGTTATCCTCGGGAGAGTGATCATCCCAGAGAATTGGGTGGGTGTGGAGGGGGGGTGTGGTTAGTTGGGTTTGTGCTGCAGGTTAACTGGAAAACCACAGCCCCTCCTTTTAAATGGCTAACCCAATAGGTGCTTGGTATGGGAAAGGAGGGCGCTGCTGTGAGAAACCATTCCCACATGTTTTGAAGGTTGAAGAAGCCGAAACACTGTGGCTTACCATGGCTGCCTGCAAGCCGAATTCTGTTGCCCGGCCCTGTGTGTGTGATCTCTCACACCAAACCGGCAGGCGCTCAATATAAGAGGCAAAATGCGACCTTGTACCAAAAGCACATGTGCTATGTAATATTAACAGCTTGGTTCACTGTGAAAGAGTCTATCCATTGTTCTCTAAAATGTGTCTTTTAAAATACTACTCTCCCTTTTTTTCCTCCCACAGTTGCAGATGTTTCAATGCTCCCCTGATCATCTCTGTCCTAGAGGCTAGCGCAGATGATAAAGCGGAAAAAACGCACTCGCGATTAAATGTTTTCTGAGCTCATGCAGTCCTCCCGCACTGAAAGAGCTCAGCAGAATGCTTGGAGGCAAACAGTGTCAGAGTCCAGGAAAGCAGAAAATGAACGCGAGGACAGGAGGGATGAGCAGTATGAGAGGTTGCGGGAGCAAGAGGAGAGGTGCGGGAGGCGTGATGAGAGGAGGCAGGATGCAATGCTGAGGCTACTGGGGGATCAAACTGATATGCTCCAGCATCTGGTGGAGCTGCAGGAAAGGCAGCAGGAGCACAGACCGCCACTGCAGCCCCTGTGTAACCGCCCGCCCTCCTCCACAAGTTCCATAGCCGCCTCACTCAGACACCCAAGAACGCGGGGGGAGAGGGGCTCCAAGCACCCAACGACTTCAACCCAGGGGACTGCCCAAGCAACAAAAAGCTGGCATTCAATAAGTTTTGAAGTGCAGTGTAGCGTTGTCCTTCCCTCATCCACCACCTCACCCAGTGCTTCCCTCCTCCCCCACCCCTCTCGGGCTACCTTGGCAGTTATCCCCCTATTTGTGTGATGAATTAATAAAGAATGCATGATTCTGAAACAACAATAACTTTATTACCTCTGCAAGCGGTGATCGAAGGGGGAGGGCGGTTGGCTTACCGGGAAGTAGAGTGAACCAAGGGGGCAGGTTTTCATCAAGGAGAAACAAACAGAACTGTCACACCATAGCCTGGCCAGTCTGGTTTTCAAAGCTTCTTTGATGCGCGGAGCGCCCTGCTGTGCTCTTCTAATCACCCTGGTGTCTGGCTGCATGTAATCAGTGGCCAGGCGATTTGCCTCAACCTGCCACACCACCATAAACATCTCACCCTTACTCTCACAGATATTGTGGAGCAAGCAGCAATAACAATGGGATTATTGGTTTCGCTGAGGTCTAACTGAGTCAGTCAACTGCGCCAGCACGCTTTTAAACGTCCAGATGCACATTCTACCACCGTTATGCACTTGCTCAACCTATAGTTGAACAGCTCCTGACTACTGTCCAGGGTGCCTGTGTATGGCTTCCTGAGCCATGTCATTAAGGGGTAGGCTGGGTCCCCAAGGATAACTATAGGCATTTCAACATCCCCAGCGGTTATTTTCTGGTCTGGGAAGTAAGTCCCTTCCTGCAGCTGTTCAAACAGACCAGAGTTCCTGAAGATGAAAGTGGCATGTACCTATCACGGCCATCTCATGTTGATGTCGGTGAAATGTCCCTTGTGATCCACCAGTGCTTGCAGCACCATTGAAAAGTACCCCTTTCAGTTTATATACTGGCTGCCTTGGTGGTCCGGTCCCAAGATAGGGATATGCGTTCCGTCTGTCGCCCCACCACAGTTAGGGAATCCCATTGCAGCAAAGCCATCCATTATGATGTACACATTTCCCAGAATCACTACCCTTCATAGCAGCAGCTCAGTGATCGCATTGGCTACTTGGATCACAGCAGCCCCTACAGTAGATTTTCCCACTCCAAATTGATTCCCGACTGACCGGTAGCTGTCTGGCGTTGCAAGCTTCCAGAGGGCTATCGCCACTTGCTTGTGAACTGTGAGGGCTGCTCTCATCTTGGTATTCTTGCACTTCATAGCAGGGGAAAGCAAGTCATAAAGTTCCATGAAAGTGCCCTTACGCATGCAAAAGTTTCGCAACCACTGGGAATCATCCCAGACCCGCAATACTATGCGGTCCCACCAGTCTGTGCTTGTTTCCCGGGCCCAGAATCGGCATTCCATGGCATGAGCCTGCCCCACTGCCACCAGGTTGTCCAATTTGCTGGGGCCCGTGCTTTGAGAGAAGTCTGTGTCCATGTCCTCATCACTCTCGTCACTCTGCTACCATTGCCTCCTCACCTGCTTTTGCAGGTTCTGGTTCTGCACATACTGCAGGATAATGCGCGAGGTGTTTACAATGCTCATAACTGCCGCGGTGATCTGAGGGGGCTCCATGCTTGCCGTGGTATGGCGTCTGCAGGAGAGCAGAGTTGCAGCGGAAGTGGTGGAGGACGACGGTTAGCACTGCGCACATTTTCAGAGAAAGAACACATATACCCTGGAGCCCATGACAGACAACATGGAGAAATTCGCTATTGAGACAATAGCAGCAGAGCAGAGTTGCAGGGGAAGCGGTGTATGACGACAGTTAGCAGTCCTACTGCACCATCTGCTGCCAGCAGCACCCAGGACACAACAGTGACGGAGTCGCTGAGCTGAGCGGGCTGCATGTATGCCATGGTATGGCGTCTGCGCGGAAAAAAGGCACAAAACAATTGTCTGCCATTGTTTTCACAGAAGGAGAGGCAACTGACAGCATTACCCAAAACCACCTGCAACAATGTTTTTGCCCCATCAGGCATTGGGAGCTTAACCCAGAATTCCAATGAGCGGCAGAGACTGGGGGAACTCTGGGATAGCTACCCACAGTGCACCGCTCCGTAAGTTGATGCTAGCCACAGTAGTGAGGACACACTCCGCCGACCTAATGAGCTTTGTGTGGACATATGGAATCGACTGTATAAAATCGATTTCTAAAAATCCACTTCTATATCGATCTGATTTCATAGTGTAGACATACCCTTGGTCTTCCTGTGCCTCAATTCCCTATCTGTAAAATGGGTTTAATAGTACTTCCATGCCTTCAAGGGTGTTGTGAGGATAAATGTGTGTTAAAGATTGTGAGGTGATGGAGGACATATGAGTACTTAAGATAGCATATTGCATCTATAGTATTTCTCTTGAGCACCTTTCTCTGGCAGAAGCTTGGAGTGGCTTCTTCAGAAAGAGCCATGTCTAGTTCACTTTTGTCAGAGAGAGAGAGAGAGAGATGTGGTGATGTTGCAAATGGAGAATCTTTCTCCAAAAACAGAGAGCGAGTGTCGTGGAAAATAATGTTGCCTGAATGTGTGGTTTATCAATGACTAGATTAAGAACAAGTAGTACTGCTTAAAATTAAGTGGGGAATTTTAAATAAATTACACTTGGAATTGAGTGCTTCAGAGAATTGCTGGTTCTGTTATTGTCTGTCTTAATGGACACTAAACTTAAATTACTGGGGTCTCCTGGCTTAAATGCTGTTGGCTGCAATGTCTTGGTCTTTAGAGATTGGTTAGTATTATCTGTTCTAAACCTGCGTGGTGTCATGTTAACATGTTGATGAGAGCATGTATATTTAAAAAATGCTCTATAAATATAAAATGACAGTATTTAATATGTGCAGAAAAATGAGATTCATTGGAGAAGTAACCAATGATGAAAGGTAAACTGAGGAAACCCAGATCCTATCATCCTTGGGCCAGATGCTCACTGGTTTACATTAATTAAGGATATAGAATCATAGAATATTGGGGTTGGAAGGGACCTCAGGAGGTCATATAGTCCAACCCCCTACTCAAAGCAGGACCAATCCCCAACTAAATCATCCCAGCCAGGGCTTTGTCAAGCCTGACCTTAAAAACCTCGAAGGAGATTCCACCACCTCCCTAGGTAAAGCATCCCTGTGTTTCACCACCCTCCTAGTGAAAAAGTTTTTCCTAGTATCCAACCTAAACCTCCCCCACTGCAACTTGAGACCATTACTCCTCGTTCTGTCATCTGCTACCACTGAGAACAGTCTAGATTCATCCTCTTTAGAACCCCCTTTCAGGTAGTTGAAAGCAGCTATCAAATCCCCCCTCATTCTTCTCTTCTGCAGACTAAACAATCCCAGTTCCCTCAGCCTCTCCTCATAAGTCATGTGTTCCAGTCCCCTAATCATTTTTGTTGCCCTCTGCTGGACACTCTCAAATTTGTCCACATCCTTTCTGTAGTGGGGGGCCCAAAACTGGACGCAATACTCCAGATGTGGCCTCACCAGGGCCGAATAAAGGGGAGTAATCACTTCCCTTGATCTGCTGGCAATGCCCCTACTTCTCCAGCCCAAAATGCTGTTAGCCTTCTTCTCAACAAGGGCACACTGTTGACTCATATCCAGCTTCTCGTCCACTGTAACCCCTAGATCCTTTTCTGCGGAACTGCTGCCGAGCCATTCGGTCCCTAGTCTATAGCGGTGCATGGGGTTCTTCCGTCCTAAGTGCAGGACTCTGCACTTGTCCTTGTTGAACCTCATCAGATTTCTTTTGGCCCAGTCGTCCAATTTGTCTAGGTCACGTTGGACCCTATCCCTACCCTCCAGCATATCTCTCACTTCTCCCAGTTTAGTGTCATTTGCAAACTTGCTGAGGGTGCAGTCCACGCCATCCTCCAGATCATTAATGATGATATTGAACAAAGCTGGCCCCAGGACCGACCCTTGGGGCACTCCACTAGATACCGGCTGCCAACTAGATGTGGAGTCACTGATCACGACCCATTGAGTCCGACCATCTAGCCAGCATTCTATCCACCTTGTAGTCCATTCATCCAGCCCATACTTCTTTAACTTGCTGGCAAGAATACTGTGGGAGACCGTGTCAAAAGCTTTGCTAAAGTCAAGGAATAACACGTCCACTGCTTTCCCCTCATCCACAGAGCCAGTTATCTCATCATAGAAGGCAATTAGATTAGTCAGGCATGACTAATGATACGGCCTTTTGTTCTTAGCCCTACTGCTGGATGAAGTTCTGTGTACACTCTAAGTGTGTTAGAGGCGAGACATTTTTCCGCAATGTTGTTTACACTCGTACTCTAGTACGACGGTTGTGGTACGGAAATGTAATTGGCCACAGAGCAAGATATATGTTGAATTAGAGGAAAGGATTCAAAATGGCTTGTTCCTGGATCAGACCATGGAAATTAATATTCTAAAATCAGGGAAGTTAAAAGTCTCCCCTTTACCCCAATAAAGCTGCTAGTTGATAATTGATGGTGTCAGATTGTACACAAATATATTGTTAGTACCCTACCTCTTCACATCCTTCCTTTCTTTATATGAATTCCAGTTTTGATCATAGTATTAAGTTTCAACATTGACTTTACGTATGTATCCTTTGATTAATACTGAAATAATGTGTACTGGCTTGATTGATGAGATGAAAATGTAGTGTCAGATTTTGTGTATGAAACCTATGCCCAGTTTAAAAACCTTGTGCTGCTGTAGACTTTAAATTGTTCATCTTGTCTTTCAGCACTCAGCCTGCTACAGCTTATTCCCATCCAACCACTGCGGCAAGCTACACTGTCCAGCAAACTCCTGTGACTCCATCTTATGCACCCCCAGTGCAGGCTGCCAGGCCAGTTGCAACTGCTGCCTATGGAGCATACCAGTCACATTCAGGACAGGACTATGGTTATGGAACTCGGCAGCAGGAACCTACCCCCCAGCCTACCACAACACCAAACTACCAGGTATCTATCCACAAAACCTTTTGGTGACACTTTAATTGGTAACTTATCTGAGCAACATTTGTCCACATTAATTGCATGGTATAAATTTTTGCCTGGGAAGCAGAATAAGGCTGATTTTTTTTGTTTTGTTTTGTTTTTTCACTTCATATATTTCCAATCTTTAATTGAAAAGGGGACAAGGACTGTCTTTTATGCTACATTTGTACAGGCTCAATGGATTCCAATCCTTAATTGGGGTTTCCAGGCACCGAGATAATACAGCTATTAATTATAAAATTAATATATTGGTATTAAAGGATTTTTCTGTTAAATTCTTCAAGATATTGGACTTGCGGGCTCTAGTATATTTGCTACCTTTTTGAATATACATAAGTGCTACATTTATATCAGTAAATGCTGAGGGATCAGACCAAATTACTAGAGAGCCAAAACAAGTGCAAATCTAAGAACATGCATAGTTTTAATTTCCTAAAGTCTAAGGACTATAAACTTTGAATCAATAGATGTAGAATGAAATCTGGGAGGCTTTTTGATTTTTTCCTACTATAAACTAACTTGTTCTTCCCAGTTGACATGAACGAATGCATAAAAAAAGCTTTTAGCCATTTTGGTAGAGTCCAACTAATTGCAATCAATTTTCTAAAGAATGCTTAATTTATCTATTTATTTTTGTAGCATTGGGCTGTGTGTTCATAATTTGGCTTCTTTTTTGTTCTGTTGGAATTTCATATACAGGATGGTTATAGTTATGGACGATCTACATCTGCAAGCAGCTATGAGAGCAAACAGTACTACCAGCCAGTTGCTACCCAGCCTCAACACACTGCCACAGACTCTTACTACCAGTCAAGTGAGTGCTACAGGAACCCAGTGTTCTCAACTTTAGTGTGTTATTTCAAAATATGTACGGTACTGGGAGGTTGAAAATGTTAAAGGTTTATTGGCAGCAGAGTATCAGTTGCAGGTAAAGTGTCAAAAGTAGCTTAATTAGACTTTTTAGCAACTTTGGAAAATGCCTTAAATCTTCTCTTAAGGGTGTGAAAATTTTTGTGAAATTGTGGTGGTGGTTTAATTTTTTCCAGTTCATTAAATGTCATAACTTGAACACAAATGTTACTTCATACTAATGTTTCAGAAAAAGATTTGTAAGAAACTGAATGCACAAATATTTATCCTCATACATGTAAGAGAAAGAGAGCTATCTACATATGACATGAACTGATAGAGTATAAATACAAATCACAGTGGTGACTTGAAACCAAGCTGGACATACTGTTGCTTATAGAGGATTGGATTTTATAAGAATGTGAAAGTAACTTATAACTTTGGAAGATCAGTCCTTTTATGGGTTAATGTACATTACTCAAATTTCAGGTGAAAAATAATTTACTAAGTGCCCATGAGTAGTTAGAAAAAATCAGGCCCATTCCTCAAGCCTCTGGCTGTATTTACATATTGAAATATAATTAAATATAAAAAAATATACAGCATGCCCTATTTGTAGAGAAAATTATAGTAAAAAATATAGGGACAGTGCATGTCACATTTTTGTTGAGGAGGCAAAAAGCACAAAACTGACTCCCGTGCATTTTTGCTTGCACAGACTTCGCTATAAACATAAGAACAGCCATACTGGGTCAGACCAATGGTCCATCTAGCCCAGTATCCTGTCTTCTGACAGTGACCAATGCCAGGTGCTTCAGAGGGAATGAACAGAACAGGTAATCATCAAGTGATCATTCCCTGTTGCCCATTCCCAGCATCTGACAAACAGAGGCTAGGGACACTTCAGAGCATGGTTTTGCATCCCTGCCCATCCTGACTAATAGCCATTAATGGACTTATCCTCCATGAACTTTTCAAGTTCTTTTTTAAACCCTGTTGCAGTCTTGGCCTTCACAACATACTCTGGCAAAGAGTTCCACAGGTTGACTTTACGTTGTGTCATCATAGAATCATAGAATCTCAGGGTTGGAAGGGACCTCAGAAGGTCATCTAGTCCAACCCCCTGCTCAAAGCAGGACCAATATCCAATTTTTGCCCCATATCCCTAAATGGCCCCCTCAAGGATTGAACTCACAACCCTGAGTTTAGCAGGCCAAAGCTCAAACCACTGAGCTATCCCTCCCCCCACCACTGAGCTATCCCTCCCCCCAAGAAATACTTCCTTTTGTTTGTTTTAAACCTGCTGCCTATTAATTTCATTTGGTGACTCTTCGTTCTTGTGTTATGAGAAGGAGTAAATAACACTTCCTTATTTACTTTCTCCACATTGGTCATAATTTTATAGACCTCAATCATATCCCCCCTTAGACATCTCTTTTCCAAGCTGAAAAGTCCCACTCTTATTAATCTCTCCTCATATGGAAGCTGTTCCATACCCCTAATCACTTTTGTTACCCTTTTCTTTATCTTTTCCAATTCAAATTTATCTTTTTTGAGATGGGGCGATCACATCTGCACACAGTATTCAAGATGTGGATGTACCATGGATTTATATAGAGGTAATATAATATATTCTGTCTTCTTATCTATCCCTTTCCTAATGGTTTCTAACATTTTTAGCTTTTTTGACTGCTGCTGCACGTTGAGTTAATGTTTTCAGAGAACTAGCCACAATGATGCCAAGATCTTTCTTGAGTGGTAACAGCTAATTTAGACCTCATCGTTTTATATGTATAGTTGGAATGATGTTTTCCAATGGGCATTACTTTGCATTTATCAGTATTGAATTTCATCTGCCATTTTGTTGCCCAGTCACCCAGTTTTGTGAGATCCTTTTGTAACTATTCGCAGTCAGCTTTGGATTTACCTACCTTGAATAGTTTTGTATCATTTGCAAATTTTGCCACCTCACTCTTTATCTCTTTTTCCGGATAATTTATGAATATGTTGAACAGTACTGGTCCCAGTACAGACCCTTGGGGGATATCACTGTTTACCTCTCCCTATTCTGAAAACTGACCTTTTATTCCTACCCTTTATTTCCTATCAGTTAAGCAGTTACTGATCCATGAGAGGACCTTCCCTCTTATCCCATGACAATTTACTTCGCTTAAGAGTCTTTGGAGAGGGACCTTGTCAAAGGCTATCTGAAAATCTAAGTACACTATATCCATTGGATCAGCCTTGTCCACATGTTTTTTGACCCCCGCAAAGAATTCTGTGGATTGGTGACGTATGATTTCCATTTACAAAAGCCATGTTGACTCTTCCCCAACAAATTGTGTTCATCTGTGTGTCTGATAATTCTGTTCTTTACTATAGTTTCAACCAGTTTGCTGGTACTGAAGTTATGCTTACCGGCCTACAATTGATGGGTTCGCCTTTAGAGTCTTTTTAAAAAATTGGCATCACATTCGTTATCCTTCAGTTATCTTACTCCAGGCCGAATTCTGTACCACTGCGCATGCACAGAATTTGTCCCCTGCAGATTTCTTTGCTTCCCCGCAGAAAAATGACTTTGACGGGGAACCAAAAGGAAGCCACAAGAGCGGTCATGAGACCCTCCCCAGCAGCATGTTTCGGGTGCCCAGGGCAGCCAGCAAAGAGGTAAATCACTGTGGGGCAGGGGGCGGGACTGGGGAAGACCCAGCTGGTGGCTCCTATGCTGTGCTGGGCTCAGCTTCTAGTCAGTTGGGCTGGGGAGGGTGGGACTTCCTCTTCCCCTGTACGGCATCCGGGGCTATGGCAGACCCACCCCAGATTTCTCCCCTGTCTGTAGGAAGCTCTGGAAACTCTCCCTTCCACGCTTCCTGCACCCATCAGCTGCAGGGGGAGGGATCACTTTACAAGGTGCTGCTCCTCCATCTGCCCACCCCCATGCATCCAGACCCCCTCACGCCCAGACTCTCCCTCCGAGCCTCAACCTCCCTGCCCCCTGGACCAATCCGCGGAACTACTTGCACCCAGATCCCCACCCTACCAAGCCCCAACCAGCTGCACCTGGATCCCCACCCCACTGAACCACATTCCCCCAGCATCTGGACCCCCGCCAAGCTCTATCCCTCCCACACCCAGACCCCCCGCTGCTGAGCCCCAACCACCTTCACCTGGATCCCCATGCAGAGTCCCATTATCATTGCACACAGAACTCCCCAACAACCCCCGTCCATGCAGATCCCACTGCACCCAGATTGCCTCACACAGCACCCTCTCAACTGACACCTGTATCCCCCTGCACTAACTCCCCCCACACACACACACACACTTGGATCCTGCCTTGTTGAGCCTGCCAGCTCACACCTGGTACATCTGGCATGGAGGGGCAGGGCCCTGGGGTGTTTCTGGGGCAGGCCCAGTCCTTGCGCTATGTCAGGGTTGGATGCAGCCTCACCACTGAATCCATGTCTCGGGGGCGGAGCAGCACAGTGATCTCCCACCCTGTGCAGCCAGTGGCCTGTGTTTCCCAGTGCCATGCTGGAGCCTCCAGATTTATTTGACAAATAAAAATTGCAGAATTTTGCAGAATTTTTTTTATTTATTTATTTATTTATTTATTTGCACAGAATGCCCTCAGGAGTAGTCATCTGGTACAGAAGCTGATTTAAATGATAGGTTACATACCACAGTTTGTAGTTCTGCAATTTCATATTTGAGTTTCTTCAGAACTCTTGGGTGAATATCATCTGGTCCTGGTAACGTATTAGGATTCACTTTAAAACCTGTGAATTCTAAATGTTTGTTTCATTTTTGTGACTGTATAGGTTCCCTCTAGTGGCCAAAATAATAGCTTTAAATTCCCATGGATAACTGACGAAAGCTTATGCTCTAATAAATTTGTTAGTCTCTAAGGTGCCACAAGTACTCCTTTTCTTTTTGCAAAGTCTCTTTAGCCCACTGGAATAAATCTGTATGATTCTGTTCATTTTTTGTTATTATAGTTCAAAGGTATTGAGTTCATCTCATGTTGAGGGTATATTTAATATTAAAAATTCTTCATGTTTTCTTGCTGCTTTTCCCTTCAGGATCAAATTGGGTCACTATATTTTCAGCTAGATTATCTTTCTGATTCAGAATTTTTTCATATTTAACTAAGCTAGTTAAATAATTCTATTTAAAAAGCAAATCAAACATACAATAATAAGCATTTTGTCATGAAGTTTTGCTCAAGGGTACTTTTTGACTAGAGGCATTTCAAGGGCTCTACAAATCCATAACACACTTAAGGTTTTAGAACCAATTGCTGTAGGTAAATGGACATAGGAAACTATTCACTTTAAGTCCTGAAGTCCTTTCTCAGACAAAATTTCTTTTGAAGTTGTTGAGAATTTTGCCTCATTTTTCTGGAATCCTTAAGGTCGTGAAGTAGAGTGAAAATGAATACATGTAGGATGATGGTTAAATCAGGCATTTTAAGAACATAGGATTAGCCATAATGTATGAGAACATTTGTCCTTCAAGTCTAGTATCTTGCTTGTAGCAATGATTATTTGAAGCTTTAGAAGAAGGCAAAAAAAATCATAAAACACCAGCTAATTGCTTGTATTCATGGTCGCGGTGGGAGGATTTATTCTAGGCCTCTGCAGTGATCATTGAAGGATGAAATTTGACAGTCCACATCTTAACATATGTAACTACAAATTATTATTGGTCATAAATTTATCCAGATCCTGTTTAAATCCAGCTGCAATATTTAGTTCTCTGGCTTCTTGGGGTAATGAATTTTACAGGTTAACTACATGTTCTGTGAAGAAGTGTTTCTCATATGTGGGTCCGTCGGTCAATCCAGAAGACTCACTGCTGGGTAGGTCTCTCCCACTCGTCCACAGAGGCAGCTGGCTCGACTTTTTGGTGGCAAGAGGAGATTCTGATAACCAAATGCAATTGAGCTGCCACTGTGCTCAGTGTTAGCTGTATTCTGAAGCACCTTGCTCTTCTTACCTTCTTGGCTGGCTCTTCCAGATTTACTCCCGCTGCTGGGAAGCCATCCCCATCTCTTGAACACTTCTGTCTCCTGCATTCTGTTTTTCCTCTGCTTTGCCGAAGTGGTGGTTGGGCCTCTGACGTGGTGCTTCAAAGGAGCTTCTTGGCTGAGCTGGCCCTGCTTCTGCACCAAAGAAACAGTTTGGCCGCAGCAACAGCTCTTCACTGACTGTTTTTCTCCTCTACCCTGCTTCAGGGAAGATTCCCAGCAATGGTCTTCCTCTACCTTAGTATCAGCACCACTGGGCAAGTTCTCCATTTTGTGATTTCTTGTCCCTCAACTTCAAGGTTAGGAGAAGAGCAGATCCAGTAGAGAAAATGCCATTTCCACCTTCCTGGGAGTGAGTATGTGGGGCTGTGATGACAAGGGCCTCTCCAAATGATAGCAAACTGTCTGTTAAAAGTATTGCTGCCAAAGACCATAAATATGCCTGCAAGTCAACTCAGCAGTGTCTGGCCATCTACTTCCATCCTTCTGCCATCTTAGTACACTAAAGTTTTCCCTTCAAGGCCAAATTTTAATTCCATCAAAAACAACTTGTTAAATGAAGTTGAAAAGTTGAGAGCTCTTAATCCCTTTCATCCAAAAGGAATAGCCATCTTTCCTCTTTTCCACCATTGCTAAAGAGGAAAGATGGAATGAAGGCAAAATCCAGAAAATCTTAGTAGTATAGAATTCCTTCCTTTTTAAGCAAACATGAACTCCTTGACTTGGACGCCAGATGACTTTTGAACGGGATGATTTAGACAGCTTCTAAAGTGCAATTCTGCTCTGAAATTGAGTCTCTGTGTTACGTACACTTTGTTGGATTCCATGTTTGTCTCTCATTGATTATCATATTTGCTCAGTTTACAAAGGAAAAAAAATACTGTGTGACTGTCCGCTCTGCAAACTCAGCCTGGGCTCTTGGGAGTCTAGCTGGGTTATTTTTTCCCTTTGTGCATCACTGACAGTAATATATATATATATATATTAGGCCATATTCTGCCCTCAGACCTGTGAACTTTATTAGCCTGTGTGAAATTTGCAGGGAGGACTGTTACGAAATAATATTTCTAAACTGCATAAATTTGATATGGAGACACAATAAATATGGAACTGCATGATGACATTTTTTACCCGCTTTTCAGAATAGAACTGCATTTAAGAAGACAACTTGCACTGTGCAGATAATGCTGACGAAGCATTCTTGTCTCTCAAAAATACATTCAAGATGAGGAAATCCAAGGGTAATGCAATATTCACTAGTGTCTTCAGAAAATCATGATTCAGGACTTCACCTGCCAAAAGGTTCCTCTGTAAGGCTTATTTTAAACTCTGCAAGCTCTAGGAAGACATATATACAGATACATTTTCAAATTACAGCTTCAGAAAGAGTGTCTATCCATACTGCTGGTATTAAGGCCTCTAAATTTAAAAAAATGCTAAAGTGAGGAGTAAGAGTTGCCTCAAGCTTCAATGACTTGGCGTAGTATTGTCAAGAATTCTCTGTCATGGATAAAAAGCTACCTTCATTTTGAGAGCTCTGTCCAAAATAACGAAGAGCTTTCATTGAGTTATAATGCTTGCTGTGACATAAGTTTTATTTTTCTGACAGATCACTTTTCTGCAGTGCTATAGCAAGAAAAAAATTGTAGTTTAGAACGTTGGCCATTGATTTGACTGCTAGCTGAAATCTCACCCAGCTTCATTTGATCTTTATTTGGAGGTTCCCAAGAAAAAGCTTTAATAACTCTTCAACATTGAGCAGTCTCTTCATAACAGCAAGATCATTGGGAGTCATTTTTTTAAAAATACTGATGTCAATCCTGATATCAACATTTGTATTTGTTAGGGCCTGATCTCGAGTCCTGGTCTTGAAGCCAGGCCCACTGGGTTCTTGGAAAACAACCGTGGCCAACGCACCACACCAACTCATCCAGTTAACAGGGAATTCATAGACTTGGGTGGGCCAGCTTCCAGCGTTCTGCTTCCTGTTTGGCCACACGATCTTGACCCTGGTTAGTGACTAACACACAGACACACACACACACACAGACACAGACACTCTCTCTCTCTCTCTCTCTCTCTCTCTCTCTGAATAAACAAACAAACTTCCTGCTTACTTTCAGGGCTTGTCTGAGCATCAAGCCGTTGCCCATTAGTTGCTACATGGACCCGTTTGATTCTGTCTTGTTGCCCCCATCTCATCCTGTCTTGTCTGACTCCACCAGCTACTACACCGTACATTTCCCTTGGATTGGATCTCCTGGCTATTGGACCTCTTGCATGAACTGTGACCACTGACTTGGATGGACATTACAGTATTTATAACCAGCTCTTAATTTTCTTCATGCCTTCATACATGGGAAGTATATACGCAGTCTCTCAATGAGGATGTCCTGGGATCCTTTCAGGAACAGGGCTTCTCAGAATCTCTTTAATCTGTGCCAGCTCGTGGCCTCTCATTGTTTTGGAGGATTCCTAAAGATGTTTTGGTGCCTGGGTTGATACAACTCAAGACAAATAGGGACTAGAGGTGATAAGTGAAGGATATCTGATAGAGTTTCAGCAAATTCCTCCTTTTTTCCCCTCCTTTTCTTCCCCTCAAATTGAACTAAAAAATTAGCAGTGCAACAATCCATTCAGAACTTAGAAAAACTAAAAGCAGTAGCTCCAGTCCCTCTCCAAGAACAACGTTCAGGAAACTGTTCCAGAGTTGTGATGTCAAAACAAACTAGAGGCTTTTGCTGGATCTCTCTCTCCTCTGAACTAGGAAAAGAAGACTGAACGGAACTTTTTTAAATTCAGAAACAAGATGCCAATCGTTGCCTATCTCCATTTTCCCATCCAAACAATTTTCTCAAACGTCATAGTATTTGTAATGTCCAAATTATGAGATACAAATTTATCATTATCTTGACGCACTCAATAAAAAAAACAGTTCAAAATGCAGAAAGGCTTGTAAGAATCACCACGTTCAATTTAACTTCTATAGCAACATGGTTTTACTATCTATCCCAAAAGCTCATGGAATTCCCTCACAGAATGACTTCCATCTCAGGACAAAGTATCTCTCATCCTTCAGCACTGTAGTCTTATCCATGGACAAATTTGAGTAGTAGTATTGTCTAATTCAGCTTTATCACAGATCATCAAAAATGATGGTATGGACTATAACTGACTAGAATCTTAGTCATTTTGTAGAAACTGTTTAACGGGAAATTATTTACCTCTGACCTCTGTAAACTCTCCTCTGGCAGACCTGGAACTTCCAGCTACATAACTGGATCATGTGTTGACACTCCCATGAAAATGGTAGTTCTGGTGTTGGGAAAGCTCCTGGCAGGCAAACCTCATTCAGAACCACACCAGCTCAAGATGATGAAAATGCTTGTCAAGCTGGCGTGCCCAAGAGAGATGTGAACCCTCGTACTGCAAATGTTCAAAAAGAGAGACTACCCTAAACATAACTGTCTAAACTTCAAAGCAGTTTCAGTTATTTGAAAATAATGCCCAGTTCTAGTAGAGTGATGATGATGATGATAGGAAAGGAGTACTTGTGGCACCTTAGAGACTAACACATTTATTAGAGCATAAGCTGTAGCTCACGAAAGCTTATGCTCTAATAAATTTGTTAGTCTCTAAGGTGCCACAAGTCCTCCTTTTCTTTTTACGGATACAGACTAACAAGGCTGGTACTCTAAAACGGATGATAATAGGGAGAGCCATGGTTATGTACACCAACAGGGAGATACCAAAAGTTGTTGTTAAAGGACACAAACAATGAAACTTATTGTAGCTAGCAATCAAAGCAATTTCCATCAAAAAAGTTAAACCATCAAGCCATCTGGCTAACCCATCGACTGTCCCTAGAGTACTGGGAGCTAGACCAGACTGTGTTCTGAAATGTATATCAGCCTGGGATGCTCCACACTTGGATCTTTCTGTCTCTCAGACAAACAGGACCATTAAGATCTTCTCAAAGCACCAGAGAGGCTCTTGCCACATGGACACCACCTTCATCTCGTGGACTGGCTAACTCCTATATACCTTCTAACCAAAGGTGCCAGGAAAAGTCAATTAGACAAAGCAAGAATGGTTCTTAGTCATTTTTTGGCCCTGATGGTTTTGTTTTTTTTACTGGATGCAGAGAAGCACCCCAACTTTCCAACCTCTCTCCTCCGTCCAGATCTTTTGAGGCTGGAATGCTTGGAATCTGAGGTTAGTTATCTAGGAAGAACTTTACCTTCTGGTCTTATTAAGGTATATTGAACATATTTTTTCCTTTAGTGTAGACTGTACGCTATAGATGTAACACCACTCTCCTGTGTGGGTTATTGGAAGCAGGGGTCGAACCTGGACTTCTGGGTCTTGTTGCACAAGACTTTACTGCTTGAGCTAAAAAAAGACTCTGCTAATGTCCAAGGCTGTATTAGGCTTATCCACCTCTATGTAACTTAGCCACCACTAGAAGGGCACAGAGCACCATGCCAAGTGGGTATGGGTTACACAGACCGCCTCTGGCACCTTCCAGTTCAGCCATATCACTGTTCCTTCTGGCCAGATTCAAGTAAGGCTTAAGCCCTATTTTCCTGTGTATTCCACTTTCAGCACTAAGATGTCTGACTTCAGGAAGGAAGTTAACAGTAATGCTCCCCATTGTTATGTGACATATTCCTTAAAAGCTGTATCTATTCCCAAGAATATTTCATATATTTTAAATTTGGAATATAATTTTAGTTCTACAAGCTACAACAAAGCCATCTGTAAACCCTTATCCAAATATTCTTTTATATACATTTCCTTAAAACAGCCTTATTTATGTCTCAGCAGATCAAATTTTACTGTTTGGGAGCATTATCTATCTGAGCAGTATCTGCATATTTTTCCAAACAAAATGGTCCTCAGACCTGCTGCAAATGTTGTGCCCATAGGTAATTTATCTTTCTATCTCAGAGATTGCCTTTCATTCATTTTTGTCCCAGACCAATTGAAATTCCTGCATATACCCTACATGTTTGGAGCACTCTAAAATACTACTTGGGTAGAGCCAAATCATAGAAGTCAGATGCATTGTTTGCCATACAAGGCACCTACAAGATAGGCAAGAAAACCTCAAAGGCTACAATTTCCATATGGATCAGACTGGCAATGAAGCCAAGGGTACCTCACACCTAGTAAAGATTTTTTCAAAGGATTCATGATGCACACAACAAGGCTGAGCTCTTCCTGGACAGAAAGCAATGGTGCTTTGAAGCAGGAAACTTGCAAGGCAACTACATGGTCTCTGTGTGTTGTTTCATCCAACACTGATGCAACCTTCAGCAATAGGGTTCAACAAGCTGCGTCTGATATTTAATAGCTTAATTAAAAAATTCTAGTGCATGTAATGTTCCCTGCCTTCCTTTTGGCCAATATCTTATTTCTGACAACATTCATTACCTTACTGCCTGCTAGATCCCAGCAGTGAGTCTTCTGGATAGCTGGATGGTCCTTGTGAATGAGAGAAGAAAATTTTTGGTTTCTCATAGTGGGGACATCCATCAATCCAGAGGAACCCTTCCTAGGTCTAGTTTTTAAAGTATGAATTCTTTTTATAATCATCTATTGTTTTAAGAAGAGAGTGTGTCTTATTTGGTGCATTTAAAAATATCTCTTTCCAGTTTTAACCAATTTGTATGAAAGCTTGAGAATAGATCTTCAGGGGTGTCTCATGTCCTGCAACTGGTTATTGGAGTCTCCCTTTTACACCTGAAATCAGAGCATCTACGTCCAGGAATGAGTGGGTGGAACCTACCCAGCTGTGAGTTCCACTATGAGAAACCAAACTTACAGGTAAGGAAAAAAAAAATCTCCCCTCATTTACTGTAGTTTTTAAACTTGCCTGCTATTAATCTGAGTGACCTCATGCTTTTTTATTATGAAAGAATGGAAAAGGGAAGGACTGATCAATTATTCATCCGTATCTTTCACTTCTTTTCAGCCTAATATGTTTTGCAGTCTTTCATCATATAAATTGTACCCAAATTGCTAAACATCTCCAGTGTCTTGTTTAGCAATTATATATTATTATTGAAGAGAGATGACTGTAATAGTTTAGAAGCACATGTATCTGTCTTCAGGTTTGCAAGAGGATGAGCTTGTGTGTTTGCTTTCTAGGCTCCAAAGGTGGCTACAGTCAATCTAGTGGTATTTATAGTCAGAGCCAGCCCCAGAGACAGGTGACTACAATTAAGCCAGTTCAAACTGTGAGCGCCACATCTTCAAGCTACAGTGCCTACCCAACAGTAACAACTGTTCAGCAGAATGCATCTGCCTCCTCCATCTCCTCGTACACCCCCTCTTCTTCATACAACTCCACTTCTGCATCATACTCTGGTAAGGAGATAGCTGTCAAGCAGGTGTTGCACTGTAATTCTCTTTGTTTAGACTATAACCCTCATAAAATTGCTCCCTTTTCTTTCTGCCTGCTAGGGTCAAATTACTCCAATTATGATGCCACCGCATACACAGCAGCTAGCACTTACTATCAACCACCTCAGCAGCCCCAGGCCCAGCATCAGCAGCCGCCACCCCTCCCACAGCAACCGAAATCCACGAGCTCTTCTTCATGGAGCAGCACAGGGAACAGCACCACCACCAACTCTAGCAACAGCTTCAGCAAAAAACCACCTTTTCAAAACAAACAGCTGAAACCCAAAGGGCCCCCTAAACAGCCTCAGCTTCATTACTGTGACATCTGCAAGATCAGCTGTGCTGGTCCACAGGTTAGCAATCCCCTTTACCCATGTGTCCACTCTATATAACCTGCACTTCCTCCCCAGTCATATAGTTTAGCAGATGATGTCCTATTGATCTGCAGTATGTCCTCTTCAGTAACTTAACGGTGAAACATCTCAGAAAATAGATGGAACAAATCCCCCACTATTGCAAGATCTAGTGTTGTGGTATGCAAGCTTTATCTAAGCTTGGTGGTTTGCTGGATGTACTGTGAGCTTGGAGGCAAACGCCGTAGGCTCTCCAGGCACTAGACTGTACAGACTCTACCTTTCTGTGGATTTTCATTAGCGCTCAGATTTTAAGTAGTTAATGCAGGATTATTTTGCTACAACTGCCAGAAATAAAGAGTGAAAATATCCTAGGCCCAACTACTATTGACAGTTCCAATAAAGATCAAAACATTCCCTAACCCTGTGCCCTAGGCTGCCTGGCCACCTTTCCACAGCCATTTCCCAGGCTGCTGCCTCCAGCCTGCTGCATCTCTGCTCATAGGCAGCCTATATGTCTCTTTCATCAGCCTAGTCTCCCTGACCTTAGTTTGTACTTTTCCAGTTTGTTTGGCATTATGGAGCTTTCTAGTGGCTGAATTCTGGACTGGATAACATATTGCCCTCCGTTGGTTAGCCCCTTTCCCCGCAACTCAGTCAAGGTGTGAGGAAAGATACTTAATGAGCCAGCAGGTTCTCTAAGACTTAAACCAATATAGTGGAAAGAAAATTTGGAACAAGCTATTGACCAAGACACTGTTTTAAGTTTTTATAAACACTGATTTTATTGGACATGTGTTTATTAGATATGCCTGTGTAAATGCCTGACCTTTTTTAAAGCCGTAACTTCCCTCTGCTCTGTTTGTTGTTCTCACTCATTGTGGCTTGTCTCAAATTTAGATTTAGCTACTTGAGGCAGGGGTCTTATTTTTGTGTTTTTACTGTCAGACACTAGTGCATTCTTGGGGTGCTATTTAAAAAAGAAGAAGAATAGGCTTGAATATAAATGTGAAGTGGTGTTTGTCTGCCTTTGTTCTTGGAATTCTCTGCTTAGCTAGAGCATATAACATTTAACTGAAGAAGCAGACAGGGTCCTTTGGGAGAGAAATTATTGTCTCTTATAAACTGTCCTACAAGGTTTTAACAAGAGCAATACTAAGAAATACCATATAGACTTCTGCGGTGGGATCCTTCTCTCATGGTGACAGTAAAACGTAGCATATAAATAATCAGACGGTCCAGCTCTGAAAGCGTGGAAAATTCTTACACAGCTTAGAGACTCTGCAGTGTAGTAGTAATATTCTGTCCACTGCTTCTAATTGAATAAAACTGAAGCTAATTATTAAATATTTCTATCTAACGTTGCCTAAATCAGGATTGAGCCCCAATGTTTCAGGTGCTGTATAAATACAAAGGAAGTGGTCCCTGTTCCAAAATGTTTAGCCTGAAAGCTTATTAAATCCAGTAAAGGGAGCTGCCATTTTAACATGATTATAATAATTATTATTATAAATAATTATTATAATCAAGCCATGGGAAATGCATCTTGCTATTGGAATGAATGAGAAAATCTGAGCTTTTTAGAGTTTTGTTTCGGAAACTAATTCTTTTAGATTGGCTAATATAGCATTTAGTACAAAAATTCTGTTTGTCCATTCACCACGGTCAAACTGTAATTCTTTTTTTAGTGGGTAAGTAAAATATTGGGGTTCCACTTCCCTACCTCCCAGTATCATGATGATGATAAAGAGCAGGTGAGTAGATTTGTTCCTGGCCTGGTAACATTTCTTGACCATCTTGTAGGAATGCTTTAAATCATTGTTAAACTCATAATTTTTTTTAAAAAAGAATATTAGTTACCTTTATAATAATTATAATAAGCTCAGTTGTCCCTTAATTCTGATGGTGACATGTATTCTCTGTCTGCTTCCTACCAAGAAGACCAATCAAATATCAGTAAAATAATGCCCTCTGAGAGAGACCAGTTTATCCATTGTATAGTGATAATGAAATGTGCCAGACACTTCTAAAAACTGTCTAAAATACTTAAACCATTCTTCCTATTGTCCTGTAAATATTGTGGTTATCTAAGCCTAAGTGGGTTTTGTAGTTGGACATTGTCTTCTGGCGGAAGTAAAGCATTATATATAAAAGAATCTGTTTGCTTCAGAATGCCTCTAGATGCTCCTGCTGTGAGTGGTGTTAATGAATGGGACACTCCACAAAAAGGCTTTGAGTTGCACACATTTGTACCCTTAAAACTAGACAGATTATGACCTGTCTTTGCAGATGAATGGTTCCAAGGAAATGCTGGGGTGATATCAGTGTTTCACATAGCTGCTTAGAATGTATTTCCCTGTTTGACTGCAGACTTACCGGGAGCACTTGGAAGGACAAAAGCACAAAAAGAAAGAGGCAGCTCAGAAGACAGGTAACCTGGCAAACTGTGGCCCTCGTGGGGTGCAGACTCAGCTTCGATGCGAGCTCTGTGATGTCTCCTGCACAGGAGCAGATGCATATGCAGCACATATCCGGGGAGCAAAGCATCAGAAGGTATGAGAGCTTAACAGGACCATGGACGTTTCATGCAGAAATATACTGTGGAATATCTGATTTACAGAGGATGCTGGTTTTCTAAAAATGTTCACAGTAGCTCACGGATATCCAGGGAACATTTCTGATTAAAAAAACATTGAAGTAGAAATATATCCTACACTTCAAGATTTGATTGCAGTAGATGACTGGCTATCCAGAAATGGCTGGAGCACAAAAGACTACAGCACCAGGTTGCTTCAACACTAAGCAGTGTACTTGGGTACTGTAATACCAGAAACTCAGCTATCATAAAACCATGGGACTGGAAAGGATCTTGCGAGGTCATCTAGTCCAGTCCCCTGCACTCATGGCAGGACTAAGTTTTATCTAGACCATCTCTGACAGATGTTTGGAGGTTTTTAAGAGCAGGTTAGACAATGATGGAGATTTCACAGCCTTCTTTGGCAATATTTTCGATTAACCACCCCGACAGGAAGTTTTTCCTAATGTCCAACCTAAACAGGGGGTTGGACTAGATGACCTCCTGAGGTCCCTTCCAACCCTAATCTTCTATGATTCTAAACCACCCTTGCTGCATGCAGTTTAAGCTGATTACTTCTTGGCCTATCCTGAGAGGTTAAGGAGAATAATTTTTCTCCCTCTTCCTTGTAACAACCTTTTCTGTACTTGAAAACTGTTATGATGTTCCCTCTGTCTTCTCTTCCCCAGGCTAAACAAACCCAATTTTTTTCAATCTTCCCTCACAGGTGATGTTTTCTAGGCCTTTAATCATTTTGGTTGCTCTTCTCTGAACTTTCTCCAGTTTGCCCACATCTTTCCTGAAATGTAGTGCCCAGAACTGGACACGCTGCTCCAGTTAAGACCTAATCAGCGCAGAGCAGAGCGAAAGAATTACTTCTCAAGTCTTGCTTACAACACTCCTGCTAATACATCCCAGAATGATGTTCGCTTTTTTTTGCAACAGTGTTACACTGTTGACTCATAATTAGCTTGTGGTCCACTATGACCACCAGATCTTTTTCTGCAGTACTCCTTCCTAGGCAGTCATTTCCTATTTTGTATGTGTGCAACGGATTGTTCCTTCCTGAGTGGAGTACTTTGCATTTGTCCTTATTGAATTTCATCCTCTTTTCTTCAGACCATTTCTCCAGTTTGTCCAGATCGTTTTGAATTTTAATCCTATCCTAAAAAACACGTGCAGCCCCTTCCAGATTTGTATCGTTCAAAACTTATAAGTGTAGTCTCCATCCCATTATCTAAATCATTGATGAAGATATTGAACAGAACCAGACCACAACTGATCCCTGCAGGAACCCACTTGATATGCCCTTCCAGCTTGCCTGCGAACCACTGATAACTACTCTCTGGGAACGGTTATCCAACCAGTTATGCACCCACCTTATTGTAGCTCTATCTAGGTTGTATTTCCCTAGTTTGTTTGAGAGAAACTCATGCAAGACATTATCAAAAGCCTTACTAAAATCAAGATATTACCACATCTACTGCTTGCCCCCCATCCACAAGGCTAGTTACCTTGTCAAAGAAAGCTGTTAGGTTGTTTTGGCACGATTTGTTCTTGGCAAATCCATGTTGAATGTAGTTTATTACCTTATTTTCTAGGTGTTTTCAAATTGTTTGCTTAATTATTTACTCCATTATCTTTCCTGGGTATCTTTCCTGCATCCGATAAAGTGAGCTCTAGCTCACAAAATCTTACACTCTAATAAATTTGTTAGTCTCTAAGGTGCCACAAGTATTCCTTTTCTTTTTATGGATACAGACTAACACAGCTGCTAATCTGAAACCATTCCTTGGTATTGAAGTTAAACTGACTGGTCTGTAATTCCCTGTGTTGTCCTTAAGAACGACCATACTGGGTCAGACCAAAGGTCCATCTAGCCCAGTATCTTGTCTTCAGACAGTGGCCAATGCCAGGTGCCCCAGAGGGAATGAACAGAATAAATGATCAAGTGATCCATTCCCTGTTGCTCATTCCCTGCCTCTGCCAAACAGAGGCTAGGGACACCATCCCTGTCCATTCTGGCTAATAGCCATTGATGGACCTGTCCTCCATGAATTGATCTAGTTCTTTTTTGAGCCCTGTTATAGTCTTGACCTTCATAACATCCTCTGGCAAAGAGCTCCATGGGTTGACTGTGCGTTGTGTGAAGAAATACTTCCTTTTGTTTATTGTAAACCTGCTACCTATTAATTTCATTTGGTGGCCCCTAGTTCCTGTGTTATGAGAGGGAGTAAATGACACTTCCTTATTTACTTTCTCCACACCAGTCATGATTTTATAGCTCTCTATCATATCCCCTGTGACAGGTCAGGCCAGATGGCTATAGGAGAGTAATAGAAGGCAGATATATTAGCCCCAGGCTAAGTAGGTCCCTTTTCCCTGGGTAAGGGAACAGGGAAGATTCCAGAACAATCAGGAACCTTCTGGAGACAATTAAGACAGGCTGATTAGAACACCTGCAGCCAATCAAGAAGCTGCTAGAATCAATTAAGGAAGGCTAATCAGGGCACCTGGGTTTTAAAAAGGAGCTCACTTCAGTTTGTGGTGTGCGTGTGAGGAGCAAGAGGCACTAGGAGCTGAGAGTGAGAACGCGGACTGTTGGAGGACTGAGGTGTACAAGCATTATCAGACACGAGGAGGAAGGTCCTATGGTGAGGATAAAGAAGTTGTTGGGAGGAGGCCATGGGGAAGTAGCCCAGGGAGTTGTAGCTGTCGCATAGCTGTTCCAGGAGGCAGTCTAGACAGCTGTATTCCACAGGGCCCTAGGCTGGAACCCGGAGTAGAGGGCGGGCCTGGGTTCCCCCCAAATCCTCCAAACTCCTGGTCAAACACAGGAGGAGTTGACCTGGACTGTGGGTTCAGAAAAATGGCCAAGCTGAGGGCTGCCGTGAAGCTCTAAGGCGAGCAAATCCACCAATAAGTGCAAGACATACCAAGGTAGAGCAGGAACTTTGTCACGCCCCCCTTAGTCATCTCTTTTCCAAGTTGAAAAGTCCCGTCTTATTAATCTCTCCTCATATGGTAGCCGTTCCATACATCCCAATAATTTTTGTTGCCCCATTCTGAACCTTTTCCAATTCCAATATATCTTTTTTGAGATGTGGCAACCACATCAGCACACAGTATTCAAGATGTGAGCGTACCATGGGTTTATATAGAGGCAATATGATATTTTTTACCTTATTATCTATCCCTTTCTTAATGATTCCCAACATTCTGTTTGCTTTTTTGACTGCTGCTGCACATTGAGTGAATGTTTTTAGAGAACTACCCTACAGTGACTCCAAGATCTTTCTTGAGTGGTAACAGCTAATTTAGACCCCACCATTTTGTATGTATAGTTGGGATTATGTTTTCCAATGGGCATTACTTTGCATTTATCAACATTGAATTTCATCTGCCATTTTGTTGCCTAGTCACCCAGTTTTGAGAGATCCTTTTGTAGCTCTTCACAGTCTGCCTGGGACTTAACTATCTTGAGTAGTTTTGTATCATCTGCAAATATTCCCACCTCACTGTTTACCTTATTTTCCCTTTTTATAGGTTGGCTCTGTATTTGCTCTTTTCCAGTCCTCTGGAATCTCCACAGCCTCCTTGGCTGGGTATGGGGGACAAAGTAGCGCCCCCTCCCTTTTGCTTCTGGATGCCCCACCTTGGTGTTGATCATTGGAGCTGCCAGCAGGGGTTGGGCCCTGCCCCACTCTGGAGACACTTGGGCACAACACTGGAAGATCAGGCACCCAGTGAGTTCCCCACCCTCCCAGCGGTGGTGGGGCTCAGGCTTTGGGCCTCAGCCCTGGGGTGGTGGGGTGGTTTTGGGCTCCAGCTGCGTGGCAGCAGGCCGCAGGCTCCGGCAGCAGGGCTTCAGGCTGTAGCCCCCCACTGCCTCCCCTGGCCTCCCATCCAGGGCTTAATTTGTCCCCCGGCTTGAGTAAGTCTGCTGTGAAAAGTGATACTTGTATGTTTGTTAATATCACTTTTCACAATGGACTTACTAGCTACAATAAATAAATTACAATGATTTGGAAGTGTCTATGTGCATATTTATTTTTTTTCCTAAAGCTTAAGTAAGTATTTTAGGAAAAAATGAGAGAGGCCACCAGCAAGAGTTGGTGGCCACCCTCTGAGGCCACCAAAATTTTTGTTCTGAGAACCCAAATGTATTTCATCCTATCTCTTCTTTCTCTCCCCTCCCTATGAATGGTGACAGGCTTTTTCGTGCAACTCATGCGTAATGCAATTTGTTTTTCCTCTCGGTGAAATGATCTCTTTTGAAGATATCTGTTTTCTAGTTCTAATTCAGCTGGGAAGAGGGGGAGAGATTGTTTTTCATTCTTTGAAAGTTTCTTGTTAAAGTCTCTGCGTTGAGACATTTCCCAGCAGCAGTTCTCCCTGATCAATTGCAAGTTCTGTAATCTGTTCAGAAAAGACCTGGCAGTTGAGGCACTAATGTCTGTTATGCTCTGCCATTCTATGGGCGTGCATGCCACCTGGTGGGAAAATAGTTCAATACTTTTTGAATATTTTGTTACAGAGTACTGCTCTGTCTTTCAGGACTGCATACAAAACTGTAGATCTGTTATAAATATAATATTACAGTGGAGCAATTCATCTTATGTGTGTTTGCATCCGATGAAGTGAGCTGTAGCTCACGAAAGCTTATGCTCCAATAAATTGGTTAGTCTCTAAGGTGCCACAAGTCCTCCTTTTCTTTTTGTGTGTTTGTAGTATCACTTAGTTTTATTATATGTTTTTATTGGGTGTGGAGATTACCCCGGTCTTTCGGTGAATGTGTACACTTTCCAAGGAAAAGTTTTATAGTATTGCTGTTAACTTCTGTCCCTTTTTAGTCCTGCCCTTTCATATGACCACTGCATGTAATTTCAGGTTGTTAAATTGCATACTAAATTGGGGAAGCCCATCCCTTCAGTAGAGCCTGTAGTAGTGAACTCTGGTTCAGGTCCTACCATCGCTGGAGCAAGTAAGCCAGCTGCCCATGCCCCTACAGCTGCATCTGTTACACCAACAAAACCAGCAGCTGTAGCAACTAACAGTGCAAGCAACATAAGCAAGCCAGTGCCAGTGAAGAAACCAGTTGCATCCAAGATAACATTTTCAGGTATGTCTCATTAAAATCCATTTTTAACTGTCTTGTTTTCGATGTATTGTCTAAAATTCGTCATCTCATATAGAAATGACAATTTGTTTAAAATGTATGATTCTTCCAAATGCTTGCAGGTGGGGCCTTTTCACATTCCCATCATTATCCAGGAAAACCGACCAAGGAAAAGTAATTGTACATCAAGCTCCTTAAATGACTCTGAAAATTTTTTTTTTAATTTTTAACCATTTGGCTTCTAAAATCTAAAACTGTAGCGTTCATCTTCCCCCTCTGCCTCCAAAAGTGTTCCAGAAACAGAACAGGGATTTTTGTGTGTTTCTTTACAAATCTGATGGCTTCCATATTTGCTTATTTTTTTCTTTTGAAACCTGCTGTGAGGAAATAGAGGGAGGGCTTCTGTCTGAAAGTTGCATCGCTTGGCTGTAGTATTTTAGCAGAATATCAAACACTGGGAATTATATGTTGTTGAAGTCTGTAGAAATCCTTCTTACTCTTGATATTAAACTGATTTTTTTAAATCTCTCACCATTGAGCCTTTACCTCGTTAAATTGTTTTGTATTTAAGTTCATCTTTAAGAACTGTAGTTATTGAAGTTCAGGTTTGTCACTTGTTCTCTTTCAAAAGAATTGCTACTATTAAAAGAACTTCCTTATCTTTATAGTAGTCTAGTCTGCTCATTCATAGTAGATGTTGTTTGTTTTAAACTTAACTATTGGTCATAAAATAGTGAAGACTTGTAGTCTAAATGGAAGGCTGATAAGAGAAACTTCCACTTGACTATCAATTTGTAACTTTTAATTATTACTATAGATATGTGGTTTCTTGGTGTCATAGAAATTGTATAGTGGAGCCATACATCTTATCTAGTTATATTTTTGGCAGCTGCCATAATGACAAAAAAGCCCTACAGGACAAGCTTTGGGATATTGTCATTTGGCATTATAAAGAGAAATTAACAATGACATGATGGATTTGTAATACAGGTTCTGATAAGGGTACTTTCACAGATTGTAAGAAATCAGGTTGCTTATTAATCCACCTCTTTATACAGGGACTAATAAGCTTCAGGCAACAAGCATCAAATTGGAGGAAGTGAAGGTGATGCAACCAAAATTAGAGCTACAAAATGAACAGCCCACGCATGATGGCTCTGGGGATGGCCCAGGGGGTTTACTTGATGTACAACCTGTGGGACATGACTATGTGGAAGAGGTAATGCTTGACTGCTTTTTTTCACAAATCACTCACATTTACAGCTGTATAATGTCAGGCTTTGAAGTTCAAATATACTTAAAGCATGTACAAGGCCCTACCAAATTCATGGCCATGAAAAATGCGTCACGGACCATGAAATCTGATCTTTTGTGTGCTTTTACCCTATACCAGCAGTTCTCAAACTTTAGCGACCCGAGGACCCTCATTTTGATTTTAAATTTTTCACGGACCCCCAAGCTTACTGCTCAAGCTTACAAGCTTACTGCCCCAGGCTCCTCCACCCCTTCCTCCAAGGCCTCACCTCTGCCCTTCCTCTTCCCACCCCCGGTCCACCCCTGCACCTCCTCTTTCCACCCCTCCCCCAAGTGTGCCCATCCTTGCTCCTTCCTCTCCCTCCCAGCTCCTCCTGCACGTCGGGGAAGACTGTTCTGTGACATGCAGGAGGCGCTGGGAGTGGGAGGAGTTGATCAGCAGGGCCCACGGACCCCCTGGAGTGCCCATGTGGATGCCATGCGGTCCGCGGACCCCTGTTTGAGAAATGCTGCCCTATACTGTACAGATTTCACAGGGGAGACCTGCGTTTTTTAAATTGGGGGTCCTGACCCAAAAGGGAGTTGCAGGGTGATCATAAGGTTATTTTAGGGGGGTTGCAGTATTGCCACCTTTACTTGTAAGCTGCCTTCAGAGCTGGGCAACCAGAGAGCAGCGGCTGCAGGCCGGGAGCCAGCTCTGAAGGCAGAGTCGCCACCAGCAGCAGCGCGGAAGTCAGGATGGCATGGTGTGGTATTGCCACTCTTCCTTCTGTGCTGCTGCCCGCAGAGCTGGGCGGTCGGACAGTGGCGGCTGAGGCCCAGATCTGCCGGGAGCAGCAGTGCAACGGTAAGTGTACCAGCACCGCAACCCCCTTCTACAATAGCCTTACTGTGCCCCGCCCCCGCCCCCCGGCGCACACAACCCCTTTTGGGGTCAGGACCCCCTACAATGACAACACTGTGAAATTTCAGATTTAAATGGCTGAAATCATGACATTTCTGATTTTTAAAACCCTATGACTGAAATTGACCAAAATGGGCCATGAATTTGGTAGGGCCATATTTATGTATTTTCAACATTGAGCACCCTGAGAAAAATCATCTAGCTCAGTGGTTGGCAACCCTCAGCACGTGGCCTATCAGAATAATCTGCTGGTGGGCCACAAGACATTTTGTTTACGTTGACTGTCCGCAGGCATGGCCCTCCCGCAGCTCCCAGTGGCCACAATTCGCTGTTCCATGCAGCTGTTCCTTGTTGGGCAGCATGCCAGAGGCTGCTGACCCCTGATCTAGCTGCTGGCTTCATTCTGTGCCCTCCATTTCATTTGCTGTTGAATTACTGTGGCCCAATTTTCACATCTACATTTGGGCACCCAAATGCAGGGTTTAGACAGCCTATTAAGGAGCCCTTGTTTGAGAACTTTGTCTCTGCTCTGCCTACATACAGTTCATGAGGATGTGCCAAGTATCAAAATTATTTGGTTATATTAAACTGTTAATGTTTTAATTAGTCTTTAAAAAGTTCCCTTGCTCTTGAATCCCCAGTTCTGTAGAATTAGATTGGAAATCAGGATTAAATTTTGTCTGTATGACTTCCAGTGAAATTTTATTTACTTCAGTGTTGTCCTGTTTCCCATCCTTGGTAAGATTATAAACAAATAGTGGATGAACAGCAAACAGTTTTTAAAGTTTAAGAATCATTTATGGCTTGGAGCTGTTACGTGGTTGAGAATCACGAGCTAAGAAAGGTTGGGAACATGTTGGTGCTGCAAGAAGCAGTGCTGGTAGTCATGATTCAGTAGATGATGCTCTTTACTTGAGTCATGACTGTACTAGAACCCTAACATGGTGCTGAGGTCTGTTGTGTGGCTTGGAGAGCCCACATTGCAGATGAGCCATAAAACTGAGGTCCTGACCATATGTGTTCATGAAAGTTGTCATGTTGCTTTTCAGAAGTATTAATCCTAATGTTCAGGTTACATTTCTTCATACATGTGCTTATTCTGGGCCTCCGTAAATTTCTCCTACAGTTTAAATTGGATGTTGTATCTTCTCTTTCGGTCCTAAACAGCTCTGCAGTGTCACTGTGAGCTATTAAATAGATGCTGTGTCTCACCCAAGAGTTGACTGAATTTTAGTAATGGATAAATGCACATACTTTTACGTTTGTAAAGTGCCTTAGGCTCCACTGGGATGTAAGACTCTTCTTAAATGCAAGAGAATTTTGTTGTTGCCACAAACAGTGCCTATAAATATTAAATTACATATTTTGTCTCAGGTACGCAATGATGAAGGAAGAATGATCCGGTTTCACTGTAAGCTCTGCGAGTGCAGTTTCAACGATCCTAATGCCAAGGACATGCACCTGAAGGGGCGTAGGCATCGGCTCCAGTACAAGGTGTGAATGGGGACATCCTGTTATGGTGCTGAACAAAGGGACTTGGATGGTAGTAGCTTCACTCTCAACTCCTAAAATAGAAAAAGGGGGAGAAATCAGTAGCTTATTTTGTAAAAAGTTTTTTCTAAATAGAAGAAGGATTCTATCAGATGTAAAAGCAAATGGGGTGAGTCCAGAAAAATTTCTTGCAAACATTTTTTCTACCAAGAATTGTCCACTTCCAGATTCTCAGCTCTTAGGGCTTGTCTACACTACCCGCTGAATCGTTGGGCAGCGATCGATCCAGCGGGGGTCGATTTATCATATCTAGTATAGACTCGATAAATCGACCGCTGAGTGCTCTCCCGTCGACTCCGGTACTCTACCAGAACAAGAAGCGCAAGCAGAGTTGACGGGAGAGCGTCAGCTGTCAACTTACTGCAGTGAAGACGCCGCGGTAAGTAGATCTAAAATACGTAGACTGTTCACTTTGCTGAAGATGCATGTCTTAGATCAACCCCTCACGGTTGTGTAGACAAGCGTTTACTATATTTAGCATCTCTGACTGAACACTTTAATCTCCTTTTCATAAAAATATAAGGAAAACTACCATAGATTGATGATCGGTGCAGGTAACTCAATTAAGGTGAAAAGAAAAGGAACACTTGTGGCACCTTAGAGACTAACAAATTTATTTGAGCATAAGCTTTCGTGAGCTACAGCTCACTTCATCGGATGCATTCAGTGGAAAATACAGTGGGGAGATTTATATACATAGAGAACATGAAACAGTGGGTGTTACCATACACACTGTAACCAGAGTGACCACTTAAGGTGAGCTATTACCAGCAGGAGAGCGGGGGAGGGTGGAGGGAACCTTTTGTAGTGATAATCAAGGTGGGCCATTTCCAGCAGTTGACAAGAACGTCTGAGGAACAGTGGAGTGGGGGAGGTAAACATGGGGAAATAGTTTTACTTTGTGTAATGACCCATCCACTCCCAGTCTCTCTTCAAGCTTAAATTAATTGTATCCAGTTTGCTGAATTGGAATTAATTTGCAAACTGGATACAATTAATTTAAGCTTGAAGGAGACTGGGAGTGGATGGGTCATTACACAAAGTAAAACTATTTCTCCATGTTTATCCCCCACACACACACATACACTGTTCGTCAGACGTTCTTGTCAACTGCTGGAAATGGCCCACCTTGATTATCACTGCAAAAGGTGACCCCAACCCACCCCTGGCTCTCCTGCTGTAATAGCTCTCCTTAAGTGATCACTCTGAATCATAGAATCATAGAATATCAAGGTTGGAAGGGACCTCAGGAGGTCATCTAGTCCAACCCCCTGCTCAAAAGCAGGACCCATTCCCCATTAAATCATCCCAGCCAGGGCTTTGTCAAGCCTGACCTTAAAAACTTCTAAGGAAGGAGATTCCACCACCTCCCTAGGCAACGCATTCCAGTGTTTCACCACCCTCCTAGTGAAAAAGTTTTTCCTAATATCCAATCTAAACCTCCCCCACTGCAACTTGAGACCATTACTCCTTGTCCTGTCCTCTTCCACCACTGAGAACAGTCTAGATCCATCCTCTTTGGAACCCACTTTCAGGTAGTTGAAAGCAGCTATCAAATCCCCCCTCATTCTTCTCTTCCGCAGACTAAACAATCCCAGTTCCCTCAGCTTCTCCTCATAAGTCATGTGTTCCAGACCCCTAATCATTTTTGTTGCCCTTCGCTGGACTCTTTCCAGTTTATCCACATCCTTCTTGTAGTGTGGGGCCCAAAACTGGACACAGCACTCCAGATGAGGCCTCACCAATGTCGAATAGAGGGGGACGATCCCGTCACTCGATCTGCTCGCTATGCTCCTACTTATACATCCCAAAATGCCATTGGCCTTCTTGGCAACAAGGGCACACTGCTGACTCATATCCAGCTTCTCGTCCACTGTCACCCCTAGGTCCTTTTCCGCAGAACTGCTGCCTAGCCATTCGGTCCCTAGTCTGTAGCGGTGTATTGGGTTCTTCCATCCTAAGTGCAGGACCCTGCACTTATCCTTATTGAACCTCATCAGATTTCTTTTGGGCCAATCCTCCAATTTGTCTAGGTCCCTCTGTATCCTGTCCCTGCCCTCCAGCGTATCTACCACTCCTCCCAGTTTAGTATCATCCGCAAATTTGCTGAGAGTGCAATCCACACCATCCTCCAGATCATTTATGAAGATACTGAACAAAACTGGCCCCAGGACCAACCCCTGAGGCACTCCACTTGACACTGTTACAGTGTGGTTACAGTGTGTATGGTAACACCTATTGTTTCATGTTCTCGGTATATAAATCTCCCCACTGTATTTTCCACAGTATGCATCCGATGAAGTGAGCTGTAGCTCACGAAAGCTTATGCTCAAATAAATTTGTTAGTGTCTAAGGTGCCACAAGTACTCCTTTTTCTTTTTGCGAATACAGACTAACACGGCTGCTACTCTGAAATCTTAATTAAGGTGGTAATTGATTTGAGTAGATTTTGTTGTAGGAAATAAATGTTTTCCAGCATCTTGTTAGAACTTAACAAATAGTAAGTCTAAGTTTCAAAACTAGTGTGAAATGAAACCAGATCTTGCATGTCTGAATGGAGATTTTCAAAACACAACTTTGACCATTTGTTTTGTATTTCATCTGGGTGAAATTCTTGCTCTCTAAAAGAATAAAATAATATTGTATGAAGTGAGGTTAAATTACCAATTCAGCCTGTTCTCAGACATCCTGCTGGAATATGTTAACTCTAGAAAAGACAATTCCCAATGATTTTTTTTCAATTAGTAAATAGTTGTACAAAAATTTCTGAGAATTATCCAATAGAGCTAATTCCTGATCTCTCTCCCTTCCCCATTGCTAATAGTTTCTTGAAGAGAGTAGCCATACCATCTCTCTCCCCCAAAGCAATTGTCCGGAATGACTGTCTCCTCTTTCTGCCTTTAAGTGGAGCAGTATACCAATTAGACATCCTTTTACAAGGAGTATTGCAGTTCAGGCACCTGAAACAGTGTGGCCAACAGTTTGCAACTTCCCAGCACTAATTCAAAATGCACTGGTCAATAACAAAATGAGTCTTGCATAGCTATTTGGACATATATGAAGGTGCTTAGTGATACTTTCTTCCAGGGAGGAGAGGGAAAGATCTTGTGATCACTGGAGGCAACTTTAAGATCAGTAGTTAAAGATCTGAGGAAGTGAGCTGTAGCTCACGAAAGCTTATGCTCTAATAAATTGGTTAGTCTCTAAGGTGCCACAAGTACTCCTTTTCTTTTTGCGAATACAGACTAACACGGCTGTTACTCTGAAACTAGTTAAAGATACTTATTCAGAGACTAAATGCTGAATTTCCATATCCACCATTTACTCCCACGATATTAAATGACAACAAGGATACTTACACTCTCTGTGCCCAGCAGGAGGTATTGCAAATGGGCTGTTGCTCCCAACTGTTTCCTCCTCCTTTAGTGAAATGGCAGTCAGTTTGCAAGCTTGATGTTAGTGCCCAGTCGCCCATTATTCTGATTCATTAAAACAAACACAACAGAATCTGGTTTCCATGGAAGGAGCAAATTTTATTCAGAAACAGCCATTTAATGTCAAAAGGAATGTATCAAAAAATGTACCAAAAACAAAAAAACATTGCATTTAAGCACTTATGGGCAAAGCTCCGTTTTAGGAGTATTTTTAGTGAACACAAAGCATTTTGCAAGCTTTGCAAGTGCTATATGTTACAATATGTTGGGGGTGGCAAACACCATTTAAATCGAGCACAGAGGGATCTAAAAAGCATATTTTAAAATTCTTAGGTTAAAACCTCTTTAAGCCATCTTCAGTTGGTCTCTTTGGATGGTCTCTTTGAGTGTGGTGGTTTTTTTTTTTTGTCCCATTCTGAATATTATGGCATTGAGTCAAGTTTCCACATGCTCAGTCCATTGTTGGTAGCAGCTCTGCCCAAACTTGTTGTCACAAAAAAATTAGCCTTTGGTAAGGCTGACTTCCTAACAATTGAAGACAACAGTGGATTGCTATACTAAAGTTCTTGAAGTTGTAAGTAAGTGGCCAGTAGATGGTGACCTTGATTGGTATTTCATGAAATGAAGTAACTGTAGAAGACTATCCCACCTGTACTTAACCATTCTGCACTGTAATCCAGGGAGTGATGTTATAGTACAAATTAACCACTAACCAGTGGACATGCCTGGGATGGATTTATTGTGTTCAATGATAATACAATTATTGGAATTATTAATGTGAAGCCAAAGTTGTTGCACATACCACAAAGAATTGAATCCATCAAACTCAATTTGACTTTGGCGATTCAAATGTCAGTGAATACAGTCACTGTTTGTAGGCTTAAGTCATTTGGTGGGTCTGAGTTTCTTATATCAGAAGGATTCATCTTCACCATTTTAACTTCTTTCTTGCATTGGTTGACCTTAACATTGCATTTAAGCACTGGTGGGCAACGCTCCGTTTTAGGAGTATTTTTAGTGAACACAAAGCATTTTACAAGCTTTGCAAGTGCTGTATGTTACAATATGTTGGGGGTGGCAAACACCATTTAAATCGAGCACAGAGGGACCTAAAAAGCATATTTTAAAATTCTTAGGTTAAAACCTCTTTAGGCCATCTTCAGTTGGTCTCTTCGGATGGCAAAGCATATTTGGCTATTGAGCGAGTGGTACATGGAATATATTTTGTCATCTGGGCCTGTTCCAACTCCTGTTGAAGTAACATTTCTTGGAAGCAAGTTTAGGCTCTTTAGATCATTATTACCCCCAAATTGTCCATTCCATCATACACATTGTTTTGAAGTCATGCCATTGTCAAGTCCAGAACTGGCCAATCCTTATCTTACTAATATTTTGAAGCCTACACAGAGTAAAAATATTCTGCCTTTTCGTTCAGAAGTAACGAGCAGATTTCTCATTTACACTGACTATTAGCAAGACTGATGGACTTTAAAAAGCTCTGAGATAAAAAAACGTTCTGGTTGCCTGTCCACATTTTTTTTTTCTATTTTCAGTTGCTCATGCTTTAATCAGTCACGGCCCTTTACATGAGAACATGAGCTCTGTTTGCTACGTGTTCATCTGGTCCTGCTGCTTGTTCTTCGACTGAAATTACCACTCTTGTTTGTAGCATCTCTTCCACTGCCAGCAAATGCAACATCACAAACATTTGGTTGCTGTGGAAATGTTGCAAACATTGATTTAAGGTGAAAAAGAAGCAGCAGAAAATAAAGAACTTTTAAGAACTCATGTCCCATATTCAAGCAGATATTTCTCATTTAAATGAGGCTGCATTAATATAAAGTCAGATTAGAAGAATTATTCCCAGAACATTGAAATGTGCTTAATATTATCCCTGGGTTAGGCCTTTGAATATTGCTTTTGAAACATGTCAGGTTCAAGGCTTGGGTTTATGTGAAGCTGGAGACTTGGTCCCAGATTTTCAAACCTGGGTATTTCCATTTTGGGCTCCCTATTTAAGACACCTTGGGCCTCATTTCAGAGGTGCTGAGTATCCATAAACTCCAGTTTACTTCATTGGGAGTTGCGGATGCTCATCTCTGAAAATCAGGCCACTTTTATTTAGGTGTTTAATTTTAGGCATTTAAGTTTTACCCTTTGTCCTAAATCTGTTTTGGATAGGTCTTTTTGGCAATTGATGCTGGGAACTGGAATAGTTTACAAAGGCTTCCTTGTTCTGGGGGTAGGGGTTTAAGTATGTGTTACAGCTGCTCTTGATTAAGAAATGGTACAAATTATTGTTATACAACATGTCATCAAACAGTATCTAAAAACCCAAGTGTAATGTCAGGTTTATTAATTAACACTTGAATCATGGAACTACAGTAGTAGACTTTTTTTTAATATTGACATTCTACTAGCTTTGTGATAGTGTTTTTAAGATTTTCTAAAATGTGTTGTAACTTCCTTGTAGAAGAAAGTAAACCCAGATCTACCAGTTGAGATCAAGCCCAGTAACCGAGCTCGGAAAATGCACGAGGAGAAGATGAAAAAGCAGAAACAGAAGGATATGGTAAAGAGACGCAGAGAGGAAGAGCAGCGTTGGCACATGGAAATGAGGCGAGTCCTCCCTCGGAGATCACTTTCACAGAAATGTCGATTTTAGGGATATTGCAAGATTCATACTTTTGTGTTAATTCACACCTTCCATTGAGTTTTGTTAGTGCAAGGGCTCTCAATCTGTGGGTCAGGCTCTTGAAGGTGGTCACAGATCTGTTCTTCTTCCCTGTCTGTGCAAATGCTTTCTTGTTAAGCTACTTGCACATTGTCTTCTTGAGATGCCAGAAAAACCCATGTCTTGACTTCTGTAGTGACAAAAAAGAACTGATGCAAAGGATTTGGGGCATATTTGAGGAAAACCCTGGTTGTGAAAGCCTTAATGGATGGGAGATAGGCAAAGTAGTCAAATTGTTTATGGAGTTATAGGAAGTAAAAGGTTGAAAAGCCCTTCCATAATAGAAAAGCTTATGACCTGACAGGAGTCTAAAGATGCTTTAGAGCTGTATCATCCAAGACCATTGCCTCTACATAGGGAAAGTGAAAGCAGATGTGTTGTCTTGTTCTCGCTGGCTGGTACTTTATCCTTGCTGTAACTGAACAGCATTTGAAGGGGAGGATGTAGGCCTGTTTTTGCAGTAAAGTGTGAAAGCAATGTAAGTTGAATGAATTAGACTGTGACTCGTATTTTGCCCTCACTTCTCTAGAGCAGGGTTCCCAAACTGTTTTCCCTGAGGCCCACCTGTGCAGCTGCAATAGGCACTACAGCCCGCTATTAACGTGCGTCTGTCAGGGAGAGAGGGGTCCTGTGAGGCGTGCACGGCCCCCTTACCTCAGCAGGGACCAGGGCCAGCAAGAGGGCGGAGGGGCCAGGCAGTGCCACCGCCAGCTCCCACCAACTCCCTCCACCTCAGCAGCCCGCTGAGTGCCTTGAACTCGTCACCTGGCAGTCCTTCCCCAGTCATCCACCCAGCAACCTAGCGTGCCTCACAGGCACCCAGGGCTGGCCTCAGGGAAAATGGTGCCCTGGGCAAACTTGTATTTTGGCACCTTTGGCCTTCGCTGCCTCCCTGGGCTTCCCCCCCCTTACCCCCACTGTTTTTCTCTCTCCTTCTGCACCCCCGCCTCCGTTGCCCTAAGCTCCCTTCCATGTCCTTGCATACTAGGTCTGCTCCAGTCCTTACCTCTTGACCACGGCTGCTGGAAAATGGCGGCTGCTGGAAAATGGCAGCTGCTGGCTGGGTGGCCCCCAACTCCGCCGAGGGCAGACCATCTTTGGGCTGTGGCCCACAGTTTGAGAACCCCTGCAGTAGAGCACCAAGTGGAGTGGGACGACGGATAGCTTTTGTAATGCCTCAGAGTACATGCTGGATAGTGCTCCGTGCCATCTTTTTCTCCCCACCACACCCAGGCCCCATTATATATGGGCAGATAGTAGGCATATGGCACTGACAGTGCCACTCCCAGCTGGAGGATGCCGCTAGATATTAGTTCCTGTGTAATGCATTTTGCGGGGAATGGGTAGAAAAGGCTCCTTAAGCTTTTCTCTATCATCCATTCTTTGCAGAATCTTGACCTGTTAATAATTCATTTAACGCACTGATATGCAGTCATCTCTGGTGTGAAATACAACAGCTGTTTAAACAATACACAGCAGAGCTAGGGCAGGAAATGAGAAGATCAGCAATCTCCGATTCTGATTCTGGCTGCTTACACAGTTAATCCAATGTGTTAATTTTCTTCATATTCTCCTGATGCACTCTTGCTAACCTGATAACAAATAACGAATAATGATTATTTGTTAACTTACACACAGCATCATAGGCTTTTCCTTATCAGATGGTCAGAGGACAGTGACTGTATTGAGCCCAGAAGTACTTTAATACAGTTCATCTTTGCTTGGTGTAACTGTACCGCTTTTTTTTTTAATCTCTTTTCATTCAGGCGCTATGAAGAGGAACTGTACTGGCGGCGGGTAGAGGAAGAGCAGTTATACTGGGAAGAGCAGCGGCGGCGGATGGCCGCAGACTGGCATCCACCCCCACTTATGGGCAGACCTGGCATGCCAGTTCCTCCTCTCTTGGTGGGTAACCCTTGATTCAATTCCTGGAAGGAGAAATGTGAAGAAGTCTGGCATCTTTAAACTGTGTTTCAAGGCTAGAATGTGTGTTCCCTTATGTATTCTTTGAATATTGCAGGATTAATTTTTTGTGTCTCCTAAAAACCCATCACCAGAATTTGGAATTGGTAATGGACACAGATTAACTCTTTTAGTTGGTTGCAGCATTTTCGACAAATGCATATTTGAAATGTTGGACTGCTTGGCAGGGTAAACATATAAACTTCAGATCACTAATTTGTTGTTTATACTATGCAGCTCAAAGGGTACGATTTGCCTTCCCTGTCCTTATGTTCAGCAACAAAATGCCACTTGAAAACAGTTGTCTATGTCCTCTTAATCCCCTATGCCTAAACTCATAAGCCTCTTCAATTTTTATCACACCTATATTCTGCATATCTTCCCCTCCACTCATTTGTGCCCTGCACCCAGACACTCACCCTTTCTTTTAAAAACCTCCTTTTACATTCGGGCAAGAGATCACCACGTGATTGCACATGCGTGCGCACACACCTACTTGAGATCTGCTGCAAGGGTTCCATATGGCCGTGCCATACCTGCACTTGAGTAGGTGGTGCATTACAGTAGCAGGAGATAAAATATTTACTGGTGAAAATTCACTTTTTAAATTGGAAAAATTATTAGCCAGCTTTGCTAAATACTTTGTAATGTAATCTGTACATTTACACATGTTCCATTTATGTGCAGGTTACTAAAGTGATGGTTGTCACATACAAAACCCCTGTACAGTGAACTGCATTTTCTTATTATACTTTCCCAGTCCTTTTCAAACCATTTAACAAGTGTTTTTCAGGCAGTCTGACCTGGAGGTCAGATTTCTTTTTGTTTGATTCTCTGAGGCAGGCTTTAGTAAATGGGGTTTTTGTTGTAATCATAAGCATATAGCTCTAGACTTGCCTTTCACCACAATAGATGCTCTTTTTCCTGCCCTCAGTGACCACTTCCATTTAACCATACTATTCCTTTACTTTTTAAGGCTGTGTCTATATTAGGGCACCTCTCATGGAACCTTATTTATCTTAATCACTGGAAACTGGGAGGCTTATTTACCGCTCTCACTGAATCTTCTTAGACGAATCTGTCTATACTGACTGGGCCAAACCTCTAGGTATGAGGTATGGTGTCACTCTGTCCCAAGCCACCTGATACATTTTTAAAAAGAGAGGCCACATGTGGGGATCTGATTAGTGATTGGTTCTGTGATCACTGCTGGGATTAGGAGGTCTTTATAGTCAATGTGAATACACCATGACTTGAGAAAGCTGGCTAGGAAAACTCATGAGATTGCTCATTAACCGCTGCAGCTGAAGAACTTGGAAAATCACTTGTTAGTATAAATTTGAAGCTCCCTCTACTAATGTCTTGGTCCTGCTACTGTGCCATATACTAATCATCCTGCAGCTACATCGAACCTTTCATCCAAATGAATCCTCAAATCCCCTACTTTTACAAATTCACTGATGTAGCACTCATGTTAATTATCTTGCGCAGCATTCCATCCTCTAGGTTGGAACATGACAACTGTTTAGTGCGTAATAACACTGCACAACACTTCAGTATAGGAAGTGAAAAATATCTTATCCTGTTGAAATTACAGAGGAAATTGAGGGAGGGAGAATATAACTACCTAAATTGGAATTTTATCTGGCCACAGGGCACAAATGGTGCTGTGGATTCATCACATGTGGTCAGGACATTAGGTTTTAAAATCTGATTTACAAAACTTCACCTCCTGGAATCCAGCACCCCCTAATGCTGTGACGGAGCATTAGTGCAGTACTAATTCAGAGGGAAGAACACCTCCTATTGAGCCTCACTTTCTGCAGCAGCGAAGTTTTTCCCTACTGCTTTTCTAGCCTGACCCTTTGAGACTTGACAAAATTCCAGTTGCTTGCTCTGAAACCTTTGCTTTAATTGTTTTCACATAGTCTTCTGCATCTGTTCATGTAGTTGTGAATGTGTATACAATGTCTACTAGTGATGGCATCGCTAAGAATTTTTTTCGTTTTTCTTCGAGTGCTTGCTCATGTGGATTCCATTCTAGGTGTGGGCATGTCCACGTGCGCAGCCATTGGAGATTTTTGCCTTAGCAGTAGCCATAGGGCCGGCTGTGGCGACCCCTGGAGTGCTGCGCTCATGCCAAGGTATATCAGGTGTCGCTGGCCCTCCGCCCTCCCAGTTCTTTCGTACTGCCCATGGTGGTCATTCAGAGTGCCTCTGTCCCTTGCTTTGCAAGTGGCCAGCAGTTCCTTTCCTGTTTTAGCCTTGTTGTAAATAATTCTATTGTTTCTTAGTTAGTAGTTAAGTAGCTAAATGTTCAGTTAGTGTGGATCCCATTGGGGACTTTGCCCCCAGGCAGGGCATGCCCCATTCTCCAGGTTTTAAGCCCTGCTCCATGTGTAACAGGCCTATGCCTGTTAGTGACCTTCACAGTAGTTGTCTACAGTGCCTCGGGGAGTCCCATGTGAAGGAGCATTGTTGCATCTGCAAGAACTTTTGTCCTCGGACACAGAGGGAACACGACATATGTCTCAGGGCCCTCCTGATGCAGGCAGCCCTGCACCCAGTTTTGGAGCCAGCTCGGCCCAAAATGGCACCCAGCACTTTGGCCTCAATGTGTAACACACCTCCGGCACTGGACTCCTCCCAGCACCAGGCAAACCTGATAAAAGTGAGCTGGGCACAGGACTCTGTTCGGGCCTTATGCCCACTCTTGACCTGCACAAGGGCTCCACCTTAGGGAGTTCCTCCCTTCAAAAAGACCCGACTCTGGGGAGGAGTACAGGGTCCAAGCTGATGGTGCAGTCGACGCCCGCTCAGCTCTTGGTGCCTGCAGAGTCAAGAGAGCTCCCACCACAGCTGGCACCATGTTCAGTGATGGAACTGGCTAAGGCTCCCTGCAAGGGCAAGCCTGCCGGTAAGGCCTCGTACAAGTCGAGTGAGTGCCACTGGTCTCCAGAGCCAAGGCAGAGCCCTAAGTTGCCACACTCTTGGTCTCTGCAGCCCAGGTCTCTGGCCCATCGTTACCAGGCATCGGTACCATGTACCCGGTCCCCATCTTCGCACTGGAGCTCTCCCAGGCATAGACAATCTCCCTGGTACCGGTCCGCATCACGTCATTGGTCACTGACGCTGAGACCTCATCGCCACTCCCTCACACGAGGCCATTCTCCCTACTCCTGGCACCAGTCATCATTAGCCACCAGACCTGGGCCTCGATGGCCCCGCCCTGGTCACCAGAGGGCGACAACTTCTCCGGATCAGAGGCACATTTCAGCCCCTCACCCAGGCAGCAATGGGAAGGGGCTCCAGGGGGTGTGTCTATGGCATCAGGGCCGGCCTGGCAGCAAGGCCAATGGCCTTATTGGAATGCCTGGGGGTTCCCATTATGCCATTGCCCCACTCTCGCCAACCCTCAGTTGCCATGTTGGACAGGCTGAAGTTGGCACCCATGGCACTGTCAGCACCAGGTTCGGTGCAGGATGCTCCAGTGACTGCCATGGATGTGGAGCTGGTGCTCACCCCAAGGCCACACTCCCCTTTGGGGGAAGATGCCGGCGGGCCTCCCCTGGTGGTCCCATCATCTTCCTCCCCGGGTGAGGCGGTGGTGGGCCCTCCAGAGCTAGCCCACCAGGCGATTTTAAGGAATATCAGGCGCAGCTCCGTAGGGTGGCTTTGAACTTGGGCCTCAAGGCAGAGGAGATGGAGGAGAAGACGAACACATTGTTCAATGTGCTCTCAGCAGCCACCCCAGCCCGGGTCACACTCCAGGTACATGAGGGGCTCCTGGACATTGCCAAGTCCATCTGGCAAACCTCGTCCTCTATTCCGCCCCACGTCTAAAAGAGTGGAGAAGAAGTACTTCATCCCTGTGAAAGGGTTTGAGTACTTATACAACCACCCGCCACCAGAATCGTTGGTCATGTCAGCGGCTAACTAGAAAGATAAGCAGGACCCCACCAGTTCCGCTCCTAAAAATAAAGACGCTAAAAGTTTGGACTTGTTTGGTCACAAGATTTATTCTATGGCCAGCCTCCGGTTTCGGGTGGTGTACCACCAGGCCCGGCTGTTACAATTTTAACTTAGGGGAATCCCACCTCAAGTTCAAAGACTCCATGCCCCAGGATGTGACCCAGGAGTTTGCAGCTCTGGTAGAGAAAGGCACAACGCAGCTTCTTGCTCCCTCCAAATGACCTGGAATGTGGCCGATTCGGCTGTCTGGGTTGTCACCTCAGCGGTGGTTATGAGGCACAGTTCCTGGCTCCACACTGTGGGCCAGTCCCAGGAAATGCAGGCCTCTTCTCAGGACCTTCCATTTGATGGTGTCGGCCTGTTCTCTGACCAGGTGTAGACACAGCTGTATGGCCTTAAGGACACGCGGGTGACTCTCCACTCCCTGGGGATGCATACTCCTCAGGTGTTAAGACAACAGTTCCGACCTCCACCACGTCCACAACAGTGGCAGCTTGTCATGGGCCTACAAGGAAGCGGGACACCAGGTTTAGCCGCTGCCGCCGCTTGTCGTCCCACTTCCCTGTGCAGCCTGGCCCGGTGACGCACCAAGGGGTCCAGAAGCGCTCATTTTGAGGGTGCGCCAGGGAGCAATGCACCAGCCATCTGTCCAGATCCTTCCCACCCTTTTCTTGACTGCCTCTCCCCTTATTGTTTGGCATGGTCCAGGGTTACATTGGACCGCTGGGTCCTGGACGTAATTGCTTGGGGCTATACTCTGCAATTCTTGGTCATAGAATCATAGAATATCAGAGTTGGAAGGGACCTCAGGAGGTCATCTAGTCCAACCCCTTGCTCAAAGCAGGACCAATCCGCAACTGAATCATCCCAGCCAGGGCTTTGTCAAGCCTGACCTTAAAAATAGCTAAGGAAGGAGATTCCACCACCTCCCTAGGTAACACATTCCAGTGTTTCACCACCCTCCTAGTGAAAAAGTTTTTCCTAATATCCAACCTAGACCTCCCCCACTGCAACTTGAGACCATTACTCCTTGTTCTCTCATCAGCTCCCACTGAGAACAGTCTAGATCCATCCTCTTTGGATCCACCTTTCAGGTAGTTGAAAGCAGCTATCAAATACCCCCTCATTCTTCTCTTCCGCAGACTAAACAATCCCAGTTCCCTCAGCCTCTCCTCATAAGTCACGTGTTCCAGTCCCCTAATCATTTTTGTTGCCCTCCGCTGGACATTTTCCAATTTTTCCACATCCTTCTTGTAGTGTGGGGCCCAAAACTGGACACAGTAGTCCAGATGAGGCCTCACCAATGTCGAATAGAGGGGAACGATCACATCCCTCGATCTGCTGGCAATGCTCCTACATATACATTCCAAAATGCCATTGGCCTTCTTTGCACCAAGGGCACACTGTTGACTCATATCCAGCTTCTCGTCCACTATAACCCCAGGTCCTTTTCTGCAGAACTCCTGTTGAGCCATTCTGTCCCTAGTTTGTAGCGGTGCATGGGATTCTTCCGTCCTAAGTGCAGGACTCTGCACTTGTCCTTGAACCTCATCAGATTTCTTTTGGCCCAGTCCTCTTAGTTGTCTATGGCCCTCTGTATCCTATCCCTACCCTCCAGCATGTCTACCTCTCCTCCTAGTTTAGTGTCATCTGCAAACTTGCTGAGGGTACAATCCACACCATCCTCCAGATCATAAATGAAGATATTGAACAAAACCAGCCCGAGGACCGACCCTTGGGGCGCTCCACTTGATACCGGCTGCCAACTAGACATGGAGCCATTGATCACTACCCATTGAGCCCGACAATCTAGCCAACTTTCTGTCCACCTTATAGTCCATTCATCCAGCCCATACTTCTTTAACTTGCTGGCAAGAATACTGTGGGAGACTGTGTCAAAGGCTTTGCTAAAGTCAAGGAACAACATGTCCACCGCTTTCCCCTCATCCACAGAGCCAGTTATCTCATCATAGAAGGCAATTAGATTAGTCAGGCATGACTTGCCCTTGGTGAATCCATGCTGACTGTTTCTGATCAATTTCCTCTCCTCTAAGTGCTTCAGAATAGATTCCTTGAGGACCTACTCCATGATTTTTCCAGGGACTGAGGTGAGGCTGACTGGCCTGTAGTTCCCAGGATCCTCCTTCTTCCCTTTTTTAAAGATGGGCACTACATTAGCCTTTTTCCAGTCGTCCGGGACTTCCCCCTATCGCCATGAGTTTTCAAAGATAATGGCCAATGGCTCTGCAATCACATCCACCAACTCCTTTAGCACTGTCGGATGCAGCACATCCAGCCCCATGGACTTGTGCTCGTCCAGCTTTTCTAAATAGTCCCAAACCACTTCTTTCTCCACAGAGGGCTGGTCTCCTCCTTCCCATGCTGTGCTGCCCAGTGCAGTAGTCTGGGAGCTGACCTTGTTTGTGAAGACAGAGGCAAAAAAAGCATTGAGTACATTAGCTTTTTCCACATCCTCTGTCATGAGGTTGCCTCCCTCATTCAGTAAGGGGCCCACACTTCCCTTGGCTTTCTTCTTGTTGCCAACATACCTGAAAAACCCTTCTTGTTACTCTTGACATCTCTTGCTAGCTGCACCTCCAGGTGCGATTTGGCCTTCCTGATTTCACTCCTGCATGCCCAAGCAATATTTTTATACTCTTCCCTGGTCATTTGTCCAATCTTCCACTTCTTCTAAACTTCTTTTTTGTGTTTAAGATCAGCAAGGATTTTACTGTTTTACTGTTAAGCCAAGCTGGTTGCCTGCCATATTTACTATTCTTTCTACACATCGGGATGGTTTGTCCCTGTAACCTCAATAAGGCTTCTTTAAAATACAGCCAGCTCTCCTGGACTCCTTTCCCCCTCATGTTATTCTCCCAGGGGATCCTGCCCATCAGTTCGCTGAGGGAGTCAAAGTCTGCTTTTCTGAAGTCCAGGGTCCGTATTCTGCTGCTCTCCTTTCTTCCCTGTGTCAGGATCCTGAACTTGACCATCTCATGGTCACTGCCTCCCAGGTTCCCATCCACTTTAGCTTCCCCTACTAATTCTTCCCGGTTTGTGAGTAGCAGGTCAAGAAGAGCTCTGCCCCTAGTTGGTTCCTCCAGCACTCGCACCAGGAAATTGTCCCCTACGCTTTCCAAAAACTTCCTGGATTGTCTGTGCACCGCTGTATTGCTCTCCCAGCAGATATCAGGGTGATTGAAGTCTCCCATGAGAACCATGGCCTGCGATCTAGTAACTTCCGTGAGTTGCCGGAAGAAAGCCTCGTCCACCTCATCCCCCTGGTCTGGTGGTCTCTAGCAGACTCCCACCACGACATCACCCTTGTTGCTCACACTTCTAAACTTAATCCAGAGACATTCAGGTTTTTCTGCAGTTTCATACTGGAGCTCTGAGCAGTCATACTGCTCCCTTGCATACAATGCAACTCCCCCACCTTTTCTGCCGTGCCTGTCCTTCCTGAACAGTTTATATCCATCCATGACAGTACTCATGTGAGTCATGTGAGTTATCCCACCAAGTCCCTGTTATTCCAATCACATCATAATTCCTTGACTGTGCCAGGACTTCCAGGTCTCCCTGCTTGTTTCCCAGGCTTCTTGCATTTGTGTATAGCCACTTGAGATAACTCGCTGATAGTCCCTCTTTCTCAGTATGAGGCAGGAGCTCTGCCTTCTCGCGCGCTCCTGCTCGTGCTTCCTCCCAGTATCCCACTTCTCGCCCTCCGTCCCCCCTCTTCCCCATCCCTCTTCAGGGAGCCTTCTCACGAGCATCTCCTTGTTCAGGAGGTCGAGAAGCTCGTGGGTTTGGGGGCTGTGAAGGAGGTTCCTCAAGACATGGAAGGAAGAGGATTCTATTCCCACTACTTCCTAATCCCAAAGGCCAGAGTGGGCTTCAGACCTATCCTGGACCTGCATGGCCTCAACAAGTCTCTCAAGAAGTTCCGCATGGTCTTCCTGGCCTCCATCATTCCTTCCCTGCATCCAGGGGACTGATACGCGCACTTGACTTAAAGGATGCGTACTTAAAGGCCAAAAGTCTGACGGCTGCGCACGTAGGGGCATGCACACCTAGAATGGAATGGACATGAGCAACACATCTCGAAGAACAACAGTTATGAAAGGTAGGTAACCGTTTTTTCTTCTTCTCAGCTCCCAGATGGTAGTAAAGTTCGTTCTTTTCTGTCTCTCAGCCTACTAGACGTCCGGACTCTTCTGATGATCGTCACATCATGACAAAGCACTCCAGCATCTACCCAACAGAGGAGGAGCTGCAAGCCATCCAGAAGGTCGTCTCCCATTCTGAACGTGCTCTTAAGCTCGTCTCTGATTCATTGACAGAGCAAGACTCTGAAAGAGGAGAAGATGATGATGAAGAGAGGGGGTAACAAACTTTTATAGACTCTTTCCATAAGTAGTTACTGCAGTATTGTGGCAAGATGAGGTTGACACTTTTGGTGTGCTGGGAAAGCCATCATCCCAGAATAGCTGTAGAGCCTTTGAAGGGGATGGGTAAAGAGACCACATCAGCAAAATGAGAGTTTAAAAATGGCAAAAAGGAATCTTCCCCTCACTCTCATTTGTGCATCTGTATTTTGTTTGCCTAAACATTAGTTAGGGTAGAGATCAGAGCTTGCGATACATACAGAATTGGCTTCCTTACTTAGTGGCTTTAATTTGGGTTTTCTGTCCCATAGCACTGGTTGAAGCTAGATTAAAAAGGGTTACAGTAATGTCCCATTCCTGCAGAAAATGTTCCAGCTGTCCATAGCTGACACACCACTTGGCAATTAATAGTCACTTCAAAAGTAGTAAAACAAAAATAGTCTCCCTTCTGAACAGTTATACGTGGGGTGGTAGTGAAATTTTTATGCTATTTCAACGTAATATTTTAAATAAAATATTCTGGAGAGTTCTTGTATTTAGGTTTACATTAAAGGTTTCAAAATTACAATCAAAAGGCAAATGTGTTGCAAAGTAACTTATAGTGGACCTACCACTAAAGTTGCTTCAATGAATTTGCGCTGCAGCAGAACCAAAGAATTGCATGGAGATTTCAGTGTCTTTCTGTTTTAACAAATACAGTGCAGCAATTTACTTCAGTAGCCTTAATTATATTGTTAATTGCCTTTTAGTTCTGCTTTTTAGATATTTTGGGGCTTCCTGTGATAGATTTTTAAGGCTCAGATTCAGTGTAGATAGCTCTGTTTGATGTTTTCCCGTGACTTCTCTCCTCAACAGGAAAGCAGAAACTGCATCCCGAATTCTGAAAGGTGTAATGCGAGTTGGCATTCTGGCAAAAGGGCTTCTTCTCCAAGGAGACAGGAATGTTCGTCTTATCCTACTCTCTGCTCAGAAACCTACACACACCCTCTTAAAGAATATCACAGAGCAGCTGCCCAAGCAGCTTTCAGTAAGAGTGGATCCTCCTTCTTTGTTTCTGATTTCTAATGACTGTTTCTCCTTTGCTTGTTGTCAGGAAAAAGGATACCTAGAGCATAGAATAATCCAGTACTGCTTATTGAAGATTAACAATATCCTAGGCTATGTACAAAACAAAATGGAAAATACAGTTCCTGCCCTTAGAAATAGGCATTGTAAAAGGGAACATGTACTGGGTTTTTTCTGCATTCCATCTCAAAATGTCAATTTCCATTATAGTAGTAGGTAGCTTAGTGGCTTGCTGCACTTGTTTGCTTGGGGTTTTTTTGTTTTTTTTCTTCTCTCCCCCCCACCCCCTCTTTGCACACAAGAAATGATTTTTGGGTGTCTTAGTTCAGTCCTTTTAAGGCTCTTATATCACAAAGCTACTACAGTTTGGCATAATTTGCATGATGGGACAGTCTGCTCAGGAAAGTCTCAAGACTAGAATGACAGAGTTGCATGTCAAGCTTGAGGTACACTGGTAGAGCTGTGAGAAAGCACGGCCAGTAAGGACCTACTGCAAAAAAAAAACAAAACAGTATGTTGCTTATTCTATATGTTTGTAGTGTTGTTGTAGCTGGGGTCCTGGTCCCAGAATATGAGAGAGACAAGGTAGGTGATTTTTTTTTATTGGACTGACTTCTGTTGGTGGAAGGGGCTAGATTTCAAGCTACACACAGCTCTTCCTCAGGTCTGGAGAAGGTAGACAGTGTGTCTGAAATAAATACAAGATGAGAGAGATTATTAAGTGTAAGAGGTTCACATATGCTGTAGGAGACAGCAATTTAAGGAATTGGGCAATTAAAGGTTAGCAGGCAGCAGAGTGTATTGCAAATTACTATAATAAGCCATAAAACCAGTGTCTTTGTTAATATCATGGTTTTTAGTGTCCAGCAGAGTTATGAATTTAAGCTCCCGGGCTTGTTGCTTGAAGGCGTATTGTGGGATTCCTTTGAGGACAAGGACTGAGAGGTCAGACATGGAATGATCACTTTGTGAAAAGCGTTCGCCAATGGATGATGTGGTGGTCTGTCGCTATCATTTTTCTGCATGGTTTCATTTAAGAGCTTAGTGATTGGTTTCACCCACATAGTTGTTGTTGGACCATTTGATGCACTGGATGAGGTACACCACATGTTGTGATTGGCATGTGTAGGATCCATAGATCTTGAAAGTTGTATGTGGGAGGTACTGATCATTAAATTAGTGGAGATAGATCTGCATGTTTTGCACCTGTTCTGGCTTGAGTTGGTGTGTCCTGGTCTGGTTGGAGCTTGCTTCTGAAGACACACGTGGTGAGGTTGGGGTGTTGTTTGAAAGCCAGAAGAGGGAGTTTGGGAAAGATTTCTTTCAGGATACAGATGTCTCCATGTCTGACCTCTCAGTCCTCATCCTCAAAGGAAACCTGCATAATACCTTCAAAAGATAAGCTTGGGAACTTAAATTCATAACTCTACTGGACACCAAAAATTATAGACTTAACACACACACACTGGTTTTATGGTGTATTACAACAATTTGTAGCACGCCCTATTGCCTCCTAACCTTGAATTGCCCACTTCATTTAAAGTGGTCTTATACTGCATGTGTGAACTTCTTATGCTTAACAACCTGTCCCACCTTGTATTTAGCTCAGACACTCTGTCTACCTTCTCCAGACCGGAGGAAGAGCTCTGTATAGCTCAAAAGCTTGTCCCTTCCTTCACCAGGAGTTGGTCCAATAAAAGATATTCCCTCACCCATTTTTTCTACTAATGTACTTGAAACTGATGCTACATCATTCCTAGCTTTTAAACTATATTAGTCAATTTCTTTCTTGAACAAAAAATTCACCAAATAAGTTTTTTTTTAATAGTGGGGTGTAGAGGTAATGCTGGCACATGAACTTGAAGGTGAAACAAGTGGAGTTTTTGTTCTTTTAACTTTCTAGACATTAACTGAAGATGAGTATGAAGTTTCATCTGATGCTGAGGAAGCAAATATACTCATCTGTTCATGCAAGGAACCAAAAATGCAGGTCACAATTTCAGTCACATCTCCTCTCATGAGAGAGGATGCTTCCACTGACGAAGGTGAGTAAATCATTGATGGTTTAAAATTACTTCATGTGTGAAAGTTTTGATGTACTAAATACGTAATAATTTCCAAATGAAATAACCATGGTGACTGAGCAGACATTTTGATACCTCTTGTTGATTTGGTTACTACTGTCGGAATACTTCCAAAGTGACAAAATCAGGAGGCTGAAATCCTCCTCAAACTCCTGTGCTGCTTTTTCCCTTCACCTTCCGGAATGGGGGGGAACAGAAGATGGATGGAGATAGCTGTGTTCGAGACTTAACTTTATGAATCTGCAGACTTAATTGTTGTAATCTGCTAATGGAGATTTTTGTGCTGCTCTCAATGCTTTCAGAAACACATTCTCATTTGAAAAAGCCTGCTTGCTTTTCATGGAGGAGACAATGATCTCTAATCGCAGTGCAGTCAGGCTTCTATCTGTGGATATGATTTAGAAACTACAGTATGCTAGTTTGATAGCTATTAGTAACAAAAAGTTATGCTTCTGTTATGGTCTTTTACAACAACTCTTGGTCGCAAAAGCTTTGTAAGTAAGTGGTGCAAAGAAAAATTCATATATTTCTTTCCTCTTAGAAGCAGCAGCAGAATCTCAGCCTGACCCCTGTGATATTTTGAGTCAACAGAAATGCCTAGAGTCATTGGCTGCCCTTCGTCATGCTAAATGGTTCCAGGTAAAGAGCTTTTCCAAGCACTGAGATGTGTTGTGCCATTTCCCATTGATTTACTAACCTAGTACAAGGAAGGAGGCACAGTTTTGTGCTGCAGAGCTGACCATGTTTATTCAAAGTGTAACTGATGCTATTGGGGGCATCTTCTGTATAGTGACCCCAACATTCTCGTGTACGCATTCCAACTCATCCTCTCCACAGTACAGTAACTTAAAATAGGAATATTTCTAGAATATAAATGAGCCCGTTATGTTTTTCATAGGGTTTTAGTGAAAATAAATCCTGCTGAAGCAAAATATTTTATCTTTATTCTGGCAGGCTAAAGAAGTCTGCGTATGTCAGCTCCTGTCAGTAAATGGATCTGAGAGGATCGTTTTATATGTCACCTTCACCACCTAGCTTAGAAATGCCCTTTTAGAGCCTAAACTTTCAAGTACAACTGACAATTGTATAAGAGCCACTGACCTTCCTTTGTCCTTTGACGGCAGAGGTGTTAACTTTCCAATTCATCTTGAGTGGTTTCTTACAACATATTAATTCCTTATGCTAAACAAACCTTGTTTTTAGCTGTGACACTCTTGTCTACCTTTCCCAGATCTGAAGAAGAGCTCTGTGTCAGCTTTCAAGCTTGTCTCTTTCATCAGTGGAAGTTGGTCCAATAAAAGATATTACCCCACCATGTCTCTCTAGTTGTTTAAGAAATACTTATAAAATCCACCACCATAATTAGCACTGTGCACAACCCCAACAGAAAATCAGGAGCTGAATAGCTCCTGAGAGATAACATCCCCATTGGTCTCTCCAGGACACTTGCGATGCATTGGCTAGTGGAGAACTGAAGCCTGCCCTGTCCTGATCATTCTTTACCTGCTTTGTGGATAAGTAGAGGATTTGAGTATTCAGAGCTGCCAATCTAACATCTTTTGCTAGCCCTGAATCCACAAATAATGTTGCTTACCCTGAGAGTGCTCAAAATCTTGAACACAATTGGTGTACCCTTCTCTTAACTAGATAGGTTAGTTTCTTTATCTCTTTTGGTTTTGTTCTACCTCACCCTTTTTTTGGCATGCCAGTGCCCCATTGCATTTTTACATGGCGTATTACACAGTGCACACTTTGCTCCATGTGAAGTCAAATGGTTTAATATTCAGATAAGGAGAATATTTTCCTCAGACTCTAAGATATTTTTAATGAGTTTTGTTTTGTTGCTTGTATGACCTTAGGTTTTTATTGTCTTAGGTATTTTCTGTTAGCAGTCTTGTTTCTTTCCATAAAGGCTAGAGCTAACGGTCTGCAGTCATGTGTGATTATCATCAGGGTTCTGCGAGATCTTTGCCAACGTGTACCAACATGGGGGGCACTTCCAGATTGGGTAAGAAGACCGAAGCCTTTTCTGTGACATCCTTCCTTTGATTGCTATCATGTAAGACGCTTCTTTTTAGCAACAGTGATGATTATCAGGGATATTGAAATGATGTAAAAGATAAGCTAAGCACACAAGTACAGTGGATACATAGGGCTGAATCTGTTGACGTCAGTGGTAAAGCCTGCTGACCTCAGTAGGTCCCAGAATATGGTCTACATTTACCCTCCCTTTTCTATAGACTAACAAGAAGACTGTTGCTCAGCAATAGGGAATCCATCCTCCATAGCCTCTTCACCAAAGCAAATGTATGTAGTTATTCAATTCCAGATCCTCTTACGGGGGTGGAGACTGTGACAGTTTAAAATAATTAGTGCATATCTGCAGTCATCTCAGATTTTCAACTTCATACTTGGCTATAACAAGTATGGTGCCTCAGCCCATGTCTGCAGGCCACATAAGCAGTATGATTTAGCTAGAGCACTGTGAGAAGAGGTCCCTTTCCTCAGAATGTGAACAGCAACATCAGCATGACTGTAGACACTCTATACAGAGTCAGATATGTGTATAACATACAAACTCCTAACACAGCTGAGCTCTAAATCCACTGTGCTGTTACGTGGGTTTACATGCTCCATGCAGACCTGGAACTCTCTTCTCTCACAAGGCTTCCAGGAGTCCTATTCATATTACGCATATCAAGACTCTGCAGAGAGTATGTCTATTTCAGAAAGTCTTAAACAACTGGGGAAGCTAGTTGGATTTTATTTATTGTAAACCATACAGTTCTACTTAGGAAACCTTCTGCCATACTAGCTACTGCATTAGTCTAACTTGTGGATTGCCTCAATAAATACTAAAAATATAATGTAGGAACACATTTTATCCCTCCGGTGTAATTGAACCCTGGTGTCAGTTATTGTTTTGGTCTTGTTCATCGGTCTTTGTTGCCTTTGTGCTGCTGGTTTAGGAGCAGTTGAGGGACTTGCTCTCATTATATTTGGCTGAAGAAATGAACCTAACCTTTGGAGAGAGTCCCCACTGGTACTTGCTTGTACAATAGTCCCCTCTTTCTACCCCCTCCTCTTTCTGCACATGTTCTGTTAACCTGTGGTAGGGGGATGAATTGGCTTCTTGAGAGGGAAGCACATTTGCTTTCTTCACATTGCTACCCCTTCTTTTCCAGCTCTTACCGCGGCTGGAGGATTGTAAGTACCATGGGCCCAGAACTGTCTTACTGTGTGTGTATTCAATGTCTAGTTGTCACGGAGTGTGGGGGAGTCCAGGCCCTGCACCCCTCTTCCTGGGATCCACTGAGACTCTCAGCCAGCCAGTAAAACAGAAGGTTTATTGGACAACAGGAACACAGTCCATAACAGAGCTTGTGGGTACAACCAGGACCCCTCAATCACGTCCTTCTGGGGGAGCAGGGAGCTTAGACCCCAGCCCTGGGGTTCCCTGTGTTCCTCTCCCCAGCCCCAAACTGCAAACTAAACCCACCCAGCAGGTTCCCTGCTGCAGTCTCCGTCCACATTCCTGGGCAGAGGTGTTACCTCCCCCTCCCCCTCCTGGCTCAGGTGACAGGCTCTCAGGTCTCCCATCCCCAGGGCACATTCCCAGGTCAACACTCCCCCCTCCCTGCTGAGTCACATAGTCACATCTCTCCCCCCTTCGAGACTGAACTGAGCGGGGTCACTGAGACCAGTGACCTGGGGAAGTTCGGGGCCCCCTCTCCGGGACAGCGCATCCGCTATCAGGTTGGCACTTCCCTTCATGTGGACCACGTCCATGTCGTAATCCTGCAGGAGCAGGCTCCATCTCAGGAGCTTGGCATTGGCTCCTTTCATCTGGTGCAGCCAGGTCAGGGGAGAGTGGTCGATGTAGACGGTGAAGTGTCGCCCGAAGAGATAGGGCTCTAGTTTCTTGAGGGCCCACACCATGGCCAGGCACTCCTTCTCGATGGCCGCGTAGTGTTGCTCCCGGGGTAGCAACTTCTTGCTCAGGTACACGATGGGGTGTCTCTCCCCCTTTTCATCCTCCTGCATTAACACTGCCCCCAGTCCCGTGTCGGAGGCGTCGGTGAACACCACAAAGGGCTTGTCAAAGTCTCGGTTTGCCAGGACTGGGCCACTGACCAGAGCCTCCTTCAGCGCCCGGAAAGCCTCCTGGCACTGCTCGGTCCAGACCACCTTGTCTGGCTTCCCCTTCTTGCATAGCTCAGTGATGGGGGTGGCTATGGCGCTAAAGTGGGGCACAAATCTTCGGTAGTATCCTGCCATCCCAATAAAGGCTTGGACCTGCTTTTTGGTGTGGGGAGCGGGCCAGTCTCTGATCACCTCCACCTTGGCTGGTTCCGGCTTTAGGCGGCCGCTCCCCACCCGATGGCCCAGGTAAGATACTTCCGCCATCCCCACCTTGCACTTCTCCGCTTTTACAGTCAGCCCAGCCCCCTGGAGTCGGTCCAGCACTTGTCTAACCTGGGACACGTGGTCCTCCCAGGTCTGGCTAAAGACACAGATGTCATCAATATACGCCACGGCAAAACTCTCCATCCGCCTCAGGAGCTGGTCCACCAGGCGCTGGAAGGTGGCCGGCGCTCCCTTGAGGCCGAAAGGCAGGGTCAGGAACTCATAGAGCCCCAGAGGGGTGATAAAGGCCGATTTCAGTCAGGCATCTGCATCCAGTGGCACTTGCCAGTAGCCCTTTGTAAGGTCCATGGTGGTAAGGTACTGAGCTCCTCCCAGCTTGTCTAGGAGCTCGTCCGGCCTGGGCATGGGGTAGGCATCAGATACAGTGATGGCATCGAGCTTCCGATAGTCCACACAGAACCGGACCGACCCGTCCTTTTTGGGGACCAGCACCACCGGCGAGGCCCAAGGGCTGGCAGATGGCTGGATCACCCCCAAAGCCAGCATGTCCCGGACCTCTCTTTCCAGGTCCTGAGCAGTTTTCCCTGTGACTCGGAAGGGGAAGCATCTTATCGGTGGGTGCGACCCGGTCTGCACCCGGTGGACAGTCAGATTAGTGCATCCAGGCTGGTTGGAAAACAGCTGTCGGTACGGATGCAGCACCCCCCTGACCTCAGCTTGCTGGGCAGGGGTTAGCTGATCCGAGAGGGGAATTGCTTCCGGGGGGGAACCAGCTCTGGTCCCAGGGAATAGATCTACTAAAGGGTCATCTCCCTGCTCTTCCCACTGTCCACACACGGCCAACACCACCTTCCCCCTGGCATAATATGGCTTCATCATATTCACATGGTACACCCGGCGGTGGTGCGCCCGGTTCGACAGCTCCACCACATAGTTTACCTCATTGAGCTGCTTGACGACCTTGAAAGGGCCCTCCCAGGCGGCCTGTAGTTTGTTCTTTCTCACTGGGATGAGAACCATCACCTGATCCCCGGTGGCGTAGGCACGGGCCCGCGCTGTGCGGTCATACCAGACCTTCTGCTTCCTCTGGGCTCTGGCCAGATTCTCCCTGGCCAGGCCCATGAGTTCAGCCAGTCTCTCTCGGAAGATCAGGACATACTCCACCACTGACTCTCCATCGGGAGTGGCCTTCCCCTCCCACTCGTCTCTCATCACGTCCAGGGGGCCCCTCACCCTCCTTCCATATAACAGTTCGAAAGGCGAAAATCCGGTAGACTCCTGGGGCACCTCCCTGTACGCGAACAGCAGGTGAGGTAAGTACTTGTCCCAATCCTGCGGGTGCTGATTCATAAAGGTTTTCAGCATCATCTTTAGCGTCCCGTTAAACCTCTCCACCAGCCCATTGGACTGGGGGTGATAAGCTGAGGCCCAGTTGTGCCGGACCCCACATTTCTCCCACAAGCACTGGAGCAGGGCCGACATGAAGTTGGAGCCTTGGTCTGTCAAGACTTCCTTGGGGAACCCCACTCGGCTGAAAATGGTCAGGAGCGCATCGGCCACGGTGTCGGCTTCAATGGAAGCTAAGGGCACTGCCTCGGGGTAGCGGGTGGCAAAATCTACCACCACCAGAATGTATTTCTTCCCCGACCGGGTCGTCTTGCTGAGAGGCCCCACGATGTCCATGGCCACCTTCTGGAAAGGCTCCTCTATGATGGGCAAAGGTCTCAAAGCCGCTTTCCCCTTGTCCCAGGCCGTCCCCACCCTCTGACAGGGGTCACAGGATCGGCAATACTGCCGGACCGTGGTAAAGACCCCGGGCCAGTAAAAGTTCTGTAGCAACCTCTGCCGGGTGCGCCAGATTCCCTGGTGCCCTGCGAGGGGGATGTCATGGGCCAGGTACAGGAGCTTGCGCCGATACTTCTGGGGGACCACCAGCTGCCTCCTGATCCCACAGGACTCCACTTCCCCTGGGGGAGCCCATTCTCGGTACAGGAACCCCTTCTCCCACAGGAACCTCTCCTGGCAGCCTCTCCTCATGGTCCGTACCACACCAAGGTCGGCCAGGTCCCTGAGCTTCCGCAAGGAGGGATCTTTCCTCAACTCGGCCTGGAACTCAGCGGCTGGGGAAGGGATGGGGCCCGGTTCCCCCTCAGTGGTCAGGTCTCAGGCCTCAGCCTCTCTGAGCCGTGCCCCTCGGCGCTCCCTCCCCACCAGGGTAGGGTCCTGCGCCTCTGGTGTGGTACCCTCCCCGAGGTCAGGACGCAGTGCCCCTCGCCGGCTCTGGCTACGGGTCACTACCAGGGCGGTCTGGGGCTTGCTTGGCCAGTCCTCTAGGTCTCCCCCCATCAAAACTTCAGTGGGCAAATGGTGGTGTACCCCCACATCCTTGGGGCCCTCCTTGGCCCCCCATTTCAGGTGTACCCTTGCCACGGGCACCTTAAATGGGGTCCCGCCCACCCCTGTCAGGGTCAGGTAGGTGTTGGGCACCACCCGATCTGGGGCCACCACCTCAGGCCGGGTCAGCGTCACCTCCGCGCCCGTATCCCAGTATCCATTGACCTTCCTCCCATCCACCTCCAGGGGAACAAGGCACTTTCTCCGGAGGGACAGCCCCGCGCCCACCCTGTAAACCGAGCACCCTGAGTCCAGAGCCTCCAGCCCTCTGGCGGAGCTGGCCTGGGGTACTCTTCCCTCCTGAGCAGGTAGTAAACTGGTAGGCCCCCTTTCCTGGGTCGTCTGCCCCTCGTCCAGCTGGGTCCCTACCCAGTTAACCCTGGGTAGGTTGGGTCTGCTCAGTTTGTCCCTGAGCCCGGGGCACTGGGACCGTACGTGGCCTCTCTTGCCACAGTGATAGCAGCTCAGGTCACGTTGGTCCCCTCGAGCAGGTCGGAGGGGCCCGACGCCAGGCGTTCCCCTTTCAAGGGGGTTCTCCCTATTTCCCCGCTGGGAGGCCCCCTGGTGACTCTCTCTCTGCATCGGGGGGGGGGCCTGTTCTTTTGGGACTCCTCCCTGCTACCCCCTGACCGACTGTTCACAAACTCGTCGGCCAGCTGCCCTGCGTGCTGGGGGTTCTCGAGCTTTTTGTCCACCAACCACAGCCTCAGGTCGGAAGGGCACTGATCATACAGTTGCTCCAGTACGATTAGGTCAAGCAGGTCCTCTTTAGCTTGGGCCCCAGCTGTCCACTTGCGGGCATACCCCTGCATCCGGTTGACCAGTTGTAGGTAGGTGACCTCAGGCGTTTTACGCTGACTCCGGAACCTTCTCCGGTACATCTCGGGGGTCAGCCCAAACTCACGGAGCAGGGCCTGTTTGAACAGTTCATAGTCCCCTGCCTCCGGCCCTGTCATCCGGCTGTACACCTCCACGGCTTTGGGGTCCAGTAAGGGGGTGAGAAACTGGAGCCTGTCTGCAGGGTCAACCCTGTGCAGCTCACAGGCATTCTCAAAGGCCGTCAGGAAGCTATCTATGTCTTCCCCTTCCTTACGCTGGGCCAGGAAGCACTTATCAAAGTTCCTTGCAGTCTTGGGTCCCCCCTCACCCACCACAGCCGGGGCCCCACTGCTCCTCAGCCTGGCCAGCTCCAGTTCGTGCTGTCTTTGTTTCTCCTTCTCCTGACGTTCCCTCTCCTTCTCCTCCTGCTCATGTTGACGTTGTTTCTCCTCATGTTGACGTTGTTTTTCATGATCCTCCAGCTCCCTCATTTTCATTCTCCCTCTCCCATTCCAGCCGCCTCCGCTCCAGGGATGGGGAGCTCCGCCGGGAGGATCCCCTGCTGGCTGCTGGGGTCAGGGTGCCCTCGGTATTCGCTGGGCTTCCCCCAACCCCTCCCCCAGACATAGGTAGGAAGGGTCTCGGGATGTACTGGGCAGCAGTCTGACCCCTCCCAGCCCGGTCAGGCCCCAGGGCCCACGCTGCGTCCGCCGGGCGGCTTCCCTCAGAGACAGGGATCGGGTCATCCAAGCGATCCCTCTCCTCCAACTGGGCAATCAGCTGTTCCTTGGTGGACCTCCCGATGCGCAGCCCCCTCTGCCTGCACAGCTCCACCAGGTCGCTCTTAAGGCGTTTAGCGTACATCTCCCTGCTGGCCACTCGCAGGCCGGGCAGCTTCCCACGGTTTCCAGGAAAAACCCTTAGTGTGCCAGTCCTTCTTGAGGTCACCACCTCTTTGCCAGGGTCGAGCTGCGGACTCCTCCGCCCCTGGGACCGCTCGCTGCAATCCCCCGGGGGACCCTGTTACTGCAAAAGTCCTTCTCTCTGGTCACACATTCCCAGGGGTTAACCGCCCCCCGAAACCGTCTCTCTCTGAATCTTCAGCACGCCTGGTCCCCGTCAATTCCCCTTCGTTTTACTGTTCCCCAGTCACTTACTGCAGGAAGCGCCGTTCACGGGGTGCAGTAGATCCCACCGTTACCACCAGTTGTCACGGAGTGTGGGGGAGTCCAGGCCCTGCACCCCTCTTCCTGGGATCCACTGAGACTCTCAGCCAGCCAGTAAAACAGAAGGTTTATTGGACAACAGGAACACAGTCCACAACAGAGCTTGTGGGTACAACCAGGACCCCTCAATCATGTCCTTCTGGGGGAGCAGGGAGCTTAGACCCCAGCCCTGGGGTTCTCTGTGTTCCTCTCCCCAGCCCCAAACTGCAAACTAAACCCACCCAGCAGGTTCCCTGCTGCAGTCTCCGTCCACATTCCTGGGCAGAGGTGTTACCTCCCCCTCCCCCTCCCCCTCCTGGCTCAGGTGACAGGCTCTCAGGTCTCCCATCCCCAGGGCACATTCCCAGGTCAACACTCCCCCCTCCCTGCTGAGTCACATCGTCACACTAGTACAATGGGATCTTGATTGGGAACTTATAGTGCAACTGTAATGCTACTGATGGTGATTGGACAAAACTTTCTAATACAGTAGTAATAGAATCATATAAACATCATAGGAAAGCTGGATAAAAGGTGACAAGGGTTTCACTGGTAGATGCCTGTAGGTTTACAAAATAATTTAATAAACAAGTGATGATAAACTTGAACATTTTTAGAAAAGAGCCAATAAATAACAGGGCTATTATCAACTAATAAATGCCCAAAGAAACCATAGAGGAGCTGGTCTAAATGGTCCCATGTAGCATACAGTGGTCCAAATCCTTTGGTCAGTCCTAATTTTGCTAAGAAAGTGACCAGACTTCCGTAAGTCCTGTAGGTGCAGAATTCTATCATGTGACTTGCTAAAGAGAGTTTTTTTAGAAAGAAGTTAGTAGCCAACTCTGAACTGAGTTGTGAATTCTCTTAAGCTCAGCCTTGCAAAGTTCTATTTGTCCATTCTCTCACCCAAATAATTTTTGTTGACAAGCAAGTAAAATGTTTTCATTATTATTGTCATAGCACAAGTAGACAAGAAGGGTTTTTTGCAGGAGCTTAGATGTTCGTGATGGTTTTACAAGGCTTCCTTAGCAGTATCTTGAGTCTCGTTTTAAAGAGCTAAAAAGCAAGACACAGTCCTAAGGAAAGGATTCTTTCCTTCGCAGAAGCTGCCAGCCTTTTGTGGAGGACACACCATTGCTTATATTTTTAAGAAATTGTATTTTAGCTTCATTTCCTCATTTAAAAAGTCAACCCTGATTTTGTCTTTCCTGCAGGCAATGGAACTTCTTGTAGAAAAGGCTTTAAGTAGTGCAACAAGTCCGCTAAGTCCTGGAGATGCCATGCGCCGAGTTCTTGAATGTGTAGCCACGGGAACACTCTTGATGGGTCAGTTGTAAACTTATATCTGTAATGTCACTCCACAAAATCTTTGAAACAGTGGATTGGGCCATCTGTATTGTCATCCCGCAGTACATGCTGCATTTTGTGATCGTTTCCCACTGAACAGATGATAAAGTATGACTGTTGGAATAAACTGTCCACAGCACTGATTCTGGGACTCAGTTGTATGTGCCTTTTTGATTGATGGGAAGGAGTTGATTATTTTTTATTTTGAAGTGCTTAAAGAGATTCGGATAGTTTAGGCCGAACACTTGTGTGTGCATTAATAATATTGCTCTCATTAAAACTTTTAAGCAAGATTTTACAAAATATAAACCCCAAGCACTTTAGCATTCTGTGTCAGTCCCTGAGAATGCAGAAATGAAACTGACTAGTGAGGTTTCCTTGTTCAAGTTGAGTGAAGTGCAAAAAAAGTAACCCATCATCATAACTAGTGAAAAGCAATGTCAGTGATACTGTAACTATGATGAAGTGAGCTGTAGCTCATGAAAGCTTATGCTCAAATAAATTTGTTAGTCTCTAAGGTACCACAAGAACTCCTTTTCTTTTTGTAACTAACACTGTACGTTTGGAAATTATTTACATGTGATTTTTTTAAAAACATCTTTTTCTTAAACCCTGATCATAGTGAGTTTTAGAGTTGTGGTTTCTTCTTCCCCTTGCATTCAGATGGACCTGGGCTACAAGATCCCTGTGAGAAAGATGAAATGGATGCTCTAGAGACTATGACCAGTCAGGAACGAGAGGATATTACAGCCAGTGCACAGGTAGATAAGACAGTTATTTCTAATAGCACTGAGAAGGAAACTTCAGTAGAAGCATTCTGTAAAGAGAAGCATCTGGTATACATTGGTATTTGAGGTTACTGTATCCTTTCCAGTTAAGGTTTTGAAAACAGCTACAGCTCCCATGGTAAGGGACAACCTCTGGTTTGCAATTTTATGTGTTTGTGACCCCAAAAGCCATGTTAACAACTCTGTGACTCTGAAAGCTGCACCTAATTTACACGCTTCTTTAAAAATAAAGAAATAGATCAATGTGAAAAATACTTCATATTGAAGAGTAAACTTGCCTTTAAAGAGAGTTAAGTCAGTTTCAGTATTGCATTTGCCTCCAAGTCTCCCTACCCATTTTTTAGTTGTATTTTCCTATTTTCAAAACGGTTTTCTCTCCTGTGTGGCTTGGAGGGATTAAGGGGTAAATACATAAAAAAAACAAGGGGAAACTGACTATAGGGAAAACCAGTGAAATGGACTAGAAAATACAGAATTGTCAAAAAGTAAACGTAATGAAAAAATTACAATTTTTCTCTAATCTTGTTAGCCATCTTTATGGTTAGTGTAATGGTAACAGGTGAAGTAAAAAAACATCAAATGTAAGTCCATGTGTTCCTTAAGTTAATGCTTTAAAAATGTGCACAACCATATTTCTTTATAATACTATTAATTTTCTTAATGAACAGTGTGGTGATAGTTCTTTACATCCACCAGCCTCAAAAGCTGCCAGTTTAATCAGATTTTATGTGAAGAGGCAAGCTGTGGGCTGCATTTTCTGCTCTCAATATCTAAAATCTGCTCCTGTTGGCCACGTCAGCAATGGTATGAGTATCAGTCAAAAATTGTTAGGATGTTGGCAGGCAATGTAATGCAATTTTAAAATTAAAAAAATCATCTTGCAAGCCAGCCACTACATGGTAGAAAAAATTAAAAATGCTTTTAGTGTATGTAATCTTGCCTGACATCTCCAGAGCAGTAGGCTGAAGTCAGATATTTGGCTTAGGAATTCACACTGATCTCTGCTTCTGAGCTAAGTATTGCCTGTGTGTAGAACAACCCTGGTAGGCTTACCAGTTAAATATTGAATTTTCACCTTTCTGGCTTGTATTAAACTCAAGACTTTAGATTAGATATTACTATGTGGCCTCTGTATAGCATTTTCTACTTAGACCCCAGTGAATAATGAGAGTACCTAACAGAGATGTCTAGGGAGGGAGTTAGACTAAAGGGTCGAGGGAGTTAGAATCACTTCTGTTGGTATAGCAGGCAGGAGATCATTCTAGGATGGATCAATGTGGGATGTGAGAAGACTGCTACTATTTGTACTCTGTTTCTTCTGCCAAACAAAGAACAGTGGTTTCTAGCTCTTTGTGGGGCTTTGGGAACAGTCTTTTTAAGAGCTAGAAACTATTGTAAAGATTGCCATTGACTTCAGCAGGTTTTGGATCAGGACAAAAAATGTGAGGCCAGATTTTTCAGAGGAACTGACTAGCTCAGCTTTCCCGGATTTTAATTGAACGTATGAGCTCTCAGCAGCTGTGCAGTAAGGTCCTTTGTACTTTGTATCTGTACTTGGTATTTAGAACATGTTGTTGTTGTTGTTAGCTTTAAACTCCAGCCTGCAGTGTGTGACTATAAAGGCTGCTGTACGCAGAAGATACCATAGGCTATGTGGTATCAGCTGTGTCATGCCTACTACTGTCCTGTCAATGGTACCATCCTTAATGTTTCTTCTGCTTCCTCCTCTAGCATGCTTTAAGGATGCTAGCTTTCAGGCAGATACACAAAGTACTTGGAATGGACCCTTTGCCACCTCCTAAAAATAGACTTAATGCACGCAACAGAAAAAGGAGACGAGACACCAGTGAGACAGCTGAGGGCGAGGGCGACGGGAAGAAGCACAAAAAAGAGGAAGATGATGATGCCTAACCACTGTTGTAGCATTTGCTGAGATAATGTTCACATGACTTTAATTTTTTATATATAAATATGAGTTGCTGTTTAGTCTGACATTTGGCAATTTTAGTGTTTTTTCCCTTGAAATAACGTACTGTAGATTTGTTTTAAATTGTGCTTAAATCATTACATAAATTGCATCATTCCGTAAGAGTAAAGTTGATTATGGCAACAGTCCCTCTCCCTCTATTACGTCCCCTTCCTGTGCGCCCATCCCCCCGTCCTCCCCCCAGAAGAAACCCTCCCCACAGCAACATAGATAGATTGAGGCAGGCACTTTTTTTAAACTCTGGTATTTCTCTTAAGCTTTAAATATGTCCCATGACATGTAAAGGAAAACACACATTTATTGGGTTTGTATCTTTAAAAAGTGTGTCCGTGTTCACTTTAGCTGTCCAGCCTGAAATGGGAGGCAGTTTCTAGCTGGATCTGGAGTGTCTGTCTGAAATTGACCAGTTTGATTTGATTTTTTTTTTTTTTCTTTTGGAAGGGGATCTTGCACTTTGTGCGCTCCCACTTTGGGGCAGTGAAGTGGGTGCTGCATTGTAAAGAGGTACATAAGCTGCTTGCTCAGAGCCATTTTTGGCAAATCAGCCAACTTATAAATGACAGTTGGCAGTAGAAATGACAGAGTCTGCAATGTTTAATTCCCTTGGATTTATAGTTCTCCATTAGACACCTCACAGTGTAGTTAAAAACACCCCTGTAAAACATGCTGTCTAAAAAAGAGGGGGAAAAACTGGAACGGTTTCTCCTGTTTGGTATTGTAGTTTGCAACTTTGCATAGTTTTTCTCTTCCGGGAAAGCAAAAAATATGTGCCCGTCGAGGTGACACTATGAGTAGGGGGTAAGTGCTACTCTGAACAGTCTGAAGTGGTGGTGCTAAGAATAGGGCCAGCGTGCTAACTTTCTAATACCTGTTACATGACAGTATACTCACTAACCACAGAGATTCTCTGCATACCAATGAGTGCCTTCCAAAGAGAGGTGGCCAGGACCCACACAGGGAAAAGCTGCTGCCTTTTTTTTTTTTTTTAATCTGCACAGTTTAACATTTAGTCCATTTTTAAAGCCAGGCATTTCTCAGCAGCACCTCTCGGAAATAGAAAATTTCAGGCTTTGATAGCCCTGTTTGTTTGGATTACCATTCCGTAAAATCTTCTGATGCTGAGCAAAGGAAGGGTGTCCTAGCTGCACTGACAGAAACGGGGGTGAAGGGCTTGATCTCAGCACTTAGTGTATAGCCAGCAAGCCCATCTGGGAAAGCTGATAGCCTAGCATTGGGCAGCCAGTAGTGATTGGATCAACCTGTTTCTATGTGGAGGGTTTCTCAATTGGTTGCCCAATGGCATTTTTTTTCTTTTAAAGAACTTTTATTTTGACAACGTTGTGTTCTAGGGTCACTTGACACAGTTCATTTGGTTATTTTATGTGTGTTTAAAGGACGGCCTGTAACGTGGCTTTAATATTTGAATGTCTTTGTAGTGCTACCTGGAAAAAAGGAGAAAAATGAAAAAAATAAAATAAAGGAGTTATGCTTCCATTTACTATCTAATGTCTAGTATTTAACCAATGAATCCCACTAGCACAGTGGTCCCCAAACTTTTCAGGGTGGCACCCCCCTTACCCCATCAACCTTCCATAGCTCCCAGCGTGGGGGTGGGAAGGACAGATAAAGGGGCCACAGGTAGGGGTATATCTAGGCAGGGAGTGGGGCCAGGAACAGAGCCATGGCGAGGGGCCGAGGCTGAGGGCAGGGGTGAAGCCACAGCCTAGGCCATGGTGGGGGCCTGCAGCTGAGCCCACGGCCCCATGCAGTTCCACTCTTGTCCCCAAACTTGGCCCTGGGTCGGGAGCAGAGCTGCGGTGGGGGCCAGCAACTGGGGGTGGGGTTGAGCCGGGTGGCACGCACTCCCTCCCTAGGGAGGCTGGCCCAGGCCCCGCCGCAGCCTCCCAAAATGTTCCAGCGCCCCCCACAATTTGGGGGACTCTGGACTAGCAAGTGATCACAAGTCAGGTAGCTGATTGAATGGATGGTGATTATCCTAAACTCTCAGCACTTCAACTTCACACCCAGATCCTCATTTAAACCTTTTTTTATAAACTCCATTAATACTTTGGTTTGGGTTTTCTAACGTTATTCAGCATTTTTAATCTCAACAGCAAATTCTTGGATTATCTTTTTAACGAAAAATACTTGTTCTATTCACCATTAAATAGAACTCAGCCGTGCTTCCCGTTCCGAGCACATTAAATTGCTTTTCTCCTTGAACCCCTGGGGAGAAGACCAAAACCCTTTTGTATCTGTATCTCAAATTGGAGTGAATTTCTTCCCAAGAAAAGGGGTCAATTGGAACTGTAAACAAAGATTTAGGTTTATATTTGTGAAAATGGATGGATTGGCTGCAGTTGAGGATGAATTCTTTAGGACAGCAATTCTCAGCTCAGGTCCTGAGCACCAAGAAATCACAAACAAGACAGTATGGTGAGCTGAGAGTCTTGAGAGGACTAGAATTATTGCATTGCATGCCAAGGTGCTACAGAAATGCTCTATGGAGGTTATAAGGCAGTTCAGGGAACAGTAACGAATATAGAAAAATTTCTCTCTGTGCATAGACGTTCTGTGGCCTGGTTGGGGCTCTTTGAGTTACATTTGCATTCTCCTCTTCAGGCAGTTGTGACCCATCAGCGTTGTTTTGCTAGCGGATTGGCATATCCTATGAAAGCTGAAGGTTTCCTTTGGTAACCTCCTAGCTCAGGGCATGGTGTTAGTGAGGAAATGATATTTTGCAAATTAGTTCGTGTTTATATGCTGGCTTAAGATAAGAGTGTAGGGAGAAGCAGGAGAAGAGCTTCAAATTCTAAACACTGAAAGCAGATCAATGTGATCCAAGATGGTCAGCAGGTATGACACATCGTCTGAGACAGCACCACACCCTAAAACTAGTGTGTCCTGAGAAACTAGCCCTTGCTAATTTAGAGCTTATATATGCCATTTTTAGCTTATATTTGATTCAAGGCCTTCTCAGTTTACGGAAGAAGATTTCACTGGCACTGTTGAAATCCACATTAGGTTATTATTTAGATTGCATTAAATGAACTTCTTTGCGTTCTATGTACAATCCTGAGAGTTGTGCCAGGTAGCAGAATATTCCAGAATGATTAATGTACAATAATGTGGGTTTTGTTTTTAAGTTATTCCTTATTTCCCATAAATTGGCTGTTGTTTTTTCCATAGATGATGCTGATCCTGTGTTCTGAAGATTCTCCCGTGCACCCCTGCCTTGGAAAATGGAAAAATAAAAGCTTGAAACTCTCCAAAGTTTCAAATAAGAATGTAATGCTGTTCTGTAAATGGGTGCTGCACAGAACCATTTTTGGGTACAGTGATACGTCCTTTTCTGAGTTTTATCTTTTTGATCTTTTCAAAATAAATATATTTAAAAGGACAGATAAGAACTTTTTGTGCAGGTTGCTAAATAAATGCATTGTTTTTTTAACCAAAGCTGTGCTGCTTGCCTCAGATTTGCAGTGTGGGTAGCAACTAATGTGCACTCGCTCATTTGTACTGCAGAATCTCCGTAACTTGTCAGTAAAACCCTGATTCCGCCGTGTGTTGTCTTCCATCATGTTGTGAGCACTGTCTGTTCCTACTGCCATCAGTGGGAGTTGAGGGTGTGCATGACCCCTTGTCTGGATCAGCCCCTAAAAGAGGACATGACAGTTTATCATCCAGTTTGAAATAATAATAAAAGAGAATAGGAAGTAAAAGCCACGAGTGTGGATACAGCGATCCCAAACTTGAAAATCAAGTTGCCGGAGCCATAAAGCAGAAAGGAGCATAACTGCAGTGATCCCATCACAATTTGAGGTAGTGAGCTCACATGGCGACAAGGAAGGCGGGGAACAAGTACGGAGCTAGCAGCAGAACCTGAAAAGGCAAATACCAGTTCCAGCACATCCTCGTGAAAGTGCTTTTGGATTCGGGGGGTAAGGCGAAGCGATCACAACACATGCAAACTCAATATTATGGTGGTGAAGGCAAGATATGTACCTAAAGCTAACAGCTGCCAAACAAACTGCTCCTGGAGATGATAAACTGCCTGGCAGCCTTCCAAACCTCTCTCGCAGTTGTCACTTGAGTGTGGGGAGGTTTCCGCGATCCCATGCAAGCCTCACTTTTTCATTGGAGTATAAATTCACCTGAAAATATGTGCTTTAAGACATCTACAATAGGCTTATTTCTCTCAAAAATTTCCTTCCGTTGCGATGATATTTCACTTCTCCAGTGCTAACACGTGTGGGACACTCGCATAGCTCCGATGCATACCAGCATTTTAAGCCCCGTGTCTCTCAGATCTGCTCTGAGTGAAGAGTTGAGGGAGTGTGGTCCATAAAACTCCAGCCGCTGCCTGGAGACTTGTCCATGCTAATGTTTGTGTAGCTACAAACGTCACTGAAGCCGAATTGGTGGCAACATTGGTAGGAAATTTTTAGTTTAAAAAACAAAACAAACCCCCCCCCCCTCAAGTTTAGATACCTTATTTTAAGTTTCCTGGGGTTTTTTCATTGTGTCCCTCAATTTGATTTTTGTCCAACGTTTGGGTCTAGTTAGTTCCAAAAGAGAAATGATTACAGCTTGTGAAACAAGGAATCTGCTCCTCTAGAGGGGATAGGGGGGATCGTAGTCACCTGCCTAACTGACCTGGCCCCGTTGCTACTTGAGAACACACAAACTTGCAGAGTCTCCTGAGGAAGTGCCCCATGTTTAAAGTCTTTGTGACTGTTGTCAAGTTGTGGGCTTGGATTCCTATCTGGTTTCAGGAGTTCTGACGTTTTGAGTACAGTTTAAGTCAGGTGCGTGGGCAGAGGGACTGTGTGGACTTGGCTGATGTTGATCAAAAGTCAAATGGCTGAGAGCCAAGTCACCGTTTTGGAACGAGAGCATCTCCTTGGTACAGAAACCTTATGGGTATTTAACAATATAATCAGGTTGAGACATCCTTTGGGCATGTCTTGCCGCACTCCACCCGTCATCACATTTTCCTTCCACAGTTCCTTGCAGGGCTCTGAGTCTTTGCTTCCCATTGTAGCTCTCCTTCTGTGGTCCCACTGAGAATTCCTTATTCATGAATGCTCTGCTGCTGCCAGAATCTCCTCTTCTGCTCTAAGGGCTTGTCTACGCTACGAGTTAAGTAGACATAAGGCAGCTTACGTCGACCTACCAGTAGAGGTGTACACGCTGCAATGTTCCTCCCGCCAGTTTAACTCTCCTGCCACACCGACATATGAAAACCACCTCAATGAGAGGCATAGCTGTTAGGGTGACATAGAGTAATGCAGTGTTGATGTAAACATGGCATTGCTTATGTTGTCCTAAGTGGTCTCCAGGAGGTGTCCCACAATGCCCAGCATGACTGCTCTGGTCACCGGTTTGAACTCTGCTGCCCTGCAGCCACGTACACAGGCATGTGCCCCTTCCCTTTTAAAGCCCTGGAAGTTTTTGAAATTGATCTTCCAGTTTGCTCGGCATGGAGAGCTCACATAGAACCTGTCAAACTGACCATGCTGGCTTCCCGCAGCAAACACTCCCCTGCCTGGAGTACACAGGACAGGGTGGATCTGCTGGTCTGTGGGGAGAGGAGGCTGTGCAGTCACCACTCCGCTCTAGCCGCAGGAACTTGGATGCCTATGGGGAAATTTGATAGTGGCATGGAGGAGAAGGGATAAAATAGGGACACGCAGTAGTGCTGGGCAAAAAATCAAGGAGCTGAGGCAGGCATCCCAGAAGGCAAGGGAGGCCAATAGTTGCTCTGATGCAGCACCAAACGTATGCAGTTTCTACAAGGAGATGCGTGTCATCCGTGGGGGCAGCCCCACCTCCACTGCCAAGAGCCCTGTGGATACTTTGGAGGGCTTGAGACAGTGGCCGGTGCTGTGAACCTCAAGGACAGCGTAGTGCATGAGGAGTGGAGTCAGAGGAAGATAGGGGACAGGGACATCCAGCAGTGTGGCAAGTCGGGCCTTTTTTTTTTTTTTTTTTTAACTCCAGAGGGGTCTAGCCAGTCCCAGCACTCCAGTTCTGACATGCCTGATGTAGGAGAGAGAAACTCCAGAAATTACTTCTCGTGCTTCAATATTGCAGGGAGACGTGGCAATGTTCTGCTTTTTAATTGGGGTAGAAGAGGGATTGAAAAAACCGGTACAGTTTATATGTTTCTCATTCCTCTCTGCATCTAGACGCAGAGGAGTCCCTGTGGAAAAAGTTTGTTTATGCACACTGGGATATCCCGGGAATCCTCCATAGAGATCTCTAGGAAACTTCCCTGGAGGTAATCAGCAATCCTCTGCCCAAGGTTTCTTGGGAGGGCTGCCCTGTTTCTTCCACCGTGGTAAGAAACTTTCCTGCACAAATTGGCAATTACTTCTGCAGGCACCATAGCAGCATATAGGGGACCCAGTCTGCAGCCATACGCCTGCAGGAGCCACACCCTTGCATCCTCAGTTACCCTCAGGAGTGAGATATCAGCTGTTATTACCCCCCACCTGTGAAAACGGTGCCAGTATTCAGAACAGTAGCCCTACATGTTTGCAGTGATACCCCACTGAACCCGACCCACCCCCCTCCCCCATACTACGGTGCAAGAAAACAGTGCCTGGTTCAATACATTACAGAAACACACATTACTGTGGCTCATTGTCAAAATTCTCCTTTAAAGCCTCCCTGATCTGAATAGCTCCTGTTGAGCTCCTCCAACAGCCCTAGTATCTAGCTGTTCAAAAGCAGCAGCCAGTCAATCCACCTCAATGCTCCACCCCTGGGAAACTTCTCCCATTTAGCATCACAAATGTTATGCAGAGCACAGCAGGCTGCTATGACCATGGGAATATTTTCCTCACTGAGGTCTAATCTGCCAAAGAGGCAGCACAAATGTCCCCTTTAAGAAGCCAAAGGCAGCTTCAACAGTCATTCTGCACCTGTTGAGCCTGTTGTTGACGTGCTCCTTACTGCATTCAAGGTTGCCAGTGTATGACTTCATGAGCCAAGGGAGCAAGGGATAGGCTGGGTCTTCCAAGGTCACTACTGCATTTCTACATCCCCATGGAAATTTTCTGGTCAGGAAAAAAAGTCCCTGTTTGCAGCTTTCTGTACAGGCCAGTGTTCCTCAAGATGAGAGTGTCCTGCACCTTCTCTGACCAGCCTGTGTTGATGTCCATGAAATGACCCCAGTGATCTACCAGTGTGTGCAATACCATGGAAAAGTAGCCCTTTCTGCTGATGTACTCCTTCACAAGATGGTCTGGGGCCAAAATGGGGATATGTGTGCCATCTATCGCCCTGCTGCAGTTAGGGAATCCCACTGCCACAAAACCATCCACTATTTCAAGCACATTGCCTGCCGTCACAGGCCTTCCTAGCAGAAGGCGATTAATGCCCCTGCACACTTGCATAACTGCAACCCTCATGGTGGACATCCCCACTCCAAACTGATTCACAACTGATCGGTAGCAGGCTGGCATTGTCCACTTCTACCCAGTGATCACCACTCGCTTCTCCACAACTAGGGCAGCTCTTATTTTAGCGTCCTTGCACCAGAGGGCGGGGCAAGCGCCACACACAGTTCCAGGAAGGTGGCTTTGCAGATCCGAAAGTTCTGCAGTCACTGCTCGTCATCCCAGACCTGCATCACGATGTGATCCCACCACTCAATACCGGAAACCTACTGACCGCTATTCCTACCTGCATGCCTCCAGCTTTCACCCTGACCACGCCACACGGTCCATCGTCTACGGCCAAGCTCTGCGATACAACCGCATTTGCTCCAACCCCTCAGACAGAGACAAACACCTACAAGATCTCTGTCAAGCTTTCTTACAACTACAATACCCACCTGCTGAAGTGAAGAAACAGATTGATAGAGCCAGAAGAGTTCCCAGAAGTCACCTACTACAGGACAGACCCAACAAAGAAAATAACAGAATGCCACTAACCGTCACCTTCAGCCCCCAACTAAAACCTCTCCAACGCATCATCAAGGATCTACAACCTATCCTGAAGGATGACCCAACACTCTTACAAATCTTGGGAGACAGGCCAGTCCTTGCCTACAGACAGCCCCCCAACCTGAAGCAAATACTCACCAGCAACCACACACCACACAGCAGAACCACTAACCCAGGAACTTATCCTTGCAACAAAGCCCGTTGCCAACTGTGCCCATATATCTATTCAGGGGACACCATCACAGGTCCTAATAACATCAGCCACACTATCAGAGGCTCATTCACCTGCACATCTACCAATGTGATACATGCCACCAGGTGCCAGCAATGTCCTCTGCCATTTACATTGGGCAAACTGGACAGTCTCTACGTAAAAGAATAAATGGACACAAATCAGACGTCAAGAATTATAACATTCATAAACCAGTCGGAGAACACTTCAATCTCTCTGGTCACTCGATTTCTGATCTCAAAGTGAGTATCCTTCAACAAAAAAACTTTGAAAACAGACACCAACGAGAGACTGCTGAATTGGAATTAATTTGCAAATTGGATACAATTAACTTAGGCTTGAATAGAGACTGGGAGTGGTTGAGTCATTATACTAAGTGAAACTATTTCCCCTTGTTTATTCCTCCCCCCCCCCCCCCAGACGTTCTTGTTAACTCCTGGAAATGTGCTGGAAATGGCCCACCTTGATTATCACTTCAAAAGGTTTTCTCTCCCCCCACCCCACTCTCCTGCTGGTAATAGCTCATCTTAAGTGATCACTCTCCTTACAATGTATATTTTTTCATGGTCTGTGTGTATTTATAAAATCTCCCCACTGTATTTTCCACTTTATGCATCCGATGAAGTGAGCTGTAGTTCACGAAAGCTTATGCTCAAATAAATTGGTTAGTCTCTAAGGTGCCACAAGTACTCCTTTTCTTTTTGCGAATACAGACTAACACGGCTGCTCCTCTGAAACCTGTCATCACTCAATGCTAGTTTCTCGCACCCAGAACCAACAGTCCTGGTGCAGTTGCTCTGTGAATGCAAAAATCAACCTTGAATTGTTTCTGTCCATGGCACACAGCAGGGCAGACACCACTGGGTCATCGTCAGATTCCCAACTCATGAAATACTGCATATTGTGTTCAGAGCGCTAATCAGAGGACTGGAGAGCAGGCAGATCCATGCTTTCTGATAGAGATGGCAGGTGCACAGTTTACAGGGTCCGTTGAAAAGCAGCACGAAATGTACTAGGAAGCCCATGGAATGATGGGACAGAGAAAACTGCATCATGGGATGCTCAGCCTGCCCATAGGAGGCATTGCAAATCCTTCCCAGAACACCCAGTGGCAGATGGCCATGAGTTGCACATTGGGATTGCTACCCACAGTTCACTGGTCTCTCTGTTGATGCAAGAACACCTACTGTGGACATGCTCTGCTGACACAAGGTTTAATTGCAGCAGTGGATGAAGGTCAATTTAACTTTGTAGTGTAGACATAACTGTTCCCACTTCTCCCATTGAACCACACCTTCATCAGTGCATTGCAGAGTGATTAATACAGACATCCACTCCTTGTGGCCTCATGTTGACTCTGTAAGTATCTATCTTTAGTGTCTGTTTAAATTGCTTATCACCTTTGAAAGTGGATTAAAATAATTCAGAATAAGGCACACTTATTCCAGAATAAGTGTGACCACATATGGAGTTAATCAGGCATAGCTAATCCACTTTAAATTCACAGCCTACCTTATTCCAGATTAATTTTTGTGTGCAAATAAATCCTTAGGGCCAGCTTTTTAAAGATAGTTAGACATTGCAGTGCTCACCCTCACTGATTTAGGAGATTAAATTTCATTTACAAATGTAATTTAGTCACTCAGGAGCCAAAATCTCATTGAAGCCAATGGGAGGCTTTTCACTGGCTGTAGTGGGAGATAGGTAAGGTCACAGAGTAGGGCTGCACAACTCTTTCTCTGATACGTCCTTTTCATTGGCTCCTTTGGGCCATAACTGCATGTACAGACTGGCTTGGGCATGTCAACATTTTCAAGCTTTCTCCATTCTGTGAGGCTTGGAGAATTTTTAAAAATTCACTCCCACAAAATACGCACTGGGGAATGCTCTGGTTCTCTTCTCCATGACCTTGGTCACCTTTCTCATAAATCCCCTCCTGCACAGACTTTGAAGCAGCTGTTCACCTACTGATGAGGGCATACCAGGCAAAGCTCCTGGTTCAGATGCTGGACAGGAGCTCTGGGTTCCATTCCCAGCACCTCGACTGACTTTCTGGGCAGCATTGGGCAAGTTGCTTAGTCTTTCTCTGCCTCAGTTTCCCACCCGTGAAAGGAGGATAATAGCTCTGCCTTTCTCCCCCACCTTTTGTCTACTCAGAGCAAGGACTATCTCTTGCTGCCTTAACACAATGCCCGGTGCAGTGGAGCCCTGAGCTCAATTGCAATTTCCTGATGCTGTTGCAACCACAGATAAGTGCTAAAGTCATTAAAGCTCCCGAGTAATGAATCCCGTGATGAACGAGAGTGGGGTGGCAGGGGTCTGAAGAGCATTGGCATGGTGGTGTCCAAGCCCTAACTAAATCCGAGGGTTTGGATGTATGTGGCGTTGGCCTATTAACTGGAGTGTTTTGCTTCTTCTGAGATCTGGGAAACTGCTTCCTTACCCCTTTTCTTCACTGCAACTGTCTTGTAATGAAAAGGCTGCTAAAAACCTGCCCTACGCTTTCTCACGCAGTGGTAGCATGAATGTCGTATGTCAAACCAAACGCAAGCGCCTCTTTACGTTGCATTTGGTCCGTAAGTTACTTTAAAATCTATTTCCAGTTCTTTTCACAGGAGCACGTCCCGAGCCAGAGTGGGGAATGTTCATTTCATTGCAGCCCATGCAAGGGTCTGTCTTTCTGCGGGATTTTGCCATCTCGCGGCTCGCTGCTCTATGACAGGGAAGCAGCAGGGGCTAGCGGCGCAGCTGGTGAGGGTTGGTGCAGCGCTGCCGACTTCCGTGGAGTTCTGCCAATCCACAGGGTCTGCTCCAGGCACGGAACGGGAGCATCAACGGTCCAGTGACAACGGAAAGGGGAGGAGAGTTCGGGACCTGGCCCAGAGGGGGATGCAAGTGCTGTAGGGTTATGGATAATGCATTGCCCTTCCACAGCTGGCTTCATCTAAGGGTCTGTCTGCACTTCGCAGTCTTTAATTGTGCCTGGTGCTGTGCCTAAGAGGTAGGTCACTATTTCACCCCATTTACAGATGGTGACATTGAGACACAAAGAATGGAAGGGGTCACCCAGGGCCGGGCCTGGGGCTGGGCCTGGGGCCGGGCTGGGGCTGGGGCCGGGGCTGGGGCTGGGCCTGGGGCTGGGGCTGGGGCTGGAAGGGGTCACCCAGCGCTGGGCCTGGGCCTGGGCCTGGGCCTGGGGCCGGGGCTGGGCCTGGGGCTGGGGCCGGGGCCGGGGCCGGGGCTGGGGCCGGGGCCGGGGCTGGGGCTGGGGCTGGGCCTGGGGCTGGGCCTGGGGCCGGGGCTGGAAGGGGTCACCCAGCGCTGGGGCTGGAAGGGGTCACCCAGCGCTGGGGCTGGAAGGGGTCAGCCGGGGCTGGGGCCGGGGCCGGGGCTGGGCCTGGGGCCGGGCCTGGGGCTGGGGCTGGGGCTGGGCCTGGGGCTGGGGCTGGGGCTGGGGCTGGGCCTGGGCCTGGGGCCGGGCCTGGGGCTGGGGCTGGGGCTGGGCCTGGGGCTGGGGCTGGGCCTGGGGCCGGGCCTGGGGCTGGGGCTGGGGCTGGGGCTGGGCCTGGGCCTGGGGCTGGGGCCGGGGCCGGGGCTGGGCCTGGGGCTGGGGCTGGGGCTGGGGCTGGAAGGGGTCACCCAGCGCTGGGGCTGGGGCTGGGGCTGGGGCCGGGGCTGGGGCTGGGGCTGGAAGGGGTCACCTAGCGCTGGGGCTGGAAGGGGTCAGCCGGGGCTGGGGCCGGGGCTGGGGCTGGGGCCGGGGCTGGGCCTGGGGCTGGGCCTGGGCCTGGGGCCGGGGCCGGGGCTGGAAGGGGTCACCCAGGGCCGGGGCCGGGGCTGGGGCTGGGGCCGGGGCTGGGCCTGGGGCTGGGCCTGGGCCTGGGGCCGGGGCCGGGGCTGGAAGGGGTCACCCAGGGCCGGGGCCGGGGCTGGGGCTGGGGCTGGGGCTGGGGCCGGGGCTGGGCCTGGGCCTGGGGCCGCGGCTGGGGCCGGGGCTGGGGCTGGAAGGGGTCACCCAGGGCCGGGGCCGGGGCCGGGGCTGGGGCCGGGGCTGGGCCTGGAGCCGGGGCCGGGGCCGGGGCTGGAAGGGGTCACCCAGCGCTGGGCCTGGGGCTGGGGCTGGGGCTGGGGCCGGGGCCGGGGCCGGGGCTGGGGCCGGGGTCGGGGCTGGAAGGGGTCACCCAGCGCTGGGCCTGGGGCTGGAACCCAAGAATCCCGTGGTCTGGCCACGCTTCCTTCCGAACCGTTGGAAATCTGCCCTGCCACGCACTAATTCTCGCCCTGTCACCCGCGGAGCACAAAGGCCGGGCAGTTTGTGACTCACTCTCCTTCCACCAGCCGATCGCAAGCTCGCCCCGGGCGCCCGAAGGGCTGCGTGGTCCCGGACCCGCCCGCCGCCCGCGGGACTGGACTTGCGCTGCAAGGGCTCAAGGCAGCCCAGGGTGAAGCGCCGCGGGGAGAGACTCCCCTCGGGCTCGAACTGGCCGCAGGCGAGCCGGCACGAGGACCTCGGGGGCTCGGCCTCCGCCGCCCAGCCCAGAAGCGAAACGAGGAACTAAAGCGGAGGCGAGCTCTCGCCGGACGCTTCGCCCCGCTCCGCCGTTTGAACTGGGACCCAGTCTCCAGAGTCCTGGGGCTCGAGCCGGGCGTGGCTGGGGGCGACGTGGGGCTTCGCATGGGGGCTGCAGGGAGGTGAGTACAAAGCTCTGGCTGAAGCAACCGCTGCGGCTGGGTGAGGTGTTTCCCTTCTCCCCTGCAGGGGGGCAGCCGAAGACAAACGGGCCTGCAGCATTCAAGGGGCTGCGCTCAGGGGGATACATAGCAGGTCCCCGGGCTGGTAGGTGTAAGTGAGGGGCAGGCGGTCGGGGCATGTGGCCGGTTGGATATTTGATGCAGAGCTGCTCAGGTGCCAGCTCTGCGGCCGCTGGGCCTGCGACCCCCGGGTTCCTTTAGCTCTGCAGAAGGAGCTGCTCCGTGGGGTGATGCTTGAGGCAGTACAAACCAGCCTGACTTCTGGATCCGAGGCAGGTTTCCAAAGCACTTGTGACAGTGGGAAGGGAGGGTGGGACCATGAGGCTTGGCCCAATCTCATGGAGTATGTCAGAGACTTTCAATTCCACAGGCTACAGCAATCAAACCCGGTTAAAGTGGGCTGGACCAGCTCAGGAGCTGGTGAAGGATTTCCCCATTACCCCTAGGTCAGACTGGGAGTGACTGAAGGTTGTGAGGAGCATCTGACAGGGTTGTAATCTGGATGGTTCTCCTTCAAACATTTGTCCATGTGGATTCTACTTCTGGGATGCACGAGTCCCAGCTGGGGGATCCACGTGAACAAAACATCTCAAAGAACCACACTTACTGTCAGGCCTTTCCCACTGCTCAGGAAAGGCAGGGAAGCAAAATGACCAACTTTAACCCTCCCAATAAGCTGGGCACTGACTTCTGTGAATGAGCTTGATAGACCAGGCATTTGCATCATCAAACTACCACAGTTTGGCAGTGAACCCTTCTCTCAGCCTAGCAGTGGCTGCATCAAGCCCAGCTCACAAGATGCATTGGCTGGGTTGGGTGGGGAAACTTGCCATCCAGTTTGTTCTTCAGTACTTTGGATTCCCAGGGCTGATCAGCAGCCAGCTTTCTCCAGCAGGGTAGGCAAACGTGTGCTCCACAAGGAGCTCTGATATGGAGAAAACAGCCGCTGCTCAGCATCTGTTCTACCTATGTCATGGAGCGTTCAAAGTAGGGAATGGAGGAGACCTGTAAGGCCAGCTACTCTACCCCCTGCCAGTGCAGGACTGATCCCTAAGACAAAGCTCCTCTCCTGTGGTATCTAGAAGCCAGTACAAAGCATCCTTGTCAGCTCCCCATGTGCAACGCTTCAGCACTTTCTAAATGCTGTAGCAAGAGCTGCTGTTTGGCTTCTCTGCCTGCTGCCTCTGGTTCAGCAGAGAAACATTCAGCACTCAGCTCTCCGCGTACCTGCCCCAGGAAAGCAGCTGAACAGAAGAGGGGGAAGGGATAATGGGATCCAATAGGCAGGTCCCATGGGACAGACTGGTTTGATAGATGCGATGAGCCTCATGGGTGGTTTGTGTGGCTCATTCAGTAGGCTTTGTTCCCGCCATGTCTTCATTCATCAGTTGGGACCGGGGTGAAAGTAACTTAAAGGACTTACTAGTATGCAGGGCTGCCGGGAGCCTGGGCAAGGTGTGTGTGGGGGGCATCTCTGGGCTCCTGGAAGGGGCGGGGCCTTGGGCAGAAGGGGCGGGGCTGGGGAGGGGCTCCCGCAGCCAGCCCTTCAGTGCTGCCCGGCCTGCGCCGCCTGGTGCTCTGGCGGCTATTTAAAGGGCCTGGAGTTCTGGCCGCTGTCATGGTAGTGGTAGCGGCTGGGAGCCCCAGGCCCTTTGAAATCGCCAGGCCCCTGGGCAGCTGCCCCTTTTGCCCCCCACCCCCTCAGTGGCCCTGCAGGTACGATCAGCTGCATACCGGCGGTCCCTTTCTTACCGGTACGCCGTGTCCCCAGTACCGGTTTACTTTCACCTCTGCTTGTGACTGTGGTAACTGGCTCCCTTCCTTGACCCTGACTCTGGTTTAGTTTTAGTGGGGCAGGTGAATGGAAAAAACAATTGACTTAGAATCACAGAATCATAGAATATCAGGGTTGGAAGGGACCCCAGAAGGTCATCTAGTCCAACCCACTGCTCTAAGCAGGACCAATTCCCAGTTCAATCATCCCAGCCAGGGCTTTGTCAAGCCTGACCTTAAAAACCTCTAAGGAAGGAGATTCTACCACCTCCCTAGGTAACGCATTCCAGTGTTTCACCACCCTCTTAGTGAAAAAGTTTTTCCTAATATCCAATCTAAACCTTCCCCACTGCAACTTGAGACCATTACTCCTCGTTCTGTCATCTGCTACCATTGAGAACAGTCTAGAGCCATCCTCTTTGGAACCCCCTTTCAGGTAGTTGAAAGCAGCTATCAAATCCCCCCTCATTCTTCTCTTCTAAAGGCTAAACAATCCCAGCTCCCTCAGCCTCTCCTCATAACTCATGTGTTCCAGTCCCCTAATCATTTTTGTTGCCCTTTGCTGGACTCTCTCCAATTTATCCACATCCTTCTTGAAGTGTGGGGCCCAAAACTGGACACAGTACTCCAGATGAGGCCTCACCAATGTCGAATAGAGGGGAACGATCACGTCCCTCGATCTGCTCGCTATGCCCCTACTTATACATCCCAAAATGCCATTGGCCTTCTTGGCAACAAGGGCACACTGCTGACTCATATCCAGCTTCTCGTCCACTGTCACCCCTAGGTCCTTTTCCGCAGAACTGCTGCCTAGCCATTCGGTCCCTAGTCTGTAGCTGTGCATTGGGTTCTTCCGTCCTAAGTGCAGGACCCTGCACTTATCCTTATTGAACCTCATCAGATTTCTTTTGGCCCAATCCTCCAATTTGTCTAGGTCTTTCTGTATCCTATCCCTCCCCTCCAGCGTATCTACCACTCCTCCCAGTTTAGTATCATCCGCAAATTTGCTGAGAGTGCAATCCACACCATCCTCCAGATCATTTATGAAGATATTGAACAAAACCGGCCCCAGGACCGACCCTTGGGGCACTCCACTTGATACCGGCTGCCAACTAGATATGGAGCCATTGATCACTACCCGTTGAGCCCGACAATCTAGCCAGCTTTCTACCCACCTTGTAGTGCATTCATCCAGCCCATACTTCCTTAACTTGCTGACAAGAATACTGTGGGAGACCGTGTCAAAAGCTTTGCTAAAGTCAAGAAACAATACATCCACTGCTTTCCCTTCATCCACAGAACCAGTAATCTCATCATAGAAGGCAATTAGATTAGTCAGGCATGACCTTCCCTTGGTGAATCCATGCTGGCTGTTCTTGATCACTTTCCTCTCATGCAAGTGCTTCAGGATTGATTCTTTGAGGACCTGCTCCATGATTTTTCCAGGGACTGAGGTGAGGCTGACTGGCCTGTAGTTCCCAGGATCCTCCTTCTTCCCTTTTTTAAAGATTGGCACTACATTAGCCTTTTTCCAGTCATCCGGGACTTCCCCGGTTCGCCACGAGTTTTCAAAGATAATGGCCAATGGCTCTGCAATCACAGCCGCCAATTCCTTCAGCACTCTCGGATGCAACTTGTCCGGCCCCATGAACTTGCTTGCTCCTGAAGGCCTGTGAATGAAAGAACATCAGAAGAACATAAGAACGGCCATATTGGGTCAGATCAATGGTCCATCTAGCCCAATATCCTGTCTTCTGCTAATGGCTGGTGCCAGATGCTTCAGAGGAAAGAAATTGTGAGGATCTGGGCATAAGTGACATGCCCAAGTCACCCAGAGTGTCTGTAGCAGAACCAGGCATTGAACCCAGATCTCCTGGGTCCCACTCTGTGCTTTAATCACACAACCATCCTTCCCTCCTAGGGAGCATATGGCTTGGGAGGGGGGGCATAGTGTGGATGGGAAAACCCACAAGGAAGCCAGGCAGAGGTGGGGTGAGTGATTGGGGAGCAGTCCTGAAGTGGCATATGTCACAGACTCCAACTTTCTTGTGTCCAGGTGGGTGCTCCACCCCCACTCTGCCCCTTCCCCCAGGGCTCTGCCCTCGCCTGGGCTCTACCTGCCCCCGCTCCCCCCCCGAACCTCCTGCCCACCAAACAGCTGATCGGCGGGTGGCTGGCGGGTGCCGAGCACCCACTAGTTTTTTTCTCTGGGCGCTTCGGCCCCGAGCACGCACAGAGCTGGCGCCTCTGGCATATGTGCTAAGCTCTGCTGTGGGTGCAAATGGCTGTGCTTTGTTCACTCTTTGCCTCCCTGCACTGGATGGATTGGTCTCTGCTGCCCTGCCTTTGACTGGGTCCGGGGATGCTTTGGGAACAGCCACTGACTGTTACCTCAGCTGCCTGCTCCTCTTTGCAGCAGTGCTGATGGGTGTTTCCAGCTTGGCAGGCTCCGCTCCTATTGGAGCAGCGGGAGGCTTATAGGCCAGAGAGCCACGGGGGCTCCAATGAAGCCGTGGCATTTGGCAAGCACAGTTGTCCATGAAGATCTCAGAGACCCTGTCTCAAGTGAAGCTCTCTGCTACGTACCAAGCAACCTTCCATTTCCTCTCCTTCCCATTAGCCCACCAGGCTGCAGTTCTCCGACCTTACGGCAGATGCTGCCGGAGGGAAGGAGGGAAGGTTGATCCACTGAGAATGGTGGGTTACTGAGCTTTTCCCCTCTCCCTCTCGCTGCCCCAGCCAGAGGCTATTAGCAGCCACCTGCTGGCTCAGTGGCAGAGGTGACACAAGTTTGGAGCTATCCCAAGGGGCCACATCCCCAAATCCTCCCCTGCCCATGGCACTGCTATTAGCAGCCTCCGCAGAAGAGCCAACGGAGAGCTTTCTGTCTCTGCTCCCCGCCCTTCTGTTTCTGGGGCTCATCCAGTCTAGGGATTGCTTCATGCAGGAGCAGGTGTTCATTAATGGGGTGTAAAACAGGACTTGGCTCAGTGTCGACTGGCACTGTCATAGCTGCAGTGGTTAATTTGTGCCAGGGCTTGCCACGACAGTTATGAATATAAAAAAATTGCTTGACACCTGGCACCTCTTTCCTTACAAATTAAGCCCTGCATAGTTGGCTCTGCGGCTGCTGGTCAGTTACAGTTACAGGCCTGCTCTGGACTCGGGGAAATGGTGTATTTTAACACTTGTTAAAATGCTAGTAAGAACAAGGCAGATGATGGTTTCAGGTTGTGTGAGCTGATCAAGATAAAACCTGGGCTCCTGTCTCAGATTTACCTTGACCAGCTAGCGTGTTTCAATTACAGCTGCCTAGTCTTCACTCGTACTTTAGCACCCAAGAGCTCACATGGGTTAAAGATGCACTTTTGTCCTGGCACGAGTGTGACCCATGTGTCTCAGGTCTTGTTAGTTAATGTGAGGTTTCAGAGTAACAGCCGTGTTAGTCTGTATTCGCAAAAAGAAAAGGAGGACTTGTGGCACCTTAGAGACTAACCAATTTATTTGAGCGCTGTAGCTCACGAAAGCTCATGCTCAAATAAATTGGTTAGTCTCTAAGGTGCCACAAGTCCTCCTGTTCTTTTTAGTTCATGTGGTTGAACACAAGGCGCTGCTTTCCCACTGCGGCTGGTCCCTCTCCCAGGCTCGGGTAGATTGGTGGAGCAGGGAGAAGCTGGCCCTGCTGTTGTTCATGCTGTCCTGGTTCTGGGGAGGAACAGGGATTCCCTCTCCACCTCCACCCACCTGGCGCTTTTCACAGGAACTTAAAGGCACTAAAATTACTAAGGAACGGACGGTAGCACCAAAGACAACCACACTGTTTCTTGGTCAAATGTTGTCTCGGAAATGAACAAATCGCCACCTGGTGCTTATTTTTAGCCTTGAAACATCTGCAGTTATCTCTTCCTGTTGCTTCTCATTTTATAGCAGGCAGCAAGGAAGTGCTAGTAGGGTCTGGTGCAATAAAGATTCCAATACTTGAGATTACAAAGAAAACCCACTCTGTTCTGCCCCTTGTGATGCCCAGAAACCACTGTGACTCACCCCCCAGAAGAGGAAGAGGATGGGCTGCTATCACCTCTTCTGCAGGAACATGTCTTTAAACAAACTAAAAAAGACCTCCAGCTTGCTCAGCTGATGAAATGCTGCTATTTTTATTCCCTACCCCCATGCAGCTCAGATGCGGGGAGGGTCGCTGCAGGAGTCTCATAGCCTGGCCTCCTGGAACCGAGAAAGGGTGGGTTTGTCACCTTAAGGTGCCAGTGTATTAATCCAGTGGGGGAAAGCAGGGCCTCATTGCTGTGTCCTGCACAGAATTGCTGATGCAGCTGCTGCCTCCCCTTCCAGATGTGCAGTGCTGGTTTGGGTTTGTACACGCCCAGGGGCTTTTCATAGGTGACCCGCAAAGGGAGACGACATTAGGATTGTGTTCCCCACCCTGCCCTTTTTGCTTCTTTATATAGCAGATCCAAAAGAGACAGAGAGAGAGAGAGAGTTTAGCAATATCAGAACTGTCTGGAGGTCTGTGCTGGAGGTCTCTTTGGAGAACTCCAGGAGGAAATGGAGCACATTCTCAGTCCATCATTAGAATGGTCGTGGGAAGCACTGAATCTCAGGCATTCGAGTTCAATCAGCGCTAACAGAAACAAAAAGGGTGAACAAAAATCACTTTCCCCCTCAGTCCGTCAGGCCATTTTGCTTCTTTGGAGTCTGTCAGTTCTCTAGTCATCCATCGGGTCTTCTTGAAAAAAAATGGCTGTGAATTTCTAACTTGAAAAGCTTTCAGCCCTTCTTTACAGGGCAGACAGAGATAAGCAGGGCACAAACCCAGTGTTCCTGGCACCCATGGCTAACTCAAGTCTCACAATAGTTGGTGTTATTCTTAAAGCCCCAGATGCTGGAGTCATGTGAATATATGGGAATCTCAGCTTTCTTTTTTCAAAAAAAGTAAGTTCCTAGCTCTTATGGCTGTGGAGAAAAGCTTGAAACCATGAAGTGAGTGCAAGTAAAAGGCTCAGAAACCAGAAGGTGAAGGGCAAGAACTTCCAATATATTATTTTTTAAAATGTCATGATTGTGGATATTTCTCTGCTTTGGTGGGGGGCTGGGAGTATTGCACTCCTGTCCTGCTGCTGCAGATGGTCCACTGCCAGGGTGGGGTTGGCAGTGCTCTCCAGAGCCAGGGGGTGCTGGAGTTAACAGCCCATTGAAATGCAAGAGGCAGTTCCTCCCTCTTGGAGTGATGGTCTCAGGCTCTCAGCAGACATCCCTACATCATGGCCTGAGTGTAAACCTTTTAAATCTTTTCTTCACTGCTCTGAGGGCTAGAAACTTACTTGTTTAAAGCTGACATTGTGATTTAATCACATGACTCCTGGAGCTGGAGCCATAGGTGCTGACCTAGTACCTTAATCCAGCCCCGCTTATGGTAGAATAAATCAGGAATAACTCCATGAAAGTCAAGGGAGTTACTCTGGGTTTACAAACAGGATATTTCTGTAGGCAGATACAGTGGCTGGAAGATGAAGCTAGACAAATTCAGGTTAGAAATAAGGTGCAAACTTTTAACAGTGAGGCTGATTAACCATTGGAACAACTTGCCAGGGTATGTGGTGGAGTCTTAAAATCAAAACTGGATGTGTTTTTCTAAAAGATACAGTCCAGCTCAACTACAAGATATGGGCTGGATACTGGACGCACCAGCGGCCATTCTCTGGTCTGTGTTATACAAGAGGTCATGGGATCACAATGGTCACATCTAGATTTTCCAGGCTGAGAGGAACTGTGGGGTCAGGCTGACCTCAGACGAAGCAGAAGGAGGGTGCCAGCACCACCCACGCTGACTTCCCCCCACTGCCCGGGTTCAGAGAAACAGCTGGCGTCAAGTCCTGACTCATTTTCTCCATATTGTAGTTCTGTGGCAGGGTGACGCCTCTTGCCCAGTAGCGATTTCCTCTTCTTTGGGCAGCAGGATCTTAGCTCATCTTGTGCCTCACGCTGAGCCTGGATGATCCCATTTAAAAAGAAATGACCTACCAAAACCATAGTATGGGTGTGTGAGTGTTCAGACAAATGGTGCATCCAGCTGCCTGGGACATGGGCCCAGCAAGGGCAGCTGGTTACAGCAGCTTCAGTCACAGCTCTGCCTGACCTGCTCTCCACTGGCCCGATCGGCCATGAATCTGGCTTGCATCCAAGCAAAAATCCCAGGAGTTTTTCTCTCTCTTGTGAGAGAGGCTCTGGTGTTGTTTGCCCCGAAAAGCCGGGAGAGGCCACCTACCAGAACCCTCCAAGGCACAAGAACAAGACCAGCAAACTCCAGCTGTGTCCCTGCTTTCAAGTCCAGGTGCCTGAAGCTTCCAGTGTTTAAACTCTGCCCCCACTCAACCTCCCCAGCTGCTTTTCTCTGTTTCTAGGCTGCTCTGACTGGCCCCAGACTATCTCCTTTAATCAGCCTCATCTGGCCTGCCGGGATTAAATCAGGGCAATTATTGCCTTTCTCTGCTGCTCTCTTGGTCATTACGGTAACTTTGCACAGCAGCAGACCAGGTGATGCTCCAGCCTTCCCTGCTGGCACTGCCAAGTGCCCCCGATGGTGCGTCTGTGTGCTGCCAACAGATGACGAGCTAGAAATTGGTCCATAGTGTTTAGCTCCACTGAAATGACTAGGAGAGCTTTGGAAAGGGACCGAGGGAAACTGCAATAGAGACTCAGCCTCCAAATTAGTACCCCAAAGTATTATTTATATTTCCGCAGCATTCAGATGCCCCAGCCAAGATCAATGTGGCATTGTTAGACATCACATATTTGCTTATTAAGAGACAGCCCCAGCCCCCCTGAAGTTACAGTCTAAATAGATAATTATCGCCATTGCATAGATGAGAAATCAGGGGGTAAGTGACTTTCCCAAGGTCAAAGAGGGCATTTGTGGCAGAGCCAGGATTTGACCCCAGATTTGACTAAATCCTACTTAGTACCTTAGCCACAAAGCTGTCTTGCCTTTAAAAGAGGGAAAGCTGCTGTGGAGGAAATATGAGACTCAAGAGCACTGGACTCATGGCACTGCTGTACTCTCTAAGGCAGGATTTAACTGTGGCCTACAGTGGTGAAAGGCCAGTGGCCTCAGCCCAGTGCACTGCGGCGCCCTCTCTCCTGCTGACTGGAGAGTGTGACAGAATGGCGAGGGGCAGAAAGAAGAGTTATTTACCCCTGCCCATCCCACAAGAACCAGGGGCCCCCCAATGAAATGAACGGGCAGCAGATTTAAGACACATCTGGGAAGGTGCTGGGTTACTCAGTGCACAGTCAACCTGTAGAACTTGTCGCCAGGGGATGTTGTGAAGGCCAAAGATGTAACTCGGTTTAAAAAAGAATTAGAAAGCTCCTGGAGATAAGTCCGTCAATGGCTATTAGCCACGTTGGTCAGGGACGCAACCCCTTGTTCTGGGTGTCCATAGCCTCTGGCTGGATGACGGGATGGATCACTTGAAATTGCCTGTTCCGTTCACTCCCCCAGAAGCAGCTGGCACTGGCTGCTGTGAGAGCCCGCGTACGGGGTTAGCTGGCCCATTGGTCTGGCCCATCATGGCCGTTCTTATGACATCTCAGAACTGGGAGTCAGGAGTTCTGGGTTCTATTCCCATCTCTGCTCCTGCCTGGCCACAGGACACTGCCAGACAGGGGTTATGCGTGCTGCCCTCCTTCCGGAAGGTGCCTTCAGATTTTCCCTACAGAAGGGGCCATAGTGACACAAAGTATTCTGAGTGCAATAGTGTCTTGCCAGTGGAGAGTGAGGTGAGTGCATCGGGCCCTGCTGTGAGGGGAAGACGGGGCCCAGCGGAGTGGTCAGCAGTCTAAGCACAGCTTCTCCTCAGTTCTGTCCCAGCTTAGCCAGTGACAGCGCCTCTAACACTAGACAAGTCATTCCCCTGCCCCACTGTGCCTCAATTTTCCCATCTGCAAAATGGAAACAATACTTACTTGTCCCCCTAAAGCAGATGGCAGAGTCTACCATAATCCCCTTGCTGGTTCTAAGGTGCATTCCCAGTGGGGAAGTTTGTATCTGGCTGGTGTTGATCACACAGATTCCTGGCAAGCACTCTGTACCGACGGCCCCGATCCCACGGCCATCACCTTGGGAGCTGGGTTGCCAGCTTTGCAGCATTCTGTGGGGTCAGATCTGGCTCTCTTTAGACTTCACTTGTTGGCAGCCAGGCAGCGAAGGAGGATTTACAATGAAACACACAGTGCCTGGCATGGGGCTCCAGGGTCGAGCAGCCCAGCACCGTCCAGCACGCCCTGCGGGGGGACCTCTGCGGGGGCAGAAGCTGTGGGGGAGAGAAGGGAGGGAGCCATTTAAGAGCCGTGCTAGACACGCGCCCTGCGGTGCGCTCTCCTAGATGGTAAGCGGGGCTCCTGGGGCTCCTGCTGCAGGCACCGGGGGGGCCGGCTGGGGGTGCGCTCCCCTGGTGGGGCGTCCGTCCACCCCCGGCCTGCTGCCCTGCTCCTCTGGCTGCCGGGCGGCGCGGGTGCAGTCTCTGGCGTGCCCTGCTGCCGGCGGCCCCTGGAGAAAAGCCAGGGGAAGGGAGCCGCAGGCCAGGGGGTCTCAGCTCTCAAACGCGGCTGTCGCCACAGCTCCCTCTGGCCGCGATCAGGAGCAGTGGCGGGGCAGGGACGCATCAGCCAGCCCGGTAAGGTAACCCAGCGGCCGTGACTGGCACTGTCCCAGCCCCGAGCTCTCTCCCCACCCCGCCCCCTATACACCCCCCCTGTTCAGGGCAGGGGGCTGGGGTGACCCCACATACCTGGCCCACCCCCCTAACCCCCTGCCCTCACTCCTGCACCCCCGACAGCCCCAGCCCTGACTCCTGCAGCCCCTTCACGCACCCTCAGCCCCCTGACTTACCTGACTCCTGCACCCCCGCACTCACCCAGCCGCCCCACACCCCTGCCCTGACTCCTGCACTCCCCCATCCCCAGCCCCGCCCTGAGCACCAAACAGAAGTTGCCCCAGATAAGCGCTCTGCACCCCAACCCTCTGTCCCAGCCCTGAGCCCCCTCCCACACTCTAACTCCTGGCCAGACCCCGAACCCAACCTCCAGCCTGCTCCTGCCCCCTGACTCCCTCCCAGACCCCACACCCCAACCCTGAGCCTCCTTCCACATCCTAACTCCTGGCCAAACCGAACACCCCAATATTTATTTTTAAGTTTGTTTCTATAAAGCGCTCTTATCCAAAGCACTTTACAATAGTTGGCTAATGGTATAAACAATAAGAAAAAGAGGACTTGTGGCACCTTAGAGACTAACCCATTTATTTGAGCATGAGCTTTCGTGAGCTACAGCTCACTTCATCGGATGCATACCATGGAAACTGCAGCAGACTTTATATACACACAGAGAATATGAAACAATACCTCCTCCCACCCCACTGTCCTGCTGGTAATAGCTTATCTAAAGTGATCATCAGGTTGGGCCATTTCCAGCACAAATCCAGGTTTTCTCACCCTCCACCCCCCCACACACAAATTCACTCTCCTGCTGGTAATAGCCCATCCAAAGTGACAACTCTTTACACAATGTGCATGACAATCAAGTTGGGCCATTTCCTGCACAAATCCAGGTTCTCTCACCCCCTCACCCCCCTCCCAAAAACCACACACACAAACTCACTATCCTGCTGGTAATAGCTCATCCAAACTGACCACTCTCCAAGTTTAAATCCAAGTTAAACCAGAACATCTGGGGGGGGGGGTAGGAAAAAACAAGGGGAAATAGGCTACCTTGCATAATGACTTAGCCACTCCCAGTCTCTATTTAAGCCTAAATTAATAGTATCCAATTTGCAAATGAATTCCAATTCAGCAGTTTCTCGCTGGAGTCTGGATTTGAAGTTTTTTTGTTTTAAGATAGCGACCTTCATGTCTGTGATTGTGTGAGCAGAGAGATTGAAGTGTTCTCCGACTGGTTTATGAATGTTCTAATTCTTGACATCTGATTTGGGTCCATTTATTCTTTTACGTAGAGACTGTCCAGTTTGACCAATGTAAATGGCAGAGGGGCATTGCTGGCACATGATGGCATATATCACATTGGTGGATGTGCAGGTGAACGAGCCTCTGAAAGTGTGGCTGATGTTATTAGGCCCTGTGATGGTGTCCCCTGAATAGATGTGTGGGCACAATTGGCAACGGGCTTTGTTGCAAGGATAAGTTCCTGGGTTAGTGGTTCTGTTGTGTGGTATGTGGTTGTTGGTGAGTATTTGCTTCAGGTTGCGGGGCTGTCTGTAGGCAAGGACTGGCCTGTCTCCCAAGATTTGTGAGAGTGTTGGGTCATCCTTTAGGATAGGTTGTAGATCCTTAATAATGCGTTGGAGAGGTTTTAGTTGGGTGCTGAAGGTGACGGCTAGTGGCGTTCTGTTATTTTCTTTGTTAGGCCTGTCCTGTAGTAGGTAACTTCTGGGAGCTCTTCTGGCTCTATCAATCTGTTTCTTTACTTCCGCAGGTGGGTATTGTAGTTGTAAGAAAGCTTGATAGAGATCTTGTAGGTGTTTGTCTCTGTCTGAGGGGTTGGAGCAAATGCGGTTGTATCGCAGAGCTTGGCTGTAGACGATGGATCGTGTGGTGTGGTCAGGGTGAAAGCTGGAGGCATGCAGGTAGGAATAGCGGTCAGTAGGTTTCCGGTATAGGGTGGTGTTTATGTGACCATTGTTTATTAGCACTGTAGTGTCCAGGAAGTGGATCTCTTGTGCGGACTGGACCAGGCTGAGGTTGGTGGTGGGATGGAAATTGTTGAAATCATGGTGGAATTCCTCAAGGGCTTCTTTTCTGGACCCATGGAAAAGACCTCCAGCTTTCACCTTATCCTTATCCCACCTTATCCTTAACTTATCCTTGCAACAAAGCCCGTTGCCAATTGTGCCCACACATCTATTCAGGGGACACCATCACAGGGCCTAATAACATCAGCCACACTATCAGAGGCTCGTTCACCTGCACATCCACCAATGTGATATATGCCATCATGTGCCAGCAATGCCCCTCTGCCATTTACATTGGTCAAACTGGACAGTCTCTACGTAAAAGAATAAATGGACCCAAATCAGATGTCAAGAATTATAACATTCATAAACCAGTTGGAGAACACTTCAATCTCTCTGGTCACGCAATCACAGACATGAAGGTCGCTATCTTAAAACTTCAAATCCAGACTCCAGCGAGAAACTGCTGAATTGGAATTCATTTGCAAATTGGATACTATTAATTTAGGCTTAAATAGAGACTGGGAGTGGCTAAGTCATTATGCAAGGTAGCCTATTTCCCCTTGTTTTTTCCTACCCCCCCCCCCCAGATGTTCTGGTTTAACTTGGATTTAAACTTGGAGAGTGGTCAGTTTGGATGAGCTATTACCAGCAGGAGAGTGAGTTTGTGTGTGTACGGGGGCGGGGGGTGAGAAAACCTGGATTTGTGCTGGAAATGGCCCACCTTGATTATCATGCACATTGTAGGGAGAGTGGTCACTTCGGATGAGCTATTACCAGCAGGATAGTGAGTTTGTGTGTGTGGTTTTTGGGAGGGGGGTGAGGGGGTGAGAGAACCTGGATTTGTGCAGGAAATGGCCCAAGTTGATTGTCATGCACATTGTGTAAAGAGTTGTCACTTTGGATGGGCTATCACCAGCAGGAGAGTGAATTTGTGTGGGGGGGTGGAGGGTGAGAAAACCTGGATTTGTGCTGGAAATGGCCCAACCTGATGATCACTTTAGATAAGCTATTACCAGCAGGACAGTGGGGTGGGAGGAGGTATTGTTTCATGGTCTCTGTGTGTATGTAATGTCTTCTGCAGTTTCCACGGTATGCATCCGATGAAGTGAGCTGTAGCTCACGAAAGCTCATGCTCAAATAAATGGGTTAGTCTCTAAGATGCCACAAGTACTCCTTTTCTTTCTGCGAATACAGACTCACACGGCTGCGACTCTGAAACCTGTCGGTATAAACAATGTTTGGAAAGTTCATTAAGTGATCTGCAAAGACCCTTCGCGATTTTCAAGTGGTCTGTGAAAAAAAATTTCGACTACAAAACCAATCCAGGTACCTCACTTCATTTTCATTTACTTCCTATTACTTATAATATAGGAGGAAGAAAAAAAGAATGAAAAACAGGGATGGGGAGATAAGAGAGAATGTCTTTTTCTTGGCTTGGTCCTGAGGGAGGACCCCAAAAATGAAGCCGAGCCCAGGGCCCCACTAACTCTAAATCTGCCACTGCCAGGCAGCCTAAGGGCTTGTGCGCCTGGCTCTGGAGCGAGGCGACCAGTGTGTGTAGAGAAGGTGTATTTGTAGCTTCAGGGGTGTGAAGCAGAAAGTTAGAATCATAGACTACCAGGGCTGGAAGGGACCTCAGGAGGTTCTAGTCCAGCCCCTGCCCAGAGCAGGACCGACCCCCAACTAAACCATCCCAGCCAGGGCTTTGTCAAGCCTGACCTTAAAAAAGTTGCTGTGAAACCACATTTTCCGCTCTGGGGCTTCCCATCTCTCAGGGTCCTAGAGCCCGGGCTCCAGGCTGAGCCCAGAGCAGTGAAATGGCCCCTCAGCCCAAACCCCGCAAGCCTGAGTTGGCTGGCATGAGCCAGTCGCGGGTGCCTAATTGCTGTGTAGACAGACTCGTAGGTCCCTCTGTGGCCGCACTGCTGACAGCTCTCAGCAAAGCCCTGGGTGCCTGCGGCCAGTTACAGAAGGAAAGGGTTTCTTGAAAGGAAAAAATATTGCTCATTCTGTTTCCAGGAAAAAGTTCCTTGGCTTGGTCTGACCTGGGAAGGGGAAGCGTAAGAGATGTGCAGGGGGCTCCACACCCTCCTCCCATGCACAGAACTGACCTGCCCAGAAAGGAGAAAAGGGAAGAAGAGTGTGTGAGCCCAGCTGGGGCCAGGGCCAACAGCTGTGGGGCCATTTTTGTTTTTCTTCTTAAGTTCCTAAAAGTCCATGCGACAGGGTTTCAGCCGGCCACCTACAGTGATCCCCACCCCCGCATACACCCGCATACAGTGCATGCTGAGCTGTCTGTGGGATTTTTTATCTCCTTCCTCTGAAGCCTCAGGGAGGGCCAGGGCTGGGCTGGGTCACTGGACGGGGAGGTCCAGGGCTCTGAGGTGGCACTGGATGGGGAGGGCCAGGGCTGGGCTGGATCACTGGATGGGGTGGACCAGGGCTCTGAAGTGGCACTGCACAGGAGGTCCAGGGCTCTGAGATGGCACTGGATGGGGAGGGCCAGGGCTGGGCTGGGTCACTGGACGGGGGCCAGGGCTCTGAGGTGGCACTGGATGGGGAGGGCCAGGGCTGGGCTGGGTCACTGGATGGGGAGGACCAGGGCTCTGAGATGGCACTGGATGGGAAGGGCCAGGGCTGGGCTGGGTCACTGGATGGGGAGGACCAGGGCTCTGAGATGGCACTGGATGGGGAGGGCCAGGGCTGGGCTGGGGCACTGGATGGGGAGGACCAGGGCTCTGAGATGGCACTGGATGGGGAGGGCCAGGGCTGGGTTGGGTCACTGGACAGGGAGGGCCAGGGCTCTGAGGTGACACTGGGTGTTCTCTCTAGCTAGGTGCTTGGCTGGCTGGCCCTTGCTCCCATGCCCAGGGACTGACGCATCGCCCACTGTGGGTCAGGGAGGAATTTTGCCCCAGGTCAGGCTGGCGGTGACCCAGGGGGCGGGGTTCGCCCGCCTCTGCAGTGTGGGGGTGCGGGTCACTTGCCAGGGTTCTCTGGGTATCTCTCACTTACTCATTTCCCTGCCATTGCGGGGCCTCGGGCTCTGGGGCCCCTTGGCCCGTCCTGTTCTCTGCCTGTGGCACGGCGAGGTTTAGTCTCCTGTGAGCCGTAATACCGTGGTCTCATGTCGGTTGTTGGGTCAGTATGCGGGGGCTGGGTGGGAGTGGGGGCTTGTGATCTCCAGGAAGTCAGGCTGGATGGTCTGGGGATCCCTTCTGCCCTTAAACTCTAGGACCTAGTGGTTAGAGCAGGGCAGGGGAGTCCTGGCTCGTCACTTCTAGTCCAGGCTGTAGGAAAGCATGTGATCTAGTGGGGACAGCAGAGGGACCAGGGCGTCAGGACTTCTGGGTCCTAGTCCTGGTTCTGCCACTGACTTGCTGGATGGCCTTGGGCAAGACAGCTTGGGGGGTGGGGGGGCTTCTCCCAAGTGCTCCCAGCTGGCCTCAGGGAGTACCCGCCCACCCAGTGCCTTCAGTGGGAGCAGAGATGGGCCAGAGCCGAGCACCTGAGAATCCCACCCTTCTATTGTTTCTATGTGCAAAGCCGGGCTGCCATCTTGGGGAGGCTGGACCACCTCACCAGGCTCATGTTAGACCATGTGACCATTTGTGACACTATCAGCTTCTTGCTACAACCTTGCCTAGATCCCCTGGCGCTGGGTCAGACGCTGGCTCACGGTGGTCACCACAAACACCTTCAGCTCAGACCCGCCAGGTGAGAACACACCCATTCAGACTCACATTCACAAGCAGTTGTGGTGCTGAGAGGGGAAAACGCCTTTCTAATGATGAGTGATATGTAATCGCTCACGTCGACACCTCGAAAGATCCCAAAGCTCTTCACAACTGCGCAACATATAGTGGGAATCACTCTACCCCAGGTTAAAGGCAGCTGCTTCTGGGGTGGAGTGCAGCAGCTGTTCTAATGTTTGCTTGACAGTTTCTCTTTAAACAAGAAAACCCCAACAGAGTGGAGGCAGTGTTGGCCCTGCGGTCCTTCCTTCTCTGCAGCCCAGAGACCAATGGCTGTTTCCTTCTCCCAGGTGATTGCTGCATTTCCTCAGAGACAGGACTCCCCAGTGCAGCTGTGGATGTGCTGATGAGCCAGGCAGCATGTCAACAGTAAGTGGTGCAGGCTGTTCCAGCCCTCGCAAGGCTCCTGGCAGCACAAAAACCTGGAGCGTGGCTGACTTTCACTTTCCTGGAGGGCTGATTTTCAGACCCAGGTGCCTGTAGGGCACATGAGCCCATGCAAATGGGCAGCGTGAGGGTACCGCAGCCTGGGGAACACAGCCTCAGAGGGGTGCAGATTGTGCAGGCCCCAATGGTCAAGAAGGGGTCACTGAATGTGACACCCTAAAGTGAAATCCCGCTAACTTCCTCCCCCCAGGTACTCGCAGGTCTCCCCTCCTCTCCTTCACCCACTCACTGCCCTTGGGCTGGGCTGTATCCTGGGACCATCTCCAAATGCATGGGTAGCTAAACCCCTCCACCCCTCCTTTATGAAATTCCCAGTGCCAGGATCTGATTTATTCCCTCGAGCTCCCAGGCATAAACCAGCCGCTACCTGCCTGGCGCCAGCAAGGAAGAACCTTCCACCATGGGCAGACAATTGGCTCCTTGTCCCTTAATGGGGCTACGCACCCCTTCTCCTGCAGCAGCTGGCACTGGGGGAGATGATTCCATCTGGCATGACACTGCTTGTCTTCCTAGCTAACCTACAGCACCCGCACGCCCCTCTGCCATTGCCTAGTTGGCACCTGTTTGCCTGGCAATGCCTGGCATTGTGTCATACCAGCTTGGCCATTGATCAGCTGTGGAGCATCCCATACCCCTTGCAGCTCAGGTGGGGAGTACCCCAAATTCACAGCATGGCGGTGACCGTCTCACCCTTGCAGTCCTGCAGGGGTTCAGCCAGTCCTTAGCGCGTGTCCTTTACACAGACCTGGAGGGGTGACAGTTTCGTGTCTAGCTGCTGGGGGAGGAAAGGGGAGCCCTGGCTTGTTGCCGGCTGCCCTCATGCTACCCGCTGTTGCCACAGAAACGCTGGTTGCCGGGGACGCAGTGCATCGCCAAGCACGACCACACCAAGCCCAAAGCCCGCGAGCTCGCCTTCCGCAAGGGCGACATCCTCACCGTCGTCGAGGTCTGTGAGGTGAGCCGGGCGGCATGGAGGCATGCGAGGAACGCTGTGCACGGGGTGCCAGAGCCGCGACACCAGCCCAGAGGGCCAGGCCGCAGGGCACGAGCACTTGGGGAGGGGCTGCTCCCGAGGGCAAACCGCTGGGAAGGGGACCCGCAGAAGGGGCAGCGGCTGCTTGCCCACATTCTCCTGGTAATGGGGCAAAGCCCCCAGCCTCCCTCTAGGGGGCTCTGCGGGGCAGGGACCCCCTTTCCTTAGCCGTGTGTGCAGAGCCTGGCACAAGCAGGCCCCCAGCCGCCTGGGCCCCGAGGAGCTGCTGTAACATACGCCATGGAGCGTGGGCCATAGAGCCAGGAGGGTCAGACTCTGATTTACCCTAGGATGGCAGGATCCCACCTTGTCTCTCCCCACCGTCCCACCCCCACCTGACCTCGCCCCTCCCCCCCCGCTCCCTTCCCACCTTGTCCCCCCCACCCCATCACAGCAGCAATGAGAACCTGCCAGTGGAGGGAGTCGTGGGGCAAGGAGAGCTGGGGGTGGGCTCGTGGAGTTGGCCCCTTCCACCGAGAAGTAAGACCCCTCCCCACAAAGTGCCAATGGCATCGAGATCCCACCATGTTCCCCTTCAGCAGAAAGGCTGGTACCGAGCGAAACACAACGACACCGGCGAGGAGGGGCTGCTCTCAGCCAGCTCAGTGCGGGAGCGCGAAGCCATCCGCGTTGACCCCAAGCTCAGCCTGATGCCGTGAGTACAGCCGAGTGCTTGAAGGCGCCAGCATTGTGGCATGGGGTGCGCTTGCGTTGTGAAGGAGACCGATTTCTGTCCCACTTCTGGCTGGGATCAGCTAGTTTGAGCACCTGGGAGTTAACGTCATGCCCGGGCCGCGGGCCTTGCCATGGCTCAGGTCACGTCTAGGAAGTGGAGAGACCAGGTTATTTTACAGCTCTATTGGCTGACGCAGGGGTAGCTCGAATCTCAGGCTTCAGGCCATGTGCTGGTCACTGCAGGGGTCAGGAAGGGGATATTCCCTGCTCTATAGTCAGCTGTGAGGGGTTGGCCAGGTGCATTGTGGGTGCTTTTTGCCCTTCCCCTAAAGTATCAAGGATCGGATCTAGCCACAGGCTGGATGTCTGGCTATGTGGCCCTCCCCTGGAGTGCCCCCCAACCAGACTGGAGTGAGCAGGGGTTGGCCCTGCTCTGGTTAGGAGAGGGGCCAGCTGGGCAGTGACCTTCTCCGGGGCTGCTGGTCTCCAGTGTGGCACTCGGAGGGGGGGGCGGGGAGGTTGGCTGGATGTAGTGCAGGAGCAGCTCACCCCACGCCCCCTCCCCACACTCCCTGGGATGGGAGGGAACTCAGGAGGGGCGGGGGATCTCCGCCACACTGCTCATGTGGGGAGAGCTGTGTGGAGCTGGGGCTGGTTCCCAAGTGTGTGCAGCGTGGTTCCTTTCCTCCTTGCCCCCCAGCTGGTTCCACGGGAAGATCTCTGGTGTGGAGGCCGTGCAGGCACTCCAGCCCCCTGAGGACGGGCTCTTCCTGGTGCGGGAGTCCATCCGGCACCCCGGGGACTACGTGCTGTGCGTCAGCTTCGGCAAGGAGGTCATCCACTACCGCGTCATCTACCAGGAGAACTGTCTGAGCATCGACGCCTCTGTCTGCTTCTACAACCTCATTGACATGATTGAGGTCAGCAGGACACCTACCCAGGGTCCCAGCCCCCCGTGGCAACTGGGCAGGCACAGCTCCCTGGAGTCAATAGGGGGCTCCACTAGGCAAAAAAATGAACCAGAGCAAAAGCATCAGGCCCAACAGCACCCGGGCTCCTGGGCTGCATAAGAACCTAGACAGGAAGGTGGCTGGATAGACAGGCGGCTGCCCCTCCCCATCTTCTCTGTACGGCTCTGTCAGCCCTGAGTGATCCACTCGCATAAAGCAGCGGCTAAAACCGCATGATCTAAATATAGAGCCGCTGCTGAAACCCTGCGGAAGGAAGTGGAGTCAGCTATTTCTAATAGTCACCCTCTGGCCTTCTGCATCGCCTCCCAGCCCAGCGCTGCTGACTCCCAAATTTGGGGAATAAACCCTGCCCTGGGAAGCAGGGACGTATTTTTATCCCCACCTAACAGGCAGAGAAACTGAGGCACAGAGACAGGGAACTGCCCTACTTCTGGTTGCACAGTGACTCAGCCACAGAGCTGGGAATAGAACCCAGGAGTCCTAACTCCCTCCAAGAGCTGGAAATATCCCTCAGGAGTCCCTTGTGCCAATCCTGAGCCCTCCCAGGAGATGGAGCTCAGAGGGGGAGGGGTTCCCATTGCCTATGCCCAGTCCCACCAGGTGGCAGGGAGCATATCTCCATTGATAGATGGGCACAGGGCAGATTCAGTGACTTGCCCAAGCGCACCAGTGGCTAAGCCAGGAATCAAACCCCGGTCTCCTGCACCCCTGGCCAAGGCCCTGTTGGCCAGGCCATTCTTCCTGCTCTGGGTTCGAGGACTTGGTAGTGACTTGGCAATTGCTTCTGGGGCTGAGAGGGTGGCAGCGCATTCCCGGGGGTGGGGGTGGGGGGCTAGGAGAGGAGCTGTCCTGGCTGTTAGAGAACCCCCTAACGGTCACTTTGTGATGAGCTTGTCCCTGCTCCCTTTCACCATCACTGGGGTCTGCTGCGAGTGCACACACGCACACAGAGTCTCAACAGCGCCCCCTGCAGGAAATGGGAGGGAGCAGCCCAGACACCCTCTCCTCCGACTCCGGCACAAGAAGCCCTCCAGCTTCATTGCAGAGTGGGGAGGGTGGCACAATGCTAGGGTGGTGTGGGACCCGCTGGGCTGCCAGTCCTGCTCAATCTGGCGGGTCTCAGCAGCTGCTCCCAGTGGCAGAAGCACCCTGGGAAGGGCTGCACCCGGGCTCTGTGATGTAGGGTGCAGCGGACTTACTGGGCAGCAGCTGTGAGCCTAAATAACTCTGTCTGTCTGTCTGCAGCACTATATGAATGACCAGGGAGCCATCTGTACCAAGCTGGTAAAACCGAAACCAAAGCCCGGGATGAAGTCTGCTGAGGAGGAGCTGGCCAAGGGTATGAAGAATCTGTCTGCAAACTGCAGGGGTGGGGGATGAAAGGGGATGGGGACACTAGGGCAAGTGGCCGGGACTTTGGGGGGGAAGGTAAAATCCCCAGGGTCCAACGTTCTCGAGCGACAGAGCTGGGAGCTCGGGCCAAGGAATCCTATTGCCAGGGCTGAGCTGAGTGGAGCTTATGGGGTATGAAACTCGCACTCAACTCACGGAGGGGCTTCGGCAGCTCAATGGGGGTCAGGCTCGACACTTGGGGGGAAGACCCAGCCCTGCGACTTGTAACCAGCCAGTCTCCTCTCGCATGCAGCCGGCTGGTTACTGAAACTGCAGCACCTCAAACTGGGAGACAAGATTGGGGAAGGAGAATTTGGAGGTGAGCGCTTGGGTCGGTCCAGGGAGTGGGTGGATCCTGAGATGGCATGAGGCCCTGCCCACCAGTGCATGGAAAGAGCTCTGGGGAGCAGGCTGGAGGCTGAGTCCAGAGAGGGGCCAGCCGGGCAGTGCCAGGCACACCCCCTTGCTCCCATCAGCATGCCCTGTGGGAGCCATGGGTGGCAAAGCAGGGAGGGTCTGCTCGGCCTTGGCCTCGTGGCTGGGATGGACGGGGCAGATAGTTGTCATGGGGACATGCAAACCAGGCCCCTAGGAGCCACCCCATGATGCCCCCCCCCCACCCACCCCCGGCTCACTCCCAGGCTGGACTCGCCCTTGGAGTCACACCCCAACCTCTTTCCCTTCACCTCTTCCAGATGTGGATGGGCCCTCCCTGCCCCAGACCCTGCTTCTGTTTCCCCCTTGCCGGGGTGGGGCCGCCCTCTTGGCACCTGACCACCCTCTCTCCCCACCCCACAGCCGTCCTGCAGGCAGAGTATCTGGGGCAGAAAGTGGCCGTGAAGAACATCAGGTGCGACGTCACCGCCCAGGCCTTTCTCGCTGAGACCGCTGCCATGACGTAAGTGAGCCAGGAGGCTGGGCAGGTGCTCCCTACCCTGCCCCCAGAGGTCTGCAGGATTCCCCCGCGGGCAGGGAGCAGGGGCACGGGCAGCCTGCAGGGTATGACTGAGCATGCAGGGATTTTGCTGGAGCGTGTGTGCGGGAGACGGAGAACAGGCCGACAGGACAGACTTGTGCTGGTAAAGCCGTGTTGCTCAGGGTGTGATCTCTGAGCCCCTGGGCTAAGCCGCTGTACCAGGAGAGCTTATCTAACCGGGGACTGGAATAAGCTACGCTGGTGAAAGCGTGGTTTGGCCAGCGTGAGTGGCATCTGCACTAGGCGCGCTTTGCTGGTCTAGCACCATGGCTCTCAACATTCCCAGACTACTGTACCCCTTTCCGGAGCCTGAGGCCCGAGCCCCCCACCTCCCAGGGCTGAAGCATGTAACTTAGCTTCATAGGGCCCCCTGTGATGTGAGGCCCCAGGCAACTGCCCTGTTGGCCAAGCCCTAACGCTTGCCTTCACTTGCAACCCCCCTAAAGCTGTCCCATGACCCGCTGTGGGTCCTGATGCTCAGGTTGAGAAACACTGATCTAGATGAGTTGACACTGCCTCCTGGAAGACCTCTGTGTACCCCCAGGGGTACGTGTACCCCTGGTTGAGAACCACTGGGCTAGCACAAGGGTGTAGCTAGACCAGCAAACATGCCTAGTGAAGAGCTGGCGTTCCTCTGAGAGACTGGGAGCTGTGTGTGTTTGTGAGAGAGATTGTGTGTTTTCATAATGAACCTCAGTAATAATTACTAATCATAGAATCATAGAATATCAGGGTTGGAAGGGATCTCAGGAGGTCATCTAGTCCAACCCCCTGCTCAAAGCAGGACCAATCCCCAACTAAATCATCCCAGCCAGGGCTTTGTCAAGCCTGACCTTAAAAATATCTAAGGAAGGAGATTCCACCACCTCCCTAGGTAACACATTCCAGTGTTTCACCACCCTTCTAGTGAAAAAGTTTTTCCTAATATCCAACCTAAACCTCCCCCACTGCAACTTGAGACCATTACTCCTTGTTCTGTCATCAGCTACCACTGAGAACAGTCTAGATGCATCCTCTTTGGAACCCCCTTTCAGGTAGTTGAAAGCAGCTGTCAAATCCCCCCTCATTCTTCTCTTCTGCAGACTAAACAATCCCAGTTCCCTCAGCCTCTCCTCATAAGTCATGTGTTCCAGTCCCCTAAACATTTTTGTTGCCCTCCGCTGGACTCTTTCCAATTTTTCCACATCCTTCTTGTAGTGTGGGGCCCAAAACTGGACACAGTACTCCAGATGAGGCCTCACCAATGTCGAATAGAGGGGGACGATCACGTCCCTCGATCTGCTCGCTATGCCCCTACTTATACATCCCAAAATGCCATTGGCCTTCTTGGCAACAAGGGCACACTGCTGACTCATATCCAGCTTCTCGTCCACTGTCACCCCTAGGTCCTTTTCTGCAGAACTGCTGCCTAGCCATTCGGTCCCTAGTGCCACAAGTACTCCTTTTCTTTTTGCGAATACAGACTAACACGGCTGTTACTCTGAAACCGGTCCCTAGTCTGTAGCGGTGCGTTGGGTTCTTCCGTCCTAAGTGCAGGACCCTGCACTTATCCTTATTGAACCTCATCAGATTTCTTTTGGCCCAATCCTCCAATTTGTCTAGGTCCCTCTGTATCCTATCCCTGCCCTCCAGCGTATCTACCACTCCTCCCAGTTTAGTATCATCTGCAAATTTGCTGAGAGTGCAATCCACACCATCCTCCAGATCATTTATGAAGATATTGAACAAAACCGGCCCCAGGACCGACCCTTGGGGCACTCCACTTGACACCGGCTGCCAACTAGACATGGAGCCATTGATCACTACCCGTTTCAATATTAATCATTTATTATTCGGACTCCTTTTTAGCATTATACTGTGGTGGCCTCCAGCCAGCCAGAGCCCCCTGATGAGGGCACTGGACAAACATGTAGTGAGGGACAGCCTCTGCCCTGAAGAGAAAGCTTGCTAGACAAATTCAGACTAGCAATAAGGCATCCTCTTAGCACAGTGGGGTTAGCGAAGCATTGGAATAACTTGCCAAGGATGCGGCAGACTCTCCACCTCCTGCAGTCTTTAAATCAAGACTGGATGTGTCTTTCTAGAAGACCTACTCTAGCTCAACCACAAGTTGTGGGCTGGATGCAGGACTCACTGGGTGAGGCTCTCAGGTCTGTGCTCTACGGTCCCTTCTGGCCGTAAGATCTGTGACTGTAGGATTAGGGTTCCCAGGTGTCTGGTTTTCGACCAGAATGCCGGGTCGAAAAGGGACCCTGGTGGCTCCAGTCGGCACCACCGACTGAGCTGTTAAAAGCCCGGTCAGCAGCACAGCGGGGGCCCAGGGCTAAGGCAGGCTTCCTACCTGCCCTGGCTCCACGCTGCTCTCACAAGCAGCCACCAGGTTCTTGTAGCCCCTGTGTGCTGGGGTAATCAGGGAGGCTCTGTGCTGCGCGCTGCCCCCACCCCGCGTATCAGCTCCACAGCTCTCATTGGCTGGGAAGGCCAAGGGCACTGTGCAGAGGCGTCTGACTGCCCATGCACCTGAAGGCTGCAGGGACCTGACGGCTGCTTCCTCGGAGCCGTGGTAAGTGCCTCCGGGACACCGCACCACCATCCCTGGATCCCAACTCCCTGGCCCAGCCCAGAGCCACTTCCTGCACCCCAAACCCCTCATCCCCAGTCCCAGCCCAGAGCCCGTATCCCCTCCCACAGCCCAACCCCCTGCCCTAGCCTGGTGAAAGTGAGTGAGGGTGAGGAAGAGTGAGCGACCGGGGGGGGGGGGGGGGGATGGAGTGAGTGGGGGCGGACCCCCAGAGTAGGGGCGGGGCATGGGCAGGGCCTCAGAGAAGGGGCAGGGCAGGGTGTTCGGTTTTGTGTGATTAGAAAGTTGGCAACCCTACTGTAGGAAGAGCTCTGAGTGTAAGAGACAAGCCCTAGCAGGGGGATGAGAGCAGCAGGGAGCTATGGTGGGACCTGCCGACAAGTTCTCCACGTGGGGGTGGGGGCTGGGGGGTAATAGAACAAACAGGGTCTTTCCCTACAGATTAGCTATGTGCCCACTGCCAAGCTGGTAGGAGCAGCAGAGCAGTTGGGGGGGGTGGCCTGCAGGGGCCACAGCAGAGTGGGTTGGAGGAGGGGAAGTGGTGGCTTTGCAGGTTTCGGCTGGCAGCTTGTCCCCCTGTGAGAGGGAAGGCCCAGGGTGCGCGCTGGGGAGCCGGGCGATGGAGCCTGTGTCCCCCTCCCAATGCTGGCAGAGCAGACAGGTGAGCTTGCACGACAACAATGGGGGTGGGTAAATTGGGGAGGGCTCTGATGGCTGGGACAAGGGGTTCAGGTATCCCCAGTGCCAGGCAGCTTCGCCCAAGTGGGGCCCCCCCACAAGCATTAGCAGCTTGTGTGGCTTCCCCTGCAAGATGCACCGCTTGGCAGAATGTCTGGGCCCTTTAAGAACCCAGAGCTGGCCCGGTGTTGAGAGTTCAGCAGTTAGTCAGGGGAACGCCGCGTCGCCTTTCCTACCTTTGTGTGCAGGACAGTGACAGGGTTATCCCTAACTAGGAAGAGACATCTGGGAGGTTTGCTGGGCCTGGTGTCTTCTGACTTAACAACTGCGTGTGGGTTCCCTTTAACGACACCTTGAGCCTGAAAAATACTCACCCCACAAAGAACAAGGGCTGCAGCCAGGGCCCTGTGAGCTGCAAAGTTCGCCCGCAGTGCGGAATAAGGCTCCAGCAGCTCAGCTTTTGATTTGTGTGTGTAATGCTGACAGCCCCGGTCGGCAGGATCGAACCGGGGACCTCTGGAGCTTAGTATATGAGCCTCAACTGCACAAGCTGACAGCCACCCGGCTGTTAGCTAAGGGTATATAGCAGCCTCATTTTACCTCTCTCTCTAAGTGGTCCCTGTGCCACTGGATGGGACAGAACCCCACACTCGGAGTGTGTGGGTTACATGTGTTCCTGTGTCCCCCTCCCTCGCAGGCCAGGGGCTGGGTGTGTGTTTGTGTGTGTACACATGTGCGTTCCCTGTGTCCACCTCCCTCGCAGGAGGGGCTCTGTGTGTGTGTGTATTCCCCAGGCCCCCCTCCCTCGCAGGCCAGGGGCTGGGTGTGTGTTTGTGTGTGTACACATGTGCGTTCCCTGTGTCCACCTCCCTCGCAGGAGGGGCTCTGTGTGTGTGTGTATTCCCCAGGCCCCCCTCCCTTGCAGGCCAGGGGCTGTGTGTGTGTGGGTGGGTGGGTGTTTCCCTGTGTCCCTCTCCCTCACAGGACAGGGGCTGGGTGTGTGTTTGTGTGTGTACACATGTCTTCCCCATGCCCCTCTCCCTTGCAGGCCAGGGGCTGTGGGGGGGGGAAGGGGGGGTTTCCCTGTGTCCCTCTCCCTCGCAGGAGGGGCTCTGTGTGTGTGTGTATTCCCCAGGCCCCCCTCCCTTGCAGGCCAGGGGCTGTGTGTGTGTGTGGGGGGGTGTTTCCCTGTGTCCCTCTCCCTCACAGGCCAGGTGCTCTCTCAGTGTGGGTGCCACGTGTAGTTAGAGCCCACCCCTCTGGCCCGGCCCTTGATGTGGCCATTCCCTCCTCCAGGAAGGTCCATCACAAAAACCTGGTGCTGCTGCTGGGCGTGATCCTGCACAACGGCCTCTACATCGTCATGGAGTTCATGAGCAAGGTGAGAGCATCGCAGGCTCTGCTGCATCAGAGCAAACCAGGGCCCCCGACCAGCCCTTTCCACCAGAGACGCCCTCCCCCGGGCACTCGGGCTGGGGCCTGGTCTGTTGAGCCATTCACGGCTAGGCCGCAGGGTCAGATCTGGCCTGGTTCAGCAGTGACTGGAAACCCTCTGGGGGAAGATGGCGGGTCCCAGGACGGCTTGCAGGGAATAGGCCCCGTTGCAAACCCAACCCCTGCTGAGAGGCCAGGGACCGACTGGGCCATGGAGACCGTTCTTCCAGCTAGTCCTGCAGGTGGGATCAGGGAGGAGGCATGGGTGGCAGACGGCGCTAGCCTGGCTGGCGGGCCAGAGGGCTCCTGTCATCGGGGCTGGCCGTGCATTCCTTGGGGCTAATGCAAGAGGTGACAGCTCCAGCAGCCCTTGGGTTCTGATAAGTGTTTCTCTCTCCTCTGGCAGGGGAACCTGGTCAACTTCCTGAGGACACGGGGCAGATCAGTCCTCCAGCCCAAGCAGCTCATCCAGTTTTCCCTGTGAGTCCTGCACCTTTCCTGCACTGTGACCTGGATGCTCCCAGCAGGGGATAATTCTGTCCTTGCAGTCAGGACAAGCCTTGTCTAAGGCCACCCTCATCACAGGTGGCCCCTTTCCATCCCCTCTGTCCCCTAAAGGATCTAAAGCGCTTCACATTTCGCTCCCCTTGGGAGGCAGGCCCCAGCCATTGTCCCCACGTCACAAAGGGAAAGTGATTTGCCCAGGGCCACGCAGTGAGTCAGTGGTGGAGCTGGGACCAGGATCCAGGAATCCTGAGTCCCAGTCCCCTGCCCTGCACAGGTCAGAGGCTGGGGTTAGGTTATGCTCTGATTCAGGCTGCGCAGAGATGGCATGCCCAGGCAGGCTGCAGCAAACATTTGTCCTCTTTAGTGAGGGGCTAAGTGCACGTCTGTGGCTGAGAGGTGTGGAGGTGGGCACTGAATATGGATGATCTCTTCTCTCCCCGTGCACCTTGGTTTTGGCTGCCCATGCCGTGCAGGGACGTCGCCCAGGGGATGGACTACCTGGAGTCCAAGAAGTTGGTGCACAGGGACCTTGCCGCCCGCAACATCCTGATCTCAGAGGAGAACGTGGCCAAAGTGAGTGACTTCGGCTTGGCCAAGGTGGACCCGAAAGGCACAGACGCCACCAAGCTGCCAGTCAAGTGGACAGCTCCGGAGGCCCTGAAACACAATGTGAGTGAGGGGGAGGGAACTGGCAGGGCCACCCAGCCCAGCCCAGCCTTCCACAGGGCTCCTGCCCTTCACATCATCTTGGCCAAGTGAGATTTGTCACAGGCCGTGACGCCCGCATCTGACCCTGGTACAGCAACATGCCCGCGCAGCTGCCTGTCTCCCAACCCAGCCACGCATCTCCCTGTGTCTGAGCGTCCCCGATGCTGCCTCGCTGGGTTCGTCTCAGTGCATTCTGGGAGAATCCGACATTCCAGGCCGCTGTCCCTTTGTGCCTCAGCAGGGCGCGAAGTGCCCAGGGACACATGCGTAGAGTGGCACCAGCGTGGCAATGCATCCTGGGATTGCTAGTGCACAGAGAACAGGGAGCAAGGCGGAGCTGCCAAACCAGTTACAAACCTCTGGCAGAGCAACCCCCACTGGGGTGCCGTGGGGATGAGCCCTGCAACAGCCACGTGCATGGGCACAGCCCTGTGTGGAGCCAGCTGTGTCACATCTGGTTACAGACCCAGATCCAGTTACACTAGAGACAGGGCTGAGGGGATTCATAGAATCCTAGAAGATCAGGGTTGGAAGGGACCTCAGGAGGTCATCTAGTCCAACCCCTGCTCAAAGCAGGACCAATCCCCAATTTTTGCCCCAGATCCCTAAATGGCCCCCTCAAGGATTGAACTCACAACCCTGGGTTTAGCAGGCCAATGCTCAATTCTCTGCAAAGGGCCCATCCCCCAGTGCGTGGCCTTGCCACGCTCCCGGGAGCACCCAGAAATGGGGCTGGGCCGTTCACCGGGTGGGATACAGCTCCTGCCACCAGCCCTGCGTGGCTTTGCGACTGCCTGCGGCAGCGTCACCTTCCTCACATTCCCTGCAGAAATTCTCGGCCAAGTCGGACGTCTGGAGCTATGGGATCCTCCTGTGGGAAGTGTTCTCCTACGGCCGGGCGCCCTACTCCAAGATGGTGAGTGCTCCCCATGGGGAGGGGTTGGCTGACTCCTGCCACCCCTGGGCTAAGGCCTGGATGGCACAAGGCTCCAGTTAAACCAGATTTCTCAGGTCTTGCTAATGCCAAGCGCCTGAGCGTGGGGGAAGCATGGGAGCCTCCATGCCCATCCCCATGTCCATCCAGCGCCCTGGAGAGCAGCTGTTCCGTGGGGCATGGAAATCATGGGGAGCAGCAGTGCAGCAGGAGTGTCTGTGTCACAGGGGGAGATGGGGGCTCGAGGGTGAGTGAGAGCACACAGACAGAGGTGGGCAGGATTTAGCACTGCCCTGGGTGGTGATGGGGTGGATCATGGCGTTACTCTGCAGAAAGGCCCCAGGATGCATGCAGAAAGGGAGCCGGGGATCTCACAGCAGGTCTCTCTCTCTCTCCCCACAAGACTCTGAAGGAAGTGACGGAGATGGTGGAGAAGGGGTACCGGATGGAGGCCCCTGAGGAATGCCCACCCTCCCTCTACACTCTGATGAAGACCTGCTGGGAGATAGAGCCGGGGAAGCGGCCTTCCTTCAAGAAGCTCACCGAGAAGCTGCAGAAGGAGCTGAAGCACATAGGGGACAGTTAGCCCTGGGGGCTCCTGCTTCCAGGGCTGAAACAGCGCAGGGGCTGGCAGGCTCCATGCAGACTCTTCTGGGGGTTCTTGGCCTGGGTCACCCCTGCCTGACACACCAGGGCACCACACCTGGGACCGGAAACACGCCGCAGCACAGAGCTGCCAGGGCTGGTCCTGCTGCTGCACTGGGTCTGTGCTGCCTTGCCAGGCAGTAAAGATGGGGATGGGACCTGACCTTCTCCTCCTCCGACTCTGTGTGCCTGCACCAGGCTGAGAGACTGGTTCCAAGGGGCCGTATTTACCCTGGCAGCCTTAGCATGTCCCTGCCACAAGCACAGCTCTCAGAGAGCGTGTACTGGCTGGGACTAGACTGGCATTGGGTGCCTCGTGGGTACATGTCGCTGGTGCTCGTTCTGAACCATACCTGGCAGGTTTCTGATTTGTTCAGGATGAGTCTGGTCAGATGGCCCCATGGATCACAGTCTGGTGACCACATGCCCCCTGTCCACTCACCACTAACCACAGCTCAGGGACGGCTTGGAGGAGTGCGTCCCATTGCGCGGAGCCAGCAGCACCCTCCTGGGTGCTCGAGCACGTGAGCCCTGGACACTCCTGGGTGTCTCCATCCCATGCTAACCTCTTCAATCAGTGCAAGTGGCCCACTGCCTGTCTGAGAAAGGTTCAGCGTTTCTTCAGCGTAGCCAGGCCGTCTCCAGGGCCCAGGGATGGGGCTGGGGCTGGGGCGAGGGAAGGGTGGGGGAGAGGAAGTGCTGCTCCCCAGCTCTTGGCCCCTGGACTCAGCTCTCCTGAGTTTATTTCCAAGTGTTTCCCTCGTGTTTTAGTGATTGAAAATGTGGCCGCAGCACAAAATGAAGAGAGTTCCACTGTCCTCAGCCTGGCGTGTGCGTCATTCACCAGGACCAGCTGGGATTTGGCAAAATTCACCAACATGGCTTCAGCCAAAATAGCTCAGCAGCTTCATGGCTAAAGGCATTGCTGTAACAAGGGATGCCTGATTGGGTGTCAGGCCCAGCCTTTGCCCCAGTTTCCCTTTGTGGAGGTCTTCAGCCAGACTCTTGTAAGTCAAGTGTCTCAGCCCTTGCTGCCTGGTGTTCCCTCCAGCCTGTTCCTCTTTAGGCTTCTGCCTCTCGCTGCAGGCAGCTCCAGCTAGGCATGGCTCGCCCTCACCGAGCTGCCAGTTGGCCTGTAGGGTGTCGCCTGATCCCAGACCCGACACCTGGATGGCAGCCAAGTAGTTGCAGGTGGGGCAAAGGCCAGCCCACGCTGCAACAGTCATTTGGATGAGCCCGTGAGGAACGTGGATTCTTTGCTTGAGATGCTGTCGCAACCGCCCCTCCCACACACACACACACAAGTGCAGGCAGTGGGCACATATCCACACCTAACGTACATACACAGCAGCACACACCAAGCCACATGGATACACCCTCGTAATAGAATCATAGAAGATTGGGGTTGGAAGAGACCTTAGGAGGTCATCTAGTCTAACCCCCTGCTCAAAGCCTTCCTCTGCAGCGTGGGGCACGGGTCACTTGCTGGAGGAGTCTCTGCACCTTGAAGTCTTTAAACCACGAGTTGAGGACTTCAGTAGCTCAGACATAAGTTAGGGGGTTGTTACAGGAGTTGGTGGGTGAGATTCCGTGACCTGCGTTGTGCAGGAGGTCAGACTAGATCATCAGAATGGTCCCTTCTGACCTTAAAGTCTATGATTCTATGAAAGCAGGACCAACACCAACTAAATCATCCCAGCCAGGGCTTTGTCAAGCCTGACCTTAAAAACCTCTAAGGAAGGAGATTCCACCACCTCCCTAGGTAACGCATTCCAGTGCTTCACCACCCTCCTAGTGAAATAGTTTTTCCTAATATCCAACTTAAACCTCCCCCACTGTAACGTGAGACCACTGCTCCTTGTTGTGTCATCTGCCACCACTGAGAACAGCTGAGCTCCATCCTCTTCAGAACCCCACTTCAGGTAGTTGAAGGCTGCTATCAAATCCCCCCCCCCCGCTTCTCTTCTGCAAACTAAATAAGCCCAGTTCCCTCAGCCTCTCCTCATAAGTCATGTGTTCCAGACCCCTAATCATTTTCGTTGCCCTCTGCTGGACTCTCTCCAATTTGTCCACATCCCTTCTGTAGTGGGGAGACTAAAACTGGATGCAATACTCCAGGTGTGGCCTCACCCACCAGTGCCGAATAGAGGGGAATGATCACTTCCCTCGGTCTGCTGGCAATGCTCCTACTAATGCAGCCCAATATGCATGCAAACATACAGGAACAGGCACATACACCCATATATGCACGCACCACGTGGACACTTGCAAAGATGGACCTTTGGTCTGACCCAGTATGGCCATTCTTATGTTCTTAAAAATGCATGGTATGTATATATACATGCTCACACATGCATGTTCCTACACACGTGTGCCCAGGCAAACACTCGTGTGTGCACACATTGGAAACATGGCCATGTTCACAGTGCCGGTCTCCTGAGCCATGTGAGCTGGGAAAGAAAGAAATCCCGGGGAGGAGCCCCCACCCCCACCGGAGCAGCCCTAGAAGCTGGTTCTGCAGCAGCTCCCACAAATGGGGTGTGACCAGGCATCAGGTGGCTTTGGCTGGCCATTCTTGCCCCTTTGCTTACTGGCTGCTGGCTCTGACCCCTCTCGCCCAGGCTCACCCCCCCCTCCGCCCCCTGCATGCTTCCTGCCTACCTTCCCTCCTTCCTCTCCCCATCCCAATCTCCTTCTGTGGCCCTGCTCCTGCCCCTGGTCTCCCCAGTTAGCCAATCCCAGCCCTCCCCACAGCACTAAACCCCACCAAAAGGGTTAAACTAACACACCCTGGCACCAAGTGAGGTTTGCACCCCTCACTTTGCTGTCTGTGCATTGGTTACACCCTTCCCCCAGGTTGGGCTGGGCTAGTCCATGGCAAGGACGATCTATTACTCTGTCTGCGTCCCACTTGGCACAGTGGGGCCCCATCCTTGGCTGGCCAGTGGGTGCTACTGTAATACAAATAATAATAATGTACATACACCTGCTGACACTAGTGTGTGCACACACTAACAAACCTCTAACACTAGTGTGCAAACACACACCTGATGCTAGCATGGACACACCTGCTGACACTAGTGTGTGTGCACACTAACAAACCTCTAACACTAGCGTGCAAACACACACCTGATGCTAGCATGGACACACCTGCTGACACTAGTGCACTCACACACAACACACACATCCACTCTCGCTAATGCATTCCCTCTGACACTAACACGCACAGCGGCTGACGCTCCTGCACACACCCACCTGCTCTCACTAGCATGCACTCCCTCTGACACTAGCATTCACTAGCACACGCTCAGTCTATAGCTAGTTAAACTTCCCCTGGCTGGAAACTTCACTTAAGATTTGACCCTCCCAGGATGGGATTTTCCCTCACGGGGCCCCAAACCCTCTCCAAAATGTTTCCACCTCCGTACCTGAAGTGGGGGGTGATAGTGCCACAAAGGACCCCCAAGGCAGTGGGGGTAGGGCGTGTGCTCTGGGTTCCCGTCCCTCCCAGCACAGACCCTTCCCCCGACACCTGATGATGCTTAGCTCATTCCCGAGTCCTGCAGGGCCCTGTGCTGAGCCGCCCTGGGTGCCAGCTGGAGTGCAAGGTGCACTGAAAATGCAGCTACCTCTGCCATCCCCCACCCCTGGCGTTTAGAGCTGATTTGAAAGTTGGGTAATATTTTGGTGGGGAGAATTGTGAATTCCCTCCCCTCCCCTGCCCCCCTTTTGTTAAATCAGGATTTTGAGGCCCGTCTCCCAGCGGCACTGATTGCAGGCTCTGCGCTGGTGAGTTCGTGTTGCTCTGTCCCGGCTGCTCCTGAGCCACAGCGGAGAGGAGTCTATTGCACCCCACGTAGGGCATACCAACAGCACACCCTTTTAGCTCTGCTGGTGCCCAGTTCAGCCCTGGGTGTTGGCCCAGACGATGGCCGTCACACCCACTCGAGTGACTGGTACTCACTGGCATGTGCAGCGTTCACAGCTGCTCCCGTGGGATTTTCATGGGGCACAGGCCTTGTGCGCTCTCTCTGCACAGGAGAAAACAGTTTATTACATGCTCCAGTGGGTACAGGCAGCAAACAGGCCAATGTGTCTGCCTGGAGGCACGAAATCTCCCCGTGGTGGAGAACATGGTGGAAATCCATCCGTGTGTGGCACTTACCTGGCCTCAGTCACGACAGTATCCGAACCCCTCGCAGCCTTTGATGGATTCACCTCCCACCCCCCCTTTGATGTGCTGTGATCCTGGGACCAATGGGGACCTGAGGCACAGAGAAAGCAGGAGCACGGTTTAGACATTGAAGGGCTAGATCCACAAAGGGATGCAGGTGTAGGCACCACTGGTTCAGGAAATCCCGCTCTCTGAGCCCTGCAGGCAGCTGGATCCCTCTCTCCCCTCCCCCAGCTGCCAGAGAGCTCCACGCAGGGGGGAAGACAGGTGGTGAAGTGCCTGTTTTACCTGTGGGGCCTGAACCGTTGGCCATACAGAGGGGCCACCACGCTGCACACAAACCAAGAGGCGGTGGAGGAGGAACTGCCTTTAGCCCAGTAGTTCAGTACTCGCTTTGGGGGTGGGAGCTGCCTTTATCCCTAAGTTAAGTGCTCGCTGTGATGTTCCCCTCTGGTGTTATCGGGGCCAGTGATCTGCTAGCTCCAATCCTTGACTCTGGGAGCCAGCTTTACCCTGCTCTGCTGGGAGAACCCCCACTCCTGGGCTGTTCACACACAGCCTCTGGCATGTCAGCTGCTCCTTGGATTGTGCAACTGAATGACACTAGCTAATATCTCCGGTCCCAGACACAACCCAAGAAACCTCAGTCTTGCAGTGTCTAGTTATGCCTGCTGGACGCTGCAAGCTTATATGAGTTCATCGATTTAACAAAGAAATTGATATGTACCAGGTTTGTTATCCCAAGGGGAATCTCTGACACACTTCAAACCAAACACACGGCTTCAGGTAGAATAAACAAACAGATTTATCAATTACAAAAATAAATTTTAAGTGATTATAAGTCAAAGCACAACAAGTCAGATTTGGTGAAATGAAATAAAAGCAAAACACATTCTAAGCTGATCTTAACACTTTCAATGTCCTTACAAACTTAGATGCTTCTCACCACAGGCTGGCTCTCTAATCAGGCTCTCCCCTTTGATCAGTGGTTCAGTCCCTTGGTGGTGATGGTCATAGGCACCAACTTTCCCCAGTGCCGGTGGGTGCTTGCGCCCCCCTGCCCCTGGCCCCGCCTCTACCTTTTCCCTGCTTTGGCCCCACCCCCATTACATCCCCTTTCCCCCAAAGTCCTCACCTCAACTCCACCCCCTCCCTGCCCCTGTTGGACCCCTCCTCAAATCCTTGCCCCAGCCCCGCCTTTTCATAGAATCATAGAACATCAGGGTTGGAAGGGACCTCAGGAGGTCATCTAGTCCAACCCCCTGCTCAAAGCAGGACCAATCCCCCATTTTTGCCCCAGATCCCTAAATGGCTCCCTCAAGGATTGAACTCACAACCCTGGGTTTAGCTGGCCAGTGCTCAAACCACTGAGCTATCCCTCTGTCTCTTCCCCCAGTGCGCCGCGTTCCCCCTCCTCCCTGCCCATTGAAACAGCTGGTTCATGGTGCAAGCGCTGGGAGCTGGGGAGAAAGCAGGCACATGGCACGCTCGTGGAGGAGGTGGGGAGCGGAGGTGAGCTGGGGGTGGGGGTGGGGCGGGGTGGGGCAGGGAGCTGTCATTGGGTGCAGAGCACCCACCAATTTTTCTCCATGGGTGCTCCAGCCCCGAAGCACCCATGGAGTCAGCGCCGTTGGTGTTGGTGTCTGTAGGTGGAAGAGAGAGAGCAGGGCAAAATATCTCTCCCTTTTATCATGTCCTTTCTTCCTGTCAGAAACATACAGCTAAGGGTAGCATAAAATCCCTCCTTTATCTGTAAGGGGTTAAGAAGCTCAAATAACCTGGCTGGCACCTGACCAAAAGGACCAAAAAGGGAAGAAAATCCTTTCAAATCTGTGGCGGGAAGTTTTGTTTGTGGGGTCTTTTGTTGTTCTCTCCAGAACAAACAGAGACCAGGGCAGGAAAAACACATCTCCTAAAACCCTACCTGAAATAAGCATCTAAGATTACAAATTGTAAGTGATAACAAGGAAAGGTGTTAGATTATCTTTTGTTTTAGCCTGTGAATTTTCCCTATGCTAAGAGGGAGGTTTATTCCTGTTTTTTTATAACTTTAAAGTTTTGCCTAGACGGGAATCCTCTGTGTTTTAAATCTTATTACCCTGTAAAATTACCTTCCATCCTGATTTTACAGAGGTGCTTCTTTAACGTTTTTCTTTATAATAAAGTTTTGTTTTTAAGAATCTGATTGGTTTTTAGTGTCCTAAAAACCCAAGGGTGTCGTCTGTGCTAACCTATTTGGTTGGTATATTATTCTTAAGCCTCCCCAGGAAAGGGGGTGAAGGGGCTTGGGGGGGGTATTTTTGGGAAACAGGAACTTCAAGTTGTCCTTTTCCTGAATCTTTGTCTAACTCACTTGGTGGTGGCAGCAATACTATCCAAGGACAAGGAAAGGAATTGTACCCTGGGGAAGTTTTAACCTAAGCTGATAGAATTAAGCTTAGGGGGGTCTTTCATGAGGGTCCCCACATCTGTACCCCAGAGTTCAGAGTGGGGAGGGAACGCTGACCCTTCCCTTTTGGCTTTGCCCTGGCCCCAACTTCCGAGTCAGGGGAGCATTACCTCATCGCAGTCCCAAACTGCCCACAGGAAGGGGGGTCTTTTGTTGCTGCCTGAGCCAGTGTCCTTTGTTCCTGTGAGGCTGGGCTGGGTTTGTTCCATCCATGCCCTGGTGAGGTGTGAACAGCCTCCCTGTTCTTGGAGAGTTTTTGCATGGGCTTGCTTTAAGCCATGAGGATACATTCTCAGCCTCATAACTAGATACATGAAATTATAACCTATAACCTCACTATAACATTACTGTAACAAGTACAATAATGTCACTATAATAACCACACTGAGTGCATTATGAGCCTTCCAAAGACACCCAACACAAAGTTTGTGTTGGATGCCACACACTCTTTTTATAAAGATGAACATATGCGTTCCCCCGAGGTACAGAGAGTCACACTTGCCTAGGGGAGGGAGCTGCCTTTAGCCTGGTGGTTAGATACTCCTCAGCATCAGCCAGGGTTGCTCAAGGGGTTCCCTGCCTGGCATGCCGGGTTTTATGGATTGCAGGTTAAGGCACCTACCTCTCCCTATCCATGGTACAGGGAGCCTGGCGTTGGCCAGAGGCAGGGGGAATCCCAGTGGTTTTTGAGGCACCTGAAGGAAGGCCTTGGGACGCTCAGTGGCACAGCACAAAGTCCCTTTGTGAATCTAGCCCTGACTGTCGCAGTCGGCGCCTAACACCAAAACGCAGCCCCCAGAAGCCTGCTCCATTGCCGAACCTTCCAGCTTCTCCAGTCCCCATGGCACCTAAGTGTCTGCCAGGGGCATGTGTGCAGCCACCTGACATCTGGTGCCTAGCTTGTACCTAAGCACTGAGAACCTGGGCGATCACTCACCTGCAGGGCCTGAGCTGGTAGCCTGGTCTGAGGCCACCTTAGAGAATGGCCACCAGACTAAACAGATGGCAGCACTAAACACAGCCAGAGGAGGAACCCCCTGCCCCCCAGGTGTCCTTGTGGTTAGCCCACTCACCCAGGCTGTGGGGAGACAGGTACAAATCCCTGCTCTGCCTGAGAGCAGTTGGGACTTAAAGCCAGTTCTGTCATCTTCCAGGTGCGTGCCCAGCCCACTGGCTGCAGGGCACACTGGAGGGGAGTGCTCCGTCTCTGCTGCTGAAGCTGCTTCACTCTGTGTAAGATAATCAAATAGTCCCTGAGCAGCTGGCTCTTCCGCACCCCAGGCGTGTGCCCCAGCAGGCCTGCTGAGTATTTAGCTATTTCATACAAAAACAGAACAGCTTCAGCTGGTGAGATGCAGCCCAGAGACTATGGCACGTGTAAGGTGGGAGACCCGGGTGTGGGTCCCTGCTGCTATCAGGCCCTGGGGGATTTGAACCCTGGTCTCCCCGCACTGGGGTGTGCTCGGCTCACAGGGATGGGCATGGCAGTAGCACCGCCTCCTTTTGCCAGCAGGGGCCGCGGTGGTTTTGGTGCCTCCGGTCAGGCGAGGGGTCACAGCTGCGAGGTGCCTCCGGCCAGCCCACACAGCGCCTGACCCCCTTTGAGTGGCAGGGTGAGGGCCACCCCTATCGCCTCAGCATTGCCTCCTGATTGGCTCTGCGAGCACCCCGCGCTAGGTTCTGCGCTCACCGTCCTTAGACGCCTGACACTCCCAAGCCTTGTGCAGGGTGCCTGGGCACCTCACCCAGGGCTGAGGAGTTCATGGGCACCTAACCATCAGGCGTTGCAACACTGAGCCAAGTCCCCTTTCTGGCCACAGCCCCAGTGTCACACAGCAAGTCTAGGCTGGAGCAAGACTTGAACCCTGGGCTGGGGCATGACTCCGAGCAGTGATGAGCTGCCAAAATCTTAACAACCGGTTCCCTCCTCACCCCATGAGGGTGTCGTGGATCACCCCCACCCCCCAGGACTCCTGCCCCATCCAACCCCCTGCGTTCCTTGATGCCCCCCCGGACCCCTGCCCCATCCACCCACCCCCCCGTCCCCTGACTGCCCCAAGAACCGGGCAGGAGGGTCTCGTGGGCCACCGTAATGGGTGCGCACCCTGTCCCTAAGAGCCAGAGAGACCTGCCGGGGGGCGAGGTGGGGAGTCCCGGCGGTGCTTACCTGGGGCAGCTCCCAGGAAGCATCTGGCAGGTCCCTCTGGCTCCTAGAGGCGGGGGAGCGTAGCTGGGGGGGAGCAGGGGGAGCAGCCGCTGCCCCCACCGATCACATCAAAAGTGGCGCCTTAGGTGCCGACTCCGTGGGAGCTCCAGGGCTGGAGGCCCCAGGGGGAGAATTTGGTGGGTGCAGAGCCCCCGGCAGCTCCCCGCCCCGCGCCCGGCTCCAGCTCACCTCCTCTCTGCCTCCTCCCCTGAACGCGCTGCCCTGCTCTGCTTCTCCCCCCCCACGCTTCCCACAAATCCCGCTCTGCTTCTCCCCCCCCCCGCTTCCCGCGAATCAGCTGTTCGTGCAGGGGGGCTGAGAAGCAGGCTGCGGCTTCATGCTCAGGCCCAGGGAGGCAGAGGGGAGCTGGGGCGGGGGGGGGGCGAGGAGGGGCGCCCGCGCCGCAGCAGGTAACCCGGGGTGAGGGTGGGGTCGCAGGGGAACTGCTCCCCGCCCCAGCTCCCCTCCGCCTCCCTGGGCCTGAGCGCAAAGCAGCCGCCTGCTTCTCTGCCCCCCCACCCCCGGCTTTCCGCAGGAAGACAAAGGGGGGGGGTGGCAGGGCAGAGAAGCTGAGTGGGGCAGTGTGTAACTCAGGGGCAGAGGTGGAGGCAGAGTGGAGTGGAGGGGAGCTGGGGCCGGGCGTGGGGTGGGGAGCTGCCGGTGGGTGCTCTGCACCCACCAAATTTTCCCCGTGGGTGCTCCAGCCCGGGAGCATCCACGGAGTCAGCGCCTAAAGCACCACTTTTGGCTGGTTGTTAAATTTAGAAGCCCTTTTAGAAACCAAAAGGGCTTCTAAATTTAACAACTGGTTCCAGTGAACCGGTGCGAGCCGGCTCCAGCTCACCACTGACTCCGGGACTAGCCTCACTCTGTTTATCGGGTGATTTGCTTCTTTGGCAACGCCAGCTACTCTCCGTTCCCTCCACCCCAGCAGGGCTGGAGCAGGCAGGGTTTCTGTCTGGCAGCGCCTGCGGGCAGAGTCCCCGCTGTGGAGCTTAGACCCAGACCGGAACGCCGGTGCGGCTTGGGGCTTTGGTGCGGGCCCCGTCCTGTTCTCAATAACAGCCTGAAATCCCCCTAGGCACTTTAGCTGCTCTAGGGCGGCTCCCAGCCCGGTACATCTGGACCCACCCTCGATGATGTCTGGAGCCCAGACATGCCACTGAGTGCTGAGTGATCACAGCCTTGGCTTGGGGGGAAGGTAGGTGCATGAAGGGGCATGGGCTGGTCCCTTTCCCCAACCCTCCTAGCAACAACTGCTGTTTTCTAAACAAACCCCCTCACGTAGGGTGGCAGGGGGCCAAGGGGCATCTCGGCTCCATGAAGATTAAAACTCAGCCTCCACCTCCCCCATCCCTCTTCCCTCCAGAGCAGACAACACCCGGGCCCAGGGCCTGTGTGCACCCATCTCCCTCCATCCCTGGCCTCAGAGAGAGACAGAGCAAAACTCACACAGCTGCTCAATGGCCTAGGATGGAGATATCCCGATTCTATCAAAGAAATTAGTTCAACAGCGTCTCTAAGCCTCTGAGTTCAAATGAGATCTATCCCTGACTCAGGGAAGGGTCAGCCCAGCCCATGGTTCAGGGTAAGGGGCTTGGCTGCATAGCAAAATTAGAGAGGAGGGTCTGTGTGTTGGGGGGGCATAGAGATTTAACCCTAAAATACCCCCTCTCTACTGATATGCTGCATGGAGGGTCTCTAGTTCCTGGCCCTGGCTCAGACCACGGCCCTGCCCCGCTCCCTGCCCTGCACAGGGATTAGACTTTTAATCGGCAGCTGTGTGGAAAATCGCTCACATAGAGATAAAGCGCAAGGCACCTCCTTGGGGCACCTCCGTGATCACCCAGCCTGCCCGGCCACAGAAGGGGGGCAATGTACTCAGCCCCCCACCTAACAACCAATCTCGTTGCCTTGGTGGTGCCCAGATTAATCAAGTGCGCGCGTGTGTGCCAGGGATGGGTGGCTCCACTCCAATCCCCTTCTTGTCGCCATTCCAGCCTTTCAAACCTTGGCTGAGTTTTGCTGCCTAATCCTCTTGTGTCTCGCTCTGCGCTGCATTCCGGCACCTCCCTAACCCCGGGAGCTCTGCGCGGCTGCAGACATGGCGGCTGGGACAGCTCCAGCCATCGGCCTGGCCAGCTGGGGTGGAGGATCTCAGCTGCGTGTAGCTGTGCAGCAGGCTGGAGGACACCACCGTAGGGCTGGGGCCAGGGCCAGGCAGGCCAACACCTTTGCAGGACTGTCAGCTCCAGGAGATACAGCCGTGGGGGAGCAGAGGGGGTGAAGGGCAGCTCAAGGGAAGTCCACCCCTCTTCTCCTGAGACGGTTCCCATAGGCCCTAGTCAGCCCTGCAGCCCCCAGTATGTCTTTCCAGGAGGTAGCTGTCTGTCCGTCTGCATTTCTAATGCACCCATCACTGTGGTTTCTGGACATCAGGTGTGGCCAGGGGAGCAGCACTGGAAGCGCCTCTCCCTGGATTGCAGCCAACGTGTCCCCACCCCCAGCCTGGCATGGCCATCGATGGGGACATGAGAGGAGCGTGGGCTCCATGGCCCGCTTGGCCCTCAGCTGGGGCTGCCCAGAAGGGGCCAGTTCGTAGCCGCTGGGGGGGTGGTTTGGATAAGCTGGACATCTGCCTATCGGGTACTGTACTGAGCCCCACCAAACTCATTTCACCTTTGCTCACTGTGCTGCTGCCGCCTGGCTGCCTCCCCTCTGGCCCCTGTCAGGCTCCCACTCTGGGGCTCCTTGGCCCTGGGTCCCAGCCCCTCCAGTGACCCAGCCTAGAGCCCGGTTTACAGAACTCCCCCACCCCCCATCCCAGCTGCCCGGGCCGGTGCAGGGGCTGCAGCACGATCCCACCGACCTCCAGGACGCTGCACGGGGCGAAGGAGGGGGCATGTGACGTGGCAGGGCCTCAGCCTCCATCCTTTACCAGGTGCTGAGCCACCCCTTGGAGCCCTGCCACTCTCCTTCCCAGCTCAGCTCCTCTGAACACCTGGCTCTGTCAAACCCACCCTCCGGCCACATACCCCTGCTGCTGCCACCCGTCTCCGAGCCCCAGCCGCCTGTCTGCCTCTCTCCAGGGCAGGTCTGTCTCTGAGGTATCTGAGCTAGCAGGGAACCGCGCAGGCCTCTGCCCCACACAGCTACTTGCTTTCCACCCTGCTGGCTGCAGATCCTCTCCTAATGCCTTAATCCTGCTGTTATCCCTGCCAGCCCCGACAACGATATTCCCTTGACCTTGACACCCTGGCCCTCTCCAGGAAGGGGGCCCCGGCAGCTTGTGGCACCAGGATTTTGAGACCTAAGGACTGGCTGGAGGTGATCCACCATGGCCTCCCTTCTGCAGGCCACCAGGAGGCAAGGAGCTGGGGGGCCGGCAGCCCTGCCCAGTGGGATGGCCCGCATGGAGTTTGAGGAATGCCAGCAGTGGGCACAGAGTGAGCCCCCAGGGAGGCCACATCCATCAGCGTTTGGGTGTGGCCGATGCCCCAGTCCGGGTGTCACCTGGGCTGTCAGAATCCCCCAGGTGAGGGGCCATGCTGGGCTCACTCTCCGCCTTCTGGGGCTGGTGCCCTGACCATGTCAGAAACATGGGGCTTCTCTGGCCACAGCCCCACACCCGACGAGGAGGAGGAGGATAGAGACAGTGCTAGAGGGAAAGCGAGAGGAGGAAAGCTAGTGGGCACATGAGCAGGGAGAGGGCTCTGCAGAGACTGCGGCTGCAGAAGGAAGCGCTGGGCTAAGTTCACTTCTGGTACTTGTTCCCAGAGCTCCCCCTGGCTCCTAGGAGATTATAGAATATCAGGGTTGGAAGGGACCTCAGGAGGTCATCTAGTCCAACCCCCTGCTCAAAGCAGGACCAATCCCCCATTTTTGCCCCAGATCCCTAAATGGCCCCCTCAAGGATTGAACTCACAACCCTGGGTTTAGCAGGCCAATGCTCAAACCACTGAGCTATCTCTCCCCTCTGTTTATGTATTTGTTTGTTTGTTTGTTTGTTTGAGATGGGAGGTGCCAAGCTAGGACACACAGTGCTTGTGTCCCTGCTGACTGGAAACAGATATGGAGCCTTTAATAGCTGGGCTAGGATTTGACGGTGGCCAATGAATGGGATGTTTTCAAGTAGTACAAAGGGGCTCAGAGTGGGCATTTGGTGGCATCTAATTCTTTGCTTCCCACCATGAGCTATAGATTGTTAAGAAGCTGCCATATTTCCTCCCAGAGGGGGCTGCATTTCAGTGGTGGGTAAAGCAATTCCGATATTATACACTAAGTGCTAAGCTCACCTTGCCCTTGATTATGGCACTGCAGCCGCAATTCTCTGCTATCTGTGCGCTGCAGTACAGGGTGCCATGAGGCTTGATCAGTGGGTGCCAAATTTTCAAAAGCAGCCACTGATCTGGGGCCCCCAACCTGAGCCCCCATGGGCCCAATGCCCAGAGACATGCTGAGCAGCCACTTCTCCAGATGACGGAGCCACAACAACCAGCAGCAGAGGCCACTTTTTGAAGCTGATAAAGTTCTCCGAGCTCCTCAGCTGGAAGGTGCTGGGGCCGGCTAAGGAGCAGGCCTGGCAGTGCCACCTGCGGACGAATTAGGATGAGGTGAGCTGGAATCATTTCAGATCCTGGGACATGGGGCCTTGTAGCATTGTGTCTTCTTGGTGGCATACAGGAGTTTGCACAGTGCTTTACAAACAAGTACCTGCTGCTTCTACAGGCATTGCTGTTGGGAAGGCAATTTGCATTTTCCACCTGCAGAAATCCATGTCTCAATGGCTAAACCCAGCAGGGGCTGGGACACTGAGGCTCTGCCCCGCTCAGAATCCAGGGCTCAATGCGTACGTCTGCCTGGGAGTGAGTGCATCAGGGTGTGGGAGTGTGTGTGTGAGGGTGAAGGATTGTGAATGTGTGTGGGGGGCTGTCTGAGGGCGTGGTTGGTTGGTGTGTGAATAAGTTTGTGTGAGTGCAGATTGCGGCTACTAGAGGACAAAGCCGTTTCTCCAGCAGGGTCCGATCAATATTTTCCCAAGTGACACCTGCTGCTGGTACCTCAGTCACTGGGGACCCAGCCTGAGACACCCTGGGCCTGGCAGTGCTGAGCTCCCGTGGCCCCGGCTGGGGGGCCCCGGGGGTGTGGCTGTGGCCTGGCAGAGAGTCTCTCTCGTGCTGTGTCTCATTCCTCCTGCAGGATGGCAGAAAGGGCAGCTGTGTGGGGGCACCTGAGGGGCAGGTACCAGCTGCTGCAGGCCAGTGTCACTCCGCCCTCCGCTCCCTGATTTTAAGGCACTGCCCCATATTTCATTTATCTGTCCCTTAGGGCGTCCCTGGTGTTAAGCCGTATTGAAGTGTATCCCTACGGCTGACAGGTACCATGGCAACGTTACACTGCAGCTTGGGAGAACGCTTGCAGAGGGCAGTAGAAGTGTACGCTGGAGAGGAAAATGCACAACATGCTCAGGGCACTGGGGCTTCCCTAAAATGTCCCTTAAATTAAGGGGTTGGCCAATGGTTTCCCCACATGGTTTCCCCACATTTTCCACTCCAGTGGCTGGAAACCCCCGAGAGCCAAGGGACCGAGCTGTACTGTGGTTGCAGCAGTCACACTTGTTGCTTCCATCGCATGCACTTCAGGGCACGTGCTCAGGCCCTTCAGATCCAGAGATGCAGGCCCTGCTGGTCCTCACCGCTTGCTGTAACAGCCTTAGGTGTCCTCTGGTCTCTGGGGCGGGAGGGGTGACACCAGATTGAGATTCATTCCCGTAGCAGGCAGTGGTCTCCCCCCACCCACCCCCACACAGAGCAGGGCTCATCCCCTGCAGCAGGGGGCAGCAGGCGCGCACATATGCACATGCACACACTAGCTGGCGACATGACAACGCCAAGCAGCAGCCTCCGGTGTAGCTGGGATCAAAGGAATTAGGTGCCTGCCTACAATGCAGCAGCATCCCAAGTGGGTTCAGTGCAGCTCTGGCTCGCAAACGGCTATTGTCCAAAACTCACCCATCTCCCCTCCCTGCAATACCAAGGGGTTTCCCCCTTGTGTTGGCTGTTTCCAGGGTTTCTCCCAGCCAACCCTCCTGCCTCTTTCCCTGGCCTCCACCTGGCTCAGAGCCTCTCCATCTTTTATATGGCATTAATGAGACCCACCTGCTCTGACAGCCAGTGTGAGTCAGTGAAATAGCTCTTGTCTTCATGCAGGGTTCTCAAAGCTGACACTGTCACCATAGCCAGGCAGCAGTTGCCACCTCTGCAGGCTGCTTTCTGTTTTCCTCTGTTCTTTTGTCACTTTCTTGGCTGTGGCATCCCTGGCCCCCATTGCTGCTTGGCAGTAGCCCTGAGCCTACGGGCAGGGCAGAGGGACTGTTACTTGTTGCACTCACACACCTTGCCTACTTGCAGAGGGACCGGGATGGTGCCCTGCTCCAAATGGCTGGAGATCTCCCCAAGAAGCTGGCATTAGCGGTGAAGGTGAGGAGGAGGCAGGGGTTGAGGAAGCTGCAAGAGGTGGATTTTGAAGCCTGAGGAGTCGAGTGCAGGGCGCTGCCCATGTGGTGAAGGAGAAGTGCTTACTGGTGTATGACCCAGCTTGCCTCCTGCTAAATGAATCCAAACTGAGAGCCCACTTGCTCGGCTTCCGTGGCCTAATGGGTGAGGCGGGGGCAGCCTATGCCAGCCAAGGTGGCTTCAAATGGCATCTGGGATGGGAACATTCAGAACCTTGATATTTTAGACATTCGGATCCCACCATGCTGGGCGCCAGCTAAGACTTGGACTAGAATAACCCCCAACTGCCTCCTCTCCTCCCTCGGCCACAGAGCACAGACACAACCCTGCTGACAGCTGGTGCAGGGACCCAGACCCTGTTCAGCAGAGACTGCTTCTGCCACAGCCCTTCCTGCTCCTCTGGGGTGTGGTGCAGCCACTCGCTTCCCTCACTGTGTATGAGGCTGCGTTCAACTGATCTGGTGTTTAGGGCCTGGCTGAAATCAGGGCTCTGGTGGCAAATTCCCCCAGGAAAGGCTGGGGCTTTCCCGCTGCCCTCGGGGGTGAGGGTGCATGTCCTGGCACTGCTTTCCGGGTCACTGGAGCGCCACAGTCGGCGGGCTCAGCCCAAGCTCTCTGTCATCCTGGATAGGTTGGAGTTGCACAAGCCCGTGGCTCCGTCCCATACGCAGGATTTCAGCCTGTTCTGGGTGCCCTGTGGCTATGGATCCACAGCTGGAGACCCAGGCTGGGCCGGGAATTCCTGCCATGCCACTTGCCCCTTTTTCTGTTCCCCCCTTGACACTGAGATTGAAGGGGTCTGTGTGCACCCCCTGCTGGAGAGAGGGAAGTATCACCACTGTTGCAGGATTTCGAACAGCAATGTGTGAAATCGTTTTTTGGCATCAAACACCCTGTGAAGGTGCTGGCTGGGGGAGGGGTGCATCTTTCACCGAGCACGGCCAGGGTCCCAGGGGTCTAAGCACTGAGGTAGCTTTTGAATTCTCCTCTCTCTGTCTCCAGAGAGTACCCGGCTATCTAGCTACCTACCCCTCTAGCTATGGATCCATCTCTAGCCATACCCCACCACCCAATCTATCTGGTCAGACCCCACCACCCTTTGTACAGCGAGGTTTTGGAAGCGCACAGAATGCAGGACCAGCCCCAAGGGGCATTTGTGTCCAATCCATAATCAAAGCCTCACAGGACCTGGAACTAGGGGAAATCGGGGTATTTTAGTTTTACAAAACCCATGTGCCTCATTTTATTTTTCTCATGTACAAATATGCATCAATTGTCACTTTCATTCCTAGCCAGAGGCAGTGTGGTGCAGTGGATAGGGTCCTGGTATGGGACCCGGGACCTCTGGATTCTACACCTGGTTCTGCAGGTGACCTAGAGGTCTCTTCTGTTTCTCCTCCCACCTGCTGTCTATTTAGCTTGTCAGGTCTTGGGAGCAGGGAGGTTTCTGACTCTATGTTTGTACAGCCCTCAGCACTGAGGGATCCTCATCTTGACTGAGGCTGTGACGCTGTCTCAGGGCATCCAGAATTGACACTGTCTCAAGGCACCCAGAATTATGGGTCACCTCCCCTCTTTACCCCTCTGCCTTAGCAAAGAGACTTGCTAGGGAGTTGAAGTGTACACCAGTTCCCTGACACTCACAGTCAGTTGCCACCCAATCAATCTCCTCCAAAGGTCTGCCAGCCTTTACTTTGCCTTTCAGGTAACACTTGGTTCTTGCCAGCTCCCAAGCCCCCTGGATGAGTGTGTTCCCCTGGATGTGCCCAGAAACGCCCAAGTCCGCTAGCTCCAGAGAGAGAGTGCACACATCGGTTTGTTTGAATCAATGACTCATATTACACAGACTGTACTGAGAGTTAGGTACGATAACACAAGGAGAAGTTTGTTAACAAAGATAGAGATTTAAGTGATACTGTGTAAGAAGAGAGGAAACAGCTGAGAGACTGAACATAACTTTATCAGGCTAAACTCTTTGTCTAAGATAAGCTTCTCACCTAAAGCAACCTCTCCGTGTCACCATCCCCCAGGGCCAGGATCCAGCTTTCATGGGTGCGAAAAACGCTGCCCTTTTTGCTTCCTCAGTGCTGGATACCAAAAATCCCTGTTTGCCTCCTTCTTATAGTCCAGTAGACCTTTGAAACGTAACCGGCTGTTTGCTCTCCGGAGCGCTGGTTGCTCTGTTGCTCTTCTCATCCTCTTGTTAGTTTGCTTTTCCTGTTGACTTCAGATGCAAATAAACTCCCATGGTGTTTGCCTTACCCTGCTTACTATGCATCAGAGCTCCAGGCAGCCCAGTCAACCAACGTTCTTTTGTCTGGGGAAAACAGATTTGTAATACATACATACAACGGCTTGCATGACACCTGTTCATACACCTCACAATGCTTATGATGCCCAGTAGAATATAATCTTTTATTTAAGACCTTACACAACATTCTTTATAGATTAATACCATGGTAGCCATGTGTTAGGTGTAGTGAGTTTGTCAGGTCTGAGAGAGGTTGCTGGTACATGACAGTGAGCCCTTTGTCAACTGGCACGAGGGGCTCCTAGGGTCACAGAGGCCTAGCAGTTACCATAATCTAATGAATAAGAACTGAAGCTCAATACCACGGGCCTGTCTCATCACTGCACAACAGTACAGGGCTTGTTGGGAGGCTGGGTTTGGTTCTCCAAAAATGACACTACCGCCCAGACTGGTTCAACTTCTGCTTCCAGTTTATCTGCCCTGCCAGAGCTCAGGCAAACGGATACGGAGAGGCCGTTCGCTAGTTCAAGCCAAGGCGTGGGACTGGGGAGGAAGTACAGGAATGACTATGGATTTATGTATCGGGGGTAGCCGTATTAGTGTGTATCCACAGAAACAACAAGGAGTCCGGTGGCACCTTAAAGACTAACAGATTTATTTGGGCATAAGCTTTCGTGGGTAAAAAACCCACTTCTTCAGATGCATGTTTTTATGGATTTATGGACATCCAGATTCAGAACCTCAACTGGTGTAGAAGAGCATGCACCGATTTCCACCAGCTGAGGATCTGGCCCTAGAGTGTGTCTGGTGTAAATGGGCATGTTTTCATTCAATATCATTCAATAAAATCCAGATCCTAACTGTTTGTAGCCATAACACAGATCAGGGTACTTTTTCCCAGAGCGGACATGATAACCCTGGTGTCCCAACTAAAATCCAACCCAAGTAAATTGGATTCAACCTTCAGTCCCTGCTGAAGCTTCGCACGGATCCAGGATTCTTCTTGCCCTCCTGACCTCAACTATTTGTGCAGCACTGCTGTTGACTGTTAAACAGCTGGTGCCTTCTACCCCAGAGGTGGCTGCATTTCAGCTGTGGCTGATCTATCCAGATGCTTTGCAAGGTGGTGAGTGCTTATTGAAATGAATAGGAATGAGTGTGGCTGCCTTACAGGATTAGGACCTCTCTTTGTAAACGACTTCAGACTCAAAGGCCCCAATATGTTATTTTTATTATTCAGTTTTATTAAAAATAAACTCGCCGCTGTTGAAGGGAAAGGCTATTCATTCCCTCCTAGCCCCATTTGAACTCCTCACGTGAGCTACATGGTTAAAAAGCTCCTGTCTTTGGAAGACAAAAAAAATAAATAAAAAAATCAAGATGACATTAGTTCTATTTTTCAACTCTAAGATTACTTCATTGAGGACATTCCCTTATTACGTATATTCCACAGGTACCATAGGCTTAAATAGTGCAGAGCAGACAAATAGCCATGGAAGGTTGAAGGCTGCTAAGATCACTAATACCTGTCTATTTTAGTGAGGTCTAATCTGCCTGAATCTCCTGTCCCCAGAGCACTAAGCTAGCTGAACCCTTGCAAAATGCACGGCAGTATTCTATAGTAATGGCCCCAAACGTTGCTGTGTGACCAAGGAAGCTGTGGGGCTCGGGGTCATGGCTGGAGAATATTGGGTTATAGGTTTATAAAGGAAATCAAGCCCTTTGATTGCAGCCCCTGCACTGGGCTGCATGTGGCTGTGCATTGTCCTGCCTGAATGTTAACCCATGTGTCTGTAAGAGCTGGAGTTTCAAAGGAGGCTGTCTGGGCCAAGGACTCTGCCTCCGTTTGTGTTTGCAAAGCACCTCCGGCATCGTGGATGCTCCTGGAACCACAGTGGTGAGCTTTTCTTGGCAAACAAGTGTAGTGTCCAGGTTTCACAGGGTGAAGTGACTTAACCAAGGCCCACAGGCAGACAGTGGGAGAGCTGAGGTGAGAGTCGTCCCTGAGTCCTGAATCCCATTTCGCAACACTAGCCCTGGCTGCTCTCCTCCCTTTGGGTAATGCACTCTTGGCATGTTTAATCTCAGTAACTGAGAGCCTTTTTTCCTGCAGGGACATTTTCTTGCCCTGTTCCCATAGCCGCTGGCTTGGCTCCTGGTGTTCCTCAGTACTTTTGGTAGCCAACTGAGATATTTGGTAGGCCAAGTACTCAGGAACGTGATCTAGCAGCTAAAGACAGAAATGGGAGTCGGAGAGTTTTGGGTCTCTTCCTAACCATGTCAGAGAATTGCTGAGTGGCCCTGGTCAAGTCACATCCCTGCTCTGTGCCTCAGTTTCAACTGCTGTAAAATGAGGCTCATGATCCTCCTCTACTGGAAAGCACAAACGTGCTTGGATATGACAGTGAAGGGGCCTTGTCAGCACCTAGAAGGACAGAGTATTATGAGAATACATAGCCCAGGTACCACAGATCACAGTAATGGGGAGAGGAGACACTTGGTTCAGATAAAAGAAAAGGAGGACTTGTGGCACCTTAGAGACTAACCAATTTATTTGAGCATGAGCTTTCGTGAGCTACAGCTCACTTCATCGGATGCATACCGTGGAAACTGCAGCAGACATTATATACACACAGAGATCATGAAACAATACCTCCTCCCACCCCACTGTCCTGCTGGTAATAGCTTATCTAAAGTGATCATCAAGTTGGGCCATTTCCAGCACAAATCCAGGTTTCTCACCCTTCACCTCCCCCCCCCACAAACTCACTCTCCTGCTGGTAATAGCCCATCCAAAGTGACAACTCTCTTCACAATGTGTATGATAATCAAGGTGGGCCATTTCCTGCACAAATCCAGGTTCTCTCACAGAGGTCCCCCTCGAGATATCTGCTGCACTCAATTCCCATTAGCTTCAGTGGGTGCTGAGCACCGTGCAGGATCTCACACAGACCAGCCACAACTAAAATGTAGTCACCCCGGGGTGGAACGCACCAGCTGTTTAGCAGCACACAGAAGTTCAGGTAAGCTACAGAGACCTCTCTCAGGATATCTGCTGCCCCCACAGGAATAACACCCACTCAGCCCCAAGCACACAGCACACTTGCCATGCCAGGCCTGTCCCAAGCTGCCGTCTGACATGCTGGGCTGGGCCAGGCTGGGCTGCCCTTTGTGTCTTCCCAGGGTTCTTTCCTCCCTAGAATGATTCGGGGGGCACCTCTGCAACTGCCACCATCCCAGGGAGCACTGGGTAGTCGTAGGGGAGGCGCTGGGAGTCCAGCAGCAGCGATCCCAGCCCCTGCTGATGTGTGCCTGCCTGAGCAGAGGAGCCCAGGGTGCCCCAGGGGGCAACACTCTGGTCCTTTTGGGGAAGAAGGAAAGATGCCAAGCCCAGATTCATACAGCAGGGTGACACCCATGGCGGGGATGGGCCTAGCAGGGGTGAGCAGCATTGTGGGGGTGCTGGCCCAGAGCTTGCTGGAGTTGATGGTAAGGAATGGTAAGCAAATACTTCTCTGAAAGGCCATGACCTCCTCCCCTCCCTCCTGTTACTGAGGAATATGGAGCTGCCTGGGACTAAGGGCTGCGGCGAAGGTGCCTTGCAAGCCAGGCCAGCTCCTGGGACATGGCCTTGGGGGTACCTGGTTGCTCCCAGGGCAAAATAGCCCAGGCATGTGGGAGGGGGGTCCCCAGCCCTGGAGGACATCTCCCAGCCCCTGCCTTGTCAGTGAACTATTCAAAGGGTCCAGAATTACACACTCATGGCTGATTTCGGGGGACGAGGTAGGATGGGAAGGGACAGGAAGGAAAGAACAATTAAAACAGCGATGCATCAGAGATCTGGCCTTATATTAAAATGTAACAAATGCCTGGGTGTGTGACCGAGGGGGACAAGAAGCCAGTTCGCCCACCTACCCCCATGTGCCTGCTTGTGTGAAAGCTACAGGTCCTGCACATCAAGTGCAGCCCGTCCCTGACCCAGCGCTGTGCCATGCTCCCCTCCAGCCGTGCTGTGGGCAGGGCCCTTGTTTAAGGCTAGTGGGTTTCAGCATGTGTCAGGCTCAGGCATGGGGAATACGCACCACCAGATTCGAAAACCTACAAATCTGAGGAGGCTTTTTTGCAGTCACACCATGATCCTGTTTTTATGGAGGAGCTGCAGCATGTTCCAGTGGAGGGGGAAATGGACCAGCTTGAGTGAAACTGGGTCAATTCCTCCCCCTCTCTTCCAAGGAAAGGGCCCTGCTTCTGAGGCAGAAAATAGCAACACGTTGGAAATTTGAGACTCTGAAATTTCGTTTTGGAGAAGGTTAGTATTTGCACTGAAACGGCTGCTGCAAAACACGGGCCTTTGGGGCCAGTGCTCCAAAAATGATGAAACTGGCGCTAGAGTATTGTAACATCCTTCATGGTAAACGTCAGCTTTGCACAAGCTGGGGGGTGGTCTTGCAGTCCTTGCACAGTCAGGGCTCCCCATTGAAGTGTGCTTGTCGACACTGGCATTGGGACAGGCAGATCGCACCCCCCCATGCCTCCCCACGGCATTTCCAGATAGCTCCAGTACCTGCTGAGCAACTGAGGTAGATCAGCACCAGCCCCAGATTAACTCGTTTAGAGATGCCTCAGTTTTCCCATCTGTAAAGTAGAGCTAATGCCACCGACCTCCTGTGTGGAGCCGTTTGACAGCTTGGGGCTGTCTGTGAATTACATCATGCGTGGGGGGTGGGGCTTAATGCTGCATGTTTGTTTCAGTGTGGGTCTTGACAATCACCCCCAAAGTGTTACATAATTGATGGACAGCTCCCTAGGGATAAAATCTGGGGATGATTATTGATACTGACTCAATAATAATGACTAATGTAATTAATATATTACAATTATTATTAATTAATGTAATTATTAATTAATAACCTTTCCCTGGCCTGTTTTGTCCGATGATCTCAAAGCTCATCACTAATCCTCGGCAGTGAACTACGCCTTGCAGCCTGCCCGGAGGACAGCACGTTTGCGATTCCCAAGCCTGTGGCGCTCCAGTGGGGTTGGGCACGGGGACCGGCGGGCACTGGGCACGGAGCCAGCAACACTGGCAGGGAGGCACACTATTGCCAGGGAGGTGCCACCATGCCTGGAGGTTCGGCTGCCCTGTCTCTCCTCCAGGCATGGTGGCACTGACTGAGTAAAGGCAATAATGGGCTACTGCTGCTGGGGAAGCCATGCAGAGCTGAGGTGGGTGCTCAGCAATGAGGAGGGGAAGGGGGGAGGGGCTGGCATGGCGGGGAGGGCGCTCTCCCTCTGTTTAACCATGGCACCGGTTCTGTGCCACGATCCCTAATCTCAGTCCGGGCTGTCTGCCCAGTGCCCGGCCAAGGAGCTCAGGGCAACTCTCTGGGCAGGGTGACACCAGCTTGTGATCAGCCAATGGCAGAGAGCCAGACGGCCGGGGATGAGGATTGTGATATTAACCCAGATTTAGAACAGGGGCTTTGGAAAGTTTGGGAACTGCTGCCCTACTCCCTATCTCCCATCCCCCCTCTATCCCAGCCAGCTCCGTGTTCATGGCCAGGCCTGAGGGGGCTTCCTAGTGATCTCCAGCATCACATGGTGCAGAGGCCCTGGGGTTTGCTCTGAAGTAGGGTGGTGCATGAGGTGTGGCCATGCATGCTAAGGTGAAGACATCTGGAGTGCTCCGCTCAGAGGCTGCCCGGGTTTCAGTGGCTCCCCTCCACCCTTGAGACTGCGAGAGTTGGGTCAGCGCCTCAGAGGGTCTTGCGGCTCCGATCTCAGACTGCTGAATGCAGAGGGGAGCTTGGGGAGGGGAGGGGAAGGAGATACACTTCCCCACAACCTCCTCTGCCCCCTGGCTGGGGAAACACGGCAGGGCTGCTGGGCATCCACATCATGGGGACCTGGGCTCACCCCCCCGAGGCCCTGCACCAAAAGGGAAAGCGGGCCCTCTGGCTTGCTGGCCTCTCTCTCCTCACCCCGCGACATGTGGAGATGCGCTGGGGCCCGGGGGGTGGGGCGTGGTGAGCTCATGCCCAAATGGGCTCAGCCACCCGGAAGCACAGAACACAGGGAGGGGAAGTATCCAGTTAGCCGTGCTCAGCACCGTCCCTCTGGGCTCAGGTGTGTGGGCTATGGGATGCCCTCAGCACCTGGTGTTCTCATCACAGACAGCTACCTCCTCCCCTCCTCTCCCCTCCCCTCCCCCCTCCTCCTCCCCCATTCCCCCCCTGCCCCCCCCAAGCCTGGGAGGGGCCCGCATAGCCAGGGACAAGTTTGCAGGCTCCCACTCTGGGCGCAGTTGTGAGCGTGTGTGTGATTCGGGTCAGAACCTGGCTAATCACCCCGCTCCCCCCTACCATGTCACCACCTGTCCCTCCTCTCCCTCTGCCTCCGCCTCCCCAGGACTCTTTTGGGTCACTCCTGCCTGGCTCCCCCGCCTGCCCCAGTCCTCTTAATGAACTAAAAAAGTGATAAATCCCTCTCAGAGCTGACCACGTGAGTGCCCCACACCTCCCGGCCTTCCCCTACCCCTGGCAGCCCCCCCACCTCCCACCCATCCCCTCCCCGGTAAGCTGACGCAGCGTCTCTAAGCGTTAGCAGCTTTAGCTTCTAATAGGATTAGCAAGGTTTAAAACTGTCATTTGAGTGAACTAAACCTCTTGATACCCTGCATTGCACCTTCTTAACCAATTTGCCTTCAATTAGGGTAATTGGGAAACTAGCAAAGAAGTATAGCATTAATATTTTAAAGTGATGAAGTGATTATGGGCCTCAGACTAGGAAGCAAATCAATTTGCTATCTGCGCCTAAAAGGCAATTATAATCATTTGTCAGATACATCCCCTCCTTCCCGTCCGTGCTCACCAACACCTTAAGGAGGTTAGATGGGAAGGCTCTGAGCACGCAGCCATTGTCAGGAAAAGGCAAATCCCTAACATGGAGAGGCAGGGGGCAGCTGGACGGGCCTCCCAGGTTCACAGCTGCCACCGTGCCATGGCACCTACAATTAGATAGGCACTGACTGGCGAGCATGGTTAACTCAGGTGACCCCCGGCTGGGTCTGAGGCAGGCTTGGTCTCCCTAAACGTGCAGCGGATGCGAGCGGAGGAGATGATGCGTTTCAGAGGCTGCTTCAGATCTGGGTTTATCACAGTCATGCACTCAGCTGTGTAGGCTGCATTTTCATATCTGTGAGCGCTGGTGCACAACGCTCGCATACATGCCAACACACACACTCACACGTATGCAGCATGCCCTCTGATGTGCACACTCACTTTCTCCCACACATGCTCCTGCTCACGGAATTCACACTCCGGCACGCCCACACCTGTCACAGCGCTCACACTTCCCTGGAGTGAGGCACTTAAACACCCTTGAGGGGCTGGGCCTAAGGGACTTGCCCACGTAAATGAATGACAAGCTGGAAATAGAGACCAGGTTTCCTGACTCATAGGCCCCTGCTCAAGGCACTAGACCACAATCCAGCCAACCTGCAGCATCCTCCACCAGACCACCTATTAGAGCAGGTCAGAATATTGGGGTGGGGGTGGACAGGGCTGTTTCCACAGAAAATTTTGACTTTTCAGGTTATGATCAAAAAGCTTTTGGGGTTTGGATGAAAGTTTTGGGGTTTCAATACAAAAGTGGCTTTTTTCCGCAGACACTTGCCAGGCCAAGTTTTGTTTAGTTTTCTGCGAACATTTTTTCTTTGGTTGAAAACCCCATTTTTCATTGAAAATGGCTTAATTGGAAAATTGTCTCGGCACCCTCACCAGGACAAATGGACAATCACCCATCAGAATGATTTCATGGCTACCATGGAAGGCAATGCTTTAAGCAACATACTTAATTTTCCAGCAGAGACCTGACCTTACAGTCCTCATGCATACAGAACCATTCAGCCTGCCTCATAATGCAAGAACAAAGGGACATTCAAGGACATCGAAAGGTGGCAAAATCCAGACTGAAAACAGGAAATTCTTTTTTCACACAATGCACAGTAGGCCTGTGGAACTCACTGCCACAAAAACTCACTGAAGCCAGGAGCTTGTCAGGATTCAGAAAAGGGATTAGACATTTCTCTGGTGAATGAGCATAACCAGAGTCATAACAGTATACAGCAAAAAGTAAATAAGAGCTTTGGAAAGGCTAGAAACCCGCCTGCTTCAGGGCATAAGCTGACCTCTAACTAGGGGCGTCAGGAGGGAACTGTCCCTGGCGACAGGCTACCCCATCCCTACAGGGCACTTGCATCTTCCTCTGAAGCAGCTGGTGCAGGCCACTGTCCGAGACATTCCTATGTTCCTAAAATTCTCCTCAGCAAGTCAAGGGGAGCTTTGCCTGTGATTCATAGATTCTAAGCCAGCAGAGACGATTGTGATTATCTAGCCTGACCTCCTGGATCACCCTGGCCAGACAACATCCCAGAAAGAATTTCTGTTTAAACTAGACCACAACTTTTAGGAGAACAGCCAACCTTGATTTATTAATTGCCAGTGATGGAGAATCTACCACAGTCCTTGGTCAGTTGTTCCAATGGTTAATTACCCTGATTGTTAAAATACACATGCCTGATTTCCAGTCTGGATTTGTAATGGTTTTGACTACACACAAAGTTGTACAGCTTTCACTAGGCTGGTGTAGCTAAAGTGTTACCAACCCCCACTGGAGAACAGCTATACTGGTATAAATATGCTTACACCACGGTGTATAGCTATTCACATCTGGGAAGAGGAATAAAATATATGAGGATACGGCACCTTTATACCAATACAACTGTCTCCACACCTGAGGTTGTACCAGTATAACTATATCAGTAAACAATCACACCTCTAACCGAAACAGTTATACCACTGTGTGCAGGGCAGGCCGAAGTAATGAGTGCTGAATCAGGTTCCTAACCATTTCCAGCTGTGCTTAAGAAGGGACATCAAAGACAGTTTCCCATTCCTCTTATAATTCAGGTCCAAATCACCCCAGGGTTTGGGATGGTTTGGATTGGGATAGTATTTGTGTTCATCTCTCTCTTTCTCTCTCTTGCTAAATAACTAAATAGCACCACCTAGTTCATAGTAACTATTTTTCCCTTATTCATAAGCCACTAACCAGGTCCGGACTTAAGCCGCTGGTCGGTAAAACCCGTGACCCAGTACACCCTTTCCCTAAAATGTAAAAAAGTCATGATACTGAAAATCTATTGGGCCAGACTCTGTTCTCATTGTCAATCTGGAGTAAGTCTACTGACGTCCATGGCGTTAGTCCAGATTTACACTGACGTAACTGAGATCAGGACTGCATATTAACTGAAGTGTACTGAAAAAGCCTTACCATGAACTCCAGGATGTAAAGGCCAAGAAACATAGCTTGTGTTGTAAAAATAATAATGTTTTCTACTTCTTTAGTGTCTCTCAGCTACACAGGTCAGTAGAGATGCTGCCTGATTGACCTCTGAGACAGGTACATTCTCTTACTTTCCATTCCCTGGCAATGTGTGGATTTGCACCAGCTGAGGATCTGGCCCCGAGACTGTCTCCTCCAGTGTGTGAAATGCAAGGGAGAATGAGAAGAGTACAGCCTCCAATTATCAGGAATCCTCAGAGATGTCTAGCTCATCAAGCAGTGATGGAGAAATCTGTTCCTGACCATGAGAGAGGTATTGCAACAGATCAGAAATGGGCACATGGGATCAAACCCCGAACAGCATGAAACCTGGGCAGGGCAGCTTGTGCCACTCTGTGACAGAGGGCAGGGCTCACTTTGGTAGCACTGTATAGCTCCTCTGACAGAGACAGTGTGGGTCAGTGTGAGTCAGCATAGGCGCTGACTCCATGAGTGCTCCGGGGCTCAAGCATCCACCAAAAAGAAAAAAAAAAATAGACGATGCTCAGGACCAGCAGGGCCGGTTTAATCTTTTGTGGGCCCTGGTGCCCAGACCATAGCTCCAGCCCCCATTCTGCCTGCTGCTCTGCCCCAAGGCCCTGCCCCCTGCTTGGCCTCTTCCCCTCAAGGCCCTGTCTACTGCTCTCATGAACGGGAGGGGGCAGAAAGGAGCAACCACCGGCGAAAACAAAAGTCAGTGCCTGTGGGCTGGGGCTCTAGTCTGGGCTCTATTCCTGGCTCTTCTGCTGACCAGGAGGAAGGTATTGTGCTTCTGTTTCACACTCTGTCTTGACTTTTTAGGTTCTAATCTCTTCAGGAGCGGGACTGTCTCTTACTATGTGTCTGTACAGTGCCTGATTACACACCCAAAAGGTACATGAAAAGAACATCATTAAGGGTGCAAAGTCAAGCACTCACAAGTCAGGAAATGCCTGAATTCAGGCTACCCAAGTGATGTTAGTTCAACGCCCTTATAATTATGCCTCCTGTCACAACATCCATGTCCTCTGCCTTCAGGAAACCCAAGTTAATTCCCATGTTGCCCATGGTTCATAATCTTTGGTTTTGACATAATCAATTACAGTTTGCATGAAAAATATGGCCGAGCCACTTACATAAGATGCAGTTTAGCTGCTGCGGAGAGTCTACCATCCACATCTGACAACTCTGACCTCGTAAGGATCAATCAGCTTAAAGTGGCTAATGTCTACAAGCCGCCTCATCTGTTATGGCCTGCTCCTGCTTTACCATCACTTCAGCATCCTACCATCTATGCCAGAGACTTCAATAGCCACGCCCCACTTGGGGCTACAGGGAATCTGATCAAAGTGGGCTAAACTTTGCAACGGGGCCTCCCTTGGTTAACTACGCCTTCTTCCTGACCCTAATCAACCGGCAACTTTTCACTCTGCCCACTGAAACCAAGGCTACTCCTCTGACCTCAGCTGGGTCACTTCTGCGGGAGATTTCCCCCTACAAGCCACCTGCAGGGGCCTTGGAAATTTTCCTCATATCCAGTGTCACCCTATTCTCATCCAAATAGGGGTTACAGTATCCATAGTGACCACTAGTCCAAGACTACATTGGAACTACAGAAATGCGGACTGGGACAATTATGGTAAGCTCATAGCCCAATATACTCATAGCCCATAGTCTATATCCAGCGTAACATCTCAAGAGGTCAAGCATATTCTAGGTTTACCAAAGCAATTTCTAAGGCTGTGTGCAAGTCCATCCCATGTGACTGCCAAAAAATCGATATGCCATATCTGGATGAAGAATGTGCAGTCCTTAAACAGTATAAAAATCCATTGATCCAGAAATCCATTGATCCTCAAGAAATCAATTCTGAAGCACTTAGAGGAGAGGAAAGTGATCAGGAACAGTCAGCATGGATTCACCAAGGGCATGTCATGCCTGACTAATCTAATTGCCTTCTATGACGAGATAACTGGCTCTGTGGATGAGGGGAAAGCAGTGGATGGAGTTCCTTGACTTTAGCAAAGCTTTTGATACGGTCTCCCACAGTATTCTTGCCAGCAAGTTAAAGAAGTATGGGCTGGATGAATGGACTATAAGGTGGATAGAAAGCTGGTTAGATTGTCGGGCTCAACGGGTACTGATCAATGGCTCCATATCTAGTTGGCAGCCGGTATCAAGTGGAGTGCTCCAAGGGTCGGTCCTGGGGCCAGTTTTGTTCAATATCTTCATTAATGATCTGGAGGATGGTGTGGATTGCACCCTCAGCAAGTTTGCAGATGACACTAACCTGGGAGGAGAGGTAGATACACTGGAGGGTAGGAATAGGATACAGAGGGTCCTAGACAAATGGGAGGATAGGGCCAAAAGAAATCTGATGAGGTTCAACAAGGACAAGTGCAGAGTCCTGCACTTAGGAAGGAAGAATCCCATGCACTGCTACAGACTAGGGACCGAATGGCTCGGCAGCAGTTCTGCAGAAAAGGACCCAGGGGTTACAGTGGACGAGAAGCTGGATATGAGTCAACAGTGTGCCCTTGTTGCCAAGAAGGCCAATGCCATTTTGGGCTGTATAAGTAGGGGCATTGCCAGCAGATCGAGGGACGTGATCATTCCCCTCTATTCGACATTGGTGAGGCCTCATCTGGAGTACTGTGTCCAGTTTTGGGCCCCACACTACAAGAAGGATGTGAAAAAATTGGAAAACGTCCAGCGGAGGGCAACAAAAGTGATTAGGGGACTGGAACACATGACTTATGAGGAGAGGCTGAGGGAACTGGGATTGTTTAGTCTGCAGAAGAGAAGAATGAGGGGGGATTTGACAGCTGCTTTCAATTACCTGAAAGGGGATTCCAAAGAGGATGGATCTAGACTGTTCTCAGTGGTAGCAGATGACAGAATGAGGAGTAAAGGACTCAAGTTGCAGTGGGGGAGGTTCAGGTTGCATGTTAGGAAACCTTTCTCACTAGGAGGGTGGTGAAACACTGGAATGTGTTACCTAGGGAGGTGGTGGAATCTCCTTCCTTTGAAGTTTTTAAGGTCAGGCTTGACAAAGCCCTGGCTGGGATGATTTAGTTGGGGATTGGTCCTGCTTTGAGCAGGGGGTTGGACTAGATGACCTCCTAAGGTCCCTTCCAACCCTGATATTCTATGATTCTATGAGTCTATGAAATAACCAACCATCTCCTAGAGAGCCTGAAAAGCATGATAGGAAAAAGCAACCTTAGAAATGGACATGTGAAACCCACCACATACACAGCAACAGAAGGCCTCTCCAAACAATGTCTCCACACACCTGACCAACACTGCTAAAGCAGACAAACAAAAAATTATCCATGTATCAATCAAAAAAGAGAGGCATCAAAAATACAAGCAATCTCCACAGCTCACCCAAGATGAAAACTTCCAACCATTAGCCTAGAGAAGAATTAGAAAATACACCGAACTCAGTGAAAACAGGAAAAGGCTGTGGCTTTGACATTGTATCACCAGAAGTACTACAACATCATAGGAAAAAAAGCCAACACTGGTTGTCCATCTTCATGACTCACATCACACCAGAGAACAGGCTACCCAAGATTTGGTGGAATGCTAAGGTGATAGCTTTATCAGAGCCAGGTAAATCATAGAATCATAGAATATCAGGGTTGGAAGGGACCTCAGGAGGTCATCTAGTCCAACCCCCTGCTCAAAGCAGGACCAATCCCCAACTAAATCAACCCAGCCAGGGCTTTGTCAAGCCTGACCTTAAAAACTTCTAGGGAAGGAGATTCCACCACCTCCCTAGGTAACGCATTCCAGTGTTTCACCACCCTCCTAGTGAAAAAGTTTTTCCTAATATCCAACCTAAATCTCCCCCACTGCAACTTGAGACCATTACTCCTTGTTCTGTCATCTGCTACCACTGAGAACAGTCTGGATCCATCCTCTTTGGAACCCCCTTTCAGATAGTTGAAAGCAGCTATCAAATCCCGCCTCATTCTTCTCTTCTGAAGACCAAACAGCCCCAGTTCCCTCAGCCTCTCCTCATAAGTCATGTGTTCCAGTCCCCTAATCATTTTTGTTGCCCTCCGCTGGACTCTTTCCAATTTTTCCACATCCTTCTTGTAGTGTGGAGCCCAAAACTGGACACAGTACTCCAGATGAGGCCTCACCAATGTTGAATAGAGGGGAACGATCACGTCCCTTGATCTGCTGGCAATGCCCCTACTTATACATCCCAAAATGCCATTGGCCTTCTTGGCAACAAGGGCACACTGTTGACTCATATCCAACTTCTCGTCCACTGTCACCCCTAGGTCCTTTTCTGCAGAACTGCAGCCGAGCCATTCGGTCCCTAGTCTGTAGCGGTGCATGGGATTCTTCCGTTCTAAGTGCAGGACTCTGCACTTGTTCTTGTTGAACCTCATCAGATTTCTTTTGGCCCAATCCTCCAATTTGTCTAGGTCCCTCTGTATCCTATCCCTACCCTCCAGCGTATCTACCACTCCTCCCAGTTTAGTGTCATCCGCAAACTTGCTGAGGGTGCAATCCACACCATCCTCCAGATCATTTATGACCTGCCTTTGTGCCTTTAGCAGCCAGCCATCGCCCACTATCACTCCTGAGTTGAAGCTACAAACTCCTGGAGCAGATGATCCTATGACACCCATGACAGAACAACTTTTGAGTGATAATCAGGCAGGTTTCCCACCAAACTGAAACACATGTGACCAAGTGTTAGACCAGTGATAGACTCAGAATGGATTTCAAGAGAAGAAGAAAATGGGAGTTGTCTTTTTTGACCTTACAGTAGCCTGACACCATCTGGCTGTTTGGTCTGCAATACAGGAGGTCAAGAGTTCTTCCTAGATGGGTTGTCATGGCAACTGAGCTGATGCTTTGAGGTAAACATTTTCAGGGGGCTCTGGGCCACAAAACCAGCACCTGCATATTCCAGAAGAACAGATTCCCACAAGGTGTGGTGCCATCACCAGCTTTATTTAATATATTCACCAGTGATCTACTGAACACCATCTCCAGGGGGTTCATGTACGTTGATGATATCTGCTTGGCCTCATGGGAATGTGACTTCCAAACGATTGAAGAGACCCTGAACCGTCATATAGCTGCCATAGGTGACTATTGCAAGAAATGGAAATGGAAATCAAGTATCTCAGAGACTGTATCAACATGCTTCCACTTAACATCTTTAACACTTTAACATCTTTTTGGAATGGTTAGGAGCTGGTCCATGATTCAAAGCCAGTGTGGGCCCTCCTAGATTGCACACGCACATCCAAATATCATTGCACTAAAGTAGCTCAAAAGATCTAGAGCCACAACTGGCTCCTGCACATTCTGGTAGGGTCCACCTGGGGAGGCTAACCATAAACACTGTGTAGTTTGGGGCTCGCTTTCTACTACTCATCTGGTGAATACTGTGCACCTGTTTGGTTAAACTCTGCCCACACTGGACAACTAGACACACAGCTCACTCATACTATGAGATTTATCACGAGCACACTGAAGCCAACAAAACTTGCCTGATTCCCAGTCCTAGCCAATATTCTTCCACTTAACATCTGGTGTCAGAATGCAGTCAACAAATTGATCACCAACGTACAGCAAATATCACAATGCCACAGTTCAGGGATATGTGGGATGTACGTCACCACTGACTGCATAGCAGAAATCCTACCTGGACAGTGCTGCACACTCTCCGTCCAGTTGATAACATCATCAGCTCACTGTGGTGAACAGAAAGGGGGAGAGCCTCTGCCACTACCAGGAACTCCCACTTCATCACCAGGCTGGATGAACAGCTACCAGGACTTGGGTTCCCATGCTGCCTCTGGAGCCATCTTCACAGGTTCAGGTGTGACGTGGTTTGCAGCACCAAGACCAGTCATTCCTGGAGCACCTGGGACAGCCCACTGTGCAGCTATGCTGCTGGGGAGAATGCTGCACACAGGCTGGACTAAGGCTGCTGTTTTCACACTGGGCTCACTGAGGTCTTCTCAAACGGAACACTGCTGATTCAGAGGCAAAACAAGGCATTTTCCCTCTGGCCTCCTTCTCAGAAACAGCTGAACGCTTTTAGTTGAAACTTACTAAATAAATAAATCAGGAGGTGACAAAAACCCAGCACAGAAAATTTCAGCCCAATCAGTAAAAGTTTGACAGTTATAAGCAAGTGAAAATATAATGAGAAGTGTTAGTCCACCTGAGCTCGAAGCATTGCTCTGTCTGTAATAATAACGATAGACCTGGCACCATGGGGCTGCATGATTGCTGGGTCTCAGTGACTCCTGATCAAATCTGTTCAGCCTATCAGTAAAAAAGCAAATTTTCAATGCCACACACAGAGCCTGGAATCCATAAGCCAAGCTGGGTTCTCTATCTTGGGCATCACCAGCAACTAAAGGCCTAATTCTGCAACTCCACTTAGTGGTGTCACAGTGGCATAAAAATCACTGAGAGCCAGAATCAGGAGTGGAGAAGGGCTCTAGCTCATACTCGGTAAATCATGTCGATTCCATGGGGCCGGCAGGACTATCAGAGAGTGGCCTCCTTGCAGGCACTTCTTCATGGCTTCAGGTCAGCCCTGCAAGCAGCCCCTTGCCTCAGTTTCCTCTCTTGGTTCCTGAATAAACTCAGAAAAGAGGCTTTTACAAGTCCAATCACAACAGCCCTCCTTAGGGTCTCCTTCATTAACCTTCAAAATGAAACACAAAGGTCTTCACTCCCAACCTTAAACTGGGCTCAGCCCCTAACTCCCCTGGCATCTCAGGGTCTTCCCTGCTTTAGCAGACCACTCACTGGGCCAATTCCCCTGGGCTCAGGATCTTCACTGCAGGAGCCTTTCACATTGTCTAGCTCCCATTCCCCTTCTCCCTTCCTGAAGCTCCCTGCTGCTCTGACAGGGAATCACTGGCTCCCTGCTCAGGTGTGCTACCTCAGTAATGAGATTTGGCCGGGCCCAGGCCTCTGCCCCATAAGGGTATGTCTACACAGCCCACATCAGCAAGTCTCAGCTGGGGAGAGACCCTTATCTTGAGGGGCATTTCAAAGGTTTGCTTGACTATATTTGGGGGCAGAAAAGACACCAGGACATACTGAGGAAGTAAAAGGACACCGATTTTACTTCATGAACAGGGGTCTCAGCCAGGCTTGGCTGAAAACGCTGGAGAGAACTTTGGGTGAAAGCAAACTTCAGACAGGAGATGAACCTGTTAGTGAAGCTTAGTCTCTAGAAAGCCTGTTCTGATTGTGTTTTATATGTAACCCATGTTTGCAATACTCTTACTCACTGTGACTCGAATCTCTGTTCTTTGATAATTAACGTAGTCGTGTTTTCCCTGGAAGTACAGCTCAGAGCTGTGGTGTTAAGCAAGGTGCTAGTCCTGAGCTGAATCTTACCACTGGTGTGCTCTGTTCTCTTGGGTACAGTCGCCCTGCTAATTCTGTGAGCAGTCAGTGGAGAAGGGGCTGGACACTGCAGGGAACGCTGGGAGAACTCAGGGGTCGGTGTGTGCCTGTCACTACCTTACAGAGAGAGCGAGGCCTGTGGGGGCCTGGAGGGCAGGGCTTGTGCTGCCAGAGGCGGGTGGTTTCAGGGTACTGAGCCCCCAGCAGGCCCAGACAAGACTGCTTCACACGAAGGGCAGGTGGTGGTCAGGTGCCTCACAACGCCGGGGGGGTGGGAGGGCCGGGGCGTCACAGTGTGGTTCCCTGGTGAAGCTGTTCTACTGTTGATAGATACTTAAAGAGTGATTGGAGCAGGGGGACTGGACCCAGAGGCTCCCAAGCCCAGGTGAGTGCTCTGACCACCAGGCTATCGAGTCTCTCTCGCTCGGAGGCAGCCAGGAGTAGCTCCCCTGAAGAGCCTCTTCCTCTGTTCTATGACAGATTTCAGAGTAGCAGCCGTGTTAGTCTGTATTCGCAAAAAGAAAAGGAGGACTTATCATAGAATCATAGAATATCAGGGTTGGAAGGGACCCCAGAAGGTCATCTAGTCCAACCCCCTGCTCGAAGCAGGACCAATTCCCAGTTAAATCATCCCAGCCAGGGCTTTGTCAAGCCTGACCTTAAAAACCTCTAAGGAAGGAGATTCTACCACCTCCCTAGGTAACGCATTCCAGTGTTTCACCACCCTCTTAGTGAAAAAGTTTTTCCTAATATCCAATCTAAACCTCCCCCACTGCAACTTGAGACCATTACTCCTCGTTCTGTCATCTGCTACCATTGAGAACAGTCTAGAGCCATCCTCTTTGGAACCCCCTTTCAGGTAGTTGAAAGCAGCTATCAAATCCCTCCTCATTCTTCTCTTCTGCAGGCTAAACAATCCCAGCTCCCTCAGCCTCTCCTCATAACTCATGTGTTCCAGTCCCCTAATCATTTTTGTTGCCCTTCGCTGGACTCTCTCCAATTTATCCACATCCTTCTTGAAGTGTGGGGCCCAAAACTGGACACAGTACTCCAGATGAGGCCTCACCAATGTCGAATAGAGGGGAACGATCACGTCCCTCGATCTGCTCGCTATGCCCCTACTTATACATCCCAAAATGCCATTGGCCTTCTTGGCAACAAGGGCACACTGCTGACTTATATCCAGCTTCTCATCCACTGTCACCCCTAGGTACTTTTCCGCAGAACTGCTGCCTAGCCATTCGGTCCCTAGTCTGTAGCTGTGCATTGGGTTCTTCCGTCCTAAGTGCAGGACCCTGCACTTATCCTTATTAAACCTCATCAGATTTCTTTTGGCCCAATCCTCCAATTTGTCTAGGTCCTTCTGTATCCTATCCCTCCCCTCCAGCGTATCTACCACTCCTCCCAGTTTAGTATCATCCGCAAATTTGCTGAGAGTGCAATCCACACCATCCTCCAGATCATTTATGAAGATATTGAACAAATATCAGATGCATGCAGTGGATGAAGTGGGCTGTAACTCACGAAAGCTGATGCTCAAATACATTTGTTAGTCTCTAAGGTGCCACAAGTCCTCCTTTTCTTTTTCCTCTGTTCGATGCCCACTGACAGCTGTGGAACTGCTATGCCGTGTGACTGTCTTCACTGGGCAGATGCTACCTCCACCCATCTCTAGCTTCTTTTCACTGGCCGCAGAGGGGGTGTCTCTGTTCTCTCATTGGCTGGGTGCAGCTCGTAGGGCCAGTTTTCCCAAGCAGACGATTGTGATTACAAAGAGCATCCCTGACATGTTGTGAAACAGTATTTCTGGAGGGATGCAAGAGTGGTGTCTGTGACTTGGGGCAGACGGGGTGAGGGGTATGTGTGTGCAGAAGGGAACGGGGGTGGTATCTGTGCACTGGGGATGTGTGTGTGATTGGTTGTGCGCCCAGGGGGATGGGCATGGGGTAGGTATGTGAGCATTGGGAATGGTGAGCGTGGGGACAGCATATGTGCACAGGAGGATGGGATGTGTGTGTGTTTGCATGAGGGATGGGGGTGGGGTGGGATGTGTGCATAGGGGATATGGGCATGGTGATGGTCATGTGCGTGGGGTGATGAGTGTGGGTGGGGATGGTACATGTGAATTGGGGGATGGGCTGGAATGTGTGTATTGGAGGATGGTTTTGGGGACGGTATGCGTGCATTGGGGGTAGGGGTGAGGATGGTACATGCGCATTGCAGCATGGTTTGGGGGACGACATGTGTGCATCGGGGGATGGGGGTGGCATGTATGACAGCATGTGAGCATTAGTAGGAGGGTTCCATAAGGCCGCCAGGGACACATAAAAGTTGTAACTTCCCTCCCTCTGTGATGTGCTTGAGCACTATCCCTCTGGCTGTGTGCGACTCCTCTCCATTTCTCCCCTCATCCCCGGGGACCAGCCACCCATGTGAATAGCGCTTGGAGACAAGCCAACTGTGCAGAGGCTAAAACACGGGGTTGAGGGGATGACATTTCAGCCACCCAGAGAGTAGCTCTGGGTTCCCAGGACCCCATTCTTTCTGACCAGCACCCCAGGATGCAGGGGACCCGCCATGGGGAGGGCAGGCTCCAGGAGTTTGGGTGCAGGGAATTGCTGGCATTCTTGTGTTTTCAGTGGGGGACCTTCACCTCCCCCCAGAGCCAGTCATGTTTTGTGGAGCAGGGATGTGAATGAAATAGCCTGTGTGTTCCCACCATCATAGAGGGCAGCTGTCATGAGTACTATCCCTGTAACAACAGGCAGCTCCTACCCCGCGAGTTTACCCTCCCCATGGACCCGGGAAGGGCTATCACTCCCCTGCTATAGGAGAGGAACTGAGGCCCTGGAGAGATTAGGCATTTTACCCAAGGAACCCACAGAAAAGGCAGGATGTGAACCTACCATTCCTGACTCCAAAGCCTCTAGCTACACAGTCAGACAGCCTTTCTCCCTGCAGCTGGGCTGGTAAAGTGTCCTGATGGCTATGGGAGCCAGGCTCACGGCCTTGTGCCCACCAAGGAGAAGGCGGGTTTGGGGGCGCGCCTTCCCCCACAGGGCTGTGCTTGAGGCCTGAGTCAGTGAACTTCCCTCCGCCAAAACTCTGGGCTGCTAAAAAGGCCAAAGAAAATTGTTTCCCTTTCTCCCCGTGCAGCCCGTTCTGCCTTTCTTCTCCTCACTCTGTGTTTCTAATTCTTTTCCTCTTCAGTAATGAGGGGATTACAAGGAAAACTCCAGCAGGATGCCTTTGTACAGGAGACAATCTGAGTGGGGAAGGCAGTTCCCGTCTTTGTCCACCATTAGAGTTCTCCCCCTCCCCTGAACTGAAGGGACATTTAGAGCAATTACTTGTCCAGAAAGTAACTGTCAATCATTCTTAAAGGGGAAGGCCTCCAATTAATGACCTCGCCTTAATCCTTTGGACTCATTTCCAATCTGCAGGGCCCGGTGACATCTGCAAGACTAAATAAAGATTCTCTCGAGCCTTAGTGAGATGGTTCTGTGACAAATAAGGAGACTAGAGGGAACTTTGGCTGCCAAGCTGCAAGATTGGTGAGGTTGAGCCGCTTGTTTGCTTTCCAGGAGGGACCTCCCAAGTTAAATACTCCTGGAAAATCCAAGTGGGGCCCAGCAGGTAATTTTGTTTTCTTCTAATTCAGCAGGGAGAGGTGTGGGAGAGATGCTGAAAAAGAAATGTGGTCTCTGGAAAGAAGCGCAGGTCCTGCGGTGGTCACTGGGGGGAATAGAAGTGCTAACGTCATGCACAGGGGGTTGGGGAGGGAGGGGGCTGAGGGGCAAATGTGGTATAAAATGTGCTCTGGAAATCAGCAGAAAAGTAGCACTAAAAACTTGATGCTTGCCGGTGTGGCCCAGTTCTCCTCTCCCTCACACCAGAGTAACTCCATCATTGACTTCCACTGGCTCCCTCCTGCTTTATACCTAAGGATCAGAGGGCAGCATCTGGCCTACTCTCTCCCCCCTTCATTCACCTGCTAATAGAGACAGGTCATCCAAATAAGAAGCCAGGCCCCTGGATATTTTGGCTTCCTTGGCTCTCTTTCCCTCTTAAGAAATAGATTTGAAAAGCAAATGGGAACAAACAAGTATTCTGAGTTTCTCAACAAAGCTGGAAACAGCCTGTCAGTTGTATGTCTTTTATTTTTTTTCTTTTGTTACATTTTTCTTCTTTTTTCTTTTACATTTCCTCTTTTTTTTTCTTTCCTTTTGCTTTTTTTCTTTGCATTTCTGTTAAACTTCAGAAGTTTTGGGGTTTTTTTGGGGGGGGGGGTGGAGGGGAATCCCCAGGAATCCCAATCATTTGACTAACAAGTTGCAGAGAGACAATACAACTGTTTTATTCACTGGTTCTCTCTGATCTTTATCTCAGCATGAAAAAAATGCTCTTAACTGTTTCACAGTTTATTTATTTATTTTTTAAAAAGATGGGTAGCTGCTAACCCCACTCCCATGCAAAATTGTAGAGGAACAAAAGTGTGCTCAAGAATAAATCAAAACAGAGGAAAATCCCCAGGAGATTTTGTGTCTTTGCAGTTTCCTTCATTACAGTCTTAAAGATTAAGCACTTAAAACCAAAAATTGCTGCTGTGATCATGGCGTTCATAATGAAATATCAGGATCCACCAAAGACCGAGACGGGAAATCGAAATCAGCTCTTTTAGCTGAATGAATCCAATTAAGGTTCCTTAAAAATTCTAGAAGGGATTCTTGAAACACACACACCCTGAATTTATTTAGAGGTTTTCTTTTCTTTATTTGAATTGATTTGCTAACAGGAATGGGACCAGCAGATGGAATGTTTAGAAGGGGAGCTGGTTGCATTATGCATTGGGACACCAATCAGTGTTCTGCCTGAGCAAAGACCATAGGTGTAGTTTGACTTCTCCATTTGCGGGGGGGGCAGCTCCAGTCAAGCCAATGGGACTGTGCGTCAGGGGGCAAATTCTGCACCCGCCCAAGGCTTGCCATTTGCGGGGAGCATGGCAAAGACTGCAGGATCTGTGCCCTCTGCCATCTCTGGTCATTTACATAACCAATCAAGTTTCTGATGTTGTGGGGCCTTTTTGTTTCTGCTAGGTAGAGTGATCTTTCTAACCAGGGTGACACCAATGAAAATAAAAGGGTGAAAATGTGAGATAGGGCCTCAGGAGGGCATGAGAGCCAATAATGAGAGGAGGGGGTAGCACAGGGGGCTCTACAGGATCTCTGCACGTCAAAACAAAATCAGAGGTGGAAATGAAAACACTGGCCCAATTCTAACAGGAGGAAGGGCTGCACTGATCTGGGATTTAAAAACATAATGAGAAACGGGTTATTTCAAACAGAGGGTCAGATCCTGGTGGCTCCGCAGATAGATGGGTGTGTATAAGGACAGATCAACAAACAGAGAAATTGGATTTTTGTTCTTCCTTTTTAGACATTATTAAATGTTATTGTTTAATTTATTTATTATTTATTTTCTGATTTACTCCCCGCTTTATTCCCTTATGTATCATTCCGTCTTCTTGTTTTACTTCATTATTTATGTATCTGATTCTGTTATTTTTTTAATGCCTTGCTTGTTTTATTCCGGCTCCCACTCAGCGGGATTATCTAGTCTCATTCTTTCCATTGGTTATGTCTCACTGGCTTTCCTCTTTCCTTGTTGTGTGTGCAGCTAAAGCAGAGATGCTGGGATTGTAGGGGAAATTAGAGAGCCATGCATGACCAGCCCCCTACTCCATCCCCGCTATACTGTGGATCCCACTCACCGGTGGGTTTGCCCCAGCTGCCTGCCCATTGCCCCAGCTCGCATTGTTGTAGGCTCCTGCATCCCAGGCACTTTGGCTCTTTGTTAGTTGATTTTTTAAAATCCATATTTTTGCTCGTCCTAGAAGACAGGCGCGCACTAACCCCAGCCAGGAAGCGGACGACCCATTCCTGCTCCTGCAGCAGCCTGGTCCCTGGATTCAATAGCTGCAGCTCAGACCTCTAGAGGTTTGGGGATGGAGGTGACAGAACTGAGCGGCCAGGTGCTGGGGCGTTCCCAACTGAACAGGCCGCCTTGGGCTTGGTGTAAAGGGAACAGGGAAACTGTCACCCAGGCAACCAGCTCTTAGCCGCCCCCCACACACACACTCACACACTGCACAAACACATACACAACACAGCACACTGCACACAAACAGGTAAGTGGTCACTCAGGCAAGAAGCCCTCCCCTACACACAAACAAACACCACATGCATACATGCCACACAAATACCGCACCACTTAAACACACGCACTCACCCACAAACAAGCACATGGCCACTCAGGCAATGGACCCTACAAACACAGACACAGACAGAGACACACCCAGGCCCGCCACAGCCCTCCCCTGCAGACACACCCCTAGAGACATGCCCACACACCCCAGACATGCACAGTCCCCCCTGCCCCCAGATACGGACACACACACACCCCACAGACACACATGCACAAACACACAAAGAATTCTTTGCTACGGACCGATCTAGTGGAAGGGAGACTGAAGCCGAATCCAGACTCCAAGGCCAACACCCTCCCCCCATCGCTGTGCGGGTTCATGGGCACCAGTGAGCTTCACAAGGCACAGAGGTGGAGAGCATCTGTCCGCTGGGCTGTCGACTCCCTACTGGGCCATTCACACCCCCGAGACAAGGGGCCAACCCAGAGCCTGTTCTGGCAGGGGACCGAGTTCAGGGGCACTGGAACAATTAATACAGTGGGGGTGCTGAGAGCCACTCAACCAAACTGTAAACCCTGTATCTGATGGAAACCGCTTCAAGCCAGGAGATGCAGCAGCCCCCCCGCCCCCCCCAGCACCCCTCGTTCCAGCACCTATGGCCAAATTCACTTGTCCAGACCCTTTCCAGGAGGGCAGAGTGTCTCTAGGCTGCCCGGGGAAAGACCAGACCCAGTGGAGAGCTCTCCAAAGCAGAGGTGGATGTAGGGACAGGATGTGGACAGGGAGGTGTTCAGAAACATGGGATGATGGTAGGTCTGGCTCCTCCAGCCTGCTTTGCTGCCTGGGGCCCTGGAGCTCTGCCCTAGCCAGGGATGGACCCTGGTCACCTGGTCTGGGGAATGTTCCTGTTCTGGGAGCCTGGTGCTGCTGCATCCTTGGGCCAGAGGGGTGGGTGATGGCAATGGACTGCGGTTCTGATGCAGAATCCAGGGGGCCAGTGCGTTTCTCACCCTCCTTCTCTCTCTTCTTTCCTTGCAGATGAAAAGAGCTGTGCAAATGAGAAGAGGGTGAAAGAGAGACAGAGAGAGAGGACGGTGCCAGGAGCGGGGCTGGCAGCCTGCACCTCAGCCACTCACCCACCCATCTCACCCATCCTTCCACTCATTCCCAGCCACTGACCCCACAGTTACAGACCCACCTCACCCATCCCTTCACTCACCCCCAGCCACTGATCCCACAGTTACAGACCCACCTCACCCATCCTTCCACTCACCCTCAGCCACTGACCCCATAGTTACAGACCCTCCTCACCCATCCTTCCACTCACCCCCAGCCACTGACCCTACAGTTACAGACCCTCCTCACCCATCCTTCCACTCACCCCCAGCCACTGACCCTACAGTTACAGGCCCTCCTCACCCATCCTTCCACTCACCCCCAGCCACTGACCCCACAGTTACAGACCCGCCTCACCCATCCTTCCACTCACCCCAGCCACTGACCCCACAGTTACAGACCCTCCTCACCCATCCTTCCACTCACCCCCAGCCACTGACCCCACAGTTACAGACCCGCCTCACCCATCCTTCCACTCACCCCAGCCACTGACCCCACAGTTACAGACCCTCCTCACCCATCCTTCCACTCACCCCCAGCCACTGACCCCACAGTTACAGACCCTCCTCACCCATCCTTCCACTCACCCCCAGCCACTGACCCCACAGTTACAGACCCTCCTCACCCATCCTTCCACTCACCCCAGCCACTGACCCCACAGTTACAGACCCGCCTCACCCATCCTTCCACTCACCCCCAGCCACTGACCCCACAGTTACAGACCCGCCTCACCCATCCTTCCACTCACCCATCCCCAGACACCCCCATCTCCAGCCTCTCCCTGCCTCCCCACATACACTGCCAGCCCCCTGCTTCCCACCTGTCTGAATGCACCTGGCCTTGCAGGAGGGCCCCATGAACGTGCTGGAGGCAGGGGCCCTGCAGCAGCAGCAGGTGTTGCTGAAGGGCTGCGGAAGCGGCGCGGGGGGTGCAGGGCGCGTGCACAGCATCGACGTGATCCTGGGATTTAGCAGGGATCAGGACTCGCTCCTGGGCCCCCTGCAGGTGCCCGGCCTCGCGGCCAGCAAAAGCAGCGCGAGCAGCCTGGGGGAGGCCAGCAGAGCGGAGCAGCTGCCGGTTCCCTGCAGCGCCCAGCCCCTGGGCTCGCACCCGGAGGAGGCGGCTCTGTACGGTAAATAGGTTCGCAAGTCACATCCAGCCGCCGGCTGGGGGCACAACCGGGTCCAGGCGCTCCAGGCCGGAGCATCCTGCCAGGCAGCCGATTGCCCGGCGCAGCGCCCGCGCCGCCCCCCAGCTGGGAGCTTCCCTGCAGCGCCGGGCGCGGCGGCAGGTTCAGGGCCGGTAACAAGCGTCCTCGCTCCCCGGCACGGTGCCGCGCAGCCAGCCTGGCTTGTGCCGTCGGGGCTGGGCGAGGCAGGCCAATCCCAGCGGCAGCCGGGCGCCCCGGGGCGGGGAGCCCCCGGAAAAGGGCCGTGCCCGGGTGTTGGGGGGTCGCTAGGGGTCTGGCTGGGTGTGAGCGCGGAGCCCCGGGCGCCTCCCTCCCCGTGTCTAGATCCAACTTTTTGGAGACTTTTTCTCTCTTTCCCAAACGCGAAGAGCCCGGTTCCGTGGCGGCGCCTGGCCCGGGCCGGGGTTGTCCCCGCACCAGTATAACTGACAAGTTTCTGAAGCTTCGCCCCCTTGAAACTCCGGCTTTCCCCGGCGCGTTCCGGGGCTTTTTCTGCGCGCCCGGAGCCCGATCCCGGGGAGAGTCGCTCGCTGCCCTCCGAGTCCGCCCCCGGCGGTGCGGGCCCACGCCTGGCGGGGGGGTCTGTTTGCCGGCTTGGTTCGGGTCTGTGATCCGGACGGGGCTCGGCAGTAGCCGCCCCGGGCCAGCCCGGGGTCACTCCGCGGAATTTGGAGAAAGAAGCGGGGCCCGAGTCCGAGTTGTCCTTTCCCCCCGGCAGGGCAGAGGGACCGTGTGGGCTGCACAGCCCGGCTTGGCGGGGAGATGAGCCTGGGAGCCCCTTCAAGCGGCGCTGAGGGCTGGGGCTCGGGGCTGAGCGCTCGGCTCCCCGGAGAGCCGTCGGGCCGGTCCTGGCAAGAAGTCTGGGAGCGGTGCGGGACCCAGGGGCGCACGGGGCTCGCGGTGCCCGCGCCGGGCCCAGGCAGTCTCGTGAGTCGGGCACTGGACGCTTTCTTCCTTCCTCCCGGCAAGTCCCCTGCCGAGGTGTGGGCCTGGCCGGCCGCGGGGACGGGGTCCCTGGCCTGCATCGGGCTGCGCTGAGCGGCGCTGCTCGCTCCCAGGCTTAGCGCCGGGGCAGCCCCGGCTGCTGAAGGACAGGCCGGCCCGGGGCATCCTCCAGATCCGCGGGTCACCTGGGCAGCGGCTGAACAACGAGTGAACAGCAAAGAGCCAACACCCCGCTCCCGCCAAAGCCCCCCAGAGACACCGGCACGATGTGTAATCTGCTTGGACCATTGAGTGTGGATCCTAGTAGGAACAGATCAGACACGGAAAAGGGGCCCTAAAAACAGTGTTCAGGTTATCTGAAAGAAATTCATAAGAACATTTAACTAACTAAAAGATACCTTTGTATACGTGAGTGTGTGTACACACGTGTGTCTGTATGTGTCGGACTACATATGTGTGTGCATGTATGTGTGTAAATACGTGTATACTGTACCATAGATCAATCGATCATCTGTCTATCCATCCCCGTACACTCTGTCTATCCATCCCCGTACACTCTATCTATCTATCTATCTATCTATCTATCTATCTATCTATCTATCTATCTATCCCCGTACACTCTATCTATCTATCTATCTATCTATCTATCTATCTATCTATCTATCCATCCATCTCCATACTATCTATCTATCCCCGTACAATCTATCTATCTATCTATCTATCTATCTATCTATCTATCTATCTATCTATCTATCCCCGTACAATCTATCTATCTATCTATCTATCTATCTATCTATCCCCGTACAATCAATCTATCTATCCCCGTACAATCTATCTATCTATCTATCTATCTATCTATCTATCTATCTATCTATCTATCTATCTATCTATCTATCTATCTATCTATCCCCATACACTCTATCTATCTATCTATCTACACACAAACACAGGAAGAGAGATCTTTTATTTCTTTTATCTTATTTAGTTAGTTACTTAATTTAATTTCCTTTTTAATTCTTCAAACACACACGTATCTATATTATAGAGGTGTCTATACGTGTGTACATATATAAAGTACACACACATATGTACAGTGGGATCTTTTATTTAGTTATTTATTTAGTTTTAGTTACTTAATGTAATTTCCTTTGGATTTCTTTAGACTCACACATACGTGTGTATCTGTGTGTGCACGTGTGTATGTGAGGCACACCACACACTCCAGTACATCATTATCCCAGCGAGATCTGATCACATTTCCCTTTGAAGAAATATCCTGGGATTATGTATTTTCATTTTATTTAAATGTTTGTATTAGATCCCTACCGATAGAAAGGAGCTGGTAATCCTTATCAAATGCCACAGAAAGATTTCAGATACACTGGATAAAAAGCTTAAAGACAAAATGTTCCTAGGTTTGAAAACGCTTATAAACACTCAGGGGGAAAAAGGTCATTAGCCAGAAACAGGGGTTGGGGGCAGAGAGGTAAAGAAACCAGGTACTTTTGGGGGAAGCCATGTTGATGGGCCTGTTATTCCCTCTGCTGTTTTCTCTCTGTTCGTTTTGTAGTTAAAGGGAATAAATACCCTTCAGAACTGCCACATAGCAGAGCTGGGGGGCGAGAGCTAAAGGAGTCTCTAGTTTTTCTACCACTGGTTTCCGTAGTTTATCTGCATTTTTATGTCATAGAATTTCAAGTGCCATATTATCTCCAGCAAGTAAAGTTTGTCCAGATCTAATTAATATTTTAAAAGAGAAACACCACAAAGATGGTGAACTTTAAAAAAAAAATTTTGAGCAGGTTAAATCTCAGTTTATATTTGTGATTTTTTTCAGACACTCTATAGCAGATTTTTCTTTTTAAAAAATCTTACTTTAGCCTATTTCTATTGCATCTCTGAAATGTGGATTTTACTGGTCAGACAACTGCCTGTCTTTTTTCAAGACAACTGCAGGGATTAGCTATGAGAATTTCATTATTTTCTTAAGTAGCAGAGGGGTAGCCCTGTTAGTCTGTATCCACAAAAACAACAAGGAGTCCGGTGGCACCTTAAAGACTAACAGATTTATTTGGGCATAAGCTTTCGTGAGTAAAAAAACCACAGTGGTTTCTTATGCCCAAATAAATCTGTTAGTCTTTAAGGTGCCACCGGGCTCCTCATTATTTTCTTAGGTGATCTGTATTGAATGGACAAATATATTGTCAAAGACATTACAAGAGAATTTTTACGTTGCTAAGTCTGTTAGTAAAAGAAAGAAAAAAGAAAATGATTTAAACTGAAAGAATTAAAAATCCCATGCTGATTGTGATTTACAGCCATATTAAGTTAAGGTTTGAATTAATTTACATGGCAGGTGGTTTATTAATTTGAGCTTTCATATGAAACTTATTTTTAATTTTTGTTTTTCATATAATTTTTCTCCGTTCTTGACAGGACACTAAATTGTGGAAGCTTATTTTTAATACGCATATAATTAATAGCTTTCACAAAGAATGTCATAATCACCCGTGTAAAATAGATCGATCGATAGATTCCATCGATCTATCTGCATTATGTATATAATCTTCAGAACCTCATCTGGTGAAAAATCAGTGTGGTTCCATTGAAGTCTATCTGATTTACCCCAGATAAGAGTATACTTGACTCATTAACTGGAAAGGGTGTTCCCAAACCCAAAACCGTGTTACGAAAATCTGCACTCGATGAAATTCCACTGTTGTAATTCCAGCCCAGTGGAATGACACCACCATAGTTTATTCTGATAATAGACCAAAATAGTTATAATGTGCAAATTTCCTTCACGTAAGCAGGGTCATAGACAGTGAAAGAAAATGCCTTTGGTGTTAGTGATTAATCACAGACACACACTGAAGCTCCCTGGCTCCGTACTAGATTAAGCTAGATCCTGCAGTCATTGCACAGCCAAAGCTCCCACTGCAGTCAGGCAGGGGTCAGATCTATTCATCAGCCTGGCTTTTTGTCTCACTGATGTTTAAACAAAGAGTAAGTGTGAAAATATACCTGTGGGTGTATTCTCATTGGGGTCACTGCACTGTATCCATTAGGTTCTGACTCTGTATAGGGCGCAGAGGCACCATGGCAGATCCTCAGCTGGTGTAAATCAGCTTCAGTGGAGTCATGCTGATTTACACTAGCTGACGATCTGGCTCACTGCCTCTGTTTAATGCTGATGGGGTTGGGCTTTGAAATCAGAGGGAGCAGACCATCATTTAATAGGGAGTGGAGTGTATGCTCCTAATATTTGCATGTGACAAGTGGGGAGGGTTGCAAGCACTTTGGAGGCCAGGATTAGAGTTCAGAATGACTTGTCAAATTGGTCTGAAATCAGCAAGATGAAATTCAATAAAGATTAGTGCAAAGTACCGCACCCAGGAGGAGGAAGAGCAGAGACAGCTACAAACTGGTGAAGAACTGGCTCGGCATAGTACTGCTGAAAGGTATCTGGGGCTTAGAGTGGATCCCCAATTGAATACGAGTCAGCAATGGGATGCAACTGCAAGAAAGGCGAATATCATTCGGGGGTGTATTAACAGGGAAGACACTGGAGGTAATTGTCCTGCTCTACTCTGCACTCAGAGGACTGGGCACCACACTTTAAGAAAGATGGAACAAATTGCAGAGTCCAGAGGAGAGCAACAAACATGATAAAAGGTTTAGCAAACCTGAGCTATGAGAGAAAGTTAAAAAACTGGACATGTTTAGCCTTGAGAAAAGACGACTGGCTGGGGGGTGGGAGGAGGCGTTGTTATAGAGAGGGCGGGGACCAAGTGTTCCCCATGTCCACTGAAGGTAGGGCAAGAAGGGATGGGCCTAATCTGCAGCAAAGGAGATTTAGGTTAGATATTAGGAAAAACTTTCTAACTCTAAGGCTCAGTGAAGCTCTGGAACAGGCTCCCCAGGGGGGCTGTGGGATCCCTGTCATTGGAGGGTTTTAAGAACAGACTGGACAGACACCTGTCAGGGAGGGTCTCAGTTTAATTGGTCCTGTCTCAGTGCAGGGGGCTGGACTGGATGACCCTTCCAGCCCTGCTTTTCTGTGAGACAGTGAGACAGGCTCTTGCCTCTAGATCACCCAGGGTCTGAATCAGACCTCATTAAAGTCTCCTCCAGTTTAATGGAACTGGCTCAGGCCCTCATTTCCCATGGCAGCCTTGTTCAGCCATCCTCTCTCAGGCTGGGGAGCACTGCTGTTTGAAAGGACCACGTTCCATGGGGATGTCTTTATGGTTCTAGTTCGAGTATGTCCAGGTTCTCTTGCAAGGGACGTTGGCATTCGAGCAATCCTGCCCAGTTGCTGTGATGCTGCAGTGCTGGTCACAGCTCTGCCGGGAGGGTGCCTTGCCCCCTTGTGCATATGCAAACACAAATCCAACCCTGTTGAAGCTAATGGCAAAACTCCCATTGACTACAAGGGAATTAGGATTTTGCAGGTAATAAGTATCTGGCACCTCCTCGGAAGCTCCCGGAGCAGAGGTCACATGCTCTCGCTTGCCCTCTTCCTGCATGTGAACCATGTTACTTAGCTGCTTTTGTTGGACAATCTCAAAGTGCTTCACTGTGTGGAGTTTATTTTACAGATGGAGGAAACTGAGGCACTGAGAGGGGAAGAGATGTGTCCAAGGGCACACGGCCAGTCAGTGGCAGAGCCAGGACTGGAACCCAACATGCTCAAAGCCAAGCCAAGCCAAGCCCCTTGCTCTCTCCATAGAGAATGCTGCAAGTCCTATAGCCTACTCCTGTGGTTTGGGTATCATCACAATGGGCAGCTGTGGGACCCACTGATGTTGGAAGGGGAGGACTGTGACTTTGTACAGGGAATAAGCAGCAGGAGCAGGTCAACTCTTAAAGGAATGAACAACCTGTTTCCTTGGAGGAGAATCCATCAATCTGTCTGTTCGGGGGCCAGCTTCACAGTGCACTCTGGTTGCTTTGACCACTCTGGTGACACAAAGCGGCTGAAATGCCAGGTTCACTGGCCAGGTTTATGGCTGCTCTGTGGTGCTGGAGTGGCACAAAGCAGCTGGGAGGTACTGGTTTATCTGGCCTTCATTGCGGATGCCCCTCTCCTAGTGCTGTCTCAATGCCAAGAGTCCCTTGTGAGTGAGGGTTGGAGATGTTTTGGAAAGTCAGAGCTGCTTGGAACCTGAACGTTCCCCATGAGATCTTGGCAGCATTTCAGGGAGTGGAAGGGAATAGCTAGGGAAAGATGAATAAGGGTGAAGTGCTCAGAAAGCTGGAGCATGTTGTGCCATGAATCTCTACTGGGCTCACAAACAAAGCAGGAGGGATCTGGGAAGGTATCCAAGGAACAGGCAACAGTGGCCTGAAGTGTGCTGATGGGTCTGTGTCCAGTACTGAGCAACTGCACTAGCTGGATCTGAAGGAATGCTGCATTTGAGTTCCCTGTGGCGCTATTTGCACGGGCAGGAGGGTTAGCCCCTCTGTCCAGGTGGGTAATTGCTTCACTTCCCCCAGGCACTTTCATTTAGGGCTGGTCTGCATGCAGGTTTTGTACTGATGCAGTAATCCGAGCACAAAGCTTATTCTCAGCGATTCACAGTTCCTACCCAATATACAGTAGAACCTCAGAGATCTGAACACCTCGGGAATGGAGGATGTTCATAACTCAGAAACATTCAGAACTCTGAACAAAACGTTATGGTTGTTTTTAAAAGTTTACAACTGAACATTGACTTAATACAGCTTTGAAACTTTACTATGCAGAAGAAAAATGCTGCTTCCCCTTTATTTTGTTAGTAGTTTACGTTTAACACACTGTATTTGCTTTGTGTGTGTGTGTGTGTGTGTGTCTGCTGCTGCCTGATTGCACAATTCCGGTTCCAAATGGGGTGTGTGGTTGACTCGTCAGTTCGTAACTCTGAGGTTCTAGTGTATTTAAATCAGCACAAACACTCTGTGCAGGCTGATTCTTCCTCACTTACTGGCCTGAAACTGTTGTGCAGCGCCGCTATGCACTTTAAACAGCTGTCACCTTCCACCACAGAGGTGGCTGCCTTTCAGTGGCAGGTAAATTGATCCCTAGATACAGTTTTCACCTTAACAGTTGCTACTTAATAATAATTCTTAAGTTGCTCCCGCTGCAGCTGTAGTGTGACAGAGGGACCTGTCTGGGTCTCTCTAGTGAGCTGCAAGGCTGGTGTTCCCTGCCCAGCTCCGATCTAACCCCTAACTACTGTCCCTGCTGCAGAAGCCAACATGTTCCTAAATAAATGCGAGGGAGAGCTGAGTGAGCTGCGGAAGAACGTGGACAGCGAGGGCACCACGCCGGAGAACACAGAGGAGGAACAGCCCAAGAAGAAACATCGCAGGAACCGCACAACCTTCACCACCTACCAGCTGCATGAGCTGGAGAGGGCCTTTGAGAAATCCCACTACCCAGACGTCTACAGCCGGGAGGAGCTGGCCATGAAAGTCAATCTGCCGGAAGTCAGAGTGCAGGTGAGGGAGGGCCAGATGAGCCTGTTACTCCTGGGCACCAGGTTAACCAATGCTGTATGCAGGAGCCTTTCACCACTAGGTCACTGGTTCAGTCCAGCTCAGTTGAATATGTGTGGAAAATTTCATGAAAATGAGAAAATTTCAGTCGTGCCTGCAATTTTCTTGTTAAAAGTTTAATTTTATTTTTAAAAGTCAATTTTCAACACACACAAAAACTTTTATGCAAAAAAACTTCAACCAGTTCTGAAAATGATGCCTTAATGTTAAATGTCTCACAAAGCCCTTTTGCAGACTTAACAAACCATAGATACTAGAATGACTCTGGCCACCACTGAAATGCAGCCAGCTCTGGGGTGAAACGCAGAAGCAGCTATTTTGCACCACACAGCAACGCCACAGGGGAGCTTAGGACAGAAAGTGAAGAAGTGTATTAAATCCCATTGAAACTGCATTTAAGGAAGCAGGCTGGAATTTAGGCCAGGCATAGGGGACAACCCCCTTTGCAGGAGAAACCACAAGGGGTCTTTCAGGACCACATGTGGTCAGGAGTCAGGATCCTAGTTTCCAGGACATGGCTCATCTTTTTGAATGGGGTCTGAGCTGGGCCACAGTCGCACATTAAGTTGAGCCAGGGTTCATTGCCTCAGTCTCTGTCTCTAGGAGAGGCAGCATGCGTGGGAGAGGGAGAAGAGGAGAGACCTAGTGCACAGGCCTTCATCGCCCCCTGGGGCTTGACTCTCAGAGTGGCACTGGCCTTGCACCAGGCCTGAGGATGGCTATACGCACGGCCCGTCGGCTACAGCACTACCAAGCCACCAGTGGGTGGGAGGAGGGATTAGTGTGCAGGGGGAGGGGGACCAAAGAGAGAGGGGGATGTCCAGGGGATCCATAGCCATGAACTTCACAGCAGATCCTGCTGCTCCATAAACTCAAGCCTCTAACACCTGAGCTAAAGGAGAATCTCCATGAGCTCTTAGCAGTTCAGACCCTATGACCCACAGCTGAGCAGTTCCTGTTCTTTCTAATAAGAGGCAGTAGTGTGCGCACGCACACATTCACACACCAGCCTCAGTATCCCTGGTGCCTGGGGCCCGCCCCAGACCAATTCCATGTAAATGAAAGAGAAGGGCCGCATTTTATTTTCATCAGTAGATCTTTGTCATAACCAACATGGAAACAAGTGATTGGCTAGTAAAACACAGGGCAGAACAAGAGTTTCAGTCAATGTTTGTTCATTCCCCACAAACTCCAGCAATGGGTAAGGCGGGAATGAGGGGATCAACTAGCTCCTTATTAAGTTGGAAACCACCCTGAGTAATTAAACAAGAAAATCAATTAAAAGGTAATTAACTGCATGCTATACACGGTTATAATACATGTATATTCCATGGCACTTTCTAAAGGATTAACAGACATATTAATAAGCATGTTCATCCAATTAAGTTTAAACCTACCACCAATTGCCTCCATGCTGGGGGATAAGATATTTTGGTATTTGATACTGATACGATCGGCGTGATTTCTAATTAAAATGTACAGCGAAATTCGGTTGATTCACTCAAAAGACCAGCCAGCCCATGGCAGATCTGTGAGTGGTATAAGTTAGCAAGAGGATGGATCTAGACTGTTCTCAGTGGTAGCTGATGACAAAACAAGGAGTAATGGTCTCAAGTTGCAGTGGGGGAGGTTTAGGTTGGATATTAGGAAAAACTTTTTCACTAGGAGGGTGGTGAAACACTGGAATGCGTTACCTAGGGAGGTGGTGAAATCTCCTTCCTTAGATATTTTTAAGGTCAGGCTTGACAAAGCCCTGGCTGGGATGATTTAGTTGGGGATGGGTTCTGCTTTGAGCAGGGGGTTGGACTAGATGACCTCCTGAAGTCCCTTCCAACCCTGATATTCTATGATTCTATTTTTGATTCTTTGACCTGTTTTTCAAAGATACAAGGGTGGCGCATTTTTTGGGTGTGTTGTTCATTGATTTTGACAACTGATGTTCAGTTTTAATTAGATATGATGAGACTTCATAGTATGGGAGCACAAAAACACTGCATCATGTAAGACAGTATAATAGCATAGACACAGCATCTCTTCATCCGTTGCTTTCACTGGTGGCTGAGTCCTGGGGGCCCAGTTGCCAAGCAGGTGTAGCTAGAGATTGAGGGGGCTGATTCGCAGGTGGTGAGGATCATATGACCATAAGAACAACAGAACAGCCACACTGGATCAGACCAAAGGTCCATCCAGCCCAGTATCCTGTCTGCTGACAGTGGCCAATGCCAGGTGCCCCAGAAAAGGGAATCATCAGTTACCATTTACACTAGTTGAAGATCTGCCCCTGGAATCGTCACTGACTAGAAACAGGAAGTGGAGCAGGCTGGTCCAAGCTGACTGAAATGCAAACTGGAAGCATTTCTGGCAGCCCATTGGTTTTGATAAACCCAAAGTGTTACTAGCAGCATGGGGAAGGACATTTTAAACACATTGATCTCTGCTGTACCTGAACTGAAAGCACTAGGAATGAGTTAGGCCCATGAGTTTGAACTAGGGCAGCCAACTTGACAATTTTTTAAAAAACAGACACTCCAGCAGGAAAGCTGGCACCTCCCCTGCCCCGCCTCTTCCCCCTCACTCTCGCCCCTGCCCCACTTCTTTGGTCACGAGTGCTTAGGGTGACCAGATGTCCCGATTTTATAGGGACAGTCCTGATATTTGGGGCTTTTTCTTATATAGGCACCTATTACCCCCCATCCCGTCCTGATTTTTCACACTTGCTGTCTTGTCTCTCTAGGAGCGCCCAGCCTTTCATGGGGGAAAGAGATATGGGACGGTGGGGAGAGTCAGTGAAAGGCAATAGTGGGGAGGAGTTTCTAAGGGGTGACTTGATCCTGGTCTATAAGTCCTACACGGGGAGAAGAGTATCAGGGGGTAGCCGTGTTCGTCTGTGTCCACAAAAACAACAAGGAGTCCCGAAAGCTTATGCCCAAATAAATTTGTTAGTCATTAGGGTGCCACTGGACTCCTTGTTGTTTACGTGGGGAAAAGATCTTTGACAATAGGGGGCTTGTTAATCTGTCAGACAAAGGCAAATCATGATCCAGTGGCTGGAAGCTGAAGCGAGACAGACTCAGGCTAGAAAGAAGGTGCTAATTTTTAACAGGGAGCAACAGACCTAGGAATGTGGTGGAATCTCCATCACTCGGCGTCTTTAAATCAAGACTGGGCACTTCTTTCTTAAAGATCTGCTGTAGCTCAGTGACAAGATCTGGGCTTGATGCGGGAATCACTGGGTGAGTTTTTCTGACCTATGACATGCAGGAGGTCAGACTAGATGTTCACAATGATTCCTTCTGGCCTTCAAATCAATGACTGTGATCTAAACTAGAGGAGTTAACCTGAGACTCCCCTCTCCACACACACACACTCCCTGAGGAGGAATAACTGGCTCTGAGCAGCAGCTTTGGGGAAAAGAATCTTTTACTGAATGTCCAAATGGCCCTTTCACTGATTACCCCTATTTTTCCTCTCTAGTTCACATCATTCCTCACAGTGTTTTTTCCTTCTCTCTGCTACTTATTATTTAACTCCACAAAGTGCTTTGGGGGAAGGTTTTCAGGAAAGATGCTATACAGGATTGTGTGGCATTGTATTATCTAAATCATCCAAGAGTGACTTCCCAAACGAGGGGCCAGATCCTCCCTCAGGAGTTAAAAAATCAACAAGCCTTTGGCCTGCCTAATGATGTCAGGATTTTAAAGCCAGCAAATGTAACACAGTAATAATGTGTGGGTAGTCACAGAAACATCACTCAGAATTGACAGGTTCTGGTGCTGCTTGGATGCTAAGTATGGGAAAGAACTGGCTGGTGTGTATGTGTATGTTAGCTCTCCCTTCTACAGGTGGACTCAGAGCTGCTCAGCCGGGCGGCCTAGGCCATATATTGCAGGATTCTCCTTTAGCTCAGGTGGTAGAAAGGGGGATGTAGGGGCAGGAGACTCTGAGTTCTCTCCTCATTGCAGCCACAGAGTTCCAGGTGGCTGTTGTAGGCAGGGGTCCGACAGTCCTGGGCTGCAATGTGGAACGTTGGTGGAAGTTGGTGGGCTAGGACTGGGGCAGTTAGTCACGCTCCAGCCTCTCCTCTTGCAGGTGTGGTTTCAGAACAGACGCGCCAAGTGGAGGCGGCAAGAGAAAATGGAAGCCAGTTCGATGAAACTCCACGACACCCCCATTTTGTCCTTCAACAGGCCCCCAGTGACCGCCAACGTCGGGCCCATGAGCAACTCCTTGCCTCTGGACCCTTGGCTGACTTCCCCCATCTCCAGCGCTACCTCAGCCCACAGCATTCCAGGATTCATGGGGCCCACCCAGGCCCTGCAGCCCGCCTACGCCAGCCACTCCTTCCTCAACACTGCGCCTCCCATGGCTCAGCCCATGCAGCCCATGGCACCCACGCCGTACCAGTGCGCCACCCCCTTTGTGGACAAGTACCCTCTGGAAGACGTCGACCAGAGGAGCTCCAGCATCGCGTCCCTACGGATGAAAGCCAAGGAGCACATTCAGACCATTGATAAAACCTGGCAGCCTATTTGATTAATGATGCCCCCTCCTATCCTCCTGCAACTCTCCCGTCTCCTGCTCCCACCAGGCTGGCTACTCTGCATCCTGGGTTGCTCAGAATGGATCTTGGATGTTGGTGTTTCCCTAAGGGGACTGCCAGGCCTCCCCATGCAGCACCCTGTCTGGCTGCTACCAAACGTCCCAAGCCAGAGCTCAGCGCAGCGAGGCAGGGCAGGAATCCTCCCCACATACCGCTACATGTTAGAAGGGTCTCGGGGTTGAACTGATTGGCATCATGAGCAAGGAAGCAGACGTGGACACTAGTGAATGGGTGGCACAGCCAAGATCTTGCGTAAAGGAGACGAGTTTCCAAGAGCAACAACATGACTGTCCGAGCCAGCTCAGCTCCGTAGAACCAAAGGGACAGTTTGTGTTTCCTTTGTTTTGTTTTCAACCACAGAGAGCCAGATCCGCAGCTGGTGTCAATCACTGGCGCTACGGTGATTTGCACCAGCTGAGGGGCTGGTCCTGTCTCATCTTTCCCTAGGCACGCTTCCAGAATATCCCTTCAGGGTCAGCACATGGCAGAGGTGAGAGCAGGCAGAGGATCGAGCTCAAGGCAGGGGCAGCTCTCAGGCCTGTGTCATACACGTCAGACTAGATGATCGCAATGGTCCCTTCTAGCCTTAGCATCTATGAGATTCCATGCCTCCAGAGCCCCGTCTCTCACTCCTGGGAGTGGGTCAACATCCCCCTGTACCTGTGGCTGGCACAACCAATTGGCCAGGTCCTCTGCACTTACACCTGGACTCTCGCACAAACCTCTTGTCTGTTCAAACCCACTGTCCTCCAGCAGCCTGTAGCGACCTTCCCTGGACTTGAGGAATCATCTCAGGTTTCTCTTCCCTCAGCCCTTTGTCTTTATTGTTATTCATTTTTTATGCTGCAGATTTTAAAAAAACAAAATGAAATGATCTAGTTTCCTAGAGAACATTTTTGTTGGGTATTTTTTTTAGCTATGTCAGAGAGCGTTGCTGATTCTGCTGGTAAATGCAACTATATACATTTATGGTTGTATTCAGAGTAAACACGTACAAAAACTCAAACCCGCTCTGAAGTACGGGACCTGTTAGTTGGCTCTTGATGCCAGTAATATCGGAATAATACACCACTTGTGAGTGACAACGTAAGTAGTGTATTTCATCCCAAAAGATCTCTAGTGTTCCTTACAAACTGTGTTGTATGTAGGACTCGCTTGATCCACAAATGAAGTGCAGCTACTTCTGGTGTGGACCATGGTCTGACAGCAGCATTCCGGCAAGGGAGTGCATTAGGGAGGCAGAATGTGTCAGTCTGAGCTGGAGTTTGACCAGCACCATTGTTCTTCTAAGAAATGCCAGAGGGTTTCACGTGGGAACTCAGTTTTCTGACAGTTAGTTCCATGTCTGTGCTTTGAATCATAGAAATGATGAGGCAGAAAAGTCCATTTGGGCCTTGTCTGTTTTTTCCTGCAGGAAGTTTTGCAGTTGTCTTGTCCATTCATAGAAGTCCCAAGTGCTGAAGCTCCAGTCCACACCCTTGGGAGACAATCCTGCCGTCTCCAGCAGGCCACTTTCCCTGACATTCAGCTTGATTCTGAGCGAGGACGGCCCGTTTTTCTGGTTGCTTTCGCTCTCCTTAGCTGCATTCCCATTGCATCATGCCAAGGTGCTCCCAGACCCTCTGCTTCATGCTCCTTCCAAACAGCAGGGCCAAAAGAATGCTGCCAGGCTGTTTTCAGGAGGTGATCCTGGGTACTAATTATGTATCTTATGGCAGTCCATAGAGGCTGCAGCTGAGCTCCAGGCTCCATTGTGCTAGGCGCTGTACAGACACAGAACAAAGACATGGTCCTTGCCCTTATCCAAATAGAATCTGGACTTCACAGTACGTCTGCTCTGCAGCTGGGAGCGAGTCTCCCCGCCCGCCCGGGTAGACAGCCTGGCGCCAGGAGCTAGCATGCTGTATAGAGACTCCAGCTAGCCCCTTGAGCTAAGACTCAAGGCGTTGGGTGAGCTGCAGTGCCTGAGCGGCCGCCCCCACGCTGCTATTGTGAGCACGCTACCTTGAGCCTGGCTAGTGTGAGTCTGTCTACCCGGGTTGGGAATCTCGCTCCCCGCTGCAGTCTAACCATGTGTCCCCCGAGCCTGGTGGCTGTGGGACCCTGGCATGGCCACCCCAGAGAAGAGTGGAGGGGCTGCAGCTTGCTCCGGTTGCAGGTTGCTCCTGAGACAGCACATGCCCTGCGGGGGAGGAGCACCAGGGCCAGTACGCAGCATCCTACATGCCAGCTGCCTGCTGGGGTCTGGGCTTGTCACCCCAATGCTCTGGCTGCCGTCCTGCTGTGCTCAGCCATGGGGAAGGGAGCGGGAGGGCAGGGGGCCGAGCAGCCCACATGGTAGAGCTGGCCCGCCCTGCACGGCAAAAATCAAGGCCATTTACACTGTCTCAGGAGCTAGGGAGAAGGATGTTCCCTACCTGACCGGGCTGGGGGCGCACACAACCCACGAGCCCTGTCAGTGACGTGGAGCAGGGTCAAGGAGGCCCAAGGCCAGGGATGGGCTGGGACCGAGGAGGGGTTGCATCCTGTGTGCTGTCTCTCCGTGTCTCTGTTCCTCATGTATTTTCCCTCCCTCTGTCTCTCTTCCTCCTACTCTTCACTTCCCTCTCTCTGTCTGATCTCTTCCTCATTCACTTCTTCACAACTTCCCCTCACTCTTTTCCTCATGCTCTTTCATCTCCTCTTCTCGGATCCAAGCTTTCTTTCTTTCTTTCTTTCTTTCTTTCTTTCTTTCTTTCTTTCTTTTGCCTTCTCCTCATCTATTGTACGTCAGGTCTAATTCCATATTCCATGCATGGGTGACCTGACACAAGTTCCCAGTAAAGTCTCTCCCAGGCTCTGGGCCGGGAGCTGGTATTGTTGAGTTTTTAACAGTCGCTGTCAGTCTCTTGTGCTTGTCAAGGGGAATCTGCTCTCCAGTCACTCTGGGGCAGCGCAGGGGGCTCAGCCTGGGGCCCTGCCTCTCCTAATTGCTCTCAAGCAGTGACTACAAGGCCACATGTTGGGTACACAAAGCTTCAGTAATTATGCTCTCCACAATGTGTGAATTTCAAAGGGACCCAGATGGAGCTGCAGAGAAAACCAGGCAGCCTTCCCAGAGCGCCATACATGGGACCAGGGAGGAGGCTGGGTGATGGCCAGCCCGTAGTTTACAGATCATTTGGGATTTCCAAGGCCTCTAGGCCCTGCCACATGGCAGGTGAGCAGGGAGCAGGCTGGTAAGCAAGGTGGCAACAGCAGAGCAGATGGTGGGTGTGTGCGCGTGCGTGCAGAGGGGAGGTTAATAGCATTTAATGCAACCAGGCCAAGGGAGTCTGTATTCTCCAGCCGGCCACCCCCATCTTCCCCAACATAGACCCCTGCTATTCCCAGACACAGGGAACCCATCCTCCTGTCTCCCCGGAGCGTAGGTCTGGCCCCATTGCCGGGGGCAAGACCCGTGACAGCCTGTCAAAGGGTGTTGCCTTGACCCTACTGCCCCAAGCAGATGGAGTCACAGTGCCTCCTGGAGCTCCCACTGGGTGCTGCAGCTCCTCGCTGTCCCGGCGGCAGGAAGCAGGGTCCTTTTCAGAACACAGTTCCCTAGACCCAGCGCAGGGGAATCTACAAGGGGTGCCCCCCCCGATGGAATCAGGTCATGCCCCTTGCCTCACCCTTGCCCGCTCATGTTACAGTCATTTCCCTGAGCTGGCCCTGCTTCTCTGCGGGTGTTCAGTGCTGTAGCGCAGGGCCCACAAGCCCCAGTCAGCCACCGAGAGACAGTCTGGAGCCAGCTCCATCCCTCGGGGCAGAAGTGGCAGGCGTGTACGTCTGCCTGGCCCCGGGCTGTGCGGGGAGCAGATCCACAAGCCAGAGCCAGCATGGAATGGGCAAAACACTGTCAATCATTGCCAGCCGGTGGGGTTGGCCAGGAGTCACAATGCTTCGTGGCTATTTTCTGCCCCAACATTGTCCAATTTTTGGGTTTGTTTTTCCCTTTTGCGCTTTTTCCCCATCTCGCTCCTGGACACAGGAAGGGGAGAGGAGAAGGGATGAGAAGGGTTAGGGGAGGAGAAGGAAAAACAAAAATGAAAAAGAACCCTGTTAAAAACAAAAATCCCAGAGCCAGGACAGTTTGCCTTCAGGGCTGTAGGGGGCACCTGGCAGAGTGACCCCGGGCGGCCTATGCCTTGGCAAGGCTCTGGAGCAGGACCATAACAGGGAGATGCCTGGCAGCATCGATCCTGAGAAGAGGAGCTCAGGCGATGCCATGAGCCCTGGAGGAAGAGCGAATGCCATCCACTTACCCCGACACTGATTGGACATGACCAGGCCTGGGCTGCCAGTGCAGGGATCTAAGCCTCAGGGGCTTCCTAAGCCCAATCAGTGACCCCAAGGCTTGTAAGGGTCTCCCCAATCAGGGGCTGGGGAAACAAGCTCTGCTCAAGCAGGTCTGGCCTGTGGGGTCAGGGTTAGGCCTTAATGGCCCAGGGGAAAATGGGGCTGGCATGGGACTTGCCCCAGCTTCCCTTCCTCTTGTTCCTAGCCCGTTAGGAGCTCCTGATGCTGGACCACATCGTTAATAACAATTAAACCTTTAATGACCAATTAAATGAATAATGGACTCTCCCCTGGTGTCCTGGCCTGGCTAATGGGGCTGGGCTTAGATTAACAGGCCCCATCTAGAGGCGCACTTCCGAGCAGAGATAATGAAGCAACGGCCGTGGAACTAACGGGGTTTGATCTCAGGGAAGGGACACACTGAATGGGGGCTGATTTTTTCACATGACATAATTGGAGCGGCCGATCCTGGCTGGCGCCAAATCCGCCACCCTCTCAGGGGGGCCAGTGGAATCAGGGACCCCTCTGCCGGCTTGCTCTGCCTCAGACTTTCAGGTTCCAACAAAGGATGGCTGGCTGTGGAGAGGTGGAAGTGGGGAGAAGGTAATCACCCCACCCCCACCACCATCTCTCCCTGCTTTCCCCCCATCCAGCCAGCTCCTCCCTGCTTCCCCATTTAATTGTAGTTTAATTGGGTCAGGGTTCCCTTGACCAAAATCACCAGCTCAGACAAGCCAATTCATCACTCGCTCCCACAAAGGACTGTGGGAAGAGGATATGCAAATTCCCCCCTCCTTGATGAATCTCATTGGTGGGGGAGAGGCAGCGGTGGGTGTGCCAGACAATGGCAGATGGCTGCATGTTGGTGTCCTTAGGTGCAGCTCCATATGTGCCCCCCATCTGAATACCAATTATTTAAATTAGCTAATCTGTATTCAACCAGTACAAAAGCAAAATGGCATGTCGATTTAGTGCTGCTGAAAGGGGCTGCTCTGTTTGACCTTTGTTGGCAGGGAGGACCCCTGGAAGGCTCCACCCACAGGAACCACATTGGCCATCCCCAAAAAGGGGCGGGTCCAAAAGAGTGCTAGGCTCTCTCATCAAAAAAGTGGGGGTCAAAGTTTCAATGACAGGGACGTGGTGGGCGACACAGAGCAGAGACCCCTCCCCCCCCACAGCTCCCACTGCTCCAAGGAACTAGGTGGGAGTTCTCAGTGGAACTCTGCCCGCATATGGCACCTGAGATGTGGAGAATGGCCCCACAGCCTCAGTGTCCCCATTCCCAGGGCTGAATTGCCACCTGCTGGATTTATAAAGGGCTATCTTGGCCTGTGCCTGGATCAGACTCATGACAAGGTCTCTGGACTTGGTCAGACCGTGGATGGTGAGACCAAAACTAAACAGCAGAGGGTCAAAGCTCAGCCAAAACCTGCCACAGAAGGGACCGGGGCTCAGTCAGGGCACAGGGCGGAGGGTGCTCAGCAAAGCAAGTGGCTGTTCCGTATTTGCAAACTGCAGATAGTGATTTTCTTCATCTTAGAACTTGGCCAAATCTAAACAGATTTTCACAGAGGCCATGGTTGAAACTGGAAATTTCCAGTCCACGAGAAATGCCAACATTTGGACATCCTGTGGCGCAGGGGTGGCCGGCCTGAGCCTGAGAGGGAGCCAGAATTTGCCAATCGACATTGCCAAAGAGCCGCAGTAACACAGTCAGCAGCCCCCTCCATCCCCAGCATCTCCCGCCGGCGGCCCCACCAATCAGCACCTCCCCCTTCCTCCCTGCACATCCTGATCAGCTGCTTTCTGGGGGGGAAGGGGGAGGAGCGAGAGCATGGCAGGCTCAGGGGAGGCAGGGAAGGCGTGGAGTGGAGTTGGCGCCTGTCGCTCCAGCCCCGGAGTCGGGACCTAGACAAGGAGCCGCATAGTAACTTCTGACGAGCCGCATGGGGCTCCGGAGCCCCAGGTTGGCCACCTCTGCTACAGAGTCTCTAGCAAGGCTTCTGACCAGCTGCAAACCAACCGCACGGCACAGGTTCTGGAGGCGCTGCAGCTTTGTGCTCTGGAGACCGGCACGGGCTTCGGGCTCCAGCATGCTGCAGGAGGGGCCAGTGTCAGAGGAGGTTTGAATGGCACCAGCAACATGCCCCTGGTGGACGACCTGCCGCAGAAGGGACCGGGGCTCAGTCAGGGCACAGGGCGGAGGGTGCTCAGCAAAGCAAGTGGCTGTTCCGTATTTGCAAACTGCAGATAGTGATTTTCTTCATCTTAGAACTTGGCCAAATCTAAACAGATTTTCACAGAGGCCATAGTGACACCTCCCAGTCTCCAGGACTAACTCCCCTGCCCAGTGTCTGAGTCCTGGAAACCAACAAATGCCAGAAGTAGGATAACCTACCTGGCCACCCTTAATTCTGACCCCTTTGCAAGTGGGGTTCACAGCTATTTGTGAGCCAGCTGTGCGGCGTTGGGTAATGGGGTTCCTGGCCTCTGCTGCTGGCTCCGGGCAGGGTGTTGGCCCCCTGGTTACAGATAGTCTAGGCAAGCACACAGATTCAACGTACACGTTTTGAAAGGCTGTGTGGCAAAGCAGCCAAGATGTGGGTTCTGTTTCCAGTGCTGCCAGAAGTGACCTTAAATATCTTCTCTGTTGAATTGGGTGAATTTTAGCTGCGTGCCCCAGGGGAGCTTTCTGAGGCATTGGTACATAATGAGGGTTGTAAACTTCACAGAAATGCAATCACCAATCAGCAGCCTGGCTCCCAGTCCAATGCACCTTCCCCAAACACACAAAAATTAGGAAAAAAATCCTAAACATTTTCCCTTTGGTCAACGGTTTTCATGAAATATTTTAACTATTCATTCCATTTTGTTGGGAAAATTCAATTTTCTCTTATTATTTTTTTAAATCCTGCCCTCCCCCTTTTTTTCCACTGGAAAAAGGTGGAAGGACAGTAAAAAAGGTAGAAGTGGAGAAACCTTTTCCAGTGGGAAAAAGGGAAGGTGAGTGGGAAGAGAATGTAGGATTTCCCCCTCCCCCCATTTTCAAAATTAAAATTTTTGAAAAATTAAAAAAGATTTTTGACAAAATGTTTGTTTACGAATTGCTTTGAAAAATTAAAATTTTCCACCGGAGGAAATTTTTCCTTGAAAACACTTGTTCTCTTCACACATCCATTATTTTTTGAGAGAATAAAAAGAACCGGCTTTAGTATTCTGTGGGGGAATCATCTGTGTCTTTCTTCCCTGGCTGTGGGCAGGCCTGGGTGACTTGTCAGCATGTGTATTGTGCATGTGTGCTTACTGGAGCAGGGAAGTGGTTGTGGCTTCTAACTAATATTAGTACCTAGCTAATCTGACAGTATCTGAACACCTTGCAAGCCTTCATGTATTTATCCCCCCAACCTCTGGGGAGGTAGGGCAAGGCTCTTGTCCAGAGGGGGAACAGTGGCCCAGAGAAAGTACGGTTACCATTTCAAAAGTTCCAAAGTGACTTCGGAGCCTAAATTCCACTTTCAGATATGACTTAGGTGCCTAAATCCCATTGACTTTTGATGAGGTTTAGGCTCCTAAGGGCGGAGCACATTTTTAAAATTTTGGTTGAAATTTTTAAATTTTTGATTAAAAATTTTGAAACTATTTAGGAAAAAAACAAAACCAAAAAGCAGCAATGGTTTGTTCTGATGGGACCTCCCCACCCCTCCACCCCCACCCGCCCACTTTTTTCTCGGTGTTTTACTTTCTCCCGGTTGGGGAAAAAAAATAACTAAACCATTTCATGGAAAATTTTGACACCCCCCCCCGAAAATATTTCTTTCTCCTAAATTTTTGGTGCAACACGTCCACATTCCTGACCATTTTGACTATTAACATTAAACCCAACAGCAACTAGACACAAGATAGCTGGTGGGACAGCCCCCTCCCCAAGAATCAGGGACTTCCACTGAACAGCTGTAGCTGCTTGGGCCTGTGCAGGTTGAGAACACATTTTACAGTTCGACATGCCCCCTCCCTCGCGCCCCCCATTCATGTCTCAAAAGGACTGGCTTGTGACTCCCAAGGGAAAGGGAAAAGTGTTCAGCATGAATCAATGGGCCCTTGACATGAATTTACAGCTCTGTCAGTCCTGGCCTCTCTTTTACTAGGGCCACAGCCCTGAATAGTGCAGGGGCATTGGCTGCGGGGGAGCTCCCAGCTGCTCCTGTCCCAGCAGGGGTGCTGGTGAAACAGTTCCCAGTTACTCTTGTCTCTGTAGAGCTGAGGGCTAAGCCAGCCCATTAGCTGCTGGGGGTGTGGGGGGGCACTCTGCTGCTCTCAGCCCAGTCCTTCCTAGGAGGCGACAAGGTGCTGGTGTCGCGGTGCGGGCTCCAGGAAGGTAGTTCTGCAGGACAGCCAGGTGCTGGGCACAGCCGAAGCTCTGGCGTTCGCTCCAGGCTTTGAAAAGCAAACAGAAGCGATTCCATCCAGCCCCCAGAGCAGCTTCGTGTCTTGCCCCTCTAATCCACTCCCCTTGGGCACCCTGTAATCTGCTTATTTCTCTCTATTTCTCCTGCGCCTGAACTAACCTGATCGCAACAAATGTGGCACCTTGTGTGCAGCCTGATCTCTGGGACAAACACACCCACAAACACACTTGCCGGAGGCCGGTTGCATGCCATAATCCACTGGCTGCTGGGAAGAATGAGACCCTGCAGGGCCCTGTGGCCTCACAGGGATTTACAGGATGCCCTCAGACCATTGTAATGGCTGGGCAAGAATGCATGGATGCCCTGGGGTGGAGGCTGCATAGCACTATCTGGGCTGCAGACACTGGAGCTGGACAGTTTCTGTGTGCGGCCTGGCTGGCAGCATGCTGTGCTGGCAGGAGGGGAGACAGGCTGGGCACAGCGGGCAGTGCCGGGTGGAGTTGGGGCTGACTGGCAGCGTGCTGTGCTGGCAGGAGGAGAGACAGGCTGGCAGCCAGGAGCCCAATGGAATTCACCTTGCAGGGTAGGTGGAGCCTTAAGGGGCCCACGCTGCCCGGTGCTGCTTTGTCCCTGGGCTCTCCCTGCGGATTTGGTGCAGGCCCCGATTTTCGTGACTGTAACTTACTCAGATTCTACCCAGCTCCCCCTGCCCAGCTGCTGAGGACACTGCAGCCTCCTTAATGCTCTCTCCTAAATCCCTGTGTGTCTGGCAGTAGATTTACGGTCCTTAGCCAAAGTGACGGCTCTGACACAAGCCCCAGCCTGGGGCTGCCAGGGCATCCCAGGATACGGCAGGCCCCAGGCCCCTATTAAACCAGTCGTTCTGCATGGAGGTTTCTGCATGGTCCTGCTTTGAGCAGGGAGTTGGACTAGATGACCTCCTGAGGTCCCTTCCAACCCTGATATTCTATGAGGTTCTCCCTCATGCCAGTTCCAGCAGGCCACGTCGTGTGCGGAAAGCAGGGCCCTGGCCCAGCACGGCCATGATGAGCCATTGTGCAGATGGGCAGGCTGGGGATGGCTCTTACAGACACAGTGGTAGCTGGGGGTAGCAGCCCAGAGGGCAGCAACTCTCTATACACAGAATGAGTACAGGATGGGCCACCCACCCCTCCCAGCCCTTGCGGGGTGGGGCTCCTACCTCCTGGTGAATGGAGAGACCAGTCCTCACAGATCGGACAGTCCCAGGTCCCTCTACTGAGTCTGCCAATGGGAGGAGGGGACTCCCCATCACAAAGCGGGGTTTGTACGGGCTGAGTAGCTACCAGCTGAGCAAGGGGGAAATGAGCTGAAACTCAAGGGCAAGTGCTTTCTCTCCTACCCCCGACGCCCTCTAGCCATGCCCCCCATCAGTGCAGAAGGCCCATCTCTTCTTTTATGTTAAGGTCTACACTTATTGTCTCAGTACAACTCCCCAGCAGCTGCTGCGGTTTCCCCGCGATCCCATGCAGAGGGGCCAGCGTGGGGCTGGCTGGGAGGACCGTGGTGGGAAGAGGGAAACGGCTAAGTCCTGGGCCCGATGCAGCCCCTACTGGGTGAGGTGTGTGCTGCAGAAGACTGGACTAGGCGAGCCCAGTGGTCCCTTCTGCCTTGGGATCTGAGACTCTCGTTCCTGTCAATAGCTCTGTGTTATTTGGTGTTCAGTGATCCATTTACAGGCTGGCTCCCAGTCTCTGTTAATCATAGAATCATAGAATATCAGGGTTGGAAGGCACCTCAGGAGGTCATCTAGTCCAACCCCCTGCTCAAAGCAGGACCAATTCCCAGTTAAATCATCCCAGCCAGTGCTTTGTCAAGCCTGACCTTAAAAACTTCTAAGGAAGGAGATTCCACCATCTCCCTAGGTAACGCATTCCAGTGTTTCATAGAATCATAGAATATCAGGGTTGGAAGGGACCCCAGAAGGTCATCTAGTCCAACCCCCTGCTCGAAGCAGGACCAATTCCCAGTTAAATTATCCCAGCCAGGGCTTTGTCAAGCCTGACCTTAAAAACCTCTAAGGAAGGAGATTCTACCACCTCCCTAGGTAACGCATTCCAGTGTTTCACCACCCTCTTAGTGAAAAAGTTTTTCCTAATATCCAATCTGAACCTCCCCCACTGCAACTTGAGACCATTACTTCTCGTTCTGTCATCTGCTACCATTGAGAACAGTCTAGAGCCATCCTCTTTGGAACCCCCTTTCAGGTAGTTGAAAGCAGCTATCAAATCCCCCCTCATTCTTCTCTTCTGCAGGCTAAACAATCCCAGCTCCCTCAGCCTCTCCTCATAACTCATGTGTTCCAGACCCCTAATCATTTTTGTTGCCCTTCGCTGGACTCTCTCCAATTTATCCACATCCTTCTTGAAGTGTGGGGCCCAAAACTGGACACAGTACTCCAGATGAGGCCTCACCAATGTCGAATAGAGGGGAACGATCACGTCCCTCGATCTGCTCGCTATGCCCCTACTTATACATCCCAAAATGCCATTGGCCTTCTTGGCAACAAGGGCACACTGCTGACTCATATCCAGCTTCTCGTCCACTGTCACCCCTAGGTCCTTTTCCGCAGAACTGCTGCCTAGCCATTCGGTCCCTCGTCTGTAGCGGTGCATTGGGTTCTTCCGTCCTAAGTGCAGGACCCTGCACTTATCCTTATTGAACCTCATCAGATTTCTTTTGGCCCAATCCTCCAATTTGTCTAGGTCCTTCTGTATCCTATCCCTCCCCTCCAGCGTATCTACCACTCCTCCCAGTTTAGTATCATCTGCAAATTTGCTGAGAGTGCAATCCACACCATCCTCCAGATCATTTATGAAGATATTGAACAAAACCGGCCCCAGGACCGACCCTTGGGGCACTGCACTTGATACCGGCTGCCAACTAGACATGGAGCCATTGATCACTACCCGTTGAGCCCGACAATCTAGCCAGCTTTCTACCCACCTTATAGTGCATTCATCCAGCCCATACTTCCTTAACTTGCTGACAAGAATACTGTGGGAGACCGTGTCAAAAGCTTTGCTAAAGTCAAGAAACAATACATCCACTGCTTTCCCTTCATCCACAGAACCAGTAATCTCATCATAAAAGGCGATTAGATTAGTCAGGCATGACCTTCCCTTGGTGAATCCATGCTGGCTGTTCCTGATCACTTTCCTCTCATGCAAGTGCTTCAGGATTGATTCTTTGAGGACCTGCTCCATGATTTTTCCAGGGACTGAGGTGAGGCTGACTGGCCTGTAGTTCCCAGGATCCTCCTTCTTCCCTTTTTTCACCACCCTCCTAGTGAAATAGTGTTTCCTAATATCCAACCTAAACCTCCCCCACTGCAACTTGAGACCATTACTCCTTGTTCTGTCATCTGCTACCACTGAGAACAGTCTAGATCCACCCTCTTTGGAACCCCGCTTCAGGTAGTTGAAAGCAGCTATCAAATCCCCCCTCATCCTTCTCTTCTGCAGACTAAACAATCCCAGTTCCTTCAGCCTCTCCTCATAAGTCATGTGTTCCAGTCCCCTAATCATTTTTGTTGCCCTTCACTGGACGTTTTCCAATTTTTCCACATCCTTCTTGTACTGTGGGGCCCAAAACTGGACACTGTACTCCAGATGAGGCCTCACCAGTGATGAGCTGGAGCCAGTTGTTAAATTTAGGTTTCAGAGTAGCAGCCGTGTTAATCTGTATCCGCAAAAAGAAAAGGAGGACTTGTGGCACCTTAGAGACTAACAAATTTATTTGAGCATAAGCTTTTGTGAGCTACAGCTCACTTCATCAGATGCATGCAGTGGAAAATACAGTGGGGAGATTTATATACATAGAGAACATGAAACAGTGGGTGTTACCATACACACCGTAACCAGAGTGATCAGGTAAGGTGAGCTATTACCAGCAGGAGAGCGGGGGGTTGGGGGGGCAACCCTTTTGTAAGGATAATCAAGGTGGGCCATTTCCAGCAGTTTATGAGAACGTGTGAAGAACAGGTGTGTGGGGGGGGGAGGGAAATAAACATGGGGAAATAGTTTTACTTTGTGTAATGACACATCCACTCCCAGTCTTTATTCAAGCCTAAGTTAATTGTATCCAGTTTGCAAATTAATTCCAATTCAGCAGTCTCTCGTTGGAAACCCTTCTTGTTACTCTTAACATCTCTTGCTAGCTGCAACTCCAGGTGTGATTTGGCCTTCCTGATTTCACTCCTGCATGCCTGAGCAATATTTTTATACTCTTCCCTGGTCATTTGTCCAGTCTTCCACTTCTTGTAAGCTTCTTTTTTGTGTTCAAGATCAGCAAGGATTTCACTGTGAAGCCAAGCTGGTCACCTGCCATATTTTCTATTCTTTCTATACATCGGGATGGTTTGTCCCTGTAACTTCAATAAGGATTCTTTAAAATACAGCCAGCTTCCTGGACTCCCCTTCCAGGGGATCCTGCCCATCAATTCCCTGAGGGAGTCAAAGTCTGCTTTTCTGAAGGGTCTGTATTCTGCTGCTCTCCTTTCTTCCTCATGTCAGGATCCTGAACTTGACCATCTCCCAGATACCCTCAGAGCAGAGGGAAACTGTGAGTGTGGGCAGGAAGGAGGTCACAGCATGGAGGGACACCGGAGCACAAGTGTCGGCTATCCACACTTCCTTAGTGGACCCCAATTAAATCGACCCAGAGGTCCAAGTGACGATTCAACCTGTTGGGAACACTGGGGCATGGCCACTAGGTAACTCGAGGGGATGGAAGACCACAAGTGTCGATGAAGCCCCCTCGCACTAGGCCCCGGTGTCCTTGGCCCCCCCTCCTGCCTGGAGGCACTCACAGCAGCTCTGTGTGCTAGGCCCAAGTGTCCTTGGCCCCCCCGCCTGGAGGCACACACAGCAGTTATGCTGAGAATCTGCAACAGTATGTTGCAGAGTCAGACTGCCTGAAACTAAGCAAGGCCAAACAGGGGAGATATGGAAGAACAATGCTGAATAAAGCAGCTTTATGTATAGTTTAACAAATGATACAGAGAATCAGGGAACTAGCTGGGAACTGGATTGGCTGGCTATATGGATACTTGGAGCAGCTTGCTATTGGATAAGTATGCTGGGAAAAAGGATGTATAAAAGCCTGTGTAACTTCCTGCTCTGTTGTGCAGGATTTGAGATTTTATTCTCCCTGTACCTTTTTGAAGCTTCAAATAAACTTTTCTGCTTCTCCACCCCGTTGTGATTATTGGGTGTAGCACACCGGGTAACGAACCAACTCAAGCTGTTGTTCAGCCTCTCGGCACTGGGTGCCGGCAACAGCTTTTGGCGTCCCTGGGTGGGCTCGAGGCTGCAATTTAGCCTTGCCCGGACCCCTCCTGGAGGTCAAGGATTGCGGCGAGAACCGACGCCCAGCGCGCACCGGTGAGTTCATCGGGGGCCTCGGAGGAGACGCGATTTGATTGACCCCAGAGGGCACAACGGTGCAACGCACTCATATAGTGGAGAAGCTGTTGTGGACCACGGTGAAGAACCGGTCCCTTAGACGTGGGGGAGGAGCAGCTGCAGGCCACGGTGAAGAACCGGTCCCTTGGATAAGGTAGGATCCTTTAAAATCCGGATTATATGCTCTGTTGGAACCTGGGGACGCCCAGAGTTACCCTGTAGGTATGGGACAGGGACAGAGCTCAGAGGTTAGGGCACGGTGTACGCCCCTAGAGTGCATTCTAGCAAACTGGAAGGTATTTGGTGCGGATCCGATGACTAAGAGCCAATTAAAACGATTCTGTACAGTTGACTGGCCTCAATATCAACTAGAGGACCAGGAGTGGTGGCCACCAGGAGGGTCAATTAATTACAACACGATCCTTCAGTTACTCCTGTTCTGTCAGAGAACAAGGAAATGGAATGAACATATGTATGCGCATTTGTTTCTGACTTTATGTACTCGACCAGATATTTTACAGCGCTGTAATCTGACTCCAACTGGTTTGGTAGCAGCTAATGTTAGTCCCCAGACCCCCACCCCCACTGTAATGGCAGAGCCGGTGTCCCCTTCGGCCCCTACACCCACACCTTGTAAGTCCCCAATGGTTGGCCTATACCCCTTAATCACTGAAACTAAAGTCGCCCGGTCTGGATCAGACAGGCGTCCTGCCACAACTATGCAGGTTTATACTCATGTGCCCTTTAATCCTGTGGATTTGGCTGCTTTCAAAGCACAGGCAGGAGAGTTTTCCACCAACCCAAGCAGGTTTATATCAGTCTTTGAGGGGTGCCTCAGTAGTCACAAGCCGGACTGGGATGATTGTAACGTCCTCCTGCGAACCCTATTGTCTGAGGTTGAAAGACAACAGGTTGTGTCCAAGGCAAGGGAGGAGGCACAGAGACGGTACGACCGGGATCGTATTAATGTCCCTGACCCGGATGCACAAGTCCCCCGAGCAGACCCCAGGTGGAATCCAAATGATCATGGGGATATGACCCGCCTTACCTCCTATAAGGAGTTGCTTTTGCATGGACTCCGTCACTCGGCTGTCCGACATAATAATTGGGCAAAGCCATATGAAGTAATGCAGGATTTAAAAGAAAGCCCAGGGGCTTTTCTACAGCGTATTCGGGACACCATTCGACAGAACACTAATGCAGACCCCGATGATCAGGCAACTGAGTCAATTATTAAGGGAATTTTTACGAGCAGAGCAGCCCCTGATATTAAGAGAAAGTTACAGAAAAAGGAGGATTTAATGGGTATGACCATGGCACAAATTTTAGAGACTGCAAACCAAGCTTATAGTCTGAGAGAGACAGAGAAGGAGAGAAAGCAAGTGAGATTGATGGTAACAGCGGTACAGGCCGGCACTAAGAGAAGTGGCCGGGGAGGAAGGGGCCGTGGACGCGACCGTCCGGGCCTGCAGGAGAGACGACTGGGTCGTAACCAGTGTGCCCTGTGTCGACAGGAGGGACACTGGAAAAATGAGTGCCCAAAGAGGAAAGAAAAGGGGGGTGCCCCTATGATGGCGATGGTGGAGCAGGAATAGGGGTGTCAGGGGAGACGGACCACCCTACCCCCGGAACCCCGAGTAAAGATGCGGGTGGGAAGCTCAGAAATAGATTTTTTAGTGGACTCTGGAGCGGCCCGAACTGCCGTAAATCAGCCTCTTCAGTTGCCAGTAGCAGATTCCCTTACTGTGGTGGGAGCCACAGGCAGGGACACCAAGTGCCCAGTGTATGCCCCAGCGGAATGTGCTTTGGGAGACAGGACTATATCCCACAAGCTGGTATACCTCCCTGAGTGTCCAACACCTCTGCTGGGATGGGATCTACTTTGTCGCCTCGGTGCCACCCTGCATTTTACTGAGGACGAAATAACCCTTACCTTGCCCCCCGAGAATGCATGGATCATGACCCTTGCAGTTGAGCCCTCAGCCATGCAAGCCCCAGAATGGAGCCCGTGGGAAGACCAGGTGTACCCCCTCGTGTGGGCATCAGGGATTCCAGGAAAGGCCACCCACCAGACCCCTATTACTATTCAGCTCATACCAGGGAAAGGCCCAGTGCAAGTAAAACAGTATCCAATCAAGAGGGAAGCCAGAGAAGGTTTACAGGAAACTATAGATCGATTCCTAATGTATGGTATTCTCCGGGAATGTCAGTCAGCCTGGAACACTCCCATTCTACCCGTACAGAAGCCTGATGGCACGTATCGGCTGGTACAGGACCTAAGGGCAGTCAATGAACGGGTTAAGACTCTGCACCCTCTTGTCCCTAACCCGTACACCTTATTGGCTTCTATAGGGGGACAGTATACCCATTTTTCAGTCCTTGATCTGAAAGATGCTTTCTTTACCATCCCAGTTGCCACCCCATCACAGGAGATCTTCTCTTTCGAGTGGGAGGACCGAAAAAGGGTTAAAAAGCAACTTTGCTGGACAGTGTTGGCCCAGGGATTTAAAAACTCTCCCACCCTTTTTGGCCAGGCTCTGGCCAGGGACTTACAGGAGTGGGATAATGAGGAGGCTCTCCTTCTGCAGTATGTAGATGATTTGTTAATTGCCACTGTGGGCCAAAAACCCTGTCTTAAAGCCACCGTGAGCCTCCTGAATTTTATTGGACTTCGGGGATATCGTGTAGCACGGAGTAAGGCTCAAATTGCCCTCCCAGAGGTACGGTACCTCGGGTTTCACATACGGCAAGGGGAGCGTCAGCTTTCAAGCGAAAGAAAGGAAGCTATCTGTCAAGTTCCTACCCCAAGTAACCGTAAGCGGCTCAGGGCATTTCTGGGTATGGCAGGCTTTTGCAGGATATGGATCCCAGAATTTGGACTGTGGGCTAAACCCCTGTACGACTGTGTAAAAGGAGCAGATCATGACCCCTTCTATTGGACCCCAGAGGCTGACAGGGCATTTAAAATCCTGAAAAGAAAATTGATGGAAGCCCCGGCTCTGGGCCTGCCAGATCTCTCTAAGCCGTTTCAGTTGTATGTACATGAACGAAGGGGGGTGGCGCTAGGAGTGCTTACACAGCTGTTAGGAGCATGGAAGCGTCCTGTGGCTTATTTTTCTAAGCAATTGGATCAGGTTGCAAAGGGTTGGCCGGCATGTTTACGGGCGGTCGCAGCTACTGCCCTATTGCTTGAGGAAGCCGAGAAGCTAACATTGGGAGGGGTTATTCAAATCTATACTCCCCATATGGTCCGAGCCTTATTGGATGCAAAGGGAGGGCTTTGGCTCACCCAGGCTCGGATTGCTCGGTACCAGGCTAAGCTGTTAGAGAACTCTGAAGTCACCCTACAGCCTTGTCCCTCCCTTAACCCAGCCACCCTCTTGCCAGAAACAGAGGAACAGAAACATGACTGTTTAGAGATCATAGATGTCCAGTACTCCAGCCGTCCGGATTTAAAGGATGTACCCCTCCCAAATGCAGATTATGAGTGGTACACTGATGGTAGCAGTACTGTAATAGATGGGCAAAGGAGGGCGGGTTATGCTGTTGTGACCCTCCATGACACCGTGGAAGCTGAAGGTTTGCCTGCTGGGACCTCTGCCCAGCTTGCCGAACTAATAGCCCTGACCCGTGCACTTGAACTGTCAAAAGGAAAGCGGGTCAACATTTTTACTGATTCAAAGTATGCTTTTGGGGTGCTGCATGCTCATGCTGGCCTATGGAAGCAAAGGGGAATGCTGACAGCCCAAGGCTCCCCAGTCAAGTACGGGCCCCAAATCCTCCGGCTCCTAGAAGCTGTACAACTCCCCTCGGAAGTGGTGGTGGTACACTGTAAAGCCCATCAAAGGGAAGATCAAGATGTGGCCAAAGGTAACGCCCGGGCAAATAGAGAGGCTAAGTATGCTGCCACCCTGCCATCCCCTCAGACTGAGAACGCCCATATGCATGCCCTTATCCCATCAGTAGGGAAGCTTCCAACCCCTCAGTACTCTGGGGAGGAGAGACAGCTAACTGACAAACTTGGTCTCTGGGAAAAGGAGGGATGGCTCCATTCCCCAGAAGGGAAGGTCCTCTTACCAAAGGGCCTAATCCGGCCAGTGCTGCAGAAACTACATCAAACCACTCATGCTGGCAGGGAAGCACTTATCCAGCTAATGGGAAAATACTTTATCACTTCCGGACTCTGACCCCTGGCTGCCCAGGTACAAGCGGACTGCTTAGTCTGCCAAAAGAATAACCCCCGACCGGGACATCCTGTGCCACCAGCTGCCCTAGAACCCACTCCGGGCCCCGGACAAGTGTGGCAAATAGACTTTACTGAGTTTCCCCGGACCCAAGGGTTCAAATATCTCCTTGTCATAGTGGATCGGTTCAGCGGATGGCCAGAAGCCTTCCCATGCCGTAACTGCACTGCCAGGACAGTGGCCCTCAAGTTTGTTAAGGAGATCATTCCTCGCTTTGGACTCCCTCTGTGGATGGAATCTGGCAACGGGACACACTTCACGTCAAAAATCATTCAAAGCATCTCACATGCCTTACAGATCCCCTGGAACTCCATACGCCCTGGAGACCGCAAGCCAGTGGGGTAGTGGAGCGGACCAATCAGACCCTTAAACGGCATCTCTCAAAAGTGTGCCAAGAAGCCTCACTGCGATGGCCTGATGCTTTGCCCCTCGTCCTACTCCGTACCCGCGTTCTCCCAAAGGGTAGATTAGGGCTCAGTCCCTTTGAAATTATGTTTGGAAGGGCATGGCCCATGAATGGCACCCCGGTTCTGTCAGGGGAATGGGAGTTGGGTAATGTTTTTTTGTCACAGTATATGTGTTCCCTGTCTGCTGTTCTCTTGTCTCTTCACAGGTATACCAAGGATTCCCAGCCTCTCCCCTTGGACTCTCCTGTTCACTCCTTACAGCCCGGTGACTCTGTGCTTGTTCGCACCTGGAAAGACGAGCCTCTCCAGGAAAAGTGGAAAGGACCCTATACCATCCTGCTGATCTCCCATACAGCAGCAAAGATCGAGGGACACAAGAACTGGATCCATCACTCTCGTCTGAAGGCAGTACCTGCCCCCTCGTCAGCAGAACAGTGGACCGTCCAACCTGCTGACTCCTCATCTAGTGATAATCTCGGGCTAAAGCTACTGTTTAAAAGACACAAATAGCGGGCACCTTAATGCTAAAATGGGCCCACCCAGGTACTGGAGACCCTGGGTTGGGAAGACTCTGGTAATAATTAATTGGGTAACATTGTTATTCTTTGTATTGGTATTTCCAAATTGTGCATATCGGGAGCATAACTCCTTTGTTTTGCTTGCGCACCATGTTGCTACTTTAACAAACCAGACTGATTGCTGGGTGTGTGCTCCAACTCCACTGTCCCCCAAAACGGGAATGCCCCTTGACATGCTGCCCTTGACCCTAGCAGAATTAGCCACCACCAAAGAGCAGGAAAGAACGGACTCGCCGTTCTGGAACAAGACCTCTTTACAGCAAGCCACCTATCAGGACCAGGAGTATTCAGTTGCAGTACTCACTGAGGGAGTGTTATGTTTTACCCGAAACCAATCTGATCCCTATGGGCATCCTGTGGGAAAGAGCTCCTGTGTTATTACACAGTGGGCTGATGGGTATTGGATAAAGACCAACAGGGGAGGCCAACGGTGTGGGTGTAATGGTTCCTCCCCTTTTAGGGAAACACTTACAAATAATCTTACCACAAAAAAGGGGTTTGGAAATGTAACTTGCCGTCCAGTTAATATCTCCAATGTAGCAAGCCAATGGTGGGTTTGTAGTGGTCCCTATGGCGAGTGTAATTTGAACGGCACAATTAGAAATGCCCCCACTTGTACCCAATCAGGAGGATGGGATGCCCCCCTAGGGGCATATGAACTGTTTGTAAAAGCAGCCTTAAATATCCCAGGAATCCCCTTAAGAAACAGTCCTTATTGGGCCCTACAGGGTCACTATTTTGTATGTGGCCGAAAGGCTTACAAGATGCTGCCAGCCAACTGGACAGGTAGCTGTTATATAGCTCATGGAGTTCCTCATCTTTCCATAACTGCCACACTGCCCAAAGGAAAGATTAGAAATGCCCGAGACACCTCTGTTGAGTCACGAGAAAAGACCCTGCGGCGACTGACTAAGGCATTGGCGGGCAATATGAAGAATCCCCTCACAACCGAGAAGCTGGTAGGGTGCTCTGTACTGGGAATAGCGCCACTGTTTACCGGGCCAGCCATGGCATGCATAGGCCGCTATACTGTAAGGCTGCAGATGGTACTTGAGAAAGTGGCCTTAGAGTTAGAGGACTCGGTTAGTGATTTAGGGTCAGCAGTAAAAACATTAAATGAAGAGTACAGCAGCTCAGGACATTTTCCCTCCAAAACAGGCTGGCTTTGGACTATCTCTTGGCATCCCAAGGAGGGGTTTGTGTCCTTATCGGGCCCCGATGTTGTGTATATGTAAATGATAGCAGTTATGAGATCTATGAAAAGGTGGTACAGGCTGAGGCCCATGCCCGAGCCGGAGCACAGGTTGCCTATACTGCCCCAGAGAACGATTGGTTGCAAACCTTGTTTTCAGGCTGGGGTTTGTCGTCTTGGCTTGGTGGTTTATTTAGCCTGCTATTGAAATTTCTCTTTCCTGTACTGCTTGTATTACTGGTATTGTGCTGTGCGGTATCATGTGTCAGGAGCCCTTTTGCAAAAGTTAATAAGTCATTCTCTTCAGGGCTATCACAAAGTGCTTATGCATAGTCATATTGTAAAGAAATAAGTAGCCCAAGTGAGAAAACTCAGAGCCAAGGCTGTTGAGTGTTCTCAAAGAGGGGAGTTGTTGGGAACACTGGGGCATGGCCACTAGGTAACTCGAGGGGATGGAAGACCACGAGTGTCGATGAAGCCCCCTCGCACTAGGCCCCGGTGTCATTGCCCCACCCCCTCCTGCCTGGAGGCACTCACAGCAGCTCTGCGTGCTAGGCCCAAGTGTCCTTGGCCCCCCCGCCTGGAGGCACACACAGCAGTTATGCTGAGAATCTGCAACAGTATGTTGCAGAGTCAGACTGCCTGAAACTAAGCAAGGCCAAACAGGGGAGATATGGAAGAACAATGCTGAATAAAGCAGCTTTATGTATAGTTTAACAAATGATACAGAGAATCAGGGAACTAGCTGGGAACTGGATTGGCTGGCTATATGGATACTTGGAGCAGCTTGCTATTGGATAAGTATGCTGGGAAAAAGGATGTATAAAAGCCTGTGTAACTTCCTGCTCTGTGTGCAGGATTTGAGATTTTATTCTCCCTGTACCTTTTTGAAGCTTCAAATAAACTTTTCTGCTTCTCCACCCCGTTGTGATTATTGGGTGTAGCACACCGGGTAACGAACCAACTCAAGCTGTTGTTCAGCCTCTCGGCACTGGGTGCCGGCAACAAACCCTTCAAGTCAAACTCTTTTGACTTGCCTACAGCCATGTTGCCGGTACAGAACAAGGGCTGGTCAGGAACGTGGACTTTTGCAGTCTATGATGATTATCCCATCCCCATGCTGTTGGGGGAAGACTTGGCCAATCATGTGAAGCTAGCCAAGAGGGTGGGAATGGTCACCCGCAGCCAGGCTAAGCAAGCTGTCACACCTAGCTCTATTCCGGAGACTTCTACCAGGACCCGGTCAGAGGTGATGGAACCGGACCCCATGCCAACGTCTGCAACAGCACTAGTGGATCCAGTCCCAGAGACCCAGACAGAGCCAGTCCCAGAACCGGAACCGGCGGAACAACTAGCACCAGAACCATTGCCAGCACTGAATCCAGTGCTTGCAACCCCAACACCAGAGGGCCCCACCGAACCTGAACCAGCAGCAGATGATAACCCTACACAAGAGGCTCAGCCGGAGCCTGAACCCCAACATAGTGCCCCAGCGGAGAGTGGTTCACAGTCAACGGAAACAGCCCCATCCCCTACATCGCTTCCAGAGGGACCAAGCCCAGGTCCACAATCCAATGAGGAACTGATGTCTCCAGCATCAAGGGAACAGTTCCAGACTGAACAGGAAGTAGATGAAAGCCTCCAGAGAGCTTGGACAGCAGCACGGAGCAACCCACCACCTCTCAGCTCTTCTAATCAATCCAGGTTTGTTGTAGAAAGAGGACTTTTATACAAGGAAACTCTGGTGGACACTAGGAAGACTGGCATCCTCAGAGACAGTTGGTAGTTCCAACTAAGTATCGGGTCAAGCTATTAAGCTTAGCCCACAATCATCCTAGTGGCCATGCTGGGGTGAACAGAACCAAAGACCATTTGGGAAAGTCGTTCCACTGGGAGGGAATGGGCAAGGATGTTTCTACCTATGTCCGGTCTTGAGAGGTGTGCCAAAGAGTGGGAAAACCCCAAGACCAGGTCAAAGCCCCTCTCCAGCCACTCCGCATCATTGAGGTTCCATTGCAGCGAGTAGCTGTGGATATTCTGGGTCCTTTTCCGAAAAAGACACCCAGAGGAAAGCAGTACATACTGACTTTCATGCATTTTGCCACTCAATGGCCGGAAGCAGTAGCTCTAAGCAACACCAGGGCTAAAAGTGTGTGCCAGGCACTAACAGACATTTTTGCCAGGGTAGGTTGGCCCTCTGACATCCTCCCAGATGCAGGAAGTAATTTCCTGGCAGGAACTATGGAAAGCCTTTGGGAAGCTCATGGGGTGAACCACTTGGTTGCCATCCCTTACCACCATCAAACAAATGGCCTGGTGGAGAAGTTTAATGGAACTTGGGGGCCATGATATGTAAATTCATAAATGAGCACTCCAATGATTGGGACCTAGTGTTACAGCAGTTGCTCTTTGTCTACAGGGCTGTACCACATCCCAGTTTAGGGTTTTCTCCATTTGAATTTGTATATGGCCTTGAGGTTAAGGGGCCATTACAGTTGGTGAAGCAGCAATGGGAGCGGTTTACACCTTCTCCAGGAACTAACATTCTGGACTTTGTAACCAACCTACAAACCACCCTCCGAACCTCTCTAGCCCTTGCTAAAGAAAACCTATAGGATGCTCAAAAAGAGCAAAAAGCCTGGTATGATAAACATGCCAGAGAGCGTTCCTTCAAAGTAGAGGACCAGGTCATGGTCTTAAAGGCGCTCCAGGCCCATAAAATAGAAGCGTCGTGGGAAGGGCCATTCACAGTCCAGGAGCACCTGGGGGCTGTTAATTATCTCATAGCATTCCCCACCTCCAACTGAAAGCCGAAGGTGTACCATATTAATTCTCTAAAGCCTGTTTATTCCGGAGAATTAAAGGTTTGTCAGTTTACAACCCAGGGAGGAGATGACGCTGAGTGGCCTGAAGGTGTCCATTACAAAGGGAAAAGTGATGGTGGCGTGGAAGAGGTGAACCTCTCCATGACCCTTGGGCATATGCAGCGACAGCAGATCAAGGAGCTGTGCACTAGCCACGCGCCGACGTTCAGACCCCAGGGCTGACTGAACGGGCATACCACTCCATTGACACAGGTAATGCTCACCCAATCAGAGCCCAACCTTATTGGGTGTCTCCTCACGCTAAAACTGGTATAGAATGGGAGATCCAGGATATGCTACAGATCGGGGTAATCCGCCCCTCTGGCAGTGCATGGGCATCTCCAGTGGTTCTAATTCCCAAACCAGATGGGGAGATACTCTTTTGCATGAACTACCATAAGCTAAATGCTGTAACTTGCGCAGACAACTATCCAATGCCACACACAGATGAACTATTGGAGAAACTGGGATGGGCCCAGTTCATCTCTACCTTGGACTTAACCAAGGGGTACTGGCAGGTACTGTTAGATGAATCCGCCAAGGAAAGGTCAGCCTTCATCACACATGTTGGGCTGTATGAATTTAATGTGCTCCCTTTCGGGCTGCAGAATGCACCCGCCACCTTCCAAAGACTTGTAGATGGTCTCCTAGTGGGATTGGGAGAATATGCAGTCGCCTAACTTGACGATGTGGCCATATTTCTGGATTCCTGGGCAGAACACCTGGAACATCTATGAAAAGTCTTCGAGCACATAAGGGAGGCAGGACTAACTGTTAAGGCTAAGAAGTGTCAAATAGGCCTAAACAGAGTGACTTATCTTGGACACCAGGTGGGTCAAGGAACTATCAACCCCCTACAGGCCAAAGTGGATGCTATCCGAAAGTGGCCTGTCCCAAAGTCGAGAAACAGGTCCAATCCTTCTTAGGCTTGGCCGGATATTACAGGCGCTTTGTACCGCAACACAGCCAGATCGCCGCCCCACTGACAGACCTAACCAAAAAGAAACAGCCAAATGCAGTTCAGTGGACTGAAGAGTGTCAGAAGGCCTTTAACCAGCTTAAAGCAACACTCGTGTCTGACCCTGTGCTAAGGGCCCCAGACTTTGACAAACCGTTCCTAGTAACCACAGATGCGTCCGAGCGTGGTGTGGGAGCAGTCTTAATGCAGGAAGGACGGAATCAAGAATGTTTCTCAGCAAGAAGCTGTCTGAGAGGGAAAGCCACTGGTCAGTCAGTGAAAAGGAATGTTATGCCATTGTCTACGCTCTGGAAACGTTTGGGGACAGCGTTTCCACCTGCAAACCGACCATGCTGCGCTACAGTGGCTTCGTACTGCCAAGGGAAATAACAAAAACCTTCTTCTGTGGAGTTTAGCTCACCAAGATTTTGATTTCGACATACAACACATCTCAGGAGCTTCTAACAAAGTAGCTGATGCACTCTCCCATGAAAGTTTCCCAGAATCAACTGGTTAAAATCGTCCTTGAGATGTGGAAAATATTGTTAGTCTTTATACAGTTAATAGTATATTTAGAGATGCATGTGTCTTATTAACTGTTTTCTCCTAGAGCTCCAAGGAGAAATCACAGCCAGTGTTTCACCCTATCTGTGATCTGGGGGGGCATGTCATAAATATAAAGGGAAGGGTAACCACCTTTCTGTATACAGTGCTATAAAATCCCTCCTGGCCAGAGGAAAAATCCTTTCACCTGTATAGGGTTAAGAAGCTAAGGTAACCTCGCTGGCACCTGACCCAAAATGACCAATGAGGAGACAAGATACTTTCAAATCTGGAGGGGGTTTTTGTCTGTCTGTGTGATACCTTTGCCGGGAACAGATCAAGGATGCAAGCCTTGCAACTCCTGTAAAGTTAGTAAGTAATATAGCTAGAAAATGCGTTAGATTTTCCTTTGTTTAATGGCTTGTAAAATTCGCTGTGCTGGAGGGAATATGTATTCCTGTTTTTGTGTCTTTTTGTAACTTAAGGTTTTGCCTGGAGGGATTCTCTATGTTTTGAATCTGATTACCCTGTAAGGTATTTACCATCCTGATTTTACAGAAGTGATTTTTACCTTTTCTTTAAATAAAATTCTTCTTTTAAGAACCTGATTGATTTTTCATTGTTCTTAAGATCCAAGTGTTTGGGTCTGTGTTCACCTGTTCCAATTGGCGAGGATATTATTATCAAGCCTTCCCCAGGAAAGGGGGTGTAGGGCTTGGGGGGATATTTTGGGGGAAGATGTCTCCCTCTTTCCCTGTTCTGTTTAAATTGCTTGGTGGTGGCAGCATACTGTTTAAGGACAAGGCAAAGTTTGTACCTTGGGGAAGTTTTCAACCTAAGCTGGTAAGAATAAGCTTAGGGGGTCTTTCATGCAGGTCCACACATATGTACCCTAGAGTTCAGAGTTAACTGGTTACAAGACAGCATCTGTATTGGTGTGTTCAGTACATGCCTAGATCGTTGGTTGTGTCTACATTTGATTGATGAATTTATATGTTCTGGGTAAATTAATCGACTGATTGGTTAAGAATAACCTAATCTCTTGATCTGAAAAATAGAGTCCGTAAATGTAGAAATGAACACAGCATTAAAATGAGTAAGCTGGACACAATAAAAAGGGTTATTTCTAATGAAATTCTATCATGATATTGGCTACCACACTTACCAAATTAGCAAAACTATTTTGTCAGACTTCATCTTAAAATCCAATTGCAACCTTGGTAAATTCATATTAACCCCATTCACACAGCGATTGCAGGCATGCTTAGTGTCTGCTCCTGAAGTTTGCGAGTGCATTTGAACATGAGTCATATGTCCATGAGCTTTTCTGCAGTGTGTGTGCTCACGTGTCGTGTGCACACCGAATGTGAGCATTTATGTACGTAGCATGAGCACTCTGTGTGTGAGCACAGAGTGCATGAACAAACTGTGTGCTCACGTACCTAATATGTGGTCACATGCAGGGCCCTGAGCACTACAGACCCAGGCTTGGTTCACCCAGAGCCATGTGAGAGCATGATGGGGACTGTGCCATGGGAAGGAAACCCCTGGGACTCATTCATTTCTTGGAGTCAGGGATCTTTCTAGTCACCTCTGCCAAGTGCTGGGTCAGCCTCAAGAGGAGGAGGCATTCTGCACAGAAATAGACCCTGCTCTCTCATTGCTTTTCTCTCTAATGCCATGTACAAGGGCTATCATAGAATATCAGGGTTGGAAGGGACCTCAGGAGGTCATCTAGTCAAACCCCCTGCTCAAAAGCAGGACCAATCCCCAATTAAATCATCCCAGCCAGGGCTTTGTCAAGCCTGACCTTAAAAACTTCTAAGGAAGGAGATTCCACCACCTCCCTAGGCAACGCATTCCAGCGTTTCACCACCCTCCTAGTGAAAAAGTTTTTCCTAATATCCAACCTAAACCTCCCCCAAAACTGGACACAGTACTCCAGATGAGGCCTCACCACTGTTGAATAGAGGGGAACAATCATGTCCCTCAATCTGCTGGCACTGCCCCTACTTATATGGCCCAAAATGCCATTAGCCTTCTTGGTAACAAGGGCACACTGTTGACTCCCATCCAGCTTCTTGTCCACTGTACTTCTAGGTCCTTTTCTGCAGAGGCTAGTGGAAATCCCTTTGTGGGGAGTCATATATTAGGGCTAGTCTACACTTGAAATGTTGAAACTGTGCCACTGTAGCGTTTCAATGTAGTCTCTTACTATGGTGACGGATGGATTCTCCCATTGGGATAGTTAATCCATCTCCTTGAGAGGTGGCTGGACAGACTGGTTTTGGAAAGAGGGAGATGACTTCCCAGAATATGGCAAAAACTACTGTGATCCTAAGAGCACCCCCAATCCAGAGGACAAGGGGCTCATTGGTATCAGGTACTGAGTTTCAGCTGGCCTGACCAGTTGAATGTACCCCAATTCTCTTATGTCATAGTCTGTATCTAATAGGTGTTGTGTGAGGTATCATTGGAAAACTAATATCACACTGACCATTAATATGCTTGCATGGTGTACTTGGGGCAAATACCCAAAGGACTATACAAATGTGAAGAAAATATGGCAATAAAATGTGTTTCAACTGGCCAAATCTGCGGAGTTAGTAAACAGGTTTCTTTCAGTCAAAGGAAAGGCCGATGCCTCCATCCAGGTGCAACTGCCAATCATAGTAAAGTGGCAATTCCTTGGCTGGAATACTGGAGGCCACAGTGACTGATAAGTCTCACTCACTAGAAAGTGTTTTTCACTTTAACTTGCTGATAACCATTTCTGACTTTGTTAATAAACTTGTTTTACTTTAAGAAAAGGAGTACTTGTGGCACCTTAGAGACTAACAAATTTATTTGAGCATCCTTTTCTTTTTGTGGATACAGACTAACATGGCTGCTACTCTGAAACTTGTTTTACTTTGAATCTAAACCGACCCAGTGTTATGTTTGAATTGAAGTGTTTGTTAACTTCAGTGAGTCATTGTTAGAAGGCTCAGTAAATGGCCCCTGAACTCTCTAATTCAAATAAGATGTGCCCACTTCAAGTCACGTGAAAGCCAGATACCGTGAAAAATGGAAGTTCTGGTCTAGACTGCAAGATTTTGTACTTTCCCTGAAATTAGTGCCTCTAATGCATTTTGTACATTGTATAATGGATTTTGTAATGCCTATAGTACCTTGGCTTTTGTAGATGTGACAAAATACATTACAAGCTGTGTTACATCTGGTACATCCATGCACTTTCTGCTGGAATCAATGAAGCTGTCAATTCATCATTTCTCTTCTTCAGACAAGGAGAGGAATCTTCTAAAGACAAACACACTTTCACTCTAGTTCTCCCTCTCAATCTCTTTTTGCAATAATACAGAAGTATGTAGACAAAGTGACTTGCTTATGGTCACGCAGCACATCAGCAGCACATCCTAGAATAGAACCCAGGAGTCCCAAGTCCTAGTTCTCTGCTCTGACTACTAGATCTCCTGGCATCTCAGTTACTATTTGATTTATAAAACTATGTTCATTGAGTATCATTCACACTTCATTCAACTTCAAAGTCAATGAGAGACACTCTGAGTCAGCAGTATCTTTGTTATTCTAGGATAATTTATTACACAGAACATTTGAAAAACATTTCGGAGACAGGAGCCAGCCTACATTTAGAGTCTGGGAGGTCCTGTTACCCTCCAGCCTTCTCGCTTGCCTATCTTTGTAAAAGCAGCCAGAAGTCCTAGCGCCACACATGCTGAGGAACCAGTGGCATAGCTGTGAGCTGGGAAGAGAATGAAAGAAAGATATGTTAAGTTAGCAGTATAAAGTATGAGTAAATCTTAACACACTTGGATTACTCTTTTGATACCGATATTTGACTACAGGCAGCCCAAAGGGCCGATGGAAAATAGAAATTTAGGATTTCTTTTCTTAAAGATACATGGTGTTCCTGCTTCCAACCCAGGCAGTTTTTGAGGTATCAAGCCCTTATCCCACAGACCCGTCTCCTATGTGAATCAAGTCCTAACTGCTTACTTTAGGAACTAAAATGTTCCCTGGTTTTTACTCCCATTAACTTGGCAGCCAACACAGCTAAGAAAAGTAGAGCCAGATTTGATTTCTTCCTGATCAACATTTTTTAAGTTCAAATCATATATACCTGAAGAAAACCCACTGAAGAAAATAGGGCTCCATAAGTATCCCTGAGGGCCTAACTGTTAGTGATGTGCAAGAGGCAAGAAATCAGCTTGTCTCTCAGAGTACATGGAGAATTTGCAGAGCTAGCAGCTAAATTAAGAACACCTCTTTACATGAAAAATGAGTTGCATTTGTTAAACAGTAAGCATGGAGCCCCATAGTTAATTGGTTACATCATCACATTTGAGATCAGAACTACAATTTAAACAGACATATTGCCCCATTAGCTAGGCTGCAGGTGCATTCAGCATAAAAACAAGCGCAGCCTTCTTTCCCTAATCTCTGTAAACCTTTCTCGGTTTGCTGAAGATATCCCAGGATGCACTACTGGGTTGCATCATGGATTGCAACAGGATTTCTGGTATCCAATGTCACAGTGATGTATTCTGGGTCATCTTCTATGAACTGAGGTGTCAAGAGAATTTCAGAGAAAAATAATGTCCGAGAGTAGTTAAACTCTGTTCTGTACCCACAAGCTGGCTTTTGGGGTTAACTCCATTTTTTTTTGCAGTTCATCTTTGAAGCTAGCTTTGGCCCCCCCGATCTATCAATGTTTATTTTGGTGCCAGACCGGAGCAGCTTAATTTTTTGGACCTTAACCAGTCTGGATTGGTCCAATGTAGCTCTTCTGAATTTGGCATGGCCTCCACTCATCTTCTGGGAGATGCCTTTTCCTGAAAGGACTGAATCTATGAGGGCATCTTGCCATTTTCCTTGGTGAGCAATTTGTTAACTGAGATGGGGTTCATTTCAGTGGCCCACTACAGGCAATTAAAGACTGATGTTTGAGAGATGTGCATATCACCATGATAACTAAACAGATCCAATTTTAATATATTAATCATATCCATGGACTAGATTCTTATGCATCAAACAATACACTTCCATGGGAAGGAGGTAACTTCCTTTATGCAGGGGTTTAAGAATTAGACAATTTTATAGAATTTATATAAATACATTAAAAATACTTCATGCTGTTGATACATTTCAACCTCTATGCTGACCACAACTTACTTCTTGCACCCAAGACAATGCCTGATGCACAACCTCCTATGAAATAATTCAGGGCATCCTCCGGATCCTCCCGGACTTGGGCACTGAGGCAAGTGGTCAATCCAAATACTGCTCCCAAAGTAGCTGTAAGGAAAAGGTAAATAGTAATGGGTACAGCAAGCAAGTAACTGAGATCTACAGAGCAGAAAACATGCTACCCAGAGGCCTGGTGCACCAGGAACAGCCAGAAAAGCTATGGTTTTACCTTTCTAAATATTTATCGCCATGAACAAATATCAGTAAGTCACAGAAAAATGGCATTTTCTAGTCAGGTGAAGCAGACAGCCTGACCAGCTGGATTCAGCATCCACACTCCCACGTTTTGTGTAAGCAAAAAGCTGCCAGAAAACAAATCAAACCATTTTTGTGACACAAGTTCCTGTTTGTTCAGATATACTATTACACCCCCCGCACCCGGGCAACTCTATACCCTCTCTTCTAAGTCTACTCTCTTTTCGGTGCACATTCTCCCCTGGGCATGAACTCAGAAGGGTGTTTATGATACAAGTCACAAGTCAGCCTATAGACTGTAAACTAGCATTACATTACAAGGCTCTACACCAGTTTTCAATTAGAAAATATCAATGCCAGTTCTTGCTAAAAAGAGCACTAGAGAACATGAAACTATCCCAACAGACTGAGCACACAACCCCAGCCTCCATGCTTCTGCCATCTTGGACCTGGGAATCAAAATACAGCATCTCATGCAGTAATGCAGAGCACCTACCTCCAAACTACTGGGTGGCCTTAGGAATAACGATCAACAAATTCCTTTTCAGGAGTGAGGACTGCTAAAGGGATTATTAGTTTCCTAACGTCACGAATATTAAACTCCACCCCACTATTCTGCACTCTTTCTTGCTAGCATTTCCCCCAATATACGCACTGAATCTTCTTAGGAAGTGTCTGAGGAAGGATTGCAACCCAACTAGGTTCAGTCAGCTAAGCTTCCTAGATGACAGACCTTGAAAAATCCTGCTTCTGGGTACATGCACTGCTTCCTCACTGCATAAGCATCCAGACACCTACTCCTGCCTATGCTTCAGAATGATTCATGAACCAGGGAAGGACAAGCATTCAGCCACCTAAGAGGCTTACTACAGTAGGCATGGATGCTTAGAGACAGCTTCCCAGACTGGGTCTCATTCAAATCCAGCTGGAGGGAGATGGTGCCACCCACCTTGTAACTTTTAGTTCAGTGGTTAGAGCACTCCCTGGGCTTTGGGATAACCAAGTTCTGCCAGATGGGGAGAAAGGATTTGAACTGGGGTCTTCCACCTCTCAGGAGGCTGCTCTAACCACTGAGCTATGGGCTATTCTGATGTGAGGTACTCTCAGTCTCTCCTGCTGAAGCTGTTCCACTGTGGATAATTAATGAAAAAGTGACTAAAGCAAGGGACTGGACCCAGTGTCTCCCACCTTCCAGGTGGGTACCCTAACCACTGAACTACAGCGTGATTCCCATTCTGTCTCTGGCCAAATGACTATTTCACCGTAGATAAACACTTAAGAGTCACTGGGTCATGCTTTCACTATTTATCCAGAGCACAACAGTGTCAACAGAAGAGACTGATGAAGTTTCACAACAGAAAGAAAAAGGAGTACTTGTGGCACCTTAGAGACTACCCAATTTATTTGAGCATAAGCTTTTGTGAGCTACAGCTCTCTTCATCGGATGCATACTGTGGAAAGTGTAGAAGATCTTTCTATATACACACAAAGCATTTTTTCCATGCATATAGAAAGATCTTCTATACTTTCCACAGTATGCAGCCGATGAAGTGAGCTGTAGCTCACGAAAGCTTATGCTCAAATAAATTGGTTAGTCTCTAAGGTGCCACAAGTACTCCTTTTCTTTTTGCGAATACAGACTAACACGGCTGTTACTCTGAAACCTTTCACAACAGAATATCCCATAGTGCCTCCCTGGCTAGCTCACTGGCTAGCTTAGGCGAGGAGCCGCCTAGTGCGAACAGAGAAGCAAAAAGAGGGAGTTTGCCTGGGAACCATCCAAGAGGAGCTACGGTGAGTGCTGCACTGTGGGGCCGTGTTGTGAGCTGGTGGGTTGAATATCCGAGCGTCTGTCTGCTGTGACCATTTGTTTGACTGGTGCTAGTTGCCGGGACTGTTTGACCATGTGTTTGTTTGTTTGAAAAGTGTGACTGTTTGATTGTGTGGTGGTTTCTTTGAAAAGTGTGATTTGGGAGTGCTTTGTTCCAGGTGGGCCTTGAGTGGTTGATTGGAGGGAAGGCTTTGAGCTGGGGCAATTGTTTTGAGTCAGAAGCCTTATAAAAAGAAGCAGCCACTTGTGAACTGAGTGAGCTGCGAACAGAGGGAGTTTGCCTGGGGGCGGAGTTCCCACAGAATTTTTGCCTCTCAGGCTTCTGTGAGCAGTAAATACATTATCTGAAGAGGCTCTTAGAAGGAAGACAATATGGATAGTGAGCGATCAGTTGTTGTGACCTGCACAGGATGTGCCATGTTTGTCTTTCTCCCAGAGGACAGAAGTGACTTCATCTGTATGAAGTGCAAGCTGGTCTCCATATTGGAAGAGAAGGTTAAAGGACTAGAGATCAAAGTATCAACCCTGCGTTGCATCAGAGAAAGTGAAGAGTTTCTGGACAGAAGTCAGCGTTTGGTAGTGCAGGCACAGCATGCTGAAGAATCAGAGAGGGCAGTGCAGAATGGGGAAGAAAACTGGCAGCACGTGACCTCCAGAAGAAGCAAGAGGAGAACCCACGTACCCCCAGTGCAGATAGAGGTAAGAAACCGTTTTCAGGCTCTCTGCACAGGTACTACGGCGGAGATTGGTTTGGAAGAGTCATCCGAGGGAAGGGATCAGAAGGAGACCCCACTGACCGAAAGGCATGGGATGCATTGTGCTGGGGATGGGGGTTCCATGACCACCACTCCCAAGAGGAGGAGATGGGTGGTGGTGGTTGGGGATTCCCTCCTAAGGGGGACAGATTCATCCACCTGTCATCTAGACCGAGAAACTTGAGAAGTTTGCTGCTTGCCTGGAGCTAGAAATCAGAATGTGACTGTGTCTGATCAAGCCCTTGGACCACTACCCCTTCCTACTGCTCCATGTGGACACCAATGATACTGCCAAGAATGACCTTAAGCAGGTCACTGCAGACTATGCAGCTCTGGGAGGAAGGATAAAGGAGTCTGAGGCGCAAGTCATGTTCTCATCCATACTCCCTGTTGAAGGAAAAGGCCCAGGTAGGAACCATCAAACTGTGGAAGTAAATGCATGGTTATGCAAGTGGTGCTGGAGAGAGGGCTTTGGAGTCTTCGATCATGGGATGCTGTTCCAGGAAGAAGGACTGCTGTGGAGAGATGGGATCCACGTACCAAAGACAGGGAAGAGCATCTTCACAGGCAGGCTTACTAACCTAGTGAGGAGGGCTTTAAACTAGGTTCGCTGGGAGATGGAGACCTAAAGCCCTGAGGTAAGTGGGGAACTGGAATACCGGGAGGAAACACAAGGAGGAGGATGCAACAGGGGAGGCCTCCTGATTCATACTGAGAAAGTAGGGCCATCAGCTAGTTATCTTAGGTGCTTGTACACAAACGCAAGAAGCCTGGGACGCAAACAGGAAGAATTGGAAGTCCTGGCACAGTCAAGGAAGGATGATATGATTGGAATAACAGAGACTTGGTGGGGTAACTCACAAGACTGGGGCACTGTCATGGATGGGTATAAACTGTTCAGGAAGGACAGGTGAGGGAGGAAAGATGCAGGAGTTGCACAGCATGTAACAGAGCAGTATGGTTGCTCAGAGCTCCAGTATGAAACTGGAGAAAAGCCTGTTGAGTGTCTTTGGGTTAAGTTTCGAGATGAGAACAACAAGGGTGATGTCATGGTGGGCATCTGCTATAGACCACGAGACCAAGAGGATGAGGTAGACAAGGCTTTCTTTGGACAACTAACAGAAGTTTCCAGATCACAGGCCCTGGTTCTAATGGGGGACTTCAATCACCTTGACATCCGCTGGGAGAGCAATACACAGACAATTCAGGAAGTTTTGGGGGAGTGTTAGGGACAACTTCCTGGTGCAAGAGCTGGAGGAACCAACTAGGGTCCATGCTCCTCTTGACCTGCTGCTCACAAACAGGGAGCAATTGGTAGGGGAAGGAGAAGTGGGTGGCAACCTGGGCAGCAGTGACCATGAGATGGTCAAGTTCAGGATCCTGACAAAAGGAAGAAAAGAGAGCAGCAGAATACAGACCCTGGACTTCAGAAAAGCAGACTTTGACCCCCTCAGAGAAGTGATGGGCAGGATCCCCTGGGAGGCTAATATGAGGGGGGAAAGGAGTCCAGGAGAGCTGGCTGTATTTTAAAGAAGCCTTATTGAGGGCACGAGAACAAACCATCCCGATGTGCAGAAAGAATAGCAAACACGGCAGGTGACCAGCTTGGCTTAACAGAGGCCTGGTCCACATTACAGGGTTAGGTCGAATTTAGCCACATTAGGTCGATTTTAAAATGAATGCATCCACACAACCAACCCCATTCCACCGACTTAAAGGGCTCTTAAAATTGACTTCTGTACTCCTCCCCAGCGAGGGGAGTAGTGCTAAAATCAACCTTGCTGGGTCGAATTTGGGGTAATGTGGATGCAAATTGACAGTATTGGCCTCTGGGAGCTATCCCAGAGTGCTCCATTGTGACCACTCTGGACAGCGCTTTGAACTCCGATGTTCTAGCCAGGTACGCAGGAAAAGCCCCGGGAACTTTTGAATTTCATTTCCTGTTTGATAAGCATGGCGAACTCAGCAGCACAGGTGACCATGCAGTCCCCCCAGAATCGCAAACGAGCTCCAGCATAGACTGAAAGGGAGACACTGGATCTGATCGCTGTATGGGGAGAAGCATCTGTGCAGGCAGAACTCTGATCAAAAAGAAGAAATGCAAATATATTTGCCAAAATCTCATAGGGCATGTTGGAGAGAGGCTACAACAGTGAAACACAGACGTGCCGCATGAAAGTTAAAGAGCTCAGGCAAGCCTACCAAAAGACAAAGGAGGAAAATGGTCGCTCTGGGTCAGAGCCCCATACATGCCGCTTCTATGATCAGCTGCATGTCATTTTAGGAGGGGACCCTACCATTAGCCCACCACTGTCCGTGGACACCTGCAAGGGGGGAGTCTCATGCAACAGGGAGGACGATTTTGTGGAGGAGGAGGAGGAGAATGTGCAGCAGGCAAGCGGTGAATCCGTTCTCCCTGGCAGCCAAGACCTTTTCATCACCCCGGAGCCAATACCCTCCAAAGGCGGGATTCCCGATGCTGAAGCTGGAGAAGGCACCTCTGGTGAGTGCACATTTGTAACTACAGTACAGGGTTTAAAAGCAATAGTGTTTAATGTTTGATTGCCCTGAAGAATTGGGATGCATTCGCAGCCAGTACAGCTACAGGAAAAGTCTGTTCACATGTCTGGGGATGGAGCAGGAATCCTCCAGGGACATCTCCATGAAGCTCTCCTGGAGGTACCCTGAAAGTATTCTGGAATCATTGCAGCATAAAGCATGGCAGCGAATGGTCCTGGGTTTTGGTCACATTAGAGCAACATTCGGTCTATATCTTTCTGTGTTAGCCTCAGGAGAGTGATATCATTCATGGTCATCTGGTTGAAAATAGGGGAATTTTTGTAAGGGAACAGTAAAAGGACCGTGTTCATGCTGGGCTGTTTGCGCTTGGCTAAAAGGGATCATCCTGGAGAACAGACACGCGCTGGGGTGGGAGGAGGTGTGTGCTACACATCCACCCGAAAACCACAGCCCCTCCTTTTAAATGTGAAACTCAACCCATTGCTTGCCATTGGAAAGGATGGCGCTGCAGTTTGAAACCATTCCTACATGTTATGCATAAGAAGCCAATCCCGCGTACCCTTTACGTTACCATGGCTGCATGGAAACCAAATTCTGCTGCCCAGCCATGTGTGATATGTCACCATACCGGCAGGTGCTCAATATAAAAGGCAAAATACGACCTTGTACCTACAGCACATGTGCTGTCTGCTGTGAATTGCTTGATTCACTGTGAAAGTCTCCCTTTTGTTCTCAGAAATGTATTGTCTTAAATTTTACTCTCCCTTTTTATCTCCCCCCAGGTGCAAATGTTTCTAGGTCCCCCTATCATCTCCGTCCCTGAGGTTATCACAGATTAGAAGGCGAAAAAAACGCACTCGTGATGACATGTTTTCCGAGTTCATGCAGTCCTCCTGCACTGATAGGGTACAGCTGAATGCATGGAGCCATTCAGTGAAAGAGGCTAGGAAAGCATTAAGTGAGCGCAAAGAACAGAGGCAGGAGCATGAAGAGCAGAGGCAGGAGGCAATGCTAAGGCTAATGGGGGAGCAAACGGACATGATGAAGCGCCTGGTGCAGCTGCAAGAAAGCCAACAAGAGCACAGCCCCCCGCTGCATGCATTGTACAACCACCTGACCTCCTCCCCAAATTCCATATCCTCCTCACCCAGATGCCCAAGAACGCAAGGGGGGCGGAGGGAGGGGAGAAGGCTCCGGGCACCCAGCCACTCCACTCCAGAGGATGGCCCAAGCAACAGAAGGCTGTTATTCAAATAGTTTGATTTGTAGTGTGGCTACAACAAACCATGTGGCCTTGTCCTTCCCTCCTCCCCCACCCAGGCTAACTTTGTCAGTTACCCCCCCCTCCTTTTTTTTAAGAAAGAATGCATGGTTTCAAAACAACAGTTACTTTATTTCAAAGGGGGGAGGGTGGTTGGCTTACAAGGAATTAAAATGAACAAAGGGGGCAGATTTGCATCAAGGAGAAATACACACAACTTTCACACCGAAACCTGGCCAGTCATGAAACTGGTTTTCAAAGCCTCTCTGATGCGCAGTGCGCCTTGCTATGCTCTTCTAATTGCCCTTGTGTCTGGCTGCTCAAAATTGCCAAGCGATTTGCCTCAACCTCCCACCCTGCCATAAATGTCTCCCCCTTACTCTCACACAGCAAGCAGCAATAACAATGGGAATGTTGGTTGCACTGAGGTCTAACCTAGTCAGCAAACAGCGCCAGCGAGCTTTTAAACATCCAAAGGCACAGTCTACCATCATTCTGCACTTGCTCAGCCTACAGTTGAACTGCTCCTCACTACTGTCCAGGCTGCCTGTGTACGCCATGGGAGCAAGGGATAGGCTGGGTCCCCAAGGATAACTATTGGCATTTCAACATCCCCAATGGTAATTTTCTGGTCTGGGAAGTAAGTCCCTTCTTGCAGCTGCTCGAACAGCCCGGAGTTCCTAAAGATGCAAGCATCATGCACCTTTCCCGGCCATCCCACACTGATGTTGGTGAAATGTCCCTTGTGATCCACCAGTGCTTGCAGCACCATTGAGAAGTATCCCTTGTGGTTTACATACTTGTTGGCAAGTTGGTCCGGTGCCAAGATAAGAATATGCTTTTAGTCTGCTGCCCCACCACAGTTAGGGAAACCCATTGCAGCAAAGCACATCCACTGCAGCCATGACCTGCACATTTCCCAGAGTCACTACCCTTGATAACAGAACGTCAATGATTGCATTGGCTACTTGGATCACAGCAGCCCCCACAGTAGATTTGCCCACTCCAAACTGATTCCCGACTGACCGGTAGCAGTCAGGCTTAGCAAGCTTCCACAGGGCTATCGCCACTCGCTTCTCAACTGTCAGGGCAGCTCCCATCTTGGTACTCCTGCACTTCAGGGCATGGGAAAGCAACTCAGAGTTCCAGGAAAGTGGCCTTACGCATGCGAAAGTTTTGCAGCCACTGTGAATCATCCCATACCCGCAACACTATGCGGTCCCATCAGTCTGTGCTTGTTTGCCGGGCCCAGAATCAGCATTCCACTGTATCAACCAGCCCCACTGCCACCATGATGTCCCAATTGCCACAGGCTGTGCTTTCAGGAACGTCTGTGTCCATGTCCTCATCAAAATCGTCCTCGTGCTGGCGTCTCTTAGCCTGGTTCTGCATATACTCCAGGATAATGCGCGAGGTGTTTACAATGCTCACAACAGCAGCGGTCAGCTGAGCAGGCTCCATGCTTGCCGTGGTATGGTGTCTGCAGGAGAGCAGGGTTGCAGCAGAAGCAGTGGATGACGACGGATGCCACGAGAATAGATATTTATACAGAACGACGAGAGGTCCTGCGAGGTGGATTCATGGCACCAGGAGAGCAGAGTTGCAGCAGAAGCGGTGGATGACGACAACATGGAGAAATTTGCTATTGAGACAGAGCTCATTTACAAGAGCAGGCGAGCAGAGTTGCAGCAGAAGCAGTGGATGATGACGGTTAGCAGTCCTACTGCACCATCTGCTGACAGCAGCACCCAGGACACAACAGCAGGGGTGATGGTGATTGCAGAGCCATTGGCCATTATCTTTGAAAACTCATGGCAATTGGGGGAGGTCCTGGATGATTGGGCACTATATTTGCCTTTTTCCATCTGCCACGAAGTCACTGGGGCAATGCTCTGGAACTACTCCGCATGAAGACAGCCAGGACTCTGGTGTAGCATGCCCCCCTCAATCCTCTCTTTTCCAGGCTAAACAATTTTTTTCAATCTTTCCTCCTAGGTCAGGTTTTCTAACCTTTGATTTTTTTTGCTCTCTTCTGGACTTTCTCCAATTTGTCCACATCTTTCCTGAAGTGTGGTGCCCAGAACTGGACACAATACTCTAGTTGAGGCTTTAAATGGGCTGAGCAGAGTAGCAGAATTCCTTCTTGCATCTTGCTTACAACAATATATCCCAGAATGACTTTTGGTTTTCTTACTACAGTGTTACATGGCTGACTCTTATTCACTTTGTGATCCACTATAACCCCTCAGATCCTTTTCTGCAGTATTCCTTCCAAGACAGTCATTGCCCATTTTGTATTTGTGCAATTGAATATTCTTTCCTAAGTGTAGTACTTTGCATTTGTCCTTACTGCCTCGGATTCCCCCTCTTCCAGTCCCCCACAATTGAGTGCCCAGCTTCCAGCAAACCTACCCCAAACGCGCCCGTTGCTCCTCCTTCTGGTCTTTGTTCTGCTTCCTGGGCAAAAGGTGTCACCTGGTCGCATTCCACTCCTGGTTCTCAGGTTACGAAGGGTATTGGCCATCGCCTATGTGCAGACAGCTGCTGGGCAGCCTCACCTGCCCCAAGGCCTCAGTGAAAAAAATCACGCACCCAGTTCCCATCACCTAAGCACTGGTGCAGTACACAGGGAAACTGAGGCATGCTCAGTATTCATATAAGACAGTAAGACTCACATGCAACATAACAAGATGAATAAAACCCCACTTTGTCACAGCGTGAGACTTGCTGGAGCCGAAGCCCGAGCCCCACCTGTTACGCCTTGTCTGTTTATTCTCTGACTAGAATAAATATATGATAAACTGTAAGTGACAATGATTGTCTGAAAATTTATGAAGGCAAAAACTGATTAAGCCTAAATTGAGTACACTCATGACTCATTTTCCAACCATACAATAACCTTCTGTATGTAATCAACCACTGGTTCCCCCTAGCATCAGTGCCACCTTCTCAGGAGTCCCTGATGAAACCCAGGGGACCTCTGACCCTTCTCTCATACAGGATATGAAGCGGGGAGAATTCTGTTAACTCTTGAGGTACCTCCCTATAAGCAAACAACAGATAGGGTAACATTACATCCCAGTCACTTGCCTGCTAGGTTGCATACATTCCTAGCATAGTTTTTAGAGTCCAACTGAACCTTTTGACTACATTGTTTGTCTCTGGTTGCTATGGGGCAGATATCAGCTGTTTTACCCCAAACATTCTCCATAATTTTCTAAATAACTAGGACATTAAATTTCATAGAATCATAGGACTTCACTAGCAGGAACCTCGAGAAGGCATCTAGCCCAGTCCCCTGCACTCGTGGCAGGACTAAGTATAATCTAGACCATAAATCTGACCTGATAAGTTCTCCTTTGGAAAACATACTCGGTTGAACACAGTGAACAGAGATGTAGCCACTGTGTCAGCCTCTATATTAGAGGCAGCAACTGGCAAAGTCTACCGGCAAAGTCCATTACTACCAGAATATATTTCTCTCCCCTCTGGACGGGCCAGGGCATCAGCCAAACAATATCCACAGCCACTCTGAAAAATGCTTCCTTGATTAGTAGTAAGGGGCCCAAGGAGCCTTTTTGTGGTGCCCCACAGGTTTCTTCCGCTTCTGACGTAAGTAACCAGACTCATTCTTTTACCTCATTCTGAACACTGTACCAATGAACATTGCTCTTTAACCTCTCAGATGTCCCCCTTGATCCCAAGTGACCTGCAAAACCAGTCATGGCCTAACATCAACTCCCCACATGATTAGCAGGCACAATCAATTGTTTAAGGCTCCCGAGGACTTCTATTTTTCTCCAGGGGAGCTTCTCTGAAAATTTTTCCCTCTTTTACAAAAAAACTTTCCATTTTCCTTATTTTGGGCCTTACTGAAGAGGATTTTCCTTATACCCTCTAGGGAGGCAGATGCTCTTTGCTCTGCTCCAGCACTAAGGCCTTGTCTATACTTTCAGGGGGGTTGACGTGCGGTGATCGATGCATCGGTAGTCGATATAGCCAGTCTAGTGAAAATCCACTAAATCAACCACAGATCGCTCTCCTGTCAACTCCTGTACTCCACCTGAACGAGAAGAGCAAGGGGAGTTGACGGGAGAGCGTCTAGTTGACGTTGCGTAGCGTGGACCCTGTGGTAAGTAGATCTAAGTATGTCAACTTCAGCTACGTTATTCACGTAGCTGAAGTTGCGTAACTTAGATCCATCTCCCCCCATAGTGCAGACAAGGCCTAAGAGTTGTCTCAGGTATGAGGCACGACTCCTCCCCCATCCTCCTTGAGACACTTTGCTATGCGCTTCTTAATATAGCCTGGAAGTGCCTCCTCCCCACTCAGCTACCTTTCCTTCCTCACAGTTCACATCTGGGAACTCAGCTATGTATTCCTTGTTGCTACGAGTCACAGAGATAAAAACAGGGACTCCCTCTTTACTCTGGGCTTCTGCCCCTCCCTCTGTGGTCTATGCTCACTGAACAGTCTGTCTTGTACATAGGAAACAGCAATATCAGCTGCCTCTTGTATAGTGGCAGGGGTTGTATCCCAAACTGCGGCTCTGATTTCTTCAGAGCATGTAGTCAGGAAGTGTTCCTGTGCAAAGAGGTCAAACAAATCATAAGCCTCTACCCCTTTGCCCACTTTTTCATTAAACCACACATTCTATACTCATTCTCTAGGACTCATCTAATCATTCCTTTTGATATTTCTGAACCTTCGCAACACAGCTTTTTTTAAACTCATATTTCAATGCCTCTCCTATGTCCATCTCATTAAACATTTGCAATGCTTTGCCCGAGAGACTGGAGATCAACATGGGTACCTTCCTTCCTTCTGCAATCTTGTGCAGCTCACATACTCTTTCAAAAGTGGTGAAATACTCTTCAATACAACCCCTCTATCTGTAGGTAGGTCACAGTTTATCCCAGCAGGGTGACTTTTGGGGAGGACTGCTTGCTGCTTGAGGATTTTATACCTGCATCTCCAGCATCCTGTGTTTGTGCTCTCTTCTCATACTTCTGCTCATCAAGCTCCATGGTTCGCCGACGTACAGCTTCCAGGGCTCTCTGCTTGTCACTCTTTGGCTCTCTGTGAAGCTTCCCACTTCTGAAGCTCTCATTCCTTGTCCACTGTATCTTCAATCTGACCAGCTCTAACTGTATGGCTGTTTCTCTGAAGGTTGTATCAGGCTGAATGTTTATGGCTGCACCCCCTTTTCTTTTGCTCACTTTGGGGGTTCTCTTTTGTTCTATTTCCCTTACCCGAAATAAACAAAAAATAAACGGTAACCTATTTTTGTCTGTTTCCAACCTTCTCAGAATCTTAGAATCAAATTCACCAGTGCTTAGAGTGTGATCCTTCGCTAACCAGCAAACTGTGTGTAAATCCTGCCACAACTACACCACTGTGACAGTTCTCAGGGTGCCCAGGGTGCACCTTCCTACTCCAACCCTCACCTCCAGTGAGAGAGAGAATTGTGTGGCAGAGCTCAAACTTTGTCCACGAAGGTCCCATGCTTCCAGGCAGTTTATGCTAGCCTCAGAGGCTCACTGCGACCCTCCACGTAACCCTTCTCCCTCTAGGGCCAGGGTACAGTCTACTGAGCCCTTTTCATCATAAGCCAGCAAGGAGGTTGGGGAGAGAACTCCTACGGGCTTATTCCAGAACAGTTTAACCTCCTGTCCTGACAGGGGCCTGTCTTCCCCTCCCAGGAGGTGTTTCTGTAGTGGCAGGTGGGGGGAACCCGGGCCCGCCCTCTACTCCCGGTTCCGGCCCAGGGACCCTAATGGCAGCAGCTGTTGGCAGCTGACCTTTTACAGCCAGAGTTGCTACATTTCCCTGGGCCACTTCCCCACAGCTCCCCCGGTTCTCTCTCTTAATGCTTTCTTCACCCTTACCTTAGGGCTCCCTTCCCAGTTGCTTGAGGGTGTTTCATTACCCAGCCCTTCAGCCGCAGTTCCTGCCCTTTGGCTCCCTGGCTCTCTTTGGCCTGACTGGAGTAAGCCCTTTTATAGTATCAGAGGGGCCTTAATTAGAGTCAGGTGTTCACATTAGCTTAACAGCCTCACCTGACTCTTTGCAGGTTAATTGGAGTCAGGTGTTGTCACAGAGTCCCCGGGCAATGCTCTGGAACTGCTCCCTACGAAGCCAGTCAGGACTCTGGTGAAGTCTCCTCTCTGTGAGAAGACTGTCTTCAGGTCAAGAAGCTCACACAGCTTCCACCTTCCTGGGTCTGACCTTGGAGCATTCAGCATCCTCTGCCCCTCCGTGTGCTTCCCAGAGCGAGTCCGCCCAGGCGGGGTCCTGGGGAAGCCAGAGGGTCCTGCACTCCAACTTTGCAGTCAGACATGACTCTTAGCCAGCCAGTAAAACAGAGGTTTATTAGATGACAGGAACACGGTCTAAAACAGAGCTCATAGGTACAGAGAACAGGACCCCTCAGCTGGGTCCATTTTGGAGGGCAGTGAGCCAGACAACCACGTCTACACTTCACTCCTCGTCCCCAGCCAGCCCAAACCGTCTCACTCTCCACTGGGCTTTGTCCCTTTCCCGGGCCAGGAGGTTACCTGATTCCTTTGTTTTCCAACACCTTTAGCTATCACCTTGCAGGGGGAAAGGGCCCAGGCCATCAGTTGCCAGGAGACAGAGTGTCCGCCATTTATATACACTAGCCCTTTGCTCTGCAACAATTACACCCCCTTATCCCATCACCTGGAGACTTAAGAAATGCATAGGGGAAACTGAGGCACTCCTACAGTATTCAGAGGAAACATTAAGAACAGTCCCACTTCATCACAGTCCACCCCAGTCTGGAGAAGCCCCTGCTCTGGTCAGTCAGGGAACAAAAAACTGCTTATCCAGTGGCCAGTATATCTGCCTTCTACTACTCTGCTGTACCCAACTGGCCTGGGTCTACCACAATTGCTTGTGCTTCACTGGGTGTCAGCTCCCTGACACCATCAGTCTGTTGGCCACCCAGACAATCGTCTCTGGCTAGCCAGCCCTTGCTTTGCCTTGCAGATTAACCAATAGATGTATCCCAGTCCCCAAGACCCTTTCCAGCATTCTCCTGTAGTATTTAGCCCCTTATCCACTAAGCACACAGAATTACTAGTCAGCTGTCCCCAAAAGAACAGCATACACAGCAGCTTGTTTGATTCAGCTCAGGATCAACTCCTGTCTAATATCACAGTACTGAGACAGATTTATAGTGAAAAGCTAGAAACTGGGACTGAACAGGGGATGAATCACTCGATAACTGCTCTGTTCATTCCCTCTGAAGCATCTGGCACTGGCTAGTAGGAAAACAGGATATTGGGCTAGACAGACCACTGGTCTGATCCAGCATGGCCATTCTTATGTATACGTTTATTATCACTTTTTTAAGATTTAAGAGAGAATGAGTTAGGATAATAGAAACAGAAAGGTTACATATAAAACAAAATCATAACATGATTCCTAGAAACCACTTAACTTTAACAGGCTAACCGACTGTGTAAAGAAGCTTATCTCACTCCAAATGTCTTTTGCAGCATTTCAATCAAGCCTGTTTGAGATCTTGTTTTCATGAACGTAAATAGGCTGTCCATTTACTTCCTCAGGTGAAAGATAAAGAGGTGTCTCTTTGCCTTCTGCTTATACCTGCAAAGCTCACTGTAGGTCTTCAGAGATAGTAGAACACACATTGCTTGTTTTTACCCCTGCGTGATCTTTTTCTGTTGATGCCGTATGTAAATAGGGCTTCCATTGCAATGGTTTACCATGTTTAATTTATATTTGATAGACAGATAAACATCTTACCTCCTGACTTGAAGAAACCTTGTTCTCTCTTTGGTTGGTGGCAGACTTTAAAACATATTTTCAGTACATATTCACAGCTTGTTAAATATTATCAGTACATACATCATGCAACAATTACAAGGATCAGTACAATATGAGCTTTTTAATTAGAAACCTCACGTGACATCATTACTGGATAAACAACATGAATGTAGTGTGTTAGGTATTGTTGATTTGCCAGGTTTGTTAACTGCTGTTACACAACAGTAAACCCTTAGCCAATTGGCATTCTGGGGTTCTTTGGGTCACAGTAAGTTCTTAGGAACTGATGATATTTGTGACCATCAGTGCTAACAAGAAGTAGGAAAGTATGGGATTTGCTTCCATAAAATTTTTCCCTCCAGCTCTGAAGAGTCCAAACTCTAAGGAGTAAGGCTTATGTCTACACCACACAGCTTTTAGCGACAGGGCTGTGTTGCTGCTGTTTGTTGGCTCTCCTGCCAGCGAAAAACTTCCACCCTGAATGAGAGGTGTTAGCATTGTCAGCAGGAAAGTGCTCCTGCCAACAAAGAGCTGTTCATGCCGGCGCTTGTCATCGGCAAAACTTTTGTCTTTTGGATGGGGTGTGTGTTTTTTTAACACCTCTGAAAGACAAAACTTTTGTCGTTCAGTTGCCAGTATAGACATAGCCTAAGTTATTTCAGTTTTAAGTTATACCTACAGAGAGTGTTGAATCCGGACAGCAGCTCCTTAAGCTATCACGTACAGTTACGGATATTAAATTATCCGCCTCAAAACATGTAATTTATACCCAGACTAATTTGACATTTCAAGAGCAGCAGTAGTGAAGAAAGAGTGAAAGGAAACACCAACTATAATGTCCTGAATTTACACTGCACCCTTCATACCAGGATCTCTAAGCCAGCGGTTCTCAAATGTTTGTACTGGTGACCCCTTTCACATAGCAAGCCTCTGAGTGCGACCCCTGCCTTATAAATTAAAAACACTTTTTAATATATTTAACACCATTATAAATGCAGGAGGCAAAGCGGGGTTTGGAGAGTTCGCAATCCCCCATGTAATAACCTAGTGACCCCCAGTTTGAGAACCCCTGCTCTAAGCACTTCACCAAAATTAATTAAGCCTCACACCACACAAGTGTGTGCATGTAAATATTTTACGGCTGTCAAGTATCAGAGGGGTAGCCTGTTAAAATACAGACATTCAGGACTGCCTATAAAGGCCTATACTTTAAGAACTTAAGTGTATTTTTATCACTTAGCTAGTTACATGGGTATAAAAACAAAGAATCAAAATCACAAGTCTGCCTGCATATGGGCCTTCTCTCACTAGGATAGTCTGAGGCCTTGTTCTTAGGCTAAGGCCTTTGGCTAAGCAGCAGGGGCAGCCATAAGCTGGGAAGCGAACAGTCACATCCTCACATTCCCAATGAGTCACATTGAAATAAGATGGTATTGGGCTGTTAGGAATACAATCCTGTCCTGATAGTGTCTATCACCACCAGATAAAGATGGTTAAAGAAAAAAACAAAGTTTAATAGCATCCTGTCAGGCAAGAAATCACTTAATAGTTGTGGTTGTGAAATCCTCATTTCTGTATGTTTTATCTTTATGGCCCCCACTTTTCTATTGTTAATCTGTCTGGTTCTAATTGTTTCTGTCTGCTATATAATTAATTTTGCTAGGTGTAAGTTAATTAGGGTAGCAGGATATAATTGTTTATCATAGAATATCAGGGTTGGAAGGGACCTCAGGTCACCTAGTTCAACCCCCTGCTCAAAGCAGGGCCAATCCCCAACTAAATCATCCCAGCCAGGGCTTTGTCAAGCCTGACCTTAAAAATATCTAAGGAAGGAGATTCCACCACCTCCCTAGGTAACACATTCCAGTGTTTCACCACCCTCCTAATGAAAAAGTTTTTCCTAATATCCAACCTAAACCTCCCCCATTGCAACTTGAGACCATTACTCCTTGTTCTGTCATCAGCTACCACTGAGAACAGTCTAGATCCATCCTCTTTGGAACCCCCTTTCAGGTAGTTGAAAGCAGCTATCAAATCCCCCCTCATTCTTCTCTTCCGCAGACTAAACAATCCCAGTTCCCTCAGCCTCTCCTCATAAGTTTAGAGAATTATGTTACAATATGTTAGTTAAATTTCAGTAAAAGATTGGTTAAGGGATAGCTGAGAATATTACTATATAAACTGGGGTCAAACAGGAAGTGGAAAGAAAATTGGAATCATGTTTGCTAAGGGAGGGAATGGGAACAGGTAATAGGGAACGGGGAACAGAGACACAGGCAAGACTCTGCAGCATCAGAACTGGGAAGGGGGATACTGGGGAACAGACTTTGTCAGCGTATAGAGATAAGCCTGACTGGTGTGAAGGGCTTTGGAATATGCTTTCTTGGAAACTAACCCCAATAAACATCGCATTGTCTGCACTTCGGACTTCTGGTCTTTTGCTGCTTGCTGTCTGCGTGACAAGAACCTGAGAAGTGGGAGGATTGAGGGAAAGCCCTCTAACATAGCCGTGTTAGTCTGTATCCACAAAAACAATGAGGAGTCCAGTGGCACCTTAAAGACTAATAGATTTATTGGGCATAAGCTTTCGTGGGTAAAAAACCACTTCTTCAGATGCATTGAGTGAAAATTACAGATACAAGCATAAATATACTGGCACATGAAGAGAAGAGTTACCTTACAAGTGGATTTTATGGATTGGAACTCAGAGGCCGAGTGGTGAAGTTTGAGTTACCTAATAGCCAACATAAATTCAGTGGCAGACCTGGGGACAGAAGCCAGGAAATCCGGCACTCAATCCCTCGCATAATATCACCAGACCATACCTGCCTCACCAGTCACTTTACTTGAGAGGCCAATAATTTCAACAATGGGCTGTCCATTTAGCTGAATAAAGGCATCTTTATACAAGAAACTCAGTTGCTGAAAGAAACAAGGTCTCCTTACCCATCGTGACAGTGCTCGTGGCTGCCGTTTGCACAGCCTTAAAGGCCGACTCAGGCTGGAACAATATAATATGATATGCCGAACCAATCAAGCCTATAAAAGGGAAAACAGTTTTAATGAGCAGCAGGTCAGAGCCTGTGCAGAAGCACAACCTAAACGCAGGTTCCATGAGCACAAAACATGCTTGTTTATTACTGTGCTTGGCCTACATGGCACAATGCGCACCAGAAACCTCTACTACTTCTATTACCACCAGTATTATGGACAAGAGACGCATTACGGGTGACATCCTGGCCTCATTTAAGTCAAGAGGATTATTGCCACTGGCTTCAATAGAGCCAGGATTTCAGCCTAACCATCTAAAGCCCAATGTTATGCTTTGTTTGTGCTGTATCTCAAGCAATATGAAGGTGCAAGAGTAAAACTAGGGAACAAAATTAGATTTGCATTCAAAGGGCCTGTCATCCCCTGCACTGAAACTCAAGGAGATTTACAAGGCTAGTGGTGCAGCCACGCTTTTGATCTTCCACCAAACGCAAGATACGCATGGCTGAGTCATACTGATGCTACAGGGCAATTTAAAGGGTTTTATTTTAAATTGGGTTTCTAACCCTTTTTTTGCTTCTTTCTAATGCATACAGAAGGCCTGAAAGGTAAAGCGGTTTTGCGTTTTGTTGGGAAAGAAGGCAGTTACTCTGAATAGTCTTTTGTTGCTTGTGTTTTTATTTTAATAATATCAAGCCTGAGCTTTCTAGGCTTTGTTGGAGGACTTGTTGGGGGGCATCAGAGTTTACTGCAAGTCCTCAAGGCTCAATCCGGAAGGGTGCCAGGGACATGCATAGGTGCTTTGCTGGACTGGACCAGATTGCTCGGCACCATCCAGGATTCAGCCCTCACATTTTAAAGATGTTCACTCTTTATCAAAGACTCTTCATTAAGCATTCAAGTTAAATAGGTGTTAAATGAATCAAAAACTAAAATGAAAATCACTTCCCCTCAACTTTCAGGTCTCAGAGTAACAGCCGTGTTAGTCTGAATTCGCAAAAAGAAAAGGAGGACTTGTGGCACCTTAGAGACTAATCAATTTATTTGAGCATGAGCTTTCGTGAGCTACAGCTCACTTCATCGGATGCATACCGTGGAAACTGCAGCAGACATTATATACACACAGAGATCTCTGTGTGTATATAATGTCTGCTGCAGTTTCCACGGTATGCATCCGATGAAGTGAGCTGTAGCTCACGAAAGCTCATGCTCAAATAAATTGGTTAGTGTGTATATAATGTCTGCTGCAGTTTCCACGGTATGCATCCGATGAAGTGAGCTGTAGCTCACGAAAGCTCATGCTCAAATAAATTGGTTAGTCTCTAAGGTGCCACAAGTACTCCTTTTCTTTTTCCTCAACTTTCAGTCACTTATGATTAGGGCCCTCCCAAATTCATGGCTGTGAAAAACACATCATGGACTGTGAAATTAAATCTCCCCCATGAAATCTAGCTACTGAAGGGGTGGGGGAGAGGGAATGCTGGGGTGCCCCAGCTGGTGGCTCCTACCATTCACCGGGCCCAAACTGCTAGTCCACTGGGATAGGGAGGACAGGACTTCATCTTCCCCTGCATGGCTGCTCAGGGGCAGGAGGGGAAATCAGACCTACCTCCAGGTACCATCCTGGCTGCAGGAAGCTCTGTAGCTGCTGCCAGCTCTGAAGCAGCATGGGGAAGATCAGACCCACCGCCACCTCCAGAAATCACAACCCTTAAGAGGTGGTTGCTAGGTCAGTGGAAAAATTCTTTTGCTGACCAACCTGCATCTACAGTGGGGGTTAGGATCACTTAACGATGTCACACAGGGTGTGAAATTTTAGGTGTAATCAGGACTAAGATAGAGTATGAATTTAAAGGCCATTCCTGAAAAATTCCACATGTGAACACATGTGAACTGCATACTGCTACCACAACTTATTCACTGACCTAAACCAGCTATAGTTTTGCTTTACATTGCTAAAATAGCTACTGCAATCTGCCCCTGAAGTGATAACATGTCAGAGGTAGGTGAAGTGATCCCTTTACAATTTACAAAGCACTTTGAGATTATTTAGGATGAAAAATACTACAGATATGCAAAGTGTTTGTGCATTAATTAAAAGTAATAAACATTAAGAGGAGCACAAAGAGGGATGCAGCATTTGACCATTCCCCACACAAAAATACTTCACTCTTTTCCTCTCTGAATCACCCCAACCATTTCACCATTAAAAGTCAAATATCCTTATGAGGCAAATGTTAATCTCTTTTTATCAATGGGGAAATAATGGCAAGGAGATAAAGCAATTTACCCAGGTTAATGTGATTTGCATGTTAAGAATGAAATAAAATTTCAGTAAAAGGGCACTAATTCATTACTTTCATGGCAAAATGACACTACTTAATGCACACAAACAGAGCACTTCTAACTTTTAGAAATGCTTTCACCAAGGACATTCAAAAGCAAATATTGCTATTACAGCACTACTTTAACCACCCTGTATAGTCTGTAAATTTTATGGTAAATACCTTAAAAATTACATTTAAAAGGGAATTTGGAAAACTATGTACAGGCAATGTGACCAAGGTTAACATTGTAGAATTTTTAACTTTTGGACTTTGCATCTTAAGTGTTTGACTTTTTCAGCCCTTAATACAACTTTAATGGCTACAATTTTTGCATATAACTTGCTTTAAGAAAGGGAGCGGGTCTCCCCAGGGCTCTTTGGACTGAGGAGTTTTCAAGCTGCCTTTCCTGGCGCCGGCTGCTTTTGTGAGACTTCATGCTTTGCTTAAAGCCCCAGCTCCTGGAGTCCCGCCCACAAAGGGAGCAGGTGAGGGCTCAGCTTTCATCCCATTTGGCCAAGACTACACTACAGTGGGGATCAAGGGTATGTCTTCACTACCCACTAGATGGGCGGGCAGCGATCGATCCAGCGGGGATCTATTTATCGGATCTAATCTAGACATGATAAATCGATCCCTGCGGCTCTCCTGTCGACTCCCGTACTGCAAGAGGCACAAGCGATGGCGGAGCTACAGCAGTCGACTCACTGCGGTGGAGACACCCCGCTAACTTCAGCTACCTGATTCACATAACTGAAGTTGCGTAACTTAGATCGATCCCCATCCCCCCAGCGCAGACCAGGGCTGAGATCCATCCACCAGCAGTCGATTTAGCGGGTCTAGTAAAGACGGCCAAATCGACAGCCAATCGCTCCCCAGTCAGCCCCCTACTCTCCCCGGGAGGAGAGGAGAGGAGAGGAGTAAGGTAAGTGGACCCCGCCGATCTCGACCCCAGGCACGTCGGCTGCAGCGGTGTTATTCATGTAGCTGGCGTTGCACCGCGTAGGTCGACTTAACGCGGTAGTGTAGACACCAGCCAGCAGCGCCGCAGCCAGAGGCGGGCAGGAGCCAGCCGGACACAAGCCGGGCCTCATACGGCTACGCTGCGGCGCGGAGCCGCCCCGCGGGTACAGACGCGGCAACCCGGCCGGCAGCGGAGGCTCGCGCTAGCCGAGCGCGGGCCCAGGCGGGCTCGAGCCATGGCGGCCAGCGGGGGCTGCGCGGAGGGGAGCCGAGCGGCCTGGCCCGGGCGGACGGGGCCGAGCGGGATCGGCAGGCTGCGAAGCCACCCCAGTCTCCTCACCCAGCGCGGCCCCGAGGCGGCCGGTGATCCAGGCCCTGCGGGCGCAGTCGGTCCCCTCCGGGATCTCCCAGTAGCCGGACATCGCAGCGGCCGCGGCTCCGCAAGGGCACGAAACAAAGCACCGCGAGAACTCGCGGGCCAGCTGGGGTCTCGCGACACCTTCTCGTTCTCGCGGGCGTTCCTTCGTCCCCCTCTGTGAAAGAACTTCCGCTAGCCGCCCGCGCGCATGCGCACGGCGAGGCCCGGCGCCGGCGCCGCAGCCGCGGGGCTGCCGCCGGTGCGAGGTGCGATTCCGGCCGCTGCCCTGAGGCGCAGCGCCCAGCTGCAGTCCCCCGGGGCGGGGAGGGTGGGAGAGGCCTAGCTGGCACGGATGCCGAGTGAGGGCCGTGGCCACAAGGGTCTTCGCAGCGCCGGCGCGGAGCTCTCGGACGTGGGTTTGGAAAGTCGATAATCGATCCGAGAGAACCGCCGGGTGGCGATTGGCCGCCCGCGGAGCTGGAGAGTTAACCCGTCACTGGGGGACGTTTAGGCAGGAGGATGGAGGGTCCACGCGTGCCAAGCCTCGCTCTCCATCTTTCATTTCCCTGGGCGAGAAGAGAGGAGCGCCGCCCGCTTTCGTGGGGCATTGAGCCATGCCAGGAGTTTGCCGTTACAGAATCACTTGGGGCTCTGCTAAGGGCGAGAACTGTGGCGGCACAAGACCTTATATTTTGTAAAGGACTTTTTACTGTGCCTCATCCCAGAGGCCGCTAGCTCAGGACCTGGAGTTTAAAGAAACGTAGGAAATAGGCTTTCCCACAATCAGGGTTTACTTTCCACAACATCAAAACAGCTTTGCGCAGCCCCGCCGCTTGCATCAAGAGGAGGCATTGCACGTTGGGATTTGAGGCTTGTATGGGTCATGTCATTTGTGTTCAAAAGAGTAGCGGCCATAGCCACGTGGGCACTGCTTTGATGTTGTAGCTCGTGCGCTCACCCTCTGGCCCCCTCAGGCTAGCAAAGCGTGATAGCATAAAGAACAGGAGCTCTTCTGGCACCTTAGCGACTAACCCATTTATTTGAGCGTGAGCTTTCCTGAGCTACAGCCCACTCCATCGGATGGATTCTGTGGAAAGTGTAGCAGACTTTATATATACACAGAGTATATATATATATACAGAGTGTGTGTATATAAAGTCTGCTGCAGTTTCCACGGCATGCAGCCGATGAAGTGAGCTGTAGCTCAGGAAAGCTCATGCTCAAATAAATGGGTTAGTCGCTAAGGTGCCACAAGAGCTCCTGTTCTTTTTGCGGATACAGACTAACACGGCTGCTACTCTGAAACCTGTCATGATAGCATAAGCCTTCCTACCTCAAATCTATTGGTCGCGGCTGGAGGCTCGCTCCCAGGTGCAGCGTAGACATACCTGTTGTAAACTTGAGGAATGTGCTTGGGCCATGAGAAAGAGCCATCCTTCCCCACTGTAGAGTCTGTACATTAGTCCAGTACTGCAGCTGGGATCAGGCTGAAGCAGCTGGTGCGCGCGTGTTTGTTTTTATGGTGTAACTGCTGTCCGGGAACTCTCTCCTTGCTAAACTTTGTGCCCCAATCAAACTGTAAACCATTTTCTTTCCTGCAACAAGTGTGTGTCTTGTTCTGGGAAAGAGCTTTATGGAAAGAAATACAGAGCAGCTACAGTACCCTGCTAGCATAGAAATGGACTGGAATTTTATGCATTATTTATGAATGTAAACCAGAAGCTATCTAAATCCATCTTTTTCCACACTTCATGAACATTGCTTTTCTGGCTGCACTCTAACCAATTCACAAACAGTGAGTATACCCCTTTGCTCTCTAAATTGTTGTGTTATCAAAAGTGAGACGAGGTGAAATTGGGCAAAAGAGTTGTAAGGATCTTTCAAGTTAGCACTCCCCTACACGCTACCTGAAGCACCCCTCTTCCTGGGCTGCCCCAGCCCCCAAAGCACCCCTCTTCCCAGGGTGCCATCCGCCTGCCCCAAAGGGCCCCTCTGTCGGGGGGGGGCATCTCCCTGCCCCCAAAGGGCCACTCTGCCCCCAGAGCGACCCCGGGGCCCCCAAGCCATAGACCCAGGCCAGCGATGGAGCGGGCTGGCGGGGGCGGGGCTTTCCAGGCCCCGCCCTCGCTCCGCGGCCGGCGGGGCGGGGCGGGAGCCCACAGGACGGGCTGGGCCTGGCCGGGCCTGGCCGACATGTCGGTGCCCCCGGCCGTACAGATCCGCGAGGCCAACGCGCACCTGGCGGCGCTGCACGGGCGCGTGGCGGAGCTGGAGCGGCGGCTGGGCGCGGCCGAGCGCACGGTGCGCGGGCAGGCGGAGAGTCTCATCCGCAAGGACGGCGAGCTGCGCGCGGCGCTGCGGGAGCTGGGGGCTGCCAAGGACAGGTAGCGCCGGGGGCAGCGCCCGGCCCGGCCCGGCCCGGCCCGGCTCGGGGGCTGAGCGGGCGCCGGCCGGGCGGGCGGGGGAGTGAGTAACACCTGCCCCGTCCCGCCCGCCCGCCGGGCCGGGCCTGGCCTGGCCTGGCCGACGTCCCGCCCCGGGCAGGGGCTGGGCTGGGCTGGGCCGGCCCGGGGGGGCCCCGCTGTGAGACCAGCCCGGAGGCCCAGAATAGCGAGGACGGCGGGGAATTGCAGACCCTTGGCTAGCGCTGGGTGCGCGGGGGCCACGCGCGGGCAAGCCGAGGTAAAACGCGCGTTCACAGGAGCGTGCCCGGAGGTAGAAAAGCGTGGGCAGGGAGCGGCCCCCGGGTGGGCTTTTGGCCGATGGTAGCGGCGTATGGAAAGTATGTCACTGGATTGCTTACTTCTGATCTTGACCAAGCATCCCCCCCAACATGACTGATGTAGTGTACAATAGCTGGCCGAGCTTGTTAGGTTCAGGTTGTTTAACTTTTCATTAGAGGACCCTATTTTCAGTTGCTTGTTACTTTGCCAAACAGTCATGATAAAGTTTTCCATATCCAGTCTCTGTCTCAGGTTGAATTTGTTTTGGAAAGTTTCATTTAAAACAGTCATGCCATTTCTGAGAACAGTGGTAGGGAAAAATTATGCCCATGTTCTTTCGTAGTAAAAATTGCCAAGTCAAGTACTGAAAAGATAGGAAATACCAAGCCTAAGGTTGCTTGTGCAATTCTAATTCAGTCCCCTTGTGTGCATGCATGATGGGGATTTCCTGAACATGGCTCATCCTGCACACTGAATAAGACAGGGCTTCTGCAGAAAAAGTATGTGGTCATATATTCCTTAATTCTGGTATTTCCTAACTTTTCAGTGCTTTACTTTGAAAATTTGGTGTTCTTTTAATGGGTTTTCTTAAATTTTATAAAAGCCAACTGAAACAATAGAAATACCTTCATGTGAACTATATTCACTATCAAATGTGTTACTAGCAGGATCAGGACCTTTAGATCAAACTGCAGACTTCTACCACTTGAGTTAATTGAACATCTGGTAGCATTAATAGGCTATTATCCTGTATGTGGACCGATTAGAGGGGAAGAGATACCTATCTGGCTAGTGGGATTGGTACTATCTGCTGACAGCAGAGGAATATTGAGACTCAGGAATCCTGGGTTCAGTTCTAGGTTCCAGAGGAGAGTATATTCTAGTGATTACAAACCCTTCTGTCCCTGTCTTCTGTTCTCCTCCCTGTCTTACATGCATATCCACTTGTCTACCTGTTCCTTTCTGCTTCCAGCCTGTGTCCTTCCTCTGTTCCTCAGATACAAAGGGGTGAGTAAGGCTGCTTCTGCTGCCTCCTTGCTGCCTCGATGCTAGCAGGATGAAAGGAAAAGGAGCAAGCGTCTCCATATTCTGGAGTTTGGTGCTACAACAGAGGTGCAAGGACGGGAAAAGTTCTGGTGAGCTCCTGCAGCCATGCGTGAAGCATGCTCAGTCACAATATCGTGGTGGGGGACATGTGCAGTCCAGTCGGCATGTAGGAGCTGTATGGAGATAGCACATACACAGTATGCATCTGATGAAGTGAGCTGTAGCTCACGAAAGCTTATGCTCAAATAAATTGGTTAGTCTCTAAGGTGCCACAAGTCCTCCTTTTCTTTTTGCAAATACAGACTAACACGTCTGTTACTCTGAAATCAGTGCAGCTAGAGTCTTTGGAGAATTTAGCTGTTGGCTTCTAAAAAACCTCTACTGAGCATGTGCAAACTACAGTTTTCACTGGCTTTTAACTTGCCCGTATGTAGGCAAATTTTTACAGTTACAGCAAAACACTGACATCAGTTGATCTCCCTTGCTAAATTTCAGATTCCTGTTACAGGGCTTCTCAAACAAATGGTTGTAAGAATTTTTTTAACATGGGCAAAACAATGTAGTTTTCCCTAAACTCCTTATCTAGAATGGCTGAACTGTTTTAGTTGAAACTTCCAGAAAAATTCAGTCCACGGGGTAGGCACCCAGCATGCAAAATTTCAGCCTGAAAGGTTAAAGTTTGGCAAAACTATAAGAAACAAGGTCTTATAATGGAAAGTGTTAAGTATCACGATTTGCACTGCCAGTGCTGTGTTAGAACTACATAAACAGCTGACCCAAAGAGAGGGGCATGAGAGAGAGATTCAGGAAGCTTGAAAGGGTACGGGGATCATTTCTTCAACATTTTATATAACCCTCTGTTTTTTGAAACTAAAAAACCCCTTAGGTCTTTATAGGATGAGGGCAAATAAAGCTGTCCAGTGAGGAACAGTAGTTCTGTGCATGGCTACATTCTAGTAGCCTTGTTTTGAGACTAGTTTTCTTCTGTTTTCTTCTAAGAGAAATTACTGCTCTGCAGCAGAAGCTGCTTTCATCTGAGGAGACGATTCAGAAGCTGTTAAATGTCATCCAGAAAAAAGATGACTTAATTGTACAGCTGAAGCACAGGAGTCATCTTCTGACTAAAATCTGCAGAAACCGACCCATCCTGGACAATCTTCTGTCTTACATGGCAGAAGGGGAACAGTTAAGTACCTTTCCAGGGACCCAAAGTGATTCCAGTTCTCCGGTTCATGACGAGTTCCAGGAGTCAAACTGCATCACCAACCAGATATCAAAGAACAAAGACTTCTCTCTCTGTGAAGATGACCTGGAAGATCAGGAATTGGATACGAGCCAGTTTGGGACGACAGTGTGAACTGAGTGTGGAACATGACCTTTATTACAAACACTCCAGTTCTGTTTTTCAATCTTGTCCTGAAAGAACCAGGTTCAGGTGGGAGTCTGTCCCTCACCCCCTCAGTTCTTGCAAGTAGCCTTTTCTATATCTCCTTCATTGAGGACTCAGGAAAGTGGGCTCTATGCAATACTACCTACCTGAGTGGATACTAACCCTTGGTGAAATGGGCACTTAAGGGTTTTCCACTGTTCCTTTATCATGGGGATCTTTTAATTCCTCTTGTCCTTCAGTTTTTACTTTCCTCTCTGACCCAAAACACTTCATGTTAAGGATACTTAAGTCAAATGCTGTATAGTAGACCTTCCAGCACTGGTGGCCAAATGTATCACCATCGACTTTCAGCTTCTGTTGGCCTAAATGCTGCTCCTCATCCAGGTCTGCTGTATATCAGAGCCATAGACGGTGGTTGATTAGAGCAGGATGTTTATATACCAAAATCTAGGACATCTGATGTCTGAGTCTATAAACCTATAAAATATTCTGCAGTCTTGGGAATGAAAAATCTAAGCGCTCAAAGTTCTACATGTTTCAGCTAAGGGACTGTTAAATTAGTGAAAAGCTATCTCTTCTGGGAAGTTTGGCTTCATTGGGTTGAGTTATATGTTGAATTCCTAACCTGCTGTTTTGTTTTTGAGATTAGATTTGTTAGTTAAGATGAATCAAATCTCTTTTCTTTTGCTCTATGGAGTTAGCACAGAAAGAAGGAAACTAGTGTATGGATTTGAGGCAGATTCACAATGTAACTGGAGGGAATCCATTTTCTGAAATTCACCTTCTTTCCAGATTGTGTGTTACCTGTTTTAAAATTAGAGTGGAGGAATGAAGGGGAAAATATCACATTCATTAGTAAGAGGTGTAGTCACTAGAGTTGGTGGTGGGATTTTAAGGAATATTATGCATAAATTTAAGTTTCTGGGTAGAAGGGTTGGTTTCTGACTTGATCACTCTGAGTTACATTTAAAACTTGGTAGAAAAATGAATCTATTTTAAGCTTTTTAAAATTCAGCCTCTACTGTCCTCTTACAGCTTTAAGATTGGCACCAGTCACTGCCTGGAAACTTTGCTGCATAAAGTGGCCAGCTGTAACCTCTCTGCCTTTGTCTAGAACATGTAGATTTTCTCTGTGGTCTAACCAGATTTCTTTTCCAAATTCATCTTGTTTAAACTCTGACTGACAGCAGCTCTATATGCAATTCCCTGTAGCTGGCTAAGTACTTTTTTATATCTCTCATAAAGACCTGCTTTTATATGGGATGTTCCTTGTTCAAAATTCTTCAGTGGGAAACAAAATGTGAGAATGGGTATTCCACTGCAAATAAGAGTAAAAGAAAAACTCTTAAAATTCCTTTTTGAGAAACTATTATAAACACATGCAACATATTTATACCACCAGAGTGAATTTCCTGTATTTTTATAAATCTAAACCCCTGACTACTCTTGGTCACTAAAGGTTCCTTTGCATTTCTTGAAAAACAGGGTTTTGGCAATTATGTCCTTGCCAAATGCTAACTCAGGTAAATACATTCTGCCTCCATATAGTCTCTGCCATTTACAGTCAATAAATAATTCTTAACTTCTCCTTCATCAGATGTGTGGGAACAGTGCTGGTGGCACAGGATGGACACAGTTACATACTGTGAGAATAGTATTTTTGTAGTGGGTGGAGTGACTGACCTTTGTTTGAAGAGTTTGTAAAAGCACTTGTTGATTTGGAATTATAGGTGCTATGTAAACATAAGGGATTATTATTTCTTTACAAGTCTACAGTAAATGTGCAAATCCCAAGCAGATGTACCTACTTTAAATCCTTTGAGAAAGAGGATGATATTGTACTTTCCTTCACCTCCTGTCCAATTCAGAGTTTTTAAAATCTTTTGCCTTCCTTAACTTTCCAGGCCTCTCTCTAAACTTTAAGGATGTAAACTTGTGTCAACATTTAATCCGTTTATCATCTGTTTGTTACTGTGGGTGAAGGGCTAAGCAATTAGTTACTGTTTTAAATAAAAACTCATTTCATTTTTCTCACTGATTATTCTACCAGTATCATCCAGCTGCCTGTATTTATTATTTGCACTTGCATATGTCCTCGCTTAAGTTTTTCTTGCAGGATACAAAATAAACATATTTTGGCATATTCAAGTCATGTTGTTTCCATAGGTTTTCTTTGCCTCTTCAGTTTTAAGTGACTCAACTGGTCAGCAACACCCAGGAACCATCTATCCAGTGTTTTCACTAGGCTGTTTACTTTTGTATTGTCTCATCTGATCTCCTTTCAAACTTGGCCCCTCTAGTTTGAAATGCCCTTTTCCCCGGCATTGGTAAATAATTCTGGTTGTTCTTGGATCGTTAACACATTTGCAAAACACAACTAGCTATCCTTTTCTGACCTCCCTAGTCCCCTGGGATGTTTTGTTTATGATCCTTTCAAGATGTATAATTACTATTGAATCTCCCTGTTACAATATTGTCACCTATCACCCAATTCACCTTTGTATGAAAGGGGCATGAGGCCAGTGCTGCCATCAGTTACCTGCAGTAGAATCTCCTTTGCATGTGGATAGGTGCAGTCCTGCACTCCCAACTCTCCAGCACATGATTGTGTAGTGTGTGTGAGTGGTGAAGGAGAGTTGGCACCAACATCCAGGGGCACAGTCATTGCTGATAGTACCTAGAGCCACTATTGTTTCCAGTATATAGGAAACAGTATATTATTTAATATAAAAAGCCCTTGATGAAGGTTGCCAGCTGGGTTGTAAATTTCCCTTTATCGTCCACGTCTACTGTATGTGCCATTTTTCTTGTAGCCAAAGGAAGGGCGGGCTGTGTGCAGGCATATGGGAACAAGGCCTACCCAAATTGGGTGCCTGTTAGGTAACTAGTGCATTCTTTGATTGGCTTGGCTTCTTGGAGCCTGGGTTTCAGTCTGCTTTGAAAATGGGAGCAGGTGAGCTGTCAGGTGTGCGGGATACAGAGGGATTGTGATCGGGGCTGGGAGTGAGTCCTAACCTTTACAAGCATATTTTAGTCCTAGGGACAGTTCCAGGGCAGCAGGTGGTATTAGAGTCTTTCATAACCATCTGTAAGAGAATTGTTGGCCCCTTACTAAAACTCAGAGGGGGAGTTTTGGTTGGCTAGCTCCCAGTACCAAAAGAAAGGGGAAGGGTCGATGGGAAATAGGGACTCAGACTGACAGTACCCCGGAACAATGGGGGGAGGCCAATGCTCCAGGTCAGCCAGATTGACAGAGCAGGCAGGCTAATGGAATCAGGAGGCCAGAGGGCTCCCGTCTGCCGTGTGAGCTGGAACAGAATGGGTCTGAGCTAACGAAGAGCAGGGGCCCGAGCTGAGCTGGGGAGCAGGGCCATGGCGGCCAAAGAAGCAGTCCATGGAGCAGAGCCGTAGCAACAAAAGCCAGAAAAGCAGCCCTGGAAACAGGTTGGTGCTGGGAGTAGATGCACACAAGCAGCCCACAGAGCAGACCTATACTGGGAGGAGAGCTGCAGAGAGCCAGAGGGGCCAAAAAAGCAGCCGAGGGGGCTGGAGGCAGAGTGGAGTTGGGGCTGGAGCAGTCTCTGGAGTTGGGTGTGGTGAGCAGCTGGGGAGAGTGAGGGGGGGACCCTGGGCAGCGAGCCCAGCACAGGGAGACGCCCCCAGCCAAGATGCTGTGGAGGCCAGACTTGGAGGGGGCTCATAACCCTGATGGGGTGGAGGGGCTGACACTGGGAAGAAGGGCCTTGCCACCTGGAGCCTGAAGGTGTGTGGCCACTGCCAGAGAAAGTGTCTGACCCATCCTGTAGCACTGCCAAGGCCTGAGAAGGAGGCCTGGGAAATGTGATGAACAGACTGAACTTCCCTTACATTCCAGAGACAACATGCCACAGAGTGGATAGAAAGTTGACTAGATTGTCGGGCTCAATGGGTAGTGATCAATGGCTCCCTGTCTAGTTGGCAGCCGGTATCAAGTGGAGTGCCCAAAGGGTTGGTCCTCGGGCCGGTTTTGTTCAATATCTTCATAAATGATCTGGAGGATGGTGTGGATTGCACCCTCAGCAAGTTTGTTGATGACACTAAACTTGGAGGAGGAGAGGTAGATACACTGGAGGGTAGGGATAGGATACAGAGGGCCCTAGACAAATGAGAGGATTGGGCCAAAAGAAATCTGATGAGGTTCAACAAGGACAAGTGCAGAGTCCTGCACTTAGGACAGAAGAATCCCATGCACCGCTACAAACTAGGGACCGAATGGCTCGGCAGCAGTTCTGCGGAAAAGGACCTAGGGGTGACAGTGGACGAGAAGCTGGATATGAGTCAGCAGTGTGCCCTTGTTGCCAAGAAGGCCAATGGCATTTTGGGATGTATAAGTAGGGGTATTGCTAGCAGATCGAGGGACGTGATCGTTCCCCTCTATTCAACATTGGTGAGGCCTCATCTGGAGTACTGTGTCCAGTTTTGGGCCTCACACTACAAGAAGGATGTGGAAAAATTGGAAAGCGTCCAGTGGAGGGCAACAAAAATGATTAGGGGACTGGAACACATGACATATGAGAGGCTGACGAAACTGGGATTATTTAGTCTGCGGAAGAGAAGAATGAGGGGGGATTTGATAGCTGCTTTCAACTACCTGAAAGGGGGTTCCAAAGAGGATGGCTCTAGACTGTTCTCAGTGGGAGCTGATGACAGAACAAGGAGTAATGGTCTCAAGTTGCAGTGGGGGAGGTTTAGATTGGATATTAGGAAAAACTTTTTCACCAGGAGGGTGGTGAAACACTGGAATGCGTTACCTAGGGAGGTGGTGGAATCTCCTTCCTTAGAAGTTTTTAAGGTCAGGCTTGACAAAGCCCTGGCTGGGATGATTTAGCTGGGGATGGGTTCTGCTTTGAGTAGAGGGTTGGAATAGATGACCTCCTGAGGTCCCTTCCAACCCTGATATTCTATGATTCTATGATGTGTTTTCCTTTAACCTTTCCCCTATTTTCCTTATGTTTTTAAAGTTGATTGCTGATTAATACATTTTATTTGCTTTGAACAGAATCTAATGATCAGTGGGTCAGGGAAGCATCCAGTGTGGGGAGAGCATCCCAGAGTGGGGACACTCTAGCCCCTGCCCTAAGCAGGGGTGGCAGGTTTGTATAATTTTTGGTTGTGTCCAGAATGGTTCCAAGTTCCCCCCCACTGCTGCCTTGTATGCTGAGATTTTTTTAAATAATGTAAAAATGGACTGGAAACAGTAAGCATTTAACAGTGGGCAATATAGGGAAAATGTGGGGCTGTGTGGGGGGATGAGGGCTGGGGATGAGCGGTGTGGGAGGGGGCTCAGGGTTAGGGCAGAGGGTTAGGGTGCAGGGGGGTGAGGGCTCTGGCTGGGGGTGTGGGCTCTGGGGTGCAGCGGGGCTGAGGATGAGGAGTTTGGGGTGCAGGCAGGCTGCCCTGGGGCTGGGGCCAGAGAGGAGGACACCACAGTCGTCCCCTTCCCACTCCCCCCAGCTCTCTCCCTGTTGGCAGCAGTGAGCTCCAGGGGAGCGGCCCCCCCCCCGCCCCTGAGAGCACACTCACCCAACACTGTCACTGCACGTGCTCCTAGGGGCTGGGCCCCTCTCAGGTCAGGAAGTCCCCTCGCCTCCCCTATGGTGAGAGCTTGGGGAGGGGAGGGCTGCCATCATGTGTGCATCTCCTCCCCTCCTCCCCGAGCCTGTTGCCAGCGCCACTCCCTTTTGCAGCCGGGGAAGGAGCACAGCTCCAAGGGGCAGTGCAGCCGCCCAGGGTACAGGCAGGGAAGCTCTGGGGGAGGTGTGTGGGGCAGCAGGCGGGGCTGGGAGAGAGACCCGACCCGACCACTGGTGGAACCAAGGCCCTGGAGCCTGGGCACCATGGGCCCATATAACCTGCCGCTCCTGGTCCTAAGTGACTATGAGCCCCCCAGGAATCCCCGGCCCAGCCTTGTTGGGGTTACGAGGACTCTGCCAGACAGGAGAGTGGAAGGGAGGAGCCCTCGAGGTCAGGCAGGCCTCTGGGTAAAGGGAGTGGGAGTGAGCACGTGGATCCTTTCACTAGCCCGTTTCACCGGTGTAGTGTATAATAGCGGGTCCAGTCCCCCGCTTACACGTGGAAGCTGAGTATGTGGTGTCCTAGTGATGGGGAGAAATCAACTCAAAGTTCATGTAATGAAGCTCCAGTTGCTAGGATTTATTTAAAAATTTTTACTGTCTATTATGTTAGCACTTATATCTGAGTTGCCAAGAGTCAGCCGGGATCCAGAACGAGGAAGTGGCGTCTGCCGGGCTGCTCCCCCTCCCTATTCGACAGCAGCTGCTGCTGGTACAGGTAGAACCGGGTTGCTGTCCGCAGGCTGGAGGCTGTTTAAGGGGAACACGTGGCAGCACCTTATTTTTCTGCTAACCCTTCTGTCTTTCGAGTACCTTTGCACAAGTCAGCAGCTGTGAAAAGTGATCCTGGAGCAGCAATAGAAAACGCATGTTTCTCTTCGGCCGGCTGGTCCAGCTTCCAGCTACTGCAGCATTACACTAAATGCTCCTCAGTTGCTAGGACAATTATTGCCTGGTGAACCAAACACGTCTTCTGCAGAAAAAGAGCCGTCTGCCAACAAACCCTGGCTGATAGTCAATCTGCTGCTGCAGGACAGTCAACTCTACGCATCACAGATGCTGCAGAGCACAGTCTTGTTGGCAGAGCTGGCGTACCTGTGCGGACAGAAGAGTAAACAACAGGCGGGGCAGTGACCCCGAGGGGTGAAAGTGGGCAACTAGGAATTGGAGCCCAGGTGTCTCATGAGCGTGTGCAGCTCAGCTAAGGGCATGTCTTCACTGGCCCCTTTACAGCGCTGCCATGGTGCACGGGGCAGGTCTGTCATGTCGTGTTACGTGCTGAAACTTGCACTGCTCAGGGGAGTTCTTTTCACACCCTGGAGCAAGAAAGTTGCAGTGCTGTAAAGGGGCAGTGTAGACAAGCCCTAACTTTGGAGCCTGAATTTATTTATCTGTTAAAGGAGAAAATACCCACTTCTCATGGCTATTGTGAGGCTTAATGAGTTTGCAGGTACTTTGAGAGTCCCCCCCTGAGGATTTCCCTCATGGTTTAATAATACCTTCAAATCCATTATCTTGTCACCCCCTCCTTTTCTTTATGAGGGGTCCCAGTTGAAGAAAATTGATGCCCGTGACCCAACAGAGCTGGGGATGAGGATTTTGGGGTATGGGAGGGGCTCAGGGCTGGGGCAGAGGGTTGGGGTGCAGGGGTGAGGGCTGCACGGTGGGGCCGGGAATGAGGGGTTCAGGGTGTGGGAGAGGGCTCTGGGCTGGGGCAGGGGGTTGGAGTGCTGGAGGGGGTCAGGGCTCTAGGGTGGGACTGGGGATGAGGGTTTTGGGGTGCAGGAAGGGGTTCTGGGTTTGGGGGGCTCAGGGCTGGGGCAGGGGATTGGGGCGCCAACTTCTATCCGGTGGCTCCTGGTCAGCAGCGCAGCCAGGGTGCAGAGGCAGGCTTCTGAAAATTATTACGAACCATTCTGCCAGCACAAGGAGCTCGGCGCAGCTCTTCGGTATTCTAAAACGATTTGGGGAAAATGTGCCGCCTTGTTCAGAAAGCTGGTGGGCGCCATGTCCGCAGGGGCTCGAAAAAGGAGGAGGAGGGCTGGAAACTACCTCGAAAATGCAAAAGCTCTTGCGGGTGACTTTTTGAAAAATACTTCAATTTTTCCAGAGGGTGGCTCTGAGCAGGCGTGACTAGTTGTGGAAAGGGGCCTGGGTAAAAGGGGCATCTTCAAGGCAACACATTAGCTAAGGTGTACACAAAAGGGGGGACAGCATTTGGAGGGTAAACGGACGGCTGCCCAAAAGTTACAGGCCAGGGTCGCTGTAAAAATTTTAAAAAAGGCTAAAGAGGTGATGAGAAAAAAAAACAAAGAGATGCCCCTTATTGGAGGCTCTCAGACTGGTGTGTCTGAGAATGGGGAGGCGGAATCTTACCTGCGGGGCGGTGGTGACTCTCACACAGAGTCTGATTTAGAAAATTCCCCAAAGGTCTCTCTGGAAGGGTCCCTCTCTACTCCTGATGATCCTCGCGTTGGCCCCTCGGAGTCTGACTCTCAAATAGCGTCTGACGTAGAAGACAGCTGATGGTCCAATAGAGGAACCCCCCCAAGTAACTCTGAAAATGCAAATGCAGACCCCCAAACAGACGTGTAAATGGAGCGAGTGAGAAGTTGGTAATGAGAATTACTTAGATTTGCGGGTTCAGTGTATTGTGAGTAATTTTGTTTTGTCAATCTTGAGTGAATAAATTCAGCTCAGCAGGTCGTCGAAGCCGTACACAGGGAGATAGTTAGTTCTCAATGATGTTAACAGTAGGGTTGCCCCTGACAATTACATTCAGTTATGTTTAGAAAGTCCTAATTTAACCAACCCTTTGTTTTCGGTAAGAAGAACTAGGGATGAGCTGTCAGCTGAAGAGTTCAAAATACAATACCACCCGACCCCCTTCAGGTAGTTGATAGCAGCCTTCAACTACCTGAAGGGGGGGTTCCAAAGGGGATGGAGCTCAGCTGTTCTCAGTGGTGGCAGATGACAGAACAAGGAGTAATGGTCTCAAGTTGAAGTGGGGGAGGTCGAGGTTGGATATTAGGAAAAACTATTTCACTAGGAGGGTGGTGAAGCACTGGAATGGGTTACCTAGGGAGGTGGTGGAATCTCCTTCCTTAGAGGTTTTTAAGGCCTGTCTTGACAAAGCCCTCACTGGGATGATTTAGTCGGGGATCAGTCCTGCTTTGAGCAGGGGGTTGGACTAGATGACCTCCTGAGGTCCCTTCCAACCATGATATTCTACGATTCTATGATTAAAGCAAGACCAACACGAACTAAATCATCAAGACAGGCCTTAAAAACCTCTAACGATGGAGATTCCACCACCTCCCTAGGTAACCCATTCCAGTGCTTCACCACCCTCCTAGTGAAATAGTTTTTCCTAATAACCAACCTCAACCTCCCCCACTTCAACTTGAGACCATTACTCCTTGTTCTGTCATCTGCCACCACTGAGAACAGCTGAGCTCCATCCCCTTTGGAACCCCCCTTCAGGTAGTTGAAGGCTGCTATCAAATCCCCCCTCACTCTTCTCTTCTGCAGACTAAACAAGCCCAGTTCCCTCAGCCTCTCCTCGTAAGTCATGTGCCCTAGCCCTGTAATCATTTTCACTGCCCTCCGCTGGACTCTCTCATCCTTTGTCCACATCCTTTCTGTCGTCGGGGGCCCAAAACTGGATGCAATACTCCAGATGTGGCCTCCAGTTCTAGCTAGGCAAAGAACGGATCTTTCAGTTTGGGGGCTGAACTAGAGAAAAAAATCCAGGTCCATTTGAACCACAACTAATTTTTCAAATTTTTGAAATTGAAGAAAAAAATATCTGGTCACAATTCTTCGCATTCCCCCTCCCCTCCCGGTTGAGTTTTTCATTTCAATTTACCTGATTTGGGGTATTTTCAATCTTCTTTGTTTTTGTTTTCAAATTTGGCCAATTTTTCAGGGTTTTTGGGGGGACAAAACTATTAATAGAATTTGAACCAAATTCAGTTTCAGAGTCTCCAAAAATTCATTTTCTGGCAAAAATTATATATGCCAAATAAAATTTCTTCTAGCTCTACAGTAGAGTCCCACAAGCACATACTAGGTTTAGTTAGAAGGTGAGTGCACTTCCTTTGCAGAGCTCCCTGCCCTGCCCGGGGTAGAATTGGGCTCCGCTGCATAGGGTACCAGCACAGCCCGACATGCTGATCCTGGCACAATCCTTCCCTTTCCCCACCCTTTGCCTGTCTTGTCTATTTAGACTGCACACAAAGGCAGGGACTGGCTGTTACCGCGTGGATGTGCAGTGGGGCCCTGACCTCAGCTATGCCCTGGAGATGTTACCATAATATGCATAATATCACATTAAAAACTTAAGACAAAGCTTATTTTGTTTAGCCTGTTCTCTAAGGTGAGCGCTGCAGATGGAGACTGAACCTCCTGTAGGAACACTGATGCAAGCAGGAGCAATTTCCCCCCCTTTTCATCAGGTGATACAGAAGCCCAATGCAGGGAAATCACATGCACAGACTGACCTCTTTGCTGTTAAGATCTGATGCAAAGAGCAGCACCCAGGAAGCCATTTGGCCTGCACAATAAGCTATATTGGACCTACAAAACCCAGGAACTATTTGGTGTGTTCTTAAGCATCATCCACTGTCACTTTACCTATTAACTAACTTTATATCTATATCGATGTCGATATATACACAGACATCTCTTGTAACCACCAGCCCTGCAGGAGCATTTACTAATACACACCGGCTAGCATATATATTGCGTTGGTAATACTCCCTGAATATATGTACTCCAGACACTGAAGTTTTAGAATAGTAGTTCTAGAGCCCAAACTGGCCTGTACCTTTGTTATAATGCTGTGCACTTATTCATAGAATCATAGAATATCAGGGTTGGAAGGGACCTCAGGAGGTCATCTAGTCCAACCCCCTGCTCAAAAGCAGGACCAATCCCCAACTAAATCATCCCAGCCAGGGCTTTGTCAAGCCTGACCTTAAAAACTTCTAAGGAAGGAGATTCCACCACCTCCCTAGGCAACGCACTCCAGTGTTTCACCACCCTCCTAGTGAAAAAGTTTTTCCTAATATCCAACCTAAACCTCCCCCACTGCAACTTGAGACCATTACTCCTTGTCTTGTCCTCTTCTACCACTGAGAATAGTCTAGAACCATCCTCTCTGGAACCACCTCTCAGGTAGTTGAAAGCAGCTATCAAATCCCCCCTCATTCTTCTCTTCCGCAGACTAAACAATCCCAGTTCCCTCAGCCTCTCCTCATAAGTCATGTGTTCCAGACCCCTAATCATTTTTGTTGCCCTTTGCTGGACTCTTTCCAATTTATCCACATCCTTCTTGTAGTGTGGGGCCCAAAACTGGACACAGCACTCCAGATGACGCCTCACCAATGTCGAATAGAGGGGGACGATCACGTCCCTCAATCTGCTCGCTATGCCCCTACTTATACATCCCAAAATGCCATTGGCCTTCTTGGCAACAAGGGCACACTGTTGACTCATATCCAGCTTCTCGTCCACTGTCACCCCTAGGTCCTTTTCTGCAGAACTGCTGCCGAGCCATTCGGTCCCTAGTCTGTAGCGGTGCATTGGATTCTTCCATCCTAAGTGCAGGACTCTGCACTTGCCCTTGTTGAACCTCAAATTTCTTTTGGCCCAATCCTCCAATTTGTCTAGGTCCCTCTGTATCCTATCCCTGCCCTCCAGCGTATCTACCACTCCTCCCAGTTTAGTATCGTCTGCAAATTTGCTGAGAGTGCAATCCACACCATCCTCCAGATCATTTATGAAGATATTGAACAAAACCGGCCCCAGGACCGACCTCTGGGACACTCCACTTGACGCCGGCTGCCAACTAGACATGGAGCCATTGATCACTACCCGTTGAGCCCGACAATCTAGCCAACTTTCTACCCACCTTATAGTGCATTCATCCAGCCCATACTTCTTTAACTTGCTGACAAGAATACTGTGGGAGACCGTGTTAAAAGCTTTGCTAAAGTCAAGAAACAATACATCATCCACTGCTTTCCCTTCATCCACAGAACCAGTAATCTCATCATAGAAGGCGATTAGATTAGTCAGGCATGACCTTCCCTTGGTGAATCCACGCTGGCTGTTCCTGATCACTTTCCTCTCATGTAAGTGCTTCAGGATTGATTCTTTGAGGACCTGCTCCATGATTTTTCCAGGGACTGAGGTGAGGCTGACTGGCCTGTAGTTCCCAGGATCCTCCTTCTTCCCTTTTTTAAAGATTGGCACTACATTAGCCTTTTTCCAGTCATCCGGGACTTCCCCCGTTCGCCACGAGTTTTCAAAGATAATGGCCAATGGCTCTGCAAACACAGCTGCCAATTCCTTCAGCACTCTCGGATGCAACTCGTCTGGCCCCATGGACTTGTGCACGGCCAGCTTTTCTAAATAGTCCCTAACCACCTCTTTCTCCACAGAGGGCTGGCCATCTTTTCCCCATGTTGTGATGCCCAGCACAGCAGTCTGGGAGCTGACCTTGTTCGTGAAGACAGAGGCAAAAAAAGCATTGAGTACATTAGCTTTTTCCACATCCTCTGTCACTAGGTTGCCTCCCTCATTCATTAAGGGGCCCACACTTTCTTTGGCTTTCTTCTTGTTGCCAACATACCTGAAGAAACCCTTCTTGTTACTCTTGACATCTCTTGCTAGCTGAAGCTCCAAGTGCGATTTGGCCCTCCTGATTTCATTCCTACATGCCCGAGCAATATTTTTATACTCTTCCCTGGTCATATGTCCAACCTTCCACTTCTTGTAAGCTTCTTTTTTATGTTTAAGATCCCCTAGGATTTCACCGTTAAGCCAAGCTGGTCGCCTGCCATATTTACTATTCTTTCGACTCATCGGGATGGTTTGTCCCTGTAACCTCAACAGGGATTCCTTGAAATACGGCCAGCTCTCCTGGACTCCTTTCCCCTTCATGTTAGTCCCCCAGGGGATCCTACCCATCCGTTCCCTGAGGGAGTCGAAGTCTGCTTTCCTGAAGTCCAGGGTCCGTATCCTGCTGCTTACCTTTCTTCCCTGTGTCAGGATCCTGAACTCAACCAACTCATGGTCACTATCTCCCAGATTCCCATCCACTTTTGCTTCCCCTACTAATTCTTCCCGGTTTGTGAGCAGCAGGTCAAGAAAAGCTCCCCCACAGTTGGCTCCTCTAGCACTTGCACCAGGAAATTGTCCCCTACGCTTTCCAAAAACTTCCTGGATTGTCTATGCACTGCTGTACTGTTCTCCCAGCAGATATCAGGAAAATTAAAGTCACCCATGAGAACCAGGGCGTGCGATCTAGTAGCTTCTGCGAGCTGCCAGAAGAAAGCCTCATCCACCTCATCCCCCTGGTCCGGTGGTCTATAGCAGACTCCCACCACGACATCACTCTTGTTGCTCACACTTCTAAACTTAATCCAGAGACACTCAGTTTTTTCTGCAGTTTCGTACCGGAGCTCTGAGCAGTCATACTGCTCCCTTACATACAGTGCAACTCCCCCACCTTTTCTGCCTTGCCTGTCCTTCCTGAACAGTTTATAACCATCCATGACAGTACTCCATCTAACGTAAGATGTTAGGGAATACTTGGCATAAGTCTTGGCTTGTGTAAATAGGAAAACTGACAGTATCAGGACATATAATTATTTCCTCATGACAACAGGAAAGGAGCTGCCCACATAAACATAGGAGGTGCCTTTATGCCTCTTAGTACCTGGAACACAGGTGTTCAGAAAAAATGACAAAGGCGTAGACCTTGGTACCAGAAATAAAGACAGAAAGTTGATTAATTAAATTCAGTTCCAAATGACGTATGCTGCACCTTCTTCTGGTAAAACAAGTAGGGTATAAAAGGAGGGCTCTGGAGGTGTAACTTTGGGGAGCACACCTTACATAATGTGAATGTAACACGGCTGCACAGGACTGCTCGCTCTTCGGAGGCTGGTATCATATAGAACCTTATTCCTGCACCATATTAATAACCCTGATGGACGGAGGTTATTTGGTCTCGAGTATATTTCATAACTAAATAAGGAACCGAAGTGTGCTCAAGCAATTGACTATACAATTTATCAACAAGGAGAAAGGTGGGTGTTGTTCCAGCATTGTTTGATAGATAGGGGTGCTACTAATGCAACGACAGACTGGCTGGTTTGCTAGAAGCAGAGCCAGGTGGAAGTTTTCTATCTAAGCTGGGTTCCCACCCCCCCCTTTGCAAAAAGAATTTTGCTATAGTTTTCCAGCAGCCTCAGTAAGAAAGCCTCATTGTCTGAGCATGACTGAGGGCCTGTACAACCACTGGGAATTTGTCCCATTTCAGGGCAACCTCATACTCTCCTCTCACTTGGGTGAGCAGCACTGACCCTCCAGTATCCTCAGAAGGGGAATATTTTGCGGAGACTCATGCAATTAGTTGGCCACTAACCCACAGATCCTGAAGGCTGCTCATGCTAACGATTCTAAAATGAGAGAGAAGTGTGGAGTTCACCTCACTTCCATTTCTCCCCCTCTTCTGTAGTGGGATTATATAGAGCCGCTAAGGGTTATGTAGGTTTTTAACAAAAATTAGTCTCATACCAACTTGCTAGGGGTTGTACAGATGGGGAAACAAAGCCCCAGAAAGATTCCGTGACTTATAGAATATCAGGGTTGGAAGGGACCTCAGGAGGTCATCTAGTCCAACCCCCTGCTCAAAGCAGGACCAATCCCCAACTAAATCATCCCAGCCAGGGCTTTGTCAAGCCTGACCTTAAAAACTTCTAAGGAAGGAGATTCCACCACCTCCCTAGGTAACCCATTCCAGGGCTTCACCACCCTCCTAGTGAAAAAGTTCTTCCCAATATCCAACCTAAACCTCCCCCACTGTAACTCGAGACCATTACTCCTTGTTCTGTCATCTGCTATCACTGAGAACAGTCTAGATCCATCCTCTTTGGAAGCAGCTATCAAATCCCCCCTCATTCTTCTCTTCTGCAGACAAAATAATCCCAGTCCCCTCAGCCTCTCCTCATAAATCATGTGTTCCAGGCCCCTAATCATTTTTGTTGCCCTCCCCTGGACTCTTTCCAATTTTTCCACATCCTTCTTGTAGCGTGGGGCCCAAAACTGGACACAGTACTCCATGTACTCAATGTCAAATAGAGGGGAACGATCACGTCCCTCGATCTACTGGCAATGCTCCTACTTATAGAGCCCAAAATGCCATTAGCCTTCTTGGCAACAAGGGCACACTGTTGACTCATATCCAGCTTCTCATCCACTGTAACCCCTAGGTCCTTTTCAGAACTGCTGCCTAGACCCTTGGTCTCCAGCCTGTAGCAGTGCATGGGATTCTTCCTTGCTAAAGGTAGGACTCTGCACTTGTCCTTGTTGAACCTCATCAGATTCCTTTTGGCCCAATCCTCCAATTTGTCTAGGTCCCTTTGTATCCTATCCCTACCCTCCAGCGAATCTACCTCTTCTCCCAGTTTAGTGTCATCAGCAAACTTGCTGAGGGTGCAATCCACACCATCCTCCTGATCATTAATGAAGATATTGAACAAAACTGGCCGCAGGACCAACCCCTAGGGCCCTCCGCTTCATACTGGCTGACAACTAGACATAGAGCCATTGATCACTATCCATTGAGCCCGATGAGCTAGCCAGCTTTCTACCCATCTTATAGTTCATTCATCCAGCTGGCAAGAATACTGTGGGAGACCATATCAAAAGCTTTGCTAAAGTCAAGGAATAACATGCCTACTGCTTTCCCCTCATCCACAGAGCCAGTTATCTCGTCATAGAAGGCAATCAGGTTGGTCAGGCATGACTTGCCCTTGGTGAATCCATGCTGACTGTTCCTGATCACTTTCCTCTCCTCGAAGTGCTTCAAAATTGATTCCTCAAGGACCTGCTCCATTTTCTTAAATGATAAAAGGCTATTAGGACCATGCTTTACCAAGGACTTTCTGGAACACTCATAAGAATGGCCATACTAGGTCAGACCAAAGGTCCATCTAGCCCAGTATTCTGTCTTCTGACAGTGGTCAGTTCCAGGTGCCCCAGAGGGAATGAACAGAATAGGTAAGTGATCCAACCCATTGCCCATATCCAACTTCTGGCAAACAGAGGCTAGACACACCATCCCTGCCCATCCTGGCCAATAGGCATTGATGGACCTCTTCTCCATGAACTTATCTAATTCTTTTTTGAACCCAGTCAAGTGTCCTCTAGTTTATTTCATCATGCTGAAAATAGATCTTACATTTTTCCTGTGCAGCCATGTTGATAGTAATGAGAGAACCCTCCCTCCATAAGAAGGAAGTTTTGTTAATGCTGGTTGTCTATCATAGGAGCACAGCTAGCCAACCAATCTGAATATTGGGTTTGAGGGGCCAGTGTTTAGCAGGTTTATAATTAAAGCACAAATATGATCAAAATTTGGATCAAAATAGTGTATGTACCTTATTAGACAGTCGCAGTTCTTTGGTTCAGACTGAGTTGAGTTTTGCACTCAAAGGAGGGATTCAGTCTCTTATGTAAAAATAGCTGTATCCCCTCCAACTTTACAGCACTTCTTCTGAGCTCACAACAAATTTTTTTTGAAAATGTAAAAGTAAATCTCTAGGTTAGTTTAGGAGTTAAAGCTCATTTTAAAATGTGTCCTTTATGGAGTTTAGCTCTGTGTCAGTCCTATTTTGTCCCCAATGATTTAAGAATAGAAAAACGCTGACTCTTCCAATGTCCATTAAAAAGTTAAATGTCACTGAAGTCCTATGCACAGGCTACATTCAGTTTTTATTATTAATGATTAAAAGCCATTTTTTGCCATTATTCTTCTTCACTGAAAGATTCATTTCATTTCATTCATGCTATGTTTGTCTTTCTTCCACAGGACAGTCTGTACAAAATGCAAGCTGGTCTCCATACTGGAAGAGAAGGTTCAAGGTCTGGAGCAACAGGTATCGACGCTGCGTTGCATAAGAGAAACCGAAGATTTCCTGGACGGATGTCAGGATAGGCTTCTACAGGCACAAAGTTCTGAAGATTCAGAGCAGGCTGCACATTGGGGACAGAAGGATGGTGAAGAAATTTGGCATCATGTGACCTCCAGAAGAAAGAAGGGGAACGTCCATGTACCAGCAACGCAGATACAGGTAAGTAACCGTTGTCATGTTCTCTCCACAGGTACTAATGCAGAGAGTGGACCAGATGATACGTCTGAGGGAAGGGAGCAGAAGGAGACTCCGACGATTGGAAGGCATGAGATGCACTGTCCTAGGGATGGGGGTTCCACGACCACTGCTCCCAAGAGAAGGAGGTGGGTGGTGGTGGTTGTGGACTCTCTCCTCAGGGGGACTGAGTCATCTATCTGCCGCCCCGACCAGGAAAACGGAGAAGTCTGCTGCTTGCCAGGAGCTAAGATTTGCGATGTGATGGAAAGACTGCCGAGATTCATCAAGCCCTCAGATCGCTACCCCTTCCTGCTTCTGCACGTGGGCACCAATGATACTGCCAAGAATGACCTTGAGCAGATCACTGCGGATTACGTGGCTCTGGGAAGAAGGATAAAGGAGTTTGAGGTGCAAGTGGTGTTCTCGTCCATCCTCCCCGTGGAAGGAAAAGGCCTGGGTAGAGACCGTCGAATTGTGGAAGTCAACAAATGGCTACGCAGGTGGTGTCAGAGAGAAGGCTTTGGATTCTTTGACCATGGGATGGTGTTCCAAGAAGGAGGAATGCTAGGCAGAGATGGGCTCCACCTAACGAAGAGAGGGAAGAGCATCTTCGCAAGCAGGCTGGCTAACCTAGTGAGGAGGGCTTTAAACTAGGTTCACCGGGGGAAGGAGACCAAAGCCCTGAGGTAAATGGGGAAGTGGGATACCGGGAGGAGGCACGAGCAGGAGCACGTGAGAGGGGAGGGCTCCTGCCTCATACTGAGAAAGAGGGGCAATCAGCAAGTTACCTCAAATGCCTATATACAAATGCACGAAGCCTGGGAAACAAGCAGGGAGAACTGGAAGTCCTGGCACAGTCAAGGAATTATGATGTGATTGGAATAACAGAGACTTGGTGGGATAACTCACATGACTGGAGTACTGTCATGGATGGATATAAACTGTTCAGGAAGGACAGAAAAGGTGGGGGAGTTGCTCTGTATGTAAGAGAGCAGTATGACTGCTCAGAGCTCAAGTATGAAACTGCAGAAAAACCTGAGAGTCTCTGGATTAAGTTTAGAAGTGTGAGCAACAAGGGTGATGTCATGGTGGGAGTCTACTATAAACCACAAGACCAGGGGGATGAGGTGGATGAGGCTTTCTTCCGGCAACTCACGGAAGTTACTAGATCGCAGGCCCTAGTTCTCATGGGAGACTTCAATCACCCTGATATCTGCTGGGAGAGCAATACAGCGGTGCACAGGCAATCCAGGAAGTTTTTGGAAAGTGTAGGGGACAATTTCCTGGTGCAAGTGCTGGAGGAACCAACTAGGGGCAGAGCTCTTCTTGACCTACTGCTCACAAACTGGGAAGAAATAGTAGGGGAAGCAAAAGTGGATGGGAACCTGGGAGGCAGTGACCATGAAATGGTCGTATTCAGGATCCTAACACAAGGAAGAAAGGAGAGCAGCAGAATACAGACCCTGGACTTCAGAAAAGCAGACTCTCACTCCCTCAGAGAACTGATGGGCAAGATCCCCTGGGAGAATAACATGAGGGGGAATGGAGTCCAGGAGAGCTGGCTGTATTTTAAAGAATCCTTATTGAGGTTACAGGGACAAACCATCCCGATGTGTAGAAAGAATAGTAAATATGGCAGGCGACCAGCTTGGCTTAACAGTGAAATCCTTGCTGATCTTAAATACAAAAAAGAAGCTTACAAGAAGTGGAAGATAGGTCAAATCACCAGGAATGAGTATAAAAATATTGCTCGGGCTTGCAGGAGTGAAATCAGGAAGGCCAAATCATACCTGGAGTTGCAGCTAGCGAGAGATGTCAAGAGTAACAAGACGGGTTTCTTCAGGTATGTTAGCAACAAGAAGAAAGTCAAGGAAAGTGTGGGCCCCTTACTGAATGAGGGAGGCAACCTAGTGACAGAGGATGTGGAAAGAGCCAATGTACACAATGCTTCTTTTGCCTCTGTCTTCACAAACAAGGTCAGCTCCCAGACTACTGCACTGGGCAGCACAGCATGGGGAGAAGGTGACCAGCCCTCTGTGGAGAAAGAAGTGGTTCGGGACTATTTAGAAAAGCTGGACGAGCACAAGTCCATGGGGCTGGATGCGTTGCAACCGAGAGTGCTAAAGGAGTTGGCGGATGTGATTGCAGAGCCATTGGCCATTATCTTTGAAAACTCATGGCAATCAGGGGAGGTCCCAGATGACTGGAAAAAGGCTAATGTAGTGCCCATCTTTAAAAAAGGGAAGGAGGAGGATCCTGGGAACTCCAGGCCGGTCAGCCTCACCTCAGTCTCTGGAAAAATCATGGAGCAGGTCCTCAAGGAATCAATTGTGAAGCACTTAGAGGAGAGGAAATTGATCAGGAACAGTCAGCATGGATTCACCAAGGGCAAGTCATGCCAGACTAATCTAATTGCCTTCTATGATGAGATAACTGGCTCTGTGGATGAAGGGAAAGCAGTGGACGTGTTGTTCCTTGACATTAGCAAAGCTTTTGACACGGTCTCCCACAGTATTCTTGCCAGCTGGATGAATGAACTATAAGATGGGTAGAAAGCTGGCTAGCTCATCGGGCTCAATGGATAGTGATCAATGGCTCTATGTCTAGTTTTCAGCCAGTATCAAGCGGAGGGCCCTAGGGGTCGGTCCTGGGGCCGGTTTTGTTCAATATCTTCATTAATGATCAAGAGGATGGCATGGATTGCACCCTCAGCAAGTTTGGTGATGACACTAAACTGGGAGAAGAGGTAGATACGCTGGAGGGTAGGGATAGGATACAAAGGGACCTAGACAAATTGGAGGATTGGGCCAAAAGAAATCTGATGAGGTTCAACAAGGACAAGTGCAGAGTCCTGCACTTAGAACGGAAGAACCCCATGCACCGCTACAGACTAGGGACCGAATGGCTAGGCAGCAGTTCTGCAGAAAAGGACCTAGGGGTTATAGTGGAAGAGAAGCTGGATATGAGTCAACAGTGTGCCCTTGTTGCCAAGAAGGCCAATGGCATTTTGGGATGTATAAGTAGGGGCATTGCCAGCAGATCGAGGGACGTGATCGTTCCCCTCTATTCGACATTGGTGAGGCTTCATCTGGAGTACTGTGTCCAGTTTTGGGCCCCACACTACAAGAAGGATGTGGAAAAATGGGAAAGAGTCCAGCGGAGGGCAACAAAAATGATTAGGGGACTGGAACATATGACTTATGAGGAGAGGCTGAGGGAACTGGGATTGTTTAGTCTGCAGAAGAGAAGAATGAGGGGGGATTTGATAGCTGCTTTCAACTATCTGAAAGGGGGTTCCAAAGAGGATGGCTCTAGACTGTTCTCAGTGGTAGCAGATGACAGAACAAGGAGTAATGGTCTCAAGTTGCAGTGGGGGAGATTTGGGTTGGATATTAGGAAAAACTTTTTCACTAGGAGGGTGGTGAAACACTGGAATGCGTTACCTAGCGAGGTGGTGGAATCTCCTTCCTTAGAAGTTTTTAAGGTCAGGCTTGACAAAGCCCTGGCTGGGATGATTTAGTCTGGGATCGGTCCTGCTTTGAGCAGGGGGTTGGACTAGATGACCTCCTGAGGTCCCTTCCAACCCTGATATTCTATGATTCTATGATTTCATGAAGAGCTGCCCTCTTTCAAAATGACCATCTCTAATTGTTCTCAACGGGATTGCTAAAGGCAGCCTGTGGCCTCAAAGATGTCCATTGCCTTCATCCACTTCCATTCATTGCTCCTGACAGCAAAGTGGATTACTACCTTCCCTGAGAGCAGCTTGGCTTCATTTCTTTGGAAATAACAGTTATTTTGAAAGAGGGCAAATTTACTAATAATAATCTTCGAACACTTAAAATGACACACAAGCTTTCAGTTACCAAAAAATAATGGCATAAAAGGCCATTAATACTAAATACTTCTTAAAAAACAAAAAAACCAAAGAATATGTTGCACCAGATCTAGAGGGTAAGAGGTAGAGGAAAATTAGGGTATACACTGTCTGCTTTGAGGAATGGAAAGTCACTATAAGCCCATCTTAACTGGCTAGTACATCCTGGTTGCTTTGTGCTATTCAGCATACTAGTGAATGTAGACCTCTAAATTTAAAATGAAAAAGTTATTTAAAGCTGATAGTACATGTTTTCAAATCACTAGAAATATCACATAGTAATGTTCTCTTTTGGGTTCTTCTTTACTATGTATTTGTGAAAATTTTAATTTAAAAATTAGAATTCCTAGACTAAGAATTCCTAGACTAAACTATTGTCAGATGGAGTTGAAGTTGAAAGTAAAAGTTAAACTAAAAAGAAATCTAAGCATGTTAAGGTACTGAAAAGGAAGTGGAGAAAAATCATATATGTCTAAAAATCATTTTAATCTATTCCGGTATCACAAACTACTATGTATTAATCAAAAGTGTATCATTATTGGATGGTGTCACTACAGGGAGAGTTAAGGTTGTTCAGATGCACTAACCATGCATTTCCATACCATGACATGTTTGGCTTGTAAGCGTACGCTTAACTCTGAATTTCCTGATTTTACAAGGCTTGGTTGGGCCATAATTACAATATCCCTGTAACACTCTCCCCTATGAAAGCAGCAAAGAGTCCTGTGGCACCTTATAGACTAACAGACGTATTGGAGCATAAGCTTTCGTGAGTGAATACCCGCTTCGTCAGATGCATGTCTCTCCCCTATATTACAGATATGTATTCTCAAACTTACATTACTTATATTAAATTATATTACTCTCCCCTATATTACAGATATGTATTCTCAAACTTAACTCTACTTTAATGTATTTTTTGTCTGGAAAAATACACATTGTGGTTTGGAAAATTTATGGCCAGGTTACTTGACAGCCCCAAGCAGCTCATCTTAGTAAATGCTGATAAAACACTATCACCAACACACACAATAATACAGCTAAAGATCATAGCAACAAAGATATAGGAAACAAAAAGTCTTTTGCAATAATAAAACCATTTCCTTCTTTCCAACACTCATTGCTAGACAGAATACACACAGGGCTTGGGTTACTGGTTTTTTGTTTTTGTTAAAAGTTTTAATGTAATTCCCAAATACAATTGATATGACAATCTTACATAAATCTTTCAAAACACATGGGCATTATCTGGTTTTACTTGTCACTAGTTTACTAAGGCTTAAAGCAATAAGTGTAATAACGTTTAGATCTGGCCTAACTATATCTTTCTGGACAGGGCTTGAAATTAACTTTTGGCCAATTCTGTGAATGGTTTATAGAGTATAATATTTTGGACGAAGATGAAATATTTTATAGTTATTATACTATAAACATATATGCAAGGCTTCTAGCTGAAACCCAAGTTTTACCAGTAAACAGCTGCCAGATTTTAAGAAAACTCTGTAGGTAACTGTTTAATACTACTGCACCCCATGAAAACAAGCATGCTTATTCCATTCTTCTGGATGTTAATGCATTTGTCAATGTAACACTATTGTGAAATGCCCGAAAGTGAGCCCCTACACACACACACACCTCCAAAAAAAGTGGAGTTTGGGAGCAGGAAGTAACATCTAGTATTCCACAGTTAGGCCCTGCAACAAAGACACCTTATTAACTTCTTTATCTTCTGTAATAATCTTTATGTTGGAAATCAGAAGCTTTACTTTGAAAATTTATTTTAAGAGAGTATTTTAAATTCATTTGAATATCTATGTAAAAAAGGTCCAAAAGAAATGCAGATCTCTTAATGCAAACCAAAGAATTCCCAAAGTGTGTGGGTGCAGATAAACACTTGCAGAGGATTAAAAAAAAAAATTCTGCCAGATTTCTGCTTGTGAGGAGCACGAAAAGAGAGCGTCAATCGGCTTGTGCATGACAAAAGATACAATTCCCTCTATGGAGAAAGAACAATACCCACAGACTGCATGAGCAGACAATCCAGAGAGGCACAGCTAATCCCGAGCCCTTTCCACCCCCAGAAAGAGTAACACCAGGAGTTCCTTCAATGGGCTAAGTCAGGAAAACAAGCAACTAAAACCCCTGGCAACAGTTAGCTATTGACAACAGGAAAAATACAAAGAGAACAAGCTAAATACACTTTGGACTCCTGACTATAAAAGGTGTGGGTTTTCATTAATATAAAAGCTGCTTAATCAATCTGAATGGTTTCCCCAGCTGCTTTTGTGTTACAAGAACTCTTGGGTTTCCATTTTCAAGGTTTCCTGCACTAAATATTTCTTCTTCCTCTTTCTTTTTTTTTTTTTTTGAAGATGCATTTTAGTTCTCCCCAATCTAAATGAAAAATTTGTACAAAGAGTATGCAATTATATGAGAAAATAAAATAAAATGGGGATATTTATAGGAAAGTGGGCTACACACTGTTCTTAGCTGGCTATGCATTCCATCTTTACTGGACAGGAATGAGATATTGTATCAATTGGTTACTAAAACACAGTCATTGTGAGTTTGACACAAGAGGCCGAAAGGTTAGAAAATGACAAAAGCAAAATGAACTGTGGTTACAGAAGGAACCCTTCAGAATTACACAGAAAAACACTTTTTTGCCTTTATTTGGCAAAACAGGAATCATCATTCTTCAGCACAAGTTAATCAAAGCTAGCAATAATTCTTCATACTGCAAAACCTAAGGCGACAAGAAAGGGAGGTTTAGAAAGTAATTTGCTCATTAAGGCCCCCAGTTCAGCAAGTGCTCCAGCATGTGTGCTAATTTTAAGCATAGGAGTAATCCCCTTACTGTGAATGTGATTACTCATGTGCTTAAAGTTAGGGACAATGGTTAAGTACTTTGTTGAACTGAAACTCAAGTCATTGAGGGGATGCAAATAAACCCTGCGGCTGGCCTCTGCCAGCTGACTTGGGCTCCCAAGGCTCGGGCTGGGGGGTAATGTCACTGCAGTGTAGACTTCCAGGCTTGGGCTGGAGCCTGAGTCCTGGGACCCTGTGAGTTGGGAGAGCCCCAGAGCTCATGCTGCAGCCCGACTCCAGACGTCTACACTGGAATGACACAGCCCACCAGTCCGAGCCCCGGGACCCCCCATCAGCTAGCATGGGCAGGTGCAGGCGTCTAACTGCAATGTAGACACCTTTAATGAGAACAGCTTTTTTGTGTATAGATCTGTTGTAATGGCTTGCCCAACTCACCAAATGAGCCCATATCATTCTTCCAAAGGCAGACAGCTGTGTTTCAGCTGTTCTGAAGGTGTGTGATCTGTATGCCACCCTAAGCTTTAATCACAGCCACAAGAACATAAGTTTACTATGAAAAATTGTATGCAACACCTATTATTTATAGTGGCTTAGCTCTCCCTTAAATAGTAACAGAAAAGAACAGTACAAAACAATAGTTTCACTTTCTCAACACACAAGAGCAACTTATTCAGATCTAAAATAAAAACAAAAGTATCAGCACAATATAAACCCCCAAATAATAACATTGGAAGTGGGCAGGAAGAAGGAAACGGTTAGCAAAATGTCCAGTGAACTTTAAAGTCTCTTATTAACTCAGTACAAGGCTTTCCTGTCAAGACACCTTTTTTTTAACCTCTGTGTACAGACCGACCGACAAAGGACAATGGTATCCACAAATCACATTGGGATTAAGGTAAGAAAATGCTGCCCTCTCTGCAATCCAAAGAGAACGAAGCCAGAAGGGTAATCAGTGAGTGCATGAACAGAGAAGAGCACAGCTTCTCTGCAGGCAGCAGGAACTGAAAAGGGAGAAGCGGGGGTTAAGAAAGAAGAATTCAAGTTGGAACCGTGCTCGAAAGTTCTATCTCAGAGGCCTGCAAAACATGAGCTACTGAAGAAACAGTCAAAAGGTCCCAATGAAAAGCTGTGACAAGTCATAATGTGCCATTTCAATTACAAGGAAAAGGGGAAATGTTATTTTTCCGCTCATCAATATGATGAGCTTTCATGTCCCAAACCACATTCAGGCAGTTTCCAAGTCTGCTTTTTTTGTGTGGAATCTACTGATCCAGACCAAAAAAACCAAACAAACAGAACAGGGATGCACAGTTCCTAAGTCCTGGAGCCTTCAGCACTGCCTGGAACAATCGCTGGCCTGGGGTATCCACAGAGATGCCTGCAAGATGGTGTTTGCAGCAGCCTTGCAGGCAGATGGGCTCACAGCTGCTATGTGCTGCCAATATTCTGCCCATCTCCTTCATCATTAGGACCTGAAACAAAAATAGATCATGGTTACAAGAAATATTTATTTTATTTGTAAAACTTACTTTGCTATTTAGGGGGGGAGGGATAGCTCAGTGGTTTGAACACTGGCCTGCTAAACCCAGAGTTGTGAGTTCAATCCTTGAGGGGGCCATTTAGGGATCTGGGGCAAAAATTGGGGATTGATCCTGCTTTGAGCAGGGGGTTGGACTAGATGACCTCCTGAGGTCCCTTCCAACCCTGATGTTCTATGATTCTATGATGCAAACTATGGAATGAAGATCCTAGCTGGCTATTCCCAGTGCTCCATGCCTCTCTCTCCCCCCTATAAACTAGACCAGTGTTTCTCAACGACCACTATGATTTCTACTGCTTCCCCCCCCATCCACTGGGCCAGTAACCCTATCAAAGAAGGAAATTAGGTTGGTTTGGCACAATTTATTCTTGACATCTCCATGCCAGCTATTCCTTATAATTCTATTATCCTCTAGGTGCTTACACATTGATTGTTCCATAATTTCTTACAGTGTCTTTCCAGGTAGCAAAGTTAGGCTGACTAATCTATAATTCCCCAGGTCCCCTTTGTTCCCCTTTTTAAACACGGGTACTATGTTTACGCTTCTCCACTCCTCTGGGTCTCCACCTGTCCTCCATGAATTCTTCAAGATAACTGCTAATGGTTCTGAGATTGTTTCAGCTAATGCTAGGTGTGCCTTAGCCTTTCTGATTTTGTCCCTACATGCTTGTGCTGTTCTTTTTTTACTCCTCTTGACAATTTGTCCATATTTCCACTTTTCTGTAGAATTCACTTTCGATTTTCCGGTCATTAAAGAGCTCCTGATAGAGCCATGTTGGCCTCTTCCTATATTTCCTTTGCATCACAATAATTGGAAGTTTTGCATTTAATACTGTCTCCTTGAGAGACTGCCAGCTCTCCTGAATGCCTTTATCTCTAAGGTTTTCTTCCCTTGGGACTGCACCCTACTAGTTCTCTGAGATTGTTAAAGTCTGCTTTTTTTTAAGTCCATTGTCCTTAGCCCTGGTCTACACTAGGACTTTAGGTCGAATTTAGCAACGTTAAATCGATTTAAACCTGCACCCGTCCACACAGTGAAGCCCTTTATTTCGACTTAAAGGGCTCTTAAAATTGATTTCCTTACTCCACCCCTGACAAGTGGATTAGCGCTTAAATCGACGTTCCCAGCTCGAATTTGGGGTACTGTGGACACAATTCGATGGTATTGGCCTCCGGGAGCTATCCCAGAGTGCTCCATTCTGACCGCTCTGGACAGCACTCTCAACTCAGATGCACTGGCCAGGTAGACAGGAAAAGAACCGCAAACTTTTGAATCTCATTTCCTGTTTGGCCAGCGTGGCAAGCTGCAGGTGACCATGCAGAGCTCATCAGCACAGGTGACCATGATGGAGTCCCAGAATCGCAAAAGAGCTCCAGCATGGACCGAACGGGAGGTACGGGATCTGATCGCTGTTTGGGGAGAGGAATCCGTGCTATCAGAACTCCGTTCCAGTTTTCGAAATGCCAAAACCTTTGTGAAAATCTCCCAGGGCATGAAGGACAGAGGCCATAACAGGGACCCGAAGCAGTGCCGCGTGAAACTGAAGGAGCTGAGGCAAGCCTACCAGAAAACCAGAGAGGCGAACAGCCGCTCTGGGTCAGAGCCCCAAACATGCCGCTTCTATGATGAGCTGCATGCCATTTTAGGGGGTTCAGCCACCACTACCCCAGCCGTGTTGTTTGACTCCTTCAATGGAGATGGAGGCAATACGGAAGCAGGTATTGGGGACGAAGAAGATGATGATGAGGAGGAGGTTGTAGATAGCTCACAGCAAGCAAGCGGAGAAACCGGTTTTCCCGACAGCCAGGAACTGTTTCTCACCCTAGACCTGGAGCCAGTACCCCCCGAACCCACCCAAGGCTGCCTCCTGGACCCAGCAGGCGGAGAAGGGACCTCTGGTGAGTGTACCTTTTAAAATGCTATACATGGTTTAAAAGCAAGCATGTGAAAGGATTACTTTGCCCTGGCATTTGCGGTTCTCCTAGATGTAGTCCTAAAGCCTTTGCAAAAGGTTTCTGGGGAGGGCAGCCTTATTTCGTCCTTCATGGTAGGACACTTTATCACTCCAGGCCAGTAACACATACTCGGGAATCACTGTAGAACAAAGCATTGCAGTGTATGTTTGCTGGCATTCAACCAAAATCCGTTCTTTATCTCTCTGTGTTATCCTCAGGAGAGTGAGATATAATTCATGGTCACCTGGTTGAAATAGGGTGCTTTTCTTCAGGGACACTCAGTATAGCCCATTCCTGCTGGGCTGTTTGCCTGTGGCTGAACAGAAATGTTCGCCGCTGTTAGCCACAGGGAGGGGGGAAGGTTGAGGGGGTAGTCACGCGGTGGGAGGAGGCAAAATGCGACCTTGTAACGAAAGCACATGTGCTATGTATGTAATGTTAACAGCAAGGTTTACCCTGAAAGAGTGTAGCGACTGTTTTATAAAATGTGTCTTTTTAAATACCGCTGTCCCTTTTTTTTTCTCCACCAGCGGCATGTGTTTCAATGATCACAGGATCTTCTCCTTCCCAGAGGCTAGTGAAGCTTAGAAAGAAAAAAAAACGCACTCGCGATGAAATGTTCTCCGAGCTCATGCTGTCCTCCCACACTGACAGAGCACAGACGAATGCGTGCAGGCAAATAATGTCAGAGTGCAGGAAAGCACAAAATGACCGGGAGGAGAGGTGGAGGGCTGAAGAGAGTAAGTGGCGGGCTGAAGACAGGGCTGAAGCTCAAATGTGGCGGCAGCGTGATGAGAGGAGGCAGGATTCAATGCTGAGGCTGCTGCAGGACCAAACCAGAATGCTCCAGTGTATGGTTGAGCTGCAGCAAAGGCAGCTGGAGCACAGACTGCCACTGCTGCCCCTCTGTAACCAACCGCCCTCCTCCCCAAGTTCCATAGCCTCCACACCCAGACGCCCAAGAACGCGGTGGGGGGGCCTCCGGCCAACCAGCCACTCCACCACAGAGGATTGCCCAAAAAAAAGAAGGCTGTCATTCAATAAATTTTAAAGTTGTAAACTTTTAAAGTGCTGTGCTTAAAGTGCTGTGTGGCATTTTCCTTCCCTCCTCCACCACCCCTCCTGGGATACCTTGGTAGTCATCTCCCTATTTGTGTGATGAATGAATAACGAATGCATGACTGTGAAGCAGCAATGACTTTATTGCCTCTGCAAGCGGTGATTAAAGGGAGGAGGGGAGGGTGGTTAGCTTACAGGGAAGTAGAGTGAACCAAGGGGCGGGGGGTTTCATCAAGGAGAAACAAACAGAACTTTCACACCGTAGCCTGGCCAGTCATGAAACTGGTTTTCAAAGCTTCTCTGATGCGTACCGCGCCCTCCTGTGCTCTTCTAACCGCCCTGGTGTCTGGCTGCGCGTAACCAGCAGCTAGGCGATTTGCCTCAGCCTCCCACCCCGCCATAAACGTCTCCCCCTTACTCTCACAGATATTGTGGAGCACACAGCAAGCAGTAATAACAGTGGGAATATTGGTTTCGCTGAGGTCTAAGCGAGTCAGTAAACTGCGCCAGCGCGCCTTTAAACGTCCAAATGCACATTCTACCACCATTCTGCACTTGCTCAGCCTGTAGTTGAACAGCTCCTGACTACTGTCCAGGCTGCCTGTGTACGGCTTCATGAGCCATGGCATTAAGGGGTAGGCTGGGTCCCCAAGGATACATATAGGCATTTCAACATCCCCAACAGTTATTTTCTGGTCTGGGAATAAAGTCCCTTCTTGCAGCTTTTGAAACAGACCAGAGTTCCTGAAGATGCGAGCATCATGCACCTTTCCCGGCCATCCCACGTTGATGTTGGTGAAACGTCCCTTGTGATCCACCAGAGCTTGCAGCACTATCGAAAAGTACCCCTTGCGGTTTATGTACTCGGCGGCTTGGTGCTCCGGTGCCAAGATAGGGATATGGGTTCCGTCTATAGCCCCACCACAGTTAGGGAATCCCATTGCAGCAAAGCCATCCACTATGACCTGCACATTTCCCAGGGTCACTACCCTTGATATCAGCAGATCTTTGATTGCGTGAGCTACTTGCATAACAGCAGCCCCCACAGTAGATTTGCCCACTCCAAATTGATTCCCAACTGACCGGTAGCTGTCTGGCGTTGCAAGCTTCCACAGGGCTATCGCCACTCGCTTCTCAACTGTGAGGGCTGCTCTCATCCTGGTATTCATGCGCTTCAGGGCAGGGGAAAGCAAGTCACAAAGTTCCATGAAAGTGCCCTTACGCATGCGAAAGTTTCGCAGCCACTGGGAATCGTCCCAGACCTGCAACACTATGCGGTCCCACCAGTCTGTGCTTGTTTCCCGAGCCCAGAATCGGCGTTCCACAGCATGAACCTGCCCCATTAGCACCATGATGCATGCATTGGCAGGGCCCATGCTTTCAGAGAAATCTGTGTCCATGTCCTGATCACTCACGGGACCGCGCTGACGTCGCCTCCTCGCCCGGTATCGCGTTGCCATGTTCTGGTGCTGCATATACTGCTGGATAATGCGTGTGGTGGTTGATGTGCTCCTAATTGCCAAAATGAGCTCAGCGGCCTCCATGCTTGCCTTGGTATGGCGTCCGCACAGAAAAAAGGCGCGGAACGATTGTCTGCCGTTGCTCTGACGGAGGGAGGGGCGACTGACGACACGGCTTACAGGGTTGGCTTCAGGGAGCTAAAATCAACAAAGGGTGTGCCTGTACATCAAGGAGTATTTCAGGCAGGACTGCACGGAGGGTTCCAATAAGAAATGGTGCACCAAAGTTATCGTTGTTATTGGAACAAGGAGGTTAGCCTGGCCTCTGATTGATACATGGCTAGATTAACCTCGCTGCGCCTTCTCTGTGACTGACTGCAGTGTGATCTAGACAGGGGAGGAGGAAAATGAGTACAAAACAAATCTGGTCTATTTCTTGTTCTGACCCACTCCATCTATCCTTTACATCTTTGGCTGGCAGCAGACGGTGCAGAAGGACTGCATGCCATCCACATCTCATGGCTGCTTGGCAGAAGATGGTACAGTACGACTGCTAGCCATCTTCATCTCTTGCCTGCCTGGCATAAGATGGTACAAGACGACTGCTAGCAATCCTCATCTCTTGCCTGCCTGGCAGAAGATGGTACAGTACGACTGCTAGCAGTCCGTATCGCCTGCCCGCTCACCATAAGACGGTTCAATAGGACTGCAGGACTAAAGAGAATGACCTGGTCAAGTCACTCCAAATTTAGTCCCTGCGCCCATGTCTGCCCAGGCGCTCCCAGCCGACGTGGCCAGGAGCACCTCGGACACGACGAGGACGACTACCAATCGTATTGCACCGTCTGCTGCCAGAAGGCAATGGGTTGCTGCTACTGTGCAGCAAAGCCGTACCGCGTCTGCCAGCACCCAGGAGACATAGGGTGATGGTTACCTGAGCGGGCTCCATGCTTGCCGTGGTATGGCGTCTGCACAGGTAACTCATGAAAAAAGGCGCGAAACGATTGTCTGCCCTTGCTTTCACGGAGGGAGGGAGGGAACGGGGGCCTGACGACACGTACCCAGAACCACCCGCGACAATGTTTTAGCCCCATCAGAGTGCTCCATTGTGAGTGCTCTGGACAGCACTCTCAGATGCCCGATTGTTTGCCATTGCTCTGACGCTGGGAGGGGCGCTTACAGGGTTGGCTTCAGGGAGCTAAAATCAACAAAGGGGGTGGCTTTACATCAAGCAGTATTTCAGGCAGGACTTCACGGAGGGTTCCAATAAGAAATGGTGCACCTAAGTTATCGTTGTTATTGGAACAAGGAGGTTAGCCTGGCCTCTGATTGATACATGGTTAGATTTACCTCGCTGCACCTTCTCTGTAAGTGACTGCAGTGTGATCTAGAAGAATGAGTCCCCTAGACAGGGGAGGGGGGGAAGCAAATCTGGTCTATTTCTTGTTTTGATCCACTCCATCTATCTTTTACATCTTTGGCTGGCAGCAGACGGTGCAGAAGGACTGCATGCCATCCACATCTCATGGCTGCTCGGCAGAAGATGGTACAGTACGACTGCTAGCAGTCCGTATCGCCTGCCCGCTCACCATAAGACGGTTCAATAGGACTGACTGCAGGACTAAAGAGAATGACCTGGTCAAGTCACTCCAAATTTAGTCCCTGCGCCCATGTCTGCCCAGGCGCTCCTGATCGACCTTACAGAGGCGACCAGGAGCACCTCAGACATGACGATGACGGCTACCAGTCGTACTGTACCGTCTGCTGCCACAAGGCAAGGGGTTGCTGCTACTGTGTAGCAATGCCGTACCGCGTCTGCCAGCATCCAGGAGACATAGGGTGACGGTTACCTGAGCGGGCTCCATGCTTGCCGTGGTATGGCGTCTGCACAGGTAACTCAGGAAAAAAGGCGCGAAATGATTGTCTGCCCTTGCTTTCACGGGGGGAGGGAGGGTGGGAACGGGGGCCTGACGATATGTACCCAGAACCACCCGCGACAATGTTTTAGCCCCATCAGGCATTGGGATATCAACCCAGAATTCCAATGGGCAGCGGAGACTGCGAGAACTGTGGGATAGCTACCCACAGTGCAACGCTCTGGAAGTCGACGCTTGCCTCGGTACTGTGGAAGCGCTCCGCCGAGTTAATGCACTTAATGCACTTAGAGCATTTTCTGTGGGGACACACACACTCGAATATATAAAACCGATTTAAAAAAAACCGACTTCTATAAATTCGACCTAATTTCGTAGTGTAGACATACCCTTATTCTGTTATCACTCCTTCCTTTTCTTAGAATTATGCAATTATCATTTAGTGATCACTTTCACCCAAACTGCCTTCCACCTTCAGATTCACAACCTATTCCTCCCTATTGGTCAGAATCAAATCTAAAATGGCTTTCCCCCTGGTTACTTCCTCCACTTTCTGAAACAAAACATTGTCCCAGATACATTCTAAGAACTTTTGGACATTTTGCATTTTGTTGAATTAACTACCCAGACATCTGCTGAAAAAGTAAAGTCCCCCATTACCACCTCCTCCCTTTTTTACCCAGCTTTCCTGAAGAATCATAGAACTGGGAGGGACCTCAAGAGATCATTTTAAATCATTTTTGTTGCTCTTCTCTGGACTTTCTCCAATTTGTCCACATCTTTCCTGAAATGTGGCACCCAGAACTGGACACAATATTCCCTCCACTTGAGGCCTAATCAGCGTGGAGTAGAGCAGAAGAATTACTTCTCGTGTCTTGCTTACAACACTCCTGCTAATATATCCCAGCAAATACATCCCAGAATGATGTTTCCTTTTTTTGCAACAGCGTTACACAGTTGACTCATATTTACTTTTTGATCCACTATGACCCCCAGATCCCTTTCCGCTATACTCCTTCCTAGGCAGTCATTTCCCATTTTGTGTGCAACTGATTGTTCCTTCCTAAGTGGAGTACTTTGCATTTGTCCTTATTGAATTTAATCCTATTTACTTCAGACCATTTCTTCAGTTTGTCCAGACCATTTTGAATTTTAATCCTATCTTCCAAAGCACTTGCAACCCCTCCCAGCTTGGTATCGTCCACAAACTTTGTAAGTGTACTCTCTATGCCATTATCTACATCATTGATGAAGATATTGAACAGAACCAGCCCCAGAACCGATCCCTGCGGGACCCCACTCGTTATGCCCTTGCACCATGACTCTGAACCACTGATAACTACTCTCTGGGAATGATTTTCCAACCAGTTATGCACCCACGTTATAGTAGCTCCATCTAGGTTGCATTTCCCTAGTTTGTTTATGAGAAGATCATACAAGACAGTATCAAAAGCCTTACTAAAGTCAAGATATACCACACCTACTGCTTCCCCCGTATACCAATATGTCAGTCATGAGATTTATCCCACCAAATCTCTGTGATGCCAATTAATTCATAATTTAGCTTATGTTCTAATGTCTGCCAATATCCTTTTTGTTCCCCATACTCATTGCATTTGTGTATAGACATCTAAAATGTTAAGCCTTGCATTCTGCCAGCACAGAGCTGGTGCTCCAAACCCAGCCACTGCTGCAAATCATCCTTGCTATTTTCTACCATGAGACCGGCTGTAGGACTGGCAGCAGCAAAAGGAGGAGAGGTTTCCAGCTATAGGAAGACAGAACATAGCTGGCTCCCATCCAGGAGTCCTGAAATGGCCCCTTCTCCCTCTGCTCCCCACCCTTTAGTCTCCCTCCTGTTTCTGCACCTCCATCTCCTCTGACTCCTGCCTATTTCCCAATACAGCCACACTCCCAGTTGCCCCCACGGTCACATTACCCACTTCTCTGTATTCTCCTGTTTTCTGACTGGCCCTCACATGGTGACTAAAGGGCCACCATTTTCCCTAAGGTCAGCCTGGATTCAGCCCACTGGAAACAATGGGAGGTGGTCATCATTTTCATAGAATCATAGGACTGGAAGGGACCTCAAGAGGTCATCTAGTCCAGTGGTTTTCAAACTGCGGGTTGCGACCCAGTACTGGGTCACAGAACGTAAGGCACAGGGTCATGGTGGCTCTGGTCAGCACCACCAACTGGGCCATTAAAAGTCCCATCAGTGATGCTGCCTGGCTAAGGCAGGCTAGTCTCTATGTGTTCTGACACTGTGCTGAGCCCTGGAAGCGGTCAGCAGCAGGTCCGGCTTCTAGGTGGGGCTCCGCGCACTGCCCCCACCCTGAGCAGCAGCTCCACACTCCCATTGGCCGGTTCCAATCCCCTTCCCCAGCCCTGACCCCCCCCAAAACCCAGAGCCCCCTCCTGCACCCCAAATCCCTCATCCCCAGCCCTACCCCAGAGCCTGCACCCCCCAGCTGAGAGCCCTGACCCCCTCCTGCAGCCCAACCCCCTGCTCCAGCCCTGACCCCCCCCACCTACAGCCCCCACCTACAGCCCAAACCCCTCATCCCCTGGCCCCACCCCGCAGCCCTCACCCCCGCACCGCAACCCTCTGCCCCAGGCCTGAGCCCCTCCCACACCCCAAACCCCTCTGCCCCAGGTGCATTGGGTCACGGGCATCACAAATTTTCTTCAACTGTGTCACCAGAAAAAAAGTTTGAAAACCACTGATCTTGTCCAGTCCCGGCAGGGTTAAGTATTATCTAGACCGTCCCTGACAAGTGTTTGTCTAATCTGCTCCTAAAAACCTCCAATGATGGAGATTCCACAACTGCGCTAGGCAATTTATTCCAGTGCTTAACCATCCTGAGAGTTAGACGTTTTCCCTAATGTCCAACCTAAACCTCCCTTGCTGCAATTTAAGCCCACTGCTTCTTGTCCTATCCTCAGAGGTTAACGAGAATAATTTTTCTCCCTCCTCTTTGTAACAACCTTTTATGTACTTGAAAAGTGTTATGTTCCCTTTCAGTCATCTCTTCTGCAGACTAAACAAATCCAATTTTTTCAGTCTTCCCTCATTGGTCATGTTTTGTAGGCCTGTAATCATTTTAATTGCTCTTCTCCCGACTTTTTGGGTAAGGACAACATTTCGCTAGGTTGAAGGCAGAAATCAGAAACTCATGACAACTTTTAACCCCCCAAAAAACAATGAAACTAATGAGAGTGGGCAATGCTGAACTAATTAATATCTTATAATTAGGCCACAGCCCCACCGGGGACCCTCTGTGCCAAGCCATGCAGGGAACTTTTTAACATCCATTTAGAGGGATGTGACAAATGTGAGGGGATTTCTACTAGGTGACTGGAAGAGTTGGCTGTGACCATATCTTAGTCCATGTCATGGACCCTATACTACGAACACTCATGAATGTAACTAAGAGAGTTAGGCATTAATGGAAGAGTCAGTTTGGTTTAAGTACAATGAGAGAACAGTACAGGAAACTAGGAAGTTTAGCACATTTGCTTGCTTACCACTTCCAGCAGATCCTGAAGGAGCAATGACATCATCGTCATCACTATCTTCTTCATTTGATTGTGTTACCTCTGGCTCAGGTGCTGTGATCTTCGCTTCTTGCTCTTGTTCCACTCTACACCGTAGAGCCAAGATCCGATGGTGTAATGCAGCATACAGCTGTCCTGTATCTTTAGAGCTTGCCTATGGATTTTTAAAATATCAAACAAACAAGATTTTAAAAGTTTACAAATGTTTTATTCTATGCAACCTCTTATACAGAGCAAAACATTCCTACCAAACTTCACTGCTTTGAAATTTCACACTGTTGATTTCAGAGTCAGTAAGTCTGGTATCCAGATGGGTGTTTTCATAGAATCATAGAATATCAGGGTTGAAAGGGACCTCAGGAGGTCATCTAGTCCAACCCCCTGCTCAAAGCAGGACCAATCCCCAATTAAATCATCCCAGCCAGGGCTCTGTCAAGCCTGACCGTAAAAACTTCTAAGGAAAGAGATTCTACCACCTCCCGAGGTAACGCATTCCAGTGTTTCAGACCAGGTCAAGTTTTCAGACCAGGTCAGAGATTTAGTGGCAGTGGAATCACAGTGTTGGTGGTCAAGGGCTGGACACGTTCAGTTCCCGAAGGGAAGAATGCACTCAGTGATTCTCTCCAACCACCTCCTATGGCTGACTGAAGGAATGATGTTGGTTGACTTCAGAAAAAACCATGTGCAACCTCCCTCATCCCAAGAAGGTACGCAAGAGGAACCGGCAACAAAGAAAGGGCACAAAGGGGAGTCTCAGAGCCACCCAGCTGCATGCCAAATACCATGCATGCCAAATAGCTTTTTTTGGCTAAATTTAAGCTTATACTTTCTTTACAAAGGGAAATCTTCACCTTTTAAAGAACCCCAAACAATCTGTCTGGATTTTCAGTCATACATCCAGTACACATATTTGTTACTAAAATGACTTGATTGTGATTATTTTATCATGTATCTCCAAAAAATCCTAAATCTCTAACAAAACACATTTAATAATGGAATCGCCAGACTAGATCAGACCTGTGATTCATGAAGCCCAGTATGCTCTCTCTGACTTTCTTGCATGCTCCCAAGAATTAATGGCTGCCTTATGTCCCAAAACAAGTTGTAGCCTTTTCAAAACTAACTATTCAGTGGATATTATCCAAACCGGCAGCTGAAAGCCCTGCTGTCGCAAGGGTATAATTTATAAAGTAATGTGTGTCACAAAGCTGAAAGTGGCTGGGACCTTAAAAACAGGACAGTAACAGACCATGAATCCCAGCAATAATTGAACCTGGGGGGGGGGGGGGGAGAGAGAGAGAGAGAGTGTGTGTGTGTGAGAGAGACACACACACTCACACAGACAGTGTATATGTGTGAGAGAGACACAGAGACACAGTGTGTGTGCTGGCTGCTGGGATAGTCTATGAGAGACCATGCACCATCTCTTTAAGGCTGTCACCAGAAAGCTTAGTTGTTCAGACCACAGCAGCTACCAGCAGCTGTCCTGTCCCCCCATCCTGCTCTGCAAAGATGGGGTACATGGGCAGAAGGGAGGCAGACACCCTGACATCAGCACCTCCCTCCCCCACTCTGTACAGCAAGCGGGAGGGTCCCAGGAGCAGCTGGCCAGGGGCTCCAAGGCAGAGGGGGGGAGTGGGGGAGAATGGACCTGAACACGCTGCCCAATCTGCTCAGCTCTGCTAATCAAATGCTTGACTCACTCCTGGGTGGCCATGCGACCGCTCAGTTTAAAAGGAACACAGGGCCCTAATCATTCTTGTCAGCCATCTTTGATCCCTCCCCTCCCCAAATTCTGCAATATTCCTTCTGAGATAGATTGATCAGTACTGAACACATTATTTCAGGCGAGGAGTTTTATTTTTATATGTCCATTTTGTTATTCTCAAATTTCTTTGGGTGGAAGTTTCCACTGAGCACTCCATAATGATGCCCAGATCTTTTTCTTGAATTGATGCAATTAATTTAGAACCCTGTAAGGCAGTGCTACTCAAAGTGGTGGCCATTGGCTGCCAGTCCACGCGCACATTGGAAAAAAAAATTGCCAGTCCCCCACATCAGATAGCTTGAGAAGCACTGCTGTAAGGTATATAAATAGTTCAAATTATTCACTCCAATGTGCATTACTTTGCATTTATTGACAATGAGTTTAATCTGCCATTTTGATGCCCACTAACCTCGTTGGTGCTTTCTCCCATGCTGTCCCTCATGCTTGAGAGGATCTCCCCATAAATATCTGAAAAACTAACTCATTACCCTCCTTCAAAACCTTCCTCAAAACTCTTTGCCATGAAGCCTACAAAAAACTTGACAACAATTGGGCTGCTGGTGTGCAGAGACAACTGCCTATCATGCTGACCAATACTGTCTCATTGTTTCCTTGTACTCCCCGTCGGTCTCCATGTGTTGTCTCGACTTAATACTTAGACTTGACTTTAAGCTCTTTGGGGCGGGAATCATATCTTTTTGTTGATTCTGTACAGCTCTTAGCACAATGGATTCCTGGTCCATAACTGGGGCTCCTAGGTGTTATAGGAATACAAATAATAAATAACTTCCTCAGAGTCTTCTCTGGCCTTGAGTAACCAAAGTAATTTTCAGAGTAACAGCCGTGTTAGTCTGTATTTGCAAAAAGAAAAGGAGTACTTGTGGCACCTTAGAGACTAACCAATTTATTTGAGCATGAGCTTTCGTGAGCTACAGCTCACTTCATCGGATGCATACCGTGGATGCATCCGATGAAGTGAGCTGTAGCTCACGAAAGCTCATGCTCAAATAAATTGGTTAGTCTCTAAGGTGCCACAAGTACTCCTTTTCTTTTTGCAAAGTAATTTTGTCATCTACAAATTGTCACTTCACTGCTCACCACCTTTTCTAGATCACTTACATCAAACACCACCAATCCTTCTATGGTATGTGGGCCATGCTGCTGCTAACCTGCCATGATGAAAGTTGACCATTTATTTCCTGTTCTCCCCCCCCCTTGCTTTGCCACTTACCTCTTAACAACTTAGATTCTTTAGTAGCCTCCTGAGTGGCACTCTGACAAAGAACCTTTGAAAGTCTAAATTTTATCAACCAGTTCTCTTATATTCACAATGTTGTTATTCACAAGTTCAAAGAATTTTTAATAGATTAGCGAGGAACCATTTTCTTTTATTGGTCATATATCATGATCTTCTAGGTGTTTTATAAAATTATAAATGAAGGTTACTTACTTGTAGCAGAGTTCTTTGAGCTGGATTCTGCATATTCACACTTTTAGGACTCATGCTGACTGGTAGCAGTACTGGTTAGACATCCATGATCCTCTGCCCTCCCTGCCTAGCACTTGAGCGTTTTCTGAAGGCTTGGTGCTGTTGCTGCCTCAGTTTCTTCCACCACCAATACCGAAAAATGCAAATATTTTAATTTGGACTCTGCGGATTAGGCAAAGTTGGCGGGGAGTGAAAATATGCAGAGTCTATCTTGAAGAACTCCAGTTACAAGTAAGTTACCTTAATTTCTTCTTTGAGTGTCCTCTGCATATTCCCACTCTTCAGATAGTTTCACAAGCAGTATGGTAAACTGGATGAAGGGATGCAGAGTTCTAATTAAACCAGGATTACCAAATTGGGCATCTGACTAGAATGCCATATCCTAAGCATCATTCTTCTTGAAAGAGAACGGACGTCCACATAGTGGCTTTGCATATCTTGATTACGAGAATGTGTTTATTAAAAGCTGTAGCTACTGTTCCAGTAGAATAAACTCTGAGCAGACTAGGAGTGGGAGACATGTGTCAATGCACTATCTAACCGTTCCAGACAGGGACCGAGATGAAATGGCTTTCCCTTTGGAGTTACCAGAACATGAAACAAAACTTGGAAGATGACCTTAAACTCTTTGTTCTTTATCTAAGTAGTATGATAGTACATGCTGACATCCAACAACATATTGACATCAAATATAACCTGGCCTCCTCTTTAGATGAATAAGGCTTTGGAAAGAACACTGGTCAATTATGGTTTGATTTACATGAAACTCAGACATAACTAGGAAGATATTTAGGGTATGAACCAAGACCCAACTTCTCTGCACGGGGAGACAATTTCAATAGTCCTTCAAAAAAGTTCTTAACCGGCATATGCAAAAAAAAAAAAAAGATTCACCATTAACATGAGTATGGCATACTGCTAGCAATAAACTTAATGGAGGGCAGAGACAACCCATTTATTTTTAAGTGTAACAGATATCCCAGAATAAGTTATATTGGAGCTGAAACCTTTCCCAGTTGTCCATCAAACAAATCTTTTTCTGTCGAACTTATAATTTTTTATCTATCTGGTAGTTTTCTGGCATTAACTCTCTGCACCTCGGATGAGCATGATCTTTCTAACTCTGTCAAAGGCTAGTACCCAAGCTATAAAATGTAACTACTGGAGAGCTGGATGGAAGACCTTTTTCCCCCCTGCTGGGATAGCAGATCCATTGATAACAAGAGGATTTTGTAATTGCCTTTGAATAAATGGAGTAACTTGATGCACCACTGCTGCTTCAGCCACACTGGAGCAGTAAGAATCACCCTCTGGCTGAATCTTGTCTTATCTTTTTTAGGACTGTGGGAAGGAGGGGGAAAAAGAGGAAATACATAAATCAGACCGCTCCCCAACCTAGAAGGAATGCATCTGTCAATGACAGACTATCTGAGCCTGCTCTTGAATGGAAATGGGGACACTTTGTATGTGGTTTGAATCTGGTTGCAAACAGATCTATGTCCAGAAATCCCCAAAGATTGAATATATCCTGAATCACCAATCCTTTAGGGGCCATTTGTGCATCTAAAATAATCTCTGCTCGGCCAGTCTGTGAGAACATTGTATGGAACTGCTACAGGCACGGCAACTGGGTATACAGTGTGCGTGATGCATCAATCCCAAAGTTCTACTGCCTCTTTGCAAAAAGTTGATAAGACAGAGCTCTTCCTTATTTGTTCACATATACACTGTCCATGGCCACTTGAATTACTGCATTTCATACTTGTAAGAGACATGCTCTGAAAGCTAGTTGGATTGCCCTCAGTTCCAATACATTTTTGTGCAATAGGGATTCTGCGTTGTTCTAAAGAGCTTCAATGTACAGACTACAAAAATGTGTAAACCACCCTTTCTTTGATGTATCTGTGGTTATAATTAAAGAAGGAGAATGTGGGTTGAACAAAACTTCCTTGAGGACATTTTGAGGTTATAGCCACCATCTGAGAGAAAGACAAACCTTCCTCAGAACAGCAAATACCTTTTGCAAATCACAGAATCATAGACTATCAGGGTCAGAAGGGACCTCTAGAGGTCATCTAGTCCAACCCCATGCTCAAAGCAGGACCAATCCCCAATTTTTGCCCCGATCCCTAAATGGCCCCCTCAAGGACTGAACTCACAACCCTGGGTTTAGCAGGCCAATGCTCAAACCACTGAGCTATACCATCCCCCTGTCCATAACGGGTCTGAAATTCCATAGTGGCCAGTGCCAAAATGGTCTCATTCTGAGCCTGAAATAGGTCGTGGATGCCATCAGACTCAAAGTTAACAAATTTTGAGAGGGCTATTGAAGCAGTCTGCATATGGTAGTTTTTAATTTCATAGAATCATAGAACTGGAAGGGACCTTGAGAGGTCATCTAGTCCAGTCCCCTGCACTCAAGGCAGGACTAAGTATTATCTAGACCATCCCTGACAGGTGTTTGTCCAACCTGCTCTTAAAAATCCCCAATGATGGAGATTTCACCACTTCCCTAGGCAATTTATTCCAGTGCTTAACCACTCTGACAGTAGGAAGTTTTTCCTAATGTCCAACCTAAACCGCCCTCGCTACAATTTAAGCCCATTCCTTCTTGTCTTATCCTCAGAGATTAAGAACAATAATTTTTCTCCCTCCTCCTTCTACCTTTTATGTACTTGAAAACTATTATCATATCCCCGCTCAGTCTTCTCTTCTCCAGACTAAACAAACCCTATTTTTTCAATCTTCCCTCAATAGGTCATGTTTTCTAGACCTTTAATCATTTTTGTTGCTCTTCTCTGGACTTTCTCCAATTTGTCCACATCTTTCCTGAAATGTGGCACCCAGAACTGGACACAATATTCCCTCCACTTGAGGCCTAATCAGCGCGGAGTACAGCAGAAGAATTACTTCTTGTGTCTTGCTTACAACACCCCTGCTAATACATCCCAGAATGATGTTTCCTTCTTTTGCAACAGCGATACACAGTTGACTCATATTTAGTTTGTGATCCACTATGACCCCCAGATCCCCTTCTGCAGTACTCCTTCCTAGGCAGTCATTTCCCATTTTGTATGTGTGCAACTGATTGTTCTTTCCTAAGAGGAGTACTTTGCAAAAAAGGAGAGCAGCAGAATATGGACCCTGGACTTCAGAAAAGCAGACTTTGACTCCCTCAGGGAATTGATGGGCAGGATCCCCTGGGAGAATAACATGAGGGGGAAAGGAGTCCAGGAGAGCTGGCTGTATTTTAAAGAAGTCTTATTGAGGTTAGAGGGACAAACCATCCCGATGTGTAGAAAGAATAGTAAATATGGCAGGCGACCAGCTTGGCTTAACAGTGAAATCTTGCTGATCTTAAACACAAAAAAGAAGCTTACAAGAAGTGGAAGATTAGAAAAATGACCAGGGATGAGTATAAAAATATTGCTTGGGCATGCAGGAGTGAAATCAGGAAGGCCAAATCACACCTGGAGTTGCAGCTAGCAAGAGATGTTAAGAGAAACAAGAAGGGTTTCTTCAGGTATGTTAGCAAGAACAAGAAGGTCAGGGAAAGTGTGGGCCCCTTACTGAATGAGAGAGGCGACCTAGTGACAGAGGATATGGAAAAAGCTAATGTACTCAATACTTTTTTTGCCTCTGTCTTCACGAACAAGGTCAGCTCCCAGATTGCTGCACTGGGCAGCACAGCATGGGGAGGAGGTGACCAGCCCTCTGTGGAGAAAGAAGTGGTTCAGGACTATTTAGAAAAGCTGGACGAGCAAAAGTCCATGGGGCCAGATGCGCTGCATCCGAGAGTGCTAAAGGAGTTGGCGGATGTGATTGCAGAGCCATTGGCCATTATCTTTGAAAACTCATGGCGATCGGGGGAAGTCCCGGAAGACTGGAAAAAGACTAATGTAGTGCCCATCTTTAAAAAAGGGAAGAAGGAGGATCCTGGGAACTCCAGGCCAGTCAGCCTCACCTCAGTCCCTGGAAAAATCATGGAGCAGGTCCTCAAGGAATCAATTGTGAAGCACTTAGAGGAGAGGAAAGTAATCAGGAACAGTCACCATGGATTCACCAAGGGCAAGTCATGCTTGACTAATCTAATTGCCTTCTATGACGAGATAACTGGCTCTGTGGATGAGGGGAAAGCAGTGGACATGTTGTTCCTTGACTTTAGCAAAGCTTTTGACATGGTCTCCCATGGTATTCTTGCCAGCAAGTTAAAGAAGTATGGGCTGGATGAATGGACTATAAAGTGGATAGAAAGTTGACTAGATTGTCAGGCTCAATGGGTAGTGATCAATGTCTAGTTGGCAGACGGTATCAAGTGGAGTGCCCCCAAGGGTCAGTCCTCGGGCCGGTTTTGTTCAATATCTTCACGAGGGACGTGATCGTTCCCCTCTATTCGATATTGGTGAGGCCTCATCTGGAGTACTGTGTCCAGTTTTGGGCCCCACACTACAACGAGGATGTGGAAAAATTGGAAAGAGTCCAGCGGAGGGCAACAAAAATGATTAGGGGACTAGAACACATGACTTATGAGGAGAGGCTGAGGGAACTGGGATTGTTTAGTCTGCGGAAGAGAAGAATGAGGGGGGATTTGATAGCTGCTTTCAACTACCTGAAAGGGGGTTCCAAAGAGGATGGATCTAGACTGTTCTCATAGGAAGCTGAATGACAGAACGAGGAGTAATGGTCTCAAGTTGCAGGGGGTGGGGGGGTTAGGTTGGATATTAGGAAAAACTTTCTCACTAGGAGGGTGGTGAAATCTCCTTCCTTAGAAGTTTTTAAAGTCAGGCTTGACAAAGCCCTGGCTGGGATGATTTAGTTGGGGATTGGTCCTGCTTTGAGCAGGAGGTTGGACTAAATAACCTCCTGAGGTCCCTTCCAATCCTGATATTCTATGATTCTATGATTTGTCCTTATTGAATATCATCCTATTTACTTCAGACCATTTCTTCAGTTTGTCCAGACCATTCTGAATTTTAATCCTAACGTCCAAAGCACTTGCAACCCCTCCCAGCTGGGTATTGTCCGCAAACTTTAGAAGTGTACTCTCCTTGCCATTATCTACATCACTTATGAAGATATTGAACAGAAACGGACCCAGAACCGATCCCTGCGGGACCCTTCCAGCATGACTGTGAACCACTCTCTGGGAACGATTTTCCAACCAGTTATGCACCCACCTTATAGTAGCTCCATCTAGGTTGTATTTCCCTAGTTTGTTTATGAGAAGGTCATGCGAGACAGTATCAAAAGTCTAAAGTCTTACTAAAGTCAAGATATATCACATCTACCGCTTCCCCCCATCCACAAGGCTTGTTAACCTGTCAAAAAAAGCTATCAGGTTGGTCTGACACAATTTGTTCTTGACAAATCCATGCTGACTGTTATTTATCACCTTATTATCTTCTAGGTGTTTGCAAATTGATTGCTTAATTATTTGCTTCATTATCTTTTCGGGTACAGAAGTTAAGCTGACTGGTCTCTAATTCCTCGCCTCATTTCACTTTTTATAGATGGGCATTATATTTGCCCTTTTCCAGTTTTCTGGAATATCTCCTGTCAAAGATAATTGCTAATGGCTCAGATATCTCCTCAGTCAGCACTTTGAATATTGTAGGATGCACTTCATCAGGCTCTGGTGATTTGAAAACCTCTAACTTGTCTAAAGAAAAGGAGTACTTGTGGCACCTTAGAGACTAACCAATTTATTAGAGCATAAGCTTTCGTGAGCTACAGCTCACTTCCTCAGATGCATATCATGGAAACTGCAGCAGGCTTTATATATACACAGAGAATATGAAACAATACCTACTCCCACCCCACTGTCCTGCTGGTAATAGCTTATCTAAAGTGATCATCAGGTGGGCCATTTCCAGCACAAATCCAGGTTTTCTCACCCTCCACCCCCCCCACACAAATTCACTCTCCTGCTGGTGATAGCCCATTTGTGTGGGGGGGGGGGGTGGAGGGTGAGAAAACCTGGATTTGTGCTGGAAATGGCCCACCTGATGATCACTTTAGATAAGCTATTACCAGCAGGACAGTGGGGTGGGAGTAGGTATTGTTTCATATTCTCTGTGTATATATAAAGCCTGCTGCAGTTTCCATGATATGCATCTGAGGAAGTGAGCTGTAGCTCACGAAAGCTTATGCTCTAATAAATTGGTTAGTCTCTAAGGTGCCACAAGTACTCCTTTTCTTTTTGCGAATACAGACTAACACGGCTGTTACTCTGTAACTTGTCTAAGTAATTTTTGACTTGCTCTTTCCCTATTTTAGACTGTGATCCTACCTCATTTTCACTGGCATTCATTATTTTAGACGTCCAATCACCACCAACCTTCTCGGTGAAAACTGAAACGAAGTTATTAAACACCTCTGCCATTCCCACATTTTCTGTTATTGTCTTTCCCCCCTCATTGAGTAATGGACCTATTCTGTCCTTAGTCTTCCTCTTGCTTCTAATGTATTTGTAGAATGTTTTCTGGTTTCCTTTTATGTCCCTAGCTAGTTTGATCTCATTTTGTGCCTTGGCTTTTCTAATTTTGTCCCTACATACTTGCATTAATTTGCTCCTTCAGATGGAAAGCTCTTACCTATATTGAGTCAAGAATCACATCAGTGAACATAATCTTTTGTGACAGTGTGAGAAGAGACTCTTCTTTATTGATGAGAAGATGTAGGGTTCTGAACAAAGAATGAGTAACCTGAATGGCTTTCTGTAATTCTTTGGAGGGAGCCTTCAGAAGAAAATCATCTATGTAATGAAAGATGGAAATTTCCTGTCTTCTCAGGTGTGCTGCTACTGGAGCCAGGCATTTGTAAAGACTCTGGGCGCTGTTAAAGACCAAAGGGTAGGAATCTTTACTGGAAAAGGTCTGAACCAACAGAAAAAAAAAGAACAGATATTTTTGATGCAAGGGTCTTATTGAAATATGAGACTTTGAGATCAAGAGCAGCGAATCAATCTAAAGTGGACAGGGAGGGAATAATCAGTTACCATCCTGACCTGAAACTTCTTGATGACCTTGTTTAAAGTTCTGAAGTCTAGAATTCGTTTGAGACCTCCATTCTTTTTTGGGATTAGAAAATACCAAGAGTAAAAAATCAAATGTTCCTTTATTCTAACAGAACTTCTTCTATAGCCGCTGCATGTGCTTGTGAGAAGGGTCCCTAAAAAGGGCGCAAGGGAAGTTTACATGGAGGAAAGAATTTGAACTGGAAGGTATAAACTTTTTTTTACTGCATCTAAAACCCATCTGTCCAAGACAATATTTATCCATGTGCTGTAGAGATGAGTGTTTCCAAAAACGTGGGTAGTATTGACAGAAACAGGTTTGAAGCTTTTGTTCATCACATCAAACCCAAGGTCTGACATTACGAAGATACAACTGAGGAGTTCTTCATCCTCATCCTAAGCTTGGAGGGTATTTTCCTCTCCTGCATTTGAGAGGATGTCTGTTGTTGCTGATAATAAGGTTGCCTCTTATGGGTATAAGAAGAAGAGGGAGAAGATGGAAAGGAATGTTTATAGTATCTGAACACAGATGCAGATGTCATTCTACGATAAGGAAGCAGTAACCCAGAAGATCTTATATTGGAGCATGGGTTCTTCATTTTCTCCAGAACTTCATCAGTTTTTGCACTAAAGAATCCATCTCCTTCAAAAAGGTAAATCCTCAGTTTTTGTCTTAGATTCCATAGGGAAAGATGAAAATCATAGCCGTGCATGTCTGATGAGAGCTATAACTGATGCCACAAATCTTGGTGCAGTCTCAGAAATGTCAAATGATGCCCTAAAGTAGGTGTAGTCAATAGGCAGATCGCGGGCCAAATCTGGACCGCCAGACTTTTTTGAGCAGACCGCAAAATCTTTTTATTTACTTATAATCATCATTATTATTGCTGTGTGAAAAAATGTTTCTCTGGAGTCAGGACCTTGACTATATCTTGATCAAGATATGGGAATCTTGACAAAAAATAATTGACTACTCCTGACCTAACGGCATGTTTTGTCACATTCTGGCTGATCTTTATGAGAGTGACTGTTAGTCTTCTCTGATTTTCTCGGACATTCTTGGTTAAGATTGATATCTTCTCCCACAAGTGAAATTGGTATTTGGCCTTTACTGCTTGATAATTGGCCACATGCATGTTTAAAGAAGCTGATGAAATAATTTTCTTCCTACAGAGTCCAACTTTTTTCCTTCTTCTTCACAAGGAGTTGAGTGCTGAAGACCTGACCTGGATCTCTGAACTGATGCTACTAGCACAAGAGAATTAGGTTGAGGGTGTACATGAAAACAGGAGAATTTTTCCTGTGGGACCCGATATAGTTTATCTGCCTTTTTTGAAATTGATTCACATGAAGATGGGACAAGAGAGATTTTGCTGATTACCAGAGACCTCCCAATATGGGTAATGAAATCGTACTCTTTGCAGTAGAACCCAAAATATCAAAAATTGGATGGGTGGCTTTTTCCAAAGCTACTGATGGTAATTTTAAAGTTAATGCCATTCTATCCACTAGCTCAAGAAACTGAATTACGTTCTCAGAAGGAGACAATACTATAGCTACACCTCCATTTTCATCAGGAGATGAGCCACTGTCCAGCTCCATATTTTACTGTTGAAATTCTTGTAGAGGAGACGTTCTCTGATGCTCCTCCTCAAATAATGTCTCCTGTGGGCAAGATTGGGAACATTCTCTTGGGGTAAGATCTGGACCCTTCAGTTTGGTAAAAGATGTATTGGCATGGAAGATTCATGCTTCCTGGAGTGATAATAGTAAGTTGAGGGTTGATCAATATGAGCAAGGAACCCAATTCTGGCAGTCACCCCAATCCTATCTCACATCCCTTGTTTGGAACACAGGGTACCGAGAAGGGAAATTCTGATCTGAAAATGGTCAGGTCGTAGGCATACTTGTGGGAACAGACTCTACATCTTATAGTGAATTCGATCCCGCATCCAATACTGAAGCTGCAGGTGAAATGACAGCAGTAGGAAACTGGGTCATGTAGAATGGTGAAAAATCTTTTAATACTCCATTTGGAGTAATAGGTGGTGGAATAGGTACTGGAGATTCTCCACGTTTGCTGTCATAGAATTATAGAATATCAGGGTTGGAAGGGACCTCAAGAGGTCATTTAGTCCAACCCCCTGCTCAAAGCAGGACCAATCCCCAATAAATCAACCTAGCCAGGGCTTTGTCAAGCCTGACCTTAAAAACCTCTAAGGAAGGAGATTCCACCACCTCCCTTGATAACCCATTCCAGTGCTTTGCCACCTTCCTAGTGAAAAAGTTTTTGCTAATATTCAACCTCAACCTCCCCCCCTGCAACTTGAGACCATTACTCCTTGTTCTATCATCTGATACCACCGAGAACAGTCTAGATCCATCCTCTTTGGAACCCCCATTCAGGTAGTTGAAAGCAGCTATAAAATCCCCCCTCATTCTTCTCTTCGGCAGACTCAGTAATCCCAGTCTCCTCAGCCTCTCCTCATAAGTCATGTGCTCCAGTCCCCTAATCATTTTTGTTGCCCTCCGCTGGACTCTTTCCTATTTTTTCACATCCTTCTTGTAGTGTGCGGCCCAAAACCGGACACAGTACTACAGATGAGGCCTCACCAATGCCAAAATAGAGGGGAATGATCACGTCCCTCGATCTGCTGGCAATGTTCCTACTTATACAGCCCAAAATGCTGTAAGCCCTTCTTGGCAACAAGGGCACAATCTTGACTCATATCCAGCTTCTCGTCCACCATAACCCCTAAGTCCTTTTCTGCAGAACTGCTGCCTAGCCACTTGGTCCCTAGTCTGTAGCAGTGAATGGCATTCTTCTGTCCTAAGTGCAGGACTCTGCACTTGTCCCTGCTGAACCTCATCAGATTTGTTTTGGTCCAATCCTCTAATTTGTCTAGGTCCCTCTGTATCCTATCCCTACTCTCCAGCGTATCTACCACTCCTCCCAGTTTAGTGTCATCTGCAAACTTGCTTAAAGTGCAATCCACGCCATCCTCCAGATCATTAATGAAGATATTGAACAAAGCCGGTCCCAGGACTGACCCTTCGGGCACTCCGCTTGATATCAGCCGCCAACTAGACATGGAGCCATTGATCACTACCTGTTGAGCCCGATGATCTAGCCAGTTTCTGTCCACCTTATCATCCATTCATCCAGCCCATACTTCTTTAACTTGCTGGCAAGAATACTGTCGGAGACCATGTCAAAAGCTTTGCTAAAGTCAAGGAATAACACGTCCACTGCTTTCCCCTCATCCACAGAGCCACTTATCTTATCGTAGAAGGCAATTAGGTTACTCAGGCATGACCTTGGTGAATCCATGTTGACTGTTCCTGATCACTTTCCTCTCCTCTAAGTGCTTCAAAATTGATTCCTTGAGGACCTGCTCCATGATTTTTCCAGGGACTGACGTGAGGCTGCCATGTCTGTAGTTCCTCGGGTTTTCCTTCTTCCCTATATTTGCCTTTTTCCAGTTGTCCAGGAGCTAGCCCGATCACCATGAGTTTTCAAAGATAATGGCCAATGGCTCTGCAATCACATCCGCCAACGTCTTTAGCACCCTCGGATGCTAAAGCACATCCGGCCCCATGGACTTCTGCTCGTACAGCTTTTCTAAATAGTCCCGAACCACTTCTTTCTCCACAGAGGGCTGGTCATCTCGTCCCCATACTGTGCTGCCCAGTGCAGTAGTCTGGGAGCTGACCACGTTCGTGAAGACAGAGGCAAAAAAAAGCAATGAGGACATTAGCTTTTTCCACATTCTCTTCACTAGGTTGCCTCCCACATCCAGTAAGGGGGCCACACTTTCCCTGACCTTCTTGTTGCTACCATACCTGAAGAAACCCTTCTTGTTACTCTTAACATCCCTCACTAGCTGCAACTCCAGGTGTGATTTGGTCTTCCTGATTTCACTCCTGCATGCCTGAGCGATATTTTTATACTCCTCCCTGGTCATTTGTCCAATCTTCCACTTCTTGTAAGTTTCTTTTTTGTGTTTAAGATCAGCAAGGATTTCACTGTTAAGCCAAGCTGGTCACCTGCCATGTTTACTATTCTTTCTACACATCGGGATGGTTTGTTCCTGCAACCTCAATAACGATTCTTTAAAATACAACCAGCTGTCCTGGATTCCTTTCCCCATCATGTTATTCTCCCAGGGGATTGTGCCCATCAGTTCCCTGAAGGAGTCAAAGTCTGCTTTTCTGAAGTCCAGGGTCCGTATTCTGCTGCTCTCCTTTCTTCCTTATGTCAGGATCCTGAACTCGACCATCTCATGGTCACTGCCTCTCAGGTTCCCATCCACTTTTGCTTCCCCTACTAATTCTTCCATATTTGTGAGCAGTAGGTCGAGAAGAGCTCTCCCGCTGGTTGGTTCCTCCAGCACTCGCACCAGGAAATTGTCCCCTACATTTTCCAAAAGCTTCCTGGATTGCCTGTGCACCGCTACATTGCTCTCCCAGCAGATATCAGGGTGATTGAAGTCTCCCATGAGAACCAGGGCCTGCGATCTAGTAACTTCCGAGAGTTGCCGGAAGAAAGCCTTGTCCACCTCATCCCCCTGGTCTGGTGGTCTGTAGTAGACTCCCACCACGACATCACCCTTGTTGCTCACACTTCTAAACTTAATCCAGAGACTCTCAGGTTTTTCTGCAGTTTCATACTTGAGCTCTGAGCAGTCATACTGCTCTCTTACATACAGTGCAACTCCCCCACCTTTTCTGCCCTTCCTGATCAGCTTATATCCATCCATGACAGTACTCCAGTCATGTGAGTTATCCCACCAAGTCTCTGTTATTCCAATCACATCATAATTCCTTGACTGTGCCAGGACTTCCAGTTCTCCCTGTTTGTTTCCGAGGCTTCTTGCATTTGTATATAGGCACTTAAGATAACTCCCTGATTGTCCTGCTTTCTCAGTATGCGGCAAGAGTCCTTCCCTCTCGCGCGCTCCCGCTCGTGCTTCCTCCTAGTATCCCACTTCCTCACTTACCTCAGGGCTTTGGTCTCCTTCCCCCAGTGAACCTAATTTAAAGCCCTCCTCACTAGGTTAGCCAGCCTGCTTGCGAAGATGCTCTTCCCTCTCTTTGTTGGGTGGAGCCCTCTCTGCCTAGCAATCCTCCTTCTTGGAACACCATCCCATTGTCAAAGAATCCAAAGCCTTCTCTCCGACACCATATAGCCTTTTGTTGACCTCCACGATTTGACAGTCTCTACCTGGGCCTTTTCCTTCCACAGGGAAGATGGACGAGAACACCACTTGCACCTCAAACTCCTTTATCCTTCTTCCCAGAGCCACGTTGTCTGCAGTGATCCGCTCAAGGTCATTCTTGGCAGTATCATTAGTGCCCACGTGGAGAAGCAGGAAAGGGTAGCGATCCGAGGACTTTATCCCTCGGATCCCTTTGTCCCAAATATTTATCACAAGAATCCCGAGAACAGTTGGATCTGTTAGTAGCTGTGGGTCCAAGTGAATCCACATCATGACATTAGTGTGTTGCTGAGTTGATGTGTGCAGATCCAGTAATCTTTCCTTTTGATCTGTATCTCTAGAACAGTCTATAGGTCTACTGTCTTTTGGTCTTGGATCCACACGTGAACAGTCTGATGAACTACCAGAGGTATGTTTTAATTTAGCTTCCATTTGCCTCTGAACTGAGGTAACCAGTTCTGGTAAGTTACTCGGACCCTTATGACAACTGACTGAAACTGGTTCCACAGAAAAATGTATTAATTTTGGAACTGGATCCGAAAGCTTAGGAACAGTCCGATTTGAGAATTTGGAACTGGAGCTTGGTGTCAATGCAGAAGCTTTCGTTGTTGCAATTTTCTTGGATCTGGATGTAGTCTGAGCTGATTCAAGCCACCTCTCCTTATTTTTGGATCCTTTAGAGTTCTCAGATCCCAGAGGCTTAACAGAATGGTCTTTTATAATGAAAGGGCCTGAAGTCTGTTGTGTCTCTCTTTCAGACCTGAGGTGTGAAAGTGCTACTGATCAACGTGCGGGGGAATAGTTCTTCCCCAAACACTTTAGACACTAAACTTGTGCATCAGATGCAGGGAAGACTGCTGGGCAAGACGGGCACCATTTAAACCTTTGTTTCTTCAAAAGGGATCGGCCATACCAAACAATAAAATTATTCCTTACAACTATGGCCTAGTCTAAATCTAGCCTAATTTATCCTAAAACTAACTAGCCAGAGACTACTATCTTTAAAAACTATTAACAGATAAAGGCACTATCTACCAGTGGCTCTGAGATCCAGTGGGTCATGTCCTGTTGCTGCTGCAGTTGGAAGGAACTGAAGCAGCAATGGTGCGATGTCCCCTTTATACCCATGCCCTCAAAACATGCTCAAGCACTAAACAGGGAGGGTAGAGGAGCATGAATGCCTAACAGGCACTACTACCAGAAGAAGGTCTACTGTCCTGCTGCACCTGTCAGCACAAATCCCCAAAGGGCAAACAGACACTCAAAGGAGAATTTTAATGATCATTTCAATGAATTTATGAGGTACGGAAACAAGCTTCACTGGTCTGTAATTGCCTGGATCACCCTTGTGCCTTTCTTAAATAAAGGTACAACATTTGCTACCCTCTAAAACGCTAATATAGCAGCTCATTTTAATGAGCGATTGTATATTTTTGCTAGCAACTCTGACACTTTGTTCTTCCTTCAGTGCTCTTGTGGATAGATCAGCATGAATGCATATAAACAGCAGTTTTCAGAAAACTACTCACCACCTTGTTTCACTAATAAGCCAGATACCTTGGTTTTTCCAAAAGTATGCTCTGATTATGGGTCAAGGAAATGAAAAGAGTACAAAATGTCTAGTCCCAACAGCCATTGGAATGTTTAAATCTGATCTGTAATGCTTGAAAGACATAGCAATTTCTTGACAGTAAATATAGCCTCTTTCATCTTCCACGGTCACAAAACCCAGCATCAGTGTCCCTGGAAAGGACTTCTTCTCATTAACCACTATCTCACAGGGATTCTTTCATGCCCTGATGAACTTGAACTATTTGCCTCAGTTCTTATGACACTAGGTCCCCATACACAAGCAGTCACTCTCCAGAGAGCAAGTGTAAAATTAAGCCCAAGAACCTAGCTCTGTGCATAAGGGCATTAAGTCCAATGACACATTCCATTCTACAGGAACTTTGATAAATACAACGTATGTACTCAAAATGCCCCAACCCAAAGTATTTGCTTGGCTTGTACCTTCCTCCATCAATCACTAGAAATGACCAGCTTTGGCCTGACACAGCATTTACAGTAAGAGCATCCATGAATAACACTTCAGGATTCTAAGGGCCACTGTTTGGACAATCCTGCTTAACAAAGCAACCTTACAATGCACAGCACTTCAGTCAAACAAGTATGCTTTTACTTCTTTTTTCCCCTCCCATAAATAATGTCTTTGACAATGAAAAGGGCTGTCAGTGTCCTTTTTATGGAGGAAAGGGGAGAGACGGGAGCAATTTAAGAAAAGGAGAAGTTACTCACTTCTGCAGTAACTGTAGTTCTTCGAGATGTATTCACTATGGGGGCTTCACTTCAGGTGTGTGAGCGCCCTAAGCACCTTCAATCAGAGATTTTCATTAGCAGCGTCTGCGCATGTATCCAATGCATCTTTGTGCTGTGTGTGCACTGAGGCTACATAGGGCTGCATGGGCAATCCACTCTCAGTTCCGTCTCTAATGCAAAGTCTCTCAGAGGGAATGCAAAAGCAGAAGGGATGGAGGGTAGTGGAGCACCCATAGGGAAACATCTCAAAGAACTACAATTATTGCATGGGGTGAGCAACTTCTTCTTTGAGTAGTGTCCCTATGGATGCTCCATTTCAGGTGATTCCCAAGCAGTGTCTTCCTAGGGATGAGAGCTTCAGAATTGGGTCCAGAACTGAAAATAACTGCATCACCAACTGCCACTTTGGTTCTAGAGGCATGGGCAAAGGCAATGCTTACGGAAGGTATATACTGAAGATCATGTAGCGGCTCTACAGATCACAGTTACTGGAACGTATTTAAGTAATGCCATAGATGTTCACTGCAACCTTGTAGAGTGGGCTATCACCTAAGAAGGAGGTTGAATGCTGTCTGCCTCAAAACATTCAATAATACACTCCGAGATCCATCTTGATAGCATCTGAGTGGAGACTGTGGAACTTGTCAATCTGTCTGCAATGGAAACAAATGGACTAGGAAACATCCAAAATGATTTAGTCCTAGCTAGACAGACGGCCAATGCTCGTCTGACATATAAGGTATGGAAGGAAGCCTCCTGTCTGCAATTATGCTTTTTTTTGGGAGTTTGGGGAATGGTAAATGAATGGTCAGAATAAGATGAAATTTGGGTGACACCTTAGGTCAGGAGTGGCCAACCTGGGGCTCCAGAGCAACATGTGGCTCTTCAAAAGTTAATATGCGGCTCCTTGTCTAGGCACCGACTCTGGGGCTGGACCTACAGGCGCCAACTTTCCAGTGTGCTGGCAGGTGCTCACTGCTCAACCCCTGGCTCTGCCACAGCCCCTGCCCCCACTCCACTCCACTCCTTCCTGCGCCGTCCCCTGAGCCTGCCATGCCCTCACTCCTCCCCCTATCCCCAAAGAGCCTCCTGCATGCCACAAAACAGCTGATCAGGAGGCGCTGGGAGCGGGGAGTGGAGCTGATGGGGGGCTGCTGATGTATTACTGTGGCTCTTTGGCAATTTACATTGGTAAATTCTGGCTCCTTCTCAGACTGGCCACCTCTGCCTTAGACAGTAATTTAGCCTGTGGACGTAACAAAACCTTGTCCTTCCAGAAAACCGTGCAGGGAGGGTCTGCCATTAAGTCCCCAACTTCTGACTCTTTGGACGATGTGATACCCACCAAAAAGGCAATCTTCAGACACAAGTTCAGTAAGAAGCAGGTTGCCATCAGTTCAAAGGGAGGTCTTGTGAGATATGTAAGAGCTATCCTAAACTGGAGTGAGAACTTTCACTTGAGGAAAAAGGTTCCTCAATCCTTTGATGAACCTTACATTTGTTAGGTGAGCAAGCACTGAAATCCCTTTCACTGGGGAAATGATCGGTTGCTATGGCAATCAAGTAAACTGCGACCAAGTTAGATGATAATCCTGTTTTCCTCAGTTGCAGCAGGTAACCAAGATTATGGAGACCGAGGAAGAGTCAGGTGCGAGTCTTTGAAGTTCACATCAATGGCTAAATCTTTTCCACTTTTAAGGTAATTATTTCCTAGGCAGATTCTTTCCTACTGTTTAACAACACCTGCTGTACCTCCGCAGAACAGGTAGACTCTAACCCTGCAAACCACCGAGGAGCTACATCTTGAGGTGGAGAACTCTTAGATTGGGATGAAGTAATTGACCAGAGTCTTGGGAGATGAGGGATGATCAGAAGCTTGATTGCTGGAGAGGGGGACAGGTGAAACAGGTAAGGATACCATGCCTGTCCTGTCGGATTTTGTTCACCTTCAGTATCAGACGTGTTGGGGGGAAAACACACAGAACAATCCCTTCGTCTCAGGCAGGAGGAAGGCATCCCTCAGGGAACTATGGCCTCGACCCTGTCATGAACAGAACATACAAAACTTCCTGTTGATGGAGGTGGTGAAGAGGTCCACTTCCGGAAATCCCCAAGTTTGAAATATGCCCTGGAGGGTAAAAGAGTCCAACTCCCATTTGTAGTCCTGGGAAAAGTGTCTGTTAAAAGCATCGGCCCGGTATTTGGAATACTAGAGAGGTACACTGCCGAAATATCAGAGGGGTAGCCGTGTTAGTCTGGATCTGTAAAAACAGCAGAGTGTCCTGTGGCACCTTATAGACTAACAGACGTATTAGAGCATAAGCTTTCATGGGTGAATACCCACTTTGTCGGATGCATGAAATATGTATTTGATGGATTATGTACCAGTTCTTCAGCTTTATTATTTCAACGCACAGAGAGGGGATCTTGCTCCTCCTTGACACAAAACATGCAGGCCACATTGTCAGTCATGATCCTGATTAACTTGTCCCTGATGAGAGGCAGAAAGTGAAGGCAGGAATTTCTGAGCACCCTAAGTTCCAACAAGTTGATGTGGAGACTGGTTTCTTGAGGTGACCATTTGCCCTGGATTGTATGAGTGCTGAGATGTGCTCCCCATCCCAACAGAGATGCATCCGTTGTTACAGTGACCATTGAGATTGGTCAGAGGAAGGGAACTCCTGCATCGATGTTGTGATAATCTTTCTATCCGTCTAGGGAATCTTTCACCTCGTGGGGAACCAAAACCTGTTTGTCTAAGTTGTGTCTGTTTGGTGAGTAGACTGCTCTGAGCTACCCCTGGAAGCAACAAAGGCATCATCTTGAATGATCTGTTACCACAGTGCAGGCTGCCATGTGACCTGGGACCTGAAGACAGTTTCTCACTGAGGTTTGAGGGCTCTCTTGAATACTCCTGACAAGATCTGACAGTGTATCAACCTGTCCATGGGAAGGTAGGTCCCGGCTACCAACAAATCGAAGGATGCCACATGAACTGTATTTTCTGTACAGGGGTCAACATGGATTTCTTGTCATTGAGCCAGAGACCTAGTTTCATGAACAGAAAAAGGTCTCTCTGCGTGGCTCCCAGCACTTCATAAAACTGACCCTTGAACAGCCATTGTCAAGGTATAGGAACACTAGAATTGCCTCAATTACCACTAGAACCTTTGAAAACACTCTCGGCATCAAGGAGAGTCTGAAAGGAACCACCTGGTATTGAAAATGATCCTGACCTATAACAATATCGTCTGTGAGATGGGTCTCTCACTATATGGAAATATGAGTCTTGTAGGCTGAGGGTGAAAAGCCATTCCCTTGAATTTAATGAAGGAATTCTAGCTCCCAGAGTCACCATTCTGAACTTTTGAGACTTTACAAATTTGTTTAGGAGCCTTAAATTTAAAATTGGTCTCCATCCTCTGTTTTTCTTTGGTACAAGAAAGTACCTTGAGTGGAAAACTTTTCCCTTGTGTAGAGGAGGGACAGGCTCTATCATTCCTAAATGAAGAAATGGGTTTATTTTCAGTCTCAGCAAGAGCTTGTAAGAGGGGTCCCTGAAAACAGAAGGGGGTGGAAAGGAGGCAAGGAGGTAAGGTGAATGGTGTTGCCTGATGTTACAATCTCCAAGACTCATGTCTGTAGTAATCTGTTTCCATAAATGCTGAAAATGGGAAAGTCAGTCTCCAAAACAGGAGGGGCAAGGGGACAAAATGTTGCAGCTAGTGAACTAAAGAATGGGGACGATTTGAACCCTCAATCAAATTGTCAAAACTGGTGTCTCAGTAGACTACCCTTGTTGCATACTTGGGCCAGACAGATCCTCCTCTAGAACCTGTTTTTTTTCAGCTGGGGGAGAAGGGGGAGGGTTCAGTGGCTCTTTGGAAACCAGAGAATTGGATCGGACAGGATATCTGGAAGGTTTGTGATCTACCAGATTTTTTTTTTTGTTCATCGGTGCGTAAATTCCCAGAGATTAGAAAGTGGCCCTGGAGTCTTACAAAGTGTACAGGGATTTTTCTGTTTTCTCTGAAAACATTTTCAGACCATCAAAAGGGAGGTCCTCTATAATGCTCTACACCTATCTAGGGAACCTGAACAGTTGGAGCCAGGATGATCTACACCAGGGGTGGGCAAACATTTTTGGCCTGAGGGCCACATCAGGGTTCTGAAACTGTATGGAGGGCTGGGTAGGGAAAGCTGTGCCTCCCCAAACAGCCTGGCCCCCGCCCCCTATCCGCCCCCTCCCACTTCCTGCCCCCCTTAGAACTCCCGACCATAAAACCTCCCCTGCTCCTTGCCCCTGACCGCCACCTCCCAGGACCTCCTGCCCCATCTAACCCCTCATGCTCCCTGTCCCCTGACTGCCCTGATCCCTACCCACACCCCCACCTTCTGACAGACCCCCGGGACTCCCACGTCTATCCAACCCCCCCATTCCCCATCCCCTGACCCCCTCCGACCAGAACCTCAGCCCCATCCAACCGCCTCCTGCTCCCTTCTCCCCTGACTGCCCCCCCAGGACCTCCTGCCCCTTATCCAACCCCCTGCTCCCTGCCCCCTTACCATGCCGCTCAGAGCGCCAGGACTGGCAGCCAGGCCACCGCGCAGTCTAGAGGACCGTGGCAGGCTGGCAGCTCTTGCAGCTGCACTGCCCGGCAGGAGCTCGCAGCCCCGCTGCCCAGAGTTGTGGCGGTACGGCGAACTGAAGCTGGGGGGGAGGGAGGACAGTAGTGGAGGGGCCAGGGGCTAGCCTCCCCGGCCGGGAGCTCAAGGGCCGGGCAGGACAGTCCTGCAGGCCAGATATGGCTCGCGGGCCGTAGTTTGCCTACCTCTGCTCTGCACCTAACTATTGCGGTAGAGACAGAATAGACCCCAGTGTATGCAAGATTTAGGGATGTTTTAAGGGATGTCTTGGCAAGCAACTGTCCCTCAAAAACGATGGCCTGAAATTGCTCTCTTTGCTCCAGTGGAAGGTGCTCGATAAGAACAATACATCTGGTATAGTAATTATATTTTGCCATGATTGCCTGGTAATTAGCGATCTGGAATTTTCGAACAACAGATGAGTAGGACTTAGTCCCAAAAGGTTCAGGCACTTCTGGTCTTATCATACACTGTCAACCTGGTGTGGTGGTGTTTTCCCCACTCAGTCGCTGCATCAACCACCAGAGAATTAGGTGGGGAGTGGGAGAACAAACACTCGGAGTTGTTGGTGAGAACATAATACCCGTTTTATGACGTCCTGGATTTGCTGGAAATCATCACCACTGACAGTGGTGGAGACATTACTGCTGCATCTGGTGATGATGAGTAAATGGTAGTTTGAGGGGTCGCATCCTTATATGCCCTGCCCTCCTGCTCCTCAAACATCTCCTCCTGCTGAGGCTGTAGAGAAGGAGGTTGTGTCCCTATAGTCCCAGAGGGTGGAGCTAAATGCCTTTAACAACTGTTGTTGGTATGCTGCCCAGGATGACAATTGTGGGGGACCATACAGGAGAGGAGGTAACAACCGAGGTTGTATGTAGAGGTAGATGGTAGCTGAGATTTAGAGCACTCCAAGGTAGGCGTTGACGGAGTCAGATACTTAGGCTTGTATGATGCTGAGGAACGCTTTGGGGGAGATACCTGGTTAGCGCCAGGTCCAATGGGACTGGTTTGGAGAAGTGTCTCTCCTTGACATCTTTATTGTGTCTAGACAGTACAAAAGCACTCTCAGAGCCATGTTTGTTCTTGGAAAAGCGCCAGGATTTTCCTGCCCCACTGATATCTCAACAGTACTCGGTTGAGAGGTTGAAGTTCTGAGACCATCGACCTACAGGGAGACCAACATCTTTGTGGAGCAGGCTCCTGAAGGAAGTCAGAGCTCCTCTTTCTGGGATCTTTTGAGGAGGTCTCTGGAGTCTTCCCATTTCTGGGGGACTGCTGAGCCAAGGCCTAAGGGGAGTTGGGATCCGCCCAGAGACTGCTGTACTGGGGGCGGGAAGAAGAGAGAGAGAGAGAGAGAGATTCTCCTGACCTAGCTCTGGAGTGGGGCAAAAGGAAATGCTCCATCATTAGTAAGCCTCAACTTAATCTAAGCGAGGCAGTGTTTGAACGCTGGCAAGCTGGGAATGCCCTCCCAAGGAAAGTGAGCCTCCCCAGAGGGAGGAGAGAGGGAAAAAACCTATCCTCTCAACTATTAAATTAAGCTAATCTAACCAACAAACTAGACTAGGCTAAACTAAACTAGTTAGTATAAAAAAAAAACTTTAGCCAAGGCACACTCAATGTGGACATGTTAAAGCTCCATTGCAGGCCGAGGCAGTCAAGAAGGAACTGAGGGTTGTTTGCCCATCAGTGCAGGGCACAAGAAAGCATAAGGGTGCATGTGTGGGATGCATGGACACTGCTAATGAAAATCTCTGACTGAAGGCACGTGGGCTGCCCGCACACCTGAAGTGGAACAACCATATGAATACTACTCGAAGAACAACTCTTTTTGGCAGGAAAATTAGAGAGTAAACAAAGAACACTCACCGATATCAGAAAAACTTTGACTCCCTGGTCTTCTGTATCCATGGCTGTGATACGGATACTCTTTTCACTGGCTTTGTCAATCTGCATCTGAGCCCAGAGCTTGGTGTTCAGGATTAACCTGAGACTCCCCTGAGTCCGCATTACTAGAATCAACATACAAAGTAAATTAGCAGGAGACACTAGACATTTGGACATCGCAGAAGACTCCAAGAACCCTATTGTCACTTTCAGAACATTTTTTTTTTTTTTTTTTTAAAAGGAGAGTCCTGTTTATATACAACTTGCACGGCTCTTCAAGACAAGCAGCAAAGGGGAAAAGCACTGAGAAAGCATAACTAAAAGAATCAGACTTGGGTTGATTCACAGAATATCAGGGTTGGAAGGGACCTCAGGAGGTCATCTAATCCAACCCCTTGCTCAAAGCAGGACAAATCCTCAACTAAATCATCCCAGCCAGGGCTTTGTCAAGCCTGACCTTAAAAACCTCTAAGGAAGGAGATTCTACCACCTCCCTAGGTAACCCATTCCAGTGCTTCACCACCCTCCTAGTGAAAAAGTTTTTCCTAATATCCAACCTAAACCTCCCCCACTGCAACTTGAGACCATTACTCCTTGTTCTGTCATCTGCTATCACTGAGAACAGTCTAGATACATCCTCTTTGAAACCCCCTTTCAGATAGTTGAAAGCAGCTATCAAATCCCCCCTCATTCTTCTCTTCTGCAGACTAAACAATCCCAGTTCCCTCAGCCTCTCCTCCTAACTCATGTGCTCCATCCTCCTAATCATTTTTGTTGCCCTCCGCTGGACTCTTTCCAATTTTTTCACATCCTTCTTATAGTGTGGGGCCCAAAACTGGACACAGTACTCCAGATGAGGCCTCACCAATGCTGAACAGAGGGGAATGATCAAGTCCCTCAATCTACCGGCAATGCCCCTACATATACATCCCAAAATGCCATTGGCCTTCTTGGCAACAAGGGCACACTCTTGACTCATATCCAGCTTCTCGTCCCCTGTAACTCCTAGGTCCTTTTCTGCAGAACTGCTGCCTAGCCACTTGGTCTCTAGGATTCTTCCTTCCTAAGTGCAGGACTCTGCACTTGTCCTTGTTGAACCTTATCAGATTTCTTTTGACCCAATCCTCTAATTTGTCTGTATCCTATCCCTACCCTCCAGGGCATCTACCACTCCTCTCAGTTTAGTGTCATTCATAGTAGATTCATTACTTTGCTGAAGGAATGTATAGGGGCCAGGGAGGACACCAGAATCAGTCCCAAAGTCTCTATTTATATATTACAGACTAGAGATGGAAAACTCCAGCTTCCAGAAAGCATAGGATCATTCCTTAGCATATATTTACTCATCTTTAAAGACTGTGTGTTTATCGATGCATAAGACACGGTGAGGAATTTATAAAATCTTTATATTGTATTCACTGCCAAAGAATCAGAGGGGTAGCCGTGTTAGTCTGTATCCATGCATCTGAAGAAGTGGGATTTTTACCCACGAAAGCTTATGCCCAAATAAATCTGTTAGTCTTTAAGGTGCCACTGGACTCCTCGTTGTTTTTACTGCCCAAGAACTTTTACTGCATTAACAAAGTTATCCAGCAATGCCTTGTGTCTTTTTAGGACGTGAACAGTGGCTACATTAAAACCTCTTAAAATCAGGAGAGAGTTAAGATAATGTCTCCCACACCACATCTCTATACAGCCATAATTCCATCACTCTACCCCAGGGTGGGCAAACTTTTTGGCCCAAGGGCCACATTTGGGTGAGGAAATTGCATGCAGGGCCATGAATGTAGGGCTGGGTCAGGGGATTGGGGTATGGGAGGGGGTGCAGTGTGAAGGAAAGGGTTCAGGGCAAGGGGTTGGGGCAGAGGAGGGGTGCGGGGTATACAAGGGGGCTCAGGGAAGAGGATTGGGGTGGAGGGGGTGCAGAGTGCGGGAGGGGGCTCAGGGCAGGGAGTTGGGGTGCGGCAGGGGGTTGGGGTGCAGCCAGGGGGCAGGAGGGATTCAGCCTCCACGAATCAGGGCCAGGGCAGGCTCCCTGCCTGCCTGCCGTGGCCCCGCGCTGCTCCGGAAAGCGACCAGCACCACGTCCCTGCAGCCCTGGAGGAGAGGGCTCCACACGCTGCCCTTGCCTGTGGGTATCTCCCCCAAAGCTCCCATTGGCCACGGTTCCCCGTTCCCAGCGAACGGGAGCTTTGGGGGAGGTATCCACAGGCAAGGAAAGCACGCTGAGCCCTCTGCTCCCCCTCCCCCAGGAGCCGCAGGGACGTGGTGCCGGATGCTTCATGGCAATCTCGCGGGCCAGATCCAAAGTCCTGAGGGGCCAGATCCGGCCCGTGGGCCGTAGTTTGCCCACCCCGTTCTCTCTCTCTTGTAGCTGGCAATAGGCATTGGGGCCAAACCTGACCCATCCCTAACATCTGCCACTTCTGTGTTGTGCTGGGTGGGTCCAACCCAATTCTATACCATCAAGACCTCTGATGTACTTGCTGCCCCCTCACTGTGCTAGAGGGAGCTGTGTTGATCCAGGCATTAGCTGCAGCAAATTGCCAGAGCTCACCCTGCCAACTGAGGAGCAGTGCAGCTGCAATTAGAGGAATCAGGGCAATCTAATTTCTGGGCTCTGCTATGCAGGAGGTCCAGGTACACAATCATGATCACAATGGCCCTTCTTGATTCTAAAAATCTAAAAATGTATGAAGGAGTTAAATATCTATAAGGTTGGGGAGCTGCTGGAACGTCTACCACTGTCTTATTCAGAGACAGGCATTTCACTGGGTATGTCGAGAAGATAGGGGAACATAAGAGTGTTTCATCCCCTTCTGACACTCTCTTGCGTATTCACAGTGCCTATCAGAACCCCACATCCACACTGGCGTTCATACACCCGCCCTGTCCTCTGCAGCACTACTGTTCCGGGGAATTCTAGCAATCTCGTGGTATACCTCAAAGCTCCACAGGGCTCAGTCAGGGATAGTCCCAGGCAGACTGCGAAGAGCTAAAAAAAGATCTCACAAAACTGGGTGACTGGGCAACAAAATGGCAGATGAAATTTAATGTTGATTAATGCAAAGTAATGTACATTGGAAAACATAATCCTAACTATACATATACAATGATGGCATCTAAATTAGCTGTTACCACTCAAGAAGGAGATCTTGGAGTCATTGTGGATAGTTCTCTAAATTCATCCACTCAATGTACAGCGGCAGTCAAAAAAGCAAACAGAATGTTGGGAATCATCAAGAAAGGGTAGATAATAAGACAGACAATATCATATTGCCTCTATATAAATCCATGGTACGCCCACACCTTGAATACTGCCTGTAGATGTGATCACTTCCAATTCCAATATATCTTTTTTGAGATGGAAAGGTTCAGAAAAGGGCAACAAAAATCATTTGGGGTATAGAACGGCTTCCGTATGAGGAGAGATTAATAAGACTGGGACTTTTCAGCTTGGAAAAGAGTCAACTAAGGAGGGATATAATAGAAGTCTATAAAATCATGAGTGGTATAGAGAAAGTAAATAAGGAAGTGTTATTTATGCCTTCTCATAGAACAAGGGGCCACCAAATGAAATTAATAGGTAACAGGTTTAAAAAAACAAACACAAGGAAGTATTTTTTCACGCAATGCACTGTCAACCTCTGGAACTCCTTGCCAGAGGGTGTTGTGAAGGCCAATACTATAACAGGGTTCAAAAGGGAGCTAGATAGATTCATGGAAGATAGATCCATCAATGGCTATTAGCCAGGATGGGCAGGAATGGTGTCCCTAGCCTCTGTTTGCCAGAAGCTGGGATTGGGTGACAGGGCATGGATCACTTGATGATAACCTGTCTGTTCATTCCCTTTGGGGCACCTACCATTGGCTACTGTCAGAGGACAGGATACTGGGCTTGATGGACCTTTGGTCTGACCCAGTATGGCCGTTCTTATAGCTGAAGGGGAGGTTCCAGAATGAATTCTTAGGTCAAGGATGAACAGCTGTTAATATCTGGCAAGTCTGAGATTTATCTTGAGTAACTAAAGTGGTCAAATGTAGGTCAGGCTTAGTTAGCTCCTCCTCACTAAGCCTAACCTAAATTTGATATTTATCCTACTCAAGACAAGGCCTAAGAGTTCCCACTTCCCACCATTACTTTAATACTTTCCCCTCTCCTTTGCAAACTCAGGAAGAACAGTCTAATGATCTCTGACAAGGCCAAGCCGTGGCATTGTTTGAATAGGACAGGGTTAAAGTTGGGGAATGGAGGGTTGTGGTGTATGAGACGTTACGTTAACTCTGTATTTTCTGGTTTTCCAAAGTTTAAGTTTAGCCACCCTTTGGAGTGACTGAGTGAAATTTAATGGGCTGTGATATACAGGAGGTCAAATTAGATGACCTAATAGCCCCTTTTGGACTTACTCTGTGACTCTATTCAAATTCTGGAACGGTACAAGGCAGTGCTTGGCAACCTTAAGCCTGTGCTAACAACATTTGTTGGCAACGAATTCCCTTTAAAAAAAAAAAAAGAAAGGGGTAGTAATGAGAAGGGCATGACTGATGGGCATCCGTTGTGGTGGTTTCTTGGGCACACCTTGCTACCAACTAATCTATCAGCTCTGCCCGCCTCAGTGGCCTCTTCATACTCTTCGTCAGATTGGAGGGCCACAGGGAGGAGGAAAAAAGGTCCAATCTGATCAGGTAATCACAGGATGGTGCAGATTAGTGCCATAGTTTGAGCCACAGACAGGTGCAAAAAAAGTTACAAAAACTGCAAAATTTTATTGATCTCATCTCCCACTCCAGGTACTGTATCTCAGGATCCACTTAACTAAGTTACCCAAATTTGTACAGCTAATTGCTACCCCATGGCGCAATAAGGCACAGCAATTTACTAAACAATATGACTACACATGTGGATTTTAGAGCACTTTGATTTATTTTTCAATCATTAAACAAGCTCTGCTCAACCTAGTCACTAATGCGCCTTTATTATATCAAGGAAGAGAAAAGTACACTATATATGACTTAATCCACAGTTAGCTGTTTAAGAAACAGCCGCAGCCTAATGCACAGATGTCAACAACTTTAAGCAGATACATTATATACCCCCACAAAATATGCAGCTGCATAGCAATGCCACAGAAGCAGGAATGGTATTTTCTACCCTAAATCAAGCTGTACTTTTAGTTTACACATTAGCAACCAGAGGGAAACCTGGGAGAAGGCTGATATTAGGAGACAAAGTTATAGAGCCGTGTTTTTCTATAGATGTAAATATGTGGTTAAGTGATTAGATATACATGATATTATAAGAACTTCTAGCCACCAATATTCCAATTGCTGAAGCCTGCTTGATTTTAAAGGACAAACATTCAACAGAAATAACTATGTTCTTTATGCTTTTAGGAATGTGTTATCTGCAGTGGGATAACAAGCAGCTTGGCGATCACTGCACCAAATCTGCAAAGAGATTCCCCTCTTCGCTTTAGGAAATCTACACTAGATCTGTCCAAAATCCAGGATTTCTGGCTCATAAGCAAACTGGAAATTCCCAGAAATATTTGTTTCAGAAACACCAACACACGATGTTTCAGAAATGCAATTTGCTCCCTGGAACCAGCAGACAGTGAGTGAAATTGTATGCTGTGTTATAGACATGTCAGTCCCTAGATAATAAAGCAACAAGGTGGATGAGGGAGTATCTTTTATTGGACCAACTTCTGTTGGCAAGAGAAGCTACAGACCTTGTCTCACTGAGTCAAACTGACGTTCTTGACATTCTCAATTTCACTCAGCAGCTGCCAGGGCTCCCAGGATCTGCACCTCTGGGCAACCCTGCCAGGCAGACTGCCCAGGGCTACTGACCCCAAGGCTTCCTGGCCTGCTTGGCACCCCAGGGAGCCAGCTGCCCCAGGAGTCTGAAGCCCTGGAATAGTCCACTTGGCTGGGCTGCCCTAGAGATGCAGACCCTGGGAGCCAATCCCAGGACTCCTAGGCTCCCAGTTTAGGCTTCTGCAGCAGTAAGCCTGGAAACCCTGAGAGTCCCCAGGGCTTTCTCATTCCTAAGCTGCACAGCAGGAAGTCTGGAAAGCCAGGTATGACAGGGTTGTCCAAGAGCCACAGACCCTAGTAGCCTGGAGTCCTCTGGAGGCAGACTGCATGGCGGGGCTGCTGCAGAGCCATGGTCCCAAGAAACCTGTGGTCTTCAGTCCTGGGGCAGACTGCATGGTGGAGCTCCACAGCAGGTAAGCTGGGAGGATTCCATCAAACCCAACTGCTTTGCAGAGAAGTTTCATGTTCAATGAACTGGTATTTTCAGACAAGCTCTAATCTGCCCATTAAAATGTAACAGAAGGGCCATCCTGGGAGACTGACATGAACTTCAAATTTTACTGCTTTTTTTAAAAAAACTGCTATGATTAGACACAGTAACCCAAAGCGGATGCCTCCAACTATCAAGGAAGCATTTTGTGGTAGTAACACTGAATATCATACCAATAATTCACTTCCCACAGCTCATCTTACCTAGTCGAGATTGTAATGTTCCATCATCTGTTGATGCCATATCATTGAGTCTCAGAAGTCCTCTACCTCTTTCCACCCAAGACTGAGAGTTCTTATCAAACACAAACAACTTGCATTGTATCTGGGGGGGGAAAAAAATGCCTTCTTGCTGAAGTTCTTTAATGTAATGGTTGACTATAATTACAGAATATATCATGATTACTGAACCAAAAATCTCCCAATCTACATTTGAATAGATTTCAAAGGTATTCACTACAGTGAAATTTCAGGCTTCTAAAATGTGCTGGATTAATACCCTCGAAACTAAAGTCTTATATTCTCTCTGGCAACTAAAGCCCTCAAAAATATACTGTGACGTTGCACTCCATATAACTTTATGAAAATATGCTAATGAGTGTGAATGTAATGTAACTGGAATATGCTTCATGCAAAAGGTCTCTTGTAAGGTATCATTACAAAGCTTATAATCTACTGAGTGTGGTCATGCTATTTGTATAAAATGCATCATTCTTGTATCTGAAACTAGAAATATGAAATATAACTCTCAGGTCCTATTGTAATTATGCGAACTGTGGGCCATTAATGGTGGTTTGGAATCTTGATGGCTCCCTTCAACTAGGACAATTGCTTGTAAATGGCTTTGTTTACTTGCAAGCCTTCCTTTGAGTCAGGCCAGGAAGAATGAAGGCTTGGGGTCTCCCAGGACATGTGACCATGTCACTTGGTACCGGAATCCATCTTAAACCTAGTGCTTTTCCATTCAGAAGGAGGGGTGGGGACCCAGAGAGACAAAAGATCCCTGCCTTGTGCCAAAGCTATATAAGGGGGTGGAACAGAAAAAAGGCGGTTCCAGTCATGAGAAATCCCCTAGTTACCACCTGAGCTGGAGCTAACAAGAATTGAACCAGGGTAAAGGTTTGGACCCAGACTAGGAAGGAGTCCAGTCTGTGAAAGAAGCTTATTGGAACATCCCTGGGGGTGAGATTTCATCTGTAATCAGCTTCTTAATGTATTAGGCTTAGACTTACACGTTTTGTTTTATTTTGCTTGGTAATTTACTTTGTTCTGCTTGTTATTACTTGGAACCACTTAAATCCTACTTTTTATATTTAATAAAATCACTTTTGCTTATTAATTAACCCAGAGTAAGTAATTAACTTACTTACAAGTTAGCAAATAGCTAGCAAGGAGCAAATAGCTGTGCATATCTATCAGTGTTGTAGAGGGTGGACATATATATAAGCTTTATACAGAGTAAAATTGATTTATTTGGGGTTTGGAACCCATTGGGTGGGTGCTAGAGACAGGAGCACTTCTTAAGCTGTTTTCAGTTAAGTCTTCAGCTTTGGGGCGCATGGTTCAGACCCTGGGTCTGTGCTGGAGCAGACTGGTGTGTCTGGCTCGACAAGGCAGGGTTCTGGAGGCCCAAACTGGCAGAGAAAACAGGCTCAGAAGAGGTCTCAGCACATCAGGTGACAGTCCCAAGGGGGTTTCTGTGACCAATCCCATCACATATACTACGTTGCGTCTTTTTAAATTATGTATTTAATTTTTTTAAATGTATACGTGCCATGGACTGTGTCTGATTAGGAAAGGCAAGTTGAAGTGCAAGAGCACCTTGCTCTTACAATATAAGGTGGTGTCGTTTGTGGTTCTTAGAGGTTCATTCCACAGTCTCAACTAGGGAAACAGTATTGATTTGAGAAGAACTTTTTATTTTGATTGTCTGAATCCTGAAATCTAACCACAGTTCATTAAATTGTGTCCTGTTTAAGATAAAGAGCAGTAACAATTTCAACAAAAAGACCTGTCTCAGTTATATAACATAGGAAAGCATATAGGATGGTGCCATGAAGCTGAGTCGCAAGAACGTGAATGGGAAATTAATAGTGGCAAGCAATCGTTATAGAATGAATACAGCTGGATGATCGTATGAATCCCAACAAGACTGAAGGTCAATTGTGTGACCAATTTCTTACCTGTAGCACATTGCTCTCTGCTTCTTCCCCAGTGATCACCTCTACCTTCTCCAGCAAACACTTCTTTGCTGTTGCTTTAGTATAGGCTGCTGCAGACTCTGCCAGTGATTCTGAAATATTATTAGCTGAACAACATTTTACAAGTTTATTTTGGGAAGTAGTCACATAGATCCATGTCATACAGATGGACACCCATGTGCATCTACACAGAGCCTGCCATTTACTTGAATAAGCTACCAGTTAATATGCTTTTCCTCTGGAGCATAACTGTCTTGTGCAACTGTCATCCTGCCAGGTTCTTAGTGCCCAGCCAATTGTGCTTGTATCAGGATCTAGAAATGGATATGAAGTCTGAAGAAAGTTTTGTCTGTCTTTTCAGGTATGGTTCCTCTTCTTTTCTTAAAACCATAATCAAGAGGGGGAAAAAATTCCCAAACACAGATACTGGTAACGCTGAAAATCTGGTCCATAAATTATCTGAGTCTCCCTAAGAAGAGGATTTTGCAAAATCTGTGCAAAACAGATACTTATGCTCACCTCTACAGTGTAACATTAATGTCTGCATTGCTACAGGTAACACAGACATACCAACATTTGAAAATGTAGCCCTTTATTTTATAGTCTCTGACTATAAACACTACTTACTCAGGTTCAGTTTACATTACATCCAGCAACCATTAAACAGAATAAAAATAATCCCTTGCCACCAACCTTCTGTAATAAAACAGGGCTGACTATATGCCCTCCGAATTTCTGCCACTTTCACACTGCTGGAGATACTCCTGATCCACATGCAGTGAACAACAGTACCCCTGACAGTGCTAGAGCAGCCTGGATGGGCTGTTAACACACAACACCCCACTCCTCCCCAGACCTTGAGGGGACCAAGGAACCTCCCCCTCCACTTTTTAAAAAAACGTTGGCTGGAAGGGACAATAAAGGCATGGAGAGGTTTTATATTTTCATATGGTAATAAAACCCCAAGTGCAAGCACTTAACAAGGATTAGGCATAAAACAAGCAGTAACAGAACACTGTTTCTAAGAATTAGTTCTAAAAAATATTCCACTATTTACCTTTCTCTGGAGTAGCTTCCTGTGAAGAAGATTCAGAGCCAGATTCTGCAGCAGCATTTTCCTTGCTACTTTCTGTACCAGCTTCATTTGATTTTGGTGGGCTCTGTACGGAAAAGAGGCAGAATAGATGAACTTTTGGATTTGCAAAAACAAGAACACTAATGTGATTCTTGAGGCAGTCCTCCACCTTTAGTAATTTTATAAAGGTACCAGTATCTGGTACTCCCTGAAGTACATAGTTCCTTAGTACAAATTGTAGGAAAACTCCCGACTACTCTGACCAACTTGATGCTGCGGAAAGGAGGGGTGCTAGCATGGCAGGATGGTGGTGTACAGCACTGAAAAAGAAATAATGGGCCCCTTGCTGTCAGTGCAGGTCACACTAGCACCAGCAGCTGGTAATTCTGTGGTGCCAGGGTGGAAGCTATGATCTAAAGCTGAGGATGCTGAATCATGCAATGTGTCTTTGGCATCAAGATAGCTGGCTTCTCCACCAGATAGATTGATGCTACATGGATTGGACCTGGAATCCCTTGCAAGGGAGACTTATGTGACTCATCTTCTCCCTCCTCAGCTCTGAGTGGGAGTGCTGGTGCCAGATGTTTCTTTGGAGCAGAAACAGCCCTGGGAGAAGGAAGCAAGCTCTGCTGTAGCCAAAATGCTCTATCTTGGGAACTGTGAGTGGCGCACAGAGGGGGCCAAGTTCCTTGCACTGTTATTGGTGGCAAGGGACAAAGGTGCAGAGTCCCAGCTCACTAGAGCGCTGAGGGATCTGGGCACCTTAGCTGAAGATCACTCTCGTCACAAACTGGGTTCCTGGTAATTTGAATCCAAAGTCACCTTCATGGACTGCTCTAAGAAGCACAGATTCATGTGGCAGCCGCGGCTTGTTGGATCCTGCTGGAAAAGGACATCCCATCGGTCACAGCTATGGCCTTCTGAGAGATCAGGCACCTTGCGTGGCCATCAGTAACTGACACAAGACTGCTCTAGGGGTTTAAAACCCAAAGCCTCTGCCTCATTAACAAGTTGGAAAACAGCCAGCCTTGGCGCCAACTATTCAGTCAAATGCAAGACTGAGAAAAAACTGCCAAGGTGGCAGACAGCTATCCTATTAACTATGAAAGTTCACTAAATTAGACTGACAATAGTCATTCGCAAGGGAGAAGGTTTCAGGGGAGAAGATTGCTATAGCAAGTGGGACAAACAGTGCTGTGTTCTGGCTCACTGCCATGGGTGGTAGGAAGGAATCAAGTGGCAGTCGGGGGACACACACTCATCTGAATGTCCTTGGGTGGGAGCCACAAAGACGCTCAAGGCTCATGTGCAGCCCCAAGAGACACTGCTGACCAGACATGCATGAGGCATTCATATCACATAGATAATACTCAAAGAAATATTACATTTAACAACCAACACTCACCAAGACTCTCTCACTCATGTTCTGTCCAAATACAAATTTGTTGCTGGAAGCATCTGCATTGTTTGTTGAGTTCTCTAAACTGGAGAGAAATGTTTTCATTAATATAGTGCAAACAGACGTTTCCATAATCACTAAAATTGCAAGAACAAGGGAGGAATTATCACTGGTTTGAACTTGAGTTTTCTGTTAAATAAAACTATGAAACAAGTGTGTGTTTGATTAATTAGGATGCAACACTGAGCAACACAGCAATAACTGGTTATGGGACTTAATGTCCCCAAACACTTTCTCCTAGAATAAAGAAGTATTTTATCATAATTGAAGATTTTTTCTGAGTACTAGCCTCCAAATATCTATGTTTAAATTACACAATGAGAAATCTGACCATCACCTAGTGTATCCTAAGAGTCTATCCAGTATCAAAAGATCTAGCAAGATGCTTAGGGCCGTACTAAATTCACGGTCCATTTTGGTCAATTTTGTGGTCACAGGATTTTTAAAATAGTAAATTTCATGATTTCAAATATTTAAATCTGAAATTTCACAGTGTTATAATTGTTGGAGTCCTGACCCAAAAAGGATCTGTGGGGGGTTGCAACATTATTGTAGGGGGGGTTACGGTACTGCTACCCTTACAGCGCTTGGCAGCCACCTTGGCAGTTTTTTCTCAGTCTTGCATTTGACTGAATAGTTGGCACCAAGGCTGGCTGTTTTCCAACTTGTTAATGAGACAGAGGCTTTGGGTTTTAAACCCCTAGAGCAGCAGTGCCTTCAGAGCTGGGTAGCTGGAGCGTGGCAGCTGCTGGCCTGGAGTCCAGCTCTGAAGGCAGAGCCGCTGTCTGCAACAGCAAAGTAGTAAGAATGGTATGGTATCATATTGCACTTCTGCCTACAAAGCTGGGCCCTGAGTCAGCAGGCACCATTCTCTGTCCACCCAGCTCTGAAGGCAGCAGTGCAGAAGAAAGGGTGGCATGGTAGGGTATGGTCCCTCTTACTTCTGTGCTGCTGCTGGCGGAATGCTGCCTTGAGAGCTGGGTGCTCGGCCAACAGCCGCCGCTCTCCGGCTGTCCAGCTCTGAAGGCAGTGCAGAAGTAAGGGTGGCAATACCACAACCCCCCTAAAATATCCTTGTGACCTCCCTTGTAACTCCCTTTTGGGTCAGGACTCCCAATTTGAGAAATGCTGGTCTCCCCTGTGAAATCTTAACAGTATATGGTAAAACCACACAAAAGACCAGATTTCACGCGCGGAGACTGCATTTCACATTGGTGACACATTTTTCATGGCCGTGAATTTGGTAGGGCCCTAAAGATGCTGTATTCAGGCACCTCCTACAGTCAAGAGCACTAGTTCCAGCTGACTGACCTGAGCCAGAATTGAAGGGCTACAGGTGAAGTCTGGCAAGCAGCATCACATATGTCCATGCCAACAAATGGCCTAATGACCCATGGCAAGTCTGCACTAGTGTAGCCTGGTTTTATTTTATCTTGGGTAACACAGATTGCAATGACAGGAATCTTTATTCTTGCATGAGAGGGCGCAAGGTGCTTGTGCAGCAGCGATGAATGCTGATGTTCAAAAGAATCTAATCTCATGTGCATGAAAAATGTGTGCTACAACAGTGGGATCCACACTGACACATACTAGAAGAACTGTAAATACACAACATACATGCAGAGCCTTTTGCAGATAAAATGTTCACCATGAGACACAAGCTGTTCTCTGTTAAATGCAGATTGATATAACATATACACACAATAAGGTCAGGCCTGACAAAGCCCTGGCTGGGATGATTTAATTGGGGATCGGTCCTGCTTTGAGCAGGGGGTTGGACTAGATGACCTTCTGAAGTCCCTTCCAACCCTGATATTCTATGATTCTATGAATAAAGCCTTTGAAGAAAAATCAGTCATGCAACCATCACTGTGTGTCCAAAGTCTGAAATACTAAGTCTGTTGCTCTGACCACAGTCAGGCTCAAATCAGGGAGAAGGAATTGAATTCTCAAGCTCCACACCCACACACAAGCTCAGTTGTGCCAACTTGAGACATCACTCTCAGTAGATTGTGTAGTTGCCCAATCTAGATCACAGGTGTTTAATAGGGCCCTCAGTGGGTTCAGATACATACACATTAAGGCCAAGGCAGGTCCTGCTACCAGTCATGTGACAGCATCAAAATCTAATTATGTTTCTTCATGGCTGCCACAGAGTTTTCATGGTTGCAAAGAAAAACTTGAAAACATCACAGTTGCAGTGACGTTTACTTCAGTCTGCAGACAATCTCCATTAGAGGAACCAGCAGCAGCCAGGAAGCAGCTGGGACTCATATCCACCACCAGAGTAGGGTGACCCCTGCTACTTTGGTCAAGAATATGGGAATCATCTGCTCTGTTCCTTCCCTTTGGGCCTTTTGCTCCACAGGTAGAATTGGAGGGTGTGGAAAGTGGTGATATTGTCAACCACCATCCACTGGTGGCACCAAATTGAGAGGTCACACATTTGCAGATTGTGCTGATCTTAAATATAAGATCATCCCTCTCCTTTCTTGCCTGTTTTGATCAGCAGTGAAATAACGAACAATGACAACTTTTAAATTATCACTGAGCATCTGAATCAACGACCCATTAAAGGGAATGTGGCATTTCACACATTTCAGAGTTATTTATAGATTTTAAAGACAGAAGGGAGCATATGATCATCTAGTCTGACCTCCGGAATAACACAGGCCACAGATTTCACCCCGTGGTTCCTGCATCAAACCCGTAACTTCTAGCTGAGCTAGAGTAGCTCTTGCAGAAAGACATTCAATACTGAAGATGTCGAGTGATGGAGAATCCACAACATCCCTAAGTAAGTTGCTCCAGTGATCAGTTATTGAGAAAAATTTGCACTTTATTTCTCACCTGAATTCCTTCTTTCTAATTCCTTCCTCATTTAGAAAAACTACCAGTTAACTTGGGTTTCTTATCAACCAGCTTCATAGGTCTTGCGTCATGCATTCTTTTAGAGTTAATGGTTAAACTCAAGGGACGAAAGTGGTCTGGTTGTTAGCTGTCATAGGATAATCAGATCCATGCAGCCTGAACAGCTTTCTGAGTACATTCGATCCCTTCAGTGGAAGGGGGTCTTGGCAATACTTGGTGCCAGGTTCATTTCAAGCTCTCCGCAAATTCAGGCAGGCTGTATTTGTCATACTCTGCACCTCCCGAAGCTATCCTTTGCAACCATAAGAACTAATAATATACTGTATTTTTTAAAAAACAAAAAACTAGGAATCTGAAGAACAAGGCAGCAGCCTCAAGAAAGTGCTGGATACCAACCCAGTTCAAACAGAACCCTTCCTCTTGTAGACAGCAACACTACTATTAACGCTCTACATATACTACAGTAAAGTAAGTTGCTCTGAATTTATTTGCAGTCTTACTTGGAACTGATGTACTGCAGAAAGTAGTTTGTTGCCGATGGCGTTTCCGAGCTTGGAAGCCCAGCATTCTGTACATCAGCTGTTTCATCACTTTCATTTCCCAACTACAAAAGAGATAGACATTTATACACAATTAACAATACCAAAACCAAGATCATCAGAACTATTGTCTCACAAAATATGTACCTTTGCTCATATACACTTAACAGTAAGACCAAAGTGTATTTCCCACTACAACAAATTTCTCCTTGTTGCAAGCTGCACTCCTATAGGAGTGCCAGTGTACTGAATTCATATATAGCTAAATTAAGAACCAGGGCCACCTTCAAGCAGCATTGCAATTGCTTTTAAAACGGTATTGGTTTATACTCAAAACCTTTTTCTCCTTCATTATTAAATCTATCACAGTTACGTACTTTTTGAGCTGTGTTGCTCCCTCTGTAGTTCTGGCCAATCTCTCTCCTGTCAGGTTGTGTAGGAGCCACATACTCCCACTGGCCACACGCTCCCCGATATGCTTGCATAAACCCCCTCTCTTTAGGTTGTCAATACCTCTTGTTAATCTAATTCAGTTAGCCTATGTTTAGGTATAAGCCTACTTCACCCCAGGTCCTCTCTTCTTGCCCCTGCAACACCCTTGGAACCTGTACTGCATGGATTTGGCTTAAGCACATGGTTACCATTTTGTTGCCCTAATGTCCACAGTTTGCACAAATGTAGGATTTGCAAATACACTCTAGGTGGCTTCTTTAGAAAATAATGCCTTATATATGTATTCAAACAAAAGGAACTCATGATAGTTTGAAAGTTGAAATAGGAAGCTAATATGAAATGAAATTAATACTACATTTATATGCTTAATACTGTTCTGCTTATCCAGGAGATGGAATAAATGGTTACCTACCTAGGAATCTTTTCGTAACTGTTCTTTGAGATGTGTTGCTCATGTTGATTCCAAGTAGGTGTGCGCGTGCATAGTGGCCAGAAGTTTTCCCTTAGTGGTATCCGTCAGTTGGCTCTGGAGACCCCTGGAGTCACGCCTTCATGGCGCAATATAACGGACCCTGCCTCTTCAGTGTTTTCTTGCCAGCTGACTCCAACAGAGGGGTAGGTGGGTGGGTTTTGGAATGGACATGAGCAATACATCTCGAAGAACAACAGTTACAAAAAGGTAGGTAACCGTTTTTTCTTCAAGTGCTTGCTTGTGTCGACTCCAAGTAGTTCATTGTGTCGCAGATTGTAGCACCACTCTATCAAATGCGGCATCGTCCCTGGCTTACTGTGTAATCCAATAGTGTGCAGCAAAGGTGTGGATTGAAGAACATGTTGCAGCTCTACAGATTTCCTGGATCGGGACCTGCACCAGAAAGCTGCCGAGGTGCCTGCACCCTTGTGGAGCGTGCTGTCAGTGTGGGGGCAGGTATCTTTGCCAATTTGTAGCACGCTCAGATACAGGACATGATCCACGATGACATTCCCTTCATTCTGTCTGCTATTGCCAAGAACAGCCGAGTTGTCTTTCAAAATGGTTTTATCCTTTCAATATAAAAAGCCAATGCCCATCTGACATCGAGGGAATGGAGCTTTTGCTCTCAGCTGCTGGTGTGCAGCTTTGGGTAGAAGACTGGAATAAAAATGTCCTGGTTTGAATGGAATTAAGAGACTACCTTCAGAAGGAAGGCTGGGGGAGGTCGAAGTTGGACCTTGTCCTTATAGAAGATCATGTATCGAAGACTGGATGTCAGGGACTTAAGTTCAGATACCCTCCTGGCTGAAGTTATAGCCACCAGGAACACTACTTTCCAGGAAAGGTAAAGTAGTGAACATGTTGGTAGGGGCTCAAATTGTTGGATCATATTAAAGAAGTTCTGTATTAAAATCACAAATGAGTTTGATTCCCCATAGTTTCAATTCCAGGGTATTACTAATGAAGAGGTCTCTTGGTTTTTGGTGCTGTTTCTCTCCCTCTATATGTGAAACTTGCAAGCTGCTAATTGTGTTAGTACATTCTAAGACAGAGTCTGTTCTCAAAGCAATTCACAGAGAGAGAGACTCAAAGCAATACTCTAACAACAGAAACAGCACCCAGAGACTCCCCGCCCTTTTGTTGTATTAACAATTGTGATTAAAATAGAGACAGAGGACGTATGTGGATGGATGCTTGGTGTGGATAATAACTGAATGATCAGGGAGGTGCCAGCCTAAGAATCCAGTGTCCATTGGCTGAAGAAGGCGTCAAGTGGAAATAACCAGAGGACTCCCAGAGGGCAGACTGGAATCCACCCAACAGCCTCAGGAATGGGAGAACCAAAGAACAAGATAACATCTAGCAGCACGGAGCCGTCAGGAATGTGCTATCTGCTGATTGATTCAGCAACAGCATGATGAAGCAATTCCCATAGACTGGCATAGGAAGAAATTCCTATAAAAATAGACTCTAAAAAGTGAGAGCTTTGGGGTCTGATTCTGTAAACCAACTTCCAGGAGCATCAGATGAGCATCTGACAAGGCCCTGCTCCCTCCTCATGTCCAGGCCACCTGGCCAGTGGCTTGGCATGAGCAACTCTAAGGCTGGTAACTATGATAACAACCTTGCAGAACCTCTGTGTGTGTGTTTGTATGAATGAATGTGTGAATAAATATGAGATTGAATGGAATGTTATAGCTATAACTAACTGCTTACTATGATAACAACCTTGCAGAATCTGTGTGTGTGTGTGTGTGTGAATGAATGTGTGAATAAATATGAGATTGAATGGAATGTTATAGCTGTAACTAACTGCTTACTATGATTCGTTCTGTATTCACAATAAATGTGGTATTTTGCCTTTTTCCCTTTAATAAGATCCTGCTGGTTTTTAATTTATTGGTATAACAAAATGTGGTCTCATTAGTCTAGAGAGCACCAGGTTCAGATCTCATGCAGGGATCGGTTGTTGCACTTGAGGGTATAACCTATCTAGTCCTTTAAGAAAATGGCTGATAATAGGGTTAACGAAGACTGATTGGCCAGCAGCGCCTGGGTGGAACACTGAAATCACAGCCAGGTGAACTTTTATTGACGACACTGACAGACCTTGCTGCTTGAGGTGTAACAGATAGTCCAAGATGACGGATATTGACTGTACAGGTGGAGTGCCCCTTTGCATTGACCAATCTGAGAATCTTTTCTGCTTAGCTATGTACGTGGCCCTAGTGGATGGTTTCTTGCTACCAAGGAGGACCTCTCTAACAGATCCTGAGCAAGCCAATTCCAAAAGGGTTTAGCCATGGAGCTTCCATGCCGTGAGATGGAGACACTTGAGATTAGGATGCTGAAGGTGGCTGTGGTCCTGAGTGATCAAGTCAGGACTAGGGGCAGGCTGATTGGGGTCTCCACCGACAGGTCTCGGAGTGTGGTACAACAGTGCTGATGAGGTCAGGCTGGCACTGTCAATATCAAAGACAACCCTTCCCTTCTGACCTTCAGGACAACTTTGTGAACGAGTGGGATGGGTGGAAATGCATAGAACGAATGGTCCTTCCAGGGAAGGAGGAATTGTCTGCAATCGAGCCTAAGCTGTGATTCAGGAAGGAGCAAAACTGCAGACACTCCCTGTTATGTCTTGTTGCGAACAAGTCTGTATGGGGAATTCCCCATCACTGGAAGGTGCTGTTCAGGATGTCTGGGGGAATGGACCACTCGTGGTTGTGGAAAGACCTGCTGAGATGGTCTGTCAACTTGTTCTGGGATCCCAGAAGGCAAGATGCCTCTAGGTGTATCAAGTGTGTTATGCAGAAGTCTCACAGCTTGAGGGCTTCCTGGCATAGGGGAGAGGAGCATGCTCTACCCTGTGTGTTTACATAAGATATCATTGTTGTATTGTCCGTCATGACCGATACATATTTTCCTTCCAGATGGGCTTGGAAGGTCTGGCAGCCCAGGTATACTGCTCTTAGCTCTCTGATGTTGATGTGAAGCGAGAGCTCCACTTGGCACCAGAGGCCTTGAGTCCAGAGCCTCTCTAGATGCGCTCCCCACCCCATCACTGATGCATCTGTAAATAGAGACAGCAAGGGTTGAGGTCTGGAGAAGGGCACTCTTGCGCAGACCGTCTGAGGATTGAGCAACCACAGGAGAGTCTCAATGGCCAGTGGGGGAAGTGCAACTACCTTGCCCAAGCAGTTTCAGCTTGGGCGATACACTGATATCAGCCAAGACTGGAGAGGCCTGAGCCGCAGCCTTGCATGCTGTACTACATATGTACAGGCAGCCATGTGCCCCAGAAGCTTCAGGCAGTTCTGTGCCATGGTGGTGGGGTATCGTCTGGGGTCCTCTATGATGGAGCATAAAGCCTGGAAACGAGACTCTAGTAGGAATGCTCTGGCTTGTCTTGAATCTAGAACTGCCCCTATGAATTCCGAGTGGGAGCGAAGGTTGCCTTTTTGCATTTACCAGCAGGCCTAACCTGTCAAAAATTGATTTTATTAGGTTTGTGTGTGCCTCTACCTGAGCCCTGCTGCGGCTCTTGATCAACCAGTTGTCGAGGTTTGGAAACTCCTGTACCCCCTGGTTCCCTAGGAAAGCTGCGACGACTGCCATGTACTTGGTGAACATGCGACGGGCCACTGACAGGCCAAAGGGGAGAACTGGTGTGGCAGCATAGCTGGCTTGCCCCCGGATGGTACTGGGGAGTGGTGCTGGGGCAAAGGAGGCCGGTGCAGTACCATAGCTGGCTTCCCTCAGGATGGTTCCAGGAGTCTTTGTGGTGCCGGCGCTTTCGGGCCCAGTGCACACTGTCGCCTGGTGGGAGACGGCAACGCCATGAAGGCTATTAGTTCCCTAGCTGCCTCAAAAGTTTCAGGCCTGGAGAGCAGCTCCAGTGTCTCTCCACAGCTCTCCCGAGGAGGGGAGTCCATTGGCACCAAACTTGACTGGTCTCTCACTGGGGTCTGAGACACTGGTGCCATGCTGGATAGTGCAGAGCTTGAGTGGCTTGGTGCAGGTCCCACTCTGCTCAAGTTCTTTTGTGGTACTGGCCTCGATGTGGATGAGCACCCCCTGTCAGTTTTCTTCTGCTTCTTGCGCGGCACCGGTGACTGGGAGCAGTGCCGTGAGCAGAGCCTCTATGTACCGGAGAAACCTGCTGGTGTTGAGAATCTGTAGACTTAGTCCTTTTTTGGTGTAAAGGTCTCCCTCGTCAATGCCAGTGCAACTTTGCACCATTGCGGACGTGCTGGGTGCCAGTTCAGCTGAACTTGGCTCTAAGTGGGGACAAAGGGCTATCTCCATCACGAGGAACTTCAGCCTCTGATCCCTCTCCTTTTGAGCTCTGGAACGAAATCCCCTGCAGATCTTGCAGCACTCCTATTGATGGGATCCTTCCAGACACTTAAAACAAGAAGTGTGAGGGTCGCTCTTGGGCAAGGCTTATTGGAAGCCGTGCACAGTTTAAACCCTGGAGACTGAGGCATGTCCAGTCCTACGACAGGAAAGAAGTACACTAAAGTACTACACTAAAACTAAATATATATACCCAGGTTGACTAACAAACTATATAAAGGGAGAAAACGGTAAGACCACTATGGCAGCACTTGCAGATGCAAGAGAGATACACTCCAGTCAACCGCCACAGATGGTAAGAAGGAACTGAAGAGGCCAGGGGGTTGGCAAGACCCTATATGCACCACCAGGAAGGTGCGATTCCAGGGGGCTCCAGAGCCAACCAATGTATACCGCTAGGGGAAAATCTTCTGGTGACTGTGCACGTAGCATGCACACACCTATTTGGAATCAACACGAGCAAGCACTCAAAGAACAACAAACTAGAATTACAGGAGTTTTCAAATACACACCCCATCACACACACAAAAAGAGAACGAACTCTGGGCATTTTAAGCCCAAGCCATCACCTTGTTCCCAGGACTCAGAAGCCAGCTTTTTATACTGGATGTTTTCACTTTAAAGTTTTCACCTGGAGTAGCTACTTTCATTTAAATTCAATCACATAATCTTTGTTTTTCTGATTAAATATATACCTTAACTCTGTCTCTTAAGTTTTGCCCAAATACAAATGCTTGCTGTGCATTGTGCTCTGATTTCTCGCCATTTTCATCCTCTGAAGTATTGTGAGACTCATTTTTCTGACATTCTCTGACCTAAAGGGAAAAAAAAAAGAGAAAAATTAAGCCTAGAGAAATTAGATCAGTTTGTTGAATAACATTTTTTGTTAAAAACTATACTTTTTCCTTTCCAATAATTTTCATTAATGCTATGCACTAGGAACAAGGGGTGTTCCAAAGAGGACGGAGCTAGGCTGTTCTCAGTGGTGGTAGATGACAGAACAAGGAGCAATGGTTTCAATCTCCATCCTTTGAGGTTTTTAAGGCCCGGCTTGACAAAGCCCTGGCTGGGATGATTTAGTTGGAGTTGGTCCCGCTTTGAGCAGGGGGTTGAACTAGATGGCCTCCTGAGGTCTCTTTGAACCCTAATCTTCTATGATTCTACGAACATGTCAATGTTACTATAAAATTTGTCTATGGATAATGATAGGAAAAACCCACAATAAATCAGCAATTAATGTAAGAACATTAGAACGGCCATACTGGGTCAGACCAATGGTCCATCTAAGCCCAGTATCCTGTCTTCCAACAGAGGCTGGTGCCAGATGCTTCAGAGGGACAAAACAAAAAAAAAAACAGAAAAAGTTTTTCTCTCCTGCTGATAATAGCTCATCTTAATTCATTAGCCTCTTACAGTTTGTATGGCAACTTCCACCTTCTCTGTATATCTATATCTATCTATATGTTCCATTCTATGCATCCGATGAAGTGGGCTGTAGCCCGCAAAAGCTTATGCTCTAATAAATTTGTTAGTCTCTAAGGTGCCACAAGTACTCCTGTTCTTTTTGCGGATACAGACTAACATGGCTGCTACTCTGAAAACAGGGTAGTGTATCAAATGATCCATCCCCTGTGATCCAGTCCCAGCTTCTGGCAGTCAGATGTTTAGGGACACCCAGAGCATGGGGCTACATCCCTGACCATCTTGGCTAATAGCCACTGATGGATCTATCCTCCATGAACAATGGGACCCCAATACAAATATTGACTGGACCAGATAGAATAGTTCATCTAGAGAACCACTGATAACATAAGCGGATAACGAAGAGCAAATACTTCACAGAATGGAGACAACTAGACACCTATTAGACCTATATGCATTACAGTTTCTTTATAACTGCAATGTTCCAGATACATTCACAAAGATCATTTCTAAAGAGAATAATTGCAAGGTTCCGCTTACTTGCAGGCTGTTTTTTTTTCTTTAGATGATATCAACAAGTGGCCAAAAACATAGGGGATAGAGGGAATTATGATGCCTGTTAACACACACACACACTCACACACACTCTGCAAGCTCCCGGTCTTAAGGCTGCTTAAAATTTCCCATTATAAGCCCTTGCTTTCAGTTGTGTATACATTTATCAAACTTTAAGCCATCGGGCTGAAATTTTCCATGTCTGCTCTCTGCCCTGGACATATTTTTTGCAAAGCTTCAGTGAAAATGATTAAGTCACTTCCACTGTCTAGGTGACTCAGCTCAGAAACTTCCTCCTCCCTTGGGAGTCAATGAAAGGAGCATTTGGCTGGTTTCAGTGGCTCATTTCCTGCCCCACTTCTCTCAGCCTTTGCCACTACACTACTTTCCAGGCTGCTAGCTCGCTATCCTGGACTTCTAGTTCCCTCTGCTTCCTGGCTGCAGGCCAGATTTTCAGCTCTATGTTGTTGACCCCCTGCTGTCTTGCTCCATGGAACAGTGCAGGAAACAGGCACTGGAATACAACTAGCTCCAAGTTTAGTGAAGTCCATGGCAAAATACTATAGCATCTTGGGAAAATGCCAAATTCTACAACTATGGAAATGGAATCCACAGGGTCCTGACTGAGATGAATGGGGCAGTTCACATCTTTCAGAGCTATTGTTTCCAGCAGACTCACTGCATCTGTTAACCTTGAAAACATGAACAGAGGACATTTCCACAGCCATGTGAGGTAGAAGCATGATTTTTTTTTAATGGAAGTTCAGATTCTGGAGCACAATTCTGTGGCAAGCAGGAGTGCAAGTTGGGTGGTACCCGCCAGTACGCAGTACTGGCAAGAGCATTTTAGCAGATACGGGGTACCGGAAAGACTTGGGGCTAGGTGTCGTCCCCCCCGGATGGGGTGGGGCTGTGCTCTGCTCCTTAAAGGAGCAGAAAGCAGCTAGGAAAGGCATTCATTCTTTAAATGGCTTTAACAGCACAATACATATGCTAACAAACTTAAACAAACGCTTTGTTTAAAGTTTGTTATCACATGTATTGTGTTGTTACATTGGTCAGGAGTCCTCAACAGGGGAGAGGTGGGGGGGACGGAAGGTGTTTAAACAGTATTTTTTATTCTGTTTCTCCCCATTGGTCTGAATTATCCATGACATCCATACTGCATCACATCAAATCCAAATCATTAGAGAAATGCCTCTGCTTGCACTGACCAGAAGATGTTTGGATTCTGATGTCAGCCCAGTTTTGCAGTCTGATGGGAATCAAGTGTTGTCCCCAGTGTACCAAGAATTCTTCTTTGCAGCCAAACTAGTCTAACATGCATTTTGCTAACTGGAACTGGAGCAGCAAAACAAAGAAAACAAATGCCTCCTTTTCCAGCTTTCATAGAATCATAGAATATCAGGGTTGGAAGGGACCTCAGGAGGTCATCTAGTCCAACCCCCTGCTCAAAGCAGGACCATGTGGGTGAGAAAACTATAAGTGAAGATTAGAATGCCAGACGCTGATGGCCTTAAACTAGCTGCCTCAGGAATCTGCCAGGAACCTCGTTGAAAATATGTTCCTCATCTTATCACACATCTGCCCACCTTTATTTGAATGAAGCTCCTTCTGATCTGACACCTCAGGCATTGTCAATTTCATCCAGAACAATTTACGAACTTGGAACCTAATCATGTAAACCCTTAATCATTTGATCAATCCCATTGAAGACAATGGGACTACTTGCATGACTATGGACCACTTTTGTGGACTGGTAAGAGTTTCAGGAGCTTGTTCTGTTCCTAGAAAGGAAGTTGAATCCCCCATTCAAATGCAATGTTTGGGTACAATACCATAAAGCAGTTTAGGATACAGTTCTACTTAAAATTTGTCTTTTAATATGTCATACATATGCTGAAATGGCTTCTCACCCAACTCCCATATTCCATATAAACCGACTGAATACTACATATGTGGGGGGAAAGTGAGTAGTTAAGCATGTTGACGTTTGTATTACAAAGCGGGATGTTGGAGGGGACGGGGAGAGTGTGGGGGCAGGGCAGGAGTCACATGGAGGGTCACGTGCCCCCCCTTGTGTCCCTCCCATGAGCGCAGTACTGGCAAGAAATTATTTCTACTTGCACCACTGGTGGCAAGGGGTGAACTTCACAGCCACAAGACACACTGCCACAGAGGGGGACACAATCTAATTACATTTTACATACTATTTGTTCTACAGACCCCCTCAATTAAGGATACAGGATGGACACTGAATGAGGCACAACATGGCAAGAAGAAATAGGATACTCTCTTATATTTAAGGTACTGAACTGAGACACAGGAGAGCTAGTTCTATTCCTGGCTCTACTACAGATTTTGTACATGATGTTGGATAAGATTATCAATGTATATGCACGGAGGGCCAAATTAAGGTTGCACTGAAACCTTTATTCTGGCATTTTTATCATCTGAGTGCTTATCTTTGCAATCTTAAAGTTCTGGTAACATGTTTGTCAGGGAGTCATGGGTAAAATATTTTGTTCAGCTACAGAATCAGGCTGGAGGTAGAGGCAAGACAGATGGAATATTGGGAATGCCCTACCTTAAAAAGGAAAAGTTGGTTGTGGACTTAGCCAATGGATTTTTATGGACAAATAATTGGAATTCAGTATACCTATTTATGTTATAAATCTCATAGACAGCTGTACAGCAATTAAGGCCCCGGAAGGAGGGCAGGTAAACAACTGGGATCCATGGGTGGAAAGGTTCCCTGGGGTATAGGCCAAAAATAAATTGGAATGCAGGAAAATTGGTGCAGAAGTCTTGATATGAGGACCTGATCCTTCCCCACAGTGCCAATATAAATATCCCCAAGAGGCGGAGGAATAAAAGTAACCATAGAAAGTTTGTTTGAAGGCAGCAATATTGGACAAATGGCCAGTACCAACAATGCCCCTGTTTGGCCTGTACCTGAGGGGTATGGGATGACTTGAACAAGGACAGTGGATTTTAGAGCATTGAATGCAGTGACTTCAGCCTCTGCTCTAGTGGTGGCTAAATACCAAGAACGAGTTGCCACAGTAGCAGCCACAGCATAGTGGTTTTCAGTGATAGATTTAACGAACGCTTTCTTTCCCATTCCCTTACATCCAGAGTCTTGGTACAAATTTGGTTTCACCTATAGGGGACAGCAATTCTGTTTCACAAGAATGCCCCAGGGTTTCATAACACACCTGCACTTTGTCACACCCATGTGGTCAAAATGTGGGAAAAATTGGCACCTGGAGACCAAAAGAAGGTAGCGTCCTATGTTGATGACATATGTGCGCATGGAATTGACCGAGGGTAGGTCAATAGACTCACTGAAAATGTGGTAAGGATTATCCAAGAAACCAGATTTAAGGCTAGCAGAGCCAAGGCCCAATTGGCACTGAAAGAGGTAAAATATTTAGGGGTTATATTGGAAAAGGAGGGATGAACCCCAGATGCACAATGGGTGGAACTGATTGGGAAACTTCCAGCCCCCCCGATATAACATCATTAAGTGCTCTGTTAGGAACTTTGAATTTCTCAAGAGATTTTATTTAAATGTATGCTGCCAAAAGTCACCCACTGTATTTTCTTCTAAAGAAAGGGTGGCAATGGGCATGGGGGCCTGATCAGGCAATAACGTTACTGATCCTGAAAGAGGATCTAGCCCAGCCCGAGTATACCCAAAAGTGAAGGAGCCATTTATCCTACAATTGGTACTGACGTAGCACTGGGAGCAATGCTGTTGCAGAAACAAAGCACGAGAAAGTTACAACCCATTGCTTATGGATGTAAAATGCTAAGCAGTGTGGAGCAAGCTTTTTCACAAGGGGTAAAACTGTTTAGCCCTAGTACGGGCCTTGCAGCACTGGGAATACATGATTGGGGGATCCTAAATCACAGTACAAACAACATATTCTCCACTGAAGTATAATGTATCAGGAAAAGCCCAGGAGGTACAGATAGTCAATCCTCGGTTGGCACAATGGACTTTTGCCCACATAAACTGGGGGATAATAGTAGAAAAAGGAAAAATACTATCCTCTGTACCATACGGATTAATAGTGCAAGGACAAGAACATGAGTCCCCTCTGCTCCCATAAAAGGGTAGAGTAGCCAGTAAAGTCAGGACTCACCCTACAGAGAGCATAGAAAGGAGACATGCAAATTTCGTTTGTGAATAGGTCCAGCTATTACAGTGAAGGGAGAGCTAAGACAGGATTTGGTACTGTAAAAAGGTTAATACTAACCAGGAATTAAAGGGACCAGTAAAACCACACTCAGCACAGGCTGCTGAAGTGGTGACAGTCCTAAAGGTGTCACAGACAGTGGATCGAGATGCCACACTGGCAATATTCACTCATTTGGATTGGGTATGCAGAGCAGAGTGGTTTAGTTACCCACCTGGGCAGCTAGGGATATGTGCATAGGAGATAGAAAGCCAGCAGCTTATGAACACCACCTGGAATAAGTGACGGCCTTAATCAAGGATAGAGAGGGAGATACTTATGTTAAAGCACATCAGAAACCGAGAAGTGAGGAAGGAGATTGGAATAACAGAGCAAATATGTTAACCAAACAAGGGGCTCTGCTCACACATTGTGAAGAAAAGGAGGTAATCAGTGTAGTAACTAGAGTGCACAAACAGGTGGTAAGCCCAGAGATGTTGGATTTGCAAGCCATACAGAAGGGGACAAGGAGATGGAACAGATCCTGGAGCAGAAAACAATCAAAGGGAAAGGGTACATAAACAAAGACCTGGATGGTTTGGACCTCAGGGAACAGCCCAAAAGATGGTTAGTGCCTAAACAAGTAAGGACTGAATTAATTCAATATGTGCATTAGCGATGGTATTTTGGGGTGGACAAAACAGTAGAAAGGGTCAAAGATACAGGTTGGTGGCCCACACTTAGGGAAGATATAAAACAGTGGTGTAATAATTGTCTGCAGTGTGTAGTGGTCAATGCTGATTCAAAAGATACAGAAGGGTCCTATCACCCACTAAAGAATCGAGGGCCCATGGGCCTGGTTACAAGTCTATTACATATGACCTTTTCCAGTCACCAAAACAAAATAAGTATTGTTTGATAATTGGAGACCCATTTACAAAATGGATAGAAGCGATTCCACAAAGATTAACACAGCTCTAACTACAGCCCAAGAATTGTTTAATGTAGTGTTTAGTCAATGGGGATTTCCTAAGAAAACTGATTCGGACCAAGGGTCACACTTCATTGGGGGAAGCTATGAAAGAACTGTGTGAAATACTGGAATTCAAACAAAGATTTCATATTGCGGGCCACTCTCAATCCTCAGGACAGGTAGAACGAACCAATCGAACTTTAAAGGATGCTTTGAGGAAAATGCTTAAAGAAAATGAAAAAGATTGGGATGAACCATTGTCTTTAACTTTTCTAGCCTTAAGGTCTGTTCCAGCGAGCCATGGTTATACCCGCTTTGTAGCAACAAAGGGACATGAGGACACCTGAACATTGGAGGCTAGCTGTAGATATCCCAGATGGGTGGCAGCCCAAAGTATTAAATGGTCAATGGATTCAGGCCCTAACAGAAAAACTACTAGGAATCCACAACAAAATAGCAAAACAACTGTGTATTAATATTTTAAAAAGTGAATAAAAGACTGGGCTGGATAAAGAATACTATCAAATGGAATGCTGGAGACCAAGTAATGTATCATAAATTTGCAGAGAAGAACCATTCTCTGGGGATGAAATGGGAAGGTCCAGTGACCATTGTAGAAAAAGCCAGCCCAACAGTATATCAGGTAGAAATTTGGGCAAGCAAACAAAACAAGGCATAGTTCAAATGGTTCCATTCCTCAGTTGAAATCATGGAAAGGGTGTTTTAAGCCATAATCTGTCCCCACCAGGGGCTAGAAAATGTTTTTGTTTTTCAAACAGTGTACAGGCAAGCTGGCACCAGCAGAACAACTGAGAACACCATGGGTCTACCGTTGTGACAAAGACTGCGTTGTGTATTTTGTGTTGTTAAATACATGCCTGAGTTAAAGTACAGCCAGTTAAAAATAAAATACACATTATATTCAAATGTAATGCCTATAACAATAGGAATAATTTTAACTGTTGTAAAGACATTGCTTGGGCATGCCCATTACATAAGAACGGCCAAACTGGGTCAGACCAAAGTCCATCTAGACCAGTATTCTCTCTTCTAGCAGTGCCCAATGCCAGGTGCCCCAGAGGGAATGAACAGAACAGGTAGTCATCAAGTGATTCATCCCATCGCCCATTCCCAGCTTTTGGTGAACAGAGACTAGGGACACCATCCCTGCCCATCCTGGCTAATGGCCATTAATTGACCTATCCTCCATGAATTTATCTAGTTCTTTTTTTTAAAACTTTGTTATAGTCTTGGCCTTCACAACATCCTCTGACAAAGAGTTCCACAAGTTGACTGCATTGTGTGAAAAAATACTCACTTTTGATTGTTTTAAACCTGCTGCCTATTAATTGAATTTGGTGACCCCTAGTTCTTTTGTTATGAGAAGGTGTAAAAACACTTCCTTATTTACTTTCTCCATACTAGTCATTATTTTATAGACCTCTATCATATCTCTCCTTTTTCATCTCTTTTCCAAGATGAAAATAATAATCCCTTATTATTCTCGCCTCATATGGAAGCTGTTCCATAACCCTAATCATTTTTGTTGCCCTTTTCTGAAACTTTTCCAATTCTAATGCATCTTTTTTGAAATGGGGCGACCACATCTGCATGCAGTATTCAAGGTGTGGAATACCATGGATTTATTTAGAGGCAATATGATTATTCTGTCTTATCTATCGCTTTCTTAATGATACCCAACATTCTGTTCACTTTTTTGATTGCCACTGCACTTTGAGTGGATGTTTTCAGAGAACTATCCACAACTACTCAGAGATCTCTTCCTTGAGTGGTAACAGCTAATTTAGACCCCATCATTTTATATGAATAGTTGGGATTATGTTTTCCAATGTGCATTACTTAGCATTTATCAACATTGAATTTCATCTGCCATTTTGTTGCCCAGTGACCCAGTTTTGTGAGATCCTTTTCTAGCTCTTTGCCACCTCACTGTTTACCCCTTTTTCCAGATCATTTATGAATATGTTGAATAGGACTGGGCTCAGTACAGAGTCCTAGAGAAAACCACTATTTACCTCTCTCCACTCTGAAAACTGACCACTGATTCCTACCCTTTGTTTCCTATCTTTTAACCAGTTACTGAACCAAGAGAGGACCTTCCCTCTTATCCCACTTTGTGTAAAAGCCTTTGGTGAGGGACCTTGTCAAAGGATTTCTGAAAATCTAAGTACACTAGATCCACTGGATCCCCCTTGTCCACATAGAATCATAGGATATCAGAGTTGGAAGGGACCTCAGGAAGTCATCTAGTCCAACCCCCTGCTCAAAGCAGGACTAATCCACAATTAAATCATCCCAGCCAGGGCTTTGTCAACCTTGACCTTAAAAACCTCTAAGGAAGGAGATTCCACCACCCCCCTAGGTAGCCCATTCCAGTGCTTCACCACCCTCCTAGTGAAAAAGGTTTTCCTAATATCCAACCTAGACCTCCCCCACTGCAACTTGAGACCATTACTCCTCATTCTGTCATCTCCTCCCACTGAGAACAGTCTAGATCCATCCTCTTTGGAACCCCCTTTCAGGTAGTTGAAAGCAGCTATCAAATCCCCCCATATTCTTCTCTTCTGCATACTAAATAATCCCAGTCCCCTCAGCCTCTCCTCATAAATCATGTACTCCAGCTCCCTAATCATTTTTGTTGCCCTCCACTGGACTCTCTCCAGTTTTCCCACATCCTTCTTGTAGTGTGGGGCCCAAAACTGGACACAATACTCCAGGTGTGGCCTCATCAGTGCCGAATAGAAGGGAATAATCACTTCCCTCAATCTGCTGGCAATGCTCCTACTAATACGGCCCAATATGCCATTAGCCTTCTTGGCAACAAGTGCACACTGTTGACTCATATCCAGCTTCTCGTCCACTGTAAGCCTACATCCTTTTCTGCAGAACTGCTTAGCCAGTCAGGCCCCAGTGCATGGGATTCTTCCTTGCTAAGTGCAGGACTCTGCACTTGTCCCTATTAAACCTCATCAGATTTCTTTTGGCCCAATCCTCCAATTAGTCCAGGTCACTCTGGACACTATCCCTACCCTCCATTGTATCTACCTCCCCCCCAGCTTAGTGTCATCTGCAAACTTGCTGAGGGTGCAACTTGTCCCATCATCCAGATCATTAATAAAGATGTTGAATAAAACCGGTCCCAAGACCAACCCATGGAGCACTCCGCTTGATACCGGCTGCCAACTAGACATCGAGCCATTGATCACTAGCCGCTGAGCCCGATAATCTAGCCAGCTTTCTATCTATTTTATAGTCCAATCATCCAGCCCATACTTCTTTAACTTGCTGGAAAGAATATTGTGGGAGACTGTATCAAAAGCTTTGCTAAAGTCAAGATATATCACATCCACTGCTTTCCCCATATCCACAGAGCCAGTTATCTCATCATACAAGGCAATCAGGTTGGTCAGGCATGACTTGCCCTTGGTGAATCCATGCTGACTGTTCCTGATCACTTTCCTCTCCTCCAAGTGCTTCAAAATGGGTTCTCTGAGAACCTGCTCCATGATTTTCCCAGGACCTGAAGTGAGGCTAACTGGTCTGTAGTTCCCCAGGTTCTCTTTTTTCCCTTTTTTAAAGATGGGTATTATATTTGTCTTTTTCCAATCGTCCGGGACCTCCCCCATCACCACCAATTTTCATAGATAATTGCCAATGGCTCTGCAATCACATCAGCCAACTCCCTCAGCACCCTTGGATGCATTAGATCTGGACCAATGGACTTGTGCAAGTCCAGCCTTTCTAAATAGTCCTTAACCTGTTCTTTCACCATTGAGGGCTGCTCACCTCCTCTCCATACTGTCTTGCCCAGTGCAGCAGCCTGGGAGCTGACCTCTGTGAAGACCGAGGCAAAAAAAGCATTGAGTACATTCGCTTTTTCCACATCCTCTGTCACTAGGTTGCCTGCCCCATTCAGTAAGGGTCCCACACTTTCCTTGACCACCTTCTTGTTGCTAATATACCTGTAGAAACCCTGTGTATGAATACACAGAGTCCATATCGAAGAACTCTGCTTATGTAAATGATCTATGTTTCTTTTTGGAGTGTCCTCAGCATATTCCCACTCTTGGGATAGCTTGGCAAGCAGTATTCCAAGAATGGAGGGGGGACAAGAAGTCCAAATTAAACAAGGATTGAAGTATCACTCTGCCATCAGATCTGGCTGCAAATTTAACACACAGTGTTTACTGAAAGTGTGAAGTGAACCTCAAGTGTCAGCTTTAAATATTTCAACTGCTCTTGTAGAGTGAGTTCTAGGCCTGGTTTACACTTAAAAATTCAACTGACCTAGCTACATTGCTCAGGGCTGTGAAAAATTTCATGCGGAGTGCCATAGCTATGTCAACTTTATCCCCAGTGTAGATGCAACTAGATCAAAAGAAGATTTAGCTACCACCTCTCAGAGAGGTGGATAAACTACATGGATGGGAAAAGCCCTTCTGTCAATGTAGGAAACATAGCCATAGCACCACAGCAGTACCACTGTAACACTTGTTGTATAGACATAGCCTAAGACCAGGAGGAGGAGGGAGACGAAATCTTATAACTCTCCTCTACACACTGTCTGAGCCATCTAGACTCAGGCTAGAACTGGGCAGAAACAACTAGGCCCTTACCATGCTCAACATAGAAAATAATTTGGGAGAACCCCTAAAGTCTTTAGTTCTGTCCAGGTAATACAATACAACTCTTTTTGCATTTAAAACATGCAGTGTGGGCTGATCGTTATGTGCCTGGCGTCCAAGAAAGAACACTGGTAAAATTAATATTAATTAACTTGAAAATCTTAAATTACTTCATGAAGAAATCAGGGGTGAAGTCTTCATGAAAAACCACATGAGGTTCAGCCATCAAAGCATGTATTTCACTAATCCTTCTAGCAGATGTGATTGCTATTATAAAAACTGTTTTTATGGACAGGTGAAATAAAGAACACCTTGAGAGAGTTTCAAACTAAGGGGACATAAGTTGTTTTAATATTAAGTTTAAATACCATAGAAAAACTGGGTTTTCTACTGGCAGATCCAAACTCAATAAACCTTTCAACTGAGTTGTGTGAGAAAACAGATTTACCATCAATATGTATATGAAAAGCTGTTACCGCTAATCAGTGGATTTAAAGCAAGGAGGTAGCTACACCCATAATTTTCAGGTGAAACAAATATTCTATAATATACTGATTAGGAGTCGAGACTGGATCAACGCTTTTATCAGACGCCCATAAAACAAACCTTTCCTATTTCAAGGTCATAATATTTTCTACTGGATGGTTTCCTAGAATTAAAAACACATTGCACCTCAATAGAACAAGACTTCTAAATCAGTTAAAGTACTGCTGCCCAAGCCATTAGATGCAATGACTGGAAGCTGGATGAAAGACTCTCCCCTCCCTGCTGGGAAAATAGGTCCACTGTCACCAGTAGCATCTTACAATTCCCTTTGAACAGGAGAAGTAAGTCGATATACATTGTTGTCTTGGACAGAACTGGAGCAATTCTGAATAATTTTGGTCGAGTCCTGGTTTACCTGCTTTACTACCTTTAACGTTAGTGGGAAGGGGGAAAAACTCAGACAGTACAACTATTGCCCAACTGAGGAATGCACCTGTCACTGACTGTGAGCTCACTCTTAAATAGGGACACTTGCTATGGACTCTGGTGGCAAAAAAACAAATGTCTAGGAAGCCACATAGGTTGAAAATGTCCTCAGCCACCGAATCCTTTACTCTCCACTTGTGCATCTGCCTGGAATCTCTGCTCAACCAACCCACAACTTCACTACGAGCTCCCGCTACATGTAAGCCATCTGAGTATAATACACCAATCACACAGTTTTATTGCCTCCTTGAAAAGAGAAGACAAAACAAGCTCCTCTCTGTCTGTTTACTTAATACATTGATGACATATTGTCCATAGGAACTTGGACTACTGAGTTCTGCATTTGTGGGAGATACAACTTGAGACCTAGAAGGACAGCTCTCAGACCTAACACATTTATATGTAAAAGGGATTCCTGGAGATTCTTAAAGCCTCAAATTAATAAACTGTTTAGATGTGCCCCCCAACCTAGTTTCATCAGACACTTCCAAAGTATTACAGTAGGAGGAGCAGGGATGAATAAAAGTACTTTGAGAACATTCTCTGGCTTCAGCCAACCTGTTAAGAGATATTAAAAAAAAAAATTCAGAACAGCGATTGTCTTGAACATGCTGTGCATACTCGGTTTGATGTTTCCTGATACCCAGCGTTGAAGTGACCTCATTCTGGATCTGCAGTACATAATATGTTGTTGAGGTCAAAAGACCTATTAAAGTCAAGTAAATCATTTTCTGACAGGGCTACAGAAGTAGGCCCTGAATACTGAAGCACAGCTTCATGAACCCTCTCTGGAATCGAGGATTGCACCAATGTAGATGATTCTCTGTGATGGAGATAGAAGAGACTTCTTTTTGTTTATTAGAAGGCCAAGATTCTTGAACAGGCAGTAAGTGAACTGAATATTTCTCAATTCCTCTTTGAAGAAAGGTTTTAAGAGCCAATCATCTAATTATAGATAGATGAGCGCACACACACACATCTTCTCAGATACTCTGCTACCACAGAGAGGCATTTCGTAAAATCTCTGGGCTCAGTGGAGGAGCTGAATGGTAGGATTCTGCACTGAAAGTGGTCTCAACTGAGTGTGAAACAAAGATATTTTCAATGAGAAGGTCTTACAGAGATATGCAAGTAAGCACTTTCAAGATAGCAGTGAATTAATCTAAAGTAGAAAGGGAGGAGATAATTTATGCAAGAATTAGCATTCTAAATTGAAACCCTTGATACATCTGTTTAGATTCCTGACATCTAAAAATCACAGACCATGTCCTCTTTTAGGATCAGAAAACAGATATAAAAACCTATGTTCCTGGAACTTATTGGAAACTCTTCTACTGGGCCTGCTTGTAAAAGAGTTTGTATTTCTGTCCTTAGTATCCTCTCATAAAAAGGGTCCCTGAAAAGAGAGGGGAGGTTGTATGGAGGAAGGGATTCGAATTGGATGGTATAACCTTCCTTTACTGTGTCCAAAGGTATGGAAAACTCTCACATCATAGAAATGAGATAGACTGTCTCCTAAAGTATGGGTAGAGCTCTCTAAGACAGGCTCACAGGTTTCAATCTTCATGTCAAACCTGTGGTCTGACCATTATGCAATGAAGATGTAGCTGAAGAACTCTTTGGCTTCATCTGAGGTGTCATAGGATCTGTTCCTGTGTTACTGATGTCGCTGCTATGGGGACTGCTGTCTTCTTTGGGCATAATACGAAGAAGGTGGTGGATAGCACTGCATACCAGCATAGGAACGTAGGAGCAAGGAAATGTAGCAGATCCAAAGATCTAGAGATAGACTATGTCTCTTTCCTTTTCTAAAACTTTATCAGTTTTAGTCCTGAAGAGATGACTCACTTAAAAAAATAAAATTAAATTAAATAAAAAAAAAGTGCTCTATTCTAGACTGTCTCTACAGGTAATGATGAAGATCTTAAACATGCACGTCTACAGAGAGCTATCAATCTGGAAGCAGTGTCTGAACCATCAAAAGATGATGTGTGTGTGTGTTCTGCAACATTATGATCTTCCTTTATAATTGCATTAATTTTTGTTGGTGCTCTGGAAGATTTTTGATGGAAAGTGAAAAGTCTCTCAAAGATGAAATAGATATCTGGAAATCACTGTTTGGTAATTGGCCACTATCATAGTTAAAGAAGCTGAAGAAAAGTTTTCTTCCTACAGAGTCCAAAGTTTTCCCTTCTCTTTCATATGGAGTGGAATATACATGACCTGACTTAGAACTCTAGACTGCTGCCGCCACAACAAGTGAATTAGCTGGAAGGTGAACATGAAAGCAAGAAAACACTTCATATGGAATACGGTATAATTTGTTAGCCTTCTTTGAAACTGGATGACATGAGGATGGATTCTGCTTTAGCTGTTTGCCGAAGTCCTTCTAGTATTGGCAGACACATATTATTCCTTATAGTGGAAAATAGGAGGTTGGCTGCTTCCAAAGATACCGATGGCCATTTAAAAACTTTGTCACTACTCTGTCCACTAGTCCATGGGACTGAGTAACATCCTCAGAAGGCGATGATGCCAAAGCAACACCCACATTCTCATCCAGGGAAGAATCGGCCTCCAATTCAAGCTCCTGTTGTTGAAATTTAAAAAATATATATATATATATCCTGTACCAAGGCAGGAAAGTGTTCAGGATCAGACTGTCTCAGATCCATACATTTAGGTTCCCCTTCATCCAAAACTATAGAATCACAGGTTGCAAGGGACTGCCAGGGTCATCTAGTCTAACCCCCTGCAAAGGGGCAGTATTTGTGGTGTCTAAACCATCCAAGACAGATGGCTATCCAGCCTCCTCTTGAAAACCTCCAGTGAAGGAGCTTCCATGGTCTCCCTAGGCAGTCTGGTCCGTCGTTCTACTGTTCCTACAGTTAAACAGGTTTCAGAGTAACAGCTGTGTTAGTCTGTATCCACAAAAAGAAAAGGAGGACTTGTGGCACCTTAGAGACTAACAAATTTATTTGAGCATAAGCTTTCGTGAGCTACAGCTCACTTCATTGGATGCATTCAGCGGAAAATACAGTGGAGAGATTTATATACACAGAGAACATGAAAGAATGAAACATACAAAACTAAAGGTGTTACCATACACACTGTAAGGAGAGTGATCAGATAAGGTGACCTAATACCAGCAGGAGAGCGGGGGCGGGAGGGGGTGTGGACTTTTTGTAGCGATAATCAAGGTGGGCCATTTCCAGCAGTTGACAAGAACGTCTGAGGAACAGCAGGGGGGGAAATAGTTTTACTTTGTGAAATGACCCATTGACTCCCAGTCTTTATTCAAGCCTAAGTTAATTGTATAAACATGAATAAAGATTCTATGATTCTATGATATACAAGTTATGTATTGCCCCTCTGAAGTGGTGAGTTACCACCCTTTACCTTGTACATAATCAAAACTTCTCTATCCATCACGCTGTCATGCTGATCTTATCTTTAGGAGGGGTCAGTATGTCCCTGTTATCTTTGGGGAGTGTGTTTATACCATACTTGGTATCAGTGTGTTCTGGTCCTACTCTCTGGAATGTGTTTACATGTGCCTAGCACTTCTCAGGAGAGTTTGTGTTTTTGCAATACCAGACCTATTCTTACCAGGTTCTGTGAACTTGCAAGCAGGCATGTTTTGTAACAGGGCCTGACTTCTGCTCACAGCCTGACTATTGCTAACTTTGCTTTATATCAGCTGGGTCTGATTAATTTAGTTCAGGCCTCCTACCAAGTCTCTTATACCAGGCCTCCATGTCTCAAATTTTCACTTTCTGCTACAACTATTAACATGTCCACTCTTAATCTCCTCTTTTCCAAAATAAACATAACCAGTTCCTTCAGGCTTTGCTATTATGGCTTGCATTCCATCCCTCTGATCATCTTTGTCTCTCACGTCTGGATCCTTTCCAGTTTCTCTACATCCTTTCTATATGTTGGTGACCAAAACTGGACACAGTACTCCACCTGAGGTCTAACCAGCGCCAAGTAGAGCGGTACAATCACCTCCCATGGCTTGCATGCTATCCCTCTGTTAATGCAACCTAAAACTGCATTTGCCTTTTTTTTTTTTTTGGGCAACAGCATCACATTGTTGACTCATGTCGAGGTTGTGATCCACTACAACTCCCAGATCCCTCTCAAGACTACTGCTGTCAAGCCAGTTATCCCCCATTTTGTATGAGTGTATTTGGTTTTTCTTCCGTAAGTGTAGCAGCTTACATTTTGTCTTTGCTGAATTTCATTGTGCTGTCTATAGCCCAGTTCTCCAATCTATTAAGATGCCTCTGAATTTAGGTCTATCCTCCAAAGTGATGGTAACTGCCCCTAGCTTTGTCTCATCTGCAAATTTCATCAGTATGCTCTCTATTCCTACATCAGGTAATTACCACTACCAGACCCAGAACAGATCCCTGTGGAACCCCACTTGAGACCCCCCTCCCAACATCATTCCATTAATAGTTACTCGTTGTTTGCGGTTATTTAACCAATTATATATCTGCTTAACAGTAATTTTATCTAGCCTGCATTTCTGCAGCTTCCTTATCAGAATGTCATGTGGGACTGTGTCAAAAGCCTTGCTGAACTCCAGGTATAATATGTCCACTGCATTGCCCCTATCCACCAAACCAGATACCTTGTCAAAAAAACAAATCATACTGGTTTCACGGGATTTGTTCTTGGTAAATCCATGCTGGCTGCTTCTGATTACCCCTTTGTCCTCCAGGTATTCGCAAATTGGATGTCTTATACGTAGCTCTAGTACAAGGGTGGGCAAACTACGGGCCGCCGGCCACATCTGGCCCGCCAGCCGTTTTAATCTGGCCCTCGAGCTCCCGCTGGGGAGTGGGTCTGGAGCTTGCCCCAGACCGGCGCTCCACCAGAGAGCAGGGTCGGGGGCCACTCCGCGCGACTCCCAGAAGCAGCAGCATGTTCCCCCTCTGGCTCCTATGTGCAGGGGAAGCCAGGGGGCTCCGCTCCACACGCTGCCCCCACAGCCCCCATTGTCTGGGAACCACGACCAATGGGAGCTGCAGGGGCAGTACCTGCAGATGGGGCAGCGTGCAGCAGAGCCACCTGGCCATGCCTCCGAATAGGAGCTGGAGGGGGGACATGCCGCTGCTTCCGGGAGCTGCTTGAGGTAACTGCTGCCCAGAGCCACCCCCACCGCATCCCAACCCTATGCCACAGCCTTGATCCCCCTCCCGCCCTCAGAACTCCTCGGTCCCAGCCTGGAGCACCCTCCTACACCCCAAACCCCTCATCCCCAGTACCACCCCAGAGCCTCATCCAACCCCACCCCTCATCCAACCTCCCCCGCAACCCCCCAGCCTCAGCCCAGAGTGCCCTCCCGTACCTTGAACTCCTCATTTCTGGCCCCACCCCAGAGCCTGCGGCCCCAGCCAGAGCCCTCACCCCCTTCCGCACCCCAACCCCAATTTTGTGAGCATTCATGGCACGCCATACAATTTCCAAACCCACATGTGGCCCCTGGGCCAAAAAGTTTGCTCACCCCTGCTCTAGTAGCTTCCCAGGTATCAAATTCAGGCTGACTGGCCTATAGTTCCCCGGTTCCTCCTTTTCCCCCTTTTAAAAGTAAATGCGTAACGACAAAAAAGGGAAGGGAGCTAATTTCTGGATAATTTGCTAATTTGCTCTCTATAAATATATCAGATGGATAAATATCAGGGAAGGAGAGGAATTATTTAAGCTCAGCACCAATGTGGACACAAGAACAAATGGATATAAACTGGTCATCAGGAAGTTTAGACTTGAAATTAGATGAAGGTTTCTAACCATCAGAGGAGTGAAGTTCTGGAACAACATTCCAAGGAAAGCAGTGGGGGGCAAAAGACCTATCTGGCTTCAAGATTAAGCTCGATGTCTAGTTGGCAGCCGTATCAAGTGGAGTGCTCCAAGGGTCGGTCTTGGGGCCAGTTTTGTTCAGCATCTTTATTAATGATCTAGATGATAGGATGAATTGCACCCTCAGCAAGTTCACAGATGACACTAAGCTGGGGGGAGTGGTAGATATGCTGGAGGGTAGGGATAGGGTCCAGTGTGACCTAGACAAATTGGAGGATTGGGCCAAAAGAAATCTGACGAGGTTCAACAAGGACAAGTGCAGAGTCCTGCACTTACGACAGAAGAATCCCATGCACCGCTACAGGCTGGGGACCGACTAGCTAAGCAGTTCTGCAGAAAAGGATGTAGGGATTATAGTGGACGAGAAGCTGGATATGTGTCAAGAGTGTGCCCTTGTTGCCAAGAAGGCCAATGGCATTTTGGGCTGTATTAGTAGGAGCATTACCAGCAGATCGAAGGAAGTGATTATTCCCCTCTATTCAGCACTGGTGAGTCCACACCTGGAGTACTGTGTCCAGTTTTGGTCCCTCCACTACAGAAGGGATGTGGACAAATTGGAGAGAGTCCAGCGGAGGGCAACAAAAATTATTAGAGGGCTGGGGCACATGACTTACAAGAAGAGGCTGAGGGAACTGGGGTTATTTAGTCTGCAGAAGAGAAGAGTGAGGGGGGATTTGATAGCAACCTTCAACTACCTGAAGTGGGGTTCCAAAGAGGATGGAACTAGGCTGTTCTCAGTGGTGGCAGATGACAGAATGAGGAGTAATGGTCTCAAGTTGCAGTGGGGGAGGTTTAGGTTGGATATTAGGAAACACTATTTCACTAGGAGGGTGGTGAAACATTGGAATGGGTTACCTAGGGAGGTGGTGGAATTTCCATTTTTAGAGGTTTTTAAGGTCAAGCTTGACAAAGCCCTGGTTGGGATGATTTAGTTGGTATTGGTTCTGCTTTGAGCAGGGGATTGGACTAGATGACCTCCTGAGGTCTCTTCCAACCCTGATATTCTATGATTCTCAGCAACATTCTACATTCAAAGGTTTAATAAATGAGTTCAAGCATTTAAAATATAAGCATCTATAAAAACACTTTAAACATGTATGGTACAGGAAATTGGGGTGGAGGGAAAAGCTGGGGCATTGGTTTAGTTAGCAGGGCTGATGAAGGAAACTGGGCAGTAAAGAATCTTGTTTCTCAGGCTCTCTATCTCTGCCCCTAACAAATCCATAGCCAGGCTTTCTATCAAGCTCTCTCTGTGCCCTTTTCCCTCTTCCTGAGCTTCCCACTAACCTAATAAATTTGGCCAGCAGAAGATGCAGTCAGACTGACCTTGTAAGGTCCACTGGACTCAGGATCCTCTGGTGAGCCGCACAACAGTTGCCACAGGCAGCAGGTGCCTCTTTCATAGAGAAGCTTCACTTCTCATGCGACATTTACATTAAAGCTTCCTACCCCTCTTGCCCCAACTTGCACACAGGGCAAAGAAAGGGAGACATCTGCAGGCAAAGCAGCACGAGAAGCATATCTTCCAGCTCCGAGAAGATGGCCCCCTCCCTATCATACTGGCAAATCTATAGTTCATACAGGAGACCCAGCCCAGTAACCCTCACTAAATCACGTCACACTTAGGCTTCTGTCAGCAAACTTTAGCAGATTAGTCTGGTGCAGCTGGTGGTGTGTTGGGGTTGCAGCAGACACCAATGGGGAGGAGCATCACTTAGGAGACAGAATGGTTAGGGTCTAGATTACGAACAGAGACACCTGGGCAGTGGATCCAACCAGGCAGCCATTGAGGACAGAAGTCATCTGTAAGAAATGCACTGTTCTACTAGCATCTTTGAGGGGAAAAAAATCCATTCATTATGCCAAAAGGTACCTTCTTAATTAAGAATGCTTGGATTCAGTAAGCCTGCTTTACAATTCTTGATCGCTGTATGAGGAGGTATTTAAAATAAATGATGGGCTATTATCACGGATACAATCATATTTCTAATGAGTGCAATACAAATTGGTGCTTTTTAGAAAATACTTGTTTAAACAACATTCAAATGAGAACTTACAAAACTGCGACTGATCATTTAGATCACTGTCCAACTCACCTGGTCTTCATCATCAGAAGCTTTCTGTGTTGTGTTACTTAATGATTCTGATGTGGCTGCCACCGCAGAGTCTGGTAGGACGTTTACACCATTGGTCCCACTGCTGGGAACTGTAATGAGAAATGTTATATGCTGAAGATTTGGAGAGCCATCCAAAAGGATATTCAGCTTTCGAAAATAATGGAAAATTGCAGTTGGAAAATTTCCAACCCACTAGAGCCCCTAAGAAGCTTTAGAAGTCCGTAGCTATCCATTAAGAGTCCAACATCATTCATCTCCTACATTCCTAGAAGGCTAAAAAAAATCAATTTGGAACCATTATAAAATGTGTTTATAAAATGTTTAGTGTGAAAATTCTACATATTTAAATTCGACCTATGCTCTTCCTGAGTATTTTATAAGATCAGTTTCATAATGTATGTGCACTTAAAGTCTTATAAAATGAGGAAACGGTTTTACTAAGGCCCCAAATCGTGCAACTATGAAGCAAGTGCATGACTCAATTACTTAATGTGTTTTACTCAAAGTTAATTATATTTTACAACACCAGACTTCAGGGTCTGTGGCTATGAGACAAACATACTACTCAGGTGCTGGAGACAGATAATGCCTTACAGTTCACCCAGGACGCATTTACTATACAAACGCTGCATATCTCATTGTGTGTTGTTTCTTATGTGACAGTTGCATTTCACCCTAATGACTTCCAGGTTCCTTTGAAACAGAGGGAAATCTGGAAGACGTTAAACAAAGAAAAAGGTCACTCTGAGGAGAAACACAACTAACCTCAGAGTTACAGGTCCGTTGCCTTTTGGTTCTCTTTCCCAACATCACTATGCACACATGATCAAAGTGCAGGGAATATTATAGAGCAATAGAGGAATGTGATTTACCCATTTGTGAAAAAGCCTTAGGCTGTGGTGCTTGTAAAACAGCAGGGCGTAGTACACTTCGTTGCTGTTCCTTAGGTTTCTGGCTTGGGAGACCTAAAAATGAAAGCAAACTTTTCCAGCGCCCTCAAGTACATTAGCTGCAAAAATCAACATCTACTCAGTCTTCTCCTTAACCGTTTCTGAGACAACGCAAGATTGAAGTGGCACAAAGTTCAAATTATATCGTACTTGTCCCCTGGAAAAAGACATTTTTCTCTCCCCCCAAAAAATTTTATTCAGAAAGGGTAAGATTACTGTTTTGCTCCTAGTCTTTAAACAGTTCCTTAATGCATTCTGCATTTGCCCACCAAAAGTTACATTAAAAAATATTAAGACAGAATAAAAGCCAGAAAATTCAATTAAGAGTGAAATGCAGAGAACTTGCAGTCCCAGCTGTATTTGAAAGCCATACCCAGCTCCACACACTAGGTCTTATCCTTCCCCCTGAATTCTCTTACAGGTTGTGGAAGGTGAAACACTTTTCACGGCCTGTAAACTGAAACTTACTGAAAACACTAATCTAGCACGTTGTTCCATTTAATCCTGACCGGCTCTGGGGGGTCAAACTGATCATTTTAGAATTCTATAAAACAACACAATATGCTACAGTTCTTCCATTCACATTTGGACCTTAAAAAGTCTATTAGGAACCCCACCCCACCCCTCCCAACTGGATCAACTCCAGAAGTCTATGGAAATCCCCGATCATTTAGGGTTTCTCCTAGGAAGTAAAAAAAAAAAGCAACACTTCGTCCATTAAAATGTTATGAAAAAATTGTCACCTTTAACATTAATATTTCACTTGTACTGAAAGTGAGTCATTTTCCAAAGTATCCAAAAAGATGTCCTGAATTTGGATAGAGGCTAAGGAGACTGCTAGATATACTGATTGCCTCCATCCTTGTACACATGCCCTAATTTTGATTTGTATAAATTGGCTTTTGAGCACTAGAAGAGAGCAAAACAAAACATGAGAAAGCAATAAGCTTTGCTAACATTTTACAAACTCCAGTCTGTACTGAGAAACAAAACAGTTTAAGTTACAAATCATGGCTTCCACTAACACAGAAAAACAGTTTTATTTTTTAAACTCCTATGGTAATTGTAACAGCACTGCTCCCTCAATCACATATTTATATATACAAAACAAATTTCTTAACTTCAGTGTTCATGCAATAGAAGAAGATTTTTTAAACAGGAACTAGAATCCTTCTAATTTGGAAGATTAGTTTGAGGAAATTCCTGAATAAAACAAGCTCCTCATTTAATGTGCTTTTCCTCTGCCTCAGAAAATATTAAACCTACCTGCACTGGGTGCCTGGCCATGGATAAGTGTTGGTGGTTTCAGCCGGAATCCACTGCTCTTTTCCTCTAGAAGTACAACACAAAATATAAGAATGTAGGTTCTCAGACGCATGTAGCCAAAACAGGGGACCAAGCAGAATGCAAAGAATTAAGCACACTGACAGCAGACAATGGAGATGGTACTTTCAGACACAAACCACAGAAAGCTCACACTTTTCCCAATGTAATGCCCACCAGCAGCAGAAATGCCTAATATAAAAAGAATGTTGCAAAATGTTTTTTTCCCCCAATTTGGAGAAGGATATCTTGTTTTCCTCAACACCACATACAGTCTTAGCCAACAAGACATCAAAATTAAATCAAGAGGGCCAAATTATGAGTTGTCACCAGATATACATTTTAAATTTTATTGTTTTCAGGAAGATACAATCAGATTTTTTGTTGGGCTGTAAATCATGAGTTCCCTGGCACAAAAAATAAAAATAAATACTTATTAAGAAACAAAAGATGCTTTAACCAAGTGGAGTGATCAGACTAAAGAGTAAAACTAAAAGCATAGCAAAATCCAACAGCAGCTACCATTAAAGAACACAAGAGATTATACTGTTGACAGGATATACTTGGAAGAGATGCAAGCAAGCAGCATATATCTACTTGGTCTCCCTGAGTGGGGAAAAAAGGAAGGGATATCGGAGGTCCTTTATTATATTGGGTTTAGATGCCTTTACTGAACCAGTCTTAACTGAGGATTATAGAAATAGTTTAAGGGGACAGACCTGTAATGAGGAACTGAAAAAAAAAAAAAAAAACCCTAGAATTCTGGGAGACGAGATTTAGGACTTGCCTGCACATAAAACGCTACAGCAGCACAGCTGCGCTGCTGCAGCTCCTCCACTGTAGCATTTCAGTGTAGACACAAACTATGCCAATGGGAGGGTTTCGGCCGTCGACATAGGTAATCCAATTCCCCAAGAGGCGGTAGCTAGGTCAACGGAAGAATTCTTCCATTGACCTAATGCAGTATACACGGGGACTTAGGTTGTCTTAATTACGCTGCTCAGTGGTGTGGATTTTTCACACCCCTGACTTAGTTAAACAATCTAGTTTTCTGGTATAGACCAGGCCTTACTTGTTGTATGGTCAAAGAGAGAGCCCACCACCCCATCCACTTTCCCCCCCGGTATAGGACAATGTTTGCTCACTATCATAGTGAACAGAACACCCCCCCTTCCCCCCTCCGCTTATAATCTATTCAGATATGTCAAACTTTCCTGTTACAGAAGGCCTATCCTTAGCCATGCCCCCAGCACAGAAGCAACAATACTTGTTCAAGTAGCCTGTACAGGACATTTTGCTGTGAATAGTCTTTGGTTTCTGTAGCCCCACTTTGCTGAGATACAGTTTGCTAAAACACTACTACACGAGGAGGAAATGATACTTTTTGAGGGCTCAGAAATGGAACTAGAAAATGAAGAACACGAAAGTAATCCAATGAGCATTAAAAGCACAAAAGACTAACAAATTTCCAACACTATGAAGGCAATTAACCCTTTGGTGAAGGCAGGCAACGTTTATGCTGAACCAGAATTCTACAGAATACATGGTTTTCTATTTGTCTATGGCATCAAGTGGTATCTACATTAAAATAAAGGTAATCAAGTTTCATATTTCAGGGCATAAATTAATTGCTTGTGGGGTGTCAAGAAAAATCTCTCACCTTGACTAACCTGGAACACTGCACTATGGGTTCAGAGATATACCAGTGAGTGAGAGGGTTACTTAACTTTGAAGCAACAGATACTGGAGGCTGAACAGTAGACTTAGCAGACCAGATGTTTAATCTTACCATGGAAAATTCTATGTCCCCAAGAACTTCCATTTACTTATTACATTAACCTCCCTACCTTCCTCAACACAGGCCAACTTAAGACTTTCAGACCAGAGAGCTAAGGAACACCAGGATTTGTATTAATTCATTACATACAAAATAGTTGCCGGGGGGGGGGGGGGGAGAGAACCCAAAAGACGACATTCATTTTCCTTCACCACTTCTAGGGTAAGTGACTGATGTAATAATGCATCAAAGGAGAGGAATGAGAGAGGAAACATTTATTACTTATATATATGTATAGATACCTGCTTCTATCAAAATACTTTATCCATCACAAGCTCAGCAAAATACTCCCATCTCTCAGATTCTGAACACAAAAGTATTTATCTATTAACTTAATAAAGTCACTCTGGGACACATCAATGGTCCAAGTAGCCTCTGGCAGTATTTATAGTCACTACCATAGGAGGAGGAAAAAACCCACACCTAATAGCCAGCAGGCTAACTGCACCTTCTTAGAATATTACACACTTTTTAGAAGAATACGTTTTACCCATTTAAAGAGATTTCACTGAACAAATTTTTTTTCTAAACAAAAAAGAGTTGCTCAAGGCAAATCATCCCTAAATTAAACTACTAAAATAAACCCATGATTGCAAAAAGCAGAGAATTTACATACACAAGGACTCTGTTCAGCTCTCAGAGCAGTGGCCTCAAGACAGGATGCACTGTTCCCTCCTCCAGAAAGACTTCTTAAAAGTGACAGTTGTGTTTCATGATGTGGAAAGGAAAGGAGCAACAGACATGTTCAGCCAAGTTAAAAGGAGACAATTTAAAAAAAAATGATTTAACAGTGCCAGCCTGCCAGGAGCTGGTAGAGAGACAGCACAATCAGCCCCCAGAGAAAGGCGGTATCCCCAGGCTACCAGAAGCAGGACATATTATGAAGGCAGAACAATCAGCTGTTGGATGTCAGGAACCATAATGGGGTGGTCTGACTTAGTCAGAGCCAGGGGTGGAGTCATGGCCGCAGTTGGGAGTCACACCGAAAATCAAAATTAGAGTAAAAAGTCATGCCAAGGATTAAGACAGAGTTGGAATCAGAAGTCACGCCAAGGGTCAAAGATGGAGTCAGTAGCAGGGGTGAGGAAGAGAAAGCAGGAACCAGGAATAAGGAGCAGGGCGAGGTACCAGGAGCCAGGAACAAGACAAAGGAACCACGCAAAGAGGCAGTGCCTTGATCTCAGGGGTCTAGGCAGCGACAGGCCTTGCAACTAGTTGCTCAGAGAATGGGTGGACAGGAACAGGAAGCTTTTTCCCTGGCAGTGTCCAATCAGCAGGCTGTTGCTAGACAGTGGGTGTAACCTCTGGTGGCAGGTACTGTTCCTGCTGTGGAGAGCGGATGACGCTACAGTGCTGTTAACGCTGCTAGTGCTGCTGTACTTGGGAGCTCCGGTGTTCGCTGCACCAGCAGAGCGCAGCTGCTGATTTAGCAGACGTCAATGTTACTTATCCAGAAAGACCACAAGCGTCGTTTGGTGGCAAAGGCATTTGGCCAAGTTTATTGTTTACAAAGCATGGTACTAATTCCCCATAGGACAGTGATTCCCAAACTGGGGTTCATGAACCCCTGGGGGTTTGTGAAAAGTTACAGGGGGGTCTTGTGGAAAAAATTCCCTAATGGCAGACAGAGCTGTTCCTAGGGACCCCGGGGTCAGCAGCCCAGAGCCCCTGGACTTCCAAGAGCTAAGCACATTAAAGATAGCATATGTTATCACACTGAGATTTACACTTCAAGACTCCTTATAAGAAATGCAAAGGGAGGTGGATATTTTTTGCTGTTTTTAAAATGAAACAGGCAGCTAGTATTGTTTTAAAAATTATGATGAAGAACAAGTTTAAGCTTTGTTGTAACATGCATGGTTTACCTGGACTGCTCAAGACCTGAATGCTTGTGTACGAGGAATTCTTGATTTGAGTTGGCTTTTTAAATCCCTGCATGCTGTTTCACATCTGATACTCCTTGACGAAACATAGGAGCCTTGTCGTATAACAGGCTCCATTGTGACCGCTCTGGACAGCACTTAACTCAGATGCACTAGCCAGGTATACAGGAAAAGCACCAGGAACTTTTGAATTTCATTTCCTGTTTGGCCAGCATGGCGAGGTCATCAGCACAGGTGACCATGCAGTCCCAGAATTGCAAAAGAGCTCCAGCATGAACTGAATGGGAGGTACTGGATAGGACTGCAGTATGGGGAGACGAATCCGCGCTACCAGAACTCCGTTCCAAAAGACGAAATGAAAATATCTCCAAGGACATGAAGGACAGAGGCAATAACAGGGACCCGCAGCAGTGCCACATGAAACTTAAGGAGCTCAGGCAAGTCTACCAAAAATCCAAAGAGGCAAACGGCTGCTCCAGGTCAGACCCCCAGACATGCCACTTCTATGATGAGCTGCATGAAATTCTAGGTGGTGATCCTACCACTACCCCACCCCTGTACGTGGACTCCTGAAACAGGGAGTCTCATGCAAAAGCATGAGGAATTTGGGGATGAGGAAGATGATGATGAGGAGAAGGATGAAACCATTCTCCCCAACAGCCAGGAACTGTTTATCACCCTGGAGCCAATACCCTCCCAAGGCGGGCTCCCGGACCTTGAAGGCAGAGAAGGGACCTCTGGTGAGTGTACCTTTGTAAATATTATACATGGTTTAAAAGCAAGCATGTTTAATGATTAATTTGCCCTGGCATTCGCGGCCAGTACAGCTATTGGAAAAGTCTGTTAACGTGTCTGGTGATGGAGCGGAAATCCTCCAGGGACATCTCAATGAAGCTCTCCTGGAGGTACTCCCAAAGCATTTGCAAAAGGTTTCTGGGGAGTGCAGCCTTATTCTGTCTTCCATGGTAGGACACTTAATCATAGAATATCAGGGTTGGAAGGGACCTCAGGAGGTCATCTAGTCCAACCCCCTGCTCAAAGCAGGACCAATCCCCAAATAAATCATCCCAGTCAGGGCTTTGTCAAGTCTGACCCTAAAAACCTCTAAGGAAGGAGATTCTACCACCTCCCTAGGTAACGCATTCCAGTGTTTCACCACCCTCTTAGTGAAAAAGTTTTTCCTAATATCCAATCTAAACCTCCCCCACTGCAACTTGAGACCATTACTCCTTGTTCTGTCATCTGCTACCATTGAGAACAGTCTAGAGCCATCCTCTTTGGAACCCCCTTTCAGGTAGTTGAAAGCAGCTATCAAATCCCCCCTCATTCTTCTCTTCTGCAGGCTAAACAATCCCAGCTCCCTCAGCCTCTCCTCATAACTCATGTGTTCCAGACCCCTAATCATTTTTGTTGCCCTTCGCTGGACTCTCTCCAATTTATCCACATCCTTCTTGAAGTGTGGGGCCCAAAACTGGACACAGTACTCCAGATGAGGCCTCACCAATGTCGAATAGAGGGGGACGATCACGTCCCTCGATCAACTCACTATGCCCCTACTTATACATCCCAAAATGCCATTGGCCTTCTTGGCAACAAGGGCACACTGCTGACTCATATCCAGCTTCTCGTCCACTGTCACCCCTAGGTCCTTTTCCGCAGAACTGCTGCCTAGCCATTCGGTCCCTAGTCTGTAGCTGTGCATTGGGTTCTTCCGTCCTAAGTGCAGGACCCTTATTGAACCTCATCAGATTTCTTTTGGCCCAATCCTCCAATTTGTCTAGGTCTTTCTGTATCCTAACCCTCCCCTCCAGCGTATCTACCACTCCTCCCAGTTTAGTATCATCCGCAAATTTGCTGAGAGTGCAATCCACACCATCCTCCAGATCATTTATTCAAAACTGGCCCCAGGACCGACCCCTGGGGTACTCCACTTGATACCGGCTGCCAACTAGATATGGAGCCATTGATCACTACCCATTGAGCCCGACAATCTAGCCAGCTTTCTACCCACCTTGTAGTGCATTCATCCAGCCCATACTTCCTTAACTTGCTGACAAGAATACTGTGGGAGACCATGTTAAAAGCTTCGCTAAAGTCAAGAAACAATACATCCACTGCTTTCCCTTCATCCACAGAACCAGTAATCTCATCATAAAAGGCAATTAGATTAGTCAGGCATGACCTTCCCTTGGTGAATCCATGCTGGCTGTTCCTGATCACTTTCCTCTCATGCAAGTGCTTCAGGATTGATTCTTTGAGGACCTTCTCCATGATTTTTCCAGGGACTGAAGTGAGGCTGACTGGCCTGTAGTTCCCAGGATCCTCCTTCTTCCCTTTTTTAAAGATTGGCACTACATTAGCCTTTTTCCAGTCATCCGGGACTTCCCCCGTTCGCCACGAGTTTTCAAAGATAATGGCCAATGGCTCTGCAATCACAGCCGCCAATTCCTTCAGCACTCTCGGATGCAACTCGTCCGGCCCCATGGACTTGTGCACGTCCAGCTTTTCTAAGTAGTCCCTAACCACCTCTTTCTCCACAGAGGGCTGGCCATCTGTTCCCCATGTTGTGATGCCCAGCGCAGCAGTCTGGGAGCTGACCTTGTTAGTGAAAACAGAGGCAAAAAAAGCATTGAGTACATTAGCTTTTTCCACATCCTCTGTCACTAGGTTGCCTCCCTCATTCAGTAAGGGGCCCACACATTCCTTGGCTTTCTTCTTCTTGCCAACATACCTGAAGAAACCCTTCTTTACCACGGCAGGCCAGTAGCACGTAGTCTGGAATCATTGCATAAAAAAGCATGGCAGCATATGGTCCCAGTGTTTGCTGACATTCAAGCAACATCTGTTCTTTATCTCTCTGTGTTATCCTCAGGAGAAAGATATCATTCATAGCCACCTGGTTGAAATAGGGGAATTTTATTAAGGGGACATTCCGAGGTGGCCGTTCCTGCTGGGCTACTTGCCTGTGGCTGAAAAGAAATCATCCCTGCTGTTAGCCACGTGGTGGGGGAAGAGGTGAAGCGATCATCCCAGAGAATTGGAGGGGGGGGTGACGGGGGACACACCTTGTACTGAAAGCACACGTGCTATGTAATGTTAACAGCTTGGTTCACCGTGAAAGAGTCTACCCATTGTTCTCGACAATGTCTTTTTAAATACTACGCTCCCTTTTCTCCTCCCGCAGCTGCAAACGTTTCAATGCTCCCCCTATCATCAAGAATCAATCCTGAAGCACTTGCATGAGAGGAAAGTGATCAGGAACAGCCAGCATGGATTCACCAAGGGAAGGTCATGCCTGACTAATCTAATCGCCTTTTATGATGAGATTACTGGTTCTGTGGATGAAGGGAAAGCAGTGGATGTATTGTTTCTTGACTTTAGCAAAGCTTTTGACACGGTCTCCCATAGTATTCTTGTCAGCAAGTTAAGGAAGTATGGGCTGGATGAATGCACTATAAGGTGGGTAGAAAGCTGGCTAAATTGTCGGGCTCAACGGGTAGTGATCAATGGCTCCATGTCTACTTGGCAGCCGGTATCAAGTGGAGTGCCCCAAGGGTCGGTCCTGGGGCCGGTTTTATTCAATATCTTCATAAATGATCTGGAGGATGGTGTGGATTGCACTCTCAGCAAATTTGCAGATGATACTAAACTGGGAGGAGTGGTAGATACGCTGGAGGGGAGGGATAGGATACAGAAGGACCTAGACCAATTGGAAGATTGGGCCAAAAGGAATCTGATGAGGTTCAATAAGGATAAGTGCAGGGTCCTGCACTTAGGACGGAAGAACCCAATGCACAGCTACAGACTAGGGACCGAATGGCTAGGCAGCAGTTCTGCGGAAAAGGACCTAGGGGTGACAGTGGACGAGAAGCTGGATTTGATAGCTGCTTTCAACTACCTGAAAGGGGGTTCCAAAGAGGATGGCTCTAGACTGTTCTCAATGGTAGCAGATGACAGAACGAGGAGTAATGGTCTCAAGTTGCAGTGGGGGAGGTTTAGATTGGATATTAGGAAAAACTTTTTCACTAAGAGGGTGGTGAAACACTGGAATGCGTTACCTAGGGAGGTGGTAGAATCTCCTTCCTTAGAGGTTTTTAAGGTCAGGCTTGACAAAGCCCTGGCTGGGATGATTTAACTGGGAATTGGTCCTGCTTTGAGCAGGGGGTTGGACTAGATGACCTTCTGGGGTCCCTTCCAACCCTGATATTCTATGATTCTATGATCATCTCCATCCCAGAAGCTAGCGCAGATAAGAAGGCAAAAAAAAAAACGCACTCGCGATGAAATGTTCTTTGAGCTCATGCAGTCCTCCCTCACTGAAAGAGCTCAGCAGAATGCGTGGAGGCAAGCAATGTCAGAGTCCAGGAAAGCACAAAATGCATGCGAGGACAGGAGGCACTTGCGAGAGGAGGGGTGGCAGGAGCAAGATGATATGTGGTGGCAGCATGATGAGAGGAGGCAGGATGCAATGCTGAGGCTACTGCAGGATCAAACTGATATGCTCTGGCATATGGCTGAGCTGCAGGAAAGGCACCAGGAGCACAGACCGCCACTGCAGCGAAGGGGGAGGGTGGCGCACTCCAGGCACCCAATCATTCCACCCCAGAGGACTGCCCAACCAACAGAAGGCTGGCATTCAATAAGTACCCCTTTCGGTTTATGTACTGGCTGCCAAGGTGGTCCGGTCCCAAGATAGGGATATGCGTTCCGTCTGTCGCCCCACCACAGTTAGGGAATCCCATTGCGGCATAGCCATCCACTATGACCTGCACATCTCCCAGAGTCACTACCCTCGATAGCAGCAGCTCAGTGATTGCGTTGGCTACTTGGATCACAGCAGCCCACACAGTAGATTTGCCCACTCCAAATTGATACCCAACTGACCAGTAGCTGTCTGACGTTGCAAGCTTCCATGGGGCTATCGCCACTCACTTGTGAACTGTGAGGGCTGCTCTCATCTTGGTATTCTGGCGCTTCATGGCAGGGGAAAGCAAGTCACAAAGTTCCATGAAAGTGCCCTTATGCATGCAAAAGTTTCGCAGCCACTGGGAATCATCCCAGACCTGCAACACTATGCGGTCCCACCAGTCTGGGCTTGCTTCCTGGGCCCAGAATCAGCGTTCCACAGCATGAGCCTGCCCCATTGCCACCAGGATGTCCAAATTGCCAGGGCCTGTACTTTGAGAGAAGTCTGTGTCCATGTCCTCATCACTCTTGTCACTGTGCTGCCATCACCTCCTCGCCTGCTTTTTCAGGTTCTGGTTATGAACATACTGCAGGATAATGCGCGAGGTGTTTACAATGCTCATAACTGCTGCGGTGATCTGAGCGGGCTCCATGCTTGCCATGGTATGGCATCTGCAGGAGAGCAGAGTTGCAGCGGAAGCGGTGGCTGACGACGGATGCCACAAGAATAGATATTTATAGAGAACTACGAGAGGACCTGCGAGATGGATTCATGAGAGCAGAGTTGCAGCGGAAGTAGGAGCCCATGACAGCCAACATGGAGAAATTCGCTATCAAGACAAGAGCAGGAGAGAAGAGCTGCAGCAGAAGCGGTGGTTCAGTGATGACGGTTAGCAGTCCTACTGCACAGTCTGCTGAGAGCAGTATGGCGTCCGCACGGAAAAAAGGTACGAAACGATTGTCTGCTGTTGCTTTTAAGGAGGGAGGGGCGACTGACAACATGTACCCAAAACCACCCGTGACAATGTTTTGCCCCATCAGGCATTGGGAGCTTAACCTAGAATTCCAATGGGTGGCTGAAACTGCAGGAACTGTGGGATAGCTACCCACAGTGCAACGCTCCGAAAGTCAACACTAGCCACGGTACTGTGGACGCGCTCCGCCGACTGAATGCGCTTAGTGGGGGATACACACAACTGACTGTATAAAATAGCTTCCTAAAAAATCTACTTCTATAAATTCGACCTAATTTTGTAGTATAAACATACCCTAAGTGTGTAGAGTAGGCCTTGCCAAAGATTCCTATTGACTTCAATGGGAATTAGATCAAGCACCTTGAGAAATTAAAAACCTATCGCAGGGATAACCTATTAAAAATCTAAAAACCTATCACAGGGATAACATTTTCTATTAGATTCTATAGGAAAATGTAAAACACCTATGGAAAAGTGATTGTGGCCTTTAGAAGTTTTAACTTGAGTAAAAGGTACCATTGTCGCGGTCATGCATGTGTTAGTACACCCGTAACCAGTCAGGGCACTAATACCATGCTTCGGCAACAATAAACCTGGCTGAGTGCCTTCACCACTGAACCGAGCCTGTGGTCGTTCTCTATGAGGAACATCAAGGTCTTCTGAATTAACATGCTGCACTATCTGCTAGAGCAGCTGATATTGGAGCTCCAAGAACAGTAACATTCCACAACACTTAACAGTGGAGATACTACATAGAATCATAGAATATAAGGGACCTCAGCACATGCCCTGTTGGAAGGGACCTCAGCACATGCCCTGTTGGAAGGGACCTCAGCACATGCCCTGCTCCTCCACAATACAAGCAGAGGGTCTCCCATTTTCTATGCTCTCACTCACCAGGGAATAGGCGGTGCTGTACTGTGTTACTGTGAATGGGCTCAAACGAGGCAGAGACTGCTTGGGCTTGAGAACTGAGCCTAGGTAAGAGCAGAAGGTAGGTGGGACCCTCTTATGTTCCAGTTGCGGTTTCTTCGCGAAGACAATGCTGCAGGAGTGAAGCCTTGTTCCAGGCAATATCTATGGCCAAACATCAGAACTGGGTGACAAAAGGACCTGACTCCAGTGTTTGCCAAAGCTTTCATACAGCAGACTCTGCCATGCAGGCTTTGTGAGCGTCATTGAAAAATAGTAGCAAACGCTTGTACAGATAAGTCCCAATTGGTCAACATTGAGTGATCCTGTTCTAGAAGGGGAGAGACCTATGCTAGAGCCATTCCAGTACGCAGGCTCAGTACTAGACCCAATTTACTTGATTGGGACGTACTCCTCGGGCTGAAGCCTAAAACGAAGTCTGCACTAGGTAAGGAACCCATGAAACTTATCATAGGCATCATTATATATTTCCAGCAGAGGGACTCTGCGGCTGGTCAACCAAGCTGGCATCATAAGGGCAGACAAGCGGGTATGCACAGCCGCTCCAAGTGCTGTAGCTTGCTCCTGCAAGGAGCGATTTCTCATCTGTAGCTGTAGCGCTTGGTCCCTCAGTTTCTGGTTTTCATCCTATAGAGAAGTGCAATCTGCTCCTGCAGACTCACAGGCCCTTGGGGCAACAGTGGGGCAAGTGCCTCGGAGGTGTCCATACTTAGTCCAAGGGTTCAGCAGCGAGTCCTGGAGGAGACCAAGAGGATTTGAGCAAGCTGTTAGAGTCTCTGACAGAACAGTCAGACCTAATGGTCAGAACAAGGGGTGGAGTCAGGGCTGCAACTGGGAGTCATGCCGAAGATCAAAGCCAGAGTCTGAGTCCAAAGTCAAACCAAGGGTCAAATTTAGAGCCATGTCAAGAATTAAGTCAGAATTGGAGTCAGAAGTCACACCTAGGGTCAAAGGAGGAGTCAGCAGCAGTGGTCAGGGCAAGGAAACAGGAACTAGAAGTTGGGCATGGTAGCAAGAGTGTGGAACTAGACATGATAAAAGGAACAAGGAGCAAAGCAAGATAGCAGGAGCCAGGAACAAGGAGTACGAGCCAAGCAAAGAGGCAGGGAGTTGACCTCTGGGTTCTAGGCAGCATCAGATCTTGTGAGTTGTTGCTCGAACAAGTGGTGGGACAGGAACAGGAAGCTTTATACCCAGTGGTGTCCAATCAGCAGTCATCTGCTAGTCAGTGGGTATAACATTTGGTGGTGGGGCATCAGCTGCAGTTTCATCTGACTGCAGCACAGTGCATAAATCTCCCACTAGACAACTCCACAGGCCTGAGTTCCAGACCCTCAGTGCCTGACAATAGAGATGGCAAGGACCTTTGCTGGTCACCACAAGCAGAATTTGTAATAGATTAACTCAAAGAAGAATCCAGTTCTCCTCAAACAGAGAATTATACAAATGTATGTGTTCTGAGGGGAAGAAATGCAAAATGGGTGTTGGGGGTAAGGCAGCATGGATGTTTATGATGATCAATTTGTTGTGATTTTGCACTTCACCATTCTGCAAACTGTGTATGACAAATGGGAAGGAAAGTACAACAGAAACAGTAGCATAGCAATAAGGCTAACGGGGCAGTGGGTATTATGGAGGTTGTAAAAGTCACCCTAGGCTTTTGAGTTGGGTACCAGTGTTAAGGAGTTTCATTCTGCTCTTTATTATGGTGGAGCTAGTGAGGGTTCCATTGTTAAGATTCAGTTTTGTATTTAAAGCAGGGATTCAACTTCTCTGTTATGAATGAAGAATACACTGATCTTCTCCAATACTTACTGTGAGTACAGAATAAGTTTACTAAGAATTTGTAAGTAAATTTGTTAGTGGATAAATCAAAACTGATTATTTTAAAATGAGTTCTTTAAGAAATTTAGCACCTAAGGCCCTTGTCTCATCTCGAATGGTTCAAGTAACAGAGTAACACTATCTCCTCAAATTTCTTGTATAGTTAAAACTCACTGAAATCTTCTGCATAGGCTAAATTTGAAGAATGTCCTGTAGTGACACCATGAAGGTGGAAGACAAAATCTAATTCAACACAAGTTATATCTAATGTAGGACCATGCCCACTTAAAAAATTATCATAATCTCCTTCCTTAGAAGTTTTTAAGGTCAGGCTTGACAAAGCCCTGGCTGGGATGATTTAATTGGGGATGGGTCCTGCTTTTGAGCAGGGGGTTGGACTAGATGACCTCCTGAGGTCCCTTCCAACCCTGATATTCTATGATTCTATGATAATTTTATGGTTACTGAATGGTGTCACGAAAGGACAGAGTTAAGATTTTACATGTGCTATACCTTAAAATGTTTTCTTACAAGTGTAACATTAACTCTGAATTTATAGGTCTTAGTTTAGGAAAAAATACAACCTTTAGTCAAAATTACTAATCTGTAACCACAATTTTAACTCTATCTTAATGTAGTGTTTGTCTGAGAATCTTCATTGGGAGTGATTTCGAATGGTGCTGGACCACAAAGACCGTTTGGGGGCATGTGTACACACTTCTACTCACAGCTGGGGAAGTGCTAAAGATAGCACATGCTGTAAGTTATTGCAAAAGTGGGCAAAGTCCCTTGTTCCAAACAGAGGAAAGAACTGGGGCTGTGGTAACTGTCTGATGCACTGAAAAGAAAGGCGTGAAATTAAAACCATCTTCTAAAGACATTTTAAAAGTTCACATAAGGCTAAATTAGATTCTCTTTTCAGTAATGAAATGTTTGCATGATTTGTGGGTTATGTTATATTTGTAACCGTATACAGCTGACATGACAACAAGCTATTAAGCTAGTAAGGTAACAGATACAAAACCTGAATCATACCACCTTCCATTGTACAAAACAATGACATTCCACTTCACCTGAAGTTCAGATGGATTGCAAAGTGGGAACTGAAAACAAACAGTTTATATCTACAAGCTCCAGAAAACAAACCCTCTATGAATGACTGATAAGAACAATCTGCTTATGAGGGGAGACGAGCTCTAGCAGCTAATTTACATTCTTTCATCTAAGGGCTTAATTTTAAAATGTTAATTAGCCTGCTCTAGATCACAAGCGCAAACCATAACAACTTGCTGAAAAAGGCAAAGAGATTAGGAAGCTCACCTGGTTCTGAGTCAGAATTTCCTGCAGAAGGTTCACAGAAGCTTGATGGCATAAAGACATTGTTCTTTGTTACTGTAGTCAAGAAAAAAGTTACTAAGAAAAAACCACATATACGGACACAAGAAAGTTAGTTTCCCTCATTGTAAAGTCCCTCCCTTCAATATAATAATTGATCAGCTGATACTGAACTCAAATAAGGAATTAAACAAGGGTAACACATAAATAATGCCAATCAACATAAGTTTAATGGAAAACAGATCCTAACAATATTTGTGAGGGTATTACAGATTTGGTTGATAAAGGTAATAGTGTTATGTATATACTTAGACTTCTATAAAGGCATTTGACTTGGTACTGAATGACATTTTGATTAAAAAACTAGAACATAAAACTTAAAGCACACATTAAACAGATTAAGAAACTGGCTTGAGTGGGTGTGTTTCTAGTGGGGTCCTGGAATGATCGGTTCCTGGGTCTAAGCTGTTTAACATTTTTATCAATGACCTGGAAGAAAATATAAAATCATCACTGGTAAAGTTTGCAGATGACACAAAGATTGGGTGAATGGTAAATAATGAAGAGGACAGGTAACTGATACAGAGCAATCTGGATCACTTGGTCTACTGGGCGCAAGCAAACAATATGTGTTTTAATACAGCTAAATGTCAATGTATACACCAAGGAACAAAGAATGTAGACCATACTTACACAATGGGGGCCTCAATCCTGGGAAGCAGTGACTCTGAAAAAGATTTGGGGGTCATGGTAGGTAATCAGCTGAACAGGAGCTCCCAGTCCAACACTGTGGCCAAAACGGCTAATGCAATCCTTGGACGCATAAATGGGAATCTCAAGCAGAAGTAGAGAGGTTGTTTTACCTCTGTATTTGCTCTGGTGCAACTGCTGCTGGAATACTGTGTACAGTTCTGGTGTCCACAATTTAAGAAGGATGTTGATAAATTGGAGAGGGTTCAGAGAAGAGCCATAAGAATGATTAAAGGATTGAAAAACATGCCTTACAGTGATAGACTGCAGGAGCTCAATCTATTTCGCTTAACAAAGAGAAGACTAAGAGGTGACTTAATTCCAATCTATATGTACCTACATGGTGAACAAATATTTGATAATGGGCTCTTCGATCTAACAGAGAAAGGTCTAACACGAGCCAATGGCTGGAAGTAGAAGCTACAAAAATTCAGACTGGAAATAAGGTGTACATTTAACAGTGAGAGTAATTAACCACTGGAACAATTTACCAAGGGTCGTGGTGGATTCTCCATCACTGAATTTTTAAGTCAAGATTGGAGGTTTTTTCTAAAAGATATGCTCTAGTTCAAACAAAAATTACTTAATGGAAGTTCTATGGCCTGTGTTCTGGGAGGTTACAGTTGATTGGTCACAATAGTCACTTCCAGCCTTAAAAGCTATGAATATATCAATGTGAATTTCAAACTGGAAAAGATGTTAAAAGTCAAGCACTCAAAAGTTAGGAAATGCCAAGGCTGGCAACAGAAGAGTAATATCTACTTCTTTAAAGATACCACATACAGGATTTCCTCTGTTGGGTCCCACCTAGACTAGGATTGGAAGGTATGTTTGCTTAATATTCTAACATATTAGAATCAACACTTTTGAAAAGTCTAGTGTAGGAAAGGCAGCGAATACTTTAACACTTGCTAAACTGGTCAAGCTGAAGCTTAGGCTCTCTTTTAGGCTTTAACTCTAACAGGTTAGTATGCAGCGTGCCTTATCTATACTACTTTTCAAATTGTTAGCACATTGTAGCAAACACCCTTTAACGTCACACCTTTTATTCTAGTCTAGACAAAGTCTTGGCAAGTAGGTAGCTCAAGAGATCTCCTACTCATGTCTATGTAAAAAGTGCATACAGCTACACCAATTGCAAGGCAATTGCTAAGATAAAATGTGTGCCCTGTGGAAGCATTAGTATCAGGCTTCTGAAATCTAGGACATCCTTAAAGAAACAAAACCACCAGATGATGGAAGAAAATGAATCTTCTCAAATGAAAAGCAATCACCATTGTATTGATAGTCTGATAAGGAACTCATCCTAGAAACTGAGGCCAAGCTGATGTGGCTTGAAGAGCATACATAAAAGCACACGGTCATCTCCGTGATTGGGGCAGCACAGACTTGACTTTGGCCAAAAGATTCTCTACTCCGGATAGTGCAAGCAATGAGCAGACCCTATGACTAGCAGGAGTCTCCCAGTACCACACATAATGGCTCATACCATGGAGAGATGCAATTAGACATCTATGAAAGGAGAGGTTACTTACTTATACAATAACTGGAGTTCTTAGAGAGATTTTGTCCCTCTGAGTGCTCCACCCCAGATGCGCATGCACCCATGCACCTTCAAACAGAGATTTTTGGTCTGCACCTGCACCCTATACATTTTTATGCTCTGATTTGAGGGCACATAGGGGAGGAAGGAACCAATGCCACTCCAGTTTCTTCTCAAACCACAAAATCCAGCCAGAGGCAAAGACTCTGAAGTAGAGGGGAAGGAAGGCAGGTAGTGGAGCACCCATAGGAACAAACATCTCAAAGAATGGGGGGAGGGATACCTCAGTGGTTTGAGCATTGGCCTGCTAAACCCCGGGTTGTGAGTTCAATCCTTGAGGGGGCCATTTAGGGATCTGGGGCAAAAATTGGGGATTGGTCCTGCTTTGAGCAGGGGGTTGGACTAGATGACCTCCTGAGGTCCCTTCCAACCCTGATATTCTATGATTCTATGAACTCTAATTGCCATAGAAGTAAGTAACTTAGCCTTCTCCTTTGAGCAACTGTTCCTATGGTTGTTGTTGCAATAATTGGGCCTACAAATTTACTCTAATTGTGAGCAAGTGTGAAAAGTGAAAGTCCACAAAATGTCAGAATAACCTAGAACACATGTTGGTGGGAAAAGGTGAAAAATGAAGACAAAGATTAAATTAGTCTAAACAAAAAGGCCTACTACTAAAATTCAAGGACTGTTAAAGTCATGCTTCATGAACAAGCGTGAAACCAGAAATCAATGAACCAAAATTTGGTTGGAAATTAGGCCTAATTTGTTCACAAATTAATGAGAGTTCTCTTTCAGGGTCCTCAAAAAGAAAACCTTGGCGAAGGGTGGGGAGGGAAATCTGGCTACCGTGAGAGTGTTTGAGTGTCAGAAGAAGATGGAAGGAGCTTCCCCACCTTGGCTGCCATTCCCACCATCTCCTGAAACCCAACCTGATCATTGTGCCTCCATAATTCTGATCCTGAGAGATGTCTTAACCAGACATAGACATCTCAGGAGGGGCGGGGGAAGAGGGTGTCAAGTGGAAAGACAGTGGAATCTTGGACAGAGATCTCCAAGTCCCAGAAGGGATCGTACAGTTTCTAGCATGTGCGAGCGTGGGGCAAGTCGCTAGAAGCATCATTCCCAGTAGCTATGTTGTCATCAGAGGGTGAGACGGTACCAGCAGAAGATCCTTCTCGGTACCTCTCAGTAGAGGGCAATCAGGTTCTTCAGATACTTGCAAGTTCTCTTGCACAAGGAATCTAGTCAGCACTGGCAAAGAAGGGCACTGAGTGGCTGGCTGCAATGCAGCTGAAGATACCAGGGATGGTAAGGCCGGGCAATCTGTATGTTCCTTATGCCCATGGCCCATAGAAGTGGGGGCCAGGGTCAGCGATGAAGCTGGCTTCCTCAAGGAGTTTCTGTGTCTGGAAGACCAGCATCAGTGCCAAGCTGGGCTGCTTACTGAGAGATTTCTGGGTGCGTGAAATACTGGACATCTTTTTTGCTGGTATGGAGAGGTCGGCACTGGAGGGGATAGGAGCCTCGATAGTATACGTACCCAGACACTAGGTTTCCTTGCGTCCCAACTTCTGGGGCAACTTCTCCCTCTTCTTAGGCTCTCTACTGGAGGACCTTGGGGGGGTGGGGGGGGGGTTGCTTTGTTTTGTTTTTTTTAAAAGATGTCAGGGTCTCTGAAGCTATCCACAGGTCTCTGCTTATTGAAGCTGGAACCACAGAAGTTGCTGGAGCACCCAGATTGTCTGAGGCCAATGTACTAGGTGTGGGGAGTGAGAAGAGGGTATTCGGGCCCTGAAGCAGTAGCAGGTCTCAAGGAATGTTCCACGAGCAGTAACTTGAGCCTGTCTTCTTTCAGCTTCCTTGATCTGCTCTTAAAGCCAGTGCAGACCTTGCACTCAGATGGAATGGGAGACTCTCCGAGACAGTAGAGGCAGCTGGAATGTTCGTCACTGAGGGGAAAAAGACTTATTAAAGGTCTGGCAGGGTTTGAAGCCTGGAGTTTTGGGCATGCTCCTCTAAAAAAGACAACAAAGAGAGGCCAAGGTCTCGGGGGGAGAAAGGAGGTCCCAACTGCAAAAACAAAATGGGGAAACCACCCAAAAGCACCCAATGTGTGCAGGGAATACATACAATAAAATAGAATAAAAAATAAAGACAAGCAAGCTAGATGAACTCAAAGCTAACAGACACCACAACACTCCATCGCTAGCCACAGACAGTTAGGAAGGAACTAGAGTGATCGCACATGTCCATTCTCCCATATACACTCTTTGATCGCAGCACAGGAACAGACCACCTGAACACTGCTACTAAAAACCTGTGATCAAAAGCGCATGGGTGTGCGCACACAGCTGGAGGGGAGCACCCATAGGGACAACTACTCAAAGAACACATTTTTTGATAACAGTAGTCAACTGTCTTACCAAGAGTTGAAACTTAGCTTAAATTACTTCCCAAGAGACAAAACTAAACTAAATAAAAGCACTCCACATTCAAAAAATGTGTGTCCACACAGGGGGTTATGTTATATCAGCACAGCTACAGTGCTAGAATTATACTGGTATAGTTATACCAGTAAATTTACTCACGTAGACAATGCTTAAGGGAAGTATTTATGAGAGTTTAAATGCACCACCTTATCTTAGCAAGTATTTGGTACCAGGTTGGTCCAATTATGAATTGCCTTTTGTGAGGTTTAAAATCAATAAGAATCAGAAAATCAGAAAATAACTGCCCGTGCAACAAACCCTAAGATCATTAGATAACAGAGGCTCAAAGTGGATTCACAAACCATTGCTATAATCAATAGTTTTTCACCCTACCTCACCAGGGTGTTTCAAGTCTTGGACCCCGTCACCTGGGAGCAGGCTGTTTGACTGGGATGGAATGCAAGACCCCGGCTGAGAGACTCATCTTGGTAAAAGCCAGGTTGAGTCTAAATCCCTATCAGGATTAGCATGGGGCTGCTGGAATATCATATCATATCATATCATATCTGGGCCACCCTGGGACTGCTGGAACATGGAGTCCTCGCAACCTCTGATTCTGTTAGAGAGTTTTTAATGTGAAGAACACTGATGGCAAACACATCAAAGTTGGCTTCCCCAGCCACACAGAGGTAACACAAACACCAAGTCTTCTCTGAATGCTAACAATATTGGTGATCTGGAGAGCCATTCAAATTAACTCCAACTTTGAGGAATTCAGGACACTCCCTATCTTCAAAGCAATAATAAAATACCCATTGAGCCAACAATAAGCAAGTACTCTGGGCCAAGAATCCCCTCTGCTAGAGCTCTCCATCCCAGATATAATCTGTAATTTCTCATGCCTTGTTGGATTTGGAGGTCCAGTCTTGGAGAAGATGTGATACCGGTCAGCACAAGACAGGGAAATCCTAATGTCATTATTCTGATGACTACAATATATATATACAATATTCTGATGACTGTCCTGAGATGAGCAGATCACTGTATCTGCATTCCCCACCAACAATGTCATACACTAAAAGTTTGCTGTCACCTGATCATGTACTCAGAGTACAGGTAAAACTGGTGCTCAATGATGAAAACAATCTGTGTCTGCCAAACCTGCGGTGCTTGGGATCACGTGGGTCTCATCTTGCTGACCCACGTGCGATACAGCTGCATGATTAAAGACCAGCTGGATCTTGCCATACAGAATGATATTCTGACACCTCTCAAAAGATAGATCTGAGTAGTAAATCCTTCCAACGTGAACACACCCAGTCAGTGAAAGCCAACAAATTACTACCCTCCAGCAACAACAATAGCTGACACGGACACCTCCAATTAAGTGCCAGTCACAATGCTGATAAAGCTGATATCCTAGTTTATTCTGGAATATTTTTGGAGAGGGGAGAATTAACTAGCCAAGTGACTAACATTCCCCAAATAATGAAAACATTAAGGACAGTCTCTGCCTTAAAGGGCAACTGCAAGGGCCAGGTTAGAATCACCACCAGATGAATAAGACATCCTACAAAGGCTAAATACCAAAATGTCTCACAGGGCAGAGGTTCTCCCTAATGAAACTGGGGGGCGGGGAGTTGCTGTTACTCCATTTTAGTAGGATTTCAAATAAATGACAAACTCAATGAGGCCTCCAAGCAGTGTCTCTTCATTACTAGCCACACTGGGTGAATCACCTAAGATTGAACGCGTTATAAATTTTACATGTTGCAGGACCGACCAGTGATGACTCCTTGTGAATTGATGCTCCATGTGCCCCAGAGACTATTGTGCCACATGCCAGTGACCATGGGTCTAGTGCCAAGTTCCCGTCCCAAATGCACTTCCATTTAATGAGCACTGTGATGAAGAGCACCAGCAGAGAGGTGCTCAGACAAAGCACAGCAAAAATTAAACCTAATCTTGCCTCCACAGGGGCTCAAATCTGAGTCAGCAGAATAGTTCTTCTGTCCCCCACTCCCACACATACACACTTCCCTCTGAAACATTAGAGACTGTCCACAACTTGAGAGGGGACACTGAATAGGATGGATCGGTGCTTTCAGGTAGGACACTTTCCTCTTAGAAGAATGGCTGGTGTGTTATGCTCAGGGTCATACTGATGGCCAGATTTGGGGTTAGGAAAAAAACTGCCCTCAGTTCAGACTGGCAGGGACCTTGGGGGGTTTCAACTTCCTCTGCAGCACGGGGCATAGTTTACCTGCTAGGATCATCTGGACATCATCACCTGGCCGTTGCAGGGACCTCAGGCATTGGTGGAAACCTTGGTCTCTCCTGTTCTCTTCACTGTTTAATCTGAGTCATGAATATTTTAGACTAACTGAAGTTTTAGGGCTAAGAATACGAGCAACTGGGTGAAATTTAATGGCCTATGATCTAGAGAAGGCCAGACTAGGTTGTCTAATGGTCCCTTCTAGCTTTACATCTATGAAACTAAACAGCTATCACTAAGGCTTTCAGGGAACCTACAACATGATTGTCAAGCATCAGAGGGGTAGCCGTGTTAGTCTGGATCTCTAAAAGGGGCAAAGAGTCCTGTGGCACCTGATAGACTAACAGACGTATTGGAGCATAAGCTTTCGTAGGTGACTACCCAGTTCGTCGGCATCCGACGAAGTGGGTATTCACCCACAAAAGCTTATGCTCCAATACGTCTGTGAGTCTATAAGGTGCCACAGGACTCTTTGCCCCTTTTACAACATGATTGTTAATTATCTGTACTACAGCAGGACCTAGGAACCCCAATCAAGGATCAGAGACACATCATGCAAGTACTGTACAGACAGAAAATAAAGAACTTACAGGCTAGATGTCAGACAGGACACGACAGTGGAGAATACAAACTGGGTGGAATAACAGGAACAACAAATTAGCAAAAAAACTGAAGTCTCAGTTCATCTCTTGCTTAACCAATGCTAGCTGACAGTGATTTTGAAGCACCACAGAAGCAGACACGTTAAGGAGCAACTTGCAGGAAAAATGGGCAGCTTTACCATTTGTGTTGGGGAGAGAGAGAGAGAGAGAGTGTGAGTAAGTGAGTGAGTGTGTGTGTCTCCCCCTCTTCCCCCCCCCCCATGCCATGTATGGGGAACAGTGTAAGAGAGTTGGTAGATGCTGGAGGGAGGAGTAGACACGCAAGTGATGAAGATCACCTTCACCATGCCAGTGATGGCGAAGTCAACAGCTTGATAAGTCAATAGATCTGAAGGAAAGGGTGGGACTAAATGGTGAAGAGTCTCAAAAAGCAAAGATTCTGTTTGAAGCGGTGGAGGAGGTGGAGCCTGTAGAGAGGCACAGAGGGAGGTGATGTATCAGGAAGGTGAACCCAGTAGCAGCATTTTGAATAGACTTGAATAGAATGATGTGGCTGGTTTCATGGCCAGAGAAGAGACTAGTAGTCAAGGCAGATGAAAATGCCTGAACAAGAGCCTTGATGGTCTGGACAGAAAGAAAAGTCTGAATCTTGGAAACTTTAGCTAGGTAGAAGCAGCAAGACTTGGACACTGCTCCGAAGTGTGGATCGAGAGACGGGGGTGAGTCAAAGATGACGCTTCTATTACAGGCCTAAGTGATGGTGTTATCCACAGTGACAGAAATAATGATCCAAGGCCTGGAAACTTGCTTTACAGTGAGAAACTAAAAAAGGTCACTATTTATTTTATCTAAGACTAGTTATGGGGTGGCTTGATAAGTCTATGAACAGTAGAGAAGGTTTCAGTAGATACAGTTTGTACTGTATCTAACAGACAAAGATATAACAGGATCCAATGGTTGGAAGCTTAAGCTAGACAAATTCAGACTAGAAATAAGATGCACTTTCTTTGAATCAAAATTGCATGTCTTTCTAAATGATTCTGTCTAGCTGAACCAGAAGTCATGGGTTTGATGCAGGAATTACTGAGTGAAATTTTATGGTTTGTGTTATGCAAGAGGTCAGACTAGATGATTACAATAATCTTTCCTGGCCTTAATCTATGAGTAAAGAAAGTTGTTTAATATCCCTGCTTTGTCTACTGATTTAAGTCCACATTCCTTACTGTTTTGCTTCAGTTGTGGCAGTGATGTGGATGAGACTTAGGTTCGTGAGTGAAGGCAGAGGCAAAAGCAGCACAATTTAAAGGAAAGAGGATCTGCTCGCCCTCCACCTTACATAGTCTGTCCACAGAATGGAAGATGATGGCAGGACTGGAGAATTAGACAGAAATCAAGGAAGTACATCTTCTCCCTTATTTTCTTGCTGTAAAAGAATTAGAAAACGTTTTACCTGTCTGTGAAGGAGGGAACTGTGTTAAAGATGAAGTTCTTTCACGTTTTACAGGAGGACAGTAACTCCCATCCTCATGGTCAGATTCTGTAGAGATAAAGGATTTAGAGATAAAACAGGCAAAATTCTGATTAGACAGCAACTAGAGATCTAAAATAACTAAAAAAATAACTAAAACACTTCCTTTCTTACCGTCTCCATCTTCTGGACTTGACCCATCTGCTGACCTCTGTAATCACAAGATAAGTTAAGATATTATATCACAGACTGATAGAAAAAATACCCCATTCTCTAGACCATCCCATATGCCTTAATTGTTGGTTTGGAGACTTTCTGCTATCACAGATTGGTATTCAAACTGTAAAAACATTAGAGTAAATTATGTTCAAACATACTGGATAGCAGACAGACTCTCACTTAACAGGATGTAAACAAAAAGCACAAATGCTCAGTAATTAACATTAATGGAGACATACTTTTTTGTCAGGTTTCAGAGTAGCAGCCGTGTTAGTCTGTATCCGCAAAAGGAAAAAGGAGGACTTGTGGCACCTTAGAGACTAACCAATTTATTTGAGCATAAGCTTTCGTGAGCTACAGCTCACTTCATCGGATGCATTCAGTGGAAAATACAGTGGGGAGATTTATATACATAGAGAACATGAAACAATGGGTGTTACCATACACACTGTAATGAGAGTGATCAGGTAAGGTGAGCTACTACCAGCAGGAAAGCGGGCAGGGGGGAAACCTTTTGTAAGGATAATCATGTGCCAGCAATGCCCCTCTGCCATGTACATTGGTCAAACTGGACAGTCTCTACGTAAAAGAATAAATGGACACAAATCAGATGTCAAGAATTATAACATTCATAAACCAGTCGGAGAACACTTCAATCTCTCTGGTCACGCGATTACAGACATGAAAGTTGCGATATTACAATAGAAAAACTTCAAAACCATACGCCAGCGAGAGACTGTTGAATTGGAATTCATTTGCAAATTGGATACAATTAACTTAGGCTTGAATAGAGACTGGGAGTGGCTAAGTTAATTGTATCCAATTTGCAAATGAATTCCAATTCAGCAGTTTCTCGCTGGAGTCTGGTTTTGAAGTTTTTCTGTTGTAATATCGCAACTTTCATGTCTGTAATCGCGTGACCAGAGAGATTGAAGTGTTCTCCGACTGGTTTATGAATGTTATAATTCTTGACATCTGATTTGTGTCCATTTATTCTTTTATGTAGAGACTGTCCAGTTTGACCAATGTACATGGCAGAGGGGCATTGCTGGCACATGATGGCATAGATCACATTGGTGGATGTGCAGGTGAACGAGCCTCTGATAGTGTGGCTGAGAGTGGTTTTGTATGTGTGGAAAGGAGGGAAGGGAGAAAACCTGGATTTGTGCTGGAAATGGCCCACCTTGATTATCATACACATTGTAAGGAGAGGTTTCAGAGTAACAGCCATGTTAGTCTGTATTCGCAAAAAGAAAAGGAGGACTTGTGGCACCTTAGAGACTAACCAATTTATTTGAGCATGAGCTTTCGTGAGCTACATCCGATGAAGAGAGCTGTAGCTCACGAAAGCTCATGCTCAAATAAATTGGTTAGTCTCTAAGGTGCCACAAGTACTCCTTTTCTTATTGTAAGGAGAGTGATCACTTTAGATAAGCTATTACAGGCAGGAGAGTGGGGTGGGGGGAGAGAAAACCTTTTGAAGTGGTAAACACCCATTTTTTCATGGTTTGTATGTATAAGAACATCTTCTGTATTTTCCACAGCATGCATCTGATGAAGTGAGCTGTAGCTCACGAAAGCTTATGCTCAAATAAATTGGTTAGTCTCTAAGGTGCCACAAGTACTCCTTTTCTTTTTATGATTCTAAGCGAAATGAATTGTTTGCATCGGTCTTCACTGCATAAGATGAGGAAGAGTTCCACACCTAAGCCATTCTTTTTAGGTAACAAATCTGAGGAACTGTCCCAGACTGAGGTGTCAATAGAGGAGATTTGGAGAAAAAACCTGAAACAGTAAGTCAGTAGGACCAGGTGGTATGAACTCAAGAATCATAGAATATCAGGGCTGGAAGGAACCTCAGGAGGTCTAATCCAACCCCCTGCTCAAAGCAGGACCAATCCCCAATTAAATCATCCCAACCAGGGCTTTGTCAAGCCTGACCTTAAAAACTTCTAAGAAAGGAGATTCCACCACCTCCCTAGGTAATGCATTCCAGTGTTTCACCACCCTCATACTGAAAACGTTTTTCCTAATATCCAACCTATATCTCCCCCACTGCAGCTTGAGACCATTACTCCTCGTTCTGTCATCTGCTATCACTGAGAATAGTCTAGATCCATCCTCTTTGGAACCCCCTTTCAGGTAGTTGAAAGCAGCTATCAAATCCCCCCTCATTCTTCTCTTCCGCAGACTAAACAATCCCAGTTCCCTCAGTCTCTCCTCGTAAGTCATGGGTTCCAGCCCCCTAATCATTTGTTGCGTTCTGCTGGACTCTTTCCAATTTTTTCACATCCTTCTTGTAGCGTGGGGCCCAAAACTGGACACAGTACAGATTTTTCCAGGGACTGAGGTGAGGCTGACTGGCCTGTAGTTCCCAGGATCCTCCTTCTTCCCTTTTTTAAAGATGGGTACTACATTAGCCTTTTTCCAGTCGTCCGGGACTTCCCCGGATCGCCATGAGTTTTCAAAGACAATTTGAGTTCTGAAGGAACTCAAATATGAAGTTGCAAAACTACTAACTGTGGTATGTAACCTATTGCTTAAATGATCCTGTCTCAGACAACTAGAAGATAGCTAAAGTTACATCAATTTTTTTTAAAAAAAGGCTTGAGAGGCAATCCTGGCAACTACAGGCTAGTGTGCCTAACTTCAGTGCCAGGCAAATTGCTGGAAAGTATAGTAAAGAACAGAATTATCAAGCATATAAATGAACACAGTATGTTGAGGAAGAGTCAACCTGGCTTTTGTACAGGGAAATCATGCCTTGCCAATCTTTAGAATTCATTGAGGGGGTCAAACATGTGGAAAAGGATGATTCAGTGGACACAGTGCACTTAGACTTTCAGAAAGCCTTTGACAAGGTCCCTCACCAAAGGCACTTAAGCAATATAAGCAGTCATGGCATAAGAGGGAAGGTCCTCTTATGGTTCAGTAACTGGTTAAAAGACCAGAAACAAAGTGTCAGTTTTCACAACGGAGAGAGCTAAACAGTGGAATCCCCCAAGGCTGTGTACTAGGACCAAGCGCTGTTCAACATGTCCATAAATAATCTGGAAAAAGGGATAAACAGTGAGATGGCAAAATTTGCAGATGATATAAAATTACTTGACATAGTTACTGCCAAATCTGACTGAAGAGAGTTACATAAAAGGTCTCATTAAACTTGCTAACTAGGCAACCCAATGGCTGATGAAATTCAAAGTAATGCATGCTGGAAAACATAAATGCAAAGTAATAGTTGATAAATTCAAAAGTTGCAGAATGCAAAGTTGATAAATGCAAAGTAATGCATGCTGGAAAACATGATTCCAACTATACATACAAAATGATGGGATCTAAATTAATTGTTTCCACTCAAAAAAGTTCTTGGAGTTATCATGGATAGTTCTCTGAAAACATCTACTCAGTATGCACCAGCACTCACAAAAGCAAACAGAATGTTAGGTTAGAAACCATTAGGAAAGGATAAGACAGAAAATATAATACCACTATATAAATCCATGATATACCCACACCTTGAATACTTCATGCAGTTCTGGTCAGCCCATCTCAAAACATATCTACTAGAACTGAAAAAAGTATAGAGATTGGCAAAAAAAAAAAAAAAAATGATCAAGGGTAAGGAACAGTTTCCATACGAGGAGAGATTAAAAGGACTAGGGCAGTCACAGAATCATAGAATATCAGGGTTGGAAGGGACCTCAGGAGGTCACCTAGTCCAACCCCCTGCTCAAAGCAGGACCAATCCCCAACTAAATCATCTTAGAAAAGAGACTACTTGGGGGGTGGGGGGGGGCGGCATGATAGAGGTCTATAAAATCATGACTGGTGTGTAAAGCGAATAGGGAAGCATTATCTACCCCTTCACATAACACAAGAACCAGGGGTCACCCAATGAAATTAATAGGCAGCAGGTTTATAACAAACATAAGGAAGTACTTCTTTACACAACACACTGTCAAACTGTAGAACACATTACTAGGGGATGTTGTGAGGGTCAAAAGTATAACTGGGTTCAAAAACTATTTTATATAAGTTCATGGAGGACAGGTCCATCAACGATTCTTAGCCAAAATGGCCAGGGATGCAACCCTGTGTTCTATGTGTCCCTAAACTTCTGACTGCCAAAAGCTGGACTGGATATCAGGGGATGTATCACTCAATAATTGCCCGGTTCTGTTCATTCCCTCTGAAGCATCTGGCACCAGCCACTGCCGGAAGACAGGATACTGAGCTAGGTGGACCATTCGTCTGAGCAAGTATAGACATTCTGATGTTCATTCTGGCACAAATAATCAAGAGCAACAAGGGACTTCTAGCATTTTGGACACTGCTGTACAATGTGTGCACTTACGATTGGTTTAGTCAATATGTCCTAATCCAACTCCTAAACAGGATCATAGAATCACAGGGTTAGAAGGGACTGCAAGGGTCATCTAGTCTAACCCCGTGCCAAGATGCAGGATTGGTTGTGTCTAAACCATCCAAGACAGATGACTATCCAGTCTCATCTTGAAAACCTCCAGTGAAGGAGCTTTCACAACCTTCCAAGGCAGGCTGTTCCATTTCCTACTGTTCTTACAGTTAGGAAGTTTTTCCTGAGATTTAATCTAAATCTGCTATGCTGTAGTATAGACCAAAACCTTTGCAGTTAAGGCAAAATAAAAAGCATGCATGCCAAATTTGCTAGTGGCTGCAGATGCTGCCAATATCATTTAAAAAGACAGTGGTTGCAAGCAACAGAAAGAGGAAAATCTCTCATGTGCTAATTTTTTTCCTGCTTAGCATGCCCATTGATATGAATGACTGGGTTTCTCCCCCACACCAGAATCCAGAGATGGTTCAAAGCTGTCATTCAGGGCTCAGACAAGAAAGCACCAACCACCAATAATTCCAGACTGAAAAACTTTCCAAGCTGCAATTTATGTTAGCAAAACTATGTTAAATATCAGCAATTTCCACTAACCCTAACAACTAAGATATAACTTGCAGCGCAACAAAATCATACAAGGGTGAGAAAATAAGATAAGCAAAAGAAAAATTCAACTTGGGTAATTAACTTCAGCCTGCTTAAAAATTTCCTCTACAGTTCTAGCTGGAGGAAGTATGATTCCCTTCTTGTCCCAAACTGTTTAACAGTGCACACCAACACTACTCAGCAATTGCTGTGTTTTAGTGGTGGCTGAAAGAACACTGACGAAGAACTTGCTTAAACATTTTGGAATCCTTTATTATAGGCAGGGCTGGTAGCACTGCTTAAAGTTTCATGACACTTGCCGTTATAAGACGCTGTTTTCAGTTGCCTATAACTTTGCCCAACTATTTGGGCTGAAATTTTCAATGCTGGGTGTCTGCCTCAGGCTGAATTGTTCTGCAAAGTTTCAGCCAAAACGGTTAGCCATTTCCAAGAACAAAGCTAGAGAAAAATACTTTTTTTTGCTGCTAAATTCCTGGTCACCCCCTTTCTTTAGAAAACTCTAGGGACCCCATGCTTTGGAGCAAGGGCTTGAAATTGCTGAGCTGCATATCAGCAATGTGCCTTTTGCCACCCTCTGTAAAAATTCACCCTAATTTTTAAAAAAATCCCAGCTTGCACATGCTCAGTAGAGACTTGCTAGAGCTTGACAGCTAAAATCACCAACGAGTCTGTCCTCACTGAGCATGTCTGAGGGAAGAGCATCTTCGCAAGCAGGCTGGCTAACCTAGTGACGAGGGCTTTAAACTAGGTTCACCGGGGGAAGGAGACCAAAGCCCTGAGGTAAGTGGGAAAGTGGGATACCAGGAGGGAGCAGGAGTGCACAAGAGGGGAGGGCTCCTGCCTCATACTGAGAAAGAGGGACAATCAGCGAGTTATCTCAAGTGCCTATACACAAATGCAAAAAGCCTGGGAAACAAGCAGGGAGAACTGGAAGTCCTGGCACAGTCAAGGAATTATTTATGATGTGATTGGAATAACAGAGACTTGGTGGGATAACTCACATGACTGGAGTACTGCCATGGATGGATATAAACTGTTCAAGAAGGACAGGCAGGGCAGAAAAGGTGGGGGAGTTGCACTGTATGTAAGAGAGCAGTATGACTGCTCAGAGCTCTAGTATGAAACTGCAGAAAAACCTGAGAGTCTCTGGGTTAAGTTTAGAAGTGTGAGCAACAAGGGTGATGTCGTGGTGAGAATCTGCTATAGACCACTGGACCAGGGGGATGACGTGGACGAGGCTTTCTTCCGGCAACTCACGGAAGTTACTAGATCGCAGGCCCTGGTTCTCATGGGAGACTTCAATCACCCTGATAACCTGCTGAGAGAGCAATACAGCGATGCACAGACAATCCAGGAAGTTTTTGGAAAGTGTAGAGGACAATTTCCTGGTGCAAGTGCTGGAGGAACCAACTGGGGCAGAGCTCTTCTTGACCTGATGCTCACAAACCAGGAAGAATTAGTAGGGAAAGCTAAAGTGGATGGGAACCTGGGAGGCAGTGACCATGAGATGGTCGAGTTCAGGATCCTGACACAGAGAAGAAAGGAGGGCAGCAGAATACAGACCCTGAAGTTCAGAAAAGCAGACTGTGACTCTCTCAGGGAACTGATGGGCAGGATCCCCTGGGAAAATAACATGAAGGGGAAAGGAGTCCAGGAGAGCTGGCTGTTTTTTAAAGAAGTCTTATTGAGGTTACAGGAACAAACCATCCCAATGTGTAGAAAGAATAGTAAATATGGCAGGCGACCAGCTTGGCCTCACAGTGAAATCCTTGCTGATCTTAAACACAAAAAAGAAGGTTACAAGAAGTGGAAGATTGGACAAATGACCAGGGATGAGTATAAAAATATTGCTCAGGGATGCAGGAGTGAAATCAGGAAGGCCAAATCACACCTGGAGTTGCAGCTACCAAGAGACGTGAAGGGTAACAAAAAGGGTTTCTATAGGTATGTTAGCAACAAGAAAGTCAAGGGAAGTGTGGGCCCCTTACTGAATGAGGGAGGCAACCTAGTGACAGAGGATCTGGAAAAAGCTAGTGTACTCAATGGTTTTTTTGCCTCTGTCCTCACGGACAAGGTCAGCTCCCAGACTACTGCACTGGGCAGCACAGCATGGGAGGAGGTGACCAGCCCTCTGTGGAGAAAGAAGTGGTTCGGGACTATTCAGAAAAGCTGGACGAGCACAAGTCCATGGGGCTGGATGCGCTGCATCCAAGAGTGCTAAAGGAGTTGGTGGATGTGACTGGAGAGCCATCGGCCATTATCTTTGAAAACTCATGGCGATCGGGGGAAGTCCCGGAAGACTGGAAAAAAGCTAATGTAGTGCCCATCTTTAAAAAAGAGAAGGAGGAGGATCCTGGGAACTACAGGCCAGTCAGCATCACCTCAGTCCCTGGTAAAATCATGGAGCAGGTCCTCAAGGAATCAATTCTGAAGCACTTAGAGGAGAGGAAAGTGATCAGGAACAGTCAGCATGGATTCACCAAGGGCAAGTCATGGCTGACTGATCGAATTGCCTTCTATGACAAGATAACTGGCTCTGTGGATGAGGGGAACACGGTGGACGTGTTGTTCCTTAACTTTAGCAAAGCTTTTGACACGGTCTCCCACAATATTCTTGCCAGCAAGTTAAAGAAGTATGGGCTGGATGAATGCACTATAAGGTGGACAGAAAGTTGGCTAGATTGTCAGGCTCAAAGGGTAGTGAACAATGGCTCCATGTCTAGTTGGCAGCCGGTATCAAGTGGAGTGCCCCAAGGGTCGGTCCTGGGACCGGTTTTGTTCAATATCTTCATAAATGATCTGGAGGACAGTATGGATTGCACCCTCAGCAAGTTTGCAGATGACACTAAACTGGGAGGGAGAGGTAGATACAATGGAGGGTAGGGATAGGATACAGAGGGACCTAGACAAATTGGAGGATTGGGCCAAAAGAAATCTGATGAGGTTCAACAAGGACAAGTGCAGAATCTTGCACTTAGGAAGGAAGAATCCCATGCACCACTACAGACTAGAGACGGAATGGCTAGGCAGCAGTTCTGCAGAAAAAGATCTAGGGGTTACAGTGGAAGAGAAGCTGGATATGAGTCAACAGTGTGCCCTTGTTGCCAAGAAGGCCGATGGCATTTTAGGATGTATAAGTAGGAGCATTGCCAGCAGATCGGGGGACGTGATTGTTCCCCTCTATTCGACATTGGTGAAGCCTCATCTGGAGTACTGTGTCCAGTTTGGGCCCCACACTACAAGAAGGATGTGGAAAAACTGGAAAACGTCCAGCGGAGGGCAACAAAAATGATTAGGGGACTGAAACACATGACTTATGAGGAGAGGCTGAGGGAACTGGGATTGTTTAGCCTGCAGAAGAGAAGAATGAGGGGGGATTTGATAGCTGCTTTCAACTACCTGAGAGGGGGTTCCAAAGAGGATGGATCTAGACTGTTCTCAGTGATAGCAGATGACAGAACAAGGAGTAATGGTCTCAAGTTGCAGTGGGGGAGGTTTAGGTTGGATATTAGGAAAAACTTTTTCACTAGGAGGGTGGTGAAACACTGGAATGCGTTACCTAGGAAGGTGGTGGAATCTCCTTCCTTTACAGTTTGTAAGGTCAGGCTTGACAAAGCCCTGGCTGGGATGATTTAGTTGGGGATTGGTCCTGCTTTGAGCAGGGGGTTGGACTAGATGACCTCCTGAAGTCCCTTCCAACACTTATATTCTATGTCTGAGCCTTTCACAGCTCTTACTCCTGATTAGATAATGCATGCACCATCCCCACAAAGTGAGTGAGCATCCTCCAGCCCTAGGCTATAGGGGCAAAGCTGGACTTTTCCTGTAATGGCTGCTCTGGGCTGGGGCCAGACTGAGCACTGGAACAGAAAGCAGGAAACCAGTTTCTCCTGTGCTCTCCATGTATTCCCTGCTGACACCCAGTCAGCACGGAGGAGGAAGTCACGTAATTTGAATGCAGAGGGGACAACAGCTGGACCTCAGGCAGTACAGAGGAGGACTAGGGAACAGACTGGGACAAGGAGCCTGCAGGGATGGAGACTGGGACTGAACGCTAGCAGGTGGCAGCAACTAGGAATAGCTTGGCAAGGAAACTAGGTCTGAGGCAAATGGGCAGGGGGAGACCTAAGGGAACCAGTTGGAGAGGATAGGGAGACATTTCACAAGGAGCCATAGGGAGAACCGGGACTCGCTGGGCAAAGAGACTGGGTCAAGGAGGACCCAGATTGGGTCAGAAGCCTAGGGAGGAGAACTTGTAACCAGTTGGGTCAGAGAGAGATCAGGGAGGGAAATGGGACAGTATAACATGTAATCAAAGACTATCAAAATGCATATGCAAAAGGAGGACAAATTAAGATCGCACAGACCACTTTAATTCTGGCATTTCTCAGCTTTTGAGTGCTTGACTTTGCAACATTAACCTAATGTTTATTTAAAGGTAAATTAAGGCATCATCATTACTAAAGTTTCTGCTCTAAGTGTGCCAATACTTAGATCACTGAATTTCTACAACTCAAGAATCAGTCTTCTTTAGTCTAACCCAGTGGTTCCCAAACTTTAACAACCCATGAACCCCTTTCACTAAAATGTCAAGTCTCACAAACCCCCTCCTAAAAATAAACATTTCCAAGAATTTTCTCCTTTACCTCAGTATAAATTAGAAAAGCAGTGATCTTGGACATATAAAATTGGTTTTTATGACATGCTGATTACACACTATGTATTATTAATTATTATTTATCATGACAGTATCTATTATATTATGAAAACGGCAACACTCTTCCGAGATCTCACATCCGTCGCTTGTATCACTTTGAATAAGCCTGTTATACAACAAGGCTCCTACGTTTCATCGAGGAGTATCAGATGTGAAACAGCATGCAGGGATTTAAAAAGCCAACTCAAATCAAGAATTCCTCCTACACAAGCATTCAGGTCTTGAGCAGTCCAGGCAAACCACGCACATTACAACGAAGCTTAAACTTGTTCTTCATCATCATTTTTAAAACAATACTAGCTGCCTGTTTCATTTTAAAAACAGCAAAAAATATCCACCTCCCTTTGCATTTCTTATAAGGAGTCTTGAAGTGTAAATCTCCTCAGTGTGATACATATGCTATCTTTGATGTGCTTAGCTCTTGGAAGTCCAGGGGCTCTGGGCTGCTGACCCCGGGGTCCCTAGGGACAGCTCTGTCAGCCATTAGGGAATTTTTTCCCTGAGAACCCACTGTAACATTTCACGAACCCCAGTTTGGGAACCACTGATCTAACCTGATCTCCTGCATAACACAGGCCACAGAACCTCACTCAGTAATTTCTGCATCAATCCCAAAACTTCTTTTTTAAGAAAGACATCCAGTCTTAAAGACTGGATGATGGAGAACCCACCACGTCACTAAGTAAATTGTTTCAATGATAAATTTTCAACAAAGATGGTAATTAACATCTTATGTCTAGTGTAAATTTGTCTATTTTCAGCCTCCAACAACTGGACCTTTTTTCCTGCTAGATTAAAGAGCCCTCTTACTATCAGAAATACCTTCCCCATGCAGACTATGATCACCTCTTAATCCTCTCTTGAATAAATTAAACATTGAGCTTCTTAAGTCTCTCACCATAAGGTGAGTTTTCCAGACTTTGAGTCATTCTTATAGTTCTTGAAGAATATTCCTAGGATCAGGTACTCTCTCTCCCAGAAATAGTGCTTGATTCTAATCCAATATTTAGAATACACTTAAGAAGACAATTTCCTCCTTTTGTCAAATACAGCATGATATGATTGATGAGGTCAAGGTACACAGGAACCTCACTTCAATAGCCAGGTAATTGTATATAGTCCATGTACTCCATGGCAGGTTGAAACTCAATTTTGTCTCAGTTTCATTTAAATTAAAGAATGAGTGTTTTAAAATTAAGTATGATAAATACAATCTATGCAGTAGTGTCCTAACGTTGTTTATTTTGATGGTAAATTCTATTTTACATTCTCCACACATTCAAGTTTTCAGTATCTCAGATTTCTGTACTAACAAAACAGCTGCATTGCAGAAGCTGTAAGGAGAAGCTGTAGTATTTAGCAAGTGGGACAGGGACAGTTGCCACTTTTGGAGGCATGTGGAATTAGCTGGATGTTTTTGCTACCATTATGAGTGATACAGTTTTCAATGCTGACATTTCAATTGCAGTCTTTAGATTTCAGATCTTTCACTCTAGTGATATGACTAGCAAAATTCACAACTGTTGTCTTAGGCTACCTACAAACTCAGAAGACACCATTTCATTGGTTTACACAGTTACATTAGCAAGGTTTCCTTCACAAACATGAGGGCCAGAAACAAGCCTTCTAATTTAAAGCTTAGATACTTGAGAGCAATTCTGTGGCAAAGGGTGAGTTCCACAGCAAATTCTACTCCTACAGAATTGCAGACCACATGGGGACCAGGATATAGTGTTCTAGGTCTTGATGTTTCAAAGGACTCAGACAGTACATCTAAATGCCTTGTCATCTTTGAAACTGGACACTGCTTAAAGGCTTCACCTGTTGTATTAGTCTCTAGTTAGCAAAAGTCTGAAAAAAATGCAATTCCACCCCTTCCTGCTGTGAGGAGCTTTCCTCTCCTCCTTCACAGCATCCTGGCTGCTGCATCTCTCCACTACTTTAGCCTCTACTCCAACCTTCCAAATGCTTTCTCAAACAGAAGCATCATATTGACAAGTTTATTGACAGTTTCATTGCTGCCCAGAATCTTAATTTTACTTTGCTGCTGGTTGGTAAACAGAAGCAGCTGCAGAGGCAGTGGGCTGTCACATGTTTACAGAGTCAGAAAGACAACACCACATTAACATACAGTCATTTAACATCTGGAATGTTATCTTCATAAGCATAAGAGTTCTGCCACCCCTTGTACACAGTAACCTGAAACTGCAAAAACTGGAGAGAACTGGGGCTTCCCATTCACCAGTGATAAGTGGGTGAGGGGGTTTGTTTTAAGACCAAAGAGTTAGACTATGCTCTTTGTGGGCTGTGTCCTATTCTGCGTTTTGCAAAGGACAATGAACATTTATAGTAGTACAAAAACAACAAACAATACTGAGGACCCTGGCCTTCTCTGTTAGAGGAACCACCAAGGAACCACCATGGTGACTCAAAAGTCTCTCCATACACATTTGAAATTAGAGGAAAAGGAGATGCAGCAGCCAGTCATATAAAATGGCATCTACACAAAGCACTTCAATTTATTCCCTGATGAAGAAGAGAACCTCGGATTACTACATTTCAGAGGTCATTTATGGTAAATTAAATAAAATGGTATTCATTAATGTTTCTCTATGCAGATGTCATTCATCCTGTAGCATCTTTCTGCTCAGTCAATTCACCTGAGTGTCTTTCTCCTGTAAAATGCATGGCCTGAAGAGACAGCATATTCTCTTCAATGCACACAAACACTATCTTTTCTTTATTTGTCCATTGTGTCCTTAAATTCCATATTTTTGTGGTGTTTAGACGTTGCTTGTAATTATTAGAATTGGGAGCACTGTCTGTTGGGAGTCTGAAAGGACAGGAAACAGGAAGGAGGGAGGAGGAGTTGAAGAGGCTGAGGGAGAGCTACTGAGCAGCAGCTTGGAAAAGAGGTTTCCACTTTATTTTTTAAAGTCCTGTTGAAGTTTGTTAGTACCTTGCCTGGCTACTACAACATTTTGGTGATGAGGGTGGGATCTTCTGCCTCTGAACCCACCTGCACCCTTTCTACAAAGCCCTGGTGATCCTCCAATTGCTTTTACTGCCTGGATCCATATGTTTGAGACTTACCTGCTTGCAATCAGTGCTACAGAGATTTCTGAAGAAAGCAAGCATGCTCTGCTAATCCACTGCCTTAGAGCAGAAGGGCAGTGTATATTTTACACTTTTCCCCTTGCAGATGATAAATATGAGACTGCACTCACTGCATTAAAGAACTTTTTTGAAACAAAAGTGAATGTAGTAGCTAATCGCTACAGATTTCGCCAGCATGAGCAGAAACCAGGGAGACTATAATGCAGTATATTGCTTCCCTGAGGAGTCTGATTGTAACTTGTGACTTTGGGAATATGGTAGATGAGATGATTAGAGACCACTCATTGAGAAAACAACCATGCTTCGTGTAAGAAAACGTTTACTTCTAGAAACGCAATTTACACTAGAAAAAGCAATAACCATTGCTACCCAGACTGAGTCAGCTACAGCTGAAGCCAAAATAATGGGCATGGATACAGGAGGCACAGTCCAGGCTGTGAGTCCTTTGCAGAAAAGTTCACTATCGCTGCAGACAAACAATTACAAGAGAAAAACAGTTGAACAGAACCAAGCAAAGGATAAGGCTTTCACAAACAAGCGGCAGTGTGCTAAGGAACCAAAGTTCCAGTGTGGTTCCTTCGTTAGGATACGAAAACCTGTAATTTTATGCAAAGGGGACCATAAATTCACAGTTCATCTTAAAATCATAGAGAAAAGAAGGGAGCTTACACCTATCGACTTTCTGATGGGTGGGTATGGAATGCTTCTTATCTTGCACCTGCCTATGCACCAAGAGGAGATTATGCCAACACCCAGTCTGCATTGGATGACTTCACCGTAGTATCAACACAACAAGACATTGCACTGGAACCAGGGCTTGAGAGACAGCCTGTCAGACCCAGACAACCACCTGTCTGGGCTAGAGACTATGTTATATAGTATCTATAGTGTTTTTAGTGTAATAATTCCATCAACAGTATAGTGCCTTGCTTCCTATTTGTTCCTGTGGTTAGAACAACAATGTTTATTGTAATTGGGAAAGTTTCTTAACAGAGCAGGGAATGTGGTGTTTAGATGTTGCTTGTAATGATTAGAATTGGGAGCACTGGCTGTTGGGAGTCTGAAAGGATAGGAAACAGGCAGGAGGGGGGAGGAGTTGAAGAGTCTGAGGGAGAGCTATTGAGGGTGCAGCAGCAGCAGCTTGGAAAAGAGGTTTCCACTTTAAAAAAATAAAGTCCAGTTGAAGTTTGTTAGTATCTTGCCTGGCTGCTACAATAATTTGTTTACATACATCATTGTTAAAGGGTCATGGCAAAACAGGCAGAATTTAGGGCTTGTCTACACTGGCACTTTACAGTGCTGCAACTTTTTCACTCAGGGGTGTGAAAAAATACCCCCTTGAGCGCAGCAAGTTACAGTGCTGTAAAGCGCCAGTGTAAACAAAGCCATGCTCCCAGTGCTGGTAGCTACATTCCTCATGGAGGTGGGTTTTTTAGAGCGCTGGGACAGAGCCTGTAGATGCATTCTCCTAGATGGAGTTGAGCTTACATAGCTAGTTACCATGCCACATGCCCTGCAGCCTCACTTGCAGAGAGTGGGAAGGAGAGACCTGAGCACACTTTCCTCCAGGTAAATTCAGCTAGCAGATGATCCCTTGGGCACCGTTGCAAGCTAGTGCAGATTAGAGCAGCCTCTGGTGTACGCTAACCTGGGCCAGACGACTAGCAGAAAATCAAGGAACTGAAACCAGCTCTCAAAGCCCTCCATCCCCACGATACGAAGGGTAAACTTGACAAACAGGGAACCTAGCCAATGTCTGTCTGTCTCTACAGGTAATAGTAGTGCTAGGTGCACTGCCAGATCAACATTACTTACAATTCCTCCAGGTCTAGAATTAGCCTTACTTCCCCAGCCTTCTGAGGGACATGAATGATGAATTATGTTCTGAAAGCCTATGATGGAACCAGGAATTTAGTGATATCAGCACTCAGAAGATGCACAGAAAAAAGCTAGGGGTTCTGTAGTATATTTTGAGGCAAGAGATTAATTGCATCTTGTTCTAGAAATCAAGAGGAATCCTGAGAGTATTTGATAGAACCTACTTCCAGAGGTCAATTATTGGCCATTGCTGAATGTCATTCTCCCCCACAGAAGTGAGTAAATAGCTCCCATCTTCCTGAGGGTTCTTTGAAAGCTCTGATGATCGTCACAAAGGACAATTAGCTGTCAGAGTCCGCTTGGAGACCCAACTCCTGTATGATCTCTCTTCCAGATGCTGACTCCAAAGACTGTTCTTGCATGTCCAGAATCTATTCAAACTCTGGGTTAATTAGCCTGACAATAGGACTACTTAGATTTTATAAGAACTTGAACTCTAAAAGAGTTCGACAGATAACAATGCTATTTTCTTTTCTCTGGGCTTCACTTTCTTGAAGGGCTGTCCAAAGAATCTTTTCCTGGCCAATTTAGAGGATACTAGCAACTATTTCATTTGGGTATCAGCTTTCCATTGTCTCAGCCAATGATATTTAGCAACCTTATTTGAACATACAGCCCATCTGAAAATCTCTGCATTTTCACAGAGGCATCTCATAAAAAGGCTTTACAGAGACTCTCTCATTAAGGACTTTTCAGTTTTGTCCAGATTGGTGTACTGTCCTTCGTCTCTAAGCGCTATACTAGAATAGCTTTGACAGATTACATGGTAACACCAGTCTGTCCATTTGATCTTTCTGAAAATAGTGTCTCCTATTCTGCAAGGATCACAGTCTTTAGCCAACAAAGCCACAACTTTACCTACTTTTCTGAACTGAATTTACATTTTTTTTTTTCAAATCTACAGTTTCACTCTTCTGCCTGCATTAGGAAATTCTCTTTCAGCTTCTAAATTACATCCTCTAAAACGGGCGAATGACATGCTCTTTAGCTCTTCTTGCTTTATTGTACTGGAGGATTATGACCTACTGTCAGAAAAATCCCCTTCTTTCACAGATAACTGGACAATAGCTCCTTCCATTGCTTTTCAGATTATTGCGAACTCCCTCCCTAACCCCCCTCTCCACCTCCCCTTCTGGCTTGGGAAAATTCTTGCTCCTGGAAGCACTACATCTCTTTTTACCCTTTGAAGAGATTTTTGATAAAGGACCGGTCTCTTAAAACTCTCCCTACTAAAAGAGTCCTATTATAGAAGAACTTTTATTTCTACCAGCTGAACTACTGGCTTTACTGGAGGGAGTAATACAGAAACTGGGAAAACTATTAACAATGAGACTTATTACCTAAAGTTAACAGCAATCACTTAACCCCTTTAGGGAAATGGACAGAATTTTAAAAAAATTAAATCCCCTCAGCAGCAGAAGTACTCGGTACGTTCGCACTTACCCCTGCCAGTTCTTGTTGAATAGGAGCAAGCTGGGCTTCAGAAGCAGGAATCAGAGCACTGACTGAGGCAACAGCGGGAGCAGGAAGCTCAAAGTCGCGCTCACCAGCTGATTCTGTGTGACCCATACCACCGTGGGGGGACTCAGCCTCTCCCTGTGGGTCCTCGCCTGAATCCGACAAACCTTTTTGCTCTGCAGGGGACTGGGAGCAAAAAAGACAGTGTCCCTTCAATGCAAGGCTGCAACATGATGGAGCAGTTGTCCAAGTGACAGGATTTACTAATCCTTTTTTACATTCACCATTTTTGTGACCTGGCAGAAGTTGTTGCTCCAACGAAAGATAGCATGAAACAGGTAAGAACCTATAACTGAATTAGTCCCCCATCAAATAAGCATCAGATAGAGCACATACACTTTAAAAAGGCAGCCAAAACTTCTAGTGCCCTCTAACCAAAACCGCTTTTCTGCCAGCCCCAACCTCCCGATCCATAGGGTTATTGGGGTTTAGTTTCTCCCTTTGTTGAGCCTTGATTGACAGCTTCTACCTACCTAGTGGGAACAACTCAGAGAAACAATTAGCAAACAGACAATTGCTGGAAATAATGGATTATTCCACTGTTACAGGCTATGCAGCTCAAGAGTAGTGTTTGTTGGTTTTTAAACATAATATATCAATATTCGCAAAACAAACACTTTTGTGTTCATGTGTCAATGCATTCTCTGAAAAACAGTGGCAGATAGTCTTTTCTTTGAATTTACATTAAATTATGTTACATCATTACTAGAATGAAAAGGATCTCATAGTTAGGAAATCTGGGTTCAGCTCCACCTCTGCCATAGATTCCCTGAATGATCTTGGCCAAATCACTTAAATTTCCTGTCTCTCAGCTCTCCATCTGTAGAACAACAAAATTTCCCAAGCAATGCAAAGATTTGAGATTTTGTAAGGTAGATGTAGCCATGGCTGAATCTCTCTTACAAAGCAGTCAACAGAAGAGAACCCTTCTTCTGGACCAAGTGTATCTAATAAGAAACTACCACCACTACCATGTTTTATTTAAACAGCACCTCACATCCTTTAGAATTCAAAGCCCTTCTCAAACATCAGATGATACACAACTACATGATCATTTCATCCACCACTGAAATGCAGCCACCTTCCAGGTCAAACACAAAAACTGTTTAAAAGCACTGAGGAACATTACATTAAGTCAAGAATGCTATATACAACTGAATCAATAGGGTTTATTTTAGGCAAGCACAGTGGTAAATATGCAAACTACATCTCTACTTTTGTGAAAAGTGAATTGGATTGTAAATGACCCATAAGAGGACAAAACTTTGATTTTATGTCTCATCTGAAAGACAAGGTTTTGCTCAGGAATGGTCAGGATACTGGGGTGTTTTAAGTTTTCAAAATCAAAGCTTTATTGCCAACCCCAAACACCAATTTAAAATGGTCTAGGAAATCAGGAAGAAAGTAGTGGAGAAGAACTTTATTTACACCCAAAAATTTAAGGAATTACATAATTTTGATGCCCTTTCCCCTCCCCTCCCCCTTAGGGCTTGAAAAGGCAATTATGTTTCGCCCTTATGGTTGTAAAATAAACATTCCAAATGTAAATAACAAGTGGAAAAAAGGGAAGCTGAAAGCAATGCCTCAGCTCCCCTCTCCTATTGTTCCTTTATACCCTATCTCTGGGTGATCTCATCCACACAGAATCATAGAAAATTAGAGTTGGAATAGATGACCTCCTGAGGTCTCTTTCAACTCCCTGCTCAAAGCAGGATTAACCCCAACTAAATCATCCCAGCCAGGGCTTTGTCAAGCTTGACCTTAAAAACTTTTAAGGATGGAGAGTCCACCACCTCCCTAGGTAACCCATTCCAGTGCTTCACCACCCTCCTACGGAAATAGTTTTTCCTAATATTCAACCTCAACATCCCCGACAGCAACTTGAGACCATTGCTCCTTGTTCTGTCATCTGCCACCACTGAGAACAGCCTAGCTCCATCCTCTTTGGAACCCCCCTTCAGGTAGATGAAGGCTGCTATCAAATCCCCCCTCACTCTTATCTTCCGCAGACTAAACAATCCCAGTTCCCTCAGCCTCTCCTCATAAGTCATGTGCCCCAGCCCCCTGATCATGTTTGTTGCCCTCCGCTGGACTCTCTCCAACTTGTCCACGTCATTTCTGTAGTGGGGGGCCCAAAATTAGACGCAATACTCCAAATGTGGCCTCACCAGTGCCGAGTAGAGGGGGAATAATCACTTCCCTCGATCTGATGGCAATGATCCTAAAATACGCAGCCCAAGTTAGCCTTCTTGGCAACAAGGGCACACTGCTGACTCATATCCACCTTCTCATCCACTGTAATCCCCAGGTCCTTTCCTGCAGAACTGCTGCTTAGCCAGTCGGTCCCCAGCCTCTAGCGGTGCATGGGATTCTTCCGTCCTAAGTGCAGAACTCTGCACTTGTCCTTGTTGAACCTCATCAGATTTCTTTTGGCCCAATCCTCCACTTTGTCTAGGTCACTCTGGACCCTATCCCTACCCTCCAGAGTATCTACCTCTCCCCACAGCTTAGTGTCATCTGCGAACTTACTGAGGGTGCAATCCATCCCATCATCCAAATCATTTATAAAGATGTTGAATAAAACCGGCCCCAGAACCAACCTCTGGGGCACCCTGCTGCCAACTAGACATTGAGCTGTTGATCACTTCCCACTGAGCCTGACAATCTAGCCATCTTTCTATCCACCTTATAGTCCATTCATCCAATCCATACTGTTTTAACTTGTTGGCAAGAATACTGTGGGAGACCATATCTAAAGCTTTGCTAAAGTCAAAATATATCAGGTCCACTGCTTTCCCCATATCCACAGAGCCAGTTATATCATAGAAGGCAATCAGGTTGGTCAGGCATGACTTGCCCTTGGTGAATCCATGTTGACTGTTCCTGATCACCTTTCTCTCCTCCAAGTGCTTCAAAATCGTTTCCTCGAGGACCTGCTCCATGATTTTTCCAGGGACTAAGGTGAGGCTGACCTGTCTGTAGTTGCCCGGGTTCTCCTTCTTCCCTTTTTAAAAGATGGGCACTATATTTACCTTTTTCCAAATGTCCAGGATCTCCCTCGATCGCCATGAGTTTTCAAAGATAATGGCCAATGGCTCTGCAATCACATCAGCCATCTCCCTCAGCACCCTCGCATGCATTAGATCTGGACCCATGGACTTCTGCATGTCCAGCTTTTCTAAATAGTCCTTAACCTGTTCTTTCACCACTGAGGGTTGCTCACCTCATCCCCATACTGTGTTGCCCAGGACAGCAGTGTGGGAGCTGACCTTGCCTGTGAAGACAGAGGCAAAAAAAAGCATTGAGTACTTCAGCTTTTTCCACATCATCTGTCACTAGGTTGCCTCCCCCATTCATTAAGGGTCTCACGCTTTCCCTGACCTTTTTCTTGTTGCTAAAATACCTGTAGAAACCCTTCTTGTTACCCTTCACATCCGTTGCTAGCTGCAACTCCAGTTGTCTTTTGGCCTTCCTGACTACTCCCCTACATACTCGAGCAATATTTTTATACTCCTCCCTAGTCATCTGTCCAAGTTTCCGCTTTTTGTAAGCTTCCTTTTTGTGTTTAAGATCACTGAAGATTTCACTGTTAAGACAAGCTGGTCGTCTGCCCTATTTGCTATTCTTTCTGCACATTCCTGCGCCCTCAATAAGGCTTCTTTAAAATACAGCCAGCTTTCCTGGACTCCTTTCCCCCCTCATATTAGCCTCCCAAGGGATTCTGCCCATCAGTTCCTTAAGGGAATCAGAGTCTGCTTTTCTGAAGTCCAGAGTTTGTATTTTGCTACTCTCCTTTCTTCCTTTTTTCAGGATCCTGTACTCAACCATCTCATGGTCACTGCTGCCTAGGTTGCCACCCACTTCTACTTCCCCTACCAATTCTTCCCTGTTTGTAAGCAGCAGGTCAAGAGGAGAACGGCCCCTGGTTGGTTCCTCCAGTAGTTGCACTAGGAAATTGCCCCCAACACTCTCCAAAAACTTCCTGGATTTTCTGTGCATTGCTGTATTGCTCTCCCAGCAGATGTCAGGGTGATTGAAGTCCCCCATTAGAACCAGGGCCTGTGTTCTGGAAACTTCAGTTAATTGCCTGTAGAAAGCCTCATCTACCTCATCCTCCAGGTCCGACCGTCTATAGCACACGCCCACCATGACATCACCCTTGTCGCTCTCACTTCTAAACTTAACCCAAAGACTCTCAATAGGCTTTTCTCCAGTTTCATACTGGAGCTCTGAGCAATCATTCTGCTCTCTTACATACTGTGCAACTCCTCCACCTTTCCTCCCTTGCCTGTCCTTCCTGAACAGTTTATACGCATTCATGACAGTGCTCCAGTCATGTGAGCTACCCCACCAAGTCTCTGTTATTCCAATCACATCATAGTTCTTTGACTGGCCACATACATGGCATTGACTGATATCTCTATGCAGATCTCCCTCCATCGAAACTCTTCCTGGTGCCTAGCCCTCACCTGAAACTTGAAATGGCCTGACTTTTCCCTCAAAGCCCTCCCCTCCTACCATTATCAGTCATGGTGGATATCACCACCATCTTACTTGTCAGTAGGCCATAGTTTTGGCTTCATCTTTGATCTAAACCTCTCCAGTGACCCACACATCCAAGCCATGTTTAAATCTTACTGTTTCTTCCTGAAGATCTCCAAGACCTGAACTTTCTTCTCTGCCCCATTCAGTACGGCAATCTCAACTTCTCTGCCCCACTCAATATGGCAATCTCAACTTCTCAGAGCTATTTAAAGTGCTGCTACTGCAATCATCTTCCTGGCTCTTGGTCTCCACCTATATCAACGTCCACTCTTGACATCTCTCCAAGAGCTTCACCACTTCGACTGCATCCAGCACAAAATTTCTCATCCTTACTTTCAAACCCCTCCACAATTTTCCTCTCATCAGGCTGAACCCCACCTTTTCTGTTCTAGTGATGATGTTAACTTCCATCACCTATTTCTTCAACAAGCACTTCCATGCTTTTTCTCAGACCACCCTTAGGAAAAGCTCCCAATCAAAATCTGTAAAGCCATCACCCTTCCTCCTTCAAATTCCTCCTTAAAACTCACCTCTGCTGGAATGCACACATAAAACTACTACCTGATAATGAATAGGCAGGTGAGAAGTTATGATCACTGCTACTAACTGGCTAAGAACTGCACACATCTATTATCACCTTGTCTCCCCTGTATCCCCCAATGCAGACCACTTGTCTTGTCAACGTGTTATGTCTTGTTTTCCAGACTAAGCTCTTTGAGGCACAGACACTCATTTATTACATCTGTTCAGCTCCTAGTATAACTTGGCCTAACCAAATTGTGGCCTTTAGGGGCTACCACAACATAAATGGTAACATCAGTAGATTCAAAGTAACAGAAATGCATACAATTAATAAAAGGGAAGATTAAAGATATCAGTGAAAAATCCCTGGCCAGTAGTATCATGAATAAGAAAGGTTTCAGAGTAGCCGCCGTATTAGTCTGTATCCGCAAAAAGAAAAGGAGGACTTGTGGCACCTTAGAGACTAACCAATTTATTTGAGCATAAGCTTTCGTGAGCTACAGCTCACTTCATCGGATGCATCTGATGAAATGGGCTAGTATTACTAGTGGCATTAGCCAGACATCAGTCCTGGACAAAAGAATAGAACGGCGGATATGAGACAAAGAACTGAGGGATGGTAACATAATTAATGCCCAGCATCACTGTTTTACGGAAAATGGTTTTGTCAAGAAAACTACCATTTTTTGATAAGACTACAGGTTTGGTTCAATATTGGCTGATTTCAAAATATAACTGCTAATGGTGAATCATCATAAAATGGATATGGTTATATGGAGAACTGCAGGAATCTGTTCATTTCCTAATGCTACTCTATACTTTTTAATAAGTGAGCTAGAAGAAATTCTATAACCATTGCTGATAAAGGTCGCAGATTGCACAAAGATTGGTGGAGTGGCAAATGATGACAAACCCAAGGTCTCTTATACAGAACTATCTGAATCGCGTGGTAAGCTGGAAGAATCCTACAAGCATTTTAATAATACCAAATGCAAAGTAATACATCTAAGAACAAAGAAATGGGACATAATTTATAGAATGGGGAACTGCAGCTTAGAAAGCAGGATCTCTAAAAAGGATTCAGGGGGCATGGAGGATAGCCAACTGAACATGAGTTCCCAGTGCAATGCAAAAGTGAAAACAATTAAAATGATGCTTGCATATATTAAGGGGGGGAATTTCAAGTAGAACTAGGGAGGCAATATCTCTGAATATAGCATTGGGGAGGGAGACCACCACTGAATTATTGTGTTCAGTTCGAATTACTGCCCAAAATCTGTTCTATCCTTCCTCTCCAAACTAACTGAATGTGCAGTATGCAAGTGCCATCTGGCATTACTATCTAATTCCATTATTGGTCCTTGCTGATCTGGCTTCTGCCCTCACCCATCCCAATGAAACTTTTCTCACTCAAGTCTGAAATGCCCTCTTTCTGGCCAAATTTCAGAGTCTCTGCTCTCAGAGTGTATTCATTATCCTGCTGCTAAAATTATGTTCCTGGCATGACACTCTAACCATATTAACCCCTTCTCCCACTCTGAGTCCCTGCACTGACTCCCCCTTTGCCTCCACAAATAAAAGTTTGTCTTTACTCTTAAAGCCCTTCATATCTATGCCAATCTTAGCTTACCTAGTAACCTATTGAGAAGTCAGCCCTCTCCCTTTGCTCTGCTAGTATTCCCAGCCTTTGCTACCTACCAGTCAGCTTCTCCCTTATCATCACTCCTCTTTTTCTCATGCATGGAAAAAACTCCCCACTAAAATCCCTCCTTAGGGTTCCCCACTGCAATACCACCTACAACAGACATCCTGCTAATCATGGTTTGGCAAGCAATATGTGATTCTCCTCTTTCCCCTCTTTCCTTTCCCTACTCCCTACCTCTAATCCCAGTTATTTTATTTTTAAACTACACTCCACGTAATATTGCTGGTCCATATTCATTTGTCTGCATGCATTCACATCCACTATGCTTTTTGTTTGTGTGTGTCTTTAATCTGCAAGACATCAGGGCAGGAAAGACAGTTGGTGTTCTTCGAGATGTGTTGCTCATGTCCATTCCACAGTAGGTGTCTGTGCTTGCCACATGCCTGAAGTTCTTCCCTTAGCAGTACCTGTAGGGGAGCACCCCTAGTGACCCCTGGAATGGCACTACCATGGCACGGTATAAGGGGTGCTGCGCGCTCCCCCGACCCTCAGTTCCTTCTTGCTGGGGAAGGAGAGTGGGATGTGGAATGGATGAGCAACACATCTTGAAAAACACAAGTTATGGAAAAGGTAACCATCTTTTCTTCTTCGAGTGATTGCTCATGTGCATTCCACAGTAGGTGATTCCCAAACTATACCTGTTGGAGGTAAGTAGTTCACAGACACTCAGGACGGAGCACTGCCCTGCCGAACCCGGCGTCCTTCCTGGTCTGGGAGACGATCGCACAGTGCGAGGTGAACGTGTGGACTGATGACCATGTAGCAGCCCTACAAACGTCCTGAATAGGGACGTGAGCCAAAGGGTGGCCAACGAGGCTTGCACCGTTGTCGAGTGTGCTCTCACAATCAGCTCCGGGGGAACTCCCGCCAGGTCATAAGAAGTACAGATACATGAAGTGATCCAGCTGGAGAGCCACTGAGTGGAGATCGGTCAACCCTTCATTCGTTCAGCCATACTGATGAACAGCTGTGAAGACTTCCTGAATGGTTTTGTTCGTTTCAGGTAAAAAGCCAGGGCCTGTCTCACATCTAGCATGTGGAGACAGCGCTCCTCACTAGACGTGTGAGGCTTAGGACTGAAGGAAGTAAAATGTCTTGGTTCATATGATAGGTGGAGACCACCTTGGCAAGGAACGAAGGGTGTGGGTGGAGCTGCACCTTAGCTTTATGAAATACCATATACGGGGGTTAGGAGGTCAGGGCCTGGAGCGCCGAGACCCTCCTAGCAGACGTGATTGCCACAAGAGAGGCTACTTTCCATGAAAGGTGGGACCAGGAGCATGTGATAAGCAGCTCAAATAGAGGCCCTGTCAGCCTGGCCAGGACCAAGTTCAGGTCCCACTGTGGAACAGGGGGCCTAACATACAGACAGATGCGATCTAAGCCCTTAAGGAATCAGCCGATCATGGCGTGAGAAAATACTGTGTGGCCCTGGACAGGCGGGAGGAAGGTTGATATGGCTGCCAGATGCACTTCGATGGACGAGGGCACTAGGCCTTAGACTCGGAGATGAAGGAGGGCGTAGTGCCTGAGGAGAGAGTCCACATAGCCAGACAATCCTGCTGTTAGGGTGCCAATGCCTGAGATGATAGGGCGTCCAGGATTTCCAGGTTTATGGATCTTGGATAGCAAACAGAATACCCCTGGTCTGGGTTCTAGGCATGGGTCTGCACAGTGAATGCCTGTGCTTTTTCAGGGAGTTTCTTGAGCAGATGGTGTAGTTTCTTTTGGTAATCCTCAGTGGGATCAGAGGATAATGGCCTGTAGAACGTGGAGTTAGAGAGCTGCCTAGCAGCCTCTTGTTCATATTCCAACTTATTCATGACGACGACAGCACCTCCTTTTTCAGCCTTTTTGACTCTCTCCTCAGGCCCTATGCTACCAGCACTCCAAGCTATCTTTGAGACACCACTGACTTCCTGAGGAAACTACAATCCATTGGTGATCTTCCTGAAAACACCATCCTGGCCACTATAGATGTAGAAGCCCTCTACACCGACATTCCACACAAAGATGGACTACAAGCTATCAGGAACAATATCCCTGATAATGTCACGGCAAACCTGGTGGCTGACTTTTGTGACTTTGTCCTCATCCACAACTATTTCGCATTTGGGGACAATGTATACCTTCAAGTCAATGGCACTGCTATGGGTACCCGCATGGCCCCACAGTATGCTAACACTTTTATGGCTGACTTAGAACAACACTTCCTTAGCTCTCGTCCCCTAAAATCGCTACTCTACTTGCGCTACGTTGATGACCTATTCATTGTCTGGACCCATGGAAAAGCAGCCCTAGAGGAATTCCACCATGATTTCAACAATTTCCATCCCACCGTCAACCTCAGCCTAGACCAATCCATACAAGCGGTCCATTTCCTGGACACTACTGTGCTAATAAGTGATGGTCACACAAACACCATCCTATACCAGAAACCTACTGACCACAATATTTACCTACATGCTTCCAGCTTCCATCCAGTACACCACATGATCCATTGTCTATAGCCAAGCTCTACGATACAAACGCATTTGCTCCAATCCCTCAGTCAGAGACAAACACCTACAAGATCTCTATCAAGCATTCTTAAAACTACAATGCCCACCTACTGAAGTGAAGAAACAGACTGGGAGAGCCAGAAGAGTACCCGCAAGTCACCAACTACAGGACAGGCCCAACAAAGAAAATAACAGAACTCCACTAGTGATTACCTTCAGCCCCCAACTAAAACCTCTCCAGCGCATCATCAAAGATTTGCAACCTATCCTGAAAAATGATCCCTCACTCTCACAGATCTTGGGAGACAGACCAGCCCTCACTTACAGACAACTCCCCAACCTGAAGCAAATACTCTCCAGCAACCACACACCACACAACAGAACCACTAACCCAGGAACCTATCCTTGCAACAAAGTCCGATGCCAACTCTGTCCACATATTTATTCAAGTGACACCATCATAGGACCTAATCACATTAGCCATGTCATCAGGGGCTCGTTCACCTGCACATGTACCAATGTGATATATGCCATCATGCGCCAGCAATACCCCTCTGCCATGTACATTGGCCAATCCGGACAGTCTCTACGCAAAAGAATAAATGGACACAAATCTGACATCAGGAATCATAACATTCAAAAACTGGGAGGAGAACACTTCAACCTCTCTGGCCACTCAGTAAAAGATTTAAGGGTGGCAATTTTGCAAGAGAAAGGCTTCAGAAACAGACTCCAATGAGAAACTGCTGAGCTTGAATTAATATGCAAACTAGATACCATTAACTTGGGTTTGAACAGAGACTGGGAGTGGCTGGGTCATTCCACATATTGAATCTATTTCCCTAAGTTAAGTATCCTCACACCTTCTTGTCAACTGTCTAAATGGGCCATGTTGATCATCACTACAAAAGTTTTTTTCTCCTGCTGATAATAACTCATCTTACCTAATTAGCCTCTTGAAGTTTGTATGGAACTTCCAACTTCTCTGTATGTGTATATATCTATGTTCTTACTATATGTTCCATTCTATGCATCCAATGAAGTGGGCTGTAGCCCACGAAAGCTTATGCTCTCATGTTCTTCACAGAAAGTTTGAAGTTTCACTGCAAAAAGAAAACCATCTGCACGAGGGGCGTACAGCTCTTGCCAGTGATGCGCAAGTGAAGACACGTTCTTCCTGTTTACAGAGCTTTTAGCCTCCGGAGGATATCCCACAGTGCCTAGGTGACCACTCTGGCCAGCAGCTCTGCTGCTCTGACGCCAGGTAAACAGACATCCACCCCTCCCGCTGTAAACTCCCTTCCTGTTTTTTTGGCAGGTGCTCACTTGTCATCTGGCCAGGTGACAATGACTGCTCCCTGGCTTAGAGCAATGCTGAGCTAAAGGTGCTGATCAGTGTTTGGGGAGAGGAGGCTGTGCAGGGACCCAGGATGCCCCACAATCATCCTCCCCCTCCCCCCCTTCCCACAAGACCTATCGTCAAAACGGAGAGAGCTGCGCTGTGGGATAGTGCCCTCAGTGCACTGCTCTCATCAGCATGGAAGTGCTGCAAATGTAAACACACAGTGATGCTTGTGGAAGTAAGTGAGCACACAAGCCAGCGCTTTTCTTTCACCGGTGAAACTGACAGCACAAAAACTCTGCAAGTGTAGACTCAGCCTCAAGCTGTTTAAGATTGCATCCTACAGACTAAAGACACCAGAAGATATCACACCACAAAAGTATCAGAAGGTATCCGTATACAGTGAAGAAACCACCAAGCATCAAGAAAAGAAAAATGAAGAGATTTATAAATAAGAGACTGGTCAACTACACCTCAATCTACCACAGTTAGACAATGACATTGGCAATCAGCTAGAAACAACTGTCATTTAATTTGAATTTGGCTGTGTAAAAGCGGCTGTGTAAAAGCAACTGTATTACTGCTATATTGTTGTACTATTGCTGTACTGTTGTATTGCTGCTGTACAGCATTTACAATGAGCATAACATTGCTAAACTGCTTAACCGACACACGAACGGCAGAAAACAATATGAAGGCAAGAAAAACAAATTGGTAAAGAAATTAAGTTCCACAGTAGTAAACAAATTCCCTGGTAGGACCAGTCATACTTTGGGGTCAGTGACTCTGCATCCCAAGCAAGACACATTTTATTCAAAACAATCTTGTTCAGTGTCTGGGTACCAACACTAAACCCTGGCACAGCAATATTTGATCAGTTGGTTACTGTCCACTCAGCAGATTATCTGGAAGACAGTGTCCATAAGGAACAACTGGCTCTACATCAACAAATGGGGTATCACAGAGCAATGCAGCAGAGAAGATAGCCGTTCCTGATTCCTGCCCAGCAAAACTTATCAGAGTGACAACGAGCAGTAAGGATAACCTATAACATGAATGGACAGTACCAGGCAGTAACTAACTACAAATATTTATATGTAAAGGCCTCATTTGTAATGTCACTACTCAACATTTCTTGTACTTCTCATATACATAGCACTGTAAAACACACTGTAGTAATACCTATCTCAGTACTTCAAAACACTCAGCCTACTACCAAAAATAATACAGGCGGTAACTGTAAATGGCCTAATAGGATGTGTTGCTATCTGCAGTACCACTAGGGCCAAACCCCAATAACAGATTGGAAAACGATTATTATGCTTGACTATAAGGTGGTGTCATATGTACACATACATACTCTACATATATACCCACGTACACTACAAATATATACGCCATATCCATATTATTCATATATATTAATTATTTAGGAGTGCCTCTTGGGCTCAATCAAAGCCCTGGGCCTAACATTCCCAGGCCCGCCGTAAGGGACTACAATCAATTGGAAAATAAAATCTCTCCATCAGTCATACAAGGGAATGTGCAGACTACGGGACAGATAGGGCATGAATGTATGGATGGTAAAGTAAGGTGACCACATAACAGTGTTTAGCCCACTGGGTCATCTTCAGTCCATGCATTATGCTTTTTTGAGATGATGGGTAAACATCCTCCCCATAAAAAGACAGAAAGTGGGGGAATGTAGTCGGAAGAGGGTCTGAAACATAAGCCCTAGTATCAGAGGCCTGAGCTAAAAGTAGTGGTCAAACCTTTGCTGATAGAAAACAAAATAAGGCCCTGCTCACAGAATCTGGCAAGAACAGGGCTGATATTGCCAAAACACATTCCTAGGAGGTGGTAGGCACAGAGCATTCACACAAACACATTTCAAGAGGGTGGTACCAGAACACCACGATACCAACACATTCCCCAAAGATAACAGGAACATGCTGACCCACCCTAAAGATAAGGTCAGGATGAAAGTGTGATGGATAGAGATGTACCAGGTGATAGGTGGAAACCGGTTCTGCCAGAGGGTGTCAACTAACTACATCAGAGGGACAGTATGTAACTTGTTTGTACTGATGTATAAAACGGAGTCTCAGAGGGAGCGTCTTTGGCCAGCTGAGGGGACAGCGGAAAGTCCCTCCACTAACTAAGCTGCGTCCATTGTCACGCGCATACATTCACTGAGTGTACTTGTAGTAAGTATAAGGCACCAATACCATGCTTCATCGACAATAAACCTGACCAAGTTCCTTCACTACAAACCAAGTCTCTGGTTATTGGGCACTTCGATCGGAGCCTGCTGTACAGGTTATCTGGCCAGAGTCAGTATAGCATGCAGAGAGAACCCACACACAGCCAACATCTGACCATGGGAGGAAAATAGTCTTAGAGGGGCAGGACAGGGACTCCTGGCCAGGAACGCAAGGACAAAGACTAGCCCCTCGCTGTGGGGTGCTGCTGAACAGTCCCTGCCCAGGAACCGCTGCCCTAAGAGAGCAGGGCCGCAACAGCGGGACTCATAAGAACCGTCATAATGGGTCAGACCAAATGTCTACCTAGGCCAGTATGGCCAATGCCAGAGGGAATGAACAGAACAGGTAATTATCAAGTGATCCATCCCGTCACCCATTCCCAGCTTCTGGCAAACAGAGGCTAGGGACACCTGCCCATCCTGGCCATTGATTGATCTATCCTCCACGAACTTATCTAGTTCTTTTTTGAACCCTAAGAGGGTTCTGAGCAAAGTTACTGAGCAATATTTTTTCATTGATTTTAGCATATCAGCTGAAATCCATATTTACCGACAACTACCGATTAAAATCAAATCCTGCCTAGCCTACCTAAAGGTTAATAATGGAGAGTACTATCTCCAGAAAAGTCAGCTGAAGATACAGAATCCAGCTACAATAACAGGAGGCCTTGTAAAGTCAAGTTTCATTTTCTGCAGCAAATTGGAGTAGTACCTGAATTCTCCATAATTCTAAGTATCTATTAATGATCAGACATGGCCCAGATGTGTTAGACTGTCACATGGGGGCACACCTTGATAAGCTACTTTTTTCCTTCTCCCACTGATGGTTCCAGGATAGCCTGCTGAAGAAAAGAAGCATTCTGTATAGTGTCTGACAAGGGTCAACTTGACCAGGATTGCAAATAGGGTTGCCAATTTCAGTTGAACATATTCCTGGAGGTTTCATCATATGACAATCTTTTATTAAAGATTGAGCTTTAATTCCTGAGACTCCAGGACAATCCGGGAGGGTTGGCAACCCTAACTGTAAAGCTAACAGAAGTTTAAACTACCTCCAGCCAAACACATTTTGCTAGAGTATAAATTATTATTTTCTATTATCTAAAACTGTGTATTGTGCCAATTTTTTAAAAATTCTTTACAGTACACTTAAAATAAAGCCTTGCTCTTCTGCCCCTCCCCTCCTGCCCAAAAGACATGCACACAGGCAAAATTCCCATCAACTTTAATAGGAATTCTTCCTGAGTAATCTTAATAAAGAATTGCCAGGTTTGGCATGTAATCAAGGAATCCACTTAACCGAGGTGTTTCTTTGAGTGGTAGTTTGGTTTCTAAGCCCAGTGGTAGTTAATGGCAAATGCTGTCAACCGCTGCTCAATGACAATGCTGTTTTAACTAAAATTGCGATGATGGGTGTCAGCTAAAATGCTGCCTTTGTGAATCTTGGGCAACTTCTGTTGAATAAGATGACTGTTTAATTGGAAACCAGGTTATCCCAATAAGCATATTACACAATGTAACAATTACAAAGAAATTCAAAGTTGCCATCTTGAGTTTTTTGGTAACATGGGGTCAAGTTATGCTTTTGTTACTTACGTATGCAGTTCCACAGACTTCACCTAAAGGATCTGCACAAATAGAGCAAGCAGGATTTGACCCTCAGTTTCCAACAAAGCCTGGAGACTTTCACGGCTGTTTTAAAGTTAAGTTACCTTACATATATTTTGGCCATTTAACATTTTATATGTATAATACATACACTAATATTTAATAACTTGTACAAGTTGCCTTAAAACAGTAAGTCCCCAACTTTTTGCATAGACTAATCTGTCCACTAACACTTACTATGCCATTACATAGGTGTACTGAATTTACTGCTGGGAAATAAAATGGGAGCAATCACTAACATCAAATCTCCCCTCCCAAAACCATTCATAATTCTGGGTATCACACAAGTGACAGGTACTTCTAAAAATAATATTCATTAGGAGGTTAAATATAATTGAGCTACCTAGCACTGGAAGAAATTACTGGAGTTTAACTTTAATAATCTCTACTTTGGCTACAAATCTATTAAACCACTTCATTTATCCTTAACTAATAGAGTCAATCCTTAACTCATGTTTCTTGAGCAGGTAAGAATTGTGACAAAGGCCAAAACTGAAGTTTTACCACAAACCTAAGGAAAATTACCTTTCTGTAAAGATGTAGTTCACTATTCATGTCTTAATATTCTGGGAGTTTTTACAGATTAGATTACATATAAAATGACAGTCAGATAGCGATAAGAACTAACTTTTGGGAAGAATTAACAACATTTATTTGATTGGAGAACGTGAAACTTGAAAACAGTAGATCTGTAGAAAAGACAGATTTTTAAATTTGAATTGTGGCAGACTTTAAATTGGAACCACTTTAAATAGTACCAAGTTGTCAGCCAGGGTGACAGGTTTCTCTAGCTCTCTCCTTACAGAACAAATACAGGACTGGAATGTAAATACAGCACAGCAGGGAAGGAGGTGACCAGCCCTCTGTGGAGAAAGAAGTGGTTCGGGACTATTTAGAAAAGCTGGACGAGCACAAGTCCATGGGGCCGGATGCGCTGCATCCAAGAATGCTAAAGGAGTTGGCAGATCTGATTGCAGAGCCATTGGCCATTATCTTTGAAAAGTCATGGCGATAGGGGAAGGTCCCGGACGACTGGAGAAAGGTTAATGTAGTGCCCATCCTTAAAAAAGGGAAGGAGGAGGATCCGGGTAACTACAGGACAGTCAGCCTCACCTCAGTCCCTGGAAAAATTATGGAGCAGGTCCTCAAGGAATCAATTCTGAAGCACTTAGAGGAGAGGAAAGTGATCAGGAAGTCACCATGGATTCACTGACTAATCTAATTGCCTTCTATGACGAGATAACTGGCTCTGTGGATGAGGGGAAAACGGTGGACGTGTTATTCCTTGACTTTAGCAAAGCTTTTGACACAGACTCCCACAGTATTCTTGCCAGCAAGTTAAAGTAGTATGGGCTGGATGAATGGACTATAAGGTAGAGAAACAGCCGTGTTAATCTGTATTCGCAAAAAGAAAAGGAGTACTTGTGGCACCTTAGAGACTAACCAATTTATTTGAGCATGAGCTTTCGTGAGCTACAGCTCACTTCATCGGATGCATACCGTGGAAACTGCAGAAGACATTACATACACACAGAGACCATGAAACAATACCTCCTCCCACCCCACTGTCCTGCTGGTAATAGCTTATCTAAAGTGATCATCAAGTTGGGCCATTTCCAGCACAAATCCAGGTTTTCTCACCCTCCGCCCCCCCCCCCCCAAACTCACTCTCCTGCTGGTAATAGCCCATCCAAAGTGACCACTCTCTTCACAATGTGTATGATAATCAAGGTGGGCCATTTCCAGCACAAATCCAGGCTCTCTCACCCCCCCCCCTCCCGGGGGGAGACACACACACACACACAGATACTCACTCTCCTGCTGGCAATAGCTCATCCAAACTGACCACTCTCCAAGTTTAAATCCAAGTTTAACCAGAACGTCTGGGGAGGGTGGGGGGGGGGGGTTGTAGGAAAAAACAAGGGGAAATAGGCTACCTTGCATAATGACTTAGCCACTCCCAGTCTCTATTTAAGCCTAAATTAATAGTATCCAATTTGCAAATGAATTCCAATTCAGCAGTTTCTCGCTGGAGTCTGGATTTGAAGTTTTTTTGTTTTAAGATAGCGACCTTCATGTCTGTGATTGCGTGACCAGAGAGACTGAAGTGTTCTCCGACTGGTTTATGAATGTTATAATTCTTGACATCTGATTTGTGTCCATTTATTCTTTTACGTAGAGACTGTCCAGTTTGACCAATGTACATGGCAGAGGGGCATTGCTGGCACATGATGGCATATATCACATTGGTGGATGTGCAGGTGAACGAGCCTCTGATAGTGTGGCTGATGTTATTAGGCCCTGTGATGGTGTCCCCTGAATAGATGTGTGGGCACAATTGGCAACGGGCTTTGTTGCAAGGATAAGTTCCTGGGTTAGTGGTTCTGTTGTGTGGTATGTGGTTGTTGGTGAGTATTTGCTTCAGGTTGCGGGGCTGTCTGTAGGCAAGGACTGGCCTGTCTCCCAAGAGTTTCCTAATGTCTCCCAATGTCCAGTTTACATTGGTCAAACTGGACAGTCTCTACGTAAAAAAATAAATGGACACAAATCAGATGTCAAGAATTATAACATTCATAAACCAGATGGAGAACACTTCAATCTCTCTGGTCACGCAATCACAGATATGAAGGTCGCTATCTTAAAACAAAAAAACTTCAAATCCAGACTCCAGCGAGAAACTGCTGAATTGGAATTCATTTGCAAATTGGATACTATTAATTTAGGCTTAAATAGAGACTGGGAGTGGCTAAGTCATTATGCAAGGTAGCCTATTTCCCCTTGTTTTTTCCTACAAAACCCCCCCCCCCCCTCACCAAGACGTTCTGGTTAAACTTGGATTTAAACTTGGAGAGTGGTCAGTTTGGATGAGCTATTGCCAGCAGGAGAGTGAGTATCTGTGTGTGTGTGTGTGTGTGTCTCCCCCCGGGAAGGGGGGGGGGGGTGAGAAAGCCTGGATTTGTGCTGGAAATGGCCCACCTTGATTATCATGCACATTTTAGGGAGAGTGGTCACTTTGGATAAGCTATTACCAGCAGGAGAGTGAGTTTGTGTGGGGGGGGCGGAGGGTGAGAAAACCTGGATTTGTGCTGGAAATGGCCCAACTTGATGATCACTTTAGATAAGCTATTACCAGCAGGACAGTGGGGTGGGAGGAGGTATTGTTTCATGGTCTCTGTGTGTATATAATGTCTTCTGCAGTTTCCACGGTATGCATCCGATGAAGTGAGCTGTAGCTCACGAAAGCTCAGGCTCAAATAAATTGGTTAGTCTCTAAGGTGCCACAAGTACTCCTTTTCTTTATAAGGTAGAGAGAAAGCCGGCTAGATTGTCGGGCTCAACGGGTAGTGATCAATGGCTCCATGTCTAGTTGGCAGCCGGTAACAAGTGGAGTGCCCCAAGGGTCGGTCCTTGAGCCGGTTTTGTTCAATATCTTCATTAATGATCTGGAGAACGGTGTGGATTGCACCCTCAGCAAGTTTGCAGATGACACTAAACTGGAGGAGATGTAGATATGTTGGAGGGTAGGGATAGAATACAGAGGGCACTAGACAAATTAGAGGATTGGGCCAAAAGAAATCTGATGAGGTTCAACAAGGACAAGTGTAGAGTCCTCCACTTAGCAAGGAAGAATGCACCGCTACAGACTAGGGACGGAATGGCTAGGCAGCAGTTCTGCAGAAAAGGACCTAGGGGTTACAGTGGACAAGAAGCTGGATAGAAATCAACAGTGTGCCGTTGTTGCCAAGAAGGGCAATGGCATTTTGGAATATATAAGTAGAGGCATTGCCAGCAGATCGAGGGACATGATCCTTCCCCTCTATTTGACATTGGTGAGGCCTCATCTGGAGTAGTGTGTCCACTTTTGGGCCCCACACTACAAGAAGGATGTGGAAAAATTGGAAAACATCCAGCTGAGGGCAACAAAAATGATTAGGGGACTGGAACACATGACTTATGAGGAGAGGCTGAGGGAACTGGGATTGTTTAGTCTGCGGAAGAGAAGAATGAGGGGGGATTTGATAGCTGCTTTCAGCTACCTGAACGGGGGTTCCAAAGAGGATGCATCTAGACTGTTCTCAATGGTAGCAGATGACAGAACGAGGAGTAATGGTCTCAAGTTGCAGTGGGGGAGGTTTAGGTTGGATATTAGGAAAAACTTTTTCACTAGGAGGGTAGTGAAACGCTGGAATGCATTACCTAGGGAGGTGGTGGAATCTCCTTCCTTAGAAGCTTTTAAGGTCAGGCTTGACAAAGCCCTGGCTGGGATGATTTATTTGGGGATTGGTCCTGCTTTGAGCAGGGGGTTGGACTAGATGACCTCCTGAGGTCCCTTCCAACCCTGATATTCTAGGATACTGGCAGCAGAGAAATCTAAGCTTCTCCCACCAAATCCTGTGCCAACATGGTTCAACACTGAACTGGATAAAGCACCTTTAGGAGTAAATCTTCATGATATCTCTGCTTACACTTCCATGAGGAGTATCATTTATGGCTGGAAATGGACTGAGAAAACATTTTGCATATAATTTGGTAACATCTTTCACTCACTATTGACCTGCACTGGATTCAAAACAGACATCTGAGGGTAGATTTCACATCTTGACAAAATAATTTTTAGTAGCAACTAACTAAAATACTGGAAGGTTTTCTGTTTGAACCTAGCTTAATGGATCACGGAATTCATTCGAAAAACCGTGTCAGTCTCTCTTTCCAAGTTGAAGAATGTTAAGTGCATTTAAAATGCAAAATGCTCTGAGGTCACTGAGTTACACAGCTGACAGCAACGTTTTTCCATTTCCCCAAACTTAAATTTAATGATGAGCAATTAACCAAGAAATCAATCAGTAGTTGTACGTAATATGTTAAATTTTAGCACTAACTTGAACCATGTTTTTTTCCTTTTAACTTTCCTTTTCATTTTGTTATTCTTTTTTCTTGCTTTCATTTCTATTTCTACATAGTAATAAGGTCTGCCCCTTTTTCCCATCTGTCTTTGTTTAAGATTCTGCTTTGAAATTGTTCTAGATTTCCTCCACTTTCTGTCCCTCCTGCTTTCCTCCCACTAACCTATAATCTTTGTCTTCCCACATTTTTTCCTTGAATTTCAAACCCTAATGACAACTATCTAGTATCTCACCTTAACTTCAGAAGAGTAACACCATATACAAATTACTGAAATATTAGTCAGGATGACCATATGCCATAAAATGAGTACATACACAGTGATAGCTCCTTACCTTCTGTGCTTTATCCTTCTGAAACACAAAGACGGGTGGAGCAATGGCAGGTTTTTCTGCAAAAAAAGAAATTGTTTTTTCCAACAGCATTAAATATTACAAAGTTATGCTCTGTGATGTTTTTCACAGAAAAAGAATGAATTCTGAAAATGTTCACCTCACAATTCAGGGCAACTGCACTTGTATACCCCTCTCTGGTCCCTCAAGGGCACACACACCAGGCTCCTCAGCTGTCACCTATCTTGGGTAGAGGGCCGCATCCCTCTCCCCTCTAATTGGGTTTTTTCCAGGCTGTACAGTTCCCTGCCTAACTGATATTCCCAGCAATCCGACTGCCAAAACTGCCAACAACTGCGCTTTGCTTTCTCTTCAAAGGTTAGGAATAATGTAATTGCCAGCAGTTATGAGTTACAAATAGCTCTTTATAAGCAAGCACATTTATTCTTATGGTGAAACCATTATAGTGAAAATATTTTAGAGATGATAAAAGAACCTAAATACTTGCTAATAAGCTTATCAGAGCTCACCTCCAAACTTCAGCAAGAGCTCTGGCAGCAATGGGTTTGTGTGTGGTTACAAATTCATAAACAGCCTTAGCTCAGAATAAACACAACCATGCACAGGTTAATGTTTCCTTTACAGCCTGGGCCTTGGATCTTGAGATTGCACCAACAAATTATCAGTAGAAAATAGTTCCCTCCTCGGGTCGTAGATACAAAAAGAAGGGCTTTTGCATAACCAGAGTTGGAAATTTGCTCTCACCTTCCCATAGAGATTCCCTAGACAAACCAGTTAACATTGTTTGTCCAAACATCCATTCTTGTCTGGCCCATTGTTCAGACAGTCCTTTGAAGTTCACAACACCTCCCAGGAATCATTACTTTTGCATTTAATAAAATGGACTCCAGATACTAATACAGTAAGGTTTTTCAAGAATATTGCAGGAAATTGCCATATGTGTCCCAGTTCAAGTATTAGTTACACTAGTTATAACTAAGGTGGGATTTGCAAAAGTGCCTAATGGCAGATCTACAGGGATGCAATTTTTTTTTTACTTTATTTATTTTTTTTTTTTACATTTCAATGCCAGTAAAAGCCCTAATGTAGCTGCAGTTATACTGGCATAGGAGTGCTTTTGCTATATATACTCCTGGGAGGGGATCCTGTGGGACTCTACGCCTGCAGAAAATGCCACGCACACAAGTCCCTTCTCCCCCCTTCCCCCAGTATTTCTACATTTCCCTGCAGAAAACGGCAGGGAAGCAAAGGGAAGCCACGCAAGGGGGAGCGGCGACCATGTGTGTAGTTTTTGTGCCGGACTGCCCCCCAAACAGAAGCACGGCATGAGGGAGCACACAGGGTTACATGCCACTGCCCCCACCCCTCATTTCTGCAAATGCACAACTGCCCTGCTGAAGGAGTCTGTGTCAGGCTCCGCTGACTCTGTAGCTGAATGCAGCCTCTTCGGTCCTAGTCCCAGTTGTGCTCCCCTTCTGTGTGCTGGGAGCCTTCAATTTTCCATGGAACATTGAGTGCCCATGGCAGGGGGGAAGGAAGAGGGGTGGAATAGGGGAGGGGGAAGGGAATGTGGGAGTGAGCAGAGAGGGGTGGAGAAGAATAGGGGAATCGCAGGGGGAAGTGGGAGCCCAGCATGCAGCATCCCCTCACCAGTGGCTGGGGCTCTCCCATTAAGCAAGCCCATTGTACCCTCACCCTGACAAGTCCTACCCCCTTACACCTGGACCCCACCGACAAGCCCTCCACACCCAGACCCATAAAGCCCCACTCCCCCAGCACCCAGACCCCCCCCATCCCCAAGGCTCCCCGCTCAGCCCAACCACCATTACCTGGATCCCCTGCAGCGTCCCATTGCCCCTGTGCATCCAGCTCTCCCACTGAGCCGCCCGCACCCAGACTGCAGCACTCAGAAACCTTTCACCCCACATCTGGATCCCCCCACACTAAGTCCCTCCACACTTGGCTGGGCAGGTTCAGCCCAGCAGGAGCAGCACCTGGTGCGCCTGGCACAGAGGGGCAAGGCGCCGAGGTGTTTCTGTGGCAGGCCCAGCCCTTGCACTGTGTCAGGGTCAGGTGCAGCCTCGCTGCCGAGTCCCTGTACGGAGAGAGGTGGGGGCTTCAGGGTGATCTCCCACCTCAGTGCAGCCAGTGGACTGTGCTCCCCACCCTGTTTCCCCCACAAAAAAGACACTCTGAAATAGTAAATAGAATGCAGGCACAAGTACAGCAACAGAGTGAGGGCTATCCAGTTTATAGTACTGAACAGAAAGGATGGGCTCCACCTTAATATAAACAGAACCAGACTGCTGCGTATAAAATTAAAAAGTTAGCAGAGGAATTTTTAAACTAAGGGCTGGGGGAAAGCAACAGATGCAGAGAAGCACATGGTTCAGACCAACACATCCCTTCACAGAGGATCTATTAGCAGGGATACTAGTCTATATCCTAATAAAGAGAAGAGGATAGAACTTATTAAAGTACAGGTAGAAACTGAAGAGAAACAGTCAAATGAAAAAGTCCCATTCAATTACATCACATGAAGACAGACAACTAAATATTGACACATTTTTATAAGTGCTTCTATACAAATGCAAGTGTAAATACTAAGATGGGTAACCTTGAGTGCCTGGGATTAAGTGAGGATATTGATATGACAGACACCACAGAAACTTGGTGGAATGAAGATCATCAATGGGACACAATAATATTAGGGTACATAATATATAGGAACAACAGAGTAAGTCATCTTGGAGAAGAGGAGTGGCACTGGCACTGTATGTGAAAGAGTCAAATAGAGTAAAAAAAATCGTAAAATGATTCAAAAAGTACCATAGAATATCGATGGACAGAAATTTTATGCTTGAATAATAAGAGTATAGCTGTAGAAATATACCAGCTACCAACTGACCAGGGTGGTGATGTTGACTGTCAAATGCTCAGGGAGATTAGTGGCTACAAAAATAGAAAAAACTCAGTAATAATGGGGAATTTCAGCTATCCCATACTGACTGGGTACATGTCACCTCAGGACTGGTTGCAGAGATAAAAATTTGTAGATACCATTAATGACAGCTTCTTGGAAGCAGCTGGTCCTGGAAAGCAGAAGGGGAGAAGCCATTCTTGATTTAGTCCTAACTGAAACAAACAGAATATGGTCCAAGAGGTGAATACAGCTGAACGACCCAGTAATGGTGACCATAATGTAATTAAATCAAACATCCTTGTCGGGGGGAAAATACCAAAGAATCCCACGACAGTAGCATTTAACTTCAATAAGGGGAACTACACAAAAATGAAGAAGCTAATTAAATGGAAATGAAAAGAAACAGTCACAAGAGTGCAATGCTTGCAAGCTGTATGGAAAAACTTTTTAAAGACACTACAACAGAGACTCAACATATATAAACACCCCAAATAAAAAAAAAATTAAAAAACACCCCCAAAAAAAACAGTCAAAGGAACAAAAAAAATTGCCACAGTGGCTAAACAGAACAAAAGAGGCAGCTAGAGGCAAAAATGCAACCTTTAAAACTTGGCAGTCAAATCCTACTTGTGAAAATAGAAAAAAAACATTCTGGCAAGTCAAGAATAAAAGCATAATTAGGCAGACCAAAAAAAAATTGGTAAATTAGATTTAGCAAAAGACAAAAACTAATAGAAAAAAAAAAAAAAGTACATCAGAAGCAGGAAGCCTACCAAACAATCAGTGGGGCCCCTTGACGATTGAAGTGAGCCTCTGTACCAGATGACTAAAAGATAGCTAATGTAATGCGGATTTTTTTTTTTTAAAGGGCTAAAAAGGTGATCCTGGTAATTACTGGCTGGTAAACCTAACTTCAGTACCAGGCAAACTGGTTCAAAATATAGTAAAGAACAAAATGATCAGACACATAAATGAACATGATATGTTGAGGAAAAGTCACAGCATTTGTAAAGGGAAAGTAATGCCTCCCCAATCTACTGGAATTCTTTGAGGGGGTCAACAAGCATGTGTCATTTGTGTTGCCCTTTTCTGAACCTTTTCCAATTCCAATATATCTTTTTTGAGATAGGGCAAAATACAATTAGGAAGGCCAAAAAAGAATTTGAGGAACAGTTAGCCAAAGACCAAAAAAGTAATAGCAAATTTCTTTTGAAGTACATCAGAAGCAGGAAGGCTGCTTAACAAAGTGAGTTTGTGTGTGTGTTTTTTGGACGGGGGTGAGAAAACCTGGATTTGTGCAGGAAATGGCCCACCTTGATTATCATGCACATTGTGTAGAGAGTTGTCACTTTGGATGGGCTATTACCAGCAGGAGAGTGAGTTTGTGTGTGGGGGGTGGAGGGTGAGAAACCCTGGATTTGTGCTGGAAATGGCCCAACTTGATGATCACTTTAGATAAGCTATTACCAGCAGGACAATGGGGTGGGAGGAGGTATTGTTTCATGATCTCTGTGTGTATATAAAGTCTGCTGCAGTTTCCACAGTATGCATCCGATGAAGTGAGCTGTAGCTCACGAAAGCTCATGCTCAAATAAATTGGTTAGTCTCTAAGGTGCCACAAGTACTCCTTTTCTTTTTGCGAATACAGACTAACACGGCTGTTACTCTGAAACTTAACAACCAGTGGGGCCACTGGATGATCGAGGTGCTAAAGGAGCACTCAAGGTCAATAAGGCCATTATGGAGAAACTAAATGAATTCTTTGCATCGATCTTCACGGCTGAGGATGTCATGGAGATTCCCAAAACTGAGCAATTCTTTTTAGGTGACAGATCTGGCCAGCCCTCTGTGGAGAAAGAGGTGGTTAGGGACTATTTAGAAAAGCTGGACGTGCACAAGTCCATGGGGCCGGACGAGTTGCATCCGAGAGTGCTAAAGGAACTGGTGGCTGTGATTGCAGAGCCATTGGCCATTATCTTTGAAAACTCGTGGCGAACGGGGGAAGTCCCGGATGACTGGAAAAAGGCTAATGTAGTGCTAAACTTTAAAAAAGGGAAGAAGGAGGATCCTGGGAACTACAGGCCAGTCAGCCTCACTTCAGTCCCCGGAAAAATCATGGAGCAGGTCCTCAAAGAATCAATCCTGAAGCACTTACATGAGAGGAAAGTGATCAGGAACAGTCAGCATGGATTCACCAAGGGAAGGTCATGCCTGACTAACCTAATCGCCTTCTATGATGAGATTACTGGTTCTGTGGATGAAGGGAAAGCAGTGGATGATGTATTGTTTCTTGACTTTAGCAAAGCTTTTGACATGGTCTCCCACAGTATTCTTGTCAGCAAGTTAAAGAAGTACGGGTTGGATGAATGCACTATAAGGTGGGTAGAAAGTTGGCTAGATTGTCGGGCTCAACGGGTAGTGATCAATGGCTCCATGTCTAGTTGGCAGCCGGTGTCAAGTGAAGTGCCCCAGGGGTCGGTCCTGGGGCCGGTTTTGTTCAATATCTTCATAAATGATCTGGAGGATGGTGTGGATTGCAGTCTCAGCAAATCTGCGGATGATACTAAACTGGGAGGAGTGGTAGATACGCTGGAGGGCAGGGATAGGATACAGAGGGACCTAGACAAATTGGAGGATTGGGCCAAAAGAAATCTGATGAGGTTCAATAAGGATAAGTGCAGGGTCCTGCACTTAGGACGGAAGAACCCAATGCACAGCTACAGACTAGGGACAGAATGGCTAGGCAGCAGTTCTGCGGAAAAGGACCTAGGGGTGACAGTGGACGAGAAGCTGGATATGAGTCAGCAGTGTGCCCTTGTTGCCAAGAAGGCCAATGGCATTTTGGGATGTATAAGTAGGGGCATAGCGAGTTGATCGAGGGACGTGATCGTCCCCCTCTATTCGACATTGGTGAGGCCTCATCTGGAGTACTGTGTCCAGTTTTGGGCCCCACACTACAAGAAGGATGTGGAGAAATTGGAAAGAGTCCAGCGAAGGGCAACAAAAATGATTTTGTTTGGGGTCTGGAACACATGACTTATGAGGAGAGGCTGAGGGAACTGGGATTGTTTAGTCTGCGGAAGAGAAGAATGAGGGGGGATTTGATAGCTGCTTTCAACTACCTGAAAGGGGGTTCCAAAGAGGATGGCTCTAGACTGTTCTCAATGGTAGCAGATGACAGAACGAGGAGTAATGGTCTCAAGTTGCAGTGGGGGAGGTTCAGGTTGGATATTAGGAAAAACTTTTTCACTAGGAGGGTGGTGAAGTACTGGAATGCGTTGCCTAGAGAGGTGGTGGAATCTCCTTCCTTAGAAGTTTTTAAGGTCAGGCTTGACAAAGCCGTGGCTGGGATGATTTAACTGGGGATTGGTCCTGCTTTTGAGCAGGGGTTGGACTAGATGACCTCCTAAGGTCCCTTCCAACCCTGATATTCTATGATTCTATGAATTGTCCCAGATTGAGGTATCATTAGAGGTGGTTTTGGAACAAATTGATAAATTAAACACCGATAAGTCACCAAGACCAGGTGGTATTCACCCAAGAGTTCTGAAGGAACTCAAATGTGAAACTGCAGAACTACTAGGGGTCACCAAATGAAATTAATAGGCAGCAGGTTTAAAAAAATAAAAGTAGTTCTTCACACAACGCACAGTCAACCTGTGGAACGCCCTGCCAGAGAATGTTGTGAAGACCAAGACCATAACAGGATTAAATAAAGAACTAGGTAAATTCATGGAGGATAGGTCCATCAATGGCTATTAGCCAGGATGGGCAGGAATGGTGTCCCTAGGCTCACAGAATATCAGGGTTGGAAGGGACCTCAGGAGGTCATCTAGTCCAACCCCCTGCTCAAAGCAGGACCAATCCCAAATAAATCATCCCAGCCAGGGCTTTGTCAAGCCTGACCTTAAAAACCTTTAAAGAAGGAGATTCCACCACCTTCCTAGGTAACCTATTCCAGTGCTTCACCACCTTCCTAGTGAAAAAGTTTTTCCTAATATCCAACCTAAACCTCCCCCACTGGAACTTGAGACCATTACTCCTTGTTCTGTCAAGCCTCTGTTTACCAGAAACTAGGAATGAGCGACAGGGGATGGATCACTTGATTACCTGTTCTGTTCATTCCCTCTGAGACACCTGACACTTATGACACCTGACATTCCCTCTGAGACACCTGACACCAGTCTTATTTTCTTATGCTGTGAAGGCCCAAAACTGGGTTAAAAAAAGAATTAGATCAATTCATGGAGAATAGTTCCATCAATGGCTATTAGCCAAGATGGTCAGGTATGCAGTCCCGTGCTCTGGAAGTCTTTAAGCCTCTGACTGCCAGAAGCTGGGACTGGACATGGGATGGATGACTTCATCAATGTCCTGTTCTGTTCATTCCCTCTGGAGGCATCAGCCACTGTCAGAAGACATGACACTAGGTTAGATGGACCATTGGTGTGATTCAGTATGGCATTAGTGCCCAAACTTTTCCTCTCACTCCCTCCCCTTACCAGTAATGGAATGTGCCCGGGCCCTCCCAGGCAGGGAGCAGAACCACAGCCAGGCCTGGCACCGAGAGTGGGGGCCAGGACCACAAGCTGGAAGCAGGGCTGCGGGTGTGGGCCAGGAGCGGAGCTAAGGCCGCAGCTGCAGCCAGGGCTGGAGCAGAACTGGAGGGTGTGCCCTCCCCAGGCCCCAGTGGGGGCTAGTTCGGGCCCCACCCCCACAGTTTGGGGACCACTGCAGTATGGGCATTCTAATGTTCAGGAGAGTTTAAAAATCCCAACCCAAGACACCCCTGCGAAGCCTTTTGATAACTGCAGTCAAACAATTCCACATTTTGTCATCTCTTGCCAAATATATAACCGTAAATTTTGGTATTCTAATGTTTAACTCTGTGGATACATTGTCACTGATTTAGGGTGAACTTTAAATTTTCTGAGCTCCTAGTAGCCACGATGAAAAATACCTGTGTGCTGCCATATGTTTTGAAATTTCAGGGGACCAAGTAGTTTACTGGGCACTGTACTTCATTTAACAACATCAACTTTCTAATAATCTTTAAGTGTAACTCACTAGGGGCTTGTCTACACTGGCAAGTTTTGTCGATGAAAATAATGTCAACAAGGAAAAAAAATCGATAAAAGCAAAGTCGCCAAAGCGTGTTTACATTTGCTCCCTCTGTCGACAGATTGTGTCCACATTTGAGGCACCTCTGTTGACAGCGAGAGCAATGACTGTGGATATGCATCCCACAGTGCCTGGTGACATCATCCGTCGCTAGCTGTTGTGGGAATGCGGAAATGGAGCACGGCGCATCCTGGGATGTGCAAAATGTACTGTCATACACCGCTTTGTGTCCCACCCCTGCAAAGGTCTCTGGCTTTCTTTCGCACGGTTTTTCCAGCTGTCATTCTTTTATAGTGCGCGCCAGCATCTGCAGTGAGAGAGGATGGATCCTGCACTTCTCTCCTATGAACTGTTAGCTGTCGTGAGGACATAGCACATGGTAGCACAGTTACTCGCAGAGTTACTCGCGAAGTTAGCAGAGGATGAATCGCAGGTACCCGAGTGTAATGAGGACGGCAGCAACTTATCAGAGCTTTGTGCATTCGCAGAGCAGCTGCAAACGATAGAGCGTTGCTTTTGGGCTAGGGAAACAAGCACTGATTGGTGGGATCGCATTGTCATGCAGGTGTGGGACAACAACCAGTGGGTACAGAACTTTAGGATGCATAAAGCAACTTTCATGGAGCTATGTGCTGAGCTGGCCCCTGACCTGCAGCTCAAGGACACCAGATTGAGAGCTGCCCTTCCAGTAGAGCAGCGTGTGACAATCACTGTGTGGAAGCTGGCAAATCCAGACTACCACTGGCCAGTCACAAATCAATTTGGAGTGGGAAAGTCCACTGTTGGGGCTGTATTACTCCAAGTGTGCAGGGCAACAAATTGCATCCTGCTGCATAGGACCGTAACTCTGGGAAATGTGCATGACATAGTGGATGGCTTTGCAGAGGTGGGTTTCCCTAACTGTAGCAGGGCCACTGATGGCGCACACATTCCAATTTGAGAGCCAGACCACCTTGAATCTGAATACATCAGTAGGAAGGGATATTCTCCATGGTGTTGCAGGTGCTTGGGGATCACCAGAGGCGTTTCATGGACATCAATGCAGGCTGGTCCGGAAAGATGCATGATGCACGCATCTTCAGGAACAAGAACAGGAGTACTTGTGGTACCTTAGAGACTGACAAATTTATTAGAGCATAAGCTTTCGTGGGCTACAGCCCACTTCATCGGATGCATAGAATGGAACATATAGTAAGAAGATATACATACAGAAAACATAAAAAAAAGGAGTAAGAGGCTAATTAATTAAGATGAGCTATTATCAGCAGGAGAAAAAAAAAAAAAACTTTTGTAGTGATAATCAAGATGGCCCATTTAGACAGTTGACAAGAAGGTGTGAGGATACTGAACTTAAGGAAACAAATTCAATATGTGGAATGATCCAGCCACTCCCAGTTTCTATTCAAACCCAAGTTAATGGTATCTAGTCTGCATATTAATTCAAGCTCAGCAGTTTCTCGCTGGAGTCTGTTTTTGAAACTTTTCTCTTGCAAAATTGCCACCCTTAAAATCTTTTACTGAGTGGCTAGAGAGGTTGAAGTGTTCTCCTCCCAGTTTTTGAATGTTATGATTCCTGACGTCAGATTTGTGTCCATTTATTCTTTTGCATAGAGACTGTCTGGTTTGGCCAATGTACATGGCAGAGGAGCATTGCTGGCGCATGATGGCATATATCACATTGGTAGATGTGCAGGTGAACGAGCCCCTGATGACATGGCTAATGTGATTAGGTCCTACGATGGTGTCACTTGAATAAATATGTGGACAGAGTTGGCATCGGACTTTGTTGCAAGGATAAGTTTCTGGGTTAGTGTTTTTGTTGTGTGGTTGCTGGAGAGTATTTGCTTCAGGTTGGGGGGTTGTCTGTAAGCAAGTGCTGGTCTGTCTCCCACGATCTGTGAGAATGAGGGATCATTTTTCAGGATAGGTTGTAGATCCTTGATGATGTGCTGGAGAGGTTTTAGTTGGGGGCTGAAGGTGATGACTAGTGGAGTTCTGTTATTTTCTTTGTTGGGCCTGTCCTGTAGTTGGTGACTTGCGGGTACTCTTCTGGCTCTCCCAATCTGTTTTTTCACTTCAGTAGGTGGGCATTGTAGTTTTAAGAATGCTTGATAGAGATCTTGTAGGTGTTTGTCTCTGACTGAGGGATTGGAGCAAATGCGTTTGTATCTCAGAGCTTGGCTGTAGACAATGGATCATGTGGTGTCCTAGATGCAAGCTGGAGGCAAGTAGATAAGCATAGCGTTCAACAGGTTTCCAGTATAGGGTGGCGTTTGTGCGACCATCACTTATTAGCACAGTAGTGTCCAGGAAATGGACCGCTTGTGTGGATTGGTCTAGGCTGAGGTTGACGGGGGGATGGAAATTGTTGAAATCATGGTAGAATTCCTCAAGGGCTTCTTTTCCGTGGGTCCAGACAATGAATAGGTCATCAACGTAGCGCGAGTAGGGGTGTTAGAACAACGCCTCCTTAGCTCTCGTCCCCTAAGTCAGCCATAAAAATTCTGGCATACTGTGGCACCATGTGGGTACCCATAGCAGTGCCGTTGACTTGAAGGTATACATTGTCCCCAAATGCGAAATAGTTGTAGATGAGGACAAAGTCACAAAAGTCAGCCACCAAGTTTGCCGTGACATTATAGGGGATACTGTTCCTGATAGCTTGTAGTCCATCTTTGTGTGGAAGGAGGGGGAGGTTTAGGTTGGATATTAGGAAAAACTTTCACTAGGAGGGTGGTGAAACACTGGAATGCATTACCTAGGGAGGTGGTGGAATCTCCTTCCTTAGAAGCTTTTAAGGTCAGGCTTGACAAAGCCCTGGCTGGGATGATTTAGTTGGGGATTGGTCCTGCTTTGAGCAGGGGGTTGGACTAGATGACCTCCTGAGGTCCCTTCCAACCCTGATACTCCACGATTCTATGAATGTTGGTGTAGAGGGCTTCTACATCTATAGTGGTCAGGATGGTGTTTTCTGGAAGATCACCGATGGATTGTGGTTTCCTCAGGAAGTCAGTGGTGTCCTGAAGAGTGCTGGTAGCGTAGGGCCTGACGAACAGGAACAGTGGCCTGTAAAAAAGCTGCAGGCGGGGACTTTCTTTCCAGACCACAAGTCCGTAGTGAGGGACGTAGAAATGCCCATAGTAATCCTGGGAGACCCAGTTTATGCCTTACAGCCATGGCTCATGAAACCTTACACAGGGCACCTGGACATCATCAAGGAGCATTTTAACAACAGGCTAAGCAGATGCCACATAGTAGTCAAATGTGCCTTTGGCCATTTGAAAGCTCACTGCAGGTGTTTAAATGGCAGGCTAGACCTTACAGAGGATAATACTCCTGTAGTCATAGCCACGGGCTGCACTTTGTATAATTGTGTGAATCGAAGGGTGAAATGTTTGCTCAGGCAGAGAGCTTGGCTGCCCAGTTTGAACAGCTAGATCTAGGGCTGTTAGAGGAGCCCAGAGGGCTGCTATTAACATAAGAGGGGCTTTGAGGAACCACTTTGACAATGAGGGGCAGTAACACGTCTGCTTTTGCCTTGCTTCCGTGTTGTACACTCCATTCCTCTTGTTTGCTGTCTCATGCTTCTCCCTGAGTTTTTTTTTTTTTAATCCCACAAATTTCTCTCACTCATCATTCATTTTCGGTTCACTCACCTCCACCGACACAATGTACATTCTGAAAAGTTTACCAGACACCCTACATTCAGCATACAGAGTGGTGCGTCTCAATATCAAGGGGCAACACCTAAAGAAATCAAGCCCCACAGAAGCTCTTGGTAAAAGGGGAAGGTGCTGGAATGTCTACCAGAATGTTGTCCCTAGACCCTGCTTGGTGGGCATCCATCTTTCAGAGTCTCCATCTAAAAGGTACCTGACAAATATGAAGCACCTCTTCACAGATACACACTGTCTGCTGTGAATGAGTGAGAATTCCCTGTTCCCCCGTCAATCTCAGAACCTCCTTGCCAATGCAAGGGGAGGGCACTACTGTTGCAGTTATTCTACCCTCTTACTATTTTGGATCCCCATGAGAACACCTCAATGCTCAGTGGAGCCATTCACAATAGTATTGAGATCTTATTACTGGATGGTATTGGCACATATAGAATTCAGCAGTCTGTATTTATAGTTCAAATTATTCCTGCCAAGGTATATGACCTCATACTTGCTAATCATTAATTTCATTGGGAATTGTGTTGTCCATTCCCATAGCTTTGTTAAGTTCCTCTGAAATTCTGCACAATTTTCTCTAGTATTGACTATCCTAAATAATTTTGTTGTCATCTGCAAAAATTTGCCACTTTGCTTACATTTCCTAGACAGGCAGTTTCCTGGAGGAGACAGACAATCTCCTGAACTTGACTCTGACTTTCTCCTTTTGGGAAGCAGGGCCTTCCTTGCTTTGAATCAAAGAGGAAAGGGCAGGAATTATATGAAGGATGCTGATGGGGCACTAACCCTTTTTATGGTCAGTAACAGGAGGATTTTTTAGTCCCCTTTTAATGTTTCAGGATGGATAAAAATCTATGATATTTTAATTGGCTTTTTATATTTAAATTGGCTTTATTTAAATTAAATAATTTTTAAAAAGAAATTTAAAATGTAACCTGAAATTAAGATTAAAGACTAAAATTTAGATTATCTATTAAAGTCAATTAAACAACAACAACAACAACATTAAAGCAGTATATGTTTACTGCTACAGATTTACAAAAAGTCAAGCCACTGAACTGGCAGAAGCCACTAGCTGAACACTGGATGGTACCAGAGTTTACTGAAGTGCTAAACCAGCTTGACAGCAGTAGCCTCTTCTACAGGTGTAAAGAGAATATTTTCTTCAAATGAGTTTATTCAACTAGTTCGATGACTAGTTCATTCAAAGCTCAGAAAGTGACTGAGTTGAAAAAGCAGGAAAGCCTGTTTTCCTCTTCCATTTTATGAATAAAAACTAGGTGTGAGGATGAGATCTACCAATTCTAGAGTCTTGAAGGAAATGGTGACCAGAAACAAAATCCGTTCAATTCACTAACTACAGATATCTTCTTTGTTTTAGAAATCAGTTGGTTTTAAATACCGAAGATGTATTGATAAGAGGAAAAAAGTTTGTATACAGCACATTGAAAGTGATTTAACTAATCAAAATAGAATTTTAAAATGTTTTGCGCGATAATTGAATTCTTGTTTCCATCCAAACAGCGCTTGACACAAATCACAAGTAAAAAAAAAAACAAATCTACTAAATAGAAAGGCGTCACTCACCATTTTGTAACAAAATGTATAAGTTAAGAATGTGAATAAATAAATGTTAAGCTATATAATTGTTTAAATAAATATGTATCTATGGCATATTTTCCTAGTTACCAAGCATAAGAATGAAATTCAGTGTAAAGGCTGTTTTAGTTGCAAATCAACATGTTTTAATGGTTACCAAGCAATAAGAATCAACCTTTCAGTAGGAAAATAACTAAACAGTACAAATGCAAAAAAAGATTGATTATTTAAATCAAGGTTTTCTGTGTGCTGACCTAAACCATGTTTCAGATCAGTGATTTAAACCACTAAAGCTCTCACGGACCCTGGCTGTGTAACTCTGTGCCAGAGGAACTCTACTAAGAACAGACTAGCACCAACATTCTAGAGCCTCATTCTGGGTTTCTCCAGCTCCAGGGCCCTTCACAGAGTTAGACAGGAAGTCAAACCAGATGTTCATAATGGTCCCTTCTGGCCTTGGAAACTATAAATCTGCACTGCTCTGCTGAGACTAAGCAATATTCCATCCTGGAAGAGTGACAGGTACAACCTCCCATATCTCTTTAGCCATCAAAGCTAGAAGCGGGAGCTTTATACCATCAGAAAGTCAGGAACATTCCATTTCCTGGGGGGGACACAACAACAGCTTTTAGTACTGGTAGGCTACAAGATCAGAAGTTTAAACTGTGACCTTTTATTACAAGGAAATCTATTTTAAGAAGTTTTAGAGAGGGGGATGAGTGGGTGGGTTTGTATAATTATATATAAAAATAAAAGGGCTGTCAAGCGATTAAAAAAATTAATCGCACTGTTAAATAATAGAATACAATTTAAATATTTCTGGATGTTTTCTACATTTTCAAATATATTGATTTCAATTACAACACAGAATACAAAGTGTACACTGCTCATTTTATATTTCTTTTTATTACAAATATTTGCACTGTAAAAAAAGAAAAACTTTTTCAATTCACTTAATACAAGTCTGTAGTACAATCTCTATCATGAAAGTTGAACTTACTAATGTAGAATGTACAAAAATAACTGCATTCAAAAATGAAACAATGTAAAACCTTAGAGCCTACACATCCAACCAGTCCTACTTCAGCCAATCGCTCAGACAATCAAGTTTGTTTACGTTTACAGGAGATAATGCTGCCCACTTCTTGTTTACGTCACCTGAAAGCAAGGACAGGCGTTCTCATGGCACTGTTATAGCCGGCGTCGCAAGATATTCACCTGCCAGATGTGCTAAAGATTCATATGTCCCTTCATGCTTCAACTACCATTCCAGAGGACATGCGCCCATGCTGGTGACGGGTTCCGCTTGATGATGATCCAAAGCAAGCTCGTATTCATCATCTGAGTCAGATGCCATCAGCAGAAGGTTGATTTTATTTTTTGGTGGTTCAGGTTCTGTAGTTTCCGCATCAGAGCGTTGCTCTTTTAAGACTTCTGAAAACATGTGCCACACCTCGTCCCTCTCAGACTTTGGACGGCACTTCAGATTCCTAAACCTTGGGTAGAATGCTGTTGCTATTTTTAGAAAAGACACATTGATACCTTTTCTATTTTGTCAAATATGCTGTAAAAGTGTTCTTAAAATGAACATATGCTGTGTCATCATCCTACACTACTATGACATGAAATATATGGCAGAATGTGGGTAAAACAGAGTTGGGGGGGGATATACAATTCTCTCCCAAGGAGTTCAGTCACAAATTTAATTAACACTTATTTTTAAAACAAGCATCATCAGCATGGAAGCAAGTCCTCTAGAATGGTGACCGAAGCATGAAGGGGCATATGAATATTTAGCATATCTGGCATGTAAATACCTTTCAATGCTGGCAACAAAAGTGCCATGCAAATGCCTGTTCTCACTTTCAGGTGACATTGTAAACAAGCGGGCAGCAGTATCTCCCGTAAATGTAAACGAACTTGTTTGTCTGAGTAATTGGCTGAAGTAGGACTGAGTGGACGTAGGCGCTAAAGTTTTACATTGTTTTGTTTTTGAGCAGTTATGTAACAACAAGAAAAATCTAAATTTGTAAGTTGCACTTTCATGATAAAGAGATTGCACTACAGTACTTGTATGAGGTAAAATGAAAAATACTATTTCTTTTGTTTCATTTTACAGTGCAAATATTTGTAATAAAAGAATATAAAGTGAGAACTGTACACTTTGTATTCTGCATTGTAACAAATCAATATATTTAAAAACATCCAAAAAATTGTAATAAATTTCAATTAGTATTTTATCATTTAATATTTTTAGTTAATTGCATAAGTTAACTGCAATTAATCCACACCCTAATATATTTTATATACATATAAATAAAATTTGGGAAAAAAACCTCTCTCCTTCTGAGACCACACTCATGAGTAGTCAGACAACCTGGCTTTACAGATGAAGGATATTACCAATTAGTGTGTCAAATACTGTTACTTAGATAGGCCGAGCTTGAGGGCTGGCCAGCCAGCCCTCACCCACACTAGACAGCATCACCCCTTAACTCAGTTCAGAACCATATAGATTCCGTTGAAAATGGGAAAACCAGAAAAGCTTAATTTTAGGGGGAAGTCAGGTTTTTACAGATTTCACATTTTCACCAAAATTACCATGGTTCTGACCAGAGAGAGAGAGATGGGGGGCAGTATCCGGTTGGCACTACAAAAGGAGCTAAATGTGCACCTTCTATTAATTTTATTGGCACAGGTTTACAGTAGACTGCATAATTCATGAGTAATAGTCAGCCCAAATTCATTATGATAAACTCTTCATACCACAACATACCACACTGCTACCTCTGTTTCAAACACTGCATTCTTCTGTGAAGTGAAAATCCATTTTCATTTTTTAATTATTTCTACTCAGTCTGATAAAAAAAAAAATGAAGAAATATGCTTTGTCACATGCCTGCTAATGCCTAAATTCTGTTTGCAGTTTAGGCATTTCAAATAAATGTAGTCCTAAACAATTAATTTAGAACTTAATTTAAACACCGAGAACTATAAGGAATAGCCAGCATGGGATTTGTCAAGAACAAATCATGCCAGTCCAACCTAATTTCCTTCTTTGACAGGGTTACTGGCCTAGTGAATTGAAAGAAGCAGTATATGTGATATAACTTGGATTTTAGGAAGGCTTTTGACACTATCCTACTCTCGTAAGCAAAACTAAGAAACATGGTCTAGATTAAATTTCTGATGTGACGAAGTGGGACTTTTCTTAATGTTTCCTCTGAATACTGTAGGAGTGCCTCAGTTTCCCCTATGCATTTCTTAAGTCTTTAGGTGGTGGGATAAGGGGGTGTAATTGTTGCAGAGCAAAGGGCCGGCCAGTGTACATAAATGGCCGACACCCTGTTTCCTAGCAACTAATGGCCTGGGCCCTTTCCACCTGCAAGGTGATAGCTAAAGGGTTGGAGAACAAAGGAATCAGGTGACCACCTGGCCCAGGAAAGGGACAAAGCCCAGAGGAGGAGGAGGAGCTGAAAAGTGAATTAGTTTGTGGCTGGCTGGGGATGGGGAGTGAAGTGCAGACGTGGTTGGCTGGCTCACTGCCTCCCCAAAATGGAACTGGCTGAGGGGTCCTGTTCTCTGTACCTACAAGCTCTGTTTTAAATTGTGTTCCTGTCATCTAATAAACCTCTCTTTTACTGGCTGGTTAAGAGTCACGTCTGACTGTGAAGTTGGGGTGCAGGACCCTTTGGCTTCCCCAGGACCCCGCCTGGGCAGACTTGCTGTGGGAAGCACACAGAGGGGCAGAGGATGCTGAATGCTCAGAGGTCAGACCCAGGAAGGTGGAAGCCGTGTGAGCTTCTTGCCCTGAAGACAGTCTGCTCACAGAGAGGAGACTTCACCAGAGTCCTGACTGGCTTCATAGGGAGCAGTTCCAAAGCATTGCCCGGGGACTCTGTGACAACTATAAAGTGGGGGCACAACTGGTTGAAAAACTGTATTCAGAGTAGTTATCAGTGGTTCGCTGTAAAACTGGGAAGGTATATCTGTGGCACTTGGGTCTGCACTATTCAATATTTTCATTAAGGACTTGGACAAAGGGGTGGATAGGATGCTTATAAAATTTGCTGGGAGAGGTTGCAAGCATTTTAGAGAGCAGGATTTGAATTCAAAATGACTGGCAAATTTGAGAGTTGGTCTGAAATCAAGGTGAAATTCAATAAAGATAAGTGCAAAGTACTTCATTTAGGAGGGAACAATGAAATGCATAGCGACACAACTGGGAACAACTGGCTAGGTCGTAGTACTGCTGAAATGGTCTGGGGTTATAATGAATCACAAATTGATTATGAATCAACAATGTGATGCACTTGCAAAAAATGCTAATATTCTGGGGAGTATTAACAGGAGTGTCATATCTAAGCCACAGGACCCCACTCTACTCTGCACTAGTGAGTCTAAGCTAGAGTACTGTGTTCAATTTGGGATGTCACACTTAGAAAAGGTGTGGACAAACTGGCAAGAGTCCATAGAAGAGCAACAAAAATGATAAAAGGTTTAGAAAACCTGACCTATAAGGAAAGGTTAAAAAACTGGACATGATTAGTCTTGAAAAAAGCAAACCCAGGGGGGAAAAGCTGATAACAGTCTTCAAATACACTGCCACCAGCATTAACACAGGCAGGCACAAACCCAGATGCAGTTACATGCAGGCTGACCCAGCCACTGCATGAACCAACAATAGAGAAGCTACAGCTAAGACAACCCCCAGCTCCCCAGCCTAAGACCCACGAGCTGTACCCTCTTTCCCTGGCCAAAACCCCGACCCATGTGAATTTATTTCCCAGTTTGCTCCTCCCTCAATGTGGAGAGGAATATGCAACAAACTTGTGTTAGCCAAGCTGAGATTTTCCCCCAGACACTTCAATTTAAAGGCACACTGATTTAGATAAGCCAAAAAACAAGTTTATTAACTACAAAAAAATAGATTAAGCGATAAGTGACAGCAAACAGATCAAAGCAGATTACCTAGTAAATAAACAAAACCACAAACTAAGCCTAAAATACTAGAAAGATTGAGAAATTGCTAATTCATATCCACCCTGACTGATGATACAAGTAGGCTTGCATTCTCAAGGCACAAGATGCACTTGCTTTACAGCTTGGGCTCCCAACCCATTCCAAATCCTTTTCTTTCGGAACTTCTTTCAAGTGTTCAGTTGTGGGGAGTGAAGAACAGATGTCACTCCCTGCCTTATATAGCTTTTCCATATGGCAGGAACCCTTTACTTCAAACTTGGTTCCCAAACCAGTTTGTGGAAAAATACAGGTACCCAGAATGGACTTCAGAGTCATGTGATCTGTTCACATGCCCTTGCAGAGTCATAGCAACCCTTACTTACAGGCTGGCAGAAACATTCACAGGAAGGCTAAGCTATTTTACAGCCCATTGTCTTTGTTGATGAGCCATTAGCACTGTCCCAGCTTCTTCACCGTTGTGCCTGAAAGGCTGGCTGTGGGTGTTTTCCAGAGTAACCCGTTTGAAATACAGATCTATACTCAATGTTCATAACTTCAGATACAAAAATGATACATGCATACAAATAGGATAATCATATTCAGCACATCATAACTTTTCCAGTGACACCTTACATGACCCATCTGGTACAAAGTGCGTCATAATTATTACAATCATATAATATTACTATGACGAATATGGGGTATAGTGTCATAGTTTCATGGAGTTTAAGGTCAAAAGGGACCATCAGATATCTAGTTTGATCTACTGCATACAGTAGAACCTCAGAGTTGCAAACACCAGAGTTACAAACTGACCGGTCAACTACACACCTCATTTGGAACTGGAAGTATGCAATCAGGCAGCAGCAAAGACAAATAAATAAATAAATTTTTTTTAAAAAGGCAAATACAGTGCAGTACTGTGTTAAACTACTAAAAAAATAAAGGGAAAGTTTAAAAAAAGATTTGACAAGGGAAGGAAACTGTTTCTGTGCTTGTTTTATTTAAATTAAGATGTTAGAAGCAGCATTTTTCTTCTGCACAGTAAAGTTTTAAAGCTGTATTAAGTCAATGTTCAGTTGTAAACTTCTGAAAGAACCACCATCACGTTTTGTTCAGAGTTACGAACAACCTCCATTCCCGAGGTGTTCGTAATTCTGAGGTTCTACTATATCACAAGGCATTAAATTTCACCCAGATACCACTTATTAAGTCCACAGACTTTTGTTAGACCAAATATTTCCGTCCCCAAGAAATGAAAAAACAGTCACAGGGAGAGAACCGAAGAAACCAAGGTGTAATCAATGCCAGAGGACCCTGCAGTGGCAGGGAACTTATTAGGTGAGATATTACCAGCTGATCCCAGCAGGCAAACGATACCACTTGTTACAGAGAAAGGGGCGTGAACACACACACACAAACAAGATCCCTGGCAACGTACCTGGAGAAAATTCCTCCCCAACCCCAAATCTGGCAATCAGAATGACCCTATGAATAGGTGAGTAACATACATAGCCAGACTTTTTGTACCACTGAAGAGCACTGGTCTACCCAGTCTAGTGTCCCATCTCCATCTGTGGAGAATCTCTGATGGTTGAGGAAGGCCAAAAAAACCACCAACCCACCACACACAACCCATAATACATCTAGCCATTTGTATATCAGGGAAACAAATTTCTTTCTAATCCCTTCAGGCAAGTGGCTGAAGCCCAGAAGCATGAGATTTGATCATCATCATCATCTTAATGCACAGCTGCAAGTGTTATGAGTACACGGAGGGCAATACAAGTAAATCCATTCTATCCATGGCCCGTGTAGGAATGGGATGAACAGGAGGACCCACAGACTCCAGAGCCGATTCTCCCAGAAAAATGGATTAAAGCACATCTTTTTTAAAGATATCTAATCTCATTTTAAAGACTCCAAGTGATGGAGAGTACACTCCCTCCCCTGGTAAGCTGTTCCAATGTTTATTTACCCTTACCACTAAGAAATTGCATCTTACTTCAAGGTTGAATTTGTCCAGTCTAACTTCAGCTTCCAGCCATTGCATCTTATTATGCCTTTGATCAGCAAAGTTGAAAAGCCCCCACAATCAGATATCTTTTCCATGTGTAACTACTTATCGGGACAGGTATGACAATATCCTGGACAAACGTTACCGAATTAAGTATTTTAGGAGCCATTATATTAAAAATGCATGTGTGTGTGTAATTGTGGGATGCATTCAACATGCCTTGGGAAATGTTGGGAGTATCAAAGAAAACTTTTAAACAGTTGGCTAAAACAAGAATGAACTTTTCAAATTAAGTGGGTTTCCCAGTAATTCTCTAGGGAACCTCCTCCAGTTATACTGAACTCAGCCTTTTGAAGCCTGGCCTAGAGGGGGCAACCTTCGTCTGACTTATTACTTATTCAAGGTGGCTTCAAAGAACAAAAGACAAAAAAGAGTCACACCCAGAGCAATGAGTGTGCTTGTTCTGAGTGGAAGTTATGAACTTGTGACCACAGAAAAACGCCTGTATGCCGTTTGAAGGATTGCTCACCAGCCAGAGCCCTTTCTGGAGTTAGGATGATCTCTGGGAATGTAGGTAAGTTCTTTTATTGTTTTAATATGCTCTCTTTCTCTAGTGCTTTTACCATAAGAAGAAATGTGCTTGCTTAAAAAGAACTGTGTGGTAACTATACTGTATACCATCTCTGAGAAAAAGCAAAGCAGGTCTGCTTAGGCAGTCTGTCTTTTGCAGGGGATATCACAGTATAGTCCAGGGTGGCCAAACCACAGCTTGTGAGCCATATGCGGCTCTTTTACAGTTAAGGTGCAGTTTTCAGGGGCTTCTGCCAGAGATGACTGGTGCCTGCTGAGAGCAGGGGGACACACAATTTAAAGGTTCTCTTCCCCCCCCCCCACAAAAATAAAGCTCCCTCTGCTCAAAAAAGAAGTGAAATCTTCAGCACAAGGTTCTAATTTACAAAAATGGAACTAACTAAATATAAAACCAGAGTCACTTTTACACATTTTCCCGAGCCTTATACTCCAGATTGTATAAGAGTGGAATGCACTACCTCCTAATTACAAGCAAAGCCAATGCATATTTTCTCAACTGTACAAATGCATGATACAAGTGACAGTTTCTCTGTAAGAACTTGTATAGCAGATTTCCGACACAGTCCAGATGCACCTACTTGACTGAACTGCCACATAACACGTCAGAGACCACACAATCCTAGTCAGTTCTTTACTGCAGCCAAAGTGTTTCTAGCTTTATAGTGCTGTATGCAATTTGTTCTCAAAATTAGGGGATGAATGGGAGAAAAGAGATGAGATTCAAAAAGACAAGAAGAAGAAAATATACAAATGAAAAGAGGAAATAATAAAGCCTAAAGAAGAGAAAAATTGTGGTGGGGGAAGAATGAATTTAGGGGAACAAGACAAGGATCAGGTAAGGACAGTAGACTGGTAGAGTCATACAAAATACAGTAGAACCTCAGAGTTACAACTGACTGATCACACACACGCACACACACCCACCCTCATTTGGAACCAGAAGTACACAAACAGTCAGCAGAGACAAAAAAAACAAAAAACAAAAAAAACCACAAATTCGATGACAGGTTTCAGAGTAGCAGCTGTGTTAGTCTGTATTCGCAAAAAGAAAAGGAGTACTAGTGGCACCTTAGAGGCTAACCGATTTATTTAAGCATAAGCTTTCATGAGCTACAGCTCACTTCATCCGATGCGTTCAGTGGAAATGAAGTGAGCTGTAGCTCACGAAAGCTTATGCTTAAATAAATCGGTTAGCCTCTAAGGTGCCACTAGTACTCCTTTTCTTTTTACAAATACTATGCAGCACAGTACTGCAATAAATGTAAACTATTAACAAAAATAAAGGGAAAGTTTAAAAAAATTTGACAAGGTAAAGAAACTGTTTCTCTGATTGTTTCATTTCAACTAAGATGGTTAAAAGCAGCATTTTTCTTCTGCATAGTAAAAAGTTTCAAAGCTGTATTAAGTCAATGTTCAGTTGTAAATTTTTGAAAAAACACACCATAACGTTTTGTTCAGAGTTACAAACATTTCAGAGTTACGAACAACCTCCATTCCCAAGATGTTCATAACTCGGAGGTTCTATTGTAGAAGGAAAATAATTGTTTATCCTAGTACTGTTGTCCCACAATTTGTCCACAGTGTTGTAGGACTCATGAAATAATGTAATTTGTTTATCCATACTAATGAGAAGGCACTAGGATATAGAGGAATGAGTTACATTTTAACTAATTTGGGGTTAGCGAAGAAAGTTTTTCTTTACTCTTCCTTAAAATTCTGGTGAAAAAACAAGAGATATTATCAAAAAATATTTAAAAGGAGGTGTCAGGAAACTGCGTGTGTAGGAAGAAAAGCATATTGGGCTACAATTGGCACCACTTATTCCTCTGGATTCAAAAAGTTGTTTTCAGTGAAATTAAATGTAGCTAGTGTCTGTTTACAGTGCAAGTAATTTGTTCCAAGTGGTGCCAAAACAAACAGGAAGAAAAAACATCAATTGTAGAGTCTGACCTAAATTTCTGTACAGGGACCGTTTAGTATCCCAATTCATTCCCTTTAATGTATGAGTGATTTGAATGCAAAAGGCACCATATGTATATTCTCTATTATAGACTGCAATGTATATAGACCAAAATCATCAGTTTACACAAGTGCAAATGGCACCTCTGATTACTGGATAGCTATTGCTGGTTGAGAAGAAACAAGAAAAAAGGCTTCAGCTAGTCAGCTCACTCAGGAGAACACACTTGAACTCTCATACTACACAAGATAATCAGAGCAGCTTATTTTTAAATGAACTTGTACGCAACAGTTAGAAGCCAGGCAACTGTCACTACAGGACTATCTGATCACTTTAGTAAAACAATTATTTCAAACTTGCCATTTGTACTGCTTTCACAAAAGGTTGGAAATAATGTAGTCCTTTCTTCTTGACAAAATATTTTTCTTGTGTCTTGAACTGAACCAGAGTTAACAGCTGATTCTGTTTAAACAACTACTTTAAATTTAGGGGTGGGGGGGGGGAATGACTTGTTCCTTGCAACCTGAATTAGCCAGCCACCCCAGATCAATACGCACAATGAGAATATAGGGAAATAGTGTAGCTCTTTCACGTCCCCCTTTTTCTTTTTCAAATAAAAATGTATTTCAGATCATATTCAATGATTCAAGATGTAAAAAAGCCTTTGCTGCCAGTATAAACTGGCTATTTGGTTTCAGCTTCTGTTCCCTTTTAGCACTAACATAGACCAAAAGCTTATTTTAAAAGCACAGCTAGTTTTTGCTATACTTTAGAAAAAAAAAAAAAAAAACACCCACACCAGCTTCAGCCCAAGCCACAGATACATCAAATAAAGCAACTGTAACATGTCTGGAAGGGGGGGAAAAAAAAAAAAGCCAACTTTTAGCCTTAAGTAGGGATCATAAGACGCCCCCCTCCCCAACCCTCACTACTTTCTATTAAAAGTTTAAAAAAACAATTCAAAATGTTCTTTTTAAAAAGAACACCTTAAAAGTTAGAATGTTAACTTTTAATGTTACATCCGACACAGTGGGTAGTCACCCACGAAAGCTTATGCTCCAATACGTCTGTAAGTCTGTAAGGTGCCACAGGACTTTGCCAATGTTAACATAGCCTTTATTTCAAAAAAGGGAGTACTTGGGGCACCTTAGAGACTAACAAATTTATTTGAGCATAAGCTTTCATGAGCTACAGCTCACTTCATTGGATGCATTCAGTGGAAAATACAGTGGGGAGATTTATATACATAGAGAACATGAAACAATGGGTGTTACCATACACACTGTAACCAGAGTGATCTAACAAGGTGAGCTATTACCAGCAGGAGAGCGGGGGGGGGGGGGGGGGGGTTCTTGGGGACGTTTTGTACTGATGATCAAGGTGGGCCATTTCCAGCAGTTGACAAGAACGTCTGAGGAACAGTAGGGAGTGGGAGGGGGGATAAACATGGGGAAATAGTTTTACTTTGTGTAATGACCCATCCACTCCCAGTCTCTATTCAAGTCTAAGTTAATTGTATCCAGTTTGCATATTAAATTCCAATTCAGCAGTCTCTCTGAGTCAGTTTTTAAAGCTTTTTTGTTGAAGAATTGCCACTTTTAGGTCTGTAATCGAGTGACCAGAGAGATTGAAGTGTTCTCCGACTGGTTTTTTAATGTTATAATTCTTCACATCTGATTTGTGTCCATTTATTCTTTTACGTAGAGACTGTCCAGTTTGGCCAATGTAAATGGCAGAGGGGCATTGCTGGCATATGATGGCATGTATCATATTGGTAGATGTGCAGGTGAACGAGCCTCTGATAGTGTGGCTGATGTGATCAGGCCCTATGATGGTGTCCCCTGAATGGATACGTGGACACAGTTTGCAACGGGCTTTGTTGCAATGAGAGGTTCCTGGGTTAGTGGTTCTGTTGTGTGGTTGCTGGTGAGTATTTGCTTCAGGTTGGGGGGCTGTCTGTAGGCAAGGACTGGCCTGTCTCCCAAGATCTGAGAGTGATGGGTCGTCCTTCAGGATACGTTGTAGATCCTTGATGATGCGTTGGAGAGGTTTTAGTTGGGGGCTGAAGGTGACGGTTAGTGGCATTCTGTTATTTTCTTTGTTGGGTCTGTCCTGTAGTAGGTGACTTCTGGGAACTCTTCTGGCTCTATCAATCTGTTTCTTCACTTCAGTAGGTGGGTATTGTAGTTGTAAAAATGCTTCATAGAGAACTTGTAGGTGTTTGTCTCTGTCTGAGGGATTGGAGCAAATGCGGTTGTATCATAGAGCTTGGCCGTAGACAATGGATCATGTGGCGTGGTCTGGATGAAAGCTGGAGGCATGTAAGTAGGAATAGCAGTCAGTAGGTTTCCGGTATAGGGTGGTGTTTATGTGACCATCGTTTATCAGCACTATAATGTCCAGAAAGTGGAGCTCTTGTGTTGACTGGTCCACGCTGAGGTTGATGGTAGGATGGAAATTGTTGAAATCGTGGTGGAATTCCTCAACAGCTTCTTTTCCATGGGTCCAGATGATGAAGATGTCATCAGTGTAGCGCAAGTAGAGTAGGGGCATTAGGGAACAAAAGCTGAGGAAGCATTGTTCTAAGTCAGCCATAAAAATGTTGGCATACTGTGGGGCCATGCGGGTACCCATAGCAGTGCCGCTGATTTGAAGGTATACATTGTCCCCAAATGTGAAATAGTTATGGGTGAGGTCAAAGTCACAAAGTTCAGCCACCAGGTTTGCCGTGACATTATTGGGGATACTGTTCCTGACGGCTTGTAGTCCATCTTTGTGTGGAATGTTGGTGTAGAGGGCTTCTACATCCATAGCGGCCAGGATGGTGTTTTCAGGAAGATCACCGATGGATTGTCGTTTCCTCAGAAGTCAGTGGTGTCTCAAAGATAGCTGGGAGTGCTGGTAGCGTAGCGCCTGAGGAGGGAATCTACATAGCCAGACAATCCTGCTGTCAGGGTGCCAATGCCTGAGATGATGGGGCGTCCAGGATTTCCAGGTTTATGGATCTTGGGTAGCAGATAGAATACCACAGGTCGGGGATCCAGGGGTGTGTCTGTGCAGATTTGTTCTTGTGCTTTTTCAGGGAATTTCTTGAGCAAATGCTGTAGTTTCTTTTGGTAACCCTCAGTGGGATCAGAGGGTAATGGCTTGTAGAAAGTGGTGTTGGAGAGCTGCCTAGCAGCCTTTTGTTCATATTCCGACCTATTCATGATGACGACAGCACCTCCTTTGTCAGCCTTTTTGATTATGATGTCAGAGTTGTTTCTGAGGCTGTGGATGGCATTGTGTTCTGCACGGCTGAGGTTATGGGGCAAGTGATGCTGCTTTTCCACAATTTCAGCCCGTGCACGTCGGCAGAAGCGCTCTATATAGAAGTCCAATCTGTTCTTTCGACCTTCTTTTTGTAATCTTGGTAGAAAGCTCTAAGTTGTTCAGAGGTGTGTTGGAAATATTCCCTGAGTCGGAGGCGTCAAAAATAGGATTCCAGGTCACCACAGAACTGTATCATGTTCGTGGAGGTGGAGGGGCAGAAGGAGAGGCCCCGAGATAGGACAGATTCTTCTGCTGGGCTAAGAGTATAGTTGGATAGATTAACAATATTGTTGGGTGGGTTAAGGGAACCACTGTTGTGGCCCCTTGTGGCATGTAGTAGTTTAGATAGTTTAGTGTCCTTTTTCTTTTGCTTCTCTACAAAGTGTGTGTTGTAAATGTTTTGTAACGTCCAGCCATGAGGACGGTTGTGTGGAAGGTATCAGCCACAATATCAGAGTCTCGTTCACCTGCACATCTACCAACGTGATATATGCCATCGTGTGCCAGCAATGCCCCTCTGCTACGTACATTGGTCAAACTGGACAGTCTCTACGTAAAAGAATAAATGGACACAAATCAGAAGTCAAAAACTATAACATTCAAAAACCAGTCAGAGAACACTTCAATCTCTCTGGTCACGCGATTACAGACCTAAAAGTGGCAATACTTCAACAAAAAAATTCAGAAACAGACTCCAATGAGAGACTGCTGAATTGGAATTTAATATGCAAACTGGATACAGTTAACTTAGGCTTGAATAAAGACTGGGAGTGGATGGGTCATTACACAAAGTAAAACTATTTCCCCATGTTTATTCACCCCTCACCCCCCACTGTTCCTCAGACGTTCTTGTCAACTGCTGGAAATGACCCACCTTGATTATCACTACAAAAGGCCTCCATTTTCAAATATATTGATTTTAATTACAATACAGAATACAAAGTTTACAGTGCTCACTTTGCAAGTATTTGTAATAAAAATAATATACTGTAAAAATTATAAATAGTATTTTTCAATTCACCTCATACAAGTACTGTAGTGCAATCTCTATCATGAAAGTGCAACTTACAAATATAGATTTGTTACATAACTGCACTGAAAAACAAAACAATGTACAACTTTAGAGCCTGCAAGTCCACTCAGTCCTAGTTCTTGTTCATCCAATTGCTAAGACAAACAAATTTGTTTACATTTACAGGAGATAATGCTGCCCGCTTCTTGTCTACAATGTCAGCTGAAAGTGAGAACAGGCATTCGCATGTCAATTTTGTAGCCAGCATTGCAAGGTATTTACATACTAGATATGCTAAACATTCATATGGAATGATGGCCAAAGCACGAAGAGGCAAAGGACATGCTTCCATGCTGATGACCCTCATTAAAAAAATAATGCATTAATTAAATTTGTGACTGAACTCTTAGGGGGAGAATTCTATGCCTCCTGCTGTTTTACTGGCATTCTGCCATATATTCCATGTTATAGCAGTCTTGGATGATAACCCAGCACATGGTCTTCATTTTAAAAACACTTTCACTGCAGATTTGACAAAATGCAAAGAAGGTATCTATGTAAGATTTCTAAGGATAGCTACAGCACTCAACCCAAGGTTTAAGAATCTGAAGTGCTGTCCATGCTTTTAGAAGTCTTAAAAGAGCAACACTCCGATGCAAAAACCACAGAACCCGAACCACCAAAAAAGAAAATCAACCTTTTGCTGGTGGCATCTGACTCAAATGATGAAAGTGAACAGGCTAATGGCATTTTGAGCTGTATAAGTAGGAGCACTGCCAGCAGATCAAGGGACATGATCATTCCCCTCTATTCAACATTGGTGAGGCCTCATCTGGAGTACTGTGTCCACTTTTGGGCCCTACACTACAAGAAAGATGTGGATAAATTGGAAAGTCCAGGGGAGGGCAACAAAAATTATTAGGGGGCTGGGGCATACGATTTATGAGGAGAGGCTTAGGGCACTGGGATTATTTAGTCTGCAGAAGAGAAGAATGAGGGGGATTTGATAGCTGCTTTCAACTACCTGAAAGGGGGTTCCAAAGAGGATGGATCTAGACTGTTCTCAGTGGTAGCAGATGACAGAATGAGGAGTAAAGGACTCAAGTTGCAGTGGGGGAGGTTCAGGTTGCATGTTAGGAAACCTCTCTCACTAGGAGGGTGGTGAAACACTGGAATGTGTTACCTAGGGAGGTGGTGGAATCTCCTTCCTTAGAAGTTTTTAAGGTCAGGCTTGACAAAGCCCTGGTTGGGATGATTTAGCTGTGGATTGATCCTGCTTTGAGCAGGGGGTTGGACTAGATGACCTCCTGAAGTCACTTCCAACCCTGACATTCTATGCATCAGTCCGCACTGCTTTAGATAGTTATCGAGCAGAATCCATGATCAGCATGGACGCATGTCCTCTGGAATGATAGTTGAAGCATGAAGGGACATATGAATCTTTAGTGCATCTGGCACATAAATATCTTGCAATGAAGGTGTCAAGGTTCCTTCCCCACTCTGAACTCTACGGTACAGATGTGGGGACCCGCATGAAAGACCCCCTAAGCTTATTTCTACCAGCTTAGGTTAAAAACTTCCCCAAGGCACAAATTCTTCCTTGTCCTTGGACGGTATCGCTACCGCTACCACCACCACCACCACGTGAGTTAGACAAAGATTCAAGGAAAAGAACCACTTGGGAATTCCTGTTCCCAAAAATATCCCGCCCCCCCGCCCCTTCACCCCCTTTCCTGGGGAGGCTTGAGAATAATATACCAACCAAATAGGTTAACAAGGTGAGCACAGACCAGCACCTTGGGTTTTTAGGGCACTAAAAACCAATCAGGTTCTTAAAAGCGGAACTTTATTATAAAGAAAGAGTAAAAGAAGCACCTCCATAAAATCAGGATGGAAGGTAATTTTACAGGTTAATCAGATTCAAAAACACAGAAAATTCCCCTCTAGGCAAAACTTTAAAAGTTACCAAACAAAACAAAACACACAAAAATAAACCTCCCTCTTATCCTAGGGAAAATTCACAAGCTAAAACAGAAGATAATTTAACGCATTTCCTTCCTATTACTTACAATTTGTAATCTTAGATGCTTAGTTCAGGTATGGCTTTAGGAGATCTATTTTCCCTGTCCTGGTTCCTCATTGTCCCAGAGACAACACAAAGAAGCACAAAACAAAAACCTTCCCCCACAGATTTTAAAGTAACTTCTCTCCTTATTGATTCTTTTGGTCAGGTGCCAACCAGGTTACCTAAGCTTCTAAACCCTTTACAGGTAAAGGAGGGATTTTATGCTACCCTTAGCTGTATGTTTATGCCAGCCGGCTACAACAGTGTCATAAGAGCGCCTGTTCTCACTGTCAGGTGACAATGTAAACAAGAAGCGGGCAGCTTTATCTCCTGCAAATATAAAACAAACTTTTACAGTGATTGGCTGAACAAGAAGTAGGACTGAGTGGACTTTCAAGCTCTAGGTTTTACATTGTTTTGGTTTTGAGTGCAGTCTTTTTTGTACGCAATTCTACATTTTTATGTTCAGCTTCCATGATAAGGAGATTGCACTACAGTACTTGTATTAGGTGAATTGAAAAATACTATTTCTTTTTTACAGCACAGATATTTGTAATCAAACATATAAAGTGAGCACTGTACACTCTGTATGCTGTGTTGTAATTGAAATATATTTGAAAATGCAGAAAACATCCAAAATATTAAAACTAATAGTATTCTATTATTGTTTAACAGCGCAATTCATTGCACTGTTAAACGATTAAAAAAATTAATCGCGATTGACAGCCCTAATTCAGTATTTGACTTCATATCTGATAGCTAACTGGTACAAAGCCAGCATGAGAAGAACAAAATAATGTTGTTCATAGGCCCTACAAAAGCTAGCAGTCTCTTGAGTGTTTCAGTAAGAGGACAACTGAGCATTTGGAGAGTGGTTTGTTTTAACAGATACACATTTAGATTCCAAACATTTTGTTCCTCTCGCCACAAAAATCAGATCGCAACTTTAAGGTAGGTCAAACTACACATTTAAAGTCAAAACAGAAATAAAATCACTGTAACACAGATTTGGCACAAAATCAATATCACAGTTTTGAAAACAAGTGTTACAGATTTTTGTTGGTTCTATGTTTTAATTTATTCAGAGATGAAAAAACTTCTGCTCTTTGCCTATGATCATGATCTGTAGTTCTTTGACTGCCAAGTGCAGTGATTATATGTGCATAACAATCAAGATCTCCAATATCCATGCTCAGGTCAAATTCATGAATTTGAAAAAATAGTTGGAGAATGGAAATGGTGCAGATATCCAGTGCTGAAGATGTAAATACCCAGGCAACAATCCAGACTCAACTAAGGTGCAGCCACTTATTCTAAGAAGTCAGCTCCTATTCTGGAGAAGAGCATGAAACTAACCAAAGAATCTCTAAGGTCCTGAGTGTAAGATACTTTCTGTCCTTTAGAGAGTGATTCCTGGAGCATTTTCAGGAACAATGGTATTATACTAGTAGTAATTACTCTTTAAATCTATTAGTACTACACATGTTTAAACTATAAATAGGGCCCTTCATTTTCGGTTTTTATTTTATTCATTTTTTTTGCAGGAATTTATCGGTGTTTATTATAACAGGTAAAAATCGGTGGAAAAAAATTATTAACTCTTCTGGGTAAATACCAGGGTTTATTTTGGTAGATGGAAGGACAGTGGGGAAAAAAAATTTAGTAGATTAATGCTTTGATGACTGGAATTCAATGTTGTTTGCTGCAGAACTAAAACAGAACTCAGAACACAATGCCACCTCTGAGTTTAAGAAAACTATAAGAAAAGAAAAAGGAGTACTTGTGGCACCTTAGAGACTAACCAATTTATTTGAGCATAAACTTTTGTGAGCTACAGCTCACTTCATCGGATGCATTCAGTGGAAAAGAAAACTTTCATTTGAATAAACAGTTTACTATTATAGACTTAGAACTAATAGCCTATAAATATTTACATTTAATAATTGGGCCACACCATTTACAGTGCATACACCCAACTTCACCCTTTTCTCCTGTTTCTTTTTTAAACTTTTGAATACTTCCTTGTGTCCTGAAAACTATTCTGATACAGATTTTCATTTTCTTCCTACTTTAGTGGCTCAGATCTTTAAATCATTTTCTGCTAACAGCTTAAAATGTGTATGTGGTAGTTCAGATGTGCACATACTTCAGCGCTTGTGTGTCTGTTTATTGTGTGTATCTTTTAGACCAGTGATCACCAACCCGTCGATTGTGATCGACTGGTCGATCCTGGACCCTCTGCCAGTCGATTGTGATCTCCGGGCTGCTAAAAGTCCGGTGGCTTGCTGCTGGCACATCTCTATGGCCCCTGGAAGGAGGAAGGATGGGGAGGTGACTGCAGCACCGTCCCTGCAGCTCCCATTAGCTGGGAACCAGCCAATGGGAGCTGCAGGGGTGGCGCTTGTGGACAGAGGCAACGCACAGAGATCCGCTGCCCTCCTGCCCCACAGGGGTCTGCAGAGATGTGCCAGCCAGCAGCCAGCTGCTTCCGGGAGCTACATAGGACCAGGGCAGGCAGGCAGGCAGACCGGCAGACCTGCCTGAGCCCCGCTGCGCCATGGATCAGAAGTCGCCTGTGGTAAGCGCCTCCCAGCCAGAGCCTGCACCTTGCCCCTCCTGCACCCCAACCCCCTGCCCTAGGCTCAGCCAATGCACACCCCATAGTTGAGAACGTTACACTGATTTGTGACAATCCCTGAAGGATTTTGGATCTATAAACCACAAATGACACTAATAAAAAGTAAAACTCATGAAATGTCCGATGGATTCTAGGAGATTAGGTGCAGTGTGACTATATGACCCCTGCACACAAACTCCCTCCCAGAGCATGCAGCCCTCTCTCTTCACCCCAACCCCCTCGGCCCAGGCTCAGCGAGGAGCCCCCTCCCTCCCACACACTGAACCCCTTTGCCCCAGTCCAGAGCCTGCACTCCCTCCTGCACCCCAACCCCCTGCCCTAGCCTGGTGAAAGTGAGTGAGGGTGGTGGAGAGCAAGTGATGGAGAGAAGGGGGAATGGAGTGAGCAGGGCAAGGCCTTGTGGAAGGGGATCCTTGGTTGACCTTTCATTCAAAAAGTGATCGTGTGTAAAAAGGCTAGAGACCACTGCTCCAGACTGATACTTCAGATAGCTTTGCATATACAAACAGACTAATGTATTGTCCTAATACATATCTCATGCAATGTATTGTATTTTCCTAATAAAACATGTTATTTTTATATATTTGAATGATACAAAAGTAGGGTGAAAATTAAAAAACTAATACTTTTTATAAAAACAGGATTTTTTTTTGGTAAAAATTGGTTTAAACTGAAACAAAAGGGCATAACTGTAAGTACCATGGAAAGCTACTCAACTTCCTGTCACAAGCATATTCACATAAATCAATCTTGAAAGTTTGTTAGAGGAGAATTCATCAAAACAAGTGTCAGGGAGCACTAACCCAGTCATCTTAGAAGAGAGACATTACTGTAGTACCTAGGCGTGGTAGTCATGGAAGAGGACCCCATTGTGCTAGGCACTGTATAAATACAGAATAAGACGACAGTCTCTGCCCTAAAGAGCTTACAATGTAAGTATAAAACAGAACACAGATGGATCAAGACAGAGGGGTACAAGGAAACCACAAGGCAAAATTGGTCACAATAGGCAGTTGCCTCAGCATGCCAGCAGCCTAAAAGTGGTCACGTTTTTTGTACACTGAAAGGAGAGCGTTACGGAGAGTTTTGAATGAGGTTAATGACAGAGCTTTGTGGATTTTTACAGGGAGTTCCTCCAAGCATGAGGAAAAATATGGAAGAAGGCATGAAGGTGCTTGTTTGAACATTTAATGAGTGGGTGATGGAGGGTGGCATCATGCCTAATCCGAGCTGGGAATCTACATCTCAGTCTGCATGAGAAATGATAGGTATGGTGGGGAGAGGCCATAAAAGGCCTTCAAAGTAAAGGTAAGTTCTGTTCAATGCAACAAAGAAGAGGAAGCCAATCGAGGGATGCAAGGAGAGCACAATAGGATAAGAAAATGACTTTTGCAGCAGCATTCTGAATGGATGTGAGCAGTACAAGATTGCATTCATCAAAGCCAGAGAAGAGGACATTAATCAAGATGAGACTTGTAGCGGTGCAGATGGATAGGAAAGGCCTTATCTTAGAGACATTATGCAGAAAGAACCGACAAAATGTAGATATAGCCTGGATATGAGGACCTAGACAGAGGTCCAAGTTAAAGATGATACCAAGCTCATGGACCTGAGTGACAGTCGGATGGTGTTGTCCAGTGATCAAGAAAGGTAGTGGTGGTGGAGACTAAGAGCTCCGTTATAGTCATCTTAAGCTTGAGTTGATGGCTAGACATCCACAAAAAAGAGGTTAGAGAGAGACCGATCTGGAGTAGAGAGGCAGATCTGCAAGTCATCAACATAGAGACACTAGTTGAATTTGTGTTTGAGGATGAGATGACCCAGAGATAAAATGTAGAGGGAGAAGAGAAGGGACCAAGGACAGAGCCCTGTAACCTGCCCACTGAAAGTCAGTGAGCAGATAAGGAGGATTCTCCAAAGTTCATGCTAAAGAAGCTATTAGAGAAGTAGGAGAAGAATCATGAGAGGCCAGATATTATAAAAGTTAAGGGATGTCAAGAAGAGCGTGGTCTGTATTGAAAGCAGCTGACAGACTGAGAATGAGGATGAAGCACTGGTTTTGAGCTTTGACTAGGAAGAGGTCAAAGACTTTGGGGAGAGTGGTTTCAATGGAGCGCAAGGGGCAGAAGCCAGACTGGAGAGGACCTAGGATTCACAGAGTCTAAGGCCATAAGTGACACTATGATCATCTAGTTTGACTTCCTGCACTGGATGGATCTGCAGGTCAGGAACTCCAAACAACTCATTCAATGATCTTCTGAAAAGAAGGAATAAGGTATGGCAGCTGGAGAAGCAAAGCAAGGTATGGCAGCTGGAGAAGCTGGCCCAGGGATGTGTCACATATCAAGGTTATTTAACAAACCACATTAAGTATCTACACTACTTATTTGCAGTAACGTTACCTTAAAGATAGTAAAATGAGAAAGACAAATATAATTAGCTAAGACTAACATTAAACCCATTGAAACCTACATTTTTATTTGCGTAGCATTCAGTTACCTGAAATGCCAAAAAGAGAGGTGACTTCTACACACGCACACACACTTTCTATCCCTAGAAGCCTCGACCTTCTTTACATTACTCTGAAGGGCACAGTGCAAGACATTAAAAATACATTTCTCTCTATTATCTGTATGTTTTTGCTTGGTTTCCAACTTTGATTTTAGTGCTTACCCTAGGGCACACTGACATAATGCTTCACAGTTTATGTTATGTTAAAGTTTTCTATGTATCTTCTACTTTGGAGATACACATTAAGGCCATGTCCACACTGCGCACCTTACAACAGTACGGCTCTGCCACTGCAGCCACGTCATTATAAAGTGTGCTGTGTGGTTGCTCTTTATCGCCAGGAGTAAAACCACCTCCAAAAAGGGGGGGTAGAGGGGGCGGGTATCTTCGTCCCTGGGAGCACGCTTCCGCAGATGAAGCGCTGTCCACACCAGCACTTTACATTCCTAAAAGTTTTCTCGTTCAGGCGGGTGTTTTTTCACACACCCTGAGCAACAAAAGTTTTAGAAATGAAAGTGCCAGTGCAGACAAACCCTAAGACCTATAGAGGGCATACTCCCATCCTTTCCTAAAACTCCTTGGGAAGAAGGGATAAAACCAATTCCCTTGCCCTCACAAATTTATGTCTATACAAAAGATGCCTAAATTTCCCCTAACCTTACAAAGCATATTTCTTAAGTGCTAGACATAAGCGTGGACACAGCACTGAAAACAACAGCTGAAATGAAGATTTCACGGCACTACTATATAGACAGGCCAGGGACGGGGCATAGGGACGTGGTACCTGAACACTGCCTAGAAAGGGGTGAAATATCAGGAGGCACCTAATCCCAAACTGGTGAGAAGTACTGAGCTTGCTTCTTTTCAAATTTTTGGGGTTCAAGTGATAATTAAGCAAGCAGCAGCTCTCAAGGGTCTCTTTTACATTGCTATGTAACTTTGCACCATGAACTAAACTGGGTGACTAATGGAAACATACATGTATGTTTTGTTCACTTTCTGAATGTACACATGCATACCTACCAAGCAAGCTAGACTCTCTACAAAGGGATGTAGTTATCATCCTACATCGGGGGTTTTAGTAGCAAAAGAAGAGCTTTGCTCCTGGGACAGTAATAAATAACACTCACCTCAAGAAGAAAAGGAGGACTTGTGGCACCTTAGAGACTAACCAATTTATCTGAGCATAAGCTTTCGTGAGCTACAGCTCACTCACTTCATCGGATGCATACTGTGGAAAGTGTAGAAGAGGTGTATGGTAAGGAGAGTGATCACTTTAGATAAGCTATTACCAGCAGGAGAGTGGGGTGGGAGGAGGTATTTTTTCCATCTTGTGTGTGCATATAAAAAGATCTTCTACACTTTCCACAGTATGCATCCGATGAAGTGAGCTGTAGCTCACGAAAGCTTATGCTCAAATAAATTGGTTAGTCTCTAAAGTGCCACAAGTCCTCCTTTTCTTTTTGCGAATACAGACTAACACGGCTGTCACTCACCTCAAGAGGACTTCCGTACCAGCAGGCCGGCAGACAAGGACTCAGTAGACAGCCCCTGACCCGCACACCCTACACCAATAGGCCTGTACCCACGCCGACTCCCAACCCCCCGAGTTCCGTCACCCCCATGCTTTCGCCTCCTCAAGAGCCAACCCCTGACAGGCCCGGCCCACGTGCCTGCCCCATGGCGGATGTCAGCGACCTCCCCCGTGGGCGGGAGAGCAGGGAAATAACCGGCCCCACTTAGGCCCAGCCGCTCCCTTTGTCCAGTGGCTCCCTCCGCGGTAGCCGGGACTGGAGGAGGCGGCAGGGAGGAGGAAATCCCCGACAGGGCCCATGGAGCTCCCCCCCAGGCTATGCCAGGCCGGCTACAGCCCACAGCCCACCCGACCCAGACTCTTCCTCCGCACAGCTGCGATCCCGACCGCGTCCCCCCTACCTTCGTTCGCTAAATCCGCCATTTTACTTCCTCAATCACTCCCAGAGTGCAGCGCGCGGCCAGCCGGACACCGACTTACAACAGACACAGCGATGGAGCGCATGCGCGGCGTGTCCCGCGCCCCAGTCAAGACAGGAGACACAGCGCATGCTCCGTTGGACATGGCTCCTCACTGTCGTAGTACGCATGCTCTGACAACAACAGTTCTCTTCATTCCGCTGCTCACGGTTAGAAAATAGTGCGCCTGCGCCAAACCCACCCGCTACAGGAATATCAGAGACTCTGAGGGAGGCGTGGAGTCCGACTCCGCATTCAGAGGAACATGGAGCATGCGCACAAATACACACTCCACAGTTCCTAAACCCCAAGCCACATAATATCCCTCCCCGCCTCTGCCCTCGGGCCAGGGCGGGGCGCAGAGGCTCAGGCGTGTGACTGCCCTGCTCCAGCCACGCCCAGAGGCACCGCTACCACAGCGCGGCCGAGGCCCTAAAGACCCCGCCCCCCTCGGCTCTTTCCCGCCACCTTCCTCCACAGCCACCTCCCCGCCCCCCTGGGTACCTCACCCCCACCTCCAGCACCCCGCCCCCCTCGGTACCTCACCCCCGCCTTTCTCCACAGCCACCTCCCCGCCCCCCTGGGTACCTCACCTCCCGCCTTCCCCCATAGCCACCTCCCCGCCCCCCTCGGCTCCTCCCCGCCACCTTCCTCCACAGCCACCTCCCCGCCCCCCTGGGTACCTCACCTCCCGCCTTCCCCCATAGCCACCTCCCCGCCCCCCTCGGCTCCTCCCCGCCACCTCCCTCCACAGCCACCTCCCCGCCCCCCTGGGTACCTCACCTCCCGCCTTCCCCCATAGCCACCTCCCCGCCCCCCTCGGCTCCTCCCCGCCACCTTCCTCCACAGCCACCTCCCCGCCCCCCTGGGTACCTCACCTCCCGCCTTCCCCCATAGCCACCTCCCCGCCCCCCTCGGCTCCTCCCCGCCACCTTCCTCCACAGCCACCTCCCCGCCCCCCTGGGTACCTCACCTCCCGCCTTCCCCCATAGCCACCTCCCCGCCCCCCTCGGCTCCTCCCCGCCACCTTCCTCCACAGCCACCTCCCCGCCCCCCTGGGTACCTCACCTCCCGCCTTCCCCCATAGCCACCTCCCCGCCCCCCTCGGCTCCTCCCCGCCACCTTCCTCCACAGCCACCTCCCCGCCCCCCTGGGTACCTCACCCCCACCTCCAGCACCCCGCCCCCCTCGGCTCCTCCCCGCCACCTTCCTCCACAGCCACCTCCCCGCCCCCCTGGGTACCTCACCCCCACCTCCAGCACCCCGCCCCCCTCGGCTCCTCCCCGCCACCTTCCTCCACAGCCACCTCCCCGCCCCCCTGGGTACCTCACCTCCCGCCTTCCCCCATAGCCACCTCCCCGCCCCCCTCGGCTCCTCCCCGCCACCTTTCTCCACAGCCACCTCCCGCCTTCCCCCATAGCCACCTCCCCGCCCCACTCGGCTCCTCCCCGCCACCTTCCTCCACAGCCACCTCCCCGCCCCCCTGGGTACCTCACCCCCACCTCCAGCACCCCGCCCCCCTCGGCTCCTCCCTGCCACCTTCCTCCACAGCCACCTCCCCGCCCCCCTGGGTACCTCACCCCCACCTCCAGCACCCCGCCCCCCTCGGCTCCTCCCCGCCACCTTCCTCCACAGCCACCTCCCCGCCCCCCTGGGTACCTCACCTCCCGCCTTCCCCCATAGCCACCTCCCCGCCCCCCTCGGCTCCTCCCCGCCACCTTCCTCCACAGCCACCTCCCCGCCCCCCTGGGTACCTCACCCCCACCTCCAGCACCCCGCCCCCCTCGGCTCCTCCCTGCCACCTTCCTCCACAGCCACCTCCCCGCCCCCCTGGGTACCTCACCTCCCGCCTTCCCCCATAGCCACCTCCCCGTCCCACTCGGCTCCTCCCCGCCACCTTCCTCCACAGCCACCTCCCCGCCCCCCTGGGTACCTCACCCCCACCTCCAGCACCCTGCCCCCCTCGGCTCCTCCCTGCCACCTTCCTCCACAGCCACCTCCCCGCCCCCCTGGGTACCTCACCTCCCGCCTTCCCCCATAGCCACCTCCCCGTCCCACTCGGCTCCTCCCCGCCACCTTCCTCCACAGCCACCTCCCCGCCCTCCTGGGTACCTCACCCCCACCTCCAGCACCCCGCCCCCCTCGGTACCTCACCCCCGCCTTTCTCCACAGCCACCTCCCCGCCCCCCCTGGGTACCTCACCCCCACCTCCAGCACCCCGCCCCCCTCGGCTCCTCCCCGCCACCTTCCTCCACAGCCACCTCCCCGTCCCCCTGGGTACCTCACCTCCCGCCTTCCCCCATAGCCACCTCCCCGCCCCCCTCGGTACCTCACCCCCCGCCTTCCTCCACAGCCACTTCCCTGCACCGCTCGATACCTCACCGCCACCTCCAGCACCCCACCCCCCTCCACTCCTCCCTGCCACCTTCCTCCACAGCCACCTCCCTGCACCCCTCAGTACCTCACCCCCACCTCCAGAGGGGAGGGATAGCTCAGTGGTTTGAGCATTGGCCTGCTAAATCCAGGGTTGTGAGTTCAATCCTTGAGGGGGCCATTTAGGGATCTGGGGCAAAAATTGGGGATTGGTCCTGCTTTGAGTCCTCCTGAGGTCCCTTCCAACCTTGATATTCTATGATTCCAGCACCCCGCCCCCCTCGGCTCCTCACCCCTGCCTTCCTCCACAGCCACCTCCCCACCCCCCTCAGTACCTCACCCCCGCCTATCTCCACAGCCACCTCCCTGCCCACTCGGCTCCTCACCACCACCTCCAGCACCCCGCCCCCCTTGGCTCCTCACCGCCACCTCCAGCACCCCACCCCCCTCCACTCCTCCCTGCCACCTTCCTCCACAGCCACCACCCCGCCCCCCTTGGTTCCTCACCCCCACCTTCCTCCACAGCCACCTCCCCACCCACCTCCAGCACCCCGCCGCCCTCAGCTCCTCACCCCCACCTTCTTCCCGGGCCAACTTCCTTGCCCCCCCCTCAGTACCTCGCCCCCCGCCTTCCGCCACAGCCACCTCCCCGCCCCCCTCGGTACCTCCCCACCACGTCCAGCATCCCGCCCCCCTCAGCTCCTCACCGCCATCTTCCTTCACAGCCACCTCCCCGCCCCCCTCGGTACCTCACCCCCAGCTCCAGCACCCTGCCCCCCTCAGCTCCTCACCAACCCCTTTCCTCCACAGCCATCTCCCTACTCCGCTCAGTCCCTCACAATCGTGTTCCCCCTCATCCATTGCCCCTGCCTGCCCCTCAATTCCCCCACTGCCGCGCTCCCCACATCCACCATCTGACTCCCTACTGCCAACTTTATCCACAGCTACATGCCCCACATCCACCATCCCACCCCCTCAGCCCCTCACCGCTACCTTCCTCCACAGCCGCTACCTTCCTCCACAGCCACTGCCTCTGCCCCCTCAACCCTTCACCGCTGTTTCCCTACATTCCCTGCCCACTCTCGGTCCCTCTCAGCCACATGCCCCACATCCACTGTCCCAACCACCTCAGCCCCCTACTGCCACCTTCCTCCACAGCCATGTGCCCCACATCCACCACCCTGGCCCTGCTCAACTCCTCACCACCGTGTTCCCCCACATCATTATGCGTACTCAGCCCACCATCACCACATTCTCCTACATCCAACGTCTCCACCCTACACTCAGTGCCCCATTGCCACATTCCCCGACATCCACCATTCCTGCCTCACTGCCACGTTCCCCCACATCCACCACTTGCATCTCACACTCATCCCCCCCCCCGAACCACCATGTTCCCTCATAAACTGTCTGTGCCCCAGGCTCAGCTCCCCATCACCATGTTCCCCCTCATCCATTGCCTGCACCCCACTGTTGCCGGCACCCAGTGCCAGAGGCGAACAACAGCAAGGTTCGTTGCCCGGTGTGCGTCACCCAATAATCACAACGGGGTGGAGAAGCAGAAAAGTTTATTTGAAGCTTCAAACAAGCTACAGGGAGAATAGAATCTCAAATCCTGCACACAGAGCAGGAAGTTACACAGGCTTTTATACATCCTTTCCTCAGCATACTTATCCAATAGCAAGCTGCCCTAAGTATCCATATAGCCAGCCAATCCAGTTACCAGCTAGTTCCCTTGTTCTCTGTACCATCTGTTAAACCATACATAAAGCTGCTTTATTCAGCATTGTTCTTCCATAGCTGCCCTGTTTGGCCTGTTTAGTTTCAGGCAGCCTGACTCTGCAACGTATTGTTGCAGATCCTCAGCATAACTGCTGCGAGTGCTTCCAGGCTGGGGTGGGGGTCCAAGGACACTTGGGCCTAGTGCGAGGGGGCTTCATCAACACTCGTGGTCTTCCATCCCCTCGAGTTACCTAGGGGCCATGCCCAGTGTCCCCAACACCACACTCAGCTCATCACCACGTTCCCCCACATTCGCCACCCGCATCCCCCACTCAACTCACCATCACCATATCCACAGCCCATCATCACCACATTCCCTCTCAACCACCACCACGCCCAGCCCATCATCACCACTTTTCCCCTCATCCACCATCCATGTCCCACACTCAGCCCATCATCACCTCATTCCCTCACATCCATCACCCGCACCCAGCCCCATATCCCACCTGTTATCACCATGTTCTCTCACATCCACTGCCCATGCCCTGCCCCACACTCAACCATTATCAAAGAATCATAGAAATGTAGGACTGGAAGGGACCTCGGTAGGTCATGTAGTCCAGTCCCCTGCACTGAGACAGGACTAAGTCCTACCTATACCATTCCTAACAGGTTTTTGTCTAACCTGTTTTTAAAAATCTTTTATGACTGGGATTTCACAACCTTCCTAGGTAACTTATTCTAGTGCTTCCTTGCAGTTATGAAGTTTTTCCTCATGCCTAACCTAAATCTCCTTTGCTGCAATTTAAGCCCATTACTTCTTGTCCTCCCCTCAGTGGTTAAGGAGAACAATTTATTACCAGGCCATTTCTCCAGTTTGTCAAAATCATTTTGAATTCTAATCCTGGCCTCCAAAGCACTTGCAACCCCTCCCAGCTTTGTATCCTCTGCAAATGTTATAAGGGTACTCTCTATGCCATTAGCCAAATCATTTATGAAAATATTGAATAGAAGCAGACCTAGGACCGATGCCTGTGGAACCCCACTTGATATGCCCTTCCAGGTGAATTTTGAACTATTGATAACTACTCTCTGAGTATGGTTTTCCAGCCAGTTGTGCAACCACCTTATGGTAGGTTAATCTCTAGGCTATATTTCTCTGTTTTCTTCATGAGAAGGTCATGTGAGACACTATCAAAAGCCTTACTAAAGTCAAGATGTATCACATCTACTGCTTCACCCCATCCAAAAGGCTTGTCAACTTGTCCTGACTTTCCTGATTTTTCATTTGTTGTCATCCCCATATTCATTTGTAGCCTGGGTCCACTGGCTCCTCCCCTGAGGCTAAGCGGGAGGGCCTTGAGCTATGGGCAGGCTTATGCCTTAATTCTGGCATTTTCTAACTTTTGAATGCCTGAATTTACAACTTTAATAGTGTTATTTTAACTTAGTTTTTGATGTGCAATTTCCTAGGTTTTTTAAAAAGCAAACTGGAAAAAAAAAGCAGAAATGCCATCATGCAGCATCATATTGACACCACATGGGTCATCAGGGGTCAAAAGTTTATAAAAAGTATAACTTGGCCATATTTGAATGGATTTTCACAGGGACAGAAAATAGCACATCCCTGACACACAGGCCACTCCCTGCCATATTTCATGTCGCTGCTCCAAAGCATGGGGGAGCTAGAGATTTTCAATTAAAAGATTTTCAGTTTTTTAACACTGGCAAAACAGCATATTTCTGCTAGCCTTATTCTTGGAAATGGCTGAATCATTTTCACTGTAATTTTCTGGGAAAAAAAACATTCAGTCTGAGGCAGACACTGAGAATGCAAAATTTCAACCTTAATGGCTAAAGTCTGGCAAAGACATCCTATTCCCTAGTGTGATTTGGTGGTCTGTAGCAGACACCACCTAATACCCCATCTTGTGATTTATCTGTTAGGACATTGATCCATAAGTGTTCAAAATCATTTTCTTCCAAGTGATCAGTGACTCAGAAACAGTTAATGCCATTTTTTGACATATAGTGCCACTCCCCTCCTCCCCAGCCCTTTACACACTGGATCCTTCCTAACTAGGTTATAACCCTTGATTTTAACATTCCAGTCATGGGAACCATCCCACCACATATCAGTGACACCAACTAGATTGAATTTATGCTCATAAATAAGCAATTCCAGTTCCTCTTGTTTGTTATCCAGGCTCCTTGCACTGGTGTACATGCAATTAAAGAATATCTTCTCTTTGTGTCCTTTGGTTCCTTGATTAATTTTGTTCTCTAGTCTTGATTTTGTGCTAAATGAGTGGGATAGTTTTCTCTTGTGCCCTTAATAATGTGTCTTTGAAAAACTGCCAACTCTCTTGAACTGTTTTTCCCCTTGGATCTTACCTACCAACTCCCCAAGTTTGCTAAAGTCTGCCTTCTTGAAATCCATTGTCTTTATTTCCTCCTAGTGGATTCTTGAAAATTCCTTTAGCCAAACTATGCTAAACTGGCTACATTTATCACACCCTTTGGGAGATTTTGTTTTTGAAGATTACCTTTTGGATTACTAGTGCACCTGAAATTTTCCAAAGAAAGATGGCAGAATTGTTAAGGAACACAAATGGAACTGTAGTTTTCGTGGATGAAATTTTGAAAGGTCATCTAGGGAAAAACACAACAAAACCCTCAATGAAGGTCATTGATCAATCAGACTGGACTGAAGCTAAAGAAGGAAAAGTGTCTTCCACCTACACCAAATTGAGTTTTTGGGACAGACAATAAACAAAGATGGAATCTGTCATCGTACAGAGAAAGTAAAAGTGATTTGAGAATTGAATCTCCTTCCTTAGAAGTTTTTAAGGTCAGGCTTGACAAAGCCCTGGCTGGGATGATTTAATTGGGGATCGGTCCTGCTTTGAGCAGGGGGTTGGACTAGATGACCTCCTGAGGTCCCTTCCAACCCTGATATTCTATGATTCTATGAATGCACCAATGAGTGTACCAGAATTGAGTTGGGGATGATAAATTACATTGGTCAATAACTACAAGACCATTCTACAGTAACAAACCACTGAGTGAACTGTTGAAGTCCAACACATCATGGCAATGGGAGCCAAATCAAGAAATTGCCTTCAAAAAGGTAAAAAAAATGGTCTCAACAGCTCCAGTTCTCAAGTACTATGATGTGAACAAACCCTCAATGGTCAGTGAGGATGCAAGCAGCTATAGCCTAGGCAGCTATAGACAGCACATTGTTCCAACAATATGGCTTGGCGTAGAACCCAGTTGTATCGTGGTCTTACACACTCACACAAGCAGAAAAACCATATGCACAGATTAGCAAGGAGTGCCTGGTAAGCGTATGGGCATGTGAGAACTTTTACAGATCTCTGTGTGGACTGGATTATTTACTCTGATAACAGACCATAAACTGCTTGTAATCCTCATCCATGGAAAAGACCTAGATCAAACACTGCTGAGGTTCCAATGTCTTTTGCTAAGGTTAATGTGATTTAACCCAATTGCTAAATATGTTCAAGGGGAAAAATCTGGCACTAGCAGACACTCTGTCACAGAACCTATCATCACACTCAACTACCTTTGAGCTCAAAGATGAAGTAAAAGTTTATGTAGATGCTGTGGATGACTACATACCAGTGTCAGAAAAGAGACTTGCCAAGCTATAGAAAGCAACCTTGACAGACATACAACTTCAGGAAGTTCTTAGTTGCACTAAGGCCAGTTGGCCAAAGAATCTAAAGTATAGTAGGGAAGTGACGTACAATTAAGGAAGTCAAATTGACTCATAATTAAAAGTGTTTGCAACATAATTCCAAACCCAATGAGAGGAGAAATCCTAAATTTAATCCATGAAGGACATCAAGGACTAACTAAATGCTGTGAACAGGCCAGTCAGTGTGGTGGATGGGCATCAGTAAGCACATAAAGAATAAAGTATCTGCATATGAACATAATAGACCAACTCAAAGAACCTTTAATAACAATACTTCCACCACACAGACCTTGGAAGAGATTAGCTGCAGATTTATGTGTAGTACCCCCTCTCCATTTATTTGGCTGTGCCTCCACCCCCTCACTCTTTCCTGGCAGGGTCACCAGGACAGCTTGGGAGGAAAATTCTAACCACAGGATAACCCCCACTTACTTGCCAAATAGTTGGAGACTCCCAAGAAATAACACAAACACATACAATATATTCAACACAGTAATTATATTAAACAGAAGATAAATATAACAGGGCAAAACACTATTCTCATGGTCTCCGGTGCCCATGTTGATAATACCTGTGAAGTTCCCCAGTCACGTGACCTGCTATAGCAAATGTAAAGTTAGTGTTCCCTTGGTGTGCGTACTTTGTTGGGGCCCTTGATGAGCTCTGAGCACGATATCATCTGTGCAGCAGTTAGCAATGTGGCTGACTGGGTTCAGTACAGCCCAAAGGACTCTGAAGTGGGATAAGGTGGTGTCACTGTGCCTCAGTGGGTCAGAGCTGAGGATTCCAGGACAAACTGCTGAGAAATACGGCAGACTCTCGTCTAAATTAGTGGTTATTTTTCCATAAAATATACCAAACCAGCAACAACAGTAAACTTCTGTCTCACCACACTGGCTAACCAGAAGTCAGAAATGCAGTCTCCGTAGGTACCCCAGCCCTTGTTTCACCACCTAGACACAAGACTTAATGATGAGTGTGATGGGCTGGACCCCCTGGGATGTCACCTGGTGTGCTGGGATGCCACTGAGTCAGACTATTCTGCCAGTCTGGGCCCCCTTTTACCTGGTCTTGCTGGGGTAGGCTCCCCAGACTTTTCCAGCCAAGCAGACAGACAGGGCCACACCCAGCTGCACAGAGAGCCAGAGATCCACTCTGGGAAGGCTCAGCTTAAGAGGCCCACCACAACACCCAGATGTCCACTCCCCCTTGGAGTACAAACCCAAAATTATACGAAATTCTCCTCTTCCCTCAATGTGGAGGAGGGTGTTCACAACTTCTGCCCCTCCCCCCAGTTAGAAATCACCTAAACTGGGTTATATTATAAACCAGAAATAAATGTATTCACTATAATACATGTATTTTAAGTAGTTAAGCAGGTAGCAGACAGAACAAGGCAGATTACTAAGAAAATAAAACAAAGCATGCAAGCTAAGGCCTTGTCTACATTGCCACCTTACAGAGCTGCAACTTTCTCACTCAGGGGTGTGAAAAAACACCCCCCCCCCGAGCACTGCAAGTTTCAGCATTGTAACATGGCAGTGTAGACAGTGCACCTGCGCTGGGAGCTGTGCTCCCAGTGCTGGTAGCTACTCCCCTCGTGGGGTGGGTTTTTTACAGCGCTCAGATAGCTCTCGCCCAGCGCTGGTGCCGTGACTACAGAGCCACGTTAAAGCAGTGCTACGGCAGCGCTTTAACATTGCTAGTGAAGACACACCCTAACCTTAATACACTAAAGAAACTAGTTACATGTAAGTTCTCACCCTAAATGTGGTTCTAAAAATCTTCTTCACAGGCCAGATGCCCTTCCAGCCTGGGTCCAGTTCTTTCCCCCAGTTCAGTCTTAGTTGTTTCCAGCAGTCATCTTGGGTGGGGTTGCAGGGGAGAACTCATGACCTGGATTACCTCACTCCCCACCCTTAAATAGGATTTGCATAACATGGGAGTCCTTTGTTTCCCTAGTTTGACTCCCCTTCCCTTACAGTGGAAAGTTACAAGAAGTCCCAGGTAATGTTTTAGTATCAGATGACCAGACCACCTGACTCTGCAGGATTACAGCATCCAGGAGTTAGGGGCAGTATGGAGCGTCCACAGGAAGGTTCAAGCTTTTCACAGTCCATTGTCCTTGCTGATGGGCCATCCGCCCTGTCTGCCTTTTCCATTGTTGTACCTGAAGTGTTAGCAAGGAGCGTCACCCAAAGTAGCAGTTGAAATACAGATACATAGTCAATATCCCTAATTTCAGATACAGAAATGATACATGCATACAAATAGGATAATCTCATTCAGAAAATCATAACCTTTCCAATGATATCTCACATGAGCCATCTTGCATGAAGTATATCTCAGTTTATGTCATGTTCATATCATAAGCATATTTTCATAAAGAATATGGAATGACACATCACAGAAAGGTTATTTTAAACTAATTTAATCAGACAAAGGATTCTGATTCCAAAGGACCAGCCGCATACCCAGGTCAATATATAACTCAGATCTTATCCATTAATCACGCTCTTGCCAATACTGTAGTATCTAATATCTAAAGGTTTATTTATAAGGGAAAAGAAAGAGGAGAGAGTTAACATGGTCAAAAGAATCAAATACATACAACCATTGCAAGGTTATTGGATCATGTTTGAGCAGTGATGGAATAAACTGCTGGTTTATAATGTCTCCAGTAACAGCCAAAAGATTGGAAGATTCTCAGTCCATCGTTTAGAATGCTTCTTTTAGTGTAACTCCATAGTCCAGAGATCAGAACAGGAAAGAGGCAAAAATGGAGATGCTTCCAGGGCTTTTTATACTTCCTGCCATGTGGCCGGTCTGCTCTTAGTACAGTCAGTGGAAAAGTATAGGCACAAGATGGAGTTTAGGGTCACATGAGCAAGTCACATGACCTTGCATGCTTCAATGATTCATAGCAGGATCCATTACCTATATTCTGGCTAAAACATCTACAGGAAAGTCCATCAGGTGGGGATAAGCTTCTTCCATGGCCCATTGTGTTCATTAATGGACACATTCTTGAATGGTCCATTCACACTGTGCTGGCTAGACTGGATGTGGGTGTCACTACCTGGTGGGTGTCATCCCAGGAGCAAACACATTTGAAATATCGTACAAAGTCAATATTCATAACTTCAGATACAAAGATGATATACATATAAAAACAGGATAATCATATTCAGCAAATCATAACTTTTCCATTGACACCTTATATGACATACTTTGTATAAGATTTGTTGCAATTGTATAACAGTGGTAGCAAAAATGATATACACCAGTAGTTGGCAACCTGTGGCCCATGGTCTGCATGCAGCCCATCAGGGTAATCTGTTTGTGTGCCACGAGACATTTTGTTGACGTTGACTGTCTGCAGGCACGGCCCCCTGCAGCTCCCAGTGGCCGCGGTTTGCCGTTCCCGGCCAATGGGAGCTGCAGGAAGCGGCAGGCTGCGGCCACTGGGAGCTGCCGGGGGGCTGTGCCTGTGAACGGTCAACATCAGCAAAATGCCTTGCAGCCCACAAACAGATTACCCTGATGGGCTGCATGCGGTCCGTGGGCTGCAGGTTGCCCACCACTGATCTACATGGTCATATTTTAATCATATAACATCACAGGTGATAAGTCCTTCCTCAGGTTTAATAGGCAGCAGGTAATAAAATCCCCAAACCCTTACCCCCTGGCTTGAGGACACAGTTGAGGGAGTAAGGATTCTCCCAAACAGTTCTCCTGACTAGCTAACTAAAAACTAGTGCACTCACAAACTCCCTGAATGATACTCAGGTTCAGAGATGACTCTGGACTCCTCAGTCACCGCAGAAGGGCTGATCTCTGCTGGCAGGGAGCCTCTTCATGCCGGAGTCAGGCTACTTCTGGTCCCAGGATTTCCCCTCACCACCAAGAGATGTAGGGTTCAAGGTGCAGATTACAAAACTCTATTAAAACCCAAACTTTAGTCTCCCACCCCAGTGCCCAGACACACTCCCAGCAGACAGCAGCCCTGGACTAGCAGCCAGAGCAGTGGTGCCATGTGGTGACTGATCTCACCTAGGGAGCTGGGGGCTAACTCAGCCTGGCTGGGAGAAGTTTTCCCAGCAAAACTCTACAAACAGGGAGTCACCTGGGAGAGGGAAAGGCTCAAGTTGAGGGATTTTGCTTTCAGTTCCCGAGAGGCCAGTTCTCGGGGGAACCCTGCATGCAGGCCTGGGACTCACCAGCTCCCCACACAGCCAGGCCTGCCGTTTCCATGGCTGGCACCAGACTGCCCAAAAATGGTTTCTCCCCCCATCTCAGCTCCCTAGGAGGGGCATCTCACTCCCTATTGGTTGCTGGGCAGACTCTGAGTCTGCCTTGGCTCCCTCTCCCTACCAGGGACAGTGCAACTCTCCCTGAGCTACGAGCACACAAAGCCCCAGGAATCTAGGTAAGCTCCTTGGGGATTACATACGCAAAGTCAGAGGACAAGAAGACTTTGACTCCCTTAGGGAACGGATGGGCAGGATCCCCTGGGAGGCTAATATGAGGGGGAAAGGAGTCCAGGAGAGCTGGCTGTATTTTAAAGAAGCCTTATTGAGGGCACACGAACAAACCATCCTGTTGTGCAGAAAGAATAGCAAATATGGCAGGCGACCAGCTTGGCTTAACAGTGAAATCTTTAGTGAGCTTAAACACAAAAAGGAAGCTTACAAGAAGTAGAAACTTGGACAGGTGACTAGGGAGGAGTATAAAAATATTGTTCGAGCATCTGGGGGTGTAATCAGGAAGGCCAAATCACACCTGGAGTTGCAGCTAGCAAGGGATGTGAAGGGTAACAAGAAGGTTTTCAACAGGTATGTCAGCAACAAGAAAAAGGTCAGGAAAAGTATGGGACACTTAATGAATGGGGGAGGCTACCTAGTGGCAGATGATGTGGAAAAAGCTGAAGTACTCAATGCTTTTTTTTACCTCTGTCTTCACAGACAAGGTCAGCTCCCGCACTGCTGTCTTGGGCAACACAGTATGGGGAGGAGGTTAGCAGCCTTCAGTGGTGAAAGAACAGATTAAGGACTATTTAGAAAAGCTAGTCATGCACAAGTCCATGGGGCCGGATGCGCTGCATCCAAGGGTGCTGAAGGAATTGGCGGATGTGATTGCAGAGCCATTGGCCATTATCTTTGAAAACTCATGGTGATCGGGAGAGGTCCCGGACGACTGGAAAAAGGCTAATGTAGTGCCCATCTTTAAAAAAGGAAAGGAGGAGGATCCGGGGAACTACAGGCCAGTCAGCCTCACCTCAGTCCCTGGAAAAATCATGGAGCAGGTCCTCAAGGAATCTAGTGGAGAGGAAAGTGATCAGGAACAGTCAGCATGGATTCACCAAGGGCAAGTCATGCCTGACTAATCTAATTGCCTTCTATGATGAGATAACTGGCTCTGTGGATGAGGGGAAAGCGGTGGACATGTTATTCCTTGACTTTAGCAAAGCTTTTGATACGGTCTCCCACAAGTTAAAAAAGTATGGATTGGATGAATGGACTATAAGGTGGATAGAAAGCTGGCTAGATTGTTGGGCTCAACAGGTAGTGATCAACAGCTCGATCTCTAGTTGGCAGCCAGCATCAAGCGGAGTGCCCCAGGGGTTGATCCTGGGGCCGGTTTTGTTCAACATATTTATTAATGATCTGGATGATGGGATTAATTGCACCCTCAGCAAGGTCACAGATGACACTAAAATGGGGGAGAGGTAGATACACTGGAGGGTAGAGATAGGATACAGAGGGACCTAGACAAATTAGAGGATTGGGCCAAAAGAAATCTGATGAGGTTCAACACTATAAGGTAGAAAGTTGGCTAGATTGTCAGGCTCAACGGGTAGTGATCAATGGCTCCATGTCTAGTTGGCAGCCGGTGTCAAGTGAAGTGCCCCAGGGGTCGGTCCTGCGGCCGGTTTTGTTCAATATCTTCATAAATGATCTGGAGGATGGTGTGGATTGCACTCTCAGAAAATTTGCGGATGACACTAAACTGGGAGGAGTGGTAGATACGCTGGAGGGCAGGGATAGGATACAGAGGGACCTAGACAAATTGGAGGATTGGGCCAAAAGAAATCTGATGAGGTTCAATAAGGATAAGTGCAGGGTCCTGCACTTAGGATGGAAGAACCCAATGCACAGCTACAGACTAGGGACCGAATGGCTAGGCAGCAGTTCTGCGGAAAAGGACCTAAGGGTGACAGTGGACAAGAAGCTGGATATGAGTCAACAGTGTGCCCTTGTTGCTAAGAAGGCCAATGGCATTTTGGGATGTATAAGTAGGGGCATAGCGAGCAGATCAAGGGACGTGATCGTCCCCCTCTATTCGACATTGGTGAGGCCTCATCTGGAGTACTGTGTCCAGTTTTGGGCCCCACACTACAAGAAGGATGTGGATAAATTGGAGAGAGTCCAGCGAAGGGCAACAAAAATGATTAGGGGTCTGGAACACATGACTTATGAGGAGAGGCTGAGGGAACTGGGATTGTTTAGTCTGCAGAAGAGAAGAATGAGGGGGGATTTGATAGCTGCTTTCAACTACCTGAGAGGTAGTTCCAGAGAGGATGGTTCTAGACTATTCTCAGTGGTAGAAGAGGACATGACAAGGAATAATGGTCTCAAGTTGCAGTGGGGGAGGTTTAGGTTGGATATTAGGAAAAACTTTTTCACTAGGAGGGTGGTGAAACACTGGAATGCGTTACCTAGGGAGGTGGTAGAATCTCCTTCCTTAGAAGTTTTTAAGGACAGGCTTGACAAAGCCCTGGCTGGGATGATTTAATTGGGGATTGGTCCTGCTTTGAGCAGGGGGTTGGACTAGATGACCTCCTGAGGTCCCTTCCAACCCTGATATTCTATGATTCTATGATTCTAAGGACAAGTGCAAAGTCTTGCACTTAGGACGGAAGAATCCCATGCACCGCTACAGGCTGGGGACCGACAGGCTAAGCAGCAGTTCTGCGGAAAAGGACTTGGGGATTACAGTGGATGAGAAGCTGGATATGAATCAGCAGTGTGCCCTTGTTGCCAAGAAGGCTAACGGCATATTGGGTTGCTTTAGTAGGAGCATTGCCAGCAGATCGAGGGAAGTGATTATTCCCCTCTATTCGGCACTGGTGAGGCCACACCTGGAGTATTGCGTCCAGTTTTGGGCCCCCCACTACAGAAATTGGACAAATTGGAGAGAGCCCAGCGGAAGACAACGAAAATGATTAGGGGGCTGGGGCACATGACTTATGAGGAAAGGCTGAGGGAACTGGGCTTGTTTAGCCTGCAGAAGAGAAGATTGAGGTGGGGTTTGATAGCAGCCTTCAACTACCTGAAGGGGGGTTCCAAAGAGGATGAAGTTTGGCTACTCTCAGTGGTGGAAGATGACAGAACAAAGAGCAATGGTCTCATGTTGCAGTGAGGGAGGTCTAGATTGGATATTAGGAAACGCTATTTCACTAGGAGGGTGGTGAAGCACTGGAATGGGTTATCTAGGGAGGTGGTGGAATCTCCTTCCTTAGAGGTTTTTAAGGCCTGGCTTGACAAAGCCCTGGCTGGGATGATTTATTTGGGATTAGGGATTGGACTAGATGACCTCCTGAGGTCTCTTCCAACACTAATCTTTTATGATTCTATGACATCACTACCTGGTTATAGTTTTATCAGGTATATAGAAATAGTATGCTTGAAAGATATAACATGTAGTGTTATCAAGAAACTGAAGGGCACTTTTGTTCATTTTGGTATTCCAGAAAAACTAATGACAAATGATGGACCACAATTCACCACAGCAGAATTTAAGTAATTCCAAATCATATTACTAACAGTCCACATTACCCACAAGTGAATGGAAAGGCGGAGAGAGTTGTACAGACAGACAAGAAAATCCTACAGCAGAAAGATCCATTCCTAGCTCTTCTGAGCTATGGATCAACACCAATAACAGCTACTGGATACAGTCCAGCAGAACTCCTGTTGGGAAGACATCTCAGAACTACTGTTCCAACTTTGGAAATTAATCTTTCTCCAAAGTGGTCAGACATAAAGAGAGTAGCCAAATTGAATAAAAAGGCAAAAGGAGCTTATGAATATTTTACAACAGACATAATTTAGTTAGAGAACTTTTGGGTCTAGACCCTGGTGATTGTGTTTGTGTCAAACTGAATGGAGAAAAAGAATGGAGAACTCCAGCTGTTGTTAAAAAATAAAAAAGAATTCACTGCCCAGATCACATGTGATCAAGACTGACAGTGGAGTGTTTGACAGAACCGTTGACATCTTTGGTTTGCTCCTCAGAAGCAGAGCAACAGAGCAATCTCTACAGGTGGTGGAGAGAAGAGAACTGCAAGATTCCAAACCTCCTGCAGCCAGTCATTGCAACTAATGGAAAGCCAGATGACCAAGCTGTTATGTGTTCAGGGTGTGTATTTAGAAAACAAGTATGATTCAGAGATACTTAACAGACTGATACTGAACTTTAACGATAGCATGATGTGTAAATATTGTAAATGGAATGTAAAGCTAAGAGGGGGAGATGTAATGGAATATTATACAGCTCAGCCACTAGGAGGCACTGTGTGTAACACACCTTATCTGAGCTGGTAACACCCATAGGTTGCAGTGCATTAAAGTAGCTTAAAGAGAGCACATGCCTTGTATCTGTCCTCATTATGGAAGCTCTGTAGCCAGTCCAAATCTGGCGAGGGATCTGGCGAACCTGTGCTGCTGCCCGCCACCACCACCACCAGGGCAGGAGTGCCTACTGCATGTGTCCCTGCCCGTTCCAGGCTGCAATGGTAACTCCTTCCCCATGCCCCCAGGAGGGTAGGGAGGGAGCAGGGCTGGATGAGGGTGGAGAGGGAGGGGAGGGGAGGGGAAGCAGGGCTGGATGTGATATACACCCACTGAATTGGGAGGCAACATCCGCCACTAGTTACAGGCCAGTCATCTCTGTGCTAATGTGTCTCCATCTTGATTAGTCTGCATGCAGCGCATGAGAGAAGCCTGGTTCTGCCTCATCACTTACCTTTACTCAGCCATTGGTTACAAAGATGCCGCGAAGGCACATGTCTCACTACCTGGCAAAGCCTCTCTGATCACTGCATTCACTCCCCTTTCATCGTGATGTAACCCTTCTGCCAGGTGGAGCCAGCAGTGACCAGAACTGGGTTCAGTATCTAGGGTTCCTTTTCAACAAAACAACACAGAACCGGCTCGAGCCCCAACCCAGTGACCTGGGACAATTACACAACACCCCTGGGAGCCTCTGAGAGGCAATACTTCTCCACTCGCGAGCACAGAGTTTGAGTGTAGAAAAGAAACTTTTAATGGAAGGAGGGAAACCACCGACATTAATTAGGAGAAATGCTGCAAGCGGGATTCATAATCATAACGTTGTAAGCAGGACGCCCACCCCAGAGTGCGTGGGGCAGAGCCTTCCACCTTGGGTATCTGAGTCCTAAAAGCAACAGTTGCTTTTCTGTGCCCCCTTCTGCTCCCTCACCATACCCCACTCACAGTCATTGTCCTTGGTCAGTGAGGACCCAGGGTTCAGAGGTGCATCTGTGTGAGTTCCCCTCCCAGCTCGGGAAGAAGGCACCTTGCTTGCTCTGCCATCTGAGCACTTGCTCTGGCTGGTCGCCTTGCCAGCTGCCACCGTTCTGCTCCACTCGCTGCCTCGCCAGCCGCCGTTCCGCTCTGCCGGCTGCCCTTGCCAGCCATTTGTCCAGGGCCATCCTTAGACATACGCAGCATACACAGCTGTGTAGGGCATCCAAAAATTTGGGGCACCACCCTGATTCGCTGGCTGTAGCGGGGACTCCTCTCTTTTCTGGCCCCTCCCCCGTGCTGGGCCAGCCCGGCAGGCTTCTCCCCGACCTGACGCCCTGGCCCCTCTCCTCCGTCCACTCACTCCTCAGCTGGCCAGCTGAGGGCTCCAGCTTGGGCAGGGCCTCACGGGGCCAGGAGCAAAAGTTTGCATGTGCGTGAGCAGGGGGAGCCAGGCCAGGCAGGGACGGGGGAGGAAGACAAGGCTGGGAACAGAGCAGGGGGGATACCTGGAGGCTGGGAAGGGAGGGAGAGCCAAGCTCAGGGGGTAGAGCCAGGCACGGGACTTTGGGGAGTGGGGAGGTGGAGGAGGAACTGGGCTGGGGATAGCTGGCGAGAGCCGGGCCAGGCAGCGGGTGGGAGGCAAGGCTGGGAACAGAGCGGGGGGATACCCGGAGGTTGGGAAGAGGGGGAGGGGGAGCCAAGCTTGGGGTGGGGGGAGGGTAGACCTGGGCACAGGACTTTGGGGAGCGGAGGGATGGAGGAGGAACCTGGCTGTGGATGGCTGGGGGGAGCCGGGCTGGGAAGGGAAAAGAGCGGGGCGCGGGGTTCTTTGTCTGGCTCAGTGAGCAAGCAGCAAACACGCAAGGGCTTCCTGGGGAGCAGGCTGGTGGCCCTGGGGTACAGCAGCTGTTCCGAGCAGCCCCACACTGTACCTGCACCTCTCCCCTCTTCTGCCCACATGCCCTGCCCTGGCAACTCCCTGCAATCTCTCTCCTAGTCTCCTTTTCACTCTGCCTCCCTCTGCTCTGAAGTTTAAGCCCAGAGCCGAGGATCCCCTTTGGACCATCACCTTTCCTCTCCTCCCTTCACCAGCAGGGATCAGCAGCAGACATGGACTGGGAGGAGGGAGAGGCACACACACAACCAGGCTGGGGAGGAGGGAAAGTTAAAGGAAAATAAAAGAAGGTGGCATTTGCTTTTCCTGCCCATTCACAATATTCCAGTGTCAACAGGAGGAAACTGACACCAATACAATGGGAGGAGGGGGATGTACCTGGAGCAGAAAAGCAGCAATCAGGGCTGCGAAATGCAAGGGAGGGAGCAACCTCTTCACTGGGGAGGAAGATGGACTCGCACTTGACACGGCTGGAGTAGCTGAACACTTTTATTTAGGGGAAAGGGACATGATTTTTTTTCTTGTGGATGCAAGTATCTCCAGGGCTGTCTCTCACGCTGGTAGCATTTTGAACAAGTTCTAAACATTGCAGAGCTGAGTGGGATTTTAAAGGACCCTGCAAGAATGCAGCCACCTTTTTCCTCACCCGTGGGAAAGACCTTTAAAAATGGCCTTAAATAAGCCAAAACAAGAGCCACTGAATATAATTCCTTTTCTTATTAAACTGCACATCCCAAGCATCTCTTTGCTTTTCAGGATTAGAGGGAAATGCTCTATTTTAGGGAGAATGAAAGGCCATTTGGGAGTTGATGGCCCAGAGCATTGGCAGGCAAGGGACTGGATGGGGGCTGGACTCAGCCATTGGTATCAGCTATTTCTTTTTTGTCATTCAAATGGATTTTGGATCATAGTTGACATCCTAACCATCATGTAAAACACTTCCCTGTGGCATACAGCCACTGCAAGAACTAAGTTGGTTGTGCATGTCCATACTACACTCCTTGTGTCAGCCAAGTACGTTCACAGTAGCAGTACAGAGAGCAATGCACTGTGGGTAGCTATTCTACTGTGCAACTCTAGTGCCGGGTGTCTTGGGAAGGGGTTGTAAAATTTAAAGCACAGGGGAAAAGGGGGGAGAATATCATTCTGAGATCGTAGCAAGAGGTACATTTGCAGTGGATAGCATGCAGCGCCACGTAAAAGCGATATGTCTGTGGCTCCGCACCACACTGACTGCTCATGGCAGCAGAGTTGAAAACGGTGACCTAAGTGATCACAATGGACATTGTGGGACAGCTCCTGGAGGCCAATTAAGTCAACATAAGCGATGAAGTGTCTACACTGTCACTATGTTGATCTAACTACTTCGACTTAAACTCTACACCTCTCACAGAGGTGGAGTTCCTAAGTCGACGTACTGGGCAAGTTCCGTCAGTGGGAGGAACATTGTAGTGTAGACACTGACATTATTATGTCAGCGTAAGTTGCCTTACATCGATATAACTCTGTAGTGTGTTCCAGGCCTTAAAAGGCTCTGGGCCTAGCGCTGTAGGTGGGCTTGATTTTAGAAAGTTGCACAGTCACTGTTTAGTGTCAAAGAAAATTATGATTTCTCATTCTGTTCTTCATCCAGTCCCCATGCTGTAACAAGCAACTTTTTAATATATCCTTGTTGCTGACACATCTTTCAGTGAATCAGGTAAAGTTCTCCATCCCCTGTCCCACCCTCTGGCTTTAATTTTGCCATGATGTGGGCTAGCCTCATTTTTCTAAATAATTGAAGTTCAGAGATGGCTTGTGATTTTTGGCATGTGGTGTTTTAGTGGGTAGGTGAATGTTGTGCAGATTTATTTGTAGGTGACATCCCTCGTATATTGTTCCTGACACTGTTCTTGCAACAAGAGGTACAGTTTGTGTGACAGGCAAGTACCAAGGACAATCTTTCATCCTCTCTCCATACCATGGCCCATGTGCAGATCACAGGTCATAGCTTATCATAGTATAAGCTCGCCATAACTATGCCTGCTTGTCCTTAGTCAGCATGGTATTTGCTGATCCAAGATGCCATTGCCAATAGAAGGTTCCCGATGTGCTTTTGCATTTTTATTTGAGATATATAATTTTGGGGGCAAATTATGCTGCAATGGCCTTATTCACATTCCGGTCCATCAACTGGCTGGAGCATGCATGATATAAGTGATGTGATGCTTTACCCAGCCCATCCTTTATATTTCTGATGTCTCCTTGTATGTTTCTTGGGTCTGTTTAGGTCTTCCAGTGAATGAGTGTTCACCACAGAGATGACAGTTTCCTGCGTGGTGCTTGGCTTCCAGAAGAGTAGAGGGCTATTGGCATTTAGCAGCATGTAGGCACAACAGCAGCTGGTACCATGAACTATTGTTGCAACTGCCTTTTGAAAATACTGGCGGCTGAACACTCCGCTGGAGGCAGGGCACCAAAGCAACAAATGTACTCAGGTCTGGGGTGAGATTTCAGACCTTCAGCAGTGTCCATGCACCACAGCAACCCCACTGCCAAACGTGAAGTCTCTGCTCTAAAGCATGGAGTCTCTAAAACAGTGGTTTTCAACCTGTGGTCCGCGGACCCCCAGGGGCTGCAGACTATGCCTAAGATTTCCAAAGGGGTCCACACCTCCATTCAAAATTGTTTAGGAGTCCATGTTAGAGGGCTTATTTCTTTACCCTCTCACTTCCCTGGTCCTTCTCGCATGATCAGAGAGCAACTATACCCAAAGTCCAAAGGTGCAAACAATTCGATGTTTATTGGGGTGAACTTCCAGCAAGCATGATTGCAGTTTCCTTCCTTGGTGTCCCCCTTCCCAGCTCTGACACCACAGAGCCTTACCTGTGTCCCTGTTCCCATTTCCCCCCCTTAGCAAAACATTATTCCAATTTCCCCACCCCCATTCCCTGTTTCCATTTCCCCCGCTTACTTCCTGATTGACTGCAGACTATATAGTAAAACTTGAGTTCTGCATAGCTATACCTTAACCAATCATTTTCCTGAAATTTAACTAACCAATCCTAATTATTGTAACATTATTTAACCAATTATATCCCACCACCTTAATTAGTTTACACCCAGCAAAATTAATTATACAGCAGACAAAAACAATCACGGAACCAGACAGAGATTATACAGACAAACAGTAGGGAAATGGGGACTACAATGATAGTACAACACAGAAATGAGGTTTCAGAGTCGCAGCCGTGTTAGTCTGTATCCGCAAAAAGAAAAGGAGGACTTGTGGTACATTCAAGACTAACAAATTTATTTGAGCATAAGCTTTTGTGAGCTACAGCTCACTTCATCCGATGCATGCAGTGGAAAATACAGTGGGGAGATTTTATATACACAGAAAGAAAAGGAGGACTTGTGGCACCTTAGAGACTAACCAATTTATTTGAGCATGCGCTTTCGTGAGCTACCGCTCACTTCGGCTGTAGCTCACGAAAGCTCATGCTCAAATAAATTGGTTAGTCTCTAAGGTGCCACAAGTCCTCCTCTTCTTTTTGCGAATACAGACTAACACGGCTGCTACTCTGAAACCTAGCTCTTGGAAATGGCTGAGCCATTTTTGTTGAAAATTTCCAGAACAATTCAGCAAGGGGCAGATACCAAGCATGCATAATTTTAACCAGAACAGTTGAAGTTTGACAAGCTTATAAACAACTTAAAACAGGTTTTTATAATAGCAAGTATTAGGCAACCTTAATTCTAAGCATTACTTACTATTATTATTGGCAATGCTGGCAGCAGTGGCCATGCACAGTGTGGCTGGAAATTTAGCTATCCACATTGTTGCCGGCACCCAGTGCCGAGAGGCTGAACAACAGCTTGAGTTGGTTCGTTACCCGGTGTGCTACACCAATTATCACAACGGGGTGGAGAAGCAGAAAAGTTTATTTGAAGCTTCAAATAGATACAGGGAGATTTGAATCTCAAATCCTGTACCCAGAGCAGGCTTTTATACATCCTTTTTTCCAGCATACTTATCCAATAGCAAGCTGCCCCAAGTATCCATATAGCCAGCCAATCCAGATCTCAGCTAGTTCCCTGGTTCTCTGTATCGTTTGTTAAACTATACATAAAGCTGCTCTATTCAGCATTGTTCTTCCATATCTGCCCTGTGTGGCCTTGCTTAGTTTCAGGCAGTCTGACTCTGCAGCATATTGTTGCAGATCCTCAGCATAACTGCTGTGTGTGCCTCCAGGCGGGGGGGCCAAGGACACTTTGGCCTAGTACGCAGAGCTGCTGCGAGTGCCTCCAGGTGGGAGGGGGGGCCAAGGACACCTGGGCCTAGTGCAAGGGGGCTTCATCGACACTCGTGGTCTTCCATCCCTTCGAGTTACCTAGTGGCCATGCCCCAGTGTCCCCAACAACTCCCCCCTTTGAGAACACTCAACCACCTTGGCTCTGAGTTTCTCACTTGGGCTACTTATTTCTTTACAATAGGACTTTGCATAAGCACTTTGTGATAGCCCTGAAGAGAGTGACTTATTAACTTTTGCAAAAGGGCCCTAACACATGATACTGCACAGCATAATACCAGTAATACAAGCAGTACAGGAAAGAGAAGTTTCAATAACAGGCTAAATAAACCACCAAGCCAAGACGACAAACCCCAGCCTGAAAACAAGGTTTGCAACCAATCGCTCTCGGGGGCAGTATAGGCAACCTGTGGTCCGGCTCGGGCATGGGCCTCAGCCTGTACCACCTTTTCATAGATCTTATAACTGCTATCATTTACATATACACAACATCGGGGCCCGACGAGGGCACAAACCCTTCCTTGGGATGAGAAGAGATAGTCCAAACCCAGCCTGTTTTGGAGGGAAAACGTCCTGAGCTGCTGTACCTCTTTATTTAATGTTTTTACTGCTGACCCTAAATCGCTAACCGAGTCCTCTAACTCTAAGGCCACCTTCTCAAGTACCATCTGCAGCCTTATAGTATAGTGGCCTATGCATGCCATGGCTGGCCCGGTAAACAGTGGCGCTATTCCCAGTTCAGAGCACCCTACAAGCTTCTCAGTTGTGAGGGGATTCTTTATCTTGCCCTCCATTGCCGTAGTCAGTCGCCGCAGGGTCTTTTCTCGTGACTCAACAGAGGTGTCTCGGGCATTTCTAATCTTTCCTTTGGGCAGTGTGGCAGTTATTGACAGATGAGGAACTTCATGAGCTATATAACAGCTACCTGTCCAGTTGGCTGGCAGCACCTTATAAGCCTTTCGGCCACATACAAAATAGTGAGCCTGTAGGCCCCACTAAGGACTGTTTCTTAAGGGGATTCCTGGGATATTTAAGGCTGTTTTGGCTGTTTTTCCAAACAGTTCATATGCCCCTAAGGGGGCATCCCATCCTCCTGATTGGGTACAAGTGAGGGCGTTTCTAATTGTGCCGTTCAAATTACACTCGCCATCGGGACCACTACAAACCCACCATTGGCTTGCTACATTGGAGATATTAACTGGATGGCAAGTTATATTTCCAAACCCTTTTTTTGTGGTAAGAGTATTTGTAAGAGTTTCCCTAAAAGGGGAGGAACCATTACACCCACACTGCTGGCCTCCCCTTTTTGTCTTTATCCAATACGCATCAGCCCACTGTGCAATAACACAGGAGCTCTTTCCCACAGGACGCCCATAGTGATCAGATTGGCTTCGGGTAAAACATAACACTCCCTCAGTGAGTACTGCAACTGAATACTCCTGGTCCTGATAGGTGGCTTGCTGTAAAGAGGTCTTATTCCAGAACGGCGAGTCCGTTCTTTCCTGCTCTTTGGTGGCGGCTAATTCTGCTAGGGTCAAGGGCAGCATGTCAAGGGGCATTCCCGTTTTGGGGGACAGTGGAGTTGGAGCACATACCCAGCAATCAGTCTGGTTTGTTAAAGTAGCAACATGGTGCACAAGCGAAACAAAGGAGTTATGCTCCCAATATGCACAATTTGGAAATACCAATACAGAGAATAACAATGTTACCCAATTAATTATCACCAGAGTCTTCCCAACCCAGGGTCTCCAGTACCTGGGTGGGCCCATTTTAGCATTAAGGTGCCCGCTATTTGTGTCTTTTAAACAGTAGCTTTAGCCCGAGATCATCACTAGATGAGGAGTCAGCAGGTTGGACGGTCCACTGTTCTGCTGACGAGGGGGCAGGTACTGCCTTCAGACGAGAGTGATGGATCCAGTTCTTGTGTCCCTCGATCTTTGCCGCTGTATGGGAGATCAGTAGGACGGTATAGGGTCCTTTCCACTTTTCCTGGAGAGGCTCGTCTTTCCAGGTGCGAACAAGCACTGAGTCACCGGGCTGTAAGGAGTGGACGGGAGTGTCCAAGGGGAGAGGCTGGGAATCCTTGGTATACCTATAAAGAGACAAGAGAACAGCAGACAGGGAACACATATACTGTGACAAAAAAACATTACCCAACTCCCATTCCCCTGACAGAACCGGGGTGCCATTCATGGGCCATGCCCTTCCAAACATAATTTCAAAGGGACTGAGCCCTAATCTACCCTTTGGGAGAACGCGGGTACGGAGTAGGACGAGGGGCAAAGCATCAGGCCATCGCAGTGAGGCTTCTTGGCACACTTTTGAGAGATGCCGTTTAAGGGTCTGATTGGTACGCTCCACTACCCCACTGGCTTGCGGTCTCCAGGGCGTATGGAGTTTCCAGGGGATCTGTAAGGCATGTGAGATGCTTTGAATGATTTTTGACGTGAAGTGTGTCCCGTTGTCAGATTCCATCCACAGGGGGAGTCCAAAGCGAGGAATGATCTCCTTAACAAACTTGAGGGCCACTGTCCTGGCAGTGCAGTTACGGCATGGGAAGGCTTCTGGCCATCCGCTGAACCGATCCACTATGACAAGGAGATATTTGAACCCTTGGGTCCGGGGAAACTCAGTAAAGTCTATTTGCCACACTTGTCCGGGGCCCGGAGTGGGTTCTAGGGCAGCTGGTGGCACAGGATGTCCCGGTCGGGGGTTATTCTTTTGGCAGACTAAGCAGTCCGCTTGTACCTGGGCAGCCAGGGGTCGGAGTCCGGAAGTGATAAAGTATTTTCCCATTAGCTGGATAAGTGCTTCCCTGCCAGCAGGAGTGGTTTGATGTAGTTTCTGCAGCACTGGCCGGATTAGGCCCTTTGGTAAGAGGACCTTCCCTTCTGGGGAATGGAGCCATCCCTCCTTTTCCCAGAGACCGAGTTTGTCAGTTAGCTGTCTCTCCTCCCCAGAGTACTGAGGGGTTGGAAGCTCCCCTCCTGATGGGATAAGGGCATGCATATGGGCGTTCTCAGTCTGAGGGGATGGCAGGGTGGCAGCATACTTAGCCTCTCTATTTGCCCGGGCGTTACCTCTGGCCACATCTTGATCCTCCCTTTGATGGGCTTTACAGTGTACCACCGCCACTTCCGAGGGAAGTTGTACGGCTTCTAGGAGCCGGAGGATTTGGGGCCCGTACTTGACTGGGGAGCCTTGGGCTGTCAGCATTCCCCTTTGCTTTCATAGGCCAGCATGAGCATGCAGCACACCAAAAGCATACTTTGAATCGGTAAAAAATGTTGACCCGCTTTCCTTTTGACAGTTCAAGTGCACGGGTCAGGGCTATTAGTTTGGCAAGCTGGGCAGAGGTCCCAGCAGGCAAACCTTCAGCTTCCACAGTGTCATGGAGGGTCACAACGGCATAACCCGCCCTCCTTTGCCCATCTATTACAGTACTGCTACCATCAGTGTACCACTCATAATCTGCATTTGGGAGGGGTACATCCTTTAAATCCGGACGGCTGGAGTACTGGGCATCTATGATCGCTAAACAGTCATGTTTCTGTTCCTCTGTTTCTGGCAAGAGAGTGGCTGGGTTAAGGGAGCGGCAAGGCTGTAGGGTGACTTCAGAGTTCTCTAACAGCTTAGCCTGGTACCGAGCAATCCGAGCCTGGGTGAGCCAAAGCCCTCCCTTTGCATCCAATAAGGCTCGGACCATATGGGGAGTATAGATTTGCATAACCCCTCCCAATGTTAGCTTCTCGGCTTCCTCAAGCAATAGGGCAGTAGCTGCGACCGCCCGTAAACATGCCGGCCAACCCTTTGCAACCTGATCCAGCTGCTTAGACAAATAAGCCACTGGATGTCTCCATGCTCCTAACAGCTGTGTAAGCACTCCTAGGGCCACCCCGCTTCGTTCATGTACATACAACTGAAACGGCTTAGAGAGATCCGGCAGGCCCAGAGCCGGGGCTTCCATCAATTTTCTTTTCAGGATTTTAAATGCCCTGTCAGCCTCTGGGGTCCAATAGAAGGGGTCATGATCTGCTCCTTTTACACAGTCGTACAGGGGTTTAGCCCACAGTCCAAATTCTGGGATCCATATCCTGCAAAAGCCTGCCATACCCAGAAATGCCCTGAGCCGCTTACGGTTACTTGGGGTAGGAACTTGACAGATAGCTTCCTTTCTTTCGCTTGAAAGCTGACGCTCCCCTTGCCGTATGTGAAACCCGAGGTACTGTACCTCTGGGAGGGCAATTTGAGCCTTACTCCGTGCTACCCGATATCCCCGGTGTGCAAAAAAATTCAGGAGGCTCACGGTGGCTTTAAGGCAGGGGGTTTGGCCCACAGTGGCAATTAACAAATCATCTACATACTGCGAAAGGAGGGCCTCATTATCCCACTCCTCTAGGTCCCTGGCCAGAGCCTGGCCGAAGAGGGTGCGGGAGATTTTAAATCCCTGGGTCAACACTGTCCAGCAAAGTTGCTTTTTACCCTTTTTCGGTCCTCCCACTCGAAGGAGAAGATCTCCTGTGACGAGGTGGCAACTGGGATGGTAAAGAAAGCATCTTTCAGATCAAGGACTGAAAAATGGGTATACTGTCCCCCTATAGAAGCCAATAAGGTATACGGGTTAGGGACAAGATGGTGCAGAGTCTTAACCCGTTCATTGACTGCCCTTAGGTCCTGTACCAGCCGATATGTGCCATCAGGCTTCTGTACGGGTAGAATGGGAGTGTTCCAGGCTGACTGACATTCCCGGAGAATACCATACATTAGGAGTCGATCTATAGTTTCCTGTAAACCTTCTCTGGCTTCCCTCTTGATTGGATACTGTTTTACTTGCACTGGGCCTTTCCGTGGTATGAGCTGAATAGTAATGGGGGTCTGGTGGGTGGCCTTTCCTGGAATCCCTGATGCCCACATGAGGGGGTACACCTGGTCTTCCCATGGGCTCCATTCTGGGGCTTGCATGGCTGAGGGCTCAACTGCAAGGGTCATGATCCATGCATTCTCGGGGGGCAAGGTAAGGGTTATTTCGTCCTCAGTAAAATGCAGGGTGGCACCAAGGCGACAAAGCAGATCCCGTCCCAGCAGAGGTGTTGGACACTCAGGGAGGTATACCAGCTTGTGGGATATAGTCCTGTTTCCCAAAGTGCATTCCGCTGGGGCATACGCTGGGCACTTGGTGTCCCTGCCTGTGGCTCCCACCACAGTAAGGGAATCTGCTACTGGCAACTGAAGAGGCTGATTTACGGCAGTTCGGGCCGCTCCAGAGTCCACTAAAAAATCTATTTCTGAGCTTCCCACCCGCATCTTTACTCGGGGTTCCAGGGGTAGAGTGGTCCGTCTCCCCTGACACCCCTATTCCTGCTCTGCCATTACCATTATAGGGGAACCCCCCTTTTCTTTCCTCTTTGGGCACTCATTTTTCCAGTGTCCCTCCTGTCGACACAGGGCACACTGCTTGCGACCCAGTTGTCTCTCCTGCCGTCCCAGACGGTCGCGTCCACGGCCCCTTCCTCCCCGGCCACTTCTCTTAGTGCCGGCCTGTACTGCTGTTACCATCAATCTCACTTGCTTTCTCTCCTTCTCTGTCTCTCTCAGACTATAAGCTCGGTTTGCAGTCTCTAAGATTTGTGCCAGGGTCATGCCCATTAAATCCTCCTTTTTTTGTAACTTTCTCTTAATATCAGGGGCTGCTCTGCTCCTAAAAATTCCCTTAATAATTGACTCAGTTGCCTGATCATCGGGGTCTGCATTAGTGTTCTGTAGAATGGTGTCCCGAATACGCTGTAGAAAGGCCCCTGGGCTTTCTTTTAAATCCTGCATTACTTCACATGGCTTTGCCCAATTATTATGTCGGACAGCCGAGTGACGGAGTCCATGCAAAAGCAACTCCTTATAGGAGGTAAGGCGGGTCATATCCCTTTGATCATTTGGATCCACCTGGCGTCTGCTCAGGGGACTTACAAGGTGTGGGTGTAGGGGCCGAAGGGGACACCGGCTCTGCCATTACAGTGGGGGTGGGGGTCTGGGGACTAACATTAGCTGCTACCGAACCAGTCAGAGTCAGATTACAGTGCTGTAAAATATCTGGTCGAGTACATAAAGTCAGAAACAAATGCGCATACATATGTTCATTCCATTTACCCATTCACTGACAAAACAAAACTAATTGGAGGATCGTGTTGTAATTAATTGACCCTCCTGGTGGCCACCATTCCTGGATCTCTAGTTGATATTGAGGCCAGTCAACTGTACAGAATCGTTTTAATTGGTTCTTAGTCATCGGATCCGCACCAAATACCTTCCAGTTTGCTAGAATGCACTCTAGGGGCGTACACCATGCCCTAACCCCTGAGCTTTGTCCCTGTCCCATACCTACAGGGTAACTCTGGGCGTCCCCAGGTTCCAACAGAGCATACAATCCGGATTTCAAAAGGTTCCTACCTTATCCAAGGGACCGGTTCCTCACTGTCGTCCGCAGCTGCTCCTACCCCATGTCTAAGGGACCGGTTCCTCACCGTTGTCCACAGCTGCTTCTCCACTATATGAGTGCGTTGCACTGTTGTGTCCTCCGGGGTCGATCAAATCGCGTCTCCTCCGAGACCCCGGTGAACTCACTGGTGTGCACTGGGCGTCGGTTCTCGCTGCAATCTTCGACCTCCAGGAGGGGTCCGGGCAAGGCTAAATTGCAGCCTCTGGCCCATCCAGGGACGCCAAAAGCTGTTGCCGGCACCCAGTGCCGAGAGGCTGAACAACAGCTTGAGTTGGTTCGTTACCCGGTGTGCTACACCAATTATCACAACGGGGTGGAGAAGCAGAAAAGTTTATTTGAAGCTTCAAATAGGTACAGGGAGATTTGAATCTCAAATCCTGCACACAGAGCAGGAAGTTACACAGGCTTTTATACATCCTTTTTCCCAGCATACTTATCCAACAGCAAGCTGCCCCAAGTATCCATATAGCCAGCCAATCCAGTTCCCAGCTAGTTCCCCGGTTCTCTGTATCATTTGTTAAACTATACATAAAGCTGCTTTATTCAGCATTGTTCTTCCATATCTGCCCTGTGTGACCTTGCTTAGTTTCAGGCAGTCTGACTCCGCAGCATATTGTTGCAGATCCTCAGCATAACTGCTGTGTGTGCCTCCAGGCGGGGGGGCCAAGGACACTTGGGCCTAGTATGCAGAGCTGCTGCGAGTGCCTCCACACGGGGGCGTGGGGGGGGAGGGGCAAGGACACCAGGGCCTAGTGCGAGGGGGCTTCATCGACGCTCGTGGTCTTCCATCCCCTCAAGTTACCTAGTGGCCACGCCCCAGTGTCCCCAACAACATGAGCATGTCAATTGTCTCTTCTAAGTATCTAGCTGTGGTGTTTAGACGTTGCTTGTAATTATTAGAATTGGGAGCACTGACTGTCGGGAGTCTGAAAGGACAGGAAACAGGAAGGAGGGAGGAGGAGTTGAAGAGGCTGAGGGAGAGCTACTGAGCAGCAGCTTGATAAAGAGGTTTCCACTTTAAAAAATCAAGTCCTGTTGAAGTTTGTTAGTACCTTGCCTGGCTACTACAACACTAGCTTAGTGTAATTTTTTTCTGAACATGCTCAGTTCCATACCTTCAAAGATTGAGAACTTTGATATTTAACAAAAAATCTCTCTCAGTTTCAAACTTAGCAAAGGCTCTCCCTGTTCACTGGGGCCTAGTCACACAGCCATCTTGATGTGTCTGAGTTCAGCCATTTTTCTGAGTTATCCTCACTCTCATAAAGGGAGTTTGCTCAATTGTTTTTCAGTTACTTTTGACCAAGCTTATGAAATTTTAGCTCTAAGGTGAATGTTTGGAAAGTTCCTAGTGTGTATCTTGTAGGATGCTGGAATAGATATTGTTTTGTAACTGTTGGGGACACTGGGGCGTGGCCACTAGGTAACTCGAGGGGATGGAGGACCACGAGTGTCGATGAAGCCCCCAAGTGTCCTTGCCCCCCCCCCGGCCTGGAGGCACTCGCAGCAGTTTTGTGTACTAGGCCCAAGTGTCCTTGGCCCCCACTGCCTGGAGGCACACACAGCAGTTATGCTGAGGATCTGCAACAATATGTTGCAGAGTCAGACTGCCTGAAACTAAACAAGGCCAAACAGGGCAGATATGGAAGAACAATGCTGAATAAAGCAGCTTTATATATAGTTTAACAAATGATACAGAGAATCAGGGAACTAGCTGGGAACTGGATTGGCTGGCTATATGGATACTTGGGGCAGCTTGCTATTGGATAAGTATGCTGGGAAAAAGGATGTATAAAAGCCTGTGTAACTTCCTGCTCTGTGTGCAGGATTTGAGATTCTATTCTCCCTATACTTTTTTGAAGCTTCAAATAAACTTTTCTGCTTCTCCACCCCATTGTGATTATTGGGTGAAGCACACCGGGTAGCGAACCTACCCCAGCTTTTGTTTTGCCCTTCGGCACTGGGTGCCGGCAACAGCTTTTGGTGTCCCTAGGTGGGCGACGAGGCTGCTATTTAGCCTTGCCCGGACCCCTCCTGGAGGTCGAGGATTGCAGCGAGAACCGACGCCCAGCGCGCACCAGTGAGTTCATCAGCGGCCTCGGAGGAGACGCGATTTGATCGACCCCGGAGGACACAACAGTGCAACGCACTCATATAGTGGAGAAGCAGCTGTGGACGACGGTGAGGAACCGGTCCCTTGGACATGGGGTAGGAGCAGCTGCGGACGACGGTGAGGAACCGGTCCCTTGGATAAGGTAGGAACCTTTTGAAATCCGGATTGTATGCTCTGTTGGAACTTGGGGACGCCCAGAGTTACCCTGTAGGTATGGGACAGGGACAGAGCTCAGGGGTTAGGGCACGGTGTACGCCTGTAGAGTGCATTCTAGCAAACTGGAAGGTATTTGGTGCAGATCCGATGACTAAGAGCCAATTAAAACAATTCTGTACAGTTGACTGGCCTCAATATCAACTAGAGGACCAGGAGTGGTGGCCACCAGGAGGGTCAATTAATTACAACACGATCCTCCAATTAGTTTTGTTTTGTCAGTGAATGGGTAAATGGAATAAACATTTGTATGCACAAGTGTTTATGGCTTTAAGAGATAGAACAGAGCTGTAATTCTGCAGAGCTGTAATTTGACTCCGACTGGTTCGGTAGTAGCTAATGTTAGTCCCCAGACCCCCACCCCTACTGTAATGGCAGAGCCGGTGTCCCTTCGGCCCCCACACCTCCAGCTTATAAAGGTAGGATGCCTCGGGTTACAGATATTGCCCCCTCGGTGGGTAATCCTTTGATTACCGAGACTGTTGTGGCTTGCCTAAGGGCAGAGGGACGTCAAGCTACCACTATGCAAGCTTACACCCATGTGCCATTGAATCCAATAAACTTAGCAGCTTTTAAAACACAGGCTGGGGAATTCTCCATGAACCCAAGCCGGTTTATTTCAGTCTTAGAGGGGTGCCTCAGTAGTCACAAGCCGGACTGAGACAACTGTAATATCCCCCTGAGAACCCTGTTGTCTGAGTTGGAGAGGGATCAGGTTACAGCTAAGGCAAGGGGAGCGTCAACTTTCAAGCGAAAGAAAGGAAGCTACCTGTCAAGTTCCTACCCCAAGTAACCGTAAGCTGCTCAGGGCATTTCTGGGTATGGCAGGCTTTTGCGGGATATGGATCCCAGAGTTTGGATTGTGGGCTAAACCCCTGTACGACTGTGTAAAAGGAGCAGATCATGACCCCTTCTATTGGACCCCAGAGGCTGACAGGGCATTTAAAATCCTGAAAAGAAAATTGATGGAAGCCCCGGCTCTGCGCCTGTCGGATCTCTCTAAGCCTTTTCAGTTGTATGTACATGAACGAAAGGGGGTGGCCCTAGGAGTGCTCACACAGCTGTTAGGAGCATGGAGACGTCCCGTGGCTTATTTTTCTAAGCAGCTGGATCAGGTTGCAAAGGGTTGGCCGGCATGTTTACGGGTGGTCGCAGCTACTGCCCTATTGCTTGAGGAAGCCGAGAAGCTAACATTGGGAGGGGTTATTCAAATCTATACTCCCCATATGGTCCGAGCCTTATTGGATGCAAAGGGAGGGCTTTGGCTCACCCAGGCTCGGATTGCTCGGTACCAGGCTAAGCTGTTAGAGAACTCTGAAGTCACCTTACAGCCTTGCCGCTCCCTTAACCCAGCCACTCTCTTGCCAGAAACAGAGGAACAGAAACATGACTGTTTAGAGATCATAGATGCCCAGTACTCCAGCCGTCCGGATTTAAAGGATGTACCCCTCCCAAATGCAGATTATGAGTGGTACACTGATGGTAGCAGTACTGTAATAGATGGGCAAAGGAGGGCGGGTTATACTGTTGTGACCCTCCATGACACTGTGGAAGCTGAAGGTTTGCCTGCTGGGACCTCTGCCCAGCTTGCCGAACTAATAGCCCTGACCCGTGCACTTGAACTGTCAAAAGGAAAGCGGGTCAACATTTTTTACCGATTCAAAGTATGCTTTTGGTGTGCTGCATGCTCATGCTGGCCTATGAAAGCAAAGGGGAATGCTGACAGCCCAAGGCTCCCCAGACAAGTACGGGCCCCAAATCCTCCGGCTCCTAGAAGCCGTACAACTTCCCTCGGAAGTGGCGGTGGTACACTGTAAAGCCCATCAAAAGGAGGATAAAGATGTGGCCATAGGTAATGCCCGGGCAGATAGAGAGGCTAAGCATGCTGCCACCCTGCCATCCCCTCAGACTGAGAACGCCCATATGCATGCCCTTATCCCATCAGGAGGGGAGCTTCCAACCCCTCAGTACTCTGGGGAGGAGAGACAGCTAACTGACAAACTTGGTCTCCGGGAAAAGGAGGGATGGCTACATTCCCCGGAAGGGAAGGTCCTCTTACCAAAGGGCCTAATCCGGCCAGTGCTGCAGAAACTACATCAAACCACTCATGCTGGCAGGGAAGCACTTATCCAACTAATGGGAAAATATTTTATCACTTCCGGACTCCGACCCCTGGCTGCCCAGGTACAAGCGGACTGCTTAGTCTGCCAAAAGAATAACCCCCGACCGGGACATCCTGTGCCACCAGCTGCCCTAGAACCCACTCCGGGCCCCGGACAAGTGTGGCAAATAGACTTTACTGAGTTTCCCCGGACCCAAGGGTTCAAATATCTCCTTGTCATAGTGGATCAGTTCAGCGGATGGCCAGAAGCCTTCCCATGCCGTAACTGCACTGCCAGAACAGTGGCCCTCAAGTTTGTTAAGGAGATCATTCCTCGCTTTGGACTCCCCCTGTGGATGGAATCTGGCAACGGGACACACTTCACGTCAAAAATCATTCAAAGCATCTCACATGCCTTACAGATCCCCTGGAAACTCCATACGCCCTGGAGACCACAAGCCAGTGGGGTAGTGGAGCGTACCAATCAGACCCTTAAACTCTCAAAAGTGTGCCAAGAAGCCTCACTGCGATGGCCTGATGCTTTGCCCCTCGTCCTACTTCATATCCGTGTTCTCCCAAAGGGTACATTAGGGCTCAGTCCCTTTGAAATTATGTTTGGAAGGGCATGGCCTATGAATGGCACCCCGGTTCTGTCAGGGGAATGGGAGTTGGGTAATGGTTTTTTGTCACACTATATGTGTTCCCTGTCTGCTTTTCTCTTGTCTCTTTATAGGTATATCAAGGATTTCCAGCCTCTCCCCTTGGACACTCCCGTCCACTCCTTACAGCCCGGTGACTCAGTGCTTGTTCGTACCTGGAAAGATGAGCCTCTCCAGGAAAAGTGGAAAGGACCCTATACCGTCCTGCTGGTCTCCCATACAGCGGCAAAGATCGAGGGACACAAGAACTGGATCCATCGCTCTCGTCTGAAGGCAGTAACTGCCCCCTCGTCAGCAGGACAGTGGACCATCCAACCTGCTGACTCCTCATCTAGTGACAATCTCAGGCTAAAGCTACTGTTTAAAAGACACAAATAGCGGGCACCTTAATGCTAAAATGGGCCCACCCAGGTACTGGAGACCCTGGGTTGGGAAGACTCTGGTGATAATTAATTGGGTAACATTGTTATTCTCTGTATTGGTATTTCCAAATTGTGCATATTGGGAGCATAACTCCTTTGTTTCGCTTGTGCACCATGTTGCTACTTTAACAAACCAGACTGATTGCTGGGTATGTGCTCCAACTCCACTGTCCCCCAAAACGGGAATGCCCCTTGACATGCTGCCCTTGACCCTAGCAGAATTAGCCGCCACCAAAGAGCAGGAAAGAACGGACTCGCCGTTCTGGAATAAGACTTCTTTACAGCAAGCCACCTATCAGGACCAGGAGTATTCAGTTGCAGTACTCACTGAGGGAGTGTTATGTTTTACCCGAAGCCAATCTGATCACTATGGGCGTCCTGTGGGAAAGAGCTCCTGTGTTATTGCACAGTGGGCTGATGCGTATTGGATAAAGACAAAAAGGGGAGGCCAGCAGTGTGGGTGTAATGGTTCCTCCCCTTTTAGGGAAACTCTTACAAATACTCTTACCACAAAAAAAGGGTTTGGAAATATAACTTGCCATCCAGTTAATATCTCCAATGTAGCAAGCCAATGGTGGGTTTGTAGTGGTCCCGATGGCGAGTGTAATTTGAACGGCATAATTAGAAACGCCCTCACTTGTACCCAATCAGGAGGATGGGATGCCCCCTTAGGGGCATATGAACTGTTTGGAAAAACAGCCAAAATAGCCTTAAATATCCCAGGAATCCCCTTAAGAAACAGTCCTTAGTGGGGCCTACAGGCTCACTATTTTGTATGTGGCCGAAAGGCTTATAAGGTGCTGCCAGCCAACTGGACAGGTAGCTGTTATATAGCTCATGAAGTTCCTCATCTGTCAATAACTGCCACACTGCCCAAAGGAAAGATTAGAAATGCCCGAGACACCTCTGTTAAGTCACGAGAAAAGACCCTGCGGCGACTGACTACGGCATTAGAGGGCAAGATGAAGAATTCCCTCACAACTGAGAAGCTTGTAGGGTGCTCTGTACTGGGAATAGCGCCACTGTTTTTCGGGCCAGCCATGGCATGCATAGGCCGCTATACTGTAAGGCTGCAAATGGTACTTAAGAAAGTTGCCTTAGAGTTAGAGGACTCGGTTAGTAATTTAGGGTCAGCAGTAAAAACATTAAATAAAGAGGTACAGCAGCTCAGGATGTTTTCCCTCCAAAACAGGCTGGCTTTGGACTATCCCTTGGCATCCCAAGGAGGGGTTTGTGCCCTCGTCGGGCCCCGATGTTGTGTGTATGTAAATGATAGCAGTTATGAAATCTATGAAAAGGTGGTACAGGCTGAGGCCCATGCCCGAGCCGGACCACAGGTTGCCTATACTGCCCCAGAGAGCGATTGGTTGCAAACCTTGTTTTCAGGCTGGGGTTTGTCGTCTTGGCTTGGTGGTTTATTTAGCCTGGGTGGTTATTGAAATTTCTCTTTCCTGTATTGCTTGTATTAATGGTATTATGCTGTGCAGTATCATGTGTCCGGGCCCTTTTGCAAAAGTTAATAAGTCATTCTCTTCAGGACTATCACAAAGTGCTTATGCAAAGTCCTATTATAAAGAAATAAGTAGCCCAAGTGAGAAAACTCAGAGCCAAGGCTGTTGAGAGTTCTCAAAGGAGGGAGTTGTTGGGGACACTGGGGCATGGCCACTAGGTAACTCGAGGGGATGGAAGACCACGAGTGCCGATGAAGCCCCCTCGCACTAGGCCCAAGTGTCCTTGCCCCCCCGGCCTGGAGGCACTCACAGCAGTTATGCTGAGGATCTGCAACAATATGTTGCAGAGTCAGACTGCCTGAAACTAAACAAGGCCAAACAGGACAGATATGGAAGAACAATGCTGAATAAAGCAGCTTTGTGTATAGTTTAACAAATGATACAAAAAACAAGGGAACTAGCTGGGAACTGGATTGGCTGGCTATATGGATACTTAGGGCAGCTTGCTATTGGTTAAGTATGCTGAGGAAAGGATGTATAAAAGCCTGTGTAACTTCCTGCTCTGTGTGCAGGATTTGAGATTCTATTCTCCCTGTACCTTTCTGAAGCTTCAAATAAACTTTTCTGCTTCTCCACCCCGTTGTGATTATTGGGTGAAGCACACCGGGTAGCGAACCAACCCCAGCTGTTGTTTTTGAGTGCTCTCAGCAAAACCACTATAATGTGGAAGACAAAAGTAAGGGGTTCTGAAGTTGGCACTCCATGAAGTGTGAAATGGGTTTGCTGATCTGTTTTTTGGTCTTTATTGGTGTAATATTTCTTATCTATCAATTTTTTCAGATTTTTTTCATTCCCGTAGAGAAGAGTGACTTCTCCCCTAGATTTGCTTTCAAATGCTAGCTGTGAGTGCTACACCAGGCATACAGAAAGTCCAAAGGTCTGTTTTCACCCCACATACCCAACCATTTTCAGCACAGTGATGAGATAGGCATATGTACTGATGGCAACAAAAGGGGTTTGGTAAGGTGAACTGAACATTTAATCTGCCTACTTGTTCCAAAACGGAATGTGTAATTTTGCAGAGGAAATGTCAATCCTCTCTGAGAAATGTGTTCACCTATACCCTCTACAGCAGTGGTCCCAAAACTTTTTACCTTGCGCCCCCCACCCCCTTACCCTGACCACTTCATCTCAGCCTGCCAAGTGTGAATGCTGAAGAACATGGAGAAACAAGTCAATCCAGGCCCAGTGCAGCGACCTGGTCTGGACCTTGAGAGAAGAGAAATTCCCTATACTCTGGTCCTCAAGACACATCCTGAGCCCCATCCACAGGCTTCCCATTTTCAGGTATCTGTCCAGCAGCACATCCTGGGAAACCCCTGACAGATTCCCCTCCAGCAGGCCCTCATTGATTCAGGAGCAGCAGACAATTTCATGGATGCATCTACAACTCTGGCCCTACAGATCCCCCAGATATGCAAGAACCAACCCAACACGATCAAAGCTATTGGTTGCTCCCTGCTGTCCTCAGGTCCAGGTGTGGAGGAGACTGTCTCCCTGTAGACCGTTATTCAGGAAAACAGAGAAATAATAAAATTCTATGTGATCCATTACCTGCATTTTCCCCTGATCCTTGGCATCTCCTGGATGAGCCTTCATACCTCCTCATTTACTGGTGAGAATAGAAAGTCACCTTCCTTTCCGAACACTACCAACAGCATGGCCAGAGACCAGCGACCATTACTTCCGTACCCAAGAAGGCTCAAGTAGGGATGGTTGCCTGCATTGAAACACCTACTTGAGGTACTATGGCTCTGCCCACTTCCCCAGGTACCATGACTCAACGATCGTCTTTGAGAAGAATGCAGAAAAACTGCCCCACAGACCTTCAGCCAGGGTGAAGATACCATTTGGATGGATATACACCATGTCAGAGCCTGACTTGGAGGCACTGAGAAAATATCTCCAAGAGAACCAGGCCCAGGAGTTCACCCACAAATCGACTTAAATTTGTTAGTTTCTAAGGTGCCACAAGTCCTCTTCTTCTTGGTCGGTAATGTGTCTGATCCTTTGGGATTGGTATAACTTTTTATATGATGAACAAGATTTTCAGTAATTCTCATCATATTTGACTTGACTATCTGGGTGGAAGCTCAAGGCTGAGTTGCTTGAAGGGAACTGTATATTTGGCTTCTGTGTAATCAGTAAGGTATTGTAGAAGCTGTTTTGTTGCTGGCTTGGTGAACCCAAGTATAAGAATGGCTTCTGTGTAATCAGTAAGGTATTGTAGAAGCTGTTTTGTTGCTGGCTTGGTGAACCCAAGTATAAGAATAACCACCTGTTTTGGAGATTGCTCAATTAGGGCAAACTGCAAAGAATTGGGCAGACAATCTCATTGTGGCCCCCTTGCGACTCGGGTCACAAGGTTTTTGGCCACACAGATTTTCTATCTCCTGAATGTCAAGTGGAGATAATTCTTGTGCAAGAGAAAGGGATATAAGAGGAGAGGGCAAATGCCCCAAATCATCTCTCCCTTGCTCTCTACTCATGGCATCATCAACCCCTGAAGAACAAAGGAAGCAGCACTGGCTGGGGAAGAGATCCTATTTGAAAGAGGTTCAGCCAGTAGGACTGCTGGAACATGTGGTGAAATAGAAACGTTTGCTTTGTATTCACTTAGCTTGTTAAGTTAGGTGTTAGTTGCATTTTGCCTTTAATTTCCTTGTAACCAATTCTGACTTATATGCCTCATTACTTGTAGTCACTTAAAATCTTTCTGTAGTTAATAAATTTGTTTTTTTCTAAACCAGTGTGTTTGGATTGAAATGTTTGGGAAACTCCAATTTCGATAATAAGATTTGTGCATATCCTTTTCTATTAATAAATGACTAACTTTATATGCATCCGATGAAGTGAGCTGTAGCTCACAAAAGCTCATGCTCAAATAAATTGGTTAGTCTCTAAGGTGCCACTAGTACTCCTTTTCTTTTTGCGAATATAGACTAACACGGCTGCAACTCTGAAACCTAACTTTATATGAGCGTGTGTTGTCCAGGAAAGTGCTGGGCAGTACAAGACATACATTTCTGGGGGAAGTCTGGGACTGGGAGTTTGCTGGTGTTTCCTGTAATGTAATTCATGAGCATCTGGCCATAGAATTCATACAGTAGAGCTGGGCGTGATTTACATGCTGGAGCCTGTGTGTGAGCAGATCAGCAGTGGTTGCTGTCAGAGCGAAACAGTAAAAGGCACCCCAGGTTGAAGAATTGAGCAGACACAGCTGTCCATTAGTCCAGATTGTACCCTGGGTAATGTCACAACTGTGTGGGGGCTACCTGCATACTCACTAAACTGGATCTCCAGGGCGCTTACAATTTCATCTGTATCTGAGAAGGCAATGAATGGAAGATTACCTTTCAGGCCCACTACGGCCACTTTGAATAGTTAGTTATGCCATCTGGACTGACTAATGCTCCAGCAACATTCCAGCATTTCATTAATGATATGCTACAAGACCTATTGGACCAGTTTATGGTACGGTACTGTAGTGGGGCAGCTGTCCCACTCCTGGAGAACAGGGTTAAAAGCAGCCAGATAGGCTGATTGGGGAAGCAGCCAAAGCTGTGGCCAGCTCAATCAGGGCCCAGCTGGTCCTTATAAGAGGGCTGGGGTCCAGGAACTGGAGAAGTCTCACTCTAGCCCTGGAGTGGGAAGGGCTAGCTGCCTGGGAGCAAGGTACCTGAAGTGGAGCAGTGCTGGGGAAGGGCAAAGGGAGCTGGGGCGCTCCAGCCTGGTAAACCCCCAGGCTGCAGGCCTTGTTAAAGGCCCCAAAAGGTACTGGGGCAGCCTGAGGATAGGCAAAGGCAGCAGGTCCTAACCCCTTGCCAATGATGAGTGGCCATTACAGACTGCAGTCTGCCCCAGTGAAAGGGGGCTAGATGATGCCTGGCAGTAGTCACTGAGGCAAGGTGGGCTTGAAGGGTTGGGGGTTCCCCTGGGAGGGGAGACTTAGAGAGTGGGGGTACTGCTGGGGCAGAACCCTGAAGAAAAGGGGCACCGGGGTCTGGGAGGGACATGGGGCCTGAGGCAGGCGAGACACCTGCTGTAAGAGGGTGCTCCAAAGGCTGGAAAGAGCTAATTCCCAAGATGACCAGCAGGAGGCGCCACCTTGACCTTGCTTTGCTACACGTAGTGGAGAATGTGGGCATACACAGTCACCCTGATACAAGGGGAAGAAGAAGGACTGTGGGGCTATTGCCTGGATCTGAGACTTTGGAGATACACAGGATAGAGACCAGAGATGGACTATTATTGGAGAGCCTGTGTGGTCCGGCTCATCACCCAGCAAGCGGGACTGCTTCAGCTGCTTCATGGTAGGGCACATGGATCTCATCAGTGACCGGGCACCTGGGGCTGGAGGCCGGTGCCGGGGCCTAAAAGCTCTTATGCCTGTGGGTGAGAAGGACACTATAGACGGGAGTGCCCCTTCTGGAATGGAGCAAAGAGGCTTCACCCGGGGAAGTGGGGAACTGCCAGAGTGCCCCCTGTGAAGTCAATGGGGGGCTCCAAACTTGTTCACTTGAACCCTTAGAGCCCCCCCAATCCCTGTGTCCTATGTCTCACTTCTAAAACAATACACTGAGAACAAATTTTCCTGCAGAACCCAATCACTACCCCCACCAGGGTCAAGAGGAATACATTCTTCAGGAAGTCCTCAACTCCAAGATCAAGCAGAAAATTATAGTACCTGATTGAGTGGGAAGGTTATGTCCCAAAGAAACACACTTAGGAGCCAGTGGAAAATGTTCATGCTCCCTCCCTGATTTGGGATTTCCATAGGAGCTACCCTGAGCAACCTGAACCCACATTGCCCAGAGGGTGCCGCTAGAGGAGGGGGTGATGTCGTGACCCACAGGTCTCAAACCCAGAGGGTTAACCTGCAGGGTTAACAGGAGCAGCCACTCACTAGCCCTTCATCTCACAGCCTGCTGATGCTTACTCACCTGGGACCCAAGAATCCCAGGCCAAGTTTCAGGCTCCACGCCTGTAGTCCTATTGGTGGAGTCCTGGAACAGCTGATTGGCCTGCTGGCTCTACTTAAGCCAGCACCAGGAGCAGGAAGCTATTTCAAGAACTGGGTTCCACCCTCTTTTGGACTGTGTGCTTCCTGCTCCTCTGGCTTGAGTTCCTGATGACCTGACCTGGTGTGACTCCTGGCATCTGATTTGTGGTTCTGACCACCAGTCTGTCTCCTGACTCTGACCTCTTGATACCCTGTCCTGGCTGATTCTGTCTTGTGACTGGAGACTCTGGCTCACACTACTAGATCTGGCTACTCAAAACCCAGCTGTGACAAGGCCTGAGGGGAGCCCAGACCATTCCCCTGACTGTCTCCTCCAGCCTGGGGTGTTGCCTATTTTGCCTTGAAAGTGGTTTGCCAAACTGCTGTGGGAGAGAGCAACTGGTCTTGGAAACACTGAGGAAGCCCCCTATGCCATGGGGACTTTCTCACTGGGAGTAACACGTATTTCTGCTGCCCCCTTGGTGATTCCGTGCCCTCATCATCTCACTGCACTCAAGCACCTTCAGGTCTCTGATGCCTCATCAAGATACATGGTTTCCCCACATTTCAGGGCCCACTGGTGTGGGCTAAAGTGGACTCCTGAATCTAGGGAAATCCACTCTGGGAGTTGTTACTTGCAGGTTGTATAGTGTTACTGATGTCCCCACTCCAAATCCATCTTTCCCTTCCCTTTATATGCTTCCTCTGTATTTCCCTGTGTAAATAAAGTGTACCTTGATTGTTGGTTCATCCATTACAGAGGTCTCAGAAGAGTATATGTACAAGGCATCAGGCTAGTCATAGGGGTAAGTACTGGGTCGGGGATAACTGAAACCGTATATGGAGGGAAGGTGGGTTCCTGACTCCCTTAAGCAGTCAAGTGGAGGCACCACTGGTCACTAGCTAAGAACCCAGGCCATTGAAACCCACTGTGGCCAAAGCAGAGACACACCACATAAGGGTTCCTGTTGAGGATTAGCTGCCATTAGGCATACAGCAACCCATAAAATCCCCTTATGTTCTTGGAGGTGTCACAGAGCCCCTGGGCGATGCTCTGGAACTATTCCATATGAGGCCAGTCAGGACTCTGGGGGAGCCTCTTCTCTCTGAGCAGACTGTTGCCCGGGCAAGAAGCTTACACAGCTTTGACCTTCCTGGGTCTGACCTTGGAGCAATCAGCATCCCCTTTCACACCGTGTGCTTCCCGTAGCGAGTCCACCTGGGCGGGGCACCTGGAGTAGCCAGAGGGCCCTGTACCCTTGCTCTGCAGTCACACACCATCCTCCAGAGCATTAATGAAGATATTGAACAAAACCGGCCCGAGGACCAACCCCTGGGGCACTCCACTTGATACCGGCTTCCAACTAGACATGGAGACATTCATCACTACCCGTTGAGCCTGACAATCTAGCCAACTTTCTATCCAACTTATTGTCCATTCATCCGAGCCTGATTGGGCAGGTCCACCACATCATTCTCCTCATTCAGCTGCTTGATGACCTTGAAGGGCCTATGCCAGGCAGCTGGCAGCTTATTCTTCCTCACTGGGATGAGAACCCTCACCTGGTCCCTGGTGCCATAGGCTGAGCGGTCATACCAGACCTTCTGCCTCCCTTGGGCCCTGACTAGGTGCTCCCTGGCCGGACCCTTGAGCTCAGCGAGCTTTTCCCAGAAAGTCAGTACATGCTCCACCACTGATTCTCCATTGGGGGAGGCCTTCCCCTCCCATCCGGCCCTCACCAAGCCCCTGCTGTCCCAGTGAGGGCAGGCAGCGAGCCTGATGCTTTGGTCACAGCATCAGAGCCAGCATGAGCCACCTCCCCTGTGCGCAGGGTGGGTGAGGAGTATCCCTCTGTCCCACTCAGCTCCAGGCTTTGGTTACAGACAGGCAGGGCACCTGAGCTTAGCAGCTCCTCCCCACTAGCCAGGTCATTTGCATTTTCACTGACTGCTTCAGTCTCAGCCAATTGGTTCCCTGGATTCAAATTCAAATCCTCGCCCATTACAGGAGCAGGCCCTGGATCCTGTCCCAAAGAGACACAGTCATCCCTCAACAGGACCTCACAGCCAATATCTTGGGGTACCCCAATGACCAGCCAGCCCGACCCCTCCTGTGTCTGCACAGGGATCTGGGCCATAGGTACGGCGAGGGGCTTCATCCCTGGGACCGTCACCCAGGTCACCCAGCCCCTCAGCATCCGGTAAGGCTGCACCACCTGGGGCCTGACAACAGTTCTCTCTATCCCAGGGTCTTGCCACCCCAGGAATGTCTGTCTCCCCATTGACCATCACCTTTTGCTCCCAGTGGGGGTCCAAGGGGCCTGAGCCCAGGAGAGTCCACACAGACATATATGTTGGGGGCAGGAGTGAGCCAGTCTATCACCCCGCCCATTTGGCTAAACAGCTCTATGGCCTTGGGACCCAGGAAGGGAGCTAGACACCAGAGCCTTTCCGCAGAGCCAGCCTGGTTCCAATTGCCAGCCTTCCCACAGGCATCTATATCTCCCCCCTCCTTAACCTGGGGCAGCAATTTAGTGTCGAGGTTCCCTGCAGAATTGGCATCCTGGGGTCCATCCCCACTCACCCCTGGACAGGTCTCTCTGACTCTCAGCTCAGCCATTGCCAGTTCATGCTGTTGCTGTCTCTCCTGCTGGTCTGCTTCATGTCTTCCCTGTCTCTCACAGTCCTCTGACTCCTTTGATCTCAGCTCCAATTCCATCCATCTCAGATCCACTGACAGGGAACCCAGTGGAGACCCCCTGCTGGTCGGGTACAGAAGTCTTGGGGATGCCCAGCTGATCCCAGCCTCTCACACGGCCCCAGCTCAGTCTGAAACTGGTGTGAGCCCTGGTGCTCCCTGGCTGCTCACAGCCCCAGCTGGGTCAGGAACCGGCTCCTTAGAGCTATCATCCTCTTCTAACTGAGCAATTAGCTGTGCTTTGATGAGCTTTCCAATGCGCTGCCCTCTCTGCACAACTCTACAATGTCCTTCTTAAGGAGGTAGTTATAGGCCTCTTCACTGTCCCAAGCTGTCATGGACTCACAGGTCTATGCTGTCTCAGCTCTTCACGGTCCCTGGGAGGAACCCCGTCAGTGTGACAGCCCTTCTCGGGAGTCCACTCTCTCTCAGGCTTAAACCATAGGCTCCTTCGTCTCCTGGAACCACACCTCTCTGAGCCTTCAGCACACCTGTCTCTCGCTAATTCCCCTTCATTCTTCTGCTCCCCAGTCACTTACTGCAGATACTCTGTCCACGGGGTGCAGTTTATTCCACCTCTGCCACCAGTTGTCACGGAGTCACCGGGTGATGTTCTGGAACTACTTCATATGAAGCCAGTCAGGACTCTGGGGGAGGATGCCTGCTCTCACTGAGCATACTGTCGCTAGGGAAAGAAGTTTACACAGGTTTGACCTTCCTGGGTCTGACCTCTGAGCATTCAGTATCCCCTTCCTCACTATGTGTTTCAAACTAAGATATGGGCCTACAGTTTCTATTCTCGAAAGGACAACCAATCTAGTGGATGAAATTGCTTAAGTGGATCAGAAGTGATGAGGAATCACCCTCAAAGGAGGAGGAGGAGAAGACATGTACCCCCAAGGCTGGGAGGATCACAGCTACCATTCCCAGGAGGAAACTTAGGGTAGTGGTGGTTGGTGACACTCTTCTGAGGGGGACGGAGGCACCTGGGAGGTATGCTGCCTGCCAGGGGCCCATATCCAAGATGTTACGGAGGGATTGTCGAAAATCATCCAGCTCTCTGACTACAACCCCACGCTACTCATCCATGTGGGCACTAATGATACTGTGAGGTATGACCCTCAGCATATAAGAAGTGACTACAGGGCTCTGGGAGTAAGGGTGAGAGAGTTGGGAGCGCAGGTGGTGTTCTCTGTGATCCTTCCGGTCAAGGGTAGGGGCCCAGGCAGAGACAGATGCATCCTGGAGGTGAATGCCTGGCTGCGAGGATGGTGTCGCCAGGAGGCCTTCGGCTTCCTAGACCATGGGATGCTGTTCCAGGAAGAAGGACTGCTCAGTGGAGATGGAGTCCACCTATCAAGGAAGGGGAAGAGCATATTTGGATACAGACTGACTAACTTAGTGAGGAGGGCTTTAAACTAGGTTCAAAGGGGGCAGGTGACCAAAGCCCCCAGGTAAGTCAAGAATATGGAAACCTGGGAGAAGGTTTGAAATTTGGGGGGAGCATGGGCTGTTATAGCAGGAGTAAAGGAGAGACAAGACAGAACTGCGGAGTGGAATCAAATCAGTATCTTAGATGTCTGTATACTAATGCAAGAATTATGGGGAATAAGCAGGAAGAACTCAAAATGCTAGTAAATAAACAACTATGACATAGTTGGCATCACAGAGACTTGGTGGGATAATACGCATGACTGGAATATTGGTATAGAAGTGTACAGCTTGCTCAGGAAGGACAGGCAGGGAAAAAAGGGAAGAGGTTTTGCCTTATATATTAAAAATGTCTACCCCTGGACTATAGTTTAGATGGAAATAGGAGACAGACCTATTGAAAGTCTCTGGGTAAGGATAAAAGGGGTAAAAACAAGGGTGATGTCATGGTGGGGTCTACTACAGATCACCAAACCAGGAAGAAGAGGTGGATGAGGTTTTTTTAAACAGCTACCAAAATCATCCAACGCACAAGACTTGGTGGTGATGGGGAACTTCAACTACTAAGACATCTGTTGTGAAAATAACACAGCAGGGCACAGATTATCCAATAAGTTCTTGGAATGTATTGGAGACAATTTTTTATTTCAGAAGGTGGAGACAGCTACTCAGTGGGGATGCTGTTCTAGATTTAATTTTGACAAATAGGGAGGAACTGGTTGAGAATTTGAAAGTGGAAGGCAGCTTAAGTGAAAGTGATCATGAAATGATAGAGTTAATTATTCTAAAGAATGGTAGGAGTGAGAACAGCAAAATAAAGAAAATGGATTTCGAGAAGGCAAACTTTAGCAAACAAACTGAGGGAGTTGGTAGGTAAGATCCCATGGGAAGCAAGTCTAAGGGGAAAAACAATAGAAGGACATGGTGGCTGCCGCTTCCCGCAGCTCCCATTGGCTGGGAACAGCGAACCGCAGCCACTGGGAGCTGCTGGGGGGGCCATACCTGGGGATGGTCAACATCAGCAAAATGTCTCACAGCCCACGATCAGATTACCCGGATGGTCCGCATGCTCTAGAGCTCCTCTACAAAAGAATTGTAAATTTTTTTTAACATGGGCAAAGCAACATTTTCCCTTGCTCTCATTCTCTGAAATGGCTGCACCATTTTTGCTGAAATTTTCTAAATAAACCCTCACAGCCAGAGGCAGACACATGGCATGGAAAACTTCAGCACAAATGGTTAAAGTTTGGCAAAATGATAACTCAAAACAAGGTGAAGTTTCTCAGGGGAAGTTTTGGGTCACCCTAAGCATAGGCATTGCTGTCTGTGCCACCTGTAATAAATGTGTGATAATATTCTAATTTATGATGTGACCTAATTAGGAGCATAGCATTTGAATCATATTTTTACCTTAGCACCACTTAGCAGCTACAGAGACATTGTGCCAGGATACTGTCAGTTGTAATTCGGGGTTTGGGCCTGAGAAAGAAATTTACCTCCTAAAGTTTGCAATCACTAGTCTCTGAAAACAGCAGGTCAGACTGTGTTATCTAATCATGCTCTAGTTATAGCCTAAACTTCATTGGCATCATTCAGATTAGAGAGACATTATCACTTTCTGTCCCTGCAGCACTTTTTGTCTGAAGCCAGGTTCTGATCTAATTTACCCTGGTGTAAATCTGGAGTAATTCCATGGGTATAAACTGAGTTACTCTTTTTAGAGCAGGGTAAATGAGGTCCTGGAATTGTATGATTTCCCTACAGAGTGACCTCCACCTACCTTCATACCGAGGCCTCTTCCCTGTGACTTGCAGAAATTAATTACAAAAGACAGCTGTGTGCCAGAAGAATGGCATGTCCCTGGTGTCAAGAGTCTATTTTGGGAACATGCTATTAAGATACTATTAATGCCCCAGTTTCTGATTAGAACTATTCTGTTAGGAGGTCAGCATTTCTAGGAGGACACAGCCTAGAAGTCATTGTGACTTTGACAAATTAAATCATTTTCCACAGGGAAGCTCTTAAGAAACCCACACTTTTCAGGCTTTTTACTGATCAGAGTTTATAGTTCTGAGTGAATCAACCCTTGAAAGCTTTTGTATAATATGGTGATTGTCAGTATGCTAGTAACAATAATAATACTTGTTTGCAGTGTTGTTATAACTGTGTTGGTTCCAGGATGTTAAACAGACAAGGTGGGTGAGGGTATATCTTTTATTGAACCAACTTCTGTTGGAGAGAGAGACAAGTTTTCGAGCTACATAGAGCTCTTCTTCAGATCTGGGAAAGGTGCCCAGAGTGTCAGAGCTAAATACAAGGGGTTAACACATGTCGCAAGAGACCATTCAAGGTGAAGTGGACAGTTAACACCTCTATGGCAGTAGGACAAAGAAAGGTGACCAGAGGAACTCAAAGCAGCACCAGCCCCTGACATAACAACAGATGCAAAGCCTGCAAGACATATCTCCACTGCTATGATGGTCAATACCCCCCACAACACACCTTTCAAGATGCATGAGTCCTACACACGCCTATCACAACATGTGATGTACTTCATCCAGTGCACTAAGTGCCCCCAAAATAGCTGTGTGGGTGAAATGAGACAATCACTATGCTCTCAAATGAAATCTCACAGAAAAATGATGAAAGACAAAAACACTATATCACTGACAGGCAAACACTTTTCACAAAGCGATAACTCCATATCTGGCCTCTCAGTCCTTGTCCTCAAGAGAAACCTGCACAATACCTTCAAAAGATGAGCCTCAGAGCTTACATTCATAACTCTTTTCAGAGTAGCAGCTGTGTTAGTCTGTATTTGCAAAAGAAAAGGAGGACTTGTGGCACCTTAGAGACTAACCAATTTATTTGAGCATAAGCTTTCATGAGCTACAGCCCACTTCATCGAATGCATTCAGTGGAATATACAGTGGGGATATTTATATACACAGAGAACATGAAACACTGGGTGTTACCATACACACTGTAACGAGAGTGATCAGGTAAGGTGAGCTATTACCAGCTGGAGAGTGGGGGAGACCTTTTGTACAAAAAGATCCGATGAAGTGAGCTGTAGCTCACAAAAGCTTATGCTCAAATAAATTGGTTAGTCTCTAAGGTGCCACAAGTCCTCCTTTTCTTTTTGCGAATACAGACTAACACGGCTGCTACTCTGAAACCATCCATTATCCTGGCATTCCCTCCTTATCTTATGTGGGATCAGTGTGTTCCTGTTCCACCTCTTAAGAAAGTGTTTACATAGTATTTTAGGTATTTTAGCACAGTCCTTTCCAGGCAGGAATGTGCTTACGTGATTCACTGACACCTGGCACATTGTTGTTTTGCCAAAACCAGGCCTACTCTGGTTCGCAGCCTTCAGTTCATACTATGACTTGTACTTAGGGCTCCAGCAAGGCCTACATTCCTCTCCTTTTTTGGGGAGGATGTTTACATATTATCCCAGAAAAGCATGATGTATGAACTGAGAATGACCCGTGGGCTAAACACTGTTTTGGCCATTTTGCTTTACCCCTCCATATATACAAGCCCCATGTGTCCAATGGTCTGCACTTTCCTTCATATGACCTGTGGACAGTTTCCTTTTCCAGTTGTCCTTAGTTCCATATAATGGGCCTGGGAATGTTAGGTCAAGGACTTTATAGTTGAGAGGTGTAGTCTTAGATTCATTTGGAAAAACTAGATTAGGCATTATTACAGTGTGTCCCACAGTGCTAAGTACATGAGGAGTAAACAAGAATTTGGAGTAGTGGCATCATAAATGAGGCCTTCATATATAAATTTCTTGTAATTTGTTACTTTACAGTACTGTCCATTCATGTTATAGGTTACCCTTCCTGCTGTTTGTCACCATCTGGTAGGCTTTGCTGGTTAGGAGACAGGAGAAATTAGGTTCTCTGTTCCCTTAGATTGGCCTGAATCATTGTGGCCATGCACTGGAGTTGTGATGTCAGCAACATTCCTGGCATAACAAGCCGTGTTTCATGCTCTTCAGATTTGCATTGCTGCGTGATATACCAGTAGATGTTGTAGATTGTGTTGTTTCTTGTACATACTGTCTTCTAGATAACCTGCTGAATGGACAGTACTTGATTTATTAAATATTGCTGTGTCAGGATTCAGTACTGTAGCCAGACACTGAGCAAGATTGTTTTGTATAACATATGCCTCACAGGGCCGGCCCACAACATTTTGGCACCTGTGGCAGGGAGCTCAAAGAACACCCCCAATCCTCCCTCACTTAGGCCAAAACTTTGAAAGGTCTCACTTCTGCCTTCTTCCTGTTCTACTCCTCTCATGGTCCTGCTCTGCTACCTACCCCAATATAGGAGAACTAACAACTTAAAATGCCTTGTTCAAACATTTTAAGTAACACTTCACTTTCAAACGCCTGAACAGCAAATGTAACTTTTCTTGTCTGCATAGTAAACATTGGCATTTGTATTTGTTTGAATAATCAAAGTGGTGCTTTCCATGCCTTCTTGGTTGCAAAGATTTGAACTGCTTCCTGCTGAAGGTCCACAGTCTGGGCCAGCTCATGCTCTATTGAGATGGTTGCAAGGCCGACCAGCCTCTCTTGTGTCATTGTGGAGCATAGTTGTGTTTTTATTAAATTCAGCTTGGAGAAGCTGTGTTCTCCACTGGCAACTGGGTCAGGAAGTGTTGGAAGTATGCGCAGAGCAACAAAAGCATTTGGAAAGAGGGTGGTCATCTTATTTGTGCACATATATTCCAGAACAGCCTTTGGAGTTTATCCTGCTGAAATGTATCTTGAAAGGGCTTTCAGTTCATCACCTAAATCACTCGCATCAATATCGCACATGTCATCATGTGTCATCAACACTGTCTCTAGTGCCCTGCATTGCTGGTGTAGGTCTTCTTCAGGTATAGTGAGAAATAGAATCATAGAATATCAGGATTGGAAGGGACCTCAGGAGGTCATCTAGTCCAACTCCCTGCTCAAAGCAGGACCAATCCCCAAATAAATCATCCCAGCCAGGGCTTTGTCAAGCCTGACCTTAAAAACTTCAAAGGAAGGAGATTCCACCACCTCCCTAGGTAACCCATTCCAGTGCTTCACCACCCTCCTAGTGAAAATTTTTCCTAATATCCAACCTAAACCTCCCCCACTGCAACTTGAGACCATTACTCCTCGTTCTGTCATTTGCTACGACTGAGAACAGGCTAGATGCATCCTCTTTGGAACCCCCTTTCAGGTAGTTGAAAGCAGCTATCAAATCCCCCCTCATTCTTCTCTTCCGCAGACTAAACAATCCCAGTTCCCTCAGCCTCTCCTCATAACTCAATTGTTCCAGTCCCCTAATAATTTTTGTTGCCCTTCGCTGGACTCTCTCCAATTTCTCCACATACTTCTTGTAGCATGGGGCCCAAAACTGGACACAGTACTCCAGATGAGGCCTCACAATGTCGAATAGAGGGGAACGATCATGTCCCTCAATCTGCTGGCAATGCTCCTACTAATACATCCCAAAATGCCATTGGCCTTCTTGGCAACAAGGGAACACTGTTGACTCATATCCAGCTTCTCATCCACTGTAACCCCTACATCCTTTTCTGCAGAACTGCTGCCTAGTCATTCGGTCCCTAGTCTGTAACGGTGCATTGGATTCTTCTGTCCTAAGTACAGGACTCTGCACTTGTCCTTGTTGAACTTCATCAGATTTCTTTTGGGCCAATACTCTAATTTGTCTAGGGCCCTCTGTATCCTATCCCTACCCTCCAGCGTATCTACCTCTCCTCCCAGTTTAGTGTCATCTGCAAACTTGCTGAGGGTGCAATCCACGCCATCCTCCAGATCATCTATGAAGATATTGAACAAAACCAGCCCGAGGACCGACCCTTGGGGCACTCCGCTTGATACCGGCTGCCAACTAGACTTGGAGCCATTAATCACCACCCGTTGAGCCCGACAATCTAGCCAGCTTCCTATCTACCTTATTGTCCATTCATCTAGCCCATACTTCTTTAACTTGCTGGCAAGAATACTGTGGGAGACTGTGTCAAAAGCTTTGCTAAAGTCAAGGAACAACATGTCCACTGCTTTCCCCTCATCCACAGAGCCAGTTATCTCATCATAGAAGGCAATTAGATTAGTCAGGCATGACTTGCCCTTGGTGAATCCATGCTGACTGTTCCTGATCACTATTCCTTTTCTGGAAAATCCTACAACATCCCAAATATACTGCTGTGTTCCTTGAGCTGTATGAAACGTTCTTCAACTGACTGTATTGCACAATCCAGCACCGGGTTAAAGAATTAAACTTTGAATTATTGTTTGGGGTCTCTTATGGGCTTATCCCATGCCTCGTAATCAAAATGTCTTCTTCTTCGGTGACTCTTGTATTCTTGAATGGGTGGGAAAATAGCTTCAGTGTGAAGTTCCTCTGCCAACTTCTGTGCACTCTTCAGAATGTTTTGAAATCCCTCATCTGACCAGTAAAACTGTAGGTATGACTTTGCTTTGTCCAGTTGTTCCATTGCTCCAGATATATCAAGGTCAACACCTTGGAGTCTCTTGCTTACAACATTTATTTCAAACAGTATGTCATGCCACAACACTAAGCCACACAGAAATTTGAAGTTAGGTATGCTTCTGGTGATTCCATTTCCCTCTGCCACTGTTCTCCCACGAACAGTTCCTGTCATAGCATTATCCTCCATAATGGCAACTATGGCATCATCTATCTTCCCAAATTGGTGTTTGATAGGCTTTATTGCCTCCACTTGACTTTCCCATCATGTGGCACTCAGTGGTTTCAGTGTCAGAGGGGATGTTCCCAGATGTTGCTTCAAAATTTGTCATGGATGAGTTGATGCAGAGAAAAATACATAGATGCTTTGAATTACATTAAAAAATTCAGCAGCCTCACTAGAAACTGATCCTGCATCACTGACCACCAAGTTCAATGAATGAGAACTGCATGGGAGAAAAAAAGCTCCAGGGTTTAACTCTTGGATCCATGTCTGCACTCCTCTGTTCCTTCCTCTCATATTGGCACCATTATCGTAGCCCTGACCTCTCCTGTCAGCTATCGCAATTCCCATCTCTTCCAGCTTTTTAAGAAGCACATTTGTCACACCAGCTTCTGTAGTATCATCAATGTCAATAAATTCTAGAAAATGCTCTCTGACAGTCACCATTGCAGGGACATTTTCACTAGGTTCTGTTGTTACAAAACGCACCATTAAAGTTGTTTGTTCCGCATGGCTGATGTCAGGTGTGCAGTGCAGAATAACAGAGTAATATCTTGCTGACTTCAGATCTGTCACAATCTTCTGTTTGACATTTGTTTTCAGTAACTGTATGATCTCATTTTGAATTGTTTTTCCAAGGTAGTGGTGTGTGTACATTTCTTGGGTGGTGACTCTTCTTAGATGCTCCTGGAGTACAGCATCAAGTTCTGCCATCAGCTCCAGAAGTTTAGGAAGTTTCCATTGTTTGGCACATACAGCTGATCTGAAGTGCCACGCAGTGCTAGGTTTTGGGTAGCAAGCATTCTCACAGCAACAATGAGCCTTTTCCGAACATTTTGCCAGTGAAGAGACTCTGATGCAATCTTCTCTTGATGCTGATTATCTATGGTGGCCTTTAACCTTAGTCTCATCTCAAGCTCTTTCCACTTATGGAATGCTCTCTGGTGATTTGCTGCCTTCTCATGGCATGCCAGATTTTTCCAGTCCTTTGTTCCTGTAGAACCCAGTGTGGCTGGAACATTAGACTGGAAGAGTCTGCAACAAAAACAGTAGCAGCATTCTGGGTTTTTGAGTACATAAGCCGTGGCCTCTGCACTTTGTCACCACTGGGGATTTCACACCAGTAATGTGTTGGATGGAAACTTCTATTTTCATTGTCTTTGGGGAACATGAAGTTTTTCACTTGCTGTGGCCCATACAATACAAGGAAGTCCCTCAGGCTACTGCTCAAGTGAGTCCACAGTCCTGGATCATCTAGACTTAAGGAACTAAACTCAGCAGCAGCTGTTTCTTGCGCCTCCACCACACTCTTCTCTGAGCTACACTTTTCTTTGGGAATGTGCATGGTTACATCCACTTGAGATAGAGATACGAATGCTGCAGTAGCTGCCAGGTCACCTGCACTTTGACTAACTGGAAGATCAGGCATCTCCTCACCAATCACATCCTCACTGGGGCCGGAAAGCTCACTGTGAACATTTGTTTCTATGTATCTCAGGAGAGCTCTTTCCTGCTTAGATATGGTCAAGTTCAGGATCCTGACACAGGGGAGAAAGGAGAGCAGCAGAATACAGACCCTGGACTTCAGAAAAGCAGACTTTTTGACTCCCTCAGGGAACTGATGGGCAGGATCTCCTGGGAGAATAACCTGAAGGGGAATGGAGTCCAGGAGAGCTGGCTGTATTTTAAAGAATCCTTATTGACGTTACAGGGGCAAACCATCCCGATGTGTAGAAGGAATAGTAAATATGGCAGGCGACCAGCTTGGCTTAACAGTGAAATCCTTGCTGATCTTAAACACAAAAAAGAAGCTTACAAGAAATGGAAGATTGGACAAATGACCAGGGAAGAATATAAAAATATTGCTCAGGCATGCAGGAGTGAAATCAGGAAGGCCAAATAACACCTGGAGTTGCAGCTAGCAAGAGATGTGAAGGGTAACAAGAAGGGTTTCTTCAGGTATGTTAGCAACAAGAAGAAAGTCCAGGGAAGTGTGGGCCCCTTACTGAATGAGGGAGGCAACCTAGTGACAGAGGATGTGGAAAAATCTAATGTACTCAATGCTTTTTTTGCCTCTATCTTCACGGACAAGGTCAGCTCCCAGACTACTGCACTGGGCAGCACAGCATGGGGAGGAGGTGACCAGCCCTCTGTGGAGAAAGAAGTGGTTCGGGACTATTTAGAAAAGCTGGATGAGCACAAGTCCATGGGGCTGGATGCGCTGCATCCGAGAGTGCTAAAGGAGTTGGCGGATGTGATTGTAGAGCCATTGGCCATTTTCTTTGAAAACTCATGGGATCGGGGGAGGTCCCGGATGACTGGAAAAAGGCTAATGTAGTGCCCATCTTTAAAAAAGGGAAGAAGGAGGATCCGGGGAACTACAGGCCAGTCAGCCTCACTTCAGTCCCTGGAAAAATCATGGAGCAGATCCTTAAGGAATCAATTCTGAAGCACTTAGAGGAGAGGAAAATGATCAGGAACAGTCAGCATGGACTCACCAAGAGCAAGTCATGCCTGACTAATCTAATTGCCTTCTATAGAATCATAGAATATCAGGGTTGGAAGGGACCTCAGGAGGTCATCTAGTCCAACCCCCTGCTCAAAGCAGGACCAATCCCCAATTTTTGCCCCAGATCCCTAAATGGCCCCCTCAAGGATTGAGCTCACAACCCTGGGTTTAGCAGGCCAATGCTCAAACCACTGAGCTATCCCTCCCCCCATAGTTATCTATGACGAGATAAGTGGCTCTGTGGATGAGGGGAAAGCAGTCGATGTCTTATTCCTTGACTTTAGCAAAGCTTTTGATACAGTCTCCCACAGTATTCTTGCCAGCAAGTTAAAGAAGTATGGGCTGGATGAATGGACTATAAGGTGGATAGAAAGCTGGCTAGATCATCGGGCTCAACGGGTAGTGATCAATGGCTCCATGTCTAGCTGGTATCAAGCGGAGTGCCCCAGGGGGTCAGTCCTGGGGCCAGTTTTTTTTCAACATCTTCATTAATGATCTGGATGATGGGATGAATTGCACCCTCAGCAAGTTTGTGGATGACACTAAGCTGGGGGGAGAGGTAGATACATTGGAGGGTAGGGATAGGGTCCAGAGTGATCTAGACAAATTAGAGGACTGGGCCAAGAGAAATCTGATGAGGTTCAACAAGGGCAAGTGCAGAGTCCTGCACTTAGGATGGAAGAATCCCATGTACTGTTACAAGGCTGGGGACTGACTGGCTAAGCGGCAGTTCTGCAGAAAAGGACCTGGGGATTACAGTAGATGAGAAGCTGGATATGAGTCAAGAGTGCGCCCTTGTTGCCAAGAAGGCTAACGGCAAATTGGGCTGTATTAGTAGAAGCATTGCCAGCAGATCAAGAGAAGTGATTATTCCCCTCTATTCAGCACTGGTGAGGCTACATCTGGAGTATTGCATCCAATTTTGGTCCCCTCACGACAGAAAAGATGTGGACAAATTGGAGAGAGTCCAGCGGAGAGCAACAAAAATTATTAAGGGGCTGGGGCACATGACTTACGAGCAGAGGCTGAGGGAACTGGACTGATTTAGTTTGCAGACGAGAAGAGTGAGGGGGGATTTGATAGCAGCCTTCAACTACCTGAAGGGGGGTTCCAAAGAGGATGGAGTTAGGCTGTTCTCAGTGGTGGCAGATGATAGAACAAAGAGCAATGGTCTCAAGTTGCAGTGGGGGAGGTCTAGGTTGGGTATTAGTGAAAAAGTTTTTCCTAGGAGGGTGGTGAAGCACTGGAATGTGTTACCTAGGGAGCTGGTAGAATCTCCTTCCTTTGACGTTTCTAAGGTCAGGCTTGACAAAGCCCTGGCTGGGAGGATTTAGTTGGGGATTGGTCCTGCTTTGAGCAGGGGATTGGACTAGATGACCTCCTGAGGTCCCTTCCAATCCTGATATTCTATGATTAGGAAAAACTTCGTAGCTGTCAGAATGGTTAAGCACTGGAATAAATGGCCTAGGGAGGTTGTGGAATCTCCATCATTGGAGATTTTTAAGAGCAGGTTAGACAAACACCTGTCAGGGATGGTCTAGATAATACTTAGTCCTGCCTTGAGTGCAGGGGACTGGACTAGATGACCTCTTTTGTCACTTCCAGTTCTATGATTCTAAATTCTCATTGACCTCTCAACACAACGCCTAAAGCTTCCATCACCAGCCACCCATCACCTCTCTCCAAATGGGCAAAGGAGGGAACGGGAGCCTCATAGCATACCCTTGACAGTGAGACTCGGGCAGTTAGCACTTAGGATGGAATTGAGATCCAAAGGCCCAGAGCCCTCTCAGAGATGCCCTGCCAGCCACCCCATCTTATATGGATGTGGCTTTAGCTCAGGCACCTCCACTGTCTGCAGCTGCAGCAGCTCATCCTGGGAAAAAGAACAGGAGGACTTGTGGCACCTTAGAGACTAACCAATTTATTTGAGCATAAGCTTTCGTGAGCTACAGCTCACTTCATCGGATGCATGCAGTGGAAAATACAGTGGGGAGATTTTATATACACAGAGAACATGAAACAGTGGGTGTTACCATACACACTGTAATGAGAGTGATCAGGTAAGGTGAGCTATTACCAGCAGAAGGGAGAAGATAAAATAAAATAAAAACTTCTGTAGTGATTGGAATTAATTTGCAAACTGGACACCATTCAATTAGGCTTGAATAAAGAATGGGAGTGGATGTGTCATTACACAAAATAAAACTATTTCCCCATGTTTATTTCTGCCCCTCCCCCACTGTTCCTCACCTGTTCTTGTCAACTGCTGGAAATGGCCCACCTTGATTATCACTACAAAAAAAGGTGTTTTTTTTCTCCCCTGTTGGTAATAGCTCACCTTACCTGATCACTCTGGTTACAGTGTGTATGGTAACACCCATTGTTTCATGTTCTCTATGTATATAAATCTCCCCACTGTATTTTCCACTGAATGCATCTGATGAAGTGAGCTGTAGCTCATGAAAGCTTATGCTCAAATAAATTTGTTGGTCTCTAAGGTGCCACAAGTCCTCCTTTTTCTTTTTGTGGATACAGACTAACACGGCTGCTACTCTGAAACCCATCATGGGAAAGTGATGTCTCTCAGGTAGGCAGGTCCCAGGCCATTTCAGGCTTTATAGGTCAAAACCAACATCTACAGATCAATCCAGAAACCAAAAAGAAGCCAGTGCAGGACTCGTATCATCATGAAAAGAGATGCCATTCAGCAAGCAAACTACTGAATTCTGGCCCAGCTGCAGTTCCCAAACAGAGTGTAGCTGTGGCTAAATGCATTTGAATGCATTGCAGTACCTGATTTTGAGGTTACAAGGCAGCTGCAAGGTCTGAATCTGGAAGATGCAGGTCCCAGTTGACTGCAGATGGAGAAAAGCTGATCTAGCTGTAACTGCTTCTGGATCTTCTAGTAACATCTGGGAGTGAACCAGCCCCCAGATCGCACCCTGGCTTGGGTGTGCTCACTGCATGGAAGAAGGCAAGGGCACATGGGAGGGTTTTAACCAATTGCAGGGGCAGCTCTACCACTTTGGCTGCCCCAAGCAGCCACCGCTGAATTGCCACCGCCGCAACAGCGGCAGAACTGCAGCCCAAAAGCCGCCACGGTGGGAAGAGCAGCGGAGCTGCTGCTGAATTGCTGCTGTGGGACACGGGCTGCCGCCCCATTCTAAATGCCGCCCCAAGCACCTGCTTAGGAAGATGGTGCCTGGAGCCGGCCCTGACCAGTTGGCAACTTTATTAGTCAAATTATATCCAGGGTTCCTGTTGGGGAGACAGCCCAGGGCAGTCACTCGCACCCCATTCATCCTTTGCCAATACGTGGGGGCAATCATCGCACCAGGAGGATCCTGGGCACTGCCCCTTGCCTGCTAGTGTCCCTCCCCCTTTCAGGGGTTGAGGTGCGAGGACACCTTGATACCCAGCTAGCTCCGCCATGAAGCGCATTGGCAGGGCAGGCGTCCTGGGGTAGTGTCCCTGCCCCTGGTTCACATTTGCCCCTGGGGATTAGACACAATGCCCCCATCCCTCCTCATCTCCCTGCCACTCACCTCCTCACCCCCTGGCCTGCCTCGTCCCTCCTCAGTCCCCTGCCCACCACTTGCCTCCTCGCCCTCCGCTCACTGCATCCCTCCTCACCCCCGCAGCCCTGCGTGGGATGGCAAGCAGGGGGACCTCCAGAGGGGTGGAGGAGGGGAGGAAGACTCACCAGGCAGCAGCAGGCGGCAGCGGGGTCTTGGGGAAGGGGCGGAGCGGGAGGGAGGGGAAGAGGTGGGGCCACCATGGCCCAAGTGTCTGGTGGAAGATCCACAGTGGCGGCACAGGGGACTCCCCTGGCCTATTATACCCGCTGCCCATGCACCTGAGCTGGGCTCCCCATGCCCATATGAGGGCACACAACACAAGATATGGAAGGAATTCCGATGCTGAGCCATTTCTCACATTCAGGAATCTGGAAACGAGTGTTCAGTTCATCCAGTGAGTGACTGGCGCATTCACGCTGTAGCCAGTCTGTGGGTTCATGCAACATGCATCTGCCTGGAAGAATCCTGCATTGGCACCGACTGACATGCTTCAGCAGGACTCGTCTTCAAGGACAGAGATGGACATATTGAAATCTATTTCAGGTAGAATCTAATAACCCAGGCACTGGCTGGGGAGAGGTGGTGAAGCTCCCATCTACACCAAAGCCTTGCCATAAGGCTTCAGTTAGGACATGGGGCTCAGGAGAGCTGCCTTTGGATTCTCCCATTTAACAGACTAGACTGCACCTCTGCAAAGCTGAGGGCTGCATCACAGAGTCATAGAAGATTAGGAAGGCGCTGAGAGGGAGGGGGAGGAGCGGGGATGGGGCATGCTCGGGGGAGGGGGCAGAAAAAAGAGGCAGGGAAGAGGAGGGGCAGGGGTGGGGCTTTGGGAGAAAGGGTGGAGTGGGACAGGGTCTGGGGCTGATAGGGGGGCCGTGAAAAATTTTAAATCAAAATAAAGGTCCCTGGGTTGCTAAAATTTGAGAACTGGTGATGTAAATAAATCCAGGTTTTCATTTTAACAACATCCCTTGTTGCCGTTCCCTTTAGCTGGAGAGAGTCTGTAGAAGGGAAAGATTCCCGGTTTGACAGTCTTCTCGGCGGTGTCAGAGGCAGAGTGTAACAGGCTCTTTGAGGCCCCCTGCTGGAGGCCTCGCAAGTCCTACCACATCCTGCCCCAGAAAAGGAGCAGTGAAGGTGGGTCCTCCAGGCCTGCCTAGAAAGGCTACAGGGAAGCAGCCAATGATATCCCAGCAGGCCCAGTTAAAAGGAACTGCAGGGCCTAAGCAGATCAGTGGCTGGCTGGATCCAGGGGAGCAAGGGGGCTCCTGGCTAGGTGCAGGAGTTGCAGTACTGCTCCTGCCTGGTGACTGGGATTCAAGCAAGACTTTAGCCCTGAGGTAAGGGTGAAGCTGGGGCTAAGAAAGTAAGTGGCCAATGGAAATGCAGCAGCAAACAATTAAAGGGAATCAGCTGGTGGATGCGACTTATAGGGTCCCTGGGTTGGGACCTGGAGAAGTGGGTGGGCCTGGCTCTACCCCAGACAGGCCAATGCAGAGTGGCCTAAGCCCAGAGAAGAGGGCAGAAGACCCTGAAGAGGGTCAGTATTTAATTGAACTGTTCCCCTGGGAAGGGGATTGAAGCGAATGGGGTCAGGAAGGCTTGCTATGGAGTGAAGAGTCACCAGGCAGGGGCCTTGGGGTGCTGCTCTGTAACAGCAGTTACCATTGGAAGCTAGCTCAGGAGGGGTCGAGGCTAATCAGGGTACTGTGATAAGCCCTGTTAGATGAACTGAGCCTGGAGACAGGGCTATAGGCTGAGATGTTACAAAGGGCACCGTGAAAGGCCCTGCTGGACTTGTGCCCTGGGAGGTGTCTAATTTGTTTATGCTCCTATGGACTGTATGCGGCTCAGTCGGAGGGCTGAGGCAGTGACACCTGCTTGAGAAGGTTAACTATCAGCAGGGGTCACCACCAGCAGAACAAAGCTGAGAGAGTGCAGACCTCGCATGAGGTGAGTGGCCCTGTCACAATGTCCTTTTGAGGAAAAGGAAAGCTAATTGAGATGGGCTGGAGTTGATGTTGTGTTTAAAGTCTGATCCCATGTCTCTTAAGACAAAACAAAAGAAACACATACAAACGTGGAGAGAAAAGAACAGCAAAGACAGGAAATGCAGCTTCTGTCTCTCATGTTGACTTTCACTTGCAACCTCACTGCTGGAAAAACACAGCACATGGTCTTATCAGCCACTCTGAGAGCTGGCAAACTTGTACTAGCACCAGGCTTTTCAGGCAGTGTTTTTTAGCTGCCTCTTCTAGGTTGTAAGTTAACAGCACTGTTGTAAAATATACCGTCCTGGCCAGCTAAGATAGAGTCTAATTAGACCAAAGGAAAAAGTGATAGAAGAAATAAAGTAGAGAAACATAAGAATGGCCATGCTGGGTCAATCCAGTAATCCCTCTAGCTCAGCATCCTGTCTTCCAACAGTGGCCAATGCCAGATGCTTCAGAGGAGTGAACAGAAAAGGGCAATTATCAAGTAATCCATTTCCTGTTGTCCAGTCCCAGAGGCTTAACAATCTTGGCTAATAGCCATTGATGAACCTATCCTCCATGAACTTATCTAATTCTTTCTTTGAACACTGTTATAGTTTTGGCCTTCACCGCATGCACTAGCAACGAGTTCCACAGGCTGACATGCACTGCGTGACCTAGTATTTTCTTTGGTTTGTTTTAAACCTGTTATCTATTAATTTCATCGAATGACCCCTGGTTCTTGTGGTATGTGAAGGGGTCAGCAACACTTCCCTATTCACTTTCTCCACACCATTCAAAATTTTCTAGACCTCTATCACATTTTCCCCTTGCCCCCCCCCCAATCATCTCCTTTCCAAGATGAACAGTCCCAGGCTTTTTAATCTCTCCTCATATGGAAGCTGTTCCATATTCCTAATAATTTCTGTTGCCCTTTTCTATATTTTTATCTGTGTAATGCATGGCTAGAAAGGGTTAAACATCCTGCAAAATAAATACACAAACATTATTTACATATGTATGAATGGGGTGGACAACATAATCAACAGTCCCTGTCTATGCTATATTCTGATAATTCAGAAGTCAAAAGAACATCTTATCATATAAATGAAGTGTAAACACTGGATATCTCAGTATTCATCTCTCTTTGCAATGTACTGTGAATGGTGGAGGAACAAGCAAATGGTCTTAGGTTAATTCATGTAGCTACGTACTAGTGATGGACTTCCTTCAAAGGCATCCTAATTACCTTTTGTTCCCTGAGGAAATCCCAACCTGTCAAAAGACATGAAATTGTATAAAAGATCCTGGGGTCCTGATCTGCTTAAGCTTCTTCAGGGGAAGATTGAGGTCCCAGTTATGCTGGGATGCCCTGAATATGAGATTTGGACTATGAAGCGAATTCTAAAGGAACTCTTAGCAACTATAAAGCTCACCATCTCTGCTGTGAATCTGAACTCCAATGAATTGAACTCGTGTATGTATATTGATCTTTTAACCATACTCTCTCATTTTTTAATAAATTTAGGTTAGTTGTTGGGTGTGATCTGAAACATTCATTAACCTGGGAGGTAATGTGTCCGATCCTTTGAGATTAGTAGAATCTTTTATCTTATATGATTTAAAGAAACTTTCATCATATTTGATGAGGATACCTGGATGGAGGCCTAAAGCTGGATCACTTTAAGGGAACTGGGTTTGGACTTCTAAGTAACCAGTAAGGTAATAAAGAAGCTGTTTTTTGCTGGCTTGGTAAATCTAGATATTGGAATATCCACCAGCTTTGAGGATTGTCTGTCCCATTCTTTGCAGGTCTCCCTAATTGAGTGACCACAGCTGGCTCCCCACTAGCACCCTGGTCACAATCTGTTTTTGAGAGGGGGCAACCAGAACTGTATGCAGTATTCAAGGTGAGGCGTACCATGAATTTACATAGTGGCATTATATTTTCTGTCTTATCTATCCCTTTAACTGTTCCTAATGTTCTGGTCACTTGTTTTGACTGCCGCTGCATATTGAGCAGATGTTTTCAGAGAACTATCCACAATGACTCCAAGATCTTTCTTGAGTAGTAACCGCTAATTTAGACCCCATCATTTTATATGTATAGTTGGGATTATGTTTTCCAATGTGTATTGATTTTCATCTGCCATTTTCTTGCTGCATCAACCTGTTTTGTGATATCCCTTTATAACTCTTCAGTCTGCTTTGGACTTCAAATTTTGCCACCTTTCAATTCAACTCTTTCCCAGACCATTTATTAATGTTGAACAGCACTGGTCCCAGTAAAGATTCTTAGGGGACTCCATTATTTACTTCTCTCCATTCTGAAAACTGACCATCTATTCCTACCCTTGGTTTCCTGTCTTTTAACCAGTTACTGATCCATGAAAGGACCTTCCCTTTTATCCCATGACGCCTTAAGTTTGCTAAGAGCTTTTGGTGTGGAACCTTGTCAAAGGCTTTCGGAAAGTCCAAGTACACTACATGAACTGGATCACCCTCATCCACACGTTTGGGAAAGGAAAGGTGATGTTCAGGATTGAGCTGGTGGTGGTCTCTGGCCCTCTCTGGCCCAGCCTGTTCAGGACAGCTCTCAATATGAGGCCATCTGAGGTCCCAGGAGACAGTGGGGGTGGCAGCCATGATGGTGAAGCTCATTCCTTCCCCATCTTCCAGTCAGCGCTGTTTTCCTTTGCCTTTCCAAAGTGTGTGGCTTTTTTGTGTATAGATGGCTTTTGTTTTTTTTGTGGGTGGGAGAGGTTATGACCGCAGGCAGGCATGGGTGAACTTGCCCATCCTCCTCATTTTGTCCACCAGTTAAGCCTAATTTATGAAACTAATTTAATTGTTTTCCAGTTTAATAGTTCTTGAATTATAGCAGGAGGCATTTTTGTTTGGACTAATTGAATTTTTTTGTCTTGCTTTTGCAACTCTTCCCATTGACATTTATTGTTGTAGGCTACTGAGATATTTTATGAACTTTCACTTTTCATTCCAATTAAAATAAACTTGTAGGCCCAATTATTATAACAGGTCTATTTATTTTTTTCAGGCCAGGGCATTGGATGGGAGCCCTCTCACTGTAGGATAGCAAAAATCCAAATAGCTAATACTGTTTTTCAGGGGACTTTGTAGCTAGTGCAGAGAGAGCATATTGTGTCAGAACATGCTAGCTGGTCATTGTAACCCCTCAGCTCCCTCCTATCCCTACCACTCCCAGAGTAGGTATCCACCTCCCGCTACTGCAGACAGGACAGTTGCCACACAGTAACTGGCATTACTACAGTGAGTTACATTCAAAGAATTTTACACACATTATCTGACAGATCCAGGAAGGGCAGCAGTACCCTGGGGCACTGTATGGGGGGTTTCATTACCTAGAAATGCTTCTCATAAAAGCCTCATCACTCTAACTAGCTGCACTGTAGTCTTACCATGCCAGTCATTCCATCTGAAACAGCTGCACTGCCCTATATGGCATATAGAAACCAGCCACAATTATTGTGCTCACCAAATTCAAATGAGGGATGGGGCTTGGCTTATGGAGTGTGGCTTGGAGCATAAGATTTGCTGCAGCTCCTGGGTTGTGATTACAGTTTGTGTCCATGATGTACTCAACCCAAGGTGAACCAGCAGAGCTCTGCATCTCATTTGTTCAGTGACTGCAGTCACATCCCCTCAGAGCTTGTTAGAAGGTGGGGTACATTCATTACTTAGATGAAAGACTTCCGAGGAACATTTAGGAGCTGCAGATAGTAATGTGGGTGGTAGTGTTCCCATGCTGTTCCTGAAGCTTTGTTGATTTCAGCAGACTTCGATCTTAATCATAAAAGACCACAGGTTCAGCTCAGTGGTGAAGGCTCAGCCAGGCTTATTATCAACAAAGCACAGTCTCAGTGCCCCATATAGCAGTCTGTGAGTACACTAGCTAACATGTATGCTAATGACAACAAGGTGTGATATTCCCCGGCATTATCTGGACCAGTGATCTGCTAGGTCACTCCAATCCTTGATTCTGGGAGCCAGCCTTACCCTGCTCTGCTGGGAGAACCATTTCTCCCCCCCCCCCCCACTCCTGGGCTGTTCATGCACAGCCTCTGGTATCTAAGCTTCTCCCAGCTACTTGCAACCAAATGACACTAGCCAATGTCTCTGGTCCCAGATACAATGCTAGGAACCTTCATCTTGCAGTGTCCAGTTATACCTGCTGGATGCTGCAAGCTTATGAGTTCATCAATTTAACAAAGAAATTGATATGTACCAGGCCTGTTATCCCAAGGGGTGTCTGACATGCTTTAAACCAAACGCACTGCTTCAGGTAGAATAAACGAATTAACCATGAAAGAGATTTTAAGTGATAAGTCAAAGCACAACAAGTCAGATTTGGTCAAATGAAATAAAAGCAAAATGTATTCTAAGCTGATCTTAACGCTTTCAATGCCCTTACAAACTTAGATGCTTCTCACCACAGGCTGGCTGGTTGTCCTTCAGCCAGGCTCTCCCCTTTGATTAGCACTTCAGAGGCTTGGTGGTGATATCTGTAGATGGAGGTGGAAGAGCAGAGGAGCCTGTCAAACGTCTCTCCCTTTTATCATGTTCTTTCTTCCCTCTTGGCTTTGCCCCCCCCCTTCAGAGTCAGGTGAGCATTACCTCATCACAGTCCCAAACTGCCCAAAGGAAGAGGGGGGGGGTGACTCACTCGAGAGTCCAACAGATCCTTTGTTGTTGCCTAGGCCAGTGTCCCTTGTTCCTGTGAGGCTAGGCTGGGTTTGTCCCATACATGACCTGATGAGCTGTGAACTGTCCCTCTGCTCTTGGAGGGTTTTTGCCTGGGCTTGCTTTAAGCCATGAGGACACATTCTCAGCCTCGTAATTATACTCACGAAATTACTACCTATAACATGAGTATAACAGTGCTCAGTGCATCATAAGCCTTCTGAAGACACCCAACATGACAAACTTTGCATTAGATACCACACAATCATAAGGATGAACATGGGGGTGCTGGGTGTTCCCCTGCGGTGAACCCTGGGTGTTCTCTTCCACAGAAGATATCAGTTCAATCAATATAGTGATGTCCCCATGCCTAATACAAAGCTGCCCCTCCTCCTATTACTCTCCTTTTATAAATGGTAATAAGTTACGCACTACATTGCAGATATTACTAGTTACCGTCCTTTTACCTTGGACCTGCTAGTTCAAGTAACCTCCTCATCCATTATCCTGTCATTCCATCCTTCTCTTACAAGGGATCTGTGTTCCTGTGCTAGCCACTTAGGAATGTATTCATATGGTTAGCTGGCACCTAGTGCTACTATTCTAACAAGGCCTACAGCTTACTTTGATTCATATGTTTAGCCATGCATAGGGCTGAAGCAAGGCCTACAGGTGGCTCATTAGGGTGTAAGTAAGTACTGAACTCAGTACCCCAGCACAGTGCTTTGCTGCTGGAAGCACCACCTTCCCAACCAGATATAAATCTGAGGGTCTGATCATTTACTGTTAGCCAAAATTTGGTGACAAGAATAAAGCCCAAATCAAACAGAGCAGAGCCATGAAGTCTGAACTATCACCTTACAGTATAAGAGTCTGGACCTGCAGGGACACTGCTCAGGGAAGCAGCATCTTCAAAGAGACCCCATGAACAACTTGGGGTAGAGAGGATCTTTGGAAAAGCCTCATTAATTCTTCCCCAAAAACTATGTTAAGAAAATATGATTCCTGGGATCTCTGTGCAACCTTGATAGTGACAGTTGGGAGCTTTAGTTTAAAAACCCTGTGTAAAATGTACTGTGTAACTACAGCAGACAAGTCTTAAAGGCTTAGTCAAATTGCAACTAATTAGCATAAGAAAATGCAGAACGGCCATGCTGGGTCAGATCAATGATCAATCTAGCTCAGTATCCTAGTGCTTCAGAGGAAATTAACAGAACAGGGCAATTTTGAGAGATCCATCCCCTGTTCATAGAATATCAGAGTTGGAAGTGACCTCCGGAGGTCATCTAGTCCAACCCCCTGCTCAAAGCAGGACAAATCCCAACTAAATCATCCCAGCCAGAGCTTTGTCAAGCCTGACCTTTTAAAAGAACTTCTAAGGAAGGGGATTCCACCACCTCCCTAGCTAACGCATTCCAGTGTTTCACCACCCTCCTAGTGAAAGTTTTTCCTAATATCCAACCTAAATCTCCCCCACTGCAACTTGAGACCATTACTCCTTGTTCTGTCCTCTTCTACCACTGAGAATAGTCTAGAGCCATCCTCTCTGGAATCACCTCTCAGGTAGTTGAAAGCAGCTATCAAATTCCCCCCTCATTCTTCTCTTCCGCAGACTAAACAATCCCAGTTCCCTCAGCCTCTCCTCATAACTCAATTGTTCCAGTCCCCTAATAATTTTTGTTGCCCTTCGCTGGACTCTCTCCAATTTCTCCACATACTTCTTGTAGCATGGGACCCAAAACTGGACACAGTAGTCCAGATGAGGCCTCACCAATGTCAAATAGAGGGGAACAATCACATCCCTCAATCTGCTGGCAATGCCCCTACTTACACCCCAAAATGCCATTGGCCTTCTTGGCAACAAGGGCACACTGCTGACTCATATCCAGCTTCTCGTCCACTGTCACCCCTAGGTCCTTCTCTGCAGAACTGCTGCCTAGCCATTCGGTCCCTAGTCTGTAGCGGTGCATTGGATTATTCTGTCCTAAGTGCAGGACTCTGCATTTGTCCTTGTTGAACCTCATCAGATTTCTTTTGGCCCAATCCTGCAATTTGTCTAGGTCCCTATGTATCCTATCCCTACCCTCCAGCGTATCTACCACTCCTCCCAGTTTAGTGTCATCTGCAAACTTGCTGAGGGTGCAATCCACACCATCCTCCAGATCATTAATGAAGATATTGAACAAAACTGGCCCCAGGACCGACCCTTGGGGCACTCTGCTAGATACCGGCTGCCAACTAGACATGGATCCATTGATTGCTACCCATTGAGCCCGACAATTTAGCCAACTTTCTACCCACCTTGTAGTGCATCCATCCAGCCCATACTTCTGTTGTTCAGTCCCAGTTCAAGGCAATCAGAAGTTTAGGGACCTGCCATTGATGGACCTATCCATCATGAACTTATCTATTTTTTTTTTTAAACCCAGTTATACTTTTGGCCTTCACAACATACCTTGACTAGGAGTTCCACAGGTTGACTCTGCATTCTGTGAAGAAGTATTTCTTTTGTTTTTTAAACCTGCTACCTATTTATTTCACTGGGTAACCCCTGGCTTGTACATGAAGTGATAATTAACACTTTCGTATTCACTTTCTCCACACCATTCATGATTTTATCAACCTCTTTCATATCCCCTCTTATGCATCTCTTTTCTAAGCAAAACAGTCCTAGTCTCAAAGTATGGAAGTTGTTCCATACCCCTAATTTTTGTTGTTCTCTGAACTTTTTCCAATTTTAATCTTTTTTTGAGATGGGGCAAGCAGAACTGCATGCAGTATTCAAGGTGTGGGTGTCCCATGGATTTATATAGTGGCATTATGACATTTTCTTATTATCTATCCCTTTATTAATGGTTCCTAACATTGTTAGCTTTTTTTTTTTGACTTCCACTGCACACTGAGCAGATGTTTTCAAAGGACTATCCACAATTACTACTACTTTCTTGAGTAGTAAAAGCTAATTTAGATCCCATTATTTTGTATGTATTGTTGGGATTATTTTTTTCCAATGTCCATTACTTTGCACTTACCAACGCTGAATTTCATCTGCCATTTTGTTGCCCAGTCACCCAGTTTTTTGAGATACCTTTGTTTCTTAAGTCCAAAACAGACTACAATCTTGAGTAATTATTGTATCATTTGAAAATCTGGTTACCTTATTGTTCACCCCTGTTTCCAGATCAGATATGAATATCCCTCCCTCCTAGGTGGGGAGGGATAGCTCAGTGATTTGAGCATTGGCCTGCTAAACCCAGGGTTGTGAGTTCAATCCTTGAGGGGGCCATTTAGGGATCTGGAGCAAAAACTGGGAACTGGTCCTGCTTTGAGCAGGGGATTGGACTAGATGACCTCCTGAGGTCTCTTCCAACCCTAATATTCTATGATTCTAAGGTCCTCTCATGGATCAGTAACTGGTTAAAAGGGTAGAAATAAATGGCCAGTTTTCGCAATGGAGAGGGGTAAATAGCAGGGTCCCCCAAGCATCTGTATGGTACCTGTGGTGTTCAACATAGATATTCTGTGATTCTATGTTGAACACCACAGGTACCATACAGATGCTTGGGGGACTCTGCTATTTACCCTTCTCCATTGCAAAAACTGGCCATTTATTTCTACCCTTTTAACCAGTTACTGATCCATGAGAGGACCTTAGAATCATAGACTATTAGGGTTGGAAGAGACCTCCAGGAGGTCATCTAGTCCAACCCCCTGCTCAAAGCAGGACCAACACCAACTAAATCATCCCAGGCAGGGCTTTGTCCAGCCAGGCCTTAAAAACCTCTAAGGATGGAGATTCCACCACCTCGTTAGGTAACCCATTCCAGTGCTTCACCACCCTTCTAGTGTAATAGTGTTTCCTAATATCCACCCTAGACCTCCCCCACTGCAAATCTTCCCTTTTATCCCATGACTGCTTACTTTGCTTAAGAGTCTTTGGTGAGGGACTTCATCAAAGACTTTCTGAAAGCCCATGTACACTAGATCTACTGGATCACCCTTGTCCACATGCTTATTGACACTCTCAAAGAATTCTAATACATTGGTGAAGCATGATTTCCCTTTATAAAAGCAGTGTTGACATATCATGTTTTCTTTATATGTCTCATAAATCTGTTCTTTACTACTATTTCTATCAGTTTGCCTGGTACCGAAGTTAGCCTTACCCAGCTGTAATTGCCAGGATCACCTCTAAAAATCCAAGTTACATTGGCCACTCACCAGTCATCTGGTATAGAGGCTGATTTTAGCAATAGTTTACATACCATATTTAGTTCTGTAATTTCATATTTGAGTTCCTTCAGAACTCAGGTGAATCCAATCTAGTCCTGGTGACTTATTTTGTGTTTATCAATTTGTTCCAGAACCTCCTCTACTAACACCTCAATCTGGGACAGTTCTTCTGATTTGTTCCTTAAAAAGAATGGCTCTGGTGTGAGGATCTCCCCCATATCTTTTGCAGTGAAGACTGATGCAAAATATTCATTTAGCTTCTCCCTAATGGTATTAAGTACTTCAATCATCCAGTGGCTCCACTGACTGTTGGGAAGGCTTCCTGCTTCTGATGTACTTAAACTTTTGCTGTTAGATTTTTGTGTCTTTAGCTAGTTGCTCTTATACTTTTACACTTGACCTGCCAGAGTTTATACTCCTATTTTCCTCAGTAGGATTTACCTTCCAAGTTTTAAAGGATGCCATTTTGCCTCTATCTCTTGTACTCTGCTGTTTAGCCATATTGACATTATTTTGGGTCCTTTTACTGTTTTTCTTTTCGAAATGTAGGGTATACATTTAGTTTGAGCTTCTATTATGGTGGGTTTTTTTTTTAAATAGTCTGTATGTAGCTTGCAGGCATTTCACCCTTGCGAGTGTTCATTTTTAATTTCCCTTTAACTTCATTTTTTGTGTAAAAAGAAAAGGAGTACTTATGGCACCTTAGAGACTAACCAATTTATTTGAGCATAAGCTTTTGTGAGCTACAGCTCACTTCATTGGATGCATTTTTTTTTCCTACTGAATGCATCTGATGAAGTGAGCTGTAGCTCACGAAAGCTTATGCTCAAATAAATTGGTTAGTCTCTAAGGTGCCATAAGTACTCCTTTTTCTTTTTGCGAATACAGACTAACACGGCTGCTACTCTGAAACCTGTCATTTTTTGTGGTGTTCCCCATTTGAATTTAAATGCTACCATGGTGGGTTCCTTTGGCATTCTGCCCCCCATAAGGATGTTAAATTTAATTGCATTATGGTCGCTACTACCAAGCAGTTCAGTTATATTCCGTTCTTGGACCAGATTCTGTGCTCCAATTAGGACTGAATCAAGAATTTCCTCCCCCTTTGTGGGTTCCAGTACAAGCTGCTCTAAGAAGCTGCCATTTATAGTATCTAGAGACTTTACCTCTGCATCCCTTCCTGAGGTGACATGTATCCAGTCAAGATCAGGATAGTTGAAATCCCCCATTATTATTATTGAGGTTTTTTTAAATTTTAATAGCCTCTCTCTAATCTCCCTGAGCATTTCAGTCACCGTCACCATCCTAGTCAGGTGGTAGATAGTATATTCCTAATTCTACACTCCATTATTCAAGCATGAAATTGCTGTCCATAGCAAGCCTATGGTACAGTTAGACTCATCTGAGATTTTTACTTTATTTGACTGTTTTCTTTCACATATAGTACCATTTCCCTGACCAGCACAATCTACTCTATTTCACTGTAACACTTAAAGGTACTGCCTTCTACCGAAGGCTATTTCCAGGCCAGAGCTCCAAATTTTGCTCTTAACTGTTTCTGCTATAGGGCTAATAAAAAAGTTGAAAGAAACTTTATTTTTTTGCCTGGTTTTCAATGAAATTTCACTATTGGACACAGACATTAGGTTTTGTTGTTCCAGACCATCTAACCCTAACCCTGGAAGATTTCTGCCTGAAAGGAAAAAAAGCTTTAGGAAGTGATGAGTAATTGAAAACTAGGTCTTGGAGCAGTTGCTGCAGCTTCGCAAAAGAGGTTTGATTCCTGTCGCTTCAAACAAACTGTCAACTCCAGCCCCACAGTTTGGGGGAATGGCCTTGCCTGTTAGAGACTGGCAGTGTTCTGCAAAGTCAAAGTGAATACAATTCAATTCCTACAAGATTTTAGAATTATTTAATGGCATAAAAAGGTAATAGTGTTGATGCAAGGCATTTGACTTGGTACCACTCAACATTTTGAGTAAACAACTAGAATGATATAAAAAACATGCCACATACTAAATGGATTAAAAATTGGCTGACTGATAGGTCTCAAAATGTAATTGTAAATGGGAATCATCATCAGGTGCGTGTGTTTCCAGTGGGGTCCCACAGGGATCATTTCTTGGCACTTTGCTAATTAACATTTTTATCCATGACCTGGAAGAAAACACACCATCTGAAAGTTTGCAGATGACACAATTGGAGAAGTGGTAAATAATGAAGAGGACAGGTCACTGATACAGAGCGATCTGGATTACTTGGTTAAACTGGGCTCAAGTAAACAATATACATTTTAATATGGCTAAATGTATACATCTAGGAACAAATAATGTAGGGCATACTTACTTACAGGATGGGTTACTCTATCCTGAGAAGTAATGACTCTGAAAGATTTGGGGATTGTGCTAGATAATCAGCTGAAGATAACCTCCTGGTGTGATGCTATGGTCAAAAGGATTAATGTGATCCTTAAATGCATTAGCACAGGAATCTTGAGTAGGAATAGAGAGGTTATTTTATCTCTATTTGGCACTGGTGTGACCACTGCTGGAATACAGTCTCCAGTTCTGGTGTTAACAATTCAAGAAGGCTGTTGATAAATTAGAGGGAGGTCAGAGAACTGCCATTAAGGATTAGAAAACATGACTTACACTGATCTATTCGGCTTACCAAAGAGAAGGTTAAGGGGTGACTTGATTAGTCTATAAGTACCTACATGAGGAATAAATATTTAATTACAGGCTCTTCACTCTAGCAGAGGAAGATCAAACATGAGCCAATGGCTGAAAATTGAACCTAGACAAATTGAGACTTGAAATAAGATGTACATTGTAACAGTGATGGTAATTAATCACTGCAACAATTTACCAAGAGTTGTGGTGGATTCTCTACCACTGACAATTTTTAAATCAAGATTGGAGATTTTTTAAAATCTCTTCTCTAGGAATAATTTTAGAGAATTTCTCAGCTCTCTGTTACACAGGAGGTCAGACTACATGATCACAAGGGTCCCTTTTGTTGCTGGAATCCATAACAAATCCATAGTCACTTGGCTATGCCATTCAGATTGCCGTCACTGTCACACTGCCAGCATTGATACCCTACTACTGTGAATGTACCAACAAAGCAGGACTAAGATGTAAGTGCTTTTCATAGGCTGTATGCAAAGAAATTTACCATCTTATCATTCTGACTCCAGCTTGCAAGGAATAGTAGGGCACACACTTGTGAACCAGTTCAATAGGTGGATAAGAGAAAAGCTAAGATCTCGGGAAAGCCAAAATCCACTCTGCAAATGGAGGCTCTGGAGGACTCCTCTGCTAGCTGTCATCCCTAGGTCCAAAGATTTGTGCCTCACAATATAGTGGAAGGCACCCTGCTACAAATGCATTCTCTTCCCATGTGCTACACAAGGGTACATCGCCTGGCCCTAGACAGATGTCTCCTAAGGACACTGTCACAATTCACTGGGCTGGAGACTACACCTGGACTGAACTTTCAATGATGAGTGTGATTGTGTAGTGTTTGCTGTTCCAGGAAATGCTATGCAGGATGCACTGCAGGCTTATTATGCCCTTATCCCAAAAGTGCTGCTGTAGGGTTTGATCCTGCATCAGAAGGAAAGCATGTTAGCTCAGACTCAGACCTATGTGCATGTTATCCAATGGAGTCAATGGCAATTCTACAGCCAGTGCAGGAAGACATTTTAGCTGAGCTGTAGAAGCACAGTGACCTTGCTCTATAGATGCACATTTATAAAAGAGGGCAAATGGTTAGAATCAGTTAAAAAGAGTGAGGATCGACTTTGCTGGAACACTATCAACCTCAAGTAGCCCTAGGGGAAAAAGAAACTCATTGCCCAATGGGTGCCCTAAAGTCCTGCTGGACTAAGGAGCTGCAGCCAGATAGCCTTTGGAGCAGATATTATTAGTTATGGGCCCAGGCTTGAATCCCAAATCTAGACATTCCTGGGGTCAGGGAGTTGCAGCAATCTGGAATGGAACCTAGATCCAAATCTTGCAGCTCAGGCCCATCTGGTACATGGTTAAAATAAATGTGAACCACCAAGGCACCTATCTCGAGCAGGAAACCCCAGGCCCTCCCAGGAAGAGAGATTGGGCAGGAGTTCATGACACTTTCCATGTACTGTCTCTGGAACATGATAGGTGGTGGCTAACTGAACCTTACCCTCTAAGGGCATGCCTATCCACAAGTAAGAACCTGTGGCTGGCCTCTGCCAGCTGACTCAGGCTAAAGGGCTGTTTAATTGCGTTATTGACATTCAGGCTCAGGCTGGAGTCTGGGCTCTAGGACCCTGTAAGGTAGGAGGGTCCCAAAGCTCAGACTTCAGTCCAAGCCTGAAATTCTACACTGTGGTTAAACAGCCCCTTAACTCAAGTGCTGTATTGCCGAGCACGTGTCTAATTGCAGCGTATACATACCCTTAGGACAGGGGTGGGCAAACTTTTTGGCCCAAGGACCACATCTGGGTATGGAAATTGGGTGTTGGGTGCGGGCTCCGGCTGGGGGTGCAGGCTCCAGAAATGAGGAATTCAGTGTGCGGGAAGAGGGTCCGGGCTGGGGCATGGGGTTGGCATGCAGGGGGAGGGCTCCAGCTGGGGATGCAGGCTCTAGGGATTAGGGTGCAGCAGTGTGCTTTGGGCTGGGACCAAGGGGTTTGTTGGACAGGAGAGGGATCAGGGCTGAGGGTTGGGGCATGGGAGGGGGTTGGGGTGCAGACTCCAGGCAGTGCTTACCTCAAGCGGCTCCCAGAAGCAGCGGCATGTCCCTGCTCTGGGTCCTATGTGATGGCACAACCGGGCGGCTTTGTGCGCTGCCCCATCTGTAGCTCCCATTGGCCGTGGTTCCTAGCCAATGGGAGCTGTGGGGGCGGCACTTGGGGCAGGGGCAGCGTGTGGAGCCCCTTGGCTGCCCCTACCTGTAGGAGCCGGAGGGGGGACATGCTGCTGCTTCCAGGAGCTGCACAGAGCCACAGTGCGCACAGAGCAGGGCAAGCCCCTGAGCCTGCTCCCTGGTGGGTGCTTGAGGGCCAGATTAAAATGTCTGAAGGGCCAGATGTGGCCCCTGGGCCGTAGTTTGCCCATCCCTGCCTTAGGGCCTGGTCTTGCTGGAGGCAGTGGGGCTTTGAGGCCCTGCAATAATCTTTCCTCTGGACTGAATGCTGAAGGGCCAGGCCTGATTATGAGCGTGAAGGGACACCTGGAGAAGGGACATATCACTTTCTCTTGCTATTCCCACTTCTGCTGGTTGATCTTGGGTGCCCAATGCTGTGGGAAAGGCAGCTCCCATGGTGTTCTGGTATTTTCACTTGAAGACAAATCCAGGATGTGCAAGAAACAAAAATAATGGCCCAGGGGTTGGGGCAGGAGGGCTACAGGAGTTTCAGCCATTTTTTATTTTACCCTATTGGGGACACCAGTCCAGGACCCCGCCATCCACCCCATCAGCTAGACTCCAGTGTTTCCTGGTCCCCTCCTACCCCCACAGCCTCCTCTCCCCGGCGGCCCCGGGGCGCGGGCACCGCAGCAAGAGCTCAGCGGCGCCGGGGTTCACGGCAGCGGGGCCCGGCCACTGGCAGCGCGGGGCGGGGGCCTGGCTCCGCGCTCGCTGCTCCCTCAGTACCGCGGGGCCGGGCCGGTTTGCGGGCCGGGGCGGGGCCGGGCCGGGGCCGGGCGGGTTTGCGGGCCGGGCCGGGGGCCTGGGGCCGGGGCTCTGCGGCCGCTGGAGCGGGCGGGGCACAAGCTGCGGCCCGGCTCCTCCTTTCCCGCCAAGAGGCTGGGCGCGCCGCTGTCCCCCCGCGGCGGTTCTGCTGCCTGCCGCCCGCAGCGCCGCCGGGGAGGCGGCTGGGGACCCCGGGCCCGGGGCGCCGCGCCTCGCGGGCTGGATCCCGGCTCGGCGCCGCTGCGGCTCGGGGTCATTGTCCCCCACAGAGCGGGGCCGGCCTCGGGCCCTGGCTGCCCCCAGGCTTGGCGGGTGCTCGGCGCGGGTCAGGCAGATGCTCGCGCTAGACCAGGCGCTCGCGGTGGCTGCACCTGTGCAGGGCCTTGTCCGAGTAACCGGTGGCTGGAGGCGTCAGCCCCAAGTGAGCCCTTTAACAGCGGCTGACCGGGCTTCAGGGCGTGCGGAGCCCCAGGAGCTGTTCTGCAGGGGCCTGTGGGGGGTCCGGGCTGGCCACAGGCAGCGCTGTGTGCGGAGGGCCAGCGATGTGGGGCTCATCCCGGGCTCGCGAGGAAACGGTTCACGTCGGGGGCCTCCAGAGTTTTTGTCCTGAGCTCTCACGTTGTGACGGAAGGTGCTGAATCTTTAACTACGGTTTCACTGGGAGGCCCTGGGGTTAAATAGGGGTTAACAAACCCAGACAGAACCCAGGTGTCTGACAAAAACTCCCTTCCCTCTCAATTGCGCAACTTCCATTGGGGCTTCTTATTGCACAACCTGTAACTGATATTTGGTGCAAGTTTGTGAGGACAGGCTGATTTCAGATCCCATTTCAACATAACTTTTGTCAGTTTTTTACAGGCTTAAGGTAAATAAAAATAGGAGGTGCTTAGTCCAGCGTAGAAGTGTAGTCCGACAGATCTGCACCCCGATTGCTAACTCTGCACTGCACTGATGTAGTTGTTTTGGTTGCAGGTTGCATGTGGCTTATAAATCCCTCATTCTCCAGGAACCAGGCAGAATTTCAGGGTGGACAAGACCTGAATTCCTCATGTAAACAATAAGCAGATGCATTTTTTGTTTTTGACAAAAACATTTCAGGCTTTTATTCATTGTAAAGAAGCAAAAAGGGAAAATCAATTCCTCCCCGCTCCAGCTAGTCACCTTTATGTGAATTGGAGCCTTTTAAAACAAAAATAATTTATAAAACCCAGTGAAGATCTGAAATAATCATAGTCACTAGCTCTTCTGTAGTGCTTTTCATCAGTAGACCTCAAAATGCTATTCAAAAGAGGTCAGTATTATCCCCATGTACATATGGGGAAACTGAGGCTCAGAGAGGTGAAGTAACAGCCAAGGTCACCCACTAGCCCAAAGCCAGGAACAGAACACTGATCTCTTAAATCCCAGTCCAGTGTTCTATCCAGTAGCACTCCCAGCCTATTGCAAATAAGCAGAATTCATGTGCATTTACTGTAAAATCACAATCAAAATTCATATATAGATTCGGGAACCTGATTCCCCGTTTCCTTGCTCTGCGGGTACTCACTGATACCAGCAAAAAGTGAGTGCAGGATGATGACAAAGCACTGCTGAATCAGAATGGCAACATTTCCTCCCACTTTGCACTGAAGTAAATGAGGGCATGACCATGCTAGCCTTTTTACCTCAACTTCCTGGATTGCCAGTTAACGCCAGAAGCAAGCACAATTGTGTAGGCTGGTGTGAACACTCCCCATGCATTTGCTCCAGGCTACAGATAGTTGCTTTACCCTAGGGCTCTGTTTAGGTGAAAAGGTCCAGTTTAGATAAATCTGCACCTTAAGATGCAGAGTAATGGAGAATCAGGCCCAAAGTGCATAAGAACGTCCATACTAGGTCAGACCAAAGGTCCATCTAGTCCAGTATCCTGTCATCTGACAGTGGCCAATGCCAGGTGCTTCAGAGGGAATGAACAGAACAGGTAATCTAGTGATCCATCCCATCACCCATTCCCAGCTTTGGGCAAACAGAGGCTAGGGATACCAATCCTGCCAATCCTGGCTAATAGCCATTGCTGGATCTATCCTCCATGAGTTTATCTAGTTCTTTTTTAGAACCCTGTTGTAGTCTTGGCCTTCACAACATCCTCTGGCAAAGAGTTCTACAGGTTGACTGTGTGTTGTGTGAAGAAATACTTCCTTTTCTTTGTTTTAAACCAGCTGCCTGTTAATTTCATTTGGTGACCCCTAGTTCTTGTGTTATGAGGAGTAAATAACACTTCCTTATTTACTTTCTCCACACCCATCATGATTTTATAGACTGCTATCATATCCCCCCTTAGTTGTCTCTTTTCCAAGGTGAACAATCCCAGTTTTATTAATCTCTCTTCATATGGAAGCTGTTCCATGCCCCTACTCATTTTTGATGCCCTTTTCTGAACCTTTTCCAATTCCTATATGTCTTTTTTGAGATGGGGCAAACACATGCAGTATTCAAGATGTGGGTGTACCATGGATTTATCTAGAGCAATATGATATTTTCTGTTTTATTATCTATCCCTTTCTTAATTATTCCCAACATTCTTTTAGCTTTTTTGACTGCCGCTGCACATTGAGTGGATGTTTTCAGAGAACTATTCGCAATGACTCCAAGATCTTTTTCTTGAGTGGTAACAGCTAATTTGGACCCCATCATTTTTTATGTATAGTTGGGATTATGTGCAGTTCTACTGAGCAAAATGGTGTCGGCTTCATGTCCATTGCGTCTCAGTAGCCATGGCTGCTTGATTTATAAATAAAAAGATGCTTTCTTGAGCTGCAAGTTCAGCCTGGGCTCTGACAGTCAAGCTAGGTTCTTGCCTGCTCTCGATTCATGATCAGTAACTAAAGGTATATCTACCCTGCAACAGGAGGCGTAATTTCCAGCTAGTTGCTTGCCTACAATCCCATCCAAGATCTTCCATATGTACTTGGGCAGCTAGCCTATCCCACTGCCATGGCTACGCTGCTATTTTTAGTTCACTAGCTTGATCAGAGACATGAACGTCGACCTGAGCTGGAAATTATACCGTAATCTCAGGTGTACCATAAAGGCTTGTGTACATACTTAGCAGTGCTCCAGTGCTTCTGGTGAAGACACTCTGTGCTGACAGGAGAGAGCTCTCCCGTTGGCATAATAAAGCCACCTCCACGAGAGAGCTTCTCCCACCAACATAGCGCTATCCACTCCAGCGCTTAGGTCGGTGTAATTTATGTCGCTCAGTGTAAATTATGCCCACATAAGATGTACTGTGGGCATAGCCTCAGTGCTGGCCAAATCCCACCCTGGCTGACTGTGCACCCTGCCAGGTGCAGTTGGGGTTACTGTGCTGCCAGCATGTAGAGAGGGAGGCTATAAACGAGGATGAGATCAGCAGGCAGTGGGGTAGCAAAGACATAGAGAACTTGCTTCCCAGATCTTCATTGCTGAAGATGAGTGAGAGGGAGAGCCCAGCTTAACTATCCAAGCTCTGCTGACCCTGTGGGCTGGTGGTTGAGGCCACCTGGCACATTTCTAGAGTCAGCAGAGCTGTAGGACATATAAGCACATTGTTAGAGTCTCTGTTTGAAATTCACTTCCTCCTTTACATATCTGCCAAGACCTGAGCTCAGGGTTCTGTGGGTCTCACCATGCTTAGGCCCCTGATTTCCTTTTGGTGCCAAAGCCCAAGGGTGGGGAAAAACCCCACAGGGTTCCTCTCTGGGAGTTTGCACTGCAGCCTTTCCTCCAAGGTGTTCATCCAAGCAGAGCTCACCGCTGGGTGGTCCTTCCCTGCCCTGCTTTGGGTGTTGCTCCCCCAGTCCTATCTCTTAGGAGCCCTGAGGCTGTGCAGTGCTTCCTTGCTCATGGTTGTGGAGGGAGTTAGCATCGCTTCTTGCAGCATTAACTGCTCTGGGGATGTGCCACTGGAGATCTGCCCAGTCCAATGGTGAATGGTTGCCCCCCACACTCCCTCATCTGTGCAGCTCCATCCATGTGGAGTTCATAGGCTCTGAGTCGGGGTGGGGGTAGGAGTCTGCACTTCCCAGTCTGCATGCACCCACTCTTTCTCCCCCATCAGCCTAGAGCATGGGTCTTTTTCTTTCTGAGGCCCCCTTGTCATGGACTCATAGGACTTGTGCTCTCTCTCAGCTCCCCACGGACCTTGGGAGGAACCCCATTCAGTGCGACAGCCCTTCTCGGGAGTCCACTCTTTCTTGGGGTTAAGCCGTAGGCCCCTCCACCTCCTGGAACTGCACCTCTCTGAGCCCTCATCACGCCTGTCTCTTGCCGTGGGCCCCCTTGGGGAGTCCACTCGCTCTGGACCCCTGGGGTCTCCACTCCCAGAGGGAATAATGCAACCCTGATCTCTAGACAGCAGTGACTCTCGGCCAGCATAAAACAGAAGTGTTTATTGAGCATCTGAACCCAGCACAGGAAGCTCTCCGGGCCCTCAGGCCTAGCATCCCTCAGCACAGTACATCTAGGTCTCTCCTGCATCCAGGTGAGCCCTTGCTGCTCTCTCCCCTTAGTCCAATAGCCCCTCCTTCCAGCCAATCATCCGATATCATCTTCCCCAATAGCTCCTCCCCTATCTTTTGTCTTCTGTCTCAGGTAAACAGGTCACTGGGGCCCTCTCTCCTCCATCCTTTGTTCCCACTGGCTGGAACTGGTTAGTCAGGTCACCAGGGTCCTCTCTTCTCAGCCCTTTGTCCTCCCACTGGCCAGAACCAGCTGGTTGCCAAGCTGGAGTGGGCATCATTGGTCAGCAGGTCAGGGCTGGCCCAGAACATTTTGCCACCTGAGGTGGGGAGCTCAAATGATGCCCCCATACCCCCTTGTTTGGGCCAAAACTTTGAAAGGTCTCAATTCTGCCTTCTTCCTGCTCTACTCCTCTCATGGTCCTGCTCTGCTACCTACCCCAATATAGGAGAACTAACAACTTAAAATGCCTTGTTCAAACATTTTAAGTAACACTTCACTTTCACTTTCAAACGCCTGAACAGCAAATGTAACTTTTCTTGTCCGCATAGTAAACACTGGCATGTTTATCTGTTTGAATAATCAAAGTGGTGCTTTCCATGCCTTCTTGGTTGCAAAGATTTGAACTGCTTCCTGCTGAAGGTCCACAGTCTGGGCCAGCTCATGCTCTATGGAGATGGTTGCAAGGCCGACCAGCCTCTCCTGTGTCATTGTGGAGCATAGTTGTGTTTTTATTAACTTCAGCTTGGAGAAGCTGCGTTCTTCACTGGCAACTGGGTCAGGAAGTGTTGGAAGTATGCGCAGAGCAACAAAAGCATTTGGAAAGATGGTGGTCATCTTATTTGTGCACATATTTTCCAGAACAGCCTTTGGAGTTTATCCTGCTGAAATGTGTCTTAAAAGGGCTTTCAGTTCATCACCTTATCAGTTCATAGAATATCAGGATTGGAAGGGACCTCAGAAGGTCATCTAGTCCAACCCCCTGCTCAAAGCAGGACCAATCCCTCAATTTTTGCCCCAGATCCCTAAATGCCCCCCTTAAGGATTGAACTCACAACCGTGGGTTTAGCAGGCCAACACTCAAACCACTGAGCTATCCCTCTCCCCTCAAATCACTCGCATCAATTTCGTGCATGTCATCATGTGTCATCAACACTGTCTGTAGTGCCCTGCATTGCTGGTGTAGGTCTTCTTCGGGTATAGTGAGGAGATTTGGAATATAATACAACATCCCAAATATACTGCTGTGTTCCTTGAGCTCTATGAAACGTTCTTCAACTGACTGTATTGCACAATCTAGCACCTGGTTAAAGAATTCAACTTTGAATTGTCGTTTGGGGTCTCTTATGGGATTATCCCGTGCCTCGTGATCAAAATGTTGTCTTCTTCGGTGACTCTTGTATTCTTGAATGGGTGGGAAAATAGCTTCAGTGTGACGTTCCTCTGCCAACTTCTGTGCACTCTTCAGAACGTTTTGAAATCCCTCATTTGACTGGTAAGACTGTAGGTATGACTTTGCTTTGTTCAGTTGTTCCATTGCTCCAGATATATCAAGGTCAACACCTTGGAGTCTCTTGCTTACAACATTTATTTCAAACAGTATGTCATACCACAACACTAAGCCACACAGAAATTTGGTATGTTTCTGGTGATTCCATTTCACCTTGGCTGGCTCTGGCTTTAGGCAGCCGCTTCCCACCTTGTGGCCCAGGTACGACACCTCTGCCATCCTCATCTTACCCTTTCCGGCCTCTATCATCTGTCCTGCATTCTGGAGGCATCCCACCCCCCTCTTCACTGGGACACACGGTTCTCCCAGGTCAGGCTGAAGACACAGATATCATGAATGTAGCCAGGCACAGTCTTCCACCCCCCTCAGTAATTGACCCCCGGGCACTGGAAGGTGGCAGGTGCCCCCTTGAGGCTGAAAGGTAGGACCAGGAACTCAGAGCCCTCTAGGGCTCATGGCAGCAGATTTCAACCTGGCAACTGGGTCCAAAGACACCTGCCAGTAGCCCCTGGTGAGATTCGCAGTAGAGATGGATCGATCATTTTTAGTGCACTATTGGAAGCTCAGTGCTGTCACCATGTTCGATGCTCGGCCCACCTTGTCTAGGATTTTGTTAGCCCTTGGCATGGGGCAGGCATCGAACATGGTGATGGCATTGAGCTTCCAATAGTTCACTAAAAATGATCGACCCATCTTACTTGGGGTCCAGCCCCACTGGTGAGTCCCAGGGGCTGGAGGATGGCTGGATCACCCCTAACGTCAGTATGTCACTGACCTCTCTTCCGGATCCCGGGCTGTTTCCCCGGTGACTATGAACAGGGAACACCTCCCCTCCTGTCCAGGGACAGCTAGATTAGTGAGCCCAGGCTGGCTGGCACCCGGCTGCGGGTACGAACGCAGCCCCTCTGATCTCAGCTGGCGGGCAGGGGTTAGCTTGTCAGAGAGGGGAAGGTATTCCAGCCGGAGGTCGGCTCCTGGCTTAGGACAGAGATTCACTTTCCCCTTCTCCTTTCCCTGCCCACACTCACTGCCACACCAACAGTCTCCCTGTCAACGTATGGCTTCATGATTTCAACATGGTACAATTGCCCAATTGGGCAGCTCCAGCACATGACTCACCTCCTTCAGCTGGTTGCTGATTTCACAGGGCTCTTTCCAGGCATCCTTCGCACTGAGCTGAGACCCCTCTTCCAGTCCCTGATCAGGGACATTGTTGTACCAGCCCTTTTGCAGTTCCTGGGCCCCAGCTAGATTCTTCCTGGCCAAACCCGTGAGCTCAGTGAGTTTTCCCCAGAACGATAGTTCAGAATCCACCACCAATTCCCCATTTGTTTCTCATCGAGTCCAGAGGTCCCCTCCTTCTCTTTCCATACACCAACTCAAAAGGGTGGACCCCTATGAATTTCCGGGGCAGTAAACGTTATGCAGCAGCTCTCGCCGGGTGTGCTAACCCCCCATGATGTTTAAAAGAAGGGACATCCGTCCAGTTGTACTTCTGGGGGACCACCAGGCACCCTCTGATCCCCCAAGTTCAGTTTTCCCTCAGGGAGCCTTTTCTTGGTACTGAGTCACTTTTGTCACTTGGATCCTTCCCCAGGATCTCACAACACTGGGGCCCACAAGGCCCCCGCTTCTTCCAGGGGGGAGCCTTCTGCGGCCAGGTCTAGAATTCAGCTGCTGGGTTCGGGGGCCCAGCCCTCATTGCTGTGCCTTAGTTTTCCCACCTCGGGACAAGGCCTTGGTCTCAGCCCTATTAAGCCCTGTCCTTGGCAACTCACTTCCCGCCATTGGAGGTTCCATGCTCCCCTGCTGAGTGGATTGCTGGTGCCAGACCAAGTGACCCTCCCTGATCTCAGCCACAGGCAAGGATCAGGGTGCTGTCTGGGCAGGTCTTCAGTCCATCCCCCAACAGCACCGGGGATCATGCTGATCATGCACCCCAATCACTTGGGGCCCCCATTCAGATGTATCCTCGCTATAGAACCTTAACTGGGGGTCCAACCACCCCCAGCGCCTGTGTCCAGGTGAGGGTAGGGAGCGAGACCACTGCTTTGGTTGCTGCATCGGAGCCAATGTGAGCTACCTCTACCCTGTGCAGGGCTGGCTATAGATAGGCAGATAACTGGAGCTTTTGCAGTTCTTCCCTTGTGCTACTAGCCAAGGGGAAAAGTACCCTCCTCCCTGCTGACCTGGCCATTTGTGGGTCATTCACATGCTCACTAGCTCCTGCTTTCTCCACCATCTGATCTCTGGGTTCAGCTCTTTGGCTGTTATTGGCACAGGGTCCGGATCCTGTCTTAAAGAGACACAGTCACTTCCCAAGAGTACGTCAAAGCTGATGTGCTGAAGGACCCCAGCTACCAGTCCCTCCATCCTTCCTGTGTCTGAGAAAGAGGTGAATGGCTAACTTCCCCCAATCTACATGGCCCCTCAGCAGCTGGTGGGGTTGCACCACACCCACAAGAATCTCAGTCCCAGAATATCTTCACCCTGTGAATGTCTCCTGCCGCTCCAACTGGGGATCAGAGGGGCCTGAGCCCAGGAGTCACAAGCAGACATCTGCTGGGCTTGGAGTGGAAGCCCGTTTGCCTTTTCCCCCTCTCCTAGCTAGCTCTGCCCCAGGAGCTGGTTGGGTGACCGCTTCCGAGCTTGCTCTCTGAACCTGCATTACAGGCTGTCTTCCCTTTGCCCATTAACCCTTTGAGGGTTCTCGTGGGCAAAAATTTCCTGTGTCTTTGGGAATTACACCACCTTGCGTCCTTTTCCCTGAAGTAATGACATCTCAGGTTCCAGGGAAGGGGTCTGCCTGTTCTGGCATTCGGGGGCACCCCTGCATTGGGCTTCCTGAAGTCTCACCTCTAAGAGGTCCCTGGCATGTTTCTCTCTCCTCCACCCTACCTGCTGTCCATAACTTCAAGGCTGCCAGCATACCTGCACTTCGCAGGGCTTTGGGCTTCTGAGAGCAGATGTCCTACAGCTGCCCCAGTCCAACTAGATTATACACATCGTCTGCGGGAGTGGCCCGGCACCCTTTCCCACCTTGCAGAGAGAGTCTCCCAGCAGGATGGTGACCTCCTTGTACGTGATGCCCAGGGTTTCTCATACACCCCAGAATCTTTTCCTGTCTGCCTGAGGGGACCATTCAAACTTACGCAGCAAAGCCTGTTTGAATGTTCATAGTCCCCAGTCTCTGCACTGTCCATTTGGCTGAACACCCCTATGGCCTTGGGACCAAGCAGCAGGGTGAGACAGCTGTGCCTGTCCGTGGGGTCAACCTGGTTCAAATCACCAGCCTTCTCAGAGGCAGTGAGGTTGGCATCGATATCCCTCCCCCATTACATGGGGGCACATTTTGGAATCTAGGCTTCCTGCCAAATTGGCACCTTGGGGTCCTTCCCCACTTACCCCATAGCAGGTCCTCTTGGTCCGCCTCTTCTCCAACTCCAGCTCATATTTTCACTGCTCTGAGCGGTCAGCTAGCCTCCACTCCTCCGGCTCTAGCTCCTTCACTCTCAGCACCAGTTTCCATCTCTTCACATTCGTTGGGGGGAACCCAGGTTGGGAAGCCCTGCTCCTGGCTGGGGAACTGGGTTGTCCGGTGGATCCGATTCACATTCGACATTGGTGAGGCCTCATCTGGAGTACTGTGTCCAGTTTTGGGCCCCACACTTCAAGAAGGATGTGGATAAATTGGAGAGAGTCCAGCGAAGGGCAACAAAAATGATTAGGGGACTGGAACACATGAGTTATGAGGAGAGGCTGAGGGAGCTGGGATTGTTTAGCCTGCAGAAGAGAAGAATGAGGGGGGATTTGATAGCTGCTTTCAACTACCTGAAAGGGGGTTCCAAAGAGGATGGCTCTAGACTGTTCTCAATGGTAGCAGATGACAGAACGAGGAGTAATGGTCTCAAGTTGCAGTGGGGGAGGTTTAGATTGGATATTAGGAAAAACTTTTTCACTAAGAGGGTGGTGAAACACTGGAATGCGTTACCTAGGGAGGTGGTAGAATCTCCTTCCTTAGAGGTTTTTAAGGTCAGGCTTGACAAAGCCCTGGCTGGGATGATTTAACTGGGAATTGGTCCTGCTTTGAGCAGGGGGTTGGACTAGATGACCTTCTGGGGTCCCTTCCAACCCTGATATTCTATGATTCTATGATCCTCTGCCACTCTCAGGCTCTCCAGACATCTCGGAAGCCCTCCTGGGATCTGGAACTTGCTCCTCGGGCTGATCATTCTTTACCAGCCAGGCAATCAGCAGCTCCTGCGTGGGCCTTCTAACGCTCAGCGCTCTCTCCCTGCACAGATGTGCAGGGACCCTTGTAGGGAGCTGGTTCTAGGCCATTTCCTTGCTGGTTCCTTCAATTCCCTTGTTTTACTGCTGACAGCCACTCACTGCAAAGCGCCTCCTCTCACAGCTAACCGTCTACAGGGTGCATCCACCAACCATCCTCTGCTACCATGTTGCCAAGGACTCACAGGACTCATGTTCTCTCCCAGCTCCGTATAGTCCCCAGCAGAAACCCCCTTCAGTACGACAGCCCTTCTCGGGGGTCCACTCTCTCTCAGGTGTTAAGTCGTAGGCCCCTCCACCTCCTGGAACCACACCTCTCTGAGCCCTCATCATGCCTGTCTCTCTCCGTGGGCCTCCTCAGGGAGTCCACTCCCTCTAGACCCTGTGGCCTCCACTCCCAGAGGGAATGATGCAACCCTGCTCTCTAGACTGAAGTGACTCTCAGCCAGTGTAAAACGGACAGGTTTATTGAGCGTCTGAACCCAGCACAGGAAATGTGCCCCTTTTTATTACAAACCACACACTTTTGCTCTTGCAAAAATCTCATTGTCTTAAAAAAGTTCCTAGCTATAGTATCGCCCGTGGTACAGCCTCAATTCTAATGAATATGGACAGGGTTCTTTATTGAGACTATGGGACAAAAGCAGACCCTGTAGTTCTCTTGGGATCCCCAGTCTCTGTGCTGCTTAGTTCTACAGTACCACATAAGGTCTCTCCAGGTCCTAGAGGTGTGGCAACAGTGCAGTGGGTCAGCAGTCACTGGTTCCCAGCAGAGTACATTGGGGCACAGACTGGCCTGTCATATTATAGCACCTTTGCCATGCTGGTGTAACACCGACAGACCCCGGTCGTTGGCAGGCGGGATCGAACCTGGGGCCTCTGGAGCTTAGTGCATGAGCCTCTACTGCATGAGCTAAAAGCCTCTATTGCATAAGCATTAGCTGTTTTAGCTAAGGCTGTAGAGCAGACTCATTAATCTCTCTCTCTCTCTCTAAGCGGTCTCAGTGCCACTAGATGGGACAGAACCCCACACCCAGAAGGTGTGTGGGTTACACTGGCTTATGCATGAATTGACCTATCCCCCTGTGACTCATGACTGATCCTAGTGCCCACGCCTGTAGTAGAAACTCAAACCAGGGGTCCTTCCTTTTATTAATTTGGATAGCAAGTTCAAGTATATCCTGAATCATCTATGACCAACATCGCGGAGAGCTGTAGCTTTGAAGCTCTGTGCATGGCTTGCTGCTGCTTTCCAGCAGGAGGTGACGTTCCCCCAATATTCTGATGCAACACATTGTGCAAATTACAGGGCTCTGGTTATAGCCATTCCCATTGGTCACATGGTGTCTGGACAACTGTAATCTGACCTGACAGAGGTGCTAGCTCTGTTGTTTGGCTTCTTTTTAAAAATATGTGTGTGTGAGAACGTTCCGTTTGCTACAGTGACCCAATGGAATTTCTGGCTACAGCCAGGCAAGAGGGCTGGCCAAGTTTCCCTAGCTCTGACAATATATCTCAATCAAGATTTGCATCAGTCTTGGTATCCCAGTCCTGCCTGCAGTTCTCCAGCTCAGCAAGAGCACTAAGCTTTAGTCCTGGACTCCACACCATTCCAGCCTTCATTAACAGTAGCTATGATGCTTCATTCCTTGCCTTTGAGTAATTCTACTGAAGTCATAGAATCATAGAATATCAGGGTTGGAAGGGACCTCAGGAGGTCATCTAGTCCAACCCCCTGCTCAAAAGCAGGACCCATACCCAATTAAATCATCCCAGCGAGGGCTTTGTCAAGCCTGACCTTAAAAACTTCTAAGGAAGGAGATTCCACCACCTCCCTAGGCAACGCATTCCAGTGTTTCACCACCCTCCTAGTGAAAAAGTTTTTCCTAATATCCAACCTGAACCTCCCCCACTGCAACTTGAGACCATTACACCTTGTCCTGTCCTCTTCCACCACTGAGAATAGTCTAGAACCATCCTCTCTGGAACTACCTCTCAGGTAGTTGAAAGCAGCCATCAAATCCCCCCTCATTCTTCTCTTCTGCAGACTAAACAATCCCAGTTCCCTCAGCCTCTCCTCATAAGTCATGTGTTCCAGACCCCTAATCATTTTTGTTGCCCTTCGCTGGACTCTCTCCAATTTATCCACATCCTTCTTGAAGTGTGGGGCCCAAAACTGACACAGTACTCCAGATGAGGCCTCACCAATGTCGAATAGAGGGGTACGATCACGTCCCTCGATCTGCTCGCTATGCCCCTCCTTATACATCCCAAAATGCCATTGGCCTTCTTAGCAACAAGGGCACACTGCTGGCTCATATCCAGCTTCTCGTCCACTGTCACCCCTAGGTCCTTTTCCGCAGAACTGCTGCCTAGCCATTCGGTCCCTAGTCTGTAGCTGTGCATTGGGTTCTTCCATCCTAAGTGCAGGACCCTGCACTTGTCCTTGTTGAACCTAATCAGATTTCTTTTGGCCCAATCCTCCAATTTGTCTAGGTCCCTCTGTATCCTATCCCTGCCCTCCAGTGCATCTACCGCTCCTCCCAGTTTAGTAACATCCGCAAATTTGCTGAGAGTGCAATCCACACCATCCTCCAGATCATTTATGAAGATATTGAACAAAACCGGCCCCAGGACCGACCCCTGGGGCACTCCACTTGACACCGGCTGCCAACTAGACATGGAGCCATTGATCACTACCTGTTGAGCCCGACAATCTAGCCAACTTTCTACCCACCTTATGGTGCATTCATCCAGCCCATACTTCCTTAACTTGCTGACAAGAATACTGTGGGAGACCGTGTCAAAAGCTTTGCTAAAGTCAAGATACAATACATCCACTGCTTTCCCTTCATCCACAGAACCAGTAATCTCATCATAGAAGGCGATTAGATTAGTCAGGCATGACCTTCCCTTGGTGAATCCATGCTGGCTGTTCCTGATCACTTTCCTCTCATGTTAGTGCTTCAGGATTGATTCTTTGAGGACCTGCTCCATGATTTTTCCAGGGACTGAAGTGAGGCTGACTGGCCTGTAGTTCCCCGGATCCTCCTTCTTCCCTTTTTTAAAGATGGGCACTACATTAGCCTTTTTCCAGTCATCCGGGACCTCCCCCGATCCCATGAGTTTTCAAAGATAATGGCCAATGGCTCTACAATCACAGCCGCCAGTTCCTTTAGCACTCTTGGATGCAACTCATCCGGCCCCATGGACTTGTGCACGTCCAGTTTTTCTAAATAGTCCCTAACCACCTCTTTCTCCACAGAGGGCTGGCCATCTGTTCCCCATGTTGTGATGCCCAGCACAGCAGTCTGGGAGCTGACCTTGTTTGTGAAGACAGAGGCAAAAAAATCATTGAGTACATTAGCTTTTTCCACATCCTCCGTCACTAGGTTGCCTCCTTCATTCATTAAGGGGCCCACACTTTCCTTGGCTTTCTTCTTGTTGCCAACATACCTGAAGAAACCCTTCTTGTTACTCTTAACATCTCTCGCTAGCTGCAGCTCCAGGTGCGATTTGGCCCTCCTAATTTCATTCCTACATGCCCGAGCAATATTTTTATAGTCTTCCCTGGTCATATGTCCAACCTTCCACTTCTTGTAAGCTTCTTTTTTATGCTTAAGATCCGCTAGGATTTCACCGTTAAGCCAAGCTGGTCGCCTGCCATATTTACTATTCTTTCGACACATCGGGATGGTTTGTCCCTGTAACCTCAACAGGGATTCCTTGAAATACAGCCAGCTCTCCTGGATTCCTTTCCCCTTCATGTTAGTCCCCCAGGGGTTCCTACCCATCCGTTCCCTGAGGGAGTCAAAGTCTGCTTTCCTGAAGTCCAGGGTCCGTATCCTGCTGCTTACCTTTCTTCCCTGTGTCAGGATCCTGAACTCAACCAACTCATGGTCACTGCCTCCCAGATTCCCATCCACTTTTGCTTCCCCTACTAATTCTTCCCGGTTTGTGAGCAGCAGGTCAAGAAAAGCTCCCCCCCTAGTTGGCTCCTCTAGCACTTGCACCAGGAAATTGTCCCCTACGCTTTCCAAAAACTTCCTGGATTGTCTGTGCACCGCTGTACTGTTCTCCCAGCAGATATCAGGAAAATTAAAGTCACCCATGAGAACCAGGGCATGCGATCTAGTAGCTTCCGCGAGCTGCTGAAAGAAAGCCTCATCCACCTCATCCCCCTGGTCCAGTGGTCTATAACAGACTCCCACCACTACATCACTCCTGTTGCTCACACTTCTAAACTTAATCCAGAGACACTCAGGTTTTTCTGCAGTATCGTACCGGAGCTCTGAGCAGTCATACTGCTCCCTTACATGCTACTCCCCCACGTTTTCTGCCCTGCCTGTCTTTCCTGAACAGTTTATAACCATCCATGACAGTACTCCAGTCATGTGAGTTATCCCACCAAGTCAGTGGAATCGCTACAGATTTATGACTGAGATCAGAATCTGGCCTTGTGTATTGTTGAGGGGCCTTGGTTGGAGACCTCACATTGCTTAAGAAGTGTTTTCTATTCAGTGATTTTGTATGCCTGGATGGGCATGTGTTACTTCTACCAGCATGGCAGTACTATCAGTAGCATTCTGGATGTCCTCAAGAAAGAGTCCATGTCCTCTCTGTTTGGTTAGATGCCTTCTGTTCCTCCTCTAGGACTGACTCTCAGGGTGTTTGTTGTATGATCTTGTGGTGGATATAGCTGTTGCCTTGGGAAATTGCTAGGTCATTTCTACTTGGTAATCTAGCATTCTTTCCCACTTGTAATGGGGTCTCATAATCGTTTTCTGACATCTAGGCAGTGTTTTGCACAATGGTGTGTGTAATGTGGCTTCCAAAGTTTTATGATCTGTTTGTACCTTGGCCATTTTCCTCCTGTGCCCACCATGTCCTGTAGCACACAGCAAAAGGCAAATGGCAAATCCCTTAAAGTGTAAATAAGTCAAGTCCTTACATATTTGTATCCTAAGTCACTTGTATGGCACTTCCACTCTCTACATCGCTCCACAGACCTTATGTAATTACTCTCTAGCTGTAGAAATATCAGTTGCTGTTACTTTGCTGCCTGGAATAGTCTCTTTCTTCCCCTTTGGCACTATCAACCGTTTGATGTTGCCACCCACTTCCCCCATGCCAGCCACCTTAACAATTCTTTCTGCTACTGTCCTGCAGAGCAATTCCCATTGCCTCAGCAGCTGCCACCTCTCATTACCCAACAGCCAATTAACTTTGGCTGGACTTCACCAGCAAGCAGCTCTGACTGTATCCATGGATAACAATCCAGCTTCTCATGCTGTGCCAGGTCAGGAGCAAAGTCAAAATCCTTGAGATCTGGCAGCTCACCAGAAAAATATGTGCCGGCCCTGGTACACTGCCCAAATTGAAAACCAGCATCTCCCACAAGAAGAGAAGGGCTGCCAAAGTCTGGCTGTGGGTTAATGATCCCCAAGCCAAGGCCAGCAGACAATTGCAGGCACAAAAAGGAACAAACAAGCAGTCTTGGATTCAATGATTTTATGGGATTGTTGGTTTTTGCAGCTTTCCAAATAATCTCTTTCATGTGAAAAAATCTAGTTTCTGGTCTTTTCCACTGCTGATTGTTTGTACCCTATTTCCTGGGCACTTCTGTAGAAGTCAGATCCCCCCAACTGTGTCTGTGTCACCCGTTTGGCCTGTCCTCAGTCTCTCTACAGCAGGATGATGAGGACATCCTAGAGCACACAGTAATGGTGCTGCTCTTTGTGGAAGCCTTCTGGGTGTTCTCCTCTCTGCCCAGGCACTGTGGGATAGCTGCCTGGGTTTGCCCAGTTGACACTGACACACTCAGGCAATGTGGTAGCTGCACAAACATTGCTTTTTGGTTCACACTTGGCCAGGTGGTGAAAAAAGCTGCTATGTGGCCATAACTCAAGTATGTTTGTTGTTACTGGTGAAATGAGCGTGCTACGAGCTGGCTTTCCTCGTAGCATAGATCAGACCTCCAGACATGGCCAAACCCAGTACCTTTGACCCAAATGAAACCCCAAACCTTGGTGGGTTGGATATGATGGAGCCTGGAGCTTTCTTGGCAAATCTGGGGCTTCAGGAGGGTTTCCCTGCCAAGCCCCTCTTATGGAAGATGACAAAGCTGGCTTCTGATCTGTTGTACTTCTGATCTGTTGTACCCCAAATGCCCAGACTCCAGATTCTAGTCCCACTGGCCCTGTTGGGGTAGAGGAGGCCACCCTGAGCCCAGGCTTGCCCATGAGGCCCTAAACAGTCACATGGACTTAAAGCAGCTCTAAATGGTGCTGTGTGCTGTCAAGAGGAGCAGCTCCAACTGGCTCCTAGCTCATTAGAGAAACTGAGCCAGAGGGGAGGTCTGTTCCCAGCACTAGTGCTATCAGGCCACCTCCGCTGTGAGCTCTCTGATCTACTTTCAGTGATTGCTCCTGACCTAGAAGAAGTTAGAAGCAGCCCCATAGGAATCTCACAGCTCATGCCCTGGAGCTCTCGGGGTACCAGTAAGCAGCCATGCTAGGGAGTGTGTCACTGGAAAATTGCACTGCTCTTTGAGTGAGCTTGCATTAGGCTGGAAGCGCTTGGGAAGGGCACCTTGAGAACAGCCCAGGCTGGTGCCCCACGCTGCCCCAGCCCTGTAAATTGTGTCACATTCACCCACTGACCCTCCCTCCCAACCGTGCGGACTGTCTCCCTTTGGCATAGGAAAGAAGTCCTCTGCTAACAGCGCTAACTACCCCCCAGTGACTCACCAGGGTGAGCAGGGGTGTTCAGGCTCCATAGCCCATTTGGTCCTTGCCCTTTCTATTGAGGAGATGTTTGTGAGTTCACACCTGTCCCACTAGGAACTGGACTGAGCCGCACTAGCTCATTTCAAATTGGTCCCCAAAGAGCTCCCTGATGGCAGCAGTGATCCCAAACATGGGCTGGATTGGAGCTGGATTCTGTGTCTTCGTTCTAGACCAATGAGCTCTCACATCCCATCCTCGAGAACAGAGCAGCCAAGCGACAGTGAAGAATATGACAGGTTTCAGAGTAACAGCCGTGTTAGTCTGTATTCGCAAAAAGAAAAGGAGGACTTGTGGCACCTTAGAGACTAACCAATTTATTTGAGCATGAGCTTTCGTGAGCTACAGCTCACTTCATCGGATGCATGCCGTGGAAACTGCAGCAGACTTTATTTATACACAGAGAATATGAAAAAATACCTCCTCCCACCCCACTGTCCTGCTGGTAATAGCTTATCTAAAGTGATCATCAGGTGGGCCATTTCCAGCACAAATCCAGGTTTTCTCACCCTCCACCCCCCCACACAAATTCACTCTCCTGCTGGTGATAGCCCATCCAAAGTGACAACTCTTTACACAATGTGCATGATAATAAAGTTGGGCCATTTCCTGCACAAATCCAGGTTCTCTCACCCCCTCACCCCCCTCCCAAAAACCACACACACAAACTCACTATCCTGCTGGTAATAGCTCATCCAAAGTGACCATTCTCCCTACAATGTGCATAATTAAGGTGGGCCATTTCCAGCACAAATCCAGGTTTTCTCACATCCCCCCCACCTCCATACACACACAAACTCACTCTCCTGCTGGTAATAGCTCATCCAAACTGACCACTCTCCAAGTTTAAATCCAAGTTAAACCAGAACATCTGGGGGGGGGGGTAGGAAAAAACAAGAGGAAATAGGCTACCTTGCATAATGACTTAGCCACTCCCAGTCTCTATTTAAGCCTAAATTAATAGTATCCAATTTGCAAATGAATTCCAATTCAGCAGTTTCTCGCTGGAGTCTGGATTTGAAGTTTTTTTGTTTTAAGATAGCGACCTTCATGTCTGTGATTGCGTGACCAGAGAGATTGAAGTGTTCTCCGACTGGTTTATGAATGTTATAATTCTTGACATCTGATTTGTGTCCATTTATTCTTTTACGTAGAGACTGTCCAGTTTGACCAATGTACATGGCAGAGGGGCATTGCTGGCACATGATGGCATATATCACATTGGTGGATGTACAGGTATACGAGCCTCTGATAGTGTGGCTGATGTTATTAGGCCCTGTGATGGTGTCCCCTGAATAGATATGTGGGCACAATTGGCAACGGGCTTTGTTGCAAGGATAAGTTCCTGGGTTAGTGGTTCTGTTGTGTGGTATGTAGTTGTTGGTGAGTATTTGCTTCAGGTTGCGGGGCTGTCTGTAGGCAAGGACTGGCCTGTCTCCCAAGATTTGTGAGAGTGTTGGGTCATCCTTTAGGATAGGTTGTAGATCCTTAATAATGCGTTGGAGGGGTTTTAGTTGGGGGCTGAAGGTGACGGCTAGTGGTGTTCTGTTATTTTCTTTGTTAGGCCTGTCCTGTAGTAGGTAACTTCTGGGAATAAGTAGGGGACCTACAGCACCATGATTTTTGAGTGCTTTTCACTATCTATCTGCTGGTCAGATAAGTGACAGCCTCCCAAGGCTTCTGCAGCTAAGAGGGTCCCTACGCCTTGTCCCTTATTCGTCTTTCCGCGGAATTGAGTGACCGATCCTGGCTTGGCACCGCTGGAATCGAGAGATGCAAGGAGGGTAAGAAGCACCCACACCTGATCTCCTATCTTTAGTGTACACATATTTTGAAGTAGAGCTCTATACTTTGTTTTCTTTCTTTGGGATTGTGGCTTCAGTTTTGTAACTTGTTTGTGTGTGTAACATCTCTACATTTAAATAAGTAGGCACTAGCAATTTTGTAACCACATGATTAGAATCTAGCTTAATAAATTTTGGTAACCATTTATGCATAAGCCTGACTTGTTTTCTCTGGTTTACTGTAAAGCAGCCAACACAATTAAAGAACCTCAGCCGTTTTGGCTCTAAAGCCTGGCCATTAGGTGAGAGTACTAAGAGCCTAGCGTTGAGTTGTGCCGCCTCCACGGGGCAAACTCTTGGGGCACCTGTCAGTCAATCCTGGCTGCCCGCTGCGAAGGAGCTCTGAGCTCTAGCAGTTAAAGTCACGGGTGTGGAGAGGCTCTTAGTGCTGCCATTGGGGCACCTGTCAGTCAGTATTGACTGCCCGCTGCGAAGGAGCTCTGAGCTCTAGCAGTTAAGGTCACGGGTGGTTAGGACCTTGGGGCATCCGTCAGCCTAGCCCGGGCTGCCCGCCGCGAAGGGACAGTGCGTCCTAGCGGTTAAAGTCACGGATGGTATAAACGGGCATAGCTGGCACCTCACCAAACATCCTTGGCCGTCGGCTAACAGAAATTGGTTTATGAATGTTATAATTCTTAACATCTGATTTGTGTCCATTTATTCTTTTACGTAGAGACTGTCCAGTTTGACCAATTTACATGGCAGAGGGGCATTGCTGGCACATGATGGCATATATCACATTGGTGGATGTGCAGGTATACGAGCCTCTGATAGTGTGGCTGATGTTATTAGGCCCTGTGATGGTGTCCCCTGAATAGATATGTGGGCACAATTGGCAACGGGCTTTGTTGCAAGGATAAGTTCCTGGGTAACTACAATACCCACCTGCTGAAGTAAAGAAACAGATTGATAGAGCCAGAAGAGTTCCCAGAAGTTACCTACTACAGGACAGGCCTAACAAAGAAAATAACAGAACACCACTAGCCGTCACCTTCAGCCCCCAACTAAAACCCCTCCAACGCATTATTAAGGATCTACAACCTATCCTAAAGGATGACCCAACACTCTCACAAATCTTGGGAGACAGGCCAGTCCTTGCCTACAGACAGCCCGCAACCTGAAGCAAATACTCACCAACAACTACATACCACACAACAGAACCACTAACCCAGGAACTTATCCTTGCAACAAAGCCCGTTGCCAATTGTGCCCACATATCTATTCAGGGGACACCATCACAGGGCCTAATAACATCAGCCACACTATCAGAGGCTCGTTCACCTGCACATCCACCAATGTGATATATGCCATCATGTGCCAGCAATGCCCCTCTGCCATGTACATTGGTCAAACTGGACAGTCTCTACGTAAAAGAATAAATGGACACAAATCAGATGTCAAGAATTATAACATTCATAAACCAGTCGGAGAACACTTCAATCTCTCTGGTCACGCAATCACAGACATGAAGGTCGCTATCTTAAAACAAAAAAACTTCAAATCCAGACTCCAGCGAGAAACTGCTGAATTGAAATTCATTTGCAAATTGGATACTATTAATTTAGGCTTAAATAGAGACTGGGAGTGGCTAAGTCATTATGCAAGGTAGCCTATTTCCTCTTGTTTTTTCCTACCCCCCCCCCCCAGATGTTCTGGTTTAACTTGGATTTAAACTTGGAGAGTGGTCAGTTTGGATGAGCTATTACCAGCAGGAGAGTGAGTTTGTGTGTGTATGGAGGTGGGGGGGATGTGAGAAAACCTGGATTTGTGCTGGAAATGGCCCACCTTAATTATGCACATTGTAAGGAGAATGGTCACTTTGGATGAGCTATTACCAGCAGGATAGTGAGTTTGTGTGTGTGGTTTTTGGGAGGGGGGTGAGGGGGTGAGAGAACCTGGATTTGTGCAGGAAATGGCCCAACTTTATTATCATGCACATTGTGTAAAGAGTTGTCACTTTGGATGGGCTATCACCAGCAGGAGAGTGAATTTGTGTGGGGGGGTGGAGGGTGAGAAAACCTGGATTTGTGCTGGAAATGGCCCACCTGATGATCACTTTAGATAAGCTATTACCAGCAGGACAGTGGGGTGGGAGGAGGTATTTTTTCATATTCTCTGTGTATAAATAAAGTCTGCTGCAGTTTCCACGGTATGCATCTGATGAAGTGAGCTGTAGCTCACGAAAGCTCATGCTCAAATAAATTGGTTAGTCTCTAAGGTGCCACAAGTACTCCTTTTCTTTTAGTGAAGAATATGTTAATGTGGAAGCAGCCACCACGGCAAGGCATGGAGGAGCAGCCATGTCAGGTGGAGCTGCCCAGCCCCAGTGTGTGGAATGTTAACTGTAACCTGGAATGCTGCCAAGTTACATTTAAATTGGACCCTCACAAAGTGCATGAAGAGTTAAAGCTCCCGCAGCCTGTCCCATCCCCACTCAGCCCTCGGATAGTTATGGGGTTGAGTCCCAGGGCGTGCAGGGTACACAAACCGCAATGGGTAAACACCAGGATGATGCTAATGTCTCGAATTCTAGGTTTCAAACATGGAGACTCCCCCAGCACTTGGGCTCAGGGCAGGACTGGGTCTGAGACTTCTCACATTCCTAGTGTCCCATCTCCAGGCCACTGATACCTGCCAAGGTGGATGAGCTAATGGAAGAGGACGCAGATGCATGGGGGTGGGGCTGATTCCTGGGGTGCATGAGGAAAGGGGAGCAGATCTATGGTTTGGTACATGTGCCATGGAAATCCCAGTTGTACTGAGACCAGGTGGCTCATGAGACTGTGAAAAACCTAACCAAGATGGATGAACCTGTCACCACTGACCCTTCCTTGTCACTTCAAGTGCACCCACCTTTCAGGTCTCTGGTCTCGAGCCAGCACTTGTCTGGGGGTCACCAGGCAGTTCTCCCCTGCTGCTAACCATGGTTTCCTCAGTAGACCTAGGTTCAGCCTTTGTATTTCAGTTCCTCTGGAGCAATGACAGTGGTAGGCAGTGATCAGACAGCCTCCTTAAAGCAGAATATTGTTTTACTTAGAATCAAAGTATTTCAGAGAGAACAGATCTTAATACGTCTATCCATGTGCCTGTCTGTCTCTGAGGTTTTCCATTCCCTCAGATGCTTCTGCAAACTGTCTTGGCTCCATATCTCAGTCTGTTCTACGGGGAACAGCTCACTCACACTCCACCCCAAGAGTTCTTTTAGCTGGTTAGTGTCCCTTTGACCTCTAGGTTCCCAGCCTTGGCAAACAGCTGTATAACAAATGGCTGGAGCCTTGGAATAGCATCTTCATGGCTAATTGCTCAGCCATTGTCTTGGAATTGCCCCCAAGTGTGTGTTGAGAGGTTGCTTATCTAGGGCCACTGTATTGCTTTTCTGCACCATTTTCCCTACTGGCGAGACAAATTCATTCAGGAAAGTCTAATAGCCAAATACAGCTGTGCTCTCTGATCAAGTCATATATGATATTCATACAGTAACACTGCACTCCTGTTTATCCAAATGGCCTGCGGGACATCCAAAACTTTTGGCTAACTGGGCATTTGGATAAAGGAAGTGCTATTTTAAGAACATAAGAATGGCCATTCTGGGGCAAACCAATGGTCCATCTATCCCAACAGCCTGTCTTCTGACCGTGGCCAGTGCCAGATGCTTGAGAAGGAATGAACAGAACAGGGACATTATCGAGTGATCCATCGCCCTCTTGTTCAGTCAAAGCACCTGACAGTCAGAGGTTTAGGAACACCCAGAGCATGGGGTTGTGCCCCGACCATCGTGGCTAATAGCCATTGATGGAGATATCCTCCACGACCTCATCTAAGTCTTTTTGAACCCAGTTACACTTTTGGCCTTCACAACATCCACTGGCAATGAGTTCCACAGGCAGAATGCACATTGTGTGAAGAAGTACTTCCTTATGTTTGTTTTAAACCTGCTACCTATTAATTTCATTGGGTGACCCCTGGTTCTTGTGGTCTGTGAAGGGGTAAACAACACTTCTGAATTCTGCTTCCAGTTTTCTCCAAATGTGTTTCTTTGTGGCTTGATTTTTTTCAATGTCAAGAGAGCTCATATTGGCCACCAGTGCCTGTGTGATATTCACCATTGTTACAACAGGAAGCTTTGAAAACAAATCAGTGCAGATATAACTGAATAGCATATCATATGCTATTGTCATGACCTTGATGACACTTTTCTGTTGGTCTTGTGTAGGCTCTATAACAAGATCTGTGTCTCTGCTGCTACTAGCTCCCTTGGTCTAACAGTTGATATCTTTCTGTCCATCTCCTCTTCTGCTCTTTTCTGTACATTCCTTTCTGACCTGAGATCTACTGCTTGACACGATGGCTCTCAGGACTTGGTCCCTTTCACATATTTGGATACTTTATCACAGAGTATATGGACTTTTCCATACACTGTGGTGGACGATGCTCTTATTCTCCTTATTGATTTGCATGATTCATGGCCAATTCCTTTGTTACAGCTAGAAGGTTCTGCTTGTTTTTTAAGCTGTTGCCATGTTTTCTTGTGTGTGAAGATCTTTCCACAATTTAGGAGATAAAATGTGTAGGTTCTTCACTGGTGTCTTTATATTGCATGATGGCAGTACATTTTTGGATCTCTGTGGCTCTCACAAGATTCTTCCATGATTCTAGGTATCTTGGTTTGGTCAGTTCTGTGTAAGGAGCTTCCACATTGCATATCTCACATGTGTTTTTGGACCTTTGCTCTGTTCGTGGACCCTTTTTGGGAACCTCTGAATTGGTTTCTATTTTTCATTCAAGAATCACAACTGCATCCCAAACTGAGGAAAAAATAAATCTTAGGTCACAGTACCTTATTGTACACAACAACTACCTAAAAGTTGATTTGAAGTTGAAAATAATTATGTTAATGCCTGCAGAATCAAAATAGTTTTTCACGTGAAGCTTGACCCCCGGTTGTGGTTGGTTGCCATGGCAACGGTTATGCAAATGAGACTGTTCAATGTCATTAAAATTTCACTAGTTTAACTAGAAAGAAATTACCTAAAATTGGGTGAAGATTTTTAGTCAAAGTATGGTCCATACCCATTTTTAACCCTTTGCCTACCTTCACATGTATGGTTTCCAATAGAAACAGGCCTAACTCCACCTTCAAGCTACAATGCAGAAAGGTCCACCACGTTTTTTTGTAATGTGTATGCATGGACCTTTCAAAAAAAGATGCGAATTTGCCCACCCATGTGATACCAAAAAGTTGTCTGGCTGATGGTCTGTCTGTCTCTCTCTTCTCCAGCTCTATCCTGGACCTCTGAGAAACCTTCCTGGCACCTGTTTTGCCAAACCCGATACATTTCCTGGAAAAGTTTCAGACAAATCAGCATTCAAAAAAAAAATTCACTGAAAAATTCTCAACCAGCTCCATTGTTGAGTGCCTTCCACATGAGTCCCAAGGCCCTGAATTTGACATCGTGTCCTATGGGGAGCCAGCCTGGAGAGTGGAGATTAGATCTGATGTGTTCACGATGCTTTGTGTTGCTGAGGCGACACACTGCCATATTCTACACTAAGTGGAGTTTTCTGAGGGCTTGTGGTTGCATTCCAAGTACATGGGGTTGCTGTAGCCCAGATGGGAAGTGACAAAAGCAGTCCTGCTATTCACTGCGGGAAGGCACTGCACAGCTGGAACCCAGTGAACTGCAAAATCCAGGCCTGCTATTATCACTAGCAGCTTGGATTCAGTTTAAAGAGACCAGGAACCTATTTTGTAACTTTGAGGTCTCTTGAGATAGTCCCAGGCACAAGCCCCAATAATATCTGAGTCTGGGTATCACAGGGCAAGGCTGGTGTGAGGAAAGACGCTGTAAGTGAAATTTGTCAGACATCAGTCATTCTCGGCATGTGGGAGACAGACACCAAACCGGCCACTATTTTTAGTCTGAAGGGGGGAAATAGAGCAGGTTGTAAAGGGCTAAACTGAGATTTAAATTTAATGTGAGCAGTGGGTGGTGGCAAAAGACAATTATCATAGAATCATAGAACATCAGGGTTGGAAGGGACCTCAGGAGGTCATCTAGTCCAACCCCCTGCTCAAAGCAGGACCAATCCCCAATTAAATCATCCCAGCCAGGGCTTTGTCAAGCCTGACCTTAAAAACTTCTAAGGAAGGAGATTCTACCACCTCCCTAGGTAACGCATTCCAGTGTTTCACCACCCTCCTAGTGAAAAAGTTTTTCCTAACATCCAACCTAAACCTCCCCCACTGCAATTTGAGACCATTACTCCTTGTCCTGTCCTCTTCTACCACTGAGAATAGTCTAGAACCATCCTCTCTGGAACCACCTCTCAGGTAGTTGAAAGCAGCTATCAAATCCCCCCTCATTCTTCTCTTCTGCAGACTAAACAATCCCAGTTCCCTCAGCTTCTCCTCATAAGTCATGTGTTCCAGACCCCTAATCATTTTTGTTGCCCTTCGCTGGACTCTCTCCAATTTCTCCACATCCTTCTTGTAGTGTGGGGCCCAAAACTGGACACAGTACTCCAGATGAGGCCTCACCAATGTCGAATAGAGGGGAACAATCACGTCCCTCGATCTGCTCGCTATGCCCCTCCTTATACATCTCAAAATGCCATTGGCCTTCTTGGCAACAAGGGCACACTGCTGACTCATATCCAGCTTCTCGTCCACTGTCACCCCTAGGTCCTTTTCCGCAGAACTGCTGCCGAGCCATTCGGTCCCTAGTCTGTAGCTGTGCATTGGGTTCTTCCATCCTAAGTGCAGGACCCTGCACTTATCCTTATTGAACCTCATCAGATTTCTTTTGGCCCAATCCTCCAATTTGTCTAGGTCCCTCTGTATCCTATCCCTGCCCTCCAGCATATCTACCACTCCTCCCAGTTTAGTATCATCTGCAAATTTGCTGAGAGTGCAATCCACACCATCTTCCAGATCATTTATGAAGATATTGAACAAAACCGGCCCCAGGACCGACCCTTGGGGCACTCCACTTGACACCGGCTGCCAACTAGACATGGAGCCATTGATCACTACCCGTTGAGCCCGACAATCTAGCCAACTTTCTACCCACCTTATGGTGCATTCATCCAGCCCATACTTCTTTAACTTACTGACAAGAATACTGTGGGAGACCGTGTCAAAAGCTTTGCTAAAGTCGAGAAAAGTCCTATGTTAGTTAAATGTTAATTACTAATAATAGATGTATCCAATCAAGAAGACACTGTCAGGTATTGCCTAGCATACATGTCACCTTTGTCCCCTGCTGGATAGAGTCAGAATTGCTCCACTGTCATGTGACCTATGAGGCATAACAGCTAGAGAAGATCAGCTTAGGTTCCCCTCATGAGGGTTTTTTGCTTTCCCCTTCCTGGCTTCTGAATTATTTATTCCCAGGCCAGCTGCTGAAGCAAGGAGTCAGCCCTGTGGGCTAGATAAGTGGCTCTCAACCTTTCCAGATTAGTGTGCCCCTTTCCAGATTAGTGTGCCCCTTTGTCTTGCAAACCCCAAGTTTCACCTAATTTAAAAACTACTTGCTTACAAAATCAGACATAAAAATTAAAAAGTGTCACAGCACACTATTACTGAAAAATTGCTTGCTTTCCCATTGTTACCATATAATTATCAAATAAATCAATTGGAATATAAATCTTGTATTTACATTTCAGTGTATAGTATAGAGAGCAGTATAAACAAGTCGTATGAAATTTTAGTTTGTACTGACTTCACTAGTGCTTTTTATGTTGCCTGTTGTACAACTAGGCAAATGTCTAAATGAGTTGATGGACCCCAGGAAGACCTCTGCGTACCCCCAGGGGTACGTGTACCCCTGGTTGAGAATCACTGGGCTAGAGCAGCAGCAGAGATAGCTGAGAAATTGCAGCAGAGATCTCTAATTGCAGCAGAGATAACCGAGAAAAGAAGCATAAACTGCTGTGCAAAAGGTGACCTCCCAGCCCCTGGACTGCTTGTCTGATTTCCTTTCTACTAAACTTCTGTGTTCCCCCCCCTCACATCTACCCCTGCTGCCCTCATGGGGTAGGTGTGCAGGCTCCTCTGAGAGCCAAGGAGCAGGCCAGTTGGCTCCAGGCACACTCTTGCCTGCCACCTGCTCTCTCCTCCCTCAGCAAGAACAATTGCTCAGTTCTATCGACATATCTCAACACATGCTTAGGAAGCACGATACAGACTGAACGTTGGGCTGTCCTGCGTCGCACCAAGAGTGTATGTTTTCTGGGCACCTGGTCTGTTTCTGATATCCTGTGGAAGAAGCCTCAGCCACCACAGGCTAGCTGTCCAGCCTGGTTACACAGCGCTGGAGAGCAGCCTGTCCAGGTTGGAGGCTGCTCGATCACATAACACTTTTTTGTTTGATGCCAGATCTTGCTGCTTTTGCTCAGTGAAGGGGACTGGCAGCATGGAGGGGAAACTTCTCCCTTCTAGCCACTCATCACAGGTAGAACAATTCATTCAGTAACAAGAACAGGCCTTAGAAGATAAAAGGAAACTGGAGGGTTTACAAAAGTGCAGTCAGGCCTTTCAGGTCTCAATCCCACCTCTAGTCTGCAGCATCCATCTAGGCCCTAGGCAGCTCTCCCAGGTACTGAGATGCCAGCAGAAGCCTGGTGGCAATTTAGGTTCTGCTGTGTCCATTCTTCCTTCATCAACAAGCCCAGGAGTTTCATAGAGTTTAAGGCCAGAAGGGACTGTTAGATCAAGTCTGACCTCCTGTAAAACACAGGCCAATACATTTCATCCAGACACCACATATTGTGGCCAGTGGTTTTAGTTAAAACATTTCAGTGTGGAGACTGATGTGTCACCATTGCCCAAGTGTCTAGGTGAGACATGCCCACGTGATCCCAGCAGGTGTCCATGTCCCAAGCTGCAGAGAAAGGCAAAAAACCCCAGGGTCCCTGCCAATGTGACCTGAGGGAGAATTCCTTCTCAACTCCATGAGTGGCAGTCAGTCTGACCCTGAGCATGTGAGCAGACACACAAGCCCGGCACCTAGAAAGAAGATTCTTTCTACCACCTGAGAGCCTGGCGCCCCCCCATCCAGTCTCTTGTCTCCAGCTGTGACAGTCCCTGATGCTTCAGAGGAAGGTGGGGGAAAAAAGCCTGGAATACATCTGGCCAATTGTGCCCTGGGGTATTCCTGAAGCATGAGATTTGATGATAGTCACTGTCATAATGTGGAGCTGCAAGTGTTGGGAGCAGACTGTAAACAGCTGTGAAGCTCTTTTGTTCCTAACAGCTTCCGGGAACTTTAGGTCTTGGCCCATCTCTCTGTGGCACCCGGGGTGGAGAATGGGACAACTCCTGAGCTCCCGGAGAGCCTTGTAAAGGTGCCAGGGAACAAAGCCTGGCTTCCTCACCTAGAGGAAAGTTAGAAAATTCGGAGATTTAGAGAAACACCAGAAACCAAAGAAGAAAGAGAGATGGGGGATTGGGGTGGGGTGGCAGTTCTGGGGAGCTCTTAGAGCTTGGAAATGTCCAGGGTTTTATACAGGTTAACGTATGTTCTGGATATTGCGCTGGGCCAGTAACATGATGGATGGCTCTGTAGTGAGATGGCTTTAAGAGTTATTCAGCTCTGAAGGGCCTGGGCCTGAACCCAGTGGTGCAGTGTTCAGCAGAATTGCTCCCATACAGAGGAGCAGATTGGTTGTGGTGCTGCCTGCCTGCCTGCTACTCCCTTGTGCCTGATTTGGGTGATGTTGGCAGCTCTGAGAGCTCGAGAGCCAGCAGCAGGTTTATTTTCATCATATGAGACCAGATGCCTCTCTTGGGAGACAATGTGAAGTGTAATTTGGGCGGCTTGTCTCAAGCAGGGAGCTGTGTCCGTGGCACAGGGAGAGAGGAAGAGGGGTGACAGAATGAGCCCTTCAGTACCTCCACCTCAAGAGCACACAGGAGCTTTGTCAGTGAGACTCAGGCCTCTGAGTGGGCAGTGCTGGACAGCTGCTTGGGCTTTCTGGAGGCATCCCAGGAGGTGCCCCTAAGGGGCTCTTCTTGCCTCTCCTCCTGCTCAGTGTTTACATGAAGCTGCAGGGTGTCTGCTGCTGCAGTGTTGCTGTTCAGCTCAACTTTTCTCCTTCCCATTGAGCATAGATTATAGTTTCAGTAACTCACCAAGATCGGATGGACCAGGCTGGGTCTCGGCTCGTGTGAGGCAGAGTTGGTGCTTGCTGGCAGGCGAATGGTGGGAGGCTAGGCCATGGGCACACACACTAAGCCAGTGGTTTACCTCCTCCCAACCAGACGAGTCAAATCGCCCACAGGAGTTCATCTCCCACCTAGGGTGTGATTTTGTAACTACTTAGCTGGATGTTGAACCCAGAGCATTCAGCACAAGCCCCAGAGCTACAAGAGAACTCCACTAGCCTTCAGGCTCTTATCTCCACTTGGGCCAGCTTCTAGAGGGACATGTGATCACGTGCACTCCTGCAGCACACTGCAGACATGGAGCTGCTCTGCTGACCTTCCAGCCCTAAAACTTGTTGCTGGGAGATACGGCTCTCCCTGTGCCTCGTTGCAGGAGCTGTGATTGGCTGGGAAGTGCTTTCTCTTGTCCCCTAAACTGTATGCTTGAGGTAGTACTTTTATCTCCGTGTTTAGAGTGCCCAGCTGCCATGGGAAAGGGAGCTCTAGGAATCTGTGTTTAATAAAGCAGTGATGAAAGCCAGCGGGAGCTGTGCCTGTTTCCCTGAAGGCAGAGTTTGACTCACAGCTAAAATGTATTGATGATATATTTTCCTTTGCATGAAATGAATGGCATCTGGCTAGTGACATAGCTGATACACACACTACTGTAGATCCCACATGTTAGGACAAGGGCAGAAAATTCACATTTACAGGCCTTGGGCTAAGCTGTGCAGGTGCATCTGGCCTTTGGAGGTCCTGTTTGCATAGATCAGGCTGATGAGAGAAGAAAATCTGGGATCCTTATCTGGTAACTCTCCAGCTGTGGGATCCAAGTGGCTTTCTGAATGCAAGGCAGCCTACCAGAAAGCAGCAGAATAAAGAAATGGGGTGGGATAGAAGCTGGTGCCTCCTGGGAACGCCTTGCACTGTTCTTGCTCCGCTGCCTTCACTGTCACTAACTCTTTTCTGTAGCTTGTGTGCGGAGACAGAGGAACCCAGCCCAGCATTGGCAGTGTTAATTGCAGTGTGGAATCCACGCAGCATCTTGGTGACAGGTGCCTTGAGTCCCCAGCTCCCCCACAATCAGTTCAGATCCTGCAGTCTCCTCCTCCCTGCTACCCCCACCCCCTTCCATGTATCTTAGGAATGATACAGTCATCCTTTTCCTTTCAGAGGAGGCTGCTGAGAGTTCTGGGCTAACGCTGGACCTTCCAAAGAAGAACATTTTGCCTTCTTCCTTTGTGCGGGAGGAACAAAGAAGAAAAGAACAAATGGACTCGCAATAACCCCCAAGAACACAGGCGCGTTTTCAGACCAGAGTCCTGCTGCCCTTTGACACCTGCTTCAGGTGAGTTGTTTTGCCAGTGAAAGCTGTGATTTCCCCACGTGCCAGGGGAAAGCTGCAGGGGTCTGGCGGACGATGTGGGGATGCAGTAATAGAAGGCAAGGGTTTTCCCAGGTGTGTGTGTGAAGGAACTTCTCTCTCAGTGTTCTTTGTAAAGGGGAGCTAACCTGAAGAGAGTGCCTGGGAAAGCACTCTGCCCTGGCTCTGTGGAGGGCTTATGTTACTGGGCTGTATTTTGTGGGGCTAGAGACTAGGGTGAAGCAGATTCCATTAGGGGGCGTCAGTCTGAGGTGGGAGATTATTTTCTTTGTAGATGCCTGCCTTCTGGGAACTGGACTTAGACCCTGGATCAGAGCGAACCAATGTTCAGTCATTACAAAGTGGTCTGGATTGGAACCTAGCTCCCTGATCCATCTGGTTCCCTGTGGGTTCTCTTCCCAGCTTTGCCACTGCCTCACTGAGTGACCTTGGGCAGGTCCCTTACCCTCTCTGTGCCGCAGCTTCCCTGCTTGTGGGGTAACCATTGCTACCCACGCTGTACGTGTTGGGGAAGGTCTAGGTGGGGATTGTTGTACAGTACTCTCTTAGAGGCAAACAGAAGAGGCGATATTGTTTGGTATGGAGAGGAAAGAGTAAACAAGGGAAAGGAGGCATTTCCTAGACCTTCGCAGACAGGACACCCCTGCTGGGTAGGTTCATGCCCAGCTCAGAGCCAGCCGAGCTCCCCCATCATTGTACTGCGGAAAGGAGCTGCTCCAAACATCACACAGCAGAGACACTGCTCTTTCCAGTGAGCCTCAAACGTGGCCCCACAGAGCCACCACAGGGCAAGTGTGGGTACGCAGTGGCCCAGACACAGCCCAGCAGAGCCCCTCAGCCTCTTTCCTGAGACTCCCAAGAAGGGCAAGTTAGTGCCAAAGTGCAGGAATCATTTGCTGTCCACACCAGTTCCCAGGCAACTGACCAGAGCTCCAAGGGTAACTATCTCGCTAGGGTAGTAGCCCTGTCTGCCTGGCCTCTCCTTGTGGGGACAGAACACCGCTTCCCTTCTGCCTTTGCCCCTTCTTTCCTTCTGCCCTCTCCCCGCGGCCTGGAGACCTCCCCTCCCTTCTGCCATCTGCCCGGGCCTGGTGCTGGAGAACTTCCCTCCACTCTGCCCCCGGTGCTGCAGCACTCCCCTCCCTTCTGTCATCTGCCCCTGGTGCTGGAGAACTCCCCTCCCTTCTGCCCTCTTTCCCCAGCTCTGGAGAACTCCCCTCCCCTCTGCCCCCTGCGCTGGAGAACTCCCCTCCCTTCTGCCTTCTGTCCCTGGTGCTGGAGAACTTCCCCCCCTTCTGCCCTCTGCCCATGGTGCTGGAGAACTCCCCTCCCCTCTGCCTTTTGCCCCCAGCACTGGAGAACTCCCTCCCCTCTGCCTTCTGCCCCTGGCGCTGGAGAACTCCCGTCCCTTCTGCCCGGAGATCTCCAGTGTTCCCAGAGGAGTTAACTTCCGTCCCCAGGGAAGCAGCCAACACACATTCTCTCTGTAACCCCCTGCTCCATGCAGGGGGTACCTCTCTTTCGCCTTGTAAGTTAGTATCTACCTATTGTATGCTGACCCCACTAGTCTCCTGGGGTCCCATACTCCCCCTCTCGCACTCCTTTAGGGTGCCTCATTGCTGCTGCCTGGGAGGGGTTTCATGGCCGCCCCCACAGAATATGCTGGTTCTGTGTGGGACACAATAGCAGCGTTTTCTGGAGATGGGAGAAGTGGTCTCAAATGTGCTGATTATTCCCAAGGTCTCTGGCTACTTCCTAGCTCCAAAGAAAGCTGAGGCAGTGGGAGTGGAGAGGAGAGGAGTCTGGGAAGGGCTGTGTGTCACTGAGGTGAGGTGGGCTCAGTGGACTCACTTGGCTCTGGGACCTGTTCCCAGGGCTGAGCTCTTTGGTGGCAAATGAGGCAGGGTGGTGCAAAGGGGGGTTCCTTCCAGCCGGAGTGAGAGCACAGGTTTCCCTGCTAGCTTCACACACATTAGATTAAAGGATTGCTGCTTCAGGATGCCGAGCCGTTTCTTTCATTGAATCCCACCCACTCTGATTATCTTGAATGAGGTTTTGCAATGGGCGTTTCAAATTGGGCTGGCTTTGGCACTTCTTGGGAAGAGGCTGTATGGTCTGCTAATTCGAGTAGTGCCCTGTCTACACTCAGGGTTCTCCCCCTGTTGCTCTAGTTCGGGTGCACCCCTGCTGGTGCGAGTAATAATGGGAAGATGAGGGTACGTGAGCCACCAGGCTTTTAACCATTGTATAAACCTGCTCAGAGCAATGAGAGGTGGTCCGCTTTGCCCTAGTACTCCCACCCCAGTGCTCAAGCATTGGTGGGAGAATTTGACAAACTCCGGAGTGCCCATGCTGCCCAAAGTACTGGAAAGCCAGGATTCCTGGGTTCTGATTCTGGCATTACTGTCGGCTCCCTGGGTGACCTTTCTCAAGACACTTCCTCTCTTGGTGCCTCCTTTTCCCCCTGTACAATGGAAATAATGATACTCACCAGCCCTTGGAAAGTGCTTTGAGATGTAAATGCAAAGTGTTGTCAATCAGCTCCATATCATAATCGTTCATGGTTTTGTTACAATGAGAGCAACAAGCCCTTCTCACTTATTCCAGGGTGTCGGTGAGGGGAAGTCCCTGGGCTTCCCTCTGGTCTACGATATGCCAAAAGATGCAATACAAGCACTTAGTTCAATATGTAACACGTAGGGCAAAGCACTCAGCAGTCCCCTCTCACCTTGTGTCCCTGCCTGACCAGAATGACCAGCTGGGCCAGTTGTGTGTCTGTCCTTTGCTTCCAGTTGGACAAGGCTATGGAAAGGGAGTTATTGGCTGAGGCTCCAAAGGTTTTTATTGATTGATTGAATTGCTGCCCCCTTTTTGCTCATGTTGCTTGGTAGCTGATCCCCTCTGTGCCTGGGACCTCTGGGTTTGTCCTTGTGCCACAGCCTTGCTCAGGGCTTGGCGCGCAAGGAACTGCTGCCGTGGTTGGTATTGGTGATTGTGCAGCACAACGCCTCCTCCAGCAAGTGCCTCGCTGGAGAGTTACACACACACACACGAACAAAAGGAGAAGGGCATTCACTGAGTCACCCCAGTGAGCGCATGGGGGAAGAAACTGACCCCTCACATTCAAATTTAGTCTCTCACGGGCCTTAAAAGGGGGAAAAGCCCCGCTGGAATTGTGGTGCTCTCCTAAGGGCACCCAGAACCGTAAGCTACTGTATTACCTCTTTGCCGGAGTTTACAGTGTGTGTCCGCTCCCTGCCACACCCATCTGTCTGCATCACCAGCCAACTCCTTGAGACTCTGCCAGTCTAAACCTTCCCTTGCAAGTAACATTCAGTGCCCCAGGATGTCTCTCTGCAGTGTCCAGTCCCTCTCACTGGACACTCACAGAAATTTACCAAGGGGCACTGCCTCCAGAGAGACAGTGCGCACCCCAGCCTATTAGCTTAGCTGAGGACACACACTTCACTTTGATATACAGCACTGAAATGGTTTATAGTCAAACTAAGAATAGATTTATTAATAAAGAGCATGGATTTAAGTGACACTAAGATAGAGTAATAGAGACAAAAATGGTTCCAGATAAAACAGAAGTACAAACACGCTTTGTAGAGTCTAAAATTTAAGATTACAATCCCGGTTGCAGGCAGTTTTGAACCTATAGTCAGTTCTCAGCATCTTCAACCCACATGGCTGAAGGATCTGTCTTTCACAGATTCCAAGAGCACTGGCTTCTTTTGTCCCTTGGGTGATAGATAACTAAGGGGTTCTCTCCCCTTCTTTTTATAGTCCAGTAAATCTTTCAAATGGATTCTTCTGAAGTGTATCTCCAGATAAGGATTTTTTCCCCTGCTGCATGTGCTCCAGGAAGCTGACACCATGCTGTCTTCCTCATCCTCTGGACAATCTGCTTTTTCAGTTGGTTTAAATGTGTAGGTGTAAATATACTTTCATTCTCCTTGGGATCACCTTGCTTAATTTATAACAGAGACAGAGGCAAACAGACAAAAGAATATTCCTTTGTCTAGGACAGTCTTGTTCATCAGCTCCACTTGGATTGTGCTTTGTCTAAACACATTTTAGTAATTTATTTTCCTCAGGCATAAATAATTCTTAATACACAACCTGTACATACATCATGCAATGATATTCATGACCAGTATGTTCCCAGTTTTTATATGATACCTTGCAAGATACTATTTGGATAAATATTATGATACACGCAATGTGTTACATGTAGTGAGTTTGTCAGGCCTGGCAACAGTTTAGTTACAGGCAGTGAACCCTTTGTCAGAGGGCAGTGAGGCCTCCTGTTGTGTTAGTTCTTCTAGGATTTTGCTCACCAGGAGCAGCCTCTCTTTTTAAGGGGACGTAGCATGGGCCACTGGGGATTTGCTTTGCTGGCTGCCCCATTGCCACTAGGACAGCTGTGGAGTAGCCAGGTTGAGGCACTCTCTTCTGTCCCAGGACAACAAATGGAGTTGTGTTGTGTGCACACAGCAACTGGTTTTCTCTGCCTGCCCATTACTGTGGCGCTGCACAAAATTAAAGAGCAAGAGAGAAAAGGAGCCTGGACCACAACATAGCCATGTGCCATTGTATTTGTGCACCTGAACCTACCACCCTGCTAACTGTGTGTGTATCAGAGCATGCTGGGAAAATCTGGACAGCTATCCCACACTGCCTGTGCGAGTGACTGCACACCCAGCGTACAAGCTGGGAACAGGAAGTGCAGAGGCAGAGTAAACAGGAAAGATAATGAAAATAGTTATCTGAATGTCACCAAAATTCTCACAAAGTTTGGCTTGAAAGTTGGGCCAAGGTTTGAGGGCTAGGGATGGGTAGGGTGACATATTTCCCTATGCTGAATACAGGACACCTGGTAAAATTACTTGTATTCAAGCGCGTTCAACGGCAATCAGTCATGCAAATGTTCAAACTAACATCAAGGTGACTGAGCCCCTGTTAAAAGAAATACTGCTAGTTGGATTCTTTTCATTTACCTTTGTATGTTTAAGACTTTAGCGCTCACACAGGGAGGGGTGACACCCCCCCACACACACACACAGAGGGAGAGGGGTCACACACACACACACACACCTACCTCTCTCACACTGACCCGACCTCCCTGCCTGCGCTCTGCACCCTTCATACCTGACTGGGCCCCCAGGACAGACCTGCCTCTCCTGGAACCTGGCACCACATCTTCCAGAGGCAACAAGTCGGGGGGCACACAGGGTCACATGCCCCCTCTCCCCAGATTTGTGCCAGGGTTCACATCAGAATGTGGCCGGCAGCAGCCTTTTGGCACTGTGCGGGAGGGAAGGGATGGGAGCTGCTTCCAGCCTCAGGAGAGTAGGGGAGAGGGAAGGGAAGACCTGGCCCGTGTCTTTGCAGAGCTCATCTCTCCCCCACCGCTCCTGTGTGGCTGGAAGCAGCTTGTCCCTTCCTGCCCGCACAGTGCCATAGAATCATAGAATAACAGAGTTGGAAGGGACCTCTGGAGGCCATCTAGTCCAACCCCCTGCCCAGAGCAGGACCAATCCCAACTAAATCATCCCAGCCAGGGCTTTGTCAAGCCTGACCTTAAAAACTTCTAAGGAAGGGGATTCCACCACCTCCCTAGGTAACGCATTCCAGTGTTTCACCACCCTCCTAGTGAAAAAGTTTTTCCTAATATCCAACCTAAATCTCCCCCACTACAACTTGAGACCATTACGCCTTGTCCTGTCACCTGCTATCACTGAGAATAGTCTAGATCCATCCTCTTTGGATCCACCTTTCAGATAGTTGAAAGCAGCTATCAAATCCCCCCTTATTCTTCTCTTCTGCAAACTAAACAATCCCAGTTCCCTCAGCCTCTCCTCATAAGTCATGTGTTCCAGACCCCTAATCATTTTTGTTGCCCTTCGCTGGACTCTCTCCAATTTCTCCACATCCTTCTTGTAGTGTGGGGCCCAAAACTGGACACAGTACTCCAGATGAGGCCTCACCAATGTCGAATAGAGGGGAACGATCACGTCCCTCGATCTGCTGGCAATGCCCCTACTTATACACTCCAAAATGCCATTGGCCTTCTTGGCAACAAGGGCACACTGTTGACTCATATCCAGTTTCTATGTGGATTTGGGCAGCAGTGCACAAAACAGATTGTACAAGGTTTGGCTAAAATCTCTCTTCTTCCAACCATGCCGAGCTCTCCTCAGAATCCATCTTTCTTTCTTGGTATCATGACAGTGCAGAGAGTCCCCAGCGAGGATCATGATTCCATTGTGCTGAGCACGGTACCAACACAGCAGAAGAGACCGTCTCCGCCCTGAAGAGACAGTTAAAGGAAGCTCTGTTAATCCCATTTTACAGATCAGAGACTAGGGCACAGGGAATTTTCATTATGGCTGGTGATTTGCCCAAGGCAGTGTAGGAAGCCTCTAACAGAGCTGCAAATTGAATCCAATTCTCCGAACTTTGTATCCAGTGCCTTATCCTCAAAAGCACCCTGACTTCTCCAGCAGTGACCCTCCCACCTTGCACTGCATCAGCAATACCTGGCTTGCTCTGCCAAGGCATTTTAAAATGGAATGTCAAGTTCTGAGTTTGGATTGTACAAACCCTGCTGACCATCTCCCACAAGGAGCAGAGTGCACAGGGCCCCTAACAACCCTCTACCTCGGCCAGTGGAGAAACTTGCTTGGTTCTTTTTTAAAGAATCAGGTCCCTGTAAACTCACCTGTGAAGATCCAGTTCCTGAGGTTAACACCAACTGCCCCAAAAGCAGCAGGATCTTACAAGGGGCTGTCCAGAGAGATTTTGTTTATCTTTTACCCTAGAACTCATAGAATGCACAAGACTCTGTGCTGGCCTCACTCAGAGATGTCCTTAGTCAGTCGTGTGTTGTAGCTGGAGTCTTTCTGAGATGATGGGAAATAGGCCAGCTCAGTGAAATGAAACCCCGGTTTATGAAATGGGTTATGTAACAGGCCTGTCCTCTTGCATCATCTGTAAAGCACTTGTCCCTTCAGATCCTTCCAGGCCTTTGAGTGTGTTCATGCCTCTCATGGTATTTGTAGTGTTATCCTTGGTTTGTGGCTCAGCTCCCACCCCTGGTCTGCAGGGGACCCAGGCCATCCCAAAGCCTGCTCATTGCAACCAGAATTTTGGGTGAGAGAGGAATTGCTGGCCCCTCACGTAACAGCAGGTATGTTGGAGTCTTTTGACGCATTTCAGTGTTTGCAAATGGATTTATTTCTGAGTCTTCACTGGCCCTTCGGGGAGTTTCTTGTGCTAGGGAGCCCTGCGCTGTTGTAGCTCCAGAACAGGCTCCTCTCCAATGGGGCTGGCAGAACCCAGCACCATCTGAGGGGTGTGAAACTTCTGAGATTTCCTTGCTGTACAGACAATTGGAAAGACATTATTGCTCTGGTTTTTTTTAAGAGATCTACCCTCAGAATGAGCTTGGGGAAGTTCTGGGGCCTGTGTTACACGTGAGCTTGGCAGAGTTCCAGTTGTTTCTGAGTTTGACAATTAATATGGATTGTTATTTTTTTAAAAAAAATTAGTTTTTAACTATTTTTATTTGTACAGTGGCTGGAAATTAAGGAGGTGGGGTTGGGCTTTGGGTAGTGCAGACAGCGGGGCTGCAGGGGGTTCCCAGCACTAAGAGCAGGACTGCAGGGGGCTCCCTGGTAGGGCAGGGGCCCAAGACACCTGGGCACAAGGTGCAGAAGAGACTGTGGAGCAGAGCCCCCAGCCAGGGGCATGTCCACAGGGGAGGCCATCCCACTGCTGAACAGCTCCTGCCTGGGGAGGGCTTCTACGCCTCTGACTGGTGAGTGAGCAAGGCCATGACAGCAGAGCTGCAAAGGGCTACATGCATGGCCACTGGGCCAGAGACACTGGATCCCTGCAGTCACAAGGGTGTAGGGAGGGCTGTAGTCCTGGCAGGACATAACAGAGACCCTGCAGTTGTGGGCACGAGGAGAAGTCCCTGCTGTGGGGGAGGCCACTTGGTGCTGAATGGCTGCTGACTGGGACAGAGCCATTCAGCAGTGGGCCAGAGTCTCTGCTCCTTCCAGTTCTGGCCCAGAGTCTCTGCTCTCCATGGCCAGGACTGCACCCATCCCTGCACCGTGTGCCTGCGGGAATCAGGTGTCACTGGCCCTGCAGCAGCAAAGGGAGCCCTCTGCATCGCCGCTGTCAGAGCACGGGAACGGGTCTGTGACAATGGGGCTGCGGCTGGGGACACGCGATCCTTGCAAACCCAAGGCGTGGGGGGAGGTTGCACTCCTGTTGACTGTTACTGAGCAATATATTTTTCATCGATTTCAGTGTGTCAGCAGAAATAGATGTTTTCTGACATCTGTCAATTAAAATCTAATCCTGCCAAGCCTGCTTATCCAGGGGCGCAGACTAGATGATCACACTGGTCCCGTCTGGCCTTGGAAACTAGGACTCTGTGCTGCTTCCTGGACCAACAGCAATAAACCAAAACCCAGCAGCGCTGAGAACTCATGCTCCAAACTGAGAACTTGTACTCCAGCAGCCTCCCCTTGGCTTGCTTACAAAAATGGGTCTCTCAGTTCCAAAATCACTGAGTTTGGGAGTATTGCGGTTATGTGGGAGCAGATTACCAGAAATAGCAGAGCCCAATGCAGTATGCATAGACAGGGGAGAGCAAGTGCATTTTACCTACCCAACGGGGGCATTGTATAAGCTCTCAAGACTATTTCATTGCATTTTTAAGGGGTATGACTGCAGCCCACTCTCAAGTGAACCAGCTTTTGCAAGGGGTTCCACATTTTAACAGAATCCAGTTCTGTTCCACGGGCTGCAAAGGCAGGCAATTTTCTACAGGTGAGAGAGAGACTGCTCCTTCAAATACTCTGTAGACTAAGGGAAAGTGTGGAGCTGGGAATCAGGAGGCTGTGTGTTCAGGCCTCACCTCTACTGACTGCTCTTTCTGTTTCCACGCTCTTATTATTGACCAGAACCTCATACCCTGGAGTAGAGTCCTTGAAGAGCTAGGTGGCCTAGTGCTTAGTGCACCCAGTTTTTTGTCTCCCAGACAAAAGGGGGCAGAAACATCTGGTTCCTGCCCCTAGGCCAGAAGAATCACAGCCTCGGTCGGTTTTGGGGCCTTGGTCTCAACCAGCTGTGGTAGGGGGACCCAGAGCCTCTCTTCACCTGGTCTCAGGCCAGGCCCTATTTGGGACTGTACCAGCAGAGTCCTCTACAACAAAACTCCTAGTCTGCTCTCCTGGGTCACTTCCTACTTGTACTCGCCTTCAGTTTGGGGTGCAGTCCCCTGCAGTCCAAACAATCAGGAACTTCAGAGTTCAAAACTGAGCCAGGTTCTCCAAAGGGTGTTGCAGAAGGCACTGCCAGGGGATGTCCTCAGTACTGGGGGCTCATCTCAGGCTCAGCTTTCTGTCTGGCTTTGTTCTAGGAGAGGGCTTATCTTTCCTCCAGCCCATTTACCTCCCCCGTAACCTGGGCTTCTGGGGTCTTTAATTTGCTTCTCCAGCCAGAGTGTACTCTGCAGGCCTGGGAAGAGGGGGATTGGCCCAGGATTGTCCTTGAGCCCTTTTAGGCCCAGTGCAGGCTTCACATACCCAACCTATCCTTCCCTACTTTACAAATAGGTCCACACAGTTAACTGGACATTGTTACTGAAACGTGCCTGGGAAGAGAACCCAGGTCTCCAGCAAGACCAGGCTAAGTTTTAGCTACTTGGCTGCACTGCCTTTCCCATTGGGTATGCCACATGTATGTCTAGTTAGTCTGGCTCTAACCACTGCACCACATTCTGCTGTCAGCCCCAGTGATAGAACTCAGGAGCACTGCTCTCCAGTAGTTTACTTCTGACTAGCAAATAGCTGTTTCACCCACTGTCAGAATCATAGAATCATATACTATTAGGGTTGGAAGAGACCTCAGGAGGTCATCTAGTCCAATCCCCTACTCAAAACAGGACCAACACCAACTAAATCATCCCAGCCAGGCCTTAAAAACCTCTAAGGAGCCACGGCAGCGCTTTAACATAGGCTGTGTATGTTACTGGCTGGCACTTCTTACTGGTGCACCATGCTGGCCCACTTCCACCTCTGGTTCCAGTGCATTCTTGTGTACTTTATCTAATCCAGTTTCATGTTAGGTAGGACTCTTCTCATTGCCTTTTTGGATACTATTCAGCAGTATAATAGGTCTCTCCATTCACCCCAAATTTTCCTTAGCTCAGTTTCACACCATAACTACAGACCAGTCAGCCTCACCTTAGTCCCTGGAAAAATCATGGAGCAGGTCCTCAAGGAATCCATTTTGAAGCACTTGGAGGAGAGTAAGGTGCTCAGGACCAGTCAACGTGGATTCATCAAGGGCAAGTCATGCCTGACCAACCTGATTGCCTTCTATGATGAGATAACTGGCTCTGTGGATGAAGGGAAAGCAGTGGACATGATATACCTTGATTTAGCAAAGCTTTTGATATGGTCTCCCACAGTATTCTTGCTAGCAAGTTAAAGAAGTATGGATTGGATGAATGGACTATAAGGGGATAGAAAGCTGGCTAGATTCTCAGGCTCAACGGGTAGTGATGAACGGCTCGATGTCTAGTTGGCAGCTGGTATCAAGCAGCGTGCCCCAGGGATTGGTTCTGGGGCCAGTTATGTTCAACATCTTCATTAATGATCTGGATGATGGGATGGATTACAGCCTCAGCAAGTTTGCAGATGACACTAAGCTGGGTGGAGAGGTAGATATGCTGGAGGGTAGCGATAGGGTCCAGAGTGACCTAGACAGATTGGAGGATTGGGCCAAAAGAAATCTGATGAGGTTCAACAAGGAGAAGTGCAGAGTCCTGCACTTAGGACTAGAGACAGAGTGACTAGGCAGCAGTTCTGCAGAAAAGGACCCAGGGGTTACAGTGGACGAGAAGCTGGATATGAGTCAACAGTGTGCCCTTGTTGCCAAGAAGGCTAACAGCATTTTGGGCTGTATAAGCATTGCTGGCAGATCGAGGGACGTGATTGTTTCCCTCTATTTGGCATTGGTGAGGCCTCATCTGGAGTACTGTGTCCAGTTTTGGGCCCCACACTACAAGAAGGATGTGGAAAAATTGGAAAGAGTCCAGCAGAGGGCAACACAAATAATTAGCGGGCTGGAGCACATGATTTATGAGGAGAGGCTGAGGGAACTGGGATTATTTAGTCTGCAGAGGAGAAGAATGAGGGGGATTTGATAGCTGCTTTCAACTCCATGAAAGGGGGTTCCAAAGAGGATGGATCTAGACTGTTCTCAGTGGTCGCTGATGACAGAACGAGGAGTAATGGTCTCAAGTTGCCGTGGGGGAGGTTAAGGTTGGATATTAGGAAAAACTTTTCACTAGGACAGTGGTGAAACACTGGAATGGGTTACCTAGGGAGGTGGTGGAATCTCTTTCCTAAGAGGTTTTTAAGGTCAGGCTTGACAAAGCCCTGGCTGGGATGATTTATTTGGGGATTGGTCTGCTTTGAGCAGGGGGTTGGACTAGGTGACCTCCTGAGGTCCTTTCCAACCCTGATATTCTATGATTCTAGATGACCTCCTGAGGTCTCTTCCTAATCTTCTATGATAACTCTTAGCTGTAGTCCGCTAGCATTACCCTAAACCAGCCAATCTCAAATCTGATCCACTGCCCTTTTCCTGGTGGACCCCAGAATGCAGCATTTGAGGAAGCAGATCCCGGGAGGATGGAACATTTAGGAGAGAAGGGGGTCGATCTTATCTGAAGTTGTTCACCTAACACAGTGGCTGGAAAACCACTGCTGGAAACACCTTGTGAGGGATAAACCTCAGCTAGTTCAGAAATTCAGTTTGGAGATTAATCCAAACCTCTTTGTTCTGCAGAATCATACTAGAAATTTCTTAACAACAAAATTTGTGGTGCTTCCTGCCTGGTCAGAAATACTGCAAGAACAGGTTTCAGAGTAGCAGCCGTGTTAGTCTGTATTCGCAAAAAGAAAAGGAGGACTTGTGGCACCTTAGAGACTAACCAATTTATTTGAGCATAAGCTTTCATGAGCTACAGCTCACTATGCATCCGATGAAGTGAGCTGTAGCTCACGAAAGCTTATGCTCAAATAAATTGGTTAGTCTCTAAGGTGCCACTAGTACTGCAAGAACAGTCTGTCTCCCACTATCATTTTGTCATTTTTGGTTCTGATTCCAGCCACAGTCTGGCACTCAGAGGAAAACAAAAATGTAAAATTGAGGGAAATAAACAGAAAATGTTCAATTATCATTGTCAGATATTAACGAAGTTCTTTAGCAGTAGAGCTGGGCAAATAAGTGATTTCTTGGGGTTAGTGGCCAAAACCAAAACAATTTCATTTCAGGTCCAGTGAAGGGAAACGTTTTATTTCAGGGTTGGGTGTTGGTTTTGTTTTGTTAAATCTAGCTAAATTTCTAAACAGAACATCATTTTAGAAACAAAAAGCCTAGGGGGCCCAGAGGATGAAGGAGGAAATTTCATGAGCCCCTAGATGGGATAGCAGCAGGGTCTGTTCTCCCAGTACCCAGTGCTGCCCCACATACTCCCCCAAGGTGTCCAGACACATCTTATTGGCCAAGGGCTTCCCTTCCAGCTTCTGGGCAATGGTCTCCCTGCTCAGAGCAGCTGCATGGCTCCTGGAGCTGGCACCCGGCTCAGGACATCCTGGGGGCAGGCTTTCCCCTTGCTCCTGGTGCTGCAGCTCTGCTGTGAGCCTCTGATGTCCTGCCTGGAGTTTCCATGGCAACTTGGGGCTGGGCTTTCCCCTTGCTCCTGGCCCCAGGCTGCAGCAGCTGCTCCCCTGTGAGGCCCTGGGGTCCAGCCAGAGAGGTTCTGGCCACCCAGCCTTTGTGGGGAAGTTTCACTCGCCTTTGGATGCACACACATACCCAGAAGTTCTCCCAGCCATGCTCAAAGTGACATGTGGGGATGCAGAGGAGCCCAGATGGGGGAGGGAGCCTCTGGAGACCTGGCTGCCCTCCCCTTCCTCCGGGCACTGAGGGGACTTGGCTGTTGATGGCAGATCCTGTTTGCATTGCTGCTGAGGGAAGAGTGACTCTGGCAGGCTCTGGAGCGCTGGGACCGGTATACAGTTTTGGGGCAATGCCCCTGCCTATTATGGTTGAACCTGCCAGGAGCAAAAAGCCCCCACCCAAACAGACTCTGGGGATCATTAGAGCATGCAGGCTGTCCCACCATGACAAGGCAGGGACACCAGAGGACAGGGAGCCACCTAAAGAGGAAGCAAACATCCAGGAGGCAGAAGAAGGTCTTGATATCAACACAGACACACCAACTAAGGAAGTAATCATTCAAGCCATCAGATCCTTTAAAAATGGGAAACCTCCTGGCAGGGATAACTTGAATAAGGAATTGTTCAAGCTAAATCCTGAGTTAGCAGCATCTATCCTGGCCCCTCTGTTGAGCCCGCCAGGTTCTGTTTCTATTGTGACAAAGCTCTGTCCTTGTCTCCATGGGTCCCACATTTCCTGGCAGATTTTGCTAGCCTCAGAGCATCACTGTGACCTTCCACATAACCCTTCTCTCTCTAGAGACAAGGGTCACAGTCTACTGAGCCATTTTCATCATAAGCCAGCAAGGAAGGTGAGGAGAAGCCACCCTCCCTTGCACAGTCTCTGTTGTCTCCCAGTCTCAGTGATTAGTCGGGGGGGGAGGGGGACAAAAGGGGGAGCCAAGGCCCACCCTCTACTCCAGGCTCCAGCCCAGGGACCCTAATAGTATCAGCTATGGTAGCTGACCTTTTAGAAACATGACACATACAATTCCCTGGGCTACTTCCCCACAGCAGCCCCCACTTCCTCAAGCTCCACTTCACCCTTACCTCAGGGCCTCCTTCCTTGTGCCTGATATGGTGTGTACTACTCAGCCTCTCCAACAGCACAACTTCCTCCCACAGCTCCTGACATGTCCACCACCTGACTAACTGGGAGGCTTTTAACTAGTTTCAGCCAGTCCCTGATTGGCTTCAGGTGTCCCAATCAACCTAGCCTTCTCCCTGCCTTCTGGAAAGTTCTTAATTGGCCCCAGGTGTCTTAATTGACCTGGAGCAGCTGCCATTTCACTTATCCTGGTACCAGGGATTTGTTTAGCCTGGAGTTAATATAGCTATCTCCCACTACTTTTCTATAGCCATCTGGCCTTGCCCCGTCACACTATTTACATCAGTCTGGGAAAGGGAAAAAGCTGTGGACCAATGGGGTTATAGTGAATATACCAAAGAAAGGAATTCTCAGTGATTGTAATAACTGGCATGGTATCACACCTTTTATCTGTGCCGAGCAAATTATTGTGTAAGATTATAGTCCAGCATATATCAGAGGCAGTTGATAGCATTCTCAGAAAAGACCAAGCCAGTTTTTGGAAAGGGTGTGGAAGCACAGACCAGATCTTCACTCTATGAAACATAATAGAACAATGTTTAGAATGGCAATGGCACCTCTCCATAAACTTCATAGATTTTGAGAAGGTTTTGCTAGCATTCACAGGACCAGCCTATGGCGCATTCTGCAGGCATATGGAATCCCTCTCCATATCATCAACATCATCAAAAGCTTCTATTCCAACTTTACATGCAGTGTTGATCACAGTGAGCTCAGTTTTGAAGTCAAAACAGGAGTACATCACGGATGTGTCATGTCTGCAATCCTCTTCAACATTGCCATTGACAGGGTAATGCAGCATACAACAGAAGATATGCCAAGAGACATTAAATGGACACCCTTCTCATCCCTTGAAGTCCTGGAATTCGCAGATGATCTCGCTCTCCTGTCATATACCCAACACCATATACAAGAAAAAACAACTCAACTCAACACATTCAGCCAGCAAATTGGGCTGAAAATCAACTGCAATAAGACTGATATCATGACCTTTAATATTGCCTCATCAGGATGGATCATAGAATCATAGAACTGGAAGGAACCTTGAGAGGTCATCTAGTCCAGTCCCCTGCACTCAAGGCAGGACTAAGTATTATCCAGACCATCCCTGACAGGTGTTTGTCCAACCTGCTCTTAAAAATCCCCAAAGATGGAGATTCCACAACCTCCCTAGGCAATTTATTTCAGTGCTTAAACATCCTGACAGTTAGGAAATTTTTCTTAATGTCCAGCCTAAACTGCCCTTGCTGCAGTTCAAGCCCATTGCTTCTTGTCCTATCTTCAGAGGTTAAAGAGAATAATTTTTCTCCCTCCTCCTTGTAACAACCTTTTATGTACTTGAAAACTGTTATGTCCCCGCTCAGTCTTCTCTTCTCCAGACTAAACAAACCCAATTTTTTCAGTCTTCCCTCATGGGCCATGTTTTTTAGACCTTTAATAATTTTTGCTGCTCTTTTCTGGACTCTCTCCAATTTGTCCACATATTTTCTGAAATGTGGCTCCCAGAACCGGACACAATACTCCAGTTGAGGCCTAATCAGCATGGAGTAGAGAGGAAGAATTACTTCTTGTGTCTTGCTTACAATACTCCTGCTAATGTATCACAGAATGATGTTTGCTTTTTTTGCAACAGCATTAAACTGTTGACTCACTGGTACCAGATGACAGAACAAGGAGTAATGTTCTCAAGTTGCAGTGGTGGAGGTTTAGGTTGGATATTAGGAAAAACTTGTTCACTAGGAGGGTGATGAAGCACTGGAATGGGTTACCTAGGGAGGTAGTGGAATCGTTAGAGGTTTTTAAGGTCAGGCTTGACAAAGCCCTAGCTGGGATGATTTAGTTGGGGATTGGTCATGCTTTGAGCAGGGTGTTGGACTAGATGACTTCCTGAGGTCCTTTCCAACCCTGATATCCTATGATTTTATGACTCATGTTTAGCTTGTGATCCACTATGACCCCCACATCCCTTTCCACAGTACTCCTTCCTAGGCAGTCATTTCCCATTTTGTATGTGTGCAACTGATTGTTCCTTCCTAAGTGGAGTACTTTGCATTTGTCCTTATTGAATGTCATCCTGTTTACTTCAGACAGTTTCTCCAGTTTGTCCAGATCATTTTGAATTTTAATCCTGTCCTCCAAAGCACTTGCAACCCCTCTCAGCTTGGTATCATCCGCAAACTTTATAAGTGAACTCTCTATGCCATTATATAAATCATTGATGAAGATATTGAACAGAACCGGACCCAGAACCGATCCCTGCAGGACCCCACTCGTTATGCCCTTCCAGCATGACTGTGAACCACTGATAACTACTCTCTGGGAATGATTTTCCAACCAGTTATGAACCCACCTTATAGTAGCTCCATCAAGGTTGTATTTCCCTAGCTTGTTTATGAGAAGGTCATGCAAGACAGTATCAAAAGCCTTACTAAAGTCAAGATATACCACATCTACTGCTTTCCCCCATCCACAAGGTTTGTTACCCTGTCAAAGAAAGCTATCAGGTTGGTTTGACACAATTTGTTCTTGACAAATCCATGCTGACTGTTATTTATCACCTTACTATCTTCTAGGTGTTTGCAAATTGATTGCTTAATTATTTGCTTCATTATCTTTCTGGGTACAGAAGTTAAACTGACTGGTCTGTAATTCCCCGGTGTGATACACTGGCAGCAGGCGAGTGTTTTTTTTGTTTGTTTGTTTTGTTTTGTTTTTTTGAAGCAGAAAAGAATTTTATTTGTATAACACTTACAAAGAATCACCAAAAAAAAAATAAAGCAAAACTATGCAACAAAACAAAGGCAAACACAAGGTATAACACAGCAGCCTTCAGGAGGGAGAAGTGTTCAGATTAGCCTGGGCCCAGAGCGGGGGGGCATCCTTGACACTCGTGGTCTTCCACCCTCCTGAGTTACCTGGTGGCCTAGAGCGGGCGAGCTTCCTTGACACTCATGGTCTTCCACCCCCTCGAGTTACCTAGTGCCGCGCCCAGTGTCACCGATTATTCCTCTCCTGAGAGTGCCCGACAAGATGGGCACGGCTGCAGGGTGGGTGGTTTGGGGGTGGGAGGGGACGCATACCATGTGTGATAGGACCCCTCCTAGGTGACAGTAATTATGGTATCCACAGCAGCAACGGCTGGGGCTGGGGTCTCTCGCTCTTCCCCTCAATCAAAGGGTCAGACGGAGGGAACCGGACGGGGTCATCGAGCAGAGAACCTCGGACAGCACCCGCCGCTCCTCGAAGGCGTCAAGGGAGTCGGTGGACGCTGCCCAGAGGAACTCCGCCCGGATACGTGAATGTACTGAGGATCGGGAAAATGGCCCTACAATCACAGGACGCTTCATTAGCCAACCTCCCCTCTCTGGTTTTATAAATGGCTGTTTTAGCTAGGGCTAGGAGGAGGTTAACCAGGAGATTTCGCGATTTTGTGGGGCCATGGATGGGGAGTGTGTAAATAAAAAGGTGAGGGGAAAAGTGTAGCCAAAAGCATAATAAAATATTCGTGAGGAGCCGGAAAAGGGGCTGCAGCCTGGCACACTCTAAATATATGTACGCCAGGTTTCCCTCACGTTGCAAAAAGGGCAAGTATCCGGGGTGGGGGTGAACCGTGTCAAAAACACGCCCGTGCTCACAGCTCCATGAAGGAGCCGCCAACTAATGTCCCCGACGGGCCTCGGGACGAAGGTGGAATACAGGCTGGCCCACCGGGGTTGCTCACCCTCCAAAGGTGGCAGGAGGTCCTGCCACTTTGTATCGGGGCGGGACACCAGGGTGTGGGCGTGAAGGGTGTGAAGCGTGAGTGTGTATAGATATTTCCATGGCGCGATTTGGAAGCTGACTGGCTGCAGTTCATGCAGCTGGCTCGCAGTGAAAGCGTGAGGGGTTTGTTGGGATCTACGGGGTAGGGGCCCAATTGAAAGGTCCGGCGGGCCTGGGGTAGAGGGTGGGCGGGGTGCGCCCTCGCGCAGGGCTCGGTTGAGATAAGCCTGAGCAGCGGGCGTCAAGGTGGCCTTCACCTCCTGAAGTACGCGCCGGGGGGTACGAGGTCTGGAGAGCCCCATGCGCCGAGTGAGCGTCAGGGGATCCAGCCAGTCTCCCCGGTCGTAGTCCAGGAGATCTCCGACTCTCGTGACTTCCGCCAGGACCAAACTCTGGCACACGGAGCAGGACTCCGCCGCCTGCACACGGAGCTGGGGGTTGTGTAGCAGGGGGTCCGCAAGGAGATCTGCTCCCACGGTGGCCGCCACGGACCTGGTCGTTGAAAACAGTTTCCAGGTCCGGAGGAGGTCCTGGTAGAAGACTGGCAGCCCAGAGAGGTCTCGCGGAAAACCTTTTGGACAAAGATAAAAGAGCTGCTGGTTGTATCGGAGCCCTTGGAAGCGGCGCAGGAAGGCGTGCGCCAATATGCTCCACGTCAAACTACCTGCACTATAAAGGAGCCTCTGCAGGGCCTGGAGGCGGAAGACACGGACCTGAGTGTGCAGACACTTCAGGCCCTGCCCTCTTTCCTTCAGGGGTAGATGAAGAACCCCAACAGGGGCCCAGTGCATTCCTGACCAAAAGAACTCTAGATTCGATGTCCGGAGGTCGGTCAGGAAACCCGGGACCGGAACCAGGGTGTTGAGCCAGTATCAGAGCGTGGACAGGACTAGTTGGTTAAGCACCAGTGCTCTCCCTCGGAGGGAGAGACATCGGAGTAGCCTCGTCCATTTCCGGAGCGGCTCTATCACCCCGCCTTCTAAATTTTGCCAGTTCTCCGGCGGAGAAGGGTGCGTGACAGAAAGGTAAACGCGTAGGTAGAGCAGTGGACCCGTGCTCCAAAGGATGGTCTGAAGTGCGGGTCGGAGGGAGCTCGCCTGCCGCCAGTCCCCCACCACCAAGCCAGAGCTCTTGACCCAGTTGACTCGGGCGGAGGAGACTGCCAAATAGATGGCCTGGCAAGCCTCCACCCGTGCCAAGTCCCCCGGGTCCTGGACCACAAGGAGCACGTCATCGGCGTACGCCGACAGGACCAGCCCCAGCTCCGGCTCCCACAGCACCAACCCTGTCAACCTCCTGCGGAGGAGACAGAGGAAGGGCTCGATCGCCAGAGCGTACAGCTGGTCCGAGAGGGGGCACCCCTGCCGTACTCCTCGCCTGAAGCTGACCGGTTGGGTCAGGGTCCAGTTAAGCCTAACCAGACACTCCGCGGAAGTGTACAGCACCTGGAGAAAACTCTCAAACTGAGGTCCGAATCCAAACGCCTGCAGAGTGCCCAGGAGGTACCCATGGTCCACTCTATCGAATACCTTCTCCTGATCAAGAGACAGGAGGGCGAACGACAGACCCTCTCTACGCCCGAGTTCCAAAAGATCTCGGACTAGAAATAGGTTGTCAAAAATGCTGCAACCTGGGACAGTATAGGTCTGGTCTGGGTGGATCACATCCGCCATCACAGACCCTAGCCGCAGCGAGATTGCTTTCACTACGATTTTGTAGTCCGTGCTAAGGAGTGAGATGGGATGCCAGTTTTGTAAATCGAGGAGGTCCCCCTTCTTCGGCAAGAAGGTGAGCACTGCTCGCCTGCATGAAAGAGGGAGGACCCCGCCCTGCAAAGACTCAGCCCAGACAGTGGCTAGGTCTGGGCCAAGGATGTCCCAGAACGCGCGGTAGAACTCCATGGTCAGCCCATCCGTGCCCGGAGATTTGTTGGTGGGCATGCGACAGAGGGCTTCCGAGAACTTGGCCAGGGTGAGAGGCAGCTCTAGTCGGTCTCGGTCGCCCACGCTGACCGTGGGGAGTTCCTCCCAGAGCACCCTGCAAGCGCCAGGAGCGGTCGGATCTGGGGAGAAAAGGCTTCTGTAGAAGTCACGGGCCCTCCCACACATCTCCACTGGATCCGTGAGGGGGCTCCATCTTCTGCTAGAAGGCAGTTGACGTGTTTCTTGGCCCCCCTCGTTTTCTCCAGGGCGTAGAAGAAATGGGAGCCGCGATCCATCTCCCGAAGGAGGCGGATGCGGGATCGAACAAAGGCACCTTGGGCCCGATGGTCCTCGAGGGCCCAGAGCTCCTCCCGCTTCTCCCAGCACGCTCCGCAGAGGAATGGGTCCTCGGGGCTGGCGGCCAGACACCTCTCCATCTCTAAGACCTACCGTTCCAACTGCTCTATCGCTGCATTTCGCCGTCGGCTGGTGCCCCGGGTTTAGTCACGGCAGAAGAGCTTGGCGCGCACCTTCCCGAGATCCCACCAACGCCGCTGCTCTCACCAGGCCAGCCAAAACTCCCGGAAGGACGTCACGAAGCCCTCATCCTCCAACAGGCTGTTGTTAAAGTGCCAATAGGCCGGCCCCGGCCTCTCTGCACGGAGGGAGGGTGTTATGGTGGCTAGATGATGGTCGGAAAATGGGGCCGGCCGAATGTTGGAGGAGTGGGCCTGTGAAAGATGGAAACGGGATAAATAAATACGGTCCAACCGAGAGTGGTGTGACCGATGGGCCTCCACCCGTTGACAAAGGTGAACGTGGAAGTGTCATCTGGGTGGTGGTCACGCCAGACGTCTACTAGGGAGTGATGTTCGACTATTTCTCGGAGAATGTTCGCAGCAGCCGGGCTCAGCTTGGCCCCTGAGCTGTCCTGTTCCTCGAGGGTGGTGTTAAAGTCCCCTCCCAGGACTAAGCACTCGTGAGAATCTAGGGTGCTGAGGAAGTCGGACACCTGCTGATAGAATTGCGGCCACTTCGGGCTCGTTGTCAGGGCATAGATGTTAACGAGGTTGACCACGAGCCCCTCCATACGGACTCGGAGATGCAGCAGGTGGCCCGGCATGGCCTCAGTGACCCCTAGCACCTCGGGCCGTAGGTTGGGGGAGAACAGGGTCACCACTCCAGCTTGTCAAATCGTGAAGTGGCTGAAGTAGACCCCGTCCCCCCACTCCAGCCGCCAGCTGTCCTCGACGGTTGGATCCGTATGGGTCTCCTGCAGGAAAACCACAGAGTACCCCCCTTCACGAAGGTAAGAGAGCACCTGGGACCTGCGGAGAGCCATCCTACAGCCCCTGGTGTTCAAGGTTGCAATAATGAGGGGCGTCATGCGGAGGGCTGGAGGGGTGGGGGTTCCTTGTTGGCGGGGGTGTTCGCAGCCCCCAGGGGGTCACGCAACAATCCGTGACCCATCCTGTAAGTGAGTAAATCGTCACGGAAGCTGCGGGCCTGCCCGTAGGCCGTGGCACCGTGCCTTCCTTTCCCTTTACCCTCCTTTATAAGGGCCCTTGTGGCCTGGAGGATTTGATCAAAGTCCCCCCATAGCTGAAGAGCTAGCTATACTGTTGTACCAATAAAATAAAAACCAGCAGGATCTTATTAAAGGGAAAAAGGCAAAATACCACATTTATTGTGAATACAGAAAGAATCATAGTAAGCAGTTAGTTATAGCTATAACATTCCATTCAATCTCATATTTATTCACACATTCATTCATACAAACACACACACACACACATACACACCCACACACACAGGTTCTGCAAGGTTGTTATCATAGTTACCAGCCTTAGAGTTGCTCATGCCAAGCCACTGGCCAGGTGGCCTGGACATGAGGAGGGAGCAGGGCCTTGTCAGATGCTCATCTGATGCTCCTGGAAGTTGGTTTGCAGAATCAGACCCCAAAATTCTCACTTTTTAGAGTCTATTTTTATAGGAATTTTTTCCTATGCCAGTCTATGGGAATTGCTTCATCATGCCCTTGCTGAATCAATCAGCAGATAGCACATTCCTGACGGCTCCAAGATGTTATCTTGTTCTTTGGTTCTCCCATTCCTGAGGCTGTTGGGTGGATTCCAGTCTGCCCTCCGGGGGGTCCTCTGGTTATTTCCACTTGACGCCTTCTTCAGCCGATGGACACTGGATTCTTAGGCTGGCACCTCCCTGATCATTCAGTTATTATCCACACCAAGCATCCATCCACATACGTCCTCTATCTCTATTTTAATCACAATTGTTAATACAACAAAAGGGCGGGGAGTCTCTGGGTGCTGTTTCTGTTGTTACAGAGTATTGCTTTGAGTCTCTCTCTGTGTGAATTGCTTTGAGAACAGACTCTGTCTTAGAATGTACTAACACAATTAGCAGCTTGCAAGTTTCACACATAGAGGGAGAGAAACAGCACCAAAAACCAAGAGACCTCTTCATTAGTAATACCCTGGAATTTGAACTATGGGGAATCAAACTCATTTGTGATTTTAATACAGAACTTCTTTTAATATGATCCAACAATACCCTGTTGCGGGAGTCACGGATGTCTTCTAAAAACTGTCGCAACGCTTTTCGCAGTTCATGGGGGGGGTGGGGTTGCGATTTCCAGGTTATTCCCTGGTGGAGCTCTTGGTGCAGCCTTGTGGTCCGCTGAGGCGGGCAGGCAGGGTGCGGACCACCGACGGGGCATCTGAGAGGCTAAAGTTATTAGGTCCATCTCAAGCCTTGGGGTAGAAGAGGATGGCGGAGGGAAAATTGCAGCTCCTAATGGGTCGCGGCAGGAAAATGAAAAGTCTGCTCCTTGGGGGGGATCCGCAAAAAACAGGAAAGAAATAACCCCAGGGGCGGAAATAGCATTGCAGGAGGAGGTGGATTGGGCAGGGACAGGGGTGGGGGTGGGGGCAGAGGTGAGGCTCTGGGCTTTGGGAGGCAAGCAGCTGAGAGGTGGTGCCTCCCGAACAGATTTGAGGGTTGAGGGGGTGGGGAGGGGGCTCCCAGAGATGCTAGGCGCAGGCTCTGTGGTGGATTTGGCAGCCATGGCCTCAGGTGGTGGACCACCTTCTGCAGGGTGCTTGCCCGGGAAGGCGGTTAGGGGGAGGGAGCATGGGGAAAGGGGGACTGGGGTGAGGTTGCCCAGATCGAGGCCAGCCGGCAGTAGGTCATTCTCTCCCTGGGTGACCGGGGTCAAACCTAGGGCCTCGATCTCCTCATACATGGAGGAGAGGTCGTCTTCTGCCACCCCGGGGGTCTCCCCTCTGGTGCCCGCTACGACGGTCGCTTCGGGGTTCGCGGGGGGTTCGGGTGATATTCGGGCAGAAGGGGCTTCCTCAGGGGTCTCGGAGGGGAGGGTCTTCCATGGAGGGGAGATTCTACCTTCCAGTGCTATTTTGTCTTCCCCTCCTGACACCGGCGGACGGATCTCTCTCGTGGAAGCATAGCGGAAGGCTCAGTGTCAGTGTCTCCCTTCCTGGTCTTCCGGGGGGGCCTCCGCATCGGATGGGTGCAGCGGAACTCAAGCCTTCCGCTTGCCTCGTTTTCCCTGGACTAGGGTCCAGCCCTCCATAGCATCATCTGGGGGCTGGTTAGCAGGGGTTGTGTCGGGGGGCAGAGACAATGGCTCAGGGGCTCGGGGGGGGAACGGTGAGGCAGCATGGGGGGGGCGGTTCTCCTTGGGGTGAGCCCTCTCCTATGCCTGGTAATATCTTTGCTGCACCCTCCTCCATAGGCTCTGCTGGATTGTTAACAGCAAGGGCGGGGCTCCCTTGCTCGTCTGAGCGTTGTAGGGGAGGTGTCTCTTGGGCCCTGGCAGGAGCAGCGGTGGATCGAGCAGGAGGAGAGGTGATTTCAGATGTCGGGCGGCCAGGGGCGCCGGCAACGACGAAGCTGATGTCCTGCCAGGTCTCGGGTGCCCCTCCCCGCCGGGCCAACGGGAAGTCTCTTCGGACATGCCCCGCTGATCAGCAGAGGTAGTACCGGGCCTCTCCTGTGGAATAGTAGACCCGATAGCGGGCTCCCTGGTAGGGGACTAGGAAGGACCCCTTGAGCGCCTCTCCATCACGCGCCGGCGGCGGTAGAAGCTGCACTTGCCGGCGGAACGAAAGGACGTGACGGAGGGTGGGGTCCTTGCAGCCCAACGGGAGAGGGCTGATGACAGAAACGAGTTTCCCCAGGGTGGAGAGAGCGGGTAACAGGGTGGCATTGGGTAGAAAAGGAGGGACGGAGGTCAGGACTAGGCGGACACCCAGGTCTTCTAGCGGCTCCAGAGGGACAAACACCCCCCCCCACCGCCAGGCCCTTCTCCACCGCCTCCTGGGCGACAGCCTCCGATGCTAAGAAAAAGACGACCTTCCCGTACATTTTGGAGGCTTCCACAATAGCCGTGGATTCTACCACCCTCGCCAACGCCTGCACATATGTCTCCACGTGGGGCGAGGCGGGCACCAGGAGGCAACAGACGCTGTGCTTCCTGGTCATGGTGGGAAAGGGGCCTCGGCCACTATTGATGGTAGCGGAGGCGGTGGGTGGGCGAGATGATGAGACGGCAGGCCGGGGGGGCGGACTGCCACCACCCAGGCATACGCCCTGGGGGCCGGGGGAGGGACGCTCTCAGAGCTGGTGGAGGGAACAGCGGGGAGGGACGCCATGGTCGATGATGAGGCCACAGCGGTGGGGGCAGCCTCTGCCATGGAGGGCTTGGTGGTTGTGGTGGGGCCCTTCCCCTTCTTTGCACCCTGGCCTTTCCGGCTAATCGGGGGGGCTTTCCTAGAATCTGGGGGGGCGGTGGGCGTAGCAGCGGTAATAGTCGCCCTGGTGCCTCCGGCTGCCGATGCCCCAGCGGAGGTGGTGGCAGGTGTTTTGGCAGCAGTGGTGGGGAGGGAGGCTTGGGGGTTGGGCAGGGGGGTAGATGGGGGAGGGGCAACTGAGGTTGTTAGAGGGGGCCTCACTCCTCTCATTCCTCGCCATCGTGAGCAGGGAGAGACGGGGAGACACCAGAAGGAGGAGGGGGGAGGGGGAAGCAGATTAACCACTTCTCCCTGTTGGGCTGCAGGTGGGGGGGGGCAAATGGGTCGGACTGGACAGGGGAAGGAAACAGGAGTTGGGGTCAGATAGTGGGGCAAACTGTGGGGTGGGCAGTCTGGGGGTGCAGGGGGGGGGAACGCGGACCCACGCGCGTTTATCCAAAAAGTCTCGTTTGGTCGGCTGTTGTGTCTGGTCCGGGTGATGGAATTCAAAGCAAGCAGTTGAAGCTAGAGGCAGACGGCAGGTTGCCAGCAGGGACGGACGGCGCGGGGGCCATGACGGTTGTAGTAATGTTGGGGGGGCACCAATGGATCGGGGGGCAGCTCCGTGCCACACCCCCTGTGCCCCTACAAACGCAGTTAAGACACAGTCAAACTCCCCCCACATGAGAGTACAGTTCAAAAGTTACTCAGTCTTATGGCCCCCTCCACGATGATTTGTAGCTTCCCTGAGCAATGTCTCTGTCAGCTGTCTTCTCTCCTGGTCTTTGTGGAGCATTCCAAAAATGCCAAGCAAAGATAAGAAAACCATTAATTGCGGGCCACAAAGAAACAGCAAAACAGTTGGGTCTGGGGGCATCCATTCCCCTCCTCCGGGGAGCGGGTCGGCAGTCCTCCCCCCTCCTCCGGGGGGTTGCAGCTGAAACAGTAGCAGCGTCCGAGGGCAGGCGTGGCGGGGGGGCTGGCAGGCAAGCTGGCAGCCGACCAGCACTCAAACGGCAGCAAAAAAAAAACAACAACAAAAAAAAACAAACGAAGAAAAAGCGTCTGGCCCGGTCGGGAGGAGGGGGGGAACTGAAGCAGGGGCAAAAAGCAAGGAAAGCCCAGGCCAGAGGGCAGCAGGCGAGTGTTAGAAGGGAGCCTTCTTCCCTGTAGAGGGAAGAAAGTTTGCTATAGATTAATTAAAGCACCTGAAGCCAGTCACCTGATAAAACCCCCCTGCCAGGGGAAGGAGTTGACGCAGAGTGGTTTGGTGTTGGAGCAGAGAGCAGTTTGGAGGAGTTGAAGCAGAGTGGATTGGTGTTGGAGCAGAGAGCAGTTTGGAGGGAAGCAGAAGAGAGTTTGGAGAAATGCTGCGGTGGGCTAAGAAGACCAAGACCCTAGGTAAAGGGACACCTGGTTCATGCAGAGGGAGGGCAGGAAGCCCCACAAGCTGAAGGGCAGGAGAGGGAAGTAGCCCAGGGGAAGGGAACCGCTATTTCAAGCGGTTTACCACTATCCCTAGGGCCCCTGGGCTGGGACTCGGAGTAGAAGACGGACCCAGGTCCCTCCTTCTCCACTCCCCTCCTCTAGGACACTCGTGGGGCAGTTAATACCCCCAGTTCAGGGGTGAGAAACGGTGCCCTGAACCGTCCCCAAGAAGAGAAAGTGCGAGACCTATCAAAGTACTGCCGGCAATTTGCCACACCGGGTTGTCCTTATTTCCCTTTTTATAGATGGGCACTATATTTGCCTTTTTCCAGTGTTCTGGAATGTCTCCCATCTTCCATGACTTTTGAAAGATAATTGCTAATGGCTCAGATATCTTCTCAGTCAGCTCCTTGAGTATTCTAGGATGCATTTCATCAGGCCCTGGTGATCTGAAGATATCTAACTTGTCTACGTAATTTTTGACTTGTTCTTTCCCTATTTTAGACTCTGATCCTACCTCATTTTCACTGGCATTCACTATGTTAGATGTCCAGTTGCCCCCAATCTTCTTGGTGAAAACTGAAACAAAGAAGTCATTAAGCACCTCTGCCATTCCCACATTTTCTGTTATTGTCTTTCCCCCCTCGTTGAGTAACGGGCCTACTCTGTCCTTGGTCTTCCTCTTACTTTTAATGTATTTGTAGAATGTTTTCTTGTTTCCTTTTATGTCCCTAGCTAGTTTGATCTCATTTTGTGCCTTGACTTTTCTAATTTTGTCCCTACATACTTGTGTTGTTTGTTTATATTCATCCTTTGTAATTTGACCAAGTTTCCACTTTTTGTAGGTCTCTTTTTTGAGTTTTAGATAATTGAAGATCTCCTGGTTAAGTCATGGTGGTCTCTTGTCATACTTCCTATCTTTCCTATGCAGTGGGATAGTTTCCTCTTATGCACTTAATAATGTCTCCTTGAAAAACTGCCAACTGTCTTCAACTGTTTTTCCCCTTAGACTTGCTTCCCATGGGATTTTACCTACCAGCTCCCTGAGTTTGCTAAAGTCTGCCTCCTTGAAATCCATTGTCTTTATTTTGCTGTTCTCACTCCTACCATTCCTTAGAATCATGAACTCTATCATTTCATGATCACTTTCACCCAAGCTGCCTTCCACTTTCAAACTCTCAACCAGTTCCTCCCTATTTGTCAAAATTAAATCTAGAACAGCCCCCCCCCCGAGTAGCTGTCTCCACCTTCTGAAATAAAAAATTGTCTCCAATACATTCCAAGAACTTTTTGGATAATCTGTGTCCTGCTGTGTTATTTTCCCAACAGAAGTCTCGGAAGTTGAAGTCCCCCATCAGCACCAAGTCCTGCGCTTCGGATGATTTTGTTAGTTGTTTAAAAAAAGCCTCATCCACCTCTTCTTCCGGGCTAGGGCGTCTGTAGTAGACCCCACCATAGCATCGCCCTTATTTTTTACCCCTTTTATCCTTACCAAGAGACTTTCAACAAGTCTGTCTCTTATTTCTATCTCAACCTCAGTCCAGGGGAAGACATTTTTAATATATAAGGCAACACCAGCTCCCTTTTTTTCCTGCCTGTCCTTCCTGAGCAAGCTGTATCCTTCTGTACCAATATTCCAGTCATGTGTATTATCCCACCAAGTCTCCGTCAAGTCATGTCTATTTACTAGCATTATATTCTCACCAATGTAGAAACATTCATATACTTGGGCAGCACCATCAGCCAGGACATCTGGAACAAAATCAATAAAGCCAGGAACCCCTTCAGGAGCTTAAATACAGTCTGGAAATCATCAAAATACAACATCAAACCAAACTCAAGATTTATCAGAGCTGCATACTTTCAACATTACTTTATAGTGCAGAATGCTGGGGAATGAGAAAGTATGACATGTCCAAACTGTCTTCATTCCATACAACCTGCCTCAGAAAAATTCTCCATATCTTTTTGCCCAGAACAATCTCAAACCAAGATCTATTGACACAGTGCAACCAAGAAGATAAGAGCATCATCACTGCCAGGAGGCATTGGAAATGGATTGGCCATGTGCTTTGGATGGAAACTGATTCCATCACCAGAGTGGCAATAAGATGGACACCTGAAGGCAAGCAAGAACAAGGCTGCCCAAAAACAACATGGCGAAGAGCTGTGGAAGCTGAGCTGAAAAACCTGGGGCACAGCTGGGGAACCATTGAAAGACTTGCCAGAAACAGACAGGAGTGGAGGAGCTTCGTCGCTGCCCTAAACGCTAGAGGCGTAATGGGAACATGATGATGATGATGGGAGTGGGAGGGGGAGGAGAAGCAGCTCTCAATCTCTCCTGTTGAAGCTATTCCACTTTTTAACTAATTAACTAGTCACTGGAGCCGGACTTGAACTTGTCTCCAGAATCATAGATGAGTCTCCTAACCATCTGGCTTAGTCATTCTTAGGGCACGTCTACATTGCAATGTTAAGTCAACCTATGTTAGATGGACTTATAGCCACTGCAGAAGCCATGAAATTGACAAGAATGACAGCCAACAGCCGCTGTAAGGGACACAGTGTCTACACAGACACTGTCTCCCTAACTACACTGACATAAGCCCTATGCCTCTCATGGAGGTGGAGTTATTTTGTCAGTGTATTAGGGCACTTACATTGGCGGGAGCAAGAATATAGTGTAGACACTGACATAGGTCTACATAAGCTGCCTTTTATCGACCTAGCTTTGTAGTGTAGACCAAGCCTTAGGCCTTGTCTACACTACACAGTTTTGTCAACAAAAGGCAGCTTTCATTGGCAGAACAGTGGAGGTGTACACACTACAATGCTCCTCCAGCTGATTTAACTCTCCTGCTATGCTGGCAAAACCACCACGAAGAGAGACGTAGAGCTTTTTGTGGCAGTTAGATCGACAAAGTGTCAGTGTAGACACTATGTTCATTACATCACCATGCCCACCGTGACCACTCTGCTCGCTGTTCTGAACTCTGCTGCCCTGCATCCAGCTACAGACATGCACCCTTCCCCTTTCAAAGCCCCAGGAAGGTCTGAAACTGCTCAGCATGGAGAGCTCACATGGCTACTGCCAAGCTGAGCAAACGCACTCCTGCCTGGACTACAGGGGAGAGGGTGGATCTCCTTGGTCTGTGGGGAGAGGAGTCTATGGGAGAACTTGGAGGGAATCACAAAATCAACACATTAACATGGAGCCAGCAGCAGACAGGCAGGGCGGGCTGCTGATGAGGGGTGGAGGAAGAGACTAGTGCTGTGCAGAGTCAGGGAGGAAGGACAGGGGCTGATGTTGAGCTGTCCCCCTCCCCTCACCGGTGTAGGTCTCTGCTGAGCTGGCCTGTGGGGACAGGTGGGCACCTGCTGTCTGTGCACCAGCTTCTGCCTCAGGATTGGTTGCTTCCGGCTGCTGTCTGAACTTAAAGAGACAGCGTGCTGACACACTCATTGTCCCCCACCACACACAGTCTTTGTCTCTCTCTCACACACACACACTCACTGTCACACACTCTTCCCCCCCCCGCCCCCACTTCTGTGGGCTTCTTGTGTTAGTGTTCAGCACTATCAGTTGGTCATATTACCGAGTGCTACTTTGAAACGTGATTTACAATGTGTTACTTTTCGGGCACACACAGCAATCATTACATGGTTCCTAGCATGGTGCAAACAAACAATGCCAAGCTCAGCACGCTACAGCAACACACATTACTGTGGCTCGGTGTTAATATGCTCCTTCAAGGCATCCCCCTCCTCAATAGCCGCCCACTGGGCTCCTCTTGTAGCCTTGTGTTCATGACGCACAGCACAGTGCTGAATAGCAGTGCAGGATCCAGGCTTTTTGACAGAGTTGGCTGGCTTGCAGGTTACCAGGGTAGTTGAAAACCAGCTGGCAATCTAGTAGAGTTCCCATGGAATGATGGAATTGAGAAACCTTCATCATGTGACACTGTACCTGCCCCATGTGGCACTGCAAACCTTTCTCAGAGCACCCTGTGGCCAGTTGTACAGTGGGATAGCTACTCACAGTGCACTGCTCTCTGTGTGGATGCAAGAGGATGCTAAACTGGGAGGAGTGGTAGATACGCTGGAGGGGAGGGATAGGATACAGAAGGACCTAGACCAATTGGAAGATTGGGCCAAAAGGAATCTGATGAGGTTCAATAAGGATAAGTGCAGGGTCCTGCACTTAGGACGGAAGAACCCAATGCACAGCTACAGACTAGGGACCGAACGGCTAGGCAGCAGTTCTGCGGAAAAGGACCTAGGGGTGACAGTGGACGAGAAGCTGGATATGAGTCAGCAGTGTGCCCTTGTTGCCAAGAAGGCCAATGGCATTTTGAGATGTATAAGTAGGGGCATAGCGAGCAGATCGAGGGACGTGATCGTTCCCCTCTATTCGACATTGGTGAGGCCTCATCTGGAGTACTGTGTCCAGTTTTGGGCCCCACACTTCAAGAAGGATGTGGATAAATTGGAGAGAGTCCAGCGAAGGGCAACAAAAATGATTAGGGGACTGGAACACATGAGTTATGAGGAGAGGCTGAGGGAGCTGGGATTGTTTAGCCTGCAGAAGAGAAGAATGAGGGGGGATTTGATAGCTGCTTTCAACTACCTGAAAGGGGGTTCCAAAGAGGATGGCTCTAGACTGTTCTCAATGGTAGCAGATGACAGAACGAGGAGTAATGGTCTCAAGTTGCAGTGTGGGAGGTTTAGATTGGATATTAGGAAAAACTTTTTCACTAAGAGGGTGGTGAAACACTGGAATGCGTTACCTAGGGAGGTGGTAGAATCTCCTTCCTTAGAGGTTTTTAAGGTCAGGCTTGACAAAGCCCTGGCTGGGATGATTTAACTGGGAATTGGTCCTGCTTTGAGCAGGGGGTTGGACTAGATGACCTTCTGGGGTCCCTTCCAACCCTGATATTCTATGATTCTATGATTCTAGGTGCTATTGTGGATGCGCTCCACCAACAGAAGCAACATAGTATGGACATGCAACGACGGTTTAATTACAGCGGTGGCTGGACATCAGCTTAACTTGCATTGACAAAACTCGGTAGTGTAGACAAGGCCTTAGTCTCTCCAGCTGAAATGACTATTCATTGTCATTCATAGTGGCACTTCACAGAGTGAATAGTCATTATGAATGACCACAATGAATGACAAGGAATAGTCATTGGGCTCTAGAGACAGTAAGTGAGAATAATTCTATAGCCTGCTGATGGCCCACTCACTGAGGATGTGGGCGACTCAGGTCCCTTCTCCAAGGACAATTTAATTATTTATACACAGTGGAACAGCTTCCACAGGAGAGATTGAGAGGGTGCTGCAGAATATGCCCTAGCCCAGTGATTTGGGCACTCATCTGAGGGGTGAGGCAGGTCTGTGTTCAAATTCTATCTCCCCAGTGTGGGGGTGGGGGGGAAGAGAAGCTAAAGGTTAGAAGGCACCTCCTCTTTTAACCAGCTCAGTCTCACAAAATATTTTGGGTGACAGTGTGTAGCCAGTTCATATCAAATGCATTTTTCAGTGAATTCTCTATTTACTGAAAAAGTTTCTCCCAGGTCAACGTAAAACCCATGATTCTCAGACTCATGAGCCGCTGGTCATTTATTCCCCCAAGGCATCAAGTGAGTACATTACTCAAGCTGTGTTACTTACCGAGGATTTTCTGAAGAAACAAGAAATTCCAGAGATGAGAACTGGCTGTAAAAGCTCTCGAAGTGCTATAACTTTTGAAATATTTCTAAACTGCTTCTTGGTGCTGCTAAATAGCCGAGCTCAGGGGCAGGGCAGTGACATACATTTTATGAGGGGGGAGGCCTTATTTATTATTTTATTTTATTTCTGTAGCTCTGTTAAAAAAAGTTGTGAGACAGAAAATTTTTAAAGGTTTCAGAGTAATGGCCGTGTTAGTCTGTATTCACAAAAAGAAAAGGAGTACTTGTGGCACCTAAATTGGTTAGTCTCTAAGGTGCCACAAGTACTCCTTTTCTTTTTGAAAATTTTTAAAGCAGCTCTTTTTTGGAGGCTGGGAGCTGTTTGCCAGGAATCCCTCCCACAAATGACCCCAAATTTGTACCACAACATTTATCATGATTCCTGTTGTATACCTATTTTCAAGACAAGCTCCCACTGCACATGGCTTTTACAGCACTTGGAAAAATCAGCTGTTCAACAGCGAGCTCTACTCTCCCTGAACTTTGGAAGTCATACACTCCTCCATAACAAGCATCTGGGGCAAAGTTCTCAACTGATCCCTAGTAGAGAATAGTACAGTATACATCTGACATTCTCAGGAATCTACTGAGGGAGGACTTGAACTCTCACTCCCTGAAGGTTCAAGTTGAGGTCTACTGCCTGGTCCCTAAGCTGCCAAGGGATAGTAGCACACGCTGACCTGCCTCTACACAGTTGTGGCCACAGCACAGCCTGGCTTGTGACACAGGCACAGATCCCTTTCCCAGATGCCTGCCAATTTATTCAGGTGGACAGACTTGCTAATAACTTTTTCCAATATTGATTCTCTGCCATGGACCTGGGTGCCAGACACAAGCTGATTTCAAATCCAATTGGATAATCTTAGGCTGGTGCAGTGCCATAGTTTGAGCCACAGGGATGTGCACAAAAAGTTACAAACATCAGAAAATTTACTGATCAAACCCGTTTCCCTGGGTGCTGTATCTCAGGAATATCTTGATTTAGGAATCCCAAATTTGCAGCACTAACCCTTCTCCGCGCCCCTTTGAGGCACATCAACTTTCAAGATAATTTGATTATGCGTGTGAATTTTATAGCACTTTGAAAAACATCCTCTGTGGTTTTTCCCATGGGTTAGAGAACTTGTAGCACTGTGGAACAGGTGGGTTGTGGGGGTGGTGATTTATCCCTTGGTGGCAACCTGCATGGAGGCCCTGTGATTCTGCAGTGCCTCCTAGCAACCCCTACCCCAAAGCTCTGCTGCTGTGAGCTCCTTGGCCTGCAGAGCCGATTCCTGCCGAGCACTGGTATGTGCATTCAGATGGAATAGAGGGGCCTGTGGGGTTGGGGAGACTAGAACAGCTGAGCGCTAAAAGCCACTGGACAAGTGCTATTAAAGCAGTAGGGAAAAAATATGTAAGAAGGTATGGGAGCAAATACCAAAAAGAAAAGGAGAACTAGTGGCACCTTAGAGACTAACCAATTTATTTGAGCATCAGCTTTCGTGAGCTACAGCTCACTTCATCGGATGCTACTCTGAAACCTGGGAGCAAATAGAAGTATCAGCTGAGTGACTAAAGGCAATATTTGAACCAACCGTGAGGAAAGGAGATCCTCCTGAGCTGAATAATTATTGCAGTATAAGCTTAGTACCAGTACCAGGAAAAATAATGATGAAAGTGATTGTTATCGGATCCCAGCCATTTTCAGAGGCAGTCGTAGGCAAGGAACAGTGGAGCTTCAGACCAGGCTGAAGTTGCATTGATTAGATAATCAGACTCTGACAGTGGATGGGATAAAAGTGATGAGGATTAAAGATGTTTGCTGTTTTCATCAACTTCATGAAAGTATTTGATTCTGTTTGGAGGGAAGCATTGTAGTAAGATTATATGGAGTTCGAGACAGGATAACTGAAATTCTAAAAGTTATGTATGGAGACTCCTGTAGTGCCATAAGAATTGGTGGAAAGATAAGCAACTGGTTCAAGTCAAAAGTTTGCTGTAAGACAATGGGCCAGGAATCACCATAATTTTTCATCATGTTCTTAAATAGGACGTTAAGAAAGATAGGGTGGAGAGTGTGGCATTAGGGGATCCAGAGTTAAGCGCTTTAGCTTATGCAGAAGACATCATACAATGCGTAGACACATTTAAATTAATGAAGATATTCTTTGTTAACTTGGAACATTGGTGTAGTTCACTTGGACTTACAATAAATGCCAAGACAATGAAGTGGTTGCATCTTGGAAAGGGACAATAGGTAGTGTTGAAATGCAGCAGCAGTGAAGTTGTAGAGCAAGTAAAATCTGGGAAGCTTGATCAGTGTCAATGGTTCCATCAAGGATGCGGTTTAAAGGAAGTATGTTTTAACTACAAGTGATGCACAGAAGTTGATGAAATTATGGACTGATAAAAACAGTGGTACCAAAGTTAAAATGTATCAACCCAGTGTACTAACAATATTACTCTATGGTCTAGAAGCAGCTGCATTAAATGAAACAGACCTCTCAAGGCTGGAGGCAGTATGGGATGAGGGACAAAGAGTCAAAGGTGTTAGCCTGGTTATTGTCCAAAATCAAACAGTGTTAAGCAAAGTTCAGGGTTTGGTATCCAGAGGCCTCAGCCTGCTTAGTTCCACAGCAAACACCTTGTAACCATTCATCAAAGATAAGGAATAGAAGGGAAAACAGTTAGAGCATTTGAAATGTGAGGTATTAAATTGGGCTCTCTTTGTCACAGCGTCCCCTTTCCCTTTCCCTCTAGCTGGAGAGAGTCTTTAGACAGGCTTGTAAATGGTATCACAGGTGGTGCTAACTGTCCTTCCGGGGGAAGAAAGGAGGTTAGTGGAGATGGGCTGGAGCTAGTGATGGTGATGAAGTCCAATCCCATTTCCTAGCAGAAAAAAACAGACAGACCCACACAAGAGGGGGAGACAAGCCCAGTACAGATCGAAAACGCAGCTTCTGTCTCTGGTCTGACTCCCACTTGTCACCTCCCTGCTAGAAAACCACAGGCCCAGCCCATGGTGTGATGAGCTACTCCAAGACCTGGCAAACTTGTACCAGCACCGGGCTGTTTAGGGCATCGCTTTGAGCTGCCTCTCTGGTCACAGGCTTGCAGCAGTGTTGCAAACTATGCAGCCTGGGCTGCCCAAGCCAGGCTCTTGTCAGACAGAGGCCAAAGGAGAGGGCTAGAAAGAGAAGAAATAAGGGAGGGAACGAAAAGGACGCATGGTGGCGTGGAGGAGAGACACAAAGTCTGATTCCAGGTGGTGTTTGAGAGTTAGGCAGAGCTGGTGATGTCATCTTCGTCCCACTCTCAGGCCCGATCTGGCAGCACAGCTCTCAGGATCAGGACGACAAAGGTCCAACAAGGTCACGGTGGATCCCAGGAGCTGGAGGGCACTGCAGCTATGATGGTGAAGCTCAGTTCTTTCCTTTTTCTCAGTCAGCAATTGTCCCCCTTTGCTTCTTCTCCCATCAACATGGAGTGACACAAGATGATTCTTGTGCTATTTTATTGAACTCCCAATCAGGGTAAATGTGTAGGCCCAATTATTACACCAGCATCTACGCAGAAACTTTCAACCCCAGGGAAGCCAGCCATAAAAGGATCACTCCCCACTTCCACTCCCACCCACACCCAGAATCCCAGCTGTTCACACCTCTTCATAGCAAGCAGAACAGATTGTGGAGACTGATGTATCAGCTCCCACCAGTTCTACGTTCGGGCTGATTAGTGCTGTGTGCTGCCTGCCAGGTGGCTGGGCAGTGCTGGTAGCCAAGAGAACTGATTGACGTTTGAGGCTGTGGTTTGGGTGAGTTGTTCCCACTTGCATTAGAGATGAAAGAGAATGTCTGAATCCCTGCCTGATTAAAGAATACTGGTATTCTGCATGATTGGCTCTGCTCTATTGCCTCTGGATTTGCTCCAGGGGAAGTCCATCACCTACCATAGACCACTGCTGGACTGTATAATAAAAGCCTGCCTGAATGAGACTTGGCTGATGCAAGCCCTGACCATATGGCTCTCTGGTCTGAGCAAAGAGGTGGTATATTGGATACAGATGGGATTACTTGGTTGACCAGCTCCTTGAGCAGTGTGGGTAGATTCTGGTGTCACAGCTCAGGGCAACTGCATCAGAATTCCTCCTCTAGTGTCCATCAAGGCCAGCCACTCTGGGCTTCCAGCTCCCCAGCCATTGGCTCTCCTGCCTTCATCTCTTTCCCTTCTGACCAGGGTATTTCCAGGCTGCACAGTCCCTTGACTATACTGTGAAGACAGGCAGCCTAGGCAGGCTTCTTTTGCCTTCTCTTCAGAGACAGTATGCAGTGTAATTGTCACAGGGCTACAGTACTACCCAGTTCTTCCTAAGCAAGCATATTTTATTTTGAAGGTAAAAGCATCACAGAGAAAATATATTAAAACAGTAAAAGAACTGACACACATGCTAATAAATTTACCAGAGATCCCCATCCCCAAACTTCAGCCTGGCAAACTGTCTTTCCAGAGGTATTCATAGAATATCAGGGTTGGAGGGACCTCAGGAGGTCATCTAGTCCAACCCCCCTGCTCAAAGCAGGACCAATCCCCAATTTTTTGCCCCAGATCCCTAAATGGCCCCCTCAAGGATTGAACTCACAACCCTGGGTTTAGGAGGCCAGTGCTCAAACCACTGAGATATCCCTCCCCCAGTTTTTGTTGTTTCAAGTTCCGATTTCACTCCTTTGGCCCTGAACAGGAACATCCATGAGTAAGAGAGTCACTTGTTACTCTTGCTGACTCTTTGAAGAGTGTGAATAGGTAATCAGCCAGTCTTTGCTCAAAGTACAGTTTTAAAAGGATGAATTTGAGGGGGATCATTTGCACACCCCTCACCCCCAGGTATTGCCTGGGAAATCCATTTCCCACATATTGTTCCAAAACGTCCTTATAAGTTCCTAATATCTCCTAGAGATTGCATCAGTCCTGCCTTCCCCTTAAAGAAGTTCTATACAATCCCACAAGAGTACACAAACATTTGCATTTCAATACAATGGACTCCCCCAATACTTAAACTTAATTCCATAAGGTTTGGCCAGGATATTGCCATATCTCTCACACCTGGGTCAGAGAACAATAGCTCATTTCCTGTAATAAGAAGTACTACAGTGTAACAGAATGGCTAGTGTGTCTTTATGCCCCCTGTTGGACAGGACCAGACCTGCTCACCTGTGCACTGTAGGCCCTACGCTGCTGACAGCTAGCAGAGATTCTCTTAGCAGAAGTGGCAGGGGGCTGAGCTTTTGGAACAGAAGAGCCTGAGTTTTATCTGCACTGTCACCATGAGGTGTCCTGTGGCTGCTGTGTGCAGAACAGCCATGACACAAAGTCTGTGCTAACCCCGTTTTGTAACAGTTATTTGAACTACCACTGGGGGGCATTCAGGGTGCACATGGAGCTAAATTGCAACCGCCTAGGGATTCTGGCTTAGACCAGCCTCCGGCTTTTGCTTTGGGCCTTACAGTGGCAGAGTATTTTGCTGTAACTTTCTCTTTACCTAAACCTACAGTGCAAAATTCATCCCGGAGATAACTCCGCTGACTTCCAGCCATAAGGAAAAGGCCTGGTGTATGTAACAGTGAAGAAATCAATCAGGTGCTATAGAACATACTCAAATCCTATTGCTTGTAGGCTTTCAGCACCTTCACAGAGAATGCCTAGGCAGGGACATAATTATCTGGTTCTGTAGGAAGGTGTTACAGGGTGACGGGCTCCCTAAGAGGGAGCAGGGTCCAGTGCACCTGGTACTGATTAACTTCCTCCCAACAGAGCTTCAGACAGGGCACCTGGGCCTTATATATGGTGAGGGAGGGAGACAGTGGGGAAAATGAACAGGTCAGAGCTCCCTGAGAAGACAAAATCAGAAGAGGGAGCAATAGGAGCAGCAGAAGATAGCTGGTACCATTAGGAAGAACAAAAACCGAAGAAAGTGTTGGTGACGCCTGGCCAGAGCTGGGGAACCCTGCTGAATTGTAGGAGTTTATGCAGAGGCCCCTGGGACCTAGGGGAAGAACCTGCCTGGTTCAGGGCAGCTGAGCCTGAGGAAAGAGGGTTGATGCTAGTGGGTGGATCCAGGAGCAGGGATAGGACTTCTGGGCAGGGACCCTAGGGGACTGGAACATCATAAGAAGCCCCCTTGCAGTAAGGGCTGCAGGCAGCTGAGCCTAGAACCAGGGGTTGGTCCTGGAGGGATGCTCCTACTCACAGGCAGGGGGGCCTCAGGAGTGGAATGCTCTGGGGAGGTCGGACTTGGGTTGACGGAAGGGAGCCTGTTCATGTGGCTGCCCAGGGAGGCTTGTGCTGTCAACTGCAGGAGCCTGTGGTGTCAATCGGAAAGGGGCCCGGAAGGCCAGGGCTGTGGGAATGGATCCGTCTCTATCCAGCAGGCTGTGTAGGGAGAAGGGCTCAGTTCCACCTGCCAGCGCTCACCCCTTCAAACAAGATATTCTCAGTGATGTGTCAGAGAATCAGGTACAATCAGGGGGAGATGATTCAGACCAATCTCCCCTCATACAGCCTCTTGTGCCAAAAGCTCTGACTCCAGCTGTCAGTGACCCCACCTCCCCTTCTAGGGAAGACCCAGGGAGGGAGCATCATAACTCTACTCTGAAGGCTGGAGACAGAATCCTGCTCACTGCATGCACTCAAAAGGACCCCAACTGCTCTTTCCCCTAGGCTCAGCCCAACCATGGAGGCTGACTTTGCTATTGCAGAAATAACTTTGTGGACAAAGGAATGGAAACTTCCATTTTTGACCTTGCAAAACTCAGTCAATGTCACTTTCATTCTGGGAGGAGACAGCAGCAGCCAGATAACACAGCACTCCCTGAGGCACTGCACAAAGCACAGGCTACAGCTCAGGGGAAACTCAAAGACTCAGGGCTAGTCTACACTGGCAAAGCTAAAGAGCTGCCACGGCAGCGCTTTAACGTGGCATGTGTGGTCACGGCAGAGCACTGGGGGAGAGCTCTCTGAGCGCTGTAAAAAACCCACCCCCACGAGGGGCGCAGCCCCGGGCGCTGGGGCACTGTCTACACTGGCGCTTTACAGCGCTGAAACTTGCAGCACTCAGGGGGGTGTTTTTTCACACCCCTGAGCGAGAAAGTTGCAGCGCTGTAAATTGCCTGGGTAGAGAAGCCCTCAGACAGGCTCAGGATTGTGATGTTCCCTGTCCTCTTTACTGACTCACTTCCATTCTCCCTCTGTGTATTTGGCAATGCAGCTATTTCCCCCACATCATTCCCTCGTTTCATGTTGTTGAAGCGAGTCTGTGTAAATGATCTCTTTCTGGCAGGTTGGGTGGAAGCTAGGATGATGAAGCAGTAAGTAACCAGGAGCAAATCTTTAATAATTTCTCATGTGTTTTCTGTCCTCCACAAAAATGGTGGACACCGCCCTCTTTGTGTTTTCCCTGTTCATGTTTGTTCTTCTCCAGTTTCATGTCTAGTGGAAGCACTGAAGTACCTGAGAATGACTGTTCTTTATGGTACCTCCAAACTGGCCTAATTCAGGAAACACTAGACATTTTGCAAAAAGCCTGATGGTGTTGTGAAACTGATGCCCAGTTCCAGACCATGGAGTTTCAGAGAAACCATTGAATGTTGTATATTTCAGGATGCATGGTTTATGCAAGAACTGGGAGTCAGGACCCCAGAGTTTATTCTTAGGCCAGGTCTACACTAAAAGCACCATGGCGTGCTTTAGCCAAAGGACTGTAGCTTGCCAAAGTTGTGTTTAGTCTCCTAGAAAGATGTTATACTTTCATTTCATTTGTAACCATATCTGTTCCTACTATCTTTAGTCAGGATCACTCACATCTCTGCTGTTTATAACTAAATTTATTCTTGGTTTACTATACATTCATCTCCGTGCTGTAAGATTAGAGTAAAGTGACTCCTCCACTCAGCTGACAGGTTGGTGTGTGCACTTCTCTTTGGAGATAGCAAACTAGATCATTTCTGAGTGTCCAGTGCCAGGGGAGAGATGCTGCAGAGAAGATTCTGCCAGAAGGGGCAGGGAGTGGAGTGCAGGGCAGGGGAAAGGCTGGCAAAGCTTTTGAGGAGATTGTTTGGGTGGCTAACAGGCTGGAGTGTCAGGGAGCACATGCCCAGATTAGCTCCAGCAAGGTTGAGGCAGAAGGTAACAAGGTGACTTGCACTGCTGAACTTACAGAAGCCTGTCTCTCCCCACCCCCGACATCACCCAATGTCCTACTGGCGGTGTGCAGGACGCCTGCTCTGCAGTAACCAGGCTGTGGACTGAGTTTTCGGTTACCAGAGCTCAGCTGAACTTTAAAAGTAAAAAGAGAGAGGAACTTTGTGCAGCCAGAGCAGGGCTGCCTCAGCCACCCGCAGTGCCCTGCAGGGCTCAGCATTAGCAATGCCTTTGTGTTCAGCGGGTATCCGCCTGCAACACGCTGACCTTGTATCAGGCCAGCACTCTACTCGATGGTTGTCTAGTTTTTCTGGGCTACTTCCTACTCTCCCCAGGTTTGGTACCTCGGTGTGGTGAGAGTCTGGCGTCTCCTCAGGGTATACTGCCAGTGGCAAGCACAGCAGCTCCTCAGCATTGGTTGGGTCTGGTAGCTCTGGCAAGTCCTCAAGGTAACCATAGGCACCGACTCCATCGGTGCTCCGGGGCTGGAGCACCTGTGGGGAAAAATTGATGGGTGCTCTGCACCCACCAGCAGCCAAGCTCCCCGTCCAGCCCTAGCTCACCTCTGCCTCCTCCCCTGAGTGCTCCACATCCCTGCTTCTCCTCCAAGCACTTACCACTGCGAAACAGGTGTTTCACGGCATAACAAGCTGTGGGAGGTAGGGGGGAGAAGCGGGAATGCGGCGTGCTCAGGGAAGGAGGCGGGGAAGAGGCGAGGCCGGGGCGTTGATTTGGGGAAGGAGTCTAATGGGAGCAGGGAGGGGGTGGAGTTGGGGTGGAGACTTGGGGAAGGGGTTGGAATGGGGGTAGGACAGGGGAGGGGGCGAGGCAGGAGTGGAGTTGGGGTGGGGCCGGGGGCAGGTGGGCGTGAGCACCCACCGGCGTCAGGAGAAGTTGGCGCCTATGAGGGTAACTGAAATCTTCTACAAGCTCCTGCATCAGCAGTGGGGAGAACACATCCATCTCCTTTGGCAGCTGCTGCTCAGCTGAGCTACAGGGCCCTCCTTTTATACTTCCTGTTCCTGTCCCGCCCCTCTGCTTCCCGTGTGGTTAGCGTGACCTTCGTGGTTCTGCCCACCAACAGACGACTGGCTGTCCCTCACTGTCAATCTCTGAGGATGACCACGCCTTTTTGCTACACTGCCCCACCAGCATGGCAGGTGGGTTAGCGGTCGTCCATTGTGTGCGCCCCCCCCCACCTCTTTGACTTAGGGACAGGCCAATTTTGGATAACATTTACTTTAGCCTGTAGGGGGTTGGTAGTTCCTTGACCCACATGGTGTCCAAGGTACGTTACCCCGTTGAGGCCTATTTGACATTTTTTGGTCTTAACGGTTAATCCTGCCTCCCTTATGCGCTGGAAGACAGCATGGAGGTGTTCCAGGTGTTCTGCCCATGAATCTCAGAATATGGCCACATCGTCAAGGTAGGTGACTGCAAATTCCCCAATCCAGCCAGAAGGTTATCTACCAGTCTCTGGAAGGTGGCAGGTGCATTTCGCAGTCCAAAAGGGAGCACATTAAATTCATACAGCCCTACATGGGTGATGAAGGCTGACCTTTCCTTGGCTGGGTCATCTAGCGGCACTTGCCAGTACCCCTTAGTTAAATCTAAGATGGAGATGAACTGGGCACATCCCAATTTCTCCAATAGCTCATCTGTGCGTGGCATTGGATAGTTGTCTGGGTGAGTTACAACATTTAGCTTATGGTAGTCCATGCAAAAACGTATATCCCCATCTGGTTTGGGAACCAGAACCACTGGAGAGGCCCATACACTCTCAGAGGGGTGGATTACACCCATCTGTAACATGTCCTTGATCTCCCTTTTTATTGCGGTTTTGGCTTGAGGAGCCATCCGGTAGGGTTGGGCTCTAATTAGGTGAGCATCACCTGTGTCAATGGAGTGGTACTCCCGTTCTGTCCATCCTGGGGTGGCTGAAAACATTGGCACAAAGCTGGTGCACACTTTCTGGATTTGCTGTCGCTGCTTACACCCAAGGGTCATGGAAAGGCTCACCTCTTCTATGCCACTGTTGCTTTTTCCTTCATTGTAGACTCCATCAGGCCACTCCGCATCGTCTCTCTCCTGGGCTGTAAATTGGAGAACCTTGATTTCTCGGGAATAAAAGGGAATTAGAGAATTAACATGGTATACTTTAGGTTTTAGGGTAGGGTCTGGGAATGCTATGAAGTAATTAACAGCTCCCAGGTGCTCTCGGACCGTAAATGGCCCCTCCCACAACGTTTCCATCTTATTGGTCTGGAGCATTTTCAGGACCATGACTTGGTCACCTACTCTGAAGGAATGCTTTCTGGCATAGGCGCCAACTTCCCCTCTGCCCCCAGCCCCGCCCCCACTCCACCCCTTCCATGAGGCCCTGCCCCTGCCCCGCCTCTTCCCACCCCTTCCCTGCCCCCATTCCAACCCTTTCCCCAAAGTCCCTGCCCCAACTCCGCCCACTCCCTGCCAATATTCCAACTCCATCCCCAAATCACAGCCCCGCCTCTTCCCCGCCTCCTTCTCTGAGTGCGCCACATTCCTGCTCCTTTCCCTCCCTCCCGGAGCGTGCTAACGCTGCCAAACAGCTGTTTGGTGGTGGCTGGGCATGAAACACTGGGAGGTAGGCGGAGGAGCAGGAATGTGGTGCGCTCAGGGGAGGAGGTGGAGGTGGGGCAGAGGGTGAGGGGAGCTTGGCTGCCGGTGGGTGCAGAGCACCCACTAATTTTTCCTCGCGGGTGCTCCAGCACTGGAGCACCCATGGAGTCAGCTCCTATGCTCTCTGGCATGTTTATCATACCAGGCCTTTTGCTCTTGTTGAGCATCCTGTAGGTTTTCTCAAGCAAGAGCTAGAGAGTCTTTGAGGGTGTTTTGCAGGTTGGTTACTGAAGGAACAGGAAAGGACACCGTGTAGAGTCAAGCACAAAGGTTTATTATGCAAAGCGCTGGCTTTATTATGCAAAGTCACTTTGCTTATTAGGCTCAGAGACACTGCCCAACAATTGATTACAATAGATTATATAGGGTGCCATGGGTGGAGAGAAGCGACGGGGGGAGTTCCTGAGCCCCTGGATAGGTTCTAGCAGCAAGACAAGATAACCACAATAAGCCAATAGTCTAAAAAATTACATGATGGCTCCACCCATGGTTCAGGTTAACATATTGCTAATACACAGGTTATTTCCCTCAAACTATTCCTATTAAAATATATAGGTTAAATCCTAATTTTGGGGTCCAGGGGAATGAGGTAGCAGCTCTCCCGGTTAACCAACAAGTACATTCCTGGAGATTTAAAGCAAAAGACAGTGATTAGTATGCAACAATAACAATTGTTTATAGTCTTATAGTTTTACCCTTCCATTGCCGTGAACTAGGATTGGCATCCATGAAGAAGGATACATCTGTGAAGTGGGAGGATACCATATCTCATACTGAAATGTTGGGCCTCTCCCTGAACTCTAGTAGGCATGTGGGGAGGGTATCCGCTATCTCCTTCCTGCACTGGGGAGTAGACTTTGAGGCCCTACTCAGAGCTTTGTGTGTCTGTAACTCACGATAAGGGCACCCAATTACGGCTCACCATCTGGAGTTATGCTGACTCCGCTCATCTAGTAGAAACAAAGCAAGGTTGTCTCCTGTTTTTCTTAGCTAGTATTGTTCATTGTTAACTAGGCCCTAGGCTGCAGACCACTCTGTGGAATTCAGGCCTATGTAAAAGTTCTTATTAGAGACTCTGGTTAAGTTTTACATACACATGGCCCTTCAGTTACAAAGTCCAAAATGTTAGTTCCTGGAGAAGATGTAACTCCCTCCCATTGCTGCTTCACCAACTGTAATGGCCCCTTAACTTCATGGCCATAAATGAGTTCAAAGGGTGACAATCCCAAATTGGGATGTGGTACAACCCTGTAGCCAAAGAGCAACTGCTGCAACACTAGGTCCCAATCATTGGAGTGCTCATTCACAAATGTATGTATTGTGGCCCCCAAAGTCCCATTAAACTTCTCCACTAGGCCATTCGTTTGACGGTGGTAAGGGGTGGCAACCAAGTGGCTCACCCCATGAGCTTCCCAAAGACATTTCATCGTCGTTGCCAGAAAGTTAGTTCCTGAATCCATAAGGATATCTGAGGGCCAACCTACCCTGGCAAAAATGTCTGCCAATGCCTGGCTCACGCTTTTAGCCCTGGTGTTGCTTAGAGCTACTGCTTCTGGCCATTGGGTGGCAAAATCCATTAAGGTGAGTATGTACAGCTTTCCTCTGGGTGTCTTCTTAGGGAAAGGACCCAGAATATCCACAGCTACATGCTGAAATGGAACGTCAATTATGGGGAGTGGCTGGAGAGGGGCCTTGACCTGCTCTTGGGGCTTTCCCACTGTCTGGCACACCTCACAAGACCGGACATAGGTAGAAACGTCCTTGCCCATTCCCTCCCAGTGGAATGACTTCCCCAGATGGTCCTTCATCCTGTTCACCTCAGCATGGCCACTAGGGTGATCATGTGCTAAGCTCAAGAGCTTTTCTCTATACTTAGTTGCAACTACCAACTGTCTCTGAGGATGCCAGTCCTTCTTGTGCCCACCAGAAAGGGTTTCCTTGTATAAGAGTCCTCCTTCTACAACAAACCTGGACCTGTTGGAAGAGCTGAGAGGTGGTGGATTGCTCTGTGCCACCGTCCAAGCTCCCATGAGGCTTTCATCCGCTTCCTGCTCTGCCTGGAACTGCTCCCTTGATGCCGGAGACATTAGTTCCTCGCTGGGTTGTGGACTTGGGCTTGGTCCCACTGGAAGCAATGCAGGTGATGGGGTTGTCTCTGTTGATTGTGTACCGCTCTCCGCTGGTGCACTAGGTTGTATTTTAGGCTCCGGTTGAGCTTTTTGCATGGGTTAGCTGCTGCTGCAGGTGCAGGCTATGTGGCGCCCTTTGGTGCTGGCTCCCCTGACTCTGGTGGGGTTGTAAGCATGGGCTCTGGTGTTGACTGCTCTGCCAGTTACGACCCTTGGGCTGGTTCTGGCTGGGTCCCAGGAACTGGATCTACAACTGCTGCCATAGACTTTGGTCTAGGGTCTGGCACCCCGTGCCTCTTCGGGGGAAAGCAGTTCAGAACAGCATTCACCAAGGAATTTAGTTCTTATTTTAGGTGCTAACCTAATGCTCTTGAGCTAAACCGATTACACTGAGTATATGCAGACGCAGGAGAAAGGGGGGGTTGTAGCATGAAGAGCTGCACTCGAGTTGCATCGTTTAAGGGGATAAGCAGTACTCTTTGCTCCTGCCCAACCTAGCCAGTGTCCATTCAGGTCCCTCTTAGGGCCAAACTCTCGTGGAGGCATGATGGCATGGTGCTAATCTCTGTCTCCATGAAGGTTCTTCTTGTTTCCAGGGAATGTAATGAAAGTATTTTTGAAAAACAAAGAAGAGATGAGAATGTGTGCTGGCAAGGGCAGGGGATTACAGACAGGAGAGGAGGGGGCTATAGGAGAAGAGGGGTTTGGGAGGGGGATTATGGGGAATGGGATAAATCGGAGTGAGTGGCAGGGAAGGGGAGAGAGGTTGGGAGGCTCTGGGTTTGGCACTGCAGTGAGGGAAGGGGCTCACTGGGAGAATAGGGGCTGGGGCACATGGCAGCCCCACATTCTCCTCTTCCATATGCGTGGCACGATCTGGGCAAGGCAGCCTCGCTTGGGGGGGGGACTGAGCCCCTCATCCTACCTTTGTGGGTGGGTGTGCACCAGCATGTGGGGGCACACTACTCCTCTTGAGGCGTCTGAGCCTCCTCCCAGCTCCCCTTCATGTGAGCCAGGATATGAAGGATCCTTGTCTTTCTGGGGATGTCTGAGCTCTTTTCCCTGCCCCCCTCAAAAGATCTTGGGGCCATGTCCCTCCAAAGGAGTCCCTCTACCCCTCTGAACACCCATCGTAGAAACCATTGACCAAGGGGGTACACACGAGAGACGAGTGACACACCGTTACCACAAACGGAGAAACTGCAAGTGCACATACTCGACCAGGGGGCATTTGCGAGAGGTGTGTGCCACCCCGTTACAGCATGCTTGATACACATCTGAGGTTTCTCAAGCACTGGGGAGGAGCGACAGAAATTTTCTCTGAGGCCAGGTCTATTTGTGCGTGGGACTATGCTCAGATTTTTCACTGGTCAACATAAGCACCCTGTTACAGCCACACAGTAAAACCACCTTCCTGAACAGCGAAGAGTCTTGATTGATGCGGTGTGAGTGTAGACACTGCATGACCTGTGTCGACCCTAACAGTCCTCCAGCAGCTGTCCCACTCCCTGCGACAGTGACCACTCTGGTCACAATTGTAAACTCCACTGTCCAGAGCTCACAGAGTCTGGAAGCCACCTCCACCCCACCACACTCTTTTAAAACCCTCTGTGTATTTAGAAATGCCTTTTCCTGATTACCCACCTTGGCAAGCTCACCTAGCAGCTCATCCTTGTTGTGTGCAACTGCCCAACCAACCATGCTGGCTCCATGTGCTAGACATGTTCCTTCCTGCAGTAGACAAGAAGCATTGGATCTCCTGGGCCTGTGGGAGAAGCAGCTGTGGAAGCATGGCTACAGACCAGCCACAGAAACATGGACATCTACGAGCAGCTTGCACAGGGATGACAGACAAAGGGGTATGACAAGGAGCAGCAGCAGTCTTCGCCAGGGATACCACAAGGCAAGGGAGTGCAACAATAGATCTGATTTAAAGATGGCGCCTGGCCCATCCCCAAGCTAATGAAATAACGGTGTCGACTTTTCATTGGTTGACTCAAATGAAAAGAGTTAGTTGCACAACAAACAGAGGTAGAGTTGGCATCCGCTTTCATTCCCTGTTGGGTGAGGCAGCGGGGAGGGCCACGCAGAGCACTTTGTTTACATGCATTGGGGTGGCCCGTTTATCCTCCTGAGAGATCTCAGTGAAACTTTCCTGGAGAAAATCTGCAGTCCTCTCCTGAAGGCTCCTAGGGAGGGCTGCCTTATTTCTTCCTCTGTGGTAGGACATTTTCCCATGTGAATTCATCTGGTACCATCACAGTACCCAGGCTTGCAGCATATGGGACCAGGAGTCTTCGGGATGCCAGTAGCAGCTGTGCTCTCTGTGGCTTTGTAACCTCAGGAGTGAGATATCAGGTAAAATCACCCCCACCTGTGGAGAACGGTGCCAATATTCAGTGCCAGTACCCTATACTTGTACCCATGGAATAGGGGCTGAAATTTTATAGCTTTACGCAACAGAAAATCTGTCCCCCCTTTCCCATGGTGGTCCATACTCACCATGGCCGGGGCTGGAGAATAGTGCCGAGGCACTCCAAAGCTGAAGTGTCAATAAGCAATTCTTATTAAAAGTGTCTATGGGGCTAAGGGAAGGGAGTTTAGAAACTTACCTTTCTCTTTCCCTTGTGACTGTAAGTACAATGGTACATCTCCCTGGTTTTATTAGCAGCTTCTGGCAAGGCTGCTTTGATGGGTGCCCCCTCCACACCTGCAGAACACATGGCCCTGATAAGGAGGAGAAAGAGGTCTAGGGAGGCCATGTTCTGTGAGATCCTGCAGCCAGTGCTGCATCGGACCATGAAAAAAGGGCTTGGAGGGCCAACATGACTGACAGCCTGGAGAAAGGCTCAGGAGTCCCAGCAGGACAAGGAAAGGGAAATGCATCAAGACATAATGGATCTTCTCAGGCAATAAACCCAAACGCTGCAGACCTTGGACCTGCAGGTCCAAGAATCCAGGATACTCTGCCTTTGTCTTTGTCTTTGGAGAACTCAGTGGTCGCTGCTCCCTATACACCCCAACATACCACATGGTATCACAGGACACATCCTTACCCCGACCACTGCATGCCAAGGGACAACAAGACAAACCACAGCTTCACATACACTGACCTGTGAGAATCATGGTTGGTGTATGTGTAGCCACAATGGATTACATTCAAATGGACATAAATGTTTACTTCTTTTGCTCTAATAAATTGGTTAGTCTCTAAGGTGCCACAAGTACTCCTTTTCTTTTTGCGAATACAGACTAACACGGCTGTTACTCTGAAATACTTCTTTTCTAATTTTAAGTTTTCATGATGTTTAGTTATGTTAAAAATTTGTATTATATTGCCTATGGTTTTGTTTTTCACATTGATTTTCTTCTCTTTTGTTTCCCACTGAATCAAGTTCTGTTTTTCCAGAATATATTTCTTTATAATTTCACAACACATTGCAGAACGCACAGCAGTAGTCAAGGGAAACAGTACTTGTAAGTGCACATCAAGCACCACAGCATTCATAGCTTCATGAAAATTTATAAATTGTGACAGGGTCTGGCCAGATGGCTACAGGACAGTAATAGAAGGCAGATATATTAGCCCCAGGTTAAGTAGGTCCCTTTTCCCTGGGTAAGGTAACAGGGAAGGTTTTTTTGTTTTGTTTTGTTTTTTGAAACAGAAAGAAAATTTATTGGTAACGCTTACAGAATTACCAAAGGAAACAAAACAACTATGCAACAAACAACGCAATCAGAAGGTATAACACAGCAGCTTTCAGGAGGGAGAAGTGTTCAGGCTAGCCTGGGCCCAGAGCGGGGGGGCTTCCTCGACACTCGTGGTCTTCCACCCTCCTGAGTTACCTGGTGGCCTAGAGCGGGGGGGCTTCCTCGACACTTGTGGTCTTCCACCCCCTCGAGTTACCCAGTGCCGCGCCCAGTGTCACCGATCCTCCCTCTCCTGAGAGTGCCCGGTAAGATGGGCACGGCTGCGGGGTGGGCAGTTTAGGGAGGGGGGGGTAGACACCCATGTATTATAGGACCTCTCCTAGATGACAGGAATGATGGTATCCACAGCGGCAACGGCTGGGGCTGGCGTCTCTCGCTCTTCCCCTCAATCAAAGGGTCAGACGGAGGGAACCGGACGGGGTCACCGAGCAGAGAACCCCAGACAGCGCCCACCGCTCCTCGAAGGCTTCAAGGGAGTCGGTGGACGCCGCCCAGAGGAACTCCGCCCGGATACGTGAGTGTACTGAGGATCGGAAAACGGCCCCACAATCGCAGGACGTTTCATGGGCCAACCTCCTCTCTCTGGTTTTATAAATGGCTGTTTTAGCCAAAGCTAGGAGGAGGTTGACCAGAAGATCCCGCGACTTTGTGGGGCCACGGATGGGAAGTGTATAGATAAAAAGGTGGGGGGAAAAATGAAGCCAGAAGCGTAATAGAATATTTGTGAGGAGCCGGAAAAGGGGCTGCAATCTGGCACACTCTAAATACACGTGCGCCAGGGTTTCCCTCACATTACAAAAAGGACAAGTGTCCGGAATGGGGGTAAACCGTGTCAAAAACACGCCCGTGCTCACAGCTCCATGAAGGAGTCGCCAACTGATGTCCCCGACGGGCCTTGGGACCAGGGTGGAATACAGGCTGGCCCACCGAGGTTGCTCACCCTCCAAAGGTGGCAGGAGATCCCGCCACTTTGTATCGGGGCGGGACACCAGGGTGTGGGCGTGAAGGGTATGAAGCGTAAGTGTATATAAGTATTTCCGTGAAGCAATTTGAAAGCTAACCGGCTGCAGTTCGTGCAGCCGGCTTGCAGTGAAAGGGTGAGGGGTTTGTTGGGATCTACGGGGGGGGGCCCGATGGAAAGGTCCGGCGGGCCTGGGGTAAGGGATGGGTGGGGTGCGCCCTCGCACAAGGCTCGGCTAACATAAGCCCGAGCAGCGGGGGTCAAGGCGGCCTTCACCTCCTGAAGTACGCGCCGGGGGGTACGGAGGCTGGAGAGCCCCATGTGCCAAGTGAGCATCAGGGGATCCAGCCAGTCTCTCCGGTCGTAGTCCAGGAGGTCTCCGACCCTCGTAACTTCCGCCAGGACCAACCTCTGGCGCACCGAGCGGGACTCCGCCACCTGCACATGGAGCTGGGGGTTGTGTAGCAGGGTCTCCGTGAGGAGATCTGCCCCCACGGTGGCCGCCACGGACCTGGTTGTTAGAAACAATTTCCAGGTCTGGAGGAGGTCCTGGTAGAAGGCCGGCAGCCCGGAGAGGTCTCGCGGAAAACCCCTCGGAGAAAGATAAAAGAGCTTCCGGTCATATTGAAGCCCTTGGAAACGGCGCAGGAAGGCGTGCGCCAGTATGCTCCACGCCGAACTATTTGCACTATAAAAGAGCCTCTGCAGGGCCTGGAGGCGGAAGACGCGGACCTGAGTGTACAGACACTTCAGGCCCTGCCCTCCTTCCTTCAGGGGTAGATGAAGAACTCCAACAGGGGCCCAGTGCATTCCTGACCAGAAGAACTCTAGAATCAATCTCCGGAGGTGGGTCAGGAAACCCGGGGCCGGGGCCAGGGTGTTGAGCCGGTACCAGAGCGTGGACAGGACTAGTTGGTTAAGCACCAGTGCTCTCCCTCGGAGGGAGAGACATCGGAGTAGCCTCGTCCATCTCCGGATCCGCTCTATCACCCCGCCCTCTAAATTTTGCCAGTTCTCCGGCGGGGAAGGATGCGTGGCGGAAAGGTAAACGCCGAGATAGAGCAGTGGACACGCACTCCACCGGATGGTCTGAAGTGCGGGTGGGAGGGAGCTCACCTGCCGCCAGTCCCCCACCGCCAAGCCAGAGCTCTTGACCCAGTTGACTCGGGCGGAGGAGGCTGCCGAATAGATGGCTTGGCATGCCTCCACTCGCGCCAAGTCGCCCGGGTCCTGGACCACGAGGAGTACGTCATCGGCGTACGCCGACAGGACCAGCCGCAGCTCCGGCTCCCGCAGCACCAACCCTGTCATCCTCCTGCGGAGGAGACAGAGGAAACGCTCGATCGCCAGAGCATACAACTGGCCCGAGAGGGGGCACCCCTGCCGCACTCCTCGCCCGAAGCTGACCGGTTCAGTCAGGGTCCAGTTGAGCCTAACCAAACACTCCGCGGAGGCATACAGCACCCGGAGAAAACTCACAAACTGAGGTCCAAATCCCAACGCCTGCAGAGTGCTCAGGAGGTACCCATGGTCTACTCTATCAAACGCCTTCTCCTGATCAAGAGACAGGAGGGCGAACGATAGACCATCTCTCCGCCCGAGTTCCAAAAGGTCTCGGACTAGAAAGAGGTTGTCGAAAATGCTGCGACCCGGGACAGTATAGGTCTGGTCTGGGTGGACCACGTCCGCCATCACGGACCCTAGCCGCAGCGAGATTGCTTTCGCTACGATTTTGTAATCCGTGCTAAGGAGTGAGACGGGACGCCAGTTTCGTAGATCGCGGAGGTCCCCCTTCTTCGGCAGCAAAGCGAGCACCGCTCGCCTGCATGACAGAGGGAGGACCCCGCTCTGCAAGGACTCAGCCCAGACGGTGACTAGGTCTGGGCCGAGAATGTCCCAGAACGCGCGGTAAAACTCCACGGTCAGCCCGTCCATGCCCGGAGATTTATTGGTGGGCATGCGACGGAGGGCTTCCGAGAACTCGGCCAGGGTGAGAGGCAGCTCTAGTCGGTCTCGGTCGCCCACGCTGACCGTGGGGAGTTCCTCCCAGAGCACCTCGCAAGCGTCAGGATCGGTCGGGTCCGGGGAGAAAAGGCTTGTGTAGAAGTCACGGGCCCTCCCACACATCTCCTCCGGACCCGTGAGGGGGGTGCCGTCTTCCGCAAGAAGGCAGGTGACGTGTTTCTTGGCCCCCCTCGTTTTCTCCAGGGCATAGAAGAAGCGGGAGCCGCGGTCCATCTCCCGAAGGAGGCGGATGCGGGATCGAACGAAGGCACCTCGGGCCCGGTGGTCCTCAAGGGCCCAGAGCTCCTCCCGCTTCTCCCGGCACGCTCCGCAGAGGGACGGGTCCTCGGGATCGGCGGCCAGGCGCCTCTCCATCTCTAAGACCTCCCGTTCCAGCTGCTCTATCGCCGCATTTCGCCGTCGGCTGGTGCCCCGAGTGTAGTCACGGCAGAAGAGCTTGGCGCGCACCTTCCCGAGATCCCACCATCGCCGCACCGAGGGAAAGGCACGCCACTGCTCTCGCCAGGCCAGCCAAAACTCCCGGAAGGACATCACAAAGCTCTCGTCCTCCAACAGGCTGTTATTAAAGTGCCAATAGGCCGGCCCCGGTCTCTCTGCACGGAGGGAAACCGTTACAGCGACTAAATGATGATCGGAGAATGGGGCCGGCCGAATGGCGGAGGAGTGGGCCTGTGAAAGATGGAAACGGGATAAGTAAATACGGTCCAACCGAGAGTGGTGTGACCGATGGGCCTCCACCCGGACAAAGGTGAACGTGGAGGTGTCATCTGGGTGATGGTCGCGCCAGACGTCCACTAGGGAGTGATGGTCGACTATCCCTTGGAGAATATTCGCAGCGGCCGGACTCGGTTCGGCCCCTGAGCGGTCCCGTTCCTCGAGGATGGTGTTAAAGTCCCCTCCCAGGACCAGGCACTCATGCGAATCCAGGGTGCCGAGAAAGTCGGACACCTGCTGATAAAATTGTGGCCGCCTGGAGCTCATTTGCGGGGCATAGATGTTAACAAGATTAACCACGAGCCCCTCCATACGGACTCGAAGGTGCAGCACGTGGCCCGGCACGGCCTCATTGACCCCTAGCACCTCAGGCTGTAGGTTGGGGGAGAATAGGGTTGCCACTCCAGCCTGCCAGGTCGCAAAGTGGCTAAAGTATACCCCGTCCCCCCACTCCAGCCGCCACCTGTCCTCGGCGGCCGGGTCTGTATGGGTCTCCTGCAGGAAAACTACAGAGTACCTCCCCTCCCGAAGGTAAGAGAGCACCTGGGACCTGCGGAGAGCCATCCTACAGCCCCTGGTATTCAGGGTCGCAATAATAAGAGGCGTCATATGGAGGGCTGGGGGGGTGGGGGTCTCGTATTGGCGGGGGGGTTCAGGGCCCCCGGCGGGTTGCACAGCAACCCATGACCCATCCCGTGGGTGAGTAGATCGCTTCGGAAGCTGCAGGCTCGCTCGTAGGCCGCAGCACCGCGCTTTCCTTGCCCCCTGCCCTCCTTTATAAGGGCCTTTGTGGCCTGGAGGAGTTGATCAAAGTCCCCCCATAGCCGAAGAGCCAGCTGTGCCCTATTGCGGGCGCCACGGGAGTGCTCTAGGAACTTCCGTAGCGCATGCCGCAGCTCATGGGGGGGTGGGGTTACAATTCCCGAGGTATTCCCTGATGGGTCTCTTAATACAGCCTCGTGGTCCGCTAAGGCAGGTAGACAGGGTGCGGACCACCGACGGGGCGTCTGACAGGCTGGGGTTATTAAATTCATTTCACGCCTTGGGGTGGAGGGGGATGGCAGGGGAAAAATTGCCACTCCTAACGGGTCGCGACTAGAAAGTGCAAAGACTGCTCCCTGGGGGGAGTCTGCAAAAGGCGGAAAGGAAATAACCCCAGGGGCGGCGTTAACATTGCAGGAGGAGGGACCTTGGGCAGGGGCAGGGGTGGGGGCAGGGGCAGGGGTAAGGCTCTGGGGTGCAGGAGGCGAGCAGCTAAAGGAAAGTGCCTCCTGAGCAGAGTAAAGGGTTAAGGGGGAAGGGGAGGGTCTCCCAATAATGCTAGGTGCTGGCTCCATGGTGGTTTTAGCGGTCACGGCATCAGGTGGTGGACCGCCTTCTGCAGGGTGCTCACCCGGGAAGGCAAATAGGGGGAGGGAGCATGGGGAAAGGGAGGCTGGGGTAAGGCTGCCCAGCTCGAGGCCAGCCGGCAGCAAATCATCCCCTCCCTGGGTGACCGGGGTCAAATCTAGGGCCTCAATCTCCGCATACACGGGGGAGAGGCCAACTCCTGCCACCCCGGGGGCCTCTCCTCTAGGGCCCGCCTCAACGGCCGCCTCAGGGTCCGCGGGGGGTTCGGGTAGCATCCAGGCAGAAGGGGTGTCCTCAGAAGTCTCGGAGGGGAGGGTCTCCCGTGGAGGGGGGGGTTCTGCCCTCCAATGCCAGTCCGTCTTCACCTCCCGACACCGGCGGATGGATCTCGCTCGTGGCCGTGGCGGGAGGCTCGATAGCAGTGCCTCCTTTCCTGGTCTTCCGGGGGGCTTCCGCGTCGGGTGGATGCAGCGGAGCTCGAGCCTTCCGCTTGCCTCGCTTCCCCTGGACTAGGGTCCAGCCCTCCATAGCATCATCTGGGGGCTGGTTAGCAGGGGTCGTGTCGGGGGGCGGAGGCGACGGTTTAGGGGTTCGGGGAGGTAGCGGTGGGGCAACGTGAGGGGTGGGGGCTTCTCCTTGGGGAGGGCCCTCTCTTGTACCCGATAATATCCTTGCCACACCCTCCTCCATGGGCTCTATTGGGTTGGTACTAGCAAGGGTGGAAACCCCTTGCTCGCCCGGGCATTGTAGGGAAGGTATCTCTTGGGCCCGGACGGGAGCAGCGATGGGTCGAGTAGGAGGAGGGTTGGTTTCTGGTACTGGGCAGCCAGGGGCGTCGGCAGCGACGGGGCCGATGTCCTGCCGGGTCTCGGGGGTTTCGGGTGCCCCTCCCCCCCGAGCCAAAGGGCAGTCTCTGCGGACGTGCCCCGCTGAGCGGCAGAGGTAGCACCGGGCCTCTCCGGTAGAATAAAAGACCCGATAGCGGGCTCCCTCGTAGGGGACTAGAAAGGACCCCTCAAGCGCCTCTCTGTCACACGCCCCTGCCGGTGGTAGAAGCTGCACTTGCCTGCAGAATGAAAAAATGTGACGGAGGGTGGGGTCCTTGCAGCCCAACGGGAGAGGGCTGATGACAGAAACAAGTTTCCCCAGGGTGGAAAGAGCGGGTAACAGGGCAGCATTGAGTAAGAAGGGAGGAACGGAGGTAAGGACGAGGCGAACGCCCAGGTCTTCTTACGGTTCTAGGGGGACAAACACCCCCCCTACCGTCAGGCCCCTCTCCACCGCCTCCTGGGCGGCATCCTCCGAGGCTAAGAAGAAAACGACCTTCCCATACATCTTGGAGGCCGCCACAATAGCCGTGGGTCCTACCACCTTCGCCAACACCTGCACGTATGTCTCCACGTGGGGCGAGGCGGGCACCAGGAGGCAACGGACGCCGTGCTTCCTGGTCAAGGCGGGGAAAGGGCCTCGGCCGCTGGTGATGGTGGCAGAGGCGGGGGGGGGCGAGATGACGAGGCGGCAGGCAGAGGGAAGCCCGCTGCCGCCCGGGCATATGTCCTAGGGGCCGGGGGAGGGACAATCGCAGAGCTGGTGGAGGGAAACGCTGGGAGGGGCGCCACGGTTGATGACGAGGCCGCAGCGGTGGGGGCAGCCCCTGCCATGGAGGGCTCAGTGGTTTTAGCGGGGCCCTTTCCTTTCCACCCGCCCCGGCCCTTCTGGCGAACCGGGGGGGGTTTCCTAGAATCTGGGGGGGTGGTGGGTGCAGCAGCAGCAGCAATCACCCTGGTGCCTCCTGCTACCGGTGCCCCAGCAGGGGGGGTGGCAAGTACCTTAACAATAGTAGTAGGGGGGGGACCTTGGGGGTTGGGCAGGGGTGGTGGTGGGGAAGGGACAACTAATTTTATTAAAGCAGTCTCGCCCCTCTCGTTCCCCGCCATTGTGAGCAGGGAGAGACAGGGAGACACCGGAAGGAGGGGGGGGGAGAAGGCGGAATAGCCCCTCCTTCCGCTGGCTGCGGACAGGAAGGGAAAAAAATGCCGAGGGAGGGGGGCTGGGAGGAGGGGGGGAACAAAATCGGGGTCCAGTAAAAGGGGCAAGTTGTGGGATAAGCAATCCGGGGGGGGGGTGCAGACCCACACACGTTTGTCCAAAGAGTCTCGGTTGGTCGGTTGTTAGGTCTGGTCCGGAAGGCAAAGTTCAAAGCAAACAGCTGGATCTGAAGGGAGATGGCAGGTTGCCAGCAGGGACAGACTGCGGGGGGGCCGTGACAGTTGTAATAACGATGGGGGGGTAGGGGCACCGATGGATCGGGGGTGGGGGTCTCCACACCACACCCCCTGTGCCGCCACAAACGCAAGTAATCACAGTCAAACTCCCCCCCACGAGAGTATAATTCAGAAAGTTACTCAATCTTACGGCCTTCGTCACGATGATTTATAATATTTCTTCTGTCTGCTGAAATCTCCGTCTCCGGCTGTGTTGGCTGTGTTCCAAGGCCTCCGGCATGTTAAGAATGTTGTAAGGTCCGAGCTGCTGGCAAAACGGCTGGGTCTGGGGGTTTCCACTCCCCCCTCCGGACAGAAAAATCGGCAATCTTCCCCCCCGTCCTCCGGGGGCTCAGCTGAGGCAAATAGCTGCGCCCGAAAGCAGGCGTGGGGGGGGGGGGATGGCTGGCGAAGGACGTAGACGGAAAAAAAAAACACAAAAAATGAAAAGAAAAATCAAAAAAGCGTCTGGCCCGGTCGGGGGGGGACTAAGGCAGGTGCAAAAAGTAAGAAAAATCCGGGCCAGGGGGCTTTAGGAAAGAACAGAAAGCAGATAGCTGAGGAGCAAGCAAAAGACGTTCCGTTTCCTAACAGGGAAGGTTTTTTTTTTTTTTTTTTTTGAAACAAAAAGAAAGTTTATTGGTAACGCTTACAGAATTACCAAAGGAAACAAAACAACTATGCAACAAAACAACGCAATCAGAAGGTATAACACAGCAGCTTTCAGGAGGGAGAAGTGTTCAGGCTAGCCTGGGCCCAGAGCGGGGGGGCTTCCTCGACACTAGTGGTCTTCCACCCTCCTGAGTTACCTGGTGGCCTAGAGTGGGGGGGCTTCCTCGACACTCGTGGTCTTCCACCCCCTCGAGTTACCCAGTGCCGCGCCCAGTGTCACCGATCCTCCCTCTCCTGAGAGTGCCCGGTAAGATGGGCACGGCTGCGGGGTGCGCGGTTTAGGGAGGGGGGGGTAGACACCCATGTATTATAGGACCCCTCCTAGATGACAGGAATGATGGTATCCACAGCGGCAATGGCTGGGGCTGGCGTCTCTCGCTCTTCCCCTCAATCAAAGGGTCAGATGGAGGGAACCGGACGGGGTCACCGAGCAGAGAACCCCAGACAGCGCCCACCGCTCCTCGAAGGCTTCAAGGGAGTCGGTGGATGCCGCCCAGAGGAACTCCGCTCGGATACGTGAGTGTACTGAGGATCGGAAAACGGCCCCACAATCGCAGGACGTTTCATGGGCCAACCTCCTCTCTCTGGTTTTGTAAATGGCTGTTTTAGCCAAAGCTAGGAGGAGGTTGACCAGAAGATCCCGCGACTTTGTGGGGCCACGAATGGGAAGTGTATAGATAAAAAGGTGGGGGGAAAAATGAAGCCAGAAGCGTAATAAAATATTTGTGAGGAGCCGGAAAAGGGGCTGCAATCTGGCACACTCTAAATACACGTGCACCAGGGTTTCCCTCACATTACAAAAAGGACAAGTGTCCGGAATGGGGGTAAACCATGTCAAAAACACGCCCGTGCTCACAGCTCCGTGAAGGAGCCGCCAACTGATGTCCCCGACGGGCCTTGGGACCAGGGTGGAATACAGGCTGGCCCACCGAGGTTGCTCACCCTCCAAAGGTGGCAGGAGATCCCGCCACTTTGTATCGGGGCGGGACACCAGGGTGTGGGCGTGAAGGGTGTGAAGCGTAAGTGTATATAAATATTTCCGTGAAGCAATTTGAAAGCTAACCGGCTGCAGTTCGTGCAGCCGGCTTGCAGTGAAAGGGTGAGGGGTTTGTTGGGATCTACGGGGGGGGGCCCGATGGAAAGGTCCGGCGGGCCTGGGGTAAGGGATGGGCGGGGTGCGCCCTCGCACAAGGCTCGGCTAACATAAGCCCGAGCAGCGGGGGTCAAGGCGGCCTTCACCTCCTGAAGTACGCGCCGGGGGGTACGGAGGCTGGAGAGCCCCATGCGCCGAGCGAGCATCAGGGGATCCAGCCAGTCTCTCCGGTCGTAGTCCAGGAGGTCTCCGACCCTCGTGACTTCCGCCAGGACCAACCTCTGGCGCACCGAGCGGGACTCCGCCACCTGCACACGGAGCTGGGGGTTGTGTAGCAGGGGCTCCGTGAGGAGATCTGCCCCCACGGTGGCCGCCACGGACCTGGTTGTTAGAAACAATTTCCAGGTCCGGAGGAGGTCCTGGTAGAAGACTGGCAGCCCGGAGAGGTCTCGCGGAAAACCCCTCGGAGAAAGATAGAAGAGCTGCCGGTCATATCGAAACCCTTGGAAACGGCACAGGAAGGTGTGCGCCAGTATGCTCCACGCCGAACTACTTGCACTATAAAAGAGCCTCTGCAGGGCCTGGAGGCGGAAGACGCGGACCTGAGTGTACAGACACTTCAGGCCCTGCCCTCCTTCCTTCAGGGGTAGATGAAGAACTCCAACAGGGGCCCAGTGCATTCCTGACCAAAAGAACTCTAGAATCAATCTCTGGAGATGGGTCAGGAAACCCGGGGCCGGGGCCAGGGTGTTGAGCCGGTACCAGAGCGTGGACAGGACTAGTTGGTTAAGCACCAGTGCTCTCCCTCGGAGGGAGAGACATCGAAGAAGCCTCGTCCATCTCCGGATCCGCTCTATCACCCCGCCCTCTAAATTTTGCCAGTTCTCCGGCGGGGAAGGATGCGTGGCGGAAAGGTAAACGCCGAGATAGAGCAGTGGACCCGCACTCCACCGGATGGTCTGAAGTGCGGGTGGGAGGGAGCTCACCTGCCGCCAGTCCCCCACCGCCAAGCCAGAGCTCTTGACCCAGTTGACTCGGGCGGAGGAGGCTGCCGAATAGATGGCTTGGCATGCCTCCACTCGCGCCAAGTCGCCCGGGTCCTGGACCACGAGAAGTACGTCATCGGCGTACGCCGACAGGACCAGCCGCAGCTCCGGCTCCCGCAGCACCAACCCTGTCATCCTCCTGCGGAGGAGACAGAGGAAAGGCTCGATCGCCAGAGCGTACAACTGGCCCGAGAGGGGGCACCCTTGCCGCACTCCTCGCCCGAAGCTGACCGGTTCAGTCAGGGTCCAGTTGAGCCTAACCAAACACTCCGCGGAGGCATACAGCACCCGGAGAAAACTCACAAACTGAGGTCCAAATCCAAACGCCTGCAGAGTGCTCAGGAGGTACCCATGGTCTACTCTATCAAACGCCTTCTCCTGATCAAGAGACAGGAGGGCGAACGATAGACCATCTCTCCGCCCGAGTTCCAAAAGGTCTCGGACGAGAAAGAGGTTGTCGAAAATGCTGCGACCCGGGACAGTATAGGTCTGGTCTGGGTGGACCACGTCCGCCATCACGGACCCCAGCCGCAGCGAGATTGCTTTCGCTACGATTTTGTAATCCGTGCTAAGGAGTGAGACGGGACGCCAGTTTCGTAGATCGCGGAGGTCCCCCTTCTTCGGCAGCAAAGCGAGCACCGCTCGCCTGCATGACAGAGGGAGGACCCCGCCCTGCAAGGACTCAGCCCAGACGGTGACTAGGTCTGGGCCGAGAATGTCCCAGAACGCGCGGTAAAACTCCACGGTCAGCCCGTCCATGCCCGGAGATTTATTGGTGGGCATGCGACGGAGGGCTTCCGAGAACTCGGCCAGGGTGAGAGGCAGCTCTAGTCGGTCTCGGTCGCCCACGCTGACCGTGGGGAGTTCCTCCCAGAGCACCTCGCAAGCGTCAGGATCGGTCGGGTCCGGGGAGAAAAGGCTTGTGTAGAAGTCACGGGCCCTCCCACACATCTCCTCCGGACCCGTGAGGGGGGTGCCGTCTTCCGCAAGAAGGCAGGTGACGTGTTTCTTGGCCCCCCTCGTTTTCTCCAGGGCATAGAAGAAGCGGGAGCCGCGGTCCATCTCCCGAAGGAGGCGGATGCGGGATCGAACGAAGGCACCTCGGGCCCGGTGGTCCTCAAGGGCCCGGAGCTCCTCCCGCTTCTCCCGGCACGCTCCGCAGAGGGACGGGTCCCCGGGGCTGGCGGCCAGGCGCCTCTCCATCTCTAAGACCTCCCGTTCCAGCTGCTCTATCGCCGCATTTCGCCGTCGGCTGGTGCCCCGAGTGTAGTCACGGCAGAAGAGCTTGGCGCGCACCTTCCCGAGATCCCACCATCGCCGCACCGAGGGAAAGGCACGCCACTGCTCTCGCCAGGCCAACCAAAACTCCCGGAAGGACATCACAAAGCTCTCGTCCTCCAACAGGCTGTTATTAAAGTGCCAATAGGCCGGCCCCGGTCTCTCTGCACGGAGGGAAACCGTTACAGCGACTAAATGATGATCGGAGAATGGGGCCGGCCGAATGGCGGAGGAGTGGGCCTGTGAAAGATGGAAACGGGATAAGTAAATACGGTCCAACCGAGAGTGGTGTGACCGATGGGCCTCCACCCGGACAAAGGTAAACGTGGAGGTGTCATCTGGGTGATGGTCACGCCAGACGTCCACTAGGGAATGATGGTCAACTATCCCTTGGAGAATATTCGCAGCGGCCGGACTCGGTTCGGCCCCTGAGCGGTCCCGTTCCTCGAGGGTGGTGTTAAAGTCCCCTCCCAGGACCAGGCACTCGTGCGAATCCAGGGTGCCGAGAAAGTCGGACACCTGCTGATAAAATTGTGGCCGCCTGGAGCTCATTTGCGGGGCATAGATGTTAACAAAATTAACCACGAGCCCCTCCATACGGACTCGAAGGTGCAGCACGTGGCCCGGCACGGCCTCATTGACCCCTAGCACCTCAGGCCGTAGGTTGGGGGAGAATAGGGTTGCCACTCCAGCCTGCCAGGTCGCAAAGTGGCTAAAGTATACCCCGTCCCCCCACTCCAGCCGCCACCTGTCCTCGGCGGCCGGGTCTGTATGGGTCTCCTGCAGGAAAACTACAGAGTACCTCCCCTCCCGAAGGTAAGAGAGCACCTGGGACCTGCAGAGAGCCATCCTACAGCCCCTGGTATTCAGGGTCGCAATAATAAGAGGCGTCATACGGAGGGCTGGGGGGGTGGGGGTCTCGTATTGGCGGGGGGGTTCAGGGCCCCCGGCGGGTTGCACAGCAACCCATGACCCATCCCGTAGGTGAGTAGATCGCTGCGGAAGCTGCGGGCTCGCTCGTAGGCCGCAGCACCGCGCTTTCCTTGCCCCCTGCCCTCCTTTATAAGGGCCTTTGTGGCCTGGAGGAGTTGATCAAAGTCCCCCCATAGCCGAAGAGCCAGCTGTGCCCTATCGCGGGCGCCACGGGAGTGCTCTAGGAACTTCCGTAGCGCATGCCGCAGCTCATGGGGGGGTGGGGTTACAATTCCCAAGGTATTCCCTGATGGGCCTCTTAATACAGCCTCGTGGTCCGCTAAGGCAGGTAGACAGGGTGCGGACCACCGACGGGGTGTCTGACAGGCTGGGGTTATTAAATTCATTTCACGCCTTGGGGTGGAGGGGGATGGCAGGGGAAAAATTGCCACTCCTAACGGGTCGCGACTAGAAAGTGCAAAGACTGCTCCCTGGGGGGAGTCTGCAAAAGGCGGAAAGGAAATAACCCCAGGGGCGGCGTTAACATTGCAGGAGGAGGGACCTTGGGCAGGGGCAGGGGTGGGGGCAGGGGCAGGGGTAAGGCTCTGGGGTGCAGGAGGCGAGCAGCTAAAGGAAAGTGCCTCCTGAGCAGAGTAAAGGGTTAAGGGGGAAGGGGAGGGTCTCCCAATAATGCTAGGTGCTGGCTCCATGGTGGTTTTAGCGGTCACGGCATCAGGTGGTGGACCGCCTTCTGCAGGGTGCTCACCCGGGAAGGCAAATAGGGGGAGGGAGCATGGGGAAAGGGAGGCTGGGGTAAGGCTGCCCAGCTCGAGGCCAGCCGGCAGCAAATCATCCCCTCCCTGGGTGACCGGGGTCAAATCTAGGGCCTCAATCTCCGCATACACGGGGGAGAGGCCAACTCCTGCCACCCCGGGGGCCTCTCCTCTAGGGCCCGCCTCAACGGCCGCCTCAGGGTCCGCGGGGGGTTCGGGTAGCGTCCAGGCAGAAGGGGCGTCCTCAAAAGTCTCGGAGGGGAGGGTCTCCCGTGGAGGGGGGGGTTCTGCCCTCCAATGCCAGTCCGTCTTCACCTCCCGACACCGGCGGATGGATCTCGCTCGCGGCCATGGCGGGAGGCTCGATAGCAGTGCCTCCTTTCCTGGTCTTCCGGGGGGCTTCCGCGTCGGGTGGATGCAGCGGAGCTCGAGCCTTCCGCTTGCCTCGCTTCCCCTGGACTAGGGTCCAGCCCTCCATAGCGTCATCTGGGGGCTGGTTAGCAGGGGTCGTGTCGGGGGGCGGAGGCGACGGTTTAGGGGTTCGGGGAGGTAGCGGTGGGGCAACGTGAGGGGTGGGGGCTTCTCCTTGGGGAGGGCCCTCTCTTGTACCCGATAATATCCTTGCCACACCCTCCTCCATGGGCTCTATTGGGTTGGTACTAGCAAGGGTGGAAACCCCTTGCTCGCCCGGGCATTGTAGGGAAGGTATCTCTTGGGCCCGGACGGGAGCAGCGATGGGTCGAGTAGGAGGGTTGGTTTCTGGTACTGGGCAGCCAGGGGCGTCGGCAGCGACGGGGCCGATATCCTGCCGGGTCTCGGGGGTTTCGGGTGCCCCTCCCCCCCGAGCCAAAGGGCAGTCTCTGCGGACGTGCCCCGCTGAGCGGCAGAGGTAGCACCGGGCCTCTCCGGTAGAATAAAAGACCCGATAGCGGGCTCCCTCGTAGGGGACTAGAAAGGACCCCTCAAGCGCCTCTCTGTCACACGCCCCTGCCGGTGGTAGAAGCTGCACTTGCCGGCAGAACGAAAAAATGTGACGGAGGGTGGGGTCCTTGCAGCCCAACGGGAGAGGGCTGATGACAGAAACAAGTTTCCCCAGGGTGGAAAGAGCGGGTAACAGGGCAGCATTGAGTAAGAAGGGAGGAACGGAGGTAAGGACGAGGCGAACGCCCAGGTCTTCTTACGGTTCTAGGGGGACAAACACCCCCCCTACCGTCAGGCCCCTCTCCACCGCCTCCTGGGCGGCATCCTCCGAGGCTAAGAAGAAAACGACCTTCCCATACATCTTGGAGGCCGCCACAATAGCCGTGGGTCCTACCACCTTCGCCAACACCTGCACGTATGTCTCCACGTGGGGCGAGGCGGGCACCAGGAGGCAACGGACGCCGTGCTTCCTGGTCAAGGCGGGGAAAGGGCCTCGGCCGCTGGTGATGGTGGCGGAGGCGGGGGGGGGCGAGATGACGAGGCGGCAGGCAGAGGGAAGCCCGCTGCCGCCCGGGCATATGTCCTAGGGGCCGGGGGAGGGACAATCGCAGAGCTGGTGGAGGGAAACGCTGGGAGGGGCGCCACGGTTGATGACGAGGCCGCAGCGGTGGGGGCAGCTCCCGTCATGGAGGGCTCAGTGGTTTTAGCGGGGCCCTTTCCTTTCCACCCGCCCCGGCCCTTCTGGCGAACCGGGGGGGGTTTCCTAGAATCTGGGGGGGTGGTGGGTGCAGCAGCAGCAGCAATCACCCTGGTGCCTCCTGCTACCGGTGCCCCAGCAGGGGGGGTGGCAAGTACCTTAACAATAGTAGTAGGGGGGGGACCTTGGGGGTTGGGCAGGGGTGGTGGTGGGGAAGGAACAACTAATTTTATTAAAGCAGTCTCACCCCTCTCGTTCCCCACCATTGTGAGCAGGGAGAGACAGGGAGACACCGGAAGGAGGGGGGGGGAGAAGGCGGAATAGCCCCTCCTTCCGCTGGCTGCGGACAGGAAGGGAAAAAAATGCCGAGGGAGAGGGGCTGGGAGGAGGGGGGGGAACAAAATCGGGGTCCAGTAAAAGGGGCAAGTTGTGGGATAAGCCATCCGGGGGGGGGTGCAGACCCACACACGTTTGTCCAAAGAGTCTCGGTTGGTCGGTTGTTAGGTCTGGTCCGGAAGGCAAAGTTCAAAGCAAACAGCTGGATCCGAAGGGAGATGGCAGGTTGCCAGCAGGGACAGACTGCGGGGGGGCCGTGACAGTTGTAATAACGATGGGGGGGTAGGGGCACCAATGGATCGGGGGTGGGGGTCTCCACACCACACCCCCTGTGCCGCCACAAACGCAAGTAATCACAGTCAAACTCCCCCCCACGAGAGTATAATTCAGAAAGTTACTCAATCTTACGGCCTTCGTCACGATGATTTATAATATTTCTTCTGTCTGCTGAAATCTCCGTCTCCGGCTGTGTTGGCTGTGTTCCAAGGCCTCCGGCATGTTAAGAATGTTGTAAGGTCCGAGCTGCTGGCAAAACGGCTGGGTCTGGGGGTTTCCACTCCCCCCTCCGGACAGCAAAATCGGCAATCTTCCCCCCCCCTCCTCCGGGGGCTCAGCTGAGGCAAATAGCTGCGCCCGAAAGCAGGCGTGGGGGGGGGGATGGCTGGCGGGCGAAGGACGTAGACGGAAAAAAAAAACAACAAAAAATGAAAAGAAAAATCAAAAAAGCGTCTGGCCCGGTCGGGGGGGGACTAAGGCAGGTGCAAAAAGTAAGAAAAATCCGGGCCAGGGGGCTTTAGGAAAGAACAGAAAGCAGATAGCTGAGGAGCAAGCAAAAGACGTTCCGTTTCCTAACAGGGAAGGTTCCAGAACAATCAGGAACCTTCTGGAGACAATTAAGACAGACAGGCTGATTAGAACACCTGCAGTTAATCAAGAAGCTGCTAAAATCAATTAAGGCAGGCTAATCAGGGCACCTGGGTTTAAAAAGGAGCTCACTTCAGTTTCTGGTGCGCATGTGTCAAGGTTCCTTCCCCACTCTGAACTCTAGGGTACAGATGTGGGGACCTGCATGAAAACCTCCTAAGCTTACTTTTACTAGCTTAGGTTAAAACTTCCCCAAGGTACAAACTATTTTATCTTTTGCCCTTGGACTTTCGCTGCCACCACCAAACATCTAACAGGGTTTATTATTGGGAAAGAGTCGTCTGGAAACGTCTTTCCCCCAAAAATCCTCACCAAAACCTTGCACCCCCCTTCGTGGGGAAGGTTTGATAAAAATCCTCACCAATTTGCACAGGTGAACACAGACCCAAACCCTTGGATCTTAAGAATAATGAAAAAAGCATTCAGTTTCTTACAAGAAGAATTTTAATATAAGAAAAAGTAAAAAGAATCACCTCTGTAAAATCAGGATGGTAAATACCTTACAGGGTAATTAGATTCAAAACATAGAGAATCCCTCTAGGCAAAACCTTAAGTTACAAACAGACACAAAGACAGGAATATCCATTCCATTCAGCACAGTTTATTTTCTCAGCCATTTAAAAAAATCATAATCTAACACATATCTAGCTAGATTACTTACTAAGTTCTAAGACTCCATTCCTGTTCTGTCCCCAGCAAAAGCATCACACAGACAGACCCAGACCCTTTGTTTCTCCCCCCCTCCAGCTTTGAAAGTATTTTGTCTCCTCATTGGTCATTTTGGTCAGGTGTCAGCGAGGTTATCCTAGCTTCTTAACCCTTTACTGGTGAAAGGGCTTTTCCTCTGGCCAGGAGGGATTTTAAAGGTGTTTACCCTTCCCTTTATATTTATGACAGTGTGTAAGGAGCTGGGAGCAAGAGGCACTAGGAGCTGAGAGTGAGAACGCAGACTATTGGAGGACTGAGGTGTACAAGCCTTATCAGACACCAGGAGGAAGGTCCTGTGGTGAGGATAAAGAAGGTGTTGGGAGGAGGCCATGGGGAAGTAGCCTAGGGAGTTGCAGCTGTCTCACAGCTGTTCCAGGAGGCAGTCTAGACAGCTGCATTCCACAGGGCCCTGGGCTGGAACCCAGAGTAGAGGTTGGGCCTGGGTTCCCCCCAAACCTCCCAACTCCTGGTCAGACATAGGAGGAGTTGACCTGGACTGTGGGTTCATGAAAACAGCCAAACTGAGGGCTGCCATGAAGCTCCAAGGCAAGCAAATCCACCAATAAGCGCAAGACCCACAAAGGTAGAGCAGGAACTTTGTCACAACTGGTTTCAGAAGTGGGATCTGGTGTCTACAGCACGGCAGAAGAAGGAGGGTGTTTGGGCCGGTGGGGAGGAGGGGGTGTCACTAGGACACAGAGAGTAGAAAATTGTGTCTGCTGCATGTGCATATGTATTCTCTCTGCTCTAGATGCATAGAGATGGTGGAGTGCTGTGCTGGAGGAAGGAGGGCACAAGAGACAGAACAGGCAGGCAGGAGAAAAGTGGAGAGGGAATAACAGAAAGCAGCAGGAGCTCCAGGGAGAGAGAGGAGAAGAAGCATCTTATGTACCTCTCTAGCACCCCCAGGAGCCTGGACTGATTAACACCAGCTTCTCAGGGAGCTTCTTGTTTCCTGCTGCTTCCCTGAAGCCACTTAAGGAGAACAGGCAATCAACTGAAGTAGTAGGAGCCAGTGAGGCCCTTAAGATGCTGATATCTTCCCTCTCTCAGGCCCTGGTACCAGCCTGCTTATTTGTCCCCTTCAATTGAGTGTTGAGAGCCACTATAGCTGGCACAGAACTGCAGTCATGAGTGAAAGAAGAAAACACCCCTCTGGGGCAGCATTCAGAAAAAGCAAGCAAGCAAAGGAAGCTTTTCTCTCTAAGCAGGAAGGAGCTCTCCTGAGATATGTAGACACAAATGTTCACAGTGAGCCTTCTGGCCCCAGTGAGGATGTGAGTGGTGAGGAGATGCCTGATCTTCCAGTTAGTGCAGGTGACCTGGCAGCTACTGCAGCACCCATATCTCTATCTCAAGTGGATGTAACCATGCACAGTCCTGAAGAAAAGTGTAGCTCAGAGAAGAGTGTGGTGGAGGCGCAAGAAACAGCTGCTGCTGAGTTTAGTTCCTTAAGTCTAGATGATCCAGGACTGTGGACCCACTTGAGCAGTAGCCTGAGGGACTTCCTTGTACTGCATGGGCCACAGCAAGTGAAAAACGTCATGTTCCCTAAAGACAATGAAAACAGAATTTTCCATCCAACACATTACTGGTGTGAAATCCCCAATGGTGACAAAGTGCAGAGGCCATGGCTTATGTACTCAAAAACCCAGAATGCTGCATACTGGTTTTGTTGCAGACTCTTCCAGTCTAATGTTCCAGCCACATTGGGTTCTACAGGAACACAGGGTTGTGAGTTCAATCCTTGAGGGGGCCATTTAGGGATCTGGGGCAAAAATTGGGGATGGGTCTCACAACCCTGGATTTAGCAGGCCAATGCTCAAACCACTGAGCTGTCCCTCCCCCACGAGGGCCATGTTCTGTATGGATGAAATTTTCAGGGGATTTAACTTCAAAGCTCTAGCCACCCTCTACTGAGCATGTGTAAACTGAAATTTTTCAAAGTCCCAGTCTTATTAATCTCTCCTCATACGGAAGCCGTTCTATATCCCTAATAATTTTTGTTGCCATTTTCTGAACCTTTTCTGATTCCAATATATCTTTTTTGAGATGGAGCAACCACAGGTGCATGCAGTATTCAAGATGTGGCCATACCATGGATTTATATAGAGACAATATGATATTTTCTGTTCTATTATCTATCTATTATCTCCAAAACATTGACTTAGACTTCTTAAAGAAAAGGTCACCAGAATTTTTTGACATGGGGAAAACAACATATTTTCACTAACCTTGTTTTTCAAAAAGGTGGCAGCATTTTGGCTGACATTTTCCAAAAAATTCAGCCTGAGGTAGACACTTGGCATATAAAATTTAATCCAAAATGGTTCAAGTTTGACAAAGATATATGCAGCTGAAAACAGGGTCTTATGATGGGGAATGTTGGGCAACCTTAGCCTTGCCTATAACATCTGATCTGGGACTCAGCACTTCCCAGCATTAGAAGAAGAAGGTTGCATTTGGGGAGCCAGAGGAGCTTTAAAATCACTCTAACTGAGGACTAATTAAAAAGTGCAATTGTTCCAATTTTTCCAAATAGCAAGGAACATAATCTCACACAACAGCAGCACCGATGAGCGGGAATGAGTGGCTGGGTTGTGGAAGAGGCCAACAACTGAGCCACATGATAAAAGAAATTTTCTCATTTGGGGTGAATTTGTCATTTTGGACATAGATAAAATTTCACCTTTTCCATCCATCAGACTCTTTTCAGGGATAATAGTGTAATTGTGCATACACACTCACTCACACACACTTTGCAATCACACATGCTCATATACACATATTCACACACTTACACTGTCATACTCAGATTCACACACAGACACATACACACTCACAAAACAATACAAATTTTAATTAAAGTTAAAAAGCACACAATCCCAGTCCCACAACACGCAAACTCTCATGCACTCACTGTCACTTTCAGGGAATCATGAAACTTTATAAAGTCAAGGAATGAGCTTGCACACTTGGTCACACTGGTGTAAATCAAAGTTAACTCCATTGACTTTTCTGGATTTGCTCCACATTTTCACTGGTGTAACTGAGAGCAGAAGTAGGTCCATTATTTGCCTCTCTAGAGAGAAAGAGGTGCTTTTGACCTTAAGATCTGTAAACACAAGAAAGGACTCCAGCGTGCCAGTGAAAATACAACCAGGAAGAATTCTTTCAGCTTGTTTTAGGGGTGAAAGAAGCAATGAAGATGTTTGTCTACACTACCACGGTAAGTCGACCTATGCTACGCAACTCCAGCTACGTGAATAACAAAGCTGAAGTCGACGTACCTTAGGTCAACTTACCACGGGGTCTACATTGTGGGAGATTGACCTCCCGTCAACTTACCTTACTCTTCTCCTCGGAGATAGAGTACAGGGGTCAACTGGAGGGCAATCTGCTGTCGATTTGACAGGTCTTTACTAGACCCAGTAAATGGACCGCAGGTGGATCGATCTCAGAGCATAGATCCCAGCTGTAGTGTATACATAGCCTCAGACATGCTGTTTGAAAGCTGTGCAATTGAAAAAAAATCACAACTTTCCCACTCTGTGAAAGCTACAGAGGGCTTTTGCTTCTTCCCTCTATGTCCACGAAAATAACAGGGGCTGTTTTTCCTTATACAAAATTGTTTCTGCAACACCACTTTGGGAAGTTTGGTTTGCTCCCTGGGCTTCTATGGAATCATTTGTATATTTAAAAAAAAATATCAGCTGGATGGAGAAGGAGAAATCTCAGCATTGTCCAGCTCTCAAATTCTCTTGAAAAGGAGTGAGAATGTCCATCCAGTCTCAGGCACACCTAAGCCAGTACCTGCATTCCCCTCAGAGGGGCTGCTGTTCCCCTGATGCTTGGGAGAAACAATAGAATTGTAGCTTTTAAACTAAAAAGAAAAGGAGTACTAGTGGCACCTTAGAGACTAACCAATTTATTGGAGCATGAGCTTTTGTGAGCTACAGCTCACTTCATCGGATGCATTCAGTGGAAAATATTTTTCACTAAATACCCTCCTAGTGAAAAAGCTTTTCCTAATATCCAACCTAAACCTCCCTCACTGCAACTTGAGACCATTACTCCTTGTTCTGTCATCCGCTACCACTGAGAACAGTCTAGATCCATCCTCTTTGGAACCCCCTTTCAGGTAGTTGAAAGCAGCTATTGAATCCCCCCTCACTCTTCTCTTCCGCAGACTAAACAATCCCAGTTCCCTCAGCCTCTCCTCATAAGTCATGTGTTCCAGTCCCCTAATCATTTTTGTTGCCCTCCGCTGGACTCTTTCCAATTTTTCCACATCCTTCCTGTAGTGTGGGGCCCAAAACTGGACACAGTACTCCAGATGAGACCTCACCAATGTTGAATAGAGGGGAACGATCACGTCCCTTGATCTGCTGGCGATGCCCTTACCTATACATCCCAAAATGCCATTGGCCTTCTTGGCAACAAGGGCACACTGTTGTTGACTCATATCCAGCTTCTCGTCCACTGTAACTCCTAGGTCCTTTTCTGCCGAACTGCTGCCTAGCCATTCGGTCCCTAGTCTGTAGCGGTGCATGGGATTATTCCGTCCTAAGTGCAGGACTCTGCACTTGTCCTTGTTGAACCTCATCAGATTTCTTTATGGGGCTTTCCAGAACTGCCTCCCAATCAGCCTGAGTAGTTATATCTGGAGGGCCAGGGGGGCACTGTCAAGGTTAGGGAGATTTCATGCTGCCTTCTGACTCTCCACTTTGCTTCTCTCCTCCCACAGACAAGAGCGGTGTCTTCTGGACCAGGAGCTTGATCTGATTATGAGTGAGCAGCGGGGCCATGTGAACAGCCTCTTCTTGAATGAGGAGTCAGCCAAGCGGCTCAGCTCCAACAACCGGGTGCAGCGCTTCCAACAGGCAGTGCAGGAGCAGGCAGCACGGGCCAAGAAGCGGATGCACAGCATCACCAAAGACAGCGCCAAGAGCTTCCTCAGGAGAAATGCCTTCGTCCTCTTCACCATCACTGCTGTCCTACTGGGTAGGGAGCCTGGGGCCTGCAGGGTGGTGCTGTGCTGCCTGGGGAGATTCATTAAGCTAGCACAAAGAGTGATTAAAGAAGTGTGCTGAGGTCAGGGTTCTGCCACAAGCACACTCTGTGCCCTTGGGCAAGTCCCTTCATCTCTCAGTGCCTCCATTATCAGGCATTGCATTGCAAGAGCATCGCAAGAGCATCTACAGATGCCTGTGAGGGATCAGGGCCCTATTGTACTGGACACTGCTCTCACCTGGAATGCAAAGCCGGGCTTCACCTCACAGAGTTGGCTGGCTCTGCACTAGGAATGTTTGCTGGTGTAAGGATGGTGGGCAGGGGTGATTCTTTACAACAGTTTGTAGAGGGAAAAAGTGCTCATTTAGATACAGTTATTCCAGCAAAAGGACTTTAGATCATTTCCCTTGGGGAACTGTACAGCTTTACTAGCTAAAAAGCCCTCTGCTGCTATAAGCTGTGTCTCCACTAAGGGGGTTTGCTGCTACTGGGAAAGTGAGGATAACAGAGAACCTCAGGCACAAGTCACTGCTCATGTGCAAAGCAGCATGGTTCCAGCATGCGGGGGCTTATAACAGCCAGCCTCAGGAGGGAACTACGGAAAGTGACACTAAACCTCCGCTGCACAAGGCTCTCTGAGAGCTTTACTGACAGTCCCTCAGGAAGCCTCCCAGCCCCAACAGGGTAAATCTCCCTATCCCCGCTGCCCAGAGGGGAAACTGAGGCAAGGAGCAGTCCTGTAACTCACCTTAGGCCAGCCTTAGGACATGGTAGAATCTCTGTCACTTGGATTCTTTAAATCAAGACTGGACATCTTTTTCTAAAAGATCCACTCTAGCTCAATCATTTCAATTGGCTCGCTGCAGAATCACGGGGTGAAATTTCTAGCCTGTGATATGCAGGAGGTCAGATGGACTCTTCTAGCCTTGAAGTGTTTGCATTGGTGAGCTACATGGCTGGAAATACAACCCAGAAGTGCAGCAGGGAAGTGTAGAGTAGTGCTGTTCCCCCCTTGATGAGGGCTGGCTGGCTGATGCACTCTCATGGTGTGGCTCCTGTTTACCAGACTAGGAGCTCACTGTTTATATGAGCAATATCCCTTGTAATAAGGGAGGGTCCCAGGAATCCTTATCCTGGGGAAAGGGCCATTCTCCATGCCTGGCACGTTCCTGCTCACCGAGGCAATGGCTAACAGGACAGGCCTCTCACAGGGGGCTGTGTTTAACCCTTCGATTGCACAGATTTCCCTTCTTATCCCTTGTTTCTCAGGGATCATTTTGGCCTTTGCGCTCCGACCCTACAAGATGACCTATCGCCAGATCAAGTATTTCTCCTTCCCAGGAGAGCTGCTGATGCGGATGCTCCAGATGCTGGTTCTTCCCCTCATTGTCTCCAGCCTGGTCACGGGTGAGGGACCTTTCCTGGTGCTTGCAGCCATCTGCATCCTACAGGCCATGCAGCACCCTGCAAAGGTGCTGCCAGCCAATGACCCAGCTCCCGCTGCAGGTCCAGGCCTTGGTTGGGGCTATGGGAAGTGGGATTGACCCGTCTGTCCCCTGGCTGCCTTGGTGTGGAGGTCAGGGTGGCAGAAGGTCTTACGCCTTTCTGAGAAGGGTGAGGAGCAAGCCTGGTAGTCCTGCCAGCCCTCAGGCACCATGATCCAGGCCCTGCAATCCTGATACTTAAAGATGCACTGGGGGTCAGGGAGGGGCTGGAGGTATTCATTTGCCTTCAGGCATTAGGAGGAAGTGCCCACCCCTGAAGTGTGTGTGTGAGCATTGCAGGGTCACAGTGCACCTGAGATAGCCAGGCAAAACTGTGGGTTGCCCAATGGCTGCTTGGAGGGGGCTCCCTTTCCCCTCCGCTAACACAGCAGCTATTCCAGCCCCTCCAGTCCCCTCCCCAATCACTGTTCTGGCTCCTTATCCTCACTGCCCACCTGCTCTGCCTCATCATTCACATCCCTCCTCCCCACCCCCCAAGGGCCCCTGTCTCCAGACCCCCTGCCCCCACCTTTCACTCCCTTATCCTATCTCCTCATTTTCTGTCACCCCATTTCTCTGCACCCCCTAGTCTCCTCATGCTTCTCATCTGCCTCCTATGCCCCACAAAGTTTGCTTTCTGCCCCCACATTTCCCTACATACCCCAAAGCCTGCCTCCTACATCCCATATTCCTCTGCAGCCTCCAAAATCTGCCTCCTACACCCCCTACTCCCCACAAAGTCTGCCTCCTGCACCTCACTTTCCTCTGCTCCCACATCTCTGCCCCCCAAACCCTGCCTTCCAACCCCCCAACCTCCGATTCCTCCTCTTCAATCCATAGTCCCCTGCACTCCCACAGCCTTCTTCCACACCCCACATCCCCTTAGAGCCCCCAAAATCTGCTTCCTGCATCCCACATTCCCCTGCACCCTCAAAATCTCCCTCCAGCCCCTCACCTCACTAATGTAAGAGGTAGACACTCTTGTCTTGTTTTGCGTGTGGCTGCCCAGGCATGGCCTCGCTGGATGGCAAAGCCTCTGGGAAGATGGGGATGCGGGCCGTAGTCTACTACATGGTGACCACCATCATCGCGGTCTTCATCGGCATCCTTATGGTGATCATCATCCATCCAGGCAAAGGGTCCAAGGACAAACTGCACCGGGAGGGCAAGATTGAGCAGGTGCAAACAACTGATGCCTTCATGGACCTGGTGAGGTGAGCAAACAAGTTGGTGTGTGGTAAGAAGATGCACCTGTGATACGATCACCATCCTGCACTGAAAGCCATTCAAACCCCTGCACTGCACATGGAGAACATGCTCTGAATAAGCTATGAAAGGAGACCGAGCCGCTGACTTCAGAGTTCTCTGGGAGTGCTCAACCCCCCCTGCTCTGCCCCAGGCCCTGCCCCTACTCCACCCCTTCCCCCAAAGGCCCCACCCCTGACCCACCTCTTCCCAGCCTCTTCTCATCCCATTCCACCCCCTTCCTCATTCTGCCCCGCTCCTCCCCTTCCCCCGCCCAGCACCTCCTGCACGCCGCTGAACAGCTGATCACCAGTGGGTAACATAAAATGAGTATCTGAGAAACTATATACTCACACCATATATACTGACATGCAGAAAAACCTGAAGTGTTAGTCCTCATCCTCACCATCATCATCACCAGTAGTGGCCATTGTCCTGGCATCTCCCAAGGCATGCAGGCTGGGATAAAACTTTTATAACAGGTTATGCTGACACCCCTATGCCTAATGCATATTCAGTAGGGGTTTCAACCCCTTTTCCTTATCTGTATTTCCTCACCTAGTAATGCTGAGGTGCCCTTCTCCCATATGTTAGTAGGCCTTTTACCTCAAGTTCATTAGCATATACTTCAGTTAGTTACCATGACCTTCTGGTGGTCAGACATCCGCTGATGTTCCTAACTTAAAAATATCTAAAGCTGATATCTACTGGCATCGTGTGGTCATCTATCAGCAGTTGGGTTATTACAGCATTCTATCGTGTGATCTCATGATCTTGGTTTTGGTCCCCCCACTACGGACAAATTGGAGAGAGTCCAGCGGAGGGAAACGAAAATAATTAGGGGACTGGGGCACATGACTTATGAGGAGAGGCTGTGGGAACTGGGGTTATTTAGTCTGCAGAAGAGAAGATTAAGGGGGGATTTGATAGCAGCTTCAACTACCTGAAGGGGGTTCCAAAGAGGATGGAGCTGGGCTGTTCTCAGTGGTAGCAGATGACAGAACAAGGAGTAATGGTCTCAAGTTGCAGTGTGGGAGGTCTAAGTTGGATATTAGGAAACACTATTTCACTAGGAGGGTGGTGAAGCACTGGAATGGGTTACCTAGGGAGGTGGTGGAATCTCCATCCTTAGAGGTTATTAAGGCCCGACTTGACAAAGCCCTGGCTAGGATGACTTAGTTGGTGTTGGTCCTGCTTTGAGCAGGGGATTGGACTAGATGACTTCCTGAGGTCTCTTCCAACCCTAATATTCTATGATCTAGGGTTGCTGCTGGTTAGCTGTTTATGCTAAGGCTTTTTGAGCCTTATCTTTTGATTAGTTTAGCTAAACTATTGTCTTTTTGGCCTTGAGGCTTGTAGGATCATTGGAGCTCACATACAGTAAGAGCATAAGAATGGCCATGCTGAGTCAGACCAATTGTCCATCTTGCCCAGACTTCTGTCTTCCAGCAGTGGCTGGTGCCAGATGCTTCAGAGGGAATGAACAGAACAGGGCAATTTATCAAGTGATCCATCCCCTGTTGTCCAGTCCCAGCTTCTGGAGTCAGAGATACAGGGGCACCCAGAGCAAGAGGTTGCATCCTTAGCCATTTTAACTAAGGGCCACTGATGACCTATCCTCATGAACTCCTTTTTGAGCCAAGTTATACATTTAGCCTTCACAACATCCCCTGACAATCAGTCCCACAGATTGTCTGTTGTGTGATTTTATAGACCTCTATCATAGAATATCAGGGTTGGAAGGGACCTCAGGAGGTCATCTAATCCAACCCCCCGCTCAAAGCAGGACCAATCCTCAATTAAATCATCCCAGCCAAGGCTTTGTCAAGCCTGACCTTAAAAACTTCTAAGGAAGGAGATTCTACCACCTCCCTAGGAAACGCATTCCAGTGTTTCATCACCCTCCTAGTGAAAAAGTTTTTCCTAATATCCAACCTAAACCTCCCCCACTGCAACTTGAGACCATTACTCCTTGTCCTGTCCTCTTCTACCACTGAGAGTAGTGTAGAACCATCCTCTCTGGAACCACCTCTCAGGTAGTTGAAAGCAGCCATCAAATCCCCCCTCATTCTTCTCTTCTGCAGACTAAACAATCCCAGTTCCCTCAGCTTCTCCTCATAAGTCATGTGTTCCAGACCCCTAATCATTTTTGTTGCCCTGCGCTGGACTCTCTCCAATTTATCCACATCCTTCTTGTAGTGTGGGGCCCAAAACTGGACACAGTACTCCAGATGAGGCCTCACCAATGTTGAATAGAGGGGAACGATCACGTCCCTCAGTCTGCTCGCTATGCCCCTACTTATACATCCCAAAATGCCATTGGCCTTCTTGGCAACAAGGGCACACTGTTGACTCATATCCAGCTTCTCGTCCACTGTAACTCCTAGGTCCTTTTCCGCAGAACTGCTGCCTAGCCATTCGGTCCCTATTCTGTAGCTGTGCATTGGGTTCTTCCGTCCTAAGTGCAGGACCCTGCACTTATCCTTATTGAACCTCATCAGATTTCTTTTGGCCCAATCCTCCAATTTGTCTAGGTCCCTCTGTATCCTATCCCTGCCCTCCAGCGTATCTACCACTCCTCCCAGTTTAGTATCTTCCGCAAATTTGCTGAGAGTGCAATCCACACCATCCTCCAGATCATTTATGAAGATATTGAACAAAACCAGCCCCAGGACCGACCCTTGGGGCACTCCACTTGACACCGGCTGCCAACTAGACATGGAGCCATTGATCACTACCTGTTGAGCCCGACAATCTAGCCATCTTTCTACCCACCTTATAGTGCATTTATCCAGCCCATACTTTAACTTGCTGGCAAGAATATTGTGGGAGACCGTGTCAAAAGCTTTGCTAAAGTCAAGGAACAATACATCACCCACTGCTTTCCCTTCATCCACAGAACCAGTAATCTCACCATAGAAGGCAATTAGATTAGTCAGGCATGACCTTCCCTTGGTGAATCCATGCTGACTGTTCCTGATCACTTTCCTCTCATGTAAGCGGTTCAGGATTGATTCTTTGAGGACCTGCTCCATGATTTTTCCGGGGACTGAAGTGAGGCTGACTGGCCTGTAGTTCCCAGGATCCTCCTCCTTCCCTTTTTTAAAGATTGGCACTACATTAGCCTTTTTCCATTCATCCGGGACTTCCCCCGTTCGCCACGAGTTTTCAAAGATAATGGCCAATGGCTCTGCAATCACAGCCGCCAATTCCTTTAGCACTCTCGGATGCAACTCGTCCAGCCCCATGGACTTGTGGACGTCCAGCTTTTCTAAATAGTGCCTAACCACCTCTTTCTCCACAGAGGGCTGGCCATCTATTCCCCATGTTGTGATGTCCAGCGCAGCAGTCTGGGAGCTGACCTTGTTTGTGAAGACAGAGGCAAAAAAAGCATTGAGTACATTAGCTTTTTCCACATCCTCCGTCACTAGGTTGCCTCCCTCATTCATTAAGGGGCCCACACTTTCCTTGGCTTTCTTCTTGTTGCCAACATACCTGAAGAAACCCTTCTTGTTACTCTTGACATCTCTCGCTAGCTGAAGCTCCAAGTGCTATTTGGCCCTCCTGATTTCATTCCTACATGCCCGAGCAATAGTTTTATACTCTTCCCTGGTCATATGTCCAACCTTCCACTTCTTGTAAGCGTCTTTTTTATGTTTAAGATCCCCTAGGATTTCACCGTTAAGCCAAGCTGGTCGCCTGCCATATTTGCTATTCTTTCGACACATCGGGATGGTTTGTCCCTGTAACCTCAACAGGGATTCCTTGAAATACAGCCAGCTCTCCTGGACTCCTTTCCCCTTCATGTTAGTCCCCTAGGGGATCCTACCCATCCGTTCCCTGAGGGAGTCGAAGTCTGCTTTCCTGAAGTCCAGGGTCCATATTCTGCTGCTTACCTTTCTTCCCTGTGTCAGGATCCTGAACTCAACCAACTCATAGTCACTGCCTCCCAGATTCCCATCCACTTTTGCTTCCCCTACTAATTCTTCCCAGTTTGTGAGCAGCAGGTCAAGAAAAGCTCTCCCCCTAGATGGCTCCTCTAGCACTTGCACCAGGAAATTGTCCCCTACGCTTTCCAAAAACTTCCTGGATTGTCTACACACCGCTGTATTGCTCTCCCAGCAGATATCAGGAAGATTAAAGTCACCCATGAGAACCAGGGCGTGTGATCTAGTAGCTTCTGCGAGCTGCCAGAAGAAAGCCTCATCCACCTCATCCCCCTGGTCTGGTGGTCTATAGCAGACTCCCACCACTACATCACTCTTGTTGCTCACAGTTCTAAACTTAATCCAGAGACACTCAGTTTTTTCTGCAGTTTCGTACCGGAGCTCTGAGCAGTCATACTGCTCCCTTACATACAGTGCAACTCCCCCACCTTTTCTGCCCTGCCTGTCCTTCCTGAACAGTTTATAACCATCCATGACAGTACTCCAGTCATGTGAGTATCCCCCCCACACTTTGTTGTATCTTTTCTAAACTGAACAATTCAAGTCTTTTTAGTCTGTTTAAGCCATTCCAGTTCCCCAATCATTTTTGTTGCTCTTCTAATATATATCCTTTTTGAGATAGGGCAACCAGGACTGCATGCAATATTCAAGGCGTGGGCATACCAGGGATTTATATAGTGGCATTGTGATATTTTCTGTCTTATTTTCTCTCTCTGTCTTAATGGTTCCTAATACTATGTACCTTAAGCAGATGTGTTCAGAGAACTATCCATGACTCTAAGATCTCTTTGAGAGGTAACAGCTAATTTAGACCCCTTAATTTTGTATATAATGGTTCCTAACATTGTTAGATTTTTTTTTGACTGCCACTGCACACTGAGCAGATGTTTTCAGGGAACTATCCACAGTGACTCCAAGATCTCTCTTCTGTGTTAACAGCTAATTTAGACTCCATTTTATATTAGGGCTGTCAATTAGTTAGAGTTAACTCACACGATTAACTAAAAAAATTGTGATTAAAAAAATTGCAATTAATTGCAGCTTTAATTGCACTGTTAAACAATAGGATACCAATTGAAATTTATTAACTATATATTTTCAAATATATTAAATTACAACACAGAATACAAAGTGTACAGTGCTCACTTTATATTATTTTTATTAAAAATATTTGCTCAGTAAAAATGATAAAGAAATAGTATGAGGGGAATTGAAAAATACAAGTACCATAATGCAATCTCTTTACTGTGAAAGTGCAACTTACAAATGTAGATTTTTTTGTTACATAACTGCACTCAAAAACAAAACAAAGTCCACTCAGTCCTACTTCTTGTTCAGCCAATTGCTAAGACAAACAAGTTTGTTTACATTTACAGGAGATAATGCTGCCAGCTTCTTATTTACAATGTCACCTGAAAGAGAGAACAGGTGCTCACATGGCTCTTTTGTAGCTGGCATTGCAAGGTATTAATGTGACAGATATGCTAAATGTTTGTATGCCCCTTCATGCTTCAGCTACCATTTCAGAGGACGTGCTTCCATACTGATAATGCTCATTAAAAAATTAATGCGTTAATTAAATTTTGACTGAACTCCTTGGGGGAGAATAGCATGTCTCCTGCTCTGTTTTACCTGCATTCTGCCATATATTTCACATGATGGCAGTTTTGACTGATGACCCAGCACATGTTGTTCATGTTAAAAACACTTTCACTGCAGATTTGACAAAACGCAAAGAAGGTACCAATGTGAGATTTCTAAAGATAGCGACAGCACTCAACCCAAGGTTTAAGCATCTGAAGTGCCGTCCAAAATTTGAGAGCGACGAGGCGTGAAGCAAGTTTTCAGAAGTCTTAAAAGAGCAACACCCTGATGCGGAAACTACAGAACCCAAACTACCAAAAAAGAAAATCAACCTTCTGAAGTGGCATCTGACTCAGATGATTAAAGTGAACATGAATCGGTCTGCACTGCTTTGGATCGTTATCGAGCAGAACCCGTCATCAGCATGGACGCACGTCCCCTGGAACGGTGACTGAAGCGTGAAGGGACGTATGAATCTTTAGCTCATGTGGCATGAAAATATCTTGCAATGCCAGCTTACAACAGCGCCATGTGAACACCTGATCTCACTTTCAGGTGACACTGTAAACAAGAAGCTGGCAGCATTATCTCCAGTAAACAAACGTATTTGTCTGAATGACTGGCTGAACAAGAAGTAGGACTGAGTGGATTTGTAGGCTCTAAAATTTTAGATTTTTTTTTTGAATGCAGTTGTTTTTGTACATAATTCTACATTTGTAAGTTCAACTTTCAGGATAAAGAGATTGCACTACAGTACAGTATTAGATGAATTGAAAAATACTATTTCTTTTGTTTTTTACAGCACAAATATTTGTAATAAAAAATATAAAGTGAGCACTGTACACTTCATATTCTGTGTTGTAATTGAAATCAATATATTTGAAAATGTAGAAAACATCTAAAATATTTAAATAAATGGTATTCTATTATGGTTTAACAATGTGATTAATCACGCAATTAATCACGATTAATTTTTTAATCACTTGACAGCCCTATTTTATATGTATAGTTGGGATTATGTTTCCCAATGTCCATTATTTTGCATTTATCCACATTGAATTTCATCTGCCATTTTGTTGCAGTCACTAGTTTAGTGAGATCCCTTCGTAAGGCTTTGCAGTCAGCTTTTGGACTTATCTTGAGTAGTTTTGTATTATCTGCAAACTTTGTCTCCTTACTGTTTACCCCTTTTTCCAGACCATTTATGAATACGTTGATCATCACTAGTGCCAATACAGACCCTTGGGGGACCCTGCTATTTATTTCTCTCCACTGTGAAAAACTGACCATTTATTCCTACCCTTTGTTTTCTTTTAACCAGTTACTGATCCATGAGAGGACCTTCCCTGTTTCCCATGACAGCCTATTTCTCTTTAGAACCTTTGATGAGGGACCTTGTCAAGGGCTTTCTGAAAGTCCAAGTACACTGTATTCACCGGATCACCCTTGTCCATGTTTGTTGACCCCCTCAAAGAATTCTAGTAGATTGGTGAGGAATGATTTCCCTTTATAAAAGCTGTGTTTGACTCTTCCCCAATATATTGTGTTCATCTCATGTGTCTGATCATTCTTTTGTCGACTGTAGTTTCAACCAATTTGCCTGGTACTGAAGTTAGGCTCACCAGCTTGTAATAGCCAGGATCGCCTCTGGAGCCTTTTTTAGAAATTGGCGTCACATTATCTACCCTCCAGTCATCTGGTACAGAAGCTGATTTAAGTGATCAGCTACATACCACAGTTAGTAGTTTTGCAATTTCATATTTGAGTTCCTTCAGAACTCTTGGGTGATACCACATGGTCCTGGTGACTTTTTACTGTTTAATTTATCAATTTGTTCCAAAACCTCCCATATTGACACTTTAATATGGGACAGTTCCTCAAATTTGTCACCTAAAAAGGATGGCTCATGTGTGAGGATCACCCCCATATCTATTGCAGTGAAGACTGATGCAAATAATTCATCTTCTCTGCAATGGCTTTGTTTTCCTTGAGTGCTTCCTTTAGCGCCTTGATCATCCAGTGGCCTCACTGATTGTTTGGCAGGCTTCCTGCTTCTGATGTACTTAAAAAAAAAAATGGTAGTTTGTTTCTTTTGTTAGCTGTCCTTTAAATGCTTATAAGAACATAAGAATGGCCACACTGCATCAGACCAAAGGTCCAATCAAGCCCAGTATCCGGTCCTCTGACAGTGGCCAATGGCAGGTGCCCCAAAGGGAATGAACAGACAGGTGATCATCAAGTGATCCATGCCCTGTCACCCAATCACAGCTTCTGGCAAGCAGAGGCTAGGGACACCGTTCCTGCCAGTGCTGGCTAATAGCCATTGATGGACCTATCTAGCTCTCTTTTGAACCCCGTTCTAGTGTTGGCATTCACAACACCCTCTGGCAAGGAGTTCCAGAAGTTTACAGTGCATTGCATGAAAAAATTACATTCTTGTGTTTGTTTTAAACCTGCTACCTATTAATTTCATTTGGTGACCCCTTGTTCTTGTATTATGAGAAGGAGTAAATAACACTTCCTTATTTACTTTCTCTATACCACTCATGATTTTATAGACCTCTATCATATCCCCCCTTAGTTGCCTCTTTTCCAAGCTGAAAAGTCCCAGCCTTACCAATCTCTCTTCATACAGAAGCCATTCCATACCCCTAATAATTTTTGTTACCCTTTTCTGAACCTTTTCCACTATATCTTTTTTGAGATGGGGCGACCACATCTGCATGCAGTATTCAAGGTGTGGACATACTATGGATTTATAGAGGCAATATGATATTTTCTATCTTATTATCCATCCCTTTCTTGATGATTCCCCACATTCTGTTTGCTTTTTTGACTGCCACTGCACATTGGGTGGATGATTTCAGAGAACTCTCCACAATGACTCCCAGATCTCTTTCTGGAGTGGTAACAGCTAACTTAGACCCCGTCGTTGTATATTGTGACAAAGTTCCTCCTCTGCCTTGGTGGGTGCTGTGCTTATTGCTTGCATCAGAGATTCACGGCAGCCCTCAGCTTGGCCACTTTTGCTAGTGGCTCAAGCCTGCTGTTCACTCAGCTAACCTCATCACTGGCCAGCATAAGAAAAAGGAAGGAGAACAGTCCCTGCAGTCTCTGCTGATCCACCATGTGAGTCAAGGAACAGCCCAGAGACCTTCCCCTCTGGTGGAACCCATAGTTCTGATCAGACACAGGAGGAGTTGACCTGGAGTTGGGAGGTTTGGGAGGAACCCAGGCCCACCCTCTACCCTGTGGACTACAGCTGTCTAGACTGCCTCCTGGAACAGCTGCATGACAGCTACAGCTACAACTCCCTGGGCTACTTCCCCATGGCCTCCTCCCAACACCTTCTTTATCCTCACCATAGGATCTTCCTCCTGGTGTCTGATAATGCTTGTACTCCTCAGTCCTCCAACAGTCTGCGTTCTCACTCTCAGCTCCTAGTATCTCTTGCTCCCAGCTCCTCACACATACCACAAACTCAAGTGAGGTCCTTTTTAAACTCAGGTGCCCGGATTAGCCAGCCTGCCCTAATTGATTCTAGCAGCTTCTTAATTGGCTCCAGGTTTCTTAATTAGCCTGTCTGCCTGAATTTGTTCCAGGAAGTTCCTTTTTGTTTCAAAAAAACTGCCCCAATTATCTTATCCAGGGAAAATGGACCTGCTTAATCTGGGACTAATATATAGAATCATAGAATATCAGGGTTGGAAGGGACCTCAGGAGGTCATCTAGTCTATCTGCTTCAAAAAATAGTCTCCTGTAGCCATCTGGCCTGACCCTGTCAAAATATGTATACTTAGGATTATGTTTTCCAATGTGCATTACTTTGCATTTATCAACATTAAATTTCATCTGCCATTTTCATAGATTATCAGGGGTAGAACGGACCTCAGGAGATCATCTAGTCTAACCCCCTGCTCAAAGGAGGACCAATCCCCAAGTTTTGACCTAGATCCATAAATGGCCCCCTCAAGGATTAAACTCACAACGCTGGCTTTAGCAGGCTAATGCTCAAACCAGCAAGCTATCCTTCCTCCTGGTTTTGTTGCCCGGTCACTTGGTTTTGTGAGATCCTTTTGCAGTTCTTCACAGTCTGCCTGGGACTTCACTATCTTGAGTAGTTTTGTATCATCTGCAAATTTTGCCACCTCACTGTTTACTCCTTTTTCCAGATCGTTTATGAATATGGTAAATAAGACTGAGCTCAGAACAGACCCCTGGGGGCCACCACTATTTACCTCTCTCCATTCTGAAAACTGACCATTTATTCCTACCCTTGGTTTCCTATCTTTTAACCAGTTACCAACCCATGAGAGAACCTTCAGTCTTATCCCATGACTGCTTATTTTGCTTAAGAGCCTTTGGAGAGGGACCTTGTCAAAGGCTTTCTGAAAATCTAAATACACTAGATCCACTGGATTGCCTTTGTCTGCATACTTGTTGACCCCCTCAAAGAATTCTTGTAGATTGGGGAGGCATGCTTTCCCTTTACAAAAGCCCTGTTGACTATTTCCCAACAACTTATTTTCATCTATGTGTCTGACAATTTTGTTTTTTACAATAGTTTCAACCAATTTGCCCAGGACTGAAGTGAGGCTTACTGGCCTGTAGTTGCCAGGGTCACCTCTGTAGCCCTTTCTAAAAATTGGCATCACATTAGCTATCCTCCAGTCATTTGTTACAGAAGCTGATTTAAATGATAGGTTACAGATGACAGTTAGTAGGCTTGCAATTTCACATTTGAGTTCCTTCAGAACTCTTGGGTGAATACCATGAGGTCCTGGAGACTTATTACTGTTTAGTTTATCATTTTGTTCCAAAACCTCCTCTAATGACACCTCAATTTGGGACAGTTCCTCAGATCTGTCACCCAAAAAGAATGGCTCAGGTTTGGGAATCTCCCTCATATCCTCAACAGTGAAGACTAATGCAAAGAATTCATTTAGTTTCTCCGCAATGGCCTTATTGTCTTTGAGTGCTCCTTTAGCATTTTGATTGTCCTGTGGCCCCACTGGTTGCTTAGCAGGTTTTCTGCTTCTGATGTATTTTTAAAAAAGTTTGCTATTACTTTTGGAGTCTTTGGCTAGCTGTTCTTCAAATTCTTTTTTGACCTTTCTAATTATATTTTTACACTTCATTTGGCAGAGTTTATGCTCTTTTCTATTTTCCTCATTAGGATTTATTTTCCTCTTTTTAAAGGATGCCTTTTTGACTCTTTCTGCTTTTTTTACTTTGTTGTTTAACCACGGTGGCTCTTTTTTGGTTCTCTTACTATGTTTTTTAAATTGGGGGTATAAATTTGAGTTGAGCCTTTCTTATGGTGTCTTTAAAAAGTTTCCACACAGCTTGTAGGGATTTTACTTTTGGTACTGTACCTTTTAATTTCTGTTTCACTAACTCCTCATTTTTGTGTAGTTCCCCTTTCTGAAATTAAATAGTACAGTGTTGGGCCACTGTGGAATTTTCCCTGCCACAGGGATGTTAAATTTAATTATGTAATGGTCACTATTACCAAGTGGTCCAGCTATATTCAGCTCTTGGACCTGATCCTGTGCTCCACTTAGGAATAAATCAAGAATTGCCTCTCATCTTATGGGTTCCAGGACTAGCTGCTCCAAGAAACAGTTATTTAAGGTGTCAAGAAACTTTATCTCAGCATCCCTTCCTGAGGTGATATATACCCAGTTAATATGGGGATAGTTGAAATGCCCCATTATTATTATTATTGAGTTTTTTATTGTAATAGCCTCTCTAATCTCCCTGAGCATTTCAGAGTCACTAACACCATCCTGGTCAGGTGGTCTGTAATATAGCCCTACTGCTATATTCTTATTTTTCAAGCATGGAATTACTATCCATAGAGATTCTGTAGTACAGTTTAGTTCATTTAAGATTTTTATTTCATTTGATTCTACGCTTTCTTTCACATATAGTGCCGCTCCCACACCAGCACTCCCTGTTCTGTCCTTCCAGTATATTTTGTACCCTGGTATTACTGTGTCCCATTGATTATCCTCATTCCACCAGGTTTCTGTGATGCCTATTGTATCAATATCCTGCTTTAACATGAGGCACTCTAGTTGACCCATCTTATTATTTAGACTTCTAGCATTGGTATATAAGCATTTTAAAAACTTGTCATTTTTTGGCTGTCCCCTATTGCATGTCATAATTAAATGGGACATTTTTTCATTTGACTGTTTCTCATCAGAGCCTCCCTGTATTTTATCATTTTCCATCCTCTCCTACGTATTAGGACATAGGTAATGTCCAAACCACATGCAACTCCGCACCTGTCGGCTTTCCTCCAGCCCTTAGTTTAAAAGCTGTTCTACAACCTTTTAAATTTTAAGCGCCAGCAATCTGGTTCCAGTTTGGTTTAGGTGGAGCCCATCCTTTCTGTATAGGCCCCCCCTCTCCCAAAAGCTTCCCCAGTTCCTAATAAATCTTAACCCCTCCTCCCTACACCATCGTCTCATCCACACATTGAGACCCATGGATTGAGACCCTGCAGTTCTGCCTAACTGGCTTGCCTACTTGTACTTTTACACTTGACTTGCCAGAGTTTATGTTCATTTGTATTTTCCTCAGTAGGATAGGATTCCCAATTTTTAAAAGATGTCTGTTTGTCTCTAACCACCTCTTTTGCTCTGTGGGTTAGCCATGGTGGCATTTTTTTAGTCCTCTTACTGTTTGTTTTTTTTTCATTTGGGGTATACATTTAGTTTGAGCCTCTATTATGGTATTTTTAAAAAGTTTCCATGCAGCTTACAGGCTGTTGCAACTGTTCCTTTTAATTTCCATTTAAGTAGCCTCCTCATTTTTATGTAGTTATCCTTTTAGAGGTTAAATGCTGCTGTGGTACGTTTCTTTGGTGTTTTCCCCCCTACTAAGATGTAAAATTTGATTCCGTTATGATCGCTATTACCGAGTGGTTCAGCAATATTCACCTCTTGGACCAGATCCGGTGCTCCACTTAGGACTAAATCAAGAGTTGCTTCTCCCCTGTGGGTTCCAGGACAAGCCTCTCCAAGAAGCCGCCATTAATAGTGTCTAGAAATGTTATTTCTGCCTCCCAGCCTGAGGTTACATGTTCCCAGTCAATATGGGGATAGTAGATGTTCCCCATTAATATTGTTTTGTTTTTTTAGCCTCTCTAAGCTCCCTAAGTGTTCACAGTCACCGTCACCATCCTGGTCAGGTGGTTGGTAGTATATTCCTACTGCTGTAGTCTTATTATTCAAGCACAGAATTTCTATCCATAGAGATTCTATAGTACAGTTTGAGCCATTTAAGATTGTTACTATATTTGACTCTATGCTTTCTTTCACATATAGTGCCACTCCTTCACCAGTGGAACCTACTCTATTGTTCCTACATATATTGTACCCTGGTACTACCATGTCCCATTGATTATCTTCATTCCACCAAGTTTCTGTGATGCCTATCATGTCCATATCCTCTTTTAATACCAGGCACTCTAGTTCACCCATCTTACTATTTAGAATTTTGCATTTGTATACAAGCCCTTATAAAATCTGGCAATATTTAGTTGTCTGCCTTCATGGGTTGTAACTGAATGGGACTCTTTCATTTGACTGTTTCTCTTCAGTTCCTACCTGTACTTTATCAGCTTCTATCCTCTTCTCTTTACTAGGTTATGGAATATCTCCTTTAATAAATCCTTCCCTAAGGGATGTGTCTGTCTGAATTGTGTGTCCTCCTCACCTGTCAGCTTTCCCCAGTCCATAGTTGTAAAAACTCCTTTATGACCTTTTTAATTTGACATGCCAGCAATCTGGTTCCATTTTTGTTTAGGTGGAACCCATTTTTCCTGTATGGGCTCCTCCTTTCCCAAAAGATCCCCCAGTTCCTATTAAATCTAAATCCTTTCTTCCAACACCATCATCTGATCCACACATTGAGACCCTGCAATTCTGTCGGTCTAGCTGGCGCTGCACGTGGAACTGTAAGCATTTTAGAGAATACTCCCATGGAGATCCTGGACTTCAATCTCTTACCTAGCCACTTAAATTTGTCCTCCAGGACTGCTCTCCTGCCTTTCCCTATGTCACTGAAACGTGTACCATGACCATTGGCATCTCCCCAGCACTGCACATAAGTCTGTCTAGATGTCTCAAGAAATCTGCAACTTTCACACCCATGAGGCAATTCGCCAGGCAGTTCTCCTGGTCATCACAAACCCAACTGCTTATATTTCTAATAATCGAATCCCCTATTATATTACCTGTCCTTTCCTAGTAACTCAGTCCCCTCCCCAAGAGGGGTGTCCTCAGTGTGAGAGGTTACCATGACATCATCTGGAAGGAGGGTCACGAGTATGTGATGGTTTCCCTCCACTGTAGTTTGATGTTCTCCTTGCCTGAGACTTTCACCCTCCCCAACAGCACAGAGGCTGCCAGATGGGGGCTGGGCCCGCTTTGCTGTGTCCCAGGAAGTCTCCTCTGTGTACCTCTGTTTCTGTCAGCTCCTCCAGGTCAGCCACTCTGGTCTCCAGAGCCTGTAAGCTCCAGAGCCTGTAAGCAATCTCCGAGGGCAAAGAGCTGCTTGAACTGCATGCACACATACACCACCTGCCCACTGTGCGAGGCACATCTGGTAGCCCCACTCTGCTGCTGCACTTCCGCCTGTGTTCTTTTTATTCTGGCTGGGGCTTTTTGTTTGTTTGTTCCGTATGTTTGGGTGTATGGCTGGACTCTGAAAGGCTCTCTATAGAAAGCTGGAGTTTCTGTTCCAATACACCAGTGGTTCTCAAACTTCTGTACTGGTGACACCTTTCATATAGCAAGCCTCTGAGTGCGACCCCCCTTATAAATTAAAAACACATTTTTATATATTTAACACCATTATAAATGCCGGAGGCAAAGCGGGGTTTGGGGTGGAGGCTGACAGCTCACGACCCCCCATGTAATAACCTCGCGACCCCCTGAGGGGTCCCAACCCCCCGGTTTGAGAACCGCTGCAATACACTGAAGGGAGGGAGAAATCCCTAGTCATGAGGCCAAGCAGTTTCTCTATCATGGGTCACCATATTTCAGCAGAGCATGGGGAGGGGTCTCCGGGATACTGCAGGGTTTGGTCTTAAGACTGGAGTCATGGTTACAGGGCGAGCTACAATTTACATCCCTTTGCAGACCCTGCCGAGTGAAATCCTTGTCTCCTGCCAGGCTGGACCCTGCTACTCCCCACTCTGGGGCTGGCTCTCTGGCTGTAGCCCACCATCAGTTTCTCCACCATGATAACACAACAGGCTCAGCTAAATTTGGCACCTGCAAGAAAACTTCCCTCTGGGAGCCTTTGACCCACAGTTGATTAAAGTGACCCCAAAACAGCCTTCAAAACCAGTGTACAGTTCATTCACACAAAGGCATCTAGCAAGCAGAGAAAAGGGTTACCACAGCTAAAGTCTATACACATCTGGGCTCAGCTAAACTTTGTCCTCTCTTTGCAAGTGTGGAGAGACAGACAGCCCCGCACCATTCTCTTAGCATCTTACCCAGTCACCCCACTTCTTCCTTGCTAGGCAGGGTCTTTAACGGTTCAGTGTCCTTTTGATCATAGGCTCTGGCCTGAAGAAAGGTGACATTTCCCAATTAATAGCTCCCCCACTGTTCTCTGAAGGGCCCCTGATATTCTCTCTGGACGTATCTTAGCTCTGTCACCTTCTCATGTCATGTTTGTTCTCCCTAACAGCCTCCTTTGATGTAACTCTGTGTAGGCAGACAGAATAATATCAAGCAGGTAAACTGAGGTGCATATCATATTCATAAAAATAATACAGCTATGTTCCTCGTTCTCCTCATCCAGTTATATCAAATCTCTTTAATCATGCTTGGGAAGAGAATAAAGAGCTTCTCACAAAATACCCTGAGGCTATGAAATCCTCATGGAGGGAGCTGCAAATAGCAGGGGTGAGAGAAAAATGCAAAGAGGAGATTGAAAATAGGGTCAGCCTAATCTGTCTAATCTGAGGCAGCCCCTTTCCCCGCACAGACACAGGGACAGTTGGGAAGCAGGAGCTACTGAGAAAAACTAGGGCCTTACTCTCCCTTGCCCTGTACCTTGTGCAGTCTTTACACCAGTGCAAGGTAGAAACATAGGACTGGAAGGGACCTCAAGAGGTCATCTAGTCCAGTCCCCTGCACTCATGGCAGGACTGAGTATCATCTAGACCATCCCTCACAGGTGTTTGTCTAACCTGCTCTTAAAAATCTCCAAAGATGGTGTCAAGGTTCCTCCCCCACTCTGAACTCTAGGGTACAGATGTGGGGACCTGCATGAAAACCTCCTAAGCTTACGTTAAAACTTCCCCAAATTAATTTTATCCTTTGTCCTTGGAATAACCACTGCCACCACCAAACTCTAACTGGGTTTACTGGGAAACGTAGTTTGGACACATCTTTCCCCCCCAAAATCCTCCCAACCCTTGCACCCCACTTCCTGGGAAAGGTTTGGTAAAAATCCTCACCAATTTGCATAGGTGACCACAGACCTAAACCCTTGGATCTGAGAACAATGAAAAAGCATTCAGTTTTCTTACAAGAAGACTTTTAATAGAAATAGAAGTAAAAAGGAGTAAAGAAATCACCTCTGTAAAATCAGGATGGTAGATACCTTACAGGGTAATTAGATTCAAAACATAGAGAACCCCTCTAGGCAAAACCTTAAGTTACAAAAAAGATACACAGACAGAAATAGTCAGTCTATTCAGCACAATTCTTTTCTCAGCCATTTAAAGAAATCATAATCTAACACATACCTAGCTAGATTACTTACTAAAAGTTCTAAGACTCCATTCCTGTTCTGTCCCCAACAAAAGCAGCATACAGACAGACACAGACCCTTTGTTTCTCTCCCTCCTCCAAGCTTTTGAAAGTATCTTGTCTCCTCATTAGTCATTTTGGTCAGGTGCCAGCGAGGTTACCTTTAGCTTCTTAACCCTTTACAGGTGAGAGGATTTTTCCTCTGGCCAGGAGGGATTTTAAAGGGGTTTACCCTTCCCTTTACATTTATGACAGATGGAGATTCCACAACCTCCTAGGCAATTTATTCCAGTGTTTAACCACCCTGACAGGAAGATTTTCCTAATGCCCAAGCTAAACCGCCCTTGCTGCAATTTAAGCCTGTTGCTTCCTGCCCTGGCTTCAGAAGCTAAGCAGAACAATTGTTAGTATGTGTAAAGTCCTACTATTCTGATGTGGTAGCAATTTACACCCACTTCACACTCCACTTTGCCCTGGTGTAAATGGCTTACAAGGCACAGGACACTCAAGAAACCAGCCAACAGGGCTTAGAGCTGACAGCGAATTAGACATGAATTTGCACTTAGGGCTTGGCTACACTTACATTTTATAGCGCTCTAACTTGCTGGCTCAGGGGAGTGAAAAATCAGCCCCCTGAACGTAGCAAGTCTGAGCGCTTTAAAGCGCTAGTGTAGACAGGCTCCGGGGGCTGGGAGCCGCTCTCCCAGCGCTTGGGGCTAATCCCCTCGTCAGGGTGGATTACCAGGAGCGCGACCACACTTGCACTTCAAAGCACTGCCGCAGGATATGGCTGCAAAAAGCCCAGTGCAGTCTGATGCTGTATGATACAATGGCATCATGTCCCAGTGGATGGAAATCATAGGGCCTTTCTCGATGGCTCCAGCGTGGTACGCCTGGAATATGGCCTTCAGTTCTGTGCATCCTACTACTAGAAAGGCAGTGATGAAAAGGAGGGAGTTCAGGTCGGCTGGCTGGGACCCAGGATTCCCATTCCACAGGAAATTCCAAAATTAAAAAATATTGTTCCGCATTGAAACAAAACCTCAAAATTCTGACATTTTCCATGGAGTAGGAGGAGTCCAGAATTTTCATTTAAAAGAAAAGGGAAATGACATTCTGGGTCAACTTCTTCTAAACACAATGAGACTCCCTGAACTGCTTGGAGCTCTGTCTGCCTGCGGGGCAGAGGGGGGGCTACTGAGAAGCCAGGAGCTTGTAAGTGCTTACAGCCCTGGAGGAATGATGGATGAGATAGAGAAAGGCACCATTTGGGCTGAGATACAGTGAGATGTATCAGTCAGGGGAACTCATTTTGCAGGAAGCAGTGGAAGCTGCGCAGCTTGGGACACTTAAAATTGGACTGTGCCAGAGAATGGAGATGGAGATGATGGTCTGGTCTTTTCCTTCTCTCACTTTGATGATCTTAGGACCCTATCCATAGCTGCATAAAACCTAGCTCACACAGATCAGCCTCCCAGGGCCATATGCTTCCCCTTGGGAGCACAGCCACGTTTAAATGTTTCAAGCCATGGGGCTAGAGCAATTCCTTGCTTGGCTGCATCTGGAAGGGCGCTGAATAACCTGAAAGAAAACTCAGTGCTATTGGCATTGAGCTCTTACTAACCTTGAGTATCCCGACTACAGCCAGTGCTTAACCATGAGTATCAGGCAATGGGCCTGCTCACCTGGCTCTCAGCCAGATGGCAGCGTAACCTTCTTCTTGTTTTATCTGCTTCAGGAACATGTTCCCGCCGAACCTAGTAGAAGCCTGCTTCAAACAGGTACGGACACCGGTTCCCCATGCCTGCTTCTTCCTGCCCAGCACTCTGATTGTCCTTTATGCCTGTGCAGAAGAGGTTGCATTCTGAACTGCCCCCCTCTAGAGATGCAGGGATGGGTTTAGGCCACCTTTGAACCTCCCAGAGTGCACTGCTCCAATGACCACTGCAGCCACCAGTATAAATTAGAGCAGCTCCCAGGCAGCCTTACTCAGTTGTCTATAGATTAGTAAACAGCCCGGAATTGCTGGAGCACAGACTGTTCTGGCCACTACCCTTCCTGCTCTTGGCTTGCTCCTCTCAGGGGCCTGCCAAGGGGCAGTGTGGGGCCCCTTATATGCCAGCCCTGTACTGCCTGTGAACAAGGGGAGCTCCCCCAGGGCTGTTCCCCTGCCCCTTTATAGCACCTCAGGAGCAATATAAAGGGCCCATAGCACAAGTATGAATATCTGGCCCAACGGTAACAGTTGGGTGTAAAATGACACCAAATGGGATTCCCCACTCACAGTGCTAGCCATTGCACCATCCCCTGCGGAGCTGAAGAAGAGACTTCTTTCCCTGAGTGTAAGTAGCACAGCATCTGGGTCGCTTGGTAAGCTGGTCCCATTCAAACAATATGTGTTTTAATACAGCCAAATGCAAAGTCAGACATCTAGGAACAAGGAATGCAGGCCACACCTACAGAATGGGGGGCCGGACCCTGTATCCAGTGACTCTGAAAAGGATCTAGGGGTCATAGTGGACAAGCCATGGAACACAAGCTCCCGGTGCAATGCTGTGGCAGGAAGAGCTAATGCGACCCTTGGATGGATAAATAGGGGTGCAGTGAATAGGAGTTGGGAGATGTTTCTACCTGTGTTTAGCAGTGGTGAGACTGGCCCTAGAATGCTGTGTCCAGGTCTGGGATCTAGATTTTTTAAAGGATGTTTCAAAAATTGAGAGGGTGCAGAAAAAATCCACACATTTCATTTGAGGCCTGGAGAAAATGCCTGACACTGAGAGACTTAAAGAGTTCACAAAAAGAAAAGGAGTACTTGTGGCACCTTAGAGACTAACCAATTTATTTGAGCATAAGCTTTCGTGAGCTACAGCTCACTTCATCTGTTGCATTCAGTGGAAAATACAGTAAGGAGATTTATATGCACACAGAACATGAAAAAATGGGTGTTATCATACACACTGTAAGGAGAGTGATCACTTATGCCATCATGTGCCAGCAATGCCCCTCTGCCATGTACATTGGTCAAACTGGACCGTCTCTACGTAAAAGAATAAATGGACACAAATCAGATGTCAAGAATTATAACATTCATAAACCAGTCGGAGAACACTTCAATCTCTCTGGTCACTCGATTACAGACCTAAAAGTCGCAATATTACAACAAAAAGACTTCAGAAACAGACTCTAACAAGAGACTGCTGAATTGGAATTAATTTGCAAACTGGATACAATTAACTTAGGCTTGAATAGAGACTGGGAGTGGATGGGTCATTACACAAAGTAAAACTATTTCCCCTCTCTTCCCTCCCCCCCTCCCCCCCCCCCGTTCCTCAGACGTTCTTATCAACTGCTGGAAATGGCCCACCTTGATTATCACTACAAAAGGTTTTCTCTCCCCCCGCACCCGCCCCCTGCTCTCCTGCTGGTATTAGCTCATCTTAAGTGATCACTCTCCTTACAGTGTATATGATAAACACCCATTTTTTCGTGTTCTGTGTGTATATAAATCTCCTCACTGTATTTTCCACTGAATGCATCCGATGAAGTGAGCTGTAGCTCACGAAAGCTTAGGCTCAAATAAATTTGTTAGTCTCTAAGGTGCCACAAGTCCTCCTGTTCTTTTTGCGAATACAGACTAACACGGCTGCTACTCTGAAACCTTAGAGTTCGATCAGCTATCCAGGGAAAAGGTGGATTCTCATCTCTTGATGTCTTCAGTTCTAGACCGGATGCTTTCTGGAAATTCTGCATTGGCTAAACCCAAGTTATTGGGCTCAACGCAGGGGGAACTGGGTGAAATGTAAGGGCCTTTGCTTTACAGGAGGTCAGGCCTGATGATCTAATGGTCCTTTATAGCCTTACGCTCTATGATCTAGACGTCTGTGAATCCTTGCACTGAGCCAGGGAATTAGGCCCAAACAGTTGTCAGCCAAGTCCCTGGGAGTTCAGGCTCAGGCCCTGTGGAGAAGAGCAGGGTTATTGTGCAGAGGCTTGTGGGCACGGCTGACAATGGTGTATCATTTCAGTACAAGACGCAGTATAGCACCAGGGTCTTCGCCAGAACCATCCTCCGCAGCAGCAATGACACAGCAGGGACCACGGCCAGCTCACAGGCTTCCATGCCCGAGAATGTCACCGGCACCCTGGAGAACGTCACACGCACCCTTAGGAGCCTCCAGGAAGTGCTGAGCTTCGAGGAAACCATCCCTATCCCCGGCTCTGCCAACGGGGTGAATGCGCTGGGCCTGGTGGTGTTCTCCGTGTGCTTTGGCCTGGTGATTGGCAGCCTGAAGCAGAAGGGACGGGCCCTGCAGGAGTTCTTCAACTGCCTCAACGAAGCCATCATGAGGCTGGTGGCCATTATCATCTGGTGAGGAGCAGGGTGGGTGGGGCAAGGAGACCTGATGAGAGATGGGGGTAATTTTAAAGGTGAGATACACAGGGAAAATAAATGGGTGTGGCCCCCATTTTGCTCCTTAGTGCCTGGATGGGATTTTAATTCACAAGTGTGTGTTGGGTTTTGTTTGTTGTTTTTATCATAGATATATCAAGGAGGCCAGGACATGACTTCCTTGATGCTGCTTGAGGCCTCCTTGGAGGACCAGAGAGCTGACGTGGGGGGGTCACTAAGACGTTACCTAAAGGGGCAAGCTGTGAGTGTGGCACACACAGAGCTTTCCTCCCAGCTGTTTTCCAGGAGTTTTAGTTAATGTTGAATGGTGTTGGGCCAAGTACCAAACCCTGTGGAACACCAGTAGAAACATCCCCTTTCGGTGAATCCACACTGACAACTACTTTGTTTTTAATCAATTGAACATAATCAATTGTTCTGTTGAGATTGTACAGTGCTAATTTTTAATTAGAATGTCATGTGGTACTAACTCAAATGTCTTACCAAAGTTTAAGTATATTATATCTATGCAGTTATTTTTATCAACCAACCTTGTAATCACTTCAAAGAATGAAATCAGTATTGTTTGCCATATTTGGAAACAAAATTGCCAGACGTATTTTCCATAAAACTATGTTGACTGGCATTAATTGTATTCCTGTTCTTGGATTCTTTATTGATTGAATCCTGTATCAGTTTTTCCATTATTTTGCCTTCATGGCTAACTGACCTATAGTTACCCAGGTCATCACACCTGCCTTTTTTGAATATTGGCACAGCATTAGCACTCTTCCAGTGATCTGGAATTGTCCTGGTTTTCCAAAATTTATGAAAAATTAACATCAGCAGGCCAGAAATATCCTCAGCCAGCTCTTTAAGCACTCTAGGGTGCAAATTAACTGGGCCCGCTAATTTAAAAATATTTATCCCTGGTAGATATTAGCATCCTCCTAATTTACTAATCCGGTTGAAAGGATTTCATCATCCCTATGTGATATGAGTACATCATCCTGCCTCTTTCCAAATACAGAATAGAAATACTTATTGAACCAGGGGCAGCGGAACAATGGGTGTGGGGGACTAGTGCCCCCTCGAGGGAAATATTTGGGGGGGTCTCATGTATGTTTCTGCCCCTTCCAATGTTTCCCCCCAAAATATCTCATGGAAATGACGGTGGGATTGGGAAGAGGGGCTGGAGCTTCCTCTGAGATCAGGTTGGCCATGAGGAGCAGGTAGGAACACCAGTCCTGTCCCTGCCTTCCAGCCTCCATGGGTCCTGGTGGAGACACTTGGCCCAGAGAGGGGCAGGAACATATGTGCCAGCTGTCAGAGTAGGGTGAGGAATGGAAGGAGCACAGGGCACTGGGCACCAGCTGCCAAGGAATTGCTGTAGGAATGCCAGTAGGAACTGCTGGGACACCCTTTCCCAGCCTGTTGCCAGCTGCCCCTCTCCCATCCCTCCCCCCACCAATTCTAAGTAGCTCCCCTCGCTCCCCCTCCTATCCATCTGCTGCCTGCCCATTCACAGTGAGCTTCCGTACTAAACTCTTCTGCCTTTGTGCATCGTTATTAACGTTTACCATTAATAGTAGTGGGCCTATACCATTGGTTGGAGTCCTTTTTTTCCTAATATACTTAAATTTCTTCTTAATATAAGACCAGCAATACTGGGTCCGATCAATGGTCCATCTAGCCCTGGATCCTGTCTTCTGACTATGGCCAATGCCAGACGCTTCAAAGGAAAGGAACAGAACAGAGCAATGATTGAGTGATCCATCCCCTGTCGTCCAGTCCCAGTTTCTGGCAGTCAGAGGCTTAGGGACACTCAGAGCATGAGGTTCTTGTGTTATGTGAAGGGGTAAATAAAGCTTCCTTATCCACTTTCACTACACCAGTCATGATTTTTTAGACCTCTATCATATCCCTCCTTATTGGTCTCATTTCCAAGCTGAACATTTCCAGTCTTTTTAATCTCTCCTTGTATGGAAGTTGTTCCGTCTCAACCGTTTCTGTTGCCCTTTTCTGTACCTTTTCCAATTCCAATATATCCTTTTTGAAATGAGGCAACCAGAACTGCACATAGTATTCAAGGTGATGGCCTACCATGGATTTGTATAGTGGCATTGTGATATTTTCTGTCGTATTATCTCTCCCTTTCCTAGTGGTTCCTGACATGTCTGTTAAATTTTTTGACTGCCACTGCATATTGAGTGGATGTTTTCAGAGAACTATCCACAGTGACTGCAAGATTTCTTTCTTGAGTGGTAACAGCTAATTTAGACCCCATCATTTTATATGTATAGTTGGGATTATGTTTTCCAATGTGCATTACTTTGCATTTATCAACATTGATTTTATCTGCCATTTTGTTACCCAGTCACCCAGTTTTGTGAGATCCCTTTGTAGCTCTTCACAGTCACCTTTGGACAACTATCTTGAGTAATTTTGTATTGTCTGCAAATTTTGCCACTTCCCTATTTACCCCCCTTTCCAGATCAATTATGAATATGTTGAACAACTCTGGTCCCAGTACAGATCCCTGGGGCACACTGCTATTTACCTCTTCATTCTGAAAACCATTTATTCCTACCCTTTGTTTCCTATATTTTAACCAGTTACTGATCCAGGAGAGAACCTTTCTTCTTACCCCATGACAGCTTACTCTGTTCAAGAGCCTTTGGGGAGAGACCTTGTCAAAGGCTTTCTGAAAGTCTATGTGCACTCCGTCCACTGGATCACCCTTGTCCACAGGCTCGTTGACTCCCTCAGAGAATTCTCATAGATTGATGAAGCATGATTTCCTTTTACAAAAACCTTGTTGACTCTTGCTCAACAAATTGTCTTAATTTATGTGTCTGATAATTCTGTTCTTTCCTGTAGTTTCAACTAAGTTGCCTGGCATTGAAGTTAGCTTTACCAGCCTGTAATTGTCAGGATCGCCCCTGGAGCCCTTTTTAAAAAGGCGTCACATTAGCTACCCTCCAGTCATCTGGTCCAGAGGCTGATTTAAGCGATAGGTCACAGACCACAGTTAGTAGTTCTGCAATTTCACATTTGAATTCCTTCAGAACTCTTGGATGAATACCATCTGTTAGGGGGCTTATTCCTTCACCCACTTACTTCCCTGGTCCTTCTCGCATGAACAGAGAGCAACAATACCCGAAGTCCAAAGGTGCAAACAATTCAATGTTTATTGGGGTAAACTTCCAGCAAGCATGATTCCAGTTTCCTTCCTTAGTATCCTCCTTCCCAGCTCTGACACCACAGAGCCTTACACCTGTGTCCCTGTTCCCATTCCTACCCTTAGCCAAACATGATTCCAACTTCCTTACTCCCATTCCCTGTTCCCATTTCCCCCTTTAGCAAAACATGATTCCAATTTTCTTACCCCCATTCCCTGTTCCCATCTCCCCCTTTAGCAAAACATGATTCCAATTTTCTTACCCCCATTCCCTGTTCCCATCTCACACACCCACATGCCCACCCCCACCCACACCCAGTCACTTCCTCATTGACTACAGATTATATAGTAAAACTTGAGTTCTGCTTAGCTATACCTTAACCAATCATTTTCCTGAAATTTAACTAACCAATCCTAACATATTGTAACCAATTATATCCTACCACCTTAATTAGTTTACACCCAGCAAAATTAATTATACAGCAGACAGGAACAATCACAGAACCAGACAGAGATTATACAGACAAACAATAGAAAAGTAGGAACTATAATGACAAAACAATACAGAAGTGAGGATTTCACATCCCAGCTATTGATAAATGAGTTCTTGCCAGACAGGATGCTATCAAACTAAGTTTCCTTTTACATTTTCTAGGCACTTCCCTTTCTCTGGAGGTGATAGGAACTATCAGGACAGGATTGTATCCTAACAGCCGAATAGCACCTTATTTCAGTGTGACTAGTTTGGAATGTGAGGATGTGACTGTTTGCTTCCCAGCTTATGGCTGCCTCTGCTGCTTAGCCAAAGGCCTTAGCCTAAGAACAGAGCCTCAGACTGTCACAGTAAGAGAAGGCCCTTACACCAGCAGACAGTGATTTTGATTCTTTCTTTTATACCTCTATCACTAGCCAAGTGATAAGAATACACCTAAATTCTTAGAGTACAGGCCTTTACAGACAGGCCTGAATATCTATATCCTAACACCATCTGGTTCTGGTGACTTATTACTGGTTAATTTAACAATTTGATCCAAAACCTCCTCTACTGACATCTCAATCTGCAACAGTTCCTCAGATATGTCATCTAATAAGAATGGCTCAGGTGTGGGAATCTGCCTCCCATCTTCAGCAATGAAGACTGATACAAAGAATTCATTTAGCTTCTCCACAATGGCCTTGTCTTTCTTCAGCGCTCCTTTACACCTTGGTTGTCTAGTGGCCCCACTGATTTTCTTTAGCCCTGCCAGCCATGGATTTTTCCCTGAAGTCTTTACTTTCCTTATTAATTTTCTACCCTTTGTTGTATTTATCTATTCCCCTTTTTTCCATTCGTTATATTATGCTTTTCTATTTCTAACTGCTGCCTTCATGTCCCCATTGAACCATGGATGGGCTTTTAGCCAAAGTTGTCCTCTTTCGTGTGGAATTGTGGCTTTGGGGCATCTAATGAACGCTTCTTAGAGAACTCGCCATTGTAATCCACATTTTTCTGTCTACATTTTTTCTCGCAGTCAATTTTGCTCAGACTTTTTCCTCAGTGTTGGGGAATTAGGCTGGGCCTGTCCTCTGTTTACCTGTATTGAATGTAACCAGGTCATGATCACTGGTCCTTAGACAACCACCAGCTCCCAACCCTGTGATTAATTCATCTGTATCCAGTATAGCATTCCTTCATGTTGGATGCAATACCTTTTGTGTTAGAAAATTATTTTCTATATTTTTTAGAAACTCTAACAATGTTTCACTGCTGGCTGAATGCAACCTCCAGCATATGTCTCCCAGATTGAAGTCCCTCATAACAACACAATTTTTCTGAACACACAGTACAGACAGAAGTAACTCATGCTGTTCTCTGGTTTGATTCAGTGGTCTGGGCTTTGCTAATAGCACTTTGATCCATATGCATACAACATCCCTAGGTCTGAGTCATTGATACCTCTAACACATTACCTCTTAGTAATGGTGTCTTTTGCCCACTCAAATCTTTCTAAACAGGTTATAAGCAGTGATTTTAACATTCCAGTTATGTGAATTGTCGCACCAGGTTTCAATAATATCGAATTTCTTCTCTATCAATGAAAATTTCCAATTCCTCTTGCTTGGTACCCAGACTCTTAGCTTTGCATTAAAACAACTGAAAAATTTCTTCTCTTCTCATTCTTTGCCACATCAGTTCAATTTGTTCCCAGCATACTGCATTTGAGTTTGTACCACATTTGCCTTCTTAGTATCCTCCCCTTGTGTTGCTAGCTTAATGTCCTCCTGGCTCCTCCAGCTAGTCTCCAAGAGCATCTCTTTGGATGAATGGGCCACTTCACACCTCTCAGCCATCTGTGCTGCAGATAGATGTGCAGAGCCTCTTCCCTGAACACTAGGACCAGATTTGGGGCAGGGATTCTGCATCTCAAATCTTCTGCCTCCAGCTGGTTCATGCACTTCTCTCAGCCCCACTACCTTCCTTTCTCAGAAGCCCTCCAAGCTTACCAGGGCATGGAGTGGCAAGAAGGAGAGTGGAGCTGGTGTGTAGTGTCCGGAGCAGTGGGTGGGCTAAGAGCTGCAGGGGATGTCAGACTGCAATGGCATAGTGCAGAGAATGTTGGAGATGGAGCGGCATCGGAGCAGTGGGGAGGAATCTGAACAATTGCAGGGAATATGGGGTTTTGGAGCAGTGGGGGTATTAGAACAGTGCATTGAAGAGTGGGGAGAAAAGGAGGGGGTCAGAGCTGTGCAGAGGGGGATGCTGGAGAGGTTTTGTCAGTCTCCCAAAACTCTCACATCCATTGCCCCCCAAGTTTGTCCACCTCTTCAAAAAAAGTCCCCACTGACTCCATGCTAGTCCCTGAACTGCTGCTGCATCCTCACCCCTGCACCCACAGCTCCTCAATGTGGGTCCTGTCCTGATGCCTGCCTCTCTGTGGGAAGGAGGGTGAAGCAGGGTGTGCTGGAGAGGCGGAGACAGGAAGCGATGCAGGGGCAGCAAAGGGACTAATATGGAGCAATGTGTTCTGTGGCCAGGGTAATCGTTGCCTCAGAGCCAGAGACAGTGGAGAGGGTGGGAGTACATGGGGGTGCAGAGAAAATATTGTTTTTAAAAGCAAAGAAATTAAACGCTCAAAAGCCATAATGCAGTGTTACGATTGGCCAGCTGTGCCCCATGTCCTTCCAGAGTGTGGAGAGAGACTAAACAGAAACCTCTGAAAACTAGGAAATACAAAATTAAGATACATGCTGTGACGGGTTGGATCACAGAAACCCCCTTGGGGCTGGCCACTGATTTGCCAAGAGTACTTCTGCCCCGCCTTTCCTGCCAGCTTGGGACTCCAGAACCCTGCCTGGTTGTGCCAGACATGCTTGCCGGCTACAAACACAGGCCCAGGTCTGAACCACGTCCACAAACTGAAAGCAGCTTAAGAAGTGTTCCTGTCTTTAACACTCAGATGCCCAACTCCCAGTGGGGTCCAAACCCCAAATAAACCTGTTTTACCCTGTATAAAGCTTATATAGGATAAATTCATAAATTGTTCGCCCTCTATAACACTGATAGAGAGATATGCTCAGCTGTTTGCACCCCCCCCCCAGGTATTAATACATACTCTGGGTTAATTAATAAGTAAAAAGTGATTTTATTAAATACCAAAAGTAGGATTTAAGTGGTTCCAAGTGATGACAGACAAAACAAAGTAAATTACCAAACAAAATAAAATAAAACATGCAAGTCTATGCCTAATACAGTAAGAAAACTGAATGCAGATATAACCTCACCCTCAGAGGAATTCCAGTAATCTTCCTTTTACAGACTAGTCTCCTTCTAGTCTGGGTCCAGCAATCACTTACACCCCCTGTAGTCCTGGTTTCTTTCAGGTATCCTTTGAGGTGGAGAGGCTATCTCTTGAGCCAACTGAAGACAAAATGGAGGGGTCTCCCAGGGGTTTAAATAGACTTTCTCTTGTGGGTGGACAACCCTCCCTCCCCCTGTGTAGAATCCAGCTACAAAATGGAGTTTTGGAGTCACATTGGCAAGTCACATGTCCATGCAGACTGAGTTCCTTACCAGCCAAGCCACATTCCTGGGAAAGCTCAGATGTGGATTGGCATCTCCACATTCATTGTTGACTTAAGTGTTTCTTGATTGGGCACTTACTGAGAATAGTATTTTCTCAGGAAGCTGACCAACTGCTTCACTGAGGCTATTTAAAATTAAACAAGTACATAGCCAATATTTATAACTTCAAATACAAAAATGATACATGTATACAGATAGGATGAATGTATTCAGTAGATCATAACCTTTGCAGAGAGATGTTACATGGCATATGTAGCATAAAACATATTCCAGCCATGTCATATTTACATTCATGAGCATATTTCCGTAAAGCATTATGGGGTGCATCGTCACACATGCCACAACCCTCGTTAAGTTGTTCCAATGGTTAACTACCCTCATTATTAAAGATGTGTGTCTTATTGCTAGACTGAATTTATCTGGCTTCAGCTTCCAGCCATTAACATGTTAGACCTTTCTCTGCTAGAGTGCAGAGTGCTCTGGTATCAAATTTCTGTTCCCGTGTAGGTACTTTAAAAATATGTATTGTTTGCCTGTGCCCAGCTTCCCAAGCAATCCAGATTGCCCTGTGTCAATGTCCTGCCTTTTTATCCAGATACTCCTGTATTGAGACTAATAACTTGTGTCTGACTACAGCACCCTCCAGAAGGGTGATCAGTCTGGATTTGTGGAGATCAAGAGGTGAAGAATCCACCACTTTCCTTGGTAGTTTGTTAACCTTTAACCCATTCCCAGTGGCTGTTACCAGCTCCAGAATTGGCACAGTTAAGGTTGCATTGCAGGGCTGGCATGTACCTTAACTTTGTATTTTCTGATTTTCAGAGGTTTTGGTTTAGCCACTGTCCACATTCTGGAAGGGCAGGAGGCACCACTGGGCAACTTTAACTCTGCAGTAATGAAGTTTTGGGGCATTTAATATATATTTGCCCCTTAAGCTAAAAGTGTTGCTGGTAGCAGTAGTAGGCTGTTATCCTCTGTATGGCTCAGCCAATAGAGGGGTGTGTGACACACGTTTTATCAGTGGACAATACATTGCTTGCAACACAGCAGTAGAATACTGGGTGTCAGGACTCCGGGGTTCTGTTTCTGAGCCTGGGACAGGAGTGGTTAGAGCAGTTGCTGCAGCCAGAGAGCCAAGTGCATAGGTTCAGCAGACTCTAGTTGAAAGGAGGAGTGACTGAATCTTGGATCTGGGTATTAGAGATCTGGCATCTGTTTCTAATTGCCAGGAGTCCTGTTAGCTGTAAAATGGGGGGATGATACCGGTCTTCCTAAGGTAGGGGTCTGAAGCCTTGCCCAGCAAAAAGGGCTGTGAACTCAAAAAGTGTTGCATCCAACATGGGGGAAGTCTATATTAGACCTTGTCTTGACAGCTAAAGAGGAACTGAGCACAGAACTAAAAATGAATGGTAGCTTAGGCACAAGTGATCATGACTTATCACATTTATAATGTACAAACAGAATGGAGTCCAGTGATATCAATACTTGGTGCTTTAAAAGGGCCAGTTTCACAAAGCTGAAAACAATTATGAGCCAAGTCAGCTGGGAGGAAGAATTGAATCAGAACAAAGTGAATGACTGTGAATTAAGGCCACTTTATGAGGCTGTGTCTACACTACAGACCTTACAGGGGCACAGCCCTATCGCTGCAGCGGCACCGCTGTAAGGTCTCCTGTGTGGCTGCTCTCCCACCAGCGTAATTAAACCACCCCAACGAGTGGCAGTAGCTCTGTCGGCAGCAGAGTGTCTCCTGCCAACATAGCGCAGCCCACACCGACGCTTTTGTCTGTGAAACTTATGTCTGTCAGGGGGTGTTTTTTCATACCCCGGACTCAAAGTTTTACCGACACAAGTGCTAGTGTAAACATAGCCCTAGTTGCCCCAAAAGCCACAATCCCCCTGTCGAGGAAGAGGCCATATTGGTTAACAAAGGACATTTTGATTAAAAATCTAGGTGGTTGTAAAATTAACACGGTGCACACTAAATGGATTAAAAACTGACTAACTGATAGGTCTCAAAATATCATTGTAAATGGGGAATCATTGAGTGGGTGTGTTTCTAGTGGGGTCCCACAGGGATCAGTTCTTGGCCCTATGCTACTTAACATTTTTATCAATAATCTGAAAGAAGACATCAAATCATCAATAATAAAGTTTGTGGATGACACAAAAATTGTGGGAGTGGTAAATATGGTAGAGGTCAGATCTGGATTGCTTGGGAAGCAAAATATACTTTTAATACAGCAAAATATACATGTGTACATCTGGAAACAAAGAATGGAGGCCCTACTTCCAGGATGGGGAACACTATCCTGGGAAGCAGTGACTCTGAAAAAGATTCAGGGGTCATGGTAGAGGTGGACAATCAGCTGAACATGAGCTCCCAGTGCAACGCTGCACTCCAAAGGTCTAATGCAATCCTTCGGTGCATAAGCAAGGGAAATCTCAAGTAGGAGTAGAGAGGTTATTTTACTTCTGTATTGGCCCTGGTGTGACTGTTGCTGGAATTCTGTGTCCAGTTCTGGTGCTCACAATTCAAGAAGGATGTTGGTACATTTGAGAGGGTTCAGAGAAAAGCCATGAGAATGACTAAAGGATTAGAAAACATGCTTTGTAGTGATAGACTCAAGGAGCTCAGTCAATTATAACAAAGAGAAGGTTAAGGGGCAAGTTAATTACACTCTAAATACCTACATGGGGAACAAATATTTGATAATGGGCTTTTCAGCCAAGCACAGATCTAACACTATCCAATGGCTGAACATTGAAGATAGCCCAATTCAGATTGAAAATAAGGCACACATTTTTAATGGTAAGAGTAGTTAACCATTGGAACAATTTACTATGGGGCATGGTGGATTCTCCATCATAAACAATATTTAAATCAAGATTGGATTTTTTCTAAGGGGCCCACTCTAGGAGTTCTCCTGGGGTAGGTCTCTGGCCTGTGCTATCCAGGGATTCAGACTAGGTGATCACAAAGGTCTCTTCTGGGTCTTGGAAGCTATGAATAGGTGACAGTATTGACTGGAGATTCTGAGCCTTGAACTCCTGACACTCCTGGCTCCTAGCTCAGGGCACCCTCGGCTGGTGGGTATTTTGTGGGGAAGGGACCCTCAGACTGTTGAAAAATGGAGATTGAAGGAGGCAGATCTGTCTTACAAAATTCAGAACCCCAAACTCATGGACCACTAAAAATGTTGATCGAAAGCCAACTCTGGAGTCAGGACTCCTGTTTTTTATCTTCCTCTCTGTCACTGGGTCACTCTGTGATGCTGGGCAAACCACATAACCTCTGTGTGACTCAGTTTGACCATCTGTTCAGTCCTGTGACGGCTTTGCATGGAAGGATTAATAGCACAGTGTTTCCTGTCACGGGTGGGATGTGGCGTTTTCCCTTTCCCATGAACTGATGGAATGTGCTGGACTGGCAGGCCGGGTCTCTCTGCTGAGACTATTTTCTGTGATGGTGTCTGTTGGGAAATGGCCGCTTGTCCACTGCATTGGGACCATCATAGTGATTCAGAAGGGAAGGCTCCTTGCAGCACCTGCAACACTGAGCCACCTCCTTAAACAGCAATGCACCAAGTCAAGCTAGTGAGTACAGCTTGTGAGGAGCCTGTTCTCCCTGTCCCTGGCTCATGCGGGGCTAGAACCAACAACTCCCTCCTCTGATCACTGACATCAAAGTTATTTGGCTTCTAAATGCTTTGCTCTCATGCATGCCCAGCTGAAGGAAAGGGCACATTCAATGACTGCAACCTGAGTTGCAGGAGATTTCTACTATGCAAGGGCCAGGGTGAGTTGGGGAGAGCTATGGTCAAGGGAGCTGCCAAGGGGCACAGGGGCAGACAAGCCCCTAAAGGTCTGGCACATTATTCAAATCAGGTCAAATCTCCCAAGGACAGGCTGCCTCCGGGGAGCCCTAGCTGCTGCCTCCTGCTGGGAATGTGCTTTCACGCTGAGGCCGGGAGGGGCAGAGGAAAGCCAAGATGCCTGAACTGTTCCAAACTTCCCACATGGCTGAGTGTGAGCCCTGAGCCTCTTGAATACGAACACTTGAATGGGAGTCCCTAGGGGTGAGCCCTGAGCCACGAGTGTAAGCCTCAAAGCCACAGTCTGAGCTCTGACTGGGAGCCGGGAGTCCTGAGTGGGACCCTGAGTACCTGAAGGGTGTGTCCATGGAGGCATGGTTCTCTTTTATCTTTCCCTAATTTTACCTTCCTGTGACCGCCTCCATCTCAGCACTAGGGCGCCTCCCGCTGAAAGGCAGCCCTGCACTCACTGGATGGATCAGAGCCGGGAGCTCTGCACCCGCAGGATGGATGGGAGCTGAGAGCCCTGTACTCATGGAATGGGATCTGGGAGCCCTGTGCTCGTGGGATGGGAGCCCTGCACCCGCAGGATGGATCAGAGCTGGGAGCTCTGCTCCCGCAGGATGGGATGGGAGGCGGGAGTTCTGCGCTTGCGGGATAGGATCAGAGCCTAGAGCCCTGTGCTCGCGGGATGGGATCAGAGCCAGGAGCCCTGCGTTCTCAGAATGGTATATCGGAGCCGGGAGCCCTGCGCTGCCAGGATAGGATGGGAGCTGGGAGCCCTGTGTTCACGGGATGGGATCGGAGCTGGGAGCCCTGCACTCGCGGGATGGGATCGGAGCTGGGAGCCCTAGTTAGGAAGTTCTGTGGGGTGAGACGGAAATGGAGGAGCAGAGAGGGCAGGTCCCAACGCAGGAGAGGATGTAAGGGCTGATGCAAACATACTTCAGACAAAATGTTTCCTGACCAGCCTCTCCTTTTACTTCTCTGCTTGGACCCAAGTTCAGCATTGCTAGCAACGTTTGCTCCCCTGAGTCCCACCGATATTTCAAGAAGGGTTTACATGAAAATATCTGCATAGCCAGTGTTTCCATGATGCTCCTGCCTGTACCTCGCCCTGAGTTAATACTGCCCTCCAGGTGGAGGGGCCTGGCTGGGAGGGGACAGAAAGGGATTTGGAGAGCCCGTCATGCAGAGGCCAGTGCTATCACAGAGGGGTGGATTTCAGTGGAGGAGCAATCCCACCCAGTGCCCCAGCCTGTGCAGCCAGCAGGGGACTGAGGCCATTGACAGACAGACATTGCTTGGTCATTTGAATCCACAGGTCAGCTCTCTGCTGTCCCTGCAGCTTCCAGGAGGGGGCAGCTAAAACCCCATCTGGCGACTTCATGCGTGGCCTGTGTCTTTGGGTGCCCCAACCTCCTGTGACTCTGTACAGCGTGGGAGAGCCGATGCAGTTATGTGCGATTCTGGAGGCCAGTTCTAAGCCCTGGTCCCTGTGTTCTGTGACAGGTACGCCCCCGTCGGGATCCTATTCTTAATCGCTGGCAAGATTCTGGAGATGGACAACTTAGCAGTAATGGGGGGCCAGCTGGGAATGTACACGCTCACCGTCATCGTGGGGTTGCTCATACACTCCCTGTGTGTCCTGCCGCTGCTGTACTTCATTGTCACCCACAAGAACCCATGGGTGTTCATCACAGGCCTTCTGCAGGCCCTCATCACCGCACTGGGCACCTCCTCAAGGTATGCTGCTTCCCCAGGCAGACTGCGCTGGGCAGGGGCACAGCAACCCGTGGGCAGGGTTGCCAGGCATCTGGTTTTCAACCGGAATTCCCAGTCGAAAAAGGACCCTGGCGGCTCCGGTCAACACTGCTGACCGGGCTGTTAAAAGTCTGGTCAGCAGCACAGTGGGGCTAAGGCAGGCTCCCTGCCTGCCCTGGCTCCATGCAGCTCCTGGAAGCAGCCAGCATGTCCCTGCAGCCCCTAGGCACAGGGGTGATCAGGGAAGCTCCGTGCACTACCCTTGCCCCGAGCGCCAGCTCCGCAGCTCCCGTTGGCCAGGAACCACACCAGTGGGAGCTGTGGGGATGGCGCCTGTGGATGCGGGCAGTGTGCACTGTGCAGAACTGCCTGGCTGTGCCTCCGCCAGGGGTCAGACATGCCGGCCACTTCCAGGAGCAGCATGGAGCCATGGCAGGCAGGGAGCCTGCCTTAGCCCCACTGCGCCGCCGACTGGGAGCCACCTGAGGTAAGCGCTGCCCAGCTGGAGCCCGAATCCTCTGCCCCAGATCAGAACCCACTCCCACCCCCTTCCTCCCTCCCGGAGTCTGCACCCTGCACCCCTTCCTGCACCCCAACCCACTGCCCCAGCCCAGAGCCCCCTCCCACACCCTGAACCCCTCATTTCTGGCCCCACCCCAGAGCCCACACCCCCAGCCCAGAGCCTGTACCCCCTCCCACAGCTCAACCCTCTGCCCCAGCCCAGTGAAAGTGAGTGAGGGTGCGGGAGAGCGAGCGAAGGAGGGAGGAGGGCTAGAGTGAGTGGAGTGTGGGGCCTCAGGGGTGGGGCAGGGCAGGGGCGTGGCAAGGGTGTTGCTGATGAAGGGTTTTGTGCAATTAGAAAGTTGGCAACCCTACCTGTGGGGGAGGGCTGGGGAGCTAATTAGACATCATGGGACACATGCTCAGAAGCTCTCGTTATTCTCAGTGAGTGCTGAACTCTTGCCACCGCAAGGCTGTGGGGTGGGATTCCCAGCTTCTTGCCCTAGAACCCAGTCCCAAGCCCAACAAAGTCCCATGGCCTTCTTTGGCCCTGGATTGGAGCTGTGATCATGAGGGCAGGCTGCCTCCATCTACGTGCATTAGTGTATGTGCCAGCCACCAAGGAGGCGAACATATCTGTCTGGGGAGGAGATGGTGGGGACTTAGCCGCTGGTCCTGGACTGCACGCCTGAGCTCAGGGCCCAAACTCATATACCATTGGCCTGGCCTGGGGGAGACTGCTCAGCCTGCCACTCACACACACATTCACAGACACGCTCACACGTGCTCTCATACACACACATGCGCTCTCACAGACACGCAGTCACACACACAAATGCTCACACACATTCACATGCGCTCTCACACACCCGCTCTCACACGCACTCACACATGCGCACTCACACACATGCACTCACATGTGCTCTCACACACTCACACATACACACTCAGACAAGGCTGTCTAGTCTTTCTCAGTGATTGGGGAGAAGGGCCTCAAGACCCTTGTCTAAGACTGGTGCAAAGAAGCTCAAGATGGTGCCACACTCCTGCAGTACAAACAGCTTTCTGCGGAACCTGCTGCGAGGCCCCACTCCTGGCCTGACACCGTCACTCCCAGCCAGCAGCAGGGCTGGGAGTCCTGACACTCTCAGGCAGCTTCAAAGTGCACTATACCACCAAGAGACCCAGTCAGTCTGCACTCACTCCCAGCAGCCACTTCTGACCTCCCCCTCTACACCTTGCAGGGCAAGAAAGCAGGGATGTGGGATAATAACAAACCAGGGAAGGGCCAAGCATGCTGGAGTGCGTGGCCTTTGCTATTTCCTAGAGGAAGGCAGCATGGTCTGGTGGTTAGAGCTCTGGGAGTCAGGAAACCTGGGTTCTGCTCTTGGCTCTGAGCTTAACTCTCCATGTCACTTTGGGCAAGTCCCTTTCCACCTTTCTGCCTCACTCTACAATACAGAGGTTCTTGGAGGCACCATGCCAGGGGCCAAGCCCTTGGTCCTTCCCCCCAGCGTAGGCTCCAGTAGCCTTCAGGGTCTATTGCTGAGTGAGTGGGGTCACAAAACGCCTCCGGCCAGGGCCCCCTCCCTGGTGCAGAGGTTGGGTGTGGCTCTTTCATGGTGTTTGGGGTTTCCTTTCAGCTCGGCAACACTCCCCATTACGTTCAGGTGCTTGGAAGACAACAACGGGGTGGACAAGCGCATCACCAGGTTCGTTCTGCCCGTAGGCGCGACCATTAACATGGATGGCACAGCTCTATACGAGGCCCTGGCAGCCATCTTCATCGCACAAGTCAACAACTACGAGCTCGACTTCGGGCAAATCATCACAATCAGGTGACTGGGCCCAAGAACCTGTGCCATTCAGAGGGAGTCAGGCATCGGGGATCTTGCAGGGCTTGACGGCTGACCCCAAAGGGATCAGGCACCGGTTCTGCTTTGAAAAGGGACTGAGAAGAGGGGGAAACAACAAATTCAGAGAGGGCCCCACTTTTGTCAGCCATGTTCTGGGAGGCGGTTCTGCCCCAGGCCAGAGATCAGGCTGTGGTTTTCAGACTGGGGTACATGAAGTCTCTCCCCATGGTGAGCAGAATGAGCCCATGAGAGCCAAGCAGCAAAGGTTGGGGGTTGGGGGATTGAGGGTGGAGGGGACTCTGACAATGACCGCAGTTTGCAGTGTTGTTGCAACCATGTTGGTCCCAGGCTATTACAGAGATAAGGTGGGAGAGGGAATATCATAGAATCATAGAATCTCAGGGTTGGAAGGGACCTCAGGAGGTCATCTAGTCCAACCCCCTGCTCAAAGGAGGACCAATCCCCAGGTAAATCATCCCAGCCAGGGCTTTTTCAAGCCTGATCTTAAAAACCTCTAAGGAAGGAGATTCCACCACCTCCCTAGGTAACGCATTCCAGTGTTTCACCACCCTCCTAGTGAAAAGGTTTTTCCTAATATCCAACCTAAACCTCCCCCACTGCAACCTGAGACCATTACTCCTTGTTCTGCCATCTGCTACCACTGAGAACAGTCTAGATCCATCCTCTTTGGAACCCCCTTTCAGGTAGTTGAAAGCAGCTATCAAATCCCCCCTCATTCTTCTTTTCCGCAGACTAAACAATCACAGTTCCCTCAGCCTCTCCTCATAAGTCATGTGTTCCAGTCCCCTAATCATTTTTGTTGCCTCCGCTGGATGCTTTCCAATTTTTCCACATCCTTCTTGTAGTGTGGGGCCCAAAAGTGGACACAGTACTCCAGATGAGGCCTCATCAATGCCGAATAGAGGGGAATGATCACGTCCCTCGATCTGCTGGCAATGCTCCTACTTATACATCCCAAAATGCCATTGGCCTTCTTGGCAACAAGGGCACACTGTTGACTCATATCCAGCTTCTCCTCCACTATAACCCCTAGATTGTTTTCTGCAGAACTGCTGCCTAGCCATTTGGTCTCTAGTCTGTAGCGGTGCATTGGATTCTTCCGTCCTAAGTGCAGGACTCTGCACTTGTCCTTGTTGAACCTCATCAGATTTCTTTTGGCCCAAACCTTCAATTTTCCAGGTCCCTCTGTATCCTATCCCTTCCCTCCAGCATATCTACCTCTCCTCCCAGTTTAGTGTCATCTACAAACTTGCTGAGAGTGCAATCCATGCCATCCTCCAGATCATTTATGAAGATATTGAACAAAACCGGCCCCAGGACCAACCCTTGGGGCACTCGGCTTGATACCGGCTGCCAACTAGACATGGAGCCATTGATCACTACCCGTTGAGCCTGACAATCAAGCCAGCTTTCTATCCACTTTATAGTCCATTCATCCAGCCCATACTTCTTTAACTTGCTGGCAAGAATACTGTGGGAGACCATGTCAAAAGCTTTGCTAAAGTCAAGGAACTCCATCCACTGCTTTCCCCACATCCACAGAGCCAGTTATTTCATCATACAAGGCAATTAGATTAGTCAGGCATAACTTGCCCTTGGTGAATCCATGCTGACTGTTCCTGATCACTTTCCTCTCCTCTAAGTGCTTCAGAATTGATTCCTTGAGGACCTGCTCCATGATTTTACCAGGGACTGAGGTGAGGCTGACTGGCCTGTAGTTCCCAGGATCCTCCTTTTTCCCTTTTTTAAAGATGGGCACTACATTAACGTTTTTCCAGTCTTCTGGGATCTCCACCGATAGCCATGAGTTTTCAAAGATAATGGCCAATGGCTCTGCAATCACATCTGCCAACTCCTTTAGCACTCTCGGATGCAGTGCATCCGGCCCCATGGACTTGTGCTCGTCCAGCTTTTCTAAATAGTCCCGAACCACTTCTTTCTCCACAGAGGGCTGGTCACCTCCTCCCCATGCTGTGCTGCCCAGTGCAGTAGTCTGGGAGCTGACCTTGTTCGTGAAGACAGAGGCAAAAAAAGCATTGAGTACATTCACTTTTTCCACATCCTCTGTCACTAGGTTGCCTCCCTCATTCAGTTAGGGGCCCACACTTTCCTTGACTTTCTTCTTATTGCTAACATACCTGAAGAAACCCTTCTTGTTACTCTTCACATCTCTTGCTAGCTGCAACTCCAGGTGTGATTTGGCCTTCCTGATTTCACTCCTGCATGCCCGAGCAATATTTTTATACTCTTCTCTGGTCATTTGTCCAATCATAGAATCATAGAATATCAGGGTTGGAAGGGACCTCAGGAGGTCATCTAGTCCAACCCCCTGCTCAAAGCAGGACCAATCCCCAACTTCTTGTAAGCTTCTTTTTTGTGTTCAAGATCAGTAAAGATTTCACTGTTAAGCCAAGCTGGTCACCTGCTATATTTACTATTCTTTCTCTACATCAGTCTGGTTCGTCCCTGTAACCTCAATAAGGCTTCTTTAAAATACAGCCAGCTCTCCTGGAGTCCTTTCCCCCTCGTGTTATTCTTCCAGGGGATCCTGCCCATCAGTTCCCTGAGGGAGTCAAAGTCTGCTTTTCTGAAGTCCAGGGTCTGTATTTTGCTGCTCTCCTTTCTTCCTTTTGTCAGGATCCTGAACTCGACCATCTCATGGTCACTGCCTCCCAGGTTCCCATCCACTTTAGCTTCCCCTACTAATTCTTCCTGGTTTGTGAGCAGCAGGTCAAGGAGAGCTCTGCCCCTAGTTGGTTCCTCTAGCACTTGCACCAGGAAATTGTCCTCTACACTTTCCAAAAACTTCCTGGATTGTCTGTGCACCGCAGTATTGCTCTCCCAACAGATATCAGGGTGATTGAAGTCTCCCATGAGAACCAGGGCCTGCGATCTAGCAACTTCCGTGAGTTGCCAGAAGAAAGCCTCGTCCACCTCATCCCCCTGGTCCGGTGATCTATAGCAGACTCCCACCACGACATCACCCTTTGTTGCTCACACTTCTAAACTTAACCCAGAGACACTCGGGTTTTTCTGCAGTTTCATACCGGAGCTCTGAGCAGTCATACTGCTCTCATACATACAATGCAACTCCCCCACCTTTTCTGCTCTGCCTGTCCTTCCTGAACAGTTTGTATCCATCCATGACAGTGCTCCAGTCATGTGAGTTATCCCACCAAGTCTCTGTTATTCCAATCACAGTCAGGCAGCGGCACAGACAGCTGCAGCGGCACAGGAGCTAGCAAACAGAGCTGTAAACAGGGGAGTTTGAGTGGGAGTTCTGTTGGAGGAGAAGGTATTTGTGTTTGTTTGGTTTTGTATTGGTAGTATCTGTATGTGTAGAGGCTTGTAGGGGCTTTGTGCTGGGAGAGAAGCTGAGCCCTGATTAGGGGGCGGGGCTTCACTGACTGGGGGTCCTATAAAGGTAGCAGCCAGTCAGGCAGCGGCACAGGAGCTAGCAAACAGAGCTGTAAACAGGGGAGTTTGAGTGGGAGTTTGTCTTGTGGTGCTTGTGTGGGGTTTGGTTTTGCTGTGGGTGGTGGTGTTTTGGTGTGGTTTGTGTTTCCCAGATTAACAGGATTTAGGTGGGAAGGCTATGACAGATTCAGAGGTGGCAGTGGGAGTGACCCATGTAGCAGATGACACAATGAAGATGACTGGATGTGGAAGCTGTGGTATGTACATGATCCTGGAGGGGGCACCTGGTAAGAGTTTTCTCTGCATGAAATGCCGTCTGATAGAGCTGATGGAGGAAAAGATCAGAGGTTTGGAGATGCAGGTGGAAAGTCTGGTAGAGTTTAGGAAGGGGTTTCAGCAGATTATGGAGCAAAGACATGAGGTATCTGAAGGGAAAAGCTCAGACTTGCAGATGGAAGCAGGACTAGGGAATTCTGAGGGGAGACTGGGTGAGGAAAGTGGTCAGTGGAAGCATGTGACTAAAAGAACTAGGCAGAGGAAAAGACGGGCTAGTGAAGGAGAAATAGAGCTTCAGAATAGGTTTGCAGAGTTGGAAAATGAAGAAGGGGCTCAGCAGGTAGTCACTGAAGGTGACAGGGCAAGGAAGAAGAGAAGAGCGGTTAGTCCTATAGGAAAAGGGGAAGAGTTAATGGAGATTACACCAAATATGAGCCCCCGGAGGATACAGGATGGGTTAAAAAGGATTACAAGGGGGAATGGAAAAAACTTGCAGCCAGAGGGAACAGGGGATAGACTGGAGAATAGCACTGTCACTAGGAAAAGGCAGGTCTATGTGATTGGGGACTCTTTACTGAGAAGAATAGATAGGCCTGTAACCAGAGCTGATCCAGAAAATAGGAGGGTGTGCTGTCTTCCAGGTGCTAAGATACGGGATGTAGACCTGAGGTTGAAAAGGATTCTAAAGGGAGCGGGAAAGAATCCCCTAATTATCCTTCATGTGGGAACAAATGATACGGCTAGATTCTCGCTGGAAAGTATTAAGGGAGACTATGCTAGGCTGGGGAGGACGCTTAAGGAAATTGAGGCTCAGGTGATCTTTAGTGGGATTCTGCCTGTTCCTAGAGAAGGGCAACAAAGGTGTGACAAGATTATGACTATCAATAGATGGCTTAGGCAGTGGTGCTATAAGGAGGGCTTTGGGATGTATGGCCATTGGGAGGCATTCATGGATAGAGGACAGTTCTCTCGGGATGGACTTCATCTGAGTAGGGAAGGAAATAGTTGTGCCAGCCTCCATCCTAGAAGTCTGATTAAGAGAGCTTTAAACTAGGAATTTGGGGGAGATGGTTGGGAGATGTCCAGGTAATCTCCACGCCAGAATTTAGCATAGAGTGGAAAGAAAATGAAGTAAGAGTGGATACAGCTGTAGGTAGGAGGAAGGGCAGTGTAGATACAAGACTAATAGGTTATACTGGTAGTAAAATAACCGTGCCTAATAGGGTACAGAATGTGAGTGAGGCCAAACAGCAAAAATTAAGATGTTTGTACACTAATGCAAGGAGCCTAGGTAACAAAATGGAGGAACTAGAGTTACTGGTACAGGAAGTGAAAGCAGATATTCTAGGTATAACAGAGACCTGGTGGAATAGTAGTCATGACTGGGCTACAGGTATTGAAGGGTATGTGCTGTTTAGGAAAGACCGAAATAAAGGTAAAGGTGGTGGAGTAGCACTGTATATCAATGATGAGATAGAATGTAAAGAAATAAGAAGCGATGAAATGGATATGACTGAGTCTGTCTGGGCAACAATTAAATTGGGGAAGAAAACTATTAGAGCCTCCCCTGGGATAGTGCTTGGGGTGTGCTATAGACCGCCGGGATCTAATTTGGATATGGATAGAGCCCTTTTTAATGTTTTTAATAAAGTAAATACTAATGGAAACTGTGTGATCATGGGAGACTTTAACTTCCCAGATATAGACTGGAGGACGAGTGCTAGTAATAATAATAGGGCTCAGATTTTCCTAGATGCGATAGCTGATGGATTCCTTCAGCAAGTAGTTGCTGAACCGACTAGAGGGGATGCCATTTTAGATTTGGTCTTGGTGAGTAGTGAGGACCTCATAGAGGAAATCGTTGTAGGGGATAATCTTGGTTCAGGTGATCATGAGCTAATTCAGTTCAAATTGAATGGAAGGATTAACAAAAATAAATCTGCAACTAGGGTTTTTGATTTCAAAAGGGCTGACTTTCAAAAATTAAGGAAATTAGTTAGGGAAGTGGATTGGACTGAAGAATTTATGGGTTTAAAGGTAGAGGAGGCCTGGGATTATTTTAAATTAAAGCTGCAGAAGCTATCGGAAGCCTGCATCCCAAGAAAGGGGAAAAAATTCATAGGCAGGAGTTGTAGACCAAGCTGGATGAGCAAGCATCTTAGAGAGGTAATTACGAAAAAGCAGAAAGCATATAGGGAGTGGAAGAAGGGAGGGATCAGTAAGGAAAGCTACCTTATTGAGGTCAGAATATGTAGGGATAAAGTGAGACAGGCTAAAAGTCAAGTAGAGTTGGACCTTGCAAAGGGAATTAAAACCAATAGTAAAAGGTTCTATAGTCATATAAATAGGAAGAAAACAAAGAAAGAAGTGGGACCGCTAAAAACTGAGGATGGCGTGGAGGTCAAGGATAATCTAGACATGGCCCAATATCTAAACAAATACTTTGCCTCAGTCTTTAATAAGACTAAAGAGGATCTTAGGGATAATGGTAGCATGATAAATGGGAATGAGGATATGGAGGTAGACATCACCATATCTGAGGTAGAAGCGAAACTCAAACAGCTTAATGGGACTAAATCGGGGGGCCCAGATAATCTTCATCCAAGAATATTAAAAGAATTGGCACAAGAAATTGCAAGCCCATTAGCAAGAATTTTTAATGAATCTGTAAACTCTGGGGTTGTACCGTATGATTGGAGAATTGCTAACATAGTTCCTATTTTTAAGAAAGGGAAAAAAAGTGATCCAAGTAATTATAGGCCTGTTAGTTTGACATCTGTAGTATGCAAGGTCTTGGAAAAAATTTTGAAGGAGAAGGTAGTTAAGGACATTGAAGTCAATGGTAAATGGGACAAAATACAACATGGTTTTACAAAAGGTAGATCGTGCCAAACCAACCTGATCTCCTTCTTTGAGAGAGTAACAGATTTTTTAGATAAAGGAAACGCAGTGGATCTAATTTACTTAGATGTTAGTAAGGCGTTTGATACTGTGCCACATGGGGAATTATTAGTTAAATTGGATAAGATGGGCATCAATAGGAAAATTGAAAGGTGGATAGGGAATTGGTTAAAGGGGAGACTACAACGGGTCCTACTGAAAGGTGAACTGTCAAGTTGGAGGGAGGTTACCAGTGGAGTTCCTCAAGGATCAGTTTTGGGACCAATCTTATTTAATCTTTTTATTACTGACCTGGGCACAAAAAGTGGGAGTGTGCTAATAAAGTTTGCAGATGATACAAAGCTGGGAGGTATTGCTAATTTAGAGAAGGACAGGGATACCCTACAGGAGGATCTGGATGACCTTGTAAACTGGAGTAATAGGAATAGGATGAAATTTAATAGTGAGAAGTGTAAGGTCATGCATTTAGGGATTAATAACAAGAATTTTAGTTATAAGCTAGGGACGCATCAACTAGAAGTAACGGAGGAGGAAAAGGACCTTGGAGTATTGGTTGATCATAGGATGACTATGAGCTGCCAATGTGATATGGCTGTGAAAAAAGCTAATGTCGTCTTGGGATGCATCAGGAGAGGTATTTCCAGTAGGGATAAGGAGGTTTTAGTACCGTTATATAAGGCACTGGTGAGACCTCACCTGGAATACTGTGTGCAGTTCTGGTCTCCCATGTTTAAGAAGGATGAATTCAAACTGGAACAGGTACAGAGAAGGGCTACTAGGATGATCCGAGGAATGGAAAACTTGTCTTATGAAAGGAGACTCAGGGAGCTTGGCTTGTTTAGCCTAACTAAAAGAAGGTTGAGGGGAGATATGATTGCTCTCTATAAATATATCAGAGGGATAAATACCAGAGAGGGAGAGGAATTATTTAAACTCAGTACCAATGTGGACACAAGAACAAATGGATATAAACTGGCCACTAGGAAATTTAGATTAGAAATTAGACGAAGGTTTCTAACCATCAGAGGAGTGAAGTTTTGGAATAGCCTTCCGAGGGAAGTAGTGGGGGCAAAAAATCTATCTTGCTTTAAGATTAAACTCGATAAGTTTATGGAGGAGATGGTATGATGGGATAACATGGTTTTGGTAATTAAATATTCATGGTAAATAGGCCCAATGGCCTGTGATGGGTTTTTAGATGGGGTAAGATCCAAGTTACCCGGGAAAGAATTTTCTGTAGTATCTGGCTGATGAATCTTGCCCATATGCTCAGGGTTTAGCTGATCGCCATATTTGGGGTCAGGAAGGAATTTTCCTCCAGGGCAGATTGGAAGGCCCTGGAGGTTTTTCGCCTTCCTCTGTAGCATGGGGCACGGGTCACTTGCTGGAGGATTCTCTGCTCCTTGAGGTCTTCAAACTACAATTTGAGGACTTCAATAGCACAGATATAGGTGTGAGGTCTTTTTTAGGAGTGGTGGGTGAAATTCTGTGGCCTGCATTGTGCAGGAGGTCAGACTAGATGATCATAATGGTCCCTTCTGACCTAAATATCTATGAATCTACATTATAATTCCTTGACTGTGCCAGGACTTTCAGTTCTCCCTGCTTGTGTCCCAGGCTTCTTGCATTTGTGTATAGGCACTTGAGATAACTTGCTGATTGTCCCTCTTTCTCAGTATGAGGCAGGAGCCCTTCCCTCTCGCATCCTCCTGCTCGTGTGTCCTCCCGGTATCCCACGTCCCCACTTACCTCAGGGCTTTGGTCTCCTTCCCCCGGTGAACCTAGTTTAAAGCCCACTTCACTAGGTTAGCCAGCCTGCTTGCGAAGATGCTCTTCCCTCTCTTAGTTAGGTGGAGCCCGTCTCTGCCTAGCACTCCTCCTTCTTGGAACACCATCCCATGGTCAAAGAATCCAAAGCCTTCTCTCTGACACCACCTGCGTAGCCATTCATTGACTTCCACGATTCGTCGGTCTCTACCTGGGCCTTTTCCTTCCACGGGGAGGATGGACGAGAAGACCACTTGCACCTCAAACTCCTTTATCCTTCTTCCCAGAGCCACGTAGTCTGCAGTGATCCATTCAAGGTCATTCTTGGCAGTATCATTGGTGCCCACGTGCAGAAGCAGAAAGGGGTAGCGATCCGAGGGCTTGATGAGTCTTGGCAGTCTCTCCGTCACATCGCGAATCTTAGCTCCTGGCAAGCAGCAGACTTCTCGGTTTTCCCGGTCGGGGCGGCTCAGTCCCCCTGAGGAGAGAGTCCGCGACCACCACCACCCTTCTCCTTCTCTTGGGAGTGGTGGTCGTGGAACCCCCAACCCTAGGACAGTGCATCTCATGCTTTCCAATCGGCAGAGTCTCCTTCTGTTCCCTTCCCTCAGATGTAGTCCACTCTCTGCATTAGTAGCTGTGGGGAGAACATGAAAACGGTTGTTTACCTGCATCTGCGTTGCTGGTACATGGACACTCCCCTTTCTTCTTCTGGAGGTCACATGCTGCCAAATTTCTTCACCGTCCGTCTGTCCCCGCTGCGCAACCTGCTCTGAATCTTCAGAATGTTGTGTCCTTAGAAGCATATCCTGACGTCTGTCCAGGAAATCTTCAGTTTCTCTTATGCAACGCAGGGTCAATACCTGTTGCTCCAGACCTTGAACCTTCTTTTCCAATATGGAGACCAGCTTGCACTTCATACAGACAAAGTGGCTTCTGTCCTGTGAAAGAAAGACAAACATGGCACATCCAGTGCAGGTCACAACAGCTGAACGCTCACCATCCATATTACCTTCCTTCTACGAGTTTCCTCAGGAATTTTAGTAACTACTCAGAGAAGACAGCAAGATGTAAGCCTCAGTGGGCTCTCCCCAGGTGAACTCCCTCTGTTAGCCTCTCTCCTGTTTGCTGCTCAGCTGGTTCGCAGCTGACTGGCTTTTTATAACAGTCAGGCCCACTCAGGGCTCACCTGGAATATATCTTTCCTTGGACCAGCTTCTGTTGGAGAAGGAGACAAGCTGGGCCAGCCCTGAAGAAGAGCTCAGTGCAGCTTAAAAGCTTGTCTCTTTCCCTGGCAGAAGCTGATCCAATCAAAGCTATTCCCTCCCACGCCTTGTCTCTGCAGCAGTAATGTTCGCTAATCACTGAACTCGGTGAGCAGGTTGTAAACTGAACTTCCCTGATTGATGTTACCTGTGAAAAGGGCCAAAAGCCCAAACTATAGCTTGAGGGTCCCCAGATCTCAGCTCTGCCCTGGAGTGCCCGGCTAGATGGTGAGTTACAAAGCAAGCAGCCAGCATGCCTGCGCTGGAACAGGCAAACTCACGGGAACACTTTGCAGTTATGACTGAATGTCCCAGCGGGGGTGGAATTCCTAGGCATTCCTGGCTGCTCCATCCCTCAGAGCCCTGAAATCTCCCTTTGAAATGGGTAAGTGCAGGGGAGGGCACATACTGCTGCTGGGACACAGTAGACCAGAGTATGGATGCAGGAAGCAGCCTGCGTTCATGGCCATTGCAAGTGTGCACTGTGCTGCATGCCTGACCAGCCACTGCCCACGGGGATGGCAGGAGCCTGCCTGGTGACCGAGGCCAGCTGTTGAGCTTGCGGCTGATGGGATTTGAGCACCTTTGTGATACACTGAATGTATTGCTCGCACTACTTGCCTCTTTGGGTGACACTGGCTCTGTGAACTGGCACTGGACTAGATCAGAGCATAGGAGAACTCCTGCCTTCCTCAAAGGCTGCAGGAGGGTTCTTCACCCCACAGCAGGGGCTGGGAGTTTGACTCCCCCAGGCTAGGTTGTTCCATTCAGTCCCAGCTTGGGTGGATTGTGCTGTGGCTCTTGTCTGTAGAAAGGGATGAAATAGCACCAGGACCTGAGCAGTCCTGCACTTCGTGGAGTTTGAACTCCGCACCAAAGGTCATCGCTCCAGCCCCTCTACAGGCTGCATGTTTATATAATCACACATCTTTCCAGCTGCTGACCAGTCTCTGTCCATAAGTCCCTTCTGAGCCATTTCTCGCCCTGGAATCATAACCCAAAGCCAGGGAAACTGGGATGTTAGATGAGGTGGGATCTGAGTTACTATAGAAAATTCTTTCCTGGGTATCTGGCTGGTGAATGTTGCCCATATGCTCAGGGTTTAGCTGATAGCCATATTTGGTGTCGGGAAGGAATTTTCCTCCAGGGCAGATTGGAAGAGGCCCTGGAGGTTTTTCACCTTCCTCTGTAGCATGGGGCACGGGTCACTCGCTGGAGGATTCTCTGCTCCTTGAAATCTTTAAACCACAATTTGAGGACTTCGATAGCTCAGACATAGTTGAGAGGTTTATTTCAGGAGTGGGTGGGTGAGATTCTGTGGCCTGCATTGTGCGGGAGGTTGGACTGGATGATCATAATGGTCTCTTCTGACCTTAGTATCTATGAAACTGCTTCCCTTCAGGGCCTGCCTTAAAAGTTGAGACCCTTTCAGGTATGTCTACACTGCCATTAGACACCTCTGGCTTCCCCATGCCATAGAACAGGAGTGGGGAACCTATGGCCTGTGGGCCGGATCTGGCCCGTTGCTTAATTTCATCCAACCCGTGTATCCTATAGGCTGGGGAAGGCTGTGACTCCCCAAACAGCCAGGCGTGGGCCACACTCCACCCTGCCCAGGCCCTCTCCCCGCCTGTTCACTGCCGTGCAGCGTGCAGCTCCTCCAGTCCCCCTGTGCTCCAGCCAGAGCTTGGAGGGCTGCCCGCCTGCCCTCCTGGCACTCTGGGTCTAGGCAGGCCTGTGTGCTGCCTGACTTCCAGGCGCTCCAGGCCTGGGCAGGGCTGGGGCCCACGCCATCTGCCCTCCCGGCACCCCTCTGGGGCTGGGAGGCTAGCGTGGGGCGGGGTTTGGGGCCGGTGGTCATGGGGTGGTGTGGGGGCCACAGGACTCTGGCAGGGAGGTGGAAGGGGCGTGGCTGGGGGCTTTAGATCAGACCCTTGCTTTTTACTATTATGTGACCCGCGACTGATTGTTTTCTGTGGGTCAGTGATCTGTGGTAGAAAAAAGGTTCCCTACCTCTGCCATAGAACATACGAACGGCCACATCGGGTCAGACCAACGGTCCATCTAGCCCAGTCTCCTGTCTTACGACAGCGGCCTGTGCCAGGTGCCCCAGAGGGAATGAACAGAACAGGCAATCATCAAGTAATCCATCCTCTGTCGCCCATTCCCAGCTTCTGGCAAACAGAGGCTAGGGACACCAGTTTCTCTGAAATGGCCTTATCATCCTTGAGTGCTCCTTTAGCATCTTGTTCGTCCAGGGGCCCCACTGGTTGTTTAGCAGGCTTCCTGCTTCTGATGTACTTAAAAAAATTTTGCTATTAGTTTTTGAGTCTTTGGCTAACTGTTCTTCACATTCTTTTTTGGCCTTCCTAATTATATTTTTACACTTTGCTTGCCAGCCTTTATGCTCCTTTCTATTTTCCTCACTAGGATTTAACTTCCACTTTTTAAAGGATGCCTTTTTGCCTCTCACTGCTTCTCTTACTTTGTTGTTTAGCCACGGTGGCTCTTTTTTTGATTCTCTTACTATGTTTTTTAATTTGGGGTATACATTTGAGTTGAGCCTCTGTTACAGTGTCTTTAAAAAGTTTCCATGAAGCTTGCCGGGATTTCACTTTTGGTGCTGTACCTTTTAATTTCTGTTTAACAAACTTCCTAATTTTCATGTAGTTCCCCTTTCTGAAATTAAATGCTACCATGCTCGGCTGCCGTGGTGTTTTCCCTGCCACAGGGATGTTAAATTCAGTTATATTATGGTCACTATTACCAAGCAGTCCAGCTATATTCATCTCTTGGACCAGATCCTGTCCTCCATTTTGGACTAAATGAAGAATTGCCTCTCCTCTTGTGGGTTCCAGGACTAGCTGCTCCAAGAAGCAGTCATTTAAGGTGTCAAGAAACTTTATCTCGGCATCCCGTCCTGAGGTGACTGTCAATATGGGGATAGTTGAAATCCCCCATTATTATTGAGTTTTTTTGTTTTTATAGCCTCTCTAATCTCCCTGAGCATTTCACAGTCACAATCACCATCCTGGTCAGGTGGTCAGTAATATGTCCCTACTGCTATTTTCTTATTATTCAAGTATGGATTGCTATCCATAGAGATTCTATGGTACAATTTGGTTCATTTAAAATTTTTACTTTATTTGATTCGATGCTTTCTTTCACATATAGTGCCACTCCCCCACCAGCATGATCTGTTCTGTCCTTCCAATATATTTTGTACCCTGGTATTACTGTCTCACTGATTATCCTCATTCATCAGTATTGTAGGCAGAGATATTACCATCTCCCTATTCCTACCCCATGTTCCCATTTATACATCCAAACAAGCTGTGATATCTGCATCCCTATTATCTGGGAAAGTTTCCTTCTAAGGGTATGTCTACACTGCAGTTAGACACCCTGGGCTGGCCTGTGCCAGCTGACTCCAGACTGCTGCGGGGCTGCAGGGTCCTAGACCCTGTGCTCCAACCCAGGTCCAGAAGTCTACACTGCAATTAAACAGCTCCTTAGCCCAAGCTGTGTGTGCCTGGGTCAGCTGCTTAAAACAAACAAAAGGAAGCATTTCTTCACACAACGCACAGTCAACCTGTGGAACTCTTTGCCAGAAGACGTTGTGAAGGCCAAAGCTATAACAGGGTTCTAAAAAGAGCTAGATAAATTCATGAAGGATAGGTCTATCAATGGCTACTAGCCAGGATGTGCAGGGGTAGTGTCCCTAGCCTCTGGTTACCAAAGACTGGGAATGGGCGATAGGGGATGGATCACTTGATGATTACCTGTTCTGTTCATTCCATCTGGGGCACCTGGCATTGGCCACTGTTGGAAGACAGGATACTGGGCTAGATGGACCTTTGGTCTGACCCAGTATGGTTGTTCTTATGTTCTTGATGAGACCTTTATTGGACACTGTGTCCAGTTCTGGCCTCCATGCTTGAAAAAGGATGTTGAAAAATTGTAGAGGGTTCAGAGCAGAGCTACAAGAATGATTCAAGGTCTGTAGAACCTGCCTTGCAGTGACAGCCTAAAGAAGCTCAATATATTTAGCTTATTGAAGAGAAGGGTAAGAGGTGACTTGATCACAGTCTGTACGTTCCTACCCGGTGAGAAGATTTCTGATTGCAGAGAGCTCTTTAATCTTATAGATTCATAGACATAAAGCCAGAGGGGTCCATTTTGCCCATCAGTTCTGACCTCCTCCATAATTCTGGCCACAGCTTCTGGGTTAACGAGAGCAGATCCTTTAGAAAGACGTCCAATTTTGATTTAAAGACTGCAAGTAATAGAATCCACTATGTTCCTTGGTAAGTTGTTCCCATGGTAAATTACTCTCAATATTAAAAATTGTTCCTTATTTCCAGTTTGAGTTTGTCTAACTGAAACTTCCAGCCATTGGATTTTTTTCTACCTTTGCCCACTAAGGTGAAGAACCCTCTAGTATTATATATTTTTTCCCCATAGAAGTAGTTACAGACTCCACATCACACATGCAGTGCAGGGTTTGGATGGTGGCAGTAAATAAGGCAGGGGCTACAAACTGACTGAGGAATACTGAACAAGCTGCCTCCTTCACTGAGCACTGTCCGTCCTTTGTGCTGAATGAGGTGCAGTCCTGTGGAAACATAGTGCATGGTTATAGAATTAAGGAATGTACCATAATGCCTAGACACAAGGTGGCAGCACTAGGTTTGCACAGGCCACCAGAGATCTGCCATTTCCTACCTTTGCAGTGTGTGACTTTGCAGATTTAACGTTTTAATATAGTTTTTTTTCATGCAATTAAAAAATAGAATAAAATAAAAATAAGTGTGGAACCAAATTTAGGGCTTGAACCTGCTCCACTGATGCCAAAGGCAAAGATCTTGGTGGCTTCAGCGGGAGCAGAAGTGTACACTGATTGAATGAAGACCTGCCCCTTTGCAGGGCATGGCCCACACCTTTCTTTCTCCTGCTGATCACTGTGCTTCCTATCCTCCCCAGCATCACTGCCACTGCAGCCAGCATTGGAGCGGCAGGCATCCCCCAGGCAGGCCTGGTGACCATGATGATTGTGCTGACATCGGTGGGGCTGCCAACTGAGGACATCACCCTCATCATTGCGGTGGACTGGTTTCTGTAAGTGCCCTGCACAATGGCGAGCTCTGCTCCAGCTGCAGAGCCAGGTCCTTCCTGCTATGTGTGGGAGTTTGCTGTGCTCAGTGCCTGGTCCAAACAGCACAGTGAAGGCTCTAGGACCACCTTGTATCACTAGGCTTGCAGCCTACTCCTTTACATGTGGGGTCCAGCCAGGGCTCCTCAGCACATATCCCAGAGACTCCAGGCACAAGTGACCATGTTCAGAGCAGCTGGGTCACTGAGCAGAGTAGGCTCCATTTGCTCTAACTGGCCAAGTCCTAAAGACTTTTCCTAGACCTTCAGGGCCAGCTTGTCCCCAAAAGGTGCAGGCCTGCATTGGGGCAGTACTGCACGCAGGGAGCTTGGGAAGGGATTGTGTCTCAAGGAGGCACAGGGCTCCCTGGGGGCAGGAGTGTGGCATCAGCGCCAGAATAGGGAGGGCCAGGGGGCCATGATCCTCCCACTTTTTGAAAGTGGACAGATTAGCCCTGCCCCCACCTCCAACCCTGCTCCTCTTCTTCCCCCTAGAGCCCCACCCTCTGACCAGGCTGCCAGCTGGAGCCCGGCTGAGGAGCCTGGGCAGCGGGAGGTGCCATGCCACTGACACTCCACCTGATTGGGGTGGGGGGGACCAAGAGAAGCCCCCAGCCCATGTCCCTGCTCCTAGGCCCCCAGCCCAGGGCAGGTGGAGGCTCCTCATTGCTGCCTGGCCACACAGCTCTTACAATGGCCGGCTGCGGCTCTGAGGCCCTAGCCCCTGGCTGGAGCCAGGTCAGAGTAATAGCCATGCAGGCAACTGTGGGGAGCCACAAACCCTCCACCTGCACCGGGGGTTGCTCTCGGCCCCCTCACACCGGGCAGTTGGAGGGTCTACGGCTCCCAGCCCGCTCCGGGTTCCAGCATGGCCGGGGGCGGGGCAATGGAAGGAGCGGGGTTCCTGCCCCCCCACTTTTGGGACGGTTCCACCGGGGCTGGAGTGTGGCCCTGGCAGACAGCAGCAATATTTGTGTATTCTGCGTTCATTGTGATGCAGACTGAAGCGGGTCACGCTAACTATGGGCATTAAAAATTAACACAGGAATAGACTGAAAGAGCAGCTCCCAAGTCTAGGATTGCGTTGGTAAGAAGAAAATTGACCAGGGCTGCAGGCAAATGGCTACGGGTGAGTGCCAGAACGTGCACCCCTGCAACACAGAGCAGGGGACGGAGGCTGGCGAAGGGTCTCAGGCCTGGAGTTGGCTGAGGAAGGCGAAGGAAAATAGGGAGCTGATGAAATGATGTTGGCTGTTGTGTTTAAATGATTACACCGTATAAGGGATCAGCTGCCTCCTGAGCACCCCCTCATGGCCAGAGGTCATGCTGCAGCAGCCTGCTTCTGTTCCTTTCCTTGGGTCCTTTCATAACTCACTCAGTTAACTGGTGCTGAAGCGTTTTCTGCTCGCTGCTTCACAGGGTCGGGTTAGAGCAAGGCAGGGCGTAGGCTGGTGCCAGGGTGACTGTAGCAGGCCCTCAGAGCTGTGTTTGCACAGTTCGGGGGTCATCCCCCAGCAAAGCTCCACCCACTCCTACGTGCACAGGCCCAGCACCCTCCCTGTCCCCTCTGAACCCCTGCCCTCACACAACGCTTGGCCCACTCACGTCATGCAAGTGCTTAAACATTCCAAAACTGAGGCAATTCATGCACGAACCCCTCTGCTGGGAACCAGTTCCAGCTGCCACACATGCAAGTTACCTGACAAACCACAAAGGCAAGGAAATGAAAAGTTAAAGCACCTAGCAGTACATGCCCTCTACTCCACCCACAGACACACACCTTTTCATTACCGTACGCCACGTGGCGCAGCCTTAACCCAGAGGGATTCCATCCTCCTACCCCCACATTTTGCAACATATGTAACATATAGTGTCATCTCTATAGCGAGGTGTAGTCAAGTCAGAACATGACACAGGCTCGATCCACCCTCTGGGCCCCTGCTTGTCAAGAATCAGTTTTCATCCCTTTCATTCCTGAACTGGTACTGTAATAGGCGTGCATCCTACATAACGTGGGGGCACCTAGCCCACCCCAATCGTAGAGTACACACCAGGATCAGCAGGGACAATCTGATTGTCACCAACACAGAGGCCAAGAAGGGGGTTTGTGTGGGGTCATAAGAATTACAAGTAAGCAGAGCAAGTTCAAGGATAAATGACTTCTGCCTAGATGTGCCTCCCACAGTCAACCGAACTGGAAGAATAGGAGCACAAGGTGAAACGGTGAAGAAACAGGTCCTATTGGCAACAGTGCTCGTGGGGTAGGTGGCTGCCATCCCTGAGGGCAGCATTAAGGTTCTGGGGTAGATGTGACAGTCCCATCCGTGCCAGTGGGTGTAGAGGGAGTGTACCAGTCAGTGGCTTCACTCCTCACTCCATGGTTTTGTGTCAGGTGTGTTTTGTGTGTGGCCACTTTAATTATTTCACAATTACCTTTTTGTGTGTGTATAAATAAGTAGAACGATGACATAACAGCTACTGGCAAAGAAACCAGAGCAATTTGGTGGGAAATGATTTTCAATCATATTATGTCAAACTCTTGGTGGGGGCAGTTTGGTTGGTTGGTTTTGTTCAGGCTCATTTTAAAGCACAGTTCTGCTCAGAGACAGCTTGGTGGGGTGGGGGGTGTCCTTGTTTGTCTTTCAGTGAGTCCGATCCAAAGCCAGCTGCCAGCTCTGAGCCCTGTGGGACAGGCTCTGTTCCACCATCACCAGTAGAAAAGGTTCTGCAGGCCAAATTACCCCTCCAGGAGAGCTGTGGGGCCCCGGTGCTTGGAGCAGGACTGCACAAGTGTGAAGTGATGGGAAGTTCTGTCAATGCCAGGCTGCAGTTCACTCTATCTCAGCCCAGCTGGCTCTGCCAGATGAAAACCAGTCACAAGTTTTTTGAGACCCTTAAAGGCAGCAGAACTGAGAGCGATGCACAGAGCCTGATTTCCCTCTCACACCAGTTGTAAACTGAGAGCAATCCCTTTGAAACCGGTGGAGCTGTACTGGTCCTGTTGACATTCCAGGGAAGTGTCGGGCGGAAGTGAGAGGCGGGGGTAGATCAGTTGAATAAGAAGGACTCTTTTTAAAATCACTTCTCTGAGTCAAACCGAACTTCAGGTGTCCCAAGTTGGGGGGGCCATTCCGTAGCTGCCTAGATCTGCCTTAGGAAGATTTTCAGCACAAATTTCATTTTGACCCTTTGTCTAAAGCACCAGGCACTAGAGCTGCTTGAAAAATGGGGAACATTTCCCTGAAAATGTTTGTGGAAAATGTGTCCCTTTTTCTGTTGAAATTCTGACAGTTTTCAGCTAGCTCTGGTACCAAAAAGTGATGACATTTCCCTGAAAGACTCATCCTGTTTTTCATGGTCACTCTTCTCTGCTGCTTTCCAGGGACCGTCTGAGAACCACCACCAATGTGCTGGGGGACTCCCTGGGAGCTGGGATTGTGGAGCACCTGTCTCGGCATGAGCTGGACGCACAGGACAGCGAGCTCGGGAAGTCTGTGATTGAGGAGAATGCGAAGCCCTACCACCTGATCTACCAGGCGAACACCCACAAGCACCGCAGCAGTGAGACAATCATGTGACGCCAGGGAGCAGGGTTCAGATTGAGCCTTTAAAAAGGTCAAGACTTTCAGTGGCGGGGGATGGAGAAAGAGCCAAGCAGAAGCAAACTCTCCTCCCCCTACACACATTTCCCCATGCAGCCTCCCAGCCCTGCCTCTTTTAAACCTAAGCTACAGAGAAAACAAAGATTTAACCCTTTCTTTACCTAGACAGTTAGATGTTCATTGTGACCCTCATATAAGAGAAGCAGGACTGAGAGGTCCTGCCTTTGTGGTCCACTTCCCCACCCTGGACTAGACTAGGAGTGGGAGGATGATAGTGTTTAGATTAGTAACTGTTCCTCCTCTGCACTTTGAGGCAGAAAACTGGAGCAGCCTCTGTCTCCCACTTCTAGACATTGTCTGAGGCACCAGGTGTTTCATTAGCATCTTTCTTCAAATTTTTATTTGCCTTTCTTTGTATGCTTGGCATATGAAGGGTTAAGGACCAAGACAATAGGCAGCAACTGGCTCCTAGAATTAGTTGGTATTTTGCAGTAACCAACTAGGATTTGGTTGCTTCCATGGTACTTACCTGTCACTATATAGCAGCATTTTTCTTGTGAAGTCCTGGCTTTCTAGTTTCTATTGTGATCCAGGAATCAGACCTGAGTATGTTACATTCAAAGGTAGAGTTGGCCTAGCACAGGGGTGGCCAATCTGGGGCTCCGGAGCCACATGTGGCTCTTCAGAAGTTACTAGGCGGCTCCTTGTCTAGGCCCCGACTCCGGGGCTGGACCTACAGGCGCCAACTTTCCAGTGTGCTGGGGGGTCCTCAATGCTCAACCCCTGGCTCCGCCACAGCCCCTGCCCCCACTCCACCCCTTCCCACCCCACCCCTCCCCTCAGCCTGCCGTGCCCTCGCTCCTCCCCCCTCCCCCTGCAGAGCCTCCTGCATGCCACGGAACAGCTGATAAGGAGGCGCTGGGAGCGGGGAGTGGAGCTAATGGTGGCTTTTTGGAAATGTACATTGGTAAATTCTGGCTCATTCTCAGGCTCAGGTTGGCCACCCCTGGCCTAGCAGCTCCCCTGGTTCTCAGCTAAAGCATTACCCAACCAATAACTGAAGCTAGACTAGTGATTTGATTGTCACTGTGGCTGCATAGAAGCATTGTCACAAAATTCTTAATGTCCTCCTGCAGAGATGCAGAGCCAAACAGCAGGTCAGGCTCCACAGGTCTGAGGATCACCACTGGGAACCCGGTTTACATTAGCAAGGGGCACACAAGGAATCAGGGGGGAGCTGCCAGAAGAACTCCCCGACTTCTCAAGTGGCAATTATATTTATATCAGAATAGCAGCAGTGACATCATAGCAACCCAGGGTTCCTGAGGGCCTATCTCATGCAGTATCCTGACAACCTTGTTACAGGCAGCTCTTGGGGCTGCATGGCTTTCAAGGGGCTGGGAATCTGTGGACAATAAGGACATTCTGACTTTTCTTTTACTCTTTAGTTTGGGACAAAATATCATTACCTGTGAATATGGGCCAGGCTGGCAGAACCAGGAAGGGGTTGAATGACTTCTGTTCATCTGAGAAGCTGCTAGAGGTGGGCACACGAGCACAGAGAAAGAATTGATTGGCATTGGTTAAGGCATCTAGCAGTCTGTAGGTACTCCAGGACTTGGATGGGAAATCAGGCTTCTTCTAAAGGTCAAGAGGGTCGAGGGATAGCTCAGTGGTTTGAGCATTGGCTTGCTAAACCCAGGGTTGTCAGTTTGATTTTTGAGGGGGCCATTTAGGGATCTGGGGCAAAAATTGGGGATTGGTCCTGCTTTCAGCAGGGGGTTGGACTAGATGATCTCCTGAGGTCCCTTCCAACCCTGTTATTCTATGATTCTAGGGGGTCGTGTCACTCCTCAAAAGTTGCCTTGATAGCCAGTAGCTCCTTGTCCAGACTATCATAGCTTTTTTCTGCCAGGGTTAGCTTCTGAGAATAAAAGGCACAAGGGTGGAGTAGGGGTGGGGGGCATATTGAGTTTGGCAAAGTTTGAGGTGTGGACCTCGATTGTAAATGGTTTAATGGGATCTGGGTGAATCAGGATGAGTGCTGTGGTAAACTTCTGTCGATCAAAGGCCAACTGAGCCTCTGTGGACCAGGCAAACTGGGGCAAACCATTAACCATGCTGCCAGGCTAGAGAATCCTTTAATAAATTGCCTGTAGAAACTGGCGAACCCCAGGAATTGCTGCATCCTGCTACCTCCTTAGGCATGGCCCAGTTGGATAGTGCTGCCACCTGACATGGGTCCATGGTGTGTCCCGCATGCAAAATGATATATCCCAAGAATTCCACTGTGGCTTTATGGAACTCAGTTGTTCTCCATGCTGGGGAGACAGGGCTGGACCTGATCAACTTGCATGGGTTTGGGCATTGGAGAAAGGACTGGTAAGGCAGGGCTGGAGCCAGCGGGGCTGGTGGATGCTGGGAGGACTATATATTTTCTTGGCAGCATTCGGTCAGGCAGTCTGTTGATCTTGATGCATAGGTCGACTAACCCATCCAGGTGGGTCAGTGATCCCACCCATGCCAGGTCATCTTTCATAGTGTCATTTTAGGCCAGGCTGGAAATGATAACTCTGGTCAGCCTCATTCTACTCAAAGTCTGCTGCCAAGCATTGGCACTCCAGGACCGTCTGCCATTCCTGCTGACACCTGAAGTGCAGCTTCAGCTGCACACTTGAAGATCATCACCATAGCTTGAATGAAGTCCGCACATTGTCCCAGAATGGCTCCAGGAATGAAGATGCCAAGCTAGGGCCTCCTCAGGAAGCAGCCTGATAATCTGTCCCACTCAGGGTTGGTCAGTGGGGTACATAGAATCATAGAAGATTAGGGTTGGAAGAGACCTCAGATCATCTAGTCCAACCCCGTGTTCAAAGCCATCTAGTCCAACCCCCATCTCTGAGCATATCAGAAATAGGAGCCAACATTGATTTAGGAACCCACGAAATTTGTTGTGATGGCCATTGAATTTGTCAGATGGGGGAGCTTAGACTCATGGAGAAGAGGGGCCAGAGCTGAAGGCAGTGTGGCTTGAGCTTGAAGGACTGCATTCTGCACATGCAGGCCAGCACCCTAGGCCAGCATGGTCTGTCGGACGCCAGCTAGCTCTGTCAGAGAGATATTGGCCTTTGTAGAGTCTGCACTCTCTGTCTCAGCTCTAATTCTCCTCTTGTTTGTATTGGGCTGTCAGTGACCAGAAGACGGGTGGTTGGGCTTAGTGATGGGAGCAGGACTAGGGCCTAGTGGGTAGGGCAGGAGTCGGTACTGAGGAATCGCAGCCCAGGGTCAGAGCCGCTGTACTTGGAGAGAGACAAGGCTGGGGCCAAGGCAGGAGCAGGGCAGAGGCCAAGGGTGGAACAGGGCAGGAGCAGGGCTGGGAATAGCAGGCCCAGGAGCTATTGCAGCCGTAGGCAAATGCTTTGAGTAGCTGCTGAAGTGCTGCTGCTGGGCATAAGAGCCAGTCTACTGACTTCTCCCACCAATCCGCTGACGCAGACAGACAGGCAGCCTGCACAGGCCAGCTGCACTTGTGAGGTTGCCAGAAACTGGCTTACTTGCAGGCCGTGGGTCCCAATAACCCCTCAGACACATGTGCTGAGTGAAGGGGTAGTTTTGCTAGGGCTGCAAATACCCTAGGTGCAGAGGCTCAAGCAGTTACAGTTCAAGGTGTGTAATAGCGGTTCCTGTTGGGGTCTGGCCAGTCCAGAGCCAGGGCTCTTTCAGCTTAGGGTGCCCTCTCCAGTCCAGTCTCTACTCCAGCAAACTGAAGCTTGCAGGTTTCCAGGCCAGGCTCAGTTAGTGTCTTTCATTGAGGCCTCTCTGCGCTGGCTCCGTGCCCAGCCACTGCTGCTCCCACATACGTCCCACACACACCTGCACCCACCTGTGACATCCGGCAGTCACAGCCTGTTTCACACACAGCTGTCCACAGTTCCTTGGGCTTCTCTCCAGCTCCCTGCTGCCATACAGCTCCCCCTCCTAAACAAAGCCTGGCCACTTCTGGTTGAGGGTCTTTCCCCTTACCTGGCCAGGCGTAAGGGGACGTGTGGTGAGAAGGGGGCTGACGGGATTTGTCGTCCCCTGCTCTGCAGAGCCAGCACACTGCCTTTCATGGGAGCTGGGCAATCAGCACCTTGGGCAGGGCTTGGAAGCATTGGCAGCTTCAGACAGTTGGGTCTTATTTTTCTGATTTATTTTTGTAAGAGAATTGTGCAGATATTTCAATCATTTGAAAGCAGGCTGCTGCTCCTCTGGCAGTAACTTGATTCATGTCCTGCTGGAGCGATTCTGTACTGCAGACCGGTCCCTCATGACAGTGATAGACTGGCACAGTGCAGGCTGTAGGGCTCCCACTCCATTTTTTAAATCAGTGCCTAAATAAGGATAGCCCAGAAGAACTCTGTCGGAAAATCCGGTGCATTACACACATTTGCTATTTACACAGTGTGGTGGCGTGAACACCCATAGCTGAGCCATCTCCTGGTGGCTGTGCCAGGGCCTGTGAACTGCCATTTAACACAGTGAAGACCCAAGCTAAGGAAACTAGAATGTAACACCCCCAGGCTCCAACAAAGTCACAGACTGACAAGCCCAGGGAGTCAGGAAAGTAGGAGTTACAGTACCATCCCCTTCTTAACTTCCCCACCCAGAAGGTAGATTGATCATGCATATGGGCTAGGGGACAGAGTACCAGACTAGATCTGCAACTGACCTGCTGCGTGTTCCTGGACGCATCACCTTCCCCCTTTGTCTCAGTCTTCCCATTTGAAAAATTATTCTGACCTACCTTGGTAAAGCACTTGAGAAGTGCAGATAGAAAGTGCTATGTAACAATCACTCATTTTATAGAGGGGTAAAATTCAGCTTCACACAGAAACTTAGCTGCAGCCTTAACTATGGAAAGGCAGACACCTGACCAGAATTGGAATCTCCATCCTTAGAGGTTTGTAAGGCCCAGCTTGACAATCTGGGATGATTTAGTTGGTGTTGGTCCTGCTTTGAGCAGGGGGCTGTCAGTGGCTTTCAAACTTTTTCTGGTGACCCAGTTGAAGAAAATTGTTGATGCCCATGACCTAATGGAGCTGGGGATGAGGGGCTGTGGGTAAGGGCTGTGGGATGGGTCTGGAGATGAGGGGTTTGAGGTGCAGGAAGAGGCTCCAGGTTTGGTGGGGGCTCAGGGCTGGGGCAGGGGATTGGGGTGCGGGCTTACCTCGGTCAGCTCCTGGTCAGCAGCACAGTGGGGGTGCTAAGGCAGACTTCCTGCCTGTCCTGGCACCGCAGACCACGCTGCGCCTCAGCAGCAGGTCTGGCTCCTAGGTGGAGGCGTGCAAGGGGCTCCGCGTGGCTCTCACCCATAGGCACCGCCCCCAGATCCCATTGTCCAGGAACTGGCCAATGGAAGTGTATGGCCGATGCTCAGGGTGGGGGCAGCGCGCAGAGCCCCGTGGCCCCCCCACCTAGGAGTCGGACCTGCTGCTGGCTGCTTCCGGGATGCAGCGCAGTGTCGGAAGAAGTAGGGACTAGCCTGTCTGAGCTGGGCAGCACCACCGACGGGACTTAACGGCGACCCACAGTTTGAAAACCATTGGACTAGATGACCTCCTGCCGTCTCTTCCAACCCAAATCTTCTATGACTCTATGATAATTCTGAGTTAACATGGTAATTGGTAACAACCATTGGAACAATTTACTAACAGTTGTGGTGGATTCTCACTGGCAATTTTTAAATCAAGACTGGATGTTTGGCTAAAAGTTTTGCTCCAGCTCAATTCAGAAACCTCCCAAACCTTCACCCAAACTTCAAAAGCAAGAATGTTTGATTCATGGTGTGTCATGCTTTTTGTCATGCTCCACATTCCTTGATTCTGTACAGCTATGTAAGCTGCAGTAACAGCGCCAACAAGGCGGAAGGCTAGACTCTAGAATGAGAGAGTCATGTGACTGTATAAGCCCGATACGGGATACTGGGTGCATTTCTGGCTACAGTCCCAGCAAGCTCATTCCCTGCAGGAGACATTAACAAAGAATTTAGGAGAGGATGAAAGGTTTAGGCATTCAGGCTTGTCCTGCTGCTGAGGTGATCCTAGTAGAGATTTACAACAACCCTACATTGTATGAATTTCAGGGCCTCAAGAGACCATTATGTTAAAATAATCTGATACTCCTGCATAAGAACAGACCAGAGAATGACCAGGTGATTCCTGCATCAAGCCCATAATCCGTGGCTCAACTGGAGCAGATTCTTCTGCGCAGTCCTGATTTAGAGACTTCAAGGACTTGTCTTCACTGCAAAATCAACTCAAGTTATAATCTGAGTGTTGCTCCTAACTTGAATCCTGTCCACCCCCATACCTTTCACTCAAGAGCAGTGGTGTTTTTAACTTGCATTGACTGCCGCAGAAGAGGTATAGACTAAAACCTGAGTGAGTCTAATTTGCTAACAAGACCACTCTGTAACATGGATTCAGGTTAGTGCTATTCAAGTGCGGCTAGTCCTCCAAGTTCTAGAGAACTTGCCACCTCCGTGGCAATCTGTTCCCGTGGTTACTCGCTCTGCTGAATAGCGGCATTCTATTCCCAGAGTCCGCAGAGATTTTTTTTTCATTTTGTTGATGGTGTCCAAACCTATTAAATAGGGACCTAGGGGTCAGTAATTTGTTAGCACCTTTCGTCCTAGACTCTGGTTTACAGTTCTTACTGCACGAGCCATCACACGCCCTGCCCAGTGCTATGAGGCAGCAATGTAGAGGTGGGAAAATAAGAAACTTTGGCAGATTTATTCAAGTGAAAGTAAGAAACACACAGAACAAATCAGAAAAGAAGGCAGCTGAACCAAATAGTTCACTGCAGTCAGGAGACTCCTCGTTTTGTGTCTGGGGAGCAGGAGGGAGCAAATCACTAGAACGTTTAAAAATGGGCAGGAAGTTGGGGCCAGGCAGCTTTTTCCTATCCCTGATGTTTCTCACATCTGTAATGCAGGGCGCAATGTGCTCTGGTGAGGGTGGCTCTCAGGTAGTAATGAGGGTAACCAAGGCATTGCATGTACTTTCTTCATTAGAGGGTCCTTTTATTCAGAACATATAAAAAAAGTAAATTCTTCTCATTTTCCCAAAGATAGTTTTGTTTCAGAGGCAAAAGGTAAAACCCGCTGTGGCTCTCATCTGCCCAGTTGTTGTTAGCAGGTACTTACATGTATCTTGTGCTAGGGGAGCCCATTGCACAAATACAACCTGACAGGCAAGGCTCCCACAGAGCAGTAAGCTTAAAGCCTTGCCTCTTGCAGTTGCCTACTTTGTGAAGGCGACTCGGGAAGGAGCAGCAGCTGAGCAGCGGCCTGTCGTCAGCCAGGGCAAACCTGGCTCACCGGGAGGATTTCAAAATTCAAGCTGAAGAAAGATCTTTTTTACCTTGATACCTTTTTGCCCCAACCCTGGCATTTTTCTTCAGGTTGCCAGCTAACGACATGGTTAAGATTGTAGGTCTTTATGTTTACACTATCCAAAGGGTAAAAAATGGTCAGAACTGTGTGTACATCTCTCTCTCTTACATTTTTTTGCTGCTACTTCCGGAATGAAGAGAGGTGCAGATTCACAAAGATACTTAGATATTGTGATGCTGATCGGATCGATCCCTGCATGGGAGTTAGGTGGGCGAATGCCAGTCTGCAAATCACTCTGAGGGTTAAGCACTAGGTAGGCACCTGGGCACCTAGAAGGAGGCAGCACTGCACATGCCCTGAGGCACAAACGCAGGCTCCAAGGGAACCTTTTACTGCAAAAACCTAGGCACTGAGTGAATTTGGGCACCTACAGAGTTCAGTGGGAGTTTTGTGAATCGCAGTGGAGCCTAAAACTGGGATAGAGGCACCTACAACCAGCCGTCGCCACGTAAGCACCTTTGTGACTCTAGGCTAGAAATACAGAGCTCCCTCTCTGTAAGACTGCACACTCCATTCTGGTGCTTGACTCAATTAACCAACTAACTCCCTCCTTTAAAACAGATGCCATCGGGAGGTGGTTTTGACACTGGGACGCCCAAGACCAGCCTTGCTAGGAAGGAGCTCCGTATGTATATTCAGTTTATGTCATGTCAGCTGATGGCATCTCTAGGATTTTGCAATGTATGGAGAGGGCAGGACATAGTTCTTTACTGGGAATTGGGATGCCCAGTTATATCCCATGCTCCTGTTGTGTTTGTTACACCAAGTGGGATAGATTAAGGCTCTCCAGCCAACAAAACATAAGATTTTGAACAACGCCCTCTAAAGCCGAAGATCTAGCTTTGCCCCAGTCCTTGAAAATTTGATACTGAAAGTGTTTGTGGTTAAAATCCTATTGTCAACAGGTACCTGAGGGTATTCCGACTGGTCTGTCTCTGTTACCTAAGTGATGCTTCTTCCTATAGGGACCTTCCAGTTGTTTTTGTATTTTAAACAAGTCACATGTCTGTGTCCATGTGACTGCAGTGCAGTCTTGTTTCTAACTATTGGGTGTGCAAATGTGTGGGTTTGAACAAGGACTTTGTTCACTGCTTTAAATACGTAAAGAACTGCTTGGCCAACACACATCTTGTTAAAATGGAGAAACACAGAATTTCCAGGACAAAGGCAACATTTTGCAGTGGAGAAAGCAAATTTACACACCGGAGGAAATGTGTAAAATGGGCATTTGTTCCAGGAGCGGATCCAGTTCTGGAACAATGGCCTGTCCGTCCACGGCTGCACATAGGGATGGAAGAAATTGACAACTGGAAACTGTTGCTTGATAGTATGTTCATAGTGTGCTCACAAGTTGGCTGTGTTTATGCTTGAGGGCTGCTTCTTTATGCTTTGAGTTTTAGAGATTTTAATGGTGGAGAGTTTGTGTATTTGAAAAATAAAAGGAAATTTTCCATGAGTCCTGCCTTGGAAGCATGACCTGACAAGCTTCAGTGCCTGAGATTAGAGACAATGCCTCTGGTATCATTCATTACAGCTCTTGGTGTTCACTTGTCCATGTCGGGGGGACCTGCATGAGATGTAAATTCTCACCAGCAAGCCTCTTCCCTGAAGCTTTCACCTGAACTCTAGCCCTTGCCACATTCCTCATTACAAGCAGTTACAAATTGTCTTCCTTGCACTCAGGTGTCAAGAATAGTCTTTCCATCTCTGCAAACCTTGTCCAAGAAGTAATAGCTTGTGCGTAGCTCCACTTACTGGCTGGCGGATGAAAGTGTTTGGAGGGAGGACCTGTTTAGCGTCCACACTCCTCTATGAAAAGACATGTCCCAGTACCGTAATATACAAGGCTGAATTTATAATGCCAGTCAGAGCATTTTGGGGTGGTCCTGTGAAACAATGGCTCAACCCTCTGTTCACTTCAAAACCAAGACTAACACGGCTGTTACTCTGAAAAATGACTCCTGTCCATCCTGATCATTCAGATTTCAAAGCAGGTCAGGGAGGAAATTTGTTGACCTGTGCCTCAAACATAACTGACTCATTTTGCATGAAAAGTGTGCGTGTGGCTCAGCCTCCTATTGCACGAGTCAGTATTGCCAACTCTCACGATTTAATTGTAAGTCTTGAGATATAGCCGGTGTTTTTCTTAAAGGCCCAGCTCCTGCAGCCATATGATTGTCAAAATCTCAGTTTTCATTTAAAAGAAAAAGTAAGCTTCTAGGCCTCCTGGTTGCAGAAAAAAGCTTGAGACTGTGAACCTTAACTCTCAGATGCCCAAAACTGCGACCCCGAGCGATAGGCATACATAGGTTTAGATTTTCAAGGCTCTTTGCGAGAAAAAGAACTAGGAACTTGCCTTTTCTTTGATAATGTAAGATGACATGCTCCTATACATTCCTAGTTTCCTCAGCTCAGGAGGACCATGGGGGTGGACTTTGCAGCTCTGCTGCCTTTATGTGTGTTAGGATATAGATATTCAGGCCTGTCTGTAAAGGCCTATACTCTAAGAATTTAGGTGTATTCCTATCACTTGGCTAGTTAGAGGTATAAAAGAAAGAATCAAAATCACTGTCTGCCAGTGTAAGGGCCTTCTCTTACTGTGACAGTCTGAGGCCCTGTTCTTAGGCTAAGGCCTTTGGCTAAGCGACAGAGGCAGCCATAAGCTGGGAAGTGAATGGTCACATCCTCACATTCCAAACTAGTCACATTGAAATAAGGTGCTATTGGGCTGTTAGGAATTTAATCCTGTCCTTATAGTGCCTATCACCTCCAGAGAAAGGGAAGTGCCTAGAAGCTGTAAAAGGAAATTGAGGTTGATAGTTTTCTGTCTGGTAAGAACTCACTTATCAATAGACACAGCTGGGAAACTCTTATGTCTTTACAGATGTAGTTGTGAAATCCTCACTTCTGTATTGTTTTGTCATTATAGTTCCCACTTTGCTATTGTTTATTGGCATGGTCTCTGTCTGGTTCTGTGATTGCTTCTGTCTGCTGTATAATTAATTTTGCTGGGTGTAAACTAATTAAGGTGGTGGGATATAATTGGTTAGCTAATCCATGTTAGGATTGGTTAGTTAAATTTTAGTAGAATGATTGGTTAAGGTATAGCTAAGAATATTACTATATAAATTAGGGGCAAACAGGAAGTAAGTTGGGATTCGAAAATAAGGAAAAAAGGAACTTGTATTTAAGCTTGCTGGAAGTTCACCCCAATAAACATCGAATTGTTTGCACCTTCGGACTTCGGGTATTGTTGCTCTCTGTTCATGCGAGAAGGACCAGGGAAGTAAGTGGGTGAAGGAATAAGCCCCCTAACAATGTGTGTGAGCAACTTGCTGAAAAATGTACTAATGTGATCCTGTCACAGTTGCAGGGCTAGCTGGACTGTTGACCACTTACTGGTCTCTTTAAGTGCAGCCCCTCAGGTGTCAGGCCTCAGGCCCTCATCTCTCCTGGGGTGGAATTCCACCATTCCCCCACTCTTTGAGCTGGCCTTGGGCCGCAGCACCCTGTGCATCAACTGTGCATATCCACCAGGTCTGACTGAGTTTGGACACCTGCAGGCGTCTGGAGCCAGTGGTGACCAGCCTGCTTAGACCAGAGTAGTGTTACTTTAACAGTAGAAATAACTCAATCCAGAAAAAGGATTTAAAAAAAAACAAATAGTCTACACAAATCTCTGTCTTACTGAAGTCCAGCATCCCCCTCATGGTGTGCTAGGCAGGCCTAGCTTCTTCAGGCAACTGCCCCTGGAGTGCTAACCCCTCTCCTGAGAGTCCCTTTTTAAACTGCTATTGTCCTTTGGATCTTCTGGTTCCCAGGCCTTTTCCCTCATAATGGCCTTGTCTCTTAACAAACCACCCGTGTTTGCTGAAAAGGGCTTATCGTGAGCCATTCTGTTTCCTTCCTGCTTGTTTTCCTAAAAGTCCCTTATTAGACTTGTGACGGGATCCCCGGGGTGCAGCCTGGGACTGTGGGACCGCTTTGCCCCCTTAACTCTCCAGCCTGGGCTGTCTCTCACAAGCTTTGCTAGTGACAAGCAGCAAACCCCTCCAGGCACTGTTATCACTCAGCACAACTGCATGTGGAGCTGCACACCGAGCTGGATTGCATGAATGCTCCCAGAGCCACTCATGAATCACACAGAGAAAGGCACCAGCCAAATCCCCCCAGCTCCCAGCCTTGTACCTCAGAAATATACCATCCTGCACTGCTCAAGACCCTTTCTTGAGATTGCAAGTTTATTAATTAGTTCACCACTTCATCAATGGAAAGTGGATATACACCAGCCTTTGTAAACCTTAGCAGATTTACCAAGCACTTTAGGCAAACTCACTAGTAAAGATAAACAGTAAAATAAGTTTATTGATTACAACAGATAGATTATAAGTGATAAGTCACACATGTGATAAGCAAAAAGTCAGAGTGGTTACCAAAATAAAATAAAATATAAGCTTGCAGTCTAAACCTTAACCCTTATCACACTAGACAGTATTTAGATCAAGCATTGTTCTCACCCCACTGGATCTTACAGTCTTTAATATACAGGTTTCTCCCTTAAACCTGGGGCAGTCTCCTCTTTTGAAATCATCAGTCTTCTGAGCATCCTTGTTGCTTGCAGTGTAGGTGTGGGGAGGAGAAAAGGCCACTGTGTTCTGTTTTATACCCTCAGTCCATGTGCTTGGAGAGCACAAGTCCAGGCAAGTCTGGTGGGCATTGCTGAGTCACCCAGCAAGGTTGAGTAATTCCCTTGTTGTGGCCTTGTGAAGGTGAGTCATTGCATTGTAGTTCCCTTGCTGGACAATGGCTGTTGACGGTTGTTCAACACCCTCCTGGGTGTTGATTATCCCCCTGGTTATTGTTTTAGGGGAGCTAGTATCTGGGCGCTTCCAAAACCCACAGCATATTTTAGTGACAACCATACAACACATTCTCATAACTTCATATGCATTAATGATACACATATTTAGATAGAACAATTACTTTTGGCAGATCACAACCTGTCATAGAATCATAGAATATCAGGGTTGGAAGGGACCTCAGGAGGTCATCTAGTCCAACCCCCTGCTCAAAGCAGGACCAATCCCCAACTAAATCATCCCAGCCAGGGCTTTGTCAAGCCTGATCTTAAAAACTTCAAAGGAAGGAGATTCCACCACCTCCCTAGGTAATGCATTGCAGTGCTTCACCACCCTCCTAGTGAAATAGTTTTTCCTAATATCCAACCTAAACCTCCCCCACTGCAACCTGAGACCTTTATTCCTCGTTCTGTCATCTGCTACCACTGAGAACAGTCTAGATCCATCCTCTTTGGAACCCCCTTTCAGGTAGTTGAAAGCAGCTATCAAATTCCCCCTCATTCTTCTCTTCCACAGACTAAACAATCCCAGTTCCCTCAGCCTCTCCTCATAAGTCATGTGTTCCAGTCCCCTAATCATTTTTGTTGCCCTCCGCTGGCCTCTTTCCAATTTTTCCACATCCTTCTTGTAGTGTGGGGCCCAAAACTGGACACAGTACTCCAGATGAGGCCTCACCAATGTCGAATAGAGGGGAATGATCATGTCCCTAGATCTGCTGGCAATGTCCCTACTTATACAGCCCAAAATGCCGTTAGCCTTCTTGGCAACAAGGACACACTGTTGACTCATATCCAGCTTCTCATCCACTGTAACCCCTAGGTCCTTTTCTGCAGAACTGCTGCCTAGCAACTCGGTCCCTAGTCTGTAGCGGTGCATGGGATTCTTCCGTCCTAAGTGCAGGACTCTGCACTTGTCCTTGTTGAACCTCATCAGATTTCTCTCTGTCCCCTGATACCTCACACGGCCTGCTTTATATGCAATATAACAATTATATACAAATGAGGAATATGGGAGTTACAGGGTGCTCCCCTGGGGTGTAGAGTGTCAACTCCACTGTTGTCCTGCTGACTGTCACTTACTGGCCTCTCCGGTCACTGGCACTGGAACTCCTGATCACTGGCCACAATCATCTCTTGGGAGGCTCATAACGAATGATAATTGTGCTGTGCTCCTCATGCCCTTCCACAATGGGAGAGTTTAATTCCCCAGGGTCAAGTGTTGGAGCACCAGGAAAATCATAGTTCAGGCCCCAAAAGAATATTGGCATTACAAGAAAAGAATAAACACAAACATTAGCAAAGCAGGAAATGCAGAGCTCAGGTGACACTTCCCACACAGCACAGCCACACACCCTTTCTGCTTATCCTTGTGGGGACAGTAACAGGCACTGGGAATCCAGAAGTACCTCACCCCTCCCTAATCAAATCGCCCATCTCTCTGCACCAGCCAGCACACGAATCAGCCCTCCCGCCAGCCCCACTGTGCTGTAGCATTACGACTGGTACTTGCTGCCAGCTAGCAGAGGTTACTTGGCCAGCTCAGGAAGCTGCAGCCCGTTGCTGATGGGTAAACAGGGCTGTGGGGCTCCCCTTTCCCTGCATTCCTGGCAGGACAATCTGAACATACATTATGCAGCTATAAATACAATTTACTACAAACCATTGCACTGATCTGTGATCAGCCTTCACCTGAAATGCTTTGAGCAGCAATAAAATAATTATGCTGGCATGGGGGGGTTGGATTTTCAAAAGGGCTAGAGGAGTTAGGCACCTAATTTCCATTGACATTTCAGTGCCTAGCTCCCTTACGCTCATTTGAAAAATCCAAGCCTAAAGTATCATCATTGGGCATCTGAGCTAATGCTAGGGGCAGTTCCTCTTAACTGGAGCAGTTCCTCATATCTCTTGGTTCAGGCTCCCTTCCAGACTCAGGAAGTTGCCACATTCAGTTCACGTGCTGAAGGTTTTCTTTGCAGCTGTGACAGCTAGAGCCTTTCTATATAGATATAGCAAATGCTGTGATTCCACAGAACAAGAGAGCAGCAGCAAGAAGAGGTCCCATGTCACTAACCTACGTGACCCACCCCATTCTAAGCTGTAGGCACCATTGAGAGGCATCTGTGGGGACTGTAACATATTTTGGCAAATTCTGCATAGGGACGGGAATGCAGTGAATTGTGTTGCTATTGCAGCTCCAGAAATTCCTGGAGTGTACTCACTATTGTCAGTCAAAACAACAATTACAACACTTGTCCCTGAGCCCATAATGTACCCAACCCCTCCTCCTCTGCTCCGCTCTGTCTGATGTAACATAGCCTTTGAAAGCTCCTCAGAACCCAGTTTGGTCAAAACCCTGTACCAGTCAAAATAGGCTTCAGGGCCACTCCTCACCACAGAATTAGCCAGCCCTAGTAAGTCTCAGCCCTGCACTCCTGTGATATGCACCAAATCTTCCCATTCTCTGCTCCCCACTGGATCTCAGGGCTGTGTGCCCAAGCCATGCATTGAGCCTGCCCATTCTCAGCTCCACTCCTTGTCTCAGGGCTGTGTGGGCCTCAGAATGCTCCTGACTGGAGGGAGGGTTTGCAGGGTTTCTCTTCCCCCTCATTCCCATTGCTCACATGGTCATAGCTACTGTCACCCTGGAAGCTCAGCACTGTGCCCCCCAGGCTTGCTGCCTACCCAAATATCCCCCAATGTCTCTCACCCCCTCCCAAGCAAACGCCTGCTCCACCCGAGCTTTAGACACTGCACCATGCAATTGCCTCCTGAATCCTATGCTCAGCACCAGAAGCCCCCGGAGAGTCCAACTAGCCACCAGATAGGGAAAGTTGGCCAAGGTCCCATGATGTGAGGAAGAGATGCCAGTGTGCCTGAGCAGGGCAGGGCCTTACACACAAGCCCATCCTTCCTCCCATATCCTCCTGGGCTGCAGGTGATGCTCTATGCAGGTCTCAGTAACATGTCCAAAGTCACATAAGAAGCCTTTTCTTAGGCAACTGCCTGTGTGCAGATTTTAGAGCCTTTGGAAAAACTGACAGAACCCCTGCGGCAACAGCATAAAGTCCCAGCGCTGTTGCAAGAGCTTTTCCTTGGCCATAAGGGCCTGCCAAACAGGACAGCAACACAGCCCCTCACCAAAGGGGAATTTGTGGTGGTGCCTTAGGTTTCCACAGCCAGGACAAAGAGCTGTGTATGCACAAAGGGGAACCTACTTCAACCTGGCTATGCCTTTGTGCTGTCCATCACTCTGCCGACAGACACAGAGTAAAATCCTGGCTCCATTAAAATCAATGGAAGCATTGTCACTGACCTCAATGGGGCCAGGACTTCACTCTCATGTTTAGGTGATGCTTAATGTCTAAGTAACATCAATCCCTTGTGTTGATTATCAATGGGCTACTAGAGCTAAGGCTGAGACTAGTTTACCGTTTAAAAGCTGCCTTTTCCAGCTGCCTTTTACAATTCCATACCAATTGACAACCGTGCTTCAGCAGGGCATGGGAGAAAGTTACTGGTCCAAGCTGAGGTAATCTGAGCAATTTTAAAGATAAAGTGCCCCTAAAATGTGACCATTAAATTGTCCAGTTCTTAGAATGTTTTCTTGCATATACCTGCAGTCTCCAACTCTGGTACTGGGCCTCCCCAGACTGCTCTCACTCAATGGGATTGGATCTGAGCTCATGCCCTGCACCCACTGCCCTTCCAGGGGAGCAATAAAACACTTAAAGTTAGCACTACAAACTAGCATCTGGGCAACATACAGCAGAGAGTGATTTGCATACGTGCAATGGAAAATGTGCATAGAGGTTGATTGCTCTCAGCGTTATTGGAGCACTCAGGGCAAAAGGCTCACCCCTTGACCTTGAGCAATACTCAAGGATAGTGAGTTCAACTCCTGCCTTGGCAGATTGCCAAGAATGCCTGCCACTGTGCACACCAAAAGAAAAGGAGGACTTGTGGCACCTTAGAGACTAACCAATTTATTTGAGCATGAGCTTTCGTGAGCTACAGCTCACTTCATCGGATGCATGCCGTGGAGAATACACAAGATGCTTTTATACAACAAACCATGAAAAAATGGGTGTTTATCACCACAAAAGGTTTTCTCTCCTCACACCCCACTCTCCTGCTGGTAATAGCTTATCTAAAGTGATCATTCTCCTTACAATGTGTATGATAATCAAGGTGGGCCATTTCCAGCACAAATCCAGGGTTTAACAAGAACGTCTGAGAAACTGAGAAACGGAGCGGGGGGAGAGGGGGGTAGGAAAAAACAAGGGGAAATAGGTGACCTTGCATAATGACTTAGCCACTCCCAGTCTCTATTCAAGCCTAAGTTATTTGTGCTGGAAATGGCCCACCTTGATTATCACACACATTGTAAGGAGAGTGATCACTTTAGATAAGCTATTACCAACAGGAGAGTGGGGTGGGGGGAGAAAAAAACCTTTTGTAGTGATAAACACCCATTTTTTCATGGTTTGTGTGTATAAAAACATCTTCTGTATTTTCCACAGTATGCATCCGATGAAGTGAGCTGTAATTCACGAAAGTTCATGCTCAAATAAATTGGTTAGTCTCGAAGGTGCCACAAGTCCTCCTTTTCTTTTTGCGAATACAGACTAACACGGCTGTTACTCTGAAACTTGTGCACACTACTACTCCTTTGGGAAGTTTTGCCCTGGGTAGTGAGCTTTTTCATTAAGAGCTCTTATTTCAGTGTTCTGGCATCCACAGGTATACTCAGATTGACTGTATGCCTCACCAGAGCCAAGGGAGGAAATAGTGCTAGAAGTTTAGGACTGTTTGGTCAAGGAGCTCTTTCAGATTCAGCCTCCCAATAAATAGCTTACTTTAATATTCAAATTGCTCTCACACCATGTGCATATGGAGACTATCATAGAATCATAGAATATCAGGGTTGGAAGGGACCTCAGGAGGTCATCTAGTCCAACCCCCTGCTCAAAGCAGGACCAACACCAACTAAATCATCCCAGCCAGGGCTTTGTCAAGCCTGACCTTAAAAACTTCAAAGGAAGGAGATTCCACCACCTCCCTAGGTAACGCATTCCAGTGCTTCACCACCCTCCTCTGAAAAAGTTTTTCCTAATATCCAACCTAAACCTCCCCCACTGCAACTTGAGACCATTACTCCTCGTTCTGTCATCTGCTACCATTGAGAACAGTCTAGAGCCATCCTCTTTGGAACCCCCTTTCAGGTAGTTGAAAGCAGCTATCAAATCCCCCCTCATTCTTCTCTTCTGCAGGCTAAACAATCCCAGCTCCCTCAGCCTCTCCTCATAACTCATGTGTTCCAGTCCCCTAATCATTTTTGTTGCCCTTCGCTGGACTCTCTCCAATTTATCCACATCCTTCTCATCTACCTGAAGGGGGTTCCAAAGAGGATGGAGCTCGGCTGTTCTCAGTGGTGGCAGATGACAGAACGAGGAGTGATGGTCTCAAGTTGCAGTGGGGGAGGTCTAGGTTGGATATTAGGAAACACTATTTGAATAGCAGGGTGGTGAAGCGCTGGAATGGGTTACTGAGGGGGGGGTAGAATCTCCTTCCTTAGAGGTTTTTAAGGCCCGGCTTGACAGAGCCCTGGCTGGGATGGTTTGGTTGGGGATGGCCCTGCTGTGAGCAGGGGGCTGGACTAGAACCTCCTGAGCTCCCTTCCAGCCCTGATCTCCCAAGAGTCTGTGGGGCGGGGCCACCTGGTGCAGGTCCTGAAGGAGCTCGGGGGCGGGGCCAGGTGGGGCGGGTCCTGAGGGAGCTGGGGGGCGGGGCCAGGCAGTGGCCCAAGGACGTTGCGGGGGGCGGGTGACGCGGGAGTCAACGCCCACGAGGTGCCCTGATCTCTCTTCGTCAGAAGCTGGAACTGGGCGACAAGGGACGGATCAGGTGACGGGGACAGGGCCCACCGTACCACGCTACCTCCCTCCCGGCGCTTGCGCATTGGCGCCGTCACCCGAGTTGGCATTTCTGCGCACGCGCAGCGATGGGCCCTGTGGGAGACGCGTGCATTCGTCATATGTGCGCGACCGCCTGCGGGGCGGGGCTGAGGGGTGGCGCGGAGCGCACGCCGGCGGCATGGCGGCGGCCCGCTACCTGCGGCTGTGGCGCTGCTGGCGGCCGGGGCTGCCCGGGGGCCTTGCCCCGCTCGGTCCAGCGCGGCGGCGGCTGTACGCGGCCTGCTCCTCCGCCTCCCCGTGGGCGCTGTGGGCTCCGCGGGGCCCGGCCCCGTCTCCGTCTCCCCCCGCCGGCCTCAGCGTCGGGCCCCGGCGACGCCTGCGTGGCCTGGGCAGCCTGGGCGGCGGGGACGGGCTGGAGAGCGGCGGAGCCGAGGACGGCGGGGGCGGCGGTGCCGATCCCGCCGGGGCCCCCCCGGCCATGACGGCGCTGACCCCGCTGCTCATCCCCGAGCGCTTCCCCAACGTGCCGCTCATCGCCGTGACGCGCAACCCCGTCTTCCCGCGCTTCATCAAGATCCTGGAGGTAACGGGGGCCGGCCTCCGCGGGCAGCCGGCGCGCCCCCTCTGGCCGACAGCCGCCCGGCTCCCCCCATCCCTTGCGCCTGCCCGGCTCTCATGCCTGGGGTCTGGGACGCCATCCCGTGTGCCCTGCTCACCGCCCGCTGCCCCCTTCTCCATTTCATCGCAGTGCTTGGGACCCTTTCTCCTCTCCCAGGGCTGCGCACTGCATCCTTTTTCCCGGCAGAGCCACGGACACCCCCTGGCGCTGGGTCGGCCCTAGCTCCTCTCTACCCCTTTGCCGAGTGCGTGGAGGTAAAGGGACCGTGCTGCAGGGGCACAGACCCTCCCACCTCCTTTGCACCCTGCCAGCTCTGGGGAGACAGATTGCCTGGCCCGGAAGCCTGTGACCCTGCAATGTGAGCTAAAGCTTCTGGATCCACACGGAGGGAGAGGAGCTCTCTGCTGGCCTAGAATGGGAGGATGTGGACTGGCAAAGTCATATTAAAACCCCACCCTTGCTGCATCCCAGTCATGTAGAAGATGACCATGCCTTTCTGGGAGCCCACCTATTGCAGGTTTCAGAGTGGCAGCCCTGTTAGTCTGTATTCGCAAAAAGAAAAGGAGGACTTGTGGCACCTTAGACACTAACCAATTTATTTGAGCATAAGCTTTCGTGAGCTACATGCATCCGATGAAGTGAGCTGTAGCTCACGAAAGCTCATGCTCAAATAAATTGGTTAGTCTCTAAGGTGTCCCCTGTTGCAGTTGATGCTGTGCCCTGGTCTATGCACAGATTTGGTAGAGTAACCCAGGGCTTGTCTACACTTAATTTTATAGCGCTCTAACTTGCTGGCTCAGGGGAGTGAAAAATGGCCACACTTGTGCTTCAAAGCGCAGCCGTGGGAGCACCCCTGCGACAGCACTTTGAAGTTTCCAGTATAACCATGCCCTCGGTTAGGGGTGTGATTCTTTAATGAAATAGTTATACTGGTACAACCCCTAGTATGCTTGCAGTTATACTGGGGTAATGGGTCATTTTAGGGGCCGGCATAGCTTATTTGCTGTCTCATATATAGTTAAAGCAGAAGAACTTTTGTCTGTAGACAAGCCCAAGACTGGAAGCATTAGTAGGGACAGGGAGCCAGGATTCTTGGGTTCTGTTAGCAAGTCTGTGGCAGAGCTATAATGTGGCCTTGAGTAAGTCAAAAGAAGGTTAAAGGAAGGAGAGGGGTACACTAGGGCCATGTGACTAGGCAGGGCACAAAAACAGGAGTCCAGAGAGAACTTTGCTTAGCCTCTTGGACCGAGAGGCAGAGGACTTGCATAGTTAGTTTATTTTATGTCTTCCCAGTTCCAGCTGTTCATCTTGTTTACCACTATGTAAAACCAACTTGTGGCAGTTGGAGATTGCACTGCAGCTAGATTTACCAAGTAAATTTTAGGCTGTCCTTGAATGTCAGTGCTTACGCTGACTGTAAATCTTCTTTTCATCTGTTTTTATTACCATAGTGATTGTGTCCTTGATTCAGCCTTGGGTGCACATGTTCACATGTATGTGAACATGATGTATTCCTGATGTCCTTAAAGTGGCAGTGATGAGTCTCATTTCCATAGTTTATTACTGTCATAAATATAAAGGGAAGGGTAAACACTTTAAAATCCCTCCTGGCCTGAGGAAAAACCCTTTCACCTGTAAAGGGTTAAGAAGCTATGATAACCTCGCTGGCACCTGACCAAAGTGACCAATGAGGAGATAAGATACTTTCAAAGCTTGCGGGGGAGAGACAAAGGGTTCTCTCTGTCTGTGTGATGCTTTTGCCAGGACCAGAGCAGGAATGCAGGTCAGAACTCCTGTAAAGAGTTAGTAAGCAATAAATAAGCTTAGGGGGTCTTTCGTGCAGGTCCCCACATCTGTACCCTAGAGTTCAGAGCGGGGAAGGAATCTTGACAATTACTTACTTCTATGGTTGCATCTTTTTCAGTCAAAAAACACCAAAGAAACCTCAGAGAGAGGAAGTGAGCTGTAGCTCACGAAAGCTTATGCTCTAATAAATTGGTTAGTCTCTAAGGTGCCACAAGTCCTCCTTTTCTTTTTGTGAATACAGACTAACACGGCTGTTACTCTGAAACCTCTCAGAGAGAGAGTGTGTCACATTTTGGGGCATGCTGACCGTGACAGTGGCCTTTCTAGTTATATGCCTGGCCATGTTCACTTTGGAATATGTCCTACTTTTTTCTACAGCTGTATGGTTTGGCACCCTTATCACACGATTGCACATCTAAATCTGAAACTGAATATGCTGTTTGAGTCAGGAGGGAGGATGGATGGACGGACTTTATTTTGTGGATATTAAGCATTTGGAATGTGTAAATATTGATTCTTAGCACCTGGTAGTGCTGTATTGACAGTTTTATTGATGCTAATCTTGGAGTAAAAATATCAAGAGTCAGACCAATGTAAGTTTTGATTCTTGTATGGTTATCATAATTATGTTCATAAATACTATATTAAAATGTTTGGGTTTCAAAGTTAAACACTCAAATATTAGGAAATGCCAGAATTTGGGTTTCTTGTGCAACATTCATTCTGCCCCCTTGAAAATCGGTAGGTCTGGAAGGATTTAATTTTTATTAATAAGTGTTGGTAAATGTCAAGTTCACCATACACCCACTCAAATCTATGAGAAAATAATTCCATGGATGATGATGATAGAAATTTACTAATAGAAAAAGCAATAAAATTGCTGCTTGAGAATTTACTGGTTTGACTTAAGGATATTTACTTTGTATATTCTAACACGTCATGACAGTTTGTGTTTTAATGGTTAAAAAGCTCAGTGTCTACTATCATTAAGTAATTTTCCGATTCCTGGATTGTCTGATTCGTTTGTAATTTCCCACATGTGTATATAAACATTTTAAAAAACACTTAATCCATAATTTTGTGTAGCTGTGAATATTGACATAGATACAAATAGAAAAAAAACTTAAACATAGGTTTATGAGCTGTAGCTCACGAAAGCTCATGCTCAAATAAATTTATTAGTCTCTAAGGTGCCAGAAGTCCTCCTTTTCTTTTTAAAGAACATTATCATGCCTCAAAATTATTTTAAAAAATCAAATTCTGATAAGCCTGTATATATGCATTAATGGTAGCCTTTAATTACGTGATGCTATACTAGGTTCCATACCTCATTCATTCAGTGCACTGGATGGATGGTGCTCTGGGGATGAGGCGTCTGTTAAGTATTCCTTCTGTCCTCATCTCAACATTCAGTGTGTAGCTTCAAACTATTTACTAACACAAATAGAACCCTACTCCAAAAATGTAATTATTCATTTCTTCGTTGTCTCTTCTAAGGTGCTCATCACTGTAGTAGCTGGGTGCCTTACTAATGTACAGCTGGGGAACCTGAGACAGATGCCTGAGGCCACACAATGTCAGTGATTCCCAACCGTGTGCTTATTCCTCCTGATCACATTGCCTTACTGCCAGACGCACTGAGCAGCCACAGGTCTAAACAACTTCTGTTGCAATTGTGGGTGCTCAATGCTTCTGCAAATCAGGCCTCTGGTATCAGAGGTTGGGCATCCAGAAAATGAAGAACACAATTAGTGACAACCTGTGAAAGTTTGGCTTAAGTGACTTATATACATCACATAGGAACTCTGTGGCAGGGATAAAATTGAGTTCTCTTGTGTGATATTCACCTGTTTAACTGCTGGACGATCCTTTCTCTTTGTGCAGTCCCTTGCTTTGTTCTGTATAAGCTAGGGCTGTCAGGTGATTAAAAAAAGTAATTGTGCGATTGATCACGCGACTAAACAATAATAGTATACTATTTATTTAAATATTTTTGGATGTTTCCTAAATTTTCAAATATATTGATTTTAATTACAACACAGAATACAGAGTGTACAGTGCTCACTTTATATTTTGATTACAAATAATTGCACTGTAAAAAACCAAAAAAAAGTATATTTCAGTTCACCTAATACAAGTTCTCTGTGTAATGAAAGTTGAACTTACAAATGTAGAATTATGTACAAAAAATAACTGCATTCAAAAATAATCTAAAACTTTAGAGCCTACAAGTCCACTCAGTCCTACTTCCGCCAATCGCTCAGACAAACAAGTTTGGTTACAATTTGCAGGAGAAAATGCTGCCCACGTCTTCTTTTCAGGTGACATTGTAAGTGAGATCAGGTGTTCACATGGCACTGTTATAAGCCGGCATTGCAAGATATTTTCGTGCCATGTGAGCTAAAGATTCATGTGTCCCTTCACGCTTCAACCACCATTTCAGAGGACATGTGTCCATGCTGATGATGGGTTCTGCTCAATAATGATCCAAAGGAGAGCAGACTGACGTATGTTCATTTTCATCATCTGAGTCAGATGCCACCAGCAGAAGGTTGATTTTCTTTTTTGGTGGTTTGGGTTCTGTAGTTTCCGCATCAGAGTGTTGCTTTTTTAAGACATCTGAAACCATGCTCCACAGCTCATCCCTTTCAGATTTTGGAAGGCACTTCAGATTCTTAAACCTTGGGTTGAAGGCTGTATCTCTCCTTAGAAATCTCACATTGGTACCTTCTTTGCATTTTGTCAAATCTGCTGTGAAAGTGTTCTTAAAACGAACATGTGCTGAGTCATCATCTGAGACTGCTATAACATGAAATATGTGGCAGAATGTGGGTAAAACAGAACAGGAGACATGCAGTTCTTCCCAAAGGAGTTCAGTCACAAATTTAATTAATGCATTATTTTTTTTAACGAGCATCATCTGCATGGAAGCACGTCTTCTGGAATGGTGGCTGAAGCATGAAGGGGCATACAAAAGTTTAGCATATCTGGCACGTAAATACCTTGTGAAGCCAGCTACAACAGTGCCAAGTGAATGCCTGTTCTCACGTTCACGTGACATTGTAAATAAGAACTAGTCAGCAGTATCTCCTGTAAATATAAACAAACTTGTTTGGCTTAGCAATTGGCTGAACAAGAAGTAGGACTGAGTGGACGTGTAGGCTCTAAAGTTTTACATTAAGTGCAGTAATGTAACAAAAAAATCTACATTTGTAAATTACACTTTCATGATAGAGATTGCACTACAGTACTTGTATGAGGTGAATTGAAAAATATTTTCTTGTGTACAATGCAAATATTTGTAATAAAAAATATAAAGTGAGCACTGTACACTTTGTATTCTGTGTTGTAATAGAAATCAATATATTTGAAAATGTAGAAAAAATAGAAAAATATTTAATACATTTCAATTGGTATTTTATTGTTTAACAGTGTGATTGATCAAGATAAATTTTTTTTAATCGTGTGAGTTAAAGCTGATTAATCAACAGCCCTAGTATAAACCTTTCAGCTTCTAGAGCAAATGAGACTGAGATCCTGCAAACAGCCTCAGTCATTACACAGAGTTGATGTAATTCCCAAGGCATGTTCCATCTTTTCACTGAATGAGGCTGGGGGGGTCTTGTGCAAAAAAAAAAAAAAAAAAAAAAGGTATAACTAAGGCTACGATTTAGACATGGGTATTTTTAATAAGTCATGGACAGGTCACAGGCAATAAATAAAAAATCATGGTCCATGACTTGTACTATAAATACCAGCTGGAGGGGTGGAGCTGCCGTTCCTGGGAGGGTCTGGGGGGAGCACTGCTGCTCGGGTGGTGGGGGGAAGCCACCGCCCCTGGCAGGGGTGCGCCACCACTGCTCTGGAGGAAAACCCCGGGGGAGAGCCGCTGATTGGGGGCACTTTGGAGGGGCAGGGCCAGGGCCAGCAACATCAGGGGCCGCTGAGCTGCCGCTGATCCGGCCACCCCCAGGACTGTTGCCAGGGGCTGCCAAGCTGTGGCTGCTCCTGCTGCAGAAGTCTTAGAAAGTCACAGAATCCGTGAATTCTGCAACCTCTGTGACAGACATGGAGCCCTAATCATAACTGGTAGAAGAAGCCTATTTACGTTGCAAATTCCAGTACTTAAAAGTTAAAAAAATGCTAATATTTAGGTTGCCTGTGCAACATTCTTTCTGCCTGCTTCTGCTCGGCTTCAGTCCATGCAGTCCATTTAAAAGTGTCTGGTCTGGATATGGCCCTGTTAGCCGACGGCCAAGGATGTTTGGTGAGGTGCCAGCTATGCCCGTTTATACCATCCGTGACTTTAACCGCTAGGACGCACTGTCCCTTCGCGGCGGGCAGCCCGGGCTAGGCTGACGGATGCCCCAAGGTCCTAACCATCCGTGACTTTAACTGCTAGAGCTCAGAGCTCCTTCGCAGCAGGCAGCCAGGATTGACAGACAGGTGCCCCAAGAGTTTGCCCCGTGGAGGCGGCACAACTCAACACTAGGCTCTTAGTACTCTCACCTAATGGCCAGGCTTTAGAGCCAAAATGGCTGAGGTTCTTTAATTGTGTTGGCTGCTTTACAGTAAACCAGAGAAAACAAGTCAGGCTTATGCACAAATGGTTACCAAAATTTATTAAGCTAGATTCTAATCATGTGGTTACAAAATTGCTAGTGCCTACTTATTTAAATGTAGAGATGTTACACACACAAACAAGTTACAAAACTGAAGCCACAATCCCAAAGAAAGAAAACAAAGTATAGAGCTCTATTTCAAAATATGTGTACACTAAAGATAGGAGATCAGGTGTGGGTGCTTCTTACCCTCCTTGCATCTCTCGATTCCAGCGGTGCCAAGCCAGGATCGGTCACTCAATTCCGCGGAAAGACGAATAAGGGACAAGGCTTAGCTGCAGAAGCCTTGGGAGGCTGTCACTTATCTGACCAGCAGATAGATAGTGAAAAGCACTCAAAAATCATGGTGCTGTAGGTCCCCTACTTATACCTCTGTACTCCTTTATTCTCTTTCTCCTTTCTTATGCCAAATTGAGGCTGGTCTGTCTGGGTGATGCCAGCTTTCGCAAGAGTAGTTTACACTTGCAAGGGAGAGAAACAATAAGTTTCGACTACTGGACATTTCTTTTATCAGGGTAAATATTTTCCCACCTAGGATGTTGGTGTGTGTGCATCACGCTATTTAGTAGGGGCTAAGAGCCATGTCTGTCACAGGGCCTCTGCCCGCTGTGAGCTTAATCGTAGTATCTGTTCCCAGAGGCACATTGTAGCAGCACACCTGTGCTTTTCACAGCTTCAAAGGCTGTGCTGGAATATATGTTAAGTGCCCTGTTCCGGCTTCCTCCTGTGTTTCCAGCAATGCTGGTCTGGGGAGGGCTGGCTGTCTGGCTACAGGCCCATGGGCTGCCTATTGACTACACCTGCTGTAAACTGTAGGTTTTCCATTCTGAACAGATTTGGAGTGGAATAGCTTGGAGAGTGATTGAAGCTGATTCCCTTTCCCTGACTATATTTCACTTCAACAGCTCAATGTCATTTACAGGCAAGGATGGGATTTTGGCCTTGATCTTTTTGAAACTCAAGCTCTCTGAAGGCTGGTTTTTATTTTTCTTGTTGGTTTTGTAATCCTGTAGTCCCACAGACTTCCTACACTGGCATCGATAGCAGGACAGAATACGAAGTGTTGATTAACAGAAATAGCAGTATCAAGGCAAAACAGGGACTGCATTAGATCAACCAAGAGTTTATTGCTCATTGTAGAATTTGCACAACACTTCAATTTCAGGAGCACTATAATGAGAGAGTTGTGATGACTGGTTTTTCAGTAGCACTTGTTCTGCAGCGAATGTTAAAAACTGACTGTTGTGTAGAGAAGGCAAACAGAAGTTACACACTTTTGCATGCGCTGTTTTAATTTTTGGAGCGCGCTCATGGCTCTTGTTTTGGTCGTGGAGCCATTAAGGAATGGAATAGGAGAATTTGCTTGGAGCAGTATGCCTTGCACATCTAGGGGGAAGAGGATTGGAAGGAGAGGAAGTTTCTTTGCCTTTTTCAAGATGTAGTAAGACAAAAGCTGTGAAGTGAAATTTTTTTAAAAAAAGATTTTGTTCATGTATCATAATAACCTGCCTAGGGAAACTTTAATGTTTACTAATCTTAAATATTTATATTCCTTTTAATAATTTCTCATACTTCCTTAGTATCTTTACCTAGCTTGAATCTGAATTAACACATACACTGAGAAATTCCCTCCCTTGCTGGAGTTCTCAATATTCATCAGTACTCACTGTGCCCAATGTCCGTCTAGAAAGGGCAGATACATTCCAAATAGCCAAGAGAATAAATTTGCCTTAAAGATGTCTGTTCCATTCTCTATAGGTTCTTGTACTGTGCTCATCAGTGTAGTGTTTGAGCACCATTCAGTAATGGATTAAGGAATGTAAATAACATGTCACGTGTTTCTCATCTTCTTCCCAGACGGACAAGTCCGTGCAGGGAGTACATTGATTTTAAAATTTGTATGTGTATATGTTGCTATATATTTGTTAGAGAAGGCAGGTCAAAGAAGTGCACTGGGAGAGGTTTGTGATGCCCAATAGTTCCTGAGGGAGTTTGTTCCACAGCCTTGGACTGGGCCCCAAGAAAGCTTAGTGTGTTACTTTGCACTTACCATTACTGAATTTCATCTGCCATTGTGTTGCCCAGTCATCTAGTTTAGTTAAGTGTTTCTGATGTTCTAACTTGAACAAATTGACACAAATTTTGCCGCCTTGCTGCTCATTCCATTTTCTGAGTTTTAAATAAATGTTAAACAAGCCTGGACCTCGTATGGAGCTATGTAGTACTCACTGTTAATCTTTAGCCATGGGGAAAATTGACCACTTATTCCTACTCTTGATTTCATGTTTTACAGGAAACCAGAACCCATGTTGTAACCATGTTTTAGTTTAGAAGCTCCCAAGGTTCTCCAACATGCTTTTCTTGCTTGTGTAGGGTGTCAGTACAGGCAAGAAAAGCTAGTGTATCACAGTGTTACCCAACAGCCATGCTTCACAGCTGTGTATGTGACTGATGGGTCAGAAAGAACTCGAGTGGCTTGCTGAAGGTCTCAGGATGTCTGTACCAGAGTTGGGAAGGTAGCCCAGATTAGATTTCCTAATTCAGTCCTGGTCTGTAACCACAAGCCCATCCTTCCTGTGTGACAGGAGCTGAAAGCTTCTGCGAAGCCTGCTCTGAATTTTTACTTAAAACTCATTGCTATCCTAGGTGAAAAATAAGAAGCTGGTGGAGCTGCTGAGGAGAAAAGTTCGCCTTGCCCAGCCTTATGCTGGTGTCTTTTTGAAGAAAGATGACAAGTAAGTGATATCTCTTGCTGTATATAAATACTAATGAGGTTGCATGATTGTGCTGGGAGTGCACTAGGAAAGCTGAGTCCATTAATTGTCTCAGTGGTGACTATGGTGGAAGATGTAGCATAGTGGTAAAAAGGGCTGAACCCTGTCTGTTACCCTTTGTTACCACTGTGCTACATCTTCCACCATTGCTACTGCTGGTAGAGAATTATGGGTCTTGGCTTTCTTTCTGTAGAAAAGTCCTTAACTGTTGGTCAACGGTAAGTAAAAGGTTCTATGTACTCATTAGAACTTTGAGTGGAGACCACATACTAGTTGTTTTGTTCACACCATTATGTATCAGACTCTAGGGACAAGGAGTTTAAGGAGTCACTGTTGCCTCAGTTTGTTGCTCCTTCACCTCCTTTTCCAGACTGGATATCTCAGACAAAGACTCTGAATGTCATACGCTGTGTCTGCACTGGTGACTGGACAGGGTTCTGTGTGCATGGTTGTGCCAGAACCCCCTCCCTTCCACATCTAAACCAAAGAAACACTGGTTTTGAGGTGTGCATGGAGCAAGAACTGCACTGTATGTAAGGGAGCAGTATGACTGCTCAGAGCTCAAGTATGAAACTGCAGAAAAACCTGAGTCTCTGGATTAAATTTAGAAGTGTGAGCAACAAGGGTGATGTCGTGGTGGGAGTCTGCTATAGATCACCGGACCAGGGGGATGAGGTGGATGAGGCTTTCTTCCGGCAACCCACAGAAGTTACTAGATTGCAGGCCCTGGGTCTCATGGGAGACTTCAGTAACCCTGATATGTGCTGGGAGAGCAATACAGTGGTGCACAGACAATCCAGGAAGTTTTTGAAAAGTGTAGGGGACAGTTTCCTGATGCAAGTGCTGGAGGAACCAACTAGGGGCAGAGCTCTTCTTGACCTGCTGCTCACAAACTGGGAAGAATAAGTAGGGAAAGCAAAAGTGGATGGGAACCTGGGAGGCAGTGACCATGAGATGGTCGAGTTCAGGATCCTGACACAGGGAAGAAAGGAGAGCAGCAGAATACGGACCCTGGACTTCAGAAAAGCAGACTTTGACTCCCTCAGGGAACTGATGGGCAGGATCCCCTGGGAGAATAACATGAGCTGGAAAGGAGTCCAGGAGAGCTGGCTGTATTTTAAAGAATCCTTATTGAGGTTACAGGGACAAACCATCCCGATGTGTAGAAAGAATAGTAAATAAGCCAAGCTGGTCGCCTGCCATAACAGTGAAATCCTGGCTGATCTTAAACACAAAAACGAAGTTTACAAGAAGTGGAAGATTGGACAAATGACCAGGGAAGAGTATAAAAATGTTGCTCAGGCATGCAGGAGTGAAATCAGGAAGGCCAAATAACACCTGGAGTTTTAGCTAGCAAGAGATGTGAAGAGTAACAAGAAGGGTTTCTTCAGGTATGTTAGCAACAAGAAGAAAGTCAAGGAAAGTGTGTGCCCCTAACTGAATGAGGGAGGCAACCTAGTGACAGAGGATGTGGAAAAAGTGAAAGTACTCAATGCTTTTTTTGCCTCTATCTTCACGAACAAGGTCAGCTCCCAGACTACTGCACTGGGCAGCACGGCATGGGGAGGAGGTGACCAGCCCTCTATGGAGAAAGAAGTGGTTCAGGACTATTTAGAAAAGCTGGATGAGCACAAGTCCATGGGGCCGGATATGCTGCATCCGAGAGTGCTAAAGGAGTTGACGGATGTGATTGCAGAGTCGTTGGCCATTATCTTTGAAAACTCATGGCGATCGGGGGAAGTCCTGGCTCCATGTCTAGTTGGCAGCCGGTATCTAGCGGAGTGCCCCAAGGGTCGGTCCTGGGGCCGGTTTTGTTCAAAATCTTCTTTAATGATCTGGAGGATGGTGTGGATTGCACCCTCAGCAAGTTTGCGGATGACACTAAACTGGGAGGAGAGGTGGATATGCTGGAGGGTAGGGATAGGATATAGAGGGACCTAGACAAATTGGAGGATTGGGCCAAAAGAAATCTGATGAGGTTCAACAAGGACAAGTGCAGAGTCCTGCACTTAACACGGAAGAATCCCATGCACTGCTACAGACTAGGGACCGAATGGCTCGGCAGCAGTTCTGCAGAAAAGGACCTAGGGGTTACAGTGGACGAGAAGCTGGATATGAGTCAACAGTGTGCCTTTGTTGCCAAGAAGGCCAATGGCATTTTGGGATGTATAGGTAGGGGCATTGCCAGCAGATCGAAGGACGTGATCGTTCCCCTCTATTCGACATTGGAGAGGCCTCATCTGGAGTACTGTGTCCAGTTTTGGGCCCCACACTACAAGAAGGATGTGGAAAAATTGGAAAGAGGCCAGCGGAGGGCAACAAAAATGATTAGGGGACTGGAACACATGAGTTATGAGGAGAGGCTGAGGGAACTGGGATTGTTTAGTCTGCGGAAGAGAAGAATGAGGGGGGATTTGATAGCTGCTTTCAACTACCTGAAAGGGGGTTCCGAAGAGGATGGATCTAGACTGTTCTTAGTGGTAGCTGATGACAGAACAAGGAGTAATGGTCTCAAGTTGCAGTGGGGGAGGTTTAGGCTGGATATTAGGAAAAACTTTTTCACTACGAGGGTGGCGAAACACTAGAATGCGTTATCTAGGGAGGTGGTAGAATCTCCTTCCTTAGATATTTTTAAGGTCAGGCTTGACAAAGCCCTGGCTGGGATGATTTAGTTGGGGATTGTTCCTGCTTTGAGCAGGGGGTTGGACTAGATGACCTCCTGAGGTCCCTTCCAACCCTGATATTGTATGATTCTAAGAACATTAGCACGATGAGCATGAACACGCCATGTAATTTTGTAGTGTGAATGGGGGTAAGAGGTGTGTACCGGATCCTAGTTCTCCATTCCCATTCCCACAATGCACTAACCCTTTCCTGCTTGACCCTTACCCAGATCTATAAAGGTCCCGAACCCCCCCCCCCTTTATTAACAGTTCTGTGCGGACCACTACAGAACAGTTTTCCACAGAACTGTTTTCACCACTATAACCGAACATGAAATCTGCTCCAAGAGTTGCCACCTGTTCAGCTGAGCACACCTGCTCATCAATGTGTGATTGGAGTTCACTGTCCACACCTTCTCCCACAGCACCAAGAACATCCGTCTTTACCAGGAAGATTCAGAGAGGTTGGTGCAGGTAGCTATTCACCAGACTAGCTCAATGCTGGGAACAGATAAAACGTGTCAGGCCATGGAACTGAAAGGCAAAAGACTCCAGCAGTCACTCCAGAAGGAGTTCTCCAATATGCCCCTTCTTCAAGGAGTTGGACCCAGTGCTTTCTAGGGCCCCCAGTACAGAGCCTGAGGTGACTCTCAACCCCCTCCTCAACCTCACGGGCCACATCGTCTTACAGCCAGGTCTATACTGGCAACTGGACACAGGTCCATGGGTGTCATCATCTAAACCCAGGGCGAGGAGGCAATGGGGATTGTGGAGGTGGCAGCCCCAGTAGACCCGGAGGAGGAGCAAGTTATCCTGCATCTCTGCCTGAGGAACCAGCTCAGCAAGCCCCTCTGGATGAGCCAGAAGAGGATCCCAAGACTCACCAGGAACCAGAACCCCAGGCTGGTAAGTTTAAATCCCACCCACCCCGCCAATATCCTCTCCCTCTTTCTCCAGGGCTGCATGCAGGACTGGAAGGCTACTCCCCTCCCAACCCCAAAATGGTTCCCGACCAAGACGTTCAACATTTTATTGAATTACCATGAATCACCATAAAGCTTATGGCAGAAGTTATTGAACAGATTATCAGCAAACTATCGTATTGCCCCTGGGTCTGAGAGTTCATCAGCTAACTGGCGGACAGCAAGGATGGGGGTAGAAAGGTCAAGGTGGAGGACAGGGCATTTGTACAAGATTAATGGTTCTTCAAAATTGCAACTGTTTTGTCATTCAAGATATCAAACTTCCGTTACAGTAACATCCTTCTCTCCACAAACAGGAGCCATACCAGGGTGGGTTAGTGTCAGGGCTGGTTAGTTACGTACAGGAAGGAGAAGGAAGGGGAACAATTGCTTTTCCGAGGAGTGGGACAGCGGTTATCTGTCCTGGTGTCTGGGGTCTCCCTGCTTGGAGCCATGCTTCACAAGCTGGAGGAAAGGTGGGTGGAGGGGAGTTCTGCTCTGGTGACTGCACAGACACAATGCAGCGTACCTTTGCAGTGGGGAGGCAAGTGGCTTGTGGTCTTGATTGTTCCATGACCTTTCCAAAGTAAAATTGCTGTGTGATTTTTTTTCTCCATTCCTGTCTCGACTCTTTGCTGAACAAAGGGGCCCAGATTTAATGAACCTGCAATTGCAGGGGCCCACTTGGTGGTGGCTCGGCATTCACAGTGGTTTTCTTCTCCCTCTCCACAGTCTCCATCAGCTATCTTAGAATATAGTCTATTTCTGTTCAGATTGCCTTCTAGTCCCATAAGTGCACATCTGCATGTTTCTGGTGCAGCAGAAACTCCAGCTGGTTCTTAAGGTTCAATGGCAGTGCAAATGGGCTTGGTCCACCTTTCCAGCTCACCATCCCTTCCATTCAGCGACATGTAGAGAGGTGAGAAGCAGCTCAAACATCTCTCTGGCAGAGATTGCGAGGTCCCCACTACGGGACTGGAAAGACACCTCCCTTTTTCAGTCTGTTTACTTTCAGACCTGTTTCATCGAAATGATGGCCAGCCTTGAAAGAAGACATAATGGTTAACATTACTCCCTGAAATAAATGCACCCACCGTCCCAATCACAAATTTAAAGAAGTAAATGTTTAAAAACTATTATTTCATGCTACCTACCGCTTTCAGCAGGTGCTTTTTTCTCGGAGGCTGCAAAAGTTGTCTGAGAAAGAAGGGTAATGAAACAATCATTTCTGAAATGCTGAACAGTATCTACATTGTGAGCGTCAACAGCTAAGTTGTGTTATGTGGAGGGGATTTCTTACACCCTTTAAAAGGAAAGAAAATGATAGAATGCTGTTATTCATTGTTCTTTCATTTTGTATTAATGGTCACAACTGTTAGCCAGACCACAGTTTAGGTGGGGATTAGTCAATGCTTGTAGGACCTGGAGAATAGTTGATGAAGGGGTTGGGAGGGGCTTTTACTACTGGCATCTGTGAGGTGTGCTGGGATAAGGGCACTTACAGGCCAACTATCAGTAACCCCATGGAAGTGCCCTTATCCCAGCACACCTCACAGATGCCAGTAGTAAAAGCCCCTCCCAACCCCTTCATCAACTATTCTCCAGGTCCTACAAGCATTGACTAATCCCCACCTAAACTGTGGTCTGGCTAACAGTTGTGACCATTAATACAAAATGAAAGAACAATGAATAACAGCATTCTATCATTTTCTTTCCTTTTAAAGGGTGTAAGAAATCCCCTCCACATAACACAACTTAGCTGTTGACGCTCACAATATAGATACTGTTCAGCATTTCAGGAATGATTGTTTCATTACCCTTCTTTCTCAGACAACTTTAACTGGGCAGACACCCATCACAGAACAGTCACACAGCAGAAGATGTTATAACTGTGGAGGTGCCCTGTCCCAACTACCCATAACAAGTCATTACCTAAATGAACGACTAATGACCATCAGCAGGAGGGGAACTAAACTGCTAATTGAAACACAAGTGAATGGGAATGGTCCCTGTTGTCTTTTTACAGCACCTGTACGGGGTTTGGTGCTTAGTTTGGGTGACTCTGCCTGCTGTTCCAAGATACAGGCATGATTTGCATCCTGGATTTCCCTGGCTTGCTGTGATCAAGCACCAGCATGAACATTCACTGGATCATGCTGACTGTAAAGGGTTTGCACGCCAGTCCTGTCCTGTGCACACTCTGTCCTAAAGTACTCTCCTTTATTCTCGCAAATGTTATGAAGCACACAGCTGGCCACATTATGAGGATGGCATTGGCCACATTGGCATCCAGTCGGTTGTGTAGGCATAGCTAACAAGACTTCAGCCACCTAAAGGTGCACTCCACTATCCTCCTGCAGCTGCTTAGTTTGAAGTTGAATTCAACTGGATTGGTTAGGGTAGGGTTTCATTAGCCAGGGTAGGAGCAGTACTCCGGGTCCCCCAGAATAACTCTGGGCGCAGAGATACCATATAGACCCATGTCATTTCTGGGGAATAAAGTTCTTTACTACCCCTTCAAGTGCAATCTCAGTCTCCTCAACACCTTGGCATCATGAACCTTTCCTGTGTGTCTGACATTAGTGTGCACGAACCTGCCTTGGTGATCTACTAAGCCTTGAAGAATGACTGAATAGTAATCTTTTCAACTGACATTCTCTCTCACTCCTTTTGGTGGGCAGAGTTTGGGGATTTGAGTGCCGTCAATGGCCTCCATGCAAACCCTATTCTCTGGACCCCCGCTATAATTTCTGGCCATGGGTTTGAGAGGGTTGATAGCTACCCAAATCTGCACTACCCCAAGCCTGACAGTGGACTTCCCCACTCTGAAGTGGTTTGTGATTGACTGGTAGCTGTCCAGCATTGACTACTGCTCTCTGGAAGCTGGCACTTGCTTCTGCATCAGTATGGGTTTCTGGAACAGAGTTCTGCCACTGTAGGATTGGGGCCAGCTCTCACAGGGCTCCATGAACATCTGCTTCCTCATTCTGAAGGTCTGCAGCCACTGGTCATGATCCCAAGTTTTCAAGACAATGTGACCCCACCACGCTTTGCTGGTTTTTCTGGTCCAGAGGCAGCAGTCCACCCTTGAACATACGGTCACGACACTGGCAGTTTCTTGCTTCTTTGTCTCACAGGGTGACAGTGCATCAGTCACCTTTCTGGTCACGCATCTTTGGCGTGTGAGAAAGGTCTGAGTACATTCACCTGAGATTCTTGCCAGTTGCGTGCTGCAATGCACATGTTTGTCCTGAAAAAAGGAGCAGGACAGAAATGCATTGTCAGTCACTTGCTCCATGTCTTCTGAGTTGGCCAGGAGAAAAGGGTGAGTGGTCACTGACATCAACAAATGTGTGAAAGTAGCTGACAGGACCAATAACACACTGCAGGGTGGTTCCTAGAGGGTCTCCTTGTGATGCATATAACCCTGGGTTATTACCCCTGAAATTCTAATGCTAAAGGTGTGTAGCGCAAAAGTGGCAGAGTGGATGCAAGTATACATGTGTAATAGCTTGTGTGCCAGGTTCCCCCCGGGCTGTCATCTGGAACTGGGGTACCATTGAGCCCCCTGACCCACCAGCCTGTGACAAGCTGCAATACCCTCCAGCCTGCACTTTCACCAGCATTCACACAGGTAGGGATACACCCAGCTGCAGTTTCATGCAGGTTCTCTAACCACCAGCATCCTAGGCTGGGACCCCAGAGCAGTACTGTCCTGCCCTGGTCAAATCTGGCCAGTATATGGGTTTAATACCCAGTCCGCCTCTCCCTCAATGTGAAGAGAACAATGCACACTTGTAACCAAGCAGAGATTTTCCTGAAGCACTCCAGTCAAAGCTCACTGGTCTAGATTAAAACAAAAACAAGTTTATTAACTACAGAAGATAGATTTTAGGTGATAGCAAGCAGATCAAAGCAGATTACCTAGCAAATAAACAAAAAATGCAAACTAAGCTTAATATACTAAATAGATTGGACATGAATTAGCAGATTCTCACCCTAACTGTTGGTACAGGCAGACTTGTAGATTCTTAAGGCATAAACTAAACTTGCTTTGCAGATTGGAATCCCCAGGTGTTTTGTACACAGGCTAGAAATCCCTTTAGCCTCGGTTCAGCACTTCTCCCAGTTCAGTCTTTGTTCCTCAGGTGTTTCCGAAGTCGTCTTGTGTGGGGAGTGAAGAGGCCTAAATGATGTCTGTCATAACCATACAGCTAAGGGTAACCTAGAATTCCTCCTTACCTGTAAGGGGTTAAGAAGCTCAAATAACGTGGTTGGCACCTGACCAAAGGGACCAATGGGGAAAGAAGATACTTTCAAATCTTGGCTGGGGGGGGCTTTGTGGTGTGTTCTCTGGGAAAAGCAGAGAAGCATCAGGTCAAAAAACCTCCTCCTATAAACCATCCTGTACAAGTCTCTGATATTACAAAAAGAGTAAGTAAATAAGGCAAAGGCGCGTTAGATTACCTTTTTGTTTTCAACTTGTGAATTTTCCCTTTGCTAGTGGGGGGTTTATCCCGGTTTTTTGTAACTTTAAAGTTTTGGCTAGAGGGGAATCCTCTGTGTTTTGAATCTGATTAGCTTGTAAAGTATTTACCATCCTGATTTTACAGAGGTGATTCTTTTACCTTTTCTTTAAATAAAATCCATCTTTTAAGAACCTGATTGATTTTTCCATTGTCCCAAGACCCAGGGGTTTGGGTCTTTGATCATTTTGTAACCAATTGGTTAGGATATTATTCTCAAGCCTCCCCAGGAAAGGGGGTGTAAGGGCTTGGGGGGATTGCTGGGGGAAGAGGAACTCCAAGTGGTCCTCTTCCCTGGTTCTTTGTTAAATCACTTGGTGGTGGCAGCATTACTTAAACCCAAGGTACAAGCGAGAATTTGTGCCTGGGGATTTTTTAACTAAGCTGCTAGAAATAAGCTTAGGGGGTCTTTCATGCGGGTCCCCACATCTGTACCCTAAAGTTCTGAGTGGGGAGGGAACCCTGACAATGTCACTCCCTACCGTATATAGCTTTAGATATGGCAGGAACCCTTTGTTCCAAAACCAGTTCCCAGACCAGTGTGTGGGGAAAAATAGACACCCCAAATAGAGTCCAGAGTCATGTGGTCTGGTCATATGTCCTTGTAGAGTCATAGCAGCCATCACTCACAGGCTGTCTGTAGTGTTCTAGGGAAGGCTCACCAGGTGGGAGATAAGCTTCTCCTAAGGCCCTATTGTTCTTTCTGGTGGCCCACTGTCCTGAATAGGCCCTTCCCCGCCCACTGTGTAGACTGAAAGCATCTTGTCTAGTGAGTGTTATCCAGGTGTAACTACATTTGAAGTACAGATACATAGTCAGTATTTATAACTTCAGATACAAAAATGATACATGCATACAAATAGGACAATCATATTCAGCAAATAACTTGTCCAGTGGCACCTCACGTGACTTATCTTGCATAAAATAATTATGCTACAATCATAGCACCCTAATATCACTATGAAGAATATGGGGAGCAGTGTCACAGCTTTTAAGTGTGTCTAGCACAGCATACGGGAATACATGCGTGAGCATATGAATGGGTAAGTACAGGTTAAGGTCTGAAAGGACTGCCAGATCCTCTAGTCTGACCTCATGTATATCACAGGCCACCAGCACCTGCACATTAAACCTTGCATCTAAAATTAGATGCAAAAGTTACATCCCACAGAAGACTAAGCTGTTATGTGCCCCAGTAGAGAGTAGGCAGGACCGAGGTGCCCCAGTGCCCAAGGCCTCTGCAATGGCAGGGTTTAAGTGAGATATATCTAAATAATCCCAGCAAGTGTGGCCTGTGCTCCATGCCTCAGAGGAAAGTGGAAAAACTGCCCATCTGACCTGGGGCATATGGCAATCAGTTAGACCTGAGCATGAACCAGCCAGCCAGCATCTGAGAGAGAATGCTCTGTGCCACCTCAAAGCCCTGGCCCACCCCACCCAGTGTCCCATCTCCAGATGTGGCCATCTCTGATGCTTCAGAAGGACCGCTCCCCCACCCCCCAAAAAACAACAGAATACATGGGGGCCAGGTGCTGGGTTTCAGGGAGAGAGTTGCCAAAAACACCATATCACCTTTGGGCAAATGTTGTTCACAAAGTGACATCCCATATCTAATCTTTCAATACTTGTCCTCAAGGGAAACCTGCTCAACATCTTCAGAAGGTGAGCCTGGGAATTTAAATTCATAATTCTGCTAGAACCAAAAGCCATGGATTTAACAGGGTTTTATGGCTCATTACAGCTATTTGTAACATGCCACACTGCCTGCTACCCTTAATTGCCCACTCAAGTCCTTTATGCATAACAATGTAACGTGAGTTCTTCCAACATGTTACCCTTTTGGCTTGTCTGTTCCAAATTTAACTCAGACACACTGCTTCCTTCCCTACACCTGAAGAGCTCTTTGTAGCTCAAAAGCTTGTAGCTTCCACCAACAGAAGTTGGTCTAAAAAAAATATTACCTCGCCTACCTTGTCTGTCTCATGTTTACGTAATGTTTACCTTTAAATTTTATCAGCAATGAATCTGACGTGGTGGAAAACCTGAATGAAATCTACCAGACAGGCACTTTTGTCCAGATCCATGAAATGCAGGACCTTGGAGACAAGCTGCGCATGATTGTCATGGGGCACCGAAGGTAACTTCATCTGCTGCAGAGCCCAGGCATGTGTCTGCCATTCTTGGTGGGCAGGCACATCCTTCAGCTCTTGTTATTGCACTTGTAATGAGGAGAAGAGGGTCATGGGGTGCCATCTGAGGTCTCTTTGGGGAGCTTGCTATTATCAGCTAAGTGTTCGCTTAAAATCGAAATCTTGTATTTACAATCTGTGCTGCACTTTGCCCCACTCTATTCCTGATGGAATGGGGGTACATGTCTCCAGAAGATCTCCCACTCCTGAGATTGGAAGTTTCTGATCTAACTGATAGGGTTCGTGTCTGAGGGAGCACAGTCTGGGTGATATCCTCTGGCAAGGGTAATGGACTGCCTAGTCCAGAGGGAATAATCCCACTATTATAACAGATGTTATTTTTGTAGTGCTATAAATTTAGTAAAATAGACAACCAGATTGGAAAAGCCTTTTGATCTTTGAGATCTCAAGTTACTTTTTTACTGATTTTGCTTTGTGGTGGCACCCGCTCCCTTGTGCTGAGCTCTCCAAAGATATATAGCAGAGATGGTCCCTCAGATGAGAAGATTTCAGTCTAAGTGTGTCCATCCTTATACTTAGACCAGGATGTGATGAGGGAGCCAAGGGTCACAGTTTCAAATCCAGCTGTGCTTTCTTTAAGGGGTTGGTTCTTCAAAACAAAATGTTAAAATCTAATTCCACTTTGATGTAGGGCAGAAATACAGAGGAGCTAACACAGCAGCCAGCTTACCTTTTTCATGCTTCAGTTTATTCTTTCTAGTATTTGCTTTGCAAATCCCATATGGGTTCACAGCTGCCTGATTTAGTTATGTTAAATCAATCTTCAGTGTTCCTGATAGAGACACGAGAGAGAGTGACACCTAAGCATAATATATAATCCAGAGACTGCAAGTAACCCTGCCCCAGAAGGGTAGTTGCACACACCAATGTTAGACTTGCGGTGCTACAGCTGTCTTCTCTCGGTCTTCAGAATTCGTATAAACAAGCAACTAGAGATTGAGCCTGAGGAGTCTGAGCCTGAGGACAAACAGAAAGCAAGAAGGAAGCTGAAGCGCGCCAGGAGAGAGGCTGAAGAAGAGGAGGGACCAAAGGACCAGACTGTGGAGCTGGTGCTAGAACCTGTGGCCGCCTCGCCAGAAGAGGTGCTCATGGTAGAAGTGGATAATGTTCTCCACGAAGATTTTCAGATCACAGAAGAAGTTAAAGTAAGTGAAGAAATCACACAAGCCTAGTGCTGCAAGTGTGTGTATCCAGATCTGTGCCGGAGCTATTGGGGATATCGTGCATGTGTTGTTTACAGGTTTATTATACTGTCTGTTCATAATCTCACCCCATGGAAGGTGCCTGGTTCTCATAGTCCTAATATATGTATCTGCATGTTAATCCCATTACGATGACCCTTCTCAGTGCAACATCTCTATTGCTCAGAATGCCTGGCCCCTAATTAACATCACTGTAAGGATGGATTATGCTGTGCGTGCATCCCATGTAATAGCTTGTATCCTGATGGGCATTTATTTTAACTAGCTTGGCTGAAGAATGATTATAACTTCTTTCAAGGGTCATGTCTGAAGGGCCAACCTGAGGGTGTGGGAGAGTTCACTCCATGCAAGAGCCCAGTCTCCAAGCCATCCTTCCCCACCTCCCAGAACGATGGGAAATGGAGGAGGGCAAGCTTCCTTAACAACAACCAGAGTTAAATGGACGCAGGGACTTCTGCCCAGCTTACTGGTGTTTCTTGGCCCTGACATGGGAGGAGGGAGCAATGTTGTGCTTGCATTTTCACTCAGAACTTGTGGGTTTCAGACTGTTGTTTTGTTTAATAGGCGCTTACTGCAGAAATTGTCAAAACAATCCGGGACATCATTGCCTTGAACCCTCTCTACAGGTACCTTTACCCTGTGCTGCTTTATCTCTGGCTTTCAGCAGTTCTCAGGCATGTTTGGTACTTTGAAGCCATTTTTTCTAGACTCAGTAAATGTCTGCGTGCTGTAGCCTAACCAAAGGACGGCAGTAACTGGAGAGTTTCCCACATAAGATTTAGCTTCAGGATGGAAGTAGATTTAATGAACAAGATGATAATAAAGGGCATGATATGAAACTTAAATGTCTAGGAGGGAGGCTCATGAGTGCATGGGCTAAAAACACTAACTTTAACTGGTGACCTGGGTTCAAATGTAGCTTGGTCACCTGACATGGGTCTTAGCCTAAGACAAAAGCTTGCCACAACTGCCAAGCTAGGCTTAGGATCCCTGAGATGCAGGGGTGCTGCAGAGCTGGGTGGGGGACACTTCCATAGATCCTGCCTGCATTAAGACTGGGCTGAGCCACCAATAATTCCTCGCTTTAGTCACCCCATGAGCGCTGGTTGAGCTGGAAAGCTGAATTGCTGTTTCGTCTCTCCTGTCTTGTTGGTTGTATTGAGGAATTTCTAATACGGTATAATTTCAATTTTCTGAATAGTGTCCCCATGTAGCCCTATGTTGCATCTAAAGCATTAAAATAGCATGCCTGTTTAGCCGAAGGCGAAATTATCCAAAAGTTTCAGCTGCTCCCTAGGCCATGTGGGAAAATGGGAGAGTACTGTATTCTTAGAATATTAAATCAAAGAAACCATTTACTTTTTATTAGACATTTTGATTCTTGTTTCTAATTGACCTTTCAGAGAATCGGTGCTTCAGATGATGCAGGCAGGGCAACGAGTAGTAGATAACCCAATCTATCTGAGTGACATGGGTGCAGCATTAACGGGGGCCGAGTCGCATGAGCTGCAGGATATCCTGGAAGAAACCAATGTAAGATGAAAAAACTTTTAACTGATGAATCCCCTCGTATAGCTGCCTCTTTCAAAGCAGATGCATCATTACTTGTCATGACTTCTCTAGTGTCTACACTGAGGACACATTAGCTTTGCATTTGGTTATGGCTTGATTTCAGTGGACAATTAAATCTGTGTGTGTGTTACACACCCAGAGATGGTCTCCATTGCAAGCTAAATTGGAATGGTGATGCTAAGTGGGCATCTCATGACACTTACTGTATTAGGTAAAAGAAACGAAACCTGTTTAAAATGGATCATAGACTGGAATAATCCCGTGGTCTCACAAAATGGAGCTTAGGTCAAAACTTCCCCAAGGTACAAAATAGACTCTAGACTGTTCTCAATGGTAGCAGATGACAGAACGAGGAGTAATGGTCTCAAGTTGCAGTGGGGGAGGTTTAGATTGGATATTAGGAAAAACTTTTTCACTAAGAGGGTGGTGAAACACTGGAATGCGTTACCTAGGGAGGTGGTAGAATCTCCTTCCTTAGAGGTTTTTAAGGTCAGGCTTGACAAAGCCCTGGCTGGGATGATTTAACTGGGAATTGGTCCTGCTTCGAGCAGGGGGTTGGACTAGATGACCTTCTGGGGTCCCTTCCAACCCTGATATTCTATGATTCTATGATTCCTTTGCCAAGTGTTATTCCTTTTTATCACATTGTATCCTTGCGGGAGGGGTGGAACACTGCAGGAGGGCATTAGCTCTGTATCTTTGAAAATACATCCCTTGTGATCAGCCTGAGTTATGAGAGGTAAAACAAATCTTTATCTTCTTTCCTGCATTTGAATGACTGTAGAATCAGTGAGGGGTGGCTTGCCCACTGGTTGGAGAGGAATATATTGCATCTGGTTTGATGGCAAACAGCTGAGTTTTCCCATCAAGTTCCATATTGCTAGATGTTCGCTGTCCAGATTGATTGTGTCATGTTATCTTATGCATTGAAGCCATTGGATGTGCTTCTGTACATGCTTATTTCCAGCCTGTGAATGGAGAAGTTATTTTGCACCAGTCTCACCAGACCTATGGATGCTGGAGAATTGTAGGTTCATGGGAGAACATTGTGACAGCTCATCAGCCTCTGTCGTTAGGCAGTAGCCTTTCTCGTCAAGTGCTGACAGGCCTGTGATGAGTCTGAAGACATAGTTTGTTGCTGGGTGGTTGTTTTTTTTCAGATTCCCAAACGGCTTTATAAGGCCCTCTCTCTCCTGAAGAAAGAGTATGAGCTGAGCAAACTCCAGCAGCGTCTTGGACGGGAGGTGAGGCTCTAAAGGAACAGGGCACGTTCCCTGTCTTACAAGTTCTTATACTGCACTCATCACGGCAATATAGATGAACACTAAGTAATAGCAGTTATGTGGTGGCATCTTATGTCTCGCAACTGAACAGTGTCATCTGTACTTAGTCTTGTGAAGTAAAAACCTCACTAATTTGCATTAATTACTTGGGCATGCATTGTAAATTATGAGAAAGTGGACAGAAATCGAAGGAAGTGTAGTACTTTATGTATACTTTTGACAGGTATAAGTCACTTTTAATTTACAAAAACTTCATATTGCACATGTAAATATTCTATGACTTTAATTTCAATGAAGAATTGTGACTGACTTTTACAAAACATGCAAGAAGGGTAAGAAAGGGGTGTGATCTAGATATTGGAGCTTTGAAAGGGCCTCAGTTCTAGTTCCAAGAGCTGTGAAATAGATGATGCCTTGTTAAGTTGCTGGAGCCACCTTTACTTGTAAAATGAATGCATGTGACAAAGAAATAATTGAAATGCAATAAATTTGAGACTCCACAATGCTACTCTTAGTCACTTCTTAGAGCCTTAGAGTAGAACTATACTGCAAATGCTTTCCAAGGGGTATTTGAATCTTCTCTTGCTGGGGACCTCCCAATTCATTCAGATCTCTTTGGAAAGTGGTTGGAGGCATATGGTGTTGGGTTGGGGAGTGAGGGGGTTAGTTATAACAGGTTAAAGTTACTGTGCACATTGTGTCTAGGTTGAGGAGAAGATCAAGCAGACTCATCGCAAGTATCTTCTTCAAGAGCAACTGAAGATTATCAAGAAAGAGCTAGGCCTAGAGAAGGAGGATAAAGATGCCATAGAGGAGAAATTCCGAGAGCGGCTCAAGGATCTGGTAGTGCCAAAACATGTCATGGAAGTGATTGATGAAGAGCTGAACAAACTTGGTTTGCTGGACAATCACTCCTCGGAATTCAAGTGAGTGCACACTAATGCTCTTTGCAATGAGGATTAATTAGAGCTGTGTATGAAAGGTGTGCAGTGCCACAGGGCACCTAGAGCAGTGGTTCCCTGCATTCTTACAAAGGGATCCTCCAACTGCCTGTTGTCTCTTATTGTGACTCACCGATACAGTGTGTGGGTGTGCGCGCGCACACCCCTCCCCCCACTTCCTTCTCCTCTGCTCCTAGGTGGTGGGGAGGCGACACCTTTCAATGGGAGTCCAGCAGCCCCTTTGGCCCCTGGAAGCTCTTTTTAGACAGCTTTTTAGATTTTAACCTTCAAAAAATGCATTTTGGAGGCATTCGTTGTGATTATTTCCTATACCACCCAGTTGTGCCCCCAGCCCTACACGCAACCCAAGTCACCTGGCAGCATATTGCACCCCCCAACCCCACCTGGCAGCTGCCCCTCCCCTCAATCGCACTCTGCTCCATTTTTAAGTGAGCTTCCCCCTGTTCCCCCCTGGAGTCATGAAGGGGCCTGACTCCCCTGGCCCCACATGACGTCCCAGCCTCCAAGGGGTAGGTGGGCGGATCAGCAACTGCTTCTGGGGTCTGTGGCTGTCCATGGCCCCTGCCTGCAGAGGGGTGGTGGCACATGGAAAGGATTCCCCACCCCCTTCAGGTGCCCTGCTCACCTGGATTGGCACTCCCTGCCCCAGGTGCATGAAGTAATCTCCCTCCCACCCAGAGCTGTGGTGACTGACAGCACCGCAAGCCAGTCAGGACTCCCCAGTGAGGGCAGGGATCTGTGAAGCAACCCAGGGTCCACTTGGAGCACTGTACTCAAGTCAGCTCCCTAGATTATTTCTGGGGCATGCATGGGGCAGGAAAACTATAGCAAAGAACAGAATTGTCAGACACGTAGATGAACATAATTTGTTGGGGAAGAGTTAACATGGGTTTTGTAAAGGGAAATCATGCAGCACCAATCTACTAGAATTCTTTGAGGGGGTTGAATGCACACGTGGACAAGGGGTATCCAGTGGATATAGAGTAATTTAGATTTTCAGAAAGCCTTTAACAAGGTCCCTCACCAAAGGTTCTTAAGCAAAGTAAACTGTCATGGGATAACAGAGAAGATCCTCTTATGGATTGGTAACTGGTTAAAGATAGGAAACAAAGGGTAGGAATAAATGGTCAGTTTTCAGAATGGAGAGAGGTAAATATTGGTGTCCCACAGGGATTTGTACTGGGACCAGTCCTATTCAATATATTCATAAATGATCTGGAAAAAGGGGTAAACAGTGAGGTGGCAAAATTAGCAGATGATACAAAACTACTCAAGATAGTTAGGTCCCAGGCAGACTGTGAAGAGCTACAAAAGGATCTCACAAAACTGGGTGACTGGGCAACAAAATGATAGATGAAATTCAATGTTGATAAATGCAAAGTAATGCACAAAAGATGGGGTATAAATTAGCAGTTACCACTCAAGGAAAAGATCTTGGAGTCTTTGTGGATAGTTCTCTGAAAACATCCACTCAGTGTGCAGCAGCAGTCAAAAAAGCTAACAGAATGTTGGGAATCATTAAGAAAGGGATGGATAATACGACAGAAAATATATTGCCTCTATATAAATCCGTGGTACGCCCACATCGTGAATACTGTGTGCAGATGTGGTCACCACATCTCAAAAAAGATATATTGGAATTGGAAAAGGGTTTGGAAAGGGGCAACAAAATCATTAGGGGTATGGAATAGCTGCCATATGAGGAGAGATTAATAAGACTGGGACTTTTCAGCTTGGAAAAGAGACGACTAAGGGGGAATGTGATAGAGGTCTATAAATCATGACTGGTGTGGAGAAAGTAAATAAGGAAGTGTTATTTACTCCTTTTCATAACACAAGAACTAGGGGTCACCAAATGAAATTAATAGACAGCAGATTTAAAACAAATAAAAGGAAGTATTTTTTCACACATGCACAGTCAACCTGAGGAACTCCTTACCAGAGGATGTTGTGAAGGCCAACGCTATAACAGGGTTGAAAAAAGAACTCAGTAAGTTCATGAAGGATAGGTCCATCAATGGCTATTAGCCAGGATGGACAGGGATGGTGTCCTTAGTCTCTGTTTGCCAGAAGCTGGGAATGAGCAACGGGATGGATAACTTGATGATTCCCTGTTCTGTTCATTCCCTCTGGGGCACCTGGCATTGGCCACTGTCGGCAGATGGATCTTTGGTCTGACCCAGTATGGTTGTTCTTACGAGTGGTGTGGGGCTGAGATGGGCTTGTGATGGCAGTGCTAGACCCTTCCCACAACCCTTTGGTTGGTTAGGACGCACTGCTTGAGAAACACTGAGCTACAGTGTGGGGATTGCTCTCCTTGCTCCATAGTATTGTTCTCTTTGCATTGTATAGGGTCAGTATCCAGCTCTCCCTTATGGACTTACTGTAGTTCCTGTAGATAATTATTCCTTTGATTTCTGTTCTCACTGTGTCAATTTACTTTCAACTGTTTTCTTTGGGAGTTCTAGAAATCATTTCTTACAACCCATTAGGTTGTAATTAGCAAGGGTTATGTAGTCCCATCCCCCACTCCTCAGCACAAGGCTCACACAGGGTTCACACACTCACTCCCCAAGCAGCTCAGCTTTGGCTCTTAAAAGAGGGCTCTAGATTTCATATGAAGCGAGAAACAAGAGGCTAATCTGTCACATGACAGTGGCTCAGCAACATAACTCTTGTTAATTGATTGAAAATGCTTGGGCAGGATGGGAATTGCAAAAGGCTGAATCACTTTTGCAACATAATCAGCCCATTGATGTGGGCTTTCAGGAGTGTAGAGTGGTGCTTCATATAATCATAGAGTATCAGGGTTGGAAGGGACCTCAGGAGATCATCTAGTCCAACCCCCTGCTCAAAGCAGGACCAATCCCCATTTTTTGCCCCAGATCCCTAAAGGGCCCCCTCAAGGATTGAACTCACAACCCTGGGTTTAGCAGGCCAATGCTCAGGCCAAAGTGGAGGGAGGGATAGCTCAGTGGTTTGAGCATTGAGTGGTTTGACTCAGGCTCCATCAACGCAAAGCAGCATTTTGTGTAGTTGTCACACAGTGAATTCCATAGCATCTCTTTGCATCTAAAATATACTAAATATTTTTGCTGGCATACACAGAATTCTTTGCTTAGCCATGCTGGAAACCCAGCTCAGATTTCCAGCCCCAGTATCTTGGTATCTGGACTGGGAGCACTGTGCTTGACTTTACAACCTTAATAATGTTCTTTTCACATAGTTCTGTTTGTGTGCAGTTTCCTAGTTTTTAAAAAAAAGTAAACTGAAGAAAAAACAAATTCCACCTTGTGGTATTTTACTGGTGGCAACTGATTATATTGTGGCAACTGATAGTAGTAGTAGGTTGGTGTCCTCTGTGTGGACCAGCTCTAGAGGGGAAAGAGACACACTTTGACCGTTAGTTTCACAGATGTTTGCTGACAGCAGAGGAATGACAAGATTCAGAAACCGTGCATTCCATTCCAGGCTCTGGAGTAGTGTGTGCCCTAGTGGGCATAGACTTGGCTGCTGCCAGTTCTCCTCAAAGTGTGAACCCTTCTGTCCAGTCCTATCTCTTCCCCACTCCTGTCTTCTCATCCTAGTTCCAGTTTCCTTGCCCAGGAAGACTTAGTCTTCTCACTCCCACTATGTCTCCTTGTCTAGCCAGTCCCAATCCCCCACCAGCTTCTCAGCCGATCCCTCTCCCTCACCCTGGCCTCCAATCACCCATTTCCCATTAGCTCCCAATCTCGTTCCCAGGTGCCTCTTCCAAACTCAGTGTCCCATCTCTTCTCCCTTGGACCCTCCAGATCTTTCTCCCAGTCTCTTTGCCCATCTAGTTACAGTTCTGCCCTTGTATTCCAGTTCTTCATTAGATCTGTCTCCCTTACCACCCCCACCACATTTCTTCACCGCACTGGTTCAGTCCTAATCTCCTTGCCCAGCTAGTCCCAATCCTCCCTCACCCATCCTGGCTTCTCATCCAATCTTGTCTCCCCTCCCTATGTAGGCTCACAGTCCCAGTTTCCCTCTTCCCTCCCCCTGCAGGTCCAGCTCTTGTCACCTCTGCTTTCAAACCAGGCAGCTTCTTCCTTCATGCTGCTTAGGCCCAACAGGAAGGTCATTCAGAGCATAGGAGAGACAGTCTCCCTGCTCTCCGCTCTGGTGCCTGGACCTGGCACAGCCCACAACTGCAACTGCAGGGAACGTTCTATTCAACCTTGGCCTGGAGCATGCTCAGTGCAGAAAAAAATCTTTGGGGAATTTAGCTGCTAAAATCTAAAGTCTCTACTGAGCATGTGAACTGTGACCCCTTTTTCCCCAAGTCCCTGCTTCAAAGCATGTGGGTACTAGAGCTTTTAAAAGAAGAGGTTGCCAAAATTCTTCACATGGATAAAACAATGTGTGTTCTGAGAAATGGCCGAACCTGCTGGCTGAAAAATTCAGCCTGAGGCAGACACCTGACATGTGCAACTTCAGTCTGAAAGGTTAAGGTTTGCAAGGGTAAAGAGTCTTTTAATGGGAAGGGTTAGGCAACCTTAATATGGTGGAGTCGCATCTTACGTGGGGGTTAGGTTCTAAAGTCAGCACGTAAGGCAAAAATCACATATAGTCAAATTTACCCTTGAAAATCCCTTAAATTGCCAATAAAGTACAGTATACTGTACATGGTTTTGTGTATACAACCCTCTACAGTAATGTGTATGCATGTATACAGTATGCATGTATACAGTAATGTACAGTATATAATAAAGAGTACATACGCAAAATATAATTTTACAGTACTGTATTTTTAATTACTGGGGGTCGTCAGGGCTTGATGTCGATCCAGAAGACGGCAGTGGCGGAGAGCGAGTCGTAGACGAAGTGGGTGGCTCTGGTTCAGCTTGAAGTTGATTGCGTAGGCTCATCTGCAGCTGGTTGTTTTTCCTTGAAAAACATGGTGATCGGCAACTGTCGCTGTTGTCTCTTGAGCTGCTCAAACATTTCTTGGTACGGTCTCAAATAGTCCATAATACTACATGTGATTTTCAGGCTTCGTTCCATAGAGGGATCGTATTCAGAAATTAAATCATTCAGGTGTTTCGCTGCTTGGAACACTTCAGCAAATTGATGAAGAGTCCAACTTGCTGGCTCTTCCTGTTCATCGTCGTCATCTTCGTTTTCTGTAGACGATTTTATCAGTTCCTCTAACTCTTTGTTAGTCAATGTTTCTCTTTGGCCCTCAATTAATTCTTCAATTTCTTTCTCAAGGATGTCGACGAAGCCATCACCACCCACTTGCCTGGCCACCTGAACAATGCGTTTCACTTCTTTGTCAATTGTTGGGAAACCCTTAAAATCATTCACACATTTTTTTCCATATGTTTCGCCAACATGCGTTGACTGTTTCAGGCTTGATTGCATCCATTGCCTGTTTAATATAAGTGATGCAATCGGCAATGTTGAAGGACTTGCAACACGCCATCACATTAATCAGCATCCATGGCGCTACTTATCCGTGAGAACGTAAGCCTTGTGTACGTGGCCTTGAAACAGCGAATCACGTCTTGGTTGAGAGGATGGAGGTGGTACTGGGGGGGAGAAAGACGACTTCAATGTCATGCGCAAACTGGAGTGCCGCAGGGTGGCCAGGAGCATTGTCTACGATCAGCAACACTTTCCAGTCCTTTCTCTTCAAGGTACCACTTGACCTCCGGAATGAAACACTTGTGGAACCAATCCAGAAATAATGCTGCCCTCACCCAAGCCTTTTTATTTGATTGCCAGAACACAGGCAGGAGATTTTTGTTTTTGCCTTTTAGGGCATGGGGATTTGCAGCCCTGTAGAGCAAGCCCGGCTTTATTAAATGCCCAGCTGCACTGCCACAAAACAACCCAGTCACACGGTCTTTAGCTGCTTTGAAGCCAGGGGCTTGTCTTTCTGATTTCGAAGTGTAAGTGCAGTTGGGCATTTTTTTTCCAGAAGAGTCCAGTCTCGTCAGCATTAAAAACTTGTTCCGGAAGTTAGCCCTCTTCTTCTATGATTTTCTTTAATTGTTCAGGGTAGGCTTTTGCTGCCTCTTCATTGGCAGATGCAGCTTCACCAGGAGTCGGCATGTTTTTGAGGTTGAAGCAGTTCCTAAAACTGTTAAGCCAACCTTGGCTGGCTTTGAATTCCTTCTCATCAGAAGGCTGTCCCTCTTCGGCAGGAGGTTTGAACAGCGTGTAGAGGCTAAGAGCCTTTTCTCGCAACATGTTGCCATCGATAGGCACATGTTTACAGTTTGTGTCTTCCAGCCATAAGTTTAATGCCTTTTCAGTCTTCACTAAAGTCTTACACACACCTGGCTCGTCACCTTAGCAGTTATTGAAGCACTTGATGCCATAGCTTGACAAATTTCTCTCTCTCTAATCTTGATGGCACGGATGCTAGATTTGTTGCGGCCATATTTATGCGCCATGTTGGAGACCAACATACCGTCTCTCAATAAGTCCAACACAGCCAGTTTTTCCTCCGGCGTTGGAACAGATTGCTGTTTCTTTGGTTGAGCACCAGATGAAGTAGTTGGCTTGCGTTTAGGGGCCATGTTGTACAAAAAATACGTACAGTATCTTTAAACACTAGAATCCCACTCAGTGCGGTGAGATGCTCACACTATGAGAGGCACGTGGGAACTGAGACCGACTGAGGAAACAGCAGATTCACGTCTCCCTTCTCATGCTCACTCCGGGGCATATGCTCATTGATGGAATGGTGGGCGGAATCACCCGCACTATTTACAGGTATCTTGTTGTTTGTCTTTTTTTTTTTTTTTTTTTGCCAAGCGTGTATAGTTGAATTTGCGTAAGTTAAATGCACGTTTGATGCGACTCACCTGTAGGTGGTGCTGCCCGTCCCACCTATAAGAAAACGTATGGAACATTAATATATAAACTGTTACAAGTGTTCAATGAATATTCTTCAGGTTGCAGAATCAAGCACTTTAAAATTAGGAAATGGCAGACTCAGTTTGCTTGTGCAACTTGAAATCTGCCTCTTGTGATTCTGTCCCACTTGCTGAATGAGGCAGGGGTCCTGCGGGGAAAATAGGATGTGACTATGTCGTTAAACTGTGTGGAGCCTACCACAAGGGTGCAGATTTACTGTTGCAGGGGCCAGGGAAAGTTTCCTAACTTTTGAGAACTTGCCTTTGCCATCTAAATAATGTTTTTTAAAAATATATTTTGTACTTTCCTATGTGTGTGTTCTTATGGGGGGGAACCCAAACTTTTACTTGCAACTGTCACAGCTCTCACTCCCCATCATGCATTGTCAGCCAGGTTTGAACTGTGAATCGTCAGTACCTGCAGCAGTATAGATCGTTACCACTTGAGCTACAGGACTAACTGCGTTAACTGGCAGCAGGAGAAACCTATTATTCCGGAAGGAGTGGGGTGGGCCGTTGGGGTCGGGGGAATGGAGGAGGTGCTGTGACTTTCTCTCCCCTCCCCAGTAGCTAGGGGTGCTTGGTCAGGGGAAGCCCAGCCTGGCAACTTTCCCCATTCCCTCTGGATCTGCACTGGCAGCTCCTCTCAGGCATTGCTAGGACAGTGCCCGTCGCTGCTCCTCCAGGGGCAGTGTTAGCCCAGCCTCAGAAGGTTCATGTGGAGCCGCCATTTTGGGAGGCTGCCAAAGAGAGGGTCAGTTTTCAACAGTTTGTTTCAGCCAAACCTGAACAGAATTTCAGGTGACAAAGAAAAGACCTTTCCTAATCCAAGGGCTTGTACCCTGCCAGATGTCGAAGATCTTCTGCAAATGGAGGTGTTCGTATTTTTCAAAACAATGTTGCAACAGTAGCCTAGGGGTAGTTACTCATTCTGCCTGTGACAAAGCTGATACGACATTCCATCCTTTTTCCCCTGTGCCCCCCATGAGCCCAGGTTAAATCCCATTCGTCTTAATGAAACTTTCTCTTTCACTGGTGTGTTGGCTTTTTATGATGTTGACTGTTCTGATTGTTTGCTGCTGCCAGTGTTACCCGGAACTACTTGGATTGGCTGACATCCATCCCCTGGGGTAAATGCAGCGAGGAGAACCTGGATCTGACCAGAGCCCAGGCAGTTCTGGAGGAGGATCACTATGGAATGGATGACGTCAAGAAGCGAATTCTGGTAAGGCAGCATATGCCATTCTAGGTGGCATTGTGCAGCCTGGCTCATGGCTCTCTTTACAGTTTGTTTCCTGATGTGTCTAATGGGGGAGATACATGAGCCTTGTGGTGGTGTAGGATGGGTGGCAGCGTATTTTAGTGGCTCTGTCTTCATAAGGGTAGTTTGCTTATTACTTTCAATGGTCTCAAACCCAAGATTTTTGTCCCACCTCTATTGAATTGTCATTGACATCTAAAACCGTGGTTCTCAAAGTGTGGGGCGCATTCCCCTAGGGGGGCGCAGAGGAACATTCGGGGGGGGCATGTGGCAGGACTGGATCCAGTCCCCTTAGGGGGTGGGGAGGGGGTGCCACACTTCCAGCCCTGCTCTGTCCCCAGACCAGTTCCGGTCCCGTTCTATCTCCAGGCCCAGTTCCACCCCCAGACCAGCTCTGCCCTCATCTGCTCTCCACACCCAGACCAGCTCCTCCCCCATCCCCAGTTCCACCCTCATCTCCGCCTTCAGCCCAGGCTCTGCTCTTGAGGAAGCCTTGGCTGTGCAGTAATGGAAGGTGGGTGCAGACAGATTCCGTTACTGGTAAGGGGGGTGGGGAGCGGTGGTGGTGGCGACAACTGGAAAAGTTTGAGAACCACTGACCTAAAAGGTTGTTCTTCTGATTTCAAACCACTGTGTACCATTTTGCCACGGGGTGGGGCTGAGCAAATGAGCAAACGCTGTAGGGAATAGTTTCCTGATTAACATTTATTCATTGCCCAGAAGCTTCATTAATGCAGAGTTCAGGTTTACCAGCCGTGCCACATACCCTTCCAGAATGTAGAGTACATCTATATTTAACCCTCTAAAATCCAGGAAACACAGAGCTTAAGGTACACACCAGGCTGCCCTTCCACCTTAGCTACTTCCTGCAGCTGGAAAAAGCTGCTGGGGACATACTGTAGGTATGTTTCAGCAAGGCTGCCCTATAATAAGCAGACATGAGAGAGAACTATGTAAGTGTGCCATTTTTTGTGTTGTGCTGTGTCCCACAGAATTGCATTGTCATTCATCTGCATGCACTCCAACTGCACTGCACAGTATTAGGGTGGCTGTATTGATTGGTGCAGGGGCTACTTGCATCAGGTAGCCACAGCTCACATGCTGATATGAGGATAGGTGCAGACGCATTTTTTCTGCACTGAGTTACATGGATTGTGTAAGCAGAAGAGCGCAGTGGCTATTCTTGCCCTGGTTGCACACTGGTAGCATGCATGACAGAGCACTGAAGGGCATGGGTGAACACTTATCTTAAGGTCTCTCTCTGGGACAAAGGGTAACTATGGGGTCGTCTGTGCAGAGCAGGTTGAAGTGGCTGAGCATAAGCCAGGAGCAGCTAGCTGGTGGTGTCTCAGCCTGCCCTAAATGAGACTTTTGCCTTTGTGAGGACACAGTCTGACAGTTTCTTGTACTGCATCCTCACAGTGCTCTGCCTTCTCAGAAAGAATAGAGTGTTACCATGTCTGCCGGGGCAGTTGAGGTTTCACTCATAGGGTGGACTTCAGATTGTAGGGCAAGGATGGTATATACCGTAACTATCTGCAGTGCCGGGTTCACAATGGCCCCAGTGGCTCCATGGAGCTGGGCCCATGCTCAGAAGGGGCCCTGGCCTGCTCCACTTGCACTGCGCCCCGAGACCCCGCTGGCTCCCCCCCGCCCACCACTTGCTCCTCTCGGCCTGCCCGGCAGCTGGCTGAGGGCTCCTCTCTGCCCCCTGGCCGGACTGCAGTGCACCTCCGGCTCCGGGCAGTGTCTGCTTCCCTGTGGGGCCCCACCTGTCTCCCCGGAGCTGAGCCGCCTGGGACTGGTGCAGAAGCCTGACCAGTCCCAGCCGGGGGTGGGGTTGGGGGGGAACAGTGTGGAAGGCATGGCTGGGCCCCTCCAGTCAAGTGCGTCTTGAGGGACCCTGTCGGGGCAGGTCCTGACCTTGCTGAATGTGCCACTCCCGAGGGGCTGGAGTGATTCCTGGCTCTGGGACCAGCCCTGGCTGCACTGCCGGCTCAGCCTGGCAAACAGTCACCTCCCAGGAGGGCCAGTGAGTGCAGCTGGGAGGCAGGGCTTGGGGAGTGGGTCTGGGGGAGACTGGGGAGGTGCTGGGCTGTGAAGGGGCAGGGAAGATCTGTGTGTTGGGGCACTAGGGAGTGGGGGGTGCTGGGCAGTTGTGGTGGGGCTGTGGGCAGGGGTGGTGTTGTGCAGGGCGCTGTGCATTTGTGGATGGATCTGGGGGGCCTCTGGCCATATCGAGTTGGGGGATGTTGGGCAGGGGGGATGTGTGGTGTGGCATGGGCCTGCCCCCAAGGGGAAGGGGCATGCTGGCAGCACAGTGCCAGGTAGGCCACTGTGCGTCTGGCAACTGCCAGTTTGTAAATAGTGCCCTCGCATTGGGAGGAGCAGGGCTTCTTCTGCCCCTGCCATGCCCCATTGCCCCTGGCTGGCCCCTCGCTCCAGGAACTGACCTCCCCACACCGTGCTCCGTTGCCTCCATGGGGGCCCACAAAAGGTTAATCTGGCCCTGACTATCTGGGGTATCCTGTGCTCAGACAACCTCAAACCACTTAGAGGCATGCTGCTCCAGCCTGTTGTGGACGCACAGGCCCACACTCTGTGCAGCTGCCATCTGTTACAGCAACTTGCTAGAAACCAGAGAACCATGCTCCTGCAACTGGGTGAAACTGACAAGAGCTATGTCCTGCAGAGTGAAACGTGCAAGTATTGGTCCAGTTTCATTTTGTAGCAGAGGCAAGCAATTGTGACGTGTGTGTTTTTTCTCTCTCTCTCTCTCTAACAACGGGGAAGTAGTTCAGGAACACTGAACAGTAGGGGTGGAGTGCACACTGACTGGGAGAGGCAGGTAAGAACTAGTGAGGGTAGGAGAGAGGCACAGAATCCCACTTCCTAAGTCATAGACTCCAAATATAGCTGTCAGCTCATTGCCCCATGGGAGCCTGGTGTGCCCCAGCCAGGAGAGGATGTGCCGTAGGATCTTTACCAGCCCTCTCCTTCTAGGTTAATTGGAGGAGCTATTTTTTACCTATCTCCTTGGGTATAATTGGTGTCGGGTACAGTCCTCCAGCCCTGCATTAGTGAAAAACTTCCTCAGTGTAACTGTGATGTTCTTTTTCTCCTGGTTGAATGTGTGGCTGCCCAGTACTTAACCTGTAATGCATCTTCTGTTCATCAGGAATTCATAGCAGTCAGCCAGCTGCGAGGATCAACCCAAGGGAAGATTCTTTGTTTTTATGGCCCTCCAGGGGTTGGCAAGACCAGCATTGCCCGCTCCATCGCTAGAGCCTTAAACCGAGAGTATTTCCGCTTCAGTGTTGGAGGAATGACTGATGTGGCAGAAATCAAAGGACACAGGTCAGTTTAACTCAAGCATTTCCCACCCCAACGAGTTTTTATCAACCTTTACAGTGACCTAGTTGATGATGAAATGTGCATGTAATTTAAATTCCCATAGTCAAGAGCGGGATCCTATGGATATAGTAGAAGATTTGTCTTTGGAAGCTATTAAAGTGATGACTTGGGCAGGATTTTAAAATAAACAAACATCAATTAAAAATGACTGTTTCAGAGTAGCAGCTGTGTTAGTCTGTATCCACAAAAAGAAAAGGAGTACTTGTGGCACCTTAGAGACTAACAAATTTATTTGAGCATAAGCTTTCGTGATGCATCTGATGAAGTGAGCTGCTGCTCACGAAAGCTCATGCTCAAATGAATTTGTTAGTCTCTAAGGTGCCGCAAGTACTCCTTTTCTTTTTTTTAATTAAAAATGAATTTCTTTTTAAAAAGTACATCATGCTCTCTGCTCCTCTCTGGTTGTTCTATAACTTTGCCCCAAATACCTTTCCAATTACTCTATGCTGTTGACTAAAGGATGTAGCCAATTGTTTGACTACATTTGCAGTTCATTCTTTAAAATGTTCAAGACCAAACATAGCCAAATGTATTGCATAAAGACAAAGCAGAACAATACAAAATGGAGACATACAGACCCTCTTTTAGGAAGCAAATTCTCGCAGTGTGTTCACTTTCTAAAGATGGTGCACTTCAAGGATATAGGGGTGAGGTAATATCTTTTATTGGACCAACTTCTGAAAGCTTGTATCTCTCACCAACAGAAGTTGGACCAATAAGATATTTCCTCACCCACCCTGCTTCATTGATACGCATTTCGGTTAGTAGTATTTATAGTATGACTACCAGCCACTAAAATCCAACTCACCTGTTCATAATAGTTCCTTAATTTGTTCTTTTGTTCTCTGCTTTTCTTATCTTGGTTTTGGACACAACACTCAAAACCAGTTGGGTATAGAGATATGGTCCAACCTGTGCTAGGACACAGCATTCATGTATCTTGGCTTTGACAGGCTTCGTATCTTAGAATCATAGAATATTAGGGTTGGAAGAGACCTCAGGAGGTCATCTAGTGCAGTCCCCTATTCAAAGCAGGACCAACACCCACTAAATCATCCCAACCAGGGCTTTGTCAAGCTGGGCCTTAAAAACCTCTAAGGATGGTGAAGGAACATAATATGGACACCGTGTAGAATCAAGCATGTGGGTTTATTACGCACAGCTACCTCTTAAGCAGATTATTCCCTCAACTGCATGATATGTTATCTGATATGTGCACTATCCTATCCATCTTCTATGAATATGGTCTCTCATAAAACAGGAGGACGTACGTTGGAGCAATGCCAGGGAAAATAATCCAGTGCCTAAAAAAGACCAAGACAGAAAACCCCCTGATCCTGATTGATGAGGTGATGTATTGATCTTTCTCCTGGCTCTTCCCCAGGCTGCAGGGAAACTCCAAGGGTAACTTTGGAAATTAAGTCCTGTTGACTTTCAGTGCGGTTTGGGCTCCTAACTCACTTAGGCACTGAGACAGTTAAACCAAATGGCAGACTCCCTTCCAACCCTGATATTCTGTGATTCTATGACTCCGCATAGGGGGTGAATGGGCACAAAACCCCAATTTTCCTTCTGGCCCTAGTGGGGGTATGGGGGGGGAAATTCCTTTAGGTTGGATTTAAGGCAGTGGCATGAGGGGTAAGAAGCTTAATTTCATAGAATCACAGAATATCAGGGTTGGAAGGGACCTCAGGAGGTCATCTAGTCCAACCCCCTGCTCAAAGCAGGACCAATCCCCAGCTAAATCATCCCAGCCAGGGCTTTGTCAAGCCTGACCTTAAAAACTTCTAAGGAAGGAGATTCCACCACCTCCCTAGGTAACCCATTCCAGTGCTTCACCACCCTCCTAGTGAAAAAGTTTTTCCTAATATCCAACCTAAATCTCCCCCACTGCAACTTGAGACCGTTACTCTTCGTTCTGTCATCTGCTACCACTGAGAACAGTCTAGATCCATCCTCTTTGGAACCCCCTTTCAGGTAGTTGAAAGCAGCTATCAAATCCCCCCTCATTCTTCTCTTCCGCAGACTAAACAATCCCAGTTCCCTCAGCCTCTCCTCATAAGTCATGTGTTCCAGACCCCTAATCATTTTTGTTGTCCTCCACTGGACGCTTTCCAGTTTTTTCAAATCCTTCTTGTAGTGTGGGGCCCAAAACTGGAGATAGATCACGTCCCTTGATCTGCTGGCAATGCCCCTACTTATACATCCCAAAATGCCATTGGCCTTCTTGGCAACAAGGGCACACTGTTGACTCATATCCAGCTTCTCGTCCACTGTAACCCCTAGGTCCTTTTCTGCAGAACTGTCACCATCTGTGCTGATCTTGATTCACAGGCAGTTATAGGACTCTGGGCTGTCAACCCAACACTTTCCACTAGCATGAAAAAATATTTCAAGAAGGCAAACTGTGCATAAAGTTGCAGTATAATAAAGTCAAGATAAAACCATCACTGACCCTGACACAATTTCAGATGGTGTTGATGACAAATCTTGCACTTGGCAGTGTGATGTTGCATTAGTCCATAAAAGCAGACACTTCTTTCAAAGAAAGATACAGGGCTGCTGTAAGCAGCCGCTCTTGATCTGCTGTTGTCACACGTTTTGATTCCTCGACACTTTAGAAGCCAACCTGGGTCACCTCTGTACAACTTTTGTCCTGTGAGTACTAACAACCACCCCATTTCTTGCCAAGCATGCTAGTTCCTAGAGGCTATGGGGACAGGGTGCTGCTGCGTGGGTGCACCTGAGTAAGGTGGTCTTTGTGAAGAAGCACACTCTGGTGGAGCAGGGGTGTGAAACAGCTGCTCGTCATGAACAAATGCACTCAAATCTTTGCAGTAAAAATGAATCCTGGTAAGAAGCTTTTCATGCTACTACATTTTCTTAAATTCTTCTGTCACTTGTAGGTGGATAAAATTGGGCGAGGCTATCAAGGTGACCCATCCTCAGCCCTTCTAGAGCTGCTGGACCCAGAACAGAACTCTAACTTCTTGGATCATTACCTTGATGTTCCTGTCGATTTATCAAAGGTATCGTTCCATTGGGTGTTTAAGATGGAAGCTTACAAATCTATTCAGATGCCCCAGCCATTAAAACTGCTGAGGATTCAGTGAGCAAGGTGGTAGGATAGAACACACTCCCTGTGCCCAGGGAGATGTAATTGAGACACGGGGGGGTTCCACATAAGTCTTTTTAACTGGAGTTGATTGCAGTCCAAACCTATACACACTGTACTGAAAACATTCCATTCCTATGAGGGCCTGACCTTGGATTGGGAGCCAGCTGTATGCTGCTGTCGTAACATCATCTGCCAGCTAGTGAGCATGGGGCCTTCTCTTCCACTTCTAACTGGCCAAAGCGGGGCTTGCTCTCAGCAACAGAATGTTAGTGCCCTGCCTACGTAATTGCTTTCCGAATTGCTGCAAGGGAGACTTTCAGTGTGGATGTTCATCTGGGTTTCTTCCACATGCTGCTGCTGAGGTCCCTGTTCTCTAGTTACAGTGGCAAATGCCACTTCCCCATGGTCACATCAGAGCATTCTGACTTCCCACTGTATGACTAATTGACTTGGGGGCAGAGAACAGCTTGCTCTGGAATCTGACTTCCTAACAGTAGAGGGATAGAACTTGAGGTTAGAGTAAAGTGAAGCAGCATGCCCATGAGAAACACCTAACCAGGCTTGTCTTGTCATATTCAGGTGCTCTTTATTTGTACCGCCAATGTGACAGACACCATCCCAGAGCCATTGCGGGACAGAATGGAAATGATCAATGTGTCAGGATATGTCGCACAAGAGAAACTTGCAATTGCAGAGGTGAGAAGCTACCTCATCAAACGAAAGAAAACAGTATTTCAGCAGCGTAAACCTGTTCTGCACAACCAGTCAACTTGAGTCCAGTGTTCAAGGGAACAGGTCCAAAAGAGACCTGCACTCCCAACTGGATAATACTGGATTTCCACTGGAGACAAGTCCTAGGCATGTCTAGAAAGCATTCATTGATCAGAATGAAGTTGGGTGAAATGGGATGACCAAGCATTCAGTTGTGGGGAGAACACATGGTGGTTGATGTCTTTCAGAGGTATTTGGTCCCTCAAGCACGTGTCCTGAGTGGTTTGGATGAAACCAAGACCAAGATCTCATCAGATGTGCTGACTGTTCTCATCAAGCAGTACTGCAGGGAGAGTGGAGTGAGGAACCTGCAGAAGCAGGTGGAGAAGGTGAGGGTGCTGTGAATGTCAAGTTCCTCCTCTGTGTGCTTTCTGCCTTGGCAGCTTTCTGCAGTAACTAATCACTCTCTTGCACAGGTATTAAGGAAATCTGCCTATAAGATTGTCAGTGGAGAAGCAGACACAGTTGAGGTAACCCCTGAAAACTTGCAGGACTTCGTTGGCAAGCCCATCTTCACTGTGGATCGGATGTATGACCTCACTCCTCCTGGAGTGGTGATGGGCCTGGCCTGGACAGCTATGGGTAAGATGCAGCTGCAGCAGAATCAATGCGGGATTAGCAAGGTGGGCATTTGTCATGGGTGATCATGCTTCCAGGAGAAACTCACTTCCTTTTCGCCAGTTAGGCAGAGTTACTGGTGCTGAATGGAGAGCAGCAGCTGGGGAGCTGAATTACTGCTCCTCTGAAGTTTCCATGCCTTTTCTCTGAAAGCAGCTGTGCAGGAGAGGAAGTAAAATGTCCCCTCTTGGTCCAATGAGAGAACCTTATTAGCATTACTGAAACTCCCCCCTGTGGCTAGTTTAGCTCCTGACTTGTTCTCTGCTGAAAGCTGATATCAGACCCCTCTTGGCTTCAAGCCAGTGTGCTTCTTCTCCAAGGCTTCATATTGTGGGAGGCACTAATTCTGAATGTAAAGACTTTTGTAGGCATGCATACACGAGCCCGTTATCTTCCAGCAGCACGATGTGCTACCTAGGTACACAAGGATGGTGCACCATGGCATATGTACTGTGTCTCACTTGCTTCCTGGTTTGAGTGCAAGTAGCATATGTGCTGGCCCTCTTGCCTCATCTGAAGACTGCTGCTGCACACTAGTGTTCTGTCAGAGGGGGTTCCTGATAACCCAGAGCGCTTTATGTTCAGGGGAAAATATTCACCAAAATGAATATGGAGTGGTGGGCACAAGCTGCTTCTGGGAGCTGGAATGTTTCTGTTTCTGCCCTAGTGTATTCCCTGATTGACAGCGGGTTATGGAACTGAAGCTCCTAGAAGGGCTAAGCAGGAAAAATCAGTAAGATCGTGAGGGTGGTGTGGAGGTGCTTAAATATCTGTAGGATTGAAAAGCAGGGCTGCCTGGACCTGTCCAAGTGGCATGAATTCTTCAGAGGAAAATGCAGGCAGTATCTGTGTTACAGGTTACAAATAGGCCTGATGGGTTCAACAAGTAAATGTTTTTTTCAGAAAAGCGTTTTAGAATAAAGCACTTTGAGATTGTAAAGGAAGCAATGTGTACCCATCAGACCTTTTTCCTGTTGGCTCCAAAATGCCTGAGAGCGCTGCTCGGAATGCTATTTGCATTGGGTAGGAGTTGCAAGTGTTCTGGTGGCTTACTGGGTCCGATTGAACTGCTGACTGAGACTGTCATTAAAGTGTCAGGATGGTTTTTTTTTTTTAACTAATTTATCCAACCAATTAACAGCACACTAGTCTGGTTCTTGTTGGACTTTTCTAAAGATTCCTATATTCTTTTTTTTTATAGGAGGTTCCACTCTATTTATTGAAACGTCCCTGCGGCGACCCAAAGACAAGGAAAACAAGGATGGGTCCCTTGAAATAACAGGCCAACTGGGAGATGTGATGAAGGAGAGCGCCAAAATAGCTTACACGTTTGCTCGAGCTTTCCTGATGCAGAAGGAACCCACCAATGACTTTCTGGTGACCTCCCACATCCACTTGCATGTGCCAGAGGTAAAGAGACCCTGGGTCCATGGGGGCTGTATAAGGACCTAGACAGGTAGAGCTGGCATTTAGAGGTAGAGCCTCTTAGCCCAGTTGCATGCACTGTGTAGAAAACCTGCTTTCAGCAGCAATACCTGAGTAAATTAAAAAATGACATTTTTCCTGGCAACTCCGGAAGATATTCACATGACCTTTGCTGCCAGCTCCTTTCCTCAGCAAGCACATGGCGAGGTGATACTATGCACACTGCTCTTTAGCCGGGATCTTGGAGCATTTTTTGAGGCAGTATTGCCCCTGTTGGGTAGATGGGGAAACCCAGGCACAGAGGTGAAATGACTTCCACTTTGGATAAGTGGTAGCCTGAGAACTAGGAGACCCGGATTCAATTCCCTGCTCCACCGGAGTCCCTGGGAAAGTGAGCTGGGCAAGGTCATATTGGTAAAACTTCCATCCTCATAGGCCTCTAACTCACACTAGGTATGTGTACGCTGCCCGCAGCAGCGAGCCACCCCGCCTGGGTGACAGACTCAGACTTGCGGGACTCACACTGGCTGGCTTAGAACTAGCTGTGTAGACGTTGCAGCACAGGCTGGAGTGCAGGGAAGGGGATAGGTTGCAGAGCCCCAGCTTCAGCCTGAGCCAGAACCTCATTGTGCCCTCTACACAGCTGGTTTTAGTGGGTTAGCTCAAGTCCTGCTGGCCAGAGTCTGTTGATCCAGGCTGGGGGGCTCACTGCCACAGGCTGTGCAGATGTTCCTTAGTGTTACCCTGTGTCTCTGCCTTGCTCCCAGTCTGCACGGTGGGGATAATAGCACTTTCTACCTCCAAGGCAGGCTGTGAAGATAGCAGGAGGCGCACAGATACTATGGTAATGGGGCCAGGACCGTGCTTGAGAGAGAAGATACTTGTGCTATCCTCAGACCCTGAGCTCTGCTTGCAAACTGCAAGATTTAACCCAGGAACAAGGTGTGCACTTCTCTTTGGAGGCAGTGAACTTAATAGCTGTGAGTGTCCAGTGAGAGGGACTAGACACTGCAGGGAGACAGGCCTGGGAAACTCTGGGACTGTGGTTCACTGAATGTTACCTGCAAGACAAGGTTTGCACTGGTTTCAGAGTCTTGAGGAGTTGGCTGGTGAGGCAGACAGACTGGGATGGCCAGGAGCTGTCTCACAGTCGAGGCTCCAGCAAAGCTCTCTTGCTAAGGCAGAGAGATAACATGGTGGCTCATGGTGCTGGTTGCTCTGAGGAGAGTGTCACACAAGGACACTCAAAAAAAACTTGCTTCAATATGGGGGGGGGAGCACTGACTGCACACCACTTACCACCCCCATACAGAATATCCTCAAACAGTTACAGCCCATACTTGATGGGGATTGCATCGTGAAAGAAATCTTTCCTGAACCCCTTCTTCTAGCCTTCAAACCATAGGATATCATAGAATATCCAGGGTTGGAAGGGACCCCGAAGGTCATCTAGTCCAACCCCCTGCTCGAAGCAGGACCAATTCCCAGTTAAATCATCCCAGCCAGGGCTTTGTCAAGCCTGACCTTAAAAACCTCTAAGGAAGGAGATTCTACCACCTCCCTAGGTAACGCATTCCAGTGTTTCACCACCCTCTTAGTGAAAAAGTTTTTCCTAATATCCAATCTAAACCTCCCCCACTGCAACTTGAGACCATTACTCCTCGTTCTGTCATCTGCTACCATTGAGAACAGTCTAGAGCCATCCTCTTTGGAACCCCCTTTCAGGTAGTTGAAAGCAGCTATCAAATCCCCCCTCATTCTTCTCTTCTGCAGGCTAAACAATCCCAGCTCCCTCAGCCTCTCCTCATAACTCATGTGTTCTAGACCCCTAAACATTTTTGTTGCCCTTCGCTGGACTCTCTCCAATTTATCCACATCCTTCTTGAAGTGTGGGGCCCAAAACTGGACACAGTACTCCAGATGAGGCCGCACCAATGTCGAATAGAGGGGAACGATCACGTCCCTCGATCTGCTCGCTATGCCCCTACTTATACATCCCAAAATGCCATTGGCCTTCTTGGCAACAAGGGCACACTGCTGACTCATATCCAGCTTCTCGTTCACTGTCACCCCTAGGTCCTTTTCCGCAGAACTGCTGCCTAGCCATTCGGTCCCTAGTCTGTAGCTGTGCGTTGGGTTCTTCCGTCCTAAGTGCAGGACCCTGCACTTATCCTTATTGAACCTCATCAGATTTCTTTTGGCCCAATCCTCCAATTTGTCTAGGTCCTTCTGTATCCTATCCCTCCCCTCCAGCGTATCTACCGCTCCTCCCAGTTTAGTATCATCTGCAAATTTGCTGAGAGTGCAATCCACACCATCCTCCAGATCATTAATGAAGATATTGAACAAAACCGGCCCCAGGACCGACCCTTGGGGCACTCCACTTGATACCGGCTGCCAACTAGACATGGAGCCATTGATCACTACCCGTTGAGCCCGACAATATAGCCAGCTTTCTACCCACCTTATAGTGCATTCATCCAGCCCATACTTCCTTAACTTGCTGACAAGAATACTGTGGGAGACAGTGTCAAAAGCTTTGCTAAAGTCAAGAAACAATACATCCACTGCTTTCCCTTCATCCACAGAACCAGTAATCTCATCATAAAAGGCGATTAGATTAGTCAGGCATGACCTTCCCTTGGTGAATCCATGCTGGCTGTTCCTGATCACTTTCCTCTCATGCAAGTGCTTCAGGATTGATTCTTTGAGGACCTGCTCCATGATTTTTCCAGGGACTGAGGTGAGGCTGACTGGCCTGTAGTTCCCAGGATCCTCCTTCTTCCCTTTTTTAAAGATTGGCACTACATTAGCCTTTTTCCAGTCATCCGGGACTTCCCCGGTTTGCCACGAGTTTTCAAAGATAATGGCCAATGGCTCTGCAATCACAGCCGCCAATTCCTTCAGCACTCTCGGATGCAACTCGTCCGGCCCCATGGACTTGTGCACGTCCAGCTTTTCTAAATAGTCCCTAACCACCTCTATCTCCACAGAGGGCTGGCCATCTGTTCCCCATTTTGTGATGCCCAGTGCAGCAGTCTGGGAGCTGACCTTGTTAGTGAAGACAGAGGCAAAAAAAGCATTGAGTACATTAGCTTTTTCCACATCCTCTGTCACTAGGTTGCTTCCCTCATTCAGTAAGGGGCCCACACTTTCCTTGGCTTTCTTCTTGTTGCCAACATACCTGAAGAAACCCTTCTTGTTACTCTTGACATCTCTCGCTAGCTGCAGCTCCAGGTGCGATTTGGCCCTCCTGATATCATTCCTACATGCCCGAGCAATATTTTTATACTCTTCCCTGGTCATATGTCCAACCTTCCACTTCTTGTAAGCTTCTTTTTTATGTTTAAGATCCGCTAGGATTTCACCATTAAGCCAAGCTGGTCGCCTGCCATATTTACTATTCTTTCGACTCATCGGGATGGTTTGTCCCTGTAACCTCAACAGGGGTTCCTTGAAATACAGCCAGCTCTCCTGGACTCCTTTCCCCTTCAAGTTAGTCCCCCAGGGGATCCTGGCCATCCGTTCCCTGAGGGAGTCGAAGTCTGCTCCCTCTTCAGATGTAGCTCAGGACAGTTTACCACTCTGCCCTGCATTCTCTGTACAGGTTGATTCACCTTCCTCCACCAGTTCTGGAGTCCTTGTACTGGTGACATCCCCACAATGGACCTGTTTGCAACAAGAGAAAACTGGAAATGTTGCCTGTTCTGCTCTTGGAGGGGACGCCTTTCACTGCAGCTAACAATCGACTGCTGTATGCCTTCCCTTCTCTTCCAGTTATTCCACAGGTCATCGCTAAGCTCAAGGCAGATCAAGCCAGACTCATCATGATTACCCTGGCATGACCAAGACAGTGCTGGTTCTCAGATCTCCTTGCTGTCAGTCCAGCCTCCCATGCTGCTTCTCCTCCATCCTGACGACCTCAGACGGACCACAGCATGGTGATGAGCTCTGTTCACCTTCTGGCATGGCTGAACAAGGGGAAAGAGTGTTGTTCAGAGGCTCTCCAAAAGGTCCTACTTAACAGCAGGAAGTCTTTCACTAGGACGGCCTACTTAGTGAAGTGGAAGAGGATTTTGGTGTGTTTTGGAACCCGTCCAACAGGGACTTTCATCCAGGACATCTTAGAGTACCTGCTGTACCTTCAGAAATTAGGCTTGGCGCTTGGCAGCAGTATCCACGTTTCATCCCCCTATCCAAGGGAAATCGGTTTTCTCCAACGCTATGGTGATGAGATTTCTGAAAGGATTTCTTCACCTGCATCCTCTGGTCGGAGAGCCTGTCCCCTTGTGGGGTCTGGACATGGTTTTAACAGCGCTGATGAGGCCTCCATTTGAGCCTCTTGCTTCCTGTCCACTGCCCCTCTTGTCTGAGAAAACTGCATTCTTGATAGCTATCACCATTGCCAGGAGGCTGGGTGAGTTGCAGGCCCTGATGGTGTGGCCTCCTTACACGCAGTTCTCCAGGGATAAGGTAATGCTTTAGCCACACCCAAAGTTGTCTCCCAGTTTCTTCTGAACGAGGCTGAATATTTGCCTGTGTTCTTCCCTAAGCCACTTTCCTCCCCAGAGGAACAGCGCCTCCATATGTTAGATGGTGTCTCTAGCCTTTTATCTGAACAGAACTGAATTGTTTCATGCTTCACCTCACAGACCACATGAAGGGACAAGTGTTCTCTGCACAGACCATCTCTAGAGGAATAACATCTTGTATCAGGACTGTGTATGAGATAGCATCGGCAACGTCTCCTCAGCAGATACGGCAATGTCAATAGCCTTCCTTAATGATATTTCCATTATTATACATCTGTAGGGCGGCCACATGGTCGTCCATAGATATGTTTTACGGACCATTATGCTATCACTGCATCTTCCAGAGCAGATGCTAGGGTTGGAAGAGTGGACCTTCGATGCTTACTCTGACAGACACCAAGCCCCACCTCTACAAGGATACCGCTTGTGAGTCACCTACTTGGAATAGACAGCAAGTAGCAATGGTTAACTTTCTGTAACTGTGGTTCTTTGAGATATGATGCAGACGTTTATTCCATGACCCACCCGCCATCCCTTCTGCATTGGAGTCTTGGTGCAAAGGAAAATGGGGGTAGGGGCAACTCCATAACGGAGGGACTACAGACATGAGGTGTGAACACTGTCCCTCTACAGGTACTGCTAGGCAAAAATCACTGGTACGCAGGCACACCTACTTGGAATACACATCTGGAAGAACCAGAGTTACAGTAACTTTCTCTCTTCTGGCACTGTACCTTTGCTAAATGCTGTTGAGGACTAGCCTTTTAATCTCTAGGCTCTTCTTTATTCCCTCTCTGGTATAGTCACTGTAGCTTTAAAGCCCCTGACCTGGCCTGTCCCCACCTCCTGGGCAGGGTCAGTGGAAAACGGGTGTTGACATGTCATGCAGGATACAAGGAAGTGCTTCAGGAGGTGCTTACATGCCTTTGAGTTTCTAGATTACTATTCACCTGTAAGCACATCCAGAATCTATGGTATCTTTAATCCTAGTGTCCCATGTCTTAGAGCAGAGGTTTTCAACCTTTTTTCATTTGTGGACCTCTGAATTTCGAATGAAGGTGGAGGATCTCTTTAGAAATCTTAGATGTAGTCTGCAGACTCCCATGGGTCCATTGACCACAGGTAGAAAACCACTGGCTGAGAGAACTGAAGCTAATATTAGAGCTGTATAGACAATCGTGATGTTTGAGCAGGGCTATATCCAAGATTCCACCAGTGACATTTCAGCCAATGTTAGCCGACGGCCAAGGATGTTTGGTGAGGTGCCAGCTATGCCCGTTTATACCATCCGTGACTTTAACCACTAGGACGCACTGTCCCTTCGCGGCGGGCAGCCTGGGCTAGGCTGACGGATGCCCCAAGGTCCTAACCACCCGTGACTTTAACTGCTAGAGCTCAGAGCTCCTTCGCAGCGGGCAGCCAGGATTGACTGACAGGTGCCCCAAGAGTTTGCCCCGTGGAGGCGGCACAACTCAACGCTAGGCTCTTAGTACTCTCACCTAATGGCCAGGCTTTAGAGCCAAAACGGCTGAGGTTCTTTAATTGTGTTGGCTGCTTTACAGTAAACCAGAGAAAACAAGTCAGGCTTATGCATAAATGGTTACCAAAATTTATTAAGCTAGATTCTAATCATGTGGTTACAAAATTGCTAGTGCCTACTTATTTAAATGTAGAGATGTTACACACACAAACAAGTTACAAAACTGAAGCCACAATCCCAAAGAAAGAAAACAAAGTATAGAGCTCTATTTCAAAATATGTGTACACTAAAGATAGATCAGGTGTGGGTGCTTCTTACCCTCCTTGCATCTCTCGATTCCAGCGGTGCCAAGCCAGGATCGGTCACTCAATTCCGCGGAAAGACGAATAAGGGACAAGGCGTAGGGACCCTCTTAGCTGCAGAAGCCTTGGGAGGCTGTCACTTCTCTGACCAGCAGATAGATAGTGAAAAGCACTCCAAAAATCATGGTGCTGTAGGTCCCCTACTTATACCTCTGTACTCCTTTATTCTCTTTCTCCTTTCTTATGCCAAATTGAGGCTGGTCTGTCTGGGTGATGCCAGCTTTCGCAAGAGTAGTTTACACTTGCAAGGAAGAGAAACAATAAGTTTCGACTACTGGACATTTCTTTTATCAGGGTAAATATTTTCCCACCTAGGATGTTGGTGTGTGTGCATCATGCTATTTAGTAGGGGCTAAGAGCCATGTCTGTCACAGGGCCTCTGCCTGCTGTGAGCTTAATCGTGTATCTGTTCCCAGAGGCACATTGTAGCAGCACACCTGTGCTTTCACAGCTTCAAAGGCTGTGCTGGAATATATGTTAAGTGCCCTGTTCCTGCTTCCTCCTGTGTTTCCAGCAATGCTGGTCTGAGAGGGGGGGGCGGCTGTCTGGCTACAGCCAAACATCTATGCAGTAAATCAAATGTTGCATCAGACAGCAAAGCTGGAGACCTGCTGAAGTCTGGAACTGGGCTTCTGTTCCCCTGACCATACTAAGCTGGCAGTGACAAAGGTGTGGAAGTGGGCTCTACTACAGATCTGTGTACATCATGACAGTACTAAGTATTTCACACAAGCCTCTGCTTGGTTTGAATGATTGTCAGAGTGTGACTTTCTCTTTCCAGGGAGCGACTCCCAAGGACGGGCCAAGTGCAGGATGTACCATAATAACGGCCTTACTGTCATTGGCCATGAATCGTCCAGCGAGGCAAAACGTGGCCATGACTGGAGAGGTGTCATTAACTGGAAAGATTCTTCCTGTTGGTGGAATCAAGGAGAAGACTATTGCAGTAAGCACCTTCCTCTTGTGTAAGATCATCTGCTGGTGCATGACAATGGGGAGGGCCCTAGAGTGCTTGCTGAGTGACATCACTGTAGTGCTGGACCACCTACTCCTGCTGTCCTGTGGGTGTTAATAGTGAAAACAAGGGGGGGGAGGGAATATCTTTTATAGGACCAACTTCTGTTTGGGAAAGACACAAGCTTTCGAGCTACACTGACCTCTTCTTCAGGGCTGTCTCTTTCCCCAAAAGAAGTTGGTGCAGTAAAAGATATTCCCTTACCTACCTTGTCTCTCTAATAGGCCAGGACCAGCATGGCTCAACAACACTGCAAACAGGCCCAGCAGTGTGAGCATGGAGATCTTGCCTGTGGCCACAAGCTCAGCTTTTATTGGCACCAGTGCTTCCCTGTGCTGTACCTAAGGAGTATCTAGCATGTTGGAAAACCTTGCGTGGTGGTGGCGGCTTTTGGTAACTGAAGATTATCTGGCTTGAAGGGCTTCTGGAAGACTGAGGGGCCTATTGTGGGTTTTTAAGGATAGGGGTAGGTTTGTTTCTCTGAAGGAAGCGAAGCATTGGTAACTTCTACTGATGGCGGGCAAAGTGTAGCCTGCTTAGCCCTTGCTAACCAGTGCATTGTCTCTAAATTGTACAGCCTGACCTTGGTTAGACCAAGGTTTTAAAATCTTGTAGACCTTGTCTAAACTACCCAAGCAAATTATTTTTAATTCAGGTCCGCTAAAGAGTTTCCTGGCTAAGACCAAACAAGGCAGCCTTAGATACTTTCCATTTCAATTGTCCTTGGCATCTCTTAATGTGGAGGAAAATTTTTGGTAAGTGACAAAGATTAAGATACAGGCCTTAATCTGTAAAATCCAGGACTATGCACAATGAAGGGGAACTACTTCTTTCAGCAAAGACATGTTCCACAAATTTTCCTTTGCTAAATACACTTCCTACCACAGTCCATATAATGGTGTTCTTTCCTCCCTAGGCCAAGCGAGCTGGTGTTACCTGTATCATTCTCCCATCAGAGAACAAGAAGGATTACTATGACCTTGCTGACTTCATTACAGAGGGACTAGAAGTGCATTTTGTTGAGCACTACAACAAAATATTTGACATAGTGTTTCCAGAACTTGATACCCCTGGAGGATGACTGATGTGAACAGTTTGTACTAAGGGTCCGTCCCTGGCTGCTCTACACCACCCCAAAAGCGAGATGGCCTGGGACAGGTAACACTTGGAGCATGAATATTGCTGCTGCGCAGCCACTGAAATTAATTATGGCTTAATTTGCTGCTGCCTTGGTTACTGTGAGGCATTTCCCACTTACGTTTACAAAGGGATTTGAATTATGACCTGATTAAAATATTTCTAATAAGATGCGGGTCTGCGTTGCACTAGTCTGTCCTGCCTCATCTACTGAAGATGGGATTTACTGATGTGTAAGTGATTTAAAAACTAAGTTTCCCTCTGCAGCTAGGAATAGTGGTAGCAGTGTATTCCCCACTAAAATAGGCATGTGCATAGTCAAGAGGTTATGGCAGCTCAGAGAAAGCTCTGTAAAAAGGAACAGGGCTAGATCCTGGTTTTTCACTTCATCTTCAATGGTTGGTGCAGATGAGTCCTTTACTCTAGCCACCTGTGCTCTAGAGCTGAAGTGATTCTTTGAGAGCAGCCAACCCTAGCTCCTGCTTTCTGTTGGAGGAGCTCTCCCCAAAACCTGCTGAGACTTCCAGCTATCATTCTTTAATTAAAGGGCTGGTGAATATAGGTCCCAGCTTGCCCTCCTCAAAGGCAGCTTGGGCTCAGCAGGAGTGCCTTGCCTTGGAGGACAAGCCACTGCACTCCTGTATTATGCTGTTTTCCAAGCCTGGAGTTGGTTAAGTGGCTCATATGCATCTACAACTTCGAGACTTACACAGCAGATGGATGAGACTCACATTTGACTCTTGCTAGTGCAACTCTTACTCCCAATCCCCATATTTCCCTTGAAATAGTAATTCAGCCCTCACCACAAGGTCAGTTTGACACTCCTTAACGAAAGGGGCAGGCTTATTAAATCCTACAAGACACTTGCAGGGGTATGCCTTAAGCAACAAAATTGAGAAGCATTGAACATACAGCCTCACTTACCCCTTCCTCCCACTCACCTATCTGGGATAATGACATGCTGGTTGTTCAATACCAGACAAATGTAATTTTGCAGTGTTGTAGCTATGTTGGTCCAAGCAGAGAGACAAAGTGTGTCAGATAATGTTTTATTGGACCAACTTCTTTTGAAGAGAGACAAGCTTTCACAGAGCTCTTCTTCAGGTCTAGATCTAAAAAATTAGTCTAACAAAATGTTACCTCACACACCTTGTCTCTCAAATCTAAAATTAACATCTATCCAAAGCAAGACACAAGCCAAGTTTAACCCTTTGTTACTCTTGGAGGTATTTCAGCACTGTCCCTTCCCCTCCACTCCCCCATGGCAAGCACTCTCCAGTTGTCAGGTTGCTAATAACACCATCATACTGCTGGATTCTCTGAACACACTTTAATGAGTTACAGGAGTTTTTGCAGCTTAATCCTTCTTGGCAGCAGCCTTCCTCATAGCTGCCAGAACATTGCTGAGCTCCTCACGTTTTCGCTTGGCCCGAATGTGAGTACCAACCTGTGTATGAAAGAAAGCAGCACAGTGAGCAGTTGCAGCATTTGATGCTGGTGCTGTAGTAGGGTGCCTTTCTTATTCTGAAAAAGAAAAGGAGGACTTGTGGCACCTTAGAGACTAACCAATTTATTTGAGCATAAGCTTTCGTGAGCTACAGTTCACTTCATCAGATGCATACCGTGGAAACTGCAGCAGACTTTATATATACACAGAGAATATGGAACAATACCTCCTCCCACCCCACTGTCCTGCTGGTAATAGCTTATCTAAAGTGATCATCAGGTGGGCCATTTCCAGCACAAATCCAGGTTTTCTCTCCCTCCATCCCCCCACACAAATTCACTCTCCTGCTGGTGATAGCCCATCCAAAGTGACAACTCTTTACACAATGTGCATGACAATCAAGTTGGGCCATTTCCTGCACAAATCCAGGTTCTCTCTCATCCCCCCCACCCCCATACACACACAAACTCACTCTCCTGCTGGTAATAGCTCATCCAAACTGAATGTGCATGACAATCAACCTGGATTTGTGCAGGAAATAGCCCAACTTGATTGTCATGCACATTGTGTAAAGAGTTGTCACTTTGGATGGGCTATCACCAGCAGGAGAGTGAATTTGTGTGGGGGGGTGGAGGGTGAGAACCTGGATTTGTGCTGGAAATGGCCCACCTGATGATCACTTTAGATAAGCTATTACCAGCAGGACAGTGGGGTGGGAGGAGGTATTGTTCCATATTCTCTGTGTATATATAAAGTCTGCTGCAGTTTCCACAGCATGCATCCGATGAAGCGAGCTGTAGCTCACGAAAGCTTATGCTCAAATAAATTGGTTAGTCTCTAAGGTGCCACAAGTCCTCCTTTTCTTTTTGCGAATACAGACTAACACGGCTGTTACTCTGAAACCTTTCTTATTTTGCCTAACTTTGGCCAGGCTGTTTTGGGAGACAAAGGAGATACATGTTCACAGCTGAAGGCCTGTACGGTGGAGCACAAACATAAGCTTGAAGAACAGGGGCTCCTTCAGTTTGATGGAACAACCCCAGCCAGCTCCTCTCCCTGCCCAAATCCCAGTAGCTCTGTTGCATGCTCAGAGCAGTTTTGAGCTTTACTTCCTTCTGGTCCAAGTCACTGGGTTAGCTGGATGAATCCAGCTCAGTCTCCCATCACCCTTGCATGAGCTTTGCAAAGCAAGTTCCGGATCACCCTTCAGGGCCTCCCCTTCAAGGGAGCGCCTCTAAGTTCTCTCCATCACTGAGGTAAACTTAGGACAGGCATAGCTGTTGCTGCTCTCCTATGCCATGCCTCCACCAGGCTCCTGATTGCTCAAGGCTCTGTCCTTATTCAATGCTAAGTCTGCTGTAGGGTGGGATCCTCTGACTTGGGGGAAGGGAAGAGGAGCTAGCAAAGCTGGACACATCCTCTGAAGTAAGATGTTAAATTCACTTACCCTTTTCTTTATGAACTTCAGAGCCCGCTTGTCCTTGGAAACTTTCAGCAATTCCATAGCACGTTTCTCATAGGGGGCAAAGCCACAGACCTCTCTGATCATGTCTCGTACAAACTTAGTGTGTTTGGTCAGGCGCTGCAGAGAAACAGTGGTTCAGTGTGAGCAGCATGTACGAGGCGAGGGGAAATGTTATTTGCCTAAAGCCTTGCTAAGTTAGTGGTTGGGCTATATGTTGCAGGCAACTGGAATTTGCTGAAGAGCCAGAACTGCAGTGATTCTGGTACGAGTGACACCTGAAGCATCTTTCACACACCCAGCACGACCTGCATTCAGTTTGGAAAGAAGGATGTAACTGTTTACTGGGAGCCCTAGGTAGACCCCAGCAGGAGACTGCACAGGCTTTACTCTCTAATTTCCATGTCACTTGTAGGCCCCAGGGCTCTGCACTATGCACTCTTACCTGAGATGGCAAACACCTGAACTTTACCAACTCAACAAACTGCCACTTGTACTTCAGTCATCTGCACGTACAGAACCAGCTGGCTAGTCCTCCCTCCACAGGTACTGCACATTCCAGCTAGGATACTCCAGCTTCTGAAGGAAAACAGGATCTCCTTGGGAAATTGGTCATTTCCCATTTGTTACAACAGCAGCAAGATGACATTTCAGATACATCTGGCAAACTAGAACAGGGCCAGATGCAGGAACAAGGCAAGTTTAAGAAGCAAGGTTTGAGAAGAATGTACTGTAAGTCTGCGTAAATAGGCAGTCCTCCTGCATGGACAGCGCCTCATGCATTGTAGGTGTGACAAAAACAAAAAATAAAGCATAGGTTAACCCAGATTAACAAAACTCTGGATTTAAGTGCAAATTGTGTATGCTCCTTCCCCGGGGCTGTAGGCTTGGCTAAGAGAAGCAGGACAGAGGTGGCTGCTAAAGAAGGATGATAAAGAACATAAGAGGGGCCACACTGAGTCAGACCAATGGTACATCTAGCCTAATAGCCTGTCTTCTGACAGTGGCCAGTGCCAGGTGCTTCAGAGGGAATGAACAGAACAGGTAATCATCAAGTGATCCATCCAGTCTCCATTCCCAGCTTTTAGCAGTCAGAGACTAGCAACACCTCGAGTGTGGGGCTGCATCCCTGCCCATCCTGGCTAAGAGTCATTGATGGGCCTATATCCTCCATGAAGTTATCATAGAATATCAGGGTTGGAAGGGACCTCAGGAGGTCATCTAGTCCAACCCCCTGCTCAAAGCAGGACCAATCCCCAATTAAATCATCCCAGCCAGGGCTTTGTCAAGCCTGACCTTAAAAACTTTTAAAGGAAGGAGATTCTACCACCTCCCTAGGTAACGCATTCCAGTGTTTCACCACCCTCCTAGTGAAAAAGTTTTTCCTAATATCCAACCTAAACCTCCCCCACTGCAACTTTAGACCATTACTCCTTGTCCTGTCCTCTTCTACCGCTGAGAATAGTCTAGAACCATCCTCTCTAGAACCACATCTCAGGTAGTTGAAAGCAGCTATCAAATCCCCCCTCATTCTTCTCTTCTGCAGACTAAACAAACCCAGTTACCTCAGCCTCTCCTCATAAGTCATAAAAAGAAAAGGAGTACTTGTGGCACCTTAGAGACTAACCAATTTATTTGAGCATGAGCTTTTGTGAGCTACAGCTCACTTCATCAGATGCATACCGTGGAAACTGCAGCAGATGATATATACACACACAGATCATGAAACATGAAGATCTCTGTGTGTATATAATATCTGCTGCAGTTTCCACGGTATGCATCCGATGAAGTGAGCTGTAGCTCACGAAAGCTCATGCTCAAATAAATTGGTTAGTCTCTAAGGTGCCACAAGTACTCCTTTTCTTTTTGCGAATACAGACTAACACGGCTGTTACTCTGAAACCTCTCATAAGTCATGTGTTCCAGACCCCTAATCATTTTTGTTGCCCTTCGCTGGACTCTCTCCAGTTTATCCACATCCTTCTTGTAGTGTGGGGCCCAAAACTGGACACAGTACTCCAGATGAGGCCGCACCAATGTCGAATAGAGGGGAACGATCACGTCCCCCGATCTGCTCGCTATGCCCCTACTTATACATCCCAAAATGCCATTGGCCTTCTTGGCAACAAGGGCACACTGCTGACTCATATCCAGCTTCTCGTCCACTGTCACCCCTAGATCCTTTTCTGCAGAACTGCTGCCTAGCCATTCGGTCCCTAGGCTGTAGCTGTGCATTGGGTTCTTCCGTCCTAAGTGCAGGACCCCGCACTTATCCTTATTGAACCTCATCAGATTTCTTTTGGCCCAATCCTCCAATTTGTCTAGGTCCCTCTGTATCCTATCCCTGCCCTCCAGCGTATCTACCACTCCTCCCAGTTTAGTATCATCCGTAAATTTGCTGAGAGTGCAATCCACACCATCCTCCAGATCATTTATGAAGATATTGAACAAAACAGGCCCCAGGACCGACCCCTGGGGCACTCCACTTGACACCGGCTGCCAACTAGACATGGAGCCATTGATCGCTACCTGTTGAGCCCGACAATCTAGCCAACTTTCTACCCACCCTATAGTGCATTCATCCCGCCCATACTACTTTAACTTGCTGACAAAAATACTGTGGGAGACAGCGTCAAAAGCTTTGCTAAAGTCAAGAAACAATACATCATCCACTGCTTTCCCTTCATCCACAGAACCAGTAATCTCATCATAGAAGGCGATTAGATTAGTCAGGCATGACCTTCCCTTGGTGAATCCATGCTGGCTGTTCCTGATCACTTTCCTCTCATGTAAGTGCTTCAGGATTGATTCTTTGAGGACCTGCTCCATGATTTTTCCGGGGACTGAGGTGAGACTGACTGGCCTGTAGTTCCCAGGATCCTCCTTCCCTTTTTTAAAGATTGGCACTACATTAGCCTTTTTCCAGTCATCTGGGACTTTCCCCGTTCGCCACGAGTTTTCAAAGATAATGGCCAATGGCTCTGCAATCACAGCCGCCAATTCCTTTAGCACTCTCGGATGCAACTCGTCCAGCCCCATGGACTTGTGCACGTCCCGTTTTTCTAAATAGTCCCTAACCACCTCTTTCTCCACAGAGGGCTGGCCATCTGTTCCCCATGTTGTGATGCCCAGCACAGCAGTCTGGGAGCTGACCTTGTTAGTGAAGACAGAGGCAAAAAAAGCATTGAATACATTAGCTTTTTCCACATCCTCTGTCACTAGGTTGCCTCCCTCATTCATTAAGGGGCCCACACTTTCCTTGGCTTTCTTCTTGTTGCCAACATACCTGAAGAAACCCTTCTTGTTACTCTTGACATCTCTTGCTAGCTGCAGTTCCTGGTGCAATTTGGCCCTCCTGATTTCATTCCTACATGCCCGAGCAATATTTTTATACTCGTCCCTGGTCATATGTCCAACCTTCCACTTCTTGTAAGCGTCTTTTTTATGTTTAAGATCCGCTAGGATTTCACCGTTAAGCCAAGCTGGTCGCCTGCCATATTTACTATTCTTTCGACTCATCGGGATGGTTTGTCCCTGTAACCTCAACAGGGATTCCTTGAAATACAGCCAGCTCTCCTGGACTCCTTTCCCCTTCATGTTAGTCCCCCAGGGGATCCTACCCATCCGTTCCCTGAGGGAGTCAAAATCTGCTTTCCTGAAGTCCAGGGTCCGTATCCTGCTGCTTACCTTTCTTCCCTGTGTCAGGATCCTGAACTCAACCAACTCATAGTCACTGCCTCCCAGATTCCCATCCACTTTTGCTTCCCCTACTAATTCTTCCCAGTTTGTGAGCAGCAGGTCAAGAAAAGCTCTGCCCCTAGTTGGCTCCTCTAGCACTTGCACCAGGAAATTGTCCCCTACGCTTTCCAAAAACTTCCTGGATTGTCTGTGCACCGCTGTACTGTTCTCCCAGCAGATATCAGGAAGATTAAAGTCACCCATGAGAACCAGGGCGTGCGATCTAGTAGCTTCTGCAAGTTGCCGGAAGAAAGCCTCATCCACCTCATCCCCCTGGTCTGGTGGTCTATAGCAGACTCCCACCACTACATCACTCTTGTTGCTCACAGTTCTAAACTTAATCCAGAGACACTCAGGTTTTTCTGCAGTTTCGTACCGGAGCTCTGAGCAGTCATACTGCTCCCTTACATACAGTGCTACTCCCCCACTTTTTCTGCCCTGCCTGTCCTTCCTGAACAGTTTATAACCATCCATGACAGTACTCCAGTCATGTGAGTTATCCCACCAAGCCTCTGTTATTCCAATCACGTCATAATTCCTTGACATCACCAGGAACTCCAGTTCTCCCTGCTTGTTTCTAAGGCTTTGTGCATTCGTATATAAGCACTTGAGATAACCTGCTGATCGCCCCTCATTCTCAGTATGAGGCAGGAGCCCTCCCCTCACCGACGTTCCTGCCTGTGCTTCTTCCCGGTATCCCACGTCCCCACTTACCTCAGGGCTTTGCTCTCCTTCCCCCGGTGAACCTAGTTTAAAGCCCTCCTCACTAGGTTAGCCAGCCTGCTCGCAAAGATGCTCTTCCCTCTCTTCGTAGAACTGTTATAGTTTTAGCCTTCACAACATCCCCTTGGCAGCAAGTTCCACAGGTTGACTGTGCATTGTGTGAATACTTCCTTTTGCTTGTTTTAAACCTGCTGCCTGTTAATTTCATTTGGTGACCCTTGGTTCTTGCGGAGGAGTAAATAACACTTCCTTATTCACTTTCCCCACCCCAGTCATGATTTTATAGATCTCAATCTCCTCCCCCCTTAGTCATCTCTTTTCCAAGCTGAGAACTCCCAGTCTCTCTTCTCATATAGAAGTTGTTCCATATTTTTTTTTTTTTTTTTTTTGAGATGAGGTAACCAGAACTGCACCCAGCATTCAAGATGGTTGGACTAGATGACCTCCTGAGGTCCCTTCCAACCCTGATATTCTATGATTCTATGTGGGCGTACCATGATTTATATAGCAGCATTATGATATTTTCTGTCTTATCTATCTCCTTCCGAAAGGTTCCTAACATTGTTACCTTTTTTGACTGCTGCTGCACATTGAAAAGATGTTTTCAAAGAACTCTCCACAATAACTCTGAGATCTTTCTTGAATGGTAACAGCTAAATTAGATCCCATCATTGTATATGTATAGTTGGATTTTTACCAATCTGCATTACTTTGAGAATGGATGGGGGTGAGGCAGCTAAAGATGCCACAGCACCTCATGTCCTGTGTGCAGAAGCTCTACAGGGCTGAACTCTAATTCTCTGAATGTTTGAGATGTTTTAAGTGGTTTGGAGAATCATCTTGTAATTCCAGGCTGTGGTGCTGCACACTATATTTAAAGGGGACATTCAATGAAAATGAAAGGAGGCAAATTCAAAATGGATCCAATAGAACCTCAGAGTTACGGACACTTCAGGAATGGAGGTTGTTCATAACTCTGAACAAGCTGTTAAGGGATGCTTCTCAGTGTGGACTACTCAGAGCAGTGGCTTCACTCTGCAGTGGTTGCCTGGCAAGTGGGACTGGGGGTAGACAGGTGGTTCTAGGTCCTTGGCTGCAAGGGTGACGGGTGTCAGTGGGCACAGGCTACAGTCCTTTAAAACTGAGCTGCTACTCCAGAGCACAGCGTACAGGCAGGAGCTCAGGCTCCAGCTCCAGCAGTTTACAATCCAGGCCAGGGTTCAGTAGCAGTTTGGGAAGTTTCTTTCCCCAGGCTCTGAGCTTGCAAACTTGTCCCCCTTCCAGCCAGGGGGCAGGGAGAGGAGAAAATAGTTTTCACCAATTCCTACCTATAAGTGACTTCCCCTCGCCATGGTGAGTAAGGGTTGGGGGTCAGGTCAGACAGCCCAGATGTGCCTACCTTTAAGATGCAATACAGGCACAGTACAGCATTTGCTGGTTGGTTTGGCCTGATAGCTTACTTCCCCATGGCGTCCAATTGACTGGTCACTCTGTAACTTTGGTGTTTGTATCTTTGAGGTTCTACTGTACAATAAAAGAAAAGGAGGACTTGTGGCACCTTAGAGACTAACCCATTTATTTGAGCATAAGCTTTTGTGAGCTACAGCTCACTTCATTGGATGCATACTGTCATCCGATGAAGTGAGCTGTAGCTCACGAAAGCTTATGCTCAGATAAATTGGTTAGTCTCTAAGGTGCCACAAGTCCTCCTTTTCTTTTTTTGTGAATACAGACTAACACAGCTGTTACTCTGAATACTGTACAATACACCCAAATCCCACACAAATATCTCATGGCAGTGAGTTCCATAGGCTAACTCAAGCCAAGAGTTTAGGATTCAACATATGGATAACAAGAATATCCAGAGTTCTATTAAATACTAAAAACCCCAAGGATTTTGGAAAGGATATAAACCCTCATATATAACTATTTAGGGTTAGGAGGAAAAGTTCCACCAGGGTAGATTCGCACATCACCTGGCATGTACAAATGCATTCACTGGGAAATTCCATTTCCCATGAGCATGTCCTGCTTTCCCTCAGCTATCCAGACCCACTCACCTCCACAGCACAGAGGGGCAGCAGTCAGAAGAGCCACCACTCATCTTTCTAGAATGTGCAGCACTGTACTTGTATCTCCTTAAGCAGGCTCCCCACAGCCACAGTGTGTATACTACAAGCCCCAACTGGAAGGAGGCAAAGCAGAGCTAGTCCCTTGTGAAACAGGCTCTCCCAGGTTAATAGCACATTGACCTGCAAATGAGGCCTCTCCCAGCCTCAAAAAATTGACACCTTGTCATAAATCCAGTATCTTCCATCTCTATAGATAAAGGCCAGTGGCCAGCATCTGGTGAAGGCTCAGAGGTATTAGTAGGATAGAACATACGAACGGCCATATTGGGTCAGACCAAAGGTCCATCTAGCCCGGTATCCAGTTTTCTGATAGTGGCCAATGCCAGGTGCTTCAGAGGGAAGTTTCTGGCAGACAGAGGCTAGGGACACCATCCTGGCTAATAGCCATTGATGGATGTATCCTCCATGAACTTATCTAGTTTTTTTTTTTTTTTTTTGAACAACACGTCCTTATTTACTTTCTCCACACCAGTCATGATTTTATAGACCTCTATCATAGCCCCCTCCTTAGTCCTCTCTTTTCCAAACGGAAAAGTCCTAGTCTTATTAATCTCTCAGTTTAGCCCTGAACTCAGCCAGCTGTCATTCATGCCCCCCAGTAACCCCAGCCCAGCTGCCTGCCACAGTCATTCTCCCCTTGACGGTGTCCATTTCACACAGACAGTCTTGCTGCTTACCACACCACAACCACATTTTTCATGGGCAGAGAGAGCAATTTCAGCAGAGGCAGGAACAGGGCAACTCTTCAGCCTCACAGCTGCTGCATCGTCAGGGTTTGAAGCAGCTCCCTCTATTCCAGTCCTGAACCCCCAGCCCTCCAACTCTGACAAAGCATCTCATTCCCGACTTGCAGGCAAGGAAATGCCAGTGAGTTGAGCGTTGGGCCTCACTGTTTGGCCAATTAGCAATTAAACATCTTAACACCAATAGGCAAATATTCTCCCCTACATGCACAATCCTGTGCAGGGTCAGGTAACACCTTACAGCACAGATCCAACACTACCACCGATAACACTATTCCACAGCAGCCAGATCAACCATGAGGACCAAAAGCAATCTGAAGCAGCTTTCTTCAAGGGACATAGGTTTAAGAACATTGGCAAACACAAGAATTTCAAAATGTCAAGAACTGAAATTAACCAATCAAATGCTATTTGGGTCCATTATCCTAGTGTGAAAGTACATGCTGCAATTCATGCCTATGACAGACTGGTACTAAAGTCTTAACAATCCCACCAGCAATCAGTGACCATCTAGTAGCCCCCCTCCACTCAGCAGCAGCACCACCAGGAGAAGCTTGAGCACGTGCACAACTTTCAGTGCACTGACACTCTGGAACATACCACCACCACAGCACTACTGCTATGTCTCTCACCACTGTCAAGTCAAGTCTATGCCTCTTACATGTCACGCTTCCTCAAATAAGGAAAAAGTTACAATCTACACATGTACATCATCAACACAAATAAATATATGCAATGGGCTTAAATTGCAGCAAGGGCTGTTTAGGCTGGACATTAGAAAAAACTTCCTGTCAGGGTGGTTAAACAATGGAATAAATTGTCCAGGGAGGCTGTGGAATCTCCATTAATAGAGATTTTTAAGAGCAGGTTAGACAAACACCTCTCAGGGATAGTCCAGATAATACTTAGTCCTGTAATAAGTGCAGGAGACTGGACCAGAAGACCTCTTGAGGTCCCTTCCAGTCCTACAATTCTATATTACATCTTATCTCACTACTCGCTCCTCCCATCTGCTGTTTTATGGGAAAGAGTTCACTCTTCAGGGCAGTCACCTTGCCTCTATTTGTTTTGTCATGTGCTTAGCACACCTTAGACACTAGACAAATAACCCAGGATGTTCAGTAACTCATCACTTAACGTTGTAGTTACGTTCCTGAAAAATGTGACTTTAAGCAAAACGATGTAAAGCGAATCCAATTTCCGCATCAAAATTAATGTAAATTGGAGGGGGGGGGTTAGGTTCCAAGGAAATTTTTTTCAGCAGACAAGAGACATATATATATATATATATATATATATATATATATATATATATATACACACACACACACATACACACACACACAGTATAAGTTTTAAACAAACAATTTAATACTGTACACAGCAATGATGATTGTGAAGCTTGGTTGAGGTGGTGAAGTCAGAGGGGGGGATATTTCCCAGGGAATGCCTTACTGGTAAATGATGAACTACCACTCGGCTGAGCCCTCAAGGATTAACACAGTGTTGTTAACGTAGCCTCACTCTACAAGGCAGCACAAATGGAGGGAAGGGGAGACAGCATGGCAGACAGAGACACACAGTGTGTGTGATGTGCATTTCCCCTTTAAGTACGCTGACCCCACTCTTAAGTACACTGCCTTGTTAAGTAGATCAGCAAGCTGAGATCGCAGCTGCTGTCAGGAAGCTCCCTCCAACCTGACCCCTGTCATGTCCCCCGCCCCGCTCTATGGAAGATGGGGTAAGCAGGGGGTGCAGGAGCAGGGGGACACCCAGACAGCACCCCCCCACACACAGCAAGCAGGAGGCTTGGGAAGCAGCTGCAAGGCAGAGGGCAGGAGCAGCACATGGCAGTGGGGGGAGGGACAGGGTATTTAGGGGAACGGGGAGCTGATAGGGGGGCTGCCGCTTCACCCTGGTTCCAAGCCCCCACCAGCTTGCTGCAAAACTGAAAGCAGTGGACAAAGCTGGTGGCTGCCAAACAACATTATAAGGGAGCATTGCACAATTTTAAACGAGCATGTTCCCTGATTGATCAGCAATGAAATCGGGACGACTTTAAGTGAAGACTTACTGTAATGGCAAAGAATGTGCATTCACTTGTTTAAATACTCATTCCACGCCATACATTTCAGATCTTTATCTGTACCCCAATTTACAGAAACCAACCCATTCTAAAGCCATCCAGCACCAATGGGGCTCTGCCACAAGGACAATGATCAGCAGAACTGACCAGGACTTAGCCAGCAGAGCTCTCCATTGCCCACTGAGTCACGCCTCGCATGCATTAAGGCCTCTGTGTATTAAACCTGTATGTGTCTGTGCAGTGATTACTCAGGGCAAATGGTAACTTCCTGACTGTCTCAACAGCTGCAAGCCACGGTCACGGTCTGGCTTCTTAGCCCTGGCACAGCCCCCACCTAACGTTAGCCTGCAGAAAGTCTACAGCCAGCCTGCACTTCCCAGGCACTGGCCATGGCCTCAGCAAGCCATGGCGCCCCCACAAACCTGGCCCAGAGGCGGGAACAAGCCAGCTACCTCCAGTGGGTTCAGTACTGCCCAGCTCAGCTCTAGGAGCCAGACATGCGGCAAGCCGTGGGCGCAGACACACACCGCCCCCAGCCGTGCTAGGTCAGGCCAACGGCTCCGGGCTGCCCCGCCCCCCGCTCACTCACCCCTCTGCGGCGGCACTGCCGGGGCTTCGACACGTTCTTTGTCACCTTGTGGCCCTTACTGAGGCCGACAGCCATGGGGTAGCGGATCGCCATGTCTGTGGGGAGAGGGTCAGCGGGTCAGCCCTGGGCCGTGCACAGCATGCCCCCCCAGCCAGTCTCCAGCCACCCCACTCCTCCAGCTTCCCCCACCCCCCAGCCAGTCTCTGGCCACCCCACTCCTCCAGCTTCCCCCACCCCCCAGCCAGTCTCCGGCCACCCCACTCCTCCAGCTTCCCCCACCCCCCAGCCAGTCTCCGGCCACCCCCCTCCTCCAGCTTCCCCCACCCCCCAGCCAGTCTCCGGCCTCCCCCCTCCTCCAGCTTCCCCCACCCCCCAGCCAGTCTCCGGCCTCCCCCCCCTCCAGCTTCCCCCACCCCCCAGCCAGTCTCTGCCCCCCCCCTCCTCCAGCTTCCCCCACCCCCCAGCCAGTCTCCGGCCTCCCCCCCCTCCAGCTTCCCCCCCAGCCAGTCTCTGCCCCCCCCTCCTCCAGCTTCCCCCCCCAGCCAGTCTCTGCCCCCCCCTCCTCCAGCTTCCCCCCCCAGCCAGTCTCTGCCCCCCCCTCCTCCAGCTTCCCCCCCCAGCCAGTCTCTGCCCCCCCCTCCTCCAGCTTCCCCCCCCAGCCAGTCTCCAGCCACCCCCCTCCTCCAGCTTCCCCCACACCCCAGCCAGTCTCCGGCCACCCCTCCTCCAGCTTCCCCCACCCCCCAGCCAGTCTCCGGCCTCCCCCCCTCCAGCTTCCCCCCCCAGCCAGTCTCTGCCTCCCCCCCTCCAGCTTCCCCCCCCAGCCAGTCTCTGCCCCCCCTCCTCCAGCTTCCCCCCCCCAGCCAGTCTCTGCCCCCCCTCCTCCAGCTTCCCCCCCCCAGCCAGTCTCCGGCCTCCCCCCCTCCAGCTTCCCCCCCCAGCCAGTCTCCGGCTCCCCCCTCCTCCAGCTTCCCCCCCCAGCCAGTCTCCGGCCCCCCCCTCCTCCAGCTTCCCCTCCCAGCCAGTCTCCGGCCCCCCCCTCCTCCAGCTTCCCCCCCCAGCCAGTCTCCGGCCCCCCCCTCCTCCAGCTTCCCCCCCCAGCCAGTCTCCGGCCCCCCCCTCCTCCAGCTTCCCCCCCCAGCCAGTCTCCGGCCCCCCCCCTCCCGGAGCTGTCCCCCCTCAGCCAGTCTCCGGCCCCCCCCCGGAGCTGTCCCCCCTCCAGCTTCCCCACACCATCTCCCGGACCGCCTCCCATTTTCCCCGGCCCCAACAAGCGCCCCCGGCTCCCCACACCTCGACCCTCCCACCGAAAGGCCCCCCAGCGCCTCCCCGCAGAGGATGGACGCAGATTCTCCCGCCCGGCCCCACCTGCCCCAACTCGAACGAGGCCACACCGGAAGAAGAAGGAGCGAAGCCGCGCGGAGCTCTGGGATATCAACCGCTCCTTCCGGTCCTCCTATGCTGAGGAGAGGGAGAGAGCGCGAGGAGGGGCTGGGATGCCAATGGGCTTTCTCTATCTCGCGCTGTGACCATAGAGGCGGGCCGCTTGGGCGCCTCGCCGGAGCCTCCGCAGCCGCGGGCCCCCAGGGCGGGGCGCGGAGAGAACCGGGCCGGGCGGGCTCAGCCGCTCCTGGAGCCCCGGTGCCCGTGGGCTGGGCTCGGCCCCGCTCCCAGAGCGTAGGGGGGGAGCCCTGGGCATGCTGCCCCCCGTGGCCCCCCCCCCCTGGAGCTGGGAGACCCCGGCCCGTGGGCCCCTCCCCCCCTGGAGCTGGGAGACCCCGGCCCGTGGGCCCCCCCCCCGGGAGCTGGGAGACCCCGGCCCGTGGGCCCCTCCCCCCCTGGAGCTGGGAGACCCCGGCCCGTGGGCCCCCCCCCCGGGAGCTGGGAGACCCCGGCCCGTGGGCCCCTCCCCCCCTGGAGCTGGGAGACCCCGGCCCGGCCCGTGGGCCCCTCCCCCCCTGGAGCTGGGAGACCCCGGCCCGGCCCGTGGGCCCCTCCCCCCCTGGAGCTGGGAGACCCCGGCCCGGCCCGTGGGCCCCCCCCACCCGGGAGCTGGGAGACCCCGGCCCGGCCCGTGGGCCCCCCCGCTGGAGCTGGGAGACCCCGGCCCGGCCCGTGGGCCCCCTCCCCCGGGGGAGCTGGGAGACCCCGGCCCGGCCCGTGGGCCCCCTCCCCCGGGGGAGCTGGGAGACCCCGGCCCGGCCCATGGGCCCCCTCCCCCGGGGGAGCTGGGAGACCCCGGCCCGGCCCGTGGGCCCCCTCCCCCGGGGTAGCTGGGAGACCCCGGCCCGGCCCGTGCCACACACACACCCCCCCGCCTTTTGCTCACTTCTGTATTCCAGAATAAGTAGTGATGGACAACAGACCACAATTCACTGCAGCAGAATTTAAGTCATTGTGAACAAAATATGATTTGATCATATTACATAAGAATGGCCTTATTAGGTCTGACCAATGGCCCATCTAGCTCAGTGGTGTTACCGGCACCCAGTGCCAAGAGGCTAAATAACAGCTTGAGTTGGTTCGTTACTCGGTGTGCTACACCCAATTATCACAACAGGGTGGAGAAGCAGAAAAGTTTATTTGCAGCTGCAAAAAGGTATAGGGAGAATAGAATCTCAAATCCTGCACACAGAGCAGGAAGTTACACAGGCTTTTATACATCCTTTTTCCCAGCATACTTATCCAATAGCAAGCTGCCCCAAGTTTCCATATAGCCAGCCAATCCAGTTCCCAGCTAGTTCCCTGGTTCTCTGTATCATTTGTTAAACTCTACATAAAGCTGCTTTATTCAGCATTGTTCTTCCACATCTGCCCTGTGTGGCCTTGCTTAGTTTCAGGCAGTCTGACTCCGCAGCATATTGTTGCAGATCCTCAGCATAACTGCTGTGTGTGCCTCCAGGCGGGGGGGCCAAGGACACTTGGGCCTAGTACGCAGAGCTGCTGCGAGTGCCTCCAGGCAGGAGGGGGGGCCAAGGACACCTGGGCCTAGTGCGAGGGGGCTTCATCGACACTCGTGGTCTTCCATCCCCTCGAGTTACCTAGTGGCCATGCCCCAGTGTCCCCAACAGTGGTTTTCAAACTTTTGTACTGGTGACCCCTTTCACACAGCAAGCCTTTGACCCTTTTCACACAGCAAGTGACCCATAAGTCAGAGGTGTAGGGACGCTAGGTGTAGGGACGCTCCATCACCCACTAGTGATGGAGAGGCTGAAAGAGCTGTACAGACAGCCAATAAAAACCTACAGCAGCATGATCCATTCCTTGCTCTTCTGAACTACAGATCAACACCAGTAGTAGCTACTGGATAAAGTCCAGCACAACTCCTGTTGGGCCCAGGATCTTCCTACATGGCTCTGATTGCCGTCTCAGGGCCTCAGTCTAGATGCACCATGATGGGTGCGGGTAACAAAGAGCAAACAAAGAATGGCGAAAGAAGAGGAACATGGGTTCGACTAAGAACCCAGTGCCTTGGGTTAGGTGTGTGCCTATCAGACTAGGATTTGTATTAGCATAGCACCTGGGGTTGAAAATGTATTTATTATGTGAACTGCGACAGGACCTGGCACCCCCAGTCGAGGCCCCATTGTGCGAGGTGCTGTACACATACGTAATAAAAGCCAGTCCCTGCTCCAAACAGTGGACAGTCAGAGCCATTACTACACTAGCATTGGGATCAGCGTGTGCACATCAGCTCCTCAGGGCAAGTCCGAGTCTTCCAGCATGGCCTGTGCCTTGTGCACTGTGGGTGCTTCATGGACACAAGAAACATCACCTAAATTAACGCAGCTTAGCCAGAGCTCTGTGCTGGAGCAGGTGGGGTAGGACTCTGCTGGGGGCCCAGCTAGGAGAGGCACCAGAGCCTGCTGCAGGAGGAAGGCTGAAGGGGAGGAGGCAGGCAGGATTGAGTATTGCTCCCCCAGCTGGAGGGAAATCCAGCTGTCCACTCTCAGAGCTGGAGCACCTCGCCCGCAGCGCTCTGCTCTGGCAAGCCAAGACTCCCCAAGTATCTAAGCCCTTGGCGGGCCCTGCTTCACCACCAGAAGTCATGGACAGCAGCCCTGCCCTGAGGTATCTCAGCCTGTGGCAGCCTCCAGCCCTGGCACACGTCCTGTGCTGGTGGGGTTAGCGCTCGCTGCTGGCTAGCGAGGTCAGCGCTGTGATGCTGGGCTGGGATGGGCAGGAAGCAACTGGTTCCCCTGGGATGGGAGGCTCCTCTGTGCGGCTCAGGCCCAGAGTGCGCTGCACCCTGCCCTCCCCAGGGCTGCCAAGGGCAGCCTGGTCTGGACACGGGGCACAGGGGCATGGCCAGAACCCCACGCAGCATGCAGACCTAGCACAGTGCTCTGGCCACCAGCACTGAGCAGCCAAGAGCAGAGCCCTCAAGAGGTGACATTACCTCACAGAGCAGCTGCAGAAAGGCTCCAAGGGTTCTTCTATCACCAGGGAGGCCAGGCCCAGAATGCAAGCGGAGTCCCCTGCCCATGGCTGGCTCCATTCCAGACCCCATTTCCCTGTGCCCCTTGGGCAGCCAGGCCCCCAGGTCGCCCTGCGTGTTCCTGCCTTATAAGCACTGCTGGGAGCGGCCCCTGCCAGGGATTGGCCCAACAGGGAGGCAGGGTCCCTGTGCCCGCCTGCGGGAAGGCCAGGGACCGCACAGCAGTGGGTGCCCAGCAGGGAGGAGGTGGCCAACTGGCAGCATGGCCAGTGGCAGCCCCAGGGCGTGGCAGTGCGTGCAGCAGAAGCGCCCCTGGCCCACACTGCTTAACAGGCCTGCAAGACCCACACCCAAGACCTATAACGTGGGCCTGGCAGCATTCCCGGCCAGCTGTGGGAGCTAGCAGGCCCGTGTCCACCATCTTCCAGGTGGCTGAGAAAGCCCTTCATGGGCATGGAGCTGCACAAGCAGATAAAGCGCTGTCGGCAGCATCAGTCCCTCGGTGAGCCTGGAGCAGTGCAGGATGGGTGCAGCCCTGGGTAAGAGCAAGAACCTCTCTGGGAAGTTGGGTGGCAGCACCAACTGCTGATCTTTCGGGGTGACAAGGTGGCAGAGCTCAGGAAGACCTGCCCCACCTGAGGGAGCCAGTCTGCAACCTTTCATCGCCTGCAGTCAGGATGAAAAGCCTCCTTCATGCCAACTTCGCTCCAGGGCCAGCAGCAGCCCCCCCCGTGTGCCCAGAGAAAAGCCGCGTGGAAAGTCGAACAGTGTCCCTCCAATCCCAGCATGGGAGGTGTTTGGCCAGCTTAAGTAAGCACTTTCTGTGGCGCCCCAGGGACGGTCGGCCTCAATGATGGGCCTGGGGTGCACACATCATGCAGTATCCCATGGGAACCTCAGGGAGCACCCTGCATTAGGACGTTCTCCACAAGGCTGAGCTGGCTGAACTCCTCCACTCGCTCGACCTGCCCCTGTTTCTTTCCCATGGGACGGTGCCTGCCCACTGTCGAGGTGGCTAGGAAGAGGATGGCTTGCAATGCTCCATGCCAGACAGGCTGGGCTCCAATTGACCTCAGTTATGGGAACACCCTCAGAGAGCTGACACCTACAGGAAATACTGGGGCTCAAACTTTCCCTAGGCCTTTATGTTACAATGGATTTCAATCCCCTGCCTGAGGGCCAGCCGCAGACAGGGAGCTGAACCCTGGGCAGCTGGGCAGAGTGGGACACACACATTCCTGCTGGTCCTCCCCATGCAGTCACTTCATCTGGAGGCCAGACATTCAGCTCAGGTCAAGCTGGGCTCAAAAGATGCTTGGTTCAGGAGAAAAAAGTAGCCAGAGCCTGGTGTTTCTAACATTGTTTGGCAATACCGGAGTTTGAGCCATCTGGAACCTGGCTGTTACAAGGCCATAGAGAATATCCAGCCCCGGGAGCACCAGACAAGTGGGATCACTGCCTTCCTTGCTGACGCCCCCCACCCCTGTGAGACTGCTGGGGCAGTGGGGAAAGGAGCAAAACTGCTGGGGCCATCAGGGAGGAGTGTGTCAACTTTCATTTAACCGGCTCCCAAAATAAGCAGACAGGGCAGCAGCCAGCCTAGGCATTTGTGTCTCAAGGAGCTGGAGCAGAAGACCAGGTGCTGAGAGGTTCAAATGTTCCTATGGACCTTATCCTGGAAGGTGCTGATTTCCTCCATTTTCCTTGTTCACAGTTGGTTTGGAGGACTTCAGCATCTCACAGGATTGCGCCCTAACTGAGCAGGCTGGTCCTACTCACTGGAGTAGCTGGGAGAGTCTTACACAATGTAACTGGGAAAGGAGCCCTGTGTTCCTGTCCCAGAGTCTGACTGGAGACAGCCCAGGTTGACGGCTGCATGAAGCTGCAGAGCCCATTCAGTCACAGTGATACTTACAGGAGGCTGATTCTCCCAGCTAGCTCTGGTGCTGCTCAGGCGAGGAAGAGGAGAATGCCTTACTCCATGAGTCACACCTGCCTGGCTCAGGTGTAATGACTGGCCTGAGGTGCAAAGCAGCTGAGCCTTTGTTGTCCTTAATGAGCATTATTGAATGAATCCATCTGTGGTTGACAGACAGATGTGAGGCCCCGTAGCGAGTTAATTTCCAACACTCTTTCTCCAAGAGCAGGGTGTGAGGCAAAGGAGCAGGAGGCTGGTGGGGTGTTAGCCCAGCTGACATGGCCGCTCTTTGGAAGATGTTCTGGTTTTAAGGTGGAAATGCAGCCACCTCGGGGGTGGAGCGAGGCAGATATTGAGGCACACGATAGTGCTGAGGGAATAATTTGGGCAGGGTGCTGGGGCAAACTCCTAGTCTCACAGGATGGTGGGATGGACTTTGTCCTCACCCATAACTATTTCACATTTGGGGACAATGTATACCTTCAAGTCAGCGGCACTGCTATGGGTACCCGCATGGCCCCACAGTATGCCAACATTTTTATGGCTGACTTAGTAGTACAACCCTTCCTCATTTCTCATCCCCTAACGCCCCTACTCTACTTGAGCTACACTGATGACATCTTCATCATCTGGACCCATGGAAAAGAAGCCCTTGAGAATTCCACCATGATTTCAACAATTTCCATCAACCTCAGCCTGGACCAGTCCACACAAGAGAGCCACTTCCTGGACACTACAGTGCTAATAAGTGATGGTCACATAAACACCACCCTATACCGGAAACCTACTGACTGCTATACTTACCGACATGCCTCCAGCTTTCACCCAGATAACACCACACGATCCATTGTCTACAGCCAAGCTCTAAGAGACAACCACATTTGCTCCAATCCCTCAGACAGAGACAAACACCTACAAGATCTCTATCAAGCGTTCTTAAAACTACAATACCGACCTGCTGAAGCGAAGAAACAGATTGACAGAGCCAGAAGACTACCCAGAAGTCACCTACTACAGGACAGGCCTAACAAAGAAAGTAACAGAACGCCACTAGCCGTTACCTTCAGCCCCCAACTAAAACCTCTCCAGCGCATCATCAAGGATCTACAACCTATCCTGAAGGACGATCCCTCACTCTCACAGTACTTGGGAGACAGGCCAGTCCTTGCCTACAGACTGCCCCCCAACCTGAAGCAAATACCAGCAACCACACACCACACACCAGAAACACTAACCCAGGAACCTGTCCTTGCAACAAAGCCCATTGCTAGCTCTGGCCACATATCTATTCAAGGGCCACCATAAGGACCTATTTCAGAGTAACAGCCGTGTTAGTCTGTCTTCGCAAAAAGAAAAGGAGTACTTGTGGCACCTTAGAGACTAACCAATTTATTTGAGCATGAGCTTTCGTGAGCTACAGCTCACTTCGTCGGATGCATACGTGGAAACTGCAGAAGACATTATATACACACAGAGACCATGAAACAATACCTCCTCCCACCCCACTGTCCTGCTGGTAATAGCTTATCTAAAGTGATCAAGTTGGGCCATTTCCAGCACAAATCCAGGTTTTCTCACCCTCCACCCCCCTACACACAAACTCACTCTCCTGCTGGTAATAGCCCATCCAAAGTGACAACTCTCTTCACAATGTGCATGATAATCAAGGTGGGCCATTTCCTGCACAAATCCAGGTTCTCTCACCCCCTCACCCCCCTCCAAAAACCACACACACAAACTCACTCTCCTGCTGGTATTGTTTCATGATCTCTGTGTGTATATAATATCTGCTGCAGTTTCCACGGTATGCATCCGATGAAGTGAGCTGTAGCTCACGAAAGCTCATGCTCAAATAAATTGGTTAGTCTCTAAGGTGCCACAAGTACTCCTTTTCTTTTTGTCCTGAATTGGCACTCTCCGTTGGGTCCCACCAAGGGCAGTATCGTTACAGGGGGCTGGACTGGATGACCTCCTGAGGTCTCTTCAACCCTAATCTTCTAACATCACTTTTCACAGCATCAGACTTGTTAGCTGGCTGGGAGGCAGTGAAAAGTGATATTAACAGATGTACAAATATCACTTTTCACAGCAGACCTACTCAGCCCTGGTAACCTGAGGGAACAAATTAAGCCTTGGATGGGGAAGTGGGTCAGGAGGCAGTGGGGGTCTGGTGTGATGGGGTGGATGGGTGAAGACCCGGGGGAAGCAGCAGGGGCCAGGGCGATGATGGGGCTGGTAAACCTGAAGCCCATTGGCTGGGGGACGGAGCCCACTGCTGCGCAGCCAAAGCCTGAAGCCCGATTTCAATAGATCTGAAGAGTTAGAGACACTGATGGAGAGCATAGCAGAACAATGGCAGTTTTTCAAAGAAGCAAGTGTGGATGCAGCCAGGACTAGAGTGCAGGGTGAGAAGACCTAAGAAAGAAAAATGACTCTGTCAGGGGGTACTCACCACAGGTGTGCTCTTTTCCAGGTTCAGCTCTGGTCTTGTGCGACTCTCTTACATTGATGGAGGAAGACTGGGTCTTGTGTCTAATAATTAGTGGCCATCTCATATTTTGGGAACTTAAACTCACTTTTTCCCAGCTTGTCCTCTATGAGTGAAATGATGCAGTCAACAGAGGGTATCAAGGCAGTGGGGAAGTAGCATCAGCATGAAGAGTCCAACTATGTGTATCCCTCACTATGGGCCATGGGCCCAACCAGTTCTTAACTGTAGCTGCTGCCCTACTGGGCTGGTGCTCTGAATACTATCATGGGCAGGGGCCTGAAAATCTGCGGATCTCCATGGACCGTGTTTGTGGATCACAGTTCAGATGCAGATACAAATGTTGTACCATGCAGTGTTCTGCTCATGGAGACATGGAGGAGTAGTAGTGATGGTAGAGTTCAGACTATGGCAGATTTTTCCTTTTATCAGGCAGTTAAACCTTTGTTTCTAAGAAATGTTGTACAAGCGGCAATAAAGGAAACAGCAAATAAAATGGACAGGGTATTTGGTGCAGTGCAGGCCCATACACCTGGAATAATAAGACTGCAACATTTTCCACTTTTTAAACATTTTAATGGCACGTCTCACCTTTTCCTAAGCCCTTCTGCCAGAAATATAGACAATATTCTGGGCTCTGATTTGCCATGCACATTACGCAATGCATGCTGACTGAAAACATTACAGAAGTAGCCGTGCTGTCTCCTCGGTAACTCTTTAAATATTAAAAGTTACTATGCGTCAATATGACACCATGAAGCTGGGCTGGTCTTTATGAGTCCCAGTTAGGCAGCAGTGTTCACATCTCAAATGAGTGGGGGGTGGGGGAGCTGCAGGGTTCACCATTCACTGAGGTGAATGGGCTGAAATCACGGTTGTTTGTTCTTTAAGGCTGAGTCAGGCCAAAGGGAGAATGTTACTGAAAATTTGGGGTGTGTGAAAACAGCCTCCTTGAACTAAACTCATTCACTGCCAGGTGACCATGTAGTAATGCATGGCACTTGTGCAGCATCTACAGCAGCAAAGCAAATGTTGTAATCTAAAGAGACTGTGCTAAGCAAACTAATAACAGTGATAGGAAGCGTATGTTACCTGGATTTCAGCTGATACCCTAGATTCTTTGGTAACTTTTTATTTCCCCGTGCCAAAGGCTCAGTGAACACAAAATGACCCATGCAGTCTCCTGAGGGATGGGAGACCATAAAAAATTGATGAAGTACATGCATAGTTTTTCTTTGTTTCCCTCAAGGAAAGAAGGCTAGTTTTCAACAGAGCATTTCCTTTTTGTTCGAATGTAATAACAAGTTTCATAGACACAGCAGTTAAATATGTCAGATAAAATTACAGCCTGGATGATGCGGGAGCTACATGGACTTTCACAACATCCTCACCCTGAATCTGGATGATAGACTTTAATAATATACACGATTAAAAAGCAACTCAGCTCCTGTGTCAAACAGAGGAACAGCTCACCTTTCTGATAGAGAAGACAAGACAGAGAAGAAAAATTTGCAGGGATTTTCTCTCCGAACCTGCATCATTTAAAATATTTTTATTCTATTTATTTCAACTTGGTATAACAAGTTGTTATAAGATACAAGAAGGCTTGATCAAAAGTGTCATCTTATTAAACTGACCTGAATGGATTAAATGTACATTATGACATGTTATCACACTACTACATGTGTCCTTGTTCCCATTCCTGCCCTTAGCCAAACATGATTCCAATTTCCCCACCCCCATTCCCTGTTCCCATTTCCCCTTTTAGCAAAACATGATTCCAATTTCCTTACCCACATTCCCTGTTCCCATTTTCCCCACACCCACTTCCTGATTGACTGCAGGCTATATAGTAAAACTTGAGTTCTGCTTTGCTATACCTTAACCAATCATTTTCCTGAAATTTAACTAACCAATCCTAACATACTGTAACATGATTATGTAACCAATTATATCCCACCACCTTAATTAGTTTACACCCAGGAAAATTAATTATACAGTAGACAGGAACAATCACAGAACCAGACAGAGATTATACAGACAAACAATAACAAAGTGGGAACTATAATGACTAGACAATACAGAAGTGAGGATTTCACATCCCAGCTATTGATAAGTGAGTTCTTGCCAGACAGGATGCTATCAAACTAAGTTTCCTTTTACATTTTCTAGGCACTTCCCTTTCTCTGGAGGTGATAGGAATACAATCCTGTCCTGATAGTGCCTAACAGCCCAATAGCACCTTATTTCAATGTGACTAGTTTGGAATGTGAGGAGGTGACTGGTCAGGTCGCTTCCCAGCTTATGGCTGCCTCTGCTACTTAGCCAAAGGCCTTAGCCTAAGAACAGGGCCTCAGACTGTCACAGTAAGAGAAGGCCCTTACACCGGCAGACAGTGATTTTGATTCTTTCTTTTATACCTCTAGAACTAGCCAAGTGATAAGAATACACCTAAATTCTTAAAGTACAGGCCTTTGCAGACAGGCCTGAATATCTATATCCTAACAGTCTTCACTATGTCAAGGGAAAACTTCTGCTCTATGGCAGTTAAGTTGCCGGTCTCTCTTTGTTTTCTCTTCCCTTCCAGCCTAGGAGCTTTGCAGCTGGGCCTCCCAACGTGTCTGAACTTTGTAGTTTGTTGCTCCAAAGGAGATTTGACCTTCGCCTTCAGCCCTTTCTGAGAATCCTCCAGATGCTTCTTGATTTCCTTTCAGGTCTTGTTTTAAATTATTTTATCCATCTTTGATTTCTGCAAGCCTCGCCATCGCTGCACATCTCGGTTCATGAGGAATGCCAGCTCACCATTGCTCTCCTTAGAAGCTGGATCCTGCTCCTGACGCCAGCGTTGCCCCTTTCTGACCAGAGTGGCCAATCAAATTTCAGGGCCCTGGGGATGTTCCACTTGGAAGTAAAAAATGATGGCGTCTGGGATTTTCTTTGATGCAATTATGATGAATGTGGGAATTTTGGTAATATTTTTAAGATTCCTGTGTGCATCTCCGTTTCTCTCTGGGCTTTGCATTGCTGTGTACTAGAGGCAAAGAGAAGGGATGCGGCGTTTGACTCATGTAGCAGGCTGGCTAGAGACGAGAGTCAGTAATTAAAGGCTCGTTTACACTTGAAATACAACAGCAGTACGGCTGCAGTGCTTCCGTGTGGACACTACCCGTGCTGATAGGAGGGGCTCTCCCACCTCCCCAAGAGTCAACAGCTCGGTCAAGGGGAGAATTCTTCCCCTGACCTAGCGCTGTCTGCACAGGGCCTTAGGGCAGCTTAGTTACACAGCTCAGAGGTGGTATCCCAGGAAGCAAACCGCCACCGTTCCGCCTACTGCCTTTGTGTGGTTTTTGCAATGCAGGGTGGGGCAGAAAATAGTTGCGCAGGGGTTACTGGGAGAAAGGGATCAACTTCCCATAATGCAATTTTTCCTTCCCAAAATACCAGGGCCGTCCTTAGGCATACGCAGCATACGCGGCTGCGTAGGGCACCCTCGCTGGCTGCAGCTGGAATCCTCTCCTCTCTGGCCCCTTCCCCACGCTGGGCCGGCGGGCTTCTCCCCGACCTCAGCCCTGCCCCCTCCCTCCCTCCCTCACCACTCAGCCACCTGGCGGAGGGCCCAGTCTCTGGTTCTGCTGCCCCAGCCCCGGGGAGCCCAGACCGGCGTGGCCGGTCACTGGCGGCATGGCGGCCCAGCCCACCGCTGCCCAGCCCCTTCCTGCCTGTCCCACTTCTTCTCTGGTGGGGGCTGGGCCAGAGCCAGGACAGGAGGAACAAAACTTCCACGTGAGTCAGTGGGGGATGGGAGCCAGGCCAAGCGGGAAGGGAGGGAGATGGGGACTTAAAGTGACAGTGCGCTCACTGTCTCTCCCACTTCCCTAATACACACACAGAGTCTCTCTCACACACAGACTGGCTCTCACACCCACATACACTCCTTCTCTTGTCTGCAGGAAGCATGGACTCTGCACAGCTCTGCACTACTGTCATGACCATTGCAAGCACAGGATACACTTTCCTCCAGTATTTGCAGAGCCACAAGAAGAACCATGGGGCACATGATGATTTCCTGGTGGTGAGTTTGCTGTGGGACATGAATCAATTCAAGGTTGTTGGTGGCATTCACAGAGCAGCTGCAGAGGGCGGAGCGCTGCATCTGGGCTGGAGAAGCAAGCACCGGCTGGGCGGGATCGCTGGGTAAGGCGCCGGCTGGGCGGGATCGCTGGGTAAGGCGCCGGCCGGGCGGGATCGTCGGGTAAGGCGGGTCTGGGATGACGAGCAGCAGCTACAGAACTTTCAGATGCACCAGGCCACGCTCCTGGAGCCATGTGCAGAGCTCGCTCAGCCCTCCAGTGCAGAGACACCGGAATGAGAGCCGCAGTGACAGTGGAGAAGCGAGTGACGATCACAATGTGGAAACTTGCAATGCCGGATTGCTACCGGTCAATGGGAAGTAATTTTGGAGTGGGAAAATCCACTGTGTGGGTGGTTGTCATGCAAGTGTGCAGGGCCATTAATTGCCTCCTGCCACTCAGGACTGTGACTCTTGGCAACATGCAGGACCATAGATGAATTTGCACCTCTGGGATTCCTGAACTGCGGTGGAGCAATAGATGGTACTGTGACAGACCCAGAGCAGTGGGATACAGGAGTCTGGTAGAAGGCAAATATATTTGGCCACTGGATGAACAGGTTTCTGTTCCCTGAGTGACCAGACCAGGGGCTGCCCTAGAGCAGTCAGGAACCTGCCAGAACCAATTAAGACAGGCAAGCTCATCAAGACACCTGGAGCCAATTAAGAACTTTCTAGATTTAATTATGGCAGGCAGGCTAATAAGACACCTGATTTAAAAAGGACCTCCCATCAGTTAGTAGGGGGGTGTGCCAGGAGCAGGAAGTGGGAAGGTGATCACTACCTTTTGTAGTGATAATCAAGGTGGGCCATTTCCAGCAGTTAACAGGAACGTCTGAGGCGCCGGGGGGGGGGGGGGGGGCGGAATAAACATGGGGAAATAGTTTTATTTTGTGTAATGACACATCCACTCCCAGTCTCTATTCAAGCCTAAGTTAATTGTATCAAATTTACCAGTTTGCAAATTAATTCCAATTCAGAAGTCTCTCGTTGGAGTCTATTTTTGAAGTCTTTTTGTTCCAATATTGTGACCTTTAGGTCTGAAATCGAGTGACCAGAGAGATTGAAGAGTTCTCCGACTGGTTTATGAATGTTATAATTCTTGACATCTGATTTGTGTCCATTTATTCTTTTATGTAGAGACTGTCCAGTTTGACCAATGTACATGGCAGAGGGGCATTGCTGGCACCTGATAGCATATATCACATTGGTGGATGTGCAGGTATACGAGCCTCTGATAGTGTGGCTGATGTGATTAGGCCCTGTGATGGTGTCCCCTGAATAGATATGTGGACACAGTTGGCAACGGGCTTTATTGCAAGGATAGGTTCCTGGGTTAGTGGTTCTGTTGTGTGGTGTGTGGTTGCTACTGAGTATTTGCTTCAGGTTGGGGGGCTCTCTGTAGGCAAGGACTGGCCTGTCTCCCAAGATTTCTGAGAGTGATGGGTCATCCTTCAGGATAGGTTGTAGGTCCTTGATGATGCGTTGGAGAGGTTTTAGTTGGGGGCTGAAGGTGTTGGCTAGTGGCGTTCTGTTATTATCTTTATTGGGCCTGTCCCGTAGTAGGTGACTTCTGGGTACTCTTCTGGTTCCGTCAATTTGTTTCTTCACTTCAGCAGGTGGGTATTGTAGTTGTAAGAATGCTTGATAGAGATCTTATAGGTGTTTGTCTCTGTCTGAGGGGTTGGAGCAAATGTGGTTGTATCATAGAGCTTGGCTGTAGACGATAGATCGTGTGGTGTGGTCTGGGTGAAAGCTGGAGGCTTGTAAGTAGGAATAGTGGTCAGTAAGTTTCCGGTATAGGGTGGTGTTTATGTGACCATCGCTTATTAGCACCATAGTGTCCAGGAAGTGGATCTCTTGTGTGGACTGGTCCAGGCTGAGGTTGATGGTGGGATGGAAATTGTTGAAATCATGGTGGAATTCCTCAAGGGCTTCTTTTCCATGGGTCCAGATGATGAAGATGTCATCAGTGTAGCGCAAGTAGAGTAGGGGCATTAGGGGACGAGAGCTGAGGAAGCGTTGTGCTAAGCCAGCCATAAAAATGTTGGTATACTGTGGGGCCATGCGGGTACCCATAGCAGTGCCTCTGATTTGAAGATATACATTGTCCCCAAATGTGAAATAGTTATGGGTGAGGACAAAGTCACAAAGTTCAGCCACCAGGTTTGCCGTGACATTATCAGGGATATTGTTCCTGATAGCTTGTAGTCCATCTTTGTGTGGAATGTTGGTGTAGAGGGCTTCTACATCCATAGTGGCCAGGATGGTGTTTTCAGGAAGATCACCGATGGATTGTCGTTTCCTCAGAAGTCAGTGGTGTCTCGAAGACAGCTGGGAGTGCTGGTAGTGTAGGGCCTGAGGACGGAGTCTCCATAGCCAGACAATCCTGCTGTAAGGGTGCCAATGCCTGAGATGATGGGGCACCCAGGATTTCCAGGTTTATGGATCTTGGGTAGCAGATAGAATACCCCAGGTCGGGGATCCAGGGGTGTGTCTGTGTGGATTTGTTCTTGTGCTTTTTCAGGGAGTTTCTTGAGCAAATGGTGTCGTTTCTTTTGGTAACCCTCAGTGGGATCAGAGGGTAATGGCTTGTAGAAAGTGGTGTTGGAGAGCTGCCAAGCAGCCTCTTGTTCATATTCCGACCTATTCATGATGACAACAGCACCTCCTTTGTCAGCCTTTTTGATTATGATGTCAGAGTTGTTTCTGAGGCTGTGGATGGCATTGTGTTCTGCACAGCTGAGGTTATGGAGCAAGTGATGCTGCTTTTCCACAATTTCAGCCCGTGCACGTCGGCAGAAGCACTCTATGTAGAGGTCCAGTCTGTTGTTTCGACCTTCAGGAGGAGTCCACCTAGAATCCTACTTTTTGTAGTGTTGGTAGGGAGGTCTCTGTGGATTAGTATGTTGTTCAGAGGTGTTGGAAATATTCCTTGAGTCGGAGACGTTGAAAATAGGATTCTAGGTCACCACAGAACTGTATCATGTTCATGGGGGTGGAGGGGCAGAAGGAGAGGCCCTGAGATAGGACAGATTCTTCTGCTGGGCTAAGAGTATAGTTGGATAGATTGACAATATTGCTGTGTGGGTTAAGGGAACCATTGCTGTGGCCCCTTGTGGCATGTAGTAGTTTAGATAGCTTAGTGTCCTGTTTCTTTTGTAGAGAAGCAAAGTGTGTGTTGTAAATGGCTTGTCTAGTTTTTGTAAAGTCCAGCCATGAGGAAGTTTGTGTGGAAGGTTGGTTTTTTATGAGAGTATCCATTTTTGAGAGCTCATTCTTAATCTTTCCCTGTTTGCTGTGGAGGATGTTGATCAGGTGGTTCTGCAGTTTCTTTGAGAGTGTGTGGCACAAGCTGTCAGCATAGTCTGTGTGGTATGTAGATTGTAATGGATTTTTTACCTTCAGTCCTTTTGGCACGATGTCCATCTGTTTGCATTTGGAAAGGAAGATGATGTCTGTCTGTATCTGTACAAGTTTTTTCATGAAGTTGATAGATTTCCACTCCATACAGCTAAATGCAGTGTCTTGCATAACGACATAGGGGCAAAGGGGCCCTGATCCACAAAGCTACTTAGGTGCCTAAACCCAGGACTTCAAGATGGCTAAGTCCCAGTTTTAAGCTCCTCTGTAATCCACAAAACTGCCAAACACTATGGACACCGAACCTCACTCCGCGCCTAAGTAGTAAAGGTAAACTTAGGTATACTATTTATCCACAGTGGAACAGTCACAGAGGGGGAGGTGGGAGCGAAAGAGTCTGTAGTCCAGTTGCTAGGGCATGCACTGGGGAGGTGGGAGACCTGGGGTACAGTCTCTTGCTCCAGTCCAGAGTGAAACAGCTTCAGCATGAGAGACTGAGGGTCCCCCATCAGAATAGCCCATCGCTCAGTGGCTAGAGCAGCCTGCTGAGTTGTGGGAGGCCCCTGTTGAAAGCCTTTTGTTAGGGGGCTTATTCCTTCACCCACTTACTTCCCTGGTCCTTCTCGCATGAACAGAGAGCAACAATACCCGAAGTCCAAAGGTGTAAACAATTCGATGTTTATTGGGGTGAACTTCCAGCAAGCATGATTCCAATTTCCTTCCTTAGTGTCCCCCTTCCCAGCTCTGACACCACAGAGCCTTACACCTGTGTCCCTGTTCCCATTCCTGCCCTTAGCCAAACATGATTCCAATTTCCCCACCCCCATTCCCTGTTCCTATTTCCCCCCCCCTCACACCCACCCACTCACTTCCTGATTGACTGCAGGTTATATGGTAAAATTTGAGTTCTGCTTAGTTATACCTTAACCAATCATTTTCCTGAAATTTAATTAACCAATCCGATCATATTGTAACATGATTATTTAACCAATTATATCCCACCACCTTAATTAGTTTACACCCAGCAAAATTAATTATACAGCAGACAGAAACAATCAGAGAACCAGACAGAGATTATACAGACAAACAATGGGGAAATGGGGACTACAGTGATAGAACAAACACAGAAATGAGGATTTCACATCCCAGCTATTGATAAGTGAGTTCTTGCCAGACAGGATGCTATCAAACTAAGTTTCCTTTTACATTTTCTAGGCACTTCCCTTTCTCTGGAGGAGACAGGCATTATCAGGACAGGATTGTATTCCTAACAGCCCAATAGCACCTTCTTTCAATGTGACTAGTTTGGAATGTGGGTAGGTGACTGGTCGCTTCCCAGCTTATGGCTGCCTCTGCTGCTTAGCCAAAGGCCTTAGCCTAAGCACAGGGCCTCAGACTGTCACAGTAAGAGAAGGACCTTACACTGGCAGACAGTGATTTTGATTCTCTCTTTTATACCTCTAATGAGCCAAGTGATAAGAATACACCTAAATTGTTAGAGTATAGGCCTTTACAGACAGGCCTGAATATCTATATCCTAACACCTTTCCCCCACTCAGCTCGAGGCAGGAATTGAACGTGGGTCTCCCACAGCCCAGGTGAGCCTTCTAACTATTGGGCTAAAAGCTATAAGATGGGTGGTGGCTCCTCCTCTGTCCACTTTTCAAAAATCTAAGTAGAGTAGAACCCTGTTTATCCAACCCTCCATTATCTGTAGGGCCCAACCAAATTCACAGTCCATTTTGGTCAATTTCATGGTCATAGGATTTAAAAAATCATAAATTTCATGATTTCAGTTATTTAAATATGAAATTTAATGGTGTTGTAATTGTAGGGGTCCTGACGCAAAAAAGGAGTTGTGGGGCAGTCACAAGGTTATTGTAGGGGGGGTTGAGGTAATGCTACCCTTCTGGCTGCTGCTGGCGGCGGCTGGAGAGTGGTGGCTGTGGGCTGGGAGTCCAGCTCTGAAGGCAGAGCCGCCACCAGCAGCAGCGCAGATATGGGGTGGCATGGCATGGTAGGATTGCCACCCTTGCTTCTGCGCTGCTGCCCGCAGAGCTGGGCCCTCGGTTAGCAGCCGCCGCTCTCTGGCCGCCCAGCTCTGGGGGCAGCGCAGAAGTAGGTGTGGAAATACCGTGACCTCCCCTACGGCTACCTTTTGGGTCAGGAACCCCATCTGAGAAACACTGGTCTCCCCCATGAAATCTGGTCTTTTGTATGCTTTTACCCTATACTATCAGATTTCATGGGGGAAGACCAGATTTCACAGTCTGTGACATGTTTTTCATGGCTGTGAATTTGTTAGGGTCCTAATTATCTGGCTCTCCTTACTAACTGAATAACCAGCGCACAGAAGTCCAGAAGAAAGCAGTCCATCCTGTGACTGCTAGATGGCACTGCAGCCTCACACTTTCCCATTATCGGGATAATCAGAATTTTTGACTATCTGATCTGGCCCCAGTCCCAATTAGATCAGATAAATGGGGTTCTGCTATATATTACATCAATGGTTTACCTTTGTCAACCAAATTCATAATCCTGAAAAAAGATATTAAGCTAGTTTGACAGGATCTGTTTTTTGTTTTTTTCCTCCTCTGTCCATTTTATGTGGAGGGAGGCAGGCACCTAACTCGTTCTCACAAGAAACGATGTAGGCACCTAAGCTGCTGGACTCCTGGACAGGAGTTTGCATTTGGGGATTGCTAAGCAGACGTTGGTGTCTATCTCCATGGGGGGGGAAGGGCTTAGCACACCCCTCCTGCTTGCTGGCATCTTCCATTGGCTACCTGAGGTGGCTCCCCACCTCGCGTGCTGTGGATCGCATTCTAAAGCGCCTATTCACTGTATCAGAAACCTGGGTGCCAACTCAGGCTTTGTGGATCACAGTGGTGTGCTGGTGATTTGCTAGGTACCTAAAAGTTAGGCACCGAGACACTGAGCCTTGCGGCTCCTATGTCCTTTTGTGGAGTTGGGCCAGAACTACTCATTTGCAAGTACAAAAAAGTAGGCTCATTGGTGGGTACAGAGTGCACCTCCAACACGAAGGACAGGCTTCAGCCCATCTGAATACGTACTCCTTAGATATCTGCAAGGTCAATACTGTCCTCACAATGAGCATTCACAAAAATGTACACCAGTGTCTGAACCTGACTGTACTCCCCTGCTCAAAGTCCAGAAAGCTTGTGGGACAAGTGACCCACAGATTTTGTCAGGATTTGAAAGCCTAGCAGCTGAGCCCAGTATTCATGATTATGCTACTGAGAACAGCATCACTTGCAAGCAAACCTAGGCCAGATATGTTCCATTTGGCAGCTTAAAAATAGAAGCAGCCAGACAAACTCACTGTGAAGGCAATATGGGAGTCTCAGGAAGATAGTGCAGATCCTCATGTTATAAATTACAGATTTGAAGATTATTCTGATCACCTAGGAAATGTTACACAGAGAACTACACCATAACCAATTCAACACATCAGCTTATCACTTGGAGGGTTGAAGAGGACTTTTCTGCTCCCTATCCGAATCCCTCATGCACCCAGTCAGGGGCATTATGTGGATTTAACCTTCACCTGAAGCATTGGGTACTGGCTATTGCCAAGGCAGACTAGCAGACCAGGGAAACTCAATCCTGCTATCCTTAGCCAAAGAAAACTTCCCCTGACTTTGATGAGAGTTGCTTGAATAAGCAGAGCAAAGATCTGGCTCTAGGTGGTCCAGTGATTTGATCTGGTATGGAATGAAGCTCTCAGCCTAGCACCTCTGCTGAATATTTACAGTTACATTGTGTCAAGTATCGGGGGAGGGCGGGGGGGTAGCCATGTTAGTCTGTATCCACAAAAACAAGGAGAAGTCCAGTGGCACCTTTAAAGACTAACAGATTTATTTGGGCATAAGCTTTCGTGGATAAAACCCCCACTTCTTCAGATGCATGGAGTGAAAATTACAGATGCAGGCATTATTATACTGACACACGAAGAAAAGGGAGTTACCTTACAAGTGGAGAACCGGTATTGACAGGGCCAATTCAATCAGGGTGGATGTGGTCCACTCCCAATAATTCATGCATCTGAAGAAGTGGGTTTTTTACCCATAAAAGTTTATGCCCAAATAAATCTGTTAGTCTTTAAGGTGCCACCGGACTCCTCGTTGTTTTTACGATTACATTCTGTATCACGTAGGTAGTAAGCTCTCTGACCCGAGGTAGGTGCTGTTTTCTTCATTACTAGTTTGTTCAGTGCCTAGAACAATGGGGCCCCAATCCTTGACTGGGGTTCCTGTGTGCTACCAAAATAGATCTAATAAATAATGATTAAAAGTAAAGCAGCGGGAGCCCAGACTGCAGACCAGTGGTCTGATACAGCCCTGCAGTTATTGATGCAAGAGTCTCAGAAGTTCATTTGTAGGTGGTCAGCATACTATATATGTAATCCTATATTACTCTTCTCAATCAACCACAGAAAAGGGAACTCGGTCGCGCCTATGTAATGCCACCTGTATGAAGTGTGACTGCAGGATGTAACATGAGCTGTTTGAAGACAGAGAAGCTGTCTGCATGCGTATATATGTTTATACAAACGTCATGTTGGGGATTTTTCCTGAATATTGGCCTTTTATCTACCCTACACCCATGTGGATGATTTCAAAGCTGCCCTTAACCTCCTTGCAAGCTCCTCAGTGTATGAGCAGATTCAGCAATACACAACAAAAGGGAATTTTTACATGCTGACAGACACTATTACTGTTTTATTACACCACTTTCTCCGACTCAGATCTCACATGCTAAGCAGGGTCAAGCAGAGATTTACTTTAGATAGAACTTTTCACATGCAGAGCTCTAAGCACTCTGAAAAGGGTAAGTGTAATTACACCCATTTTACAGGTGCAGAAAATGGAAGCACAGAGGGATTAAGGTTCAAATATTCTAAAGATGCTTCTAATTTTACATCACAGCATCTCATCAGAGCACCCGAATCCTCGCTGCCTTTGAAACCGCTGAGTGACTTAGCCACAGGTAGTTAGCAAATCTCTGGCTGGGTTACTGATGCCCAGAGCAGTGCTCTAGCCACCGCACCAGCTTTCCAAGGAAAAGCAACAGTGTCCAGGAAGTGGTGTTGGTGATTCAGTAGGAGACATCACTCACATACAGCCACTGATCCAGGATGGGGGTGGGGTGGGGGGGAGGCTGAGGAAGGCTGCGCTGCTCTTTTGGATGAGCCATACACATGAAGTCTGAGCCATTTGTGGCCACTGAAGATCCCATGCCACTTTGTATAAAGGCCTGTCCCCTCTGCAGTTACCGCTGGTAATCAGCACCCAGCTTAGCCTAGCCTGGCATGAGGCAGCGCACTGCTGCGCCCTACCAACCTGACTTACTTCAGCCCAAATCCTTCAAGCTACTTGGGTGTCTCTGTGGAAGTTTTGGTGCTTACAACCATCCATTAGGCGCTGCTGACATTTTCAAAGCTACCACTCAGCTGCCACCTGTGCCCATGTCCCCATGGCACCTATGTTCCTGTTGCTCAGCTTTGCAGAGCTGCCTAATCCCTGATGCCCCCCAGCCATGACTCACAAGCTGCTAGGAGCCCTAGCTTAAGCCAAAGCCCTGGTGGCCCCAGGTGGGGTTCTTACACTTGGCAGGGTGACACCGATCTTGGCAGCAGAGCTAATCCTATAGGTGTGCTCATTGATGGCTGGAGAGGGTGTATGGGGTCAGAAAAGCACCTGCAGAAAAGACACCTGAGGGCACAGGGGAACATAGGTTGATATGAGAGAGGTAGCGAGCGTCAGCAGGTAACCTGCAGAAGAGCTCTGTGGAGCTCAAAAGCTTGTCTCTATCACCAACAGAAGCTGGTCCAATAAAAGATATTCCTGTCTCTCTAATAGCCGGAGACCGACATGGCTACAATGCTGCCAGCAGGAGATGGTTTTATCTGGGGGGACTTCCTAACTAGCTACCTTGGTTTGGTGCCTAACTCCAGAAAAGGGTTTGCTGCTGAGGGACACAAGTGACAGGAGGTGCCTGTCTCCGGCCCAGCAGCTGCTTAGGCACCTGTGCCCCCCACTTCTCCTTAGCATCTCCCATGAGCTAGCCTAGGCAGCTGCCTGCTCAGCATGCTGGCTCCTGCACAGCTCTTCCTTAGGCACCTATCTCTCCCGCTGCATTGTATAAGGAACTTGGCCACCTACCGTGGGGCTGAGAATTGCACTGGGCAAGCAGGGCACCTAGGGGTTAGGCAATACTGAACAGAACAACGCCTCGCTATCCTTAAGGCTTCAGACCTGCATCTTCACTGGCACTACATCCCCCATGTGTGTCACGAGGATTGCGGGGGGAACTCCTAGATGCCTTTGTGCTGCAGTGAGATGACCCTGAGGATGGATCTAGACCAGGGGTCTCAAACTCCCAGCCCGCGGGACATCTGCGGTCCGAGAACCTCCCCAATATGACCCACGGGGCTCCAGCAATTTTGGGGCTGGGTCACTCCCTTGGCCCTGCCTACTGCCCCCGGGCGCTCCCCCCACACCTCCCAATGGTGATTTACAATGGCCCGGGGCCCCGTCCACCACTGGCAGTGCAGCAGAGCTGACCGGCTTCTGCCTGGTTGCTCCACGTGGCTACCAGCCCCTCCCTGCAGCCCCGGGGTGGGGTGGAGCTGTGCCTCTGTGCGCTGCCCCCGCCCCGAGAGCCCCTGTGGCCAATGGGAAGCTGCAGGGGCAGTGCCTGGGGGCAGTAGCGCGTGGGGGCCCCAGGTAAGCACTGCATCCCTCCACCCCCTTCCAGAGCCTGCACCCCCACCCCCTCCCCACATACCCCCTCCCACCCCCAAACTCCCTCCCAGAGCCTACAACCCAACCCCCTTCTCCTGCATCCCCACTCCCTGCCCCAGCCCAGAGCCTGCAGCCAGCACCCAAACTCCATCCCAGAGCCTGCACCCTCAGACCCCCTCTCCCACCCAAACTCCCTCCCAAAGCCCAACCTCTCACCCCTTCTGCACCCAAACTCCCTCCCAGAGCCTTAGGCAAGTGGGGGGTGGAGTTTTGGGGCAGAGTTTTGGGCGGGCAGGTTCTGGGTGGCATGAGTGACATTATTGGCCTGCTGGGAGGATTTGAGGAATGAACTGGCCCTAAGGTAAATTGAGTTTGAGACCCCTGATCTAGACTGTTCTCAGTGGGAGCAGATGACAGAACAAGGAGTAATGGTCTCAAGTTGCAGTGGGGGAGGTTTAGGTTGGATATTAGGAAAAACTTTTTCACTACGAGGGTGGTGAAGCGGTGGAATGGGTTACCTAGGGAGGTGGTGGAATCTGCATCCTTAGAGGTTTTTAAGGTCAGACTTGACAAAGCCCTGGCTGGCATGATTGAGTTGGGGATTGGTCCTGCTTTGAGCAGGGGGTTGAACTAGGTGACCTCCTGAGGTCCCTTTCAACCCTGATAGTCTATGATTCTATGACCTGCTCTAGGATGTGTTTTACAGTGTGTTGTGGTAGAACTTGTCTGTCCTTCTGGGCACAAGGGGGAATTGAGGGAAAGTGTGATGTTTGGGGGACACCCAGACTGGAAAGGGGTTCTGTAACTTCGGGGTGCCTTGGAGCTATGTTGCTCTGGCTCAGAGCCCTGATACCGGTAGCCAGCCCACAAGCACAAGGTCTCATCCTGGCTCTCACCAGCCTAGTTACTCCTGGCAGGGTGACCCCAACAGTCCTTTCAGACCCAAGTCTTCCTAAATCTGTCCTCCCTGAGCTCTGAACAGCCAGACACCAGGCCTGGTCCCCTCTGGTTCATCACCCAGAAGGAGTGAAACCTATCTCAAGTTCTCAGCTCACTGCAGCACACACCTTCTCCTCAGGCTGCCACCTTGACGTGGTGGAGAAATTTGCATATATGATGCTTAAGAGCGATGCCTTCTGGAGTCCTGTACTCCTGGTAGGGACCCCCATGGTGGTAAGGTCAAGGGCAAGGTACCAGACAAAGTGCAGCCCAGCACAACACAACTCATTATAAGGGATAGTGCTTGGAGTGTGCTATAGACCGCTGGGATCTCATTTGGATATGGATAGAGCCCTTTTTAATGTTTTTAATAAAGTAAATACTAATGGAAACTGCATGATCACGGGAGACTTTAACTTCCCCGATATAGACTGGAGAACGAGTGCTAGTAATAATAATAGGGCTCAGATTTTTCTAGATGCAATAGCTCATGGATTCCTTCATCAAGTAGTTGCTGAACCGACTAGAGGGGATGCCATTTTAGATTTGGTTTTGGTGAGTAGTGAGGACCTCATAGAAGAAATGGTTGTAGGGGATAATCTTGGTTCAGGTGATCATGAGCTAATTCAGTTCAAACTGAATGGAAGGATTAACAAAAATAAATCTGCAACTAGGGTTTTTGATTTCAAAAAGGCTGACTTTCAAAAATTAAGGAAATTAGTTAGGCAAGTGGATTGGACTGAAGAACTTATGGATCTAAAGGCAGAGGAGGCCTGGGATTACTTTAAATCAAAGCTGCAGAAGCTATCGGAAGCCTGCATCCCAAGAAAGGGGAAAAAATTCATAGGCAGGAGTTGTAGACCAAGCTGGATGAGCAAGCATCTCAGAGAGGTGATTAAGAAAAAGCAGAAAGCATACAGGGAGTGGAAGATGGGAGGGATCAGCAAGGAAAGCTACCTTATTGAGGTCAGAACATGTAGGGATAAAGTGAGACAGGCTAAAAGTCAAGTAGAGTTGGACCTTGCAAAGGGAATTAAAACCAATAGTAAAAGGTTCTATAGCCATATAAATAAGAAAACAAAGAAAGAAGAAGTGGGACTGCTAAACACTGAGGATGGAGTGGAGGTTAACGATAATCTAGGCATGGCCCAATATCTAAACAAATACTTTGCCTCAGTCTTTACTAAGGCTAAAGAGGATCTTAGGGATAATGGTAGCATGACAAATGGGAATGAGGATATGGAGGTAGATAATACCATAACTGAGGTAGAAGCGAAACTCAAACAGCTTAATGGGACTAAATCAGGGGGCCCAGATAATCTTCATCCAAGAATATTAAAGGAATTGGCACCCGAAATTACAAGACCATTAGCAAGAATTTTTAATGAATCTGTAAACTCAGGAGTTGTACCGTATGATTGGAGAATTGCTAACATAGTTCCTATTTTTAAGAAAGGGAAAAAAAGTGATCCGGATAACTACTGGCCTGTTAGCTTGACATCTGTAGTATGCAAGGTCTTGGAAAAAATTTTGAAGGAGAAAGTAGTTAAGGACATTGAAGTCAATGGTAACTGGGACAAAATACAACATGGTTTTACATAAGGTAGATCGTGCCAAACCAACCTGCTCTCCTTCTTTGAGAAAGTAACAGATTTTTTAGACAAAGGAAACGCAGTGGATCTAATTTACCTAGATTTCAGTAAGGCGTTTGATACCGTGCCACATGGGGAATTATTAGTTAAACTGGAAAAGATTGGGATCAATATGAACATTGAAAGGTGGATAAGAAATTGGTTGAAGGGGAGACTACAACGGGTCCTACTGAAAGGTGAACTGTCAGGCTGGAGGGAGGTTACCAGTGGAATTCCTCAAGGATCAGTTTTGGGACCAATCTTATTTAATCTTTTTATTACTGACCTCGGCACAAAAAGTGGGAGCGTGCTAATAAAGTTTGCGGATGATACAAAGCTGGGAGGTATTGCCAATTTAGAGAAGAACTGGGATATCATACAGGAGGATCTGGATGACCTTGTAAACTGGAGTAATAGTAATAGGATAAAATTTAATAGTGAGAAGTGTAAGGTTATGCATTTAGGGATTAATAACAAGAATTTTAGTTATAAGCTGGGGACGCATCAATTAGAAGTAACAGAGGAGAAAAAGGACCTTGGAGTATTGGTTAATCATAGGATGACTATGAGCTGCCAATGTGATATGGCTGTGAAAAAAGCTAATGCAGTCTTGGAATGCATCAGGAGAGGTATTTCCAGTAGGGATAAGGAGGTTTTAGTACTGTTATACAAGGCACTGGTGAGACCTCACCTGGAATACTGTGTGCAGTTCTGGTCTCCCATGTTTAAGAAGGATGAATTCAAACTGGAACAGGTACAGAGAAGGGCTACTAGGATGATCCGAGGAATGGAAAACTTGTCTTATGAAAGGAGACTCAAGGAGCTTGGCTTGTTTAGCCTAACCAAAAGAAGGTTGAGGGGAGATATGATTGCTCTTTATAAATATATCAGAGGGATAAATACTGGAGAGGGAGAGGAATTATTTAAACTCAGTACCAGTGGGGACACAAGAACAAATGGATATAAACTGGCCACCAGGAAGTTTAGACTTGAAATTAGACAAAGGTTTCTAACCACCAGAGGAGTGAAGTTTTGGAATAGCCTTCCAAGGGAAGCAGTGGGGGCAAAAGATCTGGCTTTAAGATTAAACTTGATAAGTTTATGGAGGAGATGGTATCATGGGATAATATGATTTTGGTAATTAATTGATCTTTAAATATTCATGGTAAATAGGCCTGTCATAAATATAAAGGGAAGGGTAAACCCCTTTGAAATTCCTCCTGGCCAGGGGAAAGCTCCTGATATCCAGGCATCCCAATGTTTCACAATGTGGTAGGCATGTCGGGTAAATGACACATCTGGTTTCCACCTTAGGGCTCTGAACCTCCGACGAGACTGCTCGGGTGTTATCCCCATTCTGACTCTCGCCTTGGATTTAAACAGTTCATACTTGTTCATGTGTTCTTTAGGCATTTCAGCTGCCACCTCAGCTAAGGGTCCACTGAGCTGCGGCCTCAGCTCTACCATGTATTGGTCAGTAGAGATGTTGTACCCAAGGCAGGCCCTTTCGAAGTTTTCTAAGAAGGCCTCAGTATCATCACCTGCCTTGTAGGTGGGGAACTTTCTGGGATGGGAAGTGGTACCTGGAGAAGGATTAATAGGGTTTGTTGGTATATTCTGCTGGGCCTTTATCCTCTCCACCTCCTCCACATGCTTCCTCTCTTTTTCCTTCTCCTCCTCCACATGCTTCCTTGCCTCCATTTCCCTCCTGTGGGCAGCCTCCTGTACCTCCTTCTCCAGCTGCATGAGTTCTATCTGTCTTTCATGTTCCCTTTGTTTTTCCTCAGCCTGAAATTTGGCTAATTCCAGCTGTAGTCGAGCCGCGGATTTTGTCATTCTAACCTCTCTGTTTTTAACTAACTTTACACCCGAGGTTTAGAAATAAACAAACAAAACTTGGCTGTAAAATTTTGCTGTGCTGGAATAGAATACCTATTCTCTGATAGTGATTGTCAGCCTACAGAAAAAAACAATTCCCTTGTCTCTGCTCTGGGCCCAAATTAAAGCAAAAAACCTCCAACTACTTGGAAACCTGCTTACCCAGCCCAAAGAAAAAGCAAATGGGTAGAACACACACCCCCATTTACTTTTAGGAAGAAAAAAAAAAAAAACCTCTGGGTTGGAAGACTGTGAATTTCCCTGCAGGAGTTAAGTACCCTGCCTCCAGGCAAAGAAAACCTGCAATTCACAAAGATAATCCCCTTTTGTCTCTGCTTGGCCACAAAGCAGAGAAAAAACAAGCTGCTTTCAGTTTCAGCTGCTTTCTGGACTTCCTTTCCAAAGGAAAAAAAAATTTCCTTTTTAAAATCTGTATTTCTAGTTCAAAAAATCTCAACTGGATCTCAAAATGATTTCAGGTTAATCCCACCACTATGCCACCATGTCAAGGTTCCTCCCCCACTCTGAACTCTAGGGTACAGATGTGGGGACCTGCATGAAAAACCTCCTAAGCTTATCTTTACCAGCTTAGGTCAAAACTTCCCCAAGGTACAAAATATTCCACCCGTCGTCCTTGGATTGGCTGCTACCACCACCAAACTAATACTGGTTACTGGGGAAGAGCTGTTTGGACGTGTCTTTCCCCCCAAAATACTTCCCAAAACCTTGCACCCCACTTCCTGGACAAGGTTTGGTAAAAAGCCTCACCAATTTGCCTAGGTGACTACAGACCCAGACCCTTGGATCTTAAGAACAATGAACAATCCTCCCAACACTTGCACCCCCCCTTTCCTGGGAAATGTTGGATAAAAAGCCTCACCAATTTGCATAGGTGACCACAGACCCAAATCCTAGGATCTGAGAACAATGAAAAAGCATTCAGTTTTCTTACAAGAAGACTTTTAATAAAAATAGAAGTAAATAGAAATAAAGAAATCCCCCCTGTAAAATCAGGATGGTAGATATCTTACAGGGTAATTAGATTCAAAAACATAGAGAACCCCTCTAGGCAAAACCTTAAGTTACAAAAAAGATACACAGACAGAAATAGTTATTCTATTCAGCACAATTCTTTTCTCAGCCATTTAAAGAAATCATAATCTAACACATACCTAGCTAGATTACTTACTAAAAGTTCTAAGACTCCATTCCTGGTCTATCCCCGGCAGAAACCCAGCATATAGACAGACACACAGACCCTTTGTTTCTCTCCCTCCTCCCAGCTTTTGAAAGTATCTTGTCCCCTCATTGGTCATTTTGGTCAGGTGCCAGCGAGGTTACCTTTAGCTTCTTAACCCTTTACAGGTGAGAGGAGCTTTCCCCTGGCCAGGAGGGATTTCAAAGGGGTTTACCCTTCCCTTTATATTTATGACAAGGCCTAATGGCCTGTGATGGGATGTTAGATGGGGTGGGATCTGAGTTACCTAGGAAAGAATTTTCTGTAGTATCTGGCTGGTGAATCTTGCCCATATGCTCAGGGTTTAGCTGATCGCCATATTTGAGGTCGGGAAGGAATTTTCCTCCAGGGCAGATTGGAAGAGGCTCTAGAGATTTTTCGCCTTCCTCTGTAGCATGGGCCACGGGTCACTTGCTGGAGGATTCTCTGCTCCTTGAAGTCTTTAAACCACGATTTGAGGACTTCAATAGCTCAGACATAGGTGAGGTTTTTTGCAGGAGTGGGTGGGTGAGATTCAGTGGCCTGCGTTGTGCAGGAGGTCAGACTAGATGATCATAATGGTCCCTTCTGACCTAAGTATCTATGAATCTAAGACCTCAACGGCAGAACAGGCGGATGAAGCAGAAGCTTCGGCTGCGAAGGTGGACGAAGGCTGAAATGGAGGAGAAACCGCCCGGTCATCTTGGACCTTCTTGCCACCAGGCACAGGTGCCTCTTCTCCAAAGATTTGTGTGGCTGCTGCTGTGCATCAGCTCCCCCACATTAAACTACTCATGTGCAGGCTTTTTTCACAGGAAGAACTTTTTCCCCACTCCTGCCCATAAAAGTCCTGTGGCGATGGGCGAATGGCAACAGGGATAGGTGAAGTGATCACCAGGAGTCCCTAGTTACAGACCCACATGCAGGCAGTGACCGCAAGATGGTCATCATGTGCCCCTGGACTGGGATAGGGGGGCATTTTCGGCAGCAGCGGTCACAACTGAGCAGGCCTTTATAGGAACCCCTCTGCTCACCCCATACAGGGAAGAGGCTAGAAAAGGTGTCCCAAACATAGGCTATCCCACCTACCTGACTGGAGAACCGTGTCCAGTGGGATGACTCCGAATGTGGTTGAAAAACAAAAAATGTTTCTTGCAACTTGGAATGTCCATACCCTGCTAGATGGATCAAAAAGTGAAAGACCCAAATGCAGAACAGCAATTGTTGCCTGAGAACTCTCAAGGTACAACATCAACATTGCTGCTCTCAGCAAAACAAGATATGCAGATGAAGGCCACTTGAGGGAAGAGGGCGGCGGTTACACTTTCTTCTGGAAAGGAAAACCAGCAAGCAACAGGCGAATACACAGTGTTGGCTTTGCAATCAAAAACCTTCTAGTCAACCGCCTGACTGAGCTCCCCGTTGGCATCAACGAGCGCCTTATGACCCTCCACATCCAACTGGTCAATAAGTCATTTGCCACAGTGCATATACACCAACTCTTGATGCTGAAGAAGAACAGAAAGAATGCTTCTACACTGACCTTGATAAAATTTTGTCATCCATTCCAAAAACAGATAAGTTAATCCTTTAAGGGGACTTCAACGCAAGAGTTAGCCGAGATTCTAATGTAAGGAGTAGCACCGTTGGAAAGGAAGGAGTGGGCAAGACCAATTCCAATGGCATCCTTCTACTCAGCCAATGTGCAGAGCATGACCTTGTGATCACAATCTTCAGACAAAGCAACAAGTACAAAACAACTTGGCAACACTCCCGCTCAAAACATTGGCACCTCCTAGACTACGCCAATGTAAGAACACAGGGTCGTAGAGATGTCCAAATCACCCGTGTCATGAGAGGAGCTGATGACTGCTGACTGACCACCGCCTGGTGAGGTCCATCATGTCCATCAGGATTGCACCGAAACACAGAAAGCAAACAGATCACACAGATGGCATCACAACATCCAAATACTTCAATCCTTGGTGCACCAAGAGAACTTTCAAACACTCCCCAGTGAAAAACTGGCCATATGCACACCTGGAAATGACAACACAAGTGTCAAAGAAGTCTGTGAAGCCCTAAAACAGACCATCCATGTGGTTTGTGAGGAATCCATTGGCCTTGCTACCTGCTGCCATCAGGACTGTTTGACAACAACAACAACATTGAGATTACAGCCCTTTTGGACCAGAAGAGAAAAGCTTTCTGTGACTGGCAAAACCAACCACTATCCAGTCAGAAGCAGAGCTCTTTCAATCACCTAAAAGCTGAAGTTCAAAGGAGGATCTGAGAAATCAAAAACAAATGGTGGGACAAAGCAAAAAAATCCAGACATTCACTGACAGACATGATATGCGGAGCTTTTTTTGTGAGACAAAGACCCTGTATGGCAGGGGTCTAAAACTCCCAGCCCGTGGGCCATCTGTGGCCTGAGATATCTCCAATGTGGCCCATGGGGCTCCAGCAATTTTGGGGCTGGGTCTCTCCCTTGGCCCCGCCTGCCACCCCCAGGCGCTCCCCCACCCCACCCCCCCGTGCGTCTGCCACCAGCAGCGCAGCAGAGCTGACCGGCTTCTGCCTGCTCGCTCTACGTGGCTGCCGGCCCCTCCCTGCGGCCCCGGGGTGGGATGGAGCTGTGCCTCCGTGCACTGCCCCCACACCGAGCGCCCCTGAGGCCAATGGGAAGCTGTGGGGGAGGTGCCTGGGGACAGCAGCACGCGAAGGTCCCCTGCCCCACCCTGCCTTGGAGCCCCAGGTAAGCGCCGCAGCCCCCCACCCCCTCCCAGAGTCTGCACCCCCACCCCCTCCCCACATACCCCTCCCACCCCCAAACTCTCTCCCAGAGCCTGCACTCCCTTCCCACAGCCCCCAAACTCCCTCCCAGAGTCTGTAGCCCCTCCCCACACACCCCCAGCCCCCAAACTCCACCCAGAGCCTGCACCCCAATCTCCTACCCAGACCTCCTCCCCCACCCAAACTCCCTCCCAGAGCCTTAGCCAGCTGGGGGGCGGAGTTTTGGGGGGCGGAGTTTTGAGGGCATGAGTGACATTATTGGCCCGCTGGGAGGCTTAGAGGACTGGCACTGGTTCTAAGGTAAAATGAGTTTGAGACCCCTGCTGTATGGACTAAGCTCATGTGGCCTCACACCTCCAAGTTCCGAAGATAGTAGTGCCTGTCTTAAAGATAGCGAATCCACCAAAGAGCACCGTGGAAGGAACATGACCAGGGCTGGATTAAGACCTTTAGCGGCCCTAAGCACTGAAAAGATTATGGTGCCACCCCATATGCAATTCAAAATAAAAACAATACTATACTGTAACATAAAATTTTAATTTTTCAAAATGACACAAAACTTACATGTAGGCTGAAATTAAAATAGCTTCTTTCTAGATTTTCTGATTGCAAAATTCTGGATAAGTTCATTGATGAAGCATGTCCACTTCTATACACAATAGGGAAAGTGAATCAAGTCTGTCCTGACACATTGTTGTTCTCAGAGGGTTTTTTATTCTTTTCAGCTGAGAAAAAGAGCATTCTGTGGAGCAGTTAGTAATCATCAGTGTTAGAAAAATATGTAGTGCGATCTCTACATTTGGAAATACACATTGTATTCCGTCTTTCAATATTGTGTCATGAAGATCAATGTGACTGAATTTCATTTTTTCTGTTTCATTAAACTTTACGCACATATAACAGTGGAACTGCCATGCTTCTCCACAGAGATTCATGTTCAAGTCAACAGGGTATGAGTCAACTAGCTTTTGGGAACCTTGTGAATATTGTTCGTCAGATAAGTGGTCTGCTAATGATTGACAGAGGTCTGCACATGTTTTCGAATCCAATTATTTTTCTTGGAGAGCTTGACTTGTGTGGTAAAAGTGTTGTAAAATTTCATTCCACATGGTCAACTTACTACAGACTCTAGTTCTTGCATCTTGTTTGCAATGTATTCTGTCTCTCGTATAGTTTCTCCCTTTTGTGATTGGTCTTCTGCTATACTTTCTAATGCATCCATAATCTTTGAGTAGGACTCCAGAATTGCACTTTTTGCCACTGCATGTGCCTCCCAGCGAGTATTAGAAAGAGATTTCAACACAGGATCATTGCCCAAATATATTTTAAGAACTGCCCATCCATGTGCTGAGACAGAGAAAAATGTATAAAGTAACTGGACTGTTGAGAAAAAACTTACTTGCCACAGCACCCAGATGTCCACCCCACCTTGGAGTACAAACCCAAAATTGTATGAAATTTGCCTCTTCCCTCAATGTGGAGGAGGGTGTTCACAACTTCTTGCCCCTTAGTTAGAAATCACATAAACTGGGTTATATTGTAAACCAGAAATAAATTTATTAACTATAACAGGTGTATTTTAAGTAGTTAAGGAGGTAGCAGACAGAACAAGGCAGATTACTAAGAAAATAAAACAGTGCACAAAAACTAAACTTAATACACTAAAGAAACTGATTCCATGTAAGTTCTCACCCTAAATGTGGTTCTAAAAATCTTCTCCACAGGCCAGACACCCTTCCAGCCTGGATTCAGTTCTTTCCCGCAGTTCAGTCTTAGCTATTTCCAGCAGTCATCTTGGGTGGGGTAGTAGGGGAGAACTCATGATCAGGTTTATCTCACTCCCCCCCCCTTAAATAGGATTTGCATAATGTGGGAGTCCTTTGTTTCCCTAGTTTGACCCTCCTTCCCTTACAGTGGAAAGTTACAAGAAGTCCCAGGTAATGTTTTAGAATCAGGTGACCAGACCACCGGATTCCGTAGGGCCCCATAGCCATTCTTCACAAGCTGACTGTAACAAATTGCTGACTCACTGGCACGGCGCCTCCTGATGGTTGTCCGGGAATTAGCTCTGTCCTAGCCGTGGAGTGCCCTCTGCAGTTGGTGTCCCGCCCATTGCTCTGCTCTTCGGTGCTGTCTGGGACCCGTGTTGCTCCCTGGCTTGCAGCATCCTCTTCTGGACACAGCCCTCCGGCTGTGCCCCTGTGCTGTTCTCCCCCATTCCGGGGGTGTATCAGCAGTCCTCAGTCTGCACCAGCCTTCGTGGCCAACTGCAGCCCCAAAATCTAGCCCCTTGCCTCAGTGGCAAGCCAGTCTGTATCGGGCCATGCTGTTCCACAGCCAGGTGCAGTGTAATGGGGGAGGGAGGGACCCAGGCCCCCCACTACTCTGGGTCCTGGCCCAGGGACCCTCTGGCAGCAGCCATGTCCCACCCTCCTTCTCTCCCCTCTACTGTTTGCGCTCCCTGGGCCACTTCCCTTTGGCCCTAGCACCTTCTCGGCCCTTTCTTTCAGGGGCCTCAGCCTGGCAGGTATCAGGCTGGAGCTTTCCCTCTGCTTCCCTGAGCCTGCCCAGCACTGCTCTATCTAAGGTGCTATGCCTGGGAGCCGGTCCTCCTCCCTTGCTTGTCAGGGAGAGACTCCTGTCTCCTCTGCTTTGCAGCCTTTATATAGAGCCCAGCCTGGCCCTGACCTGCTTCTTCTAAGCCTTCTCTGGTTGGCTGGGTTCTGCACAGCCGCTCCAAGGGCTGCCATTAACCCTTTGTCTGCCAAAGTGGGGCAACTGCCCCACTACACTGACCCACAGGTTCACAGGAAGACTAAGCTCTTTTACAGTCCATTGTCTCTTGCTGATGGGCCATCAGCACTGTCGACCTTTTTCATTGTTGTACCTGAAGTGTTAGCAGGGGGCATCACACAAACTAGCATAGTTGAAATACAGATACATAGTCAATATTTCTAATTTCAGATACAGAAATGATAGAGGCATACAGATAGGATAATTGCATTCAGTAAATCATAACCTTTTCAATGATATCTCACATGAGCCATCTTATATAAAGTATATCTCAGTTTATGTCATATTCATATCATAAGCATATTTTCATAAAGAATATGGAATGATACATCACACTTTTGTCATCCGAACTGGTGTAAAACAAGGATGTATATTGGCACCCACCCTTTTCTCCATTTTCTTAGCAGCCATGAAAACATTAACCCAAGACCGTCTACCACAGGGCATTGGCATCCAATATTGGATTGACGGCAACCTCTTCAACCTTTCTCATCTCCGTGCCAGAACTAAAATAATAGCAGCAACAATAACTCAAACTCCAGTATGCAGATGATTGTGCTGTAGTCGCACATTCGCACAAAGGAGGATATTCAAACAGCCCTTAATTGCTTCTCTGAAGCTTACAAAAGCCTAGGGTTAACTCTGAACATTGGCAAAACAAAAGTTCTCCACCAGCCATCCCTCGGTCAATCACCGGGTAGAATTAGTGGGGGAAGCAAAAGTGGATGGGAATCTGGGAGGCAGTGACCATGAGTTGGTTGAGTTCAGGATCCTGACGCAGGGAAGAAAGGTAAGCAGCAGGATACAGACCCTGGACTTCAGGAAAGCAGACTTCGACTCCCTCAGGGAACGGATGGCCAGGATCCCCTGGGGGACTAACTTGAAGGGGAAAGGAGTCCAGGAGAGCTGGCTGTATTTCAAAGAATCCCTGTTGAGGTTACAGGGACAAACCATCCCGATGAGTCGAAAGAATAGTAAATATGGCAGGCGACCAGCTTGGCTTAATGGTGAAATCCTAGAGGATCTTAAACATAAAAAAGAAGCTTACAAGAAGTGGAAGGTTGGACATATGACCAGGGAAGAGTATAAAAATATTGCTCGGGCATGTAGGAATGTTATCAGGAGGGCCAAATCGCACCTGGAGCTGCAGCTAGCCAGAGATGTCAAGAGTAACAAGAAGGGTTTCTTCAGGTATGTTGGCAACAAGAAGAAAGCCAAGGAATGTGTGGGCCCCTTACTGAATGAGGGAGGCAACCTAGTGACAGAGGATGTGGAAAAAGCTAATGTACTCAATGCTTTTTTTGCCTCTGTTTTCACTAACAAGGTCAGCTCCCAGACTGCTGCGCTGGGCATCACAAAATGCGGAAGAGATGGCCAGCCCTCTGTGGAGATAGAGGCGGTTAGGGACTATTTAGAAAAGCTGGACGTGCACAAGTCCATGGGGCCGGACGAGTTGCATCCGAGAGTGCTGAAGGAATTGGCGGCTTTGATTGCAGAGCCACTGGCCATTATCTTTGAAAACTCATGGCGAACTGGGGAAGTCCCGGATGACTGGAAAAAGGCTAATGTAGTGCCAATCTTTAAAAAAGGGAAGAAGGAAGATCCTGGGAACTACAGGCCAGTCAGCCTCACCTCAGTCCCTGGAAAAATCATGGAGCAGGTCCTCAAAGAATCAATCCTGAAGCACTTGCATGAGAGGAAAGTGATCAGGAACAGCCAGCATGGATTCACCAAGGGAAGGTCATGCCTGACTAATCTAATCGCCTTTTATGATGAGATTACTGGTTCTGTGGATGAAGGGAAAGCAGTGGATGTATTGTTTCTTGACTTTAGCAAAGCTTTTGACACGGTCTCCCATAGTATTCTTGTCAGCAAGTTAAGGAAGTATGGGCTGGATGAATGCACTATAAGGTGGGTAGAAAGCTGGCTAAATTGTCGGGCTCAACGGGTAGTGATCAATGGCTACATGTCTAGTTGGCAGCCGGTATCAAGTGGAGTGCCCCAAGGGTCGGTCCTGGGGCCGGTTTTATTCAATATCTTCATAAATGATCTGGAGGATGGTGTGGATTGCACTCTCAGCAAATTTGCGGATGATACTAAACTGGGAGGAGTGGTAGATACGCTGGAGGGGAGGGATAGGATACAGAAGGACCTAGACCAATTGGAAGATTGGGCCAAAAGGAATCTGATGAGGTTCAATAAGGATAAGTGCAGGGTCCTGCACTTAGGACGGAAGAACCCAATGCACAGCTACAGACTAGGGACCGAATGGCTCGGCAGCAGTTCTGCGGAAAAGGACCTAGGGGTGACAGTGGACGAGAAGCTGGATATGAGTCAGCAGTGTGCCCTTGTTGCCAAGAAGGCCAATGGCATTTTGGGATGTATAAGTAGGGGCATAGCGAGCAGATCGAGGGACGTGATCGTTCCCCTCTATTCAACATTGGTGAGGCCTCATCTGGAGTACTGTGTCCAGTTTTGGGCCCCACACTTCAAGAAGGATGTGGATAAATTGGAGAGAGTCCAGCGAAGGGCAACAAAAATGATTAGGGGACTGGAACACATGAGTTATGAGGAGAGGCTGAGGGAGCTGGGATTGTTCAGCCTGCAGAAGAGAAGAATGAGGGGGGATTTGATAGCTGCTTTCAACTACCTGAAAGGGGGTTCCAAAGAGGATGGCTCTAGACTGTTCTCAATGGTAGCAGATGACAGAACGAGGAGTAATGGTCTCAAGTTGCAGTGGGGGAGGTTTAGATTGGATATTAGGAAAAACTTTTTCACTAAGAGGGTGGTGAAACACTGGAATGCGTTACCTAGGGAGGTGGTAGAATCTCCTTCCTTAGAGGTTTTTAAGGTCAGGCTTGACAAAGCCCTGGCTGGGATGATTTAACTGGGAATTGGTCCTGCTTTGAGCAGGGGGTTGGACTAGATGACCTTCTGGGGTCCCTTCCAACCCTGATATTCTATGATTCTATGATCAGAGCTAGCGAGGAAGATCTACATCAACAAAGAAGAACTGGAAAATGTAGAATACTTTGCCTACCTTGGCATCCATCTGTCATGGAGGGCAGACATAGACATCAAGATTCAGCATGGAATTTGTTATGCCAGCCTTGCCTTTGGCAGACTGTCTCGCCTGGTGTTCAATAATCACAACATCAGAACGCATAGTAGACTTTTAGTTTATAAAGCAGTGGTAATCCCAACTCTCCTCTATGGCTGTGAGACTTGGGTGACCTACAGAAAACATCTGAAAAACCTGGAACGCCACCACCAACACTTTCTCTGAAAGACCCTCAACATAAAGCGAGAGGATCATCGCACTAATGTCAGTGTCCTCACAGAGGCCAGCATCGTCAGTGTTGAGGCCCTGATTATCCAGCACCAGCTGAGGTGGAGCAGGAACTGTGTGTGCATATCTGATATACGACTGCTGTTCACCCAACTCACCAAGGGAGAAAGGAAATGGGGAGGCCAAAAGAAACGCTTTAAAGACGCCCTCAAGATAACCATAAAGAGATGTGGCATTGACACCACACACTGGGAGACAGCAGTCCAGGAGAGGGATAACTGGCCAAGACTTGTCAGGGAGGGAACGTCCACTTCTGAGGAAAATCACCTTGCCCTGGTCACAGAAAAACTTCAGAAAAGAAAGGAAAGACAACTGTCACACAGCAATCATGGCACAACCCTGTCTTCCAACACCACCTGCAACATCTGCTAACAAGCCTGTGGCTCAAGGATCGGACTCCTCAGTCACCAAAGGACCCATGAAAAATAAAACCTGTGAAAGAGATCATCCTCGACCTCGAGGGATTGCTGACAACACAGCACACACCATTTGCACAACAGAGACCTGCTTGGGGTAAAAATAAACAAAAAATGTATTTAATAGAAAAGCCCCAGATTCAAGGATAGTGAGGAAAAGCCACCCAGACAAGCTACACAGAAAAGAAAAAGATGTAACCTCAATTCCGTACATTCAGCAAGGTCCTGCAAGCCAGGGCTGCATTGAACCTCCCTGCAAACAACGGGCCTGGCAGATGGCATGGAGAGGGACAGAGACAGCAGGAGAAAATGGAGAAAGGCCCAGGAGTCCCAGCAGAAAAAGGAGAGGGAGATGCACGAGGACACAATGGGGCTTCTCAGGAAGCAAACACAGATGCTGCAGACTCTAGTTGACCGACAGGTCCAACAGTCACGGATTCGCCACCTTTTGCAGTCCTCAGAGAACTTTATGGGGGCAGCTCCCTACACTCCCCAACATTCACTGGGACATCATGGATTGCATCCTTACCCTGTCCCTCCACCCTGGGGGACAGCCACAGCTTCACCTACACTGACCTGTTAGAGCCATGGTTGGTGTCTGTGTAGCCAAAATATAGAGAAATGTTATTTTGTTATTAGCTGCCTTTCTCATTTTAAAGTTTTGTTCCATTAAATTATGTTAGAAATTAGTACTGTAATGTCAAAAAGAAAAGGAGTACTTGTGGCACCTTAGAGACTAACCAATTTATTTGAGCATGAGCTTTCGTGAGCTACAGCTCACTTTTCTTTTTGCGAATACAGACTAACACGGCTGTTACTCTGAAACCTGTCATTATACTGTAATGTCCTTTGTTATTTGCACATTGAGTTCTTTTGCATTGTTGTCTCACTCAATAAAGTACTATTGTTTGAAAATAAACCCATCTTTATTAGTTCCTCATACGTATTGCAGAATGTATAGTGGTACTCAAAACACCCAGTACATGTAAATGTACTGCACCACAGAACTCATATGTTCAACAAAACACCCAGTTATAGACTCATAGATTTTACAGCAAGAAGGGGCCATTGTGATCATCTAGTCTGACCTCCTGCACATTGCAGGCTCCAGAATCTCACCCATCCATTCCTGAAATAGACCCCTAACCTCTGGCTCTGTTACTGAAGTCCTCAAATCATGATTTAAAGACGTCAAGTTACAGAGAATCCACCATTTACACTAGTTTAGATCTGCAAGAGACCCATGCCCCATGCTGCAGACAAAGGCAAAAAGCCCCCAGGGTCTCTACCAACCTGACCTGGGAAAAATTCCTTCCCAACCCCAAAGGGTCGGTCCTGGGGCCGGTTTTGTTCAATATCTTCATAAATGATCTGGAGGATGGTGTGGATTGCACTCTCAGCAAATTTGCGGATGATACTAAACTGGGAGGAGTGGTAGATACGCTGGAGGGGAGGGATAGGATACAGAAGGACCTAGAGGATTGGGCCAAAAGAAATCTGATGAGGTTCAACAAGGATAAGTGCAGGGTCCTGCACTTAGGACGGAAGAACCCAATGCACAGCTACAGACTAGGGACCGAATGGCTCGGCAGCAGTTCTGCGGAAAAGGACCTAGGGGTGACAGTGGACGAGAAGCTGGATATGAGTCAGCAGTGTGCCCTTGTTGCCAAGAAGGCCAATGGCATTTTGGGATGTATAAGTAGGGGCATAGCGAGCAGATCGAGGGACGTGATCGTTCCCCTCTATTCAACATTGGTGAGACCTCATCTGGAGTACTGTGTCCAGTTTTGGGCCCCACACTTCAAGAAAGATGTGGATAAATTGGAGAGAGTCCAGCGAAGGGCAACAAAAATGATTAGGGGACTGGAACACATGAGTTATGAGGAGAGGCTGAGGGAGCTGGGATTGTTTAGCCTGCAGAAGAGAAGAATGAGGGGGGATTTGATAGCTGCTTTCAACTACCTGAAAGGGGGTTCCAAAGAGGATGGCTCTAGACTGTTCTCAATGGTAGCAGATGACAGAACGAGGAGTAATGGTCTCAAGTTGCAGTGGGGGAGGTTTAGATTGGATATTAGGAAAAACTTTTTCACTAAGAGGGTGGTGAAACACTGGAATGCGTTACCTAGGGAGGTGGTAGAATCTCCTTCCTTAGAGGTTTTTAAGGTCAGGCTTGACAAAGCCCTGGCTGGGATGATTTAACTGGGAATTGGTCCTGCTTCGAGCAGGAGGTTGGACTAGATGACCTTCTGGGGTCCCTTCCAACCCTGATATTCTATGATTCTATGAATTTCATGTGGGTAAGACCCAGTCAGATACCTGGAAAAGAATTCTCTGTAGTAACTCAGAGCGCTGCACATTTAGTGTCCCATCTCTAGGAGTTGGAGACTTTTGCTACTAGCAGTCACCGATGGGCCACATGCTATTGTAGGCAGAGTCCCATTATACCATCCCCTCCATAAACTTATCAAGCTCAGTATTGAAGCCAGTTAGGGTTTTTGCCTCCACTTCTTCCCTTGGGAGGCTGTTCCAGAACTTCACTCCTCTGATGGTTAGAAACCATCATCTAATTTCAAGCCTAAACAGGTTGATGGCCAGTTTATATCCATTTGTTCTTGTGTCAAAACTGGTGCTTAACTTAAATAACTCCTCTCCCTCCCTGATATTTATCCCTCTCATGTATTTATACAGAGCGATCATATCTCCCCTCAGCCTGGACCCTGTGATCGACCAATACACGTAGGTTTTTCTCCTTCTCTGTCGCTTCAAACTGATACATCCCCAGCTTATAGCTAAAATTCTGGTTGTTAGTCCCTAAGTGCATGACCTTGCACTTTGCACTGTTAAATTTCATTCCATTTCTATTACTCTAATTTTCAAGGTCATTCAGATCTTCTTGTATGATATTCCGAGCCTCCTCTGTATTGGCAATACCTCTCAACTTTGTGTCATCTGCAAATTTTATTAGCACACTCCCACTTTTTGTGCCAAGGTTGTTAATGAAAATGTTAAATAAGATTGGTTCCAAGGCTGATCCCCGAGGAATTCCACTATTAACCTCCCTCCAGCCTGACAGTTCAACTTTCAGAATGATGTGTTTTAGTCTCCCCTTTAACCAGTTCCTTATCCATCTTTCAGTTCTCATATTAATCCCTACCTTCTCCAATTTAACTAATAATTTCACATGTGGAACTGTATCAAATCCCTTATTGAAAACCAGATAGATTAGATCTACTGCATTTCCTATGTAAAAAAAAAACAGTTATCTTCTCAAAGGAGATCAGGTTGATCTGGCATGATTTACATTTTGTAAAACCATGTTGTATTTTATCCCAGTTTACTATGTCCTTAAATACTTTCTCTTTCAAAATTTGTTTCAAGACCTTGTATATTACTGAGGTCAAATTAACTGACCTGTAGTTTCCTGGATCACTTTTTTTCCCTTTCTTAAAAATAGGAACTATATTAGCAATTCTGCAGTGATAGGGTACAACTCCTGAGTTTACAGATTCATTAAAAATCCTTGTTATTGGGCTTACCATTTCATGAATAGGCGCCGACTCCGTGGATGCTCTGGGGCACCCACAGGGAAAAATTGGTACTGGCAGCCAAGCTCCCCACCTCAGCTCACCTCACCTCCGCCTCCTCCCTTGAGTATGTTGCGTCCCTGCTTCTCCTCCCAGTGCTTGCCGCCACAAAACAGCTGTTTTGCAGCGTAACAAGCTCTGGGAGGGAGGGGGGAGGAGCGGGAACGCGGCGCGCTCAGGGGAGAAGGTGGGGAAGAGGCGGGGCCGAGGTGGGGATTTGGGGAAGGGGTGGGAATAGGAGCAGGGAGGGGGCAGAGTTGGGCCAGGGACTTTGGGGAAGGGATTGGAATTGGGGGGCGCAGGCGTGGGAGGGGGCAGGGCAGAGCACCCACCAGCACCCGCAGAAGTCGGCACCTATGATTTCATGTACCAGTTCCTTTAATATTCTTGGATGGAGTTTATCCGGTTTCATCCCAATAAGTTGTCTGAGTTTGAATTCCACCTAAGATGTGGTAATTTCTACTTTCATATCCTCATTTCTATTAGCCACACTGCCACTGCCATAGACTCATAGAATCATAGAATATCAGGGTTGGAAGGGACCTCAGGAGGTAATCTAGTCCAACCCCCTGCTCAAAGCAGGACCAATCCCCAACTAAATCATCCCAGCCAGGGCTTTGTCAAGCCTGACCTTAAAAACTTCAAAGGAAGGAGATTCCACCACCCTCCTAGTGAAAAAGTTTTTCCTAATATCCAACCTAAACCTCCCCCACTGCAACTTGAGACCATTACTCCTCGTTCTGTCCCTCAGCTCCTCATTACCCTTATTGAAAACTGAGGCAAAGTATTTATTTAGGTGTTGGGCCATGCCTAGATTATCTTTAATCTTCACCCCATCTTCAGTCTCTAGGAGTCCCACTTCTTCTTTCCTTGTTTTCGTTTTATTTATATCAGTATAGAGCATTTTACTGTTGGTTTTAATCTCCTTTCAAGGTCCAATTCTGCTTGGCTTTTGGCAGTTCTCACTTTTTCCCTACACTTTCTGACTTCCAAGTGGTAGCTTTCCTTCCTGATCCGTCCCATCGTCCACTCTTGTAGGCTTTCTGCTTTCTCTTAATCACCTGTTTAAAATGCTTGCTCATCAAATTTGGTTTGCAACCCTTCCTTATGAATGTTTTCCTCTTCCTTGGGAGGCAGGCTCTAGCTAGCTTCTGCAAGTTTGACTTAAAGTAATTCCAAGTCTCCTCCACATTCAGATCCTTGAGTTCTTCTATCCTGTTCACTTCCCTAAGTGATTTATGAAAGTTTGCCCCTAGTTGCAGATCTGTTTTGGTCTATCCTTCAATTTAGTTTAAATTGAATTAGCTCATGCCCTTTAGGATCAGTTCTTCTATGAAGTCCTCACTACTCACTAATACCAAATCTAAAATGGCATCACCTCATGTTGATTCAGTGACTATTTGGTGAAGAAATCTGTCCGTTTTCTCATCCAGGAATATCTGGACCCTACCATTATTAATAGCATTTGTCCTCCAATCTATACCTGGGAAATTAAAGTCTCCCATAATCACACAATTCCCAGTAGTATTTATTTAATTAAAAGCATTAAAGAGGTCTCTATCCATATCCAGATTGGATCCTGGCGGTCTGTAGCATACCCCAAGCACTAGCCCACTGGAGCCTCTGTTGGCTTTCTTCCTCAAAGTGATTTTGACCAAAACCAGATTCTATTTTATCCATTCCATCACTTCTAGTTTCTTTACAATCTATCTCCTCATTAATATACAGAGCTTCTCCACCACCTTTACTTCTGTCTTTCCCAAATAGCACATACCCTTCAATATCTGTACTCCAGCCATGACTACTATTCCACCATGTTTCTGTTATCCCTCTAATATCTGGTTTCATTTCCTACATCAGTGATTCTAATTGCTCCATTTTGCATTGGTGTACAGACATCTTAGTTGCTTCTGCTTGGCTTCACCCAGATTCCTCACACGGTCATTTTACTACCAGTATCGCCTACCTGACTGTTAGTGTCTTTGGTATCAGCACTATATTTCCTCTTAATGTCCCTTCTCCTACCCACTGCTGTTCCTTTCCCCATTGCTGTATCCTCTTTTACTTGATTTTCCTCCTGCTCAATATTAGAGTCAGGCGAGGAGATTACATGAGTATCTCCCAAACATTTTCCCTGAATTCCTAATTTAAAGCTCTTTTAATCAGTTCTGCCAACCTGCACTGCCGAAGTCTATTTCCCTCCCTACTCAGGTGAAGTCCATCCCTTGAGGTTCTGTCCGTGAATGCCTCCCAGTGGTCAAACATAGAATCATAGAGTATCAGGGTTGGAAGGGACCTCAGGAGGTCATCTAGTCCAACCCCCTGCTCAAACCAGGACCAATCCCCAGTTTTTGCCCCCGATCCCTAAATGGCCCCTTCAAGGATTGAACTCACAACCCTGGGTTTAGCAGGCTAATCCTCCCCAAAAGCCCGCTTTATAGTGTTGGATCATATTAAAGAAGTTCTGTATTAAAATCACAAATGAGTTTGATTCCCCATTGTTTCAATTCCAGGATATTACTAATTAAGAGTACTTGGTTTTTGGTGCTGTTTCTCTCCCTCTATGTGTGAAACTTGCAAGCTGCTAATTGCGTTAGTACATTCTAAGACAGAGTCTGTTCTCAAAGCAATTCTTTGTAATAACAACTACTCACACAGAGAGACTCAAAGCAATACTCTGTAACAACAGAAACAGCACCCAGAGACTCCCCGCCCTTTTGTTGTATTCATCTTGCTTTGTTAAGAATTGTGATTTAAAATAGAGATAGAGGATGTGTGTGGATGGATGCTTGGTGTGGATAATAACTGAATGATCAGGGAGGTGCCAGCCTAAGAATCCAGTGTCCATCGGCTGAAGAAGGCGTCAAGTGGAAATAACCAGAGGACCGCCGGAGGGCAGACTGGAATCCACCCAACAGCCTCAAGAATGGGAGAACCAAAGAACAAGATAACATCTAGCAGCACGGAGATGTCAGGAATGTGCCATCTGCTGATTGATTCAGCAACAGCATGATGAAGCAATTCCCATAGACTGGCATAGGAAGAAATTCCTATAAAAATGGACTCTAGAAAGTGAGAACTTTGGGGTCTGATTCTGCAAACCAACTTCCAGGAGCATCAGATGTGCATCTGACAAGGCCCTGCTTCCTCCTCATGTCCAGGCAACCTGGCCAGTGGCTTGGCATGAGCAGCTCTAAGGCTGGTAACTATTATAACAACCTTGCAGAACCTCTGTTTGTGTGTGTGTGTGTGTGTGTATGAATAAATGTGTGAATATGAATAAATGTGTGAATAAATATGAGATTGAATGGAATGTTATAGCTATAACTAACTGCTTACTATGATTCTTTCTTCCTGGTGGTGATGAGATTCTCCAGCCTTCTTCCTGACCGTTCAGGCTGCAAGTCCTCTTGTCTTTTGTTCTCACTTGCAATCTTCTGTGAGTCATCCTCTATCCTCCTGGGGCTCCAAACTCTGGCTATCTCCATTGACTCTTCCCCTCTTCTTGTAGAGCTAGCCGCTCTTCTCTTCCTCCTGGCCCTCCCACCTTCTGTTAGTGGCTGCTGTGCCCCTTCTTCATTTTCCAACTCAGCAGACCTGCTCCTGAGCTGTTTCTCCTTCACTAGCCAGTCTTTTCCTCTGCCTGGTTCTTGTAGTCACGGGCTTCCAGTGGCCCCTTTCTTCACCCAGAAACATATGTACATATGTGTAAACATACAGCAAGCATCACGTAATTCAGAGGTTAATTAAAAGACACAGTTACATTTCTAAAGGTACACCAAGCACTACCCAATTCCTAACAGCCCACAAACCTTCAGGGCCAGATTGCAGTCGAGCACAGCGGATTACTGTGGCTGACAGTTAAAGTGCAGTTTCAAAGACGCCCTCACGCTGCATTCTTGTAATGGCCTTTATGTCTAGCTTTTAAAACCCAGCAGACAGCTGCTCCACCTCTGCCCTGCACCCCAGTAGCAACTTTTTCTCCTTTGCCTCACAGAAATTCTGCGGGACACAACAGGCAGCTATAATGATTGGGATATTTTTCTCATAGAGATCCAGTCTAATGAGTAAGCATCTCCAGCATCCCTTCAATTGACCAAAAGTACATTCAACTGTCATTCTGCACCTGCTGAGCCAGTAGGTGAATCCTTCCGTTTTGCTGTTAGGTGACTAGTGTACAGTTTCATGAGTCAGGGGAGCAAGGTGTAGGCTGGGTCTCCCAGAATACTACTGGCATTTCAATATCACCAATGATCATAGAACCATAGAAGATTAGGGCTGGAGGAGACCTCAAGTGGTCATCTAGTCCAACCCCCTGCTCAAAGCAGGACCAACCCCAACTAAATCATCCCAGCCAGGGCTTTGTCAAGCCGGGCCTTAAAAACCTCTAAGGATGGAGATTCTACCACCTCCCGAGGGAACCCATTCCAGTGCTTCACCACCCTCCTAGTGAAATAGTTTTTCCGAATATCCAACCTAGACCTCCCGTACCTGCAACTGGAGACCATTGCTCCTTGTTCTGTCATCTGCCCCCATGGAGAACAGCCTAGCTCCATCCTCTTTGGAACCCCCCTTCGGGTAGTTGAAGGCTGCTATCAAATCGCCCCTCACTCTTCTCTTCTGCAGACTAATGAAGGCCAGTTCCCTCAGCCTCTCCTCATAAGTCATGTGCCCCAGCCCCCTGATCATTTTCATTGCCCTCCACTGGACTATCCCCAATTTGTCCACATCCTTTCTGTACTGGGGGGGGAAGGGACTGAGGGGGGGCAAAAACTGGACGCAATACTCCAGATGTGGCCTCACCAGTGCCAAATAGAGGGGAATAATCACTCCCCTCTATCTGCTGGCAATGCTCCTACTAATGCAGCCCAATATGCTGTGAGCCTTCGGGGCAATAAGGGCACACTGTTGACTCATATCCAGCTTCTCGTCCACTGTAACCCCTAGGTCCTTTTCTGCAGAACTGCTGCCGAGCCATTTGGTCCCTAGTCTGTAGCGGTGCATGGGATTCTTCTGTCCTAAGTGCAGGACTCTGCACTTGTCCTTGTTGAACCTCATCAGATTTCTTTTGGCTCAATCCTCCAATTTGTCTAGGTCTCTCTGGACCCTATCCTCCAGCTTATCTAACTCTCCCCCACCTTAGTGTCATCCACAAACTTGCTAAGGATGCAATCCATCCCATCCTCCAGATCATTAATGAAGATGTTGAACAAAACCAGCCCCAGGACCGACCCCTGGGGCACTCCGCTTGATACTGCTTCAGGTCCAGTAAAGAATAGAGACAACTGTATGTTATTATTATTGAGTCTGCAAAAAAAAACCCTACATAAAACAATTACTATGATTTGGACATGTATATGTGCATATTTAGTGTTTTTTCCTAAAGTTAATTAAGTATTTTAAGAAAAATTGTCATAGCGGCCACCAGCCACTTAGAGGAAATGTCCGAGATTTTTGCGGAGCAAATGTTGCAGCTTGGAAAGAGCTGTCTTCACGTCCAGAATGGTCCCTCCACTGCAGCCACAGCCACCCAGGCCCCAGCTCCCAGCCCTGGAGAGGGGGAGAGGCAGGGAGGCATTGATGGATGGATGACGCTGCGTCCCGGGCCTGCACCAGCTGCCCTGCCACCGTTAGAGGGAGCAACACTGCTCCCCATCTCAAGATTGAAGTTGCAGGTTCCCCTTCCAGCACTCCCAGGTACCTCCCAGTACACACACACACTCCTCCAGCATCCCCCAAATACCCCCTCAAGCACCCCTCAAATATCCCCTCCTAGAACACACACTCCTCCAGCACCCCACCAAATATCCCCACACAGTACACATACACCCTTCCAGCACCATATCCTATCCAACATTCCCCAACTGTGCCCCCCTTCCAACTCCCCCCTTCCTTCCGGCAGTGTCCTCTTTTTGGGAACCTGAAAGATGGTAACTCTACCTTAGGAACTTTTGAAAATTGCAATATGCAACTATCTTTATCTTAGGCACCTAAATACCTTTGAAAATCTCATCTGAAATCACTGCATAGGAGCCCAAAACTCATTCCAGCAATGATGGAAGTAATGAGCATTAAGACCCAGGTCAATAAATGCGTTTAGGTGCCTAAACCTCAGATTTAGGCACCTAAATCCCAGTTTTAGGCACCACTGCAATCCATAAAACTCCTGCAGCTGAATCCTGTAGGTATCTAAACTCACTTGGTGCCTAAGTTTTCAAGGTAAAAGTTCCCTAAGTGCCTAAGTTTCTGCCTCTAGGCATATGCACTTCTGCCTTACTGTAGGCATCCAGATGCCTATCTCCTGCCTAGGGACGATCCATGAACCAGGAGATGCTAGGTGGAGGAGCACCTATCTCACCAGCAGGCCCTGATCAAGCAGGCATGCTTACACGCTGCCTGCTGGATCAGGCCCCATTCAAAAGCTGGCTAGAGGAGGACAAGAGAGAGGTAATAGTGCCCCTGTTATAGCTTGTAACCTACTATTAGCACCCCCCACCCCAAACACACACACGTGGAAGACCAGGTTCAAGTCCCCCTTCAAGTTGGGCCATTTCCTGCACAAATCCAGGTTCTCTCATCAGCAGGATAGTGAGTTTGTGTGTGTGGTTTTTGGGAGGGGGGTGAGGGGGTGAGAGAACCTGGATTTGTGCAGGAAATGGCCCAACTTGATTATCATGCACATTGTGTAAAGAGTTGTCACTTTGGATGGGCTATCACCAGCAGGAGAGTGAATTTGTGTGGGGGGGTGGAGGGTGAGAAAACCTGGATTTGTGCTGGAAATGGCCCAACCTGATGATCACTTTAGATAAGCTATTACCAGCAGGACAGTGGGGTGGGAGGAGGTATTGTTTCATATTCTCTGTGCGTATATAAAGTCTGCTGCAGTTTCCACGGTATGCATCCGATGAAGTGAGCTGTAGCTCACGAAAGCTCATGCTCAAATAAATTGGTTAGTCTCTAAGGTGCCACAAGTACTCCTTTTCTTTTTGCGAAGACAGACTAACACGGCTGTTACTCTGAAACCTATTACAGCTAGACGCACCCAGGAGAACCAATGGCCTGGTGTTTAGGATACTCACCTAGGAAGTGGGAGATGCAGGGTCTAAATCCAGTTCCCTGTTGATGTATTCAGTGGCAAGGTGCTCTGGTGCCAATATAGGTTTGTGTGTGTTGCCTCTTGCTCCACCACAGTTCAGAGATCCTATTGCTGCAAGTCCATCCACTATGTCCTGCACATTGTGAAGAGTGACAGTCCTGTGTAGCAGGGGATGAGTAATGGCTCTACACACTTGCTATCAGGGAGCACAGGTCTTGAACTTTGCCCCAGGTCTCTTTGGAGCTAGAACATTCCCACCTGCCAACTAGTGATCCACTAACAGTTGTCAGAATAGGAGCTCGGCTCCTGGGCACCTGTGCTCTCCTGCCCAGCCCCAACTGCAGCATTCCCATGCTGACCTGCCTCTGAGCACTACCCTGTGCCAGCTCGGAGGATGCTTTTCAGGCGGGAGGGGAAAGGACTGCCTGGCAGGTGCTCCTGTGCTTCCAGCGCTGGTAGCTATGCCCCTCGTGGAGGTGTTTTTTTGAGAGCGCTGGGAGAGCTCTCCCCCAGCTCCGTGCTGCGACCACACAAGGCACGTTAAAGCACTGCTGCAGTAGCAGTTTAGCATTGCCAGCACAGACTAACCCCGAGTAACAGTGACCACTGCAAGCTTCCAGATTGTGATTGTGACTTGCTTCTCAGCTGTCAGTGCAGCTCTCATTCTGATGTCCCTGCGCGGAGAGCTGGGGCGAGCACAATGCACAGATCCAGGAACGTGGTCTTGCGCATCCACGAGTTCTGCAGCCACTGCTTGATATCCCAGACCTACATGACAATGAGATCCCACCAGTCAGTGCTCCTTTCTCAGACCCAGAAGTGCTGCTCCACCATTTGTAGCTGCTCTGTGAACACCACCAATGTTTTTTTCACAATCTCTCTCAGCAAACTGTCCTCCAAGAAATCATCATATCCCCCATTGTTACAGTTCTTCCTATGGGTCTGCAAATACTGGAGGATCATTTGTCCTGTATTTGCAATGTTCATGAGAACAGAGCAGAGCTCTGAGGACTCCAGGGTTCTGTCAGAGACGGCAGATACTGAAAAGTGTTGCATAGGTTTGTGGGGTTTAAAAAAAGGCACAAAAAATCTGGGATCAGAATGGCATTATTGGATAGAGAATGATGCATTCAAGGAACTTGATCCCTAGCTCATTTCTACCCTCCAACACATTGTGAAAACTTTCCCAAAGGCTTTGCACTGGATGTTGCCATATGCCACAGTGGTGCACTGCACATTGCATTGACACCAGCGCTCCTGGTGTGTACGAGCTGTGTTGATCCAAACAGCCAAGTGTGCGTGCCCCGTGCAATCTACTAACAGTGGCAGCTGTACACTGACAAAACTTGCGTCAACCAAAATTTGTAGTATAGACGTGGCCATAGCTGTGTTTGCACTGTATACTCTACACTAGACAGCTGGTAGGAGAAGAACGTTCCTGCCTTTAGGAACTCCAGCACTTCCAGTTTCTCTCAGTAAAAATACATTTTCTGTAAAACAAATTCTGGTTTGAGCCTCCTTTACCTTTCAGAGTGGTGCTCTTTGCCAAAGGCTTCTGCTGACCCCTCAATCAGCGCCTCGTGGAGTCGGCTTTTCTTTAACAGAATAAACTGAACTCTTTCCTCTTCCTCGGGTGAAACGTTGACAGAGACCATAGGTCAGCCTGGGCAGGCACAAGGCGCATAACAGGCCACTGCAGCTGCTGAAGAAAAAATGTAAACAGCTCCATGGTGATGGGCATTGTGCCAACAGCACTTGGTCTGCAGATTTGAAAATAAGGCGCCAAATGTGTTTTTGAAAGAATACAGAGTTTGTTTACACTGCTGTTGGGACCACTGCCAAAGTTTTATGTAGTATTAGTATGGGACTCTGTTCAAGACAGCTCCCCTCCAAAACACTGCAGCCTAGGCAGCAATGATCTCAGTGATTGCTACAGCAGGCTCTAAAGCTTGGACTAGGGAGGACTAATAAAGGGAGCTTCATGAATTCAGAGATTTAATCAGCAATCCGCGTCCTCTACTAATACTGAACATGTGGCCATCAGAGTCTAACAAATACCAAACAGATTATTAGTTCTGCTGAGGTGCACCCTACTGAAGATTGGTGAAACCTGAAACTCTGCACGTTATTAAGAACTCAACAACGATCATTCTGTCATGTTTGTACTAGGGGGTATGAACCCAGAAGCCAAGTGTGCAGACTATTCCTCTAATGGGCCAAACTGGAACCGCCAGTCTCAAAGCCCAGAATTATGGAGAAAGTTTGGATCTGGATTCTGAACCCTCAAATTCCAGAGAGTTCAGAGCTGGGGTTTGGTTCTGCCCACTATAGAGACAGGTCATTTGGATTCAGATCTGGAGTATGAGTTGAGGATTCTGCCCATTATATTAATTTAGTTTGATTTAAACACACCCCAAATACACCAGTCTCAGATTCCTTATGGTCCTCTGTGGATTAAAGACACAAGGCTCGATTTTCTCATCAGCTACAGCCCCTTTGCGCCACTCAGCAGCACAAAGGGGCTGGATTCTGGCCATAAATGCACAGTGGAAAATGCCCCTTGTGCAGGGAAACTCCCCATTGGCATAAGGCATCAAAAGTAGCAAAGACAACTCCTGTGCCACCTCCCTACAGCTCCCCCTCTCCTTTGTATCCAAGTGCAGTGGAGAGTTGGGAGCACAAGCTATAACCAATATACCCATTGCAAACCAATCCTACCTTGCTACAGACAGGCACTAATAGGCACATTCAATTACAGCACCAAATCCCCTCCCAGGAAGCCCCGCGCCACCCACCATTTCCCTCCACAAAAGCCCACTCACAAAGGTGGAGGAGCTGGCGACTGAAATAAGGTGAGTGTGATTCACATTTAAAAACAATCCGAATTTTTTTTTCAAAATACTGAAACCCCAAAAAGCTTCAGTTTTTGTTTTCCCCTTTTTTAGATGCAACATGGAAAAAAAGAAAAGAAAGAGAAAAAACCCAGACCCAGACCCAGAATTTGAATGTTGGGTTTGGTTTAGGCCCCTCTCATTTACAAAGTCTCACTTGCTGCCACAGCCCCCTGCAAGGGCTTTTTTAACTTTGGGGCGCTATCAATATAACTAGAATGAAACACTGCCCTGGGTCAGAATTTCAAACGGCACAAATTCCGGGTCTGTTGGGAGCAGAAGTGCTGGCTTTTAATTAAAACTTACATGAAGAACCATGCCACCTCCCTACAGCTCTCCCTCTCCTTTGTATCCAAGTGCAGTGGAGAGTTGGGCGCACAAGCTATAACCAATATACCCCTTGCAAACCGTATGGAGTGGAAATCTATCAACTTCATGAAAAAACTTGTACAGATACAGACAGACATCATCTTCCTTTCCAAATGCAAACAGATGGACATCGTACCAAAAGGACTGAAGGTAAAAAATCCATTACAATCTACATACCACACAGACTATGCTGACAGCTTGTGCCACACACTCTCAAAGAAACTGCAGAACCACCTGATCAACATCCTCCACAGCAAACAGGGAAAGATTAAGAATGAGCTCTCAAAAATGGATACTCTCATAAAAAACCAACCTTCCACACAAACTTCCTCATGGCTGGACTTTACAAAAACTAGACAAGCCATTTACAACACACACTTTGCTTCTCTACAAAAGAAACAGGACACTAAGCTATCTAAACTACTACATGCCACAAGGGGCCACAGCAATGGTTCCCTTAACCCACACAGCAATATTGTCAATCTATCCAACTATACTCTTAGCCCAGCAGAAGAATCTATCCTATCTCAGGGCCTCTCCTTCTGCCCCTCCACCCCCACGAACATGATACAGTTCTGTGGTGACCTAGAATCCTATTTTCGACGTCTCCGTCTCAAGGAATATTTCCAACACACCTCTGAACAACATACTAATCCACAGAGACCTTCCTACCAACCCTACAAGAAGAAGGATTCTAGGTGGACTCCTCCTGAAGGTCGAAACAGCAGACTGGACTTCTACATAGAGTGCTTCCGCCGACGTGCACGGGCTGAAATTGTGGAAAAGCAGCATCACTTGCTCCGCAACCTCAGCCGTGCAGAACACAATGCCATCCACAGCCTCAGAAACAACTCTGACATCATAATCAAAAAGGCTGACAAAGGAGGTGCTGTTGTCATCATGAATAGGTCGGAATATGAACAAGAGGCTGCTCGGCAGCTCTCCAACACCACTTTCTACAAGCCATTACCCTCTGATCCCACTGAGGGTTACCAAAAGAAACTACAGCATTTGCTCAAGAAACTCCCTGAAAAAGCACAAGAACAAATCCGCACAGACACACCCCTGGAACCCCGACCTGGGGTATTCTATCTGCTACCCAAGATCCATAAACCTGGAAATCCTGGGCACCCCATCATCTCAGGCATTGGCACCCTGACAGCAGGATTGTCTGGCTATGTAGACTCCCTCCTCAGGCCCTATGCTACCAGCACTCCCAGCTATCTTCGAGACACCACTGACTTCTGAGGAAACGACAATCCATCGGTGATCTTCCTGAAAACACCATCCTGGCCGCTATGGATGTAGAAGCCCTCCACACCAACATTCCACACAAAGATGGACTACAAGCCGTCAGGAACAGTATCCCCAATAATGTCACGGCAAACCTGGTGGCTGAACTTTGTGACTTTGTCCTCACCCATAACTATTTCACATTTGGGGACAATGTATACCTTCAAATCAGCGGCACTGCTATGGGTACCCGCATGGCCCCACAGTATACCAACATTTTTATGGCTGACTTAGAACAACGCTTCCTCAGCTGTCATCCCCTAACGCCCCTACTCTACTTGCACTATATTGATGACATCTTCATCATCTGGATCCATGGAAAAGAAGCCCTTGAGGAATTCCATCATGATTTCAACAATTTCCATCCCACCATCAACCTCAGCCTGGACCAATCCATACAAGAGATCCACTTCCTGGACACTATGGTGCTAATAAGCGATGGTCACATAAACACCACCCTATACCGGAAACCTACTGACCACTATTCCTACTTACAAGCCTCCAGCTTTCACCCAGACCACACCACACGATCCATCGTCTACAGCCAAGCTCTATGATACAACCACATTTGCTCCAACCCCTCAGACAGAGACAAACACCTACAAGATCTCTATCAAGCATTCTTACAACTACAGTACCCACCTGCTGAAGTGAAGAAACAGATTGACAGAGCCAGAAGAGTACCCAGAAGTCACCTACTACAGGACTGGCCCAACAAAGAAAATAACAGAACGCCACTAGCAGTCACCTTCAGCCCCCAACTAAAACCTCTCCAACGCATTATCAAGGCTCTACAACCTATCCTGAAGGACGACCCATCACTCTCACAAATCTTGGGAGACAGGCCAGTCCTTGCCTACAGACAGCCCCCCAACCTGAAGCAAATACTCACCAGCAACCACACACCACACAACAGAACCACTAACCCAGGAACCTATCCTTGCAACAAAGCCCGTTGCAAACTGTGTCCACGTATCTATTCAGGGGACACCATAGAATCATAGAATCATAGAATATCAGGGTTGGAAGGGACCCCAGAAGGTCATCTAGTCCAACCCCCTGCTCGAAGCAGGACCAATTTCCAGTTAAATCATCCCAGCCAGGGCTTTGTCAAGCCTGACCTTAAAAACCTCTAAGGAAGGAGATTCTACCACCTCCCTAGGTAACGCATTCCAGTGTTTCACCACCCTCTTAGTGAAAAAGTTTTTCCTAATATCCAATCTAAACCTCCCCCACTGCAACTTGAGACCATTACTCCTCGTTCTGTCATCTGCTACCATTGAGAACAGTCTAGAGCCATCCTCTTTGGAACCCCCTTTCAGGTAGTTGAAAGCAGCTATCAAATCCCCCCTCATTCTTCTCTTCTGCAGGCTAAACAATCCCAGCTCCCTGAGCCTCTCCTCATAACTCATGTGTTCCAGTCCCCTAATCATTTTTGTTGCCCTTCGCTGGACTCTCTCCAATTTATCCACCTCCTTCTTGAAGTGTGGGGCCCAAAACTGGACACAGTACTCCATCACAGGGCCTAATAACATCAGCCACACTATCAGAGGCTTGTTCACCTGCACATCTACCAATGTGATATATGCCATCATGTGTCAGCAATGCCCCTCTGCCATGTACATTGGTCAAACTGGACAGTCTCTACGTAAAAGAATAAATGGACACAAATCAGATGTCAAGAATTATAACATTCATAAACCAGTTGGAGAACAATCTCTCTGGTCACTCGATTTCTGATCTAAAAGCGACTATTCTTCAACAAAAAAACTTCGAAAACAGACTGCAATGAGAGACTGCTGAATTGGAATTAATTTGCAAATTGGATACAATTAACTTAGGCTTGAATAGAGACTGGGAGTGGTTGAGTCATTATACAAAGTAAAACTATTTCCCCTTGTTTATTCCTCCCCTCCCTCCCCCCACTGTTCCTCAGACGTTCTTGTTAACTCCTGGAAATATGCTGGAAATGGCCCACCTTGATTATCACTTCAAAAGATTTTCTCTCCCCCCACCCCACTCTCCTGCTGGTAATAGCTCATCTTAAGCGATCACTCTCCCTACAATGTGTATGATACACACCCATTTTTTCATGGTCTGTGTGTATATAAATCTCCTCACTGTATTTTCCACTTTATGCATCCGATGAAGTGAGCTGTAGCTCACGAAAGCTTATGCTCAAATAAATTGGTTAGTCTCTAAGGTGCCACAAGTATTCCTTTTCTTCATGCCAGTGAGGTCAGTTTAGATTTTCCCGGACCCTGTCATAGTCCTGTTATTATGCAGTGTGTCTGCGCTTAATGAGCCTATGATGGCAAAATCCAGCCATTTATTTCCACTCAAATCTGCTGTACCCTGCATACTAGCTGCCTTTTGGTTTAGGTGGGAAGGCATTTCATTTCTATGGCAGATGAGGACTAATTACCGTGACCCAGGAAAGTTCCTTCCTTTCTGCAGTATTGTTGAGATGGCTCGTTTTGGCACACAGTTCTCTGATGTTTGTGACTGCACCTTCTGAGTGACTCACTCAGCAGGCAAATGCAGCCAATTCAAATTCTGGCCAAGACACTGACTGGTGTGTGCTGTGTTGAACCCACAGCTCCACCTTCCTCTGTTTCTCTGTGGCCGGATGTGGAATTCAGTTCCTGACAGAAATGTTTTTATAGAATTCTAATTTCTTTCAGCTGGTACCAGGCTAGAACCAGAGGCCTCTCCAATTTCAGAACAAAAGGATCCCAGCACCCTGCTAATGGGAAGCACTTGCTTTTGTGCTAGAAGAAGCCAGGAATTCCAAACACAGATTAAAATTCTCCTCTCCAGTCGGCTCTTCCTCCCCACCCCACGTGGATCTATTGTGTATTCTGCCCTCATCCTGTACAAAATTCCCATGAACTGCATGCTGATTATGCAATAGAGAGATATTAACCCTTCTGCTTCAGGGTACCAACCAACCCAGTGACAGAAAGAAACATTTCCTGTAGGCAGGGTATTCCACAATGTCCACCACTGGGTTTCTTGTACCTTCCTCTGAAACGTTTGGTACTGGCCATGGTCAGACACAGGATTCTGGACAAGATGGACCACTCTGGTATGGCAATTCCTGTGTTCCACAGGCCACCTTGCAGATATGAGATCTGTAGTTCTGTGAGGATATAGACTCATAGAATCATAGAATATCAGGGTTGGAAGGGAGCTCAGGTCATCTAGTCCAACCCCCTGCTCAAAGCAGGACTAATCCCCAACTAAACTTTGCCATAAGTTTCAAGAAGCCCCAGGCTTGAAGAATCTAGTTACAGTACTGAGGGAAAGCCACTTGGCAAAGAATTCGTGGGTCTGACACACATCTCATCCTGTCCCAAACAGGCCCTTGTTTTACAGACAGTATCCAACCTGTATTGGTCTATTCCCCCAAATATGCACTGTGTTCCCCTCTGTTCCTTGGCTCTAGGCTTCCCCACAGCACCCAAGGAAAAGCTAGTCCAGTGGTCCCCAACCTTTCTGTTGCTATAGTATATTCATGTTCCCAGAAGAGTGTGGCAGGCGCTGGATGACCAGCCACCGAAAAGCAGCGTCATCAGGAAGCGTCGCCGCTGAAATGCCGCCGAGAAGCAGTGGCATTTCAGCAGCGACGCTTCTTGCCGTTGCCGCTTCTGGGCGGCATTTCAGCAGATGGTTGTCGGGCGGCCATGCTCCTTGGCGGCAGGTTGTCTGGCGGAAGAGCTCCCTTGTCAGTAGGCAGGCGCATATAAATGCCCCGAAGGGTGCCATGGCGCCTGCGGGCACCGCGTTGGGGACCACTGAGCTAGTCCATGGTGCTTGGTGCCTTAATCAGCTTCCTCCCCTCACATTTATTTACAGGAAGAAGAAAAGGAGTACTTGTGGCACCTTAGAGACTAAACAATTTATTAGAGCATAAGCTTTCGTGAGCTACAGCTCACTTCCTCAGATGCATATCGTGGAAACTGCAGCAGACTTTATATATACACAGAGAATATGAAACAATACCTCCTCCCACCCCACTGTCCTGCTGGTAATAGCTTATCTAAAGTGATCATCAGGTGGGCCATTTCCAGCACAAATCCAGGTTTTCTCACCCTCCACCCCCCCACACAAATTCACTCTCCTGCTGGTGATAGCCCATCCAAAGTGACAACTCTTTACACAATGTGCATGACAATCAAGTTGGGCTATTTCCTGCACAAATCCAGGTTTTCTCACATCCCCCCCACCCCCATACACACACAAACTCACTCTCCTGCTGGTAATAGCTCATCCAAACTGACCACTCTTCAAGTTTAAATCCAAGTTAAACCAGAACATCTGGGGGGGGGGGGTGTAGGAAAAAACAAGAGGAAACAGGCTACCTTGCATAATGACTTAGCCACTCCCAGTCTCTATTTAAGCCTAAATTAATAGTATCCAATTTGCAAATGAATTCCAATTCAGCAGTTTCTCGCTGGAGTCTGGATTTGAAGTTTTTTTGTTTTAAGATAGCGACCTTCATGTCTGTGATTGCGTGACCAGAGAGATTGAAGTGTTCTCCGACTGGTTTATGAATGTTATAATTCTTGACATCTGATTTGTGTCCATTTATTCTTTTACGTAGAGACTGTCCAGTTTGACCAATGTACATGGCAGAGGGGCATTGCTGGCACATGATGGCATATATCACATTGGTGGATGTGCAGGTGAACGAGCCTCTGATAGTGTGGCTGATGTTATTAGGCCCTGTGATGGTGTCCCCTGAATAGATGTGTGGGCACAATTGGCAACGGGCTTTGTTGCAAGGATAAGTTCCTGGGTTAGTGGTTCTGTTGTGTGGTATGTGGTTGTTGGTGAGTATTTGCTTCAGGTTGCGGGGCTGTCTGTAGGCAAGGACTGGCCTGTCTCCCAAGATTTCTGAGAGTGTTGGGTCATCCTTCAGGATAGGTTGTAGGTCCTTGATGATGCGTTGGAGGGGTTTTAGTTGGGGGCTGAAGGTGACGGCTAGTGGCGTTCTGTTATTTTCTTTGTTAGGCCTGTCCTGTAGTAGGTAACTTCTGGGAACTCTTCTGGCTCTATCAATCTGTTTCTTTACTTCTGCAGGTGGGTATTGTAGTTGTAAGAAAGCTTGACAGAGATCTTGTAGGTGTTTGTCTCTGTCTGAGGGGTTGGAGCAAATGCGGTTGTATCGCAGAGCTTGGCTGTAGACGATGGATCGTGTGGTGTGGTCAGGGTGAAAGCTGGAGGCATGCAGGTAGGAATAGCGGTCAGTAGGTTTCCGGTATAGGGTGGTGTTTATGTGACCATTGTTTATTAGCACTGTAGTGTCCAGGAAGTGGATCTCTTGTGTGGACTGGACCAGGCTGAGGTTGGTGGTGGGATGGAAATTGTTGAAATCATGGTGGAATTCCTCAAGGACTTCTTTTCCATGGGTCCAGATGATGAAGATGTCATCAATATAGCGCAAGTAGAGTAGGGGCTTTAGGGGACGAGAGCTGAGGAAGCGTTGTTCTAAATCAGCCATAAAAATGTTGGCATACTGTGGGGCCATGCGGGATGGACTACAAGCCGTCAAGAACACTATCCCCGATAATGTCACGGCTAACCTGGTAGCTGAACTTTGTGACTTTGTCCTTACCCATAACTACTTCACATTTGGGGACAATGTATACCTTCAGATCAGCGGCACTGCTATGGGTACCCGCATGGCCCCACAGTATGCCAACATTTTTATGGCTGATTTAGAACAACGCTTCCTCAGCTCTCGTCCCCTAAAGCCCGTACTCTACTTGCGCTATATTGATGACATCTTCATCATCTGGACCCATGGAAAAGAAGCCCTTGAGGAATTCCACCATGATTTCAACAATTTCCATCCCACCACCAACCTCAGCCTGGTCCAGTCCACACAAGAGATCCACTTCCTGGACACTACAGTGCTAATAAACAATGGTCACATAAACACCACCCTATACCGGAAACCTACTGACCGCTATTCCTCCCTAGGTAACGCATTCCAGTGTTTCACCACCCTCTTAGTGAAAAAGTTTTTCCTAATATCCAATCTAAACCTCCCCCACTGCAACTTGAGACCATTACTCCTCGTTCTGTCATCTGCTACCATTGAGAACAGTCTAGAGCCATCTTCTTTGGAACCCCCTTTCAGGTAGTTGAATGCAGCTATCAAATCCCCCCTCATTCTTCTCTTCTGTAGGCTAAACAATCCCAGTTCCCTCAGCCTCTCCTCATAAGTCATGTGTTCCAGACCCCTAATCATTTTTGTTGCCCTTCGCTGGACTCTCTCCAATTTATCCACATCCTTCTTGTAGTGTGGGGCCCAAAACTGGACACAGTACTCCAGATGAGGCTTCACCAATGTCGAATAGAGGGGGACAATCACGTCCCTCGATCTGCTTGCTATGCCCCTACTTATACATCCCAAAATGCCATTGGCCTTCTTGGCAACAAGGGCACACTGCTGACTCATATCCAGCTTCTCGTCCACTGTCACCCCTAGGTCCTTTTCCGCAGAACTGCTGCCTAGTCATTCGGTCCCTAGTCTGTAGCTGTGCATTGGGTTCTTCCGTCCTAGGTGCAGGACCCTGCACTTATCCTTATTGAACCTCATCAGATTTCTTTTGGCCCAATCCTCCAATTTGTCTAGGTCCCTCTGTATCCTATCCCTGCCCTCCAGCATATCTACTACTCCTCCCAGTTTAGGTTGACTGTGTGTTGTGTGAAGAAATACTTCCTTTGTTTGTTTCACACCTGTTGTCTATTAATTTCATTTCGTGACCCCTGGTTCTTGTGTTATGAGGAGGAGTAAATAACACTTTGTCACGGTTCCTCCCCCACTCTGAACTCTAGGGTACAGATGTGGGGACCTGCATGAAAACCCTCCTAAGCTTATCTTTACCAGCTTAGGTCAAAACTTCCCCAAGGTACAAAATATTACCCCCGTTATCCTTGGACTGGCCGCTACCACCACCAAACTAATACTGGTTACTGGGGAAGAGCTGTTTGGACGCGTCCTTCCCCCCCAAATACTTCCCCAAACCTTGCACCCCACTTCCTGGACAAGGTTTGGTAAAAAGCCTCACCAATTTGCCTAGGTGACTACAGACCCAGACCCTTGGATCTTAAGAACAATGAACAATCCTCCCAACACTTGCACCCCCCCTTTCCTGGGAAATGTTGGATAAAAAGCCTCACCAATTTGCATAGGTGACCACAGACCCAAACCCTTGGATCTGAGAACAATGAAAAAGCATTCAGTGTTTTACAAGAAGACTTTTAATAAAAAATAGAAGTAAATAGAAATAAAGAAATCCCCCCTGTAAAATCAGGATGGTAGATACCTTACAGGGTAATTAGATTCAAAAACATAGAGAACCCCTCTAGGCAAAACCTTAAGTTACAAAAAAGATACACAGACAGAAATAGTTATTCTATTCAGCACAATTCTTTTCTCAGCCATTTAAAGAAATCATAATCTAACACATACCTAGCTAGATTACTTACTAAAAGTTCTAAGACTCCATTCCTGTTCTGTCCCTGGCCAAGACGACTACCGACAGACCCAGCCCCTTTGTTTCTCTCCCTCCTCCCAGCTTTTGAAAGTATCTTGTCTCCTCATTGGTCATTTTGGTCAGGTGCCAGCGAGGTTACCTTTAGCTTCTTAACCCTTTACAGGTGAGAGGAGCTTTCCCCTGGCCAGGAGGGATTTCAAAGGGGTTTACCCTTCCCTTTATATTTATGACACACTTCCTTATTACTTTCTCCACTCCCAACATGATTTTATAGACCTCAATCATATCCCCCTTTAGTCATCTTTTTCCAAGCTGAAAAGTCCCAGTCTTATTAATCGTCTCATATGGCAGTCGTTCCATACCCCACATCATTTTGTTCTCCTTTACTGAACCTTTTCCAATTCCAATTTATCTTTTTTTGAGATGGGGCGATCACTTCTGCACGCAGTATTCAAAATGTGGGGCGTACCATGGATTTATCTAGAGGCAATATGATATTTTCTGTCTTATTATCTATCCCTTTCTTAATGATTCCCAACATTCTGTTTGCTTTTTTGATTGCCGCTGCACACTGAGTGGATGTTTTCAGAGAGGAGGGTGCAACAGGGGAGGCCTCCTGATTCTTACTGAGAAAGTAGGGCAATCGGCTAGTTATCTTAGGTGCCTGTTCACGAACGCAAGAAGCCTGGGAAACAAGCAAGAAGAATTGGAAGTCCTGGCACAGTCAAGGAACTATGATATGACTGGAATAACAGAGACTTGGTGGGGTAACTCACATGACTGGAACACTATCATGGTTGGGTATAAACTGTTAAGGAAGAACAGGCAAGGGAGGAAAGGTGGAGGAGTTGCGCTGTATGTAAGAGAGCAGTATGATTGCTCAGAGCTCCAGTATGAAACTGGGGAAAAGCCTGTTGAGAGTCTTTGGGTTAAGTTTAGAGGTGAGAGCAACAAGGGTGATGTCATTGTGGGTGTTTACTATGGACCACCAGACCAGGAGGATGAGGTAGATGAGGCTTTCTTCGGACAGCTAATAGAGGTTTCCAGATCACAGGCCATCGTTCTCATGGGGGACTTCAATTACCCTGACGTCTGCTGGGAGAGCAATACAGCAGTGCACAGTCCAGGAAGATTTGGAGATCATTGGGGACAACTTCCTGGTCCAAGTGCTGGAGGAACCAACTAGGGGCCATGCTCCTCTTTTGACCTGCTGATCACAAATAGGGAAGAATTGGTAGGGGAAATAGAAGAGGGTGGCAACCTGGGTAGCAGTGACCATAGAGATGGTTGAGTTCAGGATCCTGACAAAAGGAAGAAAGGACAGCAGCAGAATATGGATCCTGGACTTCAGAAAAGCAGACTTTGACTCCCTTAGGGAACTGATGGACAGAATCCCCTGGGAGGCTAATATGAGGGGGAAAGGAGTCCAGGAGAGCTGGCTCTATTGTAAAGACACCTTATTAAGGGCACAGGAACAAACCATCCTGATGTGCAGAAAAAATAGCAAATATGGCAGGCAACCAGCTTGGCTTCACAGAGAAATCTTCGGTGAGCTTAAACAAAAAAAGGAAGCTTAAATAAAGTGGAAACTTGGACAGATGCCTAGGAAGGAGTATAAAAATATTGCTCGGGCATGCAGGGGTGTAATCAGGAAGGCCAAAGCACAACTGGAGTTGCAGATAGCAAGGGATGTGAAGGGTAACAAGAAGGGTTTCCAAAGGTATGTTAGCAACAAGAAGAAGGTCAGACAAAGTGTGGGACCCTTACTGAATGGGGGAGGCAACCTAGTGACAGATGATGTGGAAAAAGCTGAAGTACTCAATGATTTTTTTGCCTCGGTCTTCACAGAGAAGGTCAGCTCTCAGACTGCTGCACTGGGCAGCATGGTATGGGGAGTAGGTAAGCAGCCCTCAGTGGTGAAAGAACAGGTTAAGAACTATTTAGAAAAGCTGGGCAAGCACAAGTCCATGGGGCTGGATACAATGCATCCGAGGGTGCTGAGGGAGTTGGCTGATGTGATTGCAGAGCCATTGGCCATTATCTCTGAAAATTCATGGTGGTCGGGGGAGGTCCCAGATGATTGGAAAAAGGCAAATATAGTGCTCATATTTAAAAAAGGGAAGAAAGAGAACCCGGGGAACTACAGCCTCACTTCAGACCCCGGCAAAATCATGGAGCAGGTCCTCAAGGAATCCATTTTGAAGCACTCGGAGGAGAGGAAGGTAATCAGGAACAGTCAACATGAATTCACCAAGGGCAAGTCATGCCTGACCAACCTGATTGCCTTCTATGATGAGATAACTGGCCCTGTGGATATGGGGAAAGCGGTGGACATGATATGCCTTAACTTTAGCAAAGCTTTTGATATGGTCTCCCACAGTATTCTTGCCAGCAAGTTAAAGAAGTATGGATTGGATGAATGGATTATAAGGTGGATAGAAAGCTGGCTAGATCATCGGGCTCAACGGGTAATGATCAATGGCTTGATGTCTAGTTGGCAGCCAGTATCAAGTGGAGTGCCCCAGGGGTCGGTCCTGGGGCCGGTTTTGTTCAACATCTTCATTAATGATCTGGATGATGGGATGGAGGGATAGCTCAGTGGTTTGAGCGTTGGCCTGCTAACCCCAGGGTTGTGAGTTCAATCCCTGAGGGGGCTGTCAAGGTTCCTCCCCCACTCTGAACTCTAGGGTACAAATGTGGGGACCTGCATGAAAAACCTCCTAAGCTTATCTTTACCAGCTTAGGTCAAAACTTCCCCAAGGTACAAAATATTCCACCCGTTGTCGTTGGACTGGCCGCTACCACCACCAAACTAATACTGGTTACTGGGGAAGAGCTGTTTGGACGCGTCCTTCCCCCCAAAATACTTCCCAGAACCTTGCACCCCACTTCCTGGACAAGGTTTGGTAAAAAGCCTCACCAATTTGCATAGGTGACCACAGACCCAAACCCTTGGATCTGAGAACAATGAAAAAGCATTCAGTTTTTTACAAGAAGACTTTTAATAAAAAATAGAAGTAAATAGAAATAAAGAAATCCCCCCTGTAAAATCAGGATGGTAGATATCTTACAGGGTAATTAGATCCAAAAACATAGAGAACCCCTCTAGGCAAAACCTTAAGTTACAAAAAAGATACACAGACAGAAATAGTTATTCTATTCAGCACAATTCTTTTCTCAGCCATTTAAAGAAATCATAATCTAACACATACCTAGCTAGATTACTTACTAAAAGTTCTAAGACTCCATTCCTGGTCTATACCCGGCAAAGACCCAGCATACAGACAGACCCAGACCCTTTGTTTCTCTCCCTCCTCCCAGCTTTTGAAAGTATCTTGTCTCCTCATTGGTCAGGTGCCAGCAAGGTTACCTTTAGCTTCTTAACCCTTTACAGGTGAGAGGAGCTTTCCCCTGGCCAGGAGGGATTTCAAAGGGGTTTACCCTTCCCTTTATATTTATGACGGGCCATTTAGGGATCTGGGGCAAAAATTGGGGACTGGTCCTGCTTTGAGCAGGGGGTTGGACTAGATGACCTCCTGAGGTCCCTTCCAACCCTGATAGTCTCTGATTCTATGGATTGCACCCTCAGCAAGTTTGCAGATGACACTAAACTGGAGAGGTAGATACTCTGGAGGATAGGGATAGGGTCCAGAATGACTTTGACTGATTGGAGAATTGGGCCAAAAGAAATCTGATGAGGTTCAAGAAGGCCAAGTGCAGAGTTCTGCACTCAGGATAGAAGAATCCCATGCACTGCTACAGGCTGGGGACCAACTGACTAAGCGGCAGTTTGGCAGAAAAGGACCTGGAGATTACAGTGGATGAAAAGCTGGATATGAGTCAACAGTGTGCCTTTATTGCCCCGAAGGCTCACGGCATATTGGGCTGTATTAGAAGGAGCATTGCCAGTGGATCAAGGGAAGTGATTATTCCCCTCTATGTGGCCCTGGTGAGGCCACATCTGGAGTACTGCGTCCAGTTTTGGGGTCCCCACTCCAGAAAGGATGTGGACAAATTGGAGCGAGTCCAGCGGAGGACAACGAAAATGATTAGGGGGCTGGGGCACATGACTTACGAGGAGCGGCTGAGGGAACTGGGCTTATTTAGTCTGCAAAAGAGAAGAGTGAGGGGGGATTTGATAGCAGCCTTCAACTACCTGAAGGGGGGTTTCAAAAATGATGGAGCTAGGCTGTTCTCAGTGGGGGCAGATGACAGAACAAGGAGCAACGGTCTCAAGTTGCAGTGGGGGAGGTCTAGGTTGGATATTAGGAAATATATTTCACTAGGAGGGTGGTGGAGCACTGGAATGGGTATCCTCAGGAGGTGGTGGAATCTCCATCCTTAGAAGTTTTTAAGGCCCAGCTTGACAGAGCCCTGGATGGGATGATTTAGTTTGTCGTGCTTTGAGCAGGGGGGTTGGAGTAGATGACCTCCTGAGGTCTCTTCCTAGTCTTCTATCATCCTATGATTGGGATGGGCTGACGAGAGCCCAAAAGGCTAATTTTCCCATTACTCAAGAAGTCGGAAAGGCAGAGGAAGTAAGTGCTCAGGGGGGAAACGAGAGACTGGTAAGCTTTTCAGAGTCAGGAGAGATCTTTCAGGGGCAAAGTACTATCCGTCTCCCTCTTCTTGGCTGATTGTATTTACAGTATCATGCATTTCTGAGCTCAGAGCTGCACAGGTTTGTATGTGGGCTGGGAGAACACAGTGAAATAAATCATGAGGTATTTGACCAGAAGAAGGTCTCCGAGAGATTTGTTGCTTGAGAAGAGACAGACGTGTGACCCTGCCCTGTCTCAGGGCTGTGTAAGGTAATGTAGACAATATCAGATCTTAAAGTCTATATTAAGACCATCAGAGTCTATACAATTATCATGGAATACTTTAAATGGATTAAAAACTGGCTAACAGATGGGTCTCAAAATGTAATTATAAATGGGGAATCATCATGGAGCCGACTTTCCAGTGGGGTCTTGCAGAGATTATTCCTTGGCCCTTTGCTAGTTAACAGTCTTATCAATGATCTGGAAGAAAACAGAAAATCATCATTGATAAAGTTTGCAGATGACCCAACAATTGGGGGGTGGCAAATAATGAAGAGGACAGGTCACTGCTAGAGAGCGATCTGGATCACTTGGGAAACTGGGCGCAAGCAAACAATATATGTTTTAATACAGCTACATGTAAATGTATCCATTTAGGAACAAAGAACATTGGCCATACTTATAGGGTGGGGAACTATCCTGGGAAGCAGTGCCTTTGAAAAAGGTTTGGGGGTCGTGTATGGGCAGCGGGTGAAGCTTCCCCCGGAGGAGGCTAGCTCCCCATCCTGCCTGTTCCGCCCCTGGCCCCGCCCACATTGCATGCCCACTCCGCCCCAGGCCCCGCCCCTCCTTGCCCCCCCCAGGCTCCTCGCCTGGGGGCTGAGGTAGTGTCTGCAACTCAGCTTCCTGAGTTCATTAATAATCTCCCTGGGGAGTCCAAGGGACCCGGGAAGCTGAGTAGCAGATGTCACGGAGTCCCTGGGCGATGCTCTGGAACTGCTCCCCGTGAAGCCAGTCAGGACTCTGGGGAAGTCTCCTCTCTGGGAGCAGACTGTCTTCAGGACACAAAGCTCACACAGCTTCCACCTTCCTGGGTCTGACCTCAGAGCATTCAGCATCCTCTGCCCCTCCGTGCACTTCCCACAGCGAGTCCACTCAGGCGGGGCTCCTGGGGAAGCCAGAGAGTCCTGCACCGCAACTTCGCAGTCAGATGTGACTCTCAGCCAGCCAGTAAAACTGAGGTTTATTAAACAACAGGAACATGGTCTAAAACAGAGCTTGTAGGTGCAGAGAACAGGACCCCTCAGCTGGGTCCATTTTGGGGGGCAGTGAGCCAGACAACCACATCTGCCCTTCACTCCATGTCCCAGCCAGCCCCAAACTGAAACTCCCTCCAGCCCCTCCTCCCCTGGGCTTTGTTCCTTTCCCCGGCCAGGAGGTCACCTGATTCCTTTGTTCTCCAACACTTTAGCTCTCACCTTGCAGGGGGGAAGGGCCCAGGCCATCAGTTGCCAGGAAACAGGGTGTCGGCCATTCTCTGTGTCCAGACCCCTGCACACACCTGCCCTCTAGGGCTCTGCAATGATCATACACCCTTACCCCACCACCTAGATACTTAAGAACTGCCTAGGGGAAACTGAGGCACCCCCACAGTATTCAGAGGAAACATTAAGAACAGTCCCACTTCGTCACAGCAGATACCGCCTCTTCAGCCGCCCGGGAACCTGCATGGCACATAATAAATAAGCAAAAACTTCCCACGGAAGCCCATTCCCAGCAGGGAGGGGAAGAGGCGGGACCACCACCGCCCACAAGTCCGGCAGCAGAGTCGGCGGCAGCTCTGCCAGGGGAGGCTCAGCCTGTCCTGGCCTATTATACCTGCCACCAATGGGGTCATGGTGTGTGAAGGGGCACACCCACATTCTGGTAGAGAAGAGACTGAGCTCTTCTGGGCTCGTTCAGCACTAACAAGGTTCATCTGTAAGGCCTGTGCTGCCTGGAATGGGGGAGCAGAGCTTAAAAAGGGAAAACCTGCCACAGGAAGGGGCGGTGAACCAGGAAGAAAACAGTGACTGATACACCTCAGAGGCTGCTGACTACAGAGACAGATCAGCCAAGAGGGAGACAGTCGCAAGCCTCATGATCCTGAAACTGAATGGACCAACTATAAAGCAGGGTGCCACAAGAGGAGGGGCTGGAGGTAGACCCTTCTTAAAGACAACAGACCAGCTGATAAGCCAAGCCCCAACGGGCTGACTCCAAAACAGACTGCCTCAGAGACAGGCCACCTTTGCCTTTCTTTTCTTTCACTCTGATTCCCCTCTCTCGCAAGGGAAAGTGAGAGAAAAGGACCTTTCTTTTGTTTGTTTGGTGAACCCCTCATATGCTACAAACTGGCGGAGGACATTATAAACAACCTGAAGTACTCAGGGGAGCCCCAACCTCGAACATGGTGTATGAGCTCCCACTGCAACGCTGTGGCCACAAGAGCTAATGCAATCTTGAGATGCATAAAGGGCAGGATCTCGATTAGGAGTAGAAAGGTTATATTGGGCACTGGTGTGACCACTGATGGAATACCGTGTCCAGTTCTGGTGTCCACAATTCAAGAAGGATGGTGATAAACTGGAGAAGGTTCAGAGAAGAGCCATGAGAAGGATTAAAAGATTAGGAAACATGCCTTATAGTTAAGGATATGATTTGGTCACGGGAGTCAAAGATTTCCATTACTTCTTCGGCGTGGGACCCCCCACGGCGGAGCTTGGACTCCACCGTGACCGTACCCCGATTTTGTATATTTTTAACATGACTGCTCCGTGAATTTTGCCTAATTTTACTAAATCATATCCATACTTACAGTGATAGCCTCAAAGAGCTCAATCTAGTTAACAAAGAGAAGGTTAAGGAGTGACTTGGTTACCGTCTGTAAGTATCTATGGGGGAATATATATTTGAATATGGGCTCTTCACTCTAGCAGAAAAAGGTCTAACACGATCCAACGTCTGGAAGTTGAAGCTAGACAAATTAAGACTGGAAATAGGGGCGTAAACTTTTAATGCTGAGAGAGAGTAACCACTGGAACAATTGACCAAGGGTCGTAGTGGATTTTCCTTCCCTGACAATTTTAAAACCAAGATTGGATTTTTTTTCCTAAAAGCTCTGCTCTAGGAATTATTTTGGGGCAGGTCTCTGGCCTGTGTCATACAGGAGGTCAGACTAGGTGATCACCATGGTTGCTATGAATCTATACGTTGTGAGGAAGGTTGAAGGAAGTTGATGTGGGACAAGGGGAGGTTTTGTGGCGATATGGTAGAAGTTTTCTGTATTTTGAAGGGGATTGATTACACTGTCAAGGAAAAATCTTCCAGAACTCTGACATTGTCATACACTAGGGACATCATCTAAAACTGGGGCAAGTCAGAGTAGGGGAGCTGGGGCTGAGGTGCTTCAAGCAAAGGGGATGAACATTAGGATTAAGTTACCAATAAAAATGATGGAGGGAAGGGTTTAAATGAGTTCACAAGACACCATGCATGAGGGGTTTAATGGCAGAGCAGGAAGGAGGATATAAGATAAAACAAAAGAAAAAGCGTTAGACGGGGGCTTTTCTGCATTCCTAAAAATCATATTGTAGTTGATTCTAAAACTGCCTTGGTACCGATCTTCCAACTATTTGCTGGTGTGTTGCTGGTGTTGGGAACCACGAATGCTGGCAGAGACAAGAAGTACAACATAAGTGCACAGCTTGGTGCTGACAAGAGTTCACTGCTGTAACTGGTGAAGGCGAAGGCAGACTTGAAACAATACTTGCCCACAGACACTGACTCGCCCCAGCGAGAGGGGTGTGGCTGGGCTCTGGAGCTGGGCCAGCAGCTGTTAGTTTGCAGATTCAGACAGGCGCCAAAATTCAAAAACTGCCCTGTACTTCAAATCCAAAGGATCAGCTGAAAACAATGTGGAAGGAAGTGGCTTCCAGCAGCCAATGGGCCCTCCCCTGGTGTGGCTCTCTGCCTTGGGCTGACAGATGGTGTACGGGCAAGCCTCCACTTGAGTGAAGAGCCCAAAGCACTGTGGGATTTGTAGTCCGCCTTTTCCTTCACCTCTTTCTAACAAATCCAAGCCCAACCGAGCTGCTTATGATTTCATCCTGGGACAAGAGTCACAGCAGAGCCATATCTTTTGAACTGGCTTGGTTAGAATATTAAAAGTCAACACTGAACTGAAAAGAGTGCTTGTGGTCATATAGGAACATGCAAAAGGAATGTCACCATTACAGAAGGGTTCTGCGTTCAAAGGCAATTTTAACCCTTCTGCCAGGTGGTGTTGGCAGCAACAAGTGCAAGGTTCAGTAGCTAGGGGTTCCTCTTAACATTACAAAACAGCTCCCACCAATAAGTCTCGGAAAACTAACCACCACCTGTAGCCACCTCTAAGGGGCTATACTTCCTACTTGCAAGTGCTGAGTCTGTGTATAAAAAAGGAAAACTTTTATTAAAAGGGAAAGGGAACCCAGCATTAATTTGGGAAAACAGCACAAATACGATTCGAAAGTATGCATGTGAGAAGTAATCACCTGCCCCACAGTATCTTGGGCAGCGTTCCTTGCCTTAATTTCCCACCTTCCGGTGTGAAAGTCCAATGGACACATGTCCCTTTAATACGCCACTGCCCTTTCACTCTGCTCCGCTGCACCCACAGCTGGTTGCCTGAAGTCAGCGAAGTACCAGCGGGGTATTTGTGTGGGTTCAACACCCACTCCTTTAGGGGTGGGGTCAAGCAATGACTCTGCTGCTGCTTGCCACCATCATTGCCTCCTTTCCCGCTGCTCACTGCCATCAACCAAGCGGGAGGGGCCATTGAGCCCAGGCCACAAGTAAATTCTGAGGACATCAGCTGCCATCTAACCCTGGAGGTGCCTAAGCTTCAGCCAGCTGACATGCCCAAAACTGCCTCAGTCCTGGCCCCGCCAAGCTGCTCCACCCCTAGCTGTCAGCTAAACTCTGGCAGGATTTGCAAACTAGCCATCTCTCCATCTCGTCTGTAAGCCGGGTCCAGTAGGTGTGGTCGGAGCACAAAAGCTGGCCAAGGGGGTGATCAGAACAGGAATTCTGGGAGCTGGCTGGGTCTGTCCATCTCGGGGCACTGAATAGCCCAGCCATTCAGGCACTCACCTGTGACGTGAGAGACTTGTTTTCAAATCCCTGCCCTACTGGATTTAGACCCTGCATCTCCCACTTCCTAGGTGAGTATCCTAAACACCAGGCCATTGGTTCTCCTGGGTGCGTCTAGCTGTAATACTATGTTCTGAGGTTCTACCACTTAGTCCAGCTCTTAATGATTTTACCAGGTAGTAGGGAATCTCTACTGTGGCTGCAGCCTCTGCCTTGTCTTTTACTGCAGCACTATCCCTAGATCAAAAGAGTGTCAAATAGCATCCACAACAGCAGGAAGGAACGCGTGTCCCCAGTCCCTCTGAATTTTACTTGGTTTTGGCATCAGTACCCCCTGCTTAGTGAGTGAAGTTAAAGTTAGGATTACCCCCTCCGGTAGGGCATATTAAGTACATTTCTGCTGTCCTTTAGCCCTACAAGAAGGGTAATAACATATCATTACCTCTGCATTCAAGACTAAAGTGAATTTTACCCCAGAACAGCCAAAATTTATCACTTTGGCAAAGCAGCTCTGTCTGCTTATCACATAGGCAGAGTCGCGTCTCTATGCAAATATGGTCTGTTCCTGACGTGTTTTCCCGCAGTTCATCAGTGGATGTCAGGAGAGAGCTCATTCAGACCCCAGCTTACACAATGTGTGAAGGGCCGGGGGCGGCAGCGGGGGCAGGGGCGATGATGGGGCTGGTGAACCCGAAGCCCATTGGCTGGGGGACGGAGCCCACTGATGTGCAACCGAAGGCCCCATGGTCAGAGTCCATGACCAGGACCTGCTGCTCCCCGGCTGGATCCTCCACCCGCCACCCTAGGGCTGAAGCCAGAAGCCAGAGCCCCACTGTCCCAGGGAAGGTGGAGAGCTCACTGGCTGCTTGCTCCTCCGGTGTTTCTGGCTGCAGAGGATGGCAGGGCCCAACCCCTTCTTGCAGCTCCAGGGAAGGAGCCGCTGCTTTGCCCCCACCCCCCAGACACCGCCCAGGAGGCTGTGGCTGCAAGAAAAGCCCCTGGTGGCCACATTTGAGAAACATATGGCGCTAGTCTGAGACCTGCATGCAGTTCCCTGCTCTGCCACAGACTTTGTGTGTCACTTTGGGTAATTCATATAGCATCACTGTGCCTCAGTTCCCCATCTCTAAAATGGGGATCACGGCACTTTTCCACTTCACGGGGTGTTGTCAGGATAAACACATTTGAGACTGTGAGGTGCACAGATACACAGTGAGGGGGGACAGATAAGTACCTAGGGTAGATAGATATTACATTGGGCAAAAACTACTCTAAAACATTAGACTTGCACAGTCAAGCACACAAAAGTTAGGAAACGCCAGAATTAAGGCTGCCCAATTTCCTAAGTTTTTAAAAGCACAAACTAAAAAAAACAGAAATTCCATTCCATCAGTCACATTGACACCCAGATAGGGTGTCACCAAGGCTGGAAATTTTAGATTCACAGCACAGACCTCTATCACTTGAGCTCACTGAGTAACTTGTATAAGTAGGGGCATAGCGAGCAGATCGAGGGACGTGATCGTTCCCCTCTATTCGACATTGGTGAGGCCTCATCTGGAGTACTGTGTCCAGTTTTGGGCCCCACACTTCAAGAAGGATGTGGATAAATTGGAGAGAGTCCAGCGAAGGGCAACAAAAATGATTAGGGGACTGGAACACATGAGTTATGAGGAGAGGCTGAGGGAGCTGGGATTGTTTAGCCTGCAGAAGAGAAGAATGAGGGGGGATTTGATAGCTGCTTTCAACTACCTGAAAGGGGGTTCCAAAGAGGATGGCTCTAGACTGTTCTCAATGGTAGCAGATGACAGAACGAGGAGTAATGGTCTCAAGTTGCAGTGGGGGAGGTTTAGATTGGATATTAGGAAAAACTTTTTCACTAAGAGGGTGGTGAAACACTGGAATGCGTTACCTAGGGAGGTGGTAGAATCTCCTTCCTTAGAGGTTTTTAAGGTCAGGCTTGACAAAGCCCTGGCTGGGATGATTTAACTGGGAATTGGTCCTGCTTTGAGCAGGGGGTTGGACTAGATGACCTTCTGGGGTCCCTTCCAACCCTGATATTCTATGATTCTATGATTCTAGTAGCAGCAGTAGGCTGTTATCCTCTTTGTGGACCAGCCACTACAGGTAAGACACAAACTTTGCTATGGGGATTCACAGCTATTTGCTGGAGAACAAAGCAATGTTGATATGCAGGAATCTTGGGTTCAGTTCGGGAGTTGGGCGTGGGTGAATATGCTGTAGTGCTTTTAAAACTTCCATCAAAACTTCCATCCCCAACGAATGGCGTTAGGGTTGTAAAGCACTGTTCACACAGGCACTTGTGATGAACAAAACTTTTGTCTTTTGGGGTGTGTGTTTTTTTTAACACCTCTGAATAACTGAAGTTTTGTCTTTCACTTGCCAGTGTAGACAAAGCCTTAGAGGCTAGACCTTTATAGGGGTTCCCAGAACTGTCAGCCACTCTGTTACCCCACTCAGCCTAGGAAGTGAGAACTTTGCTGTTCAGATAGTTTATTCAGACAGTTAAAGTTTGGCAAATTATAAGCAACTGAAAACAGGGCCTTATAATGGAACTTTTTAGGCACCCTTAACCATAGGTTCACTGCCTATAAATGACATATTGTGAGACTTGAAATAAAATCATGAGAATTGGCAGCACTATACCATCTTTAATGGATTTGTTCTACAGAGTGTGTAGGGTGTTTGAGTATTCAATTATTTGTATATGAGATCTCTCTTTTCCATCTCCCTCTCTCAAGCCCTGGTCAAACGGTGCTGAATTTACAAAAAAATGCTTAATTGACATACAGTCTGTGCTGTGGTGGCTGCTCACCTATTTGGTAGCTATTGGTGAATCTTCAGATACAAAAATGGAGAGTTTGCATTTCAGAAGAAGCCCAGCATGGATGGTTCCAAGCACAGCGAAGTGCTTCAGTTTTGCCAGGTTAAAAACAATGGATGCCTCCTGGAAATGTTTGATAGACATTTGATTTGGCTAAATCTGCTTATTTGTATCTTTATTTTCCTTCCAGTTTTTTACTACATGCAAACAAGGAGCCTGAGTACCCTGCTGACTCTGCGGCCAGTCGGACTTTTAGCAGCCCCACCGTGGTTCTGAGGCTAACCTCGGCAAAGCTGTGAGCTGCACAAGGAGAGTGGTTTTCAGTTGTGGTGGCCACAGCTGGAAAGCCGCAGTATGGTGCACGCTGTCATACTTGCAGCCCCCTAGTGTCCCTGTTGTAGCCTAAGGGGGACTCCTGGACTCCCTACCCCTACCGCTAGGCTGCTAAGGTGGCCTCAGAGGGGTCAGCCTGCCTCATGAAAAGGCTTTTCACTTTTAGTCAGGTAAAAGGACACTCCAAAGTGCACCCTGTCCGGGCCTGAGGAGCTGTGTGGGTGGGGACGGGAGGCTCCGCCCCTTGCCCAGGGCCACGGCACCTCCCAGCGCAGCCTTGTACGCGGGAAATAAGAACTGACAGATCCTGCGCGGAGTCAGACGCAGGGTTGCTGGCATCGGGCCACAAAATGGAGGCCAGGTTGTGACTACAATCCCCAGCATGCTCTGCGATAGGGGTTCCCGCCATCCTTGATTCCCCGCCCCCCGCGGCCGCTCCCAGAGCCCAGCCGCCAGCGGCCATCTTGGTGCGGAGACTTCATTTCCCAGGTGGCGGCGCGCAGCGGGGAGGCGGTGGCCTCCGCCATCTTGCAGTTCCCTCCCTCAGTGCGGCTGGATTGAATGAGCCCGCCGCTTGCTTGTCCCGCGAAGCAAGAGCCATGTCGGGCACCCCAAGCCGCGCCGCCCCCGGCGGGACCCCGCTCTCCCCCGCCCGCATCTCCCGGCTGCAGGAGAAGGAGGATCTGCGGCAGCTCAATGACCGCCTGGCCGTCTACATCGACCGGGTGCGGGCGCTGGAGCTGGAGAACGACCGGTTACTGCTGAAGATCTCCGAGAAGGAGGAGGTCACCACCCGGGAGGTAGCGTGGGGAGCGGGACGTGGGGGCCGCCGGGACCCGCCCGCCCTCCTGGAGCCCGGCTGGCGGGGGCTTACCGGAGTGAGGGGCCGGGGGTCTCTGATCTGTCATCCCGCTGGACTGGGGTGGCCCGCCGGGGACACTGGGCGCTGGGGGGTGGTCTCGAAAGAGGGATACGAGAGAGAGATTGCGCCAGTTCTGGGCGCCGCTTGCCTCAGTGGGGGGTAGGCTGCACCCAGCCTGTGGGGGTCTCGCCTAGCGGGCATCGCGGGGGACGGGGGGTGGGTTGTGGCGGGGCTGCCCGGAGGGGTCTCGCCTAGCGGGGCATCGCGGGGGGGGGGCTGTGGCGGGGCTGCCCGGAGGGGTCTCGCCTAGCGCGGCATCGCGGGGGACGGGGGGTGGGTTGTGGCGGGGCTGCCCGGAGGGGTCTCGCCTAGCGGGGCATCGCGGGGGGGGGGCTGTGGCGGGGCTGCCCGGAGGGGTCTCGCCTAGCGCGGCATCGCGGGGGGTGGGTTGTGGCGGGGCTGCCCGGAGGGGTCTCGCCTAGCGCGGCATCGCGGGGGACGGGGGGTGGGTTGTGGCGGGGCTGCCCGGAGGGGTCTCGCCTAGCGGGGCATCGCGGGGGATGGGGGGGGGCTGTGGCGGGGCTGCCCGGAGGGGTCTCGCCTAGCGGGGCATCGCGGGGGACGGGGGGTGGGTTGTGGCGGGGCTGCCCGGAGGGGTCTCGCCTAGCGGGGCATCGCGGGGGATGGGGGGGGGCTGTGGCGGGGCTGCCCGGAGGGGTCTCGCCTAGCGGGGCATCGCGGGGGACGGGGGGTGGGTTGTGGCGGGGCTGCCCGGAGGGGTCTCGCCTAGCGGGGCATCGCGGGGGGGGGGCTGTGGCGGGGCTGCCCGGAGGGGTCTCGCCTAGCGGGGCATCGCGGGGGATGGGGGGGGGCTGTGGCGGGGCTGCCCGGAGGGGTCTCGCCTAGCGGGGCATCGCGGGGGGGTGGGTTGTGGCGGGGCTGCCCGGAGGGGTCTCGCCTAGCGGGGCATCGCGGGGGGGTGGGTTGTGGCGGGGCTGCCCGGAGGGGTCTCGCCTAGCGGGGCATCGCGGGGGGGGGCTGTGGCGGGGCTGCCCGGAGGGGTCTCGCCTAGCGGGGCATCGCGGGGGACGGGGGGTGGGTTGTGGCGGGGCTGCCCGGAGGGGTCTCGCCTAGCGCGGCATCGCGGGGGACGGGGGGTGGGTTGTGGCGGGGCTGCCCGGAGGGGTCTCGCCTAGCGCGGCATCGCGGGGGACGGGGGGGGGCTGTGGCGGGAGTGGCTGTTGTGGGGAGGCTGTGGCAGGACTGTGTATTGCCTGGTACCCGAGCTTTACATGTTGCATTTGTTTGGTGGAGTTGATCAACAAGCAAGAGGGAATGAACTTTCTGAAGTCTTTCAAATACCTTTAAATTGTAGTAATAGAGATTTGGGCTTTAGTTATGCGATGGTCATATTTGTGATCTCAATAGGGAAGATCTTTGTTAACAGAATGGGAGCTGTGTTAGTCTGTATAAGCAAAAACTATGAGGAGTCCTTGTGGCACCTTAGAGACTAATACATTTATTTGAGCATAAGCTTTTGTGGGCTAAAACCCACTTGTTTTTGTTAACAGAAGTGTCTCTAAAACTACTTATGGGAGGTGATCAGATACAAGGGTCGTAGGTGTGACTGTAAGAACCTAGCTAGATCAGTGAATAGTTGCAAAGTACTCTGTAATGTATAACTAGTGAGACAGGGTCGGGCCAGATGGCTATAGGAGAGTAGTTTTTTTTTTTAAGCAAAAAAGGTATTTTTTTATTTGCATAACACACTTACACATTGCATATGCTGTTTTGTTTTGTAACACAGCAACCAATTACAGTTGTTTTCTCATTAGCTTCAGGGGAGGGAAGTGTTCAAGCTTGCCTGGGCCCAGAGAAGGGGTCTTCCACCCTTCCGAGTTACCTGGTAGTCCAGAGCGAGGGGGCTTCATCGACTCTCAAGGTCTGCCACCCCCTCGAGTTACCTGGTGTCACGCCCGAGTGTCACCAACAATTCCCTCCTCTGAAAGCACCCAACGAAAGGGGCAGGCTATGGGGTAGACAACCGGGGGGGGGGGCACGTGAACCCAGGTGTGAAAGGACCCCTCTAAGGTGGTGGTGTCTGCAGCAGCTGGGGCTGGGGTCCCTTACTCTCTCCCCCAATCAAAGGCTCAAAACAAAGGGAGCCGGACGGGGACACCAAGCAGAGAACTTCGGACAGCGCCCACCGCTCCTCAAAAGCATCAAGGGAGTTGGTGGACTCCGTCCGGATACGTGAACGGACTGAGGATCAGAAAACGGCCCCACAGTCACAGGAAACTCCATCGGCCAACCTCCTCTCTCTGGTTTTATAGATGGCCATTTTAGCCAGGACCAGGAGGAGGTTAACTAGGAGATCCTGCGATTTTGTGAGGCCACGGATGGGGAGTGCATAAATAAAAAGGTTTGGGCAAAAATGCAACCAAAAACGTAATAAAAGATTTGTGAGGAGCCAGAACAGAGACTGCAGCCTGGCACGCTCCAAATATACGTGTGCCAGGGTTTCCCTCACACCACAAAAGGGACAAGTATCTGGGATGGGGGTGAAATGTGCCAAGTATGTACCCGTGCTCACAGCTCCGTGAAGGAGCCGCCAACTGATGTCTCCGACGGGCCTCGGAACCAAGGTGGAATATAGGCTGGCCCACGGGGGCTGCTCACCCTCCAAAGGTGGCAGAAGGTCTTGCCACTTTGTGTTGGGGCGGGACACTAGGGTGAGGGCGCGAAGGGTGTGGAGCACGAGCATGTATAGATGTTTCCTTGGCGTAGTTTGGAGGCATACCGGCTGCAGTTCATGCAGCCGGCTCGCCATAAAGGGGTGGGGGGGTCGATTGGGTCTACGGGGCAGGGGTCCAATTAAAAGGTCCGGCGGGCCTGGGGTAGAGGGTGGGTGGGGCGTGCCCTCGAGCAGGACCCAATCGAGGTAAGCTGTAGCAGTGGGCGGCAATGCGGCCTTCACCTCCTGAAGTACGCGCCAGGGGGTACGAGGTCTGGAGAGCCCCATGCGCCGAGCGAGCGTCGGGATCCAGCCAGCCTCCCCGGTCGTAGTCCAGGAGGTCTCCGACTCTCGTGACTTCTGCCAGGATCAAGCTCTGGCGCACCGAGCGGGACTCCACCACCTGCACATGGAGCTGGGGTTGTGTAGCAGGGTCTCTGTGAGGAGATCTACCCCCTCGGTGGCCGCCACGGACCTGGTGGTTAAAAACAATTTCCAAGTCCGAAGCAGGTCCTGGTAGAAGACTGGCAGCCCGGAGAGGTCTTGCGGAAGACAGAGATAAAAGAGCTGCTGGTCATATCGGAGCCCTCAGATGCGGCGCAGGATGGCGTGCGCCAGTATGTTCCACGCCGAACTGCCTGCACCATGAAGGAGCCTCCGTAGGGCCTGGAGGCGGAAGACGCAGACCTGAGTGTGCAGACACTTCAGGCCCTGTCCTCCTTCCTTCAGGGGTAGATGAAGAACCCCTACAGGGGCCCAGTGCGTTCCTGACCAAAAGAACCCCAGAATCGATGTCTGGAGGCTGGTCAGGAAACCTGAGGCCGGGACCAGGGTGTTCAGCCAGTACCAGAGCATGGACAGGACTGGTTGATTAAGCACCAGCTCTCTCCCTCGGAGGGAGAGACATCGGAGTAGTCCCGTCCATTTCCGGAGCCGCTCTATCACCCCGCCCTCTAAGTTTTCCCAGTTCTCTGGCGGAGAGGGATGCATGGCAGAAAGGTAAACGCCAAGGTAGAGCAGCGGACCCGCGCTCCATCGGATGCTCTGAAGCCTGGGTGGGAGGGAGCTCACCTGCTGCCAGTCTCCTACCGCCGAGACAGAGCTCTTGACCCAGTTGACCCGGGCGGAGGAGGCTGCCGAATAGATGGCCAAGTCGCCCGGGTCCTGGACCATGAGGAGCACATCATCAGCGTACACAGACAGGACCAGCCGCAGCTCCGGCTCCCGCAGCACCAACCCTGTCAACCTCCTGCGGAGAAGACAGAGGAAGGGCTCAATCGCCAGAGCATACAGCTGGCCCGAGAGGGGGCACTCCTGCCGTACTACTCGCCCGAAGTTGACCGGTTCAGTCAGGGTCCAGTTGAGCTTAACCAGACGCTCTGCAGAAGCGTACATCACCCGGAGAAAACCCACAAACTGGGGTCCGAAGCCAAACGCCTGCAGAGTGCTCAGGAGGTACCCGTGGTCCACCCTATCGAAAGCCTTCTCCTGATCTAGGGACAGGAGGGCGAATGACAGACAGTCTCTACACCCGAGTTCCAAAAGGTCCTGAACCAGTAGTAGGTTATCAAAGATACTGCGGTCCAGGACGGTGTAGGTCTGATCTGGGTGGATCATGTCCGCCAGCACAGACCCTAGCCACAGCGAGATTGCTTTCTCTACGATTTTGTAGTCTGTGCTGAGGAGCGAGACGGGACGCCAATTTTGTAAATCGCGGCGGTCCCCCTTCTACAGCAGTAAGGCGAGCATAGCTCGCCTGCACAAAAGAGGGAGGACCCCGCTCTGCAGAGACTCAGCCCAGATGATGACTAGATCTGGGCCGAGGACGTCCCAAAACACGCGGTAGAACTCCACGGTCAGCCCGTCCGTGCCTGGAGACTTATTAGTGGGCATATGACAGAGGGCTTCCGAGAACTCGGCCAGAGTGAGAGGCAACTCTAGTCGGTCTTGGTCGCTCGCGCTGACCGTAGGGAGCTCCTCCCAGAGCACTCTGCAAACGCCAGGGTTGGTCAGATCCGGGGAGAAAAGACTTGCGTAGAAGGCTCGGGCCCTCCCACGCATCTCCACCGGTTCCGTGAGGGGGGTGCCGTCTTCTGCCAGGAGGCAGGTGATGTGTTTCTTGGCCCCCCTCGTTTTCTCCAGGGCATAGAAGAAGTGGGAGCCACGATCCATCTCCCGAAGGAGGCGGATGCGGGATCGAACAAAGGCGCCCCAGGCCCGACGGGCTTCTCCTGGCACACTCCGCAGAGGAGTGGGTCCTCGGGGCTGGCGGCCAGACGTCTCTCCAGCTCTAAGACCTCCCGTTCCAACTGCTCTATTGCTGCATTTCTCTGTCGGCTGGTGCCCCGGGTGTAGTCGCGGCAGAAAACCCTGGTGCACACCTTCCCCAGGTCCCACCACCGCCGCGCCGAGGGAAAAGCACGCCGCTGCCCTCGCCAGGCCAGCCAGAATTCCAGGAAGGACTCCACGAAGCCCTCATCCTCCAACAGGCTGTTGTTAAAATGCCAATAGGCCGGCCCTGGCCTCTCTGCACAGAGGGAGGCTGTCACGGTGGCTAGATGATGGTCAGAAAATGGGGCCAGCCGAATGCTGGAGGTGTGGGCTCGTGAGAGATGGAAGCGTGATAAATAAATGCGGTCCAACCAGGAGTGGCTCGACCGATGGGCTTCCACCCGGACAAAGGTGAATGTGGAAGTGTCATCAGGGTGGTGATCGTGCCAGATGTCCACTAGGGAGTGATGTTCAACTATCTCCCGGAGGGTGTCCCCGGCACCCGGGCTCCGCTCGGTCCCCAAGCAGTCCTGTTCCTTGAGGGTGGTATTAAAGTCTCCTCCCAGGACCAGGCACTCGTGAGAATCTAAGGCGCCGAGGAAGGCGGACACCTGCTGATAGAATCATAGCCGCTCTGGGCCCGATGTCGGGGCATAGACGTTAACGAGGTTAACCACGAGCCCCTCCATACCGACCTGGAGATGCAGCAGGCGACCCGGCATGGCCTCGGCGACCCCTAGCACCTCGGGCCGTAGGTTGGGGGAGAATAGGGTCGCCACTCCAGCCTGTCGAACCGTGGCATGGCTAAAGTAGACCCTGTCCCCCCCACTCCAGCTGTCAACTGTCTTCGGTGGTCAGATCCGTATGGGTCTCCTGCAGGAAAACCGCAGGTCCCAGGTGCTCTCCTTCCTTCGGGAGGGAGGGTACTCTGTGGAGAGCCATCCTACAGCCCTGGGTATTCAACGTTGCGATGGTAAGAGGTGTCATGGGGAGGGTTGGGGGGCTTCTCACTGGCAGGGATGCTCGCATCTCCCAGTGGGCTGCACAGCAGTCCGTGACCCGTCCCGTAGGTGAGTAATTGTTCACGGAAGACGCGGACCCGCCAGTGGGCCGCGGAATCCTGCTTCCCCATCCCTTTACCTTCCCCCATGAGGGCCCTTGTGGCCCGGAGGATTTGAGAAAAGTCACCCCCTCGCTGGAGAGCAAGTTGTACCTTGTTGCAGGAGCCACGGACATCCTGTAAAAACTTCCGCAGCTCTCCTCGCAGCTCATGGGGGGTGGGGTTACAGTTTCCCGGTTATTCCCCAACGGGGCCATTGGGGCAGCCCTGTGGTCCACTAAAACGGACAAGCAGGGTGCGGACCCCCGATGGGGTGACTGATGGGCTGGAGCTCCTAGGCCCGCCTCAAGCTCTGGGGCGATAGGGGGCAGTGGAGGGAAAGTAGCAGCTCCTAATGGGTCAGGATAGGAGAACACAAAGGCCGCTCCCTGGGGGTCATCAGTTGGGAAAGGGAAGGAGACAGCCCCGGGGGCAGCAATGACACTGCAGGAGGTAAATTGGATAGGGGCAGGAGCAGAGGCGAGGTTCTGGGTTTTGGGAGGCAAGCAGCTGGATGCTGGCGCCTCCCGATCATGCTCAAGGGTTAAGGGGGTGGGGAGGGAGCTCTCAGTGACGCTGGGCGCGCGCTCTGTGGTACATTTAGTGGCCACAGCATCAGGAGGTGGATTATCTTCTGTAGGGCCCCCGCCCGGGAAGGAAGTCGATTGCGCTGCACCAACGGGGGGTGCCCCTGGTGACTCGTGTCCTGGCCGCGTGGCACCGGCTGTCACCTGAGCAGGCTCGGTGGTCGTCAGCGGGGTGCCAACAGCGGCTGGGTTGGTGGAGCAGTCCAGGGGCTCCTCGGAAGTGGGAGCGGAAGCAGCAGTTAAGGGGAGGGAGCATGGGGAAAAGAGGGGTGGAGTCAGGTCACCCAGATCGAGATTTACTGGCAAAAGGTTGTCCTCCCCCTGGGCGACCGGGGTCAGATCTAAGGCCTCGATCTCCTCGAACATGGAGGAGAGGACACTTTCTGCTGCCCCGGGGTTCTCCCCGCCGGCACCTGCCACGACAGTTGCCTTGGGTTTCACGGGGGCTTCGGGTAGTGTCAGGACAGAAGGGGCTTCCTCAAGGGTCTCGGAGGGGAGGGTCGTCGGGCCCCGATATTATGTATATGTAAATGATAGCAGTTATGAAATCTATGAAAAGGTGGTACAGGCTGAGGCCCATGCCCGAGCCGGAGCACAGGTTGCCTATACTGCCCCTGAGAGTGATTGGTTACAAACCTTGTTTTCAGGCTGGGGTTTGTAGTTTTGGCTTGGTGGTTTATTTAGCCTGTTATTGAAACTTCTCTTTCCTGTATTGCTTGTATTAATGGTATTATGCTGTGCAGTATCATGTGTCAGGAGCCCTTTTGCAAAAGTTAATAAGTCATTCTCTTCAGGGCTTTCACAAAGTGCTTATGCAAAGTCCTATTGTAAAGAAATAAGTAGCCCAAGTGAGAAAACTCAGAGCCAAGGCTGTTGAGTGCTCTCAAAGGAGGGAGTAGTTGTTGGGGACACTGGGCATGGCCACTAGGTAACTAGAGGGGATGGAAGACCACGAGTGTCGATGAAGCCCCCTCGCACTAGGCCCAGGTGTCCTTGGCCCCGGCGCCCCCGCCTGGAGGCACTCGCAGCAGTTATGCATAGTAGGCCCAACTGTCCTTGGCGGCCTCCCCCCTGCCTGGAGGCACTTGCAGCAGTTATGCTGAGGATCTGCAACGATATGTTGCAGAGTCAGACTGCCTGAAACTAAACAAGGCCAAACAGGGCAGATATGGAAGAACAATGCTGAATAAAGCAGCTTTATGTATGGTTTAACAGATGGTACAGAGAACAAGGGAACTATCTGGTAACTGGATTGGCTGGCTATATGGATACTTAGGGCAGCTTGCTATTGGATAAGTATGCTGAAGAAAGGATGTATAAAAGCCTGTGTAACTTCCTGCTCTGTGTGCAGGATTTGAGATTCTATTCTCCCTGTAGCTTGTTTGCAGCTGCTTTTCTGCTTCTCCACCCCTTTGTGATTATTGGGTGACGCACACCAGGTAACGAACCCCTGCTGTTGTTCGCCTCTGGCACTGGGTGCCAGCAACAATTTGAAAACTCAGTCTGCTGAATATTATCCTGTTGAAATGGGTGTAACAACATTACATGTTTCAGAGTAGCAGCCGTTTTAGTATGTATTCGCAAAAAGAAAAGGAGGACTTGTGGCACCTTAGAGACTAATCAATTTATTTGAGCATAAGCTTTCGTGAGCTACAGCTCACTTCATCGGATGCATGTGTAATTATGAGATTTTGTTGTATGATTGTTACTGAAATGTTATGATTCTGAGTAGTACCCATAAGCCATTTCCTCAGAGACAAAGATGCACTAGCACACCAGTGAAGTGCTAAAGTGCCATTACCTGCTTAATCAGAGATTTTCCATCAGGGGAGTTGTAAACAGGAAATTTACAATTCGTCTGGAGGACAGTTTGGTGCTTGCATATGCCATGGAACTGCGTGCCCATGTGACCCAGCAAGGATTTTTCCAGTACACAAGGTTTGGAGAATAAGAAGGGGGAGGAAAACACCTCTAGCTACCTCTCCTTCTCTACACCTTATATCGCTCTTCAGGCATTCACTGATGTTATGAGCAGAACACTGAACTACTTATTCCTAGCATATGCGCAACTTCCCTCAGGTGGCACATGACCAGGATTCATCACTGAATTTGGACTGCTGATTGGATCATTACCTTCCTGGGCTGTGTACTGATAAGGAGTGCAATGTACTCAGCTGGGAGTGACTTTGCATGCTGGTGGCTGTGAGTGAGCAGTATCTGGAGGGGTTCGCTGTTCCCTAGCAAAGCAGCGTAAAAGGCATCCCAGGCTGAAGAGCTAAGGGGACTCTGCAGTTCCGGTTGCGGCCTGGGGAATGTTGCAGCAAGAGATCAAAGAATATGTGGTTCTACCTCCTGCAGTGCACACAGAAACCACTACAATCTCCCTGTGCATTGGCAAGCTAACCATCATTCTCATTATATATAAACCACGTGATGGACAGTGGCCTCGGCCAGCTCTGCAAATTGCACAGTATCTTGCTGTATTTGTGGGTGACTTCAATAGTCACCACACAATGGGGCTATGCAAACAACATTGCAGGTGAAGAACAGACCAACTGGGTGTTGGCAAAGGGTATGCTCCTCCTTTGTGATTCTAAACAGCACATCACTTTCCATTCCACAGGGTGGGTCAGAGGATACTTTACTGACCTGAGGTTCATCTCTAAAGATGATACAGGGGCACACATGCCTGCATTGTGGATTGTCCTTAATGACTTTCCGAACAGCCAGCACAGACCAGTACTGACCCGTATTGGCATCCTAATCCCAGTTCTCTACTCAAAACCAGCATTGTGCTAGAACTTCAAAAAAGCAGACTGTACCACATTCACAATGACTGCGGACAATACAGTCTCCTACGTTCTCTCCTCTCCCACCCTCCAATGCCAAAGACTTTTGACTGTTTTGCTGCACTCCTAATCTCAGTCACAAAGAACATCCCCTGGGAGACAGGTCACCATATGTTCCTTGCTGGGCTGCAGAGAGCCAGGAGCTCCTCCACAAATATGATGTGTAGGGACCCAGAAATTGGCAAAGCCCTCCTGGTGTCGCTGCATGCAGCAAGGCAGAAATGGTGGTTTGAATGTGTAGAAGGTCTAAACTTCACACACTGGAGCAGACACACTTGTAACCTGCTGAGACAGTTGCGGGCTACAAATACCACACATGCCACCACGCTGCAGGTGAAAATCATAGAATCATAGAATATCAGGGTTGGAAGGGACCCCAGAAGGTCATCTAGTCCAACCCCCTGCTCGAAGCAGGACCAATTTCCAGTTAAATCATCCCAGCCAGGGCTTTGTCAAGCCTGACCTTAAAAACCTCTAAGGAAGGAGATTCTACCACCTCCCTAGGTAACGCATTCCAGTGTTTCACCACCCTCTTAGTGAAAACGTTTTTCCTAATATCCAATCTAAACCTCCCCCATTGCAACTTGAGACCATTACTCCTTGTTCTGTCATCTGCTACCACTGAGAACAGTCTGGATCCATCCTCTTTGGAACCCCCTTTCAGATAGTTGAAAGCAGCTATCAAATCCCCCCTCATTCTTCTCTTCTGCAGGCTAAACAATTCCAGCTCCCTCAGCCTCTCCTCATAACTCATGTGTTCCAGTCCCCTAATCATTTTTGTTGCCCTTCGCTGGACTCTCTCCAATTTATCCACATCCTTCTTGAAGTGTGGGGCCCAAAACTGGACACAGTACTCCAGATGAGGCCTCACCAATGTTGAATAGAGGGGAACGATCACGTCCCTCGATCTGCTCGCTATGCCCCTACTTATACATCCCAAAATGCCATTGGCCTTCTTGGCAACAAGGGCACACTGCTGACTCATATCCAGCTTCTCGTCCACTGTCACCCCTAGGTCCTTTTCGGCAGAACTGCTGCCTAGCCATTCGGTCCCTAGTCTGTAGCTGTGCATTGGGTTCTTCCGTCCTAAGTGCAGGACCCTGCACTTATCCTTATTGAACCTCATCAGATTCCTTTTGGCCCAATCTTCCAATTTGTCTAGGTCCTTCTGTATCCTATCCCTCCCCTCCAGCGTATCTACCACTCCTCTCAGTTTAGTATCATCCGCAAATTTGCTGAGTGCAATCCACACCATCGTCCAGATCATTTATGAAGATATTGAATAAAACCGGCCCCAGGACCGACCCTTGGGGCACTCCACTTGATACCGGCTGCCAACTAGACATGGAGCCATTGATCACTACCCGTTGAGCCCGACAATCTAGCCAGCTTTCTACCCACCTTATAGTGCATTCATCCAGCCCATACTTCCTTAACTTGCTGACAAGAATACTGTGGGAGACCGTGTCAAAAGCTTTGCTAAAGTCAAGAAACAATACATCCACTGCTTTCCCTTCATCCACAGAACCAGTAATCTCATCATAAAAGGCGATTAGATTAGTCAGGCATGACCTTCCCTTGGTGAATCCATGCTGGCTGTTCCTGATCACTTTCCTCTCATGCAAGTGCTTCAGGATTGATTCTTTGAGGACCTGCTCCATGATTTTTCCAGGGACTGAGGTGAGGCTGACTGGCCTGTAGTTCCCAGGATCCTCCTTCTTCCCTTTTTTAAAGATTGGCACTACATTAGCCTTTTTCCAGTCATCCGGGACTTCTCCGGTTCGCCACGAGTTTTCAAAGATAATGGCCAATGGCTCTGCAATCACAGCCGCCAATTCCTTCAGCACTCTCGGCTGCAACTCGTCCGGCCCCATGGACTTGTGCACGTCCAGCTTTTCTAAATAGTCCCTAACCACCTCTATCTCCACAGAGGGCTGGCCATCTCTTCCCCATTTTGTGATGCCCAGCGCAGCAGTCTGGGAGCTGACCTTGTTAGTGAAGACAGAGGCAAAAAAAGCATTGAGTACATTAGCTTTTTCCACATCCTCTGTCACTAGGTTGCCTCCCTCATTCAGTAAGGGGCCCACACATTCCTTGGCTTTCTTCTTGTTGCCAACATACCTGAAGAAACCCTTCTTGTTACTCTTGACATCTCTGGCTAGCTGCAGCTCCAGGTGCGATTTGGCCCTCCTGATAACATTCCTACATGCCCGAGCAATATTTTTATACTCTTCCCTGGTCATATGTCCAACCTTCCACTTCTTGTAAGCTTCTTTTTTATGTTTAAGATCCCCTAGGATTTCACCATTAAGCCAAGCTGGTCGCCTGCCATATTTACTATTCTTTCGACTCATTGGGATGGTTTGTCCCTGTAACCTCAACAGGGATTCCTTGAAATACAGCCAGCTCTCCTGGACTCCTTTCCCTTCAAGTTAGTCCCCCAGGGGATCCTGGCCATCCGTTCCCTGAGGGAGTCGAAGTCTGCTTTCCTGAAGTCCAGGGTCTGTATCCTGCTGCTTACCTTTCTTCCCTGCGTCAGGATCCTGAACTCAACCAACTCATGGTCACTGCCTCCCAGATTCCCATCCACTTTTGCTTCCCCCACTAATTCTACCCGGTTTGTGAGCAGCAGGTCAAGAAAAGCGCCCCCCCAGTTGGCTCCTCTAGCACTTGCGCCAGGAAATTGTCCCCTACGCTTTCCAAAAACTTCCTGGATTGTCTATGCACCGCTGTATTGCTCTCCCAGCAGATATCAGGAAAATTAAAGTCACCCATGAGAATCAGGGCATGCGATCTAGTAGCTTCCGTGAGCTGCCGGAAGAAAGCCTCATCCCCCTCATCCCCCTGGTCCGGTGGTCTATAGCAGACTCCCACCACTACATCACTCTTGTTGCACACACTTCTAAACTTAATCCAGAGACACTCAGGTTTTTCTGCAGTTTCGTACCGGAGCTCTGAGCAGTCATACTGCTCCCTTACATACAGTGCTACTTCAGTGCTAAAATACATACATACAGTGCTAAAATCGGTGCTATCGCTGCTAAACTTTTGTGGCTGTCAAAACAATTAGTGGACAAACAGTACCACAGCATCAGCTTGGGCAGGTGATGTCCATATGTATTCGTGTCCCAAAGAACCATTCACAGGTGAGGAGATTGATGCAGCCACTGTAGCCACAAAATTGGGAAAAGCAGCAGGAAAAGATGTCTGTTCTGAGTTCCTATATAATCTGGGTCTGCTGGTATGGAAATGTATGAAGCAGATTTTCACCAACATCCTGTAGACTGGTGAAATCCCTGGTGTGTGGTGAGAAACCACTGTCATTGCACTTCTAAAGCCTGGAAAACCTGCAGATCACCCTTCTAGTTACAGGCTAATCTCCCTTTTGAGCACAAAGTGATGGAGTGTATGATTCTGAACCGAATGGGGCCCACTGTGGATGCCAGCCACCTCAAGAAAGAAGCCTCTAAAGTGAAGACTTGCATCAACATGATTCAGAAGTTAACTGGAACCAGCTGGGAATCAACAGGCCTGGTGCTACAAACTTTGGCCTTGGCCATGGTGTATTTAGTTGCAGAGTACTGTGCATTTTTGTGGACAAGAAGATGCTATAACGAACTTGTCCAATTCAGCTGTCTTTACACATGTGAATCATCATGGGAACTTTTAAAATCAACACTTCTATTATGGGTTTCTGTATTAGCTGAAGTTTGTGTTTTGCTATCTGTCAAGATATAGCCATAGCATGAGAACGTAAATGTGCTGAAGACTGCCTAGACCTCTCTATCTGGGTAGCTATGGATAACATACCCCAATAATGCCTGAAATCACAAAAACAGTTATGGACCACATGTGACTTCTTCATGTCTCTGGATCCAGCCAGGGAATGGGAAAGTGTGTGGGCATCATCTACTGACACAGTAATCCCAGGATACAAAATATATAGGAATGACAGAGTAGATCATGAAAGCATAGAGTCAAACTATCACAGAATCCAGATATGGATAGAAAATACATGCTTGAATAAGACTGTAACAGTAGGAATATACTACTGAAGACCTGACCAGGATGGTGATTGTGAAATGCTCCAGGAAATTAGTGGCTATAAAAATAGAAAACGCAATTGAAATCCCCCATTATTGGTATCCCCATATTGACTGGGTACATGTCACATCAGGAAGGGATGCAGAGACAAAATTTCTAGACACCATAAATGACTGTTGCTTGGAACAGCTAGTCCCAGAACCGACAAGGGGAAGAGGCAATTCTTTATTTAGTCCTAAGTGATGCAGAGAATCCTGATCCAACGGGTGAATGTAACTGAATCACTCGGTAATAGCGACCATAATAGAATTAGTTGTAAAATCCATGTGTGTGGGAAATTACCACAGTAGCATTTAACTTCAGAAAGAGGAACTACACAAAAATGAGGAAGCTAGTTAAAAGGAACACTCATAAAAATGCCTGCAAGCTGCATGGAAACTTCTTAACACCATAATAGAGGCTCAAATGAAACACATGTCCCAAATTTAAAAACCTAGCAAAAGGACCCAAAAGGTGCCACCATGACTAATCAAAGTAAAAGAAGCAGAGGCAAAAAGACATCTTTTTTTAAAACCTGGAAGTTAAATCCTACTCAATTTTTTTTTTTTAATTTAAAGTCAGAAGAGACTATCAGTACTGCCACCAGGGGTTTTTCCTGCAACCATGACAGCCTCCTGGGCAGAGATGGGGGGGGGCAAAGCAGCGGCCCTCCCTGCAGCAACCAGGGGCTCTGGTGGCAGCAGGCTTCATTCCCTCCTCACCCCCCCTTCCCCCCCGCAGCTTCGGGCTGTGGGCTCCAGCCCCCTGGAATGGTGGAACTCCAGGTTTCAGCCCTCTCTGCGTGTGCCGCCAGCCTCCCCCCCCCTCCAGCTGTGGAGCTCCCGCTCTGGGCTTCAGGAGGACTGGCGTTACTGGGTGCTGTCATCAAGAGGCAAGGAGTGGGGTGAGCCTGGGGTTTGAGGCTGCAGAAGGGAGTTGGGGCAGTGGTGGTGGTGGTGGGCAATGGGGAGCCTTGGGGACCAGAGGCGATGGGTGGTGGGCCAGGGGAGGCAGCAGGGACCAGGGGCACCAAAATAGAACTTTAAATTTTTATTATTGAGTCTACCAAAAAACCCCACTGATTTGGACATGTATATGTGCATATTAATTTGCTTTTCCTAAAGTTAATCAAGCGTATTAGGAAAATGTCTGTCCACCAGCAAAAATTGGTGGCTGCACTCTGAGACCACCAAAAATTTTGTGAGAACCTGACCTCCTGCACATGACAGGCCACAGAACCTCACCCACGCATTACTGTAATAGACCCCAACCTCTGGCTGAGTTACTGAAGTTCTCAAATCATGGTTTAAAGACATCAGGTTACAGCGAATTCACTACTTATATTAGTTTAAACGTGCAAGTGACCTGTGTCCCATGCTGCAGAGGATGGCAGAGAATCTGGGGTTTTCTGCCTATCTGATCTGGGGAAAATTCTTTCCCAACTCCAAATATGGCGATCAGTTAAATCCCGAGCATGTGAGGAAAATAGAAAGGAGCATAAACTTTGGCAAGTCAAGTGTAAAAGTATAATTAGGTAGGCCAAAAGAGAATTTGAAGAGTAGCTAGCAAAAGATTCAAACCTACAGCAAAAAAAAATTAGTACATCTGAAGCAGGAAGCCTACCGAACAATCAGTGGGGCCACTTGACTTTCAAGGTGCTAAAGGAGCAATGAAGGAAGACAAGGCTGTTGGGGAGAATCTAAAATTCTTTGCATTGGTCTTCAGAGTAGAGAATGTGAGAGAGTTTCATAGCAGAGCCATTCTTTTTAAGGGTAGGCTCTTTAGGACCAGGCTGAGGTGTCAATACAGGAGATTTTTGAAACAAATTGATAAAATAAACAGTAATAAATCACCAGGATCAGATGGTATTCACCCAAGCGTTCTGAAGGAACTCAAATATGAAATTGGGTAACTACTAAGTGTGGTATATAACCTATCAGTTAAATCAACTTCTGTACCAGAAGACTGGAGCATAGCTAATAAGACACCAGTTTTTTAAAAAGGCTTCAGAGGTGATCCTGGCAATTACAGGCTGGTAAGCCAAACTTTAGTACCAGGAAAATTAGTAGAAACTATGGTAAAGAACAGAATTCAGACACCTAGATTAATACAGTTTACTGGAGAAATGTCAACATGGCTTTGGTAAGGTATGATTTACCTTTACAAATCTATGATGATTCTTTGAAGGGGGTCAACAATCATGTAGACAAGGGTGATCCAGTAGATATAGTGTACTTGGACTTGCAGAAAGCCTTTGAGAAGGTCCCTCACCAAAGGCTCTTAAGGAAAGTAAGCAGTCATGGTAAAAGAGGGGAAGATCCTCTGATGGATCAGCAACTAGTTAAGACAGGAAACAAAGGAGAGGAATAAATGGTCAGTTTTCAGAATGGAGAGAGGTTTAATATAAACATAACTGATCTGGAAAGGGGGTAAACTGAAGTGGCAAAATTTGCAGACAGTGAAATCCAAAGCAGACTGTGAAGAGTTACTAAGGGATCTCACAAAACTGGGTGAGTGGACAAGAAAATGGCAGATAAAATTCAATGTTGATAAATGCAAAGTAATACACATTTAAAAGCATACATATGATGATGGTGTCTATATTAGCTGTTACCACTCAAAGAGATCTTGAAGTTCTTGTGGATAATTCTCTGAAAACACCTGTCGTGTTGTCAAAAAAGCTAAATAATACTAGGAAAGCAATAGATAAAAAGAGAGAAAATATCATCATGCTGCTATATAAATCCATGGGATGCCCACACCTTGAATACTGCATGCGATTCTTGTTACCCTATTTCAAAAAAGATATACAGTAGAACCTCAGAGTTATGGACACTGCGGGAATGGAGGTTGTCCATAACTCTGAACAAAACGCAGCTCTGGCTCCAGCAGTTCACACTCTGGGCCAGGTTTCAGAGGCAACTAAACAGCTTCCTTGCAGGCAGCTTCTTTCCCTGGCCTGGGCAAGGTTGTTTCCCTCCTGGCTGGGAGGGGTGGTGGTGAAAACAGCACGTCACCCTCCCGGTGGTGTGGGGGTGAAAACAGCACCCATGGCTTACAAGAAAGTAGTGCATACCCCAGTGCTGCTCTTGCTCTGGTTGCCTTGGGCTGGCAGTGGGGGCTCACAGCTTTGTCTGCAAATCTCAGCAACCTCCTAGCTGTAAGTGAGCGCCCCGTGCATGGAGGTGGAGGTAGGGTGGGGATAGGCAGCCCAGATGTGCTTATCTTTAAGGTGCAATACAAGCACAGTATGGTATTTGCTGTTTTTCTGTCTGCGCTCCTGCCTGATTGGTTACTTCTGGTTTCACATGGTGTCTGGTTAACCGGTCGGTCATTAACTCATGTTCATATTTTTGAGGTTCTGTTAGAATTGGAAAAGGTACAAAGAAGGGCAACAAAGATGACTCAGGCTATAGAACAGCTTCCATATGAGGACAGATTAAAAAGAATCATAGAATATCAGGGTTGGAAGGGACCTCAGGAGGTCATCTAGTTCAACCCCCTGCTCAAAAGCAGGACCAATCCCCAATTAAATCATCCCAGCCAGGGCTCTGTCAAGCCTGACCTTAAAAACTTCTAAGGAAGGAGATTCCACCACCTCCCTAGGCAACGCATTTCAGTGTTTCACCACCCTCCTAGTGAAAAAGTTTTTCCTAATATCCAACCTAAACCTCCCCCACTGCAATTTGAGACCACTACTCCTTGTCCTGTCATCTTCCACCACTGAGAATAGTCTAGAACCATCCTCTCTGGAACCACCTCTCAGGTAGTTGAAAGCGGCTTTCAAATCCCCCCCCATTCTTCTCTTCTGCAGACTAAACAATCCCAGTTCCCTCAGCCTCTCCTCATAAGTCATGTGTTCCAGACCCCTAATCATTTTTGTTGCCCTTCACTGGACTCTTTCCAATTTATCCACATCCTTCTTGTAGTGTGGGGCCCAAAACTGGACACAGTACTCCAGATGAGGCCTCACCAATGTTGAATAGAGGGGGACGATCACGTCCCTCGATCTGCTCGCTATGCCCCTACTTATACATGCCATTGGCCTTCTTGGCAACAAGGGCACACTGCTGACTCATATCCAGCTTCTCGTCCACTGTCACCCCTAGGTCCTTTTCGGCAGAACTGCTGCCTAGCCATTCGGTCCCTAGTCTGTAGCTGTGCATTGGGTTCTTCCATCCTAAGTGCAGGACCCTGCACTTATCCTTATTGAACCTCATCAGATTTCTTTTGGCCCAATCCTCCAATTTGTCTAGGTCCCTCTGTATCCTATCCCTGCCCTCCAGCATATCTACCACTCCTCCCAGTTTAGTATCATCCGCAAATTTGCTGAGAGTGCAATCCACACCATCGTCCAGATCATTTATGAAGATATTGAACAAAACCGGTCCCAGGACCGACCCCTGGGGCACTCCACTTGACACCGGCTGCCAACTAGACATGGAGCCATTGATCACTACCCATTGAGCCCGACAATCTAGCCAACTTTCTACCCACCTTATAGTGCATTCATCCAGCCCGAACTTCTTTAACTTGCTGACAAGAATACTGTGGGAGACCATGTCAAAAGCTTTGCTAAAGTCAAGAAACAATACATCCACTGCTTTCCCTTCATCCACAAAACCAGTAATCTCATCATAGAAGGCGATTAGATTAGTCAGGCATGACCTTCCTTTGGTGAATCCATGCTGACTGTTCCTGATCACTTTCCTCTCATGCAAGTGCTTCAGGATTGATTCTTTGAGGACCTGCTCCATGATTTTTCCAGGGACTGAGGTGAGGCTGACTGGCCTGTAGTTCCCAGGATCCTCCTTCTTCCCTTTTTTAAAGATTGGCACTACATTAGCCTTTTTCCAGTCATCCGGGACTTCCCCCGTTCGCCACGAGTTTTCAAAGATAAAGACTGGGACTGGTCAGCTTGGAAAAGAGATGACTAAGGGGGGAATATAATAGAGATCTATAAAATCATGAATGTTGTGGAGAAAATGAATAGGGAAGTGTTATTTACTTCTTCCCATAACACAAGAACTAGGGATCAGCCAATGAAATTAATGTGGAGCAAGTTTAAAACAAAGGGAAGTTCTATTTCACACAATACACAGTCAACCCTTGGAACTCGTCAGTGAATGTTTTGAAGTCCACAACTATATAACAGGGTTCAAAAAGAATTAGGTAAGCTTGTGGAGAATAGGTCCATCAATGGCTACTAGCCAAGATGGTTAGGGCCCCACACTCTGGGTGTCCCTAGTTTGTGACTGCCAGAAGTTGGGAGTGGACAACAGGGGATGGATCACTTGATAATTTGCCTGTTCTGTTCATTCCCTCTGAAGCACCTGGCGTTGGCTACTGTTGGAAGACAGGATATTGGGCTAGATGGACCATTGGTCTGATCCAGTATTGCTGTTATGTCCCAAACAGGTACATTTTTACTGATGTGACAAACTTCCCTCCCAGTTTCAACTTGCCATGCAGACTTCGGACCACGTTGAACCACATCCAAACAAACCATGGAAGATGCAGCTACTTGATGCACAAGTGGAAAATCAGAGTCGTCTTCATGGAACTGTGGGGAGAACGTGGAAACCATTGAACACATCATAATGCAGATTCAAAGATGAACTGAATGATGTCCACTATGTTATAGAGGAGGCCTTGAAATGGCTTATGGACCTACAACTGCATCTATAGAATGTTGTTCTGCAGATGCCATATGTGAGAGAGAGGGACTGTTAACTTGTCTGTGCAGTCACTGGAAGTGCACCGTGTCCTTGTTCCCATACCTAAAATGTGTGTTCCTCCTCACTTGATCTTCAAAGTTAATAAAAACTGATTTCTGATAACACATTTAAGCTATAAATTACCAATCCTGGTGAATGAGAGAAGCTTTCAAGCCACACAAAGCTCATCTTCAGGTCTGGGAAAGGTACTCCCAGCTTCACAGCAAAATGCAAGGTGGAACAGATTGTTTAGCATAAGTAGTTAGCGCACATTGTAATTGACCATTCAAGATGGAACAATTATTTAGTATATATAATTTTCTCACCCACCATGTCTCTCTAACACAGTGGTTCTCAAACTTTTGCATTGGTGACCCCTTTCACACAGCAAACCTGAGTGCGACCCACTCCCCCTTATAAATTAAAACCCTTTTTTATATTTAACACTATTATAAATGCTGGAGGCAAAGTGGGATTTGGGGGAGGAAGCGGATAGCTCATGACCCCCTGAGGGGTCATGATCCCTGGTTTGAGAACCCCTGGTCTAATATCCTGGGACTGACACAGCTACAGTTACGCTGTATACAGTCCTGGTGAAAACTTCCTGGTGTAATACATGGTTGTGCACAGACTATATAAAGGCCTTACTCAAATTTTGGAGTATGTCTGTGCTTCGTTCCTTCTTTGTGTGGTGTCTAGAAAATGAACTTGAACACCTTAATATCCGTATTCTGCTTGATTTGTCCCTGAGTTGGTCCACCTCCCTCTTGTTGTTCCTCTTCTGTGACATCTTGATCCTAAAGCATGCTTTGACATTGGCTGGGATCTCTCCAGCTGTTCTGTGGCCTTTCAACTGTCAATGAATACAAAGACAGGGTAATTAACCTCATTTGAAACTGGTTAAATAGGCATTTGTTTCTTATGAGACATACTGTTAAAGCTGATGCTGCCTATAGCTCTTGTTGAAGTAAGTCTTAACTAAAATAATGTAGCTACCATGATTGAAGTCCCAAGCACAAGACTCTTCAGGAGAATGTGAAATAAAATTATTTATACAGCTACAAGTTTGTCATGGCAGGGGGGGAAAAGCTCCCAAAGCATAATTTTCCTGTTTTGTCTGTGACACTCTTGTATCGGTCACTCAGCCGCAATGGTGACAGGTTTCAGAGTGGTAGCCGTGTTAGTCTGTATCAGCAAAAAGAACGAGGAGTACTTGTAACACCTGAGAGACTAACAGATTTATTTGGGCATAAGTTTATGCCCAATGTGACAAAGTTCCTGCTCTACCTTGGTGGGTCTTGCGCTTATTGGCGAATTTGCTCGCCTTGGAGCTTCACAGCAGCCCTCAGCTTGGCTGTTTTTCTGAATTCACAGTCCAGGTCGACTCCTCCTGTGTCTGACCAGGAGTTGGGAGGATTTGGGGGGAACCCGGGCCCGCCCTCTACTCCGGGTTCCAGCCCAGGGCCCTGTGGAATGCAGCTGTCTAGACTGCCTCCTGGAACAGCTGTGTGACAGCTACAACTCCCTGGGCTACTTCCCCATGGCCTCCTCCCAACACCTTCTTTAGCCTCACCATAGGACCTTCCTCCTGGTGTCTGATAATGCTTGTACACCTCAGTCCTCCAACAGTCCGCATTCTCACTCTCAGCTCCTAGTGCCTCTTGCTCCCAGCTCCTCACACGCACACCACAAACTGAAGTGAGCTCCTTTTTAAAACCCAGGTGCCTTGATTAGCCTTCCTTAATTGATTCTAGCAGCTTCTTGAATGGCTGCAGGTGTTCTAATCAACCTGTCTTAATGGTCTCCAGAAGGTTCCTGATGGTTCTGGAACCTTCCCTGTTGGGAAACGGAACGTCTTTTGCTTGCTCCTCAGCTATCTGCTTTCTGTTCTTTCCTAAAGCCCCCTGGCCCGGATTTTTCTTACTTTTTGCACCTGCCTTAGTTCCCCGCCGACCGGGCCAGACGCTTTTTTTGTTTTCTTTTCATTTTTTGTGTCTTTTTTCCTGTCTACGTGCTTCGGCCCTTAGCTTGCCAGCACCCGCTCCCCCCATGCCTGCTTTCGGGTGCAGCTACTTGCCTCAGCTGAGCCCCCGGAGGAGGGGGGGGAAGATTGCCGATTTGCTGTCCGGAGGGGGGAGTGGAAACCCCCAGACCCAGCCGTTTTGCCAGCAGCTCGGACTTTACAACATTCTTAACATGCCGGAAGCCTTGGAACACAGCCAACACAGCCGGAGAAGAAGATTTCAGCAGACAGAAGAAATAATTCAGAAGAGCTATAAATCATTGTGAAGGGGCCGTAAGACTGAGTAATTTTCTGAATTATACTCTCGTGGGGGGGAGTTTGACTGTGATTACTTGCGTTTGTGGCGGCACAGGGGGTGTGGCGTGGAGATCCCCACCCGCGATCCATCGGTGCCCCTACCCCCCCATCGTTATTACAACTGTCACGGCCCCCCCGCCGTCTGTCCCTGCTGGCAACCTGCCATCTCCTTTCGGATCCAGCTGTTCGCTTTGAACTTTGCCTTCCGGACCGGACATAATAGCCGACCAACCGAGACTCTTTGGACAAACGTGTGTGGGTCTGCACCCCCCCCCCCCCCGGATTGCTTATCCCACAACTTGCCCCTATTACCGGACCCTGTTTTTGTTTTTCCCCCCCTCCCCGCCCGCAGCCTAGCGGAAGGAGGGGCTACTCTGCTTCTCCCCTCCCCCCTCCTCCTTCCGGTGTCTCCCTGTCTCTCCCTGCTCACAATGGCGGGGAACGAGAGGGGCGAGACTGCTTCAACAAAATTAGTTGTCCCTCCCCCACCACCACCCCTGCCCGACCCCCAAGGTCCCCCCCGCCGCTGCTGCTGCTGCTGCACCCACCGCCCACCCAGATTCTAGGAAACCCCCCCCCTCCGGTTCGCCGGAAGGGCCAGGGCGGGTGGAAAGGAAAGGGCCCCGCTAAAACCACTGAGCCCTCCATGGCAGGGGCTGCCCCCACCGCTGTGGCCTCGTCATCAACCGTGGCGCCCCTCCCTGCATTTCCCTCCACCAGCTCTGCGATTGTCCCTCTGTCGGCCCCCAGGACGTATGCCCGGGCGGCAGCAGGCTCCCCCCTGCCTGCTGCCTCGTCATCTCGCCCGCCTCCGCCACCATCACCAGCGGCCGAGGCCCTTTCCCCGCCTTGACCAGGAAGCACGGCGTCCGTTGCCTCCTGGTGCCCGCCTTGCCCCACGTGGAGACATACGTGCAGGTGTTGGCGAAGGTGGTAGGACCCACGGCTATTGTGGCGGCCTCCAAGATGTATGGGAAGGTTGTTTTCTTCTTAGCCTCGGAGGATGCCGCCCAGGAGGCGGTAAAGAGGGGCCTGACGGTGGGGGGGGGGTGTTTGTCCCCCTAGAACCGTTAGAAGACCTGGGCGTTCGCCTCGTCCTTACCTCCGTTCCTCCCTTCTTACCCATTGCTGCCCTGTTACCCGCTCTTTCCACCCTGGGGAAACTTGTCTCTGTCATTAGCCCTCTCCCGTTGGGCTGCAAGGACCCCACCCTCCGTCACATTTTTTCGTTCCGCCGGCAAGTGCAGCTTCTACCACCGGCAGGCGCGCGTGACGGAGAGGCGCTCGAGGGGTCCTTTCTAGTCCCCTACGAGGGAGCCCGCTATCGGGTCTTTTATTCTACCGGAGAGGCCCGGTGCTACCTCTGCCGTTCAGCGGGGCACGTCCGCAGAGACTGCCCTTTGGCCCGGGGGGGAAGGGGCACCCGAAACCCCCGAGACCCGGCAGGACATCGGCCCCGTCGCTGCCGACGCCCCTGGCTGCCCAGCACCTGAAACCAACCCTCCTCCTACTCGACCCACCGCTGCTCCCGTCCAGGCCCAAGAGATACCTTCCCTACAACGCCCGGGCGAGCAAGGGAGTTCCACCCTTGCTAGTACCAATCCAACAGAGCCTATGGAGGAAGGTGTGGCAAGGATATTACCGGATATAGGAGAGGGCCCTCCCTAAGGAGAAACCCCTGCCCCTCATGTTGCCTCACCGCTACCTCCCCGAACCCCTAAATCATCGCCTCCGCCCCCCGACACGACCCCTGCTAACCAGCCCCCAGATGACGCTATGGAGAGCTGGACCCTAGTCCAGGGGAAGCGAGGCAAGCGGAAGGCTCGAGCTCCGCTGCATCCACCCGACGCGGAAGCCCCCCGGAAGACCAGGAAAGGAGGCACTGCTATCGAGCCTCCCGCCACGGCCACGAGCGAGATCCATCCGCTGGTGTCGGGAGAGGAAGACGGACTGGCATTGGAGGGCAGAATCCCCCCTCCACGGGAGACCCTCCCCTCCGAGACTTCTGAGGACGCCCCTTCTGCCTGGACGCTACCCGAACCCCCCGCAGACCCCGAGGCGGGTCCTAGAGGAGAGGCCCCCGGGGTGGCAGGAGTTGGCCTCTCCCCCGTGTACGCGGAGATTGAGGCCCTAGATTTGACCCCGGTCACCCAGGGAGGGGATGATTTGCTGCCGGCTGGCCTCGAGCTGGGCAGCCTTACCCCAGCCTCCCTTTCCCCATGCTCCCTCCCCCTAATTGCCTTCCCGGGTGAGCACCCTGCAGAAGGTGGTCCCCCACCTGATGCCATGGCCGCTAAGACCACCATGGAGCCAGCACCTAGCATTATTGGGAGCCCCCTCCCTTACCCCTTAACCCTTGACTCTTCTCTGGAGGCACTTTCCTTTAGCTGCTTGCCTCCTGCACCCCAGAGCCTTGCCCCTGCCCCTGGCCCCACCCCTGCCCCTGCCCAAGTTCCCACCTCCTGCACTGTTAATGCCGCCCCTGGGGTTATTTCCTTTCCGCCTTTCGCAGATTCCCCCAGGGAGCAGTCTTTGCACTTTCTAGCCGCGACCCATTAGGAGTGGCAATTTTTCCCCTGCCATCCCCCTCCACCCCACGGCGTGGAATGAATTTAATAACCCCAGCCTGTCAGATGCCCCGTCGGTGGTCCGCACCCTGTCTACCCGCCTTAGCGGACCACGAGGCTGTATTAAGAGGCCCATCAGGGAATACCTCGGGAATTGTAACCCCACCCTCCCATGAGCTGCGGCATGCGCTACGGAAGTTCCTAGAGCACACCCGTGGCGCCTGCGATAGGGCACAGCTGGCTCTTCAGCTATGGGGGGACTTTGATCAAATCCTTCAGGCCACAAAGGCCCTTATAAAGGAGGGCAGGGGGCAAGGAAGGCGCGGTGCTGCGGCCTACGAGCGAGCCCGCAGCTTCCGACGCGATCTACTCACCCACGGGATGGGTCACGGGTTGCTGCGCAACCCGCCGGGGGCCCTGAATACCCCCGCCAATACGAGGCCCCCACCCCCCCAGCCCTCCGCATGACGCCTTTTATTATTGCGACCCTGAATACCAGGGGCTGTAGGATGGTTCTCCGCAGGTCCCAGGTGCTCTCTTACCTTCGGGAAGGAAGGTACTCTGTAGTTTTCCTGCAGGAGACCCATACGGACCCGGCCGCCGAGGATAGGTGGCGGCTGGAGTGGGGGGACGGGGTACACTTTAGCCACTTCGCGACCTGGCAAGCTGGAGTGGCGACCCTGTTCTCCCCCAACCTACGGCCTGAGGTGCTAGGGGTCAATGAGGCCGTGCCGGGCCACCTGCTGCACCTTCGAGTCTTTATGGAGGGGCTCATGGTTAATCTTGTTAACATCTATGCCCCGCAAATGAGCTCCAGGCGGCCACAATTTTATCAGCAGGTGTCCGACTTTCTCGGCACCCTGGATTCGCACGAGTGCCTGGTCCTGGGAGGGGACTTTAACACCACCCTCGAGGAACAGGACTGCTCAGGGAACGAACCGAGTCCGGCTGCTGCAAATATTCTCCAAGGGATAGTTGACCATCACTCCCTAGTGGACGTCTGGCGTGACCATCACCCAGATGACACCTCCACGTTTACCTTTGTCCGGGTGGAGGCCCATCGGTCACACCACTCTCGGTTGGACCGTATTTACTTATCCCGTTTCCATCTTTCACAGGCCCACTCCTCCGCCATTCGGCCGGCCCCATTCTCCGATCATCATTTAGTCACCGTAACGGTCTCCCTCCGTGCAGAGAGACCGGGGCCGGCCTATTGGCACTTTAATAACAGCCTGTTGGAGGACGAGAGCTTTGTGATGTCCTTCCGGGAGTTTTGGCTGGCCTGGCGAGAGCAGTGGCGTGCCTTTCCCTCGCTGCGGCGATGGTGGGATCTCGGGAAGGTGCGCGCCAAGCTCTTCTGCCGTGACTACACTTGGGGCACCAGCCGACGGCGAAATGCGATGATAGAGCAGTTGGAATGGGAGGTCTTAGAGATGGAGAGGCGCCTGGCCGCCGATCCCGAGGACCCGTCCCTCTGAGGAGCGTGCCGGGAGAAGCGGGAGGAGCTCCGGGCCCTTGAGGACCACCGGGCCCGAGGTGCCTTCGTTCGATCCCGCATCCGCCTCCTTCGGGAGATGGACCGCGGCACCCGCTTCTTCTATGCCCTGGAGAAAACGAGGGGGGCCAAGAAACACGTCACCTGCCTTCTTGCGGAAGACGGCACCCCCCTCACGGATCCGGAGGAGATGTGTGGGAGGGCCCGTGACTTCTACACAAGCCTTTTCTCCCCGGACCCGACCGATCCTGACGCTTGCGAGGTGCTCTGGGAGGAACTCCCCACGGTCAGCGTGGGCGACCGAGACCGACTAGAGCTGCCTCTCACCCTGGCCGAGTTCTCGGAAGCCCTCCGTCGCATGCCCACCAATAAATCTCCGGGCATGGACGGGCTGACCGTGGAGTTTTACCGCGCGTTCTGGGACATTCTCGGCCCAGACCTAGTCACCGTCTGGGCTGAGTCCTTGCAGAGCGGGGTCCTCCCTCTGTCATGCAGGCGAGCGGTGCTCGCTTTGCTGCCGAAGAAGGGGGACCTCCGCGATCTACGAAACTGGCGTCCCGTCTCACTCCTTAGCACGGATTACAAAATCGTAGCGAAAGCAATCTCGCTGCGGCTAGGGTCCGTGATGGCGGACGTGGTCCACCCAGACCAGACCTATACTGTCCCGGGTCGCAGCATTTTCGACAACCTCTTTCTCGTCCGAGACCTTTTGGAACTCGGGCGGAGAGATGGTCTATCGTTCGCCCTCCTGTCTCTTGATCAGGAGAAGGCGTTCGATAGAGTAGACCATGGGTACCTCCTGAGCACTGTGCAGGCGTTTGGATTTGGACCTCAGTTTGTGAGTTTTCTCCGGGTGCTGTATGCCTCCGCGGAGTGTTTGGTTAGGCTCAACTGGACCCTGACTGAACCGGTCAGCTTCGGGTGAGGAGTGCGGCAGGGGTGCCCCCTCTCGGGCCAGTTGTACGCTCTGGCGATCGAGCCTTTCCTCTGTCTCCTCCGCAGGAGGATGACAGGGTTGGTGCTGCGGGAGCCGGAGCTGCGGCTGGTCCTGTCGGCGTACGCCGATGACGTACTCCTCGTGGTCCAGGACCCGGGCGACTTGGCTCGAGTGGAGGCATGCCAAGCCATCTATTCGGCAGCCTCCTCCGCCCGAGTCAACTGGGTCAAGAGCTCTGGCTTGGCGGTGGGGGACTGGCGGCAGGTAAGCTCCCTCCCACCCGCACTTCAGACCATCCGGTGGAGTGCGTGTCCACTGCTCTATCTCGGCGTTTACCTTTCCGCCACGCATCCTTCCCCGCCGGAGAACTGGCAAAATTTAGAGGGCGGGGTGATAGAGCGGATCCGGAGATGGACGAGGCTACTCCGATGTCTCTCCCTCCGAGGGAGAGCACTGGTGCTTAACCAACTAGTCCTGTCCACGCTCTGGTACCGGCTCAACACCCTGGCCCCGGGTTTCCTGACCCACCTCCGGAGAATGATTCTAGAGGTCTTCTGGTCAGGAATGCACTGGGCCCCTGTTGGAGTTCTTCATCTACCCCTGAAGGAAGGAGGGCAGGGCCTGAAGTGTCTGTACACTCGGGTCCGCGTTTTCCGCCTCCAGGCCCTGCAGAGGCTCTTTTATAGTGCACGTAGTTCGGCGTGGAGCATACTGGCGCACGCCTTCCTGCGCCATTTCCAAGGGCTTCGATATGACCGGCAGCTTTTTTATCTTTCTCCGAGGGGTTTTCCGCGAGACCTCTCCGGGCTGCCGGTCTTCTACCAGGACCTCCTCCAGACCTGGAAACTGTTTCTAACAACCAGGTCCGTGGCGGCCACCGTGGGAGCAGATCTCCTCACGGAGCCCCTGCTACACAACCCCCAGCTCCGTGTGCAGGTGGCGGAGTCCCACTCGGTGTGCCAGAGGTTGGTCCTGGCGGAAGTCACGAGGGTCGGAGACCTCCTGGACTACGACCGGAGAGACTGGCTGGATCCCCTGACACTCGCTCGGCGCATGGGGCTCTCCAGCCTCCGTACCCCCTGGCGCGTACTTCAGGAGGTGAAGGCCGCCTTGACCCCCGCTGCTCGGGCTTACGTTAGCCGAGCCTTGTGCGAGGGCACACCCCGCCCATCCCTTACCCCAGGCCCGCTGGACCTTTTCCATCGGGCCCCCACCCCGTAGATCCCAACAAACCCCTCACCCTTTCACTGCAAACCGGCTGCATGAACTGCAGCCGGTTAGCTTTCAAATTGCACCACGGAAATACTTATATACACTTACGCTTCACACCCTTCACGCCCACACCCTGGTGTCCCGCCCCGATACAAAGTGGCGGGATCTCCTGCCACCTTTGGAGGGTGAGCAACCTCGGTGGGCCAGCCTGTATTCCACCTTGGTCCCAAGGCCCGTCGGGGACATCAGTTGGCGGCTGCTTCACGGAACTGTGAGCACGGGCGTGTTTCTGACACGGTTTACCCCCATTCCGGACCCTTGTCCTTTTTGTAATGTGAGGGAAACCCTGGCGCACGTGTATTTAGAGTGTGCCAGATTGCAGCCCCTTTTTCGGGTCCTCACAAATATTCTATTACGCTTCTGGCTTCATTTTCCCCCCCACCTTTTTATCTATACACTTCCCATCTGTGGCCCCACAAATGGGGAGGGAGGGATAGCTCAGTGGTTTGAGCATTGGCCTGCTAAACCCAGGGTTGTGAGTTCAATCCTTGAGGGGGCCATTTCGGGCAAAAATTGGGGATTGGCCCTGCTTTGAGCAGGGGGTTGGACTAGATGACCTCCTGAGGTCCCTTCCAACCCTGATATTCTAAGTCGCGGGATCTTCTGGTCAACCTCCTCCTAGCTTTGGCTAAAACAGCCATTTATAAAACCAGAGAGAGGAGGTTGGCCCATGAAACGTCCTGCGATTGTGGGGCCGTTTTCCGATCCTCAGTACATTCACGTATCCGGGCGGAGTTCCTCTGGGCGGCATCCACCGACTCCCTTGACGCCTTCGAGGAGCGGTGGGCGCTGTCTGGGGTTCTCTGCTCGGTGACCCCGTCCGGTTCCCTCCGTCTGACCCTTTGATTGAGGGGAAGAGCGAGAGACGCCAGCCCCAGCCGTTGCCGCTGTGGATACCATCATTCCTGTCATCTAGGAGGGGACCTATAATACATGGGTGTCTACCCCTCCCCTAAACCGCCCACCCCGCAGCCGTGCCCATCTTACCGGGCACTCTCAGGAGAGGGAGGATCGGTGACACTGGGCGCGGCACTGGTTAACTCGAGGGGGTGGAAGACCACGAGTGTCGAGGAAGCCCCCCCGCTCTAGGCCACCAGGTAACTCAGGAGGGTGGAAGACCACGAGTGTCGAGGTAGCTCCCCCACTCTGGGCCCAGGCTAGCCTGAACACTTCTCCCTCCTGGAAGCTGCTGTGTTATACCTTCTGATTGCGTTGTTTTGTTGCATAGTTGTTTTGTTTCCTTTGGTAATTTTGTAAGCGTTACCAATAAACTTTCTCTCTGTTTTAAAAAAAAAAAAAAAAAAACCTTCCCTGTTACCTTACCCAGGGAAAAGGAACCTACTTAGCCTGGGGCTAATATATCTGCCTTCTATTACTCTCCTATAGCCATCTGGCCCGACCCTGTCACACCAAATAAATTTTAGTCTCTAAGGTGCTACAAGTACTACTTTCTTTCAACCGCAATGGTGGCTCCTGTCCGATGGGGTTGGGCCTGGATGTTGCAGTTCAGGTTTGACTCTCCTGCACCTTTCTCATGGTGGGGAAATAGAGAGCTATGTCGGCCCTGTTTAACACAGGAGCTGCAGCTGCCCGTGACTGGGGTCAGTGAAAGATGGGCTCCTTTTCAAACCTGGGGTCCAGGCTTGTGGTTTACAGGAGCCACCCATGAATGTGGGGCAGGCTTGCTCTCTAGCTGCGGTTCCCCTCTGCATTGGGCTGGGATTAGGGATACAATGCTGCCGGGTTGGAGGGTGCTGCTGCTGTGGGTGCCCCCTCATTTTGTCAGGGTATTTTTTTTATCAAATGTCACAGAGCAGTCACTAAACCTATGACTTTTACTAAAGTTACCATTATTGCAGTATAATTTGTGATTTTAAAAGAAGCCATAACAAATCTGTTGCCCTAATTGTGGCTGATGTATTTGTCCAAGGAACAAGTCTGTGACAGGAGAGATGATGGCTTCTACTTGAAGTCATGTCAGTATTTGGCTGCAGGACATCCGTCAGGGCTTTATAGTCACTCCATGACTGCATGAATAGCACAGTTTTATAGTGGCCCTTATATTTCTTGTTTCCAAAAGTGGAAGAATCCATTGAGTCTGCAGGGGGAGGTATTGTCCCATTCAACCTGCACACTGCAGAACTGAGGCAAGGAAGTAGCTTTAGACCTCTCCTATCATGTAGCAGGAGGTGAAGGAGTCTAAGCTGAGTGGTTGGCCTTTTTCACCTCTGAGTACGGTATTGTGATGCATCTGAACATAGATTGATATGTGGTAAAAAGATGCACACCATGGAAATGTGTGCATGGCAGTTTCCACGATATGCATCTGAGGAAGTGAGCTGTAGCTCACGAAAGCTTATGCTCTAATAAATTGGTTAGTCTCTAAGGTGCCACAAGTCCTCCTTTTCTTTTCATGGAAATGAGGACACTGAAGAAAAAATAGAAGCAAATTCCTTAATTTTGGGGTTAGAAATGGTTTCTTTTAGCTGCCCAGAAAACGTGGGCTAATTGGATTGGCAGTTGAAAACTCAATCTTGCATCTTTTGTGCTGATAAGTGGGGTCTCGGGTCCACCAAAGAATGAGATCTTACCAAAACCCTTGCTTACTGTTACAACACTGAGCGGTTAACTCTAGTCCAGAGTTCTGTAAATCTGCCTCTGGCTTTCACTCATTCTAACTCTACTGTTGTGCATGTGTGCGCGCACACAAATAGGTAAAGCATTTAAAACCCAGATTTAAGGCTTTTTAAAACAGATATTCTGTACTCCTTTCCCTTTAATTTGTGTGGACTTTTATAGTTTGGAAATCTGGCTGTCTTTTCAGGTGACAATAGAATTTTAATGCTCTTTTGTTCCTGATTTTTTAAAAAGTTCTTCCTTACTGTCCTTATCAGTATGTGCTCCCAGTATGATTACCATTTCCTTCTCTTATCAATTGCCTACATCCTCCAACTATCATCTCTTAAAAGAAAAGGAGGACTTGTGGCACCTTAGAGACTAACAAATTTATTTGAGCATAAGCTTTCGTGAGCTACAGCTCACTTCATCGGATGTATTCAGTGGAAAATACAGTGGGGAGATTTATATACATAGAGAACATGAAACAGTGGGTGTTACCATACACACTGTAATGAAAGTGATCACTTAAGGTGAGCTATTACCAGCAGGAGAGTGAGGGGGGCGGGGGGCTTTTGTAGTGATAATCAAGGTGGGCCATTTCCAGCAGTTGACAAGAACATCTGAGGAACCGGGGGGGAGGGGGGGGAGGGAGAGATAAACATGGGGAAATAGTTTTACTTTGTGTAACGACCCATCCGCTCCCAGTCTTTATTCAAGCCTAAGTTAATTGTATCCAGTTTGCAAATTAATTCCAATTCAGCAGTCTCTCCTTGGAGTCTGTTTTTGAAGTTTTTTTGTTGAAGAATTGCAACTTTTAGGTCTGTAATCGAGTGACCAAAGAGATTGAAGAGTTCTCCAACTGGTTTTTGAATGTTATAATTCTTGACGTCTGATTTGTGTCCATTTATTCTTTTACGTAGAGACTGTCCAGTTTGACCAATGTACATCATCTGTTGTCTCTTTTCCATTTGATTTCTCATTTTTGTGTTATGCTCAAATAAATTTGTTAGTCTCTAAGGTGCCACAAGTACTCCTTTTCATTTTTGTGTTGTTGCTTAATGTCCCCACTTAACCAAGATGGCTTTCTAACCAAAGTAGCCTCTCTTGCAACAGAAGAACCGTACATAAGAATGGCCATACTGGGTCAGACTGGGTCAGGCTTTTAAGATCAGACTTGACAAAGCCCTGGCTGGGATGATTTAGTTGGCGATCGGCCCTGCTTTTTGAGCAGGGGGTTGGACTAGATCCCTTCCAACCCTGATATTCTGTGATTCAGACCAAAGGTCCATCAAGCCCAGTATCCTGTCCTCTGACAGTGGCCAGTGGCAGGTGCCCCAAAGGGAATGAACAGACAGGTGATCATCAAGTGATCCATGCCCTGTCACCGAATCCCAGCTTCTGGCAAATGGAGGCTAGGGACACCATTTCTGCCCATCCTGGCTAATAGCCATTGATGGACCTATCTTCCATGAATATCTAGCTCCCTTTTGAACCCCGTTATAGTATTGGCCTTCACAACACCCTCTGGCAAGGAGTTTTAGAGGTTGACAGTGTGTTGCATGAAAAAATACTTTCTTGTGTTTGTTTTAAACCTGCTACCTAATTAGTTTGGTGGCCCCTTGTTCTTGTATTATGAGAAGGAGTAAATAACACTTCCTTATTTACTTTCTCTATACCAGTCTTATTAATCTCTCCTCATATGGAAGCCGTTCTATACCCCTAATAATATTTGTTGCCCTTTTCTGAACCTTTTTCAATTCCAATATATCTTTTTGGAGATGTGGCGACCACATCTGCACGCAGTATTCAAGGTGTGAGCGTACCATGGATTTATATGGGGGCACTGTGATATTTTCTGTCTTTTATTATCTATTCCTTTCTTGATTCCCAACATTCTGTTTGCTTTTTTGACTGCTGCTGCACATTGAGTGGATGAATTTAGAGAAATATCCACAATGACTCCAAGATCTCTTTCTTGAGTGGTAACAGCTAATTTAGACCCCGTCATTGTATCACTGTAGTTTTTTTTGGTCCTCAAACATTTTGTTGAATAATATAACTTTAAACAAAGTGAACAAAAACTTCTTTCCAATAAATTTCTCAGTTATTTAGCTTTGAGAATTTGACCCCCTTTAAATAGTGTTTTTTAACAAAAAACAACCTCCCCCCCCCAATATTTTATTGGGACTATGGTCTGTTTGCCCAAAGTGTATCCCAAGATAATGCCGTTTTTCTTTCTGTACATGATAGAAAGATGCTTAAGGAATGTCTTGTCATTGTCTGTAATATTGGTGCCCCTCCTCTTGCTTCATCAGTTAGAACATTGATCTAGAAGACTTCCAAATCCTGTTTCTGAATTAATAACTTTAAAATAGGTAATGGAATTTCTGATATAGAATGTCACATCTTCTCTTACCCATTCTGTCCTTCCTAAATAGTTAAAATGAACCTGAAAGTATGTGGGAGAAATTTCTTTGATCTCTAGACAGGTATGACATTAAAGCTCTGATCGCCGTTCTTTTTACTGAATTGCTGCTGCTTTGTTTTCTTGTACTTATGTTGTACTGTGGCATGAGTGCTTCATAATTATACGTTCCTTGGTGCCCATTACACCCTGAACACTCTCAATACATATTGGTGGTATAATGCACAGAAAAATAGGAAATGGGGTTCTCTTCCTTTCTCTTACTGTATAATGTGGAGCCAAATACTAAAGTACACAGACAAGAATCTTGTCCCCAAGCCTTGCACCTTGGTTTAGTGTTCGTCTTTGAGTCTGCAACTGCACAGACTTTTGATCTTATCAAGTTTCACAGGCTAAGCAGTTAGGCACATTCAGTCCTTGGATGTGAGACTACCTAAAGAAGATGGAGTTGCTAGGGAGAAGTATAGCTGGGGATGCAGTGAATCATTACTGAACCAGTGGTGAATGAGTGTATTTGGATTTCTTAAGGGTCTATCCTTGGTCTTAGACACATTATTAAAGAGCGCACACTGTTCAGTATCAGATCTAAGAATGACCATTTCGTTCACTCACTTTGTGCTGTTCTGGAACAGTTGCTAACTGGCTTAACGTATCCAGTAACTCCATCTCTAAAGTAGGACGAGGAGTCCTACTGTAGACTGCCTCTTCTGACATGGTCTGCCAGCACTGCTCTGAACAGGGTTGCATAACATGGTGGTAAACATTGCCATTGGCCTGTGTATAATGTGAATATCAGTTTATCTCTACTGGTTTTAGCAAGAGTGGGAAACTTAAAAAAAACCAAAAAACAAAAACCCACCCACAACAAACCCCTAGTATAGATGGAGCCTCTGTGCAGGTGTTAGGGTAGCAGATCTGTAACAGTGGCAGAAATGGCAGTCTCTCCAACCCTACATCTCCAAATCCTCGTTAGTTGACATAATTTGCTGAAAAAAATGAGCAGGGTGTAACAGACTGTGTACTGGAGTTCACATCTTTCCCTCATTGCATTACTGCAGGCTGTCTGAGGCACGTAGAATCCGAAGCCACTCTCCCATTTATATATGGCCTTGTCTATTCTAGGAGGGTTTTTCCAACATAGTTTACCAGCAAAACTTGTTTAGTGTAGATGCAGTTGTGTTATAACTGTTTGTCCAAGTATAAGCATGATTATACCATTCATCTGTATCCACACTAGGGCATATTTCAGTATAGCTATGCTGGCAAAAGATCACAACTCCAGCTGATGTAGTTATGTTACTACTTTTGTGTAGACCAGGCCTAAGACTCCTGGAATGCTGAATGGGGATGGAGCAGAAGCCTTTGCTTGGCAAGAACTCCACTCAGTCATATTGTACTGGAGGAACAGACCCCCCAGGAGCTTCTGAAAACCTTCAAAACTTGTGGAATCATAAAGTTTGCTCTGCATGCATCTTCCGCTTTGAGGGTTGCTCCTTTTTCTGGCTGATGGAACTGTCTAAGGAATCAAATTCTCTCTTTGTATACTGTGTGCCGTACCCAACATAAGAATGGCCATACTGGGTCAGACCAAAGGTCCATCTAGCCCAGTATCCTGTCTTCTGACCATAGCTAATGCCAGGTGCCCCCAAGGGAGTGAACAGAACAGGTAATCACCAAGTGATCTATCCCCTGTTGCCCATTCCCAGCTTCAGGCAAGCAGAGGCTAGGGACACCATAGAATCATAGAATATCAGGGTTGGAAGGGACCTCAGGAGGTCATCTAGTCTAACCCCCTGCTCAAAGCAGGACCAGTCCCCAACTAAATCATCCCATTGAGGGCTTTGTCAAGCTTGACCTTAAAAACTTCTAAGGAAGGAGATTCCACCACCTCCCTGTCCCATGTTGTTGAGTGATGTACGAGTTAGATGGAACAACACACTGGGTGTGGCACAGAGGAATTTATCCCTGATATAGCCTGGGAAAGATTTGAAATTGTTCATTTTCAATTGACAAGAGCATGTGGGAGATTCTCCTTGTGAAACTGAAATTAAACCCTTTGGGAAGTTCCATCCAAATAATGTGTGATTCCAATGTACACTTACGTTTGGCACTGATGTGTCACCCAGAATGAAAGGTCCTCTGGATGTGAAAACTGCTACATTTCTATTGGTGTCACTGGCAAGTGCTGTGTGCAGGAGCAATAGTATAGCCATACTGAATCTCTGAAGAGAGCTTCCTAAATTTTGCTATTTCCATACTGAGTTAAGCTCCTATGTGCTACATACAACCTCCATGGTTATCAGCTGTGTAAACTAAACTTCTGGTGACTAGACCTTCAAATACTAGGCAGTGAGTTAAAGGAAATGAGTAAGAATGCATATGCAGCAAGTAAACTAAGGTTATATCACTGAAAAATGACTCTTGTGTGAAGTAATTTCTCAAGTTTTGCTTGGCAGAAACAACAAGGCTTACTTCAGAAATTTAACAGGTCAGCATCGTAGTTGTATCCCATTTTTTCTTTAGATCAGGTGTAACTCCTCACTTAAAGTTGTCCCGGTTAACGTTGTTACGTTGCTTATCAATTAGAGAACATGCTGTTTAAAGTTGTGCAATGCTTCCTTATAATGTTGTTTGGCAGCCACCTGCCTTGTCCACTGCTTGCAGAAAGAGCAGCCCGTTGGAGCTAGCTGGTGGGGGCTTGGAATCAGCTCCCTGCTCCTCTAAGTTCCCTGTGCGGCAGCTACCCAGCAAACTATCAGTTGCTGGCAGTTCAGCTGTTCTTCCCCCCCACTGCCATGTGCTGCTCCTGCCCTCTGCCTTGGAGCTGCTCCCAGGAGCCTCTTGCTTGCTGGGCGGGGGGGGGGGGGGAGGAAAGAATAAGAGGGGTGCTAATGTCAGGGTATCCCTCTCCCCCCTGCTCCTGTACACCTCTCCCCCCACTTACCCCATCTCCATAGAGCTGGCGGGGGTCGGGGGTGGGACGGGGACGACAGGGCTCAGGACGGAGGGAGCTTGCTGGCAGCAGCTTCCGTCTCAACTTGCTGATCTACTTAAAAAGGCAATGTAGTTAGTGGGGTCAGCATACCTAAAGGGGCAATAAGCATCACACGCACGCGCACACACGGTGTGTGTCTCTCTCCCATGTTGTCTCCCCTTCCCTCCATTTGTGCTGCCTTGTAGAGTGAGGCTACATTAACAACACTGTGTTAATCCTTGAGGGCTCAGCCGAGTGGTAGTTCATCATTTAGCAGTAAGGCATTCCCTGGGAAATATCCCCCCCTCTGACTTCACCACCTCAACTAAGCTTCACAATCATCATTGCTGTGTACAGTATTAAATTGTTTGTTTAAAACTTTGTGCGCGTGCGCGTGTGTGTGTTTGTATGTAGAAATTTTTTTTCACCAGACAAAGGACTATATAATTAATATAAATAAATAAATAAATATAAAAATAGTCCTTTGTCTGGTGAAAAAAATTTCCCTTGAACCTAGCCTCTTCTCCCCCCCCCATTTTCATTAATTCTTATGCGGAAATGGGATTCACTTAACATCGTTTCGCCTAAAGTTGCATTTTTCAGGAACATAACTATGTTAAGCGAGGAGTTACTATATCTGAGTTCATTCTTACTGCTGCTGCCACTTTCTGATCTAAATTGGCCTTTCTGGAGATAGTGCAGCACGCTTTATTTTTCCTTATCTCTCTCTCCTGCCTTGTCATCAAGTTTCTCTTCCTTTTCACCACTGTCTTCTTGGTATTTCTCCCGCCCCTGGATCTTTCCACTATCGTTAATCTCCTTCATGCTTCTGAAGTTAGATGCTAGTAGCTTTTTCTGTAATCGTTCATAGATCACCTGCAGTGATCCTGGTTGGACCTAAATTCTTGTACCTCCTATACCTGGCTTGTAGTCTCGTGTCCTAAAAGTAGAAAAAGCTTGGCAACTTAAAAACAAAAGCATAAAGAGAGATGGCTATTAGGTAGAGAAAGGGAATGAATGGGTGGCTGGAGACAGCGTGGAGGTGGCTTACATTTTCTAGGATTTCAGGGGGAAAACCCATACTACATAGTAGGAACAGCAGGAGAGGAAGCACACATCTTTGTAGGTGTTACTGGAAATAAACTGTTGGCCAGACTTACTGTTGGATTCTAAATTTAAAGATGTGAAACTGGGTTAAAATATCAAATCTTAATTTCCTCAATCCAAAGTCACTTGTGGCTTATATCTAAGGGATTATACCACCTCAAGTAACCCTATAAAACAGTAGTATTCTAAGTAAATGGAAATAGATAGTATCTGATCCTAGGGCTTAATCCACTTCAGTTTGGTTCTTAGACTTGGTGTTGTAAACCTGAGTGTTCATTTCTCTATTTTTGTTCTTTAAATAAATCCTTAATTAAAGGAATGGATCACTTCTAAACAGTAGGTCCATGCTTTCTGTTCAGAGTAGCATGGTGTATCTTTCTTGTCTTAAAACAAGAATCAAGAAACCCATTGGTCACTTTCATAAATAGAGATTTCATTTAAATAAAACTTAAATTTTTTACTTTCTCTCTGAAATTCAGTCTTCAGGACAATCACTGTATCTATTTCTTTCATTATCTTAGGTGAGTGGAGTCAAGACCCTCTATGAATCTGAGCTGGCTGATGCCCGAAGAGTTCTGGATGAGACTGCAAGAGAGAGGGCCAAACTACAGATTGAAATAGGAAAGCTAAGAACAGAACTTGATGAGGTCAATAAGAAGTAAGGAAACTGAACTTCAGTATGATTTTACTCCCATTCAGAATAATGGGTAACGTTAGCGCATTTTAGATTGGGATTGATGGATGTCTTTCTAAAGTGTGCTATAGCTCTACAAAAAGTTACGGGCTTGATGCAGGAATCACTTGGTGAAATTCTCTGTCCTGCTTTGTGCAGTATTCTGACCAGATGACCATAATTGTCTCTCATGGCATTAAAATCTGACCACCTTCTTTGAGTGTTTGCACATATCCATTTCAATGTAAGTGTGTGCACCCCAAGCCCAGTTGCTGGAAATTTTTCCCTCAGCGGTATCTGTTGGATCAGCTTTAATGTGTTCTGGTGTCGCATGCTCATAGCACCAGAATAAGGGGCCCTGCTGGATCCTACTCTCCTTCAGTTCCTTCTTACTGCTCGTGACGGTTGCTGGAAATCTCCTCCCTTAGTGGTTTTCTAATCTTTAAGAACATAAGAATGGCCTTACTGGGTCAGACCAAAGGTCCATCCAGCCCAGTATCCTGTCTGCCGACAGTGGCCAATGCCAGGTGCCCCAGAGGGAGTGAACCTAACAGGAAATGGTCAAGTGATCTCTCCCCTGCCATCCATCTCCACCCTCTGACAAACAGAGGCCAGGGACACCATTCCTTATCCATCCTGGCTGATAGCCATTAATGGACTTAACCTAAATGAATTTAAACCCTGTTATAGTCCTAGCCTTCACAACCTCCTTAGGCAAGGAGTTCCACTTGTTGGCTGTGCGCTGAGTGAAGAAGAACTTTTTTATTTGTTTTAAACCTGCTACCCATTAATTTCATTTGGTGGCCCTAGTTCTTATATTATGGGAACAAGTAAATAACTTTTCCTTACTCACTTTCTCCATACCACTCATGATTTTATATACCTCTATCATATCCCCTCTTAATCTCCTCTTTTCCAAGCTGAAAAGTCCTAGCCTCTTTAATCTCTCCTTATATGGGACCCGTTCCAAACCCCTGATCATTTTAGTTGCCCTTTTCTAATACCAGTATATCTTTTTTGAGATGAGGACCACATCTGTATGCAGTATTCAAGATGTGGGTGTACCATGGATTTATATAAGGGCAATAAGATATTCTCCATCTTATTCTCTATCCCTTTTTTAACGATTCCTAACATCCCGTTTGGTTTTTTGACTGCCACTGCACACTGCGTGGACGACTTCAGAGAACTATCCACGATGACTCCAAGATCTTTCTCCTGATTAGTTGTAGCTAAATTAGCCCCCATCATATTGTATGTATAATTGGAGGTTTTTTTTCCAATATGCATTACTTTACATTTATGCACATTAAATTTCATTTGCCATTTTGTTGCCCAGTCACTTAATTTTTGTGAGAACTTTTTGAAGTTCTTCAGTCTGTAAATAGTTCTCATAGTTTTTAGTTATTTAGTAGTTCTCATAGTTTTTAGTAGTTAGGGTAGGTTAAGATAGTTTGGATGCCTCCATTCATAGATAGCAGAGTTGTCCTTCTTCCTGGTGCCAAGACCTGCCTTTGAATGATCCGCACTCGAGCAAGTATTTAGGGGAAGCTCGTAGGAAGGACCTCTGCCAAATTTGTAAAGAATTCAAGCCCTGGACCTAGAAGGACCACACTGCTCATTTGAAGGTCCTCTGCATGGAGGCAGCCTTCAGACTGGCCTTGGACCCGCAGCTTCAGCTTCTGTGCAGAGTGCTCCTCCATCAACACAAGTCCCTCGGCACTCATAGTCTTCACCAGTGCCTAAGAAGAAGCACCAGGAGAAGAGCTGGTCTCCGGTGCCAAAGGACAAAGACGGAGAGAGTGAGACCCATGGCAGGCTGCTCTTCATCCCCGGTACCACATCACCAGGTGTCCACAGCCCTGGTTCCGCAGCATCCTATGATGTCCACTCAAGACTATTGTACTGGCCAATTTGTGGTCCCATCGATCCCTGAAGCATTTGCAGCTGCAAGGGTTCTTTTGACCCTACCGGAACCAGACTCCCCTGTCAGGGCTTGGCACCGCCAGTGTCCCAAAGTGGCAGGGAATTGATGTCAGTGCGTCAGCTGTCCAAGAGGAAACCCTTGTTGATAACCGCAAGGTCCCCCAGGCAGCCTTCTCCGGCACCCAGTGGCACAACACTCCAACTTACCTCTCCTTCCTCATTGGACTCGGAGGAGGATTAGTATTTCTTCCCTCCCCCCACCCCCACCAAAGTGTCCGACTTCGCTGCTCCCTGAGCTGTTCCCACTCCATTATGGCACTGAGTTCGTCAGGACCTCTGGGTGCCTGGCCACCATACCCATGGGGCCCAACCATCATGCAGTGGCCTTTTTGGAACCCGTGAGGGTTTCGTCCACCACAAAGGGACTCGTTAGAGATGATCTTATTTGATTGTGTTGGAGCATCCCTAGTACTGCAGCATCTCTAGACACCCTGGAACCGGACTCCGGTACCAACCATGGTACCAAACCCCAAGAGGAAGCCCCTTCATGCTCCCCATCTGGGTTTAGCTTCCTCTTCATCCACTCTGGATGAAGCCACAGTGGCACCCGGGGTCTCTCCACCTCCAGATGACCACAAGGCATACCAAGACCTACTGAAATGGGTAGCCTCAAGCCTAGGGGTCCAAGCAGAGGAGGAGTGGTAGATACGCTGGAGGGGAGGGATAGGATACAGAAGGACCTAGACAAATTGGAGGATTGGGCCAAAAGAAATCTGATGAGGTTCAATAAGGATAAGTGCAGGGTCCTGCACTTAGGACGGAAGAACCCAATGCACAGCTACAGACTAGGGACGGAATGGCTAGGCAGCAGTTCTGCGGAAAAGGACCTAGGGGTGACAGTGGACGAGAAGCTGGATATGAGTCAGCAGTGTGCCCTTGTTGCCAAGAAGGCCAATGGCATTTTGGATGTATAAGTAGGGGCATAGCGAGCAGATCGAGGGACGTGATCGTTCCCCTCTATTCGACATTGGTGAGGCCTCATCTGGAGTACTGTGTCCAGTTTTGGGCCCCACACTTCAAGAAGGATGTGGATAAATTGGAGAGAGTCCAGCGAAGGGCAACAAAAATGATTAGGGGACTGGAACACATGAGTTATGAGAAGAGGCTGAGGGAGCTGGGATTGTTTAGCCTGCAGAGGAGAAGAATGAGGGGGGATTTGATAGCTGCTTTCAACTACCTGAAAGGGGGTTCCAAAGAGGATGGCTCTAGACTGTTCTCAATGGTAGCAGATGACAGAACGAGGAGTAATGGTCTCAAGTTGCAATGGGGGAGGTTTAGATTGGATATTAGGAAAAACTTTTTCACTAAGAGGGTGGTGAAACACTGGAATGCGTTACCTAGGGAGGTGGTAGAATCTCCTTCCTTAAAGGTTTTTAAGGTCAGGCTTGACAAAGCCCTGGCTGGGATGATTTAACTGGGAATTGGTCCTGCTTCGAGCAGGGGGTTGGACTAGATGACCTTCTGGGGTCCCTTCCATCCCTGATATTCTATGATTCTATGACTTCTGGGAACTCTTCTGGCTCTGTCAATCTGTTTCTTCACTTCAGCAGGTGGGTACTGTAGTTGAAAGAAAGCTTGACAGAGATCTTGTAGGTGTTTGTCTCTGTCTGAGAGGTTGGAGCAAATGTGATTGTATCATAGAGCTTGGCTGTAGACGATGGATCGTGTGGTGTGGTCAGGGTGAAAGCTGGAGGCATGTAGGTAGGAATAGCGGTCAGTAGGTTTCCGGTGTAAGGTGGTGTTTATGTGACCGTTGTTTATTAGCACTGTAGTGTCCATGAAGTGGATCTCTTGTGTGGACTGGACCAGGCTGAGGTTGATGGTGGGATGGAAATTGTTGAAATCATGGTGGAATTCTTCAAGGGCTTCTTTTCCATGGGTCCAGATGATGAAGATGTCATCAACATAGCGCAAGTAGAGTAGGGGCTTTAGGGGATGAGAGCTGAGGAAGCGTTGTTCTAAATCAGCCATAAAAATGTTGGCATACTGTGGGGCCATGCAGGTACCCATAGCAGTGCCGCTGATCTGATACATTGTCCCCAAATGTAAAATAGTTATGGGTAAGGACAAAGTCACAAAGTTCAGCCACCAGGTTAGCCGTGACATTATCGGGGATAGTGTTCTTGACGGCTTGTAGTCCACCCTATACCGGAAACCTACTGACCGCTATTCCTACCTGCATGCCTCCAGCTTTCACCCTGACCACACCACACGATCCATCGTCTACAGCCAAGCTCTGCGATACAACCACATTTGCTCCAACCCCTCAGACAGAGACAAACACCTAAAAGATCTCTGTCAAGCTTTCTTACAACTACAGTACCCACCTGCAGAAGTGAAGAAACAGATTGACAGAGCCAGAAGAGTACCCAGAAGTCACCTACTACAGGACAGGCCTAACAAAGAAAATAACAGAACGCCACTAGCCGTCACCTTCAGCCCCCAACTAAAACCCCTCCAACGCATTATTAAGGATCTACAACCTATCCTGAAGGATGACCCAACACTCTCACAAATCTTGGGAGACAGGCCAGTCCTTGCCTACAGACAGCCCCGCAACCTGAAGCAAATACTCACCAACAACCACATACCACACAACAGAACCACTAACCCAGGAACCTATCCTTGCAACAAAGCCCGTTGCCAACTGTGCCCACATATCTATTCAGGGGACACCACCATCAAAGGGCCTAATCACATCAGCCACGCTATCAGAGGCTCGTTCACCTGCACATCCACCAATGTGATATATGCCATTATGTGCCAGCAATGCCCCTCTGCCATGTACATTGGTCAAACTGGACAGTCTCTACGTAAAAGAATAAATGGACACAAATCAGATGTCAAGAATTATAACATTCATAAACCAGTCGGAGAACACTTCAACCTCTCTGGTCACACAATCACAGACATGAAGGTTGCTATCTTACAACAGAAAAACTTCAAATCCAGACTCCAGCGAGAAACTGCTGAATTGGAATTCATTTGCAAATTGGATACTATTAATTTAGGCTTAAATAGAGACTGGGAGTGGCTAAGTCATTATGCAAGGTAGCCTGTTTCCCCTTGTTTCCGGGGGCGGGGTGAGAGAGCCTGGATTTGTGCAGGAAATGGCCCACCTTGATTATCATACACATTGTGAAGAGAGTGGTCACTTTGGATGGGCTATTACCAGCAGGAGAGTGAGTTTGTGTGTGTGGGGGGGGGGGGGGTGGAGGGTGAGAAAACCTGGATTTGTGCTGGAAATGCCCAACTTGATGATCACTTTAGATAAGCTATTACCAGCAGGACAGTGGGACGGGAGGTGGTGTTGTTTCATGGTCTCTGTGTGTATATAATGTCTTCTGCAGTTTCCACGGTATGCATCCGATGAAGTGAGCTGTAGCTCACGAAAGCTCATGCTCAAATAAATTGGTTAGTCTCTAAGGTGCCACAAGTACTCCTTTTCTTTTTGTGAATACAGACTAACACGGCTGTTACTCTGAAACCTGACACTATTATTAATAATTTATCATTATAGTATTTTTTACATTATGAAAACGGCAGCACTCTTCCAAGATCTCACTTTTGTAGCTTATATCACTTTGAATGAGCCTGTTATAAGACAAGGCTCCTATGTTTCATCAAGGAGTATCAGATGTGAAACATCATGAAGATATTTAAGCAGCCAACTCAGAGTTCCTCCTATACGAGCATTCAGGTCTTGAGCAGTCCAGGCAAACAATGCACGTTACAACAAAGCTTTAACTTGTTCTTTATAATAATTTTAAAAACAATACTAGCTGCCTATTTAATTTTAAAAACAGCAAAAAATATTCACCTCCCTTTCCATTTCTTATAAGGAGTCTTGAAGTTTAAATCTCCTCAGTGTGATAGATGTGCTTGCTTTGATCTGCTTAGCTCTTGGAAGTCCAGGGGCTCCGGGCTGCTGGCTCTGTGCTGCCTGGGCTCCTTAGGGACAGCTGTCTGCCATTAGAGAACTTTTTCCTGGGAACCCCCTGTAACTTTTCACAAACCCCAGTTTGGGAACCACTGTTCTAGACTACCTGCTTTTGTTAAGACCTCAAGGGCTAGCCCTTTCCTCAGTTAAGGTCCATCTAGCAGTCAGCTTGGCCTTCATCCCATGATTAACAACCATTCTGTCTTTTCACATGACATGGTAGTTCGTTTTCTCATAGGCCTAGCAAAGGTATATCCTCAAGTTAGGAATCCATCTCTCCCCTCCTCCCTTGGGACCTAAACCTGGACCCCTATTTGGACCACTGTCAACTTGCTTGCTGTTAAGCCTCTCTTGAAAAGTAGCCTTCCTGGCGACAGTCACCTTGCCCAGATGGCTTTGAAATCTGAGCTCTCACTTCGGAATCCCCATACATGGTCTTTTTCAAGGACAAGGTCCAGCTGTGACCACACCTGTTGTTCCTCCTGAAATCTGTATTAATTCCATTGCAGTCAAGCACTTTTTCTGCCAGTGTTCTACTCTAAACTGCATGTGAACAGGGAAGATGTTAGATTAGATGTCATTAGATGTCCATCATTAGATGTCCAGTGTGCCCTGGCCTTCTACATACACAGGACCAAGCCATTCCACAGATCCATTCAGTTGTTCCTAGTGATAGCAGAAAGAATGAAAGGTCTCCCAATTTCACCAGAGAATCTCATTGCGGATCACTTTCATGTATCATGGCATGTTACATCCTTGCGAACATATCACCCCGGCTAACCTAACAGCTCTACCATGTCTCAAGCTTCTTCCACAGCTATTTTAGCACAGGTTCCAATTCAGGACTTCTGCAGGGTGAGAACCTGGTTGTCAGTTCATATGTTCACCATGCTATACGCCATTACACAACAGGCCAGAGACTGTTTCAGTTGGGCTGTATTACAGTCAGCTTGCCCTTGATCTCTGAACCCACCTCCGGGGCAGCTGCTTGTGAGTCACCTACATTGGAAGGGACATGTGCAAGCACTCAAAGAAATGGTTACTAACCTCTCTCTAACTTTTCTTTGCAATGTGTTGCACAAGTCTGTTCCAAAACCCACCTTCCGTCCTCTCTTTGGAGGCGGTCGATCAGAAGAAACGGAAGGAGGGTAGGGTCTGCAAGGCCCCTTATACTGGTGCTATGAGCACGTGACACCAGTGGGCGCTAGAGCCGACACAACGGATGCAACTACGAGAATTTCTGGCAGCTGTGCTTGGGGCACTCTCACACCTACATTGGAGTGGACATGTGCAACACATTTGAAGAACAATGGTTACAGAAAGGTTAGTAACCATTTTTTGTCTGTGTCCAGATATGTTTTATTTCTGAAGTTTAACAGGAGTGTGTGTGGGTGGCCTGGATTTGGTTTAGTATACCCAGGGCTTGAAATACCTTTCTCCTAGGTGAAAACAAAACCTTGCCTGCTGAGGTATTGGGCATCTACATCAGCTATACTGCTTCTGTGGAATGTATGGTCTGTTCCTGCTCCAAGCAACAGCAGAGTGGTGGTAACAAGACTTGCCAGGTTCAGTGCTTGTTGTATTCAGTACCATGTGGGCAGCAATAAAACTGAGAATATCAAGTTAATTAAGATGCTGCTTGGTAAAGAAATGAGCAGCAGAGGAAGATATTGGAGTTACGTAGGACAACGACCCCCAAACAAACTGTTGGAGGAGTAGACTAGCAGATCCTGCTTCATCTTCCCTTCTTCCAAATAGACCTGACTGCTGCAGGTGTGTGTGTAGGGGAGGCAGGAATTCATTCTCTTTAAGCAGCTAGAGGGGGTTGAACTTTACGTTTTTCAACTACCTACTAGACTGTGGGAAAGAGCCCCTAAAAAGTGTCCAGAAACAGCACCTTGGTAAATCCCAGCTCTTTTCCCTTCTAAACAGCTGGTTGCATAGGAGCAGGATTTGTACTGTGGGATTGAGGGTGGCTTCTCCTGTGCCTTGCTGGTGGGTTTTAGTCCTTTACTTCAGCCTCAAAATAGATATCAAAGATTTTCAGGTGGGGAGGAGAAAATCCACCAAAAGGGTTCAGGAGAAACCCCCTGGTACTTGCCCACCACCAGCTGTCAGGAAAAGGAAGGAGGCTGGGATATAAATCTCTAGATGATAGGGACCTGGCAGACTTCAAGTCCTGAGTATGCTTGTTTTGTTCCTCGTTGAGCAGTTAATGAATGCTTATGGCTAAATGTTTCACATTACACAATAGTGAGAGTCAGTATGACAAGTGAAATCAGTTTTTGTAAATTTTGGTGTGAAACATAGCTATAACTGAGGAAATTATTATGAATCCCGTAGTTCATTTATATTCTGGAAGCTGAATAGTATAGAATGAAGAATCAAAGCCTCTTCTCTTCATTAGTGTTCAGACACCAGAGCATGTACATAGCCAACAATTCCGTAAATGTACCAGGGATAACCTTTCTTGTAGTAACCGGATTTGTTCAATTCCAGTGTCTAAATTTCTGATTTAGTTGTGTATCAAATAGAACCTGCTTTAAAAAAAAATTTAATTGAGCAAAACTTAATCATTCCGTGAAGGCTACTTTTTCTCGGTGAAGAGGCAGGTCTGGCTTGAAATGGGGAGAGGTTTCTGTTCCTTTCAAATAAAGATTTCTTTGAATGCTGTTATGCAAGTTATAAGATCTAAAAGTGTGGCTTTAAAAAAACCTGTGTGGTCAGAATGTAGTTTTGCTTTAACTTTATTTTAACTCCATAAGCAAATGAGGCATTGGATTTGTACATGTGAATGGATCTCACACACACAATTTAATCTGAGAATTTGTACCTGTCATCCTTTCTCCACACTTGTAGAATAAATGTGTAACCAAATGCAGTGGCTACCATTCAAACTGAATGTGTCAGTCTTATTCCAACCGTTTTATTTTAACTCCAAAGTAAGGTGGAAACTAGTCAACAAGGAAGAAAATAATACTGTAGACAACTGGAGTGTAATGAAAAATAGGGTTGGTACATCCTGTTGTAAATTCAGGCCTCAATCCCGCAGTTGGATGTGTCTGAGAACCCGTTGTGTCCAAAGTAAGCCACATTTAAAAAAATTCACTATTTACTTCAAAGACAACTTAGAATGAAATGTTGTAAAGATTGTGTGGCTTCTCAGATGTTTGCAATAGTTGCTTACCACTTATTTGGAGTTGAACTTCCACTTTATTACGAGATCTATTTCTATGCTATGAGATCTTACACTTTATAGTTACAAAGAATGCCTCTTATAGGCACTGTGCTTTTTACACACACACGTTCTGGCCTCAAGCAATACGGAATCCAGAGGGATTTCGTCTTTTTATTCACTTTCTGTGAACTATCTGCTAGAAATAGGAATGCCTACATGAATTTCTCTCATGAGTAAGAGTACTTTTTCCATATTTTACAATAGATCCCTGTTTCTGGAAGTAATGTTGCTCTTCTCTCTGGCTTATCCATTTCCAGCTCTTGCTATTTTCTGGTTTCTGAAGTGGTAAAGGACAGACACAGATTGTGAAACTAATCCATAAATGTTGATATGGCACCCTTAAACCAGTGTTCCCCACCTTAAAAGTTCTGGGTTTCCTGTTGACCTGAGGATATTGAATTGCAGGAAAATACTAAAATCCCTTTTTATTTAAGCTGTTTTTCAGCTGGTGTCTTTCCAAAGGGTTAATAAAGAAGGGGCAAAAGTGAGGGCTGGATCATCAAGGGGAATTGATTCAGGGAAGGTCTGTGGCCTGTATTACACAGGAGGCTAGACTAGATGATAAGTGGTCTCTTCTGGCCTTATCTATAAAAGGGTGTCCTTATTTCACATGTGAAGGTCGGTGAAAACTTTCTGAGAACGACTACAGTTAAGGTGTTCTCAATAACACTGGCCTGCACTTTCAAAGCGAACTACTGATTTTGAATGTGGGGCTCCCAGCTTGAGATACCAGAAAGGGGGCCGCCTGATCACAAGTGCTGCATATCTGATCATTGAACATCAAAACCCTTTGCAGTTTCAAGTTGCACACACAATATTACTAATTATGCTTGAAAACTTAAGCTTGCTTTCTTATAAACCTGTGCAAATAACTCTTGTTTGCAGTGTAACTTTACTTAATAGAATTTGGTTAATGTGGTAATTGTTAATTTGAACTTAGAATTTACAACTGGGTTGTATCAGTTTTGTGTTTTAATACTTGGCACAAAGTATTTTTCAGAGACTCTCAAATGACTTTCTTCAGCAGTAAAGCATCTTGAGTTATGTATGTCATTTTACAGGTGAGCAAACTGAGTCACAGAAGTGTAAAGCTTTTTGACCAAGGTGACGAGTGAGTCAGCACCAAAAAAATATTTGAATAAACATGAATCTCTTTATTATGGGAAAGCTGTTTGTACAGAAACAGTTCTGACTGTTAAATCTAACACACAGCTCCAGTTTGTGGTCAGTTATCCACTAATGTTGGGTCTCTTGAATTTCTAGTAATCAATCTAGTGACTCACTATCTAATGATCATCACTCCCTGTGACTCCTTGTGTGATGATGACACGTAGCACTCTTTGTATGTCTCAAAGTGCATCCAAAAAGGTAGGCATCATCCCCATTTTACCATCAGGAAAACTGAGAGTCAAAGAGGGGAAGTGACTTGTGCCAAGTTCACCCAAGTTGTCTTACTCTCAGCATAGTGTCTGTGTCTGGGGCCATGCTGTCTTTAAATTGGTTTGCAGGAGGAGTCCAGCCTTTATCAGCTTCAGCAAAGTCCTAGGATTACTATTGACCCATAATCCCACAGTGTATCTGTGTTGAGACCACTGGGTTAATACGCATCTTTCTGGCATTTCAGTATAGAGCTTTAAATTAGAAAGTGATGTCTTCCACTAAAAGATCACTTATTGGCTTCTAATTAAACTGGTACAATTAGTTGTCTTTTGAGTATTACAGTTAATATTAGAGCATCTAACTTTGCCTCTGGATGCAAACATGCTAATAGCGATCTTTCTGCTTCTGAATCCTGGTTATATAAAGGAGGTGACAGTCTTGGAAGGAAGTTTTCTATGAAGTAAGAATTTCTTTGCAATGTGAGGTGTATGATTTCTTCAAACTTAAAGAAACAGAACTCATTTTCCCCAATATTTTGAGAAGTGTTCCTGAATGTCTTGCTTTTCTTCCCCTTTCTCCTCTGATCCTGCATGATTTGCATGATGATTTATCTCCTAATGCTTACATAAGGATGACTGAGTTATCCCTTTTTCAGACAATCTTTATCCTCCTTCTCTGCAGTCATTAAAACAGTCAGGCAGAAATGACCTGGGCTTAAACTTATCCAAAAGACAGGGCATCAACGATGCAAAATAGCGTCTCTTCTCTTCTATCCATAGTCCCTGGCCAAAGGAATGCTATATGCTCAATATTGAGTATGTTAAATCACTCCTAGTGCAAGATCCCGACAGACAATTTGAGCATTCTGCCATCAGCGAGATTAGTATATTTAAATTACTGTAAACCACAATCTCAGTTAAACTAAAATATTTCAATGGCAAGGAGATCAGCTTATTTAGTAGGGCTTGAAATTTCAGTGATGAAGTTTTTCACTTAGCTTATATTTCAGAACTCTGCATGGTGGTACCTGAACTGTTATAACATGGCTTTTTTTCCCTGTGTACACTAGTCATCTAACCGTGTTAGTGAGTTTTTAGCCTACTTGGGTTAAACATGGCTATAATACATTTTTCTGTCCACACAGACAAGACTGTTTTTAGGGAATATGTATATGCATCTATAAATGAGACTATTCTCTTTTAGGGAATATGTGTATGCATATACATTTTAAATCCAAACAGAAAAAAAGAAACCACGTTTTAACAATACCTTCCCCATCCTGTTTTTCTGTTATTTTGCAGACAGATCCTTATTCTGGGAGCACTGTCTAGCATGTGAAACAAGTTTGATGTTCAAGATATTACATGCCTATGTTAAAATTACCTCTGAATGTAGGTGATACTTATTATATATAATTTAGTTTAGGGAGCTACTGTGGAGAAAGCGCTTACAGCAAATTGGCTTTAGTAATATTTCTCTTTCAAATATATGTACTTTTAGTAAATATGGGCAAGCACACTCATACCAAATGGTTCTCATTGAGTGATTTAAAACTGCATGTTGTGAATAAATGCCAAATGTTTAGCATCTTTTTCTGTTTTAACTTCTGCGAAATTATTTGAAATACTTTACAGTTCGCTTTGCACTGACTGGATCATTGCTGATGCCAAAAGGGAGGTTTTCCAAATAAATCTTTAATGTTTGATCTGAAACTCTGCTGCTAGTTCAACATTATTGATAAACAATTGCTAAAATTTGATTCCTCTGTATGTTAGCATTATGGGAATGCTAATTTACACATGTGGCAATTGTGTAAATAGTCTCACTTTTATAATTTCCCTAAAAGGAGATTTATATCAGGATGAAACTTCATGGTCTTGGTCTGAGTCCATTAATTAGTTCCTGTGTGTGTGTTTAAAAAAAAAAAATACATCACTGCTGAAAAGGCTTGTATTCTGCTTTTATAACTTTTGGCCATGCTCCAAATTTGATGTCCTCCCTCTTGAGTCAAGTAACTTGTTACATGCTGGAGACTTTAAAAAGTATCTGTACTGAGTGGCAATCCATTATCCTATTTCAGCTGCAGGTTTCATGGCAGAACCTGCCTTTCTACATAAGGCAACGGAATTATGAAAAAACTATTGTCAACAATTGATGCAATGTATGGTTTCTCTGTGATGCGACGTTTGAGGAACCCTGTTGAGCTGGTATTTTAATATTGTTGCTAAACAGGCTTAATCTGGCGACTTTTTATTCCCCCACTTTCCTGATAATGGTGTGCAAATCAAGCATGTGTGTGGATGCATGCAGAGGTGAACTGGCAGCAGTAGAAGAGCAGAAGTAAATATTCTTCTTTGAGTGGTTTCCCTGTGGATCCTCCACTCTACACGTCGTTGCATCTGTGCGCCAGAGATCGGAGATTTCTCGCAGCAGTACTTGGTTGGGGGAAGGGAGCACACAGGAGTAGTCTCGTGCAGCCGTTGGCACCTCCTGCAGCTTGCGCTCCCCCCCACTGTCCCCTCGGTTCCTTCTCAACCGTTCTCGGCTGCAGACGGAGCTCCGTGGCAGTGCTCTTTGATATTTTCAGGGGAAGAAGGGGGAAAAAAAAAGTTACAAGTTACATAGGAACTTCTTTTTGGTCTACACTTAGTTACATTGTTTAGGTTTCAGAGTTGCAGCCTTGTTAGTCTGTATCTGCAAAAAGAAAAGGAGGACTTGTGGCACCTTAGAGACTAACACATTTATCTGAGCATAAGCTTTCGTGAGCTACAGCTCACTTCATCGGATGCATCATGCATCCGATGAAGTGAGCTGTAGCTCACGAAAGCTTATGCTCAGATAAATGTGTTAGTCTCTAAGGTGCCACAAGTCCTCCTTTTCTTTTTACATTGTTAGTCTTAGTCTATACATAGTTTTCTCAGTTCCTCTTAGGTTCCCCTCCCTCCCACATGCAAAAAAAAAAGAAAAAAAAGAAAAGACTTTCTCTCCTTAACTCCGCGTTTGGGAACAGTTTCTACAGTTTATCATTATAATTAACTCCCACCCTTATCTCTTGAGAGACGGGAGAGGCTTAACTGCAATCATGCTGGGCTCAATGGGATTTAAAAAGTGTGACTACTGACGGCCACACATCCTGCATTCAACTCGTATCTCCCAGAAATGCATACATTGCAGCAACTTAACAACAAGAGCAAGATGTGACCGGGATCTCCGTTTGAAAATGCTGCTGCTGGAGAAATCCCCTTCAACTTCCACAAGAGAGGTCCTCCAGTGAGTCTCATAAACCGAGATCCCTGAGCTGTGATAAGGCTCCGACTTCCAAAACTGTCAGGAAGCGAGCCTCGACCTCTCCAGCAAGAGGGTCTCAGAAAAAAAGAGCTTCCCCAGCGAGGTCTTTACCCTCAGTGCTCCACTCATCCGGAGTGAGCACTTACAAGGCACCGGCACCATCCCTCAGCGGACCCCTGCTGAGCCCCAACATGTGGCACCGGAGCTGAGACATCAAGTTTCCTCCATGGCACCAGCAGTGGCACCGCAGTCAATGCTGCTGCCACCGGCACCAACCCAAGACTTGCTGCCGCCTAACAAGCCGAATCCAGCACCAGTCAGCTCTCCAATGCTCGACCGCAACCCCAAGGTGGGACCAGCGCAACTCCTGCGTCCTGCTGACATAGCAGTTTCTTTGGCACCACAGTCACCACTGCTCAGCACCGAACACTCCCCGAGCTACATAGCACGGTACCATCCTTCATCTCCTGAACCATTCTCCATGCATAGTGGTGAGGAAGGAGATGTGCAGGACAACTGCTTCTCTTAATGTTCATCCCCATCACAGATGAGACCTACATGGAATGCTGTGAGAAGCCTAAGCCTCATCCCTCCGAGTATTCACAGCCCTGGTATGCACAGCACTGGCCTTACCCATTACCACCTTAACCCATGCAATGGCCACAATGGGGTCATTGGCCCACATACCAGAACCCCTATTCTGGTCCTCCTTCCCCAGCAACAAGAGGTTCCAGAGTACACCCATCATTACCACATAGAGAAACCTCTAACCCCCCTGAGACAGAGATACGATCTCAGGCAGACCTGGATGATTCACCACCTGCCCCACGGTCATCTTCTGCACCAGACAAAGCAGTGACACTGTCTACCCCATGACACCAGATCTGAAACGGTTCCAAGAACTCTTCAAAAGAGTAGCAAACAGCCAAGAAATTGCCATACATGAGGTGCAGGAGAAACAAAATAAGTTGTTAAAAATCTTACAACCAGCATCATTGACCAAGATTGCCCTCCCCATGGATAAGGCTATAATAGAGCCTGCGGAGGTAATATGGCAAACACCGGCATCGGCACCACCCGCCAACAAAAGGGCTGACAGAAAATACTTCGTTCCAGCTAAAGGCATGGAATTTTTGTTTTCACACCCGCAAGCCTGTTCTCTGGTGGTGGAGGCTGCTATCAGCGCAGTAAACAGCCTCATTTTTAAGATAAAGAACACAAGAGACTGGACCTCTTTGGGTGGAAAGTTTACTTGTCAGCCACCCTTCTGCTTAGACTTGCCAACTATTCTGGTCTACTAGCAAATTACGACTACTCTAACTATAGTAAAATACAAGAGCTTGTGGAGGACCTCCCTGAGCATAAACGTCCTCAACTCAATGCCGTTATCAGCAAGGGTCAGTTAATAGCCCGCACAGTGCTGCAAGCCTCAATGGATGTAGCGGGGACAGCTGCCCGAACAACTGCAACAGCTGTGGTTATAAGAACATCATGGTTGCCAGCTTCGGGAATTCCAAAAGAACTGCAGCTAAAAGTGGAAGACCTCCCCTTCAATAGGGATAAACTATTCTAGTCTCAAACAGACGACCTCTCCCATACCATGAAGGCCTCCCGAGCGACGCTGCGTACACTAGGCATAAACCCACCATGTGACAAACGCCCTGGCTTTACACCATAGCAGAGGTCATGAGGCACCTCGTTTAACCATCAACAACCACAATACTTCACTCAGAACAGACCCAAACAATGGGCTCAGACAACGAACTCCACAGAACCAGGCCTCATCCATCTACATCTAAGCCACAATTTTGAAGTCTTGGTCAAGGGTATGCATGACCTCCCCACACCTCTAGCACCAACAGATACCCCATCCCACTATTTTGGTCACTGCCTATGCCCATTTTACCATGCCTGGGCTGCGATAACCACAGATCAATGGGTTTTGGAGATCATAGAATCTGGCCACACCATTCCTTTCACAGCCATCCCCCCTACCCTTCCCTGTTCCTCTTCAGGGACCCCTCTCACAAGCACCTTCTGCAACAGGAAGTAATCACCTCCTACTCCTGGGTGCTGTAGAACTTGTACCACATCAATACCGAGGGAGGAGTTTTTATTCCAAATATTTCCTGACAGAGAAAAAGGAGGGGGATGGAGACCAATCTTAGATCTCTGAAAACTCAGCAGGTGTGTACACAACCACAGGTTCAAAATGGTCACTCTGGCCACAATAATTGCAGCGCAAGATGGGGGGGACTGGTTTGCAACCTTCGACCTCCAAGATGTATACTTCCATATTACAATATATCCTGCCCACAGATGGTTCATAGAATATCAGGGTTGGAAGGGACCTCAGGAGGTCATCTAGTCCAACCCCCTGCTCAAAGCAGGACCAATCCCCAATTAAATCATCCCAGCCAGGGCTTTGTCAAGCCTGACCTTAAAAACTTCTAAGGAAGGAGATTCCACCACCTCCCTAGGTAACACATTCCAGTGTTTCACCACCCTCGTAGTGAAAAAGTTTTTCCTAATATCCAACCTAAACCTTCCCCACTACAACTTGAGACCATTACTCCTTGTCCTGTCATCTTCTACCACTGAGAATAGTCTAGAACCATCCACTTTGGAACCACCTCTCAGGTAGCTGAAAGCAGCTATCAAATCCCCCCCCTCATTCCTCTCTTCTGCAGACTAAACAATCCCAGTTCCCTCAGCCTCTCCTAATAAGTCATGTGTTCCAGACCCCTAATCATTTTTGTTGCCCTTCTCTGGACTCTCTCCAATTCATCCACATCCTTCTTGTAGTGTGGGGCCCAAAACTGGACACAGTACTCCAGATGAGGCCTCACCAATGTCGAATAGAGGGGAACGATCACGTCCCTCGATCTGCTGGCTATGCCCCTACTTATACATCCCAAAATGCCATTGGCCTTCTTGGCAACAAGGGCACTCTGTTGACTCATATCCAGCTTCTCGTCCACTGTCACCCCTAGGTCCTTTTCCGCAGAACTGCTGCCTAGCCATTCGGTCCCTAGTCTGTAGCGGTGCATGGGATTCTTCCATCCTAAGTGCAGGACCCTGCACTTATCTTTGTTGAACCTCATCAGATTTCTTTTGGCCCAATCCTCCAATTTTCTAGGTCCCTCTGTATCCTATCCCTACCTGCCACCGTATCTACCACTCCTAGTTTAGTATCATCCACAAATTTGCTGAGAGTGCAATCCACACCATCCTCCAGATCATTTGTGATTCCCGAGGTTCACAGTAGGACCCAACCACTACCAATACAGGGTCCTTCCCTTCAGACTGTCCACTGCTTCCCCCGTATTCTCAAACGCTTGCGGTAGTAGCAGCACATTTACGACACAAACGAGTCCTAATCTTCCCCTATTTGGACAATTGCCTTCTCAGGGGTGCCAACCGACAAGAAATGGCAGGCATGTTGAAGACCACATTAGACCTGTTTCACCAGCTGGGTTTACAGATAAACTCCAATCGTTGGGTTGGTTCCAGGGTGGATTTCTTTTAGTTTATCGGAGCCGACCTAGACTCCATACAAGCCAAGGCAATATTGCCAAACCACAGATTCACTACATTGACCAATCTTATTTCCACTGTGACCATCAGCCCACAAACTTCAGTGAGGACATGCCTTCAGATTCTGGGACATATGGCACCTTACTACGAAAGTTGTAACTATGCCAGACTCCATATGTGCTGTCTGCAACACTGGTCTGTGCACCCAGCAAACACTCTCTCAACAGACGTGTGACACTACCACCAAGGGTTATCCTCTCCTTAAAATGGTGGACACAGCCAGGGAATGTATGCTCTGGGATTCCCTTTCAACAAGACTTCCCATCAGTGACTATTACAACAGATGCCTCCCTGATAGGTTGGGGCGCCCACTTGGGTCAACACAGTGTACAAGGCAAGTGGTCTGGGACTACATATCAATCTCCTGGAACGCCACGTGGTACACAATGCATGCCGACACTTCCTCCCACTCATATGAGACACCTCAATCTCTATTCTCACCGACAACGTGGCATGCATGTTTTACATCAGTCACCAAGGAGGAGCTAGGTCTCACTTGCTATGCGTAGAAGCCAGGAATTTATGGAACTTCTGCATCTGCAACAATATAAACATCACAGCATCATGCCTACCAGTGTGCCAAAACACTACAGCAGGCACTTCTCACAGGAACATAAGTGGGAAATCCACAACAGTGTTCTCGACATAATATTCCAAAAATGAGGTCACCCAGTAATCGACCTTTTGGCCTCAGCGACAAATCACAAATGTCCACTATTTTGCTCCAGGGCAGGCCTGGCACCGGGATTGTTAGGGGATGCCTTCCTCATCCCGTGGAACGAGTCACTCATATGCCTTCCCATCGATACCACTGATCCAACGGGTCATCCGCTAGATATGACTCAACAGAACATACAACATTTTCATTGTCCCCACATGGCCCAGACAGATTTGGTTTCCATAACTTTCACATCTAGCAGTCTGTGCCCCACAACAACTGCCTTTCCAGATGGACCTCCTGTCCGAGAACAAGGGCCTGACAACTCCATCTAGACCCAGCGAAACTCCATCTCAAAGCTTGTCTCCTCTCTGGTTCCAACATGGGGAATTGAACCGTTTGGAGAAAGTAAAACGGCTATTATTAAATAGCCATCCCATCGCCTCATCATTAGAAATACTTATCACCACAAGTGGAGAAGATTCTCCCTTTGGGGTCAGCAAAAACAGCTAGACGCGACCAAGGCACTTCTGTGATCCTAGACTACCTACAAGAACGGAAGGAAAAGGGATTAACCATAAGCTCTATTAAAGTACAGCTCCCTGTCATTACGACTCGCCACGAACAGACAGAAGGGACTTCAATATTTGCTCACCCGATTACACAGCGCTTTCTAGCAGGTATACAGAACATTTACCCAGAAGTACACCAACCTGCACCACCATGGGATCTCAGTCTTGTACTCAGATGTCTCACAAGACCACCCTTCGAGCCTCTAGCAACCTGCTCGCTCCTTCATATGTCAGTGGAGGTCACATTCCTAGTGGCAATCACGTCTGCCAGATGTGTCCGTGAAATAGGAGCATTGATGGCTGAACCACAGTACGCTGTATTTACCAAAGACGACAACATGTTATGTCCTCACCCAAAATTCTTGCCCAACGTGGCTACAAATTTTCATATTAACCAAACTGTACACTTACCTGCCTTCTATCCCAAGTCACATAACAACTCTCGAGAAGCAATGTTGCACATGCTAGATGTCAGACAGGCTGTAGCCTTTTACTTGGACAGAACTAAACCATTTTGCAAGTCACCAAGACTATTTGTCTCTATAGCAGAGTGCTCCAAGGACTCTACAAAATTGACCCAGAGACTCTCCAAATGGGGGTCTACCTATATTCAAACTTGCTACCATCTGCATCACAAAGAACCACCAGCCCGCCGCCACCCCCACTGGTGGACATCAGATCCCACTCAACGCGCGCCATGGTGAAATTGTGCAAGAATACAACCGATGTCCCCCGAATAGATATTTGTAGAGCTGCAACCTGGACATGGGAGCACACTTTTGCAAAGCATTATGCTATCACCCAAGGCCTTGTCTCAGATTCTATTGTTGGCCTTACAGTGCTCTCATCACACACTTGTACATAACTCCGAACCCCTACCACCCTGGTGGGGTACTGTCCTACGAGCACCTAGAGTGGAGCACCCACAGGGACACCACTTAAAGAAGTAGTAATTACTCACCTTTTGCAGTAATAATGGTTCTTCGAGTTGTGTCCACCTGTGGGTGCTCCACTACCCACCCTCCTTCCCTCCTACTTGTCAGGGGAGCGCGCTACAGGAGGCGCCAACGGTTGCACAAGACGACTCCTGTGCCCTTCCCCCGACTGAGTACTGCTGCGAGAAATCTTCGGCGCAGGGACACACCGACACCTGGAGTGGATTACCCACAGGGGGAGACATCTCGAAGAACCATCGTTACTGCACAAGGTGAGTAACTTCTTCCCATCTTTAATTTGAAAGAGGCCCGATCAATAGAGCTTTAGGGTGGGCTTTGTTTTCACCAGGTAAAAAGGGGAGTTAACTCAAGTTAGCTAACATGAGATGAAACTCCTAGGGAAGACAAGTCAGTTTAGTTTTCATGTGAATTAGCAGGTCAAACCAGGGTAACCTTAGGCTTCCCTCTAGTCTTTAACTTGGTCTGCTAATACACGTGAAGCTACAGAATGCTTGTCTTAACTAGGATTTTAACTCAAGTTAGCTAATTTGAGTTAAGAACACACTTTGAAAAAAAAGGTGAAACGCCTTTAGCCTCCTCCCCATCCATCATATTAATAGATTCCAAGGCCCAAAGGTACCATTGTGATCATCTAGTCTGACCTCCCATATAACTTCCCCAAAATGAAATAAAGCATTCAGGAAATGCGTGGGATACCAGAGACTTAGAGGAAGTAGTATAATTTTTCTACCACAGTGAACATTTTAAGCAAAGGAAGCTAGGAAGTTTCATCCTTTAAATTTAAACTGCTGACTCAGTGACGTATAGCAACTTATGTCGACTAATTTGCCAGACAATTCTTAATCGAAGATTAGCTGGTGGCACCTTGATTTTATTTTATATTCCAGCAGCTATACATAAACTCTTCATTGAAGGATGTAATCAGCCAGAAAACTGTACCTCCTGATGGAGGTTTTATGGGCCGTGCCCTCTCCTCCTCCCCCCACCTTCCACCCCCATCAGTCAGGTTGAAAACAGTGTATACTCTTCTGTGAATAATGGCTAATATCCTAAATCCAACACCTTTTTTTTTTTTAAATCTACTCATTGTACCACCAAAGTTGTGTAGATAGACAATGTTTCTTCAAAAAGAAAAGGAGTACTTGTGGCACCTTAGAGACTAACAAATTTATTTGAGCATAAGCTTTCGTGAGCTACAGCTCACTTCGTTGGATGCATTCAGTGGAAAATACAGTGGGGAGATTTATATACACAGAGAACATGAAACAGTGGGTGTTACCATACACACTGTAAGGGGAGTGATCACTTAAGATGAGCTAATACCAGCGGGGGGAGGGAGGGGAGAAAACCTTTTGTAGTGATAATCAAGATGGGCAATTTCCAGCAGTTCACAAGAAGGTCTGAGGAACAGTGGGGGGGGGGGGGGGAGGAGTGGATAAAGATGGGGAAATAGTTTTACTTTGTGTAATGACCCATCCACTCCCAGTGTGTATTCAAGCCTAAGTTAATTGTATCCAGTTTGCAAATTAATTCCAATTCAGCAGTCTCTCCTTGGAGTCTGTTTTTGAAGTTTTTTTGTTGAAGAATTGTCACTTTTAGGTCTGTAATCGAGTGACCAGAGAGATTGAAGTGTTCTCCGACTGGTTTTTGAATGTTATAATTCTTGATGTCTGATTTGTGTCCATTTATTCTTTTACGTAGAGACTGTCCAGTTTGACCAATGTACATGGCAGAGGGGCATTGCTGGTACATGATGGCATATATCACATTGGTAGATGTGTAGGTGAACGAGCCTCTGATAGTGTGGCTGATGTGATTAGGCCCTGTGATGGTGTCCCCTGAATAGAAATGTGGACACAGTTGGCAACGGGCTTTGTTGCAAGGATAGGTTCCTGGGTTAGTGGTTCTGTTGTGTGGTGTGTGGTTGCTGGTGAGTATTTGCTTCAGGTTGGGGGGCTGTCTGTAGGCAAGGACTGGCCTGTCTCCCAAGATTTCTGAGAGTGTTGGGTCATCCTTCAGGATAGGTTGTAGATCCTTGATGATGTGTTGGAGAGGTTTTAGTTGGGGGCTGAAGGTGATTGCTAGTGGCGTTCTGTTATTTTCTTTGTTGGGCCAGTCCTGTAGTAGGTGACTTCTGGGTACTCTTCTGGCTCTGTCAATCTGTTTCTTCACTTCTGCAGGTGGGTACTGTAGTTGTAAGAATGCTTGATAGAGATCTTGTAGGTGTTTGTCTCTGTCTGAGGGGTTGGAGCAAATGCGGTTGTATCGTACAGCTTGGCTGTAAACAATGGATCGTGTGGTGTAATCTGGGTGAAAGCTGGAGGCATGTAAGTAGGAATAGCGGTCAGTAGGTTTCCAGTATAGGGTGGTGTTTATGTGACCTTCGCATATTAGCACCATAGTGTCCAAGAAGTGGATCTCTTGTGTGGACTGGTCCAGGCTGAGGTTGATGGTGGGATGGAAATTGTTGAAATCATGGTGGAATTCCTCAAGGGCTTCTTTTCCATGGATCCAGATGATGAAGATGTCATCCATGTAGCGCAAGTAGAGTAGGGGCATTAGGGGACGAGAGCTGAGGAATCTAGCCCAGTCTGAAATTTAATACTGCCCACTACTTTCAGAAACAAAAGGAGACTTTGTAACTCATTTTCAACCCACTTTACTATGCCACCATGCCTGTGAGGTTGCTACCATGTGCCTTCATAATGAGAGTTCAAATTCTTTTTCTTATGAACGATTGGACACCTGGATACATATCTAAATCATGAAGCCTGCATGATCATCAGGCAGACCAGCTGTGCCTTTTCTGCATTGGAGAAGGAATTTAGAATGATCAACAAGCACCTTTATAGTAGTCAAGAAAAATAAGCTTCGTAGAGTGCATATTTGTGCCTTACAAAAACTATCACTAGAGAAAATAACTGGTGTATTTGATGTATATATTTTCAGATGCTCTTAGTGGTACGTATAACACTGCTTAGAGGGAATTAACCATATTGTAGTAAATAGTTTCTTTAAAATAGAAACAGGAAGAGGATTTTTCCTATTACATTTTTTTTAAAAAAAATCTACCTTAATAGACACAACAGTAAATGCACATTATCCTCAGCATTTTTCCAATGAATGGCTCTGCAGCAGAAAAGGACCTAGGGGTTACAGTGGACGAGAAGCTGGATATGAGTCAACAGTGTGCCCTTGTTGCCAAGAAGGCCAATGGCATTTTGGGATGTATAAGTGGGGGCATTGCCAGCAGATCGAGGGACGTGATCGTTTCCCTCTGTCATAAATATAAAGGGAAGGGTAAACCCCTTTGAAATCCCTCCTGGCCAGGGGAAAGCTCCTCTCACCTGTAAAGGGTTAAGAAGCTAAAAGTAACCTCGCTGGCACCTGACCAAAATGACCAATGAGGAGACAAGATACTTTCAAAAGCTGGGAGGAGGGAGAGAAACAAAGGGTCTGTGTCTGTCTGTAGTCGTCTTGGCCAGGGACAGAACAGGAACGGAGTCTTAGAACTTTTAGTAAGTAATCTAGCTAGGTATGTGTTAGATTATGATTTCTTTAAATGGCTGAGAAAAGAATTGTGCTGAATAGAATAACTATTTCTGTCTGCGTATCTTTTTTGTAACTTAAGGTTTTGCCTAGAGGGGTTCTCTATGTTTTTGAATCTAATAACCCTGTAAGATATCTACCATCCTGATTTTACAGGGGGGATTTCTTTATTTCTATTTACTTCTATTTTTTATTAAAAGTCTTCTTGTAAAACACTGAATGCTTTTTCATTGTTCTCAGATCCAAGGGTTTGGGTCTGTGGTCACCTATGCAAATTGGTGAGGCTTTTTATGCAACATTTCCCAGGAAAGGGGGGGTGCAAGTGTTGGGAGGATTGTTCATTGTTCTTAAGATCCAAGGGTCTGGGTCTGTAGTCACCTAGGCAAATTGGTGAGGCTTTTTACCAAACCTTCTCCAGGAAGTGGGGTGCAAGGTTTTGGGAAGTATTTGGGGGGGAAGGACGCGTCCAAACAGCTCTTCCCCAGTAACCAGTATTAGTTTGGTGGTGGTAGCGGCCAGTCCAAGGATAACGGGTGTAATATTTTGTACCTTGGGGAAGTTTTGACCTAAGCTGGTAAAGATAAGCTTAGGAGGTTTTTCATGCAGGTCCCCACATCTGTACCCTAGAGTTCAGAGTGGGGGAGGAACCTTGACATGATCCCACCGCTGCCACCATGTCAAGGTTCCTCCCCCACTCTGAACTCTAGGGTACAGATGTGGGGACCTGCATGAAAAACCTCCTAAGCTTATCTTTACCAGCTTAGGTCAAAACTTCCCCAAGGTACAAAATATTACACCCGTTATCCTTGGACTGGCCGCTACCACCACCAAACTAATACTGGTTACTGGGGAAGAGCTGTTTGGACGTGTCTTTCCCCCCAAAATACTTCCCAAAACCTTGCACCCCACTTCCTGGAGAAGGTTTGGTAAAAAGCCTCACCAATTTGCCTAGGTGACTACAGACCCAGACCCTTGGATCTTAAGAACAATGAACAATCCTCCCAACACTTGCACCCCCCCTTTCCTGGGAAATGTTGCATAAAAAGCCTCACCAATTTGCATAGGTGACCACAGACCCAAACCCTTGGATCTGAGAACAATGAAAAAGCATTCAGTGTTTTACAAGAAGACTTTTAATAAAAAATAGAAGTAAATAGAAATAAAGAAATCCCCCCTGTAAAATCAGGATGGTAGATATCTTACAGGGTTATTAGATTCAAAAACATAGAGAACCCCTCTAGGCAAAACCTTAAGTTACAAAAAAGATACGCAGACAGAAATAGTTATTCTATTCAGCACAATTCTTTTCTCAGCCATTTAAAGAAATCATAATCTAACACATACCTAGCTAGATTACTTACTAAAAGTTCTAAGACTCCGTTCCTGTTCTGTCCCTGGCCAAGACGACTACAGACAGACACAGACCCTTTGTTTCTCTCCCTCCTCCCAGCTTTTGAAAGTATCTTGTCTCCTCATTGGTCATTTTGGTCAGGTGCCAGCGAGGTTACTTTTAGCTTCTTAACCCTTTACAGGTGAGAGGAGCTTTCCCCTGGCCAGGAGGGATTTCAAAGGGGTTTACCCTTCCCTTTATATTTATGACACCCTCTATTCGACACTGGTGAGGCCTCATCTGGAGTAGTGTGTCCAGTTTGGGGCCCCACACTACAAGAAGGATGTGGAATAATTGGAAAGCGTCCAGCGGAGGGCAACAAAAATGATTAGGGGATTGGAACACATGACGTATGAGGAGAGGCTGAGGGAACTGGGATTGTTTAGTCTGCAGAAGAGAAGAATGAGGGGGGATTTGATAGCTGCTTTCAACTACTTGAAAGGGGGTTCCAAAGAGGATGGCTCTAGACTGTTCTCAGTGGTAGCAGATGACAGAACAAGGAGTAATGGTCTCAAGTTGCGGTGGGGGAGATTTAGATTGGATATTAGGAAAACCTTTTTCACTACGAGGTTGGTGAAACACTGGAATGCGTTACCTAGGGAGGTGGTGGAATCTCCTTCCTTAGAAGTTTTTAAGGTGAGGCTTGACAAAGCCCTGGCTGGGATGATTTAATTGGGGATTGGTCCTGCTTTGAGCAGGGGGTTGGATTAGATGACCTCCTGAGGTCCCTTCCAACCCTGATATCTATGATTCTATGATTATGATTAGAATAGGCTTGAGGGAAAGGGTGGAAGCACCATTGCTTTAAACATTTAAAACTATGCTAGAAAAAGAACTGATAGAGGCATTACAATGAACAATCCTGCATTAGCATGGCTTGGAGTTAGTTTATCATGGTCTTTCCCATCTTTAATATCTATTATGTTCTTAAAATTATATTAGCTGAAAAATGACTGGATAAAAATGAGGATACCTAATGTGATGCCAGTTTTTAAAAAGGGCTCCAGAGGCGATCCCGGCAATTACATGCAAGCAAGCCTGACTTTTCGTACTAGGCAAACTGTTTGAAACTACAGTGAAGAACAGAACTGTCAGACACATAGATGAATTAGGGCTGTTGATTAATTGCAGTTAACTCAAGCGATTAACTCAAAAAAATTAATCGCAGTAAAAAAAATTAATCTCGATTAATTGCACTGTTAGACAATAGAATACCAATTTAAATCTGTTAAATATTTTTGGATGTTTTTCTACATTTTCAAATATATTGATTTCCAACACAATACCAAGTGTATAGTGCTTACTTTATATTTTTGATTACAAATATTTGCACTGTAAAAATAAAATAAATACTATTTTTCAGTTCACCTTATAAAAGTACTATAATACAATCTCTTTATCATGAAAGTGTAACTTACAAATGTACATTTTTTTTGTTCCATAACTGCACTCAAAACCAAAACAATGCAAAACTTTATACAAGTTTTTTTTTTTCATTTACGGGAGTTACTGCTGCCTGCTTCTTATTTACACCGTCCCCTCAAACTGGGAACAGGCGTTCGCTTGGCACTTTTGTAGCTGGCGTTGCAAAGAATTTACAGTAACTCCTCACTTAACGTTGTAGTTATGTTCCTGAAAAATGTGACTTTAAGCAAAACAATGTTAAGCGAATCCAATTTCCCCATAAGAATGAATGTAAATGGGGGGTGGGGTGTTAAGTTCCAGGGAATTGTTTTTTGCCAGACAAAAGACATTATGTGCAGTTTGACTCATACCTATGACTAGATAAGTGAAAATCCTCTGGCCCCAGAGCTCTGGTGAGGGTATGAGCCAACAACACACTCACCCCTAGGACTGTAGGGTTCTCCCTGTGCAAGCTCTGTGGGTTTGGGCTCGACACAAGAGCCAGGCAGAGCAGGGAAGTGGCACCACATAGAAAGGGATGCTACTGCATCCTTCCTCAGCATGCGATGGGGATGTCATGCGATGGGGAGAAGGCAGTTGGTGGTGGTCAGGGACTCTCTCCTCCGGGGGACTGAGTCATCTATCTGCCGCCCTGACCGGGAAAACCGAGAAGTCTGCTGCTTGCCGGGGGCTAAGATTCGCGATGTGACGGAGAGACTGCCGAGACTCATCAAGCCCTCGGATCGCTACCCCTTCCTGCTTCTCCACGTGGGCACCAATGATACTGCCAAGAATGACCTTGAGCGGATCACTGCGGACTACGTGGCTCTGGGAAGAAGGATAAAGGAGTTGGAGGCGCAAGTGATGTTCTCGTCCATCCTCCCCGTGGAAGGAAAAGGCCTAGGTAGGGACCGTCGAATCGTGGAAGTCAACGAATGGCTACGCAGGTGGTGTCGGAGAGAAGGCTTTGGATTCTTTGACCATGGGATGGTGTTCCATGAAGGAGGAGTGCTGGGCAGAGACGGGCTCCATCTTACGAAGAGAGGGAAGAGCATCTTTGCCAGCCGGCTGGCTAACCTAGTGAGGAGGGCTTTAAACTAGGTTCACCGGGGGAAGGAGACCAAAGCCCTGAGGTAAGTGGGAAAGCGGGATACCGGGAGGAAGCACAGGCAGGAATGTCTGTGAGGGGAGGGCTCCTGCCTCATACTGAGAATGAGGGGCGATCAGCAGGTTCTCAAGTGCTTATATACAAATGCACAAAGCCTTGGAAACAAGCAGGGAGAACTGGAGGTCCTGGTGATGTCAAGGAACTACGACGTGATTGGAATAACAGAGACTTGGTGGGATAACTCACATGACTGGAGTATTGTCATGGATGGTTATAAACTGTTCAGGAAGGACAGGCAGGGCAGAAAAGGTGGGGGAGTAGCACTGTATGTAAGGGAGTAGTATGACTGCTCAGAGCTCCGGTACGAAACTGTAGAAAAACCTGAGTGTCTCTGGATTAAGTTTAGAAGTGTGTGCAACAAGAGTGATGTAGTGGTGGGAGTCTGCTATAGACCACCGGACCAGGGGGATGAGGTAGATGAGGCTTTCTTCCGACAGCTCACGGAAGCTACTAGATCGCATGCCCTGATTCTCATGGGTGACTTTAATTTTCCTGATATCTGCTAGGAGAGCAATACAGCGGTGCATAGACAATCCAGAAAGTTTTTGGAAAGCGTAGGGGACAATTTCCTGGCGCAAGTACTAGAGGAGCCAACTAGGGGGGGCGCTTTTCTTGACCTGCTGCTCACAAACCGGGTAGAATTAGTGGGGGAAGCAAAAGTGGATGGGAATCTGGGAGGCAGTGACCCTGGGTTGGTTGAGTTCAGGATCCTGACACAGGGAAGAAAGGTAAGCAGCAGGATACGGACCCTGGACTTCAGGAAAGCAGACTTCGACTCCCTCAGGGAACGGATGGCCAGGATCCCCTGGGGGACTAACTTGAAGGGGAAAGGAGTCCAGGAGAGCTGGCTGTATTTCAAGGAATCCCTGTTGAGGTTACAGGGACAAACCATCCCGATGAGTCGAAAGAATAGTAAATATGGCAGGCGACCAGCTTGGCTTAATGGTGAAATCCTAGGGGATCTTAAACATAAAAAAGAAGCTTACAAGAAGTGGAAGGTTGGACATATGACCAGGGAAGAGTATAAAAATATTGCTCGGGCATGTAGGAATGAAATCAGGAGGGCCAAATCGCACCTGGAGCTGCAGCTAGCGAGAGATGTCAAGAGTAACAAGAAGGGTTTTTTCAGGTATGTTGGCAACAAGAAGAAAGCCAAGGAAAGTGTGGGCCCCTTACTGAATGAGGGAGGCAACCTAGTGACAGAGGATGTGGAAAAAGCTAATGTACTCAATGCTTTTTTTGCCTCTGTTTTCACTAACAAGGTCAGCTCCCAGACTGCTGCGCTGGGCATCACAAAATGGGGAAGAGATGGCCAGCCCTCTGTGGAGATAGAGGTGATTAGGGACTATTTAGAAAAGCTGGACGTGCACAAGTCCATGGGGCCGGACGAGTTGCATCCGAGAGTGCTGAAGGAATTGGCGGCTGTGTTTGCAGAGCCATTGGCCATTATCTTTGAATACTTGTGGCGAACCGGGGAAGTCCCGGATGAGTGGAAAAAGGCTAATGTAGTGCCAATCTTTAAAAAAGGGAAGAAGGAGGATCCTGGGAACTACAGGCCAGTCAGCCTCACCTCAGTTCCGGGAAAAATCATGGAGCAGGTCCTCAAAGAATCAATCCTGAAGCACTTGCATGAGAGGAAAGTGATCAGGAACAGCCAGCATGGATTCACCAAGGGAAGGTCATGCCTGACTAATCTAATCGCCTTTTATGATGAGATTACTGGTTCTGTGGATGAAGGGAAAGCAGTGGATGTATTGTTTCTTGACTTTAGCAAAGCTTTTGACACGGTCTCCCACAGTATTCTTGTCAGCAAGTTAAGGAAGTATGGGCTGGATGAATGCACTATAAGGTGGGTAGAAAGCTGGCTAGATTGTCGGGCTCAACGGGTAGTGATCAATGGCTCCATGTCTAGTTGGCAGCCGGTATCAAGTGGAGTGCCCCAAGGGTCGGTCCTGGGGCCGGTTTTGTTCAATATCTTCATAAATGATCTGGAGGATGGTGTGGATTGCACTCTCAGCAAATTTGCGGATGATACTAAACTGGGAGGAGTGGTAGATACGCTGGAGGGGAGGGATAGGATACAGAAGGACCTAGACAAATTGGAGGATTGGGCCAAAAGAAATCTGATGAGGTTCAATAAGGATAAGTGCAGGGTCCTGCACTTAAGATGGAAGAATCCAATGCACCGCTACAGACTAGGGACCGAATGGCTAGGCAGCAGTTCTGCGGAAAAGGACCTAGGGGTGACAGTGGACGAGAAGCTGGATATGAGTCAGCAGTGTGCCCTTGTTGCCAAGAAGGCCAATGGCATTTTGGGATGTATAAGTAGGGGCATAGCGAGCAGATTGAGGGACGTGATCGTTCCCCTCTATTCAACATTGGTGAGGCCTCATCTGGAGTACTGTGTCCAGTTTTGGGCCCCACACTACAAGAAGGATGTGGAGAAATTGGAGAGAGTCCAGCGAAGGGCAACAAAAATGATTAGGGGTCTAGAACACATGACTTATGAGGAGAGGCTGAGGGAGCTGGGATTGTTTAGCCTGCAGAGGAGAAGAATGAGGGGGGATTTGATAGCTGCTTTCAACTACCTGAAAGGGGGTTCCAAAGAGGATGGCTTTAGACTGTTCTCAATGGTAGCAGATGACAGAACGAGGAGTAATGGTCTCAAGTTGCAGTGGGGGAGGTTTAGATTGGATATTAGGAAAAACTTTTTCACTAAGAGGGTGGTGAAACACTGGAATGCGTTAGGGAGGTGGTAGAATCTCCTTCCTTAAAGGTTTTTAAGGTCAGGCTTGACAAAGCCCTGGCTGGGATGATTTAACTGGGAATTGGTCCTGCTTCGAGCAGGGGGTTGGACTAGATGACCTTCAGGGGTCCCTTCCAACCCTGATATTCTATGATTCTCTGCCAGGTTGCATGGTATGCTTTGGATGCACAGCGGAGAGGCACTGGGCCTCTATATCCCTGTATCCCTGGAGACAGCCATAGGCTTCTGGGGCCACAGGCACTGACTTTTCAAAATGCTGGGGTGTACTTGCACTCTGGCTCTGCCCCAGGCCCTGTCCCCACTCCACCCCTTCCCCAAGTCCCCACCCTGCCTCTTCCGACCCCTGCTCCACCCCCACCCCGCCTCTTTCTGCCCAATTCCACCCCTCCCCCAAGTGTGCTGGGTCATCGGTCCTCCTCCCAGCCTCCCTGCATGCTGCGAAACAGCTGATTGCGGAGGGTGGGATGCATGGAGAGGGAGGGGGGAGACACTGATCCGTGGGGCCCGCTGGAGGGCAGGAGGTGTTGTGGGGTGGAAGGCGTTAAAACATTGCACAACTTTAACAAGCATGTTCTCTAATAAATAGCGACTTAATAACAAAACAACTTTAACCGAGAAGACTTGAGGGGGCCATTTAGGGATCTGGGGCAAATATTGGGGATTGGTCCTGCTTTGAGCAGGGGGTTGGACTAGATGACCACCTGAGGTCCCTTCCAACCCTGATATTCTATAACTTTAAGTGAGGAGTTACTGTACATGCCAGATATACTAAACATTCGTATGCCCCTTCATGCTTCAGCCACCATTCCAGAGAACATTTTTCCATGCTAATGATGCTCATTTAAAAAAAAAAAAAAGCGTTAATTAAATTTGTGACACAATTCTCTCCCAAGGAGTTCAATGTCTCCTGTTCTGTTTTACCCACATTCTGCCATATATTTCATGTTATAGCAGTCTTGGATGATGACCCTGCACACGTTCGCTTTAAGAATGCTTTCACAGCAAATTTGACAAAACGCAAATAAGGTATCAGTGTGAGATCTCTAAAAATAGCTACGGCACTCGACCCAAGATTTAAGAATCTGAAGTGCCTTCCAAAATCTGAGAGGGATGAGGTGTGGAGCATGCTTTCAGGAGTCTTAAAAGAACAACACTCTGATGTGGAAACTACAGAACCTGAACCACGCAAAAGAGAAAATCAGCCTTTTGCTGGTGGCATCAGACTCAGATGATGAAAATGAATATGCGTCAGTTCGCTTTGCTTTGGATTGGTTTCAAGCAGAACCCGTCATTAGCATGGATGCATGTTTTCTGAAATGGTGGTTAAAGCAGAAAGGGACATATGAATCTTTCGCACATCAGGCACGTAAATATCTTGCCACACCGGCTTACAACAGAGCCATGCAAATGCCTGTTCTCAGTTTCAGGTGACATAAACAAGAAGTGGGCAGCATTATCTCCTACAAATTATAACCAAGCTTGTTTGAGTGATTGGCTTAACAAGAACTAGGACTGAGTGGACTTTGTAGGCTCAAGTTTTACATTGTTTTATTTTTAAATGCAGTTTTTTTGTACATAATTCTACATTTGTAAGTTCAACTTTCATGATAGAGTGCATTACAGTATTTGTATTAGGTGAATTGAAAAATACTGTTTTTTTTACAGTGCAAATATTTGTAATAAAAAAAGTGAGCACTATATACTGTGTGTTCTGTTATAATTGAAATCAATATATTTGAAAAGGTAGAAAACATCCAAAACTATTTATTTTTAAAAGAGTATTCTGTTTTATAGCATGATTAATTGTGCGATTAATCATGATTAATTTTTTTAATCACTTGACAGCCCTAAGTTGAACATAATTGTTAGGGAAGAGTCAACATGGTTTTTTTAAAGGGAAAATCATACCTCACCAAAATACTAGAATTCGTTGAGGGGATCAACAAGCATGTGAACCAAGGGGATCCAGTGGATATAGTGTACTTAGATTTGCAGAAAGCCTGTGACAAGGCTGGGGGGGAGGGATAACTCAGTGGTTTGAGCATTGGTCTGCTAAACCCAGGGTTGTGAGTTCAATCCTTGAGGGGACCATTTAGGGATCTGGGGCAAAAATTGGGGATTGGTCCTGCTGTGAGCAGGGGTTTGGACTAGATGACCACCTGAGGTCCCTTCCAACCCTGATATTCTATGATTCTAAGGTCCCTCATCAAAGGCTCTTAAGCAAAGTAAGCTGTCCTGGGATAAGAGGGGAAGGTCCTCTCATGGATCAGTATCTGGTTAAAAGATAGGAAACAAAAGGTAAGAATAAATGGTCAGTCCCCAGGGGTGTGTAGTGGGAACAATACTAATCAATATATTCATAAATGATCTGGAAAAAGAGGTAAACAGTGAGGTGGCAAAATTTGCAGATGATACAAAATTACTCAAGATAGTGAAGTCCAGAGCAGACTACAAAGGGATCTCTCAAAACTGGGTGACTGGGCAACAACATGGCAGATGAAATGGAAAGTAATGCACATTGGAAAACATTATTCCCACTATAGATATAAAATGATGGGGTCTAAATTAGCTGTTACCACTCAAGAAAGAGATCTTGACATCGTGGATAGTTCTCTGAAAACATCCGCTCAATGTGCAGTGGCAGTCAAAAAAGCTAACAAAATGTTGGGAATCATTAAGAAAGAAAATATATTGCCTCTATATAAATCCATGGTACGCCCACATCTTGAATACTGCATGCACATGTGGTCACCCATCTCAAAAAAGTTAAATGGAATTGGAAAAAGGTTCAGAAAAGGGCAACAAAAATGAGGTGGGGTATGGAACAGCTTCCATATGAGGAAAAATGAATAAGACTGGGAATTTTCAGCTTGGAAAAGGGATGACTAAGGGAGGATGTGAATAGAGGTCTATAAAATCATGACTGTTGTGGAGAAAGTAAATAAGGAATTATTTACTTCTCATAACATAAGAGGTAGGCGTCACCAAATGAAATTAGTAGGCAATAGGTTTAAAACAAACAAAAGGAAATATTTCTTCACAGAACGCACAGTCAATCTGTGGTACTCTGGCAGGGGATGTTGTGAAGGCCAAGACTGTAACAGGGTTAAAAAAAGAACTAGATAAATTCATGGAGGATAGGTCCATCAATGGCTATTAGCCAGGATGGACAGGAAGGGTGTCCCTAGCCTCTGTTTGCCAGGAGCTGGGAATGGGCGACAGAGGATGGATCACTTGATGATTACCTGTTCTGTTCATTCCCTCTGGGGCACCTGGCATTGGCCACTGTCATAAGACAGGATACTGGGCTAGATGGATCGTTTGATCTGATCCAGTATGGCTGTTCTTATGATCTTAAAAAAATGCATAAGGTGGTAAGGAATGTAGAGAATCCATCATAAGGATGGATGAGACAAACAGCACGGATCTGTTATGGAAACAAATTCAGTGATTTCCTTTAGACTTGCATTGAAATGGGTCTTGGAGGCTTCTCTTTCCTTAGCGGCAGAAATACAAGAGCTTCATGTCACATTTAGAATTAGTAAACTTTAGTGGCCTGTTACTTGAAATGTATGTAAAACAGATGTATGCAAATGTCATATTGTCAGAGTCAGGGGCCATATGTTAAAATGTGTTTAGGCACCTAAAGATGCAGGTAGGTCCCTAGTGGTATTTTCAAGTGTCTAGATTCCTAATTCCCATTGGTTTAAATGAGTTAGGTGCCTACATGCTTTTGAAAATCCCATTACGCACCTGTCTGCATTTTAGGTGCCTTTAAAACTCTGGCCCCTGGTGTTTAGAGTGGTCCCTCTGAGTCTTGTCACTACAGTATCTTGATCAGTGGCACCACAGCCAGCTATGAATGGCAACAGTGAGTTGGTTGAAGTGCTGCCAAGACACATCCATCTGGTGGTATTATGAAGATATATTGAACATTTTATACAAATCTGTTGTTGGTACTTCTGATGCATATAACTGCATGAGGTTTGTTTATTGCCTCATAGTTTTCCCACGTAACAGGCAAAACAAGAGCTGTCAGAACACAGCTCATAATTCATGACATCACATTTTAATGAAGAAAAATAAATAAACCATGCAAAAGCTATGGTGCTAAATTCGTATGTAACCAAACTAATTGCATTAGACCTGCTCTATTCAATTTGTTGAAAGACACGGCTTTGTGCTGACCAAAGCTGATGAACACTTGCCTCCTGTGTACATATTTGTGTACTCAAGCTAGAATAGCCTGACAAAATTGCCATGGAAGTTTACCATTTGAGACACAAAAGCTGCTCTTCCACTCTTGACCAAGAAGAGTAATGAAAGTCAAAAAACTAAGGATGTTTTACCGCTCAGTCAAACAATCAATTGTGCTGAACATGTGGGTAATAGAATTTTGCATAAGAATGCTACTTAGTATTTACATAGCACTTTCCATCTCAAAGTCTTGTGCAAATGTGAGTTTGAATCCTCCCAGTACCACTGTATGATGAGGCGGAGGCCTGTGTTAGGAGTTGTATCCCCATTGTGTAGATGGTGTGACAGGGTTGGGCCAGATGGCTATAGGAGAGTAATAGAAGGCAGATATATTAGCCCCAGGCTAAGTAGGTTCCTTTTCCCTGGGTAAGGTAACAGGGAAGGTTTTTTTTTTTTTTTGCTTTAATTTGGATATTTATTTTATAACACTAATCAGCAGATTTTCATTGCACGTATTTTCCTATAGACTTCACATGACAATCTACCTAAATCATCATACTAAACAATTCAACTGTATATTGCTTAATTAATTCTGTGACAGGGTCAGGCCAGATGGCTACAGGAGAGTGATTGATTTTTTAGTGTTTTTTTTTTTAAAAAAAAATAAAAATCTCATTAATTGGTGCATGTGCTTCTTAAAATATTAGCCCCAGGTTAAGTAGGTTCCTTTTCCCTGGGTAAGGTAACAGGGAAGGTTTTTTTTTTTTTTTTTTTTTTTAAATTTTAAAACAAAGTTTATATTCTTGGCTATTCAGCAACATCTGTGGAAAGCCTGTAAACAGTCTTCACAGATTGCCAGCATTCTGCTCAATATAGTCAATTCAATGTCCAATTTGACAATTACAGCACAGATAATGTTAGACGCATTTTGAAACCACCACATATTATTCTGTCAAATTCAATCAGCACCTAGATTCTAGGGCCTACATAAAAGGAATAAAAGTGGCAAACACACCCCTGTCCTAACAAACTCCTCATTAAGAAAAGGAATTACTTACCCACAAGAGCTATTAGTTTCTAAAATGAACAAATTTTCATCCAAGACAAATTTAAAAAACATTCTCTGTTTCCTGGAATGATATACATTACAAGAAGTTTGTAATTAAGAAGAATGGGTGAGGTTGTGGGGAAGTGTGACTATTATACATGTAGTATAATTATATATTATACATGTAGTATAAAGAACATTGTTCTTTGGTCTGCATACTGGATTTGTAACTACTGTGACAGGGTCGGGCCAGATTGCTACAGGAGAGTGATCCTAATGGGATCCGGGAAGTGGGCAGGCTTCACTAAAGGATCCCCCCCAGCTACAGAAGAGTGATAGAAGGCAGATATATTAGCCCCAGGTTAAGTAGGTTCCTTTTCCCTGGGTAAGGTAACAGGGAAGGTTCCAGAACAATCAGGAACCTTCTGGAGACAATTAAGACTGGCAGCAGGTGTTCTAATCAGCCTATCAAGAAGCTGCTAGAATCAGTTAAGGAAGGCTAATCAGGGCACCTGGGTTTTAAAAAGGAGCTCACTTCAGTTTGTGGTGTGCGTGTGAGGAGCTGGGAGCAAGAGGCACTAGGAGCTGAGAGTGAGAACGCGGACTGTTGGAGGACTGAGGTGTACAAGCATTATCAGACACCAGGAGGAAGGTGCTGTGGTGAAGATAAAGAGGTGTTGGGAGAAGGCCATGGGGAAGTAGCCCAGGGAGTTGCAGCTGTCGCACAGCTGTTCCAGGGGGCAGTCTAGACAGCTGCATTCCACAGGGCCCTGGGCTGGAACCCGGAGTAGAGGGCGGGCCCGGGTTCCCCCCAAATCCTCCCAACTCCTGGTCAGACACAGGAGGAGTCGACCTGGACTGTGAATTCAGAAAAACAGCCAAGCTGAGGGCTGCTGTGAAGCTCCAAGGCGAGCAAATCCGCCAATAAGCGCAAGACCCACCAAGGTAGAGCAGGAACTTTGTCACAATGGATAAATTAAGCCAGAGATGTTTAAGTGACTTGTTTAAAGTCAAAGAGCTTCTATTTCTGAACCTAGATACCTCTGTACAAACATGGAGAAATTTATTGGAGACAGAGGTTTTGTCTATGTTCAGAAATTTTTTTCTAGGTTAGCTACATTGCTGTAGTTACGCACCGTGGTGCAGCTCCTTATATAGACATGCTGTACTGACACACAGTGGGGCTTACGCAGGTGTAGGTTAATTCAAGCCCCAGTTTGTGCTGCTGCAGAGGGTCTAGAGATAAGGAGTTTGCACCAATACAATGATGGTATTAGGGCTAAGTTTCTGACTGTTGAGAAATCCTTTGTTTCTAAGAAACTTCTCTTTGTGTGGCACACAGGTGCGTACCTACAGTGATGCAGATTTCCTTAATGTAGACAAGTGCAGGGCAGGGCAGAGTTGCACATCTGTTTTCAGACATGGAAGCCAGTGAATTGATTTAACAAATTTCCTTAGCTGTCCACTGCTGCTTCTCTTCCAGAACATAACCAAGTTCCCAGAAAATGAAAACAAAGTGTGTTTAAGATCTCTGGTAAAATCCACAGTGCTGTAAGTTTACTACTTGTATGTAAATTGAGGTATAAAGACAGGTTTCAGAGTAACAGCCGTGTTAGTCTGTATTCGCAAAAAGAAAAGGAGTACTTGTGGCACCTTAGAGACTAACCAATTTATTTGAGCATGAGCTTTCGTGAGCTACAGCTCACTTCATCGGATGCATACCGTGGAAACTGCAGAAGACATTATATACACACAGAGACCATGAAACAACACCACCTCCCACCCCACTGTCCTGCTGGTAATAGCTTATCTAAAGTGATCATCAAGTTGGGCCATTTCCAGCACAAATCCAGGTTTTCTCACCCTCCGCATACACATTGTGAAGAGAGTGGTCACTTTGGATGGGCTGTTACCAGCAGGAGAGCGAGTTTGTGTGGGGGGAGGGGAGGCGGAGGGTGAGAAAACCTGGATTTGTGCTGGAAATGGCCCAACTTGATGATCACTTTAGATAAGCTATTACCAGCAGAAGAGTGAGTTTGTGTGTGTATGGGGGTGAGAAAACCTGGATTTGTGCTGGAAATGGCCCATCTTGATTATCATACACATTGTGAAGAGAGTGGTCGCTTTGGATGGGCTATTACCAGCAGGAGAGTGAGTTTGTGTGTGGGGGGGCAGAGGGTGAGAAAACCTGGATTTGTGCTGGAAATGGCCCAACTTGATGATCACTTTAGATAAGCTATTACCAGCAGGACAGTGGGGCGGGAGGTGGTGGTGTTTCATGGTCTCTGTGTGTATATAATGTCTTCTGCAGTTTCCACGGTATGCATCCGATGAAGTGAGCTGTAGCTCACGAAAGCTCATGCTCAAATAAATTGGTTAGTCTCTAAGGTGCCACATGTACTCCTTTTCTTTTTTTGAGGTATAAACACATTCTTTGGGTGATAGTCCTTATATATATTCCAAACATGGGTGCGTATGCACTGGAGCCAGAAGGTTTTCTTAGCAGTGTCCGTTGACCCGCGCATGCATTGTGTGTCCCCCTTGTGTTCCCAGCCGAGGTTATAACACACTGTGCAGGTCGATGCCTCTCCAGTTCCCTCTTACTGCCACATGGCCAGAGTCTGAACCCCTGTTTTCTTTGCGCTCTTAGTCTTCTAGCTAAGAAAGTGACATACTCCGTTTGCAGGTAACCAGATTAGCTAACACACATGAACTAGTATTAATGGGGGATTTGAACTTCCCTGATATGTGTTGGAAGTTTATTGCAGCAAAACACAATATATCCTGCAAATTCTTAGCATGTGTAGGGGACAGCTTTCAAATTCAGAAAGTTGAGGAAACAGCTTGCGTATTGTCCATTTTGGATCTGGTTTTGACCAACCGGGATGAATTGCTTGTGAAATTGAAGATGGTCGGGAACTTGGGAGAAAGTGATCATGATCTGATAGCATTCAAGATCCTATAGAAAGGAGGACATTAGAACAGAAAAAGGACAGTGGACTTCAGAAAGGCAGTTTTCAACCGGCTTAGAGAAATAGTAGGCAATGTCCCACGGAAAGACCAACTAGGAAGAAAAGGAGTCAAAAGGGGCTGGCACTTCTTAAAAGATGTAATACTACAGGCTCAACATCAAGCTGTTCTGACACAGGATAAAGATAACAGCCACAGGAGGCCAGTGTGGCTGCACAAGGAACTTTTTAACTGTCTAAAAACAAAAGGGATACATGCAGGAAATGGAAGGAGGGGCATGTCACCAAGGAAGTATACATGGACAAGTGTGTGTAGGGACAAAATCAGGAAAGCCAAGGCAAAGAATGAGTTACAGCTGGCAAGGAATGTTAAAGGCAATAAGAAGTGGTTCTTCAAATATGTCAGACAAAAAGAAAGATCAAGGACTGTATGGGTCCGCTGCTCAGGTGAGCTGGTAATGAAAGATGATAGGAAGGCAGAGCTGCTCAATGCCTACTTTGCTTGTCTTCTCACAAAAAATAACACGTGACCGGATGACTAACTAAGTTACTATAGACAATAAAGGGGAAGGGAAGCAGATCGGGATAAGTAAAGAACACATCACCGGATCTTCTGACCAACTTGAATGAATTCAGATCAGTGGTGCTGGATGCTATTCACCTGAGGGTATTGAAGGAATTAGCTGAAGAAATATCAGAGCCAGTAGCAATAATATTTACAAACTCATGGATGACAGGAAAGGTCCCAGAAGATTGGAGAAGGGCTAACATAGTGCCCATCTTTAAAAAGAGGGGAAAGAGGCTGAATGAGAGACAGTCAGCTTGACTTTGATACCTGAGACACTAGAGACTAGAGCAATATATAAAACGTTCAGTTTACAAATACCTAGAGGACGAAGTGGTACTAACTAGCAGCCAGCATGGATTTGCCAAGAACAAATTGATTTTCTCCTTTGACAAGGTAACTGATTTGGCGGATGGGGGGAATGCAGTAGACAGAATATACCTGGACTTCAGCAAGGCTTTTGACACAGTCCCACATGACATTCTGATAGGTAAGATGGAGAAAAAACAACTGCAAACAAAGAGTAACTACTAATGGAAAGATGTTGGGTTGGAGGGAGGTCACAAGTGGGTCCCACAGGGATCTGTTCTGGTTCCGGTGTTTAACATCTTTATTACCTACCTGGATGTAGGTATAGACAGCATAGTGATCAAGTCTGCAGATGACACAAAGCTAGGGGAAGTTGCCAATACTTTGGAAGATGGAGCTAAAAATCAGAAGGATCTTCATAAATTGGAGAACTGGTCTATGGGTGACAAAATGAAATTCAACAAAGACAAATGTAAGGTGCTACACTTAGGGAAGAAAAACCAAATATAGAATTGAGGCTAACTGGCTTGGCGGCAGCACTGCTAAGAATGATCTGTGAATTGTGGTGGATCACAACCTCATGATGAGTCAGCAACGTGATGCTGTTGCTCAAAAAAAAAAAGAAAAAGCAATTGCAATTTTAGGTTGCATGAACAGAGGCATAGCATGCAGGTCACCGGAGGTGATAGTACTGCTCTGCTTGAGGCCTAACCAGTGACAGCTGGAGTAATGTCCAATTGTGGTCACCAATGTATAGAAAGGATGCAGAGAAACTGGACAGGATCCAGAGATGAGCGACAAAGATGATCAAATGGATGGAATGCAAGCCATATGAGCAAAGGCTGAAGGAACTGGGTATGTTTAGTTTGGAAGAGAGGCGACTGAGAGGATATAGTAGTGGTCTTCAGATACTTGAAAGGCTGCCATGAAAAAGATGGAGAAAAGTTGTTCTCTTTTGCCACAGAAGGTAGGACAAGAGGCAGTGGGTTTAAACTACAGCATAGCAGATTTCAATTAAATCTCAGGAAAAGCTTCATAACTGTAAGAACAGTAGGACAATGGAACAGACTGCGTCGGGAGGTTATGGAAGCTTCTTCACTGGAGTTTTTCAAAAGGAAGCTGGATAGCCATCTGTCTTGGATGTTTGAGACAGAACGAATCCTGCATCTTGGCAGGGGGTTAGACTAGATGACCCTTGCTGTCCCTTCTAACCCTATGGCTCTGTATAGTTCCTCTTGTTTTTCTTGTATATAGTAGTAGTTAGTGTTAGTCTATCCTGAGTGGGGTATGCTTCCTTTGTTTTTCACCTCCCCCCGGGGGACTATGCCCCGCATTCCAGGGTTTAAAAATTGTTTCTTGCCCACACTCATTCTCTCTGAACAACAAGCACCAACGGTGTCTTTTACTGCCTCAGGGAGGCTCACATCGCCACTCGTTGTGCAATTTGCAAGTCTTCCCTGTCCTGGACTCGGGAAGTGTGGGAGCTCTGCTTCTGAAAATACCTCATGGAGGAAGCCATGAGACCGCACACGCAGTTGGATCTGGGACCCTTGAAACCATCAGTGCAGCATCCATCACCACCTCCTCCCAGCACTTCTCACACCTTGGATCCGACAGTACCGGCGGTGAAGGACAAACCCAGATATGAGGATAGGAAGCACTCATGGGCACAGGAGCAAATCACTGTCGATGACTGCTTCTAAGCACAGTGTTTCCTCCCCAAGCTGAGTTGAGTCACGTCAGGTGAGATGTTACGTGCCACCACCAGTACCCAAGCTTCCCTGCATCAAAGGTAAAGCAAAGCACAAGAAGGATCCGGCGGCACTACTGGTCACCCCAGTATCCTGCCCATCTGGAGCAGTCCCTAGCACACCCACCACCCATCCCACCTTTTGCACCCTTCAGTCCAGCCTCTCCCATGGATGCTGCTGTGGTCTTCTGGCATCTTCAAGGGCACTCCCCAGACTCCTTCCATTTGGAGACCCTTCTCTCGCCAGAGGAACTGGAGATACCTTACCTGCCTTCTCTGCTTCTCTCTGGTCCCCCAGTCACCCACGAGTTTCTCACTCCAGCCAAGCGCTTAGACCCTTTGGGGATGAAGGTCTGTTCCTCAGCGGTGCTGCAATTTTGAATAGCAGATTACCAGGTTCTGCTAGCCAAATATGATATTAATAACTATGCCAGGCTAGCAGAGTTCAAGGACAAACTGCCATCTGACCAGCAGCAGCAATTTCAGGCACCTGGTTACCAGTGTGGTCCTCCAAGTGGCAGTCGATGCAAATAACATGTCCTTGCACTCCCTTGCAATGGGCATTGTCATGCACTGCAACTCATGCAACTCAGTCCTCTGGCTTTCCTCAGGAGGCCCAGACCACTATAGAGGACCTCTCCTTTGACCAGGACAAGTGCTTTTGCTGAAAGACGGATGAATCCCTTCATTCCTTCAAGGATTCTTGAGCCACACTATGATCCCTGGAGATCTATACTCCGACTCCACATCGCAAGAAACAGCACCAGAAGTTCTGCCCCCGGACATATGTGCACTACCCAGCCTACTCCCAGTGGCAGCAGGAACACCCACACAGGTGCCGCCAGTCCCAGTGGCGGTGACCCTCTGCCACGGCCACTTCCTCATCCCTTGCCCACCAATAACCTAAACAGTTTTGACTTGTTGCTCAAGAACTGCAAACCCTCCCTGTTGCCATCCATGGCACCCCATGTCACCTTTGGGGGCCGTCTTGTCCTGTCTGCCCAAAATTGGGGCCAGATCACCACAGGCTGTTGAGTACTGGAGATAATCTATCACGGTTACTCCATAGAATTTATTTCTTTCCCCTACACTGCTCCATCAGATCCCTCCTTCTCATCAATGCCTTGTCTAGCAGGAGGCAGATGCTCTTCTCACAAAGGGCGCCACAGAGCATGTGGCACCTCTGTATGAGAGGAGGGTCTTTTACTCCCCATATTTCATCATCCTGAAGAAGGGCAGAGGGCTCCACTCTATTCTCAATCTTTGGCTACTAAACATCTTTATCAGGAAACCCAAGTTCCATATGGTGATGCTGGCATCTATTATCCCCTCCCTTCCCCATGGGGCCTGGTTCGTGGCTCTTGATGTGAAGAACGCCTGCTTTTATGTGAGCATCCACCCAGCCCACTGGAAATTTCTCGATTTCCAGATGGGACAACCCCACTGCCAAGTCTGAATCCTCCCTTTCTCCACAGATCTGAATGTCTTCATGAAGGTCTTCATTGTCACGGCAGCACAAATATGCTGTCTTGGCTACACAGTGTACTTCTACCTGGATGCTGGCTTCCGGTTGTACTATCCCAACCAGAGCTTCCCTCCGCTATCCTCTCCCTTCGCAGTCTCCTGACCTCTCTGGGTGTCTAAATCAACTAGGAGAAATCGGTGCTTGTACTACACAATCAACTTAATTGGGATGCGGCTCAACTCAGTTGTGGCATGGACCTTCCTTCCAGCAGACCACTTTGCAACGCTGACAGCCACAGTTGTGGACCTCCATCACAATTCTCGCACTACAATCCACGTGGGACATGTGGGAGCCTGCATCTCTGTGACCCCACAAGCTTGTCTACATGTGCACTGCCGCCATCAGTGGCTCTTCTCCATCTACAGGCCGCATACGGACTATTTGGAGTCCAGAGTCATTGTCCCCCAGACAGTTCTGGCCTCTCACCTGGTGGACCGACCCTTCCAAGGTCATGGTCGGAACCCCTTTTGTTATACCAATAAAATAAAAACCAGCTGGATCTTATTAAAGGGAAAAAGGCAAAATACCACATTTATTGTGAATACAGAAAGAATCATAATAACATTCCATTCAGTCTCATATTTATTCACACATTCATTCATACAAACACACACACAGGTTCTGCAAGGTTGTTATCATAGTTACCAGCCTTAGAGTTGTTCTTGCCAAGCCACTGGCCAGGTGGCCTGGACATGAGGAGGGAGCAGGGCCTTGTCAGATGCTCATCTGATGCTCCTGGAAGTTGGTTTGCAGAATCAGACCCCAAAGTTCTCACTTTTTAGAGTCTATTTTTATAGGAATTTCTTCCTATGCCAGTCTATGGGAATTGTTTCATCATGCTGTTGCTGAATCAATCAACAGATAGCGCATTCCTGACGGCTCCATGCTGCTAGATGTTATCTTGTTCTTTGGTTCTCCCATTCTTGAGGCTGTTGGGTGGATTCCAGTCTGCCCTCCGGGGGTCCTCTGGTTATTTCCACTTGACGCCTTCTTCAGCCGATGGACACTGGATTCTTAGGCTGGCACCTCCCTGATCATTCAGTTATTATCCACACCAAGCATCCATCCACATACGTCCTCTATCTCTATTTTAATCACAATTGTTAATACAACAAAAGGGCGGGGAGTCTCTGGGTGCTGTTTCTGTTGTTAGAGTATTGCTTTGAGTCTCTCTCTCTGTGAACTGCTTTGAGAACAGACTCTGTCTTAGAATGTACTAACACAATTAGCAGCTTGCAAGTTTCACACATAGAGGGAGAGAAACAGCACCAAAAACCAAGAGACCTCTTCATTAGTAATACCCTGGAATTGAAACTATGGGGAATCAAACTTATTTGTGATTTTAATACAGAACTTCTTTAATATGATCCAACACTTTCACTACCTCCACTCCGCAGGCCACCATCACAGCAGACCCCTTCCTCTTGGGATCAGGGGCCCACCTAGACTGTCACACAGGCCAGGGTATCTGGTCGTTGCTGGAGGCCAGAATGTACATAAATGTTCTAGAACTGCAGGCAGTTTGTTTAGTATGGCAGGCATTTCTTCTTCAGATTCAGTCATGCCATGTTCAACTACTTTCCGACAACGTTGCAGCGGTTGTGTACATCAACAAACAAATCTCCATCCTTCTGTTCTGAGTCAATCCACCTTTGGAACTGGTGCATCAGCCATCATGTGATGCTCCAAGCCACGTACCTCCCGGGCTCCCAAAATTCCACAGCCAATGTGCTCAGCAGGACTCTGTACCTCAACCACGAGTGGGAACTGCACAATGCCACACTCTTCTACCTCTTCCGCAATTGCTCTGGGGAGCCATGGGGGAGAACTCACATTGTGACACTCTTTTACTAGCCTGGACAGGTGACCTCCACTATGCCTTTCCTTCCATTCCCCTATTCCCAAAAGTCCTAATTAAGATTTGCTGGGACCGAGGTACCGTAATACTCATAGCCCCGTTCTGGCCATGTCAGTTTTGGTTCACAGACCTCCTTGGACACTTCACCCTAACACTTCTAGATCTCCTCATGCAAGATCAGCATCCCAAACCAGGCCTTCTTGACATCACCTTTGGATGAGGCTTGAGGGTAGACAAAGCATGCTCCAGTGCAACACATCCTTACTCAAAGCTGGAGGACATGCAGAAGGGCCTCTACTGGGCTAAATGGAAACGTTTCACCTCATGGGCTCACTGCCATCACCACCAACTGAGTGCAGTATCCATACCTATCATCCTTGATTACCACCTTGGGCTCAAAATGGTGGGCTTTCCCCTCAGTTTTGTACAGGTCCACCTGGTAGCACTTGCCCTGCTCCGTCTGCCTGCCCAGCACCCCTCCTGGGGAGTGGAGTTGGGACGTGGGGGCTTGCCCCACTCTGCCTGCCCAAGGGGAGCAGGGCAAGCACCCTGACTCTGCTCTCCAGCAGGAGTGCCGGTGGGGGAGAGGGGCAGGGCAAGCCCCAACCCTGTTTCCCCGGCAGGAGTGTGGGGGTGACGTGGCTGACTGCAGGCAGAAGGGGTGGAGGAGGGCACCACTTGTCCTGGCCCAGGGCCCCACAAAAGCTTAATCCGCCTCTGATGGCAAGGTGGCATTCCATTCACACATTCATAGCCCACTACGCTATCACCCAAGAGCGGCTGCAGACGCTGCAGTGTGCCACGCCATGCTACAGATACTGCACTTCCACTTCATCCTTGCACCCAACTCTGCGCTGCTCACTCATATTTGGAGTACATGTAGGGACCATCACTCGAAGAAGAAGAAGAAGAAGGGGTAACTTACCTGTATTCCAAAACCTGCCTTCCATGCCTCTACCACAGACTGGACTACTCAGCGGTATCAGGGTCACTGGAGAGGTGATGACACACACGGCTGCTTATAACCTTGTCTGGGAGCACGAGGGGATGCATGACAGACATGGGTCAACAGACACTGTTAAGAAAACCTTCTGGCACATGGCGCACATCCGCACCCGCATTTGGAATACCAGTAGGGACCACACATTTCAAAGAACCTCCAGTTACAGGTAAGTAACCGCCTCTTTCTTTGTTTAGGATAGACTTGTTTAACAACTTCTTGCTGACTTTTCAGTGCCACCTTTCTTGACACTGAGCGTTTGTGTATCCATCACATTGGTATTGACACCACACACACACACACACACACCCTCCCCCCGCAGCTTCTTCCTGCTCCCCCATACTGGTTAGATTGCTTTCACCTTATGGCAGGTTAGTCAGTTATCTAGGTCAGCTAGTGCAATCATGGAATCTAGAGACTAGAGGTGGAGTGAGGAAGATCAGCGTGCAGAAGTGGACGAGCAATTAATTTCAGCTCCAGTATCCTCCTCCTGATGACACTGTTTTAATCCATCCATGCCACCCATCAGATAATCTCAGAATCTTCCACGACTTTGTGAAACATGTAGCTGAGACCCTTTACACGGGAGGTGGTTCAAGAGAAGCCTAAAATTATTTGGTATTCTGCACCACACTATACCTGGAAATCTTGTAATGCTGATCAACAAGGAATTATTGGAGCCAGCTAAGGACCTGTGGCAGACCCTAGCCTCTGATATTGTCTACATCTAAAAGAGCTGATAGATGATACCAATGCTTCCTAAGAGCTTTGAGTATTTCTACTCACATCAGGTGCCAGGATCTCTTGCAAGAAAAGTCTGAACAACAAGGATTTCCTAAGATGACACCAAGGGACAAGGACTCTCTAAAAAGCTTGATCTTTTCAGCAGGAAAGCCTGTTCTTTTATCAGTCTACAAATTCACATTGCCAACTATCAAGCGTTCCTGGCTATCTGCATTGGGGAAAAATGATCTGTCATAGTTTGTGGTGTATTGTGCTGGGTACTGTTAAATGGTTGCTACTTTGCTTCCAAGAAGTGACTGCATTTCAGTGGTGGGTGAAATGATTTTTTGTTTTGTGAATGAGTACATTATGTGGAATGGCCCTGATTCTTAGAAGTACTGAACACCTGCAACACGCATTGACTTCAGTGGGAGTTGCAGGTGCTCTGCTACTCTAAGGATGAGGTACAAGGTTTGTAAGGCTCCTGGGGATGAAATGTGCTATCCAGCTTTTAAGTTAATTGATTAATGGAATTTTTATTCAGCACTGGACATTGTGCAGTGTGTATATAATGCTGACTTTATCACTGTTTCGGAGACAGTTTAATGTAACTTTTCCCGCCACAAGTGGCTAAAGTTGCTAAAGTTTCTTTTCAGCAATCTACAGATTTGCAACAGCTCAATGGAAACAAGTTTTTTCAGAGTGGTTTGTTACTTTTAATAACTTCAAATAGATATTAATCTGGGGCCACCTAGTGGTACACAATGAGTAATAATTGCTAGAGGTCAGTTTGGGATATGGAACCTCAATGTAACAAAACCTTTTGAAAGAAATAAAAGTAGCAGCCAACTTGTGGAAATAAGATATATATATATATATATATTATTTTTTTAGCTACAAAAAGAAAGATGCAGATTTGTCCGTGGCTCAGAGTCGCATTAAGGATCTTGAAGCCCTGTTCCATAGAAGTGAAGCAGAACTCAGTACTACTCTTAATGAGAAGCGCAGTTTGGAAGCAGAGATTGCTGACCTGCGGGCCCAGCTTGCTAAGGTATGTAAATGAACATTTTAGAGTTTACCTACATACATAGAAACACTCTATCCTGTTGAATTTGTTACTTTAGTTTACTGTTGTAATGTGTTGCACAGCCATACTAATACATCTACTAAGAGATTGATATGTGAAATACAGAGATTAAATTTGTATGTGTGTGGCTCTTGCTCCATAGAGCAACTCTGGTATGCAGATGCCTGTCTTTCTCAACTGGTTTATGAAACCCACAAATGTTTGTTCATAAGCAAGGGCAACCTAACATTGTCTTGAGTAAAGTCTGGCGTCTCAGCACTGCTTCAGCACCATCCTTTTACATCATCAAGTACATGCAGAAGTAATACCCAGGCTGTCCCAAAGGAAAATGTTTAAAGTCTACTCCACGTATAAAGTATGGGGAGCTAACAATTCCCAGTTATGTTATCAGACGGTACTGAGATAAACATGAACTGTAGTAGGTGATACTAGCATATGAAAGTTGTTTTAAATGTAGTCACTGGTATTCTTTTGGGAAACTCATTAACTCTGTCATGGGAACAGACAAATAGTTGGGAACAGGCAGTTAAATTAAGGGCACTGTGTAGAGTTTCATAAATAGAGAACAAGGATGCAGTTGAACTTAAATGCAGCTTTAAAATTTTGGATTCTGAATTTATCACTAGGCAGAAGATGGTCATGCTGTGGCTAAGAAGCAATTGGAGAAGGAGACGTTGATGCGGGTGGACTTGGAGAATCGCTGCCAGAGCTTACAAGAGGACCTGGATTTCCGGAAGAACATATTTGAGGAGGTAAGATCAATCTGACAACTTAATCTTAATACAGAGTTTATGTAGCCGTGGCTCAAAGTGCTCTACAAACATTGACTAATCTTGTAAGTTAGGGAAATGATCATCATTGTCCCCATTTTATAAATAGAGAAACTGAGGCACAAAGCTGTTAAATGACTTTCATAAAGTCACGTGTTAAATCAGTGGCAGAGCTGGGGTAAACACCCAGAACCACCTGGCTCTGCACTTCTAGTTATCTTTGCATATAAAGTACACCACAAGATGAAACTCTCTCTGTATCAGATGAAGACATATCACATTGAGTGGAAAGGCATTTTTTCATAGTTTGAGAGTCTCTTTTCTGTTTGCAGCTGTAGGGCATTCCTCTAAGACAATTTGTAAAGTCGTTCTGAATTCCTGTTAGCCTTCTGTGTATGTTGCCCATGCATGCAAACATGTTGAAAGGTTATTTTAGCGCATCAGGAGACCACAGTTCTCTGGAGGGAGAGAATGTTTGAGTGAAAACAATAACATTCAAGAGGATCACATTTTAGGTCCTTGTTATACTTCAGGGAAAGAAGATATATGTAGGGTTTTTTACTGTTAATTCAAAGTCTTAAATGAATAGGGCTCATCCAGATTGAACTCTTAAGTGCACACCCATATGAATTCATTATTTTCACTTCATTGTAACTGTTTCACAGTGTACCCATTTGTCAAGGTTCCTTCCCCACTCTGAACTCTAGGGTACAGATGTGGGGACCTGCATGCAAGACCCCCTAAACTTATTCTTACCAGCTTAGGTTAAAACTTTTCCAAGGTACAAACTTTGCCTTGTCCTTGAACCGTATGGTACCACCACCAAGCGTTTTAAACAAAGAACAGGGAAAGAGCCCACTTGGAGACATCTTCCCCAAAAATATCTCCCCAAGCCCTACACCCCCTTTTCTGGGGAAGGCTTGATAAGAATCCTCACCAATTTGTACAGGTGAACACAGACCCAAACCCTTGGATCTTAAGAACAATGAAAAATCAAGCAGGTTCTTAAAAGAAGAATTTTAATTAAAGAAAAGGTAACAGAATCACCTCTGTAAAATCAGGATGGTAAATACCTTAGAGGATAATCAGATTCAAAACATAGAGAATCCCTCTAGGCAAAACCTTAAGTTACAAAAAGACACACAAACAGGAATATACATTCCATCCAGCACAGCTTATTTTACGAGCCATTAAACAAAAGGAAATCTAACGCATTTCTAGCTAGAGTACTTACTAATTTACAGGGGTTGTGAGGCTGCATTCCTGATCTGTTCCCGGCAAAAGCATCACACAGACCAGAAAAACCCTTTGTTTTCCCCCCCTATCCCCTCCAGATTTGAAAGTATCTTGTCCTCTCATTGGTCATTTTGGTCAGGTGTCAGCTAGGTTACCTTAGCTTCTTAACCCTTTACAGGTAAAAGGGTTTTGCCTCTGGCCAGGAGGGATTTTATAGTAGAGTATACAGAAAGGTGGTTACTCTTCCCTTTATATTTATGACACCATTTTTACAGAATAATATATGAATCTCTACAGAGAGTGTCGTCTACCAGTGGGTTTAGTGTGTGTGTTGAGGGGGGAAGGTTTTGTGCTGCGCTTGTTCTGCTGTTAAAACTGATATTTGATCCTGCTCTCTCATTTGGTTAATGCAGCACAGAGTAGCCCCTTATTTTAGAATCTCTTTGCATTTTTTAAGTGAAGACAATTAATGTTTGAACATATTTATAAATTAGCTCCTGTAGAAAGGGACCAGATAACTTTATATCTGTTAAAACATTGAGCTCACCTTAACAGATCTAAAGTTTGTGTTTTTAACTGTGTTGCACTTTGTGAGATGCTTTCAATGCGCTGGCAGCTAAATAACATAGACATAATTAATTGTGGTGTAAAAGAAATTGATCATGTTGTTTACCCTAACTTGGACCTTTGCCTGCATTTTTGTTTATGTAGGAAGTAAGAGAGACAAGGAAACTGCATGAGCACCGTTTAGTTGAGATAGACAGCAGTCACCAGCAGGAGTATGAATCCAAAATGGCCCAGGCCCTGCAGGATCTGCGCAATCAACATGACGAACAGATCAAACTGTACAAAATGGAGCTGGAACAGACCTATCAGACCAAGGTAGATATTACCAGTATCTTAGTGGTCTACTGACTGTCTCATAATCAAAGGGAAAACTCTATCCCTACCTCAGGAAGCTTTCATGCTACTATGGAAGCACCCTGGGTAGCCCCATAGTTAAGGTAACACCAGGACGTTCTTCGTAATGGGACCTTCGCAATTTTCTAATTCCACCTTGAATATTTTTTGAAAAATGTATCTAAGTACACTGTTTCTCTGGGTTTCTCTAAGAGGAGGCAAGGTCACAGTAATGCGCCTTGCCCTTGAAGTAGAAGATGGGGAGGTTTATTATGGTTCGTAGTTCCTGGGAGAATTAATTCTGCAGTCTTGGTCTGGCCTTCGAGAAAGCTCTGTCTCCTGCACAAACAAGCTTTATCCTTCTTGTAGAGAGTCTCATTGTGTGAGCATCATAGTCTTCATCCCAGAGCTTTAGATAGTCTTTCAGATACCCTGGGCCCAGGCTCTTGAACACCTTGAAGGTAAGGACTGAGACCTTGAACTTGATTCAGTGTTCTGTGGGAAGTCAGTCTCGGGAGCGGATGACAGATTTGATGTTTTTGCAGGAGCCAGTGTTGCTGAGGTGTTGCATTCTGTACTAGTTGGAGTTTCCTAAATGCTGATGGCATCAGACCCAGGTGCTCATAGAATCATAGACTTTAAGGTCAGAAGGGACCATTATGATCGTCTAGTCTGACCTCCTCAACAATGCAGGCCACAGAATCTCACCCACCCACTCCTGTAACAAACCCCTAACCTATGTCTGAGCTATTGAAGTCCTCAAATCGTGGTTTAAAGACTTCAAGGTGCAGAGAATCCTTCAGCAAGTGACCCATGCCCCACGCTGCAGAGGAAGGTGAAAAACCCCCAGGGCCTCTGCCAATCTGCCCTGGAGGAAAATTCCTTCCCGACCCCAAATATGGCGATCAGCTAAACCCTGGGCACGTAGGCAAGACTCACCAGCCAGACACCCAGGAAAGAATTCTCTGTAGTAACTCAGATCCCACCCCATCTAACATTCTACCACAGGCCATTGGGTATATTTACCGCATATTTACCGCTAATAGTCAAAGATCAATTAATTGCCAAAATTAGGCTATCCCATCATATCAAGCCCTCCATAAACTTATCAAGCTTAGTCTTGAAGCCAGATATGTCTTTTGCCCCCATTGCTCCCCTTGGAAGGCTGTTCCAGAACTTCACTCCTCTGATGGTTAGAAACCTTTGTCTAATTTCAAGTCTAAACTTCCTGATGGCTAGTTTATATGCATTTGTTCTTGTGTCCACATTGGTACTGAGCTTAAATAATTCCTCTCCCTCCCTGGTATTTATCCCTCTAATATATTTATAGAGAGCAATCGTATCTTCCCTCAGCCTTCTTTTGGTTAGGCTAAACAAGCCAAACTGTTTGAGTCTCCTTTCATAAGACAGGTTTTCCATTCCTCGGATCATCCTAGTAGCCCTTCTCTGTACCTGTTCCTGTTTGAATTCATCCTTCTTAAACATGGGAGACCAGAACTGCACACAGTATTCCAGGTGAGGTCTCACCAGTGCCTTGTATAACGGTACTAAAACCTCCTTTATCTCTACTGGAAATACCTCGCCTGATGCATCCCAAGACCGCATTAGCTTTTTTCACGGCCACATCACATTGGCGGCTCATAGTCATCCTGTGATCAACCAATACTCCAAGGTCCTTCTCCTCCTCTGTTACTTCCAAGTGATGCGTCCCCAGCTTATAACAAAAATTCTGGTTGTTAATCCCTAAATGCATGACCTTCCACTTTTCACTATTAAATTTCTATTACTATTACTCCAGTTTACAAGGTCATCCAGATCTTTCTGTATGAGATCCCGGGCCTTCTCTGTATTGGCAATACCTCCCAGCTTTGTATCATCCGCAGACTTTATTAGCACACTCCCACTTTTTGTGCCAAGGTCAGTAATAAAAAGATTAAATAAGATTGGTCCCAAACCGATCCCTGAGGAACTCCACTAGTAACCTCCTTCCAGCCTAACAGTTCACCTTTCAGTATGACTCGTTGTAGTCTCCCCTTTAACCAATTCCTTATCCACCTTTCAATATTCATATTGATCCCCATCTTTTCCAATTTAGCTAATAATTCCCCATGTGGAACCGTATCAAATGCCTTACTGAAATCAAAGTAAATTAGATCCATTGCGTTTCCTTTGTCTAAAAAATCTGTTACCTTTTCAAAGGAGGAGATCAGGTTGGCTTGGCACAATCTACCTTTTGTAAAACCATGTTGTATTTTGTCCCAATTACCTCAATGTCCTTAACTATTTTCTCCTTCAAAATTTTTTCCAAGACCTTGCATACTACAGATGTCAAACTAACAGGCCTGTAGTTACCCGGATCACTTTTTTTTCCTTTCTTAAAATTAGGAACTATGTTAGCAATTCTGCAGCCATACGGTACAACCCCTGAATTTACAGATTCATTAAAAATTCTTGCTAATGGGCTTGCAATTTCGGGTGTCAATTCCTTTAATATTCTTGGATGAAGATTATCTGAGCCCCCCGATTTAGTCCCATTAAACTGTTTGAGTTTGGCTTCTACCTTGGATGTGGTAATATCTACCACCATATCCTCATTCCCATTTATCATCCTACCATTATCCAGAAGCTCCTTATTAAAGACTGAGGTGAAGTATTTGTTTAGATATTGGGCCATGCCTAGATTATCCTTTACCTCCCCTTCATCCCCAGTGTTTAGCGGTCCCACTTCTTCTTTCCTTGTTTTCTTCTTATTTATATGGTTATAGAACCTTTTACAGTACAGACCTGCTTAACGCACGAATCCGCTTAACGCGCGGTAGTGCCATGCCTCCCAGTGCTACCTATTTAATGCGAGACTCGTTAGCAAGTTCCTGTACCGCATGTTATGTAGCGCTACAGATTTGCTCACTGACATAGAAATCGAGAGGAAGTGTGGAGCAGAAACGTGTTGTACGTCTTTACCGATATTAGTAAAGACGTATCACGCATGCTTAGTTATTGTCACACTAGAGAGATATATAATATATAGTAGTTATATAGTAATATATATATACACTACATTAGAAAATTTTGACTGGAGGCCTAATATAATGGCAGAGAGCAAGCGTCAGAGTTCCTACACTGTAGAAGAAAAGCTAGCTGCAATAGATGGAGTAAATAGCAAAGAAACCCAGGCCAAGGTTTCAAAAGATATTGGGATTGCCGAATCTACTCTCAGAGGATGGCTAAAAAACAAATCTAAATTGAACGGCTTTGTACAAAATATCGATTCTGCCGCGGGGCTTAAGCGAAAACGTGTGCGCTATTCAGGAAAACCCACAATATACAAAGCCACATGCATGGGGTTTGCTCGGGAAAGGCTGAAAGGAATGCCGCTCAGTGGGCCAATTCTTCAAGTCCAAGCAACAAAATTTGGAAATTTGACGGGGGATGAATCATTCCTAGCCAGCAAGGGGTTTATAAATTGTTTTAGAAAGCGTCATGGCATAGCACAGGTATCGATTTCTGGAGAAAGCCTATCAGCTGATGAATCGGCCGCGAACACGTTTCATCTGCGGTGAATGACAGATTTCATAAGAAAGGAAAAAAAAATGTGAGCCAGAAAGAGCAGAAAATAACGGCGTTTTTTTCTAAGTGAATCATAGACACTTTTTTCAGCATGGCCCTCTTAACCTGCGGTCTGTTAACAGCTTGACTCCCGACGTTCACTCATAAACAGGTCTGTACTGTACTATTGGTTTTAATTCCCTTTGCAAGGTCCAACTCTACATGGCTTTTGGCCTTTCTCACTTTATCCCTACACGTTCTGACCTCAATGAGGTAGCTTTTCTTGCTGATCCGTCTCCTAGGCTTTCTGCTTTTTCTTAATCACCTCCTTGAGATGCTTGCTCATCCAGCTTGGTCTACAACTCCTGCCTATGAGTTTTTTCCCCTTTCTTGGGATGCAGGCTTCTGATAGTTTCTGCAACTTTGAATTGAAGTAATTCCATGTCTCCTCCGCCTTTAGATCCACAAGTTCTTCAGTCCAATCCACTTCCCTAACTAATTTCCTTAATTTTTTAAAGTTAGCCCTTTGGAAATCAAAAACCCTAGTCACAGATCTATTTTTGTTTATCCTTCCATTTAGTTTGAACTGACTTAGCTTGTGATCACTCGAATCAAGGTTGTGCCCTAGGACCATTTCTTCTATGAGGTCCTCACTGCTCACCAAAACCAAATCTAAATGGAAACCCCTCTTGTTGGTTCAGCAACTACTTGGTGAAGGAATCCATCAGCTATTGCATCCAGTAAAATCTGAGCCCTATTATTATTACTAGCACTTTAACTTCCCGGATATAAACTGAAGTACAAGTCTCCCATGACCACTCAATTCCCATTAGTATTTACTTCATTATAAGCATTAAAGAGGTCTCGATCCATATCAGATCCCGGTGGTCTATAGTACACCTCAAGCACTATCTCAGGGGAGGCTCTAGTAGCTTTGTTCCCCAATGCGATTTTTGCCCAGACAGACTGTCTTATCCATTCCATCACTTCTTATTTCTTTACAGTCTTTATATATAGAACACCTACCAAATAAAAGTATTTAAAAATGCTCTTATCTATTAGAAACCCCGCCCCTGAGTAACATAGTTCACAGTACTATTAATTATAAACCAATGGACACATTTGCTGTAAATGGTGAAAGTGAATTAACATGAGATTCAAAACCACAAACAGTGGGAAATAAGAGATTAATCCCATGAGAACAATGGCATCAAACAGAGGGCCAGGTTAAGTTTGTATGGATGGCAGATGAAGTTCGATATTGATAAATTAAAGTAATGCACATTGGAGAGGAAAAGGTAAACTACTCCTACACCTTACAGGATTCTAATTAACTGTGTCAACTCCCACACCTGAAGAAAAGCTCTGTGTAAGCTTGAAAACTTGTCGCTCTCACCAACAGAAGTTGGTCTAATAAAAGATATTCCCTCACCTACCTTGTCTCTCTAATATCCTGGGACCAACATGGCTACAACAACACTGCATGTATCAACTCAGCAATGCAACCTGGGCATCATTGTAGACAGCTCTATGAAGACTTGCTCGATAATCAGCTGCCAGTAAAAAAGCTATCAAAATGTTTGGATGTTTAAGAAAAGGGATAGAAAATAGATTATAATAGCATTATAAAAATCTGTACTGTATTGTCCCCCCCCCCCCTCACAAAAAAGATACTATGGAATTAAAGGGGGTTCAGACAAGGACATTGAATATTATTAGAGAGCTGGAAAAACTTTCACATGAAGAGAGACTGAAAAAATGTATTGTTTACCTGGGGTTGGGGGAGGCTTGATAAAAGTATATAAAATAATATCTGGTTTGAGGTGGTGTATCAGGAGTTTTTGTTCTCCCTGTGTCAAAACACAAGAACAAGGGGAGTTTCAATGAAATTAGAAGGGGTGACAAATTCATAATAGACCAAAAAAAAAAAAAACCTTTTTCACACAGCACATAATTAGACTGTGAAACTCACAGGATGTCACTGAGACCAAGAATTTAGCAAGATTCAGAAAGGGATTGGACATTTGTAAGGATAACAGATATCCAGTGTTATAGTTAATGCTAACAAAAATTTTGGAAGGGTTAATAAATCTTGTGTGTCAGGGCTACAACCAATCTTTGAACTGCTAGAGATCACCATGAGACCTAATGAGGGGAGCGGATTATCTGCCAGCTGCAGGGCTTTTACTCCTTCCTCTGAAGTATCTGGTACTGATGAACCTCCACTGGACTAGATGGACCTTGTTTCAGATATCAGTACTGCAGGATTTCCTGGTGCCTGTGGCAGGGCCCACTCACTCGTACCTCTGCTCAAGTCCACAAACCACTGAGAAACCTTAATGCTAGTAAAACACCCAGTGCAGTTTATTTACAATGTCGGTTCCCACCACACTTGTACAATATACAGCCGTACTCCTAACGTCTTAGGGAGCCCTCAGCTCCTGAGGTAAGCAGGAAAGAGCAATCTCTCTCTCCGTCTCACTGCCTGCCTTCCCCCTTCCTACTTCCTTCCTGTGCCTTTTTGTATCCTTGGCCGAATGGCTTAATTAGCCTTCCAACTCTCCTCCACCCACCAGTTAGGCACAGCTCTTCTTAACCAGGTCTGTTCTGGGGTGTTTAATTGGAGCTGCAGTGACCGGTGCTGGCTTAGCTGTTGTTGCCCAGCATTCTATCACAGTGCCGTTTATGCCCAAGGCTTATGCGGCAGCTTGGGAGTTATTCAGCCTGTCAGTACCGGTTTTTCTGGCTGTTCAGGATTCTCACCCAGCTCCGGTGTCTAAAGTATCGATGTTGACTGTTTCTCTGATGCCTCATATGGTACCTTCGGGCCCACCCTTTAAAATACATCTCAGATCAGTAGCAAGTAGGGAGGAACCAGCCATGATTTCGCAGTACCTCCAACCTCCAGGCTTTTAACCTGTCTCCCCAGTACCAATGGTGTCAGCTCTCTCCTGGTGGGAGGATGAGGACTTGTCATTGGATTCCGAGGTTCTTACATGTCACTGCCTGAATACATACAGCAGTTCCCGTGGAGCGCCTATCCACCATGGTACCAGGCGCAGTCACACGAAGACCAATGGCCTGGTCATAATTGGGGTCCGGTGGCCATGTCAGTGGCCTTTCATGAATCCTTGGGGATCCTCCTCAATCTAGGGCATGCCTGCATGCCTCACAACTTGCCTTTGCAAGTGTCTGTACCAGAGTCACATCAAGCCACCCTCGGTACCAGACTTGTACATGCAGAGGTTTGCTCTCAGGAGTTTCCCTTAGAGGAATCAGAGGATGGTCCACCTTATCAGCCCTTGGCCACCTCCTCTTCATCCACCAATGAGGCAGTGGTAAGTAGAGTCTGTTTCTCCTGCACCTGATGGTTACAAAGGCCATCGGGAGATGCTGAAGAGGATGGCTGCACCTCTGAATGTCCAGCCAGAAGAGGTCCAGGAAAAGTCACACATGCTTGTGGACATTTTAGCCTCCATGAGACCCTGTAAGGTAGCTCTCCCTATTAAGGAGGCTGTCCTTGAGCCTGAAACTGTTCTGTTGCAGACCCCATCTTCCCTGCCCACCACTGCAAAAAGAGCGGAGTAGTTATTACATCCCCTCACAGGGCTCGAAACATTTCTAAAATCATCCCTCTCTGGGCTCCCTATTAGTCTCTGTAGCCAATGAAAAAGAGGAGACAGGGTCACTAGGCGTTAATGCTGAAAAGCAAAGAAGTAAAGAAATTGGACTTATTTGGAAGGAAGCTTTATTCCACTGGAGGTTCATAGCTTTGAATTGCAAACCAGCAGGCTCTGCTCGGTCATTACAATATTATCTCACAGGGTAAAATGTAAAATTTAAGGACAGGCTTCTAGACAAGCTGAAACAGGGATTTACTGTGATGGTGGATGAGGGGAAATTAGTTGCCAGAACGTCTTTGCAGGCTGGTCTAGATGCAGCTGACTCTGCAGCTTGACACATGGTCTCTGCCATCAATAGGTGGTGGTGTTCATGGCTGCAGTCATTTTGGGTCATCCCTGCCCGCTCCTCCCCTGCCCTGTGCCCCCTGAAGTTCACGAGACTATTCAAGACCTCCAAAAGGGTACTTACTATAGAGGGTGGTGCCAATAGACCATTCAAGATCCCTTTTGAGGATCCTTCACTCTTTTCTGGAAAGACGGACAAGAGGCTGCGTAGTCTCCAGGAATCAAAAGCGACCCTTAAGTCTCTGGGTATTTATATGTTGGCAACAAAAAGAAACTCCTTTTGCCCATAGCACTTCCACTATCCAAATTTCATGACCTGTACCAAGGACGTATCCAGGAAGGGCAGAAGTTACAAGAGATGTCTTCCACCTCTTTCTGCCTCTGCAGTGCTGGTTCATCTAGGCAAGCTGGGTCCTTCAAACAAACAGTTTGATGCATTGGTCAAGGACAGACTGCCATGGTCCGCAGAGTACCATCTTTTCACATCCCCCATTTGCTAATCACCACTTCCTAAATTCTTGGTCTGGCATCGCCACAGATCTTAAGCATAGTGGAATTGGGATATACCCTTGAGTTTGTTTCCATCCCCCCCTCCCACTCCTGTTCCTTGCCCTTATTCAGGGACCTCTGTCATGAGGCTGTTGTACTATAGGAGGTCCAATCTCTTTGTCTCATGGGAGCCATAGAGGAAGTTCCTCTGTTACTCGCAGGAAAGAGGTTTTATTCCTGCTATTTTCTAATCCCAAAAGCAAAAAGAGGTCTCAGGCCTATTTTAGATCTGAAAGAACTCAAGTTCCTGAAAAAAATAAAATTCCAGATGGTCACCCTAGCTTCCATTATTCCTTCTCTGGATCCCAGGCACTGGTATGCTGTCATCAACTTAAAAGATGTGTTTGACCCTAAGCACCTCTATATTTACATTTTACACACTACTGCAATGAGGTTTGAACAAAATATGCCCTCTAAGGCATTTGAAACTAACACCACACTGGTCATTAATATTATAAAATGCATGTGTTAAGTTTATATGTGAAGTTATTAATTCCCTTTGTATAATGTTATTAAAACATGTTTAAAACAAAGACATTCTAGCCTAGGTAAAAGTGATAAACAGGTCTGTCTTAGACAAAGAAATGTGGGTTAACCTCAGTTTACATATTAGCCACAAACAAAGCTATCAGGGAGACCAGCAGGGATTGTCTTAACCTGAACTTGAGAGAGAGAGAAGAGGGAATTAACATGGCTTCTGCACCCCAGAGGGACACTAGAGGCTGAATCTCCAGGAGGCTTTCCTAACTTAGAATAATGGCAATTTTTTCGGAATATAATTTACTCCTGAGGGAATTCTGCACCCAAAAAAAAAAAAATTATATCCACAGATACAGTATCCTGACATATCCACACCCATGGAACTTGAATCTAATTTCAGCAAAGCTGACTGGTTCCCCCTTTGGGTTTCTGGCAATCTGTTCACTGCTACACCTTTCAATTAAAGTGCCTTTTTTTGGCTGCTGTTACATTGGTCAGAAAAGTTGGGAAAATGGAAGTCCTAGTGTGTCAGAGCCTCCCTATATTGTCTTCTGTAGTAACAGTTTGCCTTTGTCCTCACTCGAAGTTTCTTTCTAAAGCGGTTTCCAGTTTTCACCTTAATTAAGCAATCTGATGACTGGTCTTCTTTCCAAAGCCTCATATGCATAAAGACAGGGAAAAGCTTCTCACTCTAGATGTTAGAAGAGCTTTGGCTTTTTACCTGAATCAGACTAAATCGTTTAGGTCTTCAATACCACTGTTCATCACAATTGCAGACAGAATGAAAGCCTGTCCAGTGTCCACTCCAAGAATCTTTTCTTGGATATCCAGTTATATTTGGTTATGCTATCAGTTTGATAATGTGACGCCCCTGAGTAGAGCGTCAGCCTGTTCAGCAAGGTCTCAGGCAGCTTTTGCGGTTTTTCTGGCTCACGTGCCCATCTTGGACATTTGTAAGGCAGCAACCTCGTCATCATTCCATACATTTGCCTCTCACTTTGCTACCTCTCAGCAATCCAGAGACAATGCCAGATTTGGATGAGTAATCAAATCCCTATTAAAGTAAACACTGAAACCACCTCCAGTTCGAACTGCTTGTGAGTCACCTACAGTGGAATGGACATGTGCAGTCACTCGAAGTAGAAACTGTTACTGGTTTTTTTTGGTAACTTCAAGATGTGTTGCACATTTCTGTTCCACGACCCTCCCTCCTTCTCTCTAGTGGAATTGTTCTAGTAAGAAGAGACTGAGGGGGGTCAGGGCAGTTCCACCTTGTATACCTGAATGCAGTAGTGCAAGGCAGCAGAGGGCACTCAAGTTGCCCCAACAGGGACTGCCATGGGAAAAATTTCTGACAGCTGTGCAGTAGGTGTGCACACACCTACAGTGGAATGGAGATGTGCAACACATCTTGAAGAACAACAGCTACAGAAAAATAGGTGAGTAACCATTTCTTATTAATGGAATGGCTATAACCTGGTTGTACAGCTGACATTTAACTTTGCAGAAAGTTAATGAAAGCAGTTAATTTTAAATTTGACTTATTTGAAATTCTCTATTAAACTGTTGTTTCTAGACACAGACTGTATTTCTTAGCTAGTTTTGCAGTCATATTAAAATTGTGTGTGTGTGTAAAATGGAAAAGATGATGGACTTTCCGTTCTAGTAGCACAACCAGGTTTAGCCAATGCAACCCTAAGCCTGTGAAGCCTAGTCTAATGTGAGTATCCTGTGCCAAACTCTCTTCCAGTTGGAGAATGCCAAACTGTCCTCTGACCAAAATGACAAAGCTGCCAGTGCTGCCCGGGAGGAGCTGAAGGAAGCTCGCATGAGGATAGAGTCTCTCAGCTACCAGCTTTCTGGCTTGCAAAAACAGGTGAAGAGACTACATTTCCGTACATCTAAAACTCTGTGAACGGTTGGTCAAATAAAACTTTAATTCCTTTCCCTTTGTTCACGCTCCATGAATGCTCTGGAGAATGAGTTGACTAGCAGGTATGTTTGTAGAAAACAGTACATTTTATACATATTTTTGTAGAAGGTGAATTTTAAACTTGTAATTGTGAGTATTTGCACTGAAAATATTATTGTAAAGTTACTTATCAGACCATGTGACCTGTATCCCATTTTACACTAATTATTAAACTGCCATTATAGCCCCAATCCTACCAACTGTTCCTGGTACAGTAACCCCTGTTGCATATATTCCATCTCAAAACTCAACTTTTTTCCTACATTTCAGGGGATGAAAGGGGTTTCCTGAAAGATTAACTAGTCTGGATTTCAGTAGACAAGGGGCCTAGTGAATATCTAAGTTGCAGGAGCATACCCTGCCAAGAGTTCCCTAAAGCCCTGTTGCTTACACCATTTAAAGCTAGAGTGAATAATACACTGCTCTTTCCCTGTGGGCTGGGCTAGATGGGGACCCATATGTCTGTTCTGCCTCTGGAAATGCATGGCCGTAATTGAATTCCTGAGTCTAGCTGCCTGGTTTTGTTTCCCCATTTGCAATACCTGTCATAGGGAAATCACGTATCCTCCTCTGTCTCCATACACATGCCAAGTTGATTTCTTGTTTTACTGTGACCATAGGCTAGTGTTGCAGAAGATCGCATTCGGGAACTGGAGGATATGATGGCTGGTGAGCAGGACAAGTTCAGGAAGATGCTAGATGCCAAGGAGAGGGAAATGATGGAAATGAGGGACCAGATGCAGCAGCAGCTTGCAGAATACCAGGAACTGCTTGATGTCAAATTAGCGCTGGACATGGAGATCAGTGCTTACCGAAAACTTCTGGAGGGTGAGGAAAAGAGGTAGGTATAGGTTTCACATGCTTCACACTCTGCACTGGTGGGAATTTTTCCCAGCTTTGACATTGTTTTGTCCTATTTGAACAGCTGTGCCCAAACGTCGCCTAATTGAGGGCCACGCTGGCCTCTTGGAACCTGGGGCCACTATATATATAATGTTCATAAAGTGAGGCAGTTGCAGCTGCTCTCATCTGAACCACCTACCTATTCAAATGTTTAGAAATACTGTGGATGAACATGTGCTTGACATTCAGCTCCTTTTGTACTTACCTGCCAAAGGTTGCAGGGCTCTGTGTTTCTCCTGCTTCTGTCATCATGCCTTAAAGCAGTTCATGTAAAAGCCTAGGGTATTGGTGTACTGTGGCATGTTACTGTGTAGATTAATTCTCTCAAATAATCCCCTGGACTAGTCGTGAGAATCTAACTTCAGCCTTCTTCATCTGGTTAAAATGTCTGTTTGATTGCGTTAAGGTTGAAGCTCTCTCCAAGCCCATCCTCCCGTGTGACAGTCTCCAAGGCTACCTCCAGCAGCAGCAGCACCAGCACTTCGGTTCTTCGCTCTTCTCGAGGCAAGAGAAAACGGGTTGAAGCAGAGGAACTTGCAGGCAGTGGTACAAGTGGAATTGGCACTGGGAGTAGTAGCACCAGCGGTAGCAGCAGTAGTTTCCAAATGTCCCAGCAAGCCTCAGCCACAGGAGGCATCAGCATAGAAGAGACAGACCTGGAGGGAAAATATGTTCAACTTAAGAACAACTCTGAGAAAGTGAGTATGAGCAGAACCTTTAGAAAGGCTGCAGTGAGCTAGCACCCAGATGTGACATGGCCTTTTGTAACCCAAACATACTGCTCCCCCGGAGAGAGATGATGGCTAATCTCCCTTGGGCACTGCTCCTTTGAAGTGACAAAGTGGTACTTAAATGCTGATAGTATTGTTTCAGCACCAAAACTGAGGTCAGCGCTGTACAAGACACAGAAGAGAGAGATAGTTAGTGTTCCAAGAAGCTTACCATTTAGTAGCCTGATCCTGCAAACATGCCTCTAGGTAAGTTTACTCATTTGAGAGTCTCATTGACTCTCATGGGATTAGTGGAAGAGTGAAGTTACTTGTGTTTTTGCAGGATTGGGCCTTAAATAAGAAGCTTGCAATCTAAACTATTCACTGGATTAAAAAAAAAATACTCCCAGAATCTACGGTGCATGTGACCCAATAACAAGCTGTGGGAAAAGCTAGTGACTCTGTATCTGTAGCATTTTAATAAATACAAAGGCATTAGAGATGCCATCTGTCTGGCTCTAGATATCTGTTCCTAAATAAACTTTTATATCTTTCCATTAGGACCAGTCTCTGGGTAACTGGAGACTGAAGAGACAAATTGGAGATGCAGAAGAAATTGCTTATAAATTTACTCCAAAGTATGTCCTCAGGGCTGGGCAAACTGTTACAGTAAGTCACTGAAGAGACACTTTTGTTGCTGCTGTGGCACCTGGTATGAATGTGAGTGTTTAACTGGGCTTGATATAGGGCTTGCCCCTGCTCCCATTGAGCTCACTTGTTTGGCGTAAGATCAGGCTCCTAAAGAATACCATATGGGAATTGAATTTCTGCAGTACTAGCTCAATGGATTAAGAACTGTAGGGTTAGGCCTGGTATCTGGTATTTTATATGCATTTTTGTGTTCTCCAAATGATCATTACTAAATTAGATCTTTTGTCTGCAGCCTGCATTAAAAGTCCCTCCATAGGAAAGGAGCTGCTTTCCTTGTATTATTGCTTAAATATTTGCCATAGCAAGTGGGAACTTATAGCCTCTTAAAAGGTTAATGGGATGTGCATGCAGCTGTATTTTGTCTCTGGGCTCTATCAAGATAGTAAATGCACTGAGTCCAGGAGGGCTAATTGCTGTATGTAGAAAAGAAATGACAACTGAACTATTAAACTCCATTTATTTTCTCTTCTCTGTAACTGTGGTTGCTGTTAATTTACAGCCTCTTAACGTTGTGTAGGGAAAAAAACATTTTCCTGCAAATAGTATAGCTCTAGTTTCATCTACTTCGCTGTCACTGGGAAATGAGAAGGAGCAAGTGGGGTGGCAAGAAAAGAGTAATGAGAAAAGGAAAAATATAGGGTTTTTTAAGTATATAAAAACAAAAAGGGTACAAACATCTGCTTATAGAATTTCTTTTTCTTAGATCTGGGCTGCAGATGCAGGTGTGACTCATAGCCCCCCATCTGTCCTTGTGTGGAAGAATCAGAGCAGCTGGGGCACTGGAGGAGACATCCGCACATATCTGGTGAACTCTGATGGAGAGGTAAGCTTTGTCTCCTGGAAAAAGATGTGGGTTGCATTACCTCCCAAACCCGTCTATGCATTTTTGACAAAATCGCAGTTTCATTTGTCTGTAACGTTTAAGGGATAGGTTTCAGAGTAGCAGCTGTGTTAGTCTGTATCCGCAAAAAGAAAAGGAGGACTTGTGGCACATTCGAGACTAACAAATTTATTTGAGCATAAGCTTTTGTGAGCTATAGCTCACTTCATCGGATGCATGCAGTGGAAAATACAGTGGAGAGATTTTATATACACAGAAAGAAAAAGGAGTACTTGTGGCACCTTAGAGACTAACAAATTTATTTGAGCATGCGCTTTCGTGAGCTACCGCTCACTTCGGCTGTAGCTCACGAAAGCTTATGCTCAAATAAATTTGTTAGTCTCTAACGTGCCACAAGTACTCCTTTTCTTTTCTTTTTTTTTTTTAGCGAATACAGACTAACATGGCTGCTACTCTGAGACCTGTCTATATACACAGAGAACATGAAACAAATAAATTTGTTAGTCTCTAAGGTGCCACAAATACTCCTTTTCTTTTTGTTTAAAGGATAAACATCTATGAGCTCATCTGTAGTTTTAGGAAACATGCCGTTCAACATACTGATCACTTTAGTTGATATTTTTAGTGAACTGTTCTGGAGAGAAAGGATTTGAGTATATATTTCCAGTAGAGAAAGCAAATGTGCACTGCTCATTATTTCAACTGATGATACTTAGCATGTAAATAATAATAAATAACATGTAAATCATAGCATGTAAATAATAATAATGCAAAAAAATAGAGATTTCTTCAGTGCTGCAACCATTTCAGGAGTTTCCACTGGGCACAGGTTCCTGAGTATTCTTCATTGTCCTGCATCATCCCACAACTGTTTTTGAAAACTGTCCCTGCAGAAGAATCTTGCAAGGGAGGATCATGCTTTGGCTGCTATTGGTAAACATGCATTGCTTCAGCTGTCCAGTAGCCACAGCAAAATAAAACTGACCAGCATTGTATCAGTTTTCATGCCTTCCTTGCTGACAGTTCTGTGAAGGTACTGCAGGAACAGCAGCACAAGACACAGAGGTAGGAAAAGAGGTCACTGATATACACAGGGAAGGGAACTGGCTCAGTATTCAAATGGGACACATTTATTCAGTTAGTAGCTGAAGGATCCTCAAAAATAAAATAACCTCTCTCCACAACCTGAAATTTGTCAGTCCCTCCACTTAGAATCATAGAATATCAGGGTTGGAAGGGACCCCAGAAGGTCATCTAGTCCAACCCCCTGCTCGAAGCAGGACCAATTCCCAGTTAAATCATCCCAGCCAGGGCTTTGTCAAGCCTGACCTTAAAAACCTCTAAGGAAGGAGATGTCTTTATCTAGGAAGATTTCCCCAGATATTCAGGTGTACCCCCAACATACAATTCCAATGTGCAACTGCTGAGAGGACCAACAGCTTCTTATTCCTAATCTTTGCTACAATAAATTAGGAAGGGTGGAAACTTCCTGAGTTTTAAAATAATCCTGGTAGTAGTTCAGTGAAGACAATAATTCCAAATAATTGGTACATGCAACTGACATAGAATATGAGTGGAAATTAGATAGGGGTTTCTCAATGTTCAGTTTAGCTATGTAATAGTTCAGAGAAATAAATCAGATGTTAGCACATTCCGCAGTCTTTTATGACACAGTTCCCAGCCCATTAGTAGGTTGTTTAAAAAGAATAAACCCCACATGAGAGGTAGAAAGGCATCTTACCTGCTCCCTCTCAAACTTCTTGGAATAAGAGAAAATAGCTGAAGATAAGGATGATTGAAAACAAAAATTACATCACTACAGTTAGAGATGAGCCGAAATAAGGGAGGGCCTGTAGTTTGCAGAACTTTATTGGCTAGGATTTGGTTTCATAAAAACCCCAAACCAGGGTGATGGTTCAAATATGCGGCCAACTGCTTTGAATTCCCCAAAGTTTGGGTGACAGGGGAAGAGTTAATGGCAAAGCAAACACCCGTGTCTGTCCCCTTGTCTAGGAAGTTGCAGTAAGAAGCATCACAAAATCAGTTGTGGTGCGGGAGAACGAGGAGGATGATGAAGCAGAGTTTGGAGAAGAGGATCTCTTTCACCAGCAGGTAATATGATGTGAACCATTTGTTTAAACTCAGGCTATTCTCCCACTTCTCCTCACTTGTGCCTGGTGAATTGGGTTAGATTCAAGCATGGAATGGTGCGTCTTCCAACAGCGTTTGCGAGCTGTGACCCTTCTGATCCCAGCTTTTGGAATAGGTTCCTGTAAACGATGTACCCAAGAGAGCATTCTGCAATCCCTGCTCCTGAGCTCTTAACTTCAGGAACTGATGTATCCTGTTGGGCCCCACGAGATGCACTGTAGGCAGTGACTGCTGGCAGGTCAGGGTGCCATAAACTTTGGGACATAATCCTGGTGCTAATGGATTTGCAACAGCAGTGTTTCTGAGAGATGCTGTGAGCAGAGTGATAAAAATCAATGATTTAAAAAAAAAATGGATTTTTTTATTTAAATCAGATATTTTTGATAAAATGCTTTTTGAGTAAAAAACCAATCTAAAGATGGTTTTAATTAAGATACATTATAGCTCAAAGATATTTCATTACAGAATAGGGATTATAAATTCTAATTCTATAGTATGAGACAATATATTCATGTAATGTTTAAGAAAAGGTTTGTAAATGAGTTCCAATAGTTCATGGATTAGGGACCCAATCTTACGAGGTTCCACAGACTTTTCTATCTACCCAATGGGACTCAGTGCTCAGTCTAGAAGATATCATCAGAGATGCTTAGTTTTGCAGTTCTCAAACTGTGGATTTGTGTCTCCAGAGGTAACCTTTATATCAATTTGACTTAAATCATAAGAACATAAGAGTGGCTATACTGGGTCAGACCAAAGGTCCATCCAGCCCAGTATCCTGTCTACTGACAGTGGCCAATGCCAGGTGCCCCAGAGGTAGTGAACCTAACAGGCAATGATCTAGTGATCTCTCTCCTGCCATCCATCTCCACCCTCTGACAGACAAGAGGCTAGGGACACCATTCCTTACCCATCCTGGCTAATAGTCATTAATGGACTTAACCTCCATGAATTTATCCAGTTCTCTTTTAAACCCTGTTATAGTCCTAGCCTTCACAACCTCCTCAGGCAAGGAGTTCCACAGGTTGACTGTGCGCTGAGTGAAGAACTTTTTTATTTGTTTTAAACCTGCTACCCATTAATTTCATTTGGTGGCCCCTAGTTCTTATATTATGGAAACAAGTAAATAACTTTTCCTTATTCACTTTCTCCATACCACTCGTGATTTTATATACCTCTATCATATCCTCCCTTAGTTTCCTCTTTTCCAAGCTGAAAAGTCCTAGCCTCTTTAATCTCCCCTCATATGGGACCCATTCCAAACCCCTAATCATTTTAGTTGCCCTTTTCTGAACCTTTTCTAATACCAGTATATCTTTTTTGAAATGAGGGGACCACATCTGTATGTAGTATTCAAGATGTGGGTGTACCATGGATTTATATAAGGGCAATAAGATCTTCTCAGTCTTATTCTCTATCCTTTTTTTAATGATTCTTAACATCCCGTTCGGTTTTTTGACTGCCGCTGCACACTGCATGGACGTCTTCAGAGAACTATCCACAATGATGCCAAGATCTATCTCCTGATTAGTTGTAGCTAAATTAGCCCGCATCATATTGTGTATATATATAGTTGGGGTTATTTTTTCCAATATGTATTACTTTACATTTATCCACATTAAATTTCATTTGCCATTTTGTTGCCCAATCACTTAATTTTGTGAGATCTTTTTGAAGTTCTTCACAGTGTGCTTTGGTCTTAACTATCTTGAGCAGTTTAATATCGTCTGCAAACTTTGCCACCTCACTGTTTACCCCTTTCTCCAGATCACTTATGAATAAGTTGAATAGGATTGGTCCTAGGACTGACCCTTTGATCCCTGTCTTTTAACCAGTTCTCAATCCATGAAAGGATCTTCCCTCTTATCCCTTGACAACTTAATTTACGTAAGAGCCATCGGTGAGGGACCTTGTCAAAGGCTTTCTGGAAATCTAAGTACACTATGTCCAGTGGATCCCCCTTGTCCACATGTTTGTTGACCCCCTCAAAGAACTCTAATAGATTAGTAAGACATGATCTCCCTTTACAGAAGCCATGTTGACTTTTGCGCAACAATTTATGCTCTTCTATGTGTCTGACAATTTTATTCTTTACTATTGTTTCAACTAATTTGCCCAGTACTGACATTAGACTGTAATTGTCAGGATCACCTCTAGAGCCCTTCTTAAATATTGGCATTACATTAGCTATCTTCCAGTCATTGCTATAGAAGCTGATTTAAAGGACAGGTTACAAACCATAGTTAATAGTTCCATAATTTCACATTTGAGTTCTTTCAGAACTCTTGGGTAAATGCCATCTGGTCCCGGTGACATGTTACCGTTAAGTTTCTCAATTAATTCCGAAACCACCTCTTGTGACAATTCCTCAGATTGGTCACCTACAAAGGACGGCTCAGGTTTGGGAATCTCCCTAACATCCTCAGCTGTGAAGACTGAAGCAAAGAATTCATTTAGATCTCCACAATGACTTTATCCGTCTTTAAGTGCTCCTTTTGTATCTCGATCGTCGAGGGGCCCCACTGGTTGTTTAGCAGGCTTCCTGCTTCTGATGTACTTAAAAAACATTTTGTTATTACCTTTTGAGTTTTTGGCTAGCTGTTCTTCAAACTCCTCTTTGGCTTTTCTTATTAAATTTTTACATTTAATTTGGCTGTGTTTTATGCTCCTTTCTGTTCTATCCTTCCGATATATATAGTGTCGCATTGATTGTCCTCACTCCACCAGGTTTCTGTGATGTCTATTATATCAATATCCTCCCTTAACATGAGGCACTCTAGTTCACCCATCTTATTATTTAGACTTCTAGTATTTGTGTACAAGCACTTTAAAAACTTGTCATTGCTTATTTGTCTGCCCTTTTCTGAAGTGTCACCTTCTTTATGTGAATGTTTCTTGTCTGATCTGGCCCGTACTTTATCTTCTTCCATCCCCTCCTCCTGACTAAAACCTAGTCAAATCCACCCTGGCCGTGAGGGTTGGTGATAGCGTAAACTCCATAGAACAAAGAAACATCTTTATTGCCCTGTAGATTCCTATTGCTGCTCTTTGGCAGCTGGATGAAATAAGAGCTGGGAAATTGTGTGATCAGTGATTCCCACCAGCATGTGCTGCTTTCCCTACTAGCAGGGATAGCACTAATGTCTGTAGCATCCTTGCTCTAAAGAGATGGGAAGATATTCTGAGAAATATGGCAGTTAATTACAGGGAAATGGACAATCATGTTCCCACTATGGCAGCTGGGCTTTGCTGGGGTGTTTTCCTGCAGGATACAAACGTTACGCATTACATAAACCTGGCTGATCTTGTTAATATCACCTTAAAATTCCAATGCTTTAGAATGAGCATGGGAGAATGAATGGCCAGCAGCTAATGGGGCTGACAGAAGAGAAAAATTTTGTGCATGTTATACTAGAGGGCACTTTCAAACTACTGTAAAATGTTGCCATATATTCAGATTTGATCAGTGGCCATTAGTAGCCTCTGTCACAATGAACTCAGCAGGCTGGGCCAATGCAATTTTAAAATCAACTTCTGGACACTTCTTGGTTTCAAGGAGATTGAATTCAGAGAGTGGAAGAATCTGAAAACAAATGTACAGTGTTGTGTGTTTTGTATCCGTAGAAGCATGATGCCAGGATACAGCTCTGTGCCAGATATCTGGTCGAGCTTCATTGGTGTGTGTTTGTGCATTATTAGACTGCATTTAGAGGAAGGATAATACAGTTCTAAAGATGGCTCAATATCACACTTCTTCCCTCCTCTCTGCCAGTGTGAGTTAATAGCAGGGAACTTTGCCAGCACTGCTTCTTGCCATACTCCCAGCATGTTTAGTGATAGCCCCCACTGGGGGTCTATTTGGATTAGGAGAAAGATGCTTTTTAAACCAGTATGATACCTGAGCCTAGGTTACAACATGACCAACTAGGTGCCAAATGGTGTTTCAAGTCATGTTAGCTAACTTGAGTTATCTTTTGTACTAGTCAAGCCAGGACATGAGGTGCTTGTGGCCTGCTATCATTCTACTGTGCACTAACTAATTTCTTTGTTCTCCTAGGGGGATCCCAGGACAACATCTAGAGGATGTTCAGTGATGTGAAAAAAACATTATTATTTGCTATTTTTTCCTTTCTTTACTTTTATTTTTGCTATTTTTTTCCTCCAGAGCCACTGAAAACTATTTTTATATGTATCATCTGATTTCTTTAAAAGTTTACTCCTTGGTACATTTTTATAGAAAATTTTAATCAAGCAAAACTGCCAAGATTTTTAAATAGACTTCTTTATCCTCCCCCCTACCCACTGTTGGAATATTGGATTATTTCCCCACCATTAAAACTTTTGTCATATATTCAAACCTGCAGTAGAATGAATTTTAAGCTAAAATGGGACAGGACTCCTTGAGTGTAGGGTAAATATTAGGGCTGTCGATTAATCACAGTTAACTCATGCGATTAACTAAAAAAAATTAATCTCGATTAATCGCACTGTTAAACAAAAGAATACCAATTGTAATTTATGAAATATTTTTGGATGTTTTTTATGCATTTTCAAATATATTGATTTCTATAACACCACAGAATACAAAATATACAGTGCTCACTTTATATTATTGTTGATTACAAATATTTGCACTGTAAAAATGAACAAAAGCAATAGTATTTTTCATTTCACCTCATACAAGTACTGTAGTGCAATCTCTTTGTTATGAAAGTGTAACTTACAAATGCAGATTTTTTTTGGTTACAAAACTGCACTCAAAAACAAAAAAAGTAAAACTTTAGAGCCTACAAGTCCACTCAGTCCTACTTCTTGTTCAGCCAATCGCTAAGACAAACAAATTTGTTTACATTTGTGGGAGATATTGCTGCCTGCTTCTTATTTGCATTTGCATTGACTCAGATGCTGAAAATGAACTTGCGTTGGTCTGCTCTGCTTTGGATCATTATCGAGCAGAACCCGTCATCAGCATGGACGCTTGTCCTCTGGAATGGTGGTTAAAGCATGAAAGGACATATGAATCTTTAGTGCATTTGGCACGTAAATACCTTACAGTGGCATGTGAACGCCTGTTCTCACTTTCAGGTGACATTGTAAACAAGAAGCGGGCAGCATTATCTCCTGCAAATTGTAATCAAACTTGTTTGTCTGAGCAATTGGCTGAAGTAGGACTGAGTGGACTTGTAGGCTCGTTTTACATTGTTTTATTTTTGAATGCCATTATTTTTTGTACATAATTCTGCATTTGTAAGTTCAACTTTCATGATCAAGAGATTGCACTCCAGTACTTGTATTAGGTGAATTGAAAAATACTATTTCTTTTGTTTTTTACAGTGCAAATATTTGTAATAAAAATAAATACAAAATGAAGAGTGTACACTTTGTATTCTGTGTTGTAATTGAAATCAATATATTTGAAAATGTAGAAAACATCGAAAAATATTTAAATAAATGGTATTCTATTACTGTTAAACTGTGCTATTAACCACAACTAATTTTTTTAATCGCTTGACAACCCTAGTAAATATGTCATTCTTTAACCTCAAACTGGTTTTTAAACAACAGATTTAAGGCAGTGTGAACCTGTACAGGGCTTTCGGAGTGCTTCCCACAGTACTGGAGTCATTTAAGAAAATGGTAATATCCTTTTGATATACCGAGTCTTGTATACACTCGGAAAACTATAACCCAGAATTTACCCAGATGCTTCTCCACTAGTGGAAGCAATGAAAGAAGCTGCAGTGTAGAAAGAGAAGGCAAGAGTACCATGGCATTTAAGCCTGTTCCAAGTAGGATTAGACAATGTGGTAGTAAAAACATCTGCACCCTGTCTGCATTATCACTCGGTCATTGTTAACACTGGTGGAGAATGATGGGTTCCAGTTATTCTTGGGCAGGCATAGTCTGAATGTAAGGAGGGACCAAAGCTGAAATTTTTCAGATTTATTTATTGGGACTTTCAGTCATAATTGAGACCCTAATAAATAGTGGCTGCAAGGCTGAAATTGTGATGTACAGTAGCTATGATGATATGAATCATGATCTAACGGATCTGAAGTATTTGGCATTAAACAGAACTTTTGGTTTCAATATTTCAGATTTTAGATGTTAAAATATTTTATTTTTGGCTATGATAAATATTTGATGGTTAAAAAGCAATCGTAAAAAAAATCGCTGCTACATTCAGTTTATTAATAGTTCTGTTGTATGTAAAGAGACATTGTCAAATAGTTTAGGCAACAAAGTATTTGCAAAATGTCTTAGAAGTGTTCTCATGACACTTGCATTTACAAAAACAAAAGTGAGAAGTTTTTGGTTTGGGGGTAAGCAGTTTCTTGCATTGTTTGCAGCAGAAGGTTGTCCAGCCTGACTGAAATGCTTTAAGTAAACAAACACAAATAATGTAAGTATAATGCATATTACAACAGAAGTAAGACATTACTAAAAAAAAAAATTATTTTATCTGGTAATGTCTCTTTAAGCTCAGGTTTCCTCTCCTGTGTTTTTACCAGAGGTAACTTTTGACTACCAGAAGCATTAGGATTCAAGTGGTAGTGAACCTCTATACACTATGAAGTATAATTGACTGCTCCAAAGACTATATTGACTGCAATGTAAGCAGACATTTTTTCCCAGTAGTTGGTCATTTGGATACTATTTGATGCCAGCATAGAACTCAATTGTATTACATGCACTCTTGAACTCTGATCTTGTTATTCAAGTAGTTTAGATTCATTACACAAGCTAGAAGGTTTGGATGTTTTCGGTGGCTTTTGGACATTATGTTCTCTGAACCATATTTAGACTGACAGATATAACTTAGAAGGCCAGGTTAGTGGCTTTAATTGATGGCTTTGTTGCAATGCAGGCAGGGTGGGAAAGAAACTGATTTTAAAAAAGGTTATCAACTTTTTCTCATTTAAAAAATGTCAGAGGTGCTAATTTTCTGCAGGTGTTCACAAAATGTTCACCTCAGTAAGGTGATTTAATTATCACAATTAAATACTAGTAAAAGTATTTAGAATTATATTTTAGTCCATTATCAACAGTTCATTGTGAAAAAGCAGTAAAAAGAAATGGATTTTTGGAATAATGTTTCTCTTTGTCCTTGTATTTGGTCATTTTTCTTCCCACTCTGCTGAGTAGGTGGTTGAATATGTAGTAAATCATACCTATCGCTGTAAAATATATATAGCTTAAATTGTGTTTCTCAACCATACCACTACCAATTACCTTTTCTAAATTATTGTTATGCAAATGAATGCAATCAGGGTGAAACTGTTTTTGCAATATACCTTCTAACCACTGGACTCTGTTTCCCTTTCCAACTCTGTTTTCATGATTTACCTTATATAGAAGATACTTGGTTGGTTTTTTTTTGTTTGTTTTTTTTAAGCTCTTTATATATATTTTTTTTATATTGGCCAGTATTCAGAGTGCTCATTCTGCTTTGTGGTAGACTTAACTCTTTTAATATTTTAAACTATATAGAATAATATGTAGTTCATTGAAGAATCAGTTGGCTTTATTTAGTGAATTTCCTTGTAAAGTCTGGGCTAGAAGGGCAGCTTGTATCAGAAAAGACCTCATGTGATCTGAGCCATAATTTTTGCAACACCTACTGAATATGAGACTATGCCTTGCTTTAGAGTCTGATGCTTGCAGACCTTTACTACTGGCTGTAGTGCCCTTTACCCTGAACTGGCTCACGGAAGTCAGTGGGACTGACCAAGGTAGTGAGCACAACATCCCCTAGTAAGTGTCCACAGAATTGGGCCCTGAGTTTGGATTTGTTTCCTATGAAACTTCCTAGAAGCTTGTTCAAATGTCAGTGCTGGTACAGGTTTCAGAGTAGCAGCCGTGTTAGTCTGTATTCGCAAAAAGAAAAGGAGGACTTGTGGCACCTTAGAGACTAACCAATTTATTTGAGCATAAGCTTTCGTGAGCTACAGCTCACTTCATCCGATGCATTTATTTGAGCATAAGCTCACGAAAGCTTATGGTCAGATAAATTGGTTAGTCTCTAAGGTGCCACAAGTACTCCTTTTCTTAGTGCTGGTACAGATTAACTTATTTTGAGTTCTGCACATGCAAGGTTGAAGAGCTTGATGTTTTATGGCCTTTGTTAACTGTAATAATCCTGCCTGAAACTGACACACAAGCTTACACCATTAAGAAGGGCAAAAAAGGCTGCAACAGTGATTTCTGGATGTAAATTGCTTCTTTGCCATGCCATGTTTATGTAACATGTGTGCTTAGAGATGGTGGTGATGTGGGACAATATAAGACTAACCTCCTAAAAGCATCTTTGCTTTGGTGATTGTTACCCCTGCATTTTTCAGAAGGCTACTTAAAATGTAAGAAGCAATTCCTGATTGTAAAGTGCAAGACACAGTGTAAAACTACTGTATTCTCCTTCTTGTTTGCATTAATGTGTCTATTCTGAAAACACCACCTTTCCCATTTATGTTTGACTTGCTGAACATTCAGTCTGATTCTTCCATCAGATTAAAGTAGGCACTTCAAACTGGAAGCATTTTCTGCTATACCAGATCTAAAGCAGCACTGTTGGGTTTTGTGGGGTTTTTTTGGGTATTTATTTTTCTACTTTTTTTTGGCCAATCCCAGTAGTTAGTTAAAGCTTTGTGTTCAGACCAAGTGTAGCTTCTCCCTACCTGGTCATCTTTTTCTGTTAGATCCTGCAGGTGAGCCATTCATGTTGTATGTGGAAGTTCATCAGAATTTCCATAGCAATAGACTAATATTACAAATGCAGGTTTCCTGAAGAAGGCAGAGTTGGCCTGTGAGGGAGAATTGGCCAGTCTAATTATCACAAAATAATTATTTTGCTCTAGCTTTGCCAATATAACTCACTGGTGTGGACATTCTATTCATAGAATCATAGAATATCGGGGTTGGAAGGGACCTCAGGAGGTCATCGAGTCCAAACCCTTGCTCAAAGCAGGACCAATCCCCAACTAAATAATCCCAGCCAGGGCTTTGTTCTGGAAATTCTATTCTGGAATTCAAGTCATTTTATTCTAAATAGAGTATCCACTTAAGGGAGTTACACCGGAATAGTTATAGCTGGTCAGTTTTCCCATGCAGGCAAGCCTTTATTCACTAATAGCAAAGGGAACAGCACTGAAGAGCTGTGTAAAAAGCATGCTGTAAATGCCCCCTCTCCCAGGTTTGCATATTGTGAAGGTACTTGCCGTGGGGGAGGGGAGCAAATCCAGCCCCCTCCTGCATGGCATGGCCATAGAGGAATCTGAGCTCCTGGTGTGACAACATGCAGCGGGAGAGGCATGGCTGCACAGATCCTCCTGTCCCTCTCCTTCCTGACAATCTGCTTCAGGTCACACTTCACATATTGTGCTGCAGTAGCCTCTGGGAAATGACAGCTCTGCCCAGGCAATGGAACAGCCATGATTCCTCTCTCCCTACACATGCCTAGTACCCAGTCTGGCTACCTGGGCTGGTACAGGAATCTGGATTTGCCCTTGGAAGCATAAAAGAGTTAGAAATGATTTGTAGGTCTTTGATCAGTGTTGCTGTGCCAATGTCTGGGGGTTGGCCAGCATATAGCATGCATTCATAGTAAGAACCAAAAATAGTTTCACAAAGGGGGGGAGAGAAAAGTCAGCTTCCCACAGCCTGAAATGTAGAGGCTAGGTTAGTTTGACTCTGCTGAATGTAATTGCTGTTGGTTACATTACAATGTGAACCAGAATGTACTGTGAAGGGAAATGAATTCAGTATACATGTTTTTTGTTGAGCAACAGGGCACACAGAACCCACAGCATGTACCCAGAGGGGTTTAATGTTCTTTATACACTTTAAAATACTTGCTTTTTAAACATCCCATGTAAAAATCCTTAATCTGAAACCGGTTAGACATAGTGTAGGGGTCCTAGCAATTACTTTGCACCCTCATCCCATCTGAAAGGTGAATCCTTCCTTTCGTAGTCCCCTGTATTAATAGGAGAAGGATAGATAGTACAAGTCGCAGTCTTTTAACAATATAATGCATGCCCTATAGCCACTTATCTCACTTTCTCAGTCTTAAGCCATTTGATAATTATTTCTATATCTAGTTTTGAAAAGCTAACGTCTAAACAGAAGGCATGTCCATATTGGACACTGGCCTTTACCATTACTGTTGGGCCCAATTCCAAACCCATAAGTTGGAAGGAAACAGCCTTATAGGGACCAGTGAGTGGAAGGATGGTTGGTGATTGCATTTCAAAGCATTGCATTAGCTGAATGTGGAGACAAATTATGTTAGATTTTTTTTTTTTTTACTGTCTGAAACTTAAAATGGTCTGGGAAACATAATTTCTATTTGCCCTTAAATATGCTTAGCTTTAAAATAATTTAAAGGTGATTTTTATATAAGCCCATATTTACATTCAATTATTATTTGTAAACATAATGCCTTTCTTGAAATGCTAACGTCTAGAGGAAAAAAAAGATGCTTACTTTTGAGAGAATTAGTTCAAAGAAGCACAATGCACTGTATTGACTTTGGGGATAGTAAAAGAAAAATGTCTTCTATTGAATTTCGAAGAATTTATAGTCATGAGTTCATGTAGATTTGATGTAGTCTACATGGTGTAATCTGCTAGGTCGGACAGACATTCTGCTGTTTTTCAGATACCCTGATTGTTACACTAATATTGCAAGCAATAAGCTATTTTAAACAAAGTTTAAGCCAAGAGGCTTTACATTTGGACAAAATGATATTGTCTTGTTTGAACTCTATTTTCGTAACAGTGATGAATTGTAATTTTTTACCAAAGCCTTTTCAGTAGCTCCAGGTCTAGGAGCTCACCTTGATTGACATTTCCTTGGGAAAGTTGCTGTAAAAGAGCTCTTTGATAATGGCTTATTGATTTTTAAATAAGTAATTATGAAAAAAATCTGTTAATTGAAGAAGAGAGAAATAGAAAATGATGGTGTGGAGCATATGAAAACTACACAAAGATCTAGACTTTATCATTTCACAATTTTTTGATTTAAGAATATGCATGCCAAATGTCTCTTTCCATGATTTGTAATATACATTTTCTGACTGGAAACTTTTTTGTACAACATTCTCCAATAAATGTTTTGAATTTTATCTCTTACCTTTTTTTGTTTAAAACAAACCCCATGCAAAGGCTGCCTTGTGTGTCATAACTTGGTGTTATCCTCACGTAAACAAACAGTGAAGAGAGGATATCAGTGCAATATGTTATCCTCTACGGTGTGGTGCAGGGATAAATGAGCCCTTTTCTACTCTGGCATCTGGTTTCCGTTTTCTTTTACTTTGAGTAAATTTAGCACTTACAAAGTGGCATTATAACCCTGATAGCTGTATTCTGCTAAGGAAAGCAAAGAAAAGAGCCTGGGCAATAGTAGCAGTGCAAACTTCCACCTCCCTTTCCCTCATTTCAGGAGATCCTGACCCCACTGGATTTTGTGCAGCGTCTCCACCCTGTTCTGGAGGGATTGTTTCTATTGGCTTCCTGTGATGACCAAAAAGGGGGGAATCATTGGCAGCTCATGTTTTATTTAGGGCTGTCAAACTATTAAAAAAATTCATTGTGACCTTTTTTTTTTAAAAGTGATGATCAATTTTAATTGCACTGTTAATAATAGAATACCATTTATTTAAATATTTTTGGGTGTTTTCTACATTTTGGAAAGTGCTGTGTGAATGCCTTTTCTCACTTTCAAGTGACATTATAAATAAGCGAGCAGCATTATCTCCCTTAAATGTAAACAAACTTGTTTGTTCTAGAGATTGGCTGAACAAAAAGTAGGACTGAGTGGACTTGCAGGCTCAAAACTTGCAGGTTTTACATTGTTTTGTTTTTAAGTGCACTTATGTAACAAAAAAATCTTCATTTGTAAGTTGCACTACAGTACTGGTTTGAGGTGAATTGAAAAATACCATTTCCTTTGATTACATATATTTGCACTATAAAAAAATAATCAAAAGTAATAATATAAAGTGAACACTGTACATTTTCATAGAATATCAGGGTTGTAAGAGACCTCAGGTGGTCATCTAGTCCAACCCCCTTCTCAAAGCAGGACCAATCCCCACTTTTTGCCCCAGATCCCTAAATGGCCCCCTCAAGGATTGAGCTCACAACCCTGGGTTTAGCAGGCCAAGGCTCAAACCATTGAGCTATCCCTTCCGCCCTTCCATGCTTTGTAGTCTGTGTTGTAATTGAAATCAATATATTTGAAAAAGTAGATAAACATGCAAAAATGATTATAATAAATTTAAATTGGTATTCTATTGTTTAACAGTGCAATTAAAACTGGAATTAATTGTAATTTTTAAAAATCAAATTAATTTGTTTTGAGTTAATTGCTTGAATTAAATGCAGTTAATTAACAGCCCTAGTTCTAATGCAGCCTTTGGTCACTACCAACCTGAGTTAGATTTCCAGCTAGTGATTGAGACCACCCGAGCCAGCTGGTTTTAGGCATTGGTTTACACTTCTATTGGCTGCTTTCTCTACTCAGTGTCACTATTGTTTACTGGCAGTGTGGGCCCTTTAGAGGACCTCTGCCTGTACAATTAGCCCAGCTTTTCTCACCATTACCATTTACTATTTATAGTAAACACTTAGTACTTGGCACCCCCAAAGAATTTAATGAGCATTACCTGATCAACTATTCTTCCTCCGGGAGTTAGAAAAATCTCTCTCATTTATAAGTGGGAAGACTGACAAATCACAACTCCTATCTGAATTAATCTAGTTTCTGTTCAGAGCAACATTTCCTAGTTGTTGGATCATGGGACACCTGGGTCTATTCTCAGCTCTGCCACTGGCCTGCAAGATATTTTCTTTCTGTGCCTCAGTTTCCCATCTAAAATGGGGATGATGACAAAACTGGGCTGCTTTGTTCTCTGTCTCAAATCTTTGACAGAGGTGGGATGCTCCCCTAGCCTGATCTGGAGGACAAGAGACAACAGTTTTAGTGCCTTTCATCTCCCTAGGGTTGCTAATCCTCCAGGATTGTCCTGGATAGGGTTGCAACTTTTTTACTTGCACAAAATTGAACACCCTTTCCCCACCCCCTCCCCCACCTCTGAAGCCCCACCCCCACTCGCTCCGTACCCCCTCCCTCTGTTACTCACTTTCCACACCCTCACAGGCTTGCTTGTTTTCAGCAGGCTGGCTCAGGGGTTTGGTGTGGGGGAGGGGCTGAGGGCTCTGGCTGGGGGTGGGGGTTCTGGGGTGGGGCCAGAAATGAGGAGTTCAGGATGTGGGGGGGGCTCTGGGCTAGAGGGTGGAGCTAGCGGATTCAGATTATGGGAGGGGGCTCTGGGCTGAGATAGAGGGTTGGGGTGTGTGAGGCAGTACAGGCTCTTGGCTAGGGGTGTGGGTTCAGGGTGGGGCCAGAAATGAGGGGTTCAAGATGCGGGAGGGCACTGTGGGCTGGGGCAGGAGGGTGGAGTGGGAGTGAGGGCTCTGGTGTGGGGATGGGGCTCAGGGTGCAGAAGGGCTGGGGTAGGGGGTTGGAGTATGTGGGGGGGTGAGGACTCTGCTGGGGGGTGAAGACTGGCTGAGGCTGAAGAGTTTGGGGTGCAGGAGGGGGCTCTGGGCTGGGGGGGTTCAGAGGGGGATCGGGTGGGGCAGAGATGCAGGCTCAGGGTGGTACTTATCTCAAGCTGCTCCCCAAAGCAGTGGCATATCCCCCTCCCCGGCTCCTACACTGAGGGGTAACCAGGCGGCTCTACCCTGCCCTGTCTGCAGACTTTGTTCCCATGGGAACTGCAGAGTTGGGGCGGGGCCTCCCTCAGCCCTGCAGCGCAGCTGACAAGAAGATGCCATGGAACCACAGGACTAAAAGGGACCTGGAGAGGTCATCTGGCCCCGCCCCGCCTCATGGCGGCCTAAGCATTACGTGTAACGTCCCCCGATGAACCCTCCAAAGAACACTGGCACCTGCAATCGCCCCCCTCCCCCCGCTCCAGCCGGGGCAGGGCCCCGAACCCCGGTTGGGAGCGCGGAGCCACCTCTCGCAGCCCTTTGCTACTGGCGGCAGCTGCCAGGGGGCGCTGTGGCGCGGGAAGTCAGGGGCGCCGGCCCCGCGCCCGGGGAAGCTCTCGGGGTCGCGCGACCTCCTGCCCGCCGGACGCAGCGTAGGCCACGCCCTCTGTCCCGTGATGCCGCGGGCGGCAGCCGTAGCGCGGTGCATGCTGGGAGTTGTAGGCCCGGCGGCCTCTTCGTCCCGTGGTGCCCCGCGCGGGCTCTTCAGTTCCGGGCGGGCGCGGCGGGCAGGCGGCGGTGCGGGGATGGAGGGCGGGTTCGGCTCCGAGTTCGGGGCCGCGGGGGGGAAGCTGGACCCGGGCCTCATCATGGAGCAGGTGAAGGTGCAGATCGCCGTAGCCAACGCGCAGGAGCTGCTGCAGGTGGGGCGGGGCCGGGCCTGGCGGCGGACTGGGGCGCTCTGGTGGGCTGGGGGCTCGGGCGCGGGCGGGGCGCCCTGGGGGGGGAGGGGCTGGGGCGCTCTGGGGGGCGGGGCGCGGGCGGTGGGCTGGGGCGCTCTGGGGTGGGAGGGGCTGGGGGCTGGGGCGTGGGGCACGGGCGGGGGGCTGGGGCGCCCTGGGGGGCGGGCGGTGGGCTGGGGCGCTCTGGGGGGCGGGGGGCGGGCGGTGGGCTGGGGCGCTCTGGGGGGGGGAGGGGCTGGGGCACCCGGGGGGGCGGGGTGTGGGCGTGGGCTGGGGCGCCCTGGGGGGGGAGGGGCTGGGGCGCCCTGGGGGGGGAGGGGCTGGGGGGCGGGGGGCGGGCGGTGGGCTGGGGCGCCCTGGGGGGGGAGGGGCTGGGGCGCCCTGGGGGGGGAGGGGGCTGGGGCGCTCTGGGGGGGGAGGGGCTGGGGCACCCGGGGGGGGCGGGGTGTGGGCGTGGGCTGGGGCGCCCTGGGGGGGCGGGCCTGGGGCCCGTGCTCTGATGCTCTCCGCTCTCCCCAGAGGATGACCGACAAGTGTTTCCGGAAGTGCATCGGGAAGCCGGGGAGCTCGCTGGATAACTCGGAGCAGGTGAAGGGCCGCGCCTCAGGGCTGGTTCCCCGCACTCAGGCCGTGCAGACATCCGGGCTGAGACCCTCCCACCTCACAAGGCCACAGAGCCCGAGCTCTAGCCCGAGCCTGAACATCCGCGTCTGCCAGCCCCGCAGCCTGGGCCCCGTGCGCCTGAGCCGGTGGCGGGGCTCTCGGTGCCCTGTGGACGTGTTCAGAGGCCCCGCGCTGCTTGCGCGCGTCCCCCAAGGCTGCCTGAAGGCCCAGCTCAGCGGGAATGTGGCCGCTGTGCCCTGGAGCCTGTGGTTCTCCGCTGCACGGGCACAGCCCCCAGGAGGTGCCTGCCCAGCCCTTGCTGGGCGCCAGGCCTGGCCATGCCTGCAGCTGCACGGCTCGCTAGGTCACAGCCTCACTGTGATAAAACTGCGGCCCACCTCATTTCAGTGGGGGAAGTGTCTAATTTAAACGTGCCAGCAGGCACTGGGATGGTGTAATCCAGTGGTTTTCAAACTTTTTTCTGGCGACCCAGTGGAGCTGGGGGTGACGGGTTTGCAGTGTGAGATGGGCTCAGGGCTGGGGCATAGGGTTGGGATGCAGGGGTGAGGGCTTTGGGGTTGGGCTGGGTCAGTGCTGGGGGTGCAGGCTCTGGGGTGGAGCTGGGGATGAGGGGTGCAGGAAGGTGTTCTGGGTTTTTGCGGGATTGGGGCTCAGGTCTGGGGCAGAGGATTGGGCACAGGTTTTTCTTGGGTGGCTCTTGGTCAGCAGCGGTCCTAAGGCAGGCTTCCTGCCTGTCCTGGCACCACAGAACGTGCTGTGCTATGGAAGCAGCTAGCAGTAGGTCCGGCTCCTAGGCGGAGGCGTGCAAGTGGCACCACGGGGCTCTCATCTGCAAGCACCATGTCTCCGTCCGTCCGTCCCCGCCCCGCTCCCATTGGTCAGTTCCTGGCAGTGCGTGAGGGGAAGCAAGGGCAGCGCACGGGACCCCATGGCCACCCAGCTAGGAGCCAGACCTGCTGCTGGCCGCTTCCAGGGCACAGTGTGGTGTCAGAACAGGTAGGGACTAGTCTGCCTTAGCCAGGCAGCACCACTGACCAGACTTTTAACAGCCTAGTCGGCAGGGCTGGCTAGAGCCACCGTGACCCAGTGCCTTACGTTCCACGACCCAGTATTGGGTTGCAACCCACAGTTTGAAAACCACTGGTGTAATGCCACGTGTCTCATAAGAACAGAAGAGCCTTCATACTGGGTCAGACCAAAGGTCCATCAAGCCCAATATCCTGGTTTCCAACAGTGGCCAATTCCAGGTGCCCTAAAGGCAATGAACAGAACAGGTAATCATCAAGTGATCCCATCCCCTGCTGCCCATTCCCAGCTGCTGGCAAACAGAAGTCTCTGTAGCCTGCCTGGGGGAGGGGGAACTGCTGATCTTTGCAGTGTTGCCCAGAGTGAATTCTCAGAGTTGGGCTGCTTTGTGCTATCTCCCTGAGGCTCTCAAAGCACTTTACAAGGTGAATACCTCATCTGTGTGATGGGAAAAGCTGCTGAGAAAGGAAATGATTTGCCCAAGGTTACTTGGAGAGAGGGAAGGCCAGGGACTCCCTGTAACATGCTTTAGCCAGCTGCCCTGGCACTTGCAATGTTCTGTTGCCTGAACTTTGTGCTTGCTTTGGTGTGGCAGATAGTGCACTGGATCTGGCTTCTGTTCCTAGCTCTGTCACTTGCCTGCTCGGCGACCTTGGGCAAGTCATCTACTCTGTGCATGACTCAGATTCCCCATCTCTAACTTGGGGATAATGAGCTCTGCCCTCCTTGCTAAAACGCTTTGGGTCTGGGATGAAGAGTGAAGAAGCATTATTATTCTATTTCAGAAGTGTATTGCCATGTGTATGGACCGGTACATGGACGCCTGGAACACAGTCTCACGAGCGTACAACTCCCGGCTGCAGAGGGAGAGAGCCAACATGTGACCGGCTTCCAGCAGCCCTGACAACATGCTTCAGTACTGCCCCCTGCTCTGGAAGAGTGACTAGGACTAGCCAGGGTGGCCCCGTGAGAATGAAAGGAAAAGTGGTGGGAGTGAAAATCCCTGTGATTTGGTAAATTTGGCATTTTCATCATGGTAGAGCAATAAAGCCACGTATGGAGCCTCTCCCCGTTATTAGCCTGCGTGAGTTCAGTGTCTGAGTAGTGCAAAATGCAGGCTCAAAGCAGGGAGGGGTGATGGTGCCTGGCCAGAGCGGTGGCTGCTGCCCATTCTGTCAGTGCCATCACCTGCTAGTAGGCTTTGCTTAGTGCCCTGGGTGGAGTCTGAGGCCCAGGGTAGGGGGCTGAGAGACTGGCTAGGGAATATTTTCATTGACGGGTGCCCTGTGAAAGGGCTACGGGGGCAGGGAACCCTTCCTGAAAGGCTGCTGAGCAATCCACTTGTCCCGCTCCCCAAGGAAGTGAACGTGAGCCTTATCGGCAGTGCACATCCACCCCTGGACTGCGGGTTTGGTGTCTCTAGTAGGAAGGTTGGTCTCTGGGCTGGGCAGGCAGGTTTGGTGGATTCACAAGGAAATTGTTAGGCAATGGTGTGGGGCTCACTGCTTGCTGCCAAGTATCCCACAGGTGGGAGGATTTCAATACATGGGGATGTTGGATTGTTACAAGAAATAGTCTGGCCTGCCTTGTCTGGTAGTGCATCAGCCCCAGCCCCTGCAGCAGCACTATGCCATACAGCCGCGTGGGCTGCAACCCCAAGAGTTGCTGCCAAATGAGAGATTTGGAATTAAAAATCTCCACCTTTGTCCCAGCATAGAGCTCAGCTGCAGGCCCCCAGCAGCCTGTCCTGGCCAGCCTGTGCTGGCCTTTCCTGCGTCACCAGTGCACCTTGTCCTGGCTCTATGGCCTCTGCTGGCTTCGTTCCATTATTGAGGTGCCTGACAAGAAATCTGCAAGGAAATGAGTGCCAGGATTGCTGGGGGGGGGCGTAGAGAGGGGCTGCGTGGAATTGCGAAGAGCAAAGGTTAAAGGAGCTGACTCTGCCAGCTGGCCTCTTACTGTTTGTTTTTCCCTGTCATGCCCCTTCACTTTCAGTCTTTGCCCTTTGCTTTTCGGGGCCATGAAGTGGGGGCCCTTCCCCACTTGGGATGTGATGAATCTCTGCTCCAAGTATTGGATTAAATACTGTGACCAGCTAATGGCTGCTGGCCCCCTCAGGGCCATCTCTGGGGTTTAGACCACTTGACCAAGGGTTGGATGGTTTCATAGGGGCCCTAAGCCAGAAGCCCCAGAGGGCAGGACCAACAGCTGCCCTAGTCCTTCCAGCCCCCCTTTTGCTCTTACCCAGTCAGTGGGTCCCCTGAGACTGGTTATTCCTTGAGTCATTGAGAACCTGTGGACCAGGAGAAGGGACCAAACGCCCAGGAACTGTCTGTAAAAATGTCAGGTGTTTTGTTCAGCTTTTTGCCCCAGCTCAGTTGAGGGGGAAGTTAAATAACAACAGAGTGAGGGGAGCTGAGTGCTGGGGCTCTGCAGCGCAGTGCTCGCGGAGGTTCTACTCCGTGTGCTGCTGTGATCCAGAGCCAGGCGGTGGTAGAGCTCTGCGCCACTCCTGGGATTTTATTATCAGCTCAGCCTAACACCCTGTGGGCTTTTTCTTGATCACAGCTGTGCATGGAGCAGATGCCTCCCTGAGCCTTATGGTGAATAGGACCAGAATCACATCTGGGCCTTCACTGGGCCTCAGGGTGATCGTCCTGCTCTCTGGTCCTGCACAGGTGCATTATGGAGTTGTGCGCAGCCTGAGGCTTGTCAGTGTCTTGTGCTTAGGAACACAGGGTTTTCCAGAACAAAGCAGGATTTGTGGGCAGGTGGAGTCTGCCTCCAGGAATGTTTAATAGCTGCTGGGGCCAGCAGAGCCCAACCCACTCTGCTAGGAGATAGCATTGCAATCCCAGAATCCTAGGGCAGTTCCAAGCCAAAAGGATGTTGGATTGTGACCTGGGGAATCATTGCTGCATAAACAACTCAGCAAAGGCTTGAAGTTGCCTTCTAAGCTGCACTAAGGTTAGAACATAACATCTAATGGCAGAAAGGGTTGGAACCAGTCTCACAACTTCCCTGACACCACGGCAGGGCCGTGGGCACTTATAGTAGATCCACAGCCTGGAGGCCTTTTTAAATCAATGGGCCTAGCCAGGAGCCTGTCCAGGAGCCCCTAAGCAGGGGCCATGCCTGGACCACCCAACCAATGGCTGCATTAGCTCATACTGTGCTCATCTGAAAGGACTCTGGGCCCAGCCTGTGTTGTAATGCAGCACAATGGTACCTAATGGGAGCTCTATGGGCAGGGCTGCGCTTTGGCCATGGTAGGCTGAAGGATTGTCTCTGCACCAGATGTTCATGGTGGGTTGCATCCTGAAATCCTCAAACCCATCTTCCCCCTCCCCGCCCCACTCAGCTGCTGCCTCACCTTGGAGGCGCCTAAATTTCTAGCCGCTGATGTGCACAAAATTACCTCAGTCCTGACACCACCAAGCTGCTCTGCCCCTCACTCACACCTAGGCGTCCCCCCATCCCCTGTGGGCCTGATCTGGTAGGTGTGCTCCGAGCACAAAAGCTGGCCAAGGGGGTGACCATCTCAGGAATTTTTGAGACTGGCTGAATCTGTTGATCCCAAGACACCAAATAGCCCAGGTGTTTGGGCACTCCTCTGTGATATGGGCCAGCTGTTTTCAAATCCTTGCTGTGCTGGATTTAGAACTGGGCTCACCTGCCTTCCAGGCGAGTTCCCTAATTGCCTGGGCAATGATTCTCCTGGGTGGGAGTCTCTCAACCTCTTGCTGAAGCTGTTTCCCTTTGTATAACTAACTCTTGGCAGCCAGAGAGAACCCAGCCAGAGCTGTGTGGTGAGGGCACTCCCCAGGGAGGTGGGAGACAAGTTCTTGCTCCACCTCAGGAAGAGCAGGGATTTGAAAACTGGTTTCCCACCCCAGCTGAGTGCCCAAAGACCAGGGCATTGGGCTATAAGGGAGGCGTGGGCTGCTTTGCCATGTGGCTTTGCCTGGGAAAAGCTGAAGTGGCATTCTCAGGTGAGTGCCCTGTCTGGCTAAGGACAAGTGAAGACAGGTGCCACATTACCTTGGAGGGGCTGGGCTTATCCTGGTGGGGGGGGGATAGCTCAGTGGTTTGAGCATTGGCCTGCTAAACCTAGGGTTGTGAGTTCAATCCTTGAGGGGGCCATTTAGGGATTTGAGGCAAAAATTGGGGATGGGTCCTGCTTTGAGTGGGGGGTTGGACTAGATGACCTCCTGAGGTCCCTTCCAACCCTGATATTCTATGATTCACTTGGTATTACCCACTGGCTGACATAGGCAGCTCCCCACTCAGTGCGCAGGGTTGAACATCCCTGTCTTAGGTGAGTGACTTTCCCCTAAGGGCACCTGTGAGTCAGGCACTGCAATACTGAACATTGTGATACCAAAGTCCTGCCATCCCTGGCAAGGTGCTTGAGGCTGGCTGGGGCATGGGTACAGATCTGGGGTGGGGCTTCTGCCAGTGAGGGGCATCCAAGCTGTGGTACAGTAGGTGGGTTTGGTCTGGTTTCTTGTCGCTAGCAGCCCAGCCCTGAAACCCAGGGGCAGAGGGTCTTTAGAGCCGCCTCCTGGAGCGTGTGTGCAAGCACCAGTCATGGGCCCCTCTGGAAGGGCCTTGTTGCATTAGCACCAGGGTATAAATCACCTACTCGGAGCTGGTGATCCCGCAGCCACTGTGGTGATAGTGGGTGGTTTTTACTCTATGCAGCCTGGGTTTCCAGCAGTTCGGGGCCCGTCTAGCCCTCACACACACTGCGCTGCAGGGGCTTGGGTGAAACAGGCCATATTTATTTACAGGAGCCACTGTCTAGAATTGCACCATTCTAGGCAACGAAGCTCTGATTAGTGCATGCCCTGGTGCTGAACCATAGCTGGTGCAGAACATCAGCTGCACCTGCCTTTGGCATTGGGCCATCTTCACCCCTCGGCAGTATGAAGGAGTGTATGTGGGCTAAGGAAGTAGTGCCCCAGGCACTCTGATAACCATTCCATCCCACGCTTCTTTCCTTCCCTGAGTACAAAAATGCAGCTTCACAGCTTGAGGTTCTGCCTGATCCAGCCCCGGACGGCGGTGACTTTGGTGTAAACGCCAGGGAAGTAAGGCCTTGCACAGCCATAGCCCCAGCTTGTGATTCCAGCTAAAAACCAGCGCCCTGAGGGTTCCTTGCAGGCCAAGGGGCCACCTGCATCGCCCTGCGGAAAGAGGGAGACCAGCCTGTGTCAGGGCAAGAGACCCCAGCCATCCTCGACATATGCTCTTGCTCCCAGCAGCCGATTCCTGAGAGTCACCTCAGGGGCCCAGCCCAGCTCCATGGGGACCTGCTCCCCTCAACTCCCTGCTTCTGGGGTGGCTCTGCACATGAGCTTGCATACACAGGCTGTGGCCTGAGATTAGGGATCTCTTGTGGGGAGAGAGGCACTGGGAATGGTGACTGTCAATGAAACACAGAGCTGTTAGCAGGGGGAGAACAGCAGCTGCCCAGTGCCCCTTGGCTGCCTGGTGTTCCCCTGACTCTCGCTGCTAGGGGCCAGCCAAGGGACACTAGACGGGGAGAGGAGATCCCAAGCAGTCAGTGAGAGAGCAGGGCAGGAGCCCAACAAGGGAGAGGTTGGGCTGAGGGAAGTTTCTGCCCTGTGGGCCCAGCTCCAGGGTTCCCTTGGCCAGTCTGTGCTCACCAAGCAGCTGTCGATGGTGCCCTGTGGGAAGCCGGCACACACCATCCTGCTGCTGATCTGAACGGGGTAGAATTTCTTGCAGGCCTGGTCGCCAATTACATTTACTGCTGCCTTTTGCAGGTGCTTGGACATGATGCCTACAAAGACAAAGATCACTGTCAGCCTGTGCACCTGACCCTGGAATTTGGGGAGAGAGGGGCATGGGGTTTAGGGAGTGGGGTGTCCTGTGGTGCTTGGCAGCAGCATGTGGCACCCAGGCTATGGGCCGGCTCTTGTGGCATGCGGGTGAGGCCTCTCTTGGGGAAGGCTGGGCTCTCTTCCTGCCAGAGCAGGCATGCACTGGGCAGCTGGATTTGTTAGTCATGGGTTGTGTTGATAGGAATGGTGCAGGTGTTCACGGGCAGATGATTTAGCTGGAGTGTGGAAATCAGGGATGGCACAGGCGACAGCCAAATGGGGATGGTGCATGCATCAGAGCAGGGTGAGTGGGAGCACAGATGTAAGGGGAAGGCATGGATGTTGGCTGCACTGTGCGGGTGCATGTATCATATGAGAGGAACAAGCTAGAGGGGGTGTTGGTGTTGGCTGGACAGATATGGTGTAATGTGGGTGTTGGCTGGAGGGTATGGCATGGAGGGCAGCATGACTGTTGGCTGGCGGGATATGGCGCGGTGTGGGTGTTGGCTGGTGGGATATGGCGTGCTGGGGGCAGCGTGGGTGTTGGCTGGAGAGGTGGGGGCAGCGTGGGCGTTGGCTGGAGGGGTACGGCATGGAGGGCAGCATAGGTGTTGGCTGGAGGGGTACGGCCGCGGTGGGGGCAGCACGGGTGCTGACTGGAGGGGTACGGTACTGTGGGGACAGCGCGGGTGTTGGCTGGAGAGGTGGGGGCAACGTGGGTGTTGGCTGGAGGGGTACGGCACGGTGTGGGTGTTGGCTGGAGGGGTACGGGCGTGGTGGGGGCAACGTGGGGGTTGGCTGGAGGGGTACGGCACGGTGTGGGTGTTGGCTGGAGGGGTACGGCCGCGGTGGGGGCAGCGCGGGTGTTGACTGGAGGGGTACGGCCGCGGTGGGGGCAGCGCGGGTGTTGACTGGAGGGGTACGGTACGGTGGGGACAATGCGGGTGTTGGCTGGAGAGGTGGGGGCAGTGTGGGTGTTGGCTGGAGGGGTACGGCACGGTGTGGGTGTTGGCTAGAGGGGTACGGCCGTGGTGGGGGCAGCGCGGGTGTTGGCTGGAGAGGTGGGGGCAGCGTGGGTGTTGGCTGGAGAGGTGGGGGCAGCGTGGGTGTTGGCTGGAGGGGTACGGTACGGTGGGGGCAGCACGGGTGTTGGCTGGAGAGGTGGGGGCAGCGCGGGTGTTGACTGGAGAGATGCAGTGTGGGTGTTGGCTGGAGGGGTATGGCATGGTGGGGGCAGCACGGGTGTTGGCTGGAGGGGTACGGTGTGGTGTGGGTGTTGGCTGGAGGGGTACGGCACGGTGGGGGCAGCGCGGGTGTTGGCTGGAGGGGTACGGTGCGGTATGGGTGTTGGCTGGAGGGGTACGGTACGGTGGGGGCAGTGTGGGTGTTGGCTGGAGAGGTGGGGGCAGTGTGGGTGTTGGCTGGAGGGGTACGGCCGCGGTGGGGGCAGCGCGGATGTTGGCTGGAGGGGTACGGTGTGGTGTGGGTGTTGACTGGAGTGGTACGGTACGGTGGGGGCAGCGCGGGTGTTGGCTGGAGGGGTACGGCACGGTGTGGGTGTTGGCTGGAGGGGTATGGCCGCGGTGGGGACAGCGCGGCTGTTGACTGGAGGGGTACGGTACAGTGGGGGCAGCGTGGGTGTTGGCTGGAGAGGTGGGGGCAGCGCGGGTGTTGGCTGGAGGGGTACGGCACGGTGTGGGTGTTGGCTGGAGGGGTACGGTACGGTGGGGGCAGCGCGGGTTTTGACTGGAGGGGTACGGTACAGTGGGGGCAGCGCGGGTGTTGGCTGGAGAGGTACGGTGCGGTGTGGGTGTTGGCTGGAGGGGTATGGCATGGTGTGGGTGTTGACTGGAGGGGTACGGCACGGTGGGGGCAGCGCGGCTGTTGGCTGGAGAGGTGGGGGCAGCGCGGGTGTTGGCTGGAGGGGTACGGCGCGGTGTGGGTGTTGGCTGGAGGGGTACGGCCACGGTGGGGGCAGCGCCGGTGTTGGCTGGGAGGTGGGGGCAGCGCCGGTGTTGGCTGGACGGGTACGGTGCGGTGGGGGCAGCGCGGGTGTTGGCTGGAGGGGTACGGTGTGGGTGTTGGCTGGAGGGGTACGGTACGGTGGGGGCAGCGCGGGTGTTGACTGGAGGGGTACGGTACGGTGGGAGCAGCGCGGGTGTTGGCTGGAGAGGTGGGGGCAGCGCGGGTGTTGGCTGGAGAGGTGGGGGCAGCGCGGGTGTTGGCTGGAGGGGTACGGTGCGGTGGGGGCAGCGCGGGTGTTGGCTGGAGGGGTACGGTGCGGTGTGAGTGTTGGCTGGAGGGGTACGGCCGCGGTGGGCGCAGCGTGGGTGTTGGCTGGAGGGGTACGGTGCGGTGTGGGTGTTGGCTGGAGGGGTACGGTGTGGTGCGGTGTGGGTGTTGACTAGAAGGGTATGGTGCGGTGTGGGTGTTGACTGGAGGGGTACGGCTGCGGTGGGGGCAGCGCGGCTGTTGACTGGAGGGGTACGGTACGGTGCGGTGCAGTGTGGGTGTTGGCTGGAGGGGTGCGGTGCGGTGTGGGTGTTGGCTGGAGGGGTATGGTGCGGTGTGGGTGTTGGCTGGAGGGGTATGGCCGTGGTGGGGGCAGCGCGGCTGTTGACTGGAGGGGTACGGTACAGTGGGGGCAGCGCGGGTGTTGGCTGGAGAGGTGGGGGCAGCGCGGGTGTTGGCTGGAGAGATGCAGTGTTGGCTGGAGTGGTGCGGTGCGGTGTGGGTGTTGGCTGGAGGGGTATGGCCGCGGTGGGGGCAGCGCGGCTGTTGACTGGAGGGGTACGGTACAGTGGGGGCAGCGCGGGTGTTGGCTGGAGAGGTGGGGGCAGCGCGGGTGTTGGCTGGAGAGATGCAGTGTTGGCTGGAGGGGTACGGTGCGGTGTGGGTGTTGGCTGGAGGGGTACGGTGTGGTGTGGGTGTTGGCTGGAGGGGTACGGTGCGGTGGGGGCAGCGCGGGTTTTGACTGGAGGGGTACGGCCGCGGTGGGGGCAGCGTGGGTGTTGACTGGAGGGGTACGGTGCGGTGTGGGTGTTGGCTGGAGGGGTACAGTGCGGTGTGGGTGTTGGCTGGAGGGGTACGGTGCGGTGAGTGCGGTGTGGGTGTTGGCTGGAGAGGTACGGTGCGGTGTGGGTGTTGGCTGGAGGGGTACGGTACGGTGGGGGCAGCGCGGGTGTTGGCTGGAGGGGTACGGTGTGGTGTGGGTGTTGGCTGGAGGGGTACGGTACGGTGGGGGCAGCGCGGGTGTTGGCTGGAGGGGTACGGTACGGTGCGGTGTGGGTGTTGGCTGGAGGGGTACGGCCGCGGTGGGGGCAGCGTGGGTGTTGGCTGAAGGGGTACGGCCGCGGTGGGGGCAGCGTGGGTGTTGGCTGGAGGGGTACGGTGCGGTGTGGGTGTTGGCTGGAGGGGTACGGTGCGGTGGGGGCAGCGCGGGTTTTGACTGGAGGGGTACGGCCGCGGTGGGGGCAGCGTGGGTGTTGACTGGAGGGGTACGGTGCGGTGTGGGTGTTGGCTGGAGGGGTACAGTGCGGTGTGGGTGTTGACTGGAGGGGTACGGTGCGGTGAGTGCGGTGTGGGTGTTGGCTGGAGAGGTACGGTGCGGTGTGGGTGTTGGCTGGAGGGGTACGGTACGGTGGGGGCAGCGCGGGTGTTGGCTGGAGGGGTACGGTACGGTGCGGTGTGGGTGTTGGCTGGAGGGGTACGGCCGCGGTGGGGGCAGCGTGGGTGTTGGCTGAAGGGGTACGGCCGCGGTGGGGGCAGCGTGGGTGTTGGCTGGAGGGGTACGGTGCGGTGTGGGTGTTGGCTGGAGAGGTACGGTGCGGTGTGGGTGTTGGCTGGAGGGGTACGGCCGCGGTGGGGGCAGCGTGGGTGTTGGCTGAAGGGGTACGGCCGCGGTGGGGGCAGCGTGGGTGTTGGCTGGAGGGGTACGGTGCGGTGTGGGTGTTGGCTGGAGAGGTACGGTGCGGTGTGGGTGTTGGCTGGAGGGGTACGGCCGCGGTGGGGGCAGCGTGGGTGTTGGCTGAAGGGGTACGGCTGTGGTGGGGGCAGCGTGGGTGTTGGCTGGAGGGGTACGGTGCGGTGTTGGTGTTGGCTGGAGGGGTACGGCCGCGGTGGGGGCAGCGCGGGTGTTGGCTGGAGAGGTACGGTACGGTGCGGTGTGGGTGTTGGCTGGAGGGGTACGGTGCGGTGGGGGCAGCGTGGGTGTTGGCTGGCGGGGTACGGTGCGGTGTGGGTGTTGGCTGGAGGGGTAGGGCGCAAACAGTGGCCTGTTTGGAGCAGCGTGGCTCATGTATTGGCTGGACGCACAGGGGGCCATGGCTTATCCTGTGTACAGCACAGTACCATCTGGGTCCCTGGGACCATACCTCCTTCCTTGGTGGCACCCCAACCTGTGATGAAACAGCGTGCCCCATCCCTGAAGATGTGGGAATTGTCCGGGAGGCAGATGGGCTTGATGGCACTGGTGAACCGCACAGCTGTGGCCATCTCCAGCAGTGCCACATCGTAGTCCAGTGTGTAGCCGTTGTAGAACGGGTGCTTGTAGATGCGGAAGATTTTCTCCACCCTCCCATCCGTGCCACTCAGGAATGGCGTCCCCAGAATGCCCACCCACATCTTGGGGTCACTGTAGCTGCAAGGTGGGAGAGAGCAGTGGGGCTGTTTAGGAGGGGGCTCAGCACAGCCAGCAAACGGTCGCCTTCCTGCAGGCACTTCCTGCAGGCATACGCCATGGCAGCACTTGCTGAGCCATGCGAGGAAGCGTTTGCCCCGGCCCTGAGCTCAGTGAAGGCCCAGCAGCAGGCAGTGCTGGCAGGAGCCATCCCCTTGCCCATGGTTTCAATGGCAGTGCCCCCATGACTGGTTCTCCATTGTCTCTGCCCCTGGGCAGAAGCTGTGTGGTGGGTCTCTGACACGGGGCAGGAGTGCTGGCTTGGCAGCCTAGGACATGTGGAGGAAGAGCTGAGCAGACAGCCCCGAGGAGGGCCCAGCTGGGCCAGGCCACAGTGACCCTGTCTCACTTACATGTCGAAGCAATGAGCTGCTGAGAGCAGCCATTTGTCAGCAATGAGGACGGCCCCACACTTGTGCTCCTTCCGCCGCAGCCAGAGGCTGACCTGCCAGGGCCACTCGCCCTTGGCTGCTCCGCTGCCACCCACTATCTTGCTGAAGGCCACGGCAGGGGTCATGCCGCAATCTGAGACAGAGGAGGAAGGCAGCTGCTGGTTAAGCAGACATGAGTGTCTGAGCTCCCTCCCTGCCCCACAACAAGCAGGCTCCTGGGAGAGGCGTGGGCGAAGTCCTCAGGGGTAGCCCGCTGGAGGGGATGTGGGGAAGGAAGGAGCTGGGTTTGACAGATACGGAGTTAACAGGCCTTGCTGAGACCCCGGTGCGAAGAACCCAACGGCTGTCACAGAGGGATTGGGTTGGATGATCAGGGGGTACTTCCTGCCCAGGCAGGCTGGGCCATCGGGCTCTATGGAGCTGCTGGACCAGATCATGATCAGACTGGGGTTGAGTGGCATGCAGCAGGGAGGGGCCTGTGGGTAAGCGACAGGATAGGAGGGGGACAAGCGGTAGGCCATGGGTGCCCACTTCCTGTCACAGATTTGTACATTTTGGGTGGGGCTGGGCCTGCAGCTCCCCTCAGGAGCAGAGACTGACTCAGAGGAATGGGTTGGAAGCTTGGGGACCCCAAGGCTCAGGCTGGGTGGCAGGGGCAGGAGCAGCGTGCGGCCAGGTGGCAGAACTGGGAGAGAAAAGCTTGGTAGGGCTTGTGGGGGGGGGGGGGGGAGAATGGAGCATTCAGGGCTGGGCAGAGGGAACCAGGTGGGGCTTGGCTCGGGGGCAAGACAGTAGGGAGGGCCGGGCAGTGGGGAGGGCCGGGCAGGACAGCCAGGCAAGAGGGCCAGACGGGGCTGGGCAGTATGGAGGACTGGTCAGGAATGCCGGGAGGGCCAGGCAAGGTGGGGCAAGAAGGCCAGGCAGTGGTGAGGGCCAGCAAGGCTGGGCAGTGGGGAGGGCCAGACAGGAATGCCAGGCGGGGCTGGGCAGTGTGGAAGGCCAGGCAAGAGGGCCAGTCAAAACTGGGCAGTGGTGAGGGCTGGACAGGAGGGCCAGCAAGGCTGGGCTGTGGTGAGGGCTGGACAGGAAGGCCAGGCGGGGCCGAGCCATGGGGAAGTCCAGGCAAGAGGGCCAGGCAAAACTGGGCAGTGGGAAGGGCCAGGTGGGGCCAAGCAGTGGGGAGGCCTGGGCAGGAATGACAGGCAGGACAGCAGGGATGGCCAGGCAAGAAGGCTGGGCAGGAATGCCAGACAGGGCCAGGCAGTGGTAAGGGCCAGGCAGGAGGGCCAGGTGGGGCTGGGGACTGGGGAGGGACAGGCAGGAATGCCAGGAGGAGCCAAGCAGCGGGGAAGGCAGGGCAGGAGGGACAGGCAGGGCCGAGCAGTGGGGAGGTCTGGACAGGGCAGCGGAGAAGGCCTGGCAGGAATGCCAGAAAGAGCCGGGCAGTAGTGAGGGCCAGGCAAGGCCGGGTAGTGGAAGGGCGGAAAGGAAGGCCAGGCGAAGCCGGGCAGTGGGGACAGCCAGGCAAGAGGGCCAGGTGGGGCCAGGCAGTGGGGAGGGCCGGGCAGAAGGGAGGGCCAGGCAGGAATGCCAGGTGGGGCTGGGCAGGGGGGAGAGCAAGGCCAGGCAGTGGGGAGGGTTTGGCAGGGTGGGGCCAGGCAGTGGGGAGGGCCGGACATATGGGACTGGGCAGGAAGGCAAGGCGAGCCTGGGCAATGGGGACAGCCAGGCAAGAGGGCCAGGTGGGGCTGGACAGTACGGAGGGCTGGGCAGGAATGCCAGGAGGGGTCGGGCTGTGGTGAGGGCCAGGCAAGGCTGGGCAGTGGGAAGGGCTGGACAGGAAGGCCAGGCAGGGCTGGGCAGTGCAAAGGGCCAGGCAAGAGGTCCAGGCGGGGCGGGGCAGTGGGGAGGGCCGGGCAGGGCTGGGAAGCAGGGCGGGCAGGAAGGCCTGGTGAGGCCAGTCAGTGGGGACAGCCAAGCAAGAGGTCCAGGTGGGGCCAGGCAGTGGGGAGGGCCAGGCAGGAAGGCTGGGCCGGGCAGTGCAGATGTCTTGGCAGGGGGGACCGGGCAGGAAGGCTGGGCAGTATGGAGGGTCGGGCAGGAATGCCAGGCAGGGCGGGTCAGTGGTCAGGGCCATGCAAGGCCAGGCAGTGGGGAGGGCGGACAGGAAGTCCAGGTGGGGCCAGGCTGGCCAGTACTCACTGCAGTTGCGCTCGTCAGAGCCGTTGCTGCAGTCAGTGACGCCGTCGCACTCCGGGTTCGCTTTCCCAATGCAGATCTTGCTGGAGCACTTGAAGGTGAAGCTGGTACAGGTCACCACTGGAAGGTGACAACCCACAGCCAACTCAGCGTGTGGCCCGCGGTGCCAGGCCTGTCTGATATGGGGCTGGATTGTTCCCTGCGATGGGAGGTGCTTGCTGCATGGCAAGGGTGCTTGTCCCCCCCAATACTCCAATGGTGCAATGGAGGTCCCCCCCCTCCACTGGTGCCTGCCATGCAGTTTGGGTGCCTCCCCCCTCCTCTGGTGACTGATGTGTGGTGGGGGCTCTCCCTCCCCCTTCACAGGCGCCCCAAGCCTGGCTCAAGTCTGGTACCTGGGAGCTGGTTGGGCCTGGCAACCCCTGTGGTCTTTGGAGCAGCAGTGGTGGTTTTCCTGGGGGTAGCAGCTGGCTTGGTGGTAATTTGGCTGACTGGGCTGGTGGCTGCCTCGTTGCTGCTGGGCTGGGCTGGGGAGCTGCTTGTGGTGGAAGTCCTGGCAGTTACCGTGCTGGGCGAGGTGCCTGCTCCAGAGCTGGGGTTGGGCTTGGATGAGATGGCATCTAGGATCCAGTCCTTGAGTTTGGTTATTCTAGAGTACACCCCCGGCCTCTTAGCCTGAGCACAGCCAATCCCCCAGCTTACAACACCGGCCAGGTAGAATAAGCCCGGGGTCTCCTCACAGGCTAGCGGGCCGCCCGAGTCCCCCTGGGGAGAAGCCAGGTAGCGACAGCTCAGTATACTCTTCCCAGAGCCCCTGAGGGAACTCCTCAAACAGAGGAACCACCAGGTGCTACAGAGAAATGGACAAGAAACTGTGCATTGCACATTTGTGGAATATCCTGCATGTAGGGGGAATTTCACCCAGCCTCTCAAGGTCAGCTCATGCCCTGAAGCTCCCATACCCTCTCACCCCATCTAGTGTGACTGTGCACACTTTCTTTAGCTAATCAGTGGCCAGCTGTGTTTAGACTCTGGGCCTCACTGATATCCTGTGGCATTGAGTTCCACAGGGTAACTATGTAAAACAGTATTTCCTGTTTTGAGTTTTCAGTGCACTGCCCTTCCCTTGTACAGAACAGCCCCTTGTTCTCCAGTCAGGAGGGTTTGGGGTCAACAAGTGCAGCTCACTGACCTGCCTTATGGCACTCAGCATTTCTACAGGCCTCCAGGAAGCAGTTACAGTCTCTCTAGACAATCCTATGTCCAGCTATTAGGGGCAGGGGCAGCAATTTGTACCTGGGGTCTTGAATATTCCTGTGGTGTAGCAGGATTGTGGTTTAGAAGGTCACTCACTAAACTGCGTGGGGCTTCATTTACCTTCCCTAAGACAACGAAGAGCCAAGCTGCCCCAGCTGATGCTGGCAGATGGACTGTCCTCCTTGTCTGTCCTTGTCAGGGGTGGGCAAACTTTTTGGCGCAAGGGCCACATCTGAGTATGGAAATTGTATGGTGGGCCATGAATGCTCACAAAATTGGGGGTTGGAGTGTGGGAGGGGGTGAGGGCTTCGGCTGGGGGTGTGGGTTCTGGGGTGGGGCTGGGGATGAGGGAGGGGGCAGGGGAATCGGGGCTGGGGCAGGGGGTTGGGGCGCAGGAGGGGCATCAGGGGTGCAGGCTCGGGGTGGCGTTTACCTCAAGCAGCTCCTGGAAGCAGTGGCATATCCCCCCCTCCGACTCCTAAGCAGAGGCACAGCCAGGAGGCTCTGTGTGCTGCGCCGCCCTTGCAGCTCCCATTGGCCGTGGTTGCCAGCCAATGGGAGCCGTGGGGGCAGTGTGCAGATCCCCCTGGCTGCCCCTATGCATAGGAAGCAGAGGGAGAACATGCTGCTGCTTCCGGGAGCCATGCGGAGCCCCGGCATGCACGGAGCGGGGCAAGCCCCCCACCCCACTCCCTGGCTGGAGCTTGAGGACCAGATTAAAACATCTGAAGGGCTGGATGCAGCTGCCGGGCCGTAGTTTGCCCACCTCTGGTCCATGTAGATCTTGCTTATGGCAGCACATAGACAAAACCTCTGGAAGTACCACAGTCCCTGTGCAGTTTGTCCCCACCTTCCCCCAAGGCAGATGCTGAGCCCACGAGCTCCCGGCAGCTCTCTGGGTCTTTCCAGGGTGGCCTGGAGTGAGTAAAGAACCCCAAGGTTCTTACCTGGCACGAGTCAACCCTCCCCTCCAGGAAGCCTGCACAGATCATCCGGTCAGTGAGGGAGAAGTTGTAGAGAACACTGCAGGTCTTCTGGTCAATGATGCCGACAGAAGCTTTCTGCAGGCTCTCGGGCTTCGTGACTGCATGAAAATAAAGGGATTAGCAAGCATGGGGATGCGAGGAGAAGGGGAGCTGACGCCCTCTTGCTCAGGACACGGCAGCCCAGATACCAGGGGGCCACGCGCCACACGGCGTACAGCAGTGACCACTCCGATCCTGCTGGGACTCCGCCTTGGCAGACGGCATTTCCTTCCACTCTGTGTAAGCTACAGCTGTGCAGCCCTTGGGCTTCCGTTACACTGCCAGGCTGGCCTGGAGCCAGGCACTGCTACTCTCTGGGCTCAGTAGCTGTGTAAGCAGGACCTGAACAAGTTCTCCCCTGACATCTAGTGATAGGCAGGGGGACAAGCCGTCAGGAGCAGGCCGGGTTTGCATAGACACCTGCTCTGCCCAGGCGTGCAGCAGGCGGCTGCTTTGCCACAGGGATCAGTTTGGGCGGGTTTCGGGTCACAAACCCTCGTATATTGAATGCTGTTTTCCTGAAGGACCAGTGAAAGGGCAGCAGAACTGTGCTCAGTTAGGGCATGCTGCAGCCTCAGCTGAGCTCACTTGCTAAGCAGGGAGGGCTGCCAAAAGCCAGTGAAGAGCAGAGGGGGTGGAGCCAGATGTTCTTACCTCCATGGGAGCCTCCCTTCTCTGGGGTTTAAGGATGGAGCCAGTTGGGTTCCAAGGAGAGTCCTGAGTGCTGGTCAGTGATTGCTGGGGCTGAGCTCACTGAGGGGCCGCTGACCCTTCGAGCTGGATCGGGGCCAGTGCTGCAGCAGAGCGGCTCCCTGCTACCCAGCAAGGTCACGGAGAGCTGGACTCGGAATGTGGCATCACACAGGTGGCCAGCAGCAGCATGTGAGACAGTGCTGGACACCCCCCCTTCTGGGGTGGGGCTGGACCCATGGGAATGCACCTTTGCTGACTAAAGGCAGCCAGCCACCTATGAGGGGGTGCAGTGCAGGGACAGGGGAGTGGTGTGTTTGAGGGACATTGGTTTGGACTTTCATACCGCAAGGCAAAGGACACTGTGGGTAGATGTTTGCTTTTGGTCAGGTGCTTTTGAACATGGTGTTTTCCCAATTGAATGCTGGGTTCCCTTGGGGGGTGATGGATTCTGCCTGAAGGGGGGGAGGCATGAGGCCCTGCCCCCTCCATGGCCATGCCCCTGCCCCCCTCTTCCCCCAAAGCCCTACCTCCTGGCCAAGCCAGAAGCAAGAGCCAGGCCAGGGAGCCTGGGTCCCTCCATCTTCCCAAGATGCGGGGAGGGGCCCGAGAGGAGCCCCTGGCCTGTGTCCCCGTCCCTGAGCCCCCCGTCCAGGGCAGGTGGAGGGTTCACGGTTCCCCACAGCTGCCCGTGTGACTCTTACCCTGACCTGGCTCTGGCCTGGACAAGAGGCGGCCAGGCCTGGGTGAAAAGTGGACAGGCCAGTCCCTTTGCCCCCCTGTCCCGGCACCCCTGGTTCCTTTTCCCTTTTAGTATAAGTTTTATGCACCGACTCAGTGCTTGTGAGGGGGGGAAGTCTTGCCTCTCAGAGGCACCCAGGGGTAGTGTTTGGTTTTCCCAAGTTGCTGGGTGGTTCTGTTTTGTCTTGTTAAGAGGATCCCCTAGATACTGAACCTGGCCCTTGTTGCTGCTGCCACCGCTGCTTGGCAGAAGGGTTCCAGATGTTTAACTTTTTCTAGTGCCCAGGATCTTGGAAGCTTCCTAGTGGTCTTTGTCCCCTGCCTAACAGGGCAACAGGCTCCCTTTGCTAGTGCATGTGCCTTAACCCAGTCCCTGTCCCATCCCTAGTGTCTATCCCCCTGTCTAGTGATATGTGGTCCAGTCTTAGCTGTGAGCTTGAGCTCTCTGAAGCAAGGACCTCGTCAATGTCACTTGGACAGTTGTAGACAGACAATGCTCCACCACACTCTGCCCCAGGCTCTGACCAGCTGCCAGCTCCCTTGTCTTGCTCCCTGATGGCAGAGGGTACTTCCTTGGCCCTGGTTCTCTCCCTTGGGGTCCCGGAGCGCTTGTTGATTTCTGGCTCTCTCTGCTGGACACCCCACTTCTTCAACCTCTTTCCTATTCCCCTGGCCTGTTCAGCGTGGGTGGCTGCAGCCGTTTTCCTGCTCGGTCTCTCCCTAGCTCACAGTAAATCAATAGATAAATCACATTACTCACTGTTGCCTTCTCTGATGTTTCCCCATCCAGAAATCATGCACTTTTTGCCAACGGGAAACTTCTGCACAGCTAACGGGAGGCACACTGGTTGGATGTACTTGTTGAAACGAAGGGGGCTGGCCAGTTCTAGCACAGCCACGTCGAAGTCCAGGATGATGGGGTTGTAGGAGGGGTGCTGCACCACTTTCTTTATACTGACTTTCACCGCGTTGCCATCTGCACCAGTTAAGGATGTGGTGCCCAGGTAGGCTTTCAGATATTCCAGCTTTGTCCTGCAAGTGCACAGGACACCCGCCCCCCGGACACCCACTGTGAATTCTGAACAGCTAAAGCTTAAGCATCTTATGAATGTCAATAGGTTTCAGGGCCTGCAATGCGCTGTTCAGCATGGACAGAACCTTGCTGGTTAATGTGCTCTTGTGAAAGGAGGCTCTTGCTTTTAGGTGACCTCACCTTGGCTAGAGAGAACTATCACCATTCACAACAGCAATTCCATTACAAGGCTAATGCTCATCCGCCAAGGCCGACCATGCCGGTTCCTGCGGCTTCACTTCCCTGACAGCCGGGGCCTGTGGGGCGGGCTCAGGGTCAGCAGTCACCTTTCAGAACTGACACTCTGCCAAGGACTTGCTCTAGTGGAGGAGAAAACTGGAGCTAACTGGTTACAAGCCATACAAGTCCTTTTCTAAAGCAGCTCGTGGGGCACAGGCACAGAGGAAGGGCTGGCCTGGGTCGGGCCCGAAGACTGTCCAGCCCAGTGTCCTGTCTCTGACTGGCCAGCACCAGGTGCTTCAGAGGAAGGTGCAAGAAACCCACAGTGGCAGACATAAGGTAATCTGCCCCCCATGAGGGTCCCAGCCTAAACCCTGACAGAGACTGGTTTAAACCCTGAAGCACAAGGTTTCATTTCTCTCCAAAATTCTTGTTGTTTGCATTAACTATTGTAACTCTGCCTATTCTTGTTGTCCATGATACAAAAGTCCAGTCCCACTTTAAATCTTACTCAGTTCTAGACCTCAATGACATCCAGTGGCACTGTTGCACAGTCTAATTATGTGTATGTAGAGTTAAAAGCATTTCCCTTCATCGGGTTTTAATTTGTACTTTTCAGTGGCAAGGAGACTGCTCTTGTCCTTGTGCTGTGAGACAGGGAGAACAGATGTGCCTGACCTATTTCTACACCATTCCTTATTTTTATAGATTTTTATCAGGTCCCTTCTTCTAGCCTCCTCTCTAAGGCACAGTCTGTCTCTTCAACCTCTGATCCGAGGAGAGTTTTTCCAGAGCCCTAACAGGGTTCAGCCAACAGCAACAAAACCATTCTAACCCTGCCCTGCCCTTCCTGAGATGGGGTAACAGTGCAGCACAGGTTCCAGATGGGGTCTCACTGATTTTTATAGTGGCATTATAATAGTTTCTGTAGGATTTTCCATCTCATTCCTTATGCACCCTAACATCATGTTGCCCTTTCCTCTAGCTTGGTTCAAGCACTCTGAAGTTCCTCACGTCCTCTCTGGTCCTGACTCACATTAATTACTTTGTGTCATCTGCAAATTTTAATTCCTCACTGCTCAACCCCCTTCCTGCATCATTAGTAAATGTATTGAAACACCCTGGGACCTAGTACGGTACCTTGAAGTACCTGCTGTTCACCTTCTGCCATGGTGAAGGTTGGTGATGGATTCCTACTCCTTGTTTCTGATCCATGACAATACTTTGCCTCTTACCTCAGTAACAAAAGCTCTCAGCAGCCCCAGATGATGCAGTGTGACTGGGGCTGGGGAAACTGGAACAACAACACAATATACAGAGCTTTCAAGAGGAGATGGGCTCTTACTGATTGAAGCAGTGAGCTGCCGACAGCAACCAGCGCTCCCCAATGACAGTGGCCCCACAGAAGTGCCTTGACCCCTCCTTCAGGCTGACCTGCCAGGGGATTTCTCCTTTGGAAGCTTCGATTCCTCCCACGATCTTGCTGGGTTTTGAAAGCCCAGGTCGCCCACCGCACTCTAAATAGAAGCCAAAGCACAGCCCATCAGTGCTTTCGCTGACTCTGGGGATGGCAAGGAGGGAGCCCTGAGCCCTGCTGGCTGGTGATGGCTCAGGGCCAAGTCAGGGAAATTTATTTAAGTCCTTCCTGCCAAGCTTGCTGTTTCCACCAACAGGTGCCCTACTCCCCCAGGAGGTGCCCAGGTATAGCCACCCATGGTCCTCTCCAGGGCTTCTGCCTGCTTTCATCAGGACCCTCAAGCCCCTCCGTTCTCAGCGGCAGTGTGCTGGGATGGGGCTCACTAGTGCCTGCACTCCAGTGACCCCTCATCCCCATGAGCCTCCACCAAAGGCCCGAAACTGGAGGAACACCCAAAATCTACCTCCTCCCTCAGAGGAGGGGTGACCGAGAACCAGGTGCCATGAGCTGACAGACACAGGCTGGCTTCCGGAGCTTGCCCTGCCCCCTGGCCTGTGTGGGGTTGCAGGACTCTCCTTGGGTGCAGAAGTAGGCTTTGAACTGCCAGGAGATCTTTGAGTGGCAAAGGACAGCAAGGGCCTTGGGAGCAAGCACAGCTGTGTGCAATTCTGCTCCCTCAGCCACTGTGCTCAGGGCATGGAGAGAATTCCTGGTGTTTCCCCATGATAAGGGCTGGCAGTAACACTGCCAAGATCCCAACACACCTGCAGCTTGATTTAGTTGGGAATTGGTCCTGCTTTGAGCAGGGGGGTGAACTAGGTGACCTCCTAAGGTCCCTTCCAACCCTGATATTCCATGGTTCAAGCTATGAAGCACCTGATCTTCAGAGTGCAAAATGTGCACAAAACGTTCCAGCAGAGGCTGTGCTTTGTGTTTGAGGCTCATGTGGGCCATGCTGGACACAATAGAAAAGGCTGTTTCATTTCAGTGGAAAGGCAGAGCCCTGAACTTCAAGCCTGGGAAGCTCATTGTAACTAGACAGCCCAACCGTCCCAGCACCTTGCGGCCAAGAAGCAGTAGCTGGCTTGCTGGCCGTGGGTGCTGATAAGGTGGAGGACACAGGTCTGTGTTTGCTCATGGTGCTGTTGCTGATCCCCTCCATGGTGGCAGCATCACCGTTTGTGCTGGAAAGTGTCATTGGGACGGTAAGAGCTGCAGGTGTGGGGAAGGTGGAGATAGCATCAAGGATCCAGTCTCGGAGTTGGGTCACTTGGGCATAGACCCCAGGCCGCTTGGCTTCAGCACAGCCAATTCCCCAGCTCACGATACCGGCCAGGAAAAACTTGCCAGATGGCTCTTCACAAACCAAGGGGCCGCCAGAGTCACCCTGCAAGAGACAAAAAGCATGCATCACCAGAGTCAGGGGCCAACTCCAGACTGGGCACCATGCACTTCACCTCCCTACGCTTCGCTCTGTGTCCTAACCTGGTGTGCAGCATTGCTGCATGCTGCTAAAGAGTTGCTATGTCCCACCCCACAGCTGGCTGCATTTCAGGTGTGGGTGAAGGATCCCAAATCTGTAATGTCTTTTGGGATCTGCCTGGATGAAACACGTTAAGTGAATGTAACTAGTGGAGACACTTAGCTGCAGAGTGGCCTCTCAGATGGCCAGCCTTAAATCTGAGCCCTTGCTGCACATCAAGGGGGAAATCACCTTTCCAGTGACCTAGCCAATAGCCTCCAGCTCTTAATAGTCTCTTTATTAATGAGACTGACCACCAAGTCTTAGGTCAACCTTCATTTTCCTCACTGGGCCCAGTGCTCCTCCTGGGCTAGTGGCTGTTACTCATCTGGGCTGTGTACAGAGCACGTGTCTGAGGCTTTCCTGAGCACCGACATTTCATCAGTTTGCACTAAGCTTGCAGAGTTGGTCTTTGACTTTGTTCTCATAAAGCCTGAACAATGGCCCTGCTGTGTGATTGCTCTGTGCATCTGCCCAGCAGTCAAGCTACTAAATTACAAAGATTACATTCCAACCTCAAGCCTTTTGCAGCCCATCTGGGCTCTGACACTGCACCTATCCCCAAGGTATCTGAGAGCCTCTCAAAGGTATCTGGTGCTGCAAAGATCTATCTTCCTCTAGGCTGTTCCTAGGAGGGCAGGGATGGTTGTGGGCTTGCGGGTGGGCTGTGACTGTGGGCGGGCCAGGCTGAAGGAGTGGGCTGGGCAGTTTGCTGTGCCCAGGCTGAGGGGTTTGCTGCAAAATTAAAGGGCATTTTCCCTTAATGGATTTTCATGTTTTGTTACATTTCCTGGTTGGTTTTCTCTCTTTGCCTTCCACGTGGCACATGGTGATATTTCCCTTGTGCCTGTGGTCCTAGCACTGAGCAAGGAGCATTTAGGCTACTTCTTTGTAGGTGTCCCAGCAGCACCCCTGATGCCAGTCCTGCTTCCAGGAGAGGCAGAGCAAAAGCCCCTGAAGAGTGGCTTTGGTTTGATTTGGACCATCTCGGCAGCAAACGTGTGTTTCCCAAGCATGGAGACTTAGAATTGGCAGGTTGAGTCTTTGCAGTTAGTAGCTCTTTGCCCTGACATATGGGCTTCCATCCAGAGGCCTCTGAACCATTCACTAACAGGAATGAAGTAATCCTGGCAACCGGCCCCTCCCCCAGCAAGGCAGCTCAGTGCCAGGATTCTAGTTTCAGACATGGGGAAATGGGCACAGAGACGTTAGCTGATTTGCTCAAGGACATGTAGCAAAAATCAGTTGCAGAGCCAGGAGCAAAACGCAGGAGTCCTGACTCCACGTGACCTGCTCCAGCCACTGCCTGATAAATCCCTGCCTTAATTTGGTTTTAAAGAAGCAAGATCTGCCTTGGCCCATCCTGTGCAGCTGCAGACAGGGCTGGATTAAACCACTGCTGGGCACTAGGCAGACACTGGGCCCCATCTTCTCAGAGGAATAACAACAAACAGCTGATCGAAACAATCATTTGCACTTGCTCCAACATACCCAGGGGCTCCTCAAGACAACCTACCACCTTAGGTAAAACTTCTCTCTGTCGTGCCCTGGTGTCCCCAGAACAGAGGTTTTCAGTCACTGGGGTGTGCCCCCTGGCGGGGACACGGACTTTCTGAGGGCACAGCAAGGCTTCTGATGGTATGGTGCTTTTGGTGGAAGGGGAGGGGCTGGTGCTCAGGTCTGGCCTGGCCACCCCCCATGTGGACTGAAGGGCTGCTGAGCCACATTTGTATGAGTGGCATGGCAACTCTTTGAGGCTTCGCCCAGGAACGTGGACCCTAAGCACATGCCTAGTTTGCCTGTGTGTTCATCCAGCCCTTGCAAAGGAGGGCGCCGGTGGCTGCTCAGAGCTCAGCCCGTCGGGGCAGACAGATGCAGCTGGCTAGTGTAGCAAGTGCCAGAGCCTTTAGCTGGGCAGGGGGCTGTAATGGGCCACTTGCAGGGACTGTGAGCGTAACTGAAAGGGAAGGAGCCCCTGCCGTGGCAGCATCTCTGGGAGTGGATGCCCGCAACACTGCTGCCTGGTGCTGAGAGAGGCCCCTCCTCACCTGGCAGGAGTCGATCTTCCCCTCCAGGTAGCCGGCACACATCATCCTGTCGGTCAGGGTGTGGCTGTACAGACTGGCACACAGGGCCTGGTCCAGCAACTCCACTGTCGCCTTCTGCAAGGTCTCTGGTTTCACCACTTGTGGGAAGAGACAAGGTAATAAACTTGATCCACCCGTTGGGCCAACGGCCCTGAGCCCACGGGCCCCTCCTCCCTGCAGAATCAGCCACAGGCCGAGCGGCTGGATTGGGAGCTGCCAGCCTAGTCGCCAAACACCACAACCCCGTGGTTGGGCAGAGCGTGGAACCCGCCCTTGCTTCTGCACAATCAAACGCCCCCCTGGCCTTTCTTGGGTGTGCCCCTCCCGCCCTTCACAGGATCTCACCCTGCTCTTCTCAGGGTGTGCCCCTCCCTACCCCCCTTCTCAGGGTGCCCCGCCCCTGCCTTTCACAGGGTGTGTACCTAGGGTTTCCAGGCTCCAGTTTTCAACCAGAATGCCCAGTCCAAAAGGGACCCTGGCGGCTCCGGTCAACGCTGCTGACTGGGCCATTAAAAATCCGGTCGGCAGCACAGCGAGGGTCTGGGGCTAAGGCAGGCTCCCAGGCTCCATTCGCTGCCCGCGCCCCTTGTGCTGGCTCTGCAGCTCACACTGGCTGAGAACTGTGACCAGTGGAAGCTGCAGGGATGGCATCTGCAGGCGTGAGAGCTGCGCATGGAGCCTCCCTGGCCGCCCATGCGCCTAGCGGCTGCAGGGACCTAACGACCAATTCCTGGGAGCTGCGGTAAGCACCACCAGGACACCGCACCCTGAATCCTCTCCCGCACCCCAACCTCTTGCCCCACCCGGAGTCCCCTCCTGTACCCCAAACCCCTCATCCCCAGCCCCACCCCCAGCCAGAGCCCTCACCCTCCCGCACCTCCTGCCCCAGCCCTGAGCCCCCTCCTGCACCCCAACCCCCTCATCCTCAGCCCCACCCAGAGCCTGCACCCCCTCCTGCACTCCAAACCCCTCGGCCCCAGTCTGGAGCTCCCTCCTGCACCCAAAGCCACTCACCCCCAGCCAGAGACACCCCACCCCAACCTCTGCCCCAGCCTGGTGAAAGTGAGTGAGGGTGGGGGAGAGCAAGCAGGGGTGGGGCCTCAGGGGTGTTCTGTTTAGTGCAATTAGAAAGTTAGCAACCCTATGTGCACCCTCTCTCCCCTGGCCCTTCTTGGGGTGTGCCTCCCCCCTCCATCCCCCCTTCCTTCTTAAGGTAACTCCCCACCCACAGCCCTTCTCAGGGTGTTCCCCAACCCTTCTTGGGCTGTGCCCTGCCCCCTCCCTGACCCTTCACAGGGTGTACCTCCTCACCCCTCAGGATTCCCTCATACCCACAGCCCTTCTCAGGGTCCCTCCATCCCTTCTTGGGGTGTGCCCCCTTCCTCCCCACCCCCGGCCCTGCTCAGGATGTGCCCCCTGGCTTTTCTTGGGTTCCCCCTACCCCTGGCCCTTCTCAGGAGTCCCCACCCTCTCCTCTCCCCTCCCATTCTTGGGTGCCCCACCCCAAGGAGGCACTGCTTACAGAAGTCTTCCTTGAGATAACCCCAGCCAGAGATGAGGCACTTCCTGCCAGACGGGAAGCGGTGCCCAGGGCCTGGCAGGCACGCAGGCTGGATATACTTGTTAAAGGGCACGGGGCTGTCGAGCTCCAGCACAGCCACATCGAAGTCCGCGGTGTCGGTGTTGTAGGAGGGGTGTGGGATAATGCGGCCCACGCCGGCTTTCACGGTGCTGCTGTCTGAGCTGCTGAGGGAGATGGTTCCCATGTAGGCGGCCCAGACCGCTGGGTCCTGAAACCTGAAATGCACAGACATGTGTGATCCCTTCCAAGCTGCCCCTGCGCAGCCACTGGGCGTGTCAAAGGTGAGGCCTGGTAGTAGAGGAGGCTGCTGGGCCTTGACCTCAGCTGAGCCACAGCCATCGTGACACATGCCCCGCCACGTGTCCTGCCCTCATGGCACAGTGCGTCCAAGGGTGCTGATGTGCCAGGCTGCATGGGCTTAGAATGGCTGGATTTGGGCTGTGGCCCTAGGGCCAGGGCCAGATTTACACCTTACGCACCCCTAGGCACAGTGTCTTGAGAGCCCCCCTGATGACAGCTGACCTTCATGTTGGGCACAGGTTTAGAGAGGTAAGGTGCCCCTAGAATGCTGGCGCCTGTAGGCATGTGCCTGCTGGGCCAAACAGGAAATCCGCCCTGCCGAGCCACTGCAGCAGGAAGCAGGATCCCAGCTGAGATGTGGCAAGAGGCTGAATATGAGGCTAGAGCAACCCGCGGGCTGCTTGCGGCCCAATCCCATGAGACATCCTCAGGGCCCTACAGATAGTATATATAGTGTGTGGATGCAGCCTCCATAACACATAGAGAGCCACGTATGTGACCCACGATGGTGAACAGGTTGAGAAGCACTGGGCTAGAGGGCGCCCCAATCCTGGCTCTGCCCATGGGAAGGGGGTCAGGGAAGGTGCCATGGCCGGGGCCATACTCGTTGAAGCAGTGAGCCGCAGACACCAGCCACTTCTCAGTGAGGATAGTTGCACCACAGAAGTGTTCGTTGTTCTCCCTCAGGCTGACTTGCCACGGGAACTCCCCTCTGGAGGCCTCGGTGCCACCCACGATTCTGTGGGCTGTCTGCATGGTGGGGCGGCTCCCACAGTCTGAAAGGCAGAAGAGACCTTGTGTGAGCCCTGCAAACTCCTTCATTCCAGCCACAGGTAGAGACAGAGGCAGGTGGCTGCTGCAAACCTGCCCCAGCAGCCTTCGCTGGGGTTGGGGATGGATTCATTTCAGCAGAGCATATACCCATGGCCCAGCCTGCTGAATGCCCCGGAGAGCAAGGCCACTGCCTGGAATGCCACAAATGGAGCAGATTTTAAATTATTCTTGGAGTAGATCTAGGAGGCCACAGGACTGGTGAGGACCCACGTAGTGAGGACTTGCGAACACCCACAGAATGAGGATGGATGATGACCTATGCAGCGGGGACGGGGTTGCCAGGTGCCTAGTTTTTGACTGGAAAGCTCAGTCGAAAAGAGGACTTGGCAGTGTCCGATCAGATGTACTGACTAGACACAAAAATTCAGTTGCCACGGGCACGGGCTGGGGGAGGTGCCAGGTCATCGACCCAGCCCAGACCCTGGTCAGCTGGGGCCACCTCCCACCTACATCTTATGGACAGGCAGACTCTGCATCAAGCTGCAGCTCTGGATCAGAGGGAGCCCAGCTCGGGGTGGGGGAGGGAGGTGTAGAGGATTCAGCTACAAGGAACGGGGTGTGGGTAGAGTAGCAAGTGAAGGAGGAGCGGGGAGAGAAGCGAATGGGGGGGCAATGCCTTAGGGGAAGAGGCAGAGCAGGGGTGGAGTTTCAAGGGAAGAGGTGGGGCAGGGGAGTCTGGTTGTCAGCTGTTAGAATGTTGGTAACCCTAGCAGGAACAGGCAAGGACCCACGCAGTGGTACATATGATTTTTGAACAGTTTCCTCACCAGAAACCAGTGTTCATTAAGGTCATCCAACCAGGGAATGGAATCATATCACAAGATCTGCGTCCAGTAAAAACCAACCAAAAAAAGCTCGAATATCCTTCAGTGACCAGCTGGGAAATGAGCCTAGCCCAAGGTGCCATGGCAGGGAAGAACTTGGAATGAGTTTCAACTCCATTGCCTGTGATTTCACAAGAACAACCATACTGTGTCAGACCAATAGAGCCCAGTAGCCTGTCTTCCAACAGTGGCCAGTTCCAGACAGTTGGGAGGAAATGAACAGAACAGGGCAATTATCGAGTGATCCATCCTCTGCTGTCCAGTCCAAGTGTCTAGCAGTTGGAGGTTTAGGGACACTTAGATCATAGAATCATAGACTATCAGGGTTGGAAGGGACCTCAGGAGGTCATCGAGTCCAACCCCCTGCTCAAAGCAGGACCAATCCCCAGGTAAACCATCCCAGTCAGGGCTTTGTCAAGCCTGACCTTAAAAACTTCTAGGGAAGGAGATTCCACCACCTCCCTAGGTAACGCATTCCAGTGTTTCACCACCCTCCTAGTGAAAAAGCTTTTCCTAATATCCAACCTAAACCTCCCCCACTGCAATGACCATTACTCCTAGTTCTGTCATCTGCTACCACTGAGAACAGTCTAGATGCATCCTCTTTGGAACCCCCTTTCAGGTAGTTGAAAGCAGCTATCAAATCCCCCCTCATTCTTCTCTTCCACAGACTAAACAATCCCAGTTCCCTCAGCCTCTCCTCATAAGTCATGTGTTCCAGTCTCCTAATCATTTTTGTTGCACTTCTCCCAATTCTAATATATTCTTTTTGAGATGGGGCAATCAGAACTGTGTGAAGTGTTCAACGGGTAGGTGTCCCATGGATTTATATAGTGGCATTATGATATTTTCTGTTTTATTATCTATCCCTCGCCTAATGTTCCTTAATGTTAACTTTTTTACTTGTTGCTGCACATTGAATGGATGTTTTCAGAGAACTATCCATGATGAGTCTAAGAGCTCTTTCTAGAGTGGTAGCAGCTAATTTAGACCCCCATCATTGTGTATGTATAGTTGGGATTACATTTTCCAATATGCTTTACTCTGTATTTATCAACACTGCATTTCATCTATCATTTTGTCACTCAGTCACCTAGTTTACTGAGATCCCTTTGTAACTCTTTGCAGTCAGCTTTGGGCTTAACTATCTTGAGTAATTTTGTACCGTCTGCAAGTTTTGCCACCTCACAATTCACATCCTTTTCCAGATCATATATAAATATGTTGAGCAGCACAGGTCCCATTACAGATTTTTGGGGGACCCCACTGTTTATCTCTCTCCATTGTGAAAACTGACCATTTATTCCTACTCTTTGTTTCCTGTCTTTTAACCAGTTACAGATCCAGGTGAGGACCTTTCCTTTTATCCTATTACTATTTACTTTGCTTAAGAATCTTTGGTATGGGACCTTATCAAAGTCAAGTACACTATATTGACTGGATCACCTTTGTCCACATGCTTTTTGACACTCTCAAAGAATTTAATAGATTGGTGAAACATGATTTCCCGTTACAAAAAGCTGTGTTGACTCTTCCCCAATAAATTGCATCCATCAGTATTTCTAATAATTCTGTTCTTTACTAGAGTTTCAACCAGTTTTCCTGATACTGAAGAGAAGGTTACTTACCTATAACTTTGGGATTCTTCCAGATGTATGGTCCCTATCTGTATTCCACTGTGGGATGCACACCTTGCACCCAGAGTTGGAAAATTCAAAAGTAGTGTCTGTTGGTCCGCGCATTCGCCCTGACTTGCCTCAAGATCCTGTCCAAGGCAATAAAGGGTGGGGCGGTCTGACCGCAGCTCCAGTTCCTTGTTCATTGTGATTCTGACAGATCCAGAGCAGTGGGGAAAGAGGGTGGGAAGTAGAATACAGATAGGGACCACACATCTCAAAGAGCCTCCAGTTTCAGGTAAGTAACCTCCTCTTCGAGTGGTAGTCCCTATTGTATTCCCATGGGTGACTGGCAAGCAGCATCTACGTTGGAGGAGGCTGAGGATGGAAGCATTGGTGTAAAACTGCTGTGCCAAAGGAGTCACCCACCGCCAAGTCTGGCACTAAGGGGTAGTGTGGTGTGAACGTATGAGCACAAGTCCACATGGGTGCTCTACATCTGTCTGTGAGAGGCACTTCCTGAAGGGATGCCGTGGCTGTTGCTTGAGCTCTGATGGAGTGAGCCTCTACCCCGTGCGGGGAAGTAGATTCAACAGCTGGTAGCAGAGTTTAATACAACTGGAAATCTACTTGGAGAGTCTCTGGGTGGAAATGGCCTGACCCCTGATTCTTTCTGCCACTGCAATAAACAGTCTAGGGGACTTCCTGATTATTTTTGTTCTCTGTAGGTAAAAGGCCAAAGCTCTTCAGACATTGAGGGCATGGAGTCTACATTCTTCTGCAGATATGTGTGGTTTCGGAAAGAAAACGGATAAGTGAATGGATTGGTTACTATGAAACTGGGAGACCACCTTTGGTAGAAATTTTAGATGTAGATGTAAGGAGACTTTATTCTTGTAGAATATGGTGAATTGTGGATCCACCATCATAACTGCGAGTTTACCGACTTTTCTCACTAAAGTGATAACAACAAGGAAGGTGACTTTCATGGAGAGGAGGGACATGGAGCAAGATGCCAGTGGTTCATTGGCTTTGTGTGTTAATACTGATAGTATTAGATTCAGGCCCCATTGAGGTGTGATGGTTTGGAAAGGTGGAATGGTTCTTAGAATCATAGAACCATAGAATCGTAGGACTGGCAAAGACATAAAGAGGATGTCTAGTCCAGTCCCCTGCACTTATGGCAGGGTTAAGTATTATCTAGACCATCCCTGACAGGTATTTGTCAAACCTGCTCTTAAAAATTCCACAACCTCCCTAGGTAATTTGTTCCAGTGCTTAGCCACCCTGACAGTTAGGAAGTTTTTCCTAATGTCCAACCTAAACCTCCCTTGCTGCAGTTTAAGCCCATTGCTTCTTGTCCTGTCCACAGATGTTAAGAACAACAATTTTTCTCCCTCCTTGTAACAACCTTTTATGTACTTGAAAACTGTTATGTCCCCGCTCAATCTTCTCTTTTCCAGACTAAACAAACCCAGGTTTTTTTCAATCTTCCCTCATAGGTCATGTTTTCTAAAACTTTAATAATTTTTGTTGCTCTTCTCTGGACTTTCTCCAATTTGTCCACATCTTTCCTGAAATGTGGTGCCCAGAACTGGACACAATACTCCCATTGAGGCCTAATCATCGCGGAGTACAGTGGAAGAATTACTTCTCGTGTCTTGCTTACAATACTCCTGCTAATACATCCCAGAATGATGTTTGCTTTTTTTGCAACAGTGTTACACTGTTGACACATATTTAGCTTATGGTCCACTATGACCCCCACATCCCTTGCCACAGTACTCCTTCCTAGGCAGTCATTTCCCATTTTGTATGTATGCAACTGATTGTTCCTTCCTAAGTGGAATACTTTGCATTTGTCCTTATTGAATTTCATCCTACGGACTTCAGACCATTTCTCCAGTTTATCCAGATCATTTTGAATTTTAATCCTATCCTCCAAAGCACTTTCAACCCCTCCTAGCTTGGTATCATCCACAAACTTTGTAAGTGTACTCATTATAGCATTATCTAAATCACTGATGAAGATATTGAATAGACCCGGAACCCGAACTGATCCCTGCAGGACCCCATTTGTTATGCTGTTCCAGCATGACTGTGAACCACTGATAACTACTCTCTGGGAACGGTTTTCCAACCAGTTTTGTACCCACCATATAGTAGCTCCATCAAGGTTGCATTTCCCTAGTTTGTTTACGAGAAGATCATGCAAAACAGTATCAAAAGCTTTAGTAAATTGAAGATATATCACGTCTACTACTTCCCCCCCATACAGAAGGCTTGTTACCCTGTCAAAGAAAGCTATTAGATTGGTGTGACATGATTCGTTCTTGACAAATCCATGCTGACTGTTACTTACCTTATTATCTTCTAGATGTTTGCAAATTGATTGCTTAATTATTTACTCCATTATCTTTCCAGGTACAGAAGTTAAGCTGACTGCTCTGTAATTCCCAGGGTTGTCCTTATTTCTCTTTTTATAGATGGGCATTATATTTGCCTTTTTCCAGTGTTCTGGAATGTCTCCCATCTTCCATGACTTTTGAAAGATAATTGCTAATGGCTCAGCTATCTCCTCAGTCAGCTCCTTGAGTATTTTAGGATGCATTTCATCAGGTCCTGGTGACTTGAAGAAATCTAACAGGTGTCTAAATAATTTTTAACTTGTTCTTTTCCTATTTTAGCCTCTTCTGATCCTATCTCATTTTCACTGGTATTCACTATGTTAGACTTCCAATCACCACCAACCTTCTTGGTGAAACCCGAAACAAAGAACTCATTAAGCACCTCTACCATTTCCACATTTTCTGTTATTATTTCCCACCCCCCCCAAACCCCACATGGGTCTACCCTGTCCTTGGTCTTCCTCTTGCTTCTAATGTATTTGTAGAATGTTTGCTTTTTATTCTTTATATCTCTAACTAGTTTCACCTCATTTTGTGCCTTGGCCTTTCTAATTTTGTCCCTACATACTTGTGTTATTTGTTTATATTCATCCTTTGTAATTTGACCTAGTTTCCACTTTTTGTAGGACTCTTTTTTATTTTTAGATGATTGAAGACTTCCTGGTTAAATGAGGATGGTCTCTTGCCATACTTCCTATCTCTCCTAGGCAGTGCCCTTTGTGTCTCTTTGAAAAACAGCCAACTGTCTTCTATTGTTTTTCCCCTTAGACTTGCTTAACATAGGATCTTACCTACCAACTCCCTCAGTTTGCTAGTCTGCCTTCTTGAAATCCATTGTCTTTATTTTGCTCTTCTTCCTCCTACCATTCCTTAGAATCATGAACTCTACCATTTCATGATCACTTTCACCCAAGCTGCCTTCCACTTTTAAATTCTCAACCAGCTCCTCCCTATTTGTCAAAATCTAATCTAGAACCGCCTCTCCCCTAGTAGCTGTCTCCATCTTCTGAAATAAAAATTTTTCTCCAATACATTCCGAGAACTTGTTGGATAATCTGTGCCCTGCTGTGTTATTTTCCCAACAGATGTCTGAGTTGTTGAAGTCTCCCATCACCAGCAAGTCCTGTGCTTTGGATGATTTTGTAAATTGTTTTAAAAAAGCTTCATCCACCTCTTCTTCCTGGTTAGGTGGTCTGTAGTGGACCCCACCCCACAAGGGTGTTATCAGCCTTGTTTTTACCCCTTTTATCCTTACCCAGAGACTTTCAACAAGTCTGTCTCTTACTTCTATCTCAACCTCAGTCCAGGGGAAGACATTTTTAATATATAAGGCAACACCAGCTCCCTTTTTTTCCTGCCTGTCCTTCCTGAGCAAGCTGTATCCTTCTGTACCAATATTCCAGTCATGCGTATTATCCCACCAAGTCTCTGTGGTGCCAAGTACGTCATAATTTATTTACTAGCATTTCAAGTTTTTCCTGCTTATTCCCCATAAGAATACAGACATCTAAGATACTGATTTGATTCTCCTGCATAATTCTGTCTTGTCTCTCCCTTATCCTTGCTATAATAGCCCATGCTCCCCGCCCAAATTCCAACCCTTCTCCCAGGTCTCCATGTTTTTGACTTACCTGTGGGCTTTGGTCACCTGCCCCCTTCAAACCTAGTTTAAAGCCCTCCTCCCGAGGTTAGCCAGTCTGTATCCAAATATGCTCTTCCCCTTCCTCGATAGGTGGACCCCATCTCTTCTTAACAGTCCTTCTTCCTGGAAAAGCATCCCATGCTTCAGGAAGCTGAAGCCCTCCTGGCAACACTTAGAATGCCTTTCCAAAATCTAGCGGTTAGCAGGTGTGTAAAAACAGAGTAACCCTCTGTAGGAGGATGGAACACGCTATTCGCTACTAGGTGGACTTGCAAAGTGCTGAGGATGAGATCCAATGTCTTTAAGGATAGAATATAGTCCAGGATTAGGGTAATCTTTGCAGTTTCTGGTATAACACCTTTCTATTGAGCCCAAGATGAAAAGCGTTTCTTCTTAGTCTGGTAACGTTGTCGAGTTGAATCTTTCCTACTGTTCGAGAGAATGACTTGTACTGCCAAGAAACATGCCCATTCTATGGCTGATGCCCATCCAAATACCATGCCCTGGGGCGTAGAAGTTGCAGATCAGGATGCTTGATCCTGCCATTGTACTGAGTGAGAAGGTTGGGGGAATTCAGGATGGTGATCCGTGAATGGGATGACATGCACAGGAAATTGGGGAACTAGAAGTGGCTGGGCCAGAAGGGGGCAATCAGAATGACTGTGACTTTTTTTGTTGGATCTTGTGTGGCACCCACTGTAGTGGAGGGAAGGAGTAGTTGTTGAATTGGCCAGACCAGGAGAGAAGGAGAGCATTGCCCTGGGAGCTGTAACCGAGGGATCCCCTAGAGCAATACCTGGTGCACTTGTTTCTCTGAGAGGTGAATAGATCTCTGGTTGGGGTCTCCCATTGTGTGAAGATGTTGAGTAACACTTTATTGTTAAGTTCCCACTCGTGGTTGATTGCAAAGTGTCTGCTGAGTGAGTCTGTGAGTAGATTCTGTGTCCCCAGAAGACAGGCTGCGGATAGGGTGATCTGATTGCTGATGCACCAGTTCTAGAGATTGACTGTTTCTGCACGTAGAGCAGTGGATTTCACTCCTCCTTGTTTGTTGATGTAGAAAACAGTGGCAGTGTTGTCTGACATGATCAGGAAATTATGAGCGTGAATGAGTAGAAGGAAGAATTCACATGTCCTCATTACTGTTCAAAGTTCCAGAATATTGATGTACTTCCTGGATTCTTGAGATGTCCATGTCCCTTCTCATGTGGTCATCCATAGGGGTTCCCTAGCCTAGTAAGGACATGTCGGTGATAGTTTTGTCTGGGGATGAGGGAAGAAAGGGGACTCTCCTACATTCATGATATGGGTCTGTCCACCACGGGAGGGAGGACAGTACCTTGGTTGGGACTGTCACCATGAGGTTCATAGAATGGTGGTTCAGTGATTATACGGACTGCAGCCATGTCTGAAGTCAACAAAGGTGAAACCTCACAAAGGGGACCACGTAAGTGCATGAGGCCATATGGCCAAGTAGAGTCAGACAAGTCTTGGCCATGATGTGAGCTATCATGTCACGCATCTCCTGAACTCTGTCTGTGGGCAGGTATGCCTGTAGAGTTTAGGGTAGCCCTAATGAAGTCCAAAGATTGCGTGGGGTTGAGGATCAACTTTTTGACATTGACGCTGACTACCAGAGAAGAAAGGTTGAGTATCACAGAGGTTGATGTGTGGGTTTCCTGGTTGGGCCTGGTGGCTAGGAGCCAGTGCTCAAGGTATGCAAAAACAAGGAGATAATAACATCTGATATGACCTGCTACTATGAAAAATAATTTGGTGATGACTCTGGAAGAGGTAGCTATTCCAAAGGTAGCTATTCCAGGGCTGGAGCACCCACAGGGAAAAATTGGTGGGTGCTGTGCATGCATCGGCAGCCAAGATCCCTACCCCTCCCCAGCTCACCTCTGCCTCCGCTCCACCTCCGCCTCCACCTCCTTCCCGAGCGCTCTGTGTCCCCACTTTTCCCCCTAGCTCCCAGTGCTTCCCACTGTGAAACAGCTGTTTCATGGTGGCAAGCACTGGGAGGGAGGGGGAACACAATGTGCTCGGGGAAGAGGTGGGGCTGGGGCGGGGATTTGGGGAAGGAGTCCAATAGGGGCAGGGAGGGGGAAGAGTTGAGGAGGACTTTGGGGAAGGGGTTGGATGGGGTGGGGCAGGGGTGGAGTCTGGGCAGGGCCAGGGGCGGGTCAAGCATCCACCAGCGCCAGGAAAAGTTAGCGCCTATGGTGGAAGGCTACTATCAAATCCCCCCTCATCCTCTTCTGCAGACTAAAGAACTGTGATGTGTTAGGCTCAGTGGTTGGAGCTCTCAAGCTCACATAAAAAATACCTCTTTGCTTGTGGCTGGGTTTGAGATGTTGAAGCCTGATAGAGGGGCCTGGGGAAGCTAGACCTTTGGACTTTTTGTCAAGTGCATGGAGGTTCCTAGGGTCTCTGCTGGTAAAAGAGGTCTCTGCTGGAGACCTGTATCTCAGTGTGGACTACTGGTGGTGGAAGTTTCGTTTTGGTGCAGGTGTTTAGATGCCCGAAGAGCAAAGGATAGCTCTGGAGTATTTTAGGGTATGTAGAGACTCATCTGTCTTCTGGTCGAAGAGTTGGTACTCATCAAAAGGAAGGTCCTCGATGGTGTTCTGGACCTCCCTACAAAACCAGATGCATGAAGCCAAGACTCTCTTTTCATCAGCCATGCCCTGGAGGAAGTATCAGCCACATCCACTGTGGATTGGAGGTCAGTTCTGGCTATTTACTTTCCTTCCTCGACAAGGGCCTGAAAGCTGGCACAGTCTTGCTGCGGAAGACTGTTAGCAAAGTCCTTGCACTCACTGTAATTCAGGAAGTCATATTTAGCCAGCAGTGCTTGATAATTGGCTGTCATAAATTGCAAACTGGAGGAAGAGAAAACTTTTCTCCCTAGATGCTTCCTTTCCTTATCCACAGGCGCGGATCAAGGGTTTTGTTGTTTAGCCCTCTCTGTGGCAGCTGAACCACCAGAGAGTTCAGGAGCTGGGTGGGAGAATAGGAATTCTGAGCCTTTAGCTGGGACTTAGTAACGTCTCTTCACTCCTTTAGTGGTGACAATACGTGTAGTGGGGGCTGCCGCACAGTCCTGGCTAGCTCCAGTATGGCTTCGTTGACTGGCATTGCTCTTCTCATCAGTCCCAAAGTGTGGAGAATGTCCAGAAGCTTAAGCTGGGAGTCTTGGATCTCTTCCAGTGGGATCTGGCGTTCCCCCATGACTCTCCATAAAAGATCTTGACAAAGTCTGAAGTCATCTGGTGGAGAAGAGAATGATGCAGTAAAAGCTTTGTTCAGCGATGAGGATGGAAATCTAGCCAGCTCCAGCAGAACCAACAGAACTGGTGTATAAAATCCTTCCTACGCCATCAGATTCAGGGACATGCTTGGTGGGCCCCGTGGGGAAAGCAGGTGGCAATTCCCTCGTGGATCAGGTAGGCTTTGAAGGAGGAAACTGACCCCAGGTCACCCCATATGACCAATAGGCAGGATCAACTGGAGCTTTCAGGGCTTCCCACAGCATGGTGGCTCTGGGGAGGGTGAGGATGCTCCCATGGGCATCGGTGCACGTGGTGGTATCTTGGAGAGTCAAAGGAAAGGTGGGTCTTCCCCAGGGTCTGATTCATTGGAAGAGGAAAAGGCAGACTCCAGTTACAACGGCAGTGTACCGTCGGAGTCGAGGGAGAGATGTATAGCACATGCAAGGGAGTGATAGACCCTGCTCCGCAGGTATGTCTCGCAGCAGGGACATGAGTTCCCTGTGGGTGAAGGGACCTGATGGAGGAGCCGACTCTGAATCCAGTAAGGCGAAGACCTCTTAGGGTGTAGCCATAGATCCATATCTCATGAGTATAAGGAGCACTCTCTTACTACAAGCCATCAGGAACAGTATCCCCTATAATGTCACGGCAAACCTGGTGGCTGAACTTTGTGACTTTGTCTTCACCCACAACTATTTCATATTTGGGGACAATGTATACCTTCAAGTCAGCGGCACTGCTATGGCCCCACATGGCCCCACAGTATGCCAACATTTTTATGGCTGACTTAGAACAACGCTTCCTCAGCTCTCGTCCCCTAATGCCCCTACTCTACTTGCGCTACATTGATGACATCTTCATCATCTGGATCCATGGAAAAGAAGCCCTTGAGAATTCCACCATGATTTCAACAATTTCCATCAACCTCAGCCTGGACCAGTCCACACAAGAGATCCACTTCCTGGACACTACAGTGCTAATAAGCGATGGTCACATAAACACCACCCTATACCAGAAACCTACTGACCGCTATGTCTACCTACATGCCTCCAGCTTTCATCCAGACCACACCACACGATCCATTGTCTACAGCCAAGCTCTACGATACAACCACATTTGCTCCAACCCCTCAGACAGAGACAAACACCTACAAGATCTCTATCAAGTGTTCTTACAACTACAATATCCACCTGCTGAAGTGAAGAAATAGATTGACAGAGCCAGAAGAGTACCCAGAAGTCACCTACTACAGGACAGGCCCAACAAAGAAAATAACAGAAAGCCACTAGCCGTCACCTTCAGCCCCCAACTAAAACGTCTCCAACGCATCATCAAGGATCTACAACCTATCCTGAAGGACGGCCCATCACTCTCACAGATCTTGGGAGACAGGCCAGTCCTTACCTACAGACAGCCCCCCAACCACTTTCCATTGATGAAGTGGTGAACCAATTAATACATTTTCACTGCTCATCTTAAGCAGTGCAAGGCAGTATATTCCTGAGGTACAAGGCTGGGAGCTGGGGGGATTTGTCTGGTGCCTTTCTCTGTGTGATTCGTGAGTGGCTCTGGGAGCATTCATGCAACCTAGCTGGGTGTGCGTCTCCACATGCTGTTGTGCTGAGTGATAAGAGCATCTGGAGGGGTTTGCTGCTTGTCACTAGCAAAACTTGTGAGACAGCTCAGGCTGGAGAGATAAGGGGGCACAGTAGTCCCACAGTCGCAGGCTGTCTCCAGGGATCCCATCACATAGAGTCCCCCTTTTAACTCGTTCCCAAAGGATGGCACCTTCTGAGCCGTGTGCAGCTCAGCACTTGTTGGGTTTCCTCACCCTTAGTTTAAAAAGTCCTCTACAACCTTTTTAATTTTACATGCCAGCAATCTGGTTCTGTTTTGATTTAGGTGGAGCCCATCCTTCCTGTAAAGATTCCTCCTTTCCCCAAAGGTTCCCCAGTTCCCAATAAATCCCTCTTCACAACACCATTATCTCACCCATGAGACTCTGCAGTTCTGCCTGTCTAACTGGCACTGTGTGTGGAACTGGAAGCATTTAGAGAATGCTACCACGGAGGTCTTGAACTTAAATCTCTTATCTAGCGGTCTAATATTGTCCTTCAGGACTGCTCTCCTGCCTTTCCGTATGTCGGCGTCTCCCCAGTACGGCACATAAGTCTGTCTAGATGTCTCATGAGCTCCACAAACTTCATACCCAGCAGACAATTTGCCCTGTAGTTCTCCTAGTCATCGCAAAACCAGCTATCTATTTTTCTAACAACTGAATCCCACATTGCTATTACCTGGCTCTTCCTAGTACTGGGGTTCACCAGAGGGGTGTCCTCAGTGTGAGAGGATAGCACAACATCATCAGGAAGGAGGGTCCCAACTATGGGATTGTTTCCCTCTGTCTCAAACTAATATTCTTCTTCCGCAAGTGAAGGGTTCATGTTTAGCTATTCCACCTGGAAGCAGGCAGGGCTCACCCTGACTGTTTTGTAGAAGCAATGCACACATTGCTCTATCCAAGGACAAGGGCTAGATATGAACCATGAGAACTTGATTGTTGGGACAGCAACTGTGGGAAGCTTTCTTAGCCTGGGCTCAAGGCCTGAGAACCAGGATTGTAGTAGATAAAGGATGGTAAATAAGTATATTAATCAACGTCATACATTCCTTTGTGTATCTTTTTGCGGTAGCAGTGTGTAATGCTTAGGGGGGAGAAATATAATAAAAGGAGAAGGTGGAAGGCGGGGGGGCAGAACAGCCCATCTCAGCTGACCAGCCTGCTTGCTTGCATAAAGCTGTGTTCTGTCTCATCATTGAACCGCCACAACTGGCGCCCAAACGTGGGGCCCTCAGCACTCACCTCGCCCGGCAAGGGTTTCAAACGCATCACTCATCCGCTTCGTGGATCCCGGTGAGTATTTTTCATTGTGGTAAGTACGGGAAGCTCCCTCTCTGCTTTGCAAGTGCAACACCGCAATGAGCTGCAGTATTTGCTGCGTAAGGCTCAGCATGACTGCCCCGCTCGAGCACTTACTCTCCTGCTACAGGAGGTGCGTGCCCAGTGCCCGTGGTATCCTGAAGCCCGGAAGCCTTAAGCTAGCGGACTGGGAGCAATTGGGCCAGACATTGCACGAAGAGCCTCGGGCGCCCGTGCAGGCTTTACATGCCTGGCACCTCTGTCGCGACGTGATACTGTGTGTCACCTCGGATAGGCCCTCTTTCACGAGGCTGGTGATCTCGCCACGCCCGTCGGCTCATGTAGCCGTCCCCGTTGCAGCTCTCCCCCCTTCTACTGATGCAACCCAGCGTGTCGCTTCGGAAAGACCCTCTCCCATACCCACAGCCCCCCCTCTCCCTGCTTTGCCCCCAGTGTCTTCATTACCACCGCCTCCCTTGCCTTCCCCACCGGAGCCAGTGTGTGTGATCACCCTCTGTCCGTGGGGCCCCATGCTCCGGGGCCCCCCGGAGGGTCATCTGTATCTGCTCAGAAGCTTTCGCTGGTGCAACAAATGGTTCACGCAGCGAAAGCTCGATCAGATCTTACAGCAGAGGAGCTGGCTGATCTGGTCTCAGTTTGCCCGGTGACCTGGCAGAATGATGACCAGGGCAACCCCGTGGGCACCTGGACCACTTTGCCATACTCGGTGGTTAGAGAGGTAAAGAAAGCAATTCGTGAGTTTGGCCTGACTAGCACCTTTGTGCGTGGTCTCATTGAAGGGATAGGTACTGGGTACTCCCTAATCCCTGAGGATTGGAAAACGCTGCTGCGCATGATGTTATCACCCAGTCAGTATGTTATTTGGATTAGTGAGTATCGGCAGATGGCAGAACGCCAAGCTCAGGTACATAGAGAGCACGGTATCATTTATGAGCATTTGGCAGGGGAGGGCCCGTTTGCTACTATTGAGATGCAGTCTCAACTCCCTCAGGCCGTCTTCCCCATTATTTCCACCTGTGCCCAGTGTGCTTTCAAGAAGGTCCCGGATTCAGGCAAGCCTACCAAAAGCTTTGTCAGTATCCGTCAGGGTGCCTCAGAGTCCTTTTTGGATTTTACCAACAGATTGCATGAGGCTATCCTCCGACAGGTGGATAACACTGAGGCAGCTCACGAGCTCCTGTTAAAATTGGCAGTTGAAAATGCAAATGAGGATTGCCGCCGTGCTCTCCAGGCAGCGCAAGCCTCTGGTATTTTAGAGCTCTCAGACATGCTGCGGGCGTGCCAGAACATTGGCACACAAGCCCACAAGGCTGGAGTTCTGGCTGCCGCCCTGAGAAAAACTGGGAAGGAGGGGAAGCGTTGTTACCGCTGTGGTAAGGAGGGTCATTTTCAGCAGGAGTGCCGCTCATCTAAGGCACCAGCCCGACCCTCATAGAAGTGCCCCAAGTGTGGGAAAGGTTATCACTGGGCTAATCAGTGTCGTAGCGGGTCGGGAAACCGTGCGACGGGTCCCCCCCGAACCCAGGGCCAAACGGGGGTGTTTCCCACTCAGACAACCGCTCCTCTGCCTTAAAATCCATAGACTCTATGAGGGCGGCGACTGCTGGAAGTGCAGGGCTTGATTTGATCATGCAGGAGGACACTGACTTTCGGCTGCCAGGGGAGGTCTGTGCCATACCTACACAGGTGACGGGACCTCTCCCAGCCGGCTTTGTAGGTCTTGTTCTCCTTCGCTCACATGCTGGGAAACAGGGCTTTTTTGTCATTCCAGGGGTCATTGATGCTGATTACACTGGCATTATTAAGGTTCAGTCCCTTGTCTGCTCCCCTTGTCCCGTACTGAATTTGACTCTTTGTGCCACACCTCCTTGGCCTGGCAGGTTGCTCTTTGTGATTATGTGGGAGAGATTTCTTACAATCCTCCAAAAGATCCTCGGTTGGTCATTACCCAAAAGGTGCCCCTAGTTGTTCATCGTCTTAGCCGCTCTCAACCCATTGTTTCCGCTGTCACTCTTTTTACTGATGGCTCTCCCCACCGAGGTGTAGTCACTTATCAGTTGGGTGACCCCCCTCGTTGGCATTCTCGTTTTACACTGCCTCAGCGTTCTGCACAGCGTTCAGAATTGGCTGCTGTTATTTTGGCCTTTCAACTTTTTGCTGATTGTCCCTTTAATTTAATTGTGGATACCCATTATGTTTATCAGGTAATTGATCATTTACCCCTTGCCCTCATTACCCCTCAGGTTGATGCAGACCTCCTTCGCCTGTTTTTGTCTTTGCAGCATCTTCTTGCCACTCGTCATTTCCCTTACTTTGTTGCTCATATTCGCAGTCATACCCCTCTGCCTGGGCCACTCACTGAGGGCAATGCATGCGCCGATCGCACGTTGCGTGGTCAGGTAAATTCCCTTTTTTCTGACCCCATTGAAAGCCATGCCTTTTTTCATCAGTCTGCCTCTGTTTTGGCCCGGCAGTTTCACATTCCTGCTGATCATGCACGTTCCATTGTTCGTTCCTGCCCCCACTGTGCTGCTGCTGCTCCTACTTTTTCTTATGCTGTTAACCCCCGAGGTACCGCAGCAAATCAGCTGTGGCAAATGGATGTTACTCATGTGCCACAATTCCGCCCCTATTCGTTTTTACATGTTTCCGTTGATACTTATTCGGGCTTCCTTTGGGCAACCCCACAACATGGGGAAGCCACTAACAAAGTTATTCACCATTTGCTGGCCTGCTTTTCTGTTATGGGTCGCCCCTGCCAAATTAAAACAGATAATGCCCCAGCCTACTGCTCTGCAGCCCTCTCCACCTTTTGTGCCTGCTGGGACGTCCGTCTTAAACACGGAATCCCTTATAATTCCACAGGCCGAGCCATTGTTGAACGTGCCAATCGCACACTCAAAACCTTGCTAGATAAACAATTAAAACAAGGGGAGCTGCGTCTCCGAACCTTAGGAGACGTTCTACAACAAATGCATATCCTCTTGTTTACTTTAAATAATTTAACACTGAATGCAGATCAGCAGACCCCTGCGGATCGGCATTTTCACAAATCTGAGGTACTGGAAAGACCACGTGTCTTTTACCGTCAGCTGCCCGATCCACAGTGGCTGGGCCCAGTACCTCTAATCACTTGGGGTCGGGGATATGCTGCTGTGTCTCTCCCTGCAGGACCGTTGTGGGTTCCAGCTCGGTGTGTGCGACCAGCACTTAAACAACATGGCATGGCACCAGGGGCTGTCGAATCCCATACCAGAGTTTCAGCTGACTTTGGAGGAGACCGCGTTGCCCCCCGAGTCGACAACGAGGAAACGGAGGAAACGGAGGAGGCGTAGTGTCCCAAGGAGGAAACGGAGGAGGCGTAGTGTCCCAAACCGGCCCGTGACATGGGGAGCAGTAAAAGCATTGGTCGCCGCGGCCCAACGAAGACTGGCAGCAGATCAACAGCCAGAGACTCCTGAGACTTTGTTTGTGGCGATTCTCGCCCAAATCGCTGCTAATTCTGTGATGATTGTGTGCCTTTTGTGCCTGCTATTTCCTGTAGGGGTTGGCTCGGAAGCGCTTCCCCCGTTATGAGCCCGAATGACATATAACATATGGGAAAGATTGGCTTCAATAGCAAATGTTAGACAAAAGTGGGTATCTAATTCTGTAGCAGCCGGAGATTTGTTAGGTACATGCCTTATTCCAGTATGTCATCACCCTGAGGAGATGGAGAATAAGACACTGTTCTCTGCTTATGCGAATCTTTCCTCCCAGTACTCTAGCATGGCTAATTGGGGCCCGGCCAACTATACTCTGCCTCGCACGGCTATATGCCTCCACACAATGTACCCGGCCGGGGCTCACAATGTCACCTGTGCGCGTGTAGTTAACTGCACTAGTACAAAGGTGCCCTTGGGCTGTCGAAAAATTTCTCAACCCCTTTTAAATTGTTCCCATGCTGTTAATGTTTCATATAATTATGGCCATATCATCCTACCATCAGGATGGTTTTTTACTTGCGGTTCACGCACCTTTAATTATATTCCTGCAAATTTAAGTGATGGCACCCTTTGCTGTCTTAGTAGAATGACACTTATATTGCCTTTTGCTGGTCAAAACCGTAGTAAAAGAAGTGTACCCCTTTCAGATGATTGTATTGCAGATGTTGAGCTTTTTAGTCGTGCTGAGTATACTGCCTTAGCGGCCTCTATTGTTGGGGTCCCCGCGCTTGCTATGTATTCCGCCAGAACTTTAAATAACCTGGCATGCTTTGCGGCAAAGGCAATTAATACAACATCCCAGGCTATTGCCTTACTTAACACAGAACAACACGAATTAAGGGATGCAATTTTGGATAACAGAGCAGCCATTGATTTTCTGCTCCTGAAACACCATCTAGGCTGCTCCACATTTCAGCACATGTGTTGCTTTAATTTAACTGATAATAGTCGCTCCATAGAAACTAGACTGGCTGAATTGGCCAGTCTTACAACACACATACGCCAAGATCTGGGGTTTGAGGGTTTTTGGAATTGGCTTACAGGTTGGCTGCCCTCTCTAGAATGGCTGCGACAGCTTTTTGGTTATTCTGTGTTTGTAATCATTGGGCTTATTTTTTGCTGCTGCTGTGTGCAATGTATTCCTTCCTTGTTAAGATTTTGTGAAATTTCGCCCTGGAAAGCTCCCCAGGTTATGTCCTTGTCTGTCTGGGAGTTAAATAGCATGACAAAACAAATTGACGGCTACCATGAGATGGCCAAATATCATTAAATAAAAAACGGGGGGATGAAGGGTTCATGTTTAGCTATTCCACCTGGAAGCAGGCAGGGCACACCCTGACTGTTTTGTAGAAGCAATGCACACATTGCTCTATCCAAGGACAAGGGCTAGATATGAACCATGAGAACTTGATTGTTGGGACAGCAACTCGGGGAAGCTTTCTTAGCTTGGGCTCAAGGCCTGAGAACCAGGATTGTAGTAGATAAAGGATGGTAAATAAGTATATTAATCAACATCATACATTCCTTTGTGTATCTTTTTGCGGTAGCAGTGTGTAATGCTTAGGGGGGAGAAATATAATAAAAGGAAAAGGTGGAAGGTGGGGGGGCAGAACAGCCCATCTCAGCTGACCAGCCTGCTTGCTTGCATAAAGCTGTGTTCTGTCTCATCATTGAACCGCCACACGCAAGGCTTTCTCTCTCCTCAACAGCACAGAGGTTGCCAGACTGGGGGTGGGACCAACTCTGCTGTGTCCTGAAAGTCTCCCTTAGCTCTTCCAGTTCAGCCACTCTGGCCTCAAGAGCCTGTACTGTGTCTCTGAGGTCAGAAGCTCCTTGCACCAAGTGCACACACACACGCAAGGCAGGTAACTGTACATAAACTGGATAACCCCACTCTGCTGCTGGACTTCTACCTGCGTTCTTTTTCAGAATTCTCTGAATGAATCACTAGCTGTGAACTTGCTGCCCTAATTAGTCAGTCATTGTGTTTGTAATGACCGTCAGCCCCAGCGAAGGACGCTGGGTGACCTCTGGGGATGGGCTTGGTTAACAAGCCCTAGAGTAGAGACAGCGTGGGTACTATCTTGACCAGTATCCTGTAACACTGCCTGCCAGAGTGCATCAGCCCTGGAGGGGCCACCTCTGGGCTCAGAGGTGCATTCACGCTCCATGGCTCCCTGCTGACACTGCCAACAAGGGCCCAAAATGCTAGTGGGCCGGGTGGTGTTTGTGCTGGGGACACAGGGAGCTGGGCCATCTATATGAATGTTGGTGAAAGACAACAGTGGGGCATGGATTCTCCTTGTGCTCTGCCTGCAACTGCCCTTGGCCTGCCAGGCCTCTGCCCTTAGCACCTGGAGACAGTACTAGGCTACAAACGATCCACTCATCAACTGCTTCAAAGCAGCTTCCTCCAAGGAGGAACAGTTAGTAAGTCCTCTTAATTAGACAGCAAGTCCATATCTCCCCAGGAATGCTGGTCCACTATCAGCCTCCCAAACACATGTCCCACTGGCCATGTGTGCCCCCAGCAGATACAACCCCAGTGCAAGAGACCTACCGCAGCCTGCCTCATCAGAGCCGTCGGAGCAGTCGACTTGGCCGTCACACTCAGGATTCTCTTTCCACACACACTGGCTGTTCTGACAAGTAAATACATATCCAGGGCAACTGCCTGAAGGAACAGGAAGGTGGTGGTTAACCTGGCCCCTTCACACTCTACAGTCTTCCAGAGCTCCCGACCAGAAAGGGGACTGCCGATCCAGAGCCTCCCTGTGCAGGGACCCATCCCCTGGTGCCGGACTCATTCTAAGCTTGTTCTGCAGAGAACAAAGACTGGAGCTGGTGTCAGAGGCTGGGCGCATCCCCAAATGGATGATGAGAAAGTCCAGGACTGGACCCTCATGGAGAAAAGAGAGAAAGTGTCTCTGAGCAAACTGGCTTCCCAGCCCTTCCACATTGCTAATGTTAACTACATAAAACGTCCATCCCCAACCTCTTCCCCAGTATCCACAGGAGACATTGTACCAACACAAGCAGGTGTGAACCCCACTGAGGCTGAAAGGAGCAGCTGTTACACCAGGGCTGCCCTTTGCCCATTATCAGTTTGTTGTGATTGCAGGTGCATTTTGGTAGCTCAATCAGGCCTGGGTCTGTGCCAATACCCCGGAGCCACCCCATCCTCTGGGAAAGTTCAGACTTCAGACCCAGACCTGACTGGAACATCACAGTCAGATCCATCTCTGTAACAGGACCTGGGATCCCCTGGCTCAGGGACCAGAGGAAAGGAGAGGCACTGCTGTACTATGCATGGACATGACTTATGGATGGGTCAAGCCATGTTACAGATTCAGAACAAAGCTACAGCGTCGACAGCCTTCAGAGCTCCAACCTCCAGCGCAGAAGGGAGCAGGGGGTGGCTGTGCTAGCCCTCACTGTGAGCATGGCTGGATCCTCCTGGGTGATTCAGCTGGCATGGGCTAACCCTGGGAGGGTTCTACTCCTTTGGAGGATGCAGGCTTCTGGGTATGAGCAGGCAAGGCACTGATTCAGGGAGAACTCATACCTGATTTTAATCCAATTCCATACAGAAACGCCCCACTTGGCCCTGTAACACAATGGAGAGATGGGGAGGGTGAGAGGATGCAGTAATTCTAGGGTCACAGGTCCAGGTATCTTTCAGAATGGGGTTGGCGAATGGCAAAAGATGCTGTGATGTAATATTGAGATGCTCATCCTTTTAGTTCTCACAAGTGTAGCAGCCACCATCCTGGCCACCTGGGCCTTCCAGCTCTGAATGCCTGAGCCTCCATGGATTGAGCTAAAGAACCAGGCTCTGCAGCTGGCAGCTCTAACAGACTTTTGTCCTCTGTGGATCAGACATGGGGGGGTCACAACAGACATTGACCAGTGGGTCACCAGCTCACCAGGGCAGCGTTGAGGAACTCTGACATCTTAGGGCGAGTCCAGTGACTTTCCATGGCTATTTTTCCAGTCAGTGACAGCCAAGAACTAACACCTCTCAGCCCTGAGCCTGGTGAGAGGGGCTTCCAGCTCCGACAGTAACTGGAGATGGTCTCACTGAGCACAGCCAGGTGTGCTCCAGCACACCCCATGTTTTCCTCTTCAGACACCTCCCAGGCCAGCGTGGGAAGCAGCAGAGAAGCAGTGAAAATACTGAAAGAAATCTTTTCTAGAAATCTTTCCAGGAGGCTGGAGGTCACCTGCAGCCAACCCCCAGCTGGGAGACATACTATTACACAGGGGAAAGCATGTTATACTTGCTATACTATAGTATACTTTTTGGCCACTAGGTTGTACTCGCTGTAACATCCTTTATTTAAAAAGAAAAGGAGGACTTGTGGCACCTTAGAGACTAACCAATTTATTTGAGCATGAGCTTTCGTGAGCTACAGCTCACTTCATCGGATGCATACCGTGGAAACTGCAGAAGACATTATATACACACAGAGACCATGAAACAACACCACCTCCCACCCCACTGTCCTGCTGGTAATAGCTTATCTAAAGTGATCATCAGGTGGGCCATTTCCAGCACAAATCCAGGTTTTCTCACCCTCCACCAGCTATCCATAGCTATCCATAGCTATCACCAGCAGGAGAGTGAATTTGTGTGGGGGGGGTGGAGGGTGAGAAAACCTGGATTTGTGCTGGAAATGGCCCACCTGATGATCACTTTAGATAAGCTATTACCAGCAGGACAGTGGGGTGGGAGGAGGTATTGTTTCATATTCTCTGTGTATATATAAAGTCTGCTACAGTTTCCACGGTATGCATCCGATGAAGTGAGCTGTAGCTCACGCTCAAATAAATTGGTTAGTCTCTAAGGTGCCACAAGTCCTCCTTTTCTTTTTGTGAATACAGACTAACACGGCTGTTACTCTGAAACCTATCCTTTATTTAAACTCACAACAGCCATTGTTGACAATATATTAAGGGATCAAACAACTCAGGTGTATCAGTATATCATGGAAGCTCTGTAGCCAGTCGATATCTGGTACAGAAGCCTGACGTGCGAGTAGCAGCCCAGCAACCTGTCATAGAATCACAGAATATCTGTGTTGGAAGGGACCTCAGGAGGCCATCTCGTCCAACCCCCTGCTCAAAACAGGACCAACCCCAACTAAATCATCGCAGGCAGGGCTTTGTCAAGCTGGGCTTAAAAAACCCCTAAGGACGGAGATTCCCACACCTCCCTAGGTTACCCATTCCAGTGCTTCACCACCCTCCTAGTGAAATAGTGTTTCCTAATATGCAAACTAGACCTCCCCCACTGCAACTTGAAACCATTGCTCCTTGTTCTGTCATCTGCCACAACTAAGAAAAGCCGAATTCCATCCTCTTTGGAAACCCCCTTCAGGTAGTTGAAGGCTGCTATCAAATCCCCCCCTCACTCTTCTCTTCTGCAGACTAAATAAGCCCAGTTCCCTCATCCGCTCCTCGTAAGTCATGTGTCCCAGCCCCCTAATTATTTTTGTTGCCCTCCGTTGGACTTTCTGCAACTTGTCCACATCCCTTCTGTAGTGGGGGAACCAAAACTGGACATAATACTCCAGGCGTGGCCTCACCAGTGCCGAATAGAGGGGACTAATCATTTCCCTCGATCTGCTGGCAATGCTCCTACTAATGCAGCCCAGTTGGCCTTCTTGGAAACAAGGGCACACTGCTGACTCATATCCAGCTTTTCATCCTCTGTAATTCCCAGGTCCTTTTCTGCAGAACTGCTGCTTAGCCAGTCGCTCCCCAGCCTGTCACGGTGCATGGGATTCTTCCTTCCTAAGTCCAGGACTCTGCACTTTTCCTTGATGAACCGCAGGTTTGTATAATTTTTGGTGGTGCCCAGAACGTCCACAGGAGAGACCGGGGCAGCTGCCCCGGGTCCCATGCTTTGGGGGGGCGGCTCTGCACTTCAGGAGGATGTGGGGTCCAGGGTGGCCTAGGGGGTCAGCAGGGGGCCCGGTGCTGGCAACAGTGAGTGACCTGGCCCCAGCCCACCCCACTCCAGTCCTCCCGACATCGCTCGGGGGAGGCGGTGGAAGCCCGAAAGAGGCGGGTGGAGACTTGGGGGAAGGGGTGGAATGGGGGTGGGGAGGGAATGGAGCAGGGTGAGCTGGGGCCGGGTCACTTTCTGCTGCAGGCGCCAGACCCCCCACTAACCCTCCAGGTCTCCCTGGACCCCGCGTCCCCATGAAGCAAGGTGCCCCCCAAAACACAGGCCCTGAGGCAGTTGCCCCTGATTCGTCCTATGGACATTCTGGGCACCACCAAAAATTATACAAACCTGGCTCCGATGCTTGCTAGTCAATCCTTTGGAGCCTACCAGAGCTAGCATCTCCCTGTTCTGTGTCTGATGCATTTGTATATGGTGTGGCAAATTGCCAGTACAATTATGATGGGTCCCGCGCTTCCTCTTCTTGGGTGGGGTTCGGGACACAGTTTCCTGCCCCTGAGCTCGGGTTTCTACTGTCCCAGTAGTAACCCAGAGAAGGGTAGTGGAGAGGGAGGGACCCAGGCCTGCCCTCTACTCCGAATCCCAGCCCAGGGGCCCAAGGGACAGTGGTAAAATACTTGAACTAGCGGTTCCTTCCCCTGGGCTACTTCCCTCTCTGCACCTAGGCCACAGCACCCAGCCACAGCACTTCTCCAAACTCTCCTCTGCTCCAACTCCTCCAAACTGCTCTCTGCTCCAACTCCTTCCCTTGTCTGATCGAAGCAGGGGGTTTCTATCAGGTGACAGGCTTCAGGTGCTGTGATTGGCTTCAGGTGCTTTTAATTAATCTATAGAAACCGTTCTTCCCTCTACAGGGAATAAGGCTTCTCCTCATCCTGGGACTTACAAATCTCTCCTAGATCACTCTCCTGCTGCCTTCTGGCCATGCTGTATCACAACGGCCATTGGGCAGGGAGTTTGAATTGGGCTTTAAAAACCAAATTGAGATAAAGCTAAAGCTGAGGTGATTGTTTGTGGCTTTGCTAAGTGCAGCCCTTGCCTGTTATCAGCCTCTGCTCAGGTTACTTCTCTCTGGCGACAGGCCCTGCCTGAGGATGGAACCTTTCGTGCCTCTTGGCAGGGACAGGAGATGCTTACCTGTGAGTAAGGCCGAGGAGATGGTCCCATAGGTGGCCAGCGGGATGCCCTCCTCCCTCAGTGCTGCAGCCAGCCCATGTCTGAGGGCCTCTTCCTCCACACTGGCGTTTAAAGGCCAGGAAGCCTGCGGGCTGAATTGCAGCCGGAAATGGACAATCACACTGGAGTTCCCATTCCTGCTGGAGGAAAAGACTCACTGAGCACATTTCCTCACGATAGTACAAGGATGAGCTGTGATCACAGGCCTGTCCTCTCTCCACCCGCCCTTGGCCCCACACCACAGAGCTCCCCGGGGAGCCTGTGGGTAGATGCCAACCTATTTGCTCAGTAATAAAACGTCAGGGTTTCCACACTGATTCTGGTCTGGAGGGTTCAGAACGGGCCTGTCGCTTGCTTTACAAAGATTAATGAAAAAATACGATAATTACAATTTTTATCAAAAATGTTACTGAAAATCTGATCTACAAAATTAACCACATATTTGTTTGACCAAAAAATTAAGTTTTTGTCAAAAAAATCATGACAACCATTTTAATCACATTTTTATAAGGATTAAACATACTCAACATTTTTTGAAGAAAAAAAAATCCCAGAGTTGGCAAAAGGCCACATTTTGACAAAAATAAATAAATCCTTTCCCCCGCCAAAAGAGAGTGACCAGAAGTCAATGCAGGCCAGACTCATGGAGCCGCAGTACTCCACGGCTGGCTGTAGGGAGCCACAGAGCAGCGCACACTCACCTGTACTCCAGGACAGCACAGCCAACACAGCTCCCTTCCAATGGAGAGCCTTGGAAGCTGGTTAGAAACTACAAGGCAAAGAAGAGTGAGGCCGGCAAACACTGGCTCAGATTTTCTTTAAGCAAAAAGCCCTGGGGAGAAGAGACCAAGGCTCCAGAACCTTGGGGAGCCGTGTCTAAGAAGTGATTCTGAGCTCTGAGCCCGCTGTCCCCCATGCCCTGGGCAATTTAACCTCCTTGCCAGCTAGCTCCAGAGATGTGCTTTCACAAAGCTGTTTTTCCATTTGAAAGCCAGACTGTGCTGCATACGATAAGAGGAACCAGCCACAGGTGCCACCAGAAATGTTTCCCTGAAGAGAGATCCCTACTGCAGCTGCTGGTCCCAGTGTCTCGCTTGCCTTCCAGCATGGCCCATCCATGGGCAGTGTCTCTCCCCATCGCTGAGAAGGGACACAAGCTGCTGGAAGGAAGACGAAGCTGGATAGGCCCTCGGGGGAGCCGGCTCCATGGTAGCAGAAGAAGGAGCAGCGCTGACCTCCCCACTGCCCAGTGTGCTCACTCAGCTTTGGCCCTGCAGCCCCTCCATCGACAAACTTAGCAGCACTGTGACCCCTTGTGCATGGGGCTTGCAATGCCATTCACTCTATTTTGGCCCCACTGCCCCTCCAGGGCTGAGTGGACAGTGGGGTGGCCATTGCTAATGGCATGCAGCATGTGTAATGTGTACAGCTGTGGGTGCCACTGGAACCACCATCTCACGTGTCCTCAAAAGCTGGTCTGGCCTTAGCCAGCTGTTAGCCAAGTGTCCTTAGCTTTGAGTAGGGCATTTTCCACTCCTGCATCTGCTCCTGTCCTCAGTCTCTGTTTGCTTTTCTCTGTGCCATTTCCCTCCAATCTGTGCAGTTATGCAGAATGCCACGAGCATGGCAACATCTCCATCCCCATTTCTCTCTGAGAATCACCCGCCTCCCTTTCTGCTGCCTCCCATCACCTCTCCTTTGCAGGGCAGGAACCCAAGAATGTTCCAGGTGGGTCAGGACATCCCAGCCCACAATATCAGGAGGTCTGTCAAGGTCAGGCCCTGCCAGCCCTTTCCCACTTGCACATGATTGTTGAGCAGGTTGCCTGCTCACATGAAGCTGTGCTGTGTCACTTCTGCAGCCTCATGCATTTCCAGAGCATGAGACTCCAGTAGTTTTCAAAAGAGTCTCTGAAATATGGACTCCTCTGCCACTATCACTCGTTGGGGCACCTCAGACAGATGCTCGTGGCAGGGTGCTCTCTGGGACCCCTGGCCAATGTCAGAGGAACACCTCACTCCTTGCACCATTTTTCTTTTACTCCTAATATTCCCATGACCCCATGTCATGGCCACTGCATCCTTTGGACTGAGGAAATCAGGAGGGGGCTGTCTTTGGAACTCCAGGTGTCTCTTTAAACAACCACAGGAGCCAGTGCTGTGTGATGAGAGAGTCCCAGCCTCCCCTTCCAGGGGCTGCTTCCTGCTGAGATGGGGCCACAGCCATGCAATGCACAGGCACCTGGGACTTTCACTGCAAGCTGAGTGCTTAGCCCATTGGAGGTTCTGGTTACCCATGGAAGAATCCAGCCAACTCACCAGCCTTTGCAGAGCGGGGGTCAAAGTCCTGTAGTAGTCCGAGTTCTCCCTTTTTAAATTGCTGTCATATGCAATTCCTCTCACTTCCACGGTGTGCTCAAAGCTGAGCTCTTGTGCAGAGCAATAAGCTGCAGACAGAGGGCAAGAGTTCCACAAGGGAGACAAGCAAAGGGGACTTGGAAGCTGACAACGTCTAGGGGTCTGGACCAGCTTCTAGACTTTGGAAATCACCCATTTTAAAAACAAGATTATCTGTCTCCCATCTTCCTGGTGCCTCTTTGATTTTGTGCTTCCTTACACATCTCCCCTGATCTCCCATTAGCATCCCGGAAGCTCCATGCAGACAAGAAGAGCAAAATGACAGAGATGGGATTCCCCATGTGTATATAAGAAGAGATTTTTGCCCTGACTCTTTATCTAATTTGAATGTCGAACGTGTGGAGTTTTATTAGTGCTGGAGGAGCTCTCAGTGTTCAAGGCAGCAAAACATTAGCAGAGACTCTTGGTAATCCCAGCTATAGTCATGCAACAGGGTTTCATCCAACTGGACTGTGCTTAGCGATTGGAATAAACATATTGCTATTGGGATAAGCAGAAAGCAGAAAAAGAAACCAAGAAGTAGCCATTAAGATTTTATTTTCATTGCCCTAGAGCTGCTTTTCGTTTCCTGTAGGGGCAGGAAATAGTGGAGTCTGGAGCCCTGCAACAATCTTGCGCACAGTCCCAGGGTCACAGCTGGTCCCAATACAGCAAACCATCCCGCAGCTGCAGCCCTGGGGCATGCTCACTGAGCACAGAACTTTGTGGGGTGATCAAGCCCTACTGAATGCGAGAGCATTGCAGTGAGCTCATCCACAACTCCAGTCTTGGGAATTAGCATCAAAAGGCCATGCAGAGGATGTGGCTTTGTGGCAGCATTTGAATGCAGAGGTGGGCTGGAAGGGGTCAGCTGGCAAAGGAGCAGAGGGAGGGAGTCCCAGGCTCAAGGGACAGCATCTCGAAGAGGGTGTGTAAACGGCAGAGGGAGAGGAGAACCAAAGGACCATCTTGGGAGACGCCACCCTAGACGACGGGAGAAAGAATAGGAGGAAAAGAGAGTGAGACAGAGTCGTGGTGGTGTTGTGCAGGATCTTGAAGGTAGAGATGAGAGATTGAAAGGATACGTAAAGTGAGAGGAGGCCATACCCCCTCACAGAGGGGAGGGGAAGGGCATCACTGGTTGGTGTCCTCACCAGAAGACTTCCCCGATCTCCCTGCTTTTTCTTCTACCTCTCCTTGTGCTCCTGTGGTGGCAGCCATCCTTGGCCAGAGAGGACTGAGCGGGAGCTTACAAGTGCTTTGCTTTGCTGTTGAGAAACAGAAAGCTCTCTCCCATCCAGATCTCATGAGTTCAATGAATGTCTGGAAAAGCATCTAACTCCTGAGCTGAACCTAAACATCCTGTCTTTTGAGGTTCACCTGCCATAGGAGAACAGGCCTGGGACACTTGGACTGACTGCCCAGCCTGTTGTTCACAGACAGTTTTTCCTTTGTAGCTTATAAACAGTAAGAGCGGATCCAACTGCAAACTTACCCATTATAATGCCCAGGGAAAGGAGAAGAGAGCCACCCACGAGTACAGTCGCGATGGTTACCTTACAGCAGGTGCTGTGTGCCGCCAATCTCACCCTCTCTATGTCTGCCGTTGGCTTTAGAGCTAGGTCCGTTTGGTCCATGCTTTCAAAACAACTCTACAGGTGACCTAGGTGTTTGAAAAGAAGGAGTGGGCATGTTGGGACGACATGCAAGAGCTCAGATATGTTCATGTCAAGAGGCCCAACACAGGTGTTACCAGCCAGGAAGAGCATCACACATGAGGTCCCAGCACTCATCACTTCCCCAGAACATGCGTCAGGTTATGAGTGAAGGGCTTTTTTACTAGATCAGGCTTACAGGGTCTGAGATAACAATCACTCTGGTCACCTTATTGGCCAGACACCAGTGGCCAGTACTGTCATTTCCCAATGCTGTTGCAGTGATTAGAGAGCTAGGATGGGAGACCCCTCGACACAACAAAACACAGCCTGAATTTTCTCCCCAAACTCAAACTTGTGGGTAACTCCTTTGACCCATCACATTGTATTGGTATGTGCTCTGTGCTTTGGGTTCCAGTATGGATGGTAGGTGAATGGCTTCAACACCAAGCAAAAGCTCCTCTTGGATGCAATATTTCCAGACTGGCCGGAAAGTTCATGGCAACTCGTGCTGGGGAGGTTTCTAGATAGTTCAGTGATTGAATATAGTTCCGCTCAGAAACCACCTGTTTGGGTTCTTCATTGCACCCTCCCTCCAAGAATTTGGAGGTTCACTGCTTGCTATAAGGAATCCCTCATGTTTTCAGCTGTGGAATTTCGGTTCCATCTCGTTACGTTCATGTTTTGGTCAGATCATTCCCTGAACAGGGCAATTATTGAGTGGTCCATCCCCTGTCATCCAGTCCCAGCTTCTGGCAGTCAGAGGCTCGGGACACCGAGAGCATGAGGCATCGTCCCTGACCATCTTGGCTAATAGCTACTGATGGACCTATCTGCCATGAACTTATCTAGTTCTTTTTTAAACACTGTTATAGTTTTGGCCTTCACAACATCCCCTGGCAATGAGTTCCACAGCCTGTATGTGTTGTATGAAAAAGTACTTCCTTAGGTTTGTTTTAAAGCTGATGCCTATTAATTTCATTGGGTGACCCCTGGGTCTTGTGTTATGGAAAGGAGTACATAACACGTCCTTATTCACTTTCTCCTCACCTGGCCTGATTGCATAGACCTGTCATATCCTCTACACTTTGTCATCTCTTTTCTAAGCTAGCTGAACAGTCCCAGTGTTTTTAATCTCTCCTCATTGCGAAGTTGTTCCAGACCCCTCATCATTTTTGTGGCCATTCTCTATACCTTTTCCAATTCTAATATATTTTTTGAGATAGGGATGACCAGAACTGCATGCAGTACTCCAGGTGTGGGCGTACCATGGATTTATACTTTTTGTCTCATTATCTATCCCTTTCCTAACGGTCCCTAACATTCTGTTCGCTTTTTTGACTGCCACTGCACATTGAGTGGATTTTTTCAGAGAACTATCCATGGTGACTCCAAGATCCAAATACTTTGCATTTATCAACATTGAATTTCATCTCTTCAATTGTATTTAAATAGTCCTGAGCAGTGTTCTAAAGCACAAGCCCTTGAGGGGGCCCAATCAGTCTTTCAGGTCATGTTCTCACTTCTGTTGACTTTCCATGTGGAGGTCCATGTGATGCCCAAAACATCCATAGGATGAATCTCGGGCAACCGCCCCAGGGCCCGCACTTTGGGGGGCACCGCGCTTCATGGGGACGCGGGGTCCCGGGAAACCTGGAGGGTTAGTGGGGGGTCTGGCGCCTGCAGCAGCAAGTGACCCAGCCCCAGCTCACCCTGCTCCATTTCCACCCCACCCCCATTCCACCCCTTCCCCCAAGTCTCCACCTGCCTCTTTCCGGCTTCCACCCCCTCCCCCAGCGATGTCGGGAGGACCAGAGCGGGGTGGGCTGGGGCCAGGTCACTCACTGCTGCCAGCACTGGGCCCCCTGCTGACCACCTAGGCCACCCTGGACCCTACATCCTCCTGAAGTGCAGAGCCGCCCCCCCCAAAGCATGGGACCCAGGGCGGTTGCCCCGGTCTCTCCTATGGACGTTCTGGGTACCACCGAAAATTATACAAACCTGGCAGCCACGGCTCTGGTAATGACTTTCCCTTGCAACCCCCCAGGCTGCCCTGGACCCCGTATTCCCCCTGAAGCATGGGGCCCCCCAAAGCGTGGTAAGCCCAAACATTGGTGGAGCCGAGCCCAAGTTCCTAAATATTGATGGAGCATGGGCACCATGGGCCCATATAACTGACCGTCTATGCTAGCAAGGTGTCATGTACCCCTTATACACAGTAGGTTGCAGGGCTGCTACTAGTAGCCGGATTTGGACTGGCTACAGAGCTTCCATTATATCGAGATACACCAGAGATGTGTTTGCTATGAGATCCTTTAACGTACTGCAAACAATGGTTGTTGTGAGCTTAAGGTACCGTCTAGTGGCCAAACAGCACAATAAGGTTTAACAGTCTATCACTCCTCCCCCTTTGAGTAGACATACATCTATCTGTTGGACTATGAATTTTTCGACATCTTGTGCATTTAGTCTTGAAAGAGTTGTCATTAACCAGGATCTCCGTCATAGCCTCAGGACTTTGAGTAATGGCTTTTAGCACTCTGCTGTGTCTGTTTAGAACTTGTGCTTCTAAGTTAGTTTCAGGTTTTTTCAAGCTCCTCCTGCCTTTTTGTCTACTGTTCACAATGCTCTGCTTTCTGTATAGCTGTGGGCAGATTTAAGTCTGTCTTTAATTGTAGTTGCTGTGAGAAACTTTTGTCTGTTAACTCAATAAACAGCCTGTCGCTGATATTTTCATGTTCTGCAGTCCCAAAATCACAGTTTTCAGCCAACGCATGCAGGGGTCTTATAAAACACTCAACATCTCCCTCTGCTTCTTCATTTCTCTGGTGAAAACATGCTCTTTCAGAAACCACTTTTTGCTGACATCTAAAATATGCATCAAACGTTCTTTATGCATCTAACAAAGCAGAACCCTTTCACAATCATCTTTGTGACTGTCTTCAGTAAAGGTAAAAGATTTAAAAATACATTCTGCCTGCTTTCCCAAATAAATTAAAGAAGATATCTGAATATCGCCAGTTTTTAGGGGAGTTTAGTAGTAATGAAAAAGCCATAAATCCAGCATCTCTGTTCAGACCATTATGTTTAGTTGTGAATTTAAGCTCCGAGGCTCATCTTTTGAAAGTGGTGTGCAGGTTTCCTTTGAGGATGAGAATTGATTAGACACTAAAAATCAGGGTCTTAATAAAGACGCTGGATTTATGACTTATTACAACAATCTGTAACCCACTGACCCTCCTTTTTGTACTATGACTAAAGGGGTGTTAATGAGCAACTTCACCTCGAACGGTTACTTACAATATGTGCTAACTCCTTGTGCTAAACTGTCTGTTAGGTCTTTTATTTAGCTGTGACATTTTGAGTACTCGTCCCAGTCTGGAGGAAGAACTCGGTGTAGCTCCAAAGCTGGTCTCTCTCACCAAGAGAAGTTGGTCCAATAAAAGATATTAGCTCCCGCACCATGTCTCTCTAAATAGTTTTAAGGAATTTGAAGTTTATTTTGAATTGTTGTGTATCTACATTAGTTTACAATTTAAGCTTTATTTTTTTTATTACAAAGACAGTGAGCTATGCAATGGTTATAGGTTTCCTGGTCCTCCAGGTTTACCAGAGGGGACCAGAAGGAGCTTAATAAATGTGGGAACTTCCTGGTTACGAGTTCTCTAGCTGCTGCTTTAAATTTGGCTCTTTGTGTCTATGTCCTCACACTCCACACAGAACATGGGGTCCTGTTTAGCGATAAACTTCATCTTCTTGCCCTTCTGCCCCAGCTGTCCATGCCTTAGGGTCTGTTTCTCTAGAGCCACATTGTCAGCTGGTTTGGGGTGACTGCCTGAAAGATCTACATAAAACTACCCTGAACAGGGAGCAAAGACAGACAGTTGATAGGACACTAAAGCAAAACTCCAAAAAAATAAAAGGTTTCAGAGTAACAGCCGTGTTAGTCTGTATTCGCAAAAGGAAAAGGAGTACTTGTGGCACCTTAGAGACTAACCAATTTATTTGAGCATGAGCTTTCGTGAGCTACAGCTAGTTAGTGGAAGAATCCCCATAATTACAGCCGAGTGTTCCAGCTGGAAAGAACATTTTAAATAACTGTCCTTTCCTTAGTCATCAGGTAGATGACTGGGTACAAAATAAATAACTAATTTGACCCCAGGATCTTAATGCACCTGGTTCTTGCCTTTGATACAGAAACCACTGCAGGGCTTCAAAATTAAGGGATACTCATATGATCTGTCATGCCATTGCTCTGGGCTAAGTAACTGTGAGCCAGGAGCACAAAGATTCTTGTCTTTTCAAAGCTGTAGTATGTGTGGGATGCCCACTCAGGCAGCTAATTGGGGCATGGCTGAGGAGTCAGTTCCAGCCAAGTACAGTCATTAGAAAATTGTTCTTCTGTGTTGAAACTGGCACACATGGCCAGCTGCCACACGCCCCACGCCTCCTCTGCCATGATAGAGTCCTTTTATTTTAAAAGAGCGAATATAAGGTCTCATCGGCATTAGCAGCAAGATGTTCTCAGCATGTGGTCTGGGGACAGGGGAGAGACTCCAGGTCTCAGGATGAAAGCCATTGGGCTAATGCTGCTCCACTTCTCATTTACAAACTTGGGGCCTGTTCCTGCTTGCTCTGAATCTATCGTGAGCTTCCTCTTGACTTCCACAGGGGCAGATCAATTAATTATGATCCGGATTGTTCCCAATGTTTTGAAAACCAGGAATCACCATTAAAAATGAAGGAAACTTTTCAATCCCATTAAGCCCAAGGGAAACAACTCACCTGTTATTTACAGCCCCTGGCCCTGCCATTCTTCTGCATGCAAACCTGCCTTGACGCCAAAGGGCACAATGGACATGTAAGGTCAACAGGACCAGGGTATGTGAAAGTGCAGGTAGGGCCCTGTGACAGCCCTGTGACAACAGCACCAAATCTTGGGGCATCACTGGTTTATTCTGTTGTCACAAGCTACCCTTCATGCCCCCCTCCCCACGAGCTGAGGCTCAGAGCTGAGATACACAACAATGCAAAACTTGAAAGTGAGTATTCTTGAGAGATTATTTTTGAAGATGGGTTTTGCATTCTGCTCTCTGGGCAGCCCAGCTCAGAGCCTCTTTCCCCGTGTGAGCTGGGGAAGAGGGCAGCTGCCCATCTTCCTGGCCCCATGGCCCTTGGCTGCTGAACTGTTCTCAAGACTGCTCACCAGCCACATTTCTGGCATTCGTTGTTTCCTAGCTGCAAGCTGGATGCCCACCTCTTCCCAACCCCTGCAGTCTGACTCCAAAGAACAGTGCAGGGAGCTCTCTCTCTTACAGGGAAAGATGGAGACCACAGAGCAGGTGCAGGCAGAGCTCAACAGAGCAGGGAGACAGAAAACCAAATGCCAGGCATTTGGCTCCCACAAAATGACTAATTCCACTTGAAAAAGGCTGAATTCTGAGGCATCTTAGCAAAGAGGCATGTTTCTCAGTCACAGAACAGCGTCCATGGAGCCATGCTTGAGCTGAACGGGGCAGTTCAGACTCTCAGAAATGTTGTTTCAGGATCTCTGCAAATTCAGGCAGATATCGCTGCATCAGTTACACCCCATTTATTTTCAATGATAGCGCTGCAGGCTGTCGCTGTCTCTGAACCTATCTCCTCACTGGAAGCTGAGGTTCTGCAGCATATGCTGCAGTGCGGGGCAAATACTGTGGCTGCAGAATGGTTTATTTATTAAATCCAGCAATTAAAGGGTTAATTCTCTCTGTTCTAGTTTGTGTGTTGAACAGGTTGGACGGTAAAGCAAAGCATCCAGGAGAGAGATCGCCAGGTTTGCAGATCATGGAACCACAGGTCAGGTGGACAGAATTACATGCAGGAGACATTGGAGTAGAAATGAAAGCTGCTGGCAGTAGGTAGTTACGGTGGCCAAGTTTGGGTCAGGACATAGATCTGATGAATATACAGCATAGCCCATTCTGTGGCTGCCACTGCATCCTGCCATCCCTGAGACGGCATAGCAGAGAATTCAGCTTGCAGAAAAGGACTAGTTCCCAGAGGTTCCTTGCAGACGCCGGCACATATTTGAGATGGCCAGATGCAATAGCCTGACCTTGTAGCAGCGTGCACGAAAGCATGTGGAAATCTGAGGAACTGGTTTGGTGCACACAGGGTTCCATAAGGGACAGCAGCTCTTGAGTGGTATGTGAGGAATTCCAGGATCACATGTGTCACAGCAGTGAGGGAGGGTAAAACCTGATGGAACTTGAAGGCTCATGGGGAAATGGCGCATTGAGGAAGACAAACTAGCAGCAGTTAAAGGCCAATATCTATAAAGACATTTAACCTTGATCCCCACAAGAGGGGCTCTGAGGCAGAGACCGAACTTGAGACAAGGGGAAGTCAGCAGCTGAACTCTTGACACAAACCAGGCCAGAGAAGATTGCTACTCATGAAGAAGAGGAGCTGTGTGACCCTGCTCAGTGACGCCATGAGGAACCTACCCGAGCTCTGTGACCAGCCAGAGAAAACAGCCGGTTCTAATGCCTACCAGGAGGAAGGAGAAATGACGGGAACTGGCATATCCCTGGGGCCTACCCACTGTTTATAGCTCCAAGGGAGCAAGCGCCAGTGAAGGGCGGTTTGATATTAAGGATCATTTCATGGACTGATGAAACCTGAAGATGGGAACACCTTGGAGACCTTCCAGGTGTGCAGGGAGTGAAGGGAAGACTGATTCTATAGGACAGGAAATGGGGCAAGGAGGGGTATGGAGAGCACTGGAGCCCTTTGTAATGAGAGGAGTCTGTTGGGATTAGACAGCCTCTCAGGGTCAAACAGGCAGGGCTTGTCAGGTGAGCGTCAAGCTAGGTACGAAATAGGGAGACGGAGCCCATTCAACTAGACAACCTGATGGGCACTCCCCACCCACAGGGGTGCTGCAGAACTGCTCAAGGTGCTTTCCCCAGTGTTCCCTCCTCCCAGCGTTCAGTGCTTTGCACTGGCTCAGCACTCCTGAGCATAGCTATGTGGGGAGACGAAGCTTTTCCTTTTTCTGATTCTGCCCCGCAGACACAGAGACTACATTACCACCAGCTGCTTAGCTGCTGAGCTTGGAGCCCATTCAGGGCAGAGTGGATGTTGACAGCAGCCAATCTGCCTTGGAGCCCAGCCAGGACGCTCTGTTCTGCCAGCCATTACCTGGGATGAGCAGGCACAGAGGAGAAAACCTTCTCTGGCATCAAAAGGTTACGAAGCAGCAAGAGGATAAGCGCTGGGGAATGGTACGCAAACAAAGACAGAGGAAACACTCACTCCTTTATGCTCACATTTCAAAGGACACTTGTGCTCCAGGAGAGCTAACTGCAAACTGGGGAGGAATGACGGTTGTTCTGAGGAGGTGAAATACATGCTCTCTGGGGCTGGACGATTAAAAAAAAATCAAGGGATTGTTGCGGTTTGCTTTAACTTAATAACACCCCCTCCTGCCATCAGTAAAGCAATTCTCAACTTTGATACATTTACCCAGCACTGCACCTTCACATAGTGCTTCATACAGCTTGGTGGGTATTGTACCATTTACAGAGCAGGGTCTCCCCCAAGCCCCACCAAGCTGGGCCCCACTGTACAGGGTCATGCACAAACACCCAGTCAATGAGGATGAGCCAGGCCTGCCCAGACCGCACTGTAGCTTGATTGGACTTTTCTGGCCCTCAGTACTATGGTGACCATGGCACTGTGGAAGTACGTTCTCCAGGGTAGGTGACTGGAACTGCACACTGCACTGCACGGATCATTGCAGAATGGAATTATTTGTCCCTTATTATTTTGTACCCGTTTCTAGGATTCGATTCTCTTTTAAAGCTGTACCCAACTATCTTACATGCCCTTGCAGATCCAGGGGAGACTGCAGTGACTGTAACTTCAGTGGGAGTGTTCCCTGCATGAGGGTGGAGCAAGAACTGCAGGATTCCATCCAATGAAAGCAAGAATAAAGACCTAGGAGTGGAATCAAACTTTTATTCCCTCCATTAGTTGTATCTAACCAGGCCTAGAGCAGACAGCAACTCAGGATAGGGTGACCATATTTCCCTATGCTGAACATGGGATACCTGGTAAAATTACTTGTATTAAAGTGAGTTCAATGGCAATCAATCAGAACTACACAGTACAAACATTCAAATTAACATCAAGTTGACTGAGCCCCTATTAAAAAGCAATATTGTGTAGTTGGATTCTTTTTATTTATCTTCTTATTTTTAAGGCTTTAGGGTTCACACAGAGAGGAGTGACACACACATACCCCTGCGTCCCCCGACACACATGGGGTGGGGGTGACACACACACACTCCCATACGCCTCACTCACATGGGGGGGACCAACCTACCCTACCCTCCCTGCTGGCACTCTCTACTCTCCATGCCTGGCTAGGCTCCCGGGACAGACCTGTCTCTCCTGGAACCTGGCATCATGTTCCCAAGGCAACACATGGGCAGGGGGCATGCAGTGTCACGTGGCCCCCCCAGATTTCTGCCAGGGTTCACACCAGAGTGTGGCCCGCAGCAGCCTTTCAGCACTGTGTGTTAGGGAAGGTACGGGAGCTGCTTCCAGCTGCAAGGGAGGAACGGGGGGAACGAATGACCTGGCCCTGTCACAGAACTCATCTCTTCCCTTCCTCCCACCCCGGCTGGAAGCAGCTTCTCCCTTCTTGCCCGCACAGTGTTGAAAGGCAGCAGCTAACACCTCCAGGCTGCTGTTAGCCACCGATATAATCTGTTCCCCAGCTACAGCACGGGCAGGAAGAGGTTAATCCCTAAGGCTGCATTGTGCACCAAGGTCCAGGGAACCTGAATGCAGGGGCTTCAGCGAACCTTACCAATGTGGTAGTTCAGCTGGGGAGGGTGCCTAGGGGCCGGAGCAGCCCCGTGCTCCCTGGGAGCAGGAGCCAGGGTGGGTGGGACGAGGGTGCTAAGCCCCTGCCACTCCAGACCTCAGCTGAGGGGCGGAGAGGCTTCCCTGTTCCAGCACTGTGCGGGGCTTTGACACATGCAGGGTTCGGCTCCTCCTGGCCAGCACCAGCCCAGCCCGAGGCAGTAGGGGAAGGAAGGAGCCTGGTGGCCAGGAGCAGGATCCACCAGTACTAATGGGGTGGAGAAAGAAAATATGGGACAATTCTCCCTTTTTTAAGAAAAAGTTGGGACACCTCCAGGAGGGACTGTCCCTTTAAAAATGGGAGTTCTGGTCACCCTAGCTCAGGGAAACCTGATGACAGGCACACAAGAATATTAGCAGGAGCTAGAGGAGCTGAAATTTTGCATAGAAAACCTGACTGATGAAATGAACCCCAGGAAGCCAGGGACCTGGCCACACCCCAGGGGAATGGGAAGCAGCAGTGCAGTGTTGGGTGTGTAAATGGTGCTCTAGTGCCCTTTGGAATCTGCGTGCTAGTTGCAGGGGACTTCACCAGTAGAACTCCCTTGGTGTCTGCTTCCTTGGCTCCCGATGGTCTGTCTGTCAGTCTGCCATGGCCTGGCCCTCCAGCCAGATCACTTGCTCAGTCCCCTTCCGGGCGCTAACAACTACTTCAACTATAATCCAAACGAATATCTAACTCCTCATTCTCCTGCCTCCCTCGGGCTCCATTAAAGTTTTCTGCTCCGTAGCCCCTAATCCTTGGAGCAGAGCTTCTCATTGGCTGCCAGCCAGCTCCTCCCAAGGGACTCTGTCGGCTTCCCCCACAGCTCTCCCTGTTCTTTTACAGGTCCTAACACTGGGCACCCTGCTGGAACCTAACCTGCTCCCTGTGGGCCTCTTCCAGCCTGACGTCACCAGGCTCTTCCCTTACTCTGTTCTAGGTATCCTCCCTTAAGGAATACACAGCCCTCTCTGCTCCCCTGGGGTCAATTATTATAATGATCTCCATCACACTCAACTGGGCAAATTGCTGGCTGGTCACACTGAATAGTGAGGCTGATTTCTCTCCAGTACTGGCTGTTTCCAGGTATTTTAGTCTTTATCATTCTTATTCCCGTATTCTTTCTGTCTCACTCAGGGGCATGCCATGTGTTCTGTTCCTTGTCTCTCCTCCTGGTCTCAGTGCCATTCGGAATAACTAAGCAACCTACTAAGCAAGGAGTGGTGGGCTTAGCTGGCAGTAGCAGCAGGTGCTGAGCCTTTGGCTGAACTGGACCCAGACTCCCACTGGGTGAGGGGAGCACTGTAGCCACAAGTAGACCAAGAATAACTCAGCTGAGCACTAGAACTGGGAAAGACCGATCCCCCTGGGGTAACGCTGGTTGCTTCTGGGTGTTGGGAAGGAGGATCCCACAATCAAGTTTGCAGTGGGTCCCAAAGGATAAACATTGCCATTGGCAGAAAGTAGTTCCCTGGGCAAGTGTACAGTGCAGCTGCTGGGCTGGGAGGAAGTCAGTTTAGAAAGCCTTGGTCCTGGCACAATGGGACAAGTGCCAGGTACATGGGAGAATCAGATGCCCAGACGAAGAATTTCACAGGCAGCTTGCAACACATTCTCAAAAAGAGCTGGCATTCTTCCCCTTGGCAAAGCCTCCCCATGCCGTCCCCTTGCTTCCACCTGTGCAAATCTGATAGGAAAGGCAAACCTCGACTCAGCTGCCAGGGCTGGGGTATATTCTAGTGGCAGCAGCTGCTGCTTTTCCGTGCTTGGATCTTTTTGATTCTTTACCTTTATTCTGTTCTTCCCCACTGCCCGCTATCGGGCGGCACACAGATCTTGGGGAGGGAGGGAAGAGCTGAAGTGGCCTCACCAGGTAACAACCACTCTGAAAAAGAGAAAAAAATCAGTCCCTTGGCTGCTTGGGAAGGACATAACCAATGGTCTGTGAGGCAAAGACCCATTTGTGGCTCTGTATAGTCTGTGTGATGTCAACAGGGCTTATGCTTTCCTCTTGGGCTTTGCTCTCACTAGGCTCTTCGGCTTTGCTCAGATGTAACTCATCAGAGCAGGAATTTCTTTGAGGAGGATGACAAACATTGGCTTCGCATAGCCAACATTGAATCCAAGTTCTTAATTATTGCCACATCTAGACTGGCTGGTATGGACAACTCAGGCAATAATTTTAGATCCGCTCACAGAACACAGTCAGCTTTTCCCTCCATTTAGCACCATGCTGTAGTTCTCAGAGGACGTCAGGGGAAGCCTGTGACAAAAAGGGAGTCTCTCTCTCTCTCTCTCTCTCTCTCTCTGTGTCTCTCTCTTGCACGTTGGAAATACCGGTATGGCTTGCGCTGGCAGTCTGACCTCATGGTGGGATAATGGTTAATTTTTCTGTGCCCTGGCTGGGGTTTCCCAGGAATCTGATGGGTGTCATGGCTTGTTAGAGTGGGGATCCCAATGGAACTGACTGCATGTCCATGAGCCGCATTCTTCATGGTGCTGCATGCCGTCTGTTCCCACTACTTTCAATGGACTCTCAGCACCTCACAGACTGCCCCTGTGCTCCTCAGTTCTAGGACTAGAAATGATACCATAAGGGGAAGGGACCAAGAGAAAATGGTATGGGGAAGATCCTGAGCTGGTGTGGATTGTCATTGCCACAGACCCATTGATGTCAATGGAGCTATCTACAGACCTGGGGGTCTGCCCCAATGTGGCCTTAAAAATTAGTGTCACATAATCTGGGTCCACAAACACCAAATGCCTCACTCCTCATAGTGGCACCTTAGAGACTAACAAATATATTTTTGCATAAACTTTGGTGGGCTAGAATCCACTTCATCAGATGCATGGAGTGGAAAATACAGGAGCAGGTATAAATACATGAAAAGATGGGTGTTGCCTCTTTAGACTGACTTCACACTTGGTAAGGCAATTCCCATCTTTTCATGTATTTATACCTGCTCCTGTATTTTCCACTCCATGCATCTGATGAAGTGGATTCTAGCCCACGAAAGTTTATGCCCAAATAAATTTGTTAGTCTCTAAGTTACCACAAGGACTTCTCGTTGTGTTTGCTGATACAGACTAACATGGTTACCATTCTGAACCTCCACTCCAGTGCAGAGTCACTGTTTTGTGGGTGCCCTACATGTACATTTCCAGCCTGTGAAATGTTTTAATTACTTGTAAATCTAAACTTAGCCTTGAATTTTATGGGTTTGTAATGTGTGGGTTGGGGACAATGACAGCCCCCTTGTAATGTATTGTACCCTAAATCATCAATTAGTAGTGTCAGCCCAAACCAGCTTAACATCTGGTTTGGCTGAAAACGTACCATTGATGCATTAAAACTTTCTCGAAGTTAAAAATTATGACCAACTGAAATTGTGAGGAAAAATGTAAAGAGATGTGTAAACAAAAATTGGGTGTTGTCCAAGCACTTGTTATACACTGCCCCAAAACCTGCAAATTCTCAGTTGCAAAAAGGCTACTTCACTCAAAGTTTTTCTTTTTGTTTTTAAAATCTTGATTAAAGCAAGGACATGAAAGTAGCAATAAAAAAAGGAAAACCAGAAAGCATTATATAACAAATGGAAGGAAGAAGAAGAGGGCAATGAATAGAAATCAGAAGTTTGAAATGCAGGTAATTGATGAGAGAACCTAAAGGTAACAACAAAATATCTATGGACAATAGGGTCAAGGATAACAAATTTTTTTTAAAAAAAATATATCAAAGAACTAAAGGATTCCCAGTAGTAGTATAGATCCAATAGGGTTAGGGTTACCTATTTTAGGCAGGGACTTTTTGATCTGTGTTTTTGCAGTGCCCAGCACGATGGGGTCCTAGTCCATGATGGGGCTGCTTGGTACTACTGCAATACAATAAGTGCACGTGACACACAGATGTAACATCTGCCAGGGCCAGTTCTAGGGCATTTAAAGTGTGACTGGGTGCGGGGTGGTACAGGTTAATGGTGATGAGCAAATCTGCACACTGTATGCTTGCCCTCCTCATGGAGGCAAAGCTTCCCAGCTTCCATGTGAACTTGTGGGGGGACACACACAGATTAACCGGTAGCTAGGGAACTCTGGACTCACAGGCAGGATCAGAAGAACAGCTGGCACAGCAGACTCACTGCGGACACCGCACATGTGGCAGCGACTTCTAGAACATCTCACTCAGCATTTCCTCAACAGCTGTGGTTTGCTGACTCAGAATTTCAGGCTACCTCAGAAGACATCTCAGCCAGATCACTTCGACACCAGTTGACTAACCCTCTTCTGCTGCTGCATCTCCCTCTGTCCGTGACATCGAGCCATTGCTGTGAAGATGATTGTGACGCTCTAAATGAGACTATGATTGTGGCTGGAGAGTGAGAAGGGGTGGTGGTGGCAGGGCCTGATAAGGAACAGAGAGCCTTTTGTCATCCAACGAAATCTAGCCCTAAAAGGGGGAAAGGGAAGAAAGAGACCCAGAAAATAGAGCAGCAGAAATAGTCTCGGAAGAGAAGGGCTTTTCAGTGTTTTTTAGGAGGCGTCAGCGGCCCTTTTAAGTGAAGCTTCCCGATAAGAGACTTTAAAGGTCACCTCTTTGTGAGGAAAGACACCGAGAGAAAGCGGAGGGGGAGATCGTCTGTCCAAACTGCCTTTTTTATGAAGCTCAGCGTATATTTTTCAACTGTAAATGAGTCTCTGCAGAGATAGGGCAGACACGGGCGCTTTTGGCCTCTGTGTTTTGTCTGCAGTGAGTGTGTTTGTTAGCAATCTCTTGATTTGACAATGCAGATGCCGCAAAGAGGAGAGAGGTAAGAACCATTTTTCCAGAGGCATCTGTGACCTAGATGCATGTGAATGAGCTCTCTCCCCCATTGTGTCGAGGGTCTTGGAGCCATCAGCTCTGTCAAGGCATATTCAGATGCCAGAAAATGAAGGTCAGAGGCTGGTTTGGATTCAGTGACCAAATCAGCGAGCAACAGTCACGGATGTTAACTTACTTCCAGCAGGACAACAACACTGAAGAAAGACTCAGGCAGCGAAGGTGAAATTGATGAGGAATGGATTTGTATTCGAAAACAGACATGTTTTAGAACAATTGTATCTTGGCTGCTGGTGAAGACTCTGGGCAAAAGATGCTTGGAGTCCTAACAGGGAGTTCATATTATTGATTTCCTTAGTTAGTGGGTGGAAGAAATGTTCAGCGAAGGATGTTTCTTACCTCCCAAAACAATCAGTACGCATCCTCTTTGCTCCACAATTTTGCTTAATAAAGCTGCTATTCGTTCAGAGAGCGTGTGTGGTGGGGGTTAAAACACAGGGACCAGGAAAATCTAACAATGAAAAGGAATTTAAAGTCCGCTCCGCTCTTTCTCCTGCACTGCAGCCCTGGATTTGCATCTCAGCACAAGGGATTCTCTGGGTGCTTGAAGCTGTCGTGTGCCTCAGTGATGCTGGAGGTTTACAGTCCTAACACCAAGAGATGACGCAGTACTGATGGAGACGTTATCTGCACATGTCTAGCATCATCTCACCTGCCTTGATCATTCTCAGTCATGGTCAAACATAGCAACATGTCCTAGTGCAGATCAGGCTGATAGGTATTCTGTATTTGGAGGTGATTTGCTCAAGTTTCCCCAGCAGCTATAGGTAGCTACATTTCTGGTCTACACTAGAAAGTTTTACTGGAAAAACTTCCCTTCTGTCAGCACAGCTGTATGTGCATCCACTCAAAACTGAGTCCTGCTTAAAAAAAAACCGTAAATTTTTGTAAGCAAATTTAAACCAGTTACCCAAGAAAAACAAGTAATCTGCTGGCATAGTTCTACTGGCAATATGCTTCTGTGCAGGAAGAAGGATCTGTACTGGTACAGCCAAGATTGGGGGTTCATGGTGGATAATTGGCTGGACATGAGCTCCCAGTATGACACTGCCACCAAAAGAGCGAATGCTACCCTGGGATGAACAAATGGGAATCTCAAGTAGGAGTAGAGAGGTTATTTTACCTCCGAGTGTGACCACTGCTGGAATCCTGTGTCCAGTTCTGGTGCCCACAATTCAAGAATGATGTTGATAAATAGCAGAGGGGTCAGAGAACAGTCACAAAATGATTAAAGGATTAGAAAACCTGCCTTATAGTGTTTGAATAGCTTGAGTCTATTTAACTTAATATACTGATTACAAACTGTAAGTACTTTGTCACGCAGTGTGTCACTCACCACTGGACAGGCGCCTCCTCCAGGTCGCTCTGGGGATTAGCTTGATGTTGATGCCCCTGTCTACAGTCTGCACAATGTCAGTCCTTTCCTGCAGTCCCCTCTCACAGCATCAGGAACTTCAGTGTCCTCTTCGTGGCTTGGCCCACCAGCTGTGCCACTGTCCGTGTTCCCCCCTTCCACGGGGGAGGTTTAGCTCCTCGGTAGTCCAGGCATTTCCCCCGTGGCGACTGCAGTCAGTAGTCCTGCCACTTCCCCAGTCGTGAGTGGGGGGGACCCAGGCCCACCCACTACTCTGGATCCCAACCCAGGGACCTTGTGGATTGCAGACTTCTGCTGCACCTCAGATTCTTCTTACTGCTGCTATGTCTCCCTGGGCCACTTCCCTATGGCTCTCGCACCTTCTTTGTCTTTCCTCAGGGCCTGCAACTTCCCCTTCTTTGGCAGTGTGAGGTGGACGCCCCATCACAATGGGGAACTAATATTTAATAATGAGTTTTTCAATATAACAGAGAAACATATAACATGATACAATGGCTGAAAGCTGAAGCTAGACAAATTCACACTGGAAATAAGGTGTACAATTTTGATAGTGAGTGTAATTTATACAATGGGAACAATTTACCAGTTACCATTACTGTCACTACCTAAATCTAGATTGGATGTTTTTGTAACCAACCTGCTCTAGGTATTATTTCAGGGCAGTTCTCTGTCCTGTTTTATACAAGAGGTCAGACTAGATACTCACAATTGTCCTTTTTGGCCTTGGAATCTATTAATCAATCCTCTAGCAAAAAGCCAAATATTTTGAATTCTGTCTCCAAGGGGCCTTCAGGCCCAGGCACCCAGGTGTTGGTCACACCTGTATCTATGGGGCTCTGCAAAGAGCAGACAACCTTTCCCCTCACCTAGTTAACCATGCATCACTTAGGGGAAACTGAGGCACACACCATACTCATACAAAATATTATGAAAAATCCCAACTCCGCCACCAAGAGACAATGAAGATGATTAAATGCGGAAGCTGTGGAGTGTACATTATTCTGGAGTGGGTACCCAAAAAGAGTTTTGTTTGTATGAAGTGCCACCTGATAGAGCTGATGGAAGAGAAGATCCAAGGCTTGCACATGCAGATGGAAACAATGGTTGACTTCGGAGGCAATGCATGGGGAGGAACGTGGGGCCAACTTCCTTCCCAGATTTCTGCTTGGCCTCTCTGGGGGAAGGGAGAGGGGTTCAGTTCTTCTCCCACTGTGCCTGCCCCCAGCATGCTTGGCCCCTGTCCCTGTCAGCCAGGCCCGGGCAGGGAGCAGAAGTTGTGGAACCAGCCACTTCACACGCCGTGTTCAGTGGCTGCCTGAGAGAGAGTCTGACAGGGGAGGTGGCAGCAAGCTACTCCCTGCCTGGGCCCAGCTGCCAGGGAGAGCGGCTGATCATGTTGCGGGAGGAGGCACAGTCTGAGAAGGAGAGAGCTCCTTCTTCCAGCAGGTAACTCTGGTGGGGCGGGGAGAACATGGCAGGCAGGGTTGCTGGGCAGAGGAGACGTGTCCCCCCCCACCCAGTATGGGGAGGCAAAAGTCATCTATGGTTGAGTTTCAAGGGGGATTTGAGCAGATGATGGAGGGAAGGCTGAAGGGAAAAGTCAAGACTTGCAGATACAAGCTGAACTGCAGAACTGTGAAGGGAGACTGCTGGGTGAGGAAAGTGGCCAGTGGAATCATGTGACTACAGGAGCCAGGCAGAGGAAAAGACGGGCTAGTAAAGGAAAAACAGAGCTCAGGAACAGGTTTGCTGAATTGAAGAATGAAGCAGGGGCACAACAGCCACTAACAGAAAGTGGGAGGAAAATTGCAAGTGATAACAAAAGACAAGAGGAGTTGCAGCCTGAAAGAAAAGGAGGAAGGCTGGAGAATTGCATCATCACCAGGAAGAGGCAGGTCTATGTGAATGGGGACTCCCTACTAAGAACAGCATACAGGCCTGTCAGCAGGGCTGATCCAGAGAACAGAGAGGTGTGTTTTCTATCAGAAGTGAAGATACAGGATGTGGACATGAGACTGGGAGGAGTGGTAGATACGCTGGAGGGGAGGGATAGGATACAGAAGGACCTAGACCAATTGGAAGATTGGGCCAAAAGGAATCTGATGAGGTTCAATAAGGATAAGTGCAGGGTCCTGCACTTAGGACGGAAGAACCCAATGCACAGCTACAGACTAGGGACCGAATGGCTAGGCAGCAGTTCTGCAGAAAAGGACCTAGGGGTGACAGTGGACGAGAAGCTGGATATGAGTCAGCAGTGTGCCCTTGTTGCCAAGAAGGCCAATGGCATTTTGGGATGTATAAGTAGGGGCATAGCGAGCAGATCGAGGGACGTGATCGTTCCCCTCTATTCGACATTGGTGAGGCCTCATCTGGAGTACTGTGTCCAGTTTTGGGCCCCACACTTCAAGAAGGATGTGGATAAATTGGAGAGAGTCCAGCGAAGGGCAACAAAAATGATTAGGGGACTGGAACACATGAGTTATGAGGAGAGGCTGAGGGAGCTGGGATTGTTTAGCCTGCAGAAGAGAAGAATGAGGGGGGATTTGATAGCTGCTTTCAACTACCTGAAAGGGGGTTCCAAAGAGGATGGCTCTAGACTGTTCTCAATGGTAGCAGATGACAGAACGAGGAGTAATGGTCTCAAGTTGCAGTGGGGGAGGTTTAGATTGGATATTAGGAAAAACTTTTTCACTAAGAGGGTGGTGAAACACTGGAATGCGTTACCTAGGGAGGTGGTAGAATCTCCTTCCTTAGAGGTTTTTAAGGTCAGGCTTGACAAAGCCCTGGCTGGGATGATTTAACTGGGAATTGGTCCTGCTTTGAGCAGGGGGTTGGACTAGATGACCTTCTGGGGTCCCTTCCAACCCTGATATTCTATGATTCTATGATTCTATGACTGAAGAGAGTGCTAATGGGAGCAAGAAAGAATCCACTGATTGTCTTTCACATGGGAACAAATGACACAGCTAGATTCTCACTGGAATACATCCAGGAAGACTATGCCAGGCTGGGGAAGATGCTTAAGGAAATGGAGGCTCAGGTGATCTTCTGTGGGATTCTACCTGTCCCTGGAGGAGGAGAACGAAGGCAAGACAAGATTATGATAATCAGATGGCTCAGGCAGTGGTGCTATAAGGAGGGCTTTGGGATGTTTGACCACTGGGAGGCATTCCCGGACAAATGACTGTTCTCATGGGATGGACTTCACCTGAATAGGGAGGGAAATAGACTTCTGGGATGGAGGTTGGCACATCTGATTAAAAGAGCTTTAAACTAGGAACTTGGGAGATGCTCATGTAATTTCCATGTCTGATTTTAACAGTGGGAGGAAGATCAAGTAAGAGAAGATACGGCAATGGAGAAAGGAACAGCAGTGGGTGGGAGAATGGACATCAAGAGGAAAGATAGTGCTGATACCAATGAAGCTAACAGTCAGGTAGGCAATACTGTCTGAAGAATGACTGTACCCAAATGGGTGAGGAATGTGAGCGAAGTCAAGCAGCAACAACTAAGATGTCTGCACACAAGTGCAAGGAGACTGGGTAACAAAATAGAGGAATTAGAACTACTGGTGCAGGAAGTGAAACCAGATATTAGAGGGGTAACAGAAACATGGTGGAATAGTCGTCATGGCTGTAGCACAGGTACTGAAGGGTATGTGCTGTTCAGGAAAAACTGAATAAAAGTCAAGGTGGTGGAGAAGCTCTGTATATTAATGAGGAGATAGACTGTATAGAAATTAGAAATGAAGGAATTGATAAAACAGAGTCTGTTTGGGCCAAAATCACTTTGGAGAAGAAAGCTACTAGAGGTTCCCCTGGGATATGCTTGGGGTGTGCTACAGACCCCCAGGATCTGATCTGGATCTGGATAGAGACCTCTTTAATGTTTTTAATGAAATAAATACTACTGGGAATTGTGTGATTATGGGAGACTTTAATTTCCCAGATATAGATTGGAGGACAAGTGCTATTAATAATGGTAGGGCCCAGATATCCCTGGATGTGATAACTGGCAGATTTCTTCACCAAATAGTCACTGAATCAACAAGAGGAGATGCCATTTTAGATTTGGTATTGGTGAGTAGTGAGGACCTCACAGAAGAACTGGGGGCAACCTTGGTTCAAGTGATCATGAGCTAATTCAGTTTAAACTAAATAGAAGGCTAAACAAAACTAGAGCTGCAACTAGGGGCCTTGATTTTAATAAATTAAGAGAATTCTTAGGGAATTGGACTGGACAGAAGAACTCAAGGATCTGAATGTGGAGGAGGCTTGGAATTACTTTAAGTCAAAGTTGCAGAAGCAAGCTGAAGCCTGCATCCCAAGCAAGAAGAAAAAAATCATAGGGAAGGGTTGCAGACCAAGCTGGTTGAACAAGCATCTTAAACAGGTGATTAAGAGAAAGCATAAAGCCTACAAGGAATGGAAGATGGGATGGATCAGCAAGGAAAGATACCACTTGGAAGTCAGAAAGTTTTTGTAAAGAGAAATCATGCCTCACCAATCTATTAGAATCCTTTGAGGGGCTCAACAAGTATGTGGACAAGGGGGATACACTGGATATAGCGTACTAAGATTTTCAGAAAGCATTTGACAAAGTCCCTCACCAAAGGTTCTTAAGGAAAGTAAGCTATCATTGGATAAGAGGGAAGGTCCTCTCATGGATCAGTAACTGGCTAAAAGACAGGAAACAAAGGGTAGGAATAGATGGTCAGTTTTCAGAATGGAGACAGGTAAATAGTGGGGCCCCCCAGGAGTCTGTACTGGGACAAGTACTTTTCAACATATTCATAAATGATCTGGAAAAAGGGGTAAAACTAAAGTGGCAAAATTTTTAGATAATACAAAAATACTCAAGATAGTTAAGGCCAAAGCGGACTGCGAATAGTTACAAAGGGATCTCACAAAACTGGATGACTGGGCAGCAAGAAGGCAGATGAAAATCAATGTTGATAAGTGCAAAGTAATGCACATTGGAAAACATAATCCTAACTGTACATATACATTGATGGGGTCTAAATGAGCTGTTATCACTCAAGAAAGGGATCTTGGAGTCCTTGTGGATAGTTCTCTAACATCCACTCAATGTGCAGCGGCAGTCAAAAAAGTGAACAGAATTTTGGGAATCATTAAGAAAGGGGTAGATAAGATAGCAAATATCATAATTGCCTCTAGAAAAATCCACGGTACACCCACATCTTGAATACTGGGTGCAGATCTGGTTGCCCCATCTCAAAAAAGATAAATTGGAATAGATTCAGAAAAGGGCAACAAAAATGATTAGGGGTATGGAACGGCTGCCATATGAGGAAAGGTTACTAAAACTCAGACTTTTCGGCTTAGAAAAGGGATGACTAAGGGTCATTATAGAGGTGTATAAAATTATGGCTCATAACACAAGAACTAGGGGGTCACCAAATGAAATTAATAGGCAGCAGGTTTAAAACAAACAGAAGGAAGTATTTCTTCACACAACACACAGTCAACCTGTGGAACTCCTTGCCAGAAGATGTTGTGAAGGCCAAGACTATAACAGGGTTCAAAAAAGAACTAGATAAATTCATGGAGGACAGGTCCATCATGTGCAAGCAATGCCCCTCTGCCATGTACATTGGTCAAACTGGACATTCTCTACGTAAAAGAATAAATGGACACAAATCAGATATCAAGAATTATAACATTCATAAACCAGTCGCAGAATACTTCAATCTCTTTGGTCACGTGATTACAGACAAGAAAGTTGTGATATTACAACAGAAAAACTTCAAAACCAGACTCCAGCGAGAGACAGCTGAATTGGAATTCATTTGCAAATTGGATACAATTAACTTAGGCTTGAATATAGACTGGGAGTGGTTAAGTCATTATGCAAGGTAACCTATTTCCCCTTGTTTCCCCCCCTCCCCCCACTGTTCCTCAGACCTTCTTGTTAAACCCTGGATTTGTGCTGGAAATGGCCCATCTTGATTATCATACATATTGTAAGGAGAGTGATCACTTTAGATAAGCTATTACCAGCAGGAGAGTGGGGTGGGGGGAGAGAAAACCTTTTGAAGTGATAAACACCCATTTTTTCATGATCTGTGTGTATAAAACATCCTCACTGCATTTGCCACTTTATGCATCCGATGAAGTGAGCTATAGCTCACGAAAGCTTATGCTGAAATAAATTAGTTAGTCTCTAAAGTTCCACAAGTACTCCTTTTCTTTTTGCGAATACAGACTAACACGGCTGCTACTCTGAAACAGATCCATCAACGGTTATTAGCCAGGATGGACAGGAAGGGTGTCCCTAGCCTCTGTTTGCCAGAAACAGGGAATGGGGGACAGGGGATGGATCACTTGATTATTACCTGTTCTGTTCATTCCTTCTGAAGCACCTGGCATTGGCCACTGTCAGAAAACAGGATCCTGGGCTAGATAGACCTTTGATCTGACCCAGTATGGCCGTTCTTATGTTAAAATACAACACGGTTTTACAAAAGGTAGTTTGTGCCAGACCAACCTGATCGCCTTCTTAGAGAAGATAACTGATTTTTTTTAGACAAAGGAAATGCATTAGCTCTAATGTGCCTGGATTTCAGTAAGGCAATTGATAGAGTTCCACATGGAAAATTATCATACTGAAAAGTGAACGCTCAGGCTGGAGGGAGGTTACTAGTGGAGTTCCTCAGGTCTTGGGACCAATTTTGTTTAACATTTTTATTAATGACATTGGCATAAAAAGTTGGAGTGTGCTAATAAAATTTGTAGATGACACAAAGTTGGAGGTATTGCCCATATAGTGGAGGACCGGAATCTCATACAAGAATATCTGGATGACCTTGAAAATTGGAGTAATAGAAAAGTGATTAAATTTAATAGTGAGAAATGCAATCAGGGCCTAACAGCAAGAATTCTTGCTATAAACTGGGGCCATATCAGTTAGATGTAATCAGTTAGATGTAATGTTTGGTTGATCACAGGATGACGAAGAACCTCCCAATGTGATACAGCCATGAAAAAAGGCTAATGCAGTCCTAGCATGCATCAGACCCAGTATTTCCAGTAGAGAAAAGGAAGAGTTAATACCATAATATAAGGCACTGGTGAGACCTCATCTGGAATACGGTGTACAATTCTGATGACCTATGTTTAAGGAAGATGAATTCAAACTGGAACAGGTGCAGTGAGGGCCTACTAGGATCATCAGAAGAATGGAAAACCTCCCTTATAAGACGAGACTCGAGGAGTTTGGCTTGTTTAGCCTAACCAAAGGCTGAGGGGAGACATCGCTCTCTATCAATACATCAGAGGGATAAATAGTAGGGAAGGAGAGGAATTATTTAAGTTAAGGGCCAATGTGGACACAAGAACAAATGCATATAGACTGGCGATCAACAAGTTTAGGCTTGAAATTAGATGAAGGTTTTTAACCATCAGAGGAATGAAGTTCTGGAACAGCCTTCCAAGGGGAGTAGCACAAGGAAAAACTGGCTTCAAGACTGAGCTTATGGAGGGGATGGTCTAATGAGACTGCTTACAATGGCATGTAACCCATCTGCAACTGCTAGCAGCAAATATCCCCAAAGGCCAGAAGGGAACACACGAGAGGGAGGGCTGTGAGTTACTACAGAGAATTCTTTCTCTGGTGTTTGGTTTTTCCTTTCCCACATGCTCAGGGTCTAACTAATTGCCATATTTGGGGTCATTAAGGAATTTTTCCCCAGTTCAGACTGGCAGAGACCCTGAGGTTTTTAGCCTTCCTCTGTGGCATGGGGCACGAGTCACTTGCTGGTTTAAATTAGTGTAAATGGTGGATTCTCTGTAATGAAGTCTTTAAACTATTATTTGAGGACTTCAGTAACACAACCAGAGGCTAGGGGTCTATTACAGGAGTGGGTGGGTGAGGTTCTGTGGCATGCAATGTGTAGGAGGTCAGGCTAGAATACCATGATTGTTCCTTCTGGCCTTAAAGTCTGAGCGTCTATTAGTAACGTTTAAAGCCTTTCTCCTTTTGAAGGAAAAATATCAGTCTCAGATTTTCAGAATAACCTTTCTTTGATGAAAAGGGTTAATTTTATTCTCAGACCTGATGCGTACAGGGTATCTATTTATCCTGCTCTTAACAAACAGACAGACCAGATGGAGGAGACAGAGGGTAGAAAAAATGGGTGACATCTGGCTTTGGTTAATGTTTTTGGAACATTGGACCGCTGGTTAGTTACCAGTGAATGCTCTTGTCTGGGAGTTAATCACACCACCTGCTGCTTGGATCCTGGTTTATGGTCTAGACAGGACTTCATCTGATTGGATCTTTTCTTATGAGACAAGGCAGGCTTGGATGAGTACAGCATAGTTGTCTTCAGGATTTGATGAAAAGCTGGGAGAGGGTAGAAGGAAAGAAAGCGGGGGGGGGGGGGGAGGAAGAAAATACAAAAAGAGAAGGAAAAAACAACACAGGATCTTTATGTGCCACTGCTGTGCTGGCAATTAGGCAGCCCCGCTGATGGGCTGAGGACTGGTTGTCATGATAACATGTTGACTTTCAGCACTCACAGGTGAAAACAAAGTTGCTTAAACAAAATTCAGGCCAGCTGGCCTTCCTTTCAGGAAGAAAGTCCTTTCAAACAATCAAGATAGAAGAATATGATTAGTGTTTGAGGAGATCTCAGGAGGTCATCTAGTCCAACCCCAACTAAATCATCCTTGCCAGGGCTCTGTCAAGCCGGACCTTAAAAACCTGTAAGGATGGAGATTCCACCAAACCTCCTAAGCTTACTTTACCAGCTTAGGTTAAAACTTCCCCGAGGTACAAACTATTTTACCCTTTGCCCTTGGACTTTTAATAGAAGAATTTTAATAGAAGAAACAGTAAAAAAGAAGTAACAATAAAAAGAATCACCTCTGTAAAATCAGGATAGTAAATACCTTACAGGGTAATTAGATTCAAAACATAGAGAATCCCTCTAGGTAAAAAGTTAAATTACAAAAAGACACACAGACAGGAATATCCATTCTATTCAGCACAGCTTAATTTCTCAGCCATTTAAAGAAATCATAATCTAGCGCATATCTAGCTAGATTACTTACTAAATTCTAAGACTCCATTCCTGTTCTGTCCCCGGCAAAAGCAGCATACAGACAGATCCTTTGTTTTTCCCTCCCCGCCAGCTTTTGAAAGTATCTTGTCTCCTCATCGGTCATTTTGGTCAGGTGCCAGCGAGGTTACCTTTAGCTTCTTAACCCTTTACAGGTGAGAGGATTTTTCCTCTGGCCAGGAGGGATTTTAAAGGGGTTTACCCTTCCCTTTATATTTATGAAAGATAGAGATTCCACCACCTCCCTAGGTAACCCATTCCAGTGCTTCACCACTATCCTAGTGAAATAGTTTTTCCTAATATCCAACTTAGGCCTTCCCTACTACAACCTGAGACCATTGCTCCTTGTTCTGTCATCTGCCACCATTGAGAAAAGCCTAACTCTACAGGCTGGGGACCAACTGGCTAAGCAGCATTTTGGGCTGTATAAGTAGGAGCATTGCCAGCAGATCGAGGGAAGTGATTATTCCTCTCTATGCGACACTGGTGAGGTCACACCTGGAGTATTGCATCCAGTTTTGGTCCCCCCCACCACAGAAGGGATGTGGACAAACTGGAGAGCATCCAGTGGAGGCCAACAAAAAAGATTAGGCGGCTGGAGCACATGACTTACTAGGAGAGGCTGAGGGAACTGGGCTTATTTAGTCTGCAGAAGAGAAGAATGAGCGGGGATTTGATAGCAGCCTTCAATTACCTGAAGGGAGGTTCCAAAGAGGATGGATCTAGACTGTTCTCAGTGGTGGAAGATGACAGAACAAGGAGCAATGGTCTCAAGTTGCAGTGTGGGAGGTCTGGGTTGGATATTAGGAAACTCTATTTCATTAGGAGGGTGGTGAAGCACTGGAATGGGTTACCTAGGGAGGTGAGGGAATCTCCATCCTTAGAGGTTTTTTCAGGCCCAGCTTGACAAAGCCTTGGCTGGGATGATTTAGTTGGGGATTGGTCCTGCTTTGAGCAGGGGGTTGGACTAAATGACCTCCTGAGGTCTCTTCCAACCTTAATATTTTATGACTTTTCTAGGGACTGAGGTGAGCAGAGATGAACGGCAGTGTGGCAGCTCAGGGCTGAACTGGGATGTCAGGTGGACAGACGATGAGGCACAACTGAACTGACCTTGATTTTTTAGAGTCTCTCTTTGAGGAACCCAAAAAAGGAAAAGCGGCCATCCCAGTTCATCTCCCTCGTTATTTTATCCACCAGTTAGCCCTAATATCCATCACACGAGATTTGGTCTTTTAACTTCTGGTTCCACATGTTCTGTTTTTACTAAGCATAATTTCAAAAGTCCTTGGATTATATCAGTGTGACCTTTTTGGTTTAGACTAATCCAGTTTCTTTTTTTTTTTTTTTTTGCACTTCATAGATTCATAGATATTTAGGCCAGAAGGGACCATTATGATCATCTAGTCTGACCTCCTGCACAATGCAGGCCACAGAATTTCACCCACCACTCCTAAAAAAGACCTCACACCTATATCTATGCTATTGAAGTCCTCAAATTGTAGTTTGAAGACCTCAAGGAGCAGAGAATCCTCCAGCAAGTGACGCGTGCCCCATGCTACAGAGGAAGGCGAAAAACCTCCAGGGCCTTCCAATCTGCCCTGGAGGAAAATTCCTTCCCGACCCCAAATATGGCGATCAGCTAAACCCTGAGCATATGGGCAAGATTCATCAGCCAGATACTACAGAAAATTCTTTCCCGGGTAGCTTGGATCTTACCCCATCTAAAAACCCATCACAGGCCATTGGGCCTATTTACCATGAATATTTAATTACCAAAACCATGTTATCCCATCATACCATCTCCTCCATAAACTTATCGAGTTTAATCTTAAAGCAAGATAGATTTTTTGCCCCCACTACTTCCCTCGGAAGGCTATTCCAAAACTTCACTCCTCTGATGGTTAGAAACCTTCGTCTAATTTCTAATCTAAATTTCCTAGTGGCCAGTTTATATCCATTTGTTCTTGTGTCCACATTGGTACTGAGTTTAAATAATTCCTCTCCCTCTCTGGTATTTATCCCTCTGATATATTTATAGAGAGCAATCATATCTCCCCTCAACCTTCTTTTAGTTAGGCTAAACAAGCCAAGCTCCCTGAGTCTCCTTTCATAAGACAAGTTTTCCATTCCTCGGATCATCCTAGTAGCCCTTCTCTGTACCTGTTCCAGTTTGAATTCATCCTTCTTAAACATGGGAGACCAGAACTGCACACAGTATTCCAGGTGAGGTCTCACCAGTGCCTTATATAACGGTACTAAAACCTCCTTATCCCTACTGGAAATACCTCTCCTGATGCATCCCAAGACGACATTAGCTTTTTTCACAGCCATATCACATTGGCAGCTCATAGTCATCCTATGATCAACCAATACTCCAAGGTCCTTTTCCTCCTCCGTTACTTCTAGTTGATGCGTCCCTAGCTTATAACTAAAATTCTTGTTATTAATCCCTAAATGCATGACCTTACACTTCTCACTATTAAATTTCATCCTATTCCTATTACTCCAGTTTACAAGGTCATCCAGATCCTCCTGTAGGGTATCCCTGTCCTTCTCTAAATTAGCAATACCTCCCAGCTTTGTATCATCTGCAAACTTTATTAGCACACTCCCACTTTTTGTGCCCAGGTCAGTAATAAAAAGATTAAATAAGATTGGTCCCAAAACTGATCCTTGAGGAACTCCACTGGTAACCTCCCTCCAACTTGACAGTTCACCTTTCAGTAGGACCCGTTGTAGTCTCCCCTTTAACCAATTCCCTATCCACCTTTCAATTTTCCTATTGATGCTCATCTTATCCAATTTAACTAATAATTCCCCATGTGGCACAGTATCAAACGCCTTACTAAAATCTAAGTAAATTAGATCCACTGCGTTTCCTTTATCTAAAAAATCTGTTACTCTCTCAAAGAAGGAGATCAGGTTGGTTTGGCACGATCTACCTTTTGTAAAACCATGTTGTATTTTGTCCCATTTACCATTGACTTCAATGTCCTTAACTACCTTCTCCTTCAAAATTTTTTCCAAGACCTTGCATACTACAGATGTCAAACTAACAGGCCTATAATTACTTGGATCACTTTTTTCCCCTTTCTTAAAAATAGGAACTATGTTAGCAATTCTCCAATCATACGGTACAACCCCTGAGTTTACAGATTCATTAAAAATTCTTGCTAATGGGCTTGCAATTTCTTGTGCCAATTCTTTTAATATTCTTGGATGAAGATTATCTGGGCCCCCCGATTTAGTCCCATTAAGCTGTTTGAGTTTCGCTTCTACCTCAGATATGGTGATGTCTACCTCCATATCCTCATTCCCATTTATCATGCTACCATTATCCCTAAGATCCTCTTTAGTCTTATTAAAGACTGAGGCAAAGTATTTGTTTAGATATTGGGCCATGCCTAGATTATCCTTGACCTCCACTCCATCCTCAGTTTTTAGCGGTCCCACTTCTTTCTTTGTTTTCTTCCTATTTATATGACTATAGAACCTTTTACTATTGGTTTTAATTCCCTTTGCAAGGTCCAACTCTACTTGACTTTTAGCCTGTCTCACTTTATCCCTACATATTCTGACCTCAATAAGGTAGCTTTCCTTACTGATCCCTCCCTTCTTCCACTCCCTATATGCTTTCTGCTTTTTCTTAATTACCTCTCTAAGATGCTTGCTCATCCAGCTTGGTCTACAATTCCTGCCTATGAATTTTTTCCCCTTTCTTGGGATGCAGGCTTCCAATAGCTTCTGCAGCTTTAATTTAAAATAATCCCAGGCCTCCTCTACCTTTAAACCCATAAATTCTTCAGTCCAATCCACTTCCCTAACTAATTTCCTTAATTTTTGAAAGTCAGCCCTTTTGAAATCAAAAACCCTAGTTGCAGATTTATTTTTGTTAATCCTTCCATTCAATTTGAACTGAATTAGCTCATGATCACTTGAGCCAAGATTATCCCCTACAACCATTTCCTCTATGAGGTCCTCATTACTCACCAAGACCAAATCTAAAATGGCATCCCCTCTAGTCGGTTCAGCAACTACTTGCTGAAGGAATCCATCAGCTATCGCATCTAGGAAAATCTGAGCCCTATTATTATTACTAGCACTCGTCCTCCAGTCTATATCTGGGAAGTTAAAGTCTCCCATGATCACACAGTTTCCATTAGTATTTACTTTATTAAAAACATTAAAAAGGGCTCTATCCATATCCAAATTAGATCCCGGCGGTCTATAGCACACCCCAAGCACTATCCCAGGGGAGGCTCTAATAGTTTTCTTCCCCAATTTAATTGTTGCCCAGACAGACTCAGTCATATCCATTTCATCGCTTCTTATTTCTTTACATTCTATCTCATCATTGATATACAGTGCTACTCCACCACCTTTACCTTTATTTCGGTCTTTCCTAAACAGCACATACCCTTCAATACCTGTAGCCCAGTCATGACTACTATTCCACCAGGTCTCTGTTATACCTAGAATATCTGGTTTCACTTCCTGTACCAGTAACTCTAGTTCCTCCATTTTGTTACCTAGGCTCCTTGCATTAGTGTACAAACATCTTAATTTTTGCTGTTTGGCCTCACTCACATTCTGTACCCTATTAGGCACGGTTATTTTACTACCAGTATAACCTATTAGACTTGTATCTACACTGCCCTTCCTCCTACCTACAGCTGTATCCACTCTTACTTCATTTTCTTTCCACTCTATGCTAAATTCTGGCATGGAGATTACCTGGACATCTCCCAACCATCTCCTCCAAATTCCTAGTTTAAAGCTCTCTTAATCAGTTGTGCCAGCCTCCATCCTAGAAGTCTATTTCCTTCCCTACTCAGATGAAGTCCATCCCGAGAGAACTGTCCTCTATCCATGAATGCCTCCCAATGGCCATACATCCCAAAGCCCTCCTTATAGCACCACTGCCTAAGCCATCTATTGATAGTCATAATCTTGTCACACCTTTGTTGCCCTTCTCTAGGAACAGGCAGAATCCCACTAAAGATCACCTGAGCCTCAATTTCCTTAAGCGTCCTCCCCAGCCTAGCATAGTCTCCCTTAATACTTTCCAGCGAGAATCTAGCCGTATCATTTGTTCCCACATGAAGGATAATTAGGGGATTCTTTCCCGCTCCCTTTAGAATCCTTTTCAACCTCAGGTCTACATCCCGTATCTTAGCACCTGGAAGACAGCACACCCTCCTATTTTCTGGATCAGCTCTGGTTACAGGCCTATCTATTCTTCTCAGTAAAGAGTCCCCAATCACATAGACCTGCCTTTTCCTAGTGACGGTGCTATTCTCCAGTCTATCCCCTGTTCCCTCTGGCTGCAAGTTCTTTCCATGCCCATTCTCCCTTGTAATCCTTTTTAACCCATCCTGTATCCTCCTGGGGCTCATATTTGGTGTAATCTCCATTAACTCTTCCCCTTTTCCTATAGGACTAACCGCTCTTCTCTTCTTCCTTGCCCTATCACCTTCAGTGACTACCTGCTGAGCCCCTTCTTCATTTTCCAACTCTGCAAACCTATTCTGAAGCTCTATTTCTCCTTCACTAGCCCGTCTTTTCCTCTGCCTAGTTCTTTTAGTCACATGCTTCCACTGACCACTTTCCTCACCCAGTCTCCCCTCAGAATTCCCTAGTCCTGCTTCCATCTGCAAGTCTGAGCTTTTCCCTTCAGATACCTCATGTCTTTGCTCCATAATCTGCTCAAACCCCTTCCTAAACTCTACCAGACTTTCCACCTGCATCTCCAAACCTCTGATCTTTTCCTCCATCAGCTCTTTCAGACGGCATTTCATGCAGAGAAAACTCTTACCAGGTGCCCCCTCCAGGATCATGTACATACCACAGCTTCCACATCCAGTCATCTTCATTGTGTCATCTGCTACATGGGTCACTCCCACTGCCACCTCTGAATCTGTCATAGCCTTCCCACCTAAATCCTGTTAATCTGGGAAACACAAATCACACCAAAACACCACCACCCACAGCAAAACCAAACCCCACACAAGCACCACAAGACAAACTCCCCTTTCAAACTCCCACTCAAACTCCCCTGTTTACAGCTCTGTTTGCTAGCTCCTGTGCCGCTGCCTGACTGGCTGCTACCTTTATAGGACCCCCAGTCAGTGAAGCCCCGCCCCCTAATCAGGGCTCAGCTTCTCTCCCAGCACAAAGCCCCTACACATACAGATACTAACAATACAAAACCAAACACACACAAATACCTTCTCCTCCAACAGAACTCCCACTCAAACTCCCCTGTTTACAGCTCAGTTTGCTAGCTCCTGTGCCGCTGCCTGACTGGCTGCTACCTTTATAGGACCCCCAGTCAGTGAAGCCCCGCCCCCTAATCAGTTACAATATTGGTATTCTACACAAAATTGACCTATTTTTCATGGTTATTGTAACATCCTATGAACTTTTACATACATTTTAGCTCACAAGAGGGGCACACCTTGCAGGCCTAATAGGTACAACAGAGCCAATCAAGTTAACCTCAGGCTGGATTAAATCTCACTCTGTGGTGGATGCACGACAGGACAACCCAGGGAATTGCTGCATGGATTTGGCACAAAGTGAGGATGTGTAGTGTTAGTATATGGGTCTGTTTGTTAGCCTGGGATAGAATTTTGGGCTTGACTTTCGATACTCCTATCTTATATTAATATGTGTAAACATAGGACAAAGACTCTGATGTTGCTTCTGTCTAGTCAGCTGGATTTGTTAGTACAATGGAAACAGACAAGAGTGGTGAAAGTGTTACTGGAGAGCACTTTAAGATTGCCTCAATCTCAAGGCAAAGTCAAGCAACCAGTTGGGAGGGGCAAAGGGGGGGGGTCAGGGGAAGGTATAAAACACAAAAAGACCAAAGAAAGGCCCATCCCTGACCGTAGCACAACCTCACTCCTCATCCCTCCCATGAGGTACAAAAGGGGTGGGACTGTTGGTATGCATTGCAGGTATATTTGGGCCTGCTAAGGAGGAGGGAGGAATGGGACACAGGCAAAGCTCCGCAGCATCAGAGCTGGGAGGGGAACACTGCAAAACAGACTCTGCTGGCGTAGAGCTCTGGGTATGCTTGCTTGGAACTAACCCCAATCAACATCGAATTGCCTGCACTTCGGACTTCTGCTTTCTGTCTGTGTGACAAGAACCAGGGGAGAGGGTAAAGGGAAATTCCTCTAACATATGGGAGGGAAGAAGAAGGGATAAAAATGGAAAATTGAAACAGTCAGAAGCACAATTCAATGTGTGTTTATTAACGTTCTGAAACTTTAGAAGGCAGAAGGATAAAGCATATCTGTCCTGAACCCCACAGTAATGGGTTATAATTCTTTGGTGGGGCAGCAGAAAGCACAGGTTGATCCAGAGGAGTTGGAGGAACTCAGAAGGCGTGGATGCAGCCACGGGTGGAAATGGCCAGTGATAATAGTTGAAAACAAATGTCTCAATTAAAGACGGTGCCCAGCCTTGTACTTTCACTCTCTGTGGCCAGGAATTTCTGGGTGTCAAGACATCATGCATCAGCAGCCTGTCATAGGAGTTGCTGATTGACCAAACACAGACTGAAGCATTTTGCAGACACTTTATAATCTATAGCACTGATCCTGGAGAACAGGTGGCATAGTGAGATAGTGAACAAGGCTGCCACTTTGGAGAGCTAGGTTTAATCCTAACAACGAGTTTAGTGCTCACATCCCTGTCCCTATTCGTCACATCACAACCCTATCATATTATGGCGCAACAGAACAGTAGGGCTCAAAAACCAGGCTTGGAACACACAGAGGTTCTGCAGGTCAAGACTGAGGTGCATCAGTAGAGCTGGTGGGGAGCCCAGGTCTGGAATACATGAAATGTGCTGTAATAATTGGGCCTACACATTTACCCTAACTGTGAGTTCAGCTGCAGGAAGTAAGGGAAAGTTTACAGGATGTCCCAATAACCTGGAGTAATAAATGTTGATGAGAAAAGGCATGAAAGGGAGACAGAAAAACTGAATTTGTCCAAACAAAAAGGCCTCCTGGTAGAACTCAAGGACTGTGTTAAGGTCATGCCTGGTAAACAAGAGAAATTGAGGACTGAAAATTAAACAAAAATTGGTATGTCAGAAATTAAGCTTAATTGGTGGTCAAAATAATGAGGGGTTAGGCTATTGCACCCATCATTCCCTGATGGGGTCCTTGAAAGGAGACTTTGCGGAGAACAATTAGCTACTGGAGAGAGCTTCACCCCCATGGCTGCTACCCCCACCATCTCCTGGGACCCCGGACCTTCTTCATCCGAATTCTGAGAGCTGTCCTGACCAAACTGGGCTGGAGACAGGGAGCCTGATGACATTACCAGCCTGATGACATCATCAGCAGAATCCCAACCAGCACCTGGGATGTGAGACTTTGTCTCCTCGCACCCCAATGCGTCCTTTTCCTTCCCTCCCTTATTTCTTCTCTTTTCTAGCCCTCTCCTTTGGCCTCTGTCTGACAAGAGCCTGGCTTGGGCAGCCCAGGCTGCATAGTTTGCAACACTGCTGTAAGCCTGTGACTAGAGAGGCAGCTCAAAGTGATGCCCTAAACAGCCCGGTGCTGGTACAAGTTTGCCAGGTCTTGGAGTAGCTCATCACACCATGGGCTGGGCCTGTGTTTTTCCAGCAGGGAGTTGACATGTGGGAGTCAGCACCAGAGACAGAAGCTGCATTTTCAATTTAAGTTTGCAGGGTCTTTGACTCCTATGCTAGGGGCTCTTTTTTACTGATAAAAAATGAATTCCTAAACACGAACAGCTCAGTAGCTGCCATAGCGAGCAATCTGCTAATAACCCCCATGTGCTGTGTGGAGTTAACAGTTCCTGGCTCTTTAGAATAAGTGCTTTGATTGTGATCCACAGCCATGCTGGGTCAAAACCAAGCATGCATATTGCAGGTATATTCTGACAAATCCTTTTCCCTTAACAAAACTTACTGACGTGTGACTCTAAAAATGGCCTTGGAAGTCTCCTTGTTTACTGACCCTCTCAATCTCCAACCTTTGCTCAGTTTACAAGTAAAAAGATTTTTTCCCCCTACCTACCAGCCCCGCAACCTCAGCCCGGGATTGGAGAATCATGTTGGGTTTGTCTCTGGCTCTCATATTGTCACCAGTAACAATGGTTCTGAGATCAATTACAACTGTCCAAATTCAGCGTCTTCAAATTCTCTATCTAGAGTAGATCTAGATCTATCAACCTAGATAGATAGATAGATAGATAGGATTCTCAACCTATCCTGAAGGATGACCCAACACTCTCACAAATCTTGGGAGACAGGCCAGTCCTTGCCTACAGACAGCCCCCCAACCGGAAGCAAATACTCACCAACAACCACATACCACACAACAGAACCACTAACCCAGGAACCTATCCTTCCAACAAAGCCCATTGCCAACTGTGCCCACATATCTATTCAGGGGACACCATCAAAGGACCTAATAACATCAGCCACACTATCAGAGGCTCGTTCACCTGCACATCCACCAATGTGATATATGCCATCATGTGCCAGCAATGCCCCTCTGCCATGTACATTGGTCAAACTGGACAGTCTCTACGCAAAAGAATAAATGGACACAAATCAGACGTCAAGAATTATAACATTCATAAACCAGTTGGAGAACACTTCAATCTCTCTGGTCACGCAATCACAGACATGAAGGTCGCTATCTTACAACAAAAAAACTTCAAATCCAGACTCCAGTGAGAAACTGCTGAATTGGAATTCATTTGCAAATTGGATACTATTAATTTAGGCTTAAATAGAGACTGGGAGTGGCTAAGTCATTATGCAAGGTAGCCTATTTCCCCTTGTTTTTTTCTCCCCCCCCCCCGCACGTTCTGGTTAAACTTGGATTTATGCTGGAAATGGCCCACCTTGATTATCATGCACATTGTAAGGAGAGTGGTCAGTTTGGATGAGCTATTGCCAGCAGGAGAGTGAGTTTGTGGGGGAGGGGGGGGAGAAAACTGGATTTGTGCTGGAAATGGCCCAACTTGATGATCACTTTAGATAAGCTATTACCAGCAGGACAGTGGGGTGGGAGGAGGTATTGTTTCATGGTCTCTGTGTGTATATAAAGTCTTCTGCAGTTTCCACGGTATGCATCCGATGAAGTGAGCTGTAGCTCACGAAAGCTCATGCTCAAATAAATTGGTTAGTCTCTAAGGTGCCACAAGTACTCCTTTTCTTTTTGCGAATACAGACTCACACGGCTGTTACTCTGAAATCTACCTAGAGTGCAACTCTGATTTGGCACCTGCAGTTGCTATTTACATAAAAGTTCTGTTGAGTATGAGAGAGCTAGACTGTACTCTAGCTCCCTGTCCCATTACTGTGTGGCTCCCTAGGGCTATATACACAATAAAGAGCTAGAACACTGAATACACACAGGGAACACATCTGTAGAGTAAGACAATGCCATTTTTACCGAGTAACTTTTCCAAATAGAACCACCATCTAAGCCTCTGCTTTCCAGCCCAAGAACTAAACACATTAGTGTTGAAAATAGCTCATTTGCTTAAATAACTTCTAAGCCCACATGTCTCCTTTTGGTCACAGCCCCTTTCCCCCTCCGCTTAGGACGTCTGTCCTTAGGATGTCTGTTAGGACACGGCTGCTACTCTGAAACCTGTCCTAATATAAAGAATGAGGAGCAAATTCTGACTCCATTGAAGTCCGTGTAAGTTTCAGAGTGGCAGCCATGTTAGGCTGTATCAGCAAAAACAACCAGGAGTCCTTGTGGCACCTTAGCGACAAACACATTTATTTGGGCATCAGCTTTCATGGGTTAGAACCCACTTCAGCAGACGCGTTCGATGAAGTGGGTTCTAGCTCACAAAAGCTGATGCCCAAATAAATGAGTTCATCTCTAAGGGGTGCCACAAGGACTCCCCGTTGTTTTTAGTGTAAGGTTTGTCACTGACATCACTGGAGCCAGGATTTCACCCTAGAATATTAAGTGTTTAACCGGAGGTCTCCACCTTGTGGATAAACAGGAGAATTGACTGACATAAATTAGCAGCAGTGTTTACGCTTCACCTTCACATAGGCTCAACTTGTTTTAAAGTTTGATGGTTTATTGATAGATGTTTATTAGCACAGAAATCCTGTTTAGGCTGGGAAGTGTCCTTTGCAATGAGTGCACACACAAGGGTAGAGCTACCTAGAACCCAGGTGACTTCGCTTCAGGAACTGGACCCAAAATAGGAGTTAAATCAGGTGATTGGAATCAGCATCAGTTGAGTCAGTGGGAGTTTTTATCATTGACTTCTATGGTTGTAGGATCAGGCTCCAGATATTTTGATACTGCATAATGTCCGTCTCAGAGCCTGGAGAAAGGTCTGGACTCGGCCCCTGAGAACTTAACGCTGGGACCAACCTTTGAACTGTCCAGTCAAACCCACCCCGGAATGATGTGATGTGGGCCTTGAGGATGATGCAGCTCTGAGGCAGGGCCATTCACACACAGGGCAAGACTGGCTCAAAGCCAAGAGATTCTGGGGAATGCTTGAAAATACAGAGTGCTTCAACTCTCAGCCAGTCCCTTCTGCTGACAGGCTCTGCACCCTCACCCTAACAAAGCAGCTCATGTACTGACTCAAGTACTTGCTGTAAATACAGAAACTATGCACAGTACTTGGTTGTTCTACTTCCCAGTTAATTATTGACTATACTCAACCCAATGCTCATACTGTCCAGTACCCACATCACACCAGTACCCATACGAATGTCAACATGCTTTACAATCCCGAGTGTATCCCACATGTGCATGTTGAACATATTTAATACATTTATTGGTTTCCCCATTATCTATATTGACTGCTCTTAGCACTGTATTTTTATTTCCAATACAATTTGTATTTCCTCTGACTCTGAATGGTTATAATGCTGTGCACCTTTTAAGGGTTGTGTACCTTGATTTGTGGCTTCCAGCACTGCGACTACTGCCGTCCTTTCTTAGCCAAGGCATTCCAAAAAGGGCTCAGAAACAGCATTTTCCAAAGAAACCAAGGCTCTTTTCTTGACGGCCAGGCTCTGGCAATGCTGGAAAGTGACACCGCCCGCCGGCTTATCACCGAATTAAATTCCTTGGAAAGATCCATAGCTGGGGAGCTTGGCAACGAGATGCCTTATTTCCCTGGATCGTCAACAGGCGTTAAAATGCCATTCGTGCCTTTGCAAATCTCCCCAACATTGCTAATATGCAAGCGAAGGATCCCATTAAAACTAGACGTGTACCCTTCTCCCAGTTACAGGTGTAACAAACACAGAAACCAACTCTTCTGAACCAGTAAGAGAACAGCACTATGTTCCATTGTTAAGGAAAATTACTTATCCTTAAGTGACTGGGAAATACTGGCACCTTAGTACTAAGTTATCGACATGTAACACATTAAAACATTTTTAAATAAAATAAAATAAACCAAAATAAAAACAGCCTATTAATATTCAAGAACTTCAGCAACTAACGTCTGGTTCCCCAATTCCAATCAAACAGCCAGGCTCTCTCTGTGCATGTGGATTTATTCTTTAGAGAGGAGCTGCTCTTGGTGCCCTGTTCAAGCAGGGGACCTGTTCCTAATCTTGAAATCTCTTGGCTCAGAGAGCAAGAAATTAGCGGAGAAATTGTGGAGAAAGAGACAAGGCATGAAGGATTCCAACCATCCAATCACTCCAGTAGCTACTGCAGACTTCTGCTGGGGGGGTCACTTGAAAAAGAGTCTGAGTTTACTTTTTCCTACTGTAGGTGCAGAGTGTGTGCAGCTCAGAAACTAGTGCAGCAAGAAACCGGCAGGGTTAATGAGAACTCATCCAGGAATCACCAGCTTGGCTCCAGCTATGCAACGATGCTAACCTGCAGGGAAATGAAGAGTGACTTTTAGAAAGTTGCAGTAACTCACCTGCTTTGCTCTGCCTCTTTCCACTGAGGTGCTTCCCCTAGAAAAGCCCTTTTGTCCAGCGCCGGTGCCTCCCCATAGGCTCCGCTCACTCACTGCCCAGTCAGTTACACGAGCTGAGGGAGGTTTGCTGGGGAGAGGGAGGAGTGCCGGGAGTTTGCATACGGAGCTTAAAGGCACAGGGCTAAGAGAGGCACAGGAGGTTCCCCTTGAAATGCAGTTCTGCTCTGATGGGCCTGTGTCGTGGTTCATGATCCTTCACGCTCCACATGCAGGGGTTCAGTTTAAAGCACAAAGACAGCGCCTGAGGCACTTAGTTCACAGCTCTGGTGCTGTTGGGCAAGCAGAACGGAACCCACCCTGCTCCCCAGAGCTCGGCCAGCCTCGGTAAAATATGCTGGTGAGAAGAACAGGAGGACTTGTGGCACCTTAGAGACTAACCAATTTATTTGAGCATAAGCTTTCATGAGCTACAGCTCACTTCATCGGATGCATACTGTGGAAAGTACAGAAGATCTTTAATACACACAAAGCATGAAAAAATGGGTGTTTACCACTACAAAAGGTTTTCTCTCCCCCCACCCTACTCTCCTGCTGGTAATAGCTTATCTAAAGTGATCAATCTCCTTACAATGTGTATGATAATCAAGGAGGGCCATTTCCAGCACAAATCCAGGGTTTAACAAGAACGTCTTGGGGGGGGGGGAGGAAAAAACAAGGGGAAATAGGTTACCTTGCATAATGATTTAGCCACTCCCAGTCTCTATTCAAGCCTAAGTTAATTGTATCCAATTTGCAAATGAATTCCAATTCAACAGTCTCTCGCTGGAGTCTGGTTTTGAAGTTTTTTTGTTGTAATATCCAGCAAGAGACTGTTGAATTGGAACAGTCAGGAACAGTCAGCATGGATTCACCAAGGGAAGGTCATGCCTGACTAATCTAATCGCCTTCTATGATGAGATTACTGGTTCTGTGGATGAAGGGAAAGCAGTGGATGTATTGTATCTTGACTTTAGCAAAGCTTTTGACACGGTCTCCCACAGTATTCTTGTAAGCAAGTTAAAGAAGTATGGGCTGGATGAATGCACTATAAGGTGGGTAGAAAGTTGGCTAGATTGTCGGGCTCAACGGGTAGTGATCAATGGCTCCATGTCTAGTTGGCAGCCGGTGTCAAGTGGAGTGCCCCAGGGGTCGGTCCTGGGGCCGGTTTTGTTCAATATCTTCATAAATGATCTGGAGGATGGTGTGGATTGCACTCTCAGCAAATTTGCGGATGATACTAAACTGGGAGGAGTGGTAGATTCGCTGGAGGGCAGGGATAGGATACAGAGGTACCTAGACAAATTGGAGGATTGGGCCAAAAGAAATCTGATGAGGTTCAATAAGCATAAGTGCAGGGTCCTGCACTTAGGACGGAAGAACCCAACGCACCGCTACAGACTAGGGACCGAATGGCTAGGCAGCAGTTCTGCGGAAAAGGACCTAGGGGTGACAGTGGACGAGAAGCTGGATCTGAGTCAGCAGTGTGCCCTTGTTGCCAAGAAGGCCAATGGCATTTTGGGATGTATAAGTAGGGGCATAGCGAGCAGATCGAGGGACGTGATCGTTCCCCTCTATTCGACATTGGTGCGGCCTCATCTGGAGTACTGTGTCCAGTTTTGGGCCCCACACTACAAGAAGGATGTGGATACATTGGAAAGAGTCCAGCGAAGGGCAACAAAAATGATTAGGGGTCTGGAACACTTGAGTTATGAGGAGAGGCTGAGGGAACTGGGATTGTTTAGTCTGCAGAAGAGAAGAATGAGGGGGGATTTGATAGCTGCTTTCAACTACCTGAAAGGTAGTTCCAGAGAGGATGGTTCTAGACTATTCTCAGTGGTGGAAGAGGACAGGACAAGGAGTAATGGTCTCAAGTTGCAGTGGGGGAGGTTTAGGTTGGATATTAGGAAAAACTTTTTCACTAGGAGGGTGGTGAAACACTGGAATGTGTTGCCTCGGGAGGTTTTGGAATCTCCTTCCTTAGAAGTTTTTAAGGTCAGGCTTGACAAAGCCCTGGCTGGGATGATTTAATTGGGGATGGGTCCTGCTTTTGAGCAGGGGGTTGGACTAGATGACCTCCTGAGGTCCCTTCCAACCCTGATATTCTATGATTCTATGATTCTATGTTAGTAACTATTGCTCCCACTGAGCAGTGTTTTGAGCTGCGACCCTCCAGAACCCACCCTATAGCCAGAGACGAGAGAGCTTTGCTCCAGCTGATCAGATAGCTAAAAGTTTCAGAAAAGAGTGGAAGGAAGAATGCTTGATCCCTGACTCAGATTGGGTTAAGTGTAGGACTAGCACAGAGGGGATTTCAGAACAATTTATCTTGCCTTTTTGTTGTTGTTGTAAACCACTCATAGAGATGTAAAAACAGACCCAACTTGCTTCACATAGGAAAGTATATATAGAGTATATAGGGCTGTGGATTTATGTCCTGGGTGCTTATACTTCTTCCACTTTTCCTCTATCAGCTCTTGCCAGGTCCAGCATTTCAGTGGTCCCAAGCCAGCAACCATGACATTGGGGATTGATTACATTCATCCTTGTTTGAAAATCTCTGCAAGGTTGAAATTTCTGCCCTACTAGGAAGAGCATAGAACTGCAGACAATGCTAGATTAAGTCAGAGATTAAAGTTTACCTGCCAAGTTAAGTTCAAAGTTCAACTTCCCATCAAATCAATGCAAAGTTAAATTGAAATAACTGGAGAACATCTGATTTGTGAAGCTAAATATATTTGGCCATAAAAGCTACACTGAGTACCATTTACCATGTGACTGCTGCCAACCTTACTGGCAGACTGTAGACAACATGCTGTTGGATTGGGCTGATACATCCTTGTAAACTACAGCTGCCATGCTGTCCAGTGAGCCAGCTATAGGTTGATGTTCTCATGCAATGTTAATGGGTAAAGGTGATCCAGCACGTGCAATCAGGGACCAGCATAAAATAAAAAAGCAAAGAATTTGGGGTGGAGGGGGCAATCAGGGACATAGAGAACCACAAGCATCATTTGAGGCCTAAGAACCCTGCTTTACTGAGAGAGACACTACGAAACTATTTAGTTTATCCAAGAGAAGGCTAAGAGGTGACCTGACCATGGTCTATAAATTCCTAAATGGGGAGAAGATTTATGATGGTGGAGGACTCTCTATCAGTCAAAGCAGAAAGAGATCCAATGGCTGGAAGCTGAAGAGAGAAAAAAATTCAAACTAGAAATGAGTAGAATGTTGTAAAGTGAGGGTGAGTCACCATTGGAACAACTTACCTGAGGACTGTGTGTGTGGATTCTTGATCACTGTAAAATCAAGACTGTCTCTTTCTAAAAGATTTGCTCTTGCTCAACCAGAAGTGATGGGCTTGATGCAGGAATCACTGGCTGAGATTCTATGGTCTGTGTTATGCAGCAGGTCAGACTGGATGATCATATTCCCTTCTGGGCTTGAAATCGATTATTCAGTGGGGGAGGGGGAACCCTCTGGCATTTCAGACATGTCCAGGGCACCGTTTACACTATGTGTTTTTAGCTGAAATGAAACACCTTCACAGTATAAGTACAATTAAGTGCTCATGCGCAACATTAAATGCTCTGGTTAATCACATATGCATTTCTAAACGTAGAAAGAGGACCAGTCTTCTCTGGGACAGGCTGGCTAGAGTGGTCAGAAGGGAGTTAAACTAATAACAAAAAGGGAGGGTAAAAAGAGGGAAGATATAAGTACTCATTTACCACAAAATCAAGATGGTGAGACCAAAATTGATCAAGGAACCAAAGGATATGAAAAGTAGTAATTATTTAACTGCCTATATACCAATACTATGAGCCTGGGTAAGAAACAAGAGGAATTAGAACTGCTCTTTTATGAGCATACATTTCATCGAGTTGGTGTAATGTACACCTTATACACTGTAGTGTGGAGGGCTGCTACTCGCCAGTCAAGCTTCTGTACCAGCTATGGACTGGAGTCAGAGCATCCTTCCAAGAGGGATACACCAGCTGTCTTCACTAGAAGATCCTTAAATAACTAACAGGAATGGGCCATGTGAACTTAAGTAAGGGACTTAAGTAAGGTACTCACAGCACCACCTACTGGCTGAACAGTGTAATACAGTTTAACATTCTATTACATCTCCCCGGTTAAGTTCTACATTCCGACCACTGTCTTTAAAGTTCAGTAGGCATCAGTGTGTTAAGTGTCTCTGAACCATCCTGCTTTGCTGATTACATGACCCGGGCATGTAACGATTTGGTCAACTTGCTGTCCATTAGTTGAAACAACTGGCTGTGGTCCGTCTGGAATCTGAGTCTCCTTTTCGTTCTGCATCTGCCATCTGTAGGGTTTGCTCTGTTGATTGTTCTTTCTGAGGAACACTATAAGGCCTATATGGTGGATAGAAAGCTGGCTAGATCATCGGGCTCAACGGGTAGTGATCAATGGCTCCATGTCTACTTGGCAGCTGGTATCAAGCGGAGTGCCCCAAGCGCTGGTCCTGGGGCCGGTTTTATTCAATATCTTCATTAATGATCTGGAGGAGGGTGTGGATTGCACCCTCAGCAGTTTTGCAGATGACACTAAACTGGGAGGAGTGGTAGATATTCTGGAGGGTAGGGATAGGATACAAAAGAACCTAGACAAATGAAAGGATTGGGCCAAAAGAAATCTGATGAGGTTCAACAAGGACAAGTGCAGAGTCCTGCACTTAGGACGGAAGAATCCCATGCACTGCTACAGACTAGGGACCTAGTGGCTAGGCAGCAGTTCTGCAGAAAAGGACCTAGAGGGTACAGTGGATGAGAAGCTGGATTCAACAGTGTGCCCTTGTTGCCAAGAAGGCTAACAGCATTTTGGGCTGTATGAATAGGAGCATTTTCAGTAGACTGAGGGGACATGATCATGCCCCTCTATTTGACATTGGTGAGGCCTCATCTGGAGTACTGTGTCCAGTTTTGGGCCCCACACTACAAGAAGGATGTGGAAAAATTGGAAAGAGTCCAGCGGAGGGCAACAAAAATGATTAGGGGGCTGGAGCACATGACTCATGAGGAGAGGCTGAGGGAACTGGGATTATTTAGTCTGCAGAAGAGAAGAATGAGGGGGGATTTGATAGCTGCTTTCTACTACCTGAAAGGGAGTTCCAAAGAGGATGGAGCTCGGCTGTTCTCAGTGGTAGTAGATGACAGAACAAGGAGTAATGGTCTCAAGTTGCAGTGGGGGAGGTTCAGGTTGGATATTAGGAAAAACTTTTCACTGGGAGGGTGGTGAAGCACTGGAATGGGTAACCATTTCCATTACTGGAGGTGGTGGAATCTCCTTCCTTAGAGGTTTTTATGTCCCAGCTTGACAAAGCCCTGGCTGGGATGATTTAGCTGGGGATTGGTCCTGCTTTGAGCAGGGGGTTGGACTAGATGACCTTGTTGCCGGCACCCAGTGCCAAGAGGCTAAACAACAGCTGAAGTTGGTTTGTTACCCGGTGTGCTACACCCAATAATCACAACAGGGTGGAGAAGCAGAAAAGTTTATTTGAAGCTTCAAATAGGTACAGGGAGATTTGAATCTCAAATCCTGTACACAGAGCAGGAAGTTACACAGGCTTTTATACATCCTTTTTCCCAGCATACTTATCCAATAGCAAGCTGCCCCAAGTATCCATATAGCCAGCCAATCCAGTTCCCAGCTAGTTCCCCGGTTCTCTGTATCATTTGTTAACCTATACATTAAGCTGCTTTATTCAGCATTGTTCTTCCACATCTGCCCTGTGTGGCCTTGCTTAGTTTCAGGCAGTCTGACTGTGCAGCATATTGTTGCAGATCCTCAGCATAACTGCTGTGTGTGCCTCCAGGCGGGGGGGCCAAGGACACTTGGGCCTAGTACGCAGAGCTGCTGCGAGTGCCTCCACACGGGGGCGTGGGGGGGGAGGGGCAAGGACACCTGGGCCTAGTGCGAGGGGGCTTCATCGACACTTGTGGTCTTCCATCCCCTCGAGTTACCTAGTGGCCACGCCCCAGTGTCCCCAACAACCTCCTGAGGTCCCTTCCAACCCTGCTAGTCTATGGTTCTATGATTCTAAGAACACTGCTGATGTCCATGGCTGCTGTATGCTTAAGGCACATTACACACAGCACCACCTCGTGGCTGAAGTGCCTAATACAGTTTAACCTTCTGTTACAGAAAGAAAAGGAGTACTTGTGGCACCTTAGAGACTAACCAATTTATTTGAGCATGAGCTTTCGTGAGCTACCGCTCACTTCATCGGATGCATACCGTGGAAACTGCAGCAGACTTTATATACACACAGAGACCATGAAACAATACCCCCTCCCACCCCACTGTCCTGCTGGTAATAGCTTATCTAAAGTGATCATCAAGTTGGGCCATTTCCAGCACAAATCCAGGTTTTCTCACCCTCCGTGTTCCCGCCCCCCCCCCCACAAACTCACTCTCCTGCTGGTGATAGCCCATCCAAAGTGACCACTCTCTTCACAATGTGTATGATAATCAAGGTGGGTCATTTCCAGCACAAATCCAGGTTCTCTCACTCCCTCACCCCCCTCCAAAAACCACAAGTGGTCACTTTGGATGGGCTATTACCAGCAGGAGAGTGAGTTTGTGTGGGGGGGGGCAGAGGGTGAGAAAACCTAGATTTGTGCTGGAAATGGCCCAACTTGATGATCACTTTAGATAAGCTATTACCAGCAGGACAGTGGGGTGGGAGGAGGTATTGTTTCATGGTCTCTGTGTGTATATAATGTCTGCTGCAGTTTCCACGGTATGCATCCGATGAAGTGAGCTGTAGCTCACGAAAGCTCATGCTCAAATAAATTGGTTAGTCTCTGAGGTGCCACAAGTCCTCCTTTTCTTTCTGCGAATACAGACTAACACGGCTGTTACTCTGAAACCTTCTGTTACAGGTGGCATTGCTGAAATCTGGACGGATGATATCCGTGACTGGACTGTTATAATTAACAAATATAACCTACTTAGGAAGGCTCGAGTGGGTAAAAGGGGGACTGGAGTTGCACTCTATGTAAAAATGGCATTACTTGTTTCTGAGTCACTGATAACTCAGAAGAAAATGATACTGAATGTGTATGGACCAATGTCCTCACAGATAAAGCACAAGCTGGGGTATTAGTTGGTGTCTTCTATGAACACACTATGGAACAGGGTGACCACCTGATTATGTAGCTGTCTATAATATGTAGGGAAAAAGCTGTGTGATCACGGGAGACTTCAATGTGAGTGAAGTCTCTATGACACTGGCAGGCCAGGTGCCAGCTCATGCCAAGGTCCCCGCGTCTCAACTGGACATGGATATACAGAGCTGGACTCTACTTGGCTCACTTGTGGGCTAACGTTGATAAAATAGGCATTAGGATTATAAGCGTTTAGTGTTTGGACTCTGTTGAATGCTTGTGAGTTGCTGCCGTCATTAATCTTACTGGTAATAGATGTGTTCCATACTGCAATGTGATATTTGATCAGGTGTATTGTGAGCCTTTGTGACTGCATGAATCATTATACAGGAGAGCAACATTAATTACTGTGAAGAGCTGTTTTTTTATAGAGATTGTTATGCCCTTTCAGGAAGAGGAGACCCATTGATACTATACGGGCTATGGGTGGATTTTACAACTGGAAACTCCCTACATCTGCATTGAGGAATAATCAACAAAAGGACTAAAGACTCTTATTTGTGTTTGGCTCCCCATAAAGGGGAGTAATTCAAGTGGACTCCTTCCATCAGCAGAGTTTGTAGCTCAGAGCACATGGCAGGCGGGGGATAAAAACCCCAGACAAAAGGAACTAGGTATCTCTACGCTGCTTGGACACTGGCGGGGACAAGATGTTATTAGGCATAAGCAAGAGGTCCCCAGCTGCTGGGTTAGCCCTAAAGGACTCAGAGAGCTTGCTGATAATAGAAGCCTATATTAGCTTTTGAAACCTACAACTATAACTCCATGGATCTATGTTTCCTGTTTTGACCTTTGAAATAACACTCCAATTTCCCTTGCCTATTAAATATATCTTTATATACTTTGTTATAGGGTTGGCTACAAGCCTTCTCCTTGGTGTGAGACCTCAAGTGTGATTGACCTGGAGTAAATGACAGGTCCTTCAAGATAAAGAGTAACCTGAATATTGCTATGATTATTGGTGTACGGGGCCCTCTATCACCGAGAGATGCTCACGTGGGTGGCCAGACAGACTCGAGAACCCCAGGGGACTGTCTGTGACTCCTTGTTAAGGCTGTTAAAGTGCCTGAGGAGTTTGCACTTGGTGATACTTGGAGGCTGGTTGGTGAACTCTAAGTTTAGAACTCACAACCAACTTGCAGTTTGTGCCCTGTTTTTTAACAGTCTGCCCTGAGGTTGGTACTCACTCTTCTGCATCACTGTTGGGAGCTTCACAGTCTCCTTCTGCCAGTACTACAACATTCTGGAATTTCTAAATATTATAGATGAGAATTTCCCTAACTCATGATGTGTTGCATCCCACACAGGGCAATTCTATATTAGACCTTGTCTTGACAGCTAAAGAGGAACTGAGCACAAAACTAAAAATGAATGGTAGCTTAGGCACAAGTGATCATGACTTATCACATTTAGAAGGTGCAAATAGAATAGAGTCCAGACCAGTGATATCAATACTTGGTGTTTTAAAAGGGCCAGTTTCAGAAAGCTGAAAACAGTTATGAGCCAAGTCAACTGGGAGGAAGAATTGAATCAAAACAAAGTGAATGATAATTGGGAGTTGTTTAAGAACACTTCAGTAGATGCCCAAAAAGCCATAATCACACAAATGAGGAAGAAGGCAGTATTAGTTAAAAAACCAACCTGGTTTAGAGGGGAAGTGAAGGCAGCTATTAAAAAAATAAAATATAATAAATGGATGAAAGGGGAAGTAATATAAATTAGAAGCTAGGAATTGTAATAAATTCATAAGGGAAACAGTGGGACACAAGGAGAAATCTATGGCCAGCAAAATAAAGGACAATAAGAATTTTTTGAAGTATATTAGGAACAAAAAGAATCTTCACAATGGTATTGGTCCATTACTAGGTAGAAATGATAGAATTATTAATCATAATGTAGAAAAGACAGAAACGATCACTAATTTTTTCTGACTATATTTGGGAAAAAACAGATAATGTAGTCATATAATATGATAACATTTTTTCCATTCCACTAGTATCTCAGGAAGATATTAAACAGCAGCTACTAAAGTTAAAAAAATTTAAATCAGCAGGTCTAGATAACTTGCATCCATGAATTTTAAAAGAGCGGGCTGAGTACTTGCTAGACCATTTGTGTTAATTTTCGATAAATCCTGGGACACCAGAGAAGTTCCAGAAGACAAGAAGAAAGATCATAGTGCCAATATTTAAAAATGAGTAAATGGGATGACCGTAGGTAATTATAGGCCTGTCAGTCTGACATCTATTCCTGGAAAGATAATGGAGTGGCTGATATTGGACTTGATTAAGAAAGAATTAAAGGCAAATAATACAATTATTTCCAATCAACATGAGTTTATGGAAAATAGATGCAGTCAAATTAACTTGATGTCTTTTTTCAATGAGATTTCAAGTCTGGTCAAAAAAGGAAATACTTAGTCTTTTGTAAGATATTTGACTGACCACATGACAGTTCGATTAAAAAACCTGAATAATATAAAATTAACATGGCACACACTAAATGGATAAAAAGCTGGCTAACTGATGGGTCTCAAAATGTAACTGCAAATGAGGAATCATCATCTAACAGGTGTGTTTCTAATGGGGTCCCACAAGCATCATTCTTGACATTATGCTATTTAACATTTTTATTAATGACCTGAAAAAAAATGTAAAATCATCACCAATAAAATTTGTAGATACACAGATATTGGGGTAATGGCAAATAACGAGAACAGGTCAGTGACACAGAGCAATCTGGATCACTTGGTAAGCTGGGCACAAGGAAACAATATGTGTTTTATTATCACTAAATATAAATATGTACATCTAGAAACAAAGAACGCAGGCTATACTAACAGGACGGGGACTCTATCCTGGGCAGCTGTGACTCTGAAAAAGTTTTGGAGACTGTGGTGGATAATCAGCTGAATGCGAGCTCCCATTATGAAGCTGTGGTCAAAAGGGCTACGGTGATCCTTGGACACAAACAGGGGAATCTCAAGTAGAGAGGTTATTTTACTTCTGTAGTTGGCACTGGTGTGACTACTGCTGGACTACTGTCTCCAGTTCTGGTGCCCCTCAGTTTAAAAAGGATGTTGATAAATTGGAGAGGGTTTAGAGACGAGCCATGAGAATGAGAGGATTAGAAAACACGCCTTGTAGTGATAGTCTCAGCCCCGGTCTACACTACGAGTTTAGGTCGGATTTAGCAGCGTTAGATCGGTTTAGCACTGCACCCATCCATACTACGAAGCCGTTTTTCCGACTTTAAGGGCTCTTAAAACCGGTTTCTGTACTCCTCCCCGACGAGTAGATTAGCGCTGAAATCGACCTTGCTGGGTCCAATTTGGGGTAGTGTGGATGCAATTCAATGAGCTATCCCAGAGTGCTTCATTGTGACTGCTCTGGACAGCGGTCTCAACTCAGATGCACTGGCCACGTAGACAGGAAAAGCCCCGCAAACTTTTGAATTTCATTTCCTGTTTGGCCAGCGTGGCGAGCTGATCAGCGCAGATGACCATGCAGAGCTCTTCAGCACAGGTGACCATGCAGTCCCAGAATCGCAAAAGAGCGCCAGCATGGATCGAATGGGAGGTTGGATCTGATCGCTGTATGGGGAGATGAATCTGTGGTATCAGAACTCCATTCGAAAAGACAAACTGCCAAAATATTTGAAAAAATCTCCAAGGGCATGAAGGACAGAGGCTACAACAGGGACCCACAGTAGTGAAACTTAAGGAGCTCAGGCAAACTTACCAAAGAACCAGAGAGGCAAATGGCCGCTCCGGGTCAGAGCCCCAGACATGCTGCATCTCTGATGAGCTGCATGCCATTCTACGGGGTGCCCCTACAACTACCCCTGCCCTGTGCATGGGCTCCATCAATGGACTCTCACACAACAGGGATGTGCATTTTGGGGACGAGGGAGGAGGAGGAGGAGGTTGAAGCACAGCAAGCTAGCAGAGAAACCGTTTTCCCCGACAGCCAGGAACTGTTTTTCACCCTGGATCTAGTACCCTCCCAACCCACCGAAGGCAGGCTCCCAGACCTAGAAGGCGGAGAAGGGACCTCTGGTGAGTGTACCTTTGTAAATATAATACATGGTTTAAAAGCAAGCGTGTTTAATGATTAATTTGCCCTGAAGACTTGGGATGCATTCGTGGCCAGTACAGCTACTGGAAAAGCATGTTAACGTGTATGGGGATGGAGCGGAAATCATCCAGGGACATCTCAATGAAGCTCTCCTGGAGGCACTCCCAAAGCCTTTGCAAAAGGTTTCTGGGGAGCACAGCCTTGTTCCATCCTCCATGGTAGGACACTTTACCACGGCAGGCCAGCAGCACGTAGTCTGGAATCATTGCATAACAAAGCATGGCAGCCTATGGTCCTAGTGTTTGCTGGCATTCAAGCAACATCTTTGTGTTATCTCTCTGTGTTATCCTCAGGACAGTGATATCATTCATGGCCACCTGGTTGAAATAGGGGAATTTTATTAAGGGGACATTCAGAGATGGCCGTTCCTGCTGGGCTGTTGGCCTGTGGCTGAACAGAAATCATCCCTGCTGTTAGCCATGCGGTGGGGGGGGAGGAGTGAAGCGATCATCCCAGAGAATTGGGTGTGTGTGTGGGGGGGTGGTTAGTTGGGTTTGTGCTGCACGTTAACCCGAAAACCGCAGCCCCTCCTTTTAAAGGGCCAACCCAACGGGTGCTTGGTATGGGAAATGAGGGTGCTGCTGTTTGAAACCATTCCCACATCTTAGGAAGTTTAAAGAAGCCAAAAGCTGGTGGCTTACCATGGCTGCCTGCAAGCCGAAGTCTATTGCCCAGCCCTGCGTATGTGATCTCTCACACCATACCGGCAGGCCCTTGATATAAGAGGCAAAATATGAGGGAACTGGGATTGTTTAGTCTGCAGAAGAGAAGAATGAGGGGGGATTTGATAGCTGCTTTCAACTACCTGAAAGGGGGTTCCAAAGAGGATGGCTCTAGACTGTTCTCAGTGGTAGCGGATGACAGAACAAGGAGCAATGGTCTCAAGTTGCAGTGGGGGAGGTTTAGGTTGGATATTAGGAAAAACTTTTTCACTAGGAGGGTGGTGAAACACTGGAATGCGTTACCTAGGGAGGTGATAGAATCTCCTTCCTTAGATATTTTTAAGGTCAGGCTTGACAAAGCCCTGGCTGGGATGATTTAGTTGGGAATTGGTCCTGCTTTGAGCAGGGGGTTGGACTAGATGACCTCCTGAGGTCCCTTCCAACCCTGATATTCTATGATATCCTATGAAAATGCGACCTTGTAAACAAAACACACATGCTATGTAATATTAACAGCTTGGCTCACTGTGAAAGAGTCTACCCATTGTTCTTTAAAATGTCTATTTTTAAAGACTAATCTCCCTTTTTTCCCTCCCACAGCTGCAAATGTTTCATTGTTCCACGTATCATCTCTGTCCCAGAGGCTATCAAAGATTAGAAGCTGAAAAAAACAAACTCGCAATGAAATGTTCTCTGAACTCATGCAGGCCTCCCACGCTGAAAGAGCCCAGCACAATGCATGGAGGGAGACAATGTCAGAGTCCAGGAAAGCACAAAATGAACGTGAGGACAGGAGGGATGAACGAGAGGAGAGGAGGGACGAGCGAGAGGAGAGGTGGCGCCAGTGTGATAAGAGGAGGCAGGATGCAATGCTGAGGCTACTGGAGAATCAAACTGATATGCTCTGGCATATGGTTGAGGTGCAGGAAAGGCAGCAGGAGCACAGACCGCTGCTGCAGCCCCTGTGTAACCAACCGCCCTCCTCCCCAAGTTCCAAAGCCTCCTCACCCAGAAGCCCAAGAACGCAGTGAGGGGGCCTACAGGCACCCAACCACTCCACCCCAGAGGACTGCCCAAGCAACAGAAAGCTGGCATCCAATAAGTTTTGAAGTGCAGTCTGGCCTTGTCCTTCCCTTCTCCCCCCCACTCCAACACCCCACCTGGTGCTTCCCTTCTCCCCCACCCCTTCCAGGCTACCTTGGCATTTATCCCCCCATTTGTGTGATGAATTAATAAAGAATGCATGAATTTGAAACAACAATGACTTTATTGCCTCTGCAAGTGGTGATAAAAGTGGGGAGGTGAGGGCGGTTGGCTTACAGGGAAGTAGAATGAACCAAGGGGATGGGTTTTCATCAAGGAGAAAGAAACAGAACTTTCACACCATAGCCTGGCCAGCCATGAAACTGGTTTTCAAAGCTTCTCTGATGCACAGCGTGAGCAGCTGTTCTCTTCTAACCGCCCTGGTGTCTGGCTGCGTGTAATCAGTGGCCAGGCGATTTGCCTCAATCTCCCACCCCACCATAAACATCTCCCCCTTACTCTCACAGATATTACTCTCAAGCAGTAATAAAGATGGGAATATTGGTTTCGCTGAGGTCTAACCATAGAATCATAGAATATCAGGGTTGGAAGGGACCTCAGGCCTAACCTTGAAAACTTTTAAGGAAGGAGATTCCACCACCTCCCTAGGTAACGCATTCCAGTGTTTCACCACCCTTCTAGTGAAAAAGTTTTTCCTAATATCCAACCTAAACCTCCCCCACTGCAACTTGAGACCATTACTCCTTGTTCTGTCATCAGCTACCACTGAGAACAGTCTAGATCCATCCTCTTTGGAACCCCCCTTTCAGGTAGTTGAAAGCAGCTATCAAATCCCCCCTCATTCTTCTCTTCCGCAGACTAAACAATCACAGTTCCCTCAGCCTCTCCTCATAAGTCATGTGTTCCAGTCCCCTAATCATTTTTGTTGCCCTCCACTGGACTCTTTCCAATTTTTCCACATCCTTCTTGTAGTGTGGGGCCCAAAATTGGACACAGTACTCCAGATGAGGCCTCAACAATGTCGAATGGAGGGGAACGATCACGTCCCTCGATCTGCTGGCAATGCCCCTACTTATACAGCCCAAAATGCCATTGGCCTTCTTGGCAACAAGGGCACACTGTTGACTCATATCCAGCTTCTCGTCCACTGTCACCCCTAGGTCCTTTTCCGCAGAACTGCTGCCGAGCCATTCGGTCCCTAGTCTGTAGCGGTGCATGGGATTCTTCCGTCCTAAGTGCAGGACTCTGCACTTGTCCTTGTTGAACCTCATCAGATTTCTTTTGGCCCAATCCTCTCATTTGTCTAGGGCCCTCTGTGTCCTATCCCTACCCTCCAGCATATCGACCACTCCTCCCAGTTTAGTGTCATCTGCAAACTTGCTGAGGGTGCAATCCACACCATTCTCCAGATCATTTATGAAGATATTGAACAAAACCGGCCCCAGGACCGAACCCTTGGGGCACTCCACATGATACCAGCTGCCAACTAGACATGGAGCCATTGATCACTACCCGTTGAGCCTGACGATCTAACCAGCTTTCTATCCACCTTATCGTCCATTCATCCAGCCCATACTTCTTTAACTTGCTGACAAGAATACTGTGGGAGACCGTGTCAAAAGCTTTCCTAAAGTCAAGGAACAACACATCCACTGCTTTCCCCTCATCCACAGAGCCAGTTATCTCGTCACAGAAGGCAATAGATTGGTCAGGCATGACTTGCCCTTGGTGAATCCATGCTGACTGTTCCTGATCACTTTCCTCTCCTCTAAGTGCTTCAGAATTGATTCCTTGAGGAACTGCTCCATGATTTTTCCAGGGACCGAGGTGAGGCTGACTGGCCTTTAGTTCCCAGGATCCTCCTTCTTCCCTTTTTTAAAGATTGGCACTAAGTTAGCCTTTTTCCAGTCATCCGGGACTTCCCCCGATCGCAATGCGTTTTCAAAGATAATGGCCAATGGCTCTGCAATCACATCCGCCAACTCCTTTAGCACTCTCGGATGCAGCACATCTGGCCCCATGGACTTGTGCTCGTCCAGCTTTTCTAAATAGTTCCGAACCACTTCTTTCTCCACAGAGGGCTGGTCACCTCCTCCCCATGCTGTGCTGCTCAGTGCAGCAGTCTGGGAGCTGACCTTGCTCGTGAAGACAGAGGCAAAAAAAGCATTGAGTACATTAGCTTTTTCCACATCCTCTGTCACTAGGTTGCCTCCCTCATTCAGTAAGGGGCCCACACTTTCCTTGACTTTCTTCTTGTTGCTAACATACCTGAAGAAACCCTTCTTGTTACTCTTAACAGCTCTTGCTAGCTGCAACTCCAGGTGTGATTTGGCCTTCCTGATTTCACTCCTGCATGCCCGAACAATATTTTTATACTCTTCCCTGGTCATTTATCCAATCTTCCAGTTCTTGTAAGCTTCTTTTTTGTGTTTAAGATCAGCAAGGATTTCACTGTGAAGCCAAGCTGGTCGCCTGCCATATTTACTATTCTTTCTACACATCGGGATGGTTTGTCCCTGTAACCTCAATAAGACTTCTTTAAAATACAGCCAGCTCTCCTGGACTCCTTTCCCCCTCATGTTATTCTCCCAGGGGATCCTGCCCATCAGTTCCCTGAGGGAGTCAAAGTCTGTTTTTCTGAAGTCCAGGGTCCATATTCTGCTGCTCTCCTTTCTTCCCTGTGTCCGGATCCTGAACTCAACCATCTCATGGTCACTGCCTCCCAGGTTCCCATCCAATTTTGCTTCCCCTACTAATTCTTCCTGGTTTGTAAGCAGCAGGTCAAGAAGAGCTCTGCCCCTAGTTGGTTCCTCCAGGACTTGCACCAGGAAATTGTCCCCTACACTTTCCAAAAACTTCCTGGATTGTCTGTGCACCACGGTATTGCTCTCCCAGCAGATATCAGGGTGACTGAAGTCTCCCATGAGAAGCAGGGCCTGCGATCCAGTAACTTCCGTGAGTTGCCGGAAGAAAGCCTCGTCCACCTCATCCCCCTGGTCCAGAGGTCTATAGCAGACTCCCACCACGACATCACCCTTGTTGCTCACACTTCTAAACTTAACCCAGAGATGCTCAGGTTTTTCTGCAATTTCATACCGGAGCTCTGAGCAGTCATACTGCTCCCTTACATACAATGCAACTCCCCCACCTTTTCTGCCCTGCCTGTCCTTCCTGAACAGTTTATATCCATCCATGACAGTACTTCAGTCATGTGAGTTATCCCACCAAGTCTCTGTTATTCCAATCACATCATAATTCCTTGACTGTGCCAGGACTTCCAGTTCTCCCTGTTTGTTTCCCAGGCTTTTTGCATTTGTGTATAGGCACTTGAGATAACTCGCTGATTGTCCCTCTTTCTCAGTATGAGGCAGGAGCCCTCCCCTCTCGTGCACTCCTGCTCTCTCCTGGTATCCCACTTCCCCACTTACCTCAGGGCTTTGGTCTCCTTCCCCCGGTGAACCTAGTTTAAAGCCCTCCTCACTAGGTTAGCCAGCCTGCTTGCGAAGATGCTCTTCCCTCTCTTTGTTAGGTGGAGCCCGTCTTCTTCTTGGAACACCATCCCATGGTCAAAGAATCCAAAGCCTTCTCTCTGACACCACCTACATAGCCATTTGTTGACTTCCACAATTCGATGGTCTCTACCCAGGCCTTTTCCTTCCACGGGGAGGATGGACGAGAACACCACTTGCACCTCAAACTCTTTTATCCTTCTTCCCAGAGCCACATAGTCTGCAGTGATCCGCTCAAGGTCATTCTTGGAGGTATCATTGGTGCCCATGTGGAGAAGCAGGAAGGGGTAGCGAGTCTAGAGCCATCCTCTCTGGAACCCCTTTTCAGGTAGTTGAAAGCAGCTATCAAATCCTCCCTCATTCTTCTCTTCTGAAGACTAAACATCCCCAGTTCCCTCAGCCTCTCCTCATGAGTCATGTGTTCCAGTCCCCTAATCATTTTTGTTGCCCTCCGCTGGACTCTTGGGAGAGGTGGTCGTGGAACCCGCAACCCTAGGATGGTGCATCTCATGCCTTCCAACCGAGTCAGTAAACTGCACCAGCACACTTTTAAATGTCCAAATGCACATTCTACCACCATTCTGCATTTGCTCAGCCTATAGTTGAACAGCTCCTGACTACTGTCCATGGTGCCTCTGTATGGCTTCATAAGCCATGGCAATAAGGGGTAGGCTGGTTCCCCAAGGAGGCATTTCAACATCCCCAATGGTTATTTTCTGGTCTGGAAAGTAAGTTCCTTGCTGCAGCCATTCCCACAGACCAGAGTTCCTAAAGATGCGAGTGTCATGTACCTTTCCCGGCCATCACATGTTGATGTTGGTGAAACGTCCCTTGTGATCCACCAGTGCTTGCAGCACCATTGAAAAGTACCCCTTTCGGTTTATGTACTGGCTGCCTTGGTGGTCTGGTCCCAAGATAGGGATATGCGTTCCGTCTATCGCCCCACCACTGTTAGGGAATCCCATTGCAGCAAAGCCATCCACTATGACCTACACATTTCCCAGAATCACTACCCTTCATAGCAGCAGGTCAGTGATTGGATTCTTGGATCACAGCAGCCCCCAGAGCAGATTTGCCCACTCCAAATTGATTCCCGACTGATTGGTAGCTGTCTGGCATTGCAAGCTTCCAGAGGGCTATTGCCATTCACTTGTGAACTGTGAGGGCTGCTCTCATCTTGGTATTCTGGTGCTTCAGGGCAGGGGAAAGCAAGCCACAAAGTTCCAGGAAAGTGCCCTTATGCATGCAAAAGTTTCTCAGCCATTGGGAATCATCCCAGACCTGCAACACTATGCGGTCCCGCCAGTCTATGCTTGTTTCCTGGGCCCAGAATTGGCATTCCACAGCATGAGCCTGCCCCATTTCCACCAGGATGGCCAAATTGCCAGGGCCCATACTTTGAGAGAAGTCTGTGTCCATGTCCTCATCACCCTCCCGTTGCCTCCTCGCCTGCTTTTGCCGGTTCTGGTTCTGGTTCATGTGAGTGGTGTTTAGAGTGGTCACAACTGCCACGGTGATCTGAGTTGGCTCCATGCTTGCCGTGGTATGGCATGAGCAGGAGAGCAGAGTGGCAGCGGAAGCGGTGGGTGGATGACGATGCTGACTGCAATATGGCACCTGCATGGAAAAAGTTGTGAAACGATTGTCAGCCATTCCTTTCACAGAGGGAGGGGGGAGCAAGGGGTAGGCTGGCAGCAGATGGTGCAGTACGACTGCTAGCTGTCATTGTCTCCTGGGTGCTCACGGTGCTGCTGACTGGGAGCCCAACCTGAGGCAGAATGGCCCCCTCAAGGATTGAACTCACAACCCTGGGTTTAGCAGGCCCATGCTCAAACCACTAAGCTATCCCTCTGCCAATATTCCAGGTAGGACTGAATCTCCATTAGACAACACTTAAAGAAGAGAATGACCTGAGTCACTCCCATTTATGTCCAGGTGCCCCTGACAGACCTCACTGAGGTCTGCCAGGAGCACCCAGGAGACTATGAGGACGGCTACCAGTCATACTGCACCATCTGCTGCCCCAAGGCAATGAGCTGCTACTGTGTAGAAATGCAGTCCCACGTCTGCCAGAACCCAGGAGACGTACGGTGATGGTGAGCTGAGCGGGCTCCATGCTTGCTGTGTATGGCGTCTGCCCAGGTAACCCAGGAAAAAAGGCGCAAAATGATTGTCTGCCGTTGCTTTCACGGAGGGAGCGAGGGGCCCTGATGACATGTACCTAGAACCACCCTTGACAATGTTTTTTGCCCCATCAGGCATTGGGATCTCAACCCATAATTCCAATGGGTGGCGGAGACTGCAGGAACTGTGGGATAGCTACCTACAGTGCAATGCTCTGGAAGTCGACGCTAGCCTCAGTACTGTGGACACCCTCCGCCGACTTAATGGTCTTAAGTGGGGACACACACAATCGACTGTATAAAATCGCTTTCTAAAAAATAGACTTCTATAAATTCGACCTAATTTCGTAGTGTAGACATATCCTCAGAGAGCTCAATCTATTTAGCTTAACAAAGAGAAGGTTAAGACATGATCACAGTCTGTAAGTACCTACTATTGGAACAAATGTTCAATAATGGGCTCTGCGATTTAGCAGGGAAAGGTCTAACATGATCCACTGGCTGGAGTTTGGAGCTAGATAATTTCAGACTGGAAATAAGGTGTACATTTTTAACAGTGAGGGTAATTAAGAGAATGTTACTCACCTTGTGCAGTAATGGAGGTTCTTCGAGATGTGTGTCCTTGTGGGTGTGCCACTTTGGGTGTCGGTACGCCCCTACCCCTGTAGCCGGAGATTTAAGTTAGCAGTGCCTGGTAATGGGTTGCCCATGTGTGGTCCCCGTCTCCATGCTGCTTCAGGCAGTTAACTGGTGCTGGGCGATCAACTCATCCTCTGCTCCTTCTCTACTGCAGAGTAAAGTAATAAAACTCCAAAGCAGAGGGGAGGAGGGAGAGTAGTGGAGCACCCACACAGAGACACATCTTGAAGAACCTTCATTGCTGCATGAGTAACGTTCTCTTCTTCTTCGAGTGATGTCCCTGTGGGGGCTTCACTTTAAGTGACTTCAGATCAGTGCCCTCTGGTGGAAGGAGGGAGCTTTGGAGTGGAAGTTGTAGCAGATGAAAGGACGGTTGCATAATGCTGGGTAAATGTGTGTGGAGAGGCCCAGTTGTGGCGCAACAGATTTCCGTGATGGGAACATTATTAAGAAACACTATGGAAGCTGATGGGCCTCTGGTAGAATGCGTGCGGATCCCCATAGGGGGTTGTCGTTCATGCTGGAGGTAACACATTTTTATGCAGTCTGATATTCATTTAGATAGACTGGCAACAGCGTTACCTTTTGATTGTTCGGTGATTGAAATGAACAGTTTTGGAGACTTGAGAAAAGATTTTGTTCTATCAACGTAGAAGAAGATAGCCCTGCAGAGATCCAGGGTGTGTAATGTGGACTGTTGTTTGTCCACATGTGGTTTAGGAAAAAAATGTCAGTAAGTGAATTGGTTGGTTGAGATGAAAGGATAAGACAACTTTAGGTAGGAACTTGGGATGCGGTCTGATGGATACTTTATCTTTGAAAAGATTGTGTAAGGTGGGTCAGCCTTCTGACGGATGTAATGGCCACTAGGAACATAACCATCATGGAAAGATGTAGCACGGAGCTTGTAGCCATGGGCTCAAAGGGTGGGTCGGTGAGGGCATGGAGGACTAAGATGAGGTCCCATGGTAGTGTGGGATTCCGAACTTCCAGGTAGGAATTGGAGAGACCCTTAAGAAAGCAATTAGTGAGTGAATGCATAAAAGTAGAGAATCTGTCTACTTTATGATGGAACGCTATGATGGCTGATAGAGGCACACGAATGGAACTCATGGAGACGCCCATCTGTTTGAGTTCCAATGAGTAGTCTAGAATGAGAAGTAAAGGGGCTGAGAGAGGTGTAGTCTGTTTGTGTCAGCACCATGAGTCAAATCCCCTCTACTTATGTATGTATGTGAGTCGGGTGGTTGTCCTATAGCTGTTTAACAAGATGTTTTGTATGTCTGTGGAACATGTCATTTCAGAGACTGAGAGCCCTACAGTAACCACGCTTTGAGATGGAGTCTTTGGGGGATCCGGGTGGATGACACGTCTGTCGATAGCAGCCAAGGTAGAAGCGGCAGTGTGTGTGGTGGGCAGACCGCCATGTGGAGAAGGTAAGGGTACCATGTTTGTCGTGACCATGTGGGGGCTATTAGGATCACTCTAGATCTGTCTTGTTTGATCTTGTGAAGCACACGGGCTAGGAAGGGGGTGGAAGGGAAGGCGTATAGTAGGGGAGCACTCCATTTGATGAGGAAGGCGTTGCCCAGATAGTATGGACTGTGTCCTGCTCTGGAGCAGAACTGGGGTCATTTGGTGTTTTGTGCAGTTGCAGAAAGATCTACCATTGGAAACCCCCATGTTTGGAAAATATCTAGGATTACTGGTGTGGTCAGCTCCCACTTGTGGTCCTGATAAAACTTCCTGCTTAGGGTATCTGCCATGGTATTCAGGCAACCAGATAGGTATGAAGCCATAATATGGACGTTGTGCTTAATGCATCCTTGCCAAAGGTGCATGGCTTCCACACAAAGGGAGTGTGATCATGCTCCCCCCTTGTCTGTTTATGGAGAACATACAAGCTACATTGTCTGTGAGAATTTGTACCATCTTGTTTCTGATTAGCAGTAGGAAGTGGGAACAAGCGTTTTGAACTGCTCGCAGTTCTAATAGGTTTATATGAAGATGGGACACCATTGCGGACCATCGGCCCTTTATAGAGTGTGGATGCAGGTGTGTTCCCCATTCTAGGAGGGAAGCATCTGTGGTGATAGTGATCAACGGTGGTTTTTGCAGGAAAGGCATCCCCCCTGCAGGGTTGGTCAACCACAAAAGAGAATCTTTGATTGTCTCTGGCATGGTGAGGCGCTTGTTTATACTGTGCTTGTGTGGGACATAATTTGTTTGGAGCCAGGCTTGTAGGCACCGCATATGTAATCTTGTGTGCTGGACGACGAAGGTTGTGGCAGCCATGTGGCCTAGAATCTGTAGGCAAGTTCTGGCAGAGACTTGTGGGCTGTTTTGTGCTGTGGAGATCAAATTGGTTAGAGTCAGAAATCATTTTGTTGATACGAAGGCTGTTGCCTCGAGAGAGTTGAGGTCTGCTCCAATAAATTCCACCTGTTGATCTGGTGTTAGAGTGGATTTTTGCATGTTTATCTGAAGGCCTAATCTGTTAACCAGAGATATTGTGCATTCAGTGGACTTTATGGCTGCCTGTCTTGTTGGTGCTTTCAATAGACTGTTGTCCAGGTAGGGAAAAATCATGATTCCCTCTCTGTGTAGAAAGGCAGCTACTATGGCTAGTAACTTCGAGAATACTCAAGGTGCAGTGGAAAGGCCAAAGGGAAGCACTTTGTATTGGAAATGGTCCTGTCCTATTGCAAATCATAGGGATTTTCGAAGTGAGGGATGGATGGATATATGAAAATACGTGTCTGCAGGTCAAGGACTGAGAACCAGTCCTCTCTTTCTATTGCTGGGATTATGGTGTTTTGTATGACCATTTTGAGTCACTGTGTTTTCACAAATTTTGTTGAGTTGACGTAGGTCAAGGATAGGCCTCCAAACCTCTTGTTTCTGTGTGTGTGAGAAAAAGTGGGAATAGAACCCCTTCCCTCTGTACTCAGATGGTACAGGTTCTACTGCCCCTAGAGCCATAGGTGGGTTACCTCTGCTCACAGCAGACGCTCATGAGAAGGGTTCCTGAAGAGGGATGGGGAAGGGGTGTGTGTAGGGGGTTTGGAGGTAAGAGGGATGGAATAACCAGTTTTGATAATTTCTAATACCCATCTGTCTGTTGTAATACTCTGCCAGACCAGGTAAAATGGGATCAGGCAATCTCCAAAGGTCTTGAAAGTTGCAGCGTTAAAAGAGATTGGGTTCTCGGGCCCTTGACCAAGGCCTCAAATATGTAGTCTGGAAGTTATGGTTGAGAAGTTGTATTAGAGGAAGCAGATTGTCATCTCCTCAAGGTTTTTTGCTTCCAACCCTGAAGGTCATAGTATCTATTGTGTTGTGCATATGGAGAGGGTCGGAATCGTTGAGGGGCTTGATAACTGCCCTGTTGTCTTTTGAGCTTAGGTGTGTGGATGTCCAGAGATTTCAATGTCACCCTCGAGTCCTTAAGAGCGTGCAACAACTCGCCTATTTTGTCCGTGAAAAGTTGGGATCCCTCAAATGGCAAGTCCTGCACTGTCGACTGCCAGAAGGCTCGTCTCATAACAATTGCGGTTGCTATAGATCTCACAGCTGAATCTCCTGAATCAAGGACAGCTTGTAATGCTGTTCTGGTTGTGAGCTGACCTTCTGTGATAAGATATTTGTATTGTTCTTGTTTGTCATCTGGAATAAAGGCAATAAATTCAGAGAGCCTCCCGAGTTATTATGATCATAATTTGCTAATAAGGCCGTGTAGTTGGCAATTCTCAATTGTAAGGTCACAGCAGAATATGCTTTGTGGCCGAAAAGGTCAAGGCGTTTCCAGTCTTTGCCTTATGAAGCGTTTCTGTAGTATTGTTGCCTAACGCGTTCATTGACGGCATTGATCACTAATTAATTCAGTGTTGGATGCAAAAAAAGGGAATTCAGAGCCCTTTGCAGGAGTGTAGTATTTTTTTTGAATCAGACCTTATACAGGTAGGTGGAATCATTGCAGGGGTTTGGCAGAGCAACTTCACAGGGTCCATAATTGCATCATCCATGGGAAGGGTGATTTTAGATAAGATCAATGGGTGCAGTATGTCAACTAGCTTGTGTCACAATTCTTGGACCTCTTCCAGGGAGACTTCCAGTGAAGTGGCAACTCTCTTGTAGAGGTCTTGAAATTGTTTAAAATCATCACCTGTGGTGGGAGGTGGGGGCATAACAGTGTCATCCAGTGAGGATGAGGAGAAGTGGACTTCAGGTGGATTGTCTTGATCAGAGAATTTCTTCTCCTCCTCTTGAGGCCCCTGTTCAGAGGTGGCAGGTGGGCCTTGTGGCATCAAAGGTGTGTGACATATATCAGCTGTAGGAAGGCTGACAGGTATGCCCTGTTGTTGTTGTTGTGGGTATGTAGCCCATGGGTTCCAAAAAGGCCACTGTGGTTGGAAGGGCACAGTGGGCATCCAGGGTTGCCCGTACCATGGTTGGTTGGGAAGGTTTATTGGGTAGCCCGTGCATGGAGGGGCATGCGTGATAGGAGTAGCCACAGTAGAGAAATGTGGTGGATAGCACCCTGCATCCTCATCTCCATCTTCATCCTCACTGGAGAATTGTGGAGTGGACAGAGCTGGAGAACTGGGTTGACTAAGCACTGCGGGTACCGTGGATGGGAGACTCCAGTACCGATGAAATGGAGAGGTCTTTTTGGTGGAGGAATTGCTGCGATGTGCCTGGTATCAGTACTGTGGGTGTGGTAGGAAATGGTACCGCATGTTGGAAACTGCTTGTCGGCACCGGTGTGTGATTGGAGTGCGCAATGGTCTCACTAGGTGGCAGCTAGTTAGTGGAGTTAATGAGGTGCTGAGTACCGACTGCTTGTTCGTGTCTGACGGTACGGTGGCATGGGGTTTCATTTTGCCCTTGGTGCCTGTGACTGAGCTCGGCTGCTTGGGAGCTGTCAGTTTCTTGGTACTGACGGTGCCAGAGGGGCCTGCTGTTTCGGCTGTTGACATGGCCGGTGTGGTTGGTACCAGGAGCATTTGCTTGTGAGCGGAGCACCTTTTCTTAGCCAACTCCAAAGTCGGGGATGTAACAAGGCTCCTGCCCCTTTTGCTGGCTATTCCACAGGCCAAAAGATTCTTCAGTCAGAGAATTTGCTCTGATGTTGTACCAACATTTTATTTGAATCAGTGTATTTCCATTCCTGTCTTGGACTGCCCTGAACAGCCCCTCCCACTCAGGGCGCTTACCCCTCCAGGTACTTGTCGATGTCCTTTCTTCCTCTTCAGAGCTTTTGAGCCAAGATCCACTGATTTCACCCTTTTCCTGTTGCTTCACAGGTCAGTCCCTCCAGCAGAGAGGCAGCTGCACTGAATGAGGCCAGTACAGGTCCCCAAGATTCTCAAACTTCATCTGAAGAGCACTTGGAGACCTCAGCTGCCCAGCCACACCACCATTTGAAACTGTGCTACATTCCTGTGGTAACCAAGGCAACTGAACCTCTGGGGAAGATAACTGATCACCCTGTCTTCTTTTGCTCCATATTTCATCAGCCCGGCCTGTCTGTTCTACTCTTCTCTCTCCCCCTGTATGTAGTTCTTGGCTGTCTGGTCCTCATCCGCTCCTGCCCCTTCCCTCCCTACACTCTCTCATAAACGATCCTTCCTTCCACCCTCTACCCTGCACATGCCGCCCAGATGTTGGCTTGATTTCCTCATCTCCTGAATATTTCTCTGCCACTGGAAAGCTCCTTGCTCTGCTCCCACAGATGACTCCTAATCACACGCAGCAGCTCTAATTCCACTGGTAGCTTGTGTCTCTGTGGATGGCTCCCATTTCCCCATCTCCTCTTATGAGCAACGGTCCCCAGTCAAGGCAGTTATTGTGGATGCTCCTCTTGTTTACAGCTACTTTTACAGGACTCTGTGCTCTTGGAAACAAGGAGGAACTAGCACCATGTGACTTGCCATCTCTGCATAGACCACCAGCAAATGTTGCAGAGTTCATTGTCTTTGTTCCCAGAGTTCTCCCCTGTTCAATTCACCCCTCCCCCCAATTGTACCTGTTTACAATGCTTAATTTTCACATGATTCTAGGCAGACACCTAAATCAACATCCCTTTGTCTGGGAAATATTTGTTTGTCAACCCTGCCTGTGACACAGATCCTAAAATATATTTTCAGTACATACATACAACTTCTTAAATATCACCCATACATACATGATGTGACGATTGTGAGGATCGCTACGACCTATGACAATTAGTGGTTCTTAGGGGTCACACCACTGCAAGCTGTTCTTTCCAAATTCCTTTTCACGCAACAGAGGAGAGGTGATTATTAGTAAATAAATAAATGTCAGTTTCCAAGGGCCTAAATACTAGAGAAGAAAGAAAACAAGAGGCTGCAGGAACCAGACAAAGGGAACAGAAGATAATAAAGGGACTCAGAACTGGGAGTGGGCACTGGAGGTCAGAGAAGTTACCCATGCCAAAGCAAAGACAGAGGATTACTGTGGATGAATCATATTTCTCGTTACTGAAGAACAAAACAGAAAGCTGTAATTACACATGGCCTTTGATTCTCATAAGTTGAGCCCATATTCAGATAACCTGGCTCAGGTCATTGAGATGGGTCTGAACAAGGGAACCTGGTGTCTGCTCCCAGCGAGTGGCTCAGTGCCAGGTTTGTGATTACACTCATTCCACTTCCATTTCATGGTCAGTATCATCACTTTAAAAAACATCTCCAGCAAAGCTGGCAGGGAGCAGGAAGGCCTAACAGGCAGAACATATCTCATATTGGGAAGACTGAGAGGAAATCAACTATTTCCTTGCCACAAAGTTACATTTTGTCATGTGGATTTTGATAAATGTAAGGAAAGCTCCAGACTGCCACAACTTTGTTCCTGATGGAAGATTCTGCTCTCCAGGGCAGAGAGCTCCTATAATCAAGGGAGTTAAGTGACTCAATCTTCTCAGAAATAGGAATAATTCAAATTTTGATGACGTTATTGTACTCTCATTATGTCGCTCTTTTAAAGACCTACCGCTTTATACAGTGTATACAGTGGCCCTGTCTCCATTGGAAACGTCCTATTGCTGACAATGGTTGTGAGCAATGGGTTGCTCTTGAGAATGGTTCAGCTGCAGTGCAAATGAGACACCAACACTTTCAGCACTGTTGCAGGAAGTGGAAAGTGACTTAATTATTATATTTGCATAATGACAGGTTTCAGAGTAGCAGCCGTGTTAGTCTGTATTCGCAAAAAGAAAAGGAGTACTTGTGGCACCTTAGAGACTAACCAACTGAAAGCTCATGCTCAAATAAATTGGTTAGTCTCTAAGGTGCCACAAGTACTCCTTTTATTTTTATTATATTTGAGAACTCAATTGAACCCTCAAGACAATTGCTTTACTTACACTGTATCACAAAGCTATGATCCTTGTTTGTCCTGGACCCATCCCCTCTCCTTTGCTACCCTCTCTCCTAATGTTGCATATGATTTTTCACTGTGGATTCTTTGGAGCAGGGGCTTATTCTGTTTCTGTGAACTGCCTGACCCACTTTTGGGTGGCCTCTCTCAAACCTTCTCTAACAGTGTTACAGGTGTTTTTGTCTCATTTGCATTAGTGACTCAACCATTTTCAACAACAATTAGGAACAAAGGAACATGAGAATTGCCAGACTGTACCTACACAGGGGCCATCTAGTCCAACAGCCTGTTCCTGACAGTGGCCATTACCAGATCCTTCAGAGGAAGGTGCAACTGTGTGTGTAGTGGACAACTACAGAATATCTGCACTGTCCCCAGTAGCAGTCTCTAAGCTGATTAGTACCAAGTATCTGAGGAGCTAAGTATCCTGATCCCTTGGCCTATTTCTGGACAGCATCAGATCCAGCAGTATTCATAGTATCCAAATGGCTAGGCAGGAGGGGCAGGGTTGGTTCCCTTAACTGGCCTCCTTCAGCAGGTCTGGGTGTAGGTCTTATCCCTGGAATAAAGAGGTATCCCTTTACCAAATGCGACCCACAGCTAAGGTATGAAAGAAGCTCCAGGCCTCAGCCAGGTCTTGCAGTCCTTTCTGGGCTTTGCTGGGATGGGGAGTAAACATGTCAGCTCCTCTGATTGGCAAGGAGTTAGCCAATGACACAATCTTCTCTCTCAAAGATTTCGTCTGAGAACTGAGGCAGAGTGGATTTGCTTCAAATAATTATCTGCTGCCCAGGACTTCAGACAAAGTTAGGGCCTAGCCATTGGGGTTTGGTGCTGCTTTGAGCAGGGGGTTGGACTAGATGACCTCCTGAGGTCCCTTCCAACCCTGATATTCTATGATTCTATGATTGCAGTAGCTGCCAGGGCTATGGATTCAATGGACACAGCAAACAGGAGTGCAATAGCCACAGAATATCAATTTGAATTTATTTTGGTTCTGGATTACAAAGCTCCAAGACACTGGCCCCAGGACCTTGTAGTGTATGTTTGCCAGTGAGGCTCTAAAGAAGCTTTGTATTCCCTTCTAAGGGAGGCTACCTGCATGTTTGTGGGGACTTTTCAGGTCAAAAATTCTTGGAGAGAATTACTGTCCTTTATCAGGGATGCTCTAATGCGTCAACTTTAGGAAGGATAGAAAGAAATCTTTGGCTTCTATGACCCCTACAGGGCTTGCCAACTAAGCAAAAGTCCACAGCTTGTTTTTACATCTTAGTCAAAAGATGCGCCTCCTGCATGCTCAGATATTATGGTGATGGAGGCCATAGAAGCAACTAGATAGATGGCACCATGCTGGCCCCTTAGCTCAGTACTGACAGAGGAAAAAGGGCCACCTACTAACCACCAGAATTTCTTATGGTACCTTGGTTTTGCCTGGAGTTCTGCCATCCAAGAACTGTCTGTGTCTGTCTATGATCTGACCAAGTTTCAGTGGAATGTAGTACAGCAGCAGATTACGGCTTTTCTCCATCACTGTCAGCGCTCCATCAATAAACTGACAATAAGTTCTGCGTTTATGCATATTGAAAACACAACGGGGAAGATTCTCCCATGGGTTGGTTCAGGGGGATGCCTTGCACCTCCTAATTATAATAGGACTGGAATTGGGTTTGATGCCCAACATAAGCTAGACCAGCCCTGCAGGTTGCCTTCACTTATGCTACTGTTGCAATGGCTTCAGTGGCCAGCAGACACACACAGGACACCCCCAGCCATGTCTCCTCCCGCTCCCAATCTGCCCCTGAATTGGGGAGCTCCAGCAGAAATGGTGCAGAGCTAGCAAGATCACAGCACTGGACCCAATTCCCTTTAAGGCATTTGTACGTTAGAAGTGGCACCTAATGTTTGCCAAGCTATAAATGCTGAAGAGATTCACAACAGAGATATAGGTTTGTGTTTGCAATTCAAAATAATTTAACATTATACAATCCACATTAATCCTTACTGAGCTAATCCTGCAATTTATACAACTGCAGAGACCCAGGGTGGGGCTTTGGGGACAGATTGCATCTTACTATTTACTATCCTTTATTTCCACAAAACCGGTCTTTCTGGTTTAGAGTACTCTTTATGTGAATGGAAGCAGTTGTCTCTCAGTCCTCCTCAGTCTGAACAGAGCTGTTGCTTTGTGAATTTTTTTAAGAAGCAGTAACAAGACGTTTCTGATTTTTTGACTTACTGTCTTGCTTTGTATCTGTAAAAGGAAAGCACAGTGTGTACTGAAAAACAAGGGGCACAGAAATGGGTACATACTCTATTTAATAGCACTTGCACCCACTAGGAAACAGCTAAGACAGCAGTGCACATTTCTTTTAGCAAAAAGAAAAGGAGTACTTGTGGCACCTTAGAGACTAACCAATTTATTTGAGCATGAGCTTTCGTGAGCTACGAAAGCTCATGCTCAAATAAATTGGTTAGTCTCTAAGGTGCCACAAGTACTCCTTTTCTTTTTGCGAAAACAGACTAACACGGCTGTTACTCTGAAACATTTCTTTTAGCTGCATCCAGGATTTCCCTTTGCTTTCAGTAAAGATTTAGTCCCTTCACAATTTTGCCTTTCAGAAAACAAAACAAAAAAGTCCATGATATGGCACGTCACAAAATGGGCCAGAATTGCTATAGCTGATTATTTTGGTACTATTGTTACCAAAGTTTCAGGAGACAAAGGAGAAGAGAGATCCCCATGGAAATTTGTGTGGATCCACATGGAAATATAGAACAATTCTTTATGATGGTATAGTGGATTGTTTATGAACAGGTAGTTACTTGAGAACTGGGGATATTAGACACCAGAATGAATAATTTTAAGCTAGGTTTCAGTCAAGGCCTAAACTCCATGGCAGTGACTCTTTAAATCAGGGAAACTTTTCTGTAATGTCACAATGCAAAGAACAAAAAGGCAAATAACTGGATTTCAAACCATACAGTGATCCAGAAAGAACTGAACAAAATCCACTTAAAAATTAAGTATCTTTATTTAACAGTTTTAAAAAGTGTTTGAATTTATAACCTAAAACAGGCTAAAGGAAAGTCAATTCCAATTTTCTTTGAAAAACAAAATAAAAACCAAACTCCCACAATTTCATTTGTACCAGCACAGATAACCATCAAGTCATTTGTCAAGTTTGTGTTTAATTTCACCCATCACTGTGTGCCTGAAACGGACCTAATCATTTACTTTCTAGGGATAACAGTAAAAGTCAGTCTGCAGAAAACCTCAGGATATTTCTAATCTACAGCCCTACCTCCCCATCCCCAACTGCTAGTTTTGAAACAGGGCATTTTCCATAATAACATCACAGAAGGAGGAACCGAAGTGGAAATGTTATGAATTACAATATATTTACATATATAAAATATATATTATGATATACTGTGCAATTGAATACAAGGCTGTAATTCAGTTAGTGGGGGTGGTTGATATCAAAAGCTTGAGAGGGTAAATTGAGCACCAAGAATGCTCATATGCCAGAAAGAACCCACCCAGACAGAATTACAGATTTGATGCAAGCAATGCAATTAAAACCTACAGTAGTAGGTATTTGGAATACAGTAGAACCCCATTTATCCAATCCTCCATTATCCAGCTCTCTGTATTAACCGAACAACCAGCACACACAGGTCCAGAAGCAGTCACTCTCTCCTGTGACTGCTAGATGGTGATACAGCTTGGCACTTTCCCATTTTCTGAATTATCTGAATTTGTGATTATCAGATCTGGCCCCTGTCCCAACTAGATCGGATAAACAGGGTTCTGCTGTATATACTACAGCACAGCTGTTTAGCAAAGAGGCAAGAGGTTTCCCCCTCTTGGATAAGACACCAATTTTACTCTCTTTTTGCAGTGCCTGTGTCCTACTGTCAACACTGGAGATTAGTTACAGGAAAACCATCATGTCCATTTCCTTTATTATATATTGCAATTTAAAAAGTTACTTGTACCATTAGGCAATACCTGTCTGTATTATTTCACATGAAGCCTACCCTTGTAGATAATTTTACAAGTCATTCAATGACTTTGCAATTCCTTGTCCAAGAAATTCCAAATCTCTTACTGAGTGCATGTGAATAGGAAAAGAATTACCCAAGTACACTATAAAGCTGCCTAGATACTCTTTATTGTCTGGAATTGGGTGCAGAATAATTAGCTAACTGGCTATTGAAGTCAATCAGATGTGTGTGATTACAAATCAGGCAAGGATATTAATTTTACCATCATGCCTTCAAAGCATCAGCAAATACACTTTATTGATAACCAGGTACATCTTCCCAGGTAAAAAAGGTTACTCACCTTCTTGCAACTGTTGTTCTTCAAGATGTGTTGTTCATGTCCATTCCACGTGCCGCATGTAAGACAGCCGGAAGATTTTTCTGGAGTCGCAGCCTCATGGCGTCCAATATAGAGCCCTGACAGCCTGCCTGCCCCCCCCCCCCAGTTCCTTCTTGCCAGCTACTCCGACAGCGGGGTAGGAGGGTGGATATTGGAATGGACATCAACACCACATCTCTAAGAGCAACAGCTACAAGAAGGTGAGTAACCATTTTTTCTTCTTCGAGTGCTTGTTCATGTCCATTCCAATCAGGTGACTCCCATGCCTAAGTTCAGGAGGCGAGGTTGGAGTTGTCCACTGATAGGAGCATTGCTCTACCAAAGGCCGCATCATATCTGGCCTGCTAGGTGATTGCACAGTGCGCGGTGAAAGCGTGTATGGAGGACCATGTCACCGCTCTGCATATTTCCACGGTGGGAACCTGCACCAGAAACCCTGCTGAAGAAGCTTGCGCCCTAGTGGAGTGTGCTGTGAGTGGAAAGGCAGGCACCTCTGCCAGTTTGTAGTACTCTCGGATGCAGGACGTGATCCACAATGAAATTCGTTGAGAGTAGACAGGAAGACCTTTCATTCTGTCTGTCACAGCCATGAATAATTGAATGGACTTTCGGAATGGCCTCATTCTCTCAATGTAAAAGGCTAGCACTCTGCGGACATCCAATGAGTGAAGCCTCTGCTCCCTGCCGCTCAACTGCGGCTTAGGATAGAACACTGGGAGGAAGATGTCCTAGTTGATGGGGAAATGGGAGAGAACCTTCGGGAGGAAAGCCAGGTGGGGCCTGAGCTGGACCTTATCCTTATAGAACACTAGGTAAGGGGGTTCTGATGTCAGGGCCTTGAGATCAGACACCCTCCTGGCTGAGGTTATCACTACCAAAAATGCCACCTCGTTTGAGAGGTAGAGCAGGGAACATGTCGCTAGTGGTTCAAAGGGTGGCCCCGTCAGTCTGGAAGGGAGCAGGTTGAGTTCCCATGCTGGAACCAGCTGCCGGACATGTGGATATAGCCTGTTGAGACCTTTGAGAAAATGGCTGACCATTGGTCAGTTGGCAAAGACTGACCGGCCCTTTGCGCCTGAATGGAATGTGGCAAGTCTACCATGGGGAAAACCCCACTGTTGGAAAATTGAGTTTACAATGTCCAAACGTAGGGACCACTTGTGGCTGTGGAACAACCTGCTGAGATAGACCGCTAACTCGTTCTGTACCCCAGGGAGATACAATGCTTGCAGGTGTATTGAATGCTCTACACAAAAGTCCCACCAGCATGAGGGCTTCCTGGCACAGGGGAGAGGAGTGTGCAGATCCCCGTTTGTTGATATAGAACATCGCCGTAGTGTTGTCTGTCATCATTGATACACATCTCCTACTTAAGTGGGCTCAGAAAGTCTGGCATGCCAGGCGTACCACTTTCAACTCTCTGACATTGATGTGGAGAGCAAGCTCCACCTGAGACCAGAGGCCTTGTGTCCTGAGGTCTCCCAGATGCGCTCCCCAGACCAAGTCTGATGCAAACACTAGCTGTGGGTTGAGCCACCACAGAAGGGAGTCAAGGACTGGGTGAGGCAAAGTCAAGACCCTGTCCAAACTGTCCTGATCCAGCCGATACACTGAGGCTAGCCATGATTAGAGCGGACAGAGTCTGCGCCTGGCATGTTGCACCACATAGGTACAAGCAGCCATGTGTCCCAGGAGTTTCAGGCAATTCCTTGCTGTGGTGGTGGGGAACTGCTTGAGACTCCAAATGATGTTGCCCAGGGCCCAGAACCTTGATTCCAGTAGGTATGCCCTAGTCTGGGTCAAGTCCAGCACTGCCCCTATGAACTCTATCTTCTGAACAGGGGACAGAGTTGACTTCCCTGTGTCAGGAGAAGGCTCAGTTTGTTGAAGGTTGCAATGATGAATCTGACTTGTACCTCCACTTGAGCCCTGGAGCAGTCCTTGATCAGCCAGTCATCGAGGTAAGGGCACAGCTGTACCCGGCACCTGCGTAGAAACATGGCCACAACTGCCATGCATTTGGTAAATATCGAGGCAACGCTGATAGGCCGAAAGGGAGGACTGTGAACTGGAAGTGGTTGTTGTGCACCACAAACATGAGGTATTTTCTGTGGGATGGTATGATTCCTATATGAAAGTATCAGGGGGTAGCCATGTTAGTCTGTATCCACAAAAACAACAAGGAGTTGACAGCAGATCGAGGGACGTGATCGTTCCCCTCTATTTGACATTGGTGAGGCCTCATCTGGAGTACTGTGTCCAGTTTTGGGCCCCACACTACAAGAAGGATGTGGAGAAATTGGAGAGAGTCCAGCGAAGGGCAACAAAAATGATTAGGGGTCTGGAACACATGACTTATGAGGAGAGGCTGAGGGAACTGGGATTGTTTAGTCTATGGAAGAGAAGAATGAGGGGGGATTTGATAGCTGCTTTTAACTATCTGAAAGGTGGATCCAAAGAGGATGGATCTAGACTATTCTCAGTGATAGCAGATGACAGGACAAGGAGTAATGGTCTCAAGTTGCAGTGGGGGAGATTTAGGTTGGATATTAGGAAAAACTTTTTCACTAGGAGAGTTGTGAAACGCTAGAATGCATTACCTAGGGAGGTGGTGAAATCCCCTTCCTTAGAAGTTTTTAAGATCAGGCTTGACAAAGCCCTGGCTGGGATGATTTAGTTGAGGATTGGTCCTGCTCTGGGCAGGGGGTTGGACTAGATGACCTCCAGAGGTCCCTTCCAACTCTGATATTCTATTATTCTATAAATCTGGTGGCACCTTAAAGACTAACAGATTTATTTGAGCATCAACTTTCGTGGGTAAAAACCCCACTTCTTTAGATGCATGGAGTGAAAATTAAAGATGCAGACATAAATATACGGACATATGAAAAGAAGGGAGTTACCTCACAAGTGGAGAACCAGTGTTGACAGGGCCAATTCGATCAGGGTGGACGTAGTCCACTCCCAACAATAGATGAGGAGGTGTCAATTCCAGGAGAGGCAAAGCTGCTTCTGTAATGAGCCAGCCACTCCCAGTCCCTATTCAAGCCCAAATTAATGGTATTAAATTTGCAAATGAATTTTAGTTCTGCTGTTCCTCTTTGAAGTCTGTTTCTGAAATTTTTTGTTCAAGTATAGCTACTTTCAAATCTGTTATAGATTGTCCAGGAAAATTGAAGTGTTCTCCCACTGGCTTTTGTATGTTACCATTCCTGATGTCCGATTTGTGTCCATTTTTTCCTTTATGTAGGGACTGTAGGGTTTCGACTGGCCATACTGGTTTGGCCAATGTACATGGCAGAGGGGCATTGCTGGCACATGATGGCATATATAACATTAGTAGACGTGCAGGTGAATGAGCCTCTGATGGTGTGGCTGATGTGGTTGGGTCCTCTGATGGTGTCGCTAGCGTAGATATGGGGACAGAGTAGGCAATGAGGTTTGCTACAGGGATTGGTTCCTGAATTTGCGTTTCTGTGGTGTGTGGAGTTGCTGGTGAGTATTTGCTTCAGGTTGGGGAGACTGGCCTGTCTCCCAAGGTCTGGGAGAGCGAGGGATCATTTTCCAGGATAGGTTGTAGATCGTTGATAATGTGCTGGAGAGGTTTTAGCTGGGGGCAATACGTGATGGCCAGTGGTGTTCTGTTATTTTCCTCTGTCTGAAGCAGCTTTGCCTCTCCTGGAATTGACACCTCCTCATCTATTGTTGGGATGCACATCCACCCTGATCAAATTGGCCCTGCCAACACTGGTTCTCCACTTGTGAGGTAACTCCCTTCTCTTCATGTGTCAGTATATTTATGTCTGCATCTTTAATTTTCACTCCATGCATCTGAAGAAATGGGGTTTTTTTTACCCACAAAAGCTTATGCTCAAATAAATCTGTTAGTCTTTAAGATGCCACCAGACTCCTTGTTATATGAAAGTACACGTCCTTCAACTCAAGGGCAGCATACCAATCCCCTGGATCCAAGGAAGGGATGATGGTGGCCAAGGAGACCATGTGGAACTTGAGTTTCTTAATTAACTTGTTGAGCTCTCACAGGTCTAGGACGGGCCTGAGCCTGCCGTTGGCTTTCGGTGTTAGGAAATACCGGGAATAGAAGCCCTTGCCCTTCTGCTCCTGGTGAACCTCTTCCTCTGCCCCCATCAAGAGGAGGGATTGCACCTCCTGTATAAGGAATTGATTGTGAGAAGGGTCCCTGAAGAGGGATGGGGAAGGGGGATGGAAGGGCGAGAGGGCAGAGAATTGGAGTGAATATCCCCTCTCTGCCGTGCGGAGTACCCAGCAGTCCGAAGTAATACAGGCCCATGCATGGTAGAAAGGGGAAAGACGGGACAAAAAGGTAAGGTGGGATGGATTCAGTCTTTGCACTGGAGTGTCGTCCCCAGGTGCACTTTCAAAAGGACTGTTTTGGGCCTGAGGAGGGTTTCGACTGGCCAGACCCCTGGCCAGAGGAGGGTGAGGTCTCTTCCTTGAGTTCCTACTCCTCCTGTGCAACCCGCCCTTCCTACCCTGAGGTTGATAATTCATCGATTGGGGCTGAGGTCTCAAGTGCCTCCATTGGTTGGCAAGGGTGTGGAGGCCCAGAGACTTCAAGGTGGCTTGAGAGTCCTTGAGGCTGTGCAGGCGAGTCAGTATTCTCAGAAAACAAAGACTGACCCTCAAGGGGAGGTCCTGGCTTGTCTGCTGCACCGCGTATGGGAGGCCAGAGACCTACAGCCAGGAACTCCTCCTCATAGCCATGGTGCAAGATGCTGCATACGCTGCATCCATGGTTGCCTGAAGGGATGCATGGGAAATTAATTTGCCCTCCTCTACTAGCACAGAAAACTTCATGTAAGAGTCCTTTGAGAGGAGTTCTGGAAACTTTGCATGGCCCCACAAGTATTATAATTGTACCTGCTAACCACCGCTGATGGTTAGCGATACGGAGCTGCAACCCCTCCATGGAACAGATTTTTCTCCTGAAGAGGTTGTTTTTTGGCCTCTCGATTCTTGGGAGAGGGCCCCTGGTAGCCCTGGTGCTCGCGCTGGTTAGCCACGTCCGCTACCAGGGAGTCCGGCTGGGGGTGCATGTATAGGTGTTCCTTTGAGGGGACAAAGTATTTCTGCTCGTACCTCTTGGCGGTAGGCGGTATCGAGGACGGGGTCTGCCACAGGGTCTTCACGGCATCACTGACGGTTTTAATCAGCGGCAGTGTGATATGGGATGGCCCTGGAGGGGAAAGAATGTCGACCATCAGGTCAGACTCCTCCACCACCTCCTCAGGTTTGATGTTCAGGTTCTGGGCCACTCATCTCAGCAGCTGCTGTAGGACCCTGCTGTCCTTGAAGGTTGCAGTGGTTACTGAGCCAGACACCACCTCATCCGGAGACAAGGAGGACAAGATAGCAGCTGGTACAGGAGCCTGCTCCCTGCCCTCGACCCCTCTGGGGTCCCAAGGAGCGAGGAACACTGGCTCTGGTGACAGGAGGTCCAATGCCACCTCGAACACTTCTGGCATGGAGAGAAGCTGTAGGTCCTCATGGTGGCAGATTGGTGGGTGGTGCAGGTCCAGACTCGACTGGACTCATCCTGGGGCAGGAGTTGACTGAGGCCTCACCGATTGGGTGCCTGATGAGGGGCTTGCTGGCCACCTGGTCTTTAGTCCTGGTCTGGGAGTGCCCTCTGTCGACCTTCTTCCATTTATGGGGCACCGGGGAGTGAGACAGCTGCCTGACAGATGTCTGGGACCTGTGTGTGGAGCCGTTCATCTCTAGAGGAGTCCTTCCTCAGAACCAACTTGCGTGTCAACGGTACCGGATCACTGCGCACCGAGGAAGGGGCACTTGGGGCCAGGTCCACCGCACTGGGGTCCAACTAAGGCTGAAGGCTCCATAAGCAGAACTCGGAGGTACTGTGCTCTGTCCTAGAGGGTCCTGGGTTGAAACCCTCTACAGATTTTACAATGGTCCCTAAGGTGACCCTCCCCAAGACACTTCAAGCACAAAGTGTGTGGGTCACTTCTTGGCATAAACCTGATGCAGTCAGAGCACGGCTTAAAGCCCGGGGACTGAGGCATACCCCGGAGCAGGGGAGAAGCGCGTGTGTGTGTGGGATGCCCAAAGGAAACTTATAGAATCATAGAATATCACGGTTGGAAGGGACCTCAGTAGGTCATCTAGTCCAACCCCCTGCTCAAAAGCAGGACCCATCCCCAATTAAATCATCCCAGCCAGGGCTTTGTCAAGCCTGACCTTAAAAACTTCTGAGGAAGAAGATTCCACCACCTCCCTAGGCAACGCATTCCAGTGTTTCACCACCCTCCTAGTGAAAAATTTTTTCCTAATATCCAACCTAAACCTCCCCCACTGCAACTTGAGACCATTACTCCTTGTCCTGGATTTGTGCTGGAAATGGCCCAACCTGATTATCATACACATTGTAAGGAGAGTGATCACTTTAGATAAGCCACTACCAACAGGAGAGTGGGGCGGGAGGAGGCATTCCCCCATGCTCTGTGTGTATATAACAAGATCTTCTAAACTTTCCACAGCATGCATCCGACGAAGCGAGCTGCAGCCCACGAAAGCCCACGCTCAAACAAACTGGCTAGTCCCCAAGGTGCCACAAGTACTCCCCCTCTTTTTGCGAATAACACTATAGAATCACACCAGAGTCACTTATTTTGTAATTATGAGAGAAAAAACTATCTACACTAACTATAACTACTACTAAATCTAACTATATACACACATGATACTGTGAAGCATGTGCTTGCCAAGGCATGAGCAACAGGGAGTTCCAGCTAGCCATCACAGGCGGTAAGAAGGAAATGAGAGCGGGTCAGGTCGGCAGGGCCCTATATTGGGCGCCATGAGGACGCGACTGCAGGGGGTGCCCAAGCTGACCCTACAGATACTGCTAGGGGAAAAATCTGCCAGCTGTCGTGCACATGGAGTGCGCATACAGATTGAAATTAACATGAACAAGCACTCAAAGAAGAGCCTCCACTTCTTTTATGGCCCATCTATGCCGCATTTTCACAGTGTCAGTTACTGTGGTAGAGCCCGTCAGAGTGGAGAAAATATCACGTTTTAATAGAATTTTAATGTTGCACTCTGTCCGCATTGGCCAACTCTTTTAAAAAATTTTAAACAAAAAAGAACAGTGTGTATGATAACACCCATTTTTTCATGTTCTGTGTGTATATACATCTCCTCACTGTATTTTCCACTGAATGCATCCAATAAAGTGAACTGTAGCTCATGAAAGCTTATGCTCAAATAAATTGGTTAGTCTCTAAGGTGCCACTAGTACTCCTTTTCTTTTTAATGAAATAGAAAGTGATTCATGCAGAAAAATATAGTGTAGCTTTTGGACCATGGCAGCTTCCTTTAGCATTAGTCTGTCAACCCCGCTGGTCAACCGGGCTTTAGGGTCCATACAAGGCTTTTTGTGGATTCTGTTTCTCAGGACCAGATATTTTAAAAATCTGCCTGACACTGTCACTGTGGAGCATTTGAAATATTGACATCCCATCCCACCCTTTCTGCCATCCCTATCCCCATTAGTAAGAGTTTGCCCAAATCAAGCCAAAAGAGTTTTAATATATAAAAAGCACGTATTTAACATTTGCAATGACAATCAATAACAATACATATTTGAATAAAGAGGTACATGAGGAGGGGGGGTTGTGGGTACAGGCACAGACCTCAATTTTCATTCAATACACTGCCCACTCAAATGTGAAAAATATTCAACAAAACAATATGAACCAAATATTTCATTTTAGAATCATAGAATATTAGGGTTGGAAGGGGGTCATCTAGTCCAAACTCATGCTCAAAGCAGGACCAATCCCCAATTTTTGCCCCAGATCCCTAAATGGCCCCCTCAAGGATTGAACTCACAACCCTGGGTTTAACAGACCAATGCTCAAACCACTGAGCTATCCCTCCCCCCATTATAAATGATTACTAGTGTTCTTTTCATTCAAACTGTAGTTGAGTGTCCTAATATAAATAATCAGGTCACTACTTGTCACCAGTTTTTAATCTACAAATGCGAAAGCAAATTTTGTCATTTCATTGCAACACACCGACCCCTCCCTGGCAAGTAAAGAATATGGTACATAGCAGTTTGGCACGGTCATATCCACATCTCTTAAATTTAGAAGGTACATAACTCTCACTAGATTGTCCGTACCATGCAGCCATGAATTTGGCTGCTTGTTCAATGGCAGCAGGCATTGCTGCATTGATGTCACACAGCAGAGAGAGAGAGAGAGAGAGAGAATCTAGCTTGCAGAATCATCAACACAATTCCTTTGTCGAGATCCAAATAGGAAGCTGCTGTATCATAGCCTGAGTGCGTACAGGCAGCTAACAGTCTTAGTACAGTTTTCCACCGTTGCTCTGCAGTAGCATAGATGTTTATTACAGATCTCTCTTTGATTGGGGTTTCATAATTATCAAAGACGTTAGGCCCTGTTCAAGATAAGGGTACTCATCTTATAAGACAAATACATCAGTGATAATACTGACATTCTTACTGATTTCTGTTTTGCAACCACAACCATTTGTTGTACGAGGATTTATTGGCTCTCTCATTTGAGGTGGCTGTATTTTCTTTGTTGATCATCACATCTCCCTGGTTTATTTCCACCGGGTTATTGTCTCTGCCTCTGATGACTAGTTTGTGCTTTAGTGTGTGTCATTGGTCAAACTTCTTGTCTTGAATGAGTTCTGTATGAATTCATGAATGATGTCACTCAACTGTTTCTTATTTTCAGTAACTGTCAAGACAACTTTCAGTGGAGGTAGCTGTGTACTTATACTCAACTGATGCACTCTGCTTGCTTCTGTGGCTCTGGTAGATCTTGTGACACTCTTTGTGCTGAAGTCTTTGTACCTGTCAAAGACAAGATGTACATCACTTGTGTTTACCATAGACTTTGAAATTGGTCAAAGTCCTTGATGATGCCGCTTGAGTAACCCAAGGAATTGTTGAACCATCAATGACTGTGCAGGATACTTCTTGTGAAGTATGTCTAGTTGACATTTCTGTCTACAGCTGCTTCTTTAGGTTAGACTCAGCCGTAGAAATCCTCATGTAACCAGTTAGTGAACATGGACACTTGTACAGGATCCAACTCGTAAGACAAAATATTGATGATGAGACAAAATATTGACGTCAACCTCTCATGAACTTGCTTGTAGGCCTATCACTCTTGAATAGTGAAGGTTAGTGTCATACCTTTGTTGGACCCACCTGTACATGTTTTATTTGTCACTGTCTACTATCCTTGGTATTGTCTCACAGAATCCTGTGGGCCAGCAATGTTGAATTCTTGCATTTGGTGAATTCCAGTTGTAAGTGTGTACATTGACACTCTATAATGTTTACTATTGCCTCTGGGTGCTAAGTGAAGTCTAGGAGATCAGTGAATGAGGAAAAGAGTTGAATCTCTGTTTGGTTTATAATCTGCTAATGCCTATAATTGTCCAATATTTGAAAATTAATTCTCATGAGTAAATATGCAAGGATTTGTTGTCAACATGCTTTGTGAGTACAAGAAGATTATGGCTCAGTGGGAAGATGGGGGTGTACTAGCAAGATATACGGATTAAGGTTGGAGTGTGGGGCCCAAAACTGGACACAGTACTCCAGATGAGGCCTGTAAGGTTGGACATATGACCAGGGAAGAGTATAAAAATATTGCTCGGGCATGTAGGAATGATATCAGGAGGGCCAAATCGCACCTGGAGCTGCAGCTAGCAAGAGATGTCAAGAGTAACAAGAAGGGTTTCTTCAGGTATGTTGGCAACAAGAAGAAAGCCAAGGAAAGTGTGGGCCCCTTACTGAATGAGGGAGGCAACCTAGTGACAGAGGATGTGGAAAAAGCTAATGTACTCAATGCTTTTTTTGCCTCTGTTTTCACTAACAAGGTCAGCTCCCAGACTGCTGCGCTGGGCATCACAAAATGGGGAAGAGATGGCCAGCCCTCTGTGGAGATAGAGGTAGTTAGGGACTATTTAGAAAAGCTGGACGTGCACAAGTCCATGGGGCCGGACGAGTTGCATCCGAGTGCTGAAGGAATTGGCGGCTGTGATTGCAGAGCCATTGGCCATTATCTTTGAAAACTCGTGGCGAACCGGGGAAGTCCCGGATGACTGGAAAAAGGCTAATGTAGTGCCAATCTTTAAAAAAGGGAAGAAGGAGGATCCTGGGAACTACAGGCCAGTCAGCCTCACCTCAGTCCCTGGAAAAATCATGGAGCAGGTCCTCAAAGAATCAATCCTGAAGCACTTGCATGAGAGGAAAGTGATCAGGAACAGCCAGCATGGATTCACCAAGGGAAGGTCATGCCTGACTAATCTAATCGCCTTTTATGATGAGATTACTGGTTCTGTGGATGAAGGGAAAGCAGTGGATGTATTGTTTCTTGACTTTAGCAAAGCTTTTGACACGGTCTCCCACAGTATTCTTGTCAGCAAGTTAAGGAAGTATGGGCTGGATGAATGCACTATAAGGTGGGTAGAAAGCTGGCTAGATTGTCGGGCTCAACGGGTAGTGATCAATGGCTCCATGTCTAGTTGGCAGCCGGTATCAAGTGGAGTGCCCCAAGGGTCGGTCCTGGGGCCGGTTTTGTTCAATATCTTCATAAATGATCTGGAGGATGGTGTGGATTGCACTCTCAGCAAATTTGCGGATGATACTAAACTGGGAGGAGTGGTAGATACGCTGGAGGGGAGGGATAGGATACAGAAGGACCTAGACCAATTGGAGGATTGGGCCAAAAGAAATCTGATGAGGTTCAATAAGGATAAGTGCAGGGTCCTGCACTTAGGACGGAAGAACCCAACGCACAGCTACAGACTAGGGACCGAATGGCTAGGCAGCAGTTCTGCGGAAAAGGACCTAGGGGTGACAGTGGACGAGAAGCTGGATATGAGTCAGCAGTGTGCCCTTGTTGCCAAGAAGGCCAATGGCATTTTGGGATGTATAAGTAGGGGCATAGCGAGCAGATCGAGGGACATGATCGTTCCCCTCTATTCGACATTGGTGAGGCCTCATCTGGAGTAGTGTGTCCAGTTTTGGGCCCCACACTACAAGAAGGATGTGGATAAATTGGAGAGAGTCCAGCAAAGGGCAACAAAAATGATTAGGGGTCTGGAACACATGACTTATGAGGAGAGGCTGAGGGAGCTGGGATTGTTTAGCCTGCAGAAGAGAAGAATGAGGGGGGATTTGATAGCTGCTTTCAACTACCTGAAAGGGGGTTCCAAAGAGGATGGCTCTAGACTGTTCTCAATGGTAGCAGATGACAGAACGAGGAGTAATGGTCTCAAGTTGCAATGGGGGAGGTTTAGATTGGATATTAGGAAAAACTTTTTCACTAAGAGGGTGGTGAAACACTGGAATGCGTTACCTAGGGAGGTGGTAGAATCTCCTTCCTTAGAGGTTTTTAAGGTCAGGCTTGACAAAGCCCTGGCTGGGATGATTTAACTGGGAATTGGTCCTGCTTCGAGCAGGGGGTTGGACTAGATGACCTTCTGGGGTCCCTTCCAACCCTGATATTCTATGATTCTATGATTATACAGACACCAATACAGACATTACATATACACCTCTTTGCTAATTATGTTCCGTAACAAAATATTAGTGTGCGGCTTTCATTAAAAATAATTGAAATTCAATTAAAGTGATTTCACTCTCACCTGGCTTGAGAGTTTGGAGGGAAGTGGTAATAAGTGCTCAGATTTCAAAATGCTCAGGAGTGACAAGGTGTCATAAAGCAATTGTTTTGAATTTAGGATACTGAAATTCAGAATCCACATAAAACCACCACCACCACTGTATGGACACTAAACAAGGGCCCAAAACTTGCATTTGGCTACCGGACTATACAGTATGAAATACTAGTTTAAAGGATTCAGTTCAGGTTTACATATGCACAGTAAAATATATGACTCCACAGGAACTAAGATTAATACCCCCTTAGTGTTTAAAATCTTCACTCTACTAATGGATATGCTGTGTTTACACATTATTACAAGGCCCTTCCACGAGCCAGCCCATTAGAACTGGTCTGTAGATTATGCACCCCACAGATAAGCCTCTCTCCCAAAAGCAGCTTCTGTGAAGCATCCAAAATAAACCAATTTTTAATAAACACATTCCTATATCTTGTCTTTTAAATGTTCTCCATATTGGGGTGGAATGCTATGATTTGGTCTAAACGTTCCATCTGTTCCACACATGAAGCAGCACCAGTTCTCTTTTGATAACACAACATTGATTTTGTTCAATCAGCACTCATGCACAACTATGTCTGTCTCCACTTTCTTCACCATGGTAGTAGTAGCAGAATCAGTAGGGATATGACTAACCTACACATACTGAACAGACCTTTCACCTCAAAAGGCTAAAAAACCTACCATAACCCACCCTACAGCAAACTGTCCTACTGCAGTGATATTTTTCTATTTTTAATATGTGCCCAGAATGAAATTGTTGGGTCCCATATTTATTCTGTCAGAAGCTCCCAGGATCAAATATGCTCATTTGAAAACTCAGTATTATCCAAGTGCCAACACAGTAAACTTAATCTGTGAGCCAATACTCAAGCTGGGCTTTTGCTGACTGACTTCCAAATGTAGACCCTTTGTTCATGGTGATGAATTTCATTGACAATGCCACTGCTAATGTACTAGGCAGAGAGAGAATCCATTTGCTCTCCCATAGCTGGTGTTGGCTCTGCAGGAGTATGAGATGTTGAGGTTGGTTAGTTGAGGTTGTTCCGGCTTTGAGCAGGGGGTTGAACTAGATGACCTCCTGAGGTCTCTTCCAATCCTAATCTTCTATGATTCTATGAGGAATAAAAGCCTATCAGTGACAGTAAGTGAGCAGGTGAGTCCTAAAGACACACAAGAAGCAGACAGATATCAGATATCATCCTGTCATTACCAAGGCTTGAAATAAAGAGCTCTACTTGCATAAACAACAAGAGGTCTAAGAATCAGAATCCTTGCCCGCAAACTGAAAACAAAGCAGTTCACACACACAGCCACCAGTTTCAGTTGGCAATGGCAGGGGGGTGGGGGGCAGAGGGAAATCAGAAACAGACAGCCCACTGCTATCTTACCATGCAAGCATATTGCTAAGTGTGTTGGCATCATGCATAAGTTCACTGGTCACATCTATAGCATGCCCAAACCTCTACTGTTAGCTGTGGAAACCCACTGAAGGGATCACTGTCACGGCATACAGGGGCATGTGTGGAGTCTTCAGGTTCAGGGTCTCTACTCCATTTGTTTCCTTGCTGTGCACACACTTAAGCATCTTAAATTTGGGTCCATGGTAAGGGAGGATGTGCCATTTTTATACCATTGTTCTGACCACAGCCAAACTTTTAAGACAATAGATGTCTGGTAAGATACTATTTGGTTAAAAGACAAAGTTAAAAAATACTGCATTGGGAATAATCTCACCAATTACTGCCTTGCATATAATCTACCATTCTCGAACAAAGTGACAGCTAATCTTCTGCAAGTACGCTAGACAGGCTGTAGTCATTGATCAGCATTCTGTTGATCTTAGATCTACTACAGTATCAGTGGCTGACAAGAAGACTGTGAGATGTGGACCTGGATTCCATGGTTCATGCATTTGTCATTCCTAGGCTTGATTACAGTTGAAAGTGCAGGCCAAGAGGAAAGCCTAGGTATTCAGAAGAGCTCCTACATGTTACATTAACATAGGCACAAAACAAAGGCACCACACTGCTGTACACAATCTACTTGTTCCTGATCCAATACAGGATCCAATTTGAAGTTAGGTCTTGATCTTCAAAGCCTTCAACCGACTGTGTCCTGGCTACATTATCTGTGACCCCAACCAATCATGATAGCGGCTTTTAGCAGAGATACTGGGCTGGTGATGACATCTAAGCTGAAACTTGCATGTACTAGGGAATCTGGTGATATCTCAGCAGCTGGCCTACAGTTAAATTCCTTTCTTCCAGATACCAACATGACCACTGGCGTTAAATGCAAGGCCCATATGCTTATCATTCTTTTGTCTCCTCCCAATTAATAGCCTATGGATGGCAGCAGCCCTTCCCATACTCTCCTGTGGAATTGCACGAAGAAGACAGGAGAAGAATGGAGTTTTAACTTTGGCTGTACTCAGATACCATGCCATGTGCATGTTAAACTTAGAGAGCTCAGCAAAGAGCCAAATTTCTTGTTTCAATGCCCAGAGACACCCTCTTGTACCTCATATTGCTATTCCATTCTGAAAGTGAGACAAAAGCTTATTAGGATCAGCCACTAATTTCTAAGGGACTGGTTATTGTTGAAAAAATGTTAGATCAAATATCTACATATTTTGGAGAGCTTTCTTTCCAAACAGTTTATGAAATTCTTTAAGTCTGAAAAAGGGCAAAGGGAAACTTGTATCTATTCAACTGTACATGATTCTTCCCATATATATTGCCATTTACAGCCTTAGAAATTGCATTATAGCAAATGCAAGGAGTAATGGTCTCAAGTTGCAGTGGGGGATGTTTAGGTTGGATATTAGGAAAAATTTTCTCACTAGGAGGGTGGTGAAGCACTGGAATGGGTTATCTAGGAAGGTGGTGGAATCTCCTTCCTTAGAGGTTTTTAAGCTCAGGACAAAGCCCTGGCTGGGATGATTTAGTTGGGGATTGGTCCTGCTTTGAGCAGGGGGTTGGACTAGATGACCTCCTGAGTCCCTTCCAACCCTGATATTCTAGGGCTCTATGAACGCTTCGCTCAAGCAAAGGCCTGCTGACTGCTGCAAGTGAGAGTTCATGACAGTAGCATTCAATCATGAGACTAAAGAAATTCCAGTGCTGAGCATCACTCCCAAGAGCCCTTGTGAGGTATCATTTGAAATTAATAACTCATTAATCATTAATATTCTTGTGTGCTGTATGTACACAATGGGTATTAGGAATTATGGATATATGATGGAATTATGACTAACATGTGCATAAAACAGGTCTATCTTAGACCAAGGAATGTGCATTTTATTCTCTGATCAGCCTGATAGTCAGGCAAAGACAATGAAGATCCATATTTACAAATAAGCAGAAACAGGACCATCAAGATAGCAGGGGGAGAAGATGGCAGGAAGCAGAACACTTTGTATTTCAGCAAACACACGTGGGGGAAGAAAGATCATGGAGCTTCCTTCGCCACCACATTCCATGTTGCCTTCCTCACAGCTTGAATAAATTTGGGGGTATCCTTTGGAAGAATCCATTTCAAAGGAAGGGGTAGAGAACCCCAAAGCTCTCTCTTCTACCTAAGTCGACAAATGCATCAGTACCTTTGGGCCTCTGAAAGAAATCCTGACTGAGGAAAGGGTCAGTCACCATCCTGCTGGAAGAGAGGGGGGTGAGAAAGGCTATCTTGAACAAAGCCTGGAACCAAACCTTGCTAGATTAAGTTTTATACCCGAGTTTTCACTTTTATTTGCTTGTAACCATTTTAACTTTCTCTCTTATATATAAACTCACTTAAAATCCTATCTCCTTTTGTTAATCCAACAGTGCTGTTTGTACTAAAGTGGTTGTCAACGCCAATTAATGTGGCAAACTGGTGTGTATTTTGTCTCCTTAAAGGAGCAAGCAAACCGTACAATTTCTTTGAACTGTCCAGGAGAGGGATGGACATTGCAAAGCATATGGTTTGGGGAAAATTTGGGACTGGGAGTGTGCTGGGATCACCCTGCTGGCTGCAACCCAGGCCAGTGGAAGCCAGAGTGGGGCAGTGGGGCTGTAGACAGGGTGCTGGGGTCACAGCTATTGGTACAGGGCTGTCTAGTACACACACTCAGGGTGTGACCTGCATGCTGGTAGACTGGTTGAGAGTGGCCTAGGTTAGGAGCTGCAACAGTAAGGCATGGTGAGGCATGCACGGTTACTCATAATGGTATGGACTGCACCCCAGAATGTGACAGTGTATGAGTAATTTATCATGAAATATCACAATATATTTAAGATAGTCAGGTTGGATTCCAAAAGCACTTAACCGCCATTAAAAGTCAGTTAGGTGCTTTTGAAAATCCCATTCAGCAACATTATTGGAAATAACAACTAAGCAGTGGATCTTTTTGCTGCCACAGAGCTCCTGTATAACTGATCTTTATCACAAACTGTCCCCCATCCTTTGTCCATGCTACCCCTTGAACCATGTTTAGTGTTTTGAGATCTATGGATGAAAACTTTTATTCTACTTGAAATTCTTGAACCAGCCTGATCTCAACTTACTGTACTTGAAACTCCTACAGAACCAAACTTTTGTCCCAAAGCACTGTAGTACAGCATCATGTACAATTACCAACCCAGTCCTGAGCAGTGTAGTTTCCCTTATCATGAGAAATACCATCTCTTGTATTTCAAAGTGAAACTACACCCCAATTTGTATAGCTTTGCATTATGAATATTCACAGGGTAAGAATAACTGGTCACCCTGAATAACTTGTGACATCTCTTTCACCCCAACTACTCAATTACATTTGGCACTTCTGAGCCTACTGCTGAAGATGCTGTCTTGCTAAAGACTGATGTTATTTGTGACCCAGATGGTACAAGTGCCCCACGGAGCATATTCCTAACGCATTTTCCAAATTGCTCTAACAAGCATTAAAAAGGAGTTCCACAAAATATTTTGTTTTTAAGTAGAGTGAAATTGTCTTTTCGGCAAGGTGGCTGCCTACAGGAGTGGGTTCAGAAATACCAAGTTTAACAGAGAACTTGGGAACAAAGCTAAGTTACAAACAGATCATGAATGTGTGTCTGTGATCATTTATACTTAGGGCCCTACCAATTCACTGCCATGAAAAACGCATGATAGACTGTGAAATCTGGTCTCCTCCCGAAAATCTGGTCTTCTATGTGCTTTTACCCTATACTATACAGATTTCATGTGGGAGACCAGTGTTTCTCAAATTGAGGGTCCACACCCAAAAGGGAGTTGCAGGGGGTTCACAAGGTTATTTTAGGGGGGGTTACAATATTGCCACCCTCACTTCTGCGCTGCCTTCAGAACTGGGTGGCCAGAGAGTGGCAGCGGCTGACTGAGGGCCTGCCTCTGCAGGCAGCAGCGCAGAAGTGAGGGTGACAATATTATACCAGGCCACCCTTACTTCTGCACTGCTGCTGGTGGTGGCATGGCCGCTGCCTTCAGGGCCAGGCTCCCGGCCTGCAGCTGCTGCTCTCCAGCTGCCCAGCTCTGAAGACAGTGCTGCCGCCAGCAGCAGCGCAGAAGTAAGAATAGCAGTACCACAACCCCCTACAATAACCTTGCAAACTCCCGCCCCCCCCAACTCCTTTTTTGGGTCAGGACCCCTACAATTACAACACCATGAAATTTCTGATTTAAGTAGCTGAAATAATAAAATGTATGATTTTTAAAATCTTTTGACCGTGAAATTGACCAAGTTGGACTGTGAATTTTGTAGGACCCTATTCATACTGGTGGCCTGAGAAAAATGAATGTCTTCCTTTAAAGATTATCACACTGACAGGCTGGCTTCATAGCACATTTGTTTCATACTCATGTAAAATAAGGCTGGATAAAATAGACCAGTGAACAGAGTAACTGAAAATTTTAATCAGCAATAACGTCACTGAGGGCTTATAAATAGGTCTGAAAGAATTTTGACACACTTAATAGAATTTGTGTCCACATTCAACACTGTTTTAAGCACGTGTGCTAGGGAATCTAGAAGGGTAGCGTAGGAGGAGCATACATTTTAAATAAAGCTGTGCTCACCATGGTAATAAAAGTAAGTCAGGCCAGCTGTGGTACAAATCTATGGGAAAGAGACTGTTGGGCACAGTTCTACCAAAATTTGGCCTGACAACTGATTTTGGAACACAGACATACTGCTTTGTAGTGGTAGCATGGCCAGGGTGGGTACCTTGTGTAAGTCATCCTGGAAATAAAGACCGTATTTATGGGATGAATATTTCTGTGCAAGACATTGTGTCCTAGTGTGTGTGTGTGTCTAGTATTCATTGTTTTACTACAGAGGTGCCTAGAAATCCCAATCAAGATCAGGACACCATTGTGCTAGGTGCTGAACAATTTGAAGAGCTTATAAGAGAAACAGATAGGATAGACCAAGGATGAGAGAAAGGCAGCATTATCTCCATTTTCCAGATGGAGAACTGAGACACAGAGAGGATGAGAGGAAAGGAAATCTGTGGCTGAGCTGGCAAGTGAACCCAGATCTCTTAACTCCCAGTCCACCACCTTAACTACCAGAGCATCCTCCCTGTCCTAATGTCTTTTGGACAACAACGACAGAAACTGAAACTCTCCAAAATGATTATTTTTATTAAAAAGAAAAGGAGTACTTGTGGCACCTTAGAGACTAACCAATTTATTTGAGTATGAGCTTTCGTGAGCTACAGCTCACTCACGAAAGCTCATGCTCAAATAAACTGGTTAGTCTCTAAGGTGCCACAAGTACTCATTTTCTTTTTGCGAATACAGACTAACACGGCTGTTACTCTGAAACCTATTTTTATTAATAAAATCAAATTTTGGGCAACTCTATGGCTCTATAAATTGGAAAGAGAAGAGGATTCAGTTAGTCAAGAAAAGGTGGCAGGGGATTCAGTTTCTCCTATATGCGAAGGTGTTACATCAAAGTCCAGGAAGCCTAGAAAGAAAGAAAGGACCAGTGGATTGATATGGGAATAGAATCAGTGAGAAATGATTGAATAATTGGAGTCAGCAATCTCAATATCTAAAATTAAGTCTGAAATTAATAAATTATACAAAATACTACTCTTGTTTTATAAGCCCATTCATTCATAGAATCATATAGAATCATAGAATATTAGGGTTGGAAGAGACCTCAGGAGGTCATCTAGTCCAACCCCCCTTCTCAAAGCAGGACCAACACCAACTAAATCATCCCAGCCAGGGCTTTCCATTGTAGTAGCTGGTGGGATCTTTAAAGAAGTGTTGGACAGGCCAGAAAGAGTGGGATTCTTGGTTTCATAATAATGGGGGATGTATTTAAAAATACAGAGGTTTTGGACTGAAGTTTTTCCAGTTGACAGGAATTCCCCATTTGTAAGAACCTGCGGGGCTGGACCCGGCTCTGGGCTGCTACAACCTCTGCATCGCCACTGGAGGCTTAGGCTGGGCTCCCACAAGAGGACCCTGTGAGGTGGGTCTCGGCAGGAATTACCATCCAGCTGGATCTGAGTGGCAGCCCCTCAAAACCCACTGATTAGCCAGTAACAGTATTTAAACCAGGAAGCTACGAAGCAAGAGCTGTCTTAGCAACAACACAGGCTGCCTGCCTATCTCTGCTCCAGATCCTGCTTGCAATTGACCCTGGACTCTGGCTTCTGACCCTCGTTTGTCCTTGGCTTCACTCTTCAACTGCTGTCTGTAACCTGGCACCCAATCCCAATTTCCTGGTAACCTGACCCTGTCTGTCTCCTGACTCTCAGTTTGCCTTCTGGCCTGTCTTGGACTCTGACTTCTCGGTACCCGACCCTGCCTGCCTCCTGCCCGACCACTAGGTCTGACTGCCCTCGTCCCAGTCGTGACACCGTTGTTCCATTCCCAGAACTGGGAGTTTTTAACAGGAAAAATAAGGCCTCAGAAAGGATATACGTTATTAAAAGCTGTTATACTTGCCCTCAATACCCATTAATGATGATCCCCTTCTACTCTCTTTGCTGAAACAGTAAGTCAAGAATTGTGGTTTCATACAGAACAGTATGAATATGGAGGGGAAGCAGATGTTGATATCTGACAAGCTATAATAAGATTTACAAAAAATGGAAACTATGCCAGAACAGCTGTCTCTATATAGCACCCAGCCCTGATCCTGACTGGGATCTTCAGTCACTTCTGTAACACAAGCAGCAGCAACAGTAAAACTGGCTAAGCTGGCATCTACGCTACATCTTTTAATGGCTCAAACAAAATCTATTTAGGCATTTATATATTGTTCATCACCACGGTATCTGAAAGGCAAAACAGAATGTTAAGACTGTAACTGTATGTGTAACATTAGCCCTCTAAAACTTGAAGTACAACGTTTCTCTGAACTGATTAAGAAGTGGTTGGTATGTTAGTGACTAGACTGTTTACTTCAATACAAATTATACTAAACAAATGTTGCAAGCGACTAAAGCCGAAGCCAAAATATTTGGCTTTGTTTACTGTTCATCAGTAAAGCTGCAGAAAAAGATAGTTGCTGGAACTTCACACAAATACATACAACAGTCCATCTACTAATGAGGAAAAAGCTGAAAGGAGGAAAAAACAAACCTGACTGTCGCTCGTATTAGATATTTGCATACAGAGTCCATTTCCTGAAGCAATTTTATTTCCAGACACCCAACGCAGGAGTGATAAGAACTGAAAAAATGATTTTGTGGTCAAGCTAAAGAGGCCATAAGAGGAGTTACATGAAAGAGCCAAGGAATCCCAAACACAAGTGGAGTTCAATAGAAAGTATGGTAGTTAAGGAGACTCAATCCAGATACATTCCTGGTATGAACACTTACAAGCAAGCAGGAAAAGGAACAGAAGAGGTTTCCAAAAACTACAGGGCAAGTTCCACAGAGATGAGAGGTTCAACATGCACTTCTGCTCAATCATTTTATTTGGAAAGATGCTTCAACATGGACGAAGTTACAGAAGAACAGGGTTTTAGTAGAAAATAGCCTTTAAAATCCCATGTCATTATAAAGGACCATGAGAGCTTCCCAGGACAGTACATGACACAGAGGTCAAAATTCCAAGCAGATGGCAATTCACCGTCTTCCTATTAGTTTCCCAGGTAATGCAGCTACTACCTCAGCACCCTGCCTCAGTACGGTGAACCAAAGTAACGCTGCCTGGTCCCTCTCTATCACCACTGGTCACTGCTGCAGTCCCTAGCATACTGCCATCACACTCATGGAGCTCTCAATCTCAGATACACGGATCGTGGGTGCAGAAACAAACTTGGCTCACGAAACTGCGCACTGCTGAGAAAAATGCTGTCAAGGCTTTTAAGGCAGTAGGAATGCGAGGGAGAGATTGAGGGCAATTGTAACACAGATGAAAAGTCTAAAGGAAAGGCTTGAAAGTTCAGCTGAGAGGTAAAGAAATCAGCTACCAGAACAACCAGATCAGAGGTGGTTAATACAGAAAAAGGATAAAAACAATGGAGTACACTGGCAATCTTCTACAGATGTATTAATGATCCTACTGGAAAAGATGCAGAAAAAAGCTGAATACATGTTGCTGATTTTCCCCCCTCCTTTTTTCTAGGAACTTCATTGATTGATTAGATTACAAGTTCACCTTCAGTCAATGGTAAGTGGTTTCAGGGGTTTAATTTCTACAGAGTTTCACTTGCAGAGTTGTCTTATCTTTCACTGTTATCTTAAAAAGCAGGATAAGTTTTCTCATGCTGTAATGGATTGCACTTAAAAATACTCTTCGTGTGTAATACGACTAAAGAAAGAGAAGTATAATTTAAAATAGTGTTCTGAGTGTTTCTGATTCATGCAGCACCTCTATTCAAAATTTTGCAGGCCATATTCTGTCCTCTGTTCCATCTGTGCAACCCCTCTGTCTTCAACAGGGCAGACAGGTGGAACTAAAGACAGGATTTGGTGTGCTAATTAGAATTTAATGATGCCTAAGCCAAAATAAACCTAGTTCCTTCTCCTACTGTTGTAGTGATTCTAAAGGAGTATGAAACAGCAAAAATGTATGTCACTAAAACAAGTACTTGTGACTGAACACATACAAATTTGTGGAAGTAAATTCTTTATCCTCTGATTATTATAGCAAATTAATTTTCAGTTAACCAGATATTGAAGGATGCAAATATTAAATGCCTGAGCATTAATAAAAAATGAAATTTATGAAAATATTGTTAGCTCTTTTCAATGCAATATTGAGTTTTACAATATTAAAACCAATCAAGGATGCTTTTAAAAAATAAAATAGAAAAATGTAGCCTTATAATGAAACATTTAAAACAAACTGGTGTCTCATGATGGAGAGTGTTACTGCTCTGCAGAGAGACAGAGCTCAGAAAGTCTCAGTCACATAGACCTATCAGGGTTACCTGATTTAAAACAGTATTGTAATGGTCAAAGCATGGGACGCATCTCCAAATCACCTATTTTAATCAGAGGTATTGCATTAGTGTGCAAAACATATCCATTTCCTTACATGAGTCTTTATAGGAGGTGAAATGTGAACATGACATCTGTAGGGATAATTCACAAAAGTAAAGGCAAATTATCTCTTCTAAACAGATTAGGCAAGATGACTACACAATAAAAGTGACTTTGAAAGGCCTACTACAAGCTAGTTATAATGTTCTGAATTCTCTCTTTTCAATTTAGTTACAGACAACATGATGGTCTACGTTCTCCCATCAGACCTCTGTTTCACCTCTGGAAGCAACACCACGGCAAATGAAAAGAAATGAATATTTCAGGAAGTTTGATAAAACTTAATACTTTATCACCACATAAAACAGGTTGACTATTAAATATATAAAAATTATGTTTAATGTTATGGTTAAAAGAGAATCAAGGCAAAGGAAATTCAAATGTCATGACACATCAGCCTCAACTTTGAATTTCCTGGAATTTGTCTGTCAAGTTTATTATTTAAACACAGTGTTTTTTTTTAATAAATGTTTAATATACATATTTATAAAATGGCTTAAATTAAGGCATCATCCAGATGGCTGAAGTGTCCGATACAAGCATCTCTGTCACTCTGCATGACTAAAAACTGGTTCAGCTTACCCTCAGCAAAGACAATACTGCCCATAAAGGAGAAGAGGAAATAAAATAGGTAAAATCTCTTTAGTACTGTTCAAAACACTTTGCATTCAGTTAATCTGAAAACCAAATCTGAACACACTACAGACTTTCGGACTCAGAAAACCTTTCAAGAAACTCACCATCATTTCAGCCAGAGTTGAGTCAATTTGGCAGACAGAGCCCAGTTAAGGTCATCAAGGCTTAGGCAGAAGATGGTAAACTTCTGAACCCATAGTGTAGTTTTACAGAAAGCCTCTAATATTCTGGAAAATGAATATTGTCCACTTAACATGAAACAGTAGAGAGAAAGTGGTTACAGACTAAAAGACACAGCATAAACTTTCAGAAGGCCTACTCAACGGAAGAAAAACAGAAACAGAATTATCATGAACAGCTGCCAACTGAAAACCTTTCAAAACTTGATCCAAAAGGCCAACTGGAGCTTAATATTAATGCATTTCTTAGGGTCTATTGAGACTATACTCTTGAAAGTGTCACACTATATGTCTTGCAATAATTTTTCTTTCAGAAGAACTGTATTTATTGAGTGGCAGAGTTGAGTTGAAGATTATATTCTATTTCCAGGATATTAACAGGATCCTGAAAACCTTGTTATTTGCATTTAAAATGCAAGGTTTTTTTGAATGAGTTGGAATGTTTATAATTAAATAAAGAATGTGAATGTCTTAGAAATAAATCAAATGGCTCTGATCAGTAAATTCTCAAACAGAATATATTCTGCATAATATTTATAATGAACAAAAGTTAATCTGACTACTTTGCCCCTCTGCATGTGCAACACAGGTGTGCAAAGAAATGAGTCAGGTTACACAAGAGATGCCCACATTTTGGATACTGAAAAGCTGCATCGGCAATTTATGAAGTGCAGTTGCGCCTAATCTGGTTAAAGCTGAATAGACTGTAGTCTCCCTAAACTTCACTGTGGAGATGCAGCTCTCCCGTTGCATGGTAGGGCATCTATTCTGCAGTTCTAGCACAAATGAAGGTGGCTATAGCCTCATTCTAAAACTTTGCAGGTCACACTTTGAACACTCCTAGGACAAAAACAACCTGTGGCAGCTGACCAGTTATGAAGAGGTTGCAAACCACGAACAGCTGCACCACATGCTCTCCTTTGAAGAGAACTTCAGACTTTTCTTCAGCAATAGGTCAAGTCTACACTACAAAGTTTTCTCAGCATAGCTATGTTGGCCAAGGGTGTGAACCCCGTCCCTGCAGTTGACACCACTATAAACCCCAAGTGTAGATGCAGCTATGACAACAGAAGAATGCTTCTGTCGGCATAACTAACATAGTTTGGGGAGGTGGTGTTACTATGCCAACAGAAAAAACCCTTCTGTGGGCATATGCTGCATTTACACTAGCAGTTTTTGTTCACATAGCCATACAGGTATAGCAATACTAGTAAAATATTTGTAAGGTTGACAAACCCACAGAAATCAAAGCTATATTCATAAAGATAATAGAAAAGGAGGACTTGTGGCACCTTAGAGACTAACCAATTTATTTGAGCATGAGCTTTCGTGAGCTACAGCTCACTTCATCGGATGCATACCGTGGAAACTGCAGAAGACATTATATACACACAGAGACCATGAAACAATACCTCCTCCCACCCCACTGTCCTGCTGGTAATAGCTTATCTAAAGTGATCATCAAGTTGGGCCATTTCCAGCACAAATCCAGGTTTTCTCACCCTCCGCCCCCCCAAACACAAACTCACTCTCCTGCTGGTAATAGCCCATCCAAAGTGACCACTCTCTTTAAAATGTGTATGATAACCTGGATTTGTGCTGGAAATGGCCCACGTTGATTATCATACACATTTTAAAGAGAGTGGTCACTTTGGATGGGCTATTACCAGCAGGAGAGTGAGTTTGTGTGTGTGTGTGGGGGGGGGGGGGCGCGGAGGGTGAGAAAACCTGGATTTGTGCTGGAAATGGCCCAACTTGATGATCACTTTAGATAAGCTATTACCAGCAGGACAGTGGGGTGGGAGGAGGTATTGTTTCATGGTCTCTGTGTATATAAAGTCTGCTGCAGTTTCCACAGTATGCATCCGATGAAGTGAGCTGTAGCTCACGAAAGCTCATGCTCAAATAAATTGGTTAGTCTCTAAGGTGCCACAAGTACTCCTTTTCTTTTTGCGAATACAGACTAACACGGCTGTTACTCTGAAACCTATAAAAATAATAGTAAGTAGAGATTCAAAGAAACCAGCTGAACTTCCTATATCAAAGTCAGTCCTTAAAGTCTCCTGCATACCATTCTGCCTGACCACTAAATTGTGCAGAATGTTACTATTTATGATCCGATTTATCTGGTAAATAAGGATGTGGGGTGCTTTTAAAAACAAAACAAAACAGCAAAGACACTTCCAGTAAGCTTGTCTACTGTGTATTATTCTGCAAGGTCCACTCAGTGAACATTTTATTTCAAAGACAGCCCCTAGAATTCATAGGAGTGCTTACAGTGCTTACTGGAGATCCATGCATCTTGCCTTTTAATTTAGAATATCATCCAACCCAGGCACCTGGAAGTGGAAAAAAAAATGTTGAGGAAAGAGATGCATTTAATGCACCATGGTAAAACAAATCTTTTCAGAAGGCTGGTAATTTAACCAGTTCTCAACATTTCTTGAGTGTCAATTTATACTAAACCATTCACTTGCATCAATGCCTTTTACAAGCAGAAATTTAAAAGTATTAAGGAGGGAAAATCTACAAAACTACAGTATTTCTCCCTGCTTAGCATTGTAGCAGACTTGTCCAATGCTTTTCCTCCACATTAATCTATGCTATACTAAAGCAGCACAACAGCCACACAAGCCCAGAGTACTGTATAAATAAAAATTCTTAATATTACCCTAGTATAATGAAATAGGAAAGGTAAAAGGCATCCAACTAATAAAATGATCACTGAAATTCATACATCAGAATTTTTGTAAAGCACCATATTTCAGAAAGCTGTTTGAAATGTATAGCTGTATCTGAAGTCAAAGGCAGAATATCCTTGCATTTGATGATCAGATTCCCAGTGAGGTTCCTCAATGAATGTGAACACTACTGAACCAGTCTACATACTGGTTTTATGTGGGAAAGTTTGGAGATGGGGAGAGGGGAAAAAAGATTTCCTATTTCATCATCTAATCCAGCTGGTTCTTTTCTACTCTTAGGCTCTTGCTTTCAGGGTCATCCTTGTTCTGACTGGTTTGTTGTTCTATTTGTGGGATGGAAATTTGTGGCTGTTCTGCTTGCATGCTGGGATTGGTCAGCTCCTTGGTATTCAAGTTAGGCAGCTCCTCTGTACACAGGGAGGGGTTATTTTGATCATCTGCATGAAGCGTGGGGTTGGTCATTTGTTGTTCTGCTTCTTGTTGAGATGCTGGTGCATTCATCTCTTTGGGGGGGTTCGGGAAGCTGACAGGAGCCAGCACCAAGGGAGGATGAGGTAGGTCTTTCTGTAAAAAAATAAAAAAAAAAAAAAATTTTTAGGATGATATGAAGTGAGTAACAAGAGCCACTATTGTTATTAGGGGCAACTTAAATAATAATTTCTCAAAACATGCTAGTTTTTACAGGAGACCAATCATTATACTGAATGGCCAACAGCAATTACAGCAATGACCTTTTGGTGAAGGAATTCAAAAATATGAACTGAAGCACACTGAAAGGAGAAGGATTACTTGCTCCGCAACTGCAGTTAATTCAAATCATCCCTAATGGTTGAAAGATATGCACATCTATTCTCTGGACAGGTCCCACTGAGTAACAAACAGTGGGAGAATGCTCTCTGCAGGAATCTAATGAAATGCTTAAAGCCTATAGGCTCATTATCTCCGACGGATATGGGAAGCACACTCAGCTCTCTTCCTGTTTACCTGCCATGGTGACAATTGCTTCCCATCCTCACTAATAATAAATAACAGCTGGCACTTTTCTGGCACAGTTCACCGGATCTCAAAGTATTTTAATATTAATTAAGCTTCACAATTCCCCTAAGATATTTTATTCTCATTTTACAGTTGAGAAACTGCGGTATAAGAAATGTTAAGTGATAACCCAAGTTCACAAAGTACCGAGATGAGAAATTAGACCCCGGCCACAAGTTCTACCCATTAGGTCCTATCTCTAACTTTTCCTTTCTACTGGAGAGTAATCAAATTCAACACAGATAATGTCCCAAACATCTGGATAGCAGTAGCCATTTGTTTTAGTTCCTTTACCAGTGATTTGCTCTGGTCTTCCCCATGATCAGGTGTCTCTAACAGACTACCTGTAAGATGGTCTATTGGTTTTTCCACTATGTTTCATTTTTTCCATTTGCATCATGAGGGCTCAAGTCTAGTTCCTGTAGCAAAAAGAAAAGGAGTACTTGTGGCACCTTAGAGACTAACCAATTTATTTGAGCATAAAATTGGTTAGTCTCTAAGGTGCCACAAGTCCTCCTTTTCTTTTTGTGAATACAGACTAACACGGCTGCTACTCTGAAACCTGTTCCTGTAGCATGCTCTCTTAAATAGAAAGTGACCTCTCCTCCTTTCGGCTCGTCTATCACTTCTATATATGCTATTCCTATCTGAATTGCCATTTGACTTGTATATTTAATTCCAACAAGCTTCTTCAAACTTAAAGGTCAAGCTTCCTATGCATTATCAACTCAAACTCAACCTGCTGCTTAGCTTTGTGCCTGGCATTTGTGTAGACCAGAGATGGGCAAAACCCACTCTATAGCTATCATTAACCTCAATCTAGAAAATACAGATTCTAACAAACCATCTTCATCTGAACACCCATGTTGCACTGATTTGGGCTGCACCTCTTTTTAAGGATGTTAGCGACAGCTTTCTTTTACACAAATCAGCTGCAGTTTTGTTCCCAACAAGTTTCCAATGTGGCCTTCAGCTATGAAAAGTTTGGCTATCAATGGGATATAGATACTAAATACAAATTGTGGGTATCAGCAGGATTTAAACAAAGGAAGACACCCTTTTTCATTCCACAATGAACTGCCTTCAGAATAAGCTTACTATATTTTAGAAAAAAAAAAAAACAGAGACTTTTGTAGAAACATTCTGGGGCCATGAAAATAATCAAGGACTACAGTGTTTGTTTTGTAAAGTGTGCTGGTGTTATTACTGCCAGCTTCTGACCCAATAGTTGCATAATTCTCCGAGGGGAGGATTTTTCATAGTAACTTAGTGTTCTAAGTGAGGCCTGGGTGTACACACTTCAAAACGTTGCCAATATAACTATGTCAGCTGGGTATATGAAAAAAATCACAACCCTAAGTGACATAGCTATGCTGGCAAACACCCAAGTGTAGACATAGTGATACAGATAGCTCAGTTCAGTCAGGGAACTGGCATAAGCTATATCAGCAAAAGAACTCCTGTTAGTATAAGCAACGTCTCCACTAGGTGGGCTTGCCAGTATAGTTAGGCTGATATAATTATATTGGCAAACCCTTTGTAGTACAGACAAGGCCCGAGTTCATCATGAAACACTTATCAATTGACTAACATTCACTCCGAGCAAAAGAACTGCTTTGATACTGGACTTTTCTCTTCACTCCGAATACTGTTTATCACACTGAACTCTCATTCCACTGTACAGTGTTTCCTGGTGAACACGCAATAAGTTATACGCTGTACGGCAATACACTTTGAACAAAAAAAAAATAGTTCTAAAAACCAAACATAACAAATACACAAGTGTTTTGACTTAAGTGAAAAACCAGGACGTTTCAGGGCTCCTGAAAGAAGCTTGTGGGACACCCTATGAAAAATCTAGTCTCTTTATGCAGGATCTTGAATTGATTTTCTGCATCTTTACCCTTATATTAAATATCTGTTCAGTGAATTATCCCTTACCTCCTTTTGTTAACCTGCAAAAAGATCCTTACAATTCTTCATATTCATGGAAGTTACTTGATGAAGTTATAATTAATAAAACTTACAATAAAGCTGTTTGTTACAACTACCAAGACTTACAGCAGGATCAGGGTGGATCGATAGGGACTAATCTACTTTATCCTGGTCTGTTTTAGTGGCTACAAACATTAAAGCAGAAAATCCCAAGGCTCATGTTATGCAATTGCTAAAGCCTGTAAAAGACTCTTTAGGACCAAAACATGAACATTTGTTTTGTTGGATAGTACTACAATATTTTACTCAACTTTAATGCTATTTAGGATTTATAATATTAGTATTTCTTGAAGACACTCATATCAAACTGGTATTCACCGCAAAGCCGCTGCCCGTCCAGAACATTGCAAGCTCCTTACGCCAAAGAGCCACAGCAAAGCTAGTGATAAGAGTACAGGGCACCAAGTAGAGCAGAGCTGGCTGACCCATCTGCATCAATGCCAAGGCTACAAAGGTCACCAGAAGGCCAATGCCATATGCTAAAAGGAGATAAAAATAGCAAAAGAAAATAATTCAGATACAGTTCTGGTCAAGAATGGCAGTACAATTATCTAGAAAAACTTTCTAATGATAGCTTCCTTCAGTTAGGAGTATGAACCTTCTTTTATAGTGTTTTGCAGTCTTCCCTAAATACCACCATTCTGTGTCCAACATTTGTTCAGGATTACTCTTTGCTAAACATGGAAAGATTATCTGCTAGACCAGGGGTGGGCAAACTATAGCTTGGGGGCTGCATCCGGTCCTTCAGAAGTTTTAATCCGGCCATTGAGCTCCCACTGAGAAGCAGGGTCAGGGGCTTGCCCCGCTCTGCGGCTCCCGGAAGCAGTGGCATGTCCCCACTCTGGCTCCTATGTGTAGGGGTGGCCTGGGGGCTCCGCACGCTGCCACTGCCCCAGGCGCTGCCCCCGTAGCTCCCATTGGCTGGAAACCGCAGCCAACAGGAGCTGCAGTGGTGGCACCTGCAGACGGGGCAGAGCGCAGAACTGCCTAGCCGCGCCTCCTCATAGGAGCTGGAGGGAGAACATGCAGCTGTTTCTGGGAGCTGCTTGAGGTAAACGCCACCCAGAGCCTACACCCCTGACTCCCTCTCACGCCCCAACCTCCTGCCCCAGCCCTGATCCCCCTCCCACTCTCCGAACCCCTCTGTCCCAGCTCAGAGCACCCTCCTGCCCTCCCAACCCCTCATCCCCAGCCCCACCCGAGAGTCCACACCCCCAGCCAGAGCCCTTACCCCCTCCAACGCCGCAACCCCCAGTTTCATGAGCATTCATGGCCTGCCATACAATTTCCATACCAAGTTGTGGCCCTAGGGCCTAAAAGTTTTCTCACCCCTGTGCTAGACTATGAGACATTGTCTCTCAGTGAAACAGGACAAAAAGAAGAGTGATCCAATTGTGCAGTATTTGTGGTACAATTAACTCAGTATCTAGAGCAATTTTACAAAGGCAAAATAAACCAATGAAACATTTTATTAAAGCACTTGAGTTTTAAAAAATAGCAAAAAAGGCCTTGTATTTAAACCATACAATATTTTAATGAAAACAAATAAATACTGCCTGACCACTATAAACAGCACTTCTTGTGATTTGGAAGTGCTTGGTTTTTCACTCACATTCTTGGGCATCACTGCAACATCATTAAACAAATACCTAGGTTGCATCACTGCAACATCATTAAACAAATACCAGGCCCTTTGTGGCCTCCTGCTGGAGGCCCTGCGATCCTACTACATCCTGGTCTAGGAAAGGAACAGTGAAGATGGGTCCTCCAAGCCTGCCTACAGAGACCTCACAGAAACAGTCAGTCAGAGCTCAGCAGGCTCAGATAAAAGGAGCTGGAGGACCTTAGCAGGACAGTTCCTAGCTAAGAGCAGAGGGGCAAGGAAGGATGCTCCTCTCTGGCCAAATGAGCTTGAGGAATCACCAGCGTTTGGTTCAGGCTGCGTTTGCTTAAGCTGTGAGAGAGAGGAGCTGAGAACTTTAACCTGAGGTTAGGTGGGGACGATAAAGGGGCTATGTGGGAAGAGGCCCAGGGAAGTAGCAGCATCAAACAGAAGTGAGTGCATATGTGTTAGGATATAGATATTCAGGCCTGTCTGCAAAGGCCTGTACTCTAAGAATTTAGGTGTATTCTTATCACTTGGCTAGTGATAGAGGTATAAAAGAAAGAATCAAAATCACTGTCTGCTGGTGTAAGGGCCTTCTCTTACTGTGACAGTTTGTGGCCCTGTTCTCAGGCTCAGGCCTTTGGCTAAGCAGCAGAGGCAGCCATAAGCTGGGAAGCGAACGGTCACATCCTCACATTCCAAACTAGTCACATTGAAATAAGGTGCTATTGGGCTGTTAGGCACTATCGGGGCAGGATTGTATTCCTATCACCTCCAGAGAAAGGGAAGTGCCTAGAAAATGTAAAAGGAAACTTAGTTTGATAGCATCCTGTCTGGCAAGAACTCACTTATCAATAGCTGGGATGTGAAATCCTCACTTCTGTATTGTTTTGTCATTATAGTTCCCACTTTGCTGTTGTTTGTCTGTATAATCTCTGTCTGGTTCTGTGATTGTTCCTGTCTGCTGTATAATTAATTTTGCTGGGTGTAAACTAATTGAAGTGGTGGGATATAATTGGTTACATAATCATGTTACAATATGTTAGGATTGGTTAGTTAAATTTCAGGAAAATGATTGGTTAAGGTATAGCTAAGCAGAACTCAAGTTTTACTATATAATCTGTAGTCAATGAGGAAGTGACGGGGTGTGGGTGGGTGTGTGAGATGGGAATGGGGGTAAGAAAATTGGAATCATGTTTTGCTAAAGGGGGAGATGGGAACAGGGAATGGGAGTAAGGAAGTTGGAATCATGTTTGGCTAAGGGCAGGAATGGGAACAGGGACACAGGTGTAAGGCTTTGTGGTGTCAGAGCTGGGAAGGAGGATACTAAGGAAGGAAACTGGAATCATGCTTGCTGGAAGTTCACCCCAATAAACATCGAATTGTTTGCACCTTTGGACTTCGGGTATTGTTGCTCTCTGTTCATGCGAGAAGGACCAGGGAAGTAAGTGGGTGAAGGAATAAGCCCCCTAACAATATGGCCTCTGTTTATAGAGTCCCTGGATTGGAACACAGCATAGTGGGCATGCCTGGATTCCCCCAACCGATCACCTGCTAAGTGATGAAAACCCCAAGAAGGGGACAAAGCTTATTTGGAAGACTGAGGAAAGGACTGAATTTAAAGAGCCCAGAGCCGCTGAAGACCTTGGGGAGGGCAGATAGTTTTTGGACTTTTGCTACTCCAGAATGGCTTCGTTTTGACTGTGAGCGCCTGCTGAAGGGCCAAGTCACTGAAGACCCGCCAAGAGAGGTTCACAACCTACACAGGGTGCAAGGAGTGGGAAAAGGTCTACAGCACCACACACAACAGTAGAAGGTGCTCAAGGGGTGAATGCCCCCCATTAGAATGTTACTACTCATTGAAACATTTATATATTTGCAGAAAATATTAATGAATACAAAAGACCTTTAAAAGCTTGCAAGGTGCAAGTTTGTGGGCTTATTTCTGGTGCAGGAAGATAAATAAAATATCCAGACAAAAAGCTTCAATCACCTAAAGTTAAGGTTATAAATGCTAATCTATAACTTAAAGCAGCCATACAAAATTCTACCCATATGAGGCAAGTATTTTATTGTTGGGAGGCAATATATTGTTTATCCAGGTGTTATGACAAAGGGTATGCAAGTAAATTCCGTAGATAGGCTAGTACATTTTATGTCAATTTTGCAAGGCTGATTTAAGAGAATACCACAGCAAAATAATGTAGTCTTAGTCAAGAAATTCAAATTTAAAGATTACACTTAAACACCCCAAACCTGTGAATGGAAATGCAGAAGCAAGGTAGCTCAAATCATCTTAGGAGTCCCTTTGGAGATAGCAACTGTTGTAGGAATCCCTACAGTAGTTTTTCCTAAAGCGTTTTGGAGCCTTCAACTGGAAATAGCTTAAGCCCTTGATGGCTTAAGAATTTCCTTTAGGGAGTCTGCAGAGTTGGGAGTCTGAAAATAGGCTGCAGTCATCCTTAACTCCATCTAATAGGATTTGTAGATTTTACAAACTCCATATACTTCATATAGAATCATACAAATCTAGGGCTGGAAGGGACCTTGGGAAGTCATCAAGTCAAGCCCCCTGCTTTGTGGCAGGACCAAGCAGACCTAGGTCACCCCAGGCAGGTGTTTGTCCAACTTTTTTTTAAAAGCTTCCAATGATGGGGACTCCACAATCTCCCTTGGAAGCCTCTTCCAGAACTTAACTATCCTTATAGTTAAAAAGTTTCCCGCAATATCTAACCTAAATTTCCTTTGCTGCAAATTAAGCCCATTACTTCATGTCCTACCTTCAGTGGAAATGGAGAACAATTGATCACTGTCCTCTTTATAATAGCCCTTAACATATTGGAAGACTTATCAGGTCCCCCCATAGTCTTCTTTTCTCAAGACTAAACAAGCCCAGTTTTTTAACCTTTCTTCACAGGTCAGGTATTCTAAACCTTTTATAATTTTTGTTGCTCTCCTCTGGACTCTTTCCAATTTGTCCACAACTTTCCTAAATTGTGGTGCCCAGAACTAGACACAGTACTCCAACTGGGATCTCACCAGTGATGAGTACAGTGGGACAATTACCTCCTGTGTCTTATATACAACACTCCTGTTAATACACCCCAGAATCATATTAACCTTTTTTACAGCTGGATCACACTGATGACTGATATTCAGTTTGTGGTCCACTATAACCTCCAGATCCTTTTCAGCAGTACTACCACCTAGACAGTTATTCCCCATTCTGTAGTTGTGCATTTGATTTTTCCTTCCTAAGTGAAGGACTTTGCACTTGTCTTTACTGAATTTCATCATGTTGAATTCAGACCAATTCTCCAATTTGTCAAGATTTTGAATCTTAAAACTGTCCTCCAAAGTGCTTGCAACACCTCCCAGCTCGGTGTAATCTGCAGATTTTATAAGCACTCTCTTTACTCCATTATCCAAGCCATTAATGAAACTATTGAATAGCACTGCACCCAGGTCCAATCCCTGCGGGACCCCACTAGATGTGCCCTCCCAATTTGCCAGCAAACTATTAATAACTACTCTTTCAACCATTGTGCACCCACCTTATAGTAATTTCATGTAAAGAGTATGCTTCTGAGAATGTCATGCGGAACTGTATCAAAATTATAAAATCAAGGTATATCACTACTGCTTCCCCCCTATCCACTAGGTCAGTAATCTTATCAAAGAAGGAAATTAAGTTGGTTTGGCATGATTTGTTCTTGACAAATCTATGCTGACCATTCCTTATAACACCTATTATCCTCCAGATGCTTACAAACTGATTGTTTAATAATTTGCTCCAGTATCTTTCCAGGTGTTGAAGTCAGGCTGCCTGGTCTAGAATTCCACAATTCCTCTTTGGTCTCCTTTTAAAAGATAGATACGATGTTTGCCCATCTCCAGTCTTCTGGAACTTCTCCTGTCCTCCAGGAGTACACAAAGTAATTGCTAACGGCTCCAAAACTGCTTCAGCTCGTTCCTTAAGTACCACAGGATGAATTTCATCAGGCTCTGCTGACACAGAATCATAGGACTGGAAGGGACCTTGAGAGGTCATCTAATCCAGTCCCCTGCACTCATGGCAGGACTAAGTATTATCTAGACTATCCCTGACAGGTGTTTGACCAACCTGCTCTTAAAAATCTCCAAGGATGGAGATTCTACAACCTCCCTAGGCACTTTATTCCAGTGCTTAACCACCCTGACAGTTATGAAGTTTTTCCTAATGTCCAACCTATACCTCCCTTGCTGCAGTTTAAGTCCCTTGCTTCTTGTCCTATCCTCAGCGGTTAAGAACAATTTTTCTCCTTCCTTCTTGTAACAACCTTTTATGTACTTGAAAACTATTATCATGTCTCCTCTCAGTCTTCTCTTTTCCAGACTAAACTAACCCAATTTTTTCTCTTCTCTGGACTTTCTCTAATTTGTTCACATCTGTCCTGAAATGTAGCGCCCAGAACTGGACAAATACTCCATTTGATGCCTAATCAGCATGGTGTAGAGCGGAATAATTACTTTTTGTGTCTTGCTTACAACACTCCCGCTAATACATCCCAGAATGATGTATTTTTTGCAACAGTGTTACACTGTTGTCTCATATTTAGCTTGTGGTCCACTATGACCCCTAAATCCTTTTCCGCAGTACTCCTTCCTAGGCAGTCATTTCCCATTTTGTATGTGTGCAACTGATTGTTCCTTCCTAAGTGGAGTACTTTGCATTTGTCCTTATTGAATTTCATCCTACTGACTTCAGACCATTTCTCCAGTTTGTCCAAATCATTTTGAATTATAATCCTATCCTCCAAAGACATAAATATATCTAATTTATCTAAATATTGTTTAACTTGTTCTTTCCCTATTTTGGTTTGCATTCCTTCCCCTGATTGTTAATATTAATTTTGTTGAGTATCTGGTCATCATGAACCTTTTTAGTGAAAACTGAAGCAAAATAAGCATTACACACCTCAGCTTTCTCAATGTCATCAGTTATTATTAGTGTTAGCTGAAATAGATATTTAGGTCAGAAGGGACCATTATGTTCATCTAGTCTGACCTCCTGCACAACGCAGGCCACAGAATTTCACCCACCACTCCTGCAAAAAATCTCTCACCTACGTCTGTGCTATTGAAGTCCTCAAATCGTAGTTTAAAGACCTCAAGGAGCAGAGAATCCTCCAGCAAGTGACCCGTGCCCCATGCTACAGAGGAAGGCGAAAAACCTCCAGGGCCTCTTCCAATCTGCCCTGGAGGAAAATTCCTTCCAGACCCCAAATATGGCGATCACCCCTGAGCATATGGGCAAGATTCATCAGCCAGATACTACAGAAAATTCTTTCCTGGGTAACTCAGATCCCACCCCATCTAATATCCCATCACAGCCATTGGGCCTATTTACCATGAATATTTAATTACCAAAACCATGTTATCCCATCATACCATCTCCTCCATAAACTTATCAAGTTTAATCTTAAAGCCAGATAGATCTTTTGCCCCCACTGCTTCCCTTGCAAGGCTGTTCCAAAACTTCACTCCTCTGATGGTTAGAAACCTTCGTCTAATTTCTAGTCTAAATTTCCTGGTGGTCCTGGTGGAAATGTACTAAATAAAGCCAAAAGTCAACCAACCCAACAGCCTCCCAAAAGTGTCAGACATCACTACTTACATGCAGGGCAAAATAAAAAAATTAGCTTTGAGGCAAAGTTTTATCAAATCAGGAGGTGGCAAAATCATTCACAACCTTTCCTGAAAGTGAACCCCCTAATTTTTCAGACTATCATTTTAAAATGCCTTATCTGTTTATCTCAAATTTGAAGAAACTTTTTTCCCCTCCATTAGCAGAGAACCACAAAGGATAAGTTGCAGCTCACTGGGTTAGTCAATCAACTCAGCAGGTCTACACTACTGCTTAAGTCGATCTAACTTATGTCACTCGGGGTGTGAAAAAGACACCCCCCCGAGCGATGCAAGTTACAGCGACTTAAGTGCTGTCCACACGGACATAGCTTCTGTCTCTCATGGAGGTGGTGTAATTCTGCTGATGGGAAAGTGCTTTCCTGTTGGCACAGAGTGTCTTTACAAGATGCGCTATAGCACTGATGTAGAGCTTCTAGTGTAGACCTGCCCTCAGTGTTATAAAAAAAAATCAGACTTTTAAAAGAAAGCTAGTAGTATCTATGAAGACACTACCGTCTCTACAATTTAATTTAACTTAACAGAGGTCACTTACAGATTTTTTTTGCAGACACAGTTTAAGACTGAAGTCAAGAGGACAAGCACTAAACTTGAATTCTCTCATGTAATAAATGCAATTTGAAAGGTTCACTAACAAGCAAATTACAATGATAACAAAGAATAAATGTATCCCAAGCATACATAAAACCACTGTAATTCAACCAAAGGGTTCTGGTGAAGGTGTAAATCATAACAAAGAACTTACTTTCTAGTTTGGACAGGCAAAGCAGCTCAGACATGCGTTATGCTAGGTGAGCTAGGGTTCGAAGGTCCAACCTCAAACGTAGTACAGTTTTTATTTATTTATTTTAAACCGCTTCACTGCTTGATTGTTGAAAGCAAGATAAGAGTTGAAAAGCAAGCTATGTAATATGAGAGCTTTGGCTTTGCTTTGCCCTAGCTGCTGTGTAGAAATACCAGGGTCATACATACCTATAGTGCAGGCTACAAAATAGACTCTGGAGGATTGCACCTGAATATCAAATCTATGGCAGTAGGCTACCAGTAAGCCTGGGGAAGTAAAGAAAAGTTAAGCAGTTTTTAAACACATACATACTAATTTTAAGATGCACAGAACATAGTGCCCTATCTAGGTGCTTATAAGATGGCCCACCACCGTGCTAGATTTCCTGCCTAATAAGCTGTGCCCTACCATCCTGATATGATTCACAAGAGTGCACAACTCATAGAACAGAAGATATGCACTTCTACTGTATTGGCTTACATTAACTATTGAATCAGAAACTTGACATCAGTAAGTAAACACCATTCCAGTAAACAACAGACAGTCCATATGCAATGTAAATAACTGCATACAAGCAGCATTAACAGTGACAGCAACCATAACTTGTGCCCTTTACATTCGTGTAGATTTCTATATTAGTGCATAGAGTGGTAATTTATGGCTTATATCTGTGTCCTTAAAGGACAGTTCAAGATCTGGGCCATATTACCATACAGAGCAGCCCAAATTATCAACAACTCCAATTTTTTTCAGTCCGAAGTGAGCAGACTTGACAGCGTCTCCAATGAATAATCAGAATACTGGATAGCAGAGTTCATATTGTGCATATGAAATTTTCCTCATTAATGCTCATATCCATTGGACCAGCTTCTATTGGTGAAAGAGACAAGCTTTCGAGATTACACAGAGCTCTTCTTCAAGAGGTCCCGGGGTTCTCAAGTAGAGCTCTGTGCAAGCTCAAAACTTGTCTCTCTCACCAACAGAAGTTGGTCCAAAAAAAAGATTATCTCCACCACATACCTATTGTACTAATTTTCTTGAAACTCAGCTTACTACTTAGATCCCAGCAAGATCATCAGACAAGCCAATTGTGACATTACTATCTTCTCTCACTGTTTATCTGTGTGCAAAATTTCTTACAGGACTATACTAAACTTAAAAAAATGTATACATGATTCAAAAACGAGTGTATCAATTTTGGTGAAATGGAAAAAAAAACAAAAACCCTACAATTTTGAATTAAGACCAGCATAAATTTCAGGCCAATGATACTTAAAGGCAACAAATGTAAAACTCTAAGAGGATTTAAAAAAAAAATACACAGTACACAATTACCCTGTGTGTTGGATCATATTAAAGAAGTTCTGTATTAAAATCACAAATGAGTTTGATTCCCCATAGTTCAAATTCCAGGGTATTACTAATGAAGAGGTCTCTTGGTTTTTGGTGCTGTTTCTCTCCCTCTATGTGTGAAACTTGCAAGCTGCTAATTGTGTTAGTACATTCTAAGACAGAGTCTGTTCTCAAAGCAATTCACAGAGAGAGAGACTCAAAGCAATACTCTAACAACAGAAACAGCACCCAGAGACTCCCCGCCCTTTTGTTGTATTAACAATTGTGATTAAAATAGAGATAGAGGATGTATGTGGATGGATGCTTGGTGTGGATAATAACTGAATGATCAGGGAGGTGCCAGCCTAAGAATCCAGTGTCCATCGGCTGAAGAAGGCGTCAAGTGGAAATAACCAGAGGACCCCCCGGAGGGCAGACTGGAATCCACCCAACAGCCTCAAGAATGGGAGAACCAAAGAACAAGATAACATCTTGGAGCCGTCAGGAATGTGCTATCTGCTGATTGATTCAGCAACAGCATGATGAAGCAATTCCCATAGACTGGCATAGGAAGAAATTCCTATAAAAATAGACTCTAAAAAGTGAGAACTTTGGGGTCTGATTCTGCAAACCAACTTCCAGGAGCGTCAGATGAGCATCTGACAAGGCCCTGCTCCCTCCTCATGTCCAGGCCACCTGGCCAGTGGCTTGGCATGAGCAACTCTAAGGCTGGTAACTATGAAAACAACCTTGCAGAACCTGTGTGTGTGTGTGTGTGTGTTTGTATGAATGAATGTGTGAATAAATATGAGATTGAATGGAATGTTATAGCTATAACTAACTGCTTACTATGATTCTTTCTGTATTCACAATAAATGTGGTATTTTGCCTTTTTCCCTTTAATAAGATCCTGCTGGTTTTTATTTTATTGGTACAACATGTGGACCCTGTGAAACAAGACATTAAGGCGAAAAGTTAGCACAATTAAAAGATCAGATATTCATATGGTTAATAAAAACATTCAGTTTCATTAGATAGGAAGCAAAATTTAAGAGTATAAATGCTCATGTTTCAGGACATAAGCCAACCACCCCCTGCATCCCTTTAAATTTCTTGACTTCCCTGCATGCACAAGTCTCATCATAATACCAAATTCATGTAGATTCTTCTCATTTAATTTATCTGTTAAGAAAAGCAAACAGAGTAGAGGCAAAGGAAAAATGGGTATGTTTATGAATCACCAGCTTAGGAGAAGTCAGGTCAAATTTACCACTTGGAGTGGGAATTGAGGGAGAAGGGAGATGTGTCAATAAGAACTTTTCCTTTTGCATCATATTGCTTAGGCAAACAATCAGAAATACCTGGAACTAAGATGTCTCCAAATCCTAGGAGGGAAAAAGGCCTATCACACAGAGCCAATGGTGAAGAGTTCAGTCTTGGAACCTTCAGGACCATGGGGAGCTTGGAAATGAGAGAAGACATGTTTTATAAAGCAGAAAGGTTTCACCCATGTACTAACAGTACCAAATACATGTTCGTCTTGTCATACTGGTTATGCAGACTTTAAACAGATGAAACCTACATATATGAGTATGAGTATTATCTGAGTGTTATTTTTCATTTTACTGAGCTCCCTTGAACAGGCTGGATTGATTAAAATCACTGGTTTTTAATCATTTAAATCAGCAAGCAGAAAATCTTGCTTTAATCACTGATTTTAATCCTGCTGAGCATTTGTATTTTGTAATTATTGGTTCTCAATGGTTCGTATAATTTGGTATATTTTTGCTAACCAGGAGGATACATTGTATCTATATACATTTATTTAAGAACTATATTGCTTACCATACATCTATTCAGATTCTTAAGTTTTACATTTATTATTATGCTAGAAAATGGTGAATTTTATTTACTTATTTACTAGATGATTTTTTTTAAAACTTGGAATTTGTGTCATAGAATCATAGAATATCAGGGTTGGAAGGGACCTCAGGAGGTCATCTAGTCCAGCCCCCTGCCCACAGCAGGACCAACACCAACTAAATCATCCCAGCCAGGGCTTTGTCAAGCCTGACCTTAAAAACTTCTAAGGAAGGAGATTCCACCACCTCCCTAGGTAACGCATTCCAGTGTTTCACCACCCTCCTAGTGAAAAAGTTTTTCCTAATATCCAACCTAAACCTCCCCCACTGCAACTTGAGACCATTACTCCTTGTCCTGTCCTCTTCTACCACTGAGAATAGTCTAGAACCATTCTCTCTGGAACCACCTCTCAGGTAGTTGAAAGCAGCTATCAAATCCCCCCTCATGCTTCTCTTCTTCAGACTAAACAATCCCAGTTCCCTCAGCCTTTCCTCAGAAGTCATGTGTTCCAGACCCCTAATCATTTTTGTTGCCCTTCGCTGGACTCTCTCCAATTTATCCACATCCTTCTTGTAGTGTGGGGCCCAAAACTGGACACAGTACTCCAGATCAGGCCTCACCAATGTCGAATAGCTGCAATTGTATGGAAACTGGAATTCAATTAAAAATCAAAAAAACCAAGCATTTTAAATAAGTTTTAACTAGTTAAATAAAACTACCTCAAATGTGCTGGATATATAAACTTACTTTTTTTCCCCTTAACAAAACATGTTTTGCATTTAAAACTAACTCTTTTATTAAACAAAGAAAGTATTATCTGTAGTAATGAACTGAACTGATTGTTTCTGGTCACCATGTCCCTTCAAGATTTTAGAACTACTAGATCTCATTGTCTTACATCTTATTTTAATTCATAGATAGGAAAAAGAAAACAAGCTTTCCTACTTTTGCAACTCTCATTTGGTTTCTCAGCTTTGAATTAACTAGTCATTGAACTGAACTCGTCGAATAAACGAAAATGAGGAAACACTCTTCTGCACCCGTAAAGGAGACTATTCCTCCCAAAAGTTAGTTGAGAACTTCAACAAATGTTGATTCTAGGTGCTTCCACCAGTTCAGTGGTTTGACTTTCTTAAAGTCTTTGGAAAAAAACATGTACTGCTTGAAGATTTTTTTTTAAAACTTAAATGATTTTTATTTAAATGTACTGTGTAAGTGATGAATAGCTTGCTCCACTCATTGCTCTGCACACCAGAAGCCCTTACTACACTGTGCTTTTTCACGTCATGGTAGTGCGCATATTGTTCTGACCACGGAAATGGAAGAAATACAGGTTTCAGAGTAGCAGCCATGTTAGTCTGTATTCGCAAAAAGAAAAGGAGTACTTGTGGCACCATACCTCAGCAGACTTTAACAATATTAAATATTATTATATTTACATGGTTCTTTACAAATACAGCACATAAATTTCCCTGCACTGAAAACTTACAATTCAAGATGTGACGACATTGGCCCTACTGCAGAAAGTTACTTAAAATTCTACTTCTGAGAATGCTGTGGATTCCCATGGAGCTCTGCAGTGCTTTATATTTCCACGCCAAATGCTTTTGAAACTAGCGGCCCCAGAAGTGCCAGGCCATTTCAGCAGCTCTTTGTGGTCTGACCCTTTCAGAAGTTGAAAGCCTCAGAAGGTTAATAGCTAGTAGATACGCTCATGTTTTCAAAATGCATACAGTACCTTTTCATGAGTGGCAGAGTCAGTCGGGCCCGCAGCCACCTCCACCATTATACTCTGCCCTGTCTAAAGAAAGAGGGGAAACTGTAAACCAGCACTTCAGTCAGCATGTCTGGATAATTTAAGAACACACATGGAAATATGCTGTTTGGTTACAGTCCATTCTGAACAGCAAGCACTGGAGACAAACTGTACATACCTTTGTTAAAAAAGGTGTGATGAATACGAAGAACACATCATACACAAAAAGAACCATCAGGAGCAAGGTGCAACCCTGGGGGAAAATATGAGAGCTTCAGTGGTATGTACTCTGTGCTAGCTAATGGAAATAAATTTACAGTTAGCAGTTCAAGAGTATTCAGTTTCCAAGATTTATTCAATATACCCATGTATTTTCCTGAATTCAACTCTGCACAGATATATCACATGGAAAGATCTTTGCCTGCACACAATGTGTAACTGTATTATCCTTCAGACACGACACTGCAGAAGAGAAGAATGAGGGGGGATTTGATAGCTGCTTTCAAGTACCTGAAAGGGGGTTCCAAAGAGGATAGATCTAGACTGTTTTCAGTGGTAGCGGATGACAGAACGAGGAGTACTGATCTCAAGTTGCAGTGGGGGAGGTTTAGGTTGGATATTAGGAAAAACTTTTTCACTAGGAGGGTGGTGAAACACTGGAATGCGTTACTGAGGGAGGTGGTGGAATCTCCTTCCTTAGAAGTTTTTAAGGTCAGGCTTGACAAAGCCCTGGCTGGGATGATTTAGTTGGTGTTGGTCCTGCTTTGAGCAGGGGGCTGGACTAGATGACCTCCTGAAGTCCCTTCCAACCCTGATATTCTATGATTCTATGACACTACACTTCCTCCCAGTAGAATTCCTGCCATGAAATATGCTTGCTCTATGAAGTCTAAATGTGCTGCAATTTTGTTTTGTTAGGACTTGTGGGATAGCTCTGGAGGACAGATTCCGCTAGACAGCAGTAACTATAACTCTATTCTGGCCAATTCATGCTGGGCCTCTGACAGTAGTTTTGCACAAAGTCAAGTTGCCCATCTTCCTTGCCCAGTGAGAAAATCTGCTATGGCAGCTGCTTACAATAAGAGATGGAGGGGTCAGTCTGACCCAGAATGATCAGCTGGAGGACACAAACATTCAATTGAAAGGAAGAGGAAAGTCAAGATCTGGGATAGTACCCAATTCAGAGGCATGGGATCCATAAATACCAAAGCACATTCCACCCCCACATTGCATGTTTGTTTATGTAGTCCAAAGAACGAGAATGTTGCCAGGATACAAAAAGGTGCAATAGAACAGGGATATATCATAGGGGGAATCTGCGTCATCAGAACAAACTCTTCATAGACAAATGAAAGTTCTAATGATAAATTTTACAAAAACAAAAAGAATAGGTGGACCCTGGGGAAGAACATTCATGAAGGATTGCACTGTGAAACAATGGGTTTGATTTTCTTTTCTCCTTCAGAAGCTCTTCTAAGTGTGACAGTGAGGCCTAAAGAACTATGCTGGGGGCTCTGGAAAGGGCCATCCTGATCAAACATCAAGATTCAAGACATTTGTAGATGTCTGTCTAGAAGATAATCCAGCAATCTCAACAGGTATAAATCTGACTCCACTTCAGCACTTGGCCAGCCCAAGATCCAATATGAATACTCTGGCCCTTCAAGTGTCTTTTTGTCTCCATGAATCTGAAAGCTATGGGAGAGCCTAAAGCGGAGCACTGCATCAATGTTGGAGAGGGCACAAGCACATTTCGTTTTTATCCCTTTGTCCTATTCCTGCATGGACACCTCTTTCCCAAAGTCTTACCTCACATTTATATGATAGTAGTTGGTACTTTCAGATAGGGGCTATTTTCTGTTAGAGGCCAGCTCTCTACTGAAAGAGAGGTTACCAACCTTGTGCAAGCCTTTTGATTTCTTAAACTTCTTTGTTCACGTTTGCCCCAATCCACGCACAGCACCAGATAAAACCAGAAATGTGTTTCCAAATCAATGTGTGTAATCAAAAACTGCCCTTTTATACACTATGTCTGAGCAGGTTCTTTATTTTGGCACTTGTACTGTTTCTGTACCTTGAATGTAGGTAGGCGGATTGTTTTCAACATGTAAAGGCAGAAGGCGATTCCCAGAGCATCTTGCAGAACCCATGCCCACCTAGAGAGACAAGAATGTTACTTTCCTGCAGGAGGCACAAAAAGAGCCAATCCAAATCAGGCTCTCTCAACCACATTAGGAATAGTCGCTTACCACCAGGTTGGGCAAAGAACACACGCTACATAGACACATTATTAGCGTTGTCTTTTTTCTCTCTTTTGAATTAACCTTTATAATAGGCTAAAAAACTGAGACAGATGTAAAATTTAGTACCTAGTTCCTTATCTGTTATGACAATAAAGAAAATTGTAGTAGACACGGTGCATTTTGTGCATGCCAATTAAGTCTATGAAAACCAATCAGCTTCTGTAGTTGTCTTGTACCCACATACCCCTCCCACTTTCTGTCAACAGTCTAGAACCTGGACATCAAAACAGACTGAGAAAGACTATTAAACATTCATTGCCAGTACACCATTTTCAATCACTGAGACCTTTTCAATAACTGAAGTTAGTGTGTTTGTGAAAGATATTACTGTTTCCAGTGCTACTGAAATTATAATTTATATAGTGAGCTATTACATCATACTATGTATTTAAAATGAATTTGTGATGTCAAGTTGGGGTATTTCATGTACTTATATTGATACAAACTAGGAAAAAACTTTCATATTTCTGCGTGTATTTAATCCAAATTCAATTTTACAAATTTACCTGCAGACCTATTATGGATTAGCAAGGAAATAACAAACGGACATTGTTCATTTATTCTGGCAGATACAAGTTAGCTTTATTTATTTGCAATAATACCATAAATGTGCTTCAGTACTGAATTCTTAGTAACATGAGACCTCATCACAACAATCTGCTATTTGCTGAGAAGTAGGGAGAGATCATAGGGTGTTTGTGGAGGGACTTAGTGTGGTCTGTCAATTAGCTAAGTAACAATTTTGAGGTTCAGCTGTATTTACTAACCGGGATAATTTAAAATAAACTGCTCTAAAGTTTGCCACTATTACAAAGAACAGGAACTGTTATCTACCACAATCTCTACTTAGGTAAGTTACACTGGGCCTTATCTTAGCTCCTCTGCATGCTCTAAAAGCTTATATTCTTACAGAGGGCCAAATATTTTCATTTTATCTGATCATATCTGTTCAGTTAATGTTCCAATTTTCTAGGTAGCCAAGAACAATTTTACTTTGGGAAAAAAAACAACCAAAAAACCAACCCAAGCCCAGAAGTCTACATAGCAATGAAATAGACCTGCAGCCCAAGCCTGGCGAACCCTAGTTGGTTGGCACAGGCCATTTGTAGATGTCTAGTTGCTGTGTAGAGATACCCATAGAGGTCTGCAGTGCTTTAACTCAGTGGCTCTCAATCTTTCTATACTACTGTACCCCTTTCAGGAGTCTGATTTGTCTTGTGTACCCCAAGTTTCACCTCACTTAAAAGCTACTTGCTTACAAAATCAGACATAAAAATACAAAAATGTTACAGCACACAGTTAGAACATAACATAACATAAGAACAGCCATACTGGGTCAGATCAAAGGTCCATCTAGCCCAGGATCCTGTCTTCCGACAGTGGCCAATGCCAGGTGCTTCAGAGGGAATGAACAGAACAGGTAATAATCAAGTGACCCTGTTGCCCATTCCCAGCTTCTGGCAAACAGAGGCTAGGAACACCATCCCTGCCCATCTTGGCTAGTACATCCCCCTCACTACCTATACAAACTAACTAACAATTTATTTTTTTAATCCCGTTCCTATCCCACCCTGCAGTAACCACTCCTACCCATTCCTGCATTGTTTCTTGCATTTTTATGCTGTTTCCACTTGCAAAAACCTTAGATCCCGAAAATCCAGCAAGAGAGATTCCCCCATGCTGCTTAAAAACAAAACAAAACCTCAACAGTCAGTTATATATATATAAATGGAATTCAGACAATTTTTACTGCAAACTGGCACGAGACTTAGTATTTTCCCACAAATTACAACAGTTTGGGTTTTTTTGCCCATCCAAATCCACCCGCAAAAAAGTACATTTTACTTGCTCCCACTATTATGGCAGCAGGTCCTGTGGGACCCATGGGATCCCAGTCCCACTGCAGAGTTCTAACATACAGATACTGCTGGCCAAAAGACTCTGAACTTGAGTGCATGAGGTATATGTGCACGGACAAGAACTCAAAGGAGAATTAGTAGTTAAGTGATCTATACCAAATGAGTAATTCAGGTTTCAGAGTAGCAGCCGTGTTAGTCTGTATTCGCAAAAAGAAAAGAAGTACTAGTGGCATCTTAGAGACTAACCAATTTATTTGAGCATAAGCTTTTGTGAGCTACAGCTCACTTCATTGGATGCATTCAGTGGAAAATACAGTGAGGAGATTTATATTCACACAGAACATGAAAAAATGGGTGTTATCATACATACTGTAAGGAGAGTGATCACTTAAGATGAGCTATTACCAGCAGGAGTAATGGTTTTAACAAGAGCCCAGATGAACCATTCCAAACAAACATCTGGAGCCACATACCCAAATCATGGGCCAGTCCTATATCCCTGTCCAGCACTGAGACTGGACGGGGAGGATTCCATCCAGCAGTGGAACTCATGGCCTAATTTCCATTCCCATTCTGGAAGGCTGAGGCCCTGCAAAGTGCAAGACCACCCAGGACCCCAGTGGCAGCACAATGTGCTGTGCCTATGAAAACCTGGGCTTGGTAGCAGGTACAGCTTTATGAACCATGGGTCAGTGGGCTCAGAGTACAGTGCAGAGATGAAGTACTCAGTTCCTGGAAGATGTGGTTGACGATGTCTAGCTGCCTAAATTCTGCAGCCCCTCCTCCCTTCCTGAACTCAGGAGCAGTACAACACAGGCTTTTGAGGGGGTCTGTTAACTTGTTCTCTTGGACAACACAAAGTATTCAGTATTACAGTGACTCATTGCGGAAAGTAAAGCCTGGACTTACTGATCTTCATTTCTGAAGACTCCCCAGACCACACTAATAGAGATACAAAACACAGCCAGAAGCAACATCCGGACCTGCGGACGCTTGTGAAAATATGGCAAGTTGTTGTCAGGGATTCTGAAAGTGGAAAACATACATGTAAATATTAACAGACAAAGGGAATATCAAGGGCACTTTACCTAAAGCTTTGAACACCATAGAAGCATACTGGAAAACAACCACTCAGACATGCTCCTAATTTTTGGCACAATTACCCTTTTTCAGTTTAACATTTTAAATTATGCAACAACAATCCAAGTCTAACTCCGACCTAACACCCAAGGGAAGCATCCAATACTCTAAGACTTCATGAAACACATTTTTGACTTTAAAAAGTATGCAAATGGTCAAATACCTGCACTTCCCCAATGGGAACCTTCTTACAAAGGGAGACAGACAACTGTAGAGACCAATGGAGGCAGCCAGGCAGAAAATCCCTATAATAACATAGACTGAAAGAGTAAAATTAATAAGTTTCAGAGTAACAGCCGTGTTAGTCTGTATTCGCAAAAAGAAAAGGAGTACTTGTGGCACCTTAGAGACTAACCAATTTATTTGAGCATGAGCTTTCGTGAGCTACAGCTCACTTCATCGGATGCATGCCGTGGAAACTGCAGCAGACTTTATTTATACACAGAGAATATGAAAAAATACCTCCTCCCACCCCACTGTCCTGCTGGTAATAGCTTATCTAAAGTGATCATCAGGTGGGCCATTTCCAGCACAAATCCAGGTTTTCTCACCCTCCGCCCCCCCCCCCCCGACACAAATTCACTCTCCTGCTGGTGATAGCCCATCCAAAGTGACAACTCTTTACACAATGTGCATGAATACTCACCAACAATGTGCATGAATACTCACCAACAACCACATACCACTCAACAGAACCACTAACCCAGGAACTTATCCTTGCAACAAAGCCCGTTGCCAATTGTGCCCACATATCTATTCAGGGGACACCATCACAGGGCCTAATAACATCAGCCACACTATCAGAGGCTCGTATACCTGCACATCCACCAATGTGATATATGCCATCATGTGCCAGCAATGCCCCTCTGCCATGTACATTGGTCAAACTGGACAGTCTCTACGTAAAAGAATAAATGGACACAAATCAGATGTCAAGAATTATAACATTCATAAACCAGTCGGAGAACACTTCAATCTCTCTGGTCACGCAATCACAGACATGAAGGTCGCTATCTTAAAACAAAAAAACTTCAAATCCAGACTCCAGCGAGAAACTGCTGAATTGGAATTCATTTGCAAATTGGATACTATTAATTTAGGCTTAAATAGAGACTGGGAGTGGCTAAGTCATTATGCAAGGTAGCCTATTTCCTCTTGTTTTTTCCTACCCCCCCGGATGTTCTGGTTTAACTTGGATTTAAACTTGGAGAATGGTCAGTTTGGATGAGCTATTACCAGCAGGAGAGTGAGTTTGTGTGTGTGGTTTTTGGGAGGGGGGAGAGGGGGTGAGAGAACCTGGATTTGTGCAGGAAATGGCCCAACTTTATTATCATGCACATTGTGTAAAGAGTTGTCACTTTGGATGGGCTATCACCAGCAGGAGAGTGAATTTGTGTCGGGGGGCGGAGGGTGAGAAAACCTGGATTTGTGCTGGAAATGGCCCACCTGATGATCACTTTAGATAAGCTATTACCAGCAGGACAGTGGGGTGGGAGGAGGTATTTTTTCATATTCTCTGTGTATAAATAAAGTCTGCTGCAGTTTCCACGGCATGCATCCGATGAAGTGAGCTGTAGCTCACGAAAGCTCATGCTCAAATAAATTGGTTAGTCTCTAAGGTGCCACAAGTACTCCTTTTCTTTTTAAAATTAATAAGTGATGGTAGGATACCAGACACTGTCCCTCACATCTCAACCATGTGGCTCTCCATATCCCCAAACTGGAGAAAAGAAAACCATATTTAAAAAAGTGTATTAAAAACCATCATTGCTATCTAGTGGGATTATTCAGGTAAATGAAAAGTTACTTGTTCATGCAAGACAAGGCAGGGAAGAGGTTGTTTACAGTTTTATAGATAGAAGGTTAAACTCCCAAGGGGATTCTGAAGTATTACTGTTTGCACCTGAGGTCTCTTACTACTTAAATATTGTTGAATTCTATCTAGCTCATCCTCTGTCAGTTGCCCATTTGCTCTTATGCAATAGACTTTGTTGCATGCAGTTATTAATAGATAACAAGCTGTATCTTGCAAATATTTAGCAGTTTGCCTTTAAATTACACCAAAAAATGGACAGTTATTTACCACTTTACTGGTCACATACTCATCTGGTCACTATGTGGGTTTTGTTAATCAGTTTTATTAATATGTTGATATAACAGGATTTTCTTCTTCCATTCCTTACATAAAGATGGGGCATAAAAACATGTTGCTCTACAAAGCCTTTAATGGTTATTAGCTGGAGCTCATTTCAGTGAATTAAACTTTCAAGCTACATTTCCAGGTCCCTTTCTGAAGTGACCACATAATTTAACAGTAACCTACTAAATTACATGATAAGTGTATAAAAATCTCATGCTGCTTTCCATGTTTTAACAACATTAAAATGACTAAGAAATCAGTTTATACATTTCAATTACACAGACTTCTCCAGACAAGACCAAGAGCATGGGGCACTGAGTTCCACATCTAAGTGGGGATTCATGGATTTTAAGGCCAAAAAGGACCATTATAATCATCTAGTCTGAATGCTTCCATAACACCAGCAATACCTGCATCAAGCCTAGAACTTGTGGTCAAGCTAAAGCAGATATTTTGGAACCTTGATTAAAAACTTCAAGCAATGGGGAATCCACCATGTCCCTATCTAAATTGTCCCGATTACCATGTTTAAAAATCATGCCTTATTTCTTTCCTAAATCTATTTAGCTTCAGCTTCCAGACACTGGATCTTGTTCTGCTTTTGTCTACTACATTAAAGAGCACTCTACTATCCGAAATCTTGTCCCCTGGTAGGTATTTATAGACTGTGATCAAATCAACTCTTAAGCCTCTGTTTGATAAGCTAAATAAATAGAGCTTCTTAAGTCCTTAATTGAGGATGGGTAATATGGCTTCTTAAATTTAATCTCTAGAATACTAGTAGATCAGACCTGGGCACATGATGACCCTTGGAAAGCTTGCATTGACAAGGAGAATGTGTAAGCACCCTAGTGGTTCTTCCTCCATCTCAGTTTCTATGATTATTATGAAAGAAGGAAGTTCCAGTCCTTCAGATACGATCTTAGTGAAGAGCCAGTCACCTCTCACTGAGGTGCTAGAAGTACTCCCAAGGGAATTCTACACTAAAAAATTAAAAATTCTGTACCAAAAAAATTAAAAGTTCTGTGCACAATATTTTAAAACTATGCACATTTTATTTGTTAAATAAATAAATGTGGATCTCCAGCATGGTAATGGGGAGCATAGGCCACTGGCTGCAGAGAGGTGGGAGATCACCCTGCAGCCCCCCTTCCTTCCCACCCAGGACATGAACTTGGCGGTGAGACTGCATCTGACCCTGACACAGTGCAAGGGCTGGGCCTACCCCAGAAACACCCTGGGGTCCTGCCCCTCTGTGTCATGTGCTGGCAGGTTGGCTCAGCCCGGCAGGATCCAAGTGTGGAGGGACTTAGTGTGGGGGATCCAGGTGTGTGTTGAGAGGGTTCTGTGTGGGGCAGTCTGGGTGCGAGCGTCTCAGTAGGGGGTCTGGGTGTCAATCTGGATGCACAGGGGCTCATTGCAGGGTTCCAGATGCAGAAGCAATGGGACTCTGTAGGGGATCCAGGTGAAGATAGTCGGGGCTCAGTGGGGGAACGGGGGGGGTCTGGTGTGAGGGGATAGGGCTCAGCGGGGTGGGGGGGGTCTGGGTGTGGAGGGCTCATTGGGTGGGATTCCATGTGCTGGGGGAGTGGGGCTTGGGTGCAACTGGTTGGGGCTCAGTGGGGTGGGGGGGCTGGGTGCGGGGGGCTCATTGAGGTGGTCCAGGTAGAGGAGTGGGGGCTTAGCAGGGGGTGGTGTGGGTGCAGGGATGGGGCTTCGCCCGGAGTTTGGGTGCAGGGGGGCTCCAAATGCAGGGGATGAGGCTCAGTGGGATTGGGGTTTGAGTGCAGGGGCTGGGGCTTGGCAAGGGACTGGGACTTGGCAAGGGGGGTCTGGGTGCAGGGGGTTCCACATTCAGGGGTGAGGCTTGGTGGGGTGAGGGTTCAGGTGCGGTTGGGGGTCTGGGTGTGGGGATGAGACTTGGTGAGGGGGTCTGGGTGTGGGGGAGTCCGGATGCACAGGCGTTGGACAGATGGGGGAGCAGCTCTCCATACAGTGACCCCTCTCCCCGCAACTGAGGAGCGATGGGGGGCAGGAAGCGGGTGTGTGTGTGGAGCTTCCTGCAGCTGGGGGTGGTTTCTGGAGGTGGGTCTGACCTAGGCATAGCCCTAGCCCTTCCTCCAGGAGAAGAGGAAGTTCCATCCTCCCCTGCCCCCAGCCCAGCTGGGACTAGCAGCTGAGTCCAGTGCAGGATAGGAACTACCAGCTGGGGTGGCCCCAGCCCCCCACCCCGGGTGATTTACCTCTCTGCCGACTACTCCAGGAGCCCGAAACAATGCATCCACACTGCGGGGAGGGGTGCATGACCGCTCTTGCAGTTTTCCTTGCTTCCCCATCAGAAAGTCAGTTGTGGGGAAGAAAAGAAATCTGCAGAGGACATTGAATTCTGCGTGCGTGCAGTGGTGCAGAATTCCCCCAGGAGTAAAGAAGAATGAAATAAAAGATTATATTAAAAAACCCTGCTGTTGCAAACCTCTTTGTTCTACATTTTGGGCTTAACTACTTCATGATGTTCCTTTAGAGGAGAAAAAAATTCCCCTCTGGTTTTTGCTGGTGAGATAAAATTATTTAACACATCTAAATCAGTGTATGTTCCTGGAAGATTAACTAATATATAGTCTGATTTTCAGCTCAGAAACACTTTAACTCAAATCTTTTCTGACCATTGGATGGCATGGATTTAAAGCTGAAGACCACAGGGATGGAACAGCAAACACTGCTGAGAAAGAGACTACAGTAGCCATGAAACATTTTAATTCAGAGACTGATCTCCGACTTGCATTTCTACTCTGAGAAGTGACTAGAAATGGCATATCAAGATTTCATGTCTATTACACATCAATAAGATGAGATAAAATTTTCTCAGGTTAGAAGTTAAAAAAAGGTGTGTTTGTAAGAAAAAAAAAAAAACCCACAACAACCTGGGATTCGAGAGTAATAGTTTCCTTTCTAGCTTGGGCATCACCACCAAAGATTTTGCTACCCACATTCTGATACCAGTTACATCTGTGCAATCCCATTCACTTCAATGGGGCTACAGAAGGGTAACTGAAAACTGAATTTGGCCCTGCAATGGGAACTTCACTAACAGTCCTGTTGATGCACAAGCTACATGGGAATCCAGTTTACCCTCAAAGAGATGTGCAAGCCCTCAGAGCTACCAGAAGTAGTAAAAAGCATGTCTGTCACTAGAATAAGTAGATGAGACTCTAAACAAACAAAAGAATCTAACCTGTTTATGAAATGGCAGCCATTTTTACAATCACTTTTCAAACTAGGTATAAAATAAGACAATTTTATAGAAATATAATAAAAAAGCACCTAAGTGGTCATAGAAGAAATAAAGAAGGACCAGCATAGAGCAGCACATCACCACAAATACACAGATCATGATGGGAGTGACATCAACTGTTTCATCATCATGTTTTTCTGCCCCATCATCTCGTTTGTGCTTCATGTATCGCCTGAAAGAGAGCAGCATGTCGATAATCAGATCCTGCAGTGAACAGACAAGGGCTCTCATCCTTCATGGTGCACAGCACAAAAAGGGGGAGCAATGGGAGGAAGAGGATGAGAATGAGATGACACCTGGGCCTGCATGGAGTCAATGGAGCACCACTTTTTCCTTCTTAGGAAAGGGAATATATAAAATTTCAGCAATGGGTCTCAATGAACATAGTGTTTAAAAGACGAAATATTTAATATTTTAAAATATGAAAAGATGCTCAACATATGCTGCAAAACATTCACACTTTAGTCAACATTTGATTAAAAATATTTGTTGTATTTCTTGCACTAAAATTATCATTGGGTGGATAAATAAATCCCTCTCTAAATGAAATTATACTAGTAAGAAAAAAAGTTATCTAAAATATTTTCTATGAACTGAAAAACACCAATAAAAGCCTAAGGGAGCCCTTACAGAGGCCCAGATAGGAAGACTACGATTTCTGCTGGATTCTTCTTTTTAACGTTTTAAAAACATGCTCTAAGTTTTTTCTTTGTAAATTGAGGCACCAAAGTACTGTAAATTCAAATTATATTGAAGTAACTCCAAAGATCATTGTTTAGTTGGCGTTGGTCCTGCTTTGAGCAGGGGGTTGGACTAGATGACAACCTGAGGTCCCTTCCAACCCTGATATTCTAGGATTCTAGGCTTGCCCACACATATATTTATCACTTCAGTGTTTTCCCATTTCAGATGCACAGGCACAGCCACCCCAACAGCTGGAGCAGTGCTGCTTTGGGCTTCTCTGAATCATATTTGCTAAGCATTCTTTGAACCATAACAGAACTCAAGAACATCTGCACAACATGGCACTCAATTTGCTCTACTTACTTTTTCACATCCCTGCTTCCCGCCCAATAGCCTCCAATTGCAACGGTGCCCACAGCCATTACAAAGATAATCACCATGTTATAGTCAAGAACAGGCTCATTTGGCGCATACATTGCCACCTTCACTGATCTGCCAAAACTCTGTAATGGAAACATGATAATTACAAACTGTTTAGTGTTTCAGCCTCATCAGAATCAACTATTTCTTTGAACCCAGTAAGATAAAATACTTTCACATAGATAGCAATAGAAATTGTCAGTTCCCCTCACTCAGCCTTTAGCCTGATGTTGACAGCTCCTGTGTTTGTAGTTGGCGGTTTAGCAACATGACCCACGTCCTCCAAGAGAACGATGATGGGATTTTCAAAACTGCTCCACATTGACTCAGTTGCCTCAAAGTTAGAGGAACACTGAGAGCTTTTGAAAATTCCCATCCTTCATGTCTTCTTACTTAGCCTCCTCCTCCCCAACAGCAAGATTCTCCAAAGAGGAGTGGAGTAGCTAAGGATGGCTACATTTCTGAAAGAAGTTAATCTGCTGACCTCAAAGAAAACAAACTATTGGCAGAATCTCCTTAGTTCAATGTAGATGCCATTAACTTGATGATGACAATCTCGTACCCAGAGAAACGCTTCTATGCACGTTCCCAAGGTAGAGAGGACTGGAAGCCCCTTTGATAAGAACTAGAAAAGGACTTTTGGGTTTTTTTATGCAGTCGATAAGACACATGGCCCAAAGAGGTTATGTTATTTGTTTTTTTACAAAAGCACTCAGAGGCCTTCTCTGTGCAGGGGGTTTATTTCACACCAAGTTGACACGCACTAGTTGGTGTGCAGTATGTAAGCCATACCAATAGTATGCATATGGGATGGCTATGCCCTTTTTCAATTCGCATCATTGCATACATGTGGTGGAGTCTTGTTGTGTACTAACCTTGTGGCATTCTGGGAAGATACCCATGATCCTCTGCTTCGCTGCTGAGCAGTGTGTATTCTCGGATTTTTCTCATTGTGCATTGCAGATGCATTGTGGAAGCCAGGCAGAAGCCAGTGGAATTCTGGGACTTGGGGTCAAATTTAAAAAAATCCTATAATTCTGCTCTCTCCATCCCTTGCTTCTTCTCTTTCTGGGCAGACTAGTGCCAGTTTCAAATTGCTGCCAGCCACCACGGACCAGACAATGCACTGTGGTGCTATGCTGGCAACTGCGAATACACAGAGGCCATTTGGACTTTATTTGTGCTCTCAGAGCTGAGTGGGCTTGGTTCTGGACTTAACCTGCCACACTACCAAACAGATGATGTGGCTGCAGCAGCAGCAGCGGTGGAAAAAGGAGGATGAAGGAGATACTGAGCAACTGCTACAACAGGAGCTGTTCCTGGAGTAGTTTCACACAGTGCAGCACCATTTCTGGGCTTAGGAAACCAGAGTCGATTGGTGGAAAAGGATCATTCTCCAGATCTGGGATGACCAGCAGTGGTGAGAGAATTCCAGGATGGTAAAAGCAACCTTTTTTGAGATATGTGCTGAACTGCTCTGGAGCTGCAGCGGCAGCATACCAACATGCAGTGCTCCACAGCTGTTGAGAAGCGAGTCACCCTTTCTGTCTGGAAGTTGGCCACCCCTGAACATTACCAGTCCACAGCCAACCAATTTGGCATAGGGAGATCAATTGTTGAGGCCATTGTCATGCAGGTGTGTGATGCCATGCCTAAGGTACTGCTGCACTGATTATAAAGACTGGTAATGCTTAGGAGATTACTGATGGCTTTGCACGCACATGGCTCACAAATTGTACTGGGGCAATTGATGGGACCCATGTGCCTATCATTTGCTCCCCGACCAGTGCACAGTGCTTATAAACAGAAAGGGGCATTTTTCCATGGTGCTCCAAGGCCTGCGTGACCACCATGGCAGGTTCACAAACATAAATGTAGAGGCATCTGGAAAAGTCCATAAACACAGGTTCTTTTGGAACTCTCCCTATTTACCTTAATGAATAAAGGAGACTATTACCCCAAGATCACTATGGACATTAATGGTATGGACACTGCTCTGGTTATCCTGGGAGACATGGCTTAACCTCTGCTTCCGTGGATAAAGAAGCCATTCAGAGCCACTTGGACAGAAGGAAGGAACTGTTTAACTATTGCCTCAGTAGCTGCAGACAGTGGAATGTGCATTTGGCTGTCTGAAAGAGAGATTTCAGAATAACAGCCGTGTTAGTCTGTATTCGCAAAAAGAAAAGGAGTACTTGTGGCACCTTAGAGACTAACCAATTTATTTGAGCATGAGCTTTCGTGAGCTACAGCTCACTTCATCGGATGCATACGTTCCTGGGTTAGTGGACCACACCACACGATCCATCGTCTACAGCCAAGCTCTGCGATACAACCGCATTTGCTCCAACCCCTCAGACAGAGACAAACACCTACAAGATCTCTGTCAAGCTTTCTTACAACTACAATACCCACCTGCGGAAGTGAAGAAACACATTGATAGAGCCAGAAGAGTTCCCACAAGTCACCTACTACAGGACAGGCCTAACAAAGAAAATAACAAAACGCCACTAGCCGTTACCTTCAGCCCCCAACTAAAACCCCTCCAACGCATTATTAAGGATCTACAACCTATCCTGAAGGATGACCCAACACTCTCACAAATCTTGGGAGACAGGCCAGTCCTTGCCTACAGACAGCCCCCCAACCGGAAGCAAATACTCACCAACAACCACATACCACACAACAGAACCACTAACCCAGGAACTTATCCTTGCAACAAATCCCATTGCCAACTGTGCCCACATATCTATTCAGGGGACACCATCACAGGGCCTAATAACATCAGCCACACTATCAGAGGCTCGTTCACCTGCACATCCACCAATGTGATATATGCCATCATGTGCCAGCAATGCCCCTCTGCCATTTACATTGGTCAAACTGGACAGTCTCTACGTAAAAGAATAAATGGACACAAATCAGATGTCAAGAATTATAACATTCATAAACCAGTCGGAGAACACTTCAATCTCTCTGGTCACGCAATCACAGACATGAAGGTCGCTATCTTAAAACAAAAAAACTTCAAATCCAGACTCCAGCGAGAAACTGCTGAATTGGAATTCATTTGCAAATTGGATACTATTAATTTAGGCTTAAATAGAGACTGGGAGTGGCTAAGTCATTATGCAAGGTAGCCTATTTCCCCTTGTTTTTTCCTACCCCCCCCCCCAGACGTTCTGGTTAAACTTGGATTTAAATTTGGAGAGTGGTCAGTTTGGATGAGCTATTGCCAGCAGGAGAGTGAGTTTGTGTGTGTGTGTGTGTCCCCGGGAATAAAAAGGGGGGGGGGGTGAGAAAGCCTGGATTTGTGCTGGAAATGGCCCACCTTGATTATCATGCACATTGTAGGGAGAGTGGTCACTTTGGATAAGCTATTACCAGCAGGAGAGAGAGTTTGTGTGTGTGGGTTTTGGAGGGGGGTGAGAGAACCTGGATTTGTGCAGGAAATGGCCCACCTTGATTATCATACACATTGTGAAGAGAGTTGTCACTTTGGATGGGCTATTACCAGCAGTAGAGTGAGTTTGTGGGGGGGGGGGGGCAGAGGGTGAGAAAACCTGGATTTGTGCTGGAAATGGCCCAACTTGATGATCACTTTAGATAAGCTATTACCAGCAGGACAGTGGGGTGGGAGGAGGTATTGTTTCATGATCTCTGTGTGTATATAATGTCTGCTGCAGTTTCCACGGTATGCATCCGATGAAGTGAGCTGTAGCTCATGAAAGCTCATGCTCAAATAAATTGGTTATTCTCTAAGGTGCTACAAGTACTCCTTTTCTTTTTGAAAGAAAGATGGCACTGTTTATGGGCTAGGTTGAAAGCTGCAGAAAACAACTTGCCTAACTGCATGCTGTATTGTGCACAATACTTATGAGCATAAGGGAGAAAGCCTTAACAAGGGGTGTGGTGCTAGGCGCAAAGACATGCTCAACAGTTTGAGCAGACAGCAAGGCATCCATTAGAAAATGAAACATCAGGGCGACGGGATTCCTCTTATCTTTAGTCTCAGGCCTGAAAACGTGAAGCTGTACATTCAGCTGTTATGGCGGGGATGGTGGAGGGAGAAGAATGGATTGTATACATTATAGTCTCTTTTATGGGTGGCAGAAGTGGCACATTGTGGCAGTCCTCATTTTTATCATGTGTGCGCCTTTACACTTTCATAAAAACCTACGATTTATGCAAAATTTACAGATTTTCTATATTATGCACTGCAGATTCTTTATGAATCAATTTTAATAGTTTTTATTATTAAACAATTTAGTATCTAACAACAAGAAATAACATAAAGCTTTAATTAAAACAAGAATGAAACACAGCTTTAAAGTGACACAGTGCAGTGGAGAGCAGCACACAGCAATAGAGGGATTAAGAGTGGGGCTCCAATTCACAGATGAGTATATGACTTGCCTCTTCTCATTTTCCGGTGTTGCATGCCTGGGCTCAAAGTTAGCAGGGGCATTAGATAGCTCAAAAGAGCTGGGCTCGCAGGTGCAATTGTCCTCACTTCCCTGAGTTTGGGAGGGGAATGGCAGGGGGAGCATGGCTGTGGGAGCACAGTGGTGGAACATATGCTGGTGTTCCCAGTACCCTGTATTGTCCAGGGGCTGCAGACATGGCTGGGTCCTGGTTATGGGCACTGTATTGTCTGTGTACCAGCTTGTAGCATGCACCACAGCAGAGCATTCTCCTTCTGTATTGTCTCCAGGAGTTGCCTCTGCATGTCTCTGGCCACTGTAACACTGTCTCTGGCTAGCTCCCTGTCATTTTCCCTCTCCAATCTAAAATACAACCTCCAGTTCTCTGTTGTTTACTTTTTTTGGAAGGGTTGGGATGGGAAGTCATCAGCCATAGAAGGTGATGGAGGCATGACTGCCTCATCCAGCGATGAAGAGGAGATGGCAGTTTCAGGGATGGCCTCCTCATCTGCCCTAGCCTCCTGTTCCTCAAAAGTTTCCAGTGTGGGGGTTGGTTGGCGAGGGGTAGGTTGCAAAACCTTGATTTTCCTATGAGATGGTACTGGTGGTCTGGCAAACTGCTGTCGATAGGCCACCCAGCAGTCCCAATATGGTCATTGTGGTCCATATAGAAGGGAAGGTGGCATATAGGGTTGGTTCTATCACCCTTGGTGATCAGTACAATATTCCTTCTGATTAGCTAGCAAGGGATTCCTGAAGGGGTATGTTGGTGAATCCCTGACTGAAACAGAGGGGACCCATTGAGAGTCTTCTTCATCTTCCACATCATCCCATGTGGGGGCACCTGCCGAAAGTGGATGAGTCTCCTGCGGTGATGGAGGACAGTGGCCTGGAGACTGTGGTCTTGATACTGAAAGGTGCTCGGTATCATAAAAAGCAGAGTCTCTGGTTCATTTGATACCTTGGTCCTTAGAGTATCAGAATTCCCGAGGTACCAAGAAGGAATCCGGTCCCAACATGGTGGCATGTTCCAACGATGAACGCACCGCAGTTGAAGGTGGGGCATTATTGTTTGTTCAGTGCTGAAGATGCCGAAGTGAAGTGAGCTGTAGCTCACGAAAGCTTATGCTCAAATAAATTGGTTAGTCTCTAAGGTGCCACAAGTACTCCTTTTCTTTACACTAAATATTGTAACACTAAGGAAAAACAGAAAGGCTGAGGCATGCTCAAGGTGGACACACTAAGGCTCCAACTCTGGCCAAGGCAGTTGAGAAGGAACTGAAGGTGGTTCACCCACGCATCCCTATAAAGCTTCGGTGTCTGGCACAAAGAGGCTTAGAATGCACGCGTAGGCCAAATGGACACTGCTAGCTGAAAGCCTCCAATCAAGTGCTCAAGAGGCGCACGTGCAGCTGATGGGAGAACCCATAGGGACACTACTCGAAAAATAGAAGTTAGCACAGCAGTATAGTGCAATAATAAATTGTAAAGGCAGATATATGCCAAGATTCCCTCCGGGCTGGGTTTCCTGCTGAGAATCAGGATGACTTCTACTTGCTCACCGTCAGCATTTTGAGTTCTAAAGAGATTCTGGCTTTCCAGGGAGAGCTCTTCACTGCCCTCCTCATTCTCCTCCTTTGATGCCTCGTGCTGCTTATACATGGGAAGAGGGAAATGCAGGGTCCACAGCTTCCTTGAGCTCAGTAGTGGTGCAACTACTCAAAATCCTGCGCAGCTCCTCAAAAAATGGACAGGTTATACTTCCATGGCCAGTCTGTTTCCTAGCATCCCTGGTTTTAGCATAAGTCCTCTTGAGCTGTTGGCTCTTTATCTGGCACTGGTCAGCAATCCAATTGTGACCACTTGAAGACCTCTGACCAGCAATGTCCACAAACACATCTTTATTCCAGTCACTGCCCCAAGAAGCTGTTCCACCAGTACTTCTCCCCAGATGGTGAGGAGATCTAGGGTCTCAGCATGGCTGCTTGAGGCACGTTGTAAATGTTGCTGGAATGATATTGCTACAGTGTCAATATATAGGAACCAAGGAGCAAATGGACCAATCCTGGCACGTGCCAAATTTTAGTTAGGGGGAGGGGACATACAGTCAACTTGACTACAGAGCAGTAGAGGGCACACAAGTAAACACACAGGTCAGTAACAGATGCCTGCAAAACAGCGTGAGACAGCAGTTGGACGACTGCCAAAGTAGCGTGCAGCAGCACTGTGCGCACATGAACTGACCACATGAACTCAACTTATATCAAACTTAGCACACCTTGAAAGAGAGTTCAGAGTTTGCAATAAATGCAGAGTTGGGACAGGCTAATGAATTATATTGTGTGTATGCAGGTATTTTCACACCAGAGTAACTCGATTTAGTGTGGAGTAAATCTCCCATGTAGATAGACTCAAAACCTTAGTAAAAATATTTGAGAACAAGGTGATGGTTTTACTTATTCATGATATTGATGTCAAGCCCAAAGCATTCTAAATTATACCATTTCATTTAGTGCCCGCTGGGTTTCACACTGAAGACACAGCATAAGCCTCTCTGTAGAGAATTTCATTTTTGTGGATACTTAAGACAGGAAAAATAAGCTTACTGGTTTACAGTAACCATTCACTCATTGACAAAAGTGCCCATCTTAAAAAGCTTCTAAAATGCACTGCAAACACACTGCTGTGGCATGACATGCTTCAGATGGTATAAGTGAAATTGTTCTATAAAGTGCTTACCTTTCCAATATCTAACATGTCAGTGTAGCTGAGCAAAGCCACAGGAATATCAATCTCTTCATACTGACTCCAGTTACCTTTTGGGGGAGCCTGAAAGTCAGAACAGAAGTCTTTGTAGAGCTGGCTGTATTTCTTTAGTAGAGATAAAGGTCTATTTCTAATCATTTGAAAAGTTTTTGAAAGGAACAAGACATATTAACATTTGGGATTATAACAGAAAATAAACCACATGCCTAACAAAAACAACAGTAAAAGTTACAAGTGGCCGATTTACTGTCCATAATAATGTGAATGAGGTCACATCTGGAGTATTGCGTCCAGTTTTGGGGCCCCCACTACAGAAAGGATGTGGACAAATTGGAGAGAGTCCAGCGGAGAGCAACGAAAATGATCAGAGGGCTGGGGCACATGACTTATGAGGAGAGGCTGAGGGAACTGGACTGTTTAGTTTAGAGTTTAGTTTAAACTAAACTCTAAACAGTTCAGTTCAGTTTAGTGAAGAGAAGAGATTTGATAGCAGCCTTCAACTACCTGAAGGGGGGTTCCAAAGAGGATGGAGCTCGGCTGTTTTCAGTGGTGGCAGATGACAGAACAAGGAGCAATGGTCTCAAGCTGCAGTGGGGGAGGTCTAGGTTGGATATTAGGAAACACTATTTCACTAGGAGGGTGGTGAAGCTCTGGAATGGGTTCCCTAGGGAGGTGGTGGAATCTCCATCCTTAGAGGTTTTTAAGGCCCGGCTTGACAAAGCCCTGGCTGGGATGATTTACTTGGATGATTTACTTTGTCCTGCTTTGAGCAGGGGGTTGGACTAGATGACCTCCAACCCTAATCTTCCAACCCTAATCTTCTATGATTCTTTGAATCTGTTCTAGTGTCCTTCAGTCTGTGTATGAGACATCAACATCTCAAACCAACAGCCATTCTGCATAGGCAGGAGAAGCAGATAAATAAACCTTTTCCTCATAGTAGATAAAAATAATACAATTTAGGATCATGTGCTGTTTTATGTATGCAACAGATGGCTACACCCTGATCTCAGTATCACTATACATTTACCAGAACAGAAAAGATCCGTTACAGAGACTTGCAAATCATTGTCTGTCCATCTAAGAACAACATTATTTATGTCTGTCCATCTAAGAACAACATTATTTATCTTACAATAGCACCTACAACCCCCCTGCTCCCCAAATCAACTGTAGAGCTGATTAATCCTTCATTATTAAATTCACTTAGGCAAGTTTACAACAGCCCTGTCTTACAAAGGCCTCTGAAAACAATAAATGTTAATTTGACTGGAAATGCAAAATAGATTTCCAAAACGGCATTTTATAGTGAGGTTTTAAGACCCAGCACTCAGGTTAACATATTACTTTAAACGATAAAGATGCGTATCAGCATTTCCCCAAAAGGATAGTATTAAGCTCCAAGAAATTTTGCATGGTGATGTCAGATTCAATTTAACTTTCTCAAGACACAAGGGACAACTATTCTGGATTCATGTCCACATTGCAATGCCATTCTCTAGTCATACCCAATATTAAAAGAATTTGTTTTTATAGTTTAACTCATAAAACTGAAAAAAAGAGGTCAAGGCATCCCTAAAAGAATGTCACACTTAAATAGGTCTGCAACCTGACAGATATCAGCCACTAAAGGGCATAACAGAAAAAGGCAACAAAAAAAAGTTACCTAACTGTTATTCTTTGCGATGTGTTGCTCAGGTCCATTCCAATTAGGTGTGTGCGTGCCGCGTGCACAGTCACCAGAAGGTTTTTCCCCTAGCAGTACCCGTCGGGTCGGCTGTGGAGCCCCCGGAGTCGCGACTTCATGGCGCTGCATATAGGACCCTGCTGACTCACCACCTCTCCAGTTCCTTCTTGTTGGATTACTTTGACAGAGGGGAAGGCAGGTGGCTTTAGAATGGGCATGAGCAACACATCTCGAAGAACAACAGATAGTTATGAAAGGTAGGTAACCATGAGCAAGTGTTTGCTCATGTCAATTCCAATTAGGTGATTCCCAAGCCAGGGAATTACCCAGGAGGTGTGGTCGGCATTCATAGAATCATAGAATATTAGGGTTGGAAGAGACCTCAGGAGGTCATCTAGTCCCATCCCCTGCTCAAAAGCAGGATGAACACCAGCTAAATCATCCCAGCCAGGGCTTTATCAAGCTGGGCCTAAAAAACCTCTCAGGATGGAGATTCCACCACCATCACCACCCTAGGTAACCCATTCCAGGGCTTCACCACCCTCCTAGTGAAATAGTGTTTCCTAATATCCAACATAGAACTCCCCCACTGCAACTTGAGACCATTGCTTCTTGGTTTTGTCATCTGCCATCACTGAGAACAGCCGAGCTCCATCCCCTTTGGAACCCCCCTTCAGGTAACTGAAGGCTGCTATCAAATCCCCCCTCACTCTTCTCTTCTGCAGACTAAACAAGCCCAGTTCCCTCAGCCTCTCCTCATAAGTCATGTGTCCCAGCCCCCTAATCATTTTTGCTGCCCTCCCCTGGACTCTCTCCAATTTGTCCACATTCCTTCTGTAGTGGGGGGGACCAAAACTGGACGTAGTACTCCAGATGTAGCCTCGCCAGTGCCGAACAGAGAGGAATAATCACTTTCCTTGATCTGCTGGCAATGCTCCTACTAATACAGTTCAATATGCCATTGGCCTTCTTGGCAACAAGGGCACACTGTTGACACATATCCAGTTCATGGAACAGCTGATTGAAGCACTGCTCTGCCGAATGCTGCATCATTCCTGGCATGATGGGTGATAGCATAATGGGAAGTGAAGGTGTGAACCGAGGACCATGTTGCCGCTCTACAGATCTCCTAGATCAGAACCTGGGCCAGGAAGGCTGCCAAGGAAACCTGAGCTCTGGTGAAATGCACCATCAGTGCGGGGATAGGGACCTTTGCCAGGTCATAGCATGCCTGGATACAGGACATGATCCACGATGATATCCTTTGGAAGGACACAGGGAGACCCTTCACCCTATCCGCCACCATGACAAACAGCTGGTTCAACTTGCGGAACAGCTTTGTTCTTTCAATATAAAAAGCCAATGCCCGCCAAACATCTAGGTAGTGGAGCCTGAACTGGAAGAAATATGTCTTGGCTAGTATGAAGAAAAAGAGTATTTGTGGCACCTTAGAGACTAACCAATTTATTTGAGCATGAGCTTTCGTGAGCTACAGCTCACTTCATCGGATGCATACTGTGGAAACTGCAGAAGACATTATATACACAGAGACCATGAAACAATACCTCCTCCCACCCCACTCTCCTGCTGGTAATAGCTTATCTAAAGTGATCATCAAGTTGGGCCATTTCAAGCATAAATCCAGGTTTTCTCACCCTCCGCCGTATGCATCCGATGAAGTGAGCTGTAGCTCACGAAAGCTCATGCTCAAATAAATTGGTTAATCTCTAAGGTGCCACAAATACTCCTTTTCTTTTTGCGAATACAGACTAACACGGCTGTTACTCTGAAACTTGGCTGGTATGGAAATTTGAGACCACCTTCGGGAGCAACGCTGGGTGAGGTCGAAGCTGCACCTTGTCTTTGTAAAAGATGATATAGGGAGGATCAGATGTGAGGGCCTTCAGCTCAGACACCCTCCTGATTGAAGTTATCGTGACTAAGAAAGCCACTTTATAAGACAGATAGAACAGTGAGCATGTCGCTAAGGGCTCAAACGGAGGCCCCATCAGCCTCGAGAGCACCAGGTTAAGGTTCCAAGCCGGAGTTGGCCACTGGATTTGAGGATATAGCCCGTCTAGTCCTTTAAGAAAACATCACACCATCGGGCTAGCAAAGATGGAGCGGCCCGCCTCTCCTGGGTGGAAAGCCGAGATGGCAGCCAGGTGAACCTTTCCTGATGAGTGTGACAAGTCCTGCTGTTTCAACTTTAGCAGATAGTCCAAGATAAAGGGAATGGGAGATTGTGTCAGAGGGACAGGCTCTGTAAACACCAAATCGAGAGTCTCTTCCACTTGGCTAAGTAGGTAGTCCTGGTCAATGGTTTTCTGCTGCCCAGAAGAACCTCCCTCACGGGGTCTGAGCATGAGCGCTCTAGTGGATTAAACCACGCAGCTTCCAAGCCATGAGGTGGAGAGACTCGATATCAGGATGCTGGAGATGGCTGTGATGTTGAGTGATGAGGTCTGGTACTAAAGGCAGAGTGATTGGAGTATGCACTGATAGCTCCAGCAGCATGGTGTACCAATGCTGACATGGCCAGGTTGGTGCTACCAGGATCACCGAGGCTCCGTCCCTGCAGATTTTGAGGAGGACCTTGTGAACGAGCGGGATAGGAGCGAACGTGTAGAAGAGGTGGTTCTTCAGTACCAATGTGGACACAAGAACAAATGCATATAAACTAGCCATCAGGAAGTTTAGACTTGAAATTAGACAAAGGTTTCTAACCATCAGAGGAGTGAAGTTCTGGAACAGTCTTCCAAGGGAAGCATTGGGGGCAAAAGACATATCTGGCTTCAAGACTAAGCTTGATAAGTTTATGGAGGAGATGATATGATGGGATAGCCTAATTTTGGCAATTAATTGATCTTTGACTATTAACAGTTGATATGCCCGATGGGGTGGGATCTGAGTTACTACAGAGAATTCTTTCCCAGGTGTCTAGCTGGTGAGTCTTGCCCACATGCTCAGGGTTTAGCTGATTGCCATATTTGGGGTCGGGAAGGAATTTTCCTCCAGGGCAGATTGGAAGAGGCCCTGGAGGTTTTTCGCCTTCCTCTACAGCATGGGGCACGGGTCACTTGCTGGAGGATTCTTTGCACCTTGAAGTCTTTAAACCACGAGTTAAGGACTTCAATAGCTCAGACATAAAAGTTAGGGGTTTGTTACAGGAGTTGGTGGGTGAGATTCTGTGGCCTGCGTTGTGCAGGAGGTCAGACTAGTTTATCATAATGGTCCCTTCTGACCTTAAAATCTATCATTCTGTGATTCCATGGAAGAAGAAACGAGTCTGCCAACGAGCCTAAACTATGGCTCAGGAAGGAGCAGAATTGCAGGCACTTCCTGTTGCCCCTTGTGGCGAACAGATCGATATGGGGAACTCCCCATCATTGTAAGATATTGCTTATTATGTCTGGGCGAATGGACCACTTGTGATTGTGAAAAGACCTGCTGAGATGGTCCGCTATCTTGTTCTGAGACCCAGGCAGATAGCACATTCAATACTCTTGGAAGCGTCCTATGCAGAACTCCCAGAGCTTGAGCGCTTCCTGAGATAGGGGAGAGATGCATGCTCCCCCGTCTATTGATCTAAAACGTTGCTGTTGTATTGTCCATCAGGACTGATATGCATCTGCCCTCCAGATGAGGCCGGAAAGTCTGACACAGCAGATGAACTGCTCTCAGCTCCCTGACATTGATGTGAAGAAACAGCTCCTCTGGAGACCAGAAGCCCTGAGTTCTGTGCTCTCCGAGGTGCACTCCCCACCTCATTGCTGACACGCTGGTGACCAGACACAACGAGGGGCATGGTTTGGAGACGGCGACCCATGCACATACCATTTGAGGGTCGAGCCACCACTGAAGAGACTCGAGAACCCACGGTGGAAGTGTGACTACCGTCTAGGCTGTGTTTGCTCCATTGATACTCGGAGGCTAGCCAGGCCTGGAGAGGTCTGAGTCCCACATGTTGACCACATACAAGCAGGACGCCATGTGCCCAAGGAGTTTCAAGCAATTCCTTGCTGTGGTTGTAGGAAAAACTGTCTGAGGTCTTGTATGATGTCGTGTATAACCTGAAAGCGGGTCTGAGGTAGGAATGCTCTGGCCTGCCTCAAGATGAGCACCGTCCCTATGAACTCTATTCTCTCAGTAGGGGTGAGCATTGACTTTTGAGTGTTTAAGAGGAGGCCCAGTGTGTCAAAAGTGGATCTTATCAGGCTGACCTGTTGATCCACTTGTGTCCTGGACCGGCCCTTCACTAACCAGTTGTCGAAGTATGGAAATACCTGAACTTGCCTTTTCCGCAGGAAGGTGGCCACGACTGACATACATTTGGTGAACACCGGAGGTGCCGATGACAGGCCAAACGGGAGTACTGCGAATTGGTAGTGCATGCCCCCTTAGGAAGCGCCTGTGAGGTGGGATTATGGAAATGTGGAAGTATGTGTCCTTCAAGTCGAGGGCAGCATACCAATCTCCTGGATCCAGGGACGGGATAATGGTGGCCAAAGAGGCCATACGAAACTTTAGTTTCTTCATGAAACTGTTGAGGTTGTGCAGGTCCAAGATGGGTCTGAGGCCCCCCTTTGCTTTTGGTATTAGGAAATACTGGGAATAGAACCCCTTGCCCATGAGCTCCAGCGGAACCTCCTTTGAAAGTCCTGCCAGTAGGAGGGTTCGTATCTCCTGTTCAAGGAGTTGCTCATGAGAAGGGTTCCTGAAGAGGGAAGGTGCAAGGAGAATTGGAGAGATTATCCCATTTCTACTATGCGAAGGACCCAACCGTGCAAGGTGATTTGGGACCACGCCTGGTAGAAATGGGATAGATGTGCTGAAAAGGGTAAAGAAGGATGTAGTGCTCGGGTTGGTATGTTGCCCCTGGGCGCATCTTCAAAAGGCCTGCCTGGGGCCCAGTGGTTGCCTGGACTACCCAGACCCCTGGTTGTTTGGGGATTGGGGCTGGTGACGCCAGTTGTGATTTCTCACCTGCCTGCAATTGTGGTCCTGACGAGGCTGGTCCTGATATGGCTGGGGCATAGTCTGAGGCCTAAAGTGTCATAGAATCATAGAATATCAGGGTTGGAAGGGACCCCAGAAGGTCATCTAGTCCAACCCCCTGCTCGAAGCAGGACCAATTCCCAGTTAAATCATCCCAGCCAGGGCTTTGTCAAGCCTGACCTTAAAAACCTCTAAGGAAGGAGGTTCTACCACCTCCCTAGGTAACGCATTCCAGTGTTTCACCACCCTCTTAGTGAAAAAGTTTTTCCTAATATCCAATCTAAACCTCCCCCACTGCAACTTGAGACCATTACTCCTCGTTCTGTCATCTGCTACCATTGAGAACAGTCTAGAGCCATCCTCTTTGGAACCCCCTTTCAGGTAGTTGAAAGCAGCTATCAAATCCCCCCTCATTCTTCTCTTCTGCAGGCTAAACAATCCCAGCTCCCTCAGCCTCTCCTCATAAGTCATGTGTTCCAGTCCCCTAATCATTTTTGTTGCCCTTCGCTGGACTCTCTCCAATTTATCCACATCCTTCTTGTAGTGTGGGGCCCAAAACTGGACACAGTACTCCAGATGAGGCCTCACCAATGTCGAGTAGAGGGGGACGATCACGTCCCTCGATCAGCTCGCTATGCCCCTACTTATACATCCCAAAATGCCATTGGCCTTCTTGGCAACAAGGGCACACTGCTGACTCATATCCAGCTTCTCGTCCACTGTCACCCCTAGGTCCTTTTCCGCAGAACTGCTGCCTAGCCATTCGGTTCCTAGTCTGTAGCTGTGCATTGGGTTCTTCCGTCCTAAGTGCAGGACCCTGCACTTATCCTTATTGAACCTCATCAGATTTCTTTTGGCCCAATCCTCCAATTTGTCTAGGTATTTCTGTATCCTATCCCTCCCCTCCAGCGTATCTACCACTCCTCCCAGTTTAGTATCATCCGCAAATTTGCTGAGAGTGCAATCCACACCATCCTCCAGATCATTTATGAAGATAAATGTTGTCTATGCTGGGTGGCTGCTGCAGCGATCTCAGAGTGGCTCGGGAGTCTTTCAAACTATGAAGCTTCGAGTCGGTTTTCTCTGAGAACAGCACGGCACCTTCAAATGGGAGATCTTGTATAGTTTGTTGGACCTCTGTGGGGAGGCCCGAGGCATGCAGTCAGGAACGTTGTCGCATTGTGATGCCTGAGGACATGGCGCAAGTGGCCGAGTCTGCTGAGTCCAGCATAGCCTGCAGTGATGTCCTGGCCATAGCCTTGCCCTCATCCACCAGGGCAGAGAATTCGGACTTGGAGTCCACCGGGAAAAGGGCTGAAAATTTGGTCGTGTCCCACAATTTAAAATTGTGGCAGTTAAGGATCACCTCCTGATTTGTGATGCAAAGCTGGAGCCCTCTGGTGGAGTATATCTTCCTCCCAAAGAGATCCAGCGTCTTTGTGTCCTTAGCTCGAGGAGTCAGCCCCTGCTGCCCTTGCCTCTCCCTCGCATTAACCACTGCCCCTACCACTGAGTCCAGTGGGGGATGAGTAAATAGGTATTTGTAACCCTTGGAGAGCATGAAATATTTTCTTTCGACCCCCTTTGCTGTGGAAGTTTAAGAGGTAGGAGTTTGCCACAAAGTTCTGGTGTTCTCCTGAATAGTCTTAATCAGGGAAAGTGCCACTCCTCCATCTGGTCAGGTGGGGGAGGGCCCTGGGAGGTTCCCACCATCACCTTGTCGGATGAAGATGATGATGAGGCCCGTGCCAGGGAGGCCTGTGCCCGTGCCTGCCCACCTGGCTCCTCAAAGCAGCCTGTTGTCTGTCACCGCCCCCATCTCAGTGCCAGCCACTGTGCCCTCTGTGGCAACGCTGCCTGATGCCAATGCCTGTGAGGGGTCCCTAGTCCTGGATGCAGCCCTTCCCTCAGATGCAACCGAGAAGAAGTACCTGGAGACGAACCCCTGCAACTGATGGTACACCCATGGGGTCCAAAAAGGCCACTGCGCTGGCCACAGCACCAGAGGGAAAATCTGTGCATATTCGCAGTCTGAGAGTTTCGCCGACTCCTGTGCCGGCTTCTTTGGAACACACAGGAGGCCAAGAAGTCCAAACGTGGTGACCAAGGTGGCGCCATGCCTCTCGGTGCCGGGGATTGGTGCCGGAGAGATGGGGATCAGTGCCGCATCATCACTGGTTTCCCCAGGTCTGCACCAGTGGCCTCTGAGGTGCTTTGGGACCGGTGCCTCTCACATTGGTCAGGAGAGTGCGGAACCGTCAGGGCTATGAGATCGCCGTCTGCCTCCAAGGTCTTCAGTGTGGAGGGAAGGTCCAAGTCCTCCACTTGGCCCTCCTCAAGTGGTGCTGGACTCGATGGGTCCTGGTGTGGGTCCGGAGTTGACGATGCCTGCTGGTATGCATGCGGGGAGGAGTGGCCCGGCACAGGTCTCACTCCTTTAGGTGGCTCACCCTCTCATGCTCAAGAGCAGGGGGGGGGGGGGGAACACCCCGTCTGTCTGTCTTTCTGTGCTTCTTTTGGGGACAGGTGACTGAGAGCAGTGACACGATTCCACGCGTGAAGCAGCCTTCGGTGCTGGGGTGTGCCAGTGCCGTGGGTCTCTGACCCCAGAGTCCTTCCTTGGTGCCGCGTCCCAGATTGAAGCCGGTACACTCCACAGCAATGCCGAGGAGCCCGGTGCTGCATCCATGGGGGGCTCGATTCTGACTGTGGCCACAGAGCTGCTTCCATAAGCAGCAGCTTTAGCGTGTGGTCCCTTTCCTTCTTGGTTCGGGGATGGAAACTCCTACAAATTTTGCACCTGTCCGTTTGATGGGACTCTCCCAGGCACTTCAGACAAGCCATGTGTGGGTCGCCCTTTGGCATCGGCTTCTGGCAGACCCCACTTGGTATAAACCCCTGGGACAGAGGCATGCCCCGGCCCAGGGAGAGGGAAGGGAAATGGGGGAAAACCCCCAGTAGCAAGGGTTCAAATAGTCTAAACTAATACTGAAATACTATTTTTAACTAGTTTCAGAGTAACAGCCGTGTTAGTCTGTCTTCGCAAAAAGAAAAGGAGTACTTGTGGCACCTTAGAGACTAACCAATTTATTTGAGCATGAGCTTTCGTGAGCTACAGCTCACTTCATCGGATGCATACTGTGGAAACTGCAGCAGACTTTATATATACACAGAGAATATGAAACAATACCTCCAACAATATAGTGTGGCTGATGTTATTAGGCCCTGTGATGGTGTCCCCTGAATAGATGTGTGGGCACAATTGGCAACGGGCTTTGTTGCAAGGATAAGTTCCTGGGTTAGTGGTTCTGTTGTGTGGTATGTGGTTGTTGGTGAGTATTTGCTTCAGGTTGCGGGGCTGTCTGTAGGCAAGGACTGGCCTGTCTCCCAAGATTTGAGAGAGTGTTGGGTCATCCTTTAGGATAGGTTGTAGATCCTTAATAATGCGTTGGAGGGGTTTTAGTTGGGGGCTGAAGGTGACGGCTAGTGGCGTTCTGTTATTTTCTTTGGTAGGCCTGTCCTGTAGTAGGTAACTTCTGGGAACTCTTCTGGCTCTATCAATCTGTTTCTTTACTTCTGCACCATCACAGGGCCTAATAACATCAGCCACACTATCAGAGGCTCGTTCACCTGCACATCCACCAATGTGATATATGCCATCATGTGCCAGCAATGCCCCTCTGCCATGTACATTGGTCAAACTGGACAGTCTCTACGTAAAAGAATAAATGGACACAAATCAGATGTCAAGAATTATAACATTCATAAACCAGTCGGAGAACACTTCAATCTCTCTGGTCACGCAATCACAGACATGAAGGTTGCTATCTTAAAACAAAAAAACTTCAAATCCAGACTCCAGCGAGAAACTGCTGAATTGGAATTCATTTGCAAATTGGATACTATTAATTTAGGCTTAAATAGAGACTGGGAGTGGCTAAGTCATTATGCAAGGTAGCCTGTTTCCTCTTGTTTTTTCCTACCCCCCCCCCCCCCCAGATGTTCTGGTTTAACTTGGATTTAAACTTGGAGAGTGGTCAGTTTGGATGAGCTATTACCAGCAGGAGAGTGAATTTGTGTGTGTATGGGGGTGGGGGGGATGTGAGAAAGCCTGGATTTGTGCAGGAAATAGCCCAACTTGATTGTCATGCACATTGTGTAAAGAGTTGTCACTTTGGATGGGCTATCACCAGCAGGAGAGTGAATTTGTGTGGGGGGGTGGAGGGTGAGAAAACCTGGATTTGTGCTGGAAATGGCCCACCTGATGATCACTTTAGATAAGCTATTACCATCAGGACAGTGGGGTGGGAGGAGGTATTGTTTCATATTCTCTGTGTATATATAAAGTCTGCTGCAGTTTCCACTGTATGCATCCGATGAAGTGAGCTGTAGCTCACGAAAGCTCATGCTCAAATAAATTGGTTAGTCTCTAAGGTGCCACAAGTACTCCTTTTATTTTTAACTATTTACAGAAATATATGTACGACAAGCAAGCTAGAGGATTGTATGTTTGGACGAAAGAAGAAACGCTCCAATGACCTCAGTTGTGAAAGAACAGGTTAAAGACTATTTAGAAAAGCTGGACATGCACAAGTCCATGGGTCCAGATCTAATGCATCCAAGGGTGCTGAGGGAGTTGGTTGTTATGATTGCAGAGCCATTGGCCATTATCTTTGAAAATTCATGGTGATCAGGGTAGGTCCCGGATGATTCGAAAAAGGCAAATATAGTAGCCAACTTTAAAAAAAGGGAAGAAAAAGAACCCAAGGAACTACAGCCTCACTTCTGTCCCTGGCAAAATCATGGAGCAGGTCCTCAAAGAATCCATTTTGAAGCACTTGGAGGAGAGGAAGGTGATCAGGAACAGTCAACATGGATTCACCAAGGGCAAGTCATGCCTGACCAACCTGATTGCCTTCTATGGTGAGATAACTGGCTCTGTGGATATGGAGAAAGCAGTGGACATGGTATATCTTGACTTTAGCAAAGCTTTTGATACGGTCTCCCACAGTACTCTTGCCAGCAAGTTAAAAAAATATGGATTGGATGAATGGACTATAAGGTGGATAAAAAGCTGGCTAGATTGTCGGGCTCAACGGGTAGTGATCAATGGCTCCATGTCTACTTGGCAGCCAATATTAAGCAGAGTGCCCCAGGGGTTGGTTTTGTTAAACATCTTTATCAATGATCTGGATGATGGGATGAATTGCAACCTCAGCAAGTTTGCAGACGACACTAAGCTGGGGGGAGAGGTAGATATGCTGGAGGGTAGGGATAGGGTCCAGAGTGACCCAGACAAAGTGGAAGACTGGGCCAAAAGAAATCTGATGAGGTTCAACAAGGACAAGTGCAGAGTTCTGCACTTAGGAAGGAAGAATCCCATGCACAGCTACAGTGGGAACAGACTGGCTAAGCAGCAGTTCTGTAGAAAAGGACCTGGGGATTACAGTGGACAAGAAGCTGGATGAGAATCAGCAGTCTGCCCTTGTTGCCAAGAAGGCCAACGGCACATTGGGCTGTATTAGTAGGAGCACTGCCAGCAGATCGAGGGAAGTGATTATTCCACACTATTTGACATTTGTGAGGCCTCATCTGGAGTATTGCGTCCAGTTTTGGTCCACCCACTACAAAAGGGAGGTGGACAAATTGGAGAGAGTCCAGTGGAGGGCAAAGAAAAGGATCAGGGGGCTCGGGCACATGACTTACAAGGAGAGGCTGAGGGAACTGAGGTTATTTCGTCTGCAGAAGAGAGAAGAGTGAGGGGGGATTTGATAGCAGCCTTCAACTACCTGAAGGGGGGGTTCCAAAGAGGATGGAGCTAAGCTGTTCTCAGTGGTGGCAGGTGACAAAACAAGAAGCAGTGGTCTCAAATTGCAGTGGGGGAGGTCTAGATTGGATAATAGGAAACTACTTCACTAGGAGGGTGGTGAAGCACTGGAATGGGTTACCTAGGGAGGTGGTGGAATCTCCATCCTTAGAGGTTTTTAAGGCCCAGCTTGACAAAGCCTTGGCTGGGATGATTGAGTTGGAGATTGGTCCTGCACTGAGGAGGGGATTGGACTAGATGACCTCCTGAGGTCTCTTCCAACCCTGTGATTCTATGACCGTCACTAGCAGTAAGAAGGAACTGGAGAGGTGGCGGGTCAGCAGGGCCCTATATGTGGCGCCATGAATGAGTGACTTCAGACAGCTCCACAGTTGACCCGACGGGTACTGCTAGGGGAAAAACCTTCTGGTGACTGTGCACGCGGTGCGCACACACCTAATTGGAATCGACATGAGCAAGCACTCAAAGAAGAACCAATCTTCATGCAACATCTGCTCCACATCTGGCATATAATTCTATGAGAGACGTGTATTTCCAGTGCTGACACTCAGATATCACTAAACAGAAGCCATAGTGCTGTATATTTCATAGAATTAGTCTTTTTGAATGCTAAGTCACAACACAGAACTAATATTTTGTTGAGGTCCAAGGAGCCGGTTTCATTGTTTTAGCCAAGCGTTTAATGATAGACAAGACTTCACCCAGGGGCATTATATACACGCAGGTACAAGTCCCATTGGGAACCATCACTACGTGAGTAAAACCTCTGGCTTAATTAATAAATATTAAATGCCACAAATAGAAAAATTTAACAAAATTACTCACAAAACAGCAATTATTCAGGCAGTATATCAGGAATGAACATATATTTTTCTGTTGGCTAAGAACATGAGTAACTTTATATGCAGCTTCACAGCCTCTCGTACAGGTCCTAATAAGACCAAAATACTGCAGGCTGAGTCATCACATGCCCACAGAGAGACATTAATTCTAGGAAGAAACCCTCCAGGTCAGAAAACCCAAACACAAATAAGCTAAAAATAGCAACTGTGGGAAGCACTGAGACAATGCAGTTTATCAAGAATGAAGTCTAGATGAAAAAGTTTTATAACCAAGACTAACATCAGAGATACATCAGTACTGCAGACAATAACTAGGAATAGACTTACCAGTTTCTCTCTACTGACTATCAGCAACCCCCGGGCTCCATTGATCTGAGCAAGCCTGACTTTCTCATAAAAGGTGCAGTTCCCCCGCATCACCATAGGGATTCTGTTATGAAATCCCCCATCTGGTACATCAGAAGGAGAACACAACACAGATGCTGTTTGATCCTGAAGCTGCAAGAGGGACTGGAGAGGAAGAAACATTAGTTGAAAAAACAAGAATCACTAGTTGAAAAACAAGAGCAGAAACTTAGACATGAAGTCTTAGGAAAAAATATCAATCTTAATTTCTTTATATTAAGCAAGAATTGCCATTTACAAAACAAACATACAAACAATCCCCCACCATCAACACACACATCCCCCTCCAGGATCTAAGGAGCAGGCACAAATATCTGCATGTAAGTTGTAATAAAACACAACACTTATATTAAAATGACGTCAAGATTACTTTGAACATTCAAGTCAGGAAACGAGAGTTGTAGAGGTCTCACAGTAACATGAACGGACATGCTGCCCATCTTATCTTGTATTATAGACAGCACTACTAGCACCACCTACAGTTAACACTGCCCAACACTTAATATAAGACCCCATTTTCAGTTGCTTATAGCTTAGCCAAACTTTAACAATTTGGTCTGAAATTTTCCAAAGTGATCATCTGCCCCAGGCTGAATTTTTTTGGAAAGGTTCAGTTAAAATAGTTCAGCTGCTTCCAAGAACAAGACTGGGGAGAAATGTTTTGCCAATGTTGAAAAAAGAATTGTACAACTATTCTATTGAGAAACCTTAGCGATGCCATGTTTGATGTAGGGAACTGACATTTTGCAGAGGGAGGGGGTCGGCCTGGTGTCAGCATTGTGCTGTTTGCCATTCCCATGCAAATTAGCCCAAACTTGGACAAGTTGTAAGCTTTTGCACATACTCAGTAGAGACTTTTGAGAGTGAAGAAGCTAAATTATCCAATGATTGCATCTGTACTGAAGGTCCATCCCAAGGATTCAAGGACTGAGCAAGACTTTCCCAGTAATTCAGGGTGGATAAAAACTAATGGTTTAAAAAAAAATTAGAACAAAATTGATTTTTTTAAATTTAAATTGGATTATTTAAAATTGGGTTTTTATTGTTATTTAAATTCTAAGTTTTTTTTTCTTTTTAAAAATGTACCTGTTTAAAGTGAAATCTGACTAATACAAAATATTTTAAGGCTTAAACTTATTATAATCTCTTAAAACATTTAAATAAAAATGCTGAATTATAACATGAGAATGGCCATACTGGGTCAGACCAATGGCTCATCTAGCCCAGTATCCGGTCTTCTGATAGCGGCCAGTGCCAGATGCTTCAGTGAGAATGAACAGAACAGGACAATTTTGCAGTTGGACGTATCGGGGAGTCTTCCCCCCAGTGCACTGAGCTGTCCCCTCCATCTTGGTTGCTGGGGAAAGGGCATGGATGCGCTGTTTTGCAGTGGGGAATCGGGCCTTCCCAGGGCATTGACTTGTCCCCTTCCCCCCTACCATCTCTGCTGTCTGTGCTAGAAGCCGCCACCCCGCCCTGCCTCCATTGCAGGCTGCACACAGTGCCTGCCCCAGCCATCCATCCCTTGCCACGGTGGAGTATGAGCTGCCAGGGGGAGCATCCTCAGCCTGTCCCTGGCAGCTGGCTCGCTCAGCCGTTTGCTGACTAGGGGCTCCCCTGCCAAACCCAGGGTTCCCCTGCCCCATTCCCCCAATCTTGGGGTCCCCCTCCAACTGACCCCCCCAACACAACATGGCTACCCCATCCCTTCCAAAACATACTTAACTCTTCATACACCTTTTGGTCAAATGACACTCCCCATAACAGCAACAGCCGCTTTAGAGCAACATAGCAAAAGGGCACCAATATGTTGCTACTAATGAGTGTCTACTGTATGTTGAATAGCACAGTCCTAGTACAGATCCTTCAGGGATCCCACTATTTACCTCTCTCCGTTGTAAAAACTGAACATTTTTTCTTACCCTTTGTTTACTGTCTTTTAACCAGTTACTGATCCAGGAGAGGATCTTCCCTCTTATCCCAGGATTGTTTACTTGGCTTAAGAGCCTTTGGTGTGGGACCTTATCAAAGGTCCAGTACACTATATCCACTGGATCACCCTTGTCCACATGTTTGCCGACTCTCTCAAAGAATTCTAGTAGATTGGTGAGGAATTATTTCCCTTTACAAAAGCTGTGTTCGACTCTTCCCCAATATATTGTGTTCATCTATGTGTCTGACAATCCTATTCTGACTATAGTTTCAACCAATGTGCCTGGTACACAAGTTAGGCTTAACGGCCTGTAATTGCCAGGATTGCCTCCGGAGGCTGATTTTTAAACATTTGCCATTCATCTGGTACAGGGGCTGATTTAAGTGTTAGTTTACATAACACACTTAGTAGTTCAGCAATTTCATATCTGAGTTCCTTCAGAACGCTTGAGTGATACCATCTAGTCCTAATGACTTATTACTATTTAAGTTACCTATTTGTTCCAATATCTCCTCTACTGACACCTCAATCTGGGCCAGTTCCTCAAATCTGTTACCCAAAAATAGTGACTCAGGTGTGGGAATCTCCTTCACATCCTCTTCTTCATTGAAGACTGATGCAAAGAATTCATTTAGCTTCTCTGCAACAGCCTTGTGTTCCTGAAGTGCTCATTTAGCAGCTTGATCATCCAGTGGCCTCACTGATTGTTGAACAGGCTTCCTCCTTCTGAGATCCTAAAAATGATTTTTCTGTTAATTTCGGTCTTCTGCTAGTTGCTCTTCAAATTCTTTTTTTGGCCTGCCCAATTACAATTTTACATTTGATTTGCCAGAGTTTATGCTCATTTCTATTTTTCTCAAAAAGATCTGGCTTCCCCTCTTTAAGGGATTTCTTTTTGCCTCTAAACATCGCTTTTACTCTATTGTTTAGCCATGGTGGCACTTTTTTTTTGGTCCTCTTTTTTTTTTTTAATTATTATTTGGGATATACATTTAGTTTGAGCCTCTATTATGGTGTTTTTAAATAGTTTCCATGCAGCTTGCAGGTATTTCACTCTTGTGACTGTTCCTTTTAATTTCAAATTTAACTAGTTTTCTCGGTTTTGTGTAGTTCCCCTTTTTTGAAGTTAAATGCCACTGTGAGGGGTTTCTTTGGTATTTTTGCCCCCTACAAGGAAGTTAAATTGAATTACATTGTGGTTGCTATTACTGAGCAGTTCAGCTATACTCACCTCTTGGACCAGATCCTATGCTCCACTTAGAATTGAACCAAGAACTGCCTCTCCACTCGTGGGTTCCAAGACTAGCTGCTCATAGAAGCAGTCATTAATGGTGTCTACAATTTTTAACTCTGCATCATGTCCTGAGGTGATGTATACCCAGTCAATATGGAGATACTTGAAATTTCCTATTATGATTTTTTTTTTTGTTTTTGTAGCCTCTTTAACCTCCCTGAGCATTTCAGAGTCACTATCACCATCTTGGTCAGTTGGTAGGTAGTATATTCCTATTGCTATACTCTTATTATTCAAGCATGGAATTTCTATCCATAGAGATTCTATGGTACAGTTTGAGTCATTTAAGATTTTTACTATATTTGACTCCATGAGCCTCGATCAAAAACTTTGATTTAAAAGCTGCTTTTCTGTACAAAAAAGAATCAGGGGAAAAAAAAAACCCCTAACTTTTAGGGTTAAGCTTTATAAATATGGCACAATAGGTCATGTATTAAGGGTTTGATCCTGTGGGAGACCCAAGAGCTCTGCTACTGGGTGCAAGAGACAGGCAAAGTCATTACAATCGTTGGGATCCAGCCTCTGGCTCCAGGAGATACCATATATATTGTGTATAGGGTTGCCAACTTTCTAATTGCACAAAACCGAATACCCTTGCCCCACTACTTCCCCAAGAACCCACCCCTGCCCTGCCCCTTCTCTGAGGCCCCACCCCCCACTCACTCCCACCCTTCTCCCTCAGTCGCTCACTCTCCTCCACCCTCACTCACTTTCACTGGGCTGGGGGTGTGAGCTCCGGGGTGGGGCCAGAAATGTGGGGTTCAGGGTGCAGGAGGAGGCGAGAGCTCCGGCTGGGGGTGCACACTTTGGGGTGGGGCTGGGATGAGGGGGTTGGGGTGCAGGAGGGGGCTCCGGGCTGGGGCCAAGGTTTAGAGTGCGGGAGCAGGCTCAGGCAGGGGGCTGGAGTGTGGGAGAGGGTGCAGGCTCCGGCCGAGCGGTGCTTACCTCAAGCGGCTGCCGGTTAGCGGTGCAGTGGGGCTAAGGCAGGCTCCCAGCATGCCCTGGCTCTGCACTGCTCCTGGAAAGCAGCTGGCATGTCCAGCCCGTTGGCGGAGGCATGGCTGGGCAGCTCTGCGCAGTGCACGCTGCCTGGGCCTGCAAGTGCCACCCCCGCAGCTCCCATTGGCCGCAGTTCCCAGCCAATAGGAGTGTGGAGCCAGCTCTAGGGGCGGGGGGCAGTACACGCTGCTTCTCTGATTGCCCCTACACCTAGGAACCGCAGGGATATGCCGGCCGTTTCCGGGAGCTGCGCAAAGCCAGGGCAGGCAGGGAGCCTGCCTTAGCCCTGCTGCGCCGCCGACTGGACTTTTAATGGAATGGTCAGTGGTGCTGACCAGAGCCACCAGGGTCCCTTTTTGAGAGGGCGTTCTGGTCGAAAACCAGATGCCTGGCAACCCTAATTGTATATCTCATCAAGATAATACACTGATCCCTCCTAGGTGGTCTCATATTCCTATTTTATAGCTTCTCCCTCCCTGAGGTCTGACTGTCTCAGTTCTCAAATTATGAATATTTGAGACTCCACCCACCATGACACTGCTCCATCAAATGGACAAAACACTGATCTGCTCAGTGACTACGAGCCCTTCTGGATGGTTATGGGCATTTCATGCAAACAGCTTTGCTCTGTCTCCTTGCATGTGTACACAGATAAAAACAGAAATCCATTCATTTTGCAATTGCCTCCCTCTGTCACTAAACAAATAAAATACTGCAGTGCAAAGGGCATTTGGGTTACTCAAGCAGAAGTCTTTGACTGTTGTTAGTTCTTTTGGGGGTAGGGCTCGGGTGGGGGGCTATGTAACAAGGGAAAAGGAGCAGTGTGCGCAACCAAAAAGGATCAACACTGGTGTGAATGCAGGACATTGTGGGCAGAAGGGACAAAATTCTTCAGACCACAGCCTCTAATGCTGATTTTAACAACTGGGAAAAAAATACTGCCATGGCTGCAGATTGTAAAAAAGACCTGTTTGGGAATATTTTCAAGAAATTCTGTTCCTTTGGGTAAAAGAGGATCATGTGCCAAATGTAAACAGGGCAACAGAAAGATGCAAGACTGAATGGTTGTCAGAATGAAACAGCATTATAAAAAAATGCTCCTCAGAAGACAATGACTTTGAAGATGATGATGATGTGGACATGTCTGAACAATCTGGGATGAGCTAGTTAGTAAATTTATTTTTGAACCATTCTTATGGACTGCCTACCTTGTCTTACTATGCCAGTAAATGATAACAGATTATTGTTTTTTGGGTGTATTACTAGTAAATTTCAAAAATGTTTGTGTTCAAAATATAATTAATATGTTGGTTTGTTGTGGGAGTATTTATCAATTATATTTTTACTATTACTGCTGGACTTTTGAAATGATTATTTTATTGCTCAATATAATCAAACATCCAAAGTGAAGAGTTCTTGTTTAAAAGTGAAGTTTTATTAGGCATTTATGAATTTTAAAATGTCTTTTTCAACCTGTTGCCAGAGATAAGAATTATCTAAATCTATGTAAACCCTTATGATTTATTCATTTTCCCCACAAAACTGGGTTTAGAATGATACCATTTAAACAATGCTATAAACAGCTGCAGTATGAGGAATCTTTCATTTACAATCTCATTTTTTAAAGTGCACTGAGTAATACTCCGAGCAAGAGTGATTTTGTCTCAGGGTCCGACTTAGACATAACGGGTTATGAACATCCATCGTCTGCAATGTCTGCAACTTCAGAGTCATCTGCTGGTACCACCACTAGTGCTGCAACTAAACACGTCAGACAGAAAATTACCTGCATTAAAAAACAAACAAACAAACAAACCAAAAAACCTGACCTTCATTATCCAGTAAAACTATGAATGAGTTCATAATCAGGACCAGCAAATTTCAGGAAGACTCCACAAAGGAAAAGTTGCAGTGGGGGAGGTTTAGGTTGGATATTAGGAAAAACTTTTTCACTAGAAGGGTGGTGAAACACTGGAATGCGTTACCTAGGGAGGTGGTAGAATCTCCTTCCTTAGAGGTTTTTAAGATCAGGCTTGACAAAGCCATGGCTGGGATGATTTAAATTGGGGATTGGTCCTGCTTTGAGCAGGGGGTTGGACTAGATGGCCTCCTGAGGTCCCTTCCAACCCTGATATTCTATGATTCTATGAAAAGATTGCTTGGATCACCTATGCAACAAATTCTCCCTTTCGTCTTTTTCAGAACGAACATTTCATTGACAGGATTTAATCATTATAGCCAGGCTACACTCCAACCGTGAGAGCACACATTGCTGGAAGGTTGGTGGATACCATGTATGAAAAGGAAATTGAACGGTGTGCAAAAAAAATTGACAGGAAATTCATTAATCTAAGTCTTGATGGGTGGAGTAATGTACACAATGATCCAGTAATATGTGCTTGTGAGACAACAGGAAACGGAGCTGTCTATCTTATAGAAACAACAGATACATCAGGAAATGCCCATACAGCAGAACACTTAAAAGAAACAGCAGTAAAAACCAGAGCAAACTGAACAAAAATTCAAGCGTCAAGTGAATAGCTAAGAATTGTCACTGAAAATGCTGCAAATGTAGCAAAGATGAGAAGAAATCTAGAAGATAATGAACCTAAAACTTATGACATCCGGATGTAGTGTTCATTTCATGCATCTTTTAGCCAAAGCCTTGAGTACATCTCCAGGAATAAAGAAGAATGTTGAAATTGCAAAGTACTTTCATAACTACAACTTTGCTTCAGCTTCATTGAAGAAAGCAGGAGAATCCAAATGAATTCTCCCACAAGATGAATGATGGAATTCAGTGTCTGACTGTTTTGCGCTATCTATTAAGAACTCCCCTATTCTGATAATTTGTGAAGAAAATTGTGACAAAATAGATGGAACTACCACAGCCAAAGTAATCAGCATTGGACTATAAAGAAATGTAGAAGATATGCTGAATATACTGAAACCTATTTCCATAGGCTCGGACAAATGGCTGAAAGATTGTGGTTCTACTGTTGATGCTGGAAAGAATTTCAAGAACTTTTATTGAAGAAAGAAATACCCATCAACAGTGTTAAATTGCAGGAAGTAAAGAGGCAGATGGATCAAGCACATGCTCTACCTCATTTTCTTCCCAATAGTCTCAATCTAGAGCACCAGGGTAGATGCCTAGTTGCTGACAAAGATGCTGCTATACGACATGGGTATCTAATAATCACACATCAAATCATGCCAGCCATAATAAATTTCAGGATTGGAGGTGAACCATTCAAGCAGTTCATGTTTGCTGATGATGTTTTAAAGAAAGTCACAGCATTGAACTGGTGGAAGTCACTAGCTAAGCACTTGGGACCAGAGTTTTTTGAAGTGTTAAACTAGTTTTGACTGCTGTAGTATTTTCTGCAAGCACAGAAAGACTATTTCCTTCATTTGGATTAATTCATTCAAAGTTGAGAAATGTACTGAGATTGAAAAAGCAGGAATTCCAGTCTATGAATAAAAATGAGGAAGGCGGAGATGAGATCTACTAGTTTTAAAAGTTTGAAGGTTAGCCTAAGTAACTTAGAAGACTGTCTAATTTTTCAGAGATGTAGGCAACTAGGAACTTAAATTCCAGTCACTTTCACTTAGGTGTATTTGAAAATGTTTCCAGGCTGACCTGAAATAATCAGTTAATTCACGAACTACAGTTAGCCCCTGTTTTAATAAAGAGGAGGTTACTCAGTTACTGCACAAGGTGCGGTTCTTCAAGGTCTCTCTCCTGGTGGGTGCGTCACTTCAGGTGTCGGTGCTTCTCAGCACCATTGATAGAGATTTTCGGTAGCAGTGTCCATCCAGGCTACGCATGCACAGTAGCTGTCTTGCAGTGCCATTACTCCTCATACAACATGTGTGACACCCGAACGCCTCAGTTCCTTCTCTACCATGGAGTACTCACAGGAAACCTGAAATAGAGGGGAGGGTAGGGTAGGGTAGTGGAACACCCACAGGGACACACAACTTGAAGAACCTCAGTTACTGCACAAGATGAGTAACGTTCTCTTGTTCTTCAGATGATGTCTCTGTGGGTGCTCCACTTCAGGTGATTGTAGGGCAATGTCCCACTGTGGACAGAAGGGGCTTTGGAGTTGTTTGCATGGTTGAAGGGAGCACTTTTAGGCCTAGCATGGCATCTGATCTTGAGCTTTGAATGACTGCATAATAATTTGTGATTGTATGCTCAGATGCCCAGGTTGCCGCTTTACATACGTCTATTATTGGTACATAGTTCAGAAAGGCTACTGAGGTTCCTATTGATTATGTAGAATGAGTCCTGATCTCTACTAGGGGTTCTGTTTTATTTGGTTGATAACAGAGCTGGATGCAGCTAGAGATCCATTTTGATGGTCTCTCTGTGGATATTTTTCTTCGTTAGTGATTCCAGGATAAGTTTTAGACTGTTTCACACCGAGGAGCCTTCCGGCCTCATAAAATGGAAGCCAGGGGCACGGAAAAGTAGAAATAAATTCTGCCAATAGGCCCATTACTGCCTGACAGTTCTTCCAATGCTCGGGTGCTGTCCTTCTCATCACTCTCCAGCCAGGTGCAGGGGGAAGAAGATAGAAGTAGTACCAAGGCTTGGCAACCTGCGACAGAAGCTGGGAGCAATAACCTGGACATTACAACATGGTGACCCACAGCAGCAGCTGGGGACTATGACAACCCAATACTTTCCTAGTCTTTTAGGTGTGGCAGGAAAATTCTTATCTCACTATTATATCTTCCCACGGTGCATGAGGAGAGACATATAGCTATAGATTATTGAGGAAATCTGCTGACCTCATAAGTGTAGTTTACAGTACTTGTTACATTTCTGCCTGAAGGATTATCGCTTGGTGTGTTTTAAAAATATCTATTTTACCATTTGAATCCAACGATGATTTGGACTGCTAGCGTGCTTCCCCTAAGAATGGAAAATTTCCCTTTTGGGGATATGTATATACATACCCCTAGACCAGTGGCTCTTAAACTTTTCAGACTACTGTACCACTTTCAGGAATCTCATTGGTCTTGAATACCCCAAGTTACACCTCACTTAAAACTACTTGTATTTTTAAAGGCTGATTTTTTAAGCAAGTGTCACAGGACACTATTACCGAAAAATTGCTTACTTTTACCATATCATTATAAAATATATTGATTGGAATATAATTATACTTACATTTCAGTGTATAGTATATAGAGCAGTATAAAACAAGTCATTGTATGAAATTTTAGTTTGTACTGACTTCGCTAGTGCTTTTTATGTAATCTGTTGTAAAACCAGGCAAATATATAGATGAGTTGATATACCCCCTGGAAAACCTCTGCGTACCCCTGGTTGAGAACCACTGGCCTAGAGTAACCAACACATCTTTATGACCTGGTCTTTTCTGCACTGATTTGCCATGCTGCCCACTCTGAGGGTGGGCAGTGAAACCCATAGTTATGATTATCTGCTATGCTGTACTCTGAAGGGGAGCAGGGAAACCAGGCTCTTTGCACATTTGTGTGCCGTGAGGAAAACAGATTTGCTTCGAGCCTCTTAGAGGAATCTGAGTCAAACTATTCATATGATGACGGGGATCACTGGGGCTTCCCTCTCCTTAGTGCTTTTTGTTGCACAGAGGGATCTGAACATCAGCGAGACCCTTCTTTTTCTTATCCTCCTCATCTGATAGGGAGAGAGAAATTTCAGACTGAGTCTCCTAGAGAGGGAGGGTGTGAAAAGGGGAAGGACGACACCTTATGGTTACTCTTCACAGCTTTCTTGCCCTGAAAAAGAGGGGGCTGGAGGGCTGTGCTGGCCTGGGTCCAGAAGAGGGCTTCCCAGGTTCCCACTCTTTATTCAAGAGAGATTCCTGGATGAGCCTGGATATAGACTGACTTTACCTCAAAGGCACCATGCTCCAACCTTGGAGGTTCCAAAGGAATTCTTGGTCCACTTGCTGCACTAGGAAACAAAGCTGGTCTGACTTTGCTGGCAGGAAGTAATCTTGAGCCATTGAAAGACTGGGCAGGAGGACATGCTGTGTAATGGAGGGAGGGACTGAGTCTGAGGGCCCCTTATCAGGCTCTCCTTGGTTTGTCTGCTCGAGATCCCTTTTAGTAGCTCTCTGCTGCCTCAGGGGGCCCAATGAGGGACGTTGCTCCTGATGCTTCTTGGAGACTCTTCTGTTCGGGAGTGGGAGGCTGCAGGAAAAACCCTACTCCAGCACAAGCATTTCAGAGGGGACTGAATTTCCACAAAACAGGTGCAGCTCTCCCTGCAGGCACTCAATCAGAGTGGAGGTGCTGGAGATAGTTTCTGGCTTATCCTCTCTTAGCCTTCTCCACCATGCTGCACTACATGTAAATGGAAAGTCCCAGTAACTATGAAGAGAAAGGAAATCCCCTCTGCAGATAAAAGGCACACCCTGAGAGCCTGGAAATTTTAAGCCAATGTTTTTCAGAAGAAAAATTGGTGATTTCTCAGAGGGAAGGCAGACCTTCCCTTCTAGATTTGGTCTAATCCTAGGCTGCAGAGAACAGAGACCCATTCTCAAGAATCTGTAGACCTCATTACAAATAAGACTTCTACTGACTTAGTGGAATTTGGAGCTTCAATCTACTTGCAGCACTTCAATTACTGTCTAGCTTAGAAAAGTGACTCTGTTCACAGTCACATCTGCCGATTTGAGTAGAAAAAGTTTACACCATTAATTCATGTTAGACAAGCTTGCAGGAGAGATGGAGCCTGTTTTAGCTCACAAATCATCCACAGAATTGTTAACTAAATTCTAGTTGCAAAGCCAATTTCTTCACTTGTTTACAATGGTTAAGCCCCCAATTAAATCAATGGGAGTTGTACCATTGTAACTGAGAGCAGAATCTGGACCACCAAACCTGTATTACTGGTGTTTGCCAGTGTTCAAATGAAAGGTAGTATATCAGTTTGAATCACACTTCTCTCATATAACAAATATGAAACCTTATTTTTTAGTAGATATACAGGTAGTATACATATTGCGTGGATCCAGGCCACACAACACAGAGAGAGCTGCATATGCGGCCCACAATGGTAAATAGGTTGAGAACCACTGGAATTTACGCCCTTCCTGGAATTTACGCCCATCATCCTTCCTGGAATTTATGCCCATTTAATACTTTAGTCCCGCTATGAGTGCGGGGGACTGGACTAGATGACCTCTCGAGGTTCCTTCCAATCCTATGATTACTTCTTTTCCTGTCCTCAGTGGTTAAGGAGAATAATTTATCATCATCCTCCTTATAACAACCATTACATACTTGACAGGTTTCAGAGTAGCAGCCGTGTTAGTCTGTATTCGAAAAAAGAAAAGGAGTACTTGTGGCACCTTAGAGACTAACAAATTTATTTGCGCATAAGCTTTCGTGAGCTACAGCTCATTTCATCGGATGCATTCAGTGGAAAATACTGTTTTTTCCACTGAATCAATCATAGAATCATAGAATGTCAGGGTTGGAAGGGACCTCAGGAATTCATCTAGTCCAACCACCTGCTCAAAGCAGGACCAATCCCCAACTAAATCATCCCAACCAGGGCTTTCTCAAGCCTGACCTTAAAAATATCTAAGGAAGGAGATTCCACCACCTCCCTAGGTAACGCATTCCAGTGTTTCACCACCCTCCTAGTGAAAGAGTTTTTCCTAATATCCAACCTAAATCTCCCCCACTGCAACTTGAGACCATTACTCCTTGTTCTGTCATCTGCTACCACTGAGAACAGTCTAGAGCCATCCTCTTTGGAACCCCCTTTCAGGTAGTTGAAAGCAGCTATCAAATCCCCCCTCATCCTTCTCTTCTCCAGACTAAACAATCCCAGTTCCCTCAGCCTCTCCTTGCAAGTCATGTGCCCCAGCCCCCTGATCCTTTTCTTTGCCCTCCACTGGGCTCTCTCCAATTTGTCCACCTCCCTTCTGTAGTGGGTGGACCAAAACTGGACGCAATACTCCAGATGAGGCCTCACCAATGTCGAATAGAGGGGAACGATCACGTCCCTCGATCTGCTGGCAATGCCCCTACATATACATCCCAAAATGCCATTGGCCTTCTTGGCAACAAGGGCACACTGCTGACTCATATCCAGCTTCTCGTCCACTGTAACCCCTAGGTCCTTTTCTGCAGAACTGCTGCCTAGCCATTCGGTCCCGAGTCTGTAGCAGTGCATGGGATTCTTCTGTCCTAAGTGCAGGACTCTGCACTTGTCCTTGTTGAACCTCATCAGATTTCTTTTGGCCCAATCCTCTCATTTGTCTAGGGCCCTCTGTATCCTATCCCTACTCTCCAGCATATCTACCTCTCTTCCCAGTTTGGTGTCATCTGAAAACTTGCTGAGGATGCAATCCACACCATCCTCCAGATCATTTATGAAGATATTGAACAAAACCGGCCCCAGGACCGACCGTTGGGGACTCCACTTGATACCGGCTGCCAACTAGACATGGAGCCATTGATCACTACCCGTTGAGCCCGACAATCTAGCCAACTTTCTATCCACCTTATTGTCCATTCATCCAGCCCATACTTCTTTAACTTGCTGGCAAGAATACTGTGGGAGACAGTGTCCAAAGCTTTGCTAAAGTCAAGAAACAACACGTCCACTACTTTCCCCTCATCCACAAAGCCAGTTATGTCGACATAGAAGGCAATTAGATTAGTCAGGCATGACTTGCCCTTGGTGAATCCATGCTGACTGTTCCTGATCACTTTCCTCTCCTCTAAGTGCTTCAGAATGGATTCCTTGAGGACCTGCTCCATGATTTTTCCAAGGACTGAGGTGAGGCTGACTGGCCTGTAGTTGCCAGGATCCTCCTCCTTCCCTTTTTTAAAGATGGGCACTACATTAGCCTTTTTCCAGTCGTCCGGGACTTCCCCCGATCACCATGAGTTTTCAAAGATAATGACCAATGGCTCTGCAATCACATCTGCCAACTCCTTTAGTACTCTCAGATGCAGTGCATCCGGCCCCATGGACTTGTGTTCGTCCAGCTTTTCTAAATAGTCCTGAACTATGCATCCGATGAAGTGAGCTGTAGCTCACAAAAGCTTATGCTCAAATAAATTTGTTAGTCTCTAAAGTGCCACAAGTACCTCCTTTTCTTATTACATACTTGAAGACTGTTACCATGTTTCCACTCAGTCTTCTCTTCCCCAAACTAAACAAACTCAATTTTTTCAATCTTTCCTTGCAGGTCATGTTTTCTAGACCAATAATAATTTTTCTTGCTCTCCTCTGGACTTTCTCCTAATAGTCCACATCTTTTCTGAAGTGTGGTGCCCAGAACTGGACACAATACTCCAGTTAAGGCCTTATTACTGCTGAGAAGATTGGAAGAATTGCTTCTTGTGTCTTGCTTACAACACTCCTGCGAATACGTCCCAGAATGATGCTCGTTTTTTTTTTTTTGCAACAGCATTATATTGTTGACTCATTTAGTTTGTGATCCACTATAACCTCCAGATCCTTTTTTGCAGTACTCCTTCCTAGGCAGTCATTTCTTATTTTGTATTTGTGCAATTGATTATTCCTTCCTAGGTGTAGTACTTTGCATTTGTCCTTATTGAATTTCATCCTAGTTAATTCAGACCATTTCTCCAGTTTGTCAACCTCATTTTGAATTTTAATCCTGTCTTCCAAAGTGCTTGCAATCCCTCCTAACTTGGTACCAACCACAAACTTTATAAGTGTACTCTCTGTGCCACTACCCAAATAATTTATGAAGATATTGAATAGAATTGGACCCAGGACAGCAGACCCCACTCGATATGCCCTTCCAGCTCAATTGTGAGCCATTGATAACTACTCTCCAAGTATGGTTTTCCAGCCAGTTGTGCATCCACCTTATAGCAGGTTCATCTAGGCTAGATTTCTCTAGTTTAAGAAAAGGTCATCTGAGACAATATCAAAAGCCTTATCATATATCTCAACTTTGGTATCTCCTGCTTTCCCCCATCCACAAGATGTCAAAGAAGGATATTAGATTGGTTTGACATGATTTGTTCTGGACAAATCCATGTTGGCTGTTACTGTATTACCTTATTTTCTTCTAGATGCTTACCAATTGATTATTTGCTTCATTATCTTTCCGAGTACGGAAGTGCTGCTGACTGGTCTATAATTCTGTGGGTTGTCCTTATTCCCCCTTTTTTAATAGATAGGTACTATATTTGACCTTTTCCAGTCCTCTGGGATTTCTCCCATCCTCCATAATTTCTCAAAGATAATCGCTAATTGGTCAGAGATCTCTTCAGCCACTTCCTTAAGTATTCTAGGATGTATTTCAACAGGGCCTGCTGACTTGAAGACATCTAACTTTTCTAAGTAATTCTTAACTTGTTCTTTTCCTATTGTGGCCTCACACCCTACCCCATTTACACCGATGTTCTCTATGTTGGTCATCTGATCCCTGCTAATTTTTTTTTGTGAAAATGGGGGGGGGGGGGAAGAAGAGGGGGGGATGAGTCATTTACCACTTTGGCCATTGCTGCATTTTCTGTTATTGTCCTTCCCTCCTCATTTAGTAATGGGCCTCCCCTGTCCCAAGTCTTCCTCTTGCTCCCCATGTATTTGTAAAATTCTGTCTTGTTACCCTTGTTACCTGATAGGAGGCGCTCATGAGATGTGGGTGCACACCATCATACATCCTTTATAATTTGACCGAGTTTCCACTTCCTGTATGACTCTTTTTTGAGTTTCAGGTCACTAAAGATCTCTTGGTTTAAGTGATGGTCGCCTTTTTCCATACTTCCTATCTTTCCTACGCACTTGTATAGTTTGGTCTTGTGCCCTTAATAATGTCTCTAAAAAACTGCCAACCGTCTTTCCATTAGACTTGCTTCCCATGGGATCTCACCTACCAATTCTCTCAGTGTGCTAAAGTCTGCCTTCTTGAAGTCCACTGTCTTTATTCTGCTGGTTTTCCCTCCTACCATTCCTTAGAACCACAAACTCTATCATTTCATGGTCACCTTCACCCAAGCTGCCTTCCACCTTCAGATTCTTAGCTAGTTCCTCTCTGTTTGTCAATCAAATCCAGAATTGCCTCTCCCCTAGTTGTTTTCTCCACCTTCTGTAATAAAAAGTTGTCTCCAATGCATTCCAAGAACTTGTTGGATAATCTGTGCCTTGCTATATTATTTTCCCAAGAACTTCTGGGTAGTAGAAGTCCCTCATCCAAAACACAGGATTTGGTAGTGATGTTTCCATATGAGAAGATTAAAAAGACTGGGACTTTTCAACCTGGAAAAGAGACGACTAAGGGGGAATATAATAGAGGTCTATAAAATCATGACTGGTGTGGAGTAAGTAAATAAGGAAGTGTTATTTACTCCTTCTCATACCTCAAGAACTAAGGGTCACCAAAGGACATTAATAAGCAGGTTTAAAAACAAAACAAAAAGTATTTCTTCACACAACGCACAGTCAACCTTGCCACAGGATGTTGTGAAGGCCAAGCCTATAATAGGGTTAAAAAAAGAACTAGATAAATTCACAGAGGATAGGTCCATCGATGGCTATTAGCCAGGATGGGCAGGGATGGTGTCCCTAACCTCTGTTTGCCAGAAGATGGGAATAGGTAACAGGGGATGGATCACTTGATGATTACCTGTTCTGTTCATTCCCTCTGACAGTGGCCAATGCCAGGTGTTTCAGAAGACAGGATACTGGGCTAGATGGACCTTTGGTCTGACCCAATATGGCCGTTCTTATTCACTGGTTCTTCCTGTTTATTCACCATACTTCTTGCATTAGTATATAGACATCTAAGATGTTTATTAGATTTCCCCTTTATATTCCCTCTTGTCTCTCCTTTGTCTATGCTGCAACTTCCCATATTCCCCGGAGATTCTGACCTTTCACCCACAGGGCTCCACATTTTGAATTTACCTGTTGGCTTTTGTCTCCTGCCCCCATTGAACCTAGTTTAAAGCCCACCTCACTAGGCTTGCCAGTCTGTATCCAAAGATACTCTTCCCCTTCCTTGACAGGTGGGCCCAATCTCAGCAGACCTTCTTCTCAGAACAAGATCTTGCAGTTGAGGAAGCCAAAGCCCTCCTGGAGACACTATCCAGGCAGCCATGTATTTATCTCCAGGATGTATAGGTCTCTGCCTAGACCTGTACCCTTGACCAGAAGGATCAATGAGAAAACGACCTGTGCTCCAAGCTCCTTCATCCTCACTCCCAGAGCACTGTAGTCACTTCTGATCTGCTCACGGTCATATCTTGTAGTTCCATTAGTGCTCACATAGATGAGCAGCATGGGGTAGTACTCAGAGGACCAGATGATCCTTGGAAATCCCTCCGTAATGTCTTGGATATGGACCTCTGGTAGGTAGTACACCTCTCGGGATGCCAGGTCAGACTTGCAGAGGGATGCTTCCTTCTCCCTTAGAAGGGAATCACTGTTTCCTTTTCAGAGTGATGGTTGCGATCCTTCCAGCCTTTGGGGTACAAGGCTTCCCATCCTGCACCTTTGCGGGAGATTCCTCATCCCTTGCTACCAGGGTAGCATATCGGTTTATGGACGGTGGGTTGGGAGCAAGGGTGGAGCACTCTCTGCTGCCAGAAGTAATCAGCAGCCAGATTCCTCCCTATGAAGGAGCAGTTTCCTCCTTCCCTGGTGATGTTACTGCAGTCCTCTTGAGCTCGATTTCTTCCTCAAACTTGGAGGTCTCCATATGCATGTTTTCAATTAATTCCTCCTGCGCATGGATGCTCCTCAACCTAGCCACTGCCTCCTGTAGCTCTCTCACCTGCCCCCTGAGAGATTCCACCAGTAGGCACCTCACACATTGGATGGTCCCTCCAGCCTGGCTTTCTATGACGGGGCAAAACAGGCCACAGTCTGCAGATCCACACCAGGATCTGGGTACAGGCATTGTCAAGTTCTCTGCCTGGACACAGGTACAAGTGGAGGAGACAGGAGCAATGTTGGACCGAAGACACTGCCTTTCCAAACCATACTGATTTTATTCCCTTTCCCTCCTACAAACTCCCCTGTTTGCTAGCTCCATCTGGTCGCTTAGTGTCTGCCTTTTAAGCTTCTCTCCCAGGTCAGTCCTGCCCCCTCGTTAACACACAAGGGAAGGGTAATCACAAGGATGATGAAAAGCGATCACAAGGATTAAAGGAACAATGGACAGGGGGACTAGTGACTTCCTAGCACCCACTCAACTAGCAGATAATAGGTCTCTGGCCCCACTTCCAAACAGTCCCTAAACAATCACACAATCCACAGCAGACCACACTTGTAAACTTTAAGCAAACTAAAAGAAAAACCAAACAGGCAAACAAGCTGGCCCACTCACCCCAAGAATGTGTGTAATTTTAAAGGAATGCCCCCCCCCCAATAATCACATTCTTATCAACTTTTTAAATCTATTATTTTTACATGTAATATTTAAGATGAATGGAACTGAAAGTAGTTAGCAATTCCCTCCCACCCCCCAGTGTGTTTTCATTGTGCATTGGACAGCATTTTATGTCTAGTCAGTTGCACCTCCTTTCTCATGCACTAGCATGATGAGATCACAGGCATATTGTTCCCCCTGACCCTAGGGGAACATGTAGGCCCTACCCCAGGGGAAGCTCATGCTCTGCCCTAGGCTGCGCTTAGGAGTTGAGCTCACTTCCACACTCTACCCCAGATCCTGCAGAAAGATGTTTTACCAGTAATGGTAAGAAAGTGGCCGTTTCATTTGAATTTAAGGTTTTGTCTACACTAGCATTTTTGTTGGTAAAACTTTTTTCAGGCAGGGGTATAAAAAACCCACACCCCCAATTGACAAGTTTCGCCAACAAAAGCGCCGGTGTGGACAGTGCTAAATGGGCTGGCATAGAGCGGCTACACGGGAAGATCTTACGGTGGTGCAGCTACAGCGGTACAGCTGTGCCACTGAAAGGTCTGTAACGTAAACATAGCCTAAGGTTGTGGTCCAGGGTGAATCAGGCAGTCCCAATGGCCAAAATATTCAGTGCTGGTGTGTTTATTTCATACAACAGAAGTGTCAAAAATAATTCAAACAAGAACATGCCCATCAAAATAAATCCCTCTGCTAGAAAAAGAAGCCTCTGGGGCCCAGCACTCCAGAGAAAAACCTTGCCAGTTCTGCCTCCCACAGTGTCTGACTTTGCAGAGTGAGACTTTGATAACTTCAGACAGAGCTCAGAGAGCTGACAGGTGAACTAAGTCCTCTCCACAGTTAGGCTCAGATGGGTCCCTTATAAAATTGGACCTAACTTCTCTTTGACTTACTTTGGCTCACTCTGCCACAGTGACTGCACTCTGATAAGTGAGCAATATGAGTCACAGAACAGCTAGGTGAGCTCCCTTTACTTCCAAACCGCTATGAGCAGGGCCCTACAAAATTCACGACAGTGAAAAATGTGTCACAGAGCGTGAAATCTAACTCCCACATGAAATCTGGCACCCAGCCAGGGGCTCCTACCCTGTGCAGGGTTCCAGCTGCTAGTCCGATGGGGATGGAGGAGACTTCCTCTACCCCTGTAGGGCCGCTCCTGGGGCAGGTCAGACCTACCTCTGGGATCTCCCCAGCTGCAGGAAGCTTCGCAACTCCAGCTGTCGCCCCCCACTCTGCGCAGGGAGGTTCCAGCTCCAGCTGTCGCACTCCTCCCTCCGTACAACAGCTCCAGCTGTCAGCCCTGCACTGCGAGGGGAGGCTGCTGGGAAAACCAGACCTATGGTAACCCATCCCCCATACCCTGTGACCCTCACTTCTGTGCTGCTGCTGGCAGTGGCATTGGCTTTAGAGCTGGGCACCCAGCCAGCAGCCTTCCGCTCTGGCTGCCCAGCTGTGAAGTCAGTGCTTCTGCCAGCAACAGGGCAGAAGTAAGGGCGGCAATACCACCCTCCCCACAATAGCCTTGCAACCCTCCCAGCCTGACTGCCCTTTGGGTCAAGACCCCCCCAGTCACAATTCAGTGAAATTTCAGATGAACATGAAATTGACTAATTTAAAAAATCTCTGGCCGTGAAATTGACCAAAATGGACCGTGAATTTGGTAGGGCCTTACCTATTCTTGGGAATCATTTTAAAACTGGGGACACTGGTGGAGCTATGGTCTTCTCTTTCCAGTCCCATGCATGGGACCAGGGGCAACAGGAGCCAGCTTCAACCATCAGTCCCCCTGGATTGAAAGGTATCTGGGGAGTGAACAACGCAGGATTAACCTTTGTGCTCCTGTTGCTGCTGCGGCCGCTGCTTAGGTCACTGAAAGGGAAGAGGCCTGGCGGGCAACACTGCATGGAGAGGAAGGGGAGGTGGGAGAAGAAGAGGTGGATTCAAATACATTTGTTATTGTGTCTGGATCGGCCTACACCCCCGCCAAAAGACCCTTGTAAACATCAGAAGGGCTGCAGAGAAACATATATGAGAAACATTACTAAATTAAATTAATAAAACAGTGTGAGCAAGCGGCTGAAAGAGGGCACTCTTAGATAATTGAAACAGGCCAATTATTCAAATTGACTGGTGTCCCTTTAATAATTTAAAAATGTTGGCAAGCCTCATATTTTAGGGCTAGCTAAACTGCACTTTTATAAATTAATTTCAGTTTCCATTTAAGAATTTATTACTGTTCTGAAGTGGAGGGAAGCCACTCACTTTTAGTTCAACGATGCCCTGGGCATTGATGGGTACCCACTGCAAATGTATTTAAACCAAGCATGTGGTCACGCCACTCTTACTGGAGGTTTTTAACTTATTCAAATAATTGTCCTAACAGTTGGTACCAAGTGAGAAAATATGCATCTTTTAGGCTATATAGATTCTTATAGCATGGTCATCACTGTAGTCTCTGAGACACAGTCCTTAACATGTACACAAGCATTTGCAAAAGTCATCCAATAAGAGACTGGAATCTATTATTCTAACCAAATAACTGGTGGGATTAGACATTTTATTCTGACCCGCATGCTGATCAACTTAATGCTCAGAAGCATGAGATATGCTTATCTTTATTTTAATATTGGAAAGTTGCAAGTAATATTGGTCATAAAAATGTATTTTTTATTTTGGATTTCAACGTATGGATATAGAGAGACAAGTTCTTCAGATCTGAAGAAGAGCTCAGAGTAAACTTGAAAAATTGTCTCTCTCACCAATAGAAGTTGGTCCAATAAAAGATATTACTTCACCCACCTTGTCTCTCTAATATCCTGAGACCAATATGGCTACACCAATACTGAATACAATATATGGACATAGACAGAAAAGGATGCCTATCCCATTTCTAGGTATCATAATATATAATTAAAAATACAATTTAACTCAAACAAGACCAGCAGTAGCAAACTGGTGACCTTTCTCCACACACATCTACCCACAGACAATGGACTTCCTCTAAACCAGTGGTCTCCAACCTTTTTAGGCACAAGATCACTTTCTGAATTTAAGTGTAACCCAGGATCTACCCAGCCCTTCCCCGAGGCCCTGCCCCACTCACTCCATTTCCCGCCCTGTCGCTTGCTCTCTCCCACCCTCATTCACTTTCACCAGGATGGGGGAGGAGGTGGGTGTTTGGGAAAGGGTGCGGGGTCTGGGCTAGGGCTGAAGGGTTCGGAGTGTGGAATCGGGCTCCAGGCTGAGCCTTGGCCAGAGGGTTGGGGTGCAGGAGGGGATGAAGAGTGCAAGCTCTGGGACGGAGTTTGGATATAGGAGGGGGCTCTGGGCTGGGGCAGAGTGTTGAGGTGCAGGAGGGGGTATGGGGTGCTGGCTCCTGGAGGGTGCTCAGGGCTGGGGGTTGGGTTATGGGCTGCTGCCGGTCAGCAGCACAGTGGGGTAAGGCAGGCTCCCTGCCTGTCCCAGCCCCACCCCACTCCGGGAAGGGGCCAACATGCCCCTGCAGCCCCTGGGGGAGCTAGGGGTCCCCGCACGCTGCTCCTGCCTGCAAGCACCACCCGCGCAGCTCCCATTGGCCAGGAACAGGGAACTGCAGCCAATGGGAGCTGTGGGGGTGGTGTCTGCAGAGAGGGGCAGCACACAGAGCCACCTGCCCCTCTCTCTGGGGCTGCGGGGGTGTGCTGACCACATCTGGGAGTGGTGTGTGGCCAGGGCAGGCAGGGAGCCTGCCTTGGCAGCAGCCCTGTGCACTGCCGGACTTTTCGTGGGAGAGTCTCCAGGATCGACCAGTCGATCCGAATCTACGGGTTGGTGACCACTACTCTAAACCCTAACCTCCCCAGTAAAACACCCCACACTCTTATCCAGATCCCCAACCACAGCCCTACTGTGTGCACTAAAGGTCAACGGATTTGGACTATTATGGGCCGAGTGGGTGGGTGAATCCCTAAGTCAAGGCACCGTCAGAGAAAGGGCCTCACTCTCCAAGCAGCTCTCTCCCTTCTATACCAAGGGAGCTATAGCACAAGCATCTCCACTGATTTAAAGTGTGGCAGCATAACATACAGAGAGCGGGGTCTCAGGTAGAGAGACCACATTCCATTTAGGGCTTATTAGGATACACAATAAAACATATGCACCTTAACTCCTTCCAGAAACCCATGGGAATCCAATATAGATTTCAAAGCACTGGTTTCCTGCACCCAGGGTGAAACAGCACTTAACAGACTTTCACCTTCTGCACCTGCTTCAGGGCTGATACAGTGCTTATCTTTATTTTAAGATTGGAAAGTTGCAAGTAATATTGGTCATAAAAATGTAGAGTACAGTGCAATACTCTAATCTTGAAATGCCCATCACTGCTGCTATACAAGCCAACAAACTCGACTGACAAACTCAAAAAAGCCCAGAAAACTTTTGCTACTTGTTCCCATCATCACTATCTCAGTCTTCTGTGGACCAAGCCTCAGTCAACTAGCCTCAAACTTTTAAAAAATATGACATTAGGACCTCACATGAGGTGTGACAATAGCAATGAACCGGGACCCATTTTAGCTGTATCACACAGAATAAAAGGATTAATTTTTAACATGTCCCAATCAATGTCAAAGAATCCTGCTTACAAGTTGTGCTCTCCTCACGGACTACAGCTCCCAGCATACAATGCTTCCTTGAACCAAGCAGCCCACTCAGTCCAAGGTGGAGTACTGCTTGCTGGGACTCAGTCTACATGAAGCCATACTTTCAAACTGAAGAAAAAGATGGATGCAATCTTCCCATTTTATGCAAATTGTGAGCAGCCCTCGGGTTCCTGGCGAGTTGGTAGTGCAGTGCAGCCCTTAATTTGGGCACCCGGGCTTATATATAAAAGCCAATGTACAGTGTCCTGTAATAAGACTGCACTGAGAGTGAATGCAGTGTATCAAGATGGAATGGGGTAACTTTCAGTGTCCTTGAGAACAAATGAGAATCTGAATTAAAGACCCTTCTGAAAGAAAGCTATTACCCTGACAAAGAAACCACACAACTAAAGAAGCAGAGTAGTGTATTCTCTTCTTTCCTGCTAATCTCCACAGTAAGCGTTGACCAAATATTTTAATTTGGGATCTCAGATTGAATATAACTGACTAGAAAAAACAACTATGAGTGCAGCTCAGAGGACTAGAAGCAAACAGCAAGATCTTCAAGACTACAGGAAATGAGATCTATGTCACAACAGACTATATAAGAAAGCATTGCCTAAATGAGATTGTTGCCATTGCTGAACAAACAAGCAGATGAAATTCAATGTTGATAAATGCAAAGTAACACACATTGGAAAAATAATCTCAACTATATATACACACAATGATGGGTTCTAAATTAGCTGTTACCACCCAAGACAGAGATCTTGGAGGCACCGGGGGGGAATAGTTCTCTGAAAACTTCTGTTCAATGTGCAGCATCAGCAGTCAAAAAAGCTAATAGCATGTGAGAAACTATTAGAAAACAGATAGAAAATAAGACAGAAAATATCTTAATGCCGCTATATGAATCCCTGGTGTGCCCATGAGTCCAGTTCTTGTTACCCCATCTCAAAAGGGACAAAGCAGAATGGGAAAAGGTTCACTGAAGGGGAAAAAAAAAAAAAAAAAAAAAGATGATCAAGAGTATGGAACAGCTTCCATAATAGGAGAGATTAAAAAAAAAGATTACAGCTGGTCAATTTAGAAAAGAGACAACTAAAGGGGGATATGATAGAGGTCCACAAAATCATGAATGGTGTAGAAAAAGTGAATAGAGAAGTATTCTTTACCCTTTCACACAATACAAAAACCAGGGGTCATCCGATGAAATTAATAGACAGCAGATTTAATGCAAACAAAAGGAAGTACTTTTTCCACTCAACTAACCTGTGGAACTCAATGCCATGGGATGTTGTGAAGGCCAAAGGTATATCAGACTTCAAAAAAGAACTGGGTAAGTTAATGGAGGATAGATCCATCAATGGTTATTGGTCAGGGACACAACCTTGAGCTCAGGGCAACCCTAAATCTCTGAATATCAGAAGCTGGGAGTGAAAGACAGGGGTGGATCACTCCATAATTGCTCTGTTCTGTACACTCCCCAAGAAGCTCTGATATGGGCCACTGTCAGAGATTGAATACTGGGCAAGATGGACCATGGTTTGACCCACTATGCCGGCTCTTATGTTATGTATGTTCTAATGAAAACACTAATAAATTTAATTACAGTAACACTACAACACACTGCACAACAACATGAAATCTCCAAACAAATCTCAAAGCTGCTTTCTCAGTATTCTAGTGTTAGAAATGAGTATTACAAAATTAAAGCCTTAATGAAATATGTAAGACTTGTTACACAAACACTGTAACTTTGTTGCAAAAATCTGCACATTTCTGTCTTGAAGCAGGTTCAGTGCAGATTGTCATTGGTTTCAACAAACAGCTTTGCCAAACCACTACAATCCTAACTCTGAGCAGCCACTTCTTTCCTTGGCCTGCCGTTTTCATAGCTATTTGCAGGTGGTGTGATATAAATGAATGGAGACTAAGAAGCAAACAAACTTATTGCACAATATGATATAAAGGAATGAGCACAAGTTTGGGAGTCAGGAGCCCCCAAGTTTCAACTTTGCCATTTACTTGCTGTGCATCCATCTATACAATGGCGATAACATTTGCTGAACACACCTCACAGGAAATTTGTGGGTATTAGCATCTGTACAACCCTTTGAATCCATCAAGCACCAGACAAGTGCTAGGTAATATTTCCATATGTGAACAAAATGAGAATTTAGAAGTAGGTTCCAAACGATGAAAGGTTCATTCTCTAACTATGCATTATGTCAAGCAACCCTAGATATTCACATATTTATGCTGCTCTGTGCCATTTTCGAAAAAGGAATTATTCCCACAATACCTATAAAAATAAAGAAAAACACCTACTCAAGGTACACAACAACAGAATCTGGAATACGCTCTCAGAACTCTGCACATTAATACCACCTTCACTGAGTATTGCAGACACTGGGAGAAGCACATTAACTATACCCAGACCATAGCACAGCAATGTATATTTCAGTGACAAATGTATATTTCCATGCCACAAAACCAAAAATATTTCCTTTTTCCACCTTGCTCTGTTGTGTAGGACATGATGTCCATTTCTGTATTAGTTTAGTTATATTTTAAGATTCCCAAGAACCGGCCTTTGTTTAAAGAAAAAAAAAATTAACGTACTCCCAGGGCTTGAAAAATTTACCCAACACTTATTAGCCCAACTGCTAAGCCTACCAGACAGATGGAAAAATACTGTTACTATCACAGCTCCTTGCAATTAAATACAATACTAAACTGTTTTACTCTTAAAATTGTAACATATAAAACCAATTATTCAGTATCAATTAAAAAAACAAAAAACCTCACTAAATCTCTTGGTGTTGTTATACTTTTCCTCCCTGCCTCACTTTCATTCTCACCCCCACCCCAATCCTCATCCTCTTTTCCCCAAATAGTTTATGTAGATTGTTTCACTGTTTCCTCTTTTCTTTCTTTCCCCTCTCCACTCCCTTCTATCCCCCAATCTTCTCCTAAACTGTGTTCCCTACTTTTTTCCTGTGCTTTCTGTCTCACATCTGCCTACAAAAATATTAATATCATAATCTCTCTAAGCCTACTAGTCAAAATGCAGTATGAAAGATCAGGTGGGAAATCAAGCCCTTGCCATGCCCCTTCTCTCCAAAGCTGTTAGGAAAAGGAGTGTTGCAATTCCTACCAGGGTGTTGTCCTTGGATCCCCACTAAGGATCTCCATATTCCACAGCATCTGAGTAGCAGGTGTACAATAAATTTTAGAGCCTCTCTCAGTTCCCTCCTGCCACCCCAGAGATGCCTGGCAGTTGTGATGGTGGGGAGGAAGTTTCCACTAATCTATTCCTACTCCAGCCTCCATTTTTGTGCTTTAATCTCAAGCATTGCTCATAGCTTCTCTCAGGGAGCACTGTGAAACTGACCCAACTCTCAGCCTAATGTTGCTCATAGATCTGAATAAAGCAGTAAAACCTGACAAAGCAGATCTATTTTCATTTTACTGCACCTTAGCAGAACTACGTGCCTCTGAAGAGACACTAGTATTCTTTGTCTAAACATCAGGGAGTCTATACAGTATCTGTTTATATTCAATTCACATAAACGAGGTTATCTTTGCAGATATAAGAACTGAACACCTTACTTGCCAGGGGCAATTGCCATTTTCATTTTTATTAAAGAGCTCTGGTGATACAAAGGAAGGTTCTTTCACAAGACTGGTACACTGGTTAACTTCAACTTACGATTTGTTTTTGGAAAAGTGTATGGTGGCTAAATCATTGGTTTGCTAGAGCTTACCTGTGCAAATATAGATAAAGCAAAGAATATTTTTGAAATCGAACAAACGTCCTAGTCATTGCTAGCCTGACCAGAACCAGGTGAGACCTAAGGGGTTCCCTAAAATATGGGAGTCTGTGAACTATGATCCTCTCTCATTGCTTGATTTAGGTACTTACAGCTTTTCCTAGGTCATGCGGCAAGTGGGCCCACTGAGAGTTGAAGAGGATACAGTAGTCCTTTCCTTTACTCCTCCCCTTCTCCGAAAGAACATGCACCATACCATACTCGCAACACACCTGAAAACACAAAACATTTTATCGGGGTTTCATTAAAAGCAATAATACACCAAGGCCCTTGTGACGTTATTGACATAAGCTGGGACCATATAGATCATTGTTGCAACCAAGATCCTGTAGTGGCACCAAATCTTATATAAAGGGAGTCAAATGAGGTGTCTAAGACAAGGTTATGATTATGCTGTCTATATGTATCATTTTTGTAATTAAAGTTATGAATATTGGCCCTATACTGTCTGTATTTCAACTTGTGCTATGCTTCTGGGAAACACTCCAGACAAGCTGGTGTCAGCTCTGCCTAGCCTGCTTGATGGCCCATTAAGAACCATCAGCTATACAACTGACCCATTGAGAGAAGGCAGACACACCTTGCGACTCAGCAAGGCATGCAGGGACATGCCTATGGACAGAACTCTGAGGTGTTTCCATGCCATGTGATGGACAGCTTGTCTTTGGGACAAAGATAGACAGACCACATGGCAAAAGAACATAAAAAGCTGCTGCAGCTCCTCCAGCTTGTCTTCAATCCTGTTTCTTACCTCTGGAGGAATTTTGCTACACTGAAGCTTTGAACCAAGGACTGAAAGACCCATCCCAGCTGTGGATGTACTCCAGAGACTTGATTTGAACCTGCAGTTTATTCTATCACTGCTGCAAGCCTGTACCAAGAACTTTGCCATTACTGTATGTAATTGATTCCATTTAACCAAATTCTAGCTCTTATCTATATCTTTTCCTTTTATGAATAAACCTTTAGATTCTAAAGGATTGGCAACAGCATGATTTGTGGGTAAGATCGGATTTATATATTGACCTGGGTCTGGGGCTTGGTCCTTTGGGATTGAGAGAACCTTTTTTCTTTTACTGGGGTATTGGTTTTCATAACCATTTGTCCCCATAACAAGTGGCACTGGTGGGGATACTGTGAAACTGGGGTGTCTAAGGGAATTCCTTGTGTGACTTGTGGTTAGCCAGTAGGGTAAAACCAAAGTCTTCTCTGTTTGGCCAATTTGGTTTGCCTTGGTGTGCACAGAAACCCCAGCCTTGGGCTGTAACTGTCCTGCTTTATGCAATTTGTCCTGAATTGGCACTCTCAGTTGGGCCCCACCAGAACCAGCATCATTACAGCCCTAAAATTGAGACACCCTCTAATGAAGTTGCTCTGTAATAATTCACTAACAAAACTAGACTTCGAATGAAAAACCCAGGTTAAAGAAGATAAGAAATGCTGACATTAAAGAATCATCACGTTTCCCATAACTCCTCTTCCCCTTTCTAATAGATTAAGGGTACCACAGAATAACATATACTGACTTATAACGCTTAGAACATAAAATGAAGAATTGTTAACAGTAAAATTAAAAGCTTTGTTAACTATATTTTAATGATTTATAACAATGAGTATTTCTGAAGATAAATGTAAGTTTGGGTTGCATCAAGCAGAGTAGAATGTGGACACACCACTTTTCACTTATGATGAAAAGGAGCCTATCAAGCAGAAAGCTGAAGAGGTTACTTGGTTGATTATGGTGATATGGAATCTTCCATCCTCTCACTTGCACTGCTCAATAAGACCTTCCGATGTGGTTTAGCAAACTATCTAAGGCTCCTGTTAAGACGGAAAAGTGATAGGTTCTCTCACACATCAATTACTTTCAGGTCATCATATCTGTCTAGAGAAAAGGAGTACTTGTGGCACCTTAGAGACTAACCAATTTATTAGAGCATAAACTTTCGTGAGCTACAGCTCACTTCATCAGATGCATATCGTGGAAACTATATAAAGTCTGCTGCAGTTTCCACGATATGCATCTGATGAAGTGAGCTGTAGCTCACGAAAGTTTATGCTCTAATAAATTGGTTAGTCTCTAAGGTGCCACAAGTACTCCTTTTCTTTTTGCGAATACAGACTAACATGGCTGTTACTCTGAAACATATCTGTCTAGATCATTCAAGTTCTGTACCATATAGTCACTACATTACACAACATTCCATTATTAGGGAAGTTTCCAAAATAAACATATAGAAACAAAAGACATCCTAAAATCTGTTTCACCAAATCTGCCACAGTAACAGAAATGAGAAAGGTTTCTTCTTCTTCTTCTTAAATAAGTACAAAATAAAATCTCTCTGCTTTCTTGATTGGCCACCTTACATTTCAAACCTCAGCAATCCCCTTGGATACTGTTGTACAATCCAGCGTGTGACACTTGCTTCAAAAAATGTAGTTCTTGGTTCAGTAGCCTAAGCAGAAAGAAGAATTTGGATAGAGAAAGGAAGATGGCGACAACTAGAAATACAAAGAAAAAGGAGGGAGCCTTGCAAGACTAAATACTTTTTACTTTTATCTGGTTCAAATGGTTGTACAGCCAATCTGTAACGGTTTGAAAAATGTTGATTCAAATGACATTTTGTTTCAAAACCTTTGAATCTATCCGAAAGATTATTTTGTTTTGTTTTGGTGAATATGACCCTAATAGCATCCCAATGCAAGAGGGCAGAGGGGATGACTGGTATCTGGTAGTGAGTTTCAACTGGCCTGACCAGTTCAGTGTATTCCAATTCACTGTCACACCCCGTATCTAAAAGGCAACATGTAATTTATCATTAGAAAGCTAATAACATACTGATCATTGTTGTGTGTATGGAGGACAAATTCAAAATTAGAAACATATTGGGAATTATTGTTGGGAATTACCCTGAGGGTAGATCTACACTACCCGCCAGATCGGCGGGTAGCGATTGATATATTGGGGGTCGATATATCGCATCTAGTCTAGACACGATATATCGATCCCCGAGCGCTCTCCCGGAACTCCAGCACCACGAGAGGCACAAGCAGAGTCAAAACGGGAGCGGCAGCAGTCGACTCACCGCCGTGACGCCGCCACAGTAAGTCGATCTAGGTACGTCGACTTCAGCAACGCTATTCTCATAGCTGAAGTTGCGTACCTTACATCGACTCCTGCCCAGCATAGACCAGGGCTGAGAGACATAAGTTATACCAACTTAAGTGGTAGTATAGACATAGCCTTACTGTAGTTTTATTTTTGCAGCCTGTCTTTGTACCTGAACCCCATTTTGCAGATGTTTCCAAGTTTATTTTCTATCTCTGTGTAGTGCAGGGATATGGTTTTCACAGCTTCCTACAAATCAAGGACATGTCAGCTTGACTGGTCTTGAACAGACATCGGGCACTGAAAGTACCTGTCGACTCGGAAGTCTTTTGTCCAGGAAGCACCCAGTGGTACCAGCTGCGGCAGTGAGCCCAGGTCGCCTACTTGGAAGCGCAGGTCGCAGTCAAACCCCGGCTGCTCTCAGAGCCCTCCGCTGAGCGCACAGCGAGACCCCCGTTCCGGGGCAGGGGCTGGGAGCCAAGGACCTGGCTGTTCCCTGCTACGAGTCGGGGATTCGCCTGCCCCCTTGGTGCGGGCCGCAGCGCCAGAGAGGCAGCTGGAGCCCGCCCGACGGCCCCGAGGGGCTGGGGGGACGAAGACAGCCCAAGACCGAGGGGCTCTGCCGGGCGGGAGGAGCCCGCTCGGAAGGCGGAGTCCCGCACCGACAGCACCGGGGCGGGGCGGGGCGGGGCGCGCCGCACGGCGGCCACAGAGGGACCCAGCCCTGCGCGCTGCCTCGGGGCGGTGGGAAGGAGCCGCGGGCTGCCTCGGGGCCCGGGAAGTGGGAGCGGGGCCTAGCGCGCTCCGCCTTTGTCCCGTGTCGGGAGGCGGAGCCAGGGACTCACCTGAGCGACAAGGAGCAGGAGCAACCCAGGCTGGGCCCGACTCGTCAGCGCCGCCGCCATCCCCAGCGCCGCCGTAGCCCCGCTCGTTCGTGAGCAGAGCTGGGACTGGCACCGCTCCGGCCTGTTACCCAGCAACCCGGCCCTCAGCCCGGAAGTCCCGCCTCTGGGAGGGGCCAAAGCGGGCGAAGTGGCCAACGAGAGGACGGGGCTGTGACCCAGGCTCCGGAAGTGGCGGGGTGAAAGAGCAGAGGGCTGAGCTGCTTGGTGGGCGCAAAATGGCGGTGAGTAGCAGGAGAGCCGGGGCTGCCCTGCCCGTGACTCCCCCGAGCGCCGGGGTGGGGCGGGCTTAGGTCTGGCTCTGCCAGGGGCGGCTCGCGGAGCAGCCCGCCGAGCTCCCTCGCCTGAGCGAGTGGGAGGAGGCTGTTGGAACTCTGCCCCCGCGGCCTGAGAGGGGCCGGTCGGAGCGCTCCGCCCCTCCGTGCGTGCGGCGGGCCAGAGGCGAGGGAAGCCGTGCGGGGGGCTCGGGCCGCGCCGGGTGCGAGCGGAGGTGAGTCCGCCTGGGGTCCCCTGGCCAGACCCTGCCCTGGCGAGCACCCGGCTGCGGCGCGTGCGGGGCGAAGGCCGAGCCGCGTTGCGGGCGCGGGGGCAGCACCGCAAGTGTCGGGTCTGGCCCAAGCTGAGGTAAATGCCAAACGCAGAGGGGCGCCGTAAAGCCGCAAACCAGAGTGTAACTTTCAAGTTATCACTGATGAAGAAGAATCTAGTACGCTGAAAGTCCCCTTACCCAAAGGTTTGGACTAGCTGTGTAGACTCTTATAATCTATCGCTGCAAATCGCTGCTGTCATCCCTGAACCTAGCGTGTTGAGGTGTCAGAGTTTTATGGCTCCATTTAGAGATTAAGCTATTACTTGAATACTCCCTCAGTTTGGCAAGTGTGTTATGTGGTGGGATGGGTGGATGGTTTGGTATGTACATTATACTCCAGAGTTTGAAGGGCCTGCCTGATGAAGCAGGTTGCATTTTGCATGGCCTAAAATTCATGCAAGAGTCTGTCTAGATCCAAACACAGGTATGTTTATGGGGACTTTAAGTTTCCAAGGGCTAATCTGTATTTGAAGGCACCAGTAGTTTATGCTGATGAGCTCCCTTGCAATTAAGCAGGGAACACTTTCACCATTCTTCTTCTAACTATTAGTAATGTATTATTAATTATTTGTATTGCAGGACCCCTTTGTGCCAAGCACTGGCCAAACATGTAACCAAGAGATGGTTCTGGTTTACTTTTTAGTTATGTTAGCTCTGCTTCCTTTTTCCCCTCCGTAGGATAAAGAGAAGAAGAAGAAAGAGAGTATCTTGGATCTCTCAAAATATATTGACAAAACAATTCGAGTAAAATTCCAAGGTGGTAGGGAAGGTAAGTTTCAATCTGAACTATGCTGATTTGCAGATCATCACACATTTGTGGTATAATGAATCCCACATCCCTAATTCTAACTGCTTTTTGCCTCCTGTAATCCCTCCACATGCTCCAGTAACACCACTGCTCCCTGGTGCTCACTCATATCTCCCCCCTCCCTTATTCTTCTCCTTAACCTCTCACTCTCCTCTGTTCTTTCATCTCACAAAACAAATCTGTTTCTGCTGTCTTAAAAATCTCATCCTTGTCCCCACTTTCTTTGTTTCCCTTCTCCCTCTTATCTCTAAGCTTGTTGAATGCCTGTCTACAATTGCTGTCTGAAGCTGCTTCTCCAATTCAGTCCAAGACTCTCCAGTCTGGCTTCCACCCCTTGCACTCAACTGAAACTGCTCTCACCAAAATCTCTAATGACCTTTTCCTAGCCAAAACTCTGAACCAGTACTCCATCGTCTTCCTCCTTAACTTGTTATTCATCTTTGGACCATGTTGTTTTTTTGAAATCTTGTCCTACCCTGGCTTCTGTGACTGGTTCTCCTCCTGCCTCTCTAATTGCTCCTTAAGCATATCCATTAGATGATCCTCCTCATCCCCCCCCCCCTCCAGTTGGGGGAAGAGGAACTTCCATAGGGCTCTCTCCTTGGTCCCTTCATCTTTCAACACACCTTATCTCTGAGTAGACTCATTCTCAAACACAAATTCAGCTACTGTCTCTGTGCTCGTCTCCCAGATCTAACTCTCTCCTCCCAACTTTTATTCTTCTGTTCAAACTAAAATCTCTGCCTGTCTCTCTGTCATCTCCCCATGGATGTCTAGCCATCCATCCTTTCAACGTGGTTAACAGAGCTCTTAATATTCTCCTCAAGCCTTCTCCCCCCCAACCTACTTTCTCTGTCACTGCAAGCAACATCACTATTCTGCCTGTCACTCATGCCCATGTCACAGGCCTATCCTTTTTTACTGAAACCTCTGTTTAGGCACTTTATATCTAGGTGATGCATCTAAATATTGGAAATTCTTTCTGCATAACATCTCCTAAGTTATGGCCTTACCAGCCGTATGCATCCAAGCAGCTAAAACTCTTGTCCAGGCTCTCATCATCTCATGTCTCAATTACTACCGCATCCTTTTTTCTCTGACCTTGACACATTCTGTCTTGCCCTGTATCAATTCAGAATGCTGCCGCAAAGATCATTCTCCCAGCCCATTGCTTTCACCACGTCACCCCTCTCTTTGCATCCCTCAACTATGACTCCCTTTCTCTAACACATCAAACATCTTGTCTTCACTTTCAAGGCCCTTGACAACCTATCCATGGTCTACCTATCATCTCTCATTCAGTATTGAAATATTGATTCACCTCTCTCATTACCCAAAGATGCCAGCCTCCATCACCCACTTGTTAAATTTTCAAACTAGCATTTTCATGCTTTCTTCCATGCTGCCCCACACTTGTGGGAGTTGTTCACCAAAAACCCACATAAAACTGTCTCATTATCCTGCTTCAAATCTCTTTAAAACTCTCCTTTGCTATGATGCCTATAAAGAACTTGATAACAGTTAGCCCATTAGTGCAGTGATACCGCTGTCTAGCATGCTGGCTGGTTCGTCATTTCCTTATACTCCCATCTATCTCAGTTTTGTCTGCTGCTTTATATTATAAACTCTTTGGGGCATAGATTATTTTCTTAGTTCTTTGTTTGTACAGTGCCCAGCACAATGGAGTCTTACCGTGACTGGGGATCTTGGATATTATGGTAATATAAATGGTAAAACTGGCTTTTACAAGGTGGGAAAGTCAACTTGTGATCCTGCATAATGTATTCATTGCCCATCCTTGCAAATCATCACTCTATCTACTTTAGCATGAACCAGGTACTTGGCTCTTTACAATATATACACATGAAGACAATGCCTGTGCCACAAGAGCTTACATTCTAGAAAAGATATACAGGAGATGGGATGCGTTGGGCTGTTTAGGGGGACTTAGTATGTGGAGTTTTTTTTTTGTTTTGTTTTTTTTTGTTAATCAAAATATGAACATTTACCATCACAGACACAATCTACTCTGATTTATGATGATGTCAGTTAAACAATTACTATCCTATTAAACAACTACTTTTTTGCTCCAGTTAATACATGGACAGTTCATTTTGTGAATGAAAGGCTGTGCTAAGCTACTGACCACAAAACTAGAACGTAAAAGTTTCACTACTTGAAATGGCTTTTTCGTTTCTTAATTGTCTGAATAACCTGAAAGTTCTAGAAGCAACTTGTCATGCTTCAGTGTGTTTACTAATGACATCTTAACATGATGAGAAGGGCATCCTCCGTTCCCTTTCTCTCCCAGACCAAGCACTTTTTGGTAGCTGCTCCCATTTGTTTCCCCTTTGAAGTTTGGGAGTGGGGTGGAATTTAGGAATTTATTTTCTTACATCTTGGCTTTGGGATTTTTCTTCCTTTTGCTATTTTACAAGACTGTAGCAATGTGTATTTTAGTTTCTGACTTTTTTTTTTGTGTGTGTGGTCTTCAGCTAGCGGAGTCTTGAAAGGATTTGACCCTCTTCTAAACCTTGTGCTTGATGGCACTATTGAATATATGAGAGGTATGTAACATGCCATCTAAAAGCTTAGAGTAACTATGGAAGCTGATTTTGTAATGTCAAGGATTCACTTACAGATAAAACACCCTAGTCTCAACTGAATAACCAGGAATAAGGCTGCAAGTCTGTCATGGATTCTGTGACTTCTGCAGCGGTTGAGCCCAGTAGCAGCAGTTCGGGTGTGTGGGAGGGGCTAGGAGTAGGGGAGTGCACGGGGAGGGGCGCTTACCTTGGGGTGAGGGGGCCCCATTGCAGCTTCTAGGAGGCGGAGGGTCTCTGGCCAATGGGAGCTGCAGCAGCCGGCACTTGTGGTGGGAGCAGTGGAGCCCCTGCCCTGGCTCGTGACTCTGCCACCTAGGAGCTGCAGAGACGGAGCCGGTAGGAAGTCCTGTCAACTCCCTCTTCCTCCAGCTGTAGCGGGGTCCCAGGTCACATGCTGCAGTCCCCCTTCCTCCCCTCCCCAGCACTAACAGGGATCGTGGGACACGCTCCACGGCCCCCCCTTTCCTCCCCCAGCACCAGCGGGATTCCTGGGCCACCTCCCCCAGCATCCATGGTGCTCCTGGACTGTCCCCTCCACCAGAGCACCCGCAGCTCCCCACCCAAGTTTTAGTCAGAGCGGGTGTGTTTAGTAAAAGTCACAGACAGGTTATGGGCCTGTGAATTTTTCTTTACTGCCCGTGACCTGTCCATGACTTTTACTAAAAATACCCATAACTAAAACGTAGTCTTAACCAGGAATCACTGCTAAGGGGCAGATCATCTTACTACCTATGACACTGATTCACAGCAGCTAATTGCATGACATCACTTCCTCCCACAAAATGCCTTTAACGCTTCAGACTGGGATTTTCAAAGAAGCTAATGGAGTTAAACATCCAGCACCTACTGAGATTTCATTAGTCTTCTTTGAAAATTCCGGTCTTAGCTGTCTTATGAACCCAGGGGCACTCTTGTAAAATTACCATCAGCACAAACAGGTGATCTGCTACAGCTGACCCTGCTTCCCCTTTTTTGTTTAAAAACAAAACTCTTGCTGTGTTATGATCTTTACCTTGTTTTTTAGCATATCCTATGATACAGCATGATGCTCATGACCTAACTTCCAGGGGGGTATACAGGGGCAAAAGAATGCATGTTTATTGTGTCACAAAGTATCATCTGTCCATTTGGCCACAGTTTTAGAATAAAATTTTATTTTTCAGAAGTAGACTTAAAAACAAAATCTGTGGAATGCTAAAAATAATTGCTAAGTGTGGTGACTACAAAAAAGTATAGCATTTGATGTTGCAATATCCAGACAAGAGAATGTTCCCCTACCAATGTCTGATGAAGTCCAGTCATAGAATTGTAGGACTGAAAGGGACTTGAAGAGGTCATCTAGCCCTGTACACAAGGCAGGACTAAGTATTATCTAGACCATTAGACAGGTGTTTGTCTAACCTGCTTTTAAAAATCTCCAACGATAGAGATTCCACCACCTCCCTAGGCAATTTATTTCAGTGCTTAACTACCCTGACAGGAAGCTTTTCCTAATGTCCAACTTAAACCGCCTTTGCTGCAATTTAAGCCCATTGTTTCTTGTTGTATCCTCAGAGGTTAAAGAGAACAATTTTTCTCCCTCCTCCGGATGTGCAAATGTAATTTTTGGGTGAATGTGGAATTTATATATGGAAAAGTCTGTCTTCCTGTAGTTTTTGGACTATTCTATAGTGGTCCTAGAATCTGTTTGGATTTAGGGATTGGGAAGTTCTTTTGTCATCTGGACACCAGTTCTTAGGTGTCTCATTTGATAAGAGCTTTTAATTTCTGCCATTTGAGGGATCTGAATGGTATGTCCTTCAAAGTAAAGTTCATAGATTGCAAGGCCAGAAGTGATCATTGTGATCATCTAGTTTGAGCTCCTGTATAACATAGTATCATAGAACTTCCCCAAAATAATTCCTAGAACAGATCTTTTAGAAAAACATCCAGTCTTGATTTAAAAATAGTGAGGGAGAATCCACCACAACACAGGGTTAATTACTCTCATTTGGAAATAAAGCGTGTATTTTTTTTGTCTGAATATGTCTAGCTTCAACTTCCAGTCATCAAATCATGTTATACCTTACTCTACTTGATTGAAGAGTCCCTTATTAAATATTTGTTCACAAAGTAGATACTTGTAGACTGTAATCAAGTCATCCTTTAACTGTCTTTGTTAAGCTATACAGAAGGAGCTCCTTGAGTCTATCACTATTAGGCATGGGTTTTTTTATACCTTTAATAACTCTCATGGCTCTTCCCTGAACCCTCTCCAGTTTATCAACACCCTTCTTGAATTGTGGGCACCAGATCTGGACACAGTATTCCAGCAATGATCATACCAGTGCCAAATATAGAGGTAAAATAACCTCTCTGCTCCTATTCAACATTCCCCTGTTCATGCATCCCAGGATAGCATTAGCTGTTTTAGCCACAGCATGCAACTGAGAGCACATGTTCAGCTGATTATCCACTATGACCCCCAAACCTTTTTCAGTGTCTCTGCTTCCCAGGGTAGAGTCCCCCATCTTGTATGTAAGGCCTTCTACGATGACTAAATGTATGCATCGAGAACGCATAGTGTCTGCTTGCACCCAGTTTGATCCAGATCTCTCTAAATCAGTGACCTTCTTTATTAACCCCTCCTCCAACTTTTGTGTTATGTGCAAACTTTATTGGTGGGTTTGTTTTTCTTCCAAGTCATTAATAAAAATTAGGTCTGTCAAGTGATTAAAAAAATCAATTGTGATTAATCTCACTGTTAAACAATAATTACCATTTATTTAAATGTTTTTGGATGTTTTCTACATTTTCAAATATATTGATTTCAATTACAACACAGAATACAAAGTGTACATTGCTCACTTTATATTTATTTTTTATTACAAATATTTGTACTGTAAAAAGATTTATCAATTCACCTAATACAAGTACTGTAGTGCAATCTCTTTATCATGAAAGTTGAATTTACAAATGTAGAATTGTATACAAAAAAATAACTGCACTCAAAAACAAAAGAATGTAAAACTTTAGCGCCTACAACCCAGTCCTACTTGTTCAGCCGATTGCTAAGACAAACAAGTTTGTTTACATTTGCGGGAGATAATGCTGCCTCCTTCTTGTTCACAATGTCACCTGAAAGTGAGAACAGGCATTCACTTGGCACTGTTGTAGCCAGCGTCACAAGATATTTACGTGCTAGATGTGCTAAAGATTCATATGTTCCTTCATACTTCAACCATCATTCCAGAGGGCGTGCGTCCATGCTGATAAGTTCTGCTCAATAACAATCCAAAGTAGTGCGGATGGATGCATTTTCATTTTCATTATCTGTGTCAGATGCCACCAGCAGAAGGTTAACTTTCCTTTTTGGTGGTTTGAGTTCTGTAGTTTCGACATAGAGTGTTGCTCTTTTAATACTTCTGAAAGCATTCTCCACACCTCATCCCTCTCAGATTTTGGACAGCACTTCAGATTCTTAAACTTTGGGTCAAGTGCTGCAGCTATCTTCAGAAATCTCACATTGCTACCTACTTTGCATTTTGTCAAATCTGCAGTGAAAGTGTTCTTGAACAACATGGTCATCATCTGAGACTGCCATAACATGAAATATATGGCAGAATGCAGGTAAAACAGAGCCGGAGACCTACAATTGTCCCCCAAGGAATTCAGTCACAAATTGATTAACTTTTTTTTTTTTAAATGAGTGTCATCAGCATGGAAGCATGGCCACCATTCCAGAGGACGAAGCGTGAAGAGGCTAAACATTCGTATGCTGATCTGGCAATGCCAGATACAAAAGTGCCATGTAAATGCCCGTTCTCACTTTCTGGTGGCATTGTAAATAGGAAGCAGGCAGCATTATTTCCCATAAATGTAAACAAACTTGTTTGTTTAACAATTGGCTGAACAAGAAGTAGGACTGAGTAGACTTGTAGACTCTAAAGTTTTACATTTTTATTTTTGAATGCAGTTGTATAACAATCTACATTTAAGTTGTACTTTCAAGATTGCACTTCAGTACTTGTATGAGGTGAATTGAAAAATATCTTTTTTGTCATTTTTAGAGTGCAAGTATTTGTAATAAAAAAATAATATAAAGTGAGCACTGTACACTTTGTATTCTGTGTTGTAATTGAAATCAATATAATTGAAAATGTAGAAAAACATCCAAAAATATTTAGTAAATTTCAATTGGTATTCATAGAATATTAGGGTTGGAAGAGACCTCAGGAGGTCATTTAGTCCAATCCCCTGCTCAAAGCAGGACCAATCCCAGCCAGGGCTTTGTCAAGCCAGGCCTTAAAAACCTCTAAGGATGGAGATTCTACTATTTTATTTAGAATTTAACAGTGTGATTAAGTAATTATTCTATTCTTTTTGTTCATAAAATATTTTTAAAAAAATACTCCTCCTTATTGTCCTTAACTCTGCTGGTCATAGATTTCTCCTTGTGTCCGTTTGCTTCCATTATCAATTTTTTATTTACAGTTAACTTCTGATCTATATTAATTACTGTCAATTTCTCCTTGTTTTCCATTTGATATATTTATTTGACAAGTTTGGATGTACCCAGGATACAATCCCTGCCCGCTAACTTGGGGTGCTTCTAGTCTGGACTGCTCACAAATAGTCTGTACTATGCAAGTCACTTGTGTGTGTGCGTGCGCGCACATATGCACTACAGGCAGCCAGCCATAGCTTGGCTCTACTGCAGGGTGACCCTACCGCACTCCCAGTTGTAGATTCTCTTTCCTCCCCCCCCCCCCCCCCCCCCCCATGCATGTATGTCTTGTATTTCCCTGCCCTCTCCTAAGACCATACAAATTCATATAAAATTTGTATTTCTTTAATAGGAATAATATGCACAGACACTTCAGTGTAAACACACTGGATTATATAAAACAATGGGATAAGTTTTATACTTATCTTTTTGTAGTTGAGTACAAGTAATGAGGAATAGAAGTCAAAATGGTTACAAGAAAAATAAAGAATAAAACACAACTGATGCATAACTTAAACTATATTAAATTCAAAGCAAAGTTTTTCTCACTCAGCAGTCTTACAGACCAACTTCTTAGGACAGAACCCCTTCACCAGTTCATTGATTGCTTCCTTTGTTCCTTTTGGTGCAGTGCATTCATGGGCAGAGAGAGAGAGATGATGTGCCTTGGGGTGTTTGTCCCTCATTTTTATAGGGTCAGTCCCCCTCTTAGAAACATTTCCAGCTGAGATTCAGGAGACAGTCTGTAGGAAAGAATGTTCCCTTCTGCTTTTTCTCACCTATTTGGGGTTTCTTTGTGTACCCTTCCTATATGATGACTCTGTTTACTGCTTAAATGCAAATTAAACAGAGCACACATTCCTTTGTTTGAGACAGACCCGTTAGCCAGCCTCAGTTTGGAGCATATGTTAATAACACCATACAATGGAATCTTATAACATACAATCTTATAACTTCACATACAATGTTGTCACACACGCTTTATCGGAACACTGACAACAAGTAAATTACGAGTTTTCAAGCAAGCCCTTGCAGGACACACTTGGTACAAACATTATTAAAATAGTGTGTAGGGTGTGGACATAGGTGCATTCTGTCACACATGGTCATTGTCATAGCACAGGATATGTGCAGCTTTGAATCCTCAGTTATCAATAACTTCATTTTAAGGTATGTTACACATTTGTAGTTACGAACGAGTCACGATAATCAAATAACAGGCTCCACTTGAATTATTTCATCAAAGATTATCAGATTAGTACAGCACTATGCAGAATACAGAAAGAATAGATACATTACCACATTTCTGTAAGGAAAAGAGCTGGCCTCTGTTTCTCTCTCCTTGCTCTCTGGTGGGATGCTGATAGACTGCACTCCCCAACCTGACTTCCAAGACCTGTTTTTTTAAATAAGATATGAGATCAAAAACCTGTTGTTGGAGGGGAAAAAATACTTTCCCATGATGATTACCATGTATTCTTGTTTTTCTAATTACTAATGGAATTTCTTTTGTAGTCGCAAAAAGAAAAGGAGTACTTGCGGCAAATTAAAGACTAACCAATTTATTTGAGCATAAGCTTTTGTGAGCTACAGCTCACTTCATCGGATGCATACTGTGGAAAGTGTAGAAGATCTTTTTATACACACAAAGCATGAAAAATTACCTCCCCCCACCCCACTCTCCTGCTGGTAATAGCTTATCTAAAGTGATCACTCTCCTTACAATGTGTATGATAATCAAGTTGGGCCATTTCCAGCACAAATCCAGGGTTTAACAAGAACGTCCGGGGGGGGGAGTAGGAAAAAACAAGGGGAAATAGGTTACCTTGCGTAATGACTTAGCCACCCCCAGTCTCTATTCAAGCCTAAGTTAATTGTTTCCAATTTGCAAATGAATTCCAATTCAACAGTTTCTCACTGGATTTGAAGTTTTTTTTTGTTGTAATATCGCAACTTTCATGTCTGTAATCGCGTGACCAGAGAGATTAAAGTGTCCTCCGACTGGTTTATGAATGTTATAATTCTTGACATCTGATTTGTGTCCATTTATTCTTTTACATGGAGACTGTCCAGTTTGACCAATGTACATGACAGAAGGGCATTGCTGGCACATGATGGCATATATCACATTGGTGGATGTGCAGGTGAACGAGCCTCTGATAGTGTGGCTGATGTTATTAGGGCCTGTGATGGTGTCCCCTGAACAGATATGTGGGCACAGTTGGCAACGGGCTTTGTTGCAAGGATAGGTTCCTGGGTTGGTGGTTCTGTTGTGTGGTATGTGGCTGCTGGTGAGTATTTGCTTCCGGTTGGGGGGCTGTCTGTAGGCAAGGACTGGCCTGTCTCCCAAGATTTGTGAGAGTGTTGGGTCATCCTTCAGGGTAGGTTGTAGATCCTTAATAATGCGTTGGAGGGGTTTTAGTTGGGGGCTGAAGGTGACAGCTAGTGGCGTTCTGTTATTTTCTTTGTTAGGCCTGTCCTGTAGTAGGCGACTTGTGGGAACTCTTCTGGCTCTATCAATCTGTTTCTTCGCTTCCGCAAGTGGGTATTGTAGTTGTAAGGATGCTTGATAGAGATCTTGTAGGTGTTTGTCTCTGTCTGAGGGGTTGGAGCAAATGCGGTTGTATCGCAGAGCTTGGCTGTAGACGATGGATCGTGTGGTGTGGTCAGGGTGAAAGATGGAAGCATGTAGGTAGGAATAGCGGTCAGTAGGTTTCCGGTATAGGGTTGTGTTTATGTGACCATCGTGCCACACGCTCTCAAAGAAACTGCGGAATCACCTGATCAACATCCTCTACAGCAAACAGGGAAAGATTAAGAATGAGCTCTCAAAAATGGATACTCTCATAAAAAACCAACCTTCTACACAAACTTCCTCGTGGCTGGACTTTACTAAAACTAGACAAGCCATTTACAACACACACTTTGCTTCTCTACAAAAGAGAGAGGACACTAAACTTTCTAAACTACTACATGCCACAAGGGGCCACAGCAATGGTTCCCTCAACCCACCCAGCAATATTGTTAACCTATCAAACTATACTCTCAGCCCAGCAGAAGCAGCTATCCTATCTTGGGGCCTCTCCTTCTGCCCTTCCACCCCCACGAACATGATACAGTTCTGTGGTGGCCTAGAATCCTATTTTCGACGTCTCCGACTCAAGGAATATTTCCAACATACCTCTGAACAACATACTAATCCACAGAGACCTCCCTACCAACACTACAAAAAGAAGGATTCTAGGTGGACTCCTCCTGAAGGTCGAAACGGCAGACTGGACTTCTACATAGAGTGCGTCCGCCGAGGTGCACGGGCTGAAATTGTGGAAAAGCAGCATCACTTGCCCCATAACCTCAGCCATGCAGAACACAATGCCATCCACAGCCTCAGAAACAACTCTGACATCATAATCAAAAAGGCTGACAAAGGAGGTGCTGTTGTCATCATGAATAGGTCGGAATATGAACAAGAGGCTGCTCGGCAGCTCTCCAGCACCACTTTCTACAAGCCATTACCCTCTGATCCCACTGAGAGGTACCAAAAGAAACTACAGCATTTGCTCAAGAAACTCCCTGAAAAAGCACAAGATCAAATCCGCACAGACACACCCCTGGAACCCCGACCTGGGATATTCTGTCTACTACCCAAGATCCATAAACCTGGAAATCCTGGGCACCCCATCATCTCAGGCATTGGCACCCTGACAGCAGGATTGTCTGGCTATGTAGACTCCCTCCTCAGGCCCTACGCTACCAGCACTCCCAACTACCTTTGAGACACCACTGACTTCCTAAGGAAACTACAATCCATCGGTGATCTTCCTGATAACACCATCCTGACCACTATGGATGTAGAGACCCTCTACATCAACATTCCACACAAAGATGGACTACAAGCCATGAGGAACACTATCCCCAATAATGTCACAGCTAACCTGGTGGCTAAACTTTGACTTTGTCCTTACCCATAACTATTTCACATTGGGGATAATGTATACCTTCAGATCAGTGGCACTGCTATGGGTACCCACATGGCCCCACAGTATGCCAACATTTTTATGGCTGACTTAGAACAACGCTTCCTCAGCTCTCGTCCCCTAATGCCCCTACTCTACTTGTGCTATATTGATGACATCTTCATCATCTGGACCCATGGAAAAGAAGCCCTTGAAGAATTCCACCATGATTTCAACAATTTCCATCCCACCATCAACCTCAGCCTGGTCCAGTCCACACAAGAGATGCACTTCCTGGACACTACAGTGCTAATAACGATGGTCACATAAAGACCACCCTATACCGGAAACCTACTGACCGCTATTCCTACCTACATGCCTCCAGATTTCACCCTAACCACACCACACGATCCATCGTCTACAGCCAAGCTCTGCGATACAACCGCATTTGCTCCAACCCCTCAGACAGAGACAAACACCTACAAGATCTCTATCAAGCATTCTTACAACTACAATACCCACCTGCGGAAGTGAAGAAACAGATTGATAGAGCCAGAAGAGTTCCCACAAGTCGCCTACTACAGGACAGGCCTAACAAAGAAAATAACAGAACGCCACTAGCTGTCACCTTCAGCCCCCAACTAAAACCCCTCCAACGCATTATTAAGGATCTACAACCTATCCTGAAGGATGACCCAACACTCTCACAAATCTTGGGAGACAGGCCAGTCCTTGCCTACAGACAGCCCCGCAACCGGAAGCAAGTACTCACCAGCAACCACATACCACACAACAGAACCACTAACCCAGGAACCTATCCTTGCAACAAAGCCCGTTGCCAACTGTGCCCACATATCTATTCAGGGGACACCATCACAGGGCCTAATAACATCAGCCACACTATCAGAGGCTCGTTCACCTGCACATCCACCAATGTGATATATGCCATCATGTGCCAGCAATGCCCCTCTGCCATGTACATTGGTCAAACTGGACAGTCTCCATGTAAAAGAATAAATGGACACAAATCAGATGTCAAGAATTATAACATTCATAAACCAGTCGAAGGACACTTTAATCTCTCTGGTCACGCGATTACAGACATGAAAGTTGCAATATTACAACAAAAAAACTTCAAATCCAGACTCCAGCGAGAAACTGTTGAATTGGAATTCATTTGCAAATTGGATACAATTAACTTAGGTTACCTTGCAATAATGACTTAGCCACTCCCAGTCTCTATTCAGGCCTATTTCCCCTTGTTTTTTCCTACCTCCCCCCCCCCCCCCAGACGTTTTTGTTAAACCCTGGATTTGTGCTGGAAATGGCCCACCTCCTTACAATGTGTATGATGATCAAGAGTAATCACTTTAGATAAGCTATTACCAGCAGGAGAGTGGGGTGGGAGGGTATTTTTTCATGCTTTGTGTGTATAAAAAGATCTTCTACACTTTCCACAGTATGCATCTGATGAAGTGAGCTGTAGCTCACGAAAGCTTATGCTCAAATAAATTGGTTAGTCTTTAATTTGCCGCAAGTACTCCTTTTCTTTTTGCGAATACAGACTAACACGGCTGTTACTCTGAAACCTGTCTTTTGTAGTCCTCAGCTTACCTGACTGAGTAAAAAGGAATCTCTAGTCTTGTCACTGTTACTAACAGCTATGGCAATTGCCAGTTCTGAATGAGTTAAAATCTTTTTCAGTAGTCATTCTTTCCTCCATTATAGAACCCATGTGCCATAACAAATATTCCTTATGGATCACCCAGTTTTTTATAACATACCTCTCTAGACATTTTTTTATTTTCTGTGGATACTTGGATTTCCACAGGCTCGGAGATCCTGAGGATAATTAGATACAGCCCAGCCCTCAATCACCTGAAATTCCTGAGTACCAGTCATTCACAGGTTAAGAACCAACATGCTGGGCCTTAGAACTTAGACACACTCTTGCTAATATGGTACAGATTTGAGGAGAATAGTTAATGTGCAAATGAGTTTAATATAGAAAGAAAAGAAGACTAACAAAGTGAGTGTTAAGAGGTACTAATAGGAATCAAAAGTTATAAGACTAATACTTAGCCCTACCATTAGTGCAGGGGACTGAAGTAGATGACCTCTCCAGGTCCCTTCTAGTCCTATGATTCTGTGAAGAATGATAGAGGAAATTTAATCTCTCTAAAATAATTCAGAAAAACCTGGGGATGGGGGTGGAGGGAGCTGTGTACGTCTTTGAAGCTGGTTGAATTCTGTTTCTTTTCTTTATGCTGTCATTGTAACCCTAAGCCCTCCTGGGTGGTTTACTTTCAGATCCAGACGACCAATACAAATTAACAGAGGATACCCGTCAGCTGGGACTGGTGGTTTGCAGAGGAACATCTGTGGTTCTTATTTGTCCACAAGATGGAATGGAAGCTATTCCAAACCCTTTCATTCAGCAGCAGGAGGGCTAACGTTTTCTTGGGACTCACTGAAACCTCAAGGTTGCAAATCATTGGAGATAATGAACAGCGTATGAGAAACCTTCCCATTTTGGGGAATAGATTTTGTTTGGTTTTTTTTAAATGTTCATTTTATAAGGGGCAGAAGGACCTTGACCTTTTTACTTTGTCATTTGCCACCAGTGATAGCAGGAACACGGAATGACGACTGCAAAATCGGATCTAATTTTGTTCAATAAAGAAAAACTTCATTACTGCTCTAGTCAGTGTTCAAATTGAAGTCTTAAATGGTACAGACATCCCTTTCTCTATTCTGGGTTTAAAATGACTGCTTGGAACTAAGAGTAGTGGTAGCCAGCAGGCATGCATGAAGATTGGATCTAAAAGACTAACTAAATACCCCCAAAACCAAGTTTTCATAGTAGGGAGACAAAGTGGGTGAGGTAATATCTTTTACTGGACCAATGTCTGTTAGTGAGAGACAAGCTTACGCAGAGCTCTTCTTCAGGTTTGTTTTTTCCAATTCTCTTTTCTTTCCTCTATGCAGCAGAATTTACAGGCAGGGACCATTCCACAGAGCATCTTAGGCTCTGTACTAGTGATTTCTTATCTGCCTGCCCACTCAGATACTTATAGGGAAATGAATTTGAGTATTTACTGACTTGTTACCATTCTTTATAAACACCAGAGCTAAGGAGGGAATCTTATCAATTTCTGGCTCTTGTTCCAAACCTTGCCTTTGGTGGAATTTGTAAAGTCAGTCTTCCCTAGAGACATCTGTGTTGAGTGGCCCCAGAAAATTTCAGGCTTGGCTGAGTGACCTAAAACCTACTGAAGTTACCTTTTTTCTTCTATATAGCAGATAGGACCATGGGGAAGGAACATTGGTTTTGTCCTGTATGCTTATTTTAAAATTTAATTTTCTACTGCAGGCAGTCTAGTAGTACTAGATTACTTTGCACCTTGCATACATATTCATACTTCCACTTGTGATTTCTTCTTCTTGTTGACTTGTAACTATGCATTTCTAAACTTTATACATGATACATGGGAAAACTTCAGCACAATTGTGAATAAATAAAAGCTCTTAAGAGACTAGTTTGCTGCTCTTGTGCCTATCTGTCAATTTTAATCTGGAAAGCCAGTCTTGTAAACTCAACATAACATATAAAAGTCAGCTAGAGTTCTTTCTGACTCATGCAACATCAATAAGAACAATGCTGTCCATATACGTGAAAGCACAACTTGGTCTGGGTGCTCCATTGAACATGATTTTGCATGGCTTTGAAGGTCAACTTTGTTCTTTAATTGGAACTTGGTTATGTAGTCTTGCTAAGGTAGGAGTTGAAATAGAATTACTCTTTTTTAGCTGCATGGACTCTGTATTTTGAAGAGTGGGGGCTTCTAAATCTCCCTTTTTGTCACTAGAGTGACAGTCTCTGAATACATATGTGAAGTTGCAGATTAATTCAATAGTATGTTTATGTAAGTAAAACTTCAGGGAGAAGAGGTGTTGGATTTTAGTTTTTATAAGCTTTTGCTAGTTCTTGATCAAAGCTGTGCCATCTATTTTTTTTAAGTTCTTCTTTTCTGTAATTGTGGTACTTTTCAGTAATTGACAGGAATTTTACCTGTATAACATGCTATGTTATAGAACTCACAAATGTACTAGGGCTTCTGCAGAAAATCTACAAAACTGGTTCTGTCCTACAGACTTACGTAGACTAATTCACACAACTTTGGAAACATACCTGCTGCAAAACTACCAAAGCAAGGAAATGAAAAGTTAAGCTATTTAACAGTGCATGTCTGCCTTCTCTAACAACCAGGCGCCTCCCCTGCTAACTGTGCACCAGAACCTTAACTCTGCCATGTCTTTGCATAGATCTTGGAAGAGCATGCCAATCATATATGGCAGTGGTGAAGAAGGCATAGAGATGTTTGCAAGCAGAGAGGGTGGAGGGGAAGGTGAAAGACCATGTCAGATGTAGATATGGATTCTGATGTGCGGCCACCACTCCATTTGGAGATGGAAGTTGGTGAGGAAGGATAGCTCCCATGGTTGCTGAGAAAACTCCCAGAAATAAGACTTCCCCCATCTCCTCTGCCCCATCTTCATTCTACATTTGTGGGACTGAGCGAAAGAATAAGAATCACTGCTTCTCCATGACTTGGCTCCATTTAATGATGGAAAATGTGGTTTCTGGAAAATCAACATTTTCCATGGAAAATGTCAATTTTGCTTACAACTATCCATTTTCCTAATGGAAAATTAAACGTAGTTTCAGGAGGATTCAGTGTTAATCTATATCTGTCTAAACTGCTGCAGTGTATCATGTTGCATCATGGGAGAGTTAGTCTAGCAGGGGACCTTGGCTCATAAAGAAGAATGGGACCATGGGGCAAATGAACTACACGCTCCTAGGAAGCACCAGGGCAACTCAAGCAGGCACTGGTTAATATTAACTCTTAATAATCAGATATTGCCAAATCAAATTTTTTCTGAACTTTTAGAAGAAAAGTTCTGATAGTTTGACTTTTTGTCCCAATTGAGGATGAAAACATGATGAAATATTGGAATTTCCCACGGGACAGAAATTGTTTTAAAATCCGTTATAACAATTATCCCAGCCTATTCCTTGACATGGATAGATGAAGAGAGTTGGATCAGTATGTGGAGAACTACCTGGTTCTTGTTCTTTCAAAAGGCTCTCATATATTATGGCTCATCACTATGGTATAAATATTTAGATGGATGGATAGTATAACCTACTAATAGACCATTAATATGATGACCTAGAGCACTTCTAGAGAATAACATTGCCTTTGCCAGTGCTACTGGCAACAGCCAAATCTACCTCAGGTCACATATCTTAGAATCTGACCATATCAGCTGGGAGCTTGTGCACTTTACATTGACTGGCAAATTACAACTGCTCTCTGGAGCAGCCCATGTGTTATTAATGAGGGGTTGGGTTGGTAGAAAGGGATAGTGTCAATACTAAAGGGCAGAAGCCCAATCTCTCCAAGCTGTAGCAGCCTGGTATGAGTTCTGCAGTGCACCTGCAGAGCTCAATGTCAAGGATTGGTAACAAATCTGGAGGCAGAGTTACATCAAAGCACCCAGCATCATTTAAATCTTTGACCGCACTCAGGTTCTTATTTTATTAGTTGTCCCCTGAAATCACTTGGCTTCCAGGTCCTGTGGATCCTGCCCACTTCCTGGATCCCAATAGAATCATTTAAATCCATCATGTCAGATTGATTAGAGTGAGGTTCAGAGTAGGAGATAGTTGAGACTCTAGTACCTTTCTGGACAAAGGTCCTCAGAAAAGGGCTCTTAACTGCTAAAGAAATATTATTGTGAACCTCATGCTAGGAGACAGTTTCTCCTTAGCTGGTGGAACAGAGGGGGACTTTCAACTGTAGTTGGCTTTCTGAGCCCCATTTACTGTGCAGAAATACCCCCATCTGTGAAGGCCTAGCTAATTGGGAACAGGGAGGGAGGGCACATTCACACTGTTCTCTGTGAGAAGTAGAGTGGTGCTGGCGGGATCTGGATCCATTCCAGGGCACCTAGATTTGTGCCTCAGTTTAGTTGGTTGCTTGTGTTTTATCCAGTATTAAGTTGCAGATTGAACTTCTTCATTTAGAGAAAGACCTGGGAGTTCTTGTTTTTTTTACAACAGACCTTCTGCATTTGAGAACACTGGCTGGCTCCTTTTGGTTTTACTTCGTGAAGCCCACATCATTCTGAACTTCGTCTGCTTCCCAGAACTGCAGAGAGATCTGATGGTTTAAAAACACACAATTCCTCGTCTGTAGCTTAGTCAAACCATTTAATCTCATTTTGGTGAGTACAGGGGCCGGGAGTTCTGGGCTCTTGCCAAATCTAAGATTTACCCTGTGGGGGCAGGACAAAATCACCTCACCTCTCTGTGAGTCAGTTTCCTTGGGAGTTGAGATCAGCTGCCTGTCCACCCACAGGGACTGGTTAGGGTTAGTTAACCGGATTTTGTAAAACCTTGAATGAAAACTGCTGTAACTGCCAAGTATTTATTTCTTATTAAATTATGGAATTTCTCTAGGGTGTGCAGGGTTTTTTCCCACTCACTCACCATTAGGCTTCTGAAATCAATCAGCCCCTCTAATGGGGCTTGTTACCCCTTGCTCTTTAGGTTTATAAACTAGCCACAAAACCTCAGTATTGATTTACAGCCTTACTGCTGCAACTGCTGAGGGGTCTGAGGGGAGCAAAGTGGTGGCAGAGTAAGTTTAATGAGAATGGGAAAGACAGTGGAGCCAGACAGGAGTGTAGGAAGCATGGTCTATTTTTAGGACAAGGCTGGCATATCCCATATTTATCGAAGTCACAGTTCCAGATGCCTCACATGAGCAAAGGGTGCTGAAGGGCTGAGTTAAAATTAACTCCTCCAGCTGACAACCAACATGGACTGTGCGCAGGAACCAGAAGGGCTGAGACTTCAGGCAGAACCAGTTCCTGACACCACTCTTGAGATTGGACAGAGACTTTTCCAGGTCAACCGTGGTGCACTATCTCTCCACAGTCGCTATTTTGAGGCCATGTTTTTTGGGGGCACTAGAGAGAGCGCCGAACACCACATAGTGATCAGAGGAGTAGATGCAGAGACTTTCCAAGTGCTTCTCGAGTTCACTCACACAGCGAAGGTGCTCGTAACTCTGCACAATGTCACTCGCCTGCTGGAAACAGCTGACTTCCTCCAGTTTGAGAGAGTGAAAAGGATGTGCGAGAAGTTCCTGGAGAGGGAACTGCACGTTTCCAATTGTCTGAGCCTGATGGCCTATGCCCAATGCTTCGCCTGTCCAGAGCTTCATGCATCAGCTCTCAGTGTGGCTCTCACGCACTGGACGGAAGTGACTTCTCAGGAAGAATTTGAGACACTTCCCAAAGAAATGTTGCTCCAGCTCCTGCAAAATGATAACCTCTTTGTTCCCCGAGAGGATGTAGTTTTTGATACTGTGATGAAATGGGTTATGCAGGACCCAGCATCTAGGGAGGAGGCCTTCTTGGACTTGGTGGGGCAGGTCAGAGTAACCTTCCTGAGTCTTTCTTTCCTCGATATCTTGGTGAAACAAAGCAAACGCCCTGGAGAGAAGGATACTTCTGCCAGGCTGCTAAAGAAGTTAGACAGCTGCCCTCCACTCAGCTGGAGGAACATGGAGCTGTCTTCGTGCACCAGCAGGAGCTATGAGACCCTATATGTTCTGGGAGGGAAGCATGACAAGGAGCAGCAAGAATTGTTTCAGTTTCAACCTAAATCTGGCACCTGGCATCTTTGCTCTCCACTGCAACGCAGGAACCTCATCCAGTACGCAGTGGCAGCAGTAGGTAACTCTCCCTTAGATGCATGTGTACCCAGGAGAACTCTTTGCAGCAAATAATGCAGGTGGCACCTAGTAAGAACTAGGCAAATTCAGAGGAAGTCAGGGTTTGGAGCCTTGATTGCCATGGGCTCAGATTCTCCCCCCATTAAACCATCAGTGCTGCTAGTGACTTAACTCAGACCTAAAGTTCACTTTGGTTCAAAGACCTGTTAGTCCTGGTGGTCTGGCTGTAAGGGGTTTGTATGGGGACTTGACTGAAAAAAGGAAATATTCATTCTTTCTGAATGTGATGACCATGGGGCATAAACATTAAAGCTATGACTCTACTCCCACTTACATTGGTTGTACAGAGTAACTCTATTGTATAGCTCCCTTTTTGGGCCAGAGCCCTCTCTGTCACAGGGATGAGCTTCAGAATTAACTCCACGGACCTGAGTGCCTTACACTGAGTGCATTACTCTTATGGGAGAGTCATTATATTCTGTTAGCCTGACACATCTGAGCAAATACTGAAAGAAATGTTGTAAACTGGTGTGACAGTGCAAATTAAAGGGCAGATTAGCTATGTCTATCTTTGCAGCCATTTTGTGATGGCTTTGGGGTGATCAAGTTGTAAAGGGATGAATACTCGTGGAATGCACATTTAAGCTTAGTTCTATACAGAAAACCTTATTTTAAGAGTTAGCTTCCTCCTATAAGGGAAGAGAAACGAGGCCATCCGACTTACATGACCAATCACAATGCAGGCAGTGCAGCTAAATTTCAAATACCGAGTATCAAATATTTGCAGCAAACTGTTCATGACTCATCCTTATTAGAAGCTGAAGGAGAGATTAAGACTCCAGTCCTGCACTCTGATATACACGGGCAGACCCCATACCTACCTGGAGTCCCATTGATTCCAAGGAGAACTTACTCAGGTGCAAGGGACTCCACATAGATCAGGCTGAAGGAAGGAAGCCTAAATGTGCAAATTGCTTGAGGGGAAGTGGGCAGCAGGATATGCATGAGGATGGCTGAGAGATGCCTCTGCCTGACATTTCTTTCCATTCTATCCTCAGGGAACTTCCTTTTTGTGACAGGAGGTTATTTCCGAGATGAGTTTGTGTGGTACAGCGTGGACTGGGTGTTGATCTATAATTGCTGGGACAACAACTGGCTGGAAGGGCCTGCTATGAAGCAGTCTCGCAACAGCCATTGTGCCGTAGGGGCTGGGCTGTATTTGTACGCTCTTGGAGGGAGCACAGATGAAGGGATAATCCCAGATGTGGAGCGCCTGGCATTAATGGACTCTCAGTGGCAAAGCATGAGCCCCATGGTTCAGCCTGTGGAGAGAGCAGGTGCAGTCAGTGTGGGGACCAGGCTTTACGTGGTCTGTGGCCTGGATGAAAAGGGAGATGTGTATGGTGGCATGCAGAGACTGGACATGGAGAAGGATGTTTGGGATGTCATCTCCTTCTCTCCGCTTCCCAGGTGAGGAACTGTTCTCTGGGATGTGACTCCCTGAAAAAGATTTCACAGAGATTTCATTGAAGTCAATGGCAAAACTCCTATTGACTTCAGTAGAGCTGAATTTCACCTCTGGTTGGTCTGGTATGATCCATCTGATCATGCTGGTTTCTGTTACAGTGACACAAGAGGCTGCACTCAGAGCCTCAATGTGCAGGGTGCAGCTCAAATCTATCTGCCCCAAAGAGCATACACTTCATTTAACTCCAGGTGCCCCAAGTGAGTGTTACAAACAAATGTGTGGAGGGAGCAGAAAAGGGGGTCATGAGTCACACACATCTGCTTCTGCCCAGAACAGTGCATGCGGTTTGCTGAGGGTTTATTTACTTCTCTCTTTAGAAATAAACATACCAGTAGTAGAAGTTCCTGCTCTGCCCCCTTGCCAGAGGTTGAGGTTGTCTGCTCTCAAGTTAGTGTGAGTCTGAATCAATATAAAAAGGGACAATGCCAAGATGAAAATCACATCAAAGATTTGCAAAGTAAAGAATCAGAAAGCATTTAGTTAAAGGGTCCTCAGACATTTCATTGGTTGCCTTGACAGTATTTTAACAGATTTTTTTGTTTCACAGGATGGTGAATAGAGGATGTGTCCACATGTCCTATCCCATTCATGGGTCCATACATTTCACAGCCAGAAGGGATCCCTATGATCATGTAGTCTGTCCTCCTGCATTCCACAGGCCAAACAACCTCACACACTCCTCATATCTAATCCAGCAACTTATAGCTGAGCTACAGCATAGCTTTTAGAATGACAGCAAATCCTGATTTAAAGACTTGAAGTACTGGAGAATTTACGGCACCCCTTGATGACTTGTTCCAATGGTTATTCATTCATTGTTAAAATAGACATCTTTATTTCAGTTAGAACTTTGCTAACTTCAGGCAATGGCTTGTAATTGAATTAGAGCATATTTAATAGAAAGATTGATCCAGCATTTGTTTAAAGGCTTCAAATGAAGGCAAATTGACCACATCCATTGCTAATCTGTTCCAATGGTTAATTACAGTCACTATTAAAAATGTGCATTTTATTTCCAGTTAGAATGTTGCTGACTTCAACTTCCAGCCATTGGATCTTATGTCATAGAATCATAGAATCTCAGGGTTGGAAGGGACCTCAGGAGATCATCTAGTCCAACCCCCTGCTCAAAGCAGGACCAATCCCCAATTAAATCATCCCAGCCAGGGCTTTGTCAAGCCTGACCTTAAAAACTTCTAAGGAAGGAGATTCTACCACCTCCCTGACTGACCTGTAGTTCCCAGGATTCTCCTCCTTCCCTCTCTGCTAAATTAAAGAACCATCTAGTACCACATAATCATAGAATATTAGGGTTGGAAGAGATCTCAGGAGATCTAGTCCAATCCCCTGCTCAAAGCAGGACCAACACCAACTAAATCATCCCAGCCAAGGCTTTGTCAAGTTGGGCTTTAAAAAACCTCTAAGGATGGAGATTCCACCACCTCCCTAGGTAACCCATTCCAGTGCTTCATCACCCTCCTAGTGAAATAGTGTTTCCTAATATCCAACCTAAACCTCCCCTCTACAATTTGAGACCATTGCTCCTTGTTCTGTCATCTGCTACCACTGAGAACAGTCTAGATCCATCCTCTTTGGAACCCCCCTTCAGGTAATTGAAGGCTGCTACCAAATCCCCCCTCATTCTTCTCTTCTGCAGACTAAACAAGCCCAGTTCCCTCAGCCTCTGCTCGTAAGTCATGTGCCCCAGCCCCCGATCCTTTTCTTTGCCCTCCACTGGACTCTCTCCAATTTGTCCACCTCCCTTCTGTAGTGGGGGGACCAAAACTGGACGCAATACTCCAGATATGGCCTCACCAATGCCGAACAGAGGGGAATAATAATGTCCCTCGATCTGCTGGCAATGCTCCTACTAATACAGCCCAATATGCCATTGGCCTTCTTGGCAACAAAGGCACACTGTTGACTCATATCCAGCTTCTCATCCATTGTAATCTCTAGTCCTATTCTGCTCAACTGCTGCTTAGCCAGTTGGTCCCCAGCCTGTAGCGGTGCATGGGATTCTTCCTTCCTAAGTGCAGAACTCTGCACTTGTCCTTGCTGAACCGCATCAGACTTCTTTTGGCCCAATTCTCCAATTTGCCTAGGTCACGCTGGACCCTATCCCTACCCTCCATCATCTCTACCTTTCCCCCCATTTTAATGTAATCTGTGAACTTGCTGAGGGTGCAATTAATCCCATCATCCAGACCATTAATAAAGATGTTGAACAAAACCGGCCCCAGAACCGACCCCTGGGGCACTCCGCTTCATATCGGCTGCCAACCAGACTCCAGCCGTTGATCGCTACCCACCGAGCCCGACAATCTAGTCATCTTTTTCTGTCCACCTTAGAGTCCATTCATCCAATCCATACTTTTTTAACTTGCTGGCAAGAATACTGTGGGAGGCCGAATCAAACACTTTGCTATAATCAAGATTTATCACATCCACCGCTTTCCTCATATACACAGAGCCAGTTATCTCATCGTAGAAGGCAATCAAAGGCATGACTTGCCCTTGGTGAATCCATGTTGACTATTCCTAATCACCTTCCTCTCCAAGTGCTTCAAAATGGATTCTTTGAGGACCTGCTCCATGATTTTTCCAATGACTGAGGTGAGGCTGACCAGTCTGTAGTTCCCCGGGTTCTCTTTTTTAAATATGGACACTGTTTGCCTTTTTCCAATCGTCTGGGACCTCCCCCAATCACCACGAATTTTCAGAGGTAATGGCCAATGGTTCTGCAATCACATCAGCCAACTCCCTCAGCACCCTTGGATGCATTAGATCTGAACCCATGGAGTTGTGCATGTCCAGCTTTTCTAAATAGTCCTTAACCTGTTCTTTCACCACTGAGGACTGCTCACCTCCTCCCCATGCTGTGTTGCCCAGTGCAGCAGTCTGGGAGCTGACTTTGTCTGTGAAGACTGAGGCAAAAAAAGCATTGAGTACTTCAACTTTTTCCACATCATCTGTTACTAGGTTCCCTCCCCCATTCAGTAAGGGTCCAACACTTTCCCTGACCAACTTCTTGTTGCTAACATACCTGTAGAAACCTTTCTTGTTACCCTTCACATCTCTTGCTAGCTGCAACTTCAACTGTGCCTTGGCTTTCCTGATTGCATGTTCTAGCAATACTTTTATACTCCTCCCTAGTCATCTGTCCAAATTTCCGCTTCTTGTAAGCTTCCTTTTTGAGTTTAAGCTCACCGAAGATTTAACGGTTGTGCCAAGCTGGTCACCTGCCATATTTGCTATTCTTTCTGCACTTTGGGATGGTTTGTTCCTGTGCCCTCAATAAGGCTTCTTAAAAATACAGCAGATGTCAGGGTGATTGAAGTCCAGCATTAGAACCAGGGCCTGTGATCTGGAGACTTCAGTTAGTTGTCCAAAGAAAGCCTCGTCTACCTCATCCTTCTGATCCGGTGGTCTATAGCACACGCCCACCATGACATCACCTCTGTTGCTCTCGCCTCTAAACTTAACCCAAAGACTCTCAACAGGCTTTTCTTCAGTTTCAAACTGGAGTTCTGAGCAATCCTACTACTCCCTTACATACAGTGCAACTCCTCCACCTTTCCTCCCATACCTGTCCTTCTTGAACAGTTTATACCCATTCATGACAGTGCTCCAATCATGTGAACTGCCCCACCAAGTTTCTGTTATTCCAATCACATCATAGTTCCTTCATTGTGCCAGGACTTCCAATTCTTCCTGCTTGTTTCCTAGGCTTCTTGCGTTTATGTACATGCACCTAAGAAAACTAGCCGATTGCTCTACTTTCTCACTATGAATTAGGAGGCTTCCCATCTTGTACGCTCCTCCTTGTGTTTCCTCCCAGTATCCCCCGTCCCCACTTACCTCTGGGTTTAGATCAACATCCCCAGCGAACGTAGTTTAAAGCCCTCCTCACTAGGTTAGGAAGCCTGCCTGCAAAGATGCTCTTCCCTCTCTTCACTAGGTGAATCCCATCTCTTCCTAGCTATCCCTCTTCCCGGAACAACATTCCATGGTGGAAAATCCAAAGCCCTTTCTCCGACATAACCTGCGTAACCACGCATTCACCTCCACAATTCGACGGTCCCTACCTGGGCTTTTTCCTTCAACAGGGAGGATAGACGAGAACACCACTTGCCCCTCAAACTTCTTCCCAGAGCCATGCAGTGATCTGGTCAAGGTCGTTCTTGGCAGTATTGTTAGGGAAAAAGGGTTCCCCTCCCGTCTAGGGTTAGGAGGGTAGCCTTCCCTGGACTTCTGTATTAGCCAAACAAAACACAGAGTCTTGGCTCTTTGATAAAGTGAGGCACTTTATTGCTAGCAAATACGACAGCTGAAGGGCTCACCAATTCCTTTTCAGAGGAAAATGGTGAAGCCCCGAACAAAGAACAGGGATGAGCTTTTATAGCTTGGTTCAACATACATTGTGATATCTCTTCCAGTTCGAACCGGTTAACCCAGTCTGTTTGAAGTTCTGGGGTAGGTACGAGCATGGAGGCTTATCTGTATAAGGAATTCTCTTCCCAAAAGCAGGGAGTGCAGGTTACACACAGTTCACATTCTTTCTATCCATAAACAAAGTAGAAAGGACAGATAAGCATAGAAAAAAGACAGCAGCGTAGCTTTACATGATTATAGGGTCGTTTTCTGGGTTTTTTCCCCTATCAGTATCATTGGTGCCCACGTGGAGAAGTAGGAAGGGGTAATGGTCTGAGTGCTTGATCAGTCTCGGAAACACTCTGTCACATCCTGGATTCTAGCTCCAGGCAAGCAGCACATTTTGATTCTCCTGGTCTGGTCGGCAGATGGATGACTCTGTCCCCCTTAGGAGGGAGTCCCAGACCACCACCACCATTCTCCTCTTCTTGGGAGTAGTGGTCATGGAACCCCCGTCCCTAGGACAATGCAGCCCATGTCTTCCTGCCGATGGGGTCTCCTTCTGATCCCTTCCCTCAGCAGGCTCTTCCAAATCCTTCTCTGCAGTAGTAGTATTGCATCAGATGTCTTCTCTTTGTATAAGCCCTTGCTAGACTGTAATTAAATCACATAATCATCTTCTCTTTGATAAATTAAATAGACGGAGCTCTTTTGAGTCTTTGAGTGTAAGGAGTATTTTCCAGACCTTGAATAATTCTTGTAGCTCTGCTCTAACCCTTTCCAATTTGTCAACATCCTATGTAAAGTGTGGGCACCAGAAGAAGACACAGTATACAGTAATGGTCTCACCAGTACTGTATGCAGAGGTAATACCACCTCCATATTCCTTGTCAATGTTCCCTTGTTTATATACCTAAGGATTGCATTAGCTCTTTTAGCCATACTATTGCACTGGGAGCTCATATTTATAATGACCCCTAAATCCTTCTTGCAATTACTGCTTTCCAGGACAGTTCCCCATCCTAGAAGTATGGTCCACATCCCTTGTTCCTAAATGTATGACATTGCATTTAGGTATAATCAAAACATATATTCTTTAATTGCATCCAGCTACACAGCAGTCTGGATCGGTTGGTTATCAGTGACCTGTCTTCATTGTATTTAGATTTCCACTGATGTGTGTGTCATCTTCAAATTTTATTTACAATTATTTATGTTTCCTTCTATGACATTGTTAAAAATATTGAATAGCACTGGTCCTCTCTTTGATTATCTGGAGATATTGACAACCATGTGTAATAATAACAGTTCAAATTCCTTCCCTGATCACTGCAGATGCAGCTTGATGGGCCAAAATATAACACTCCATGTTTTATCAATTTATCCGTTACTGCCTCAGTTCTTTTATCCTTTCATGGCTGTGATAGCACATACTTTGAGAAGATGTAATATGCTGCTAGCAAATACTGATTTCCACCAAGTGTTTCTGGTAGTGTGTCTTTTCAATTTGTATGAACTCCCAGGGCTCACTAGGTGGGGTATTTCCTCTAAATGAGTTCTTCCTTTTCTTGCTGGTGCTTTCCTTTCTTGACAGGTAAAGCAGGAATGCACCCAGGCCTTCACATCTGTTGTATGCCTTGTTCAGTGTCTTTTCATACCTCAGGTAACCTGTTGCTTTGTTATCATGAAGACACTCCAGTACAGTTCTCTGCAAGCTTGCTTGCAAGACAATCCTGTTGCCTGCATACATCAGCCAGTTGGTAGCGAGATCAATGGATAATCATTCTTGCACTGTGCTAATGTGGGTGTCCTTCAGTAGATCTTTTGGCACCAAACATAACTCAGGGTCCTTAAGCTGTTCTTGTCAGATGTCCTTACAAGAGCAGGCAGAGTCTATTCTCATTGCCCTCACCCAGCTGAGCGCATCTGCAGCCATGTTTTGCTTTCCAGATTTATGGTGAACTGTGAGTGTATATCCAGACAGTTTGTGAATCCATCTGCACAAGCATCCCTCTGGGTGGCACTTCATAAGGAGCGGTTACCCAGGGTTTTTTAAACCCAAAGCTTTAGGTAACTTTACTTTTTGTGAGGTGGTATCAGGAAATAAATTAATGGAGACACATTACGTCTGTCTGCTAGATGGTTGGCATAAATCATACAAAGAGCTTGTCTACACTCTGGGGGATTGATGCGCAGTGATTGATGCATCGGCAGTCAATTTAGCGGGTCTAGTGAAGACCTACTAAATCCACCGCAGATTGCTCTCCCATCGACTCCTGTACTCCACCTGAACGAGAAGCGCAAGGGGAGTCTATGGTAGAGCAGCTCTAGTCAACATCACATAGTGTGGACCCCGTGGTAAGTAGATCTAAGTACATCGACTTCAGCTATGTTATTCACATAGCTGAAGTTGCGTAACTTAGATCGATCTCCCCACCTAGTGTAGAGAAGGCCAAAGTTAAGTGCTTTTATTTAAAGTCTTTACTTTTAGTCTTCAGCACTTTTACAGGAATGCCTTTACTGAAAGCTTTTGCTTTGTTTAGTCTTGAGCACATACAAACACAGTATATTATAGCATTATCCCACTAGTCTGGAGCAGTTTTTGAGTATTTTAACAGCAGAGTTTTGGTGGCCAGCTTTCAGTCTGCTGCTGGAGACTTTTTTAATGTTCACAAAGCAATCCGCCTGTCTCAGACCCTTAATTTTTTTTATACAGTAACTTTGCACTTAAAAAGAAAAGGAGTACTTGTGGCACCTTAGAGACTAACCAGTTTATTTGAGCGTAAGCCGATGAAGTGAGCTACAGCTACACGGCTGTTACTCTGAAACCTGCACTTAACATCCTCCTGCTTAACGTTGTTTCGAAGTTACGTCGCTGCTCCATTAAGAAACATGCTCCTTTAAAGTTGTGCAATGCTCCCTGATAGTGTCATTTGGCTGCCTGCTCTGTCCACTGTGTGTATCATAGAATCATAGAACATCAGGGTTGGAAGGGACCTCAGGAGGTCATCTAGTCCAACCCCCTTCTCAAAACAGGACCAATCCCCAACTAAATCATCTGTGGCAGAGCTCCAACCTTGTCCCCGTGGGTCCCGCACTTCCAGGTGGTTTATGCTAGCTTTGGAGGCTCACTGCAACCCTCCACATAGCCCTTCTCTCTCTAGGGCCAGGGATACAGTCTACTGAGCCCTTTTCATCATAAGCCAGCAATGGAGGTTGGTGAGAGAATTCCCAAAGTCTCTGTTGCTCCTACAGCCTCGTGCCAAAATAGTTTAGCCTCCTGTCCTGACAGGGGCCTGTTTTCCCCTCCCAGGAGGTGTTTCTGTAGTGGTGGGTTGGGGGGAACCTGGGCCCGCCCTCTACTCTGGGTTCCGGCCCAGGGACCCTAATGGTAGCAGCTGTTGGCAGCTGACCTTTCACTGCCAGAGTTGCTACATTTCTCTAGGCCACTTCCCCACAACTCTCCTGCTTCTCCCTTTCCTCAGGGCTCCCTTACCAATGACTTGAGGGTGTCTTCATTAACCAGCCCTTCAGCCACACTTCCTCTTCTCTGGCTCCTCTCTGCCTGACTGGAGTGAGCCCTTTTATATTATCAGAGGGGCCTTAGAGTCAGGGGGTTACATTAGCTTAATGGCCTCACCTGACTCTTTGCAGGTTAATTGGAGTCAGGTGTTCTCATTAGCCTGAAGCAGCCCCTGCTCTGGTCAGTCAGGGAACAGAACCCTGTTCATCCAGTGGCCAGTAGACCCATCTTCGGCTCCTCTGCTGAACCCGGCTGGCCTGGAGGGAGACTGCTGCTGCTGCTGGGCCTTGGGCTCTTGCTGCTGCTATCACCACTCCAGCTGCTCCCTTGGCTGGGCCGGACACCACCCACCCACCCCCCTTCTGTGCTACCTGGTTGCTGACCAGCTGCTGGACCTCCCCTGCCCACACACACGCTCGGGTGCTGCTACTGCTCCTTGCCGGGGGCTGCTGGCCTGCTCCCCACGGGGGGGGGAGTGAGGGGCCCCAGCCGTTGCTGCTGTGAACACCATCACCACCACCGCCTTAGAGAGGCCCTTTCTGCCTGCCAGTGCCTGGCCACCGGACTGCCATCTGGAGCTGCTGCTGCCCTTGCTGCCCGGGAGCTGCTGGGCCCTAGAGGAGGAAGACGAAGAGGACCTGCCGTTACTGGGGGAGTGCGCAGAGACTCTGCAGACCACTGTGGAGGGGGCCATGAAGGACTGAGTAACTTTTGAACTGTGCTCTTGTGGTGGGGGTTTTGACTGTGTTTGTGGGGACACAGGGGGTGGAGTGTGGAGCTGCCCCCCGATCCATCTGCATCACCGCCCCCTCCACCACCACCCCCTCCACCACCCCCACTGGCAGTTTACCACCTGCCTCAGCTCCTACCTCTGGACTCAGTTGCTTGCTTAGCTTGCCACGCCCTGATTCCACCATTTGGGCCCCCCCCGGACTGCCCACTCCACAGCTTTGCCCCTTGCAGCATTTTGCCCCTCCCCTTTGCCCTAGCCCCCTTACTAGCTTCAGTTTGTTTGCCTGCCCTGCCCATTTCCCTCTGCAGCTTTTGTGTGTTTGGCCCGCCCCAGCCTCCGAAGCTAGCCCCTTGGTTTCCCTGTCCTACCTCCAGCCCGCTTAGCCCCTTGCTCCGTGCGCCAATGCCCCCTCCCATGTGCTTGTGCCACTCCTCATTTTAGTTTGAACCCCCTTCACTGCACCCCTCAATGCTGTTGTATTCCCCCTCCCCTAGTGCAGCTAGAGGAGCCTGAATCCCACCCTATGTTGTTGATTGACCGCTAGCCCCTGATTTGCACCCCTGTCCAGCCCACCCCTTTTGGGACCCTCTTCCCCTGCCTGCAGCCTAGCGGGGAGGAGTGATCGACCTGCTTCCCCTTTCCCCTCCTCCTTCTGGTGTCTCCCCCTCCCTCCCTGCTCATGATGGCAGGGGACAAGGTGGGTGGGATCCCTCTGGCAGACCCCGCCGTCCCTCCCACACCCGCCGCCCTGTTGCCCTCCCCCCAAGCCTCTATCTCCGCTGTTGCAGCCGAACCACCTGCTACTGCCTCCGCTGTGGGGGAAAGGGTCTTCTTTAGCCCTCTCACAGTTCGTACGGCTGGAGTGGTGACCCTGTTCTCCCCTGACCTGCGGCCTGAGGTGCTGGGGGTCACCAAGGCTGTGCCGGGCTGCCTGCTGCACCTCTGGGCCCATATGGAGGGGCTCATGGTCAATCTTGTTAACATCTGTGCCCTGACATCGGGCCCGGAGCAGCTACGATTCTATCAGCAGGTGTCCACCTTCCTTGGCATCTTGGATCCTCGCAAGTGCCTGGTCCTGGGCGGGGACTTTAACACCACCCTCGAGGAGCGGGCTCGCTCAGGGACCAAGCAGTGCCCGGCCGCCACGGATGTCCTCCGGGAGATAGTTGAACATCACTCCCTGGTGGATGTCTGGTGCGACCATCACCCGGACGATGTTTCGATGTTCACCTTTGTCTGGGTGGAGGCCCATCAGTTGCGCCACTCCCGCTGGGACCACATTTATTTATCACGTTTGCACCTTTCACAGGCCCACTCCTCCAGCATCCGGCCGGCCCCGTTCTCCGATCATTACTTAGCCATCGTGACGGTCTCTCTCTGTGCAGAGAGGCTGGGGCCAGGCTATTGGCATTTTAACAACAGCTTGTTGGAGGATGTGGGCTTCGTGGCGTCCTTCTGGGAGTTCTGGCTGGCCTGGTGAGGGCAGCGGCGTGCCTTTCCCTCGGCACAGCGGTGGTGGGACCTGGGGAAGGTGTGCGCCTGGCTCTTCTGCCGTGACTACACCCGGGGCGCCAGCCGACAGAGGGATGCAGCGATAGGGCAGTTGGAACGGGAGGTCTTAGAGCTGGAGAGGTGTCTGGCCGCCAGCCCCGAGGATCCATCCCTCTGCGGGGTGTGCCGGGAGAAGCGGGAGGAGCTCCAGGCCCTCGAGGAGCATTGGACCCGGGGTGCCTTTGTTCGATCCCACATCTGCCTCCTTCGGGAGATGGATCATGCTCCCGCTTCTTCTATGCCCTGGAGAAAAAGAGGGGGGCCAAGAAACACGTCACCTGCCTCCTCACAGAGGATGGCACCCCCCTCACGGATCCGGCGGAGATGTGTGGGAGGGCCAGGGCTTTTACACAGGCCTTTTCTCCCCGGATCCGACCGATCCTAAAGCTTGTAGAGTGCTCTGGGACGAACTCCCGACAGTCAGCGCAGGCGACGGAGACCTGCTAGAGCTGCCTCTCACTCTGGCCGAGTTCTCGGAAGCCCTCCGCCGCCCACCAATAAATCTTCGGGCATGGACGGGCTGACTGTGGAGTTCTACCGCGTGTTCTGGGACGTCCTCAGCTCAGACCTAGTCACTGTCTGGGCTGAGTCTTTGCAGAGCGGAGTCCTCCCTCTTTCGTGCAGGTGAGCCGTGCTCACCTTATTGCCAAAGAAGGGGAACCTCCGCGATTTACGAAATTGGCGTCCCATGTTGCTCCTCAGCATGGACTACAAGGTCATAGTGAAAGCCATCTCGCTGCGGTTAGGGTCCGTGCTGGCGGATGTGATCCACCCAGGCCAGACCTACACCGTCCCGGGCCGCACCATCTTCGACAACCTGTATCTGGTCTGGGACCTCTTGGAATTCGGGTGTAGGGACGGTCTGTCATTCGCCCTCCTGTCCCTGGATCAGGAGAAGGTGTTCAACAGGGTGGATCACGGGTATCTCCTGAGCACTCTGCGAGCATTTGGCTTTGGACCCCAGTTTGTGGGTTTTCTCCAGGTGCTGTACACCTCCACAGAGTGTCTGGTCAGGCTCAACTGGACCCTGACCGAACCGGTCAGCTTTGGGCGAGGAATACGGCAGGGGTGCCCCCTCTCGGGCCAGCTGTACGCTCTGGCGATCAAGCCCTTCCTCTGTCTCCTCCACAGGAGGTTGACGGGGTTGGCTCTGTGGGAGCCGGAGCTGCGGCTGGTCCTGTCAGTGTACGCCGACCATGTGCTCCTTGTGGTCCAGGACCCGGGCTGCCATTCTTCTACCAGGACCTCCTCCGGACCTGGAAACTGCTTTCGATGACCAGGTCCGTGGCAGCCACCAAGGGGGCAGATCTCATGGAGCCCCTGCTACACAACCCCCAGCTCCGCGTGCAGGTGGCGGAGTCCCCCTTGGTGCGCCAGAGGTTCGTCCTGGCAGAAGTCACAAGAGTTGGAGACCTCCTGGACTACAACTGGGGAGATTGGCTGGATCCCCTGACACTTGCTCAGCGCATGGGGCTCTCCAGACCTCGTACTCCCTGGCGCGCACTTCAGGAGGTGAGGGCCGCTTTGCCGCCCGCTGTTCTGGTTTACCTCGACAGGCTCCTGCATGAGAGCGTGCCCCATCCGCCCTCCACCCCAGGCTCACCTGACCTTTTCATCGGGCCCCTGCCCTGTGGACCCAACTAACCCCCCTGCCCCTTCACCGTGAGCCAGCTGCATGAGCTGCAGCTAGTCTGCTTCCAGACCACGCCAAGGAAACATCTATACACGCTCGTGCTCCACACCCTTCACGTCCTCACCATCGCATCCCGCCCCGATACAAAATGGCGGGACCTCTTGCCACCTCTGGAGGGTGAGGAGCCCCGGTGGGCCAGCCTATATTCCACCTTGGTCCTGAGTCCCGCCAGGGATATCAGTTGGCTGCTCCTTCATGGAGCCGTGAGCACAGGCGTGTACTTGGTGCGGTTCACCCCTATCCCAGGCACCTTCCCCTTTCACAGCGTGAGGGAAACTCTGGTGCACACATACTTGGAGTGTGCCAGGCTGCAGCCCATATTCTGGCTCCTCACAAATATTTTGTTGTGCTTTTGGTTACGCTTTCCCCCTCACCTTTTTATTTATGCACTCCCTATCCGCAAAGTCACAGGACCTCCTAGTCAACCTCCTCCTGGCCCTGGCTAAAATGGCCATCTATAAAACCAGGGTGAGGAGAATGGCCGATGGAGTCTCTTGTGACTGTGGGGCCTATTTCCGATCCTCCATCCATTCACGTATCTGGGCAGAGTTCCTCTGGGCAGCATCCACTGACTGCCTTGACGCCTTTGAGGAGCAGTGGATGCTGTCCGGGGTTCTCTGCTCAGTGTCCCCATCTGGTTCCGTTCGTTTGACCCTTTGACCACACCCCTGTCCCTGTTATTTCATTAGTTGTCCCCCGTAATCATTTGGTGTCCAGGACCTGTGGATCCCCCTCTTAGGCTGGGGGGAAGGGGAGATCCTTTAGCACTTCCCGGATCCCAGTAGGGCTACTCTGCTGTTCCCAACTGGCCTGGGTCTATCACACATCCCAGCCAGGGCTTTGTCAAGCTTGCCCTTAAAAAACTCAAAAGAAGGAGGTTCCACCACCTCCCTAAGTAACGCATTCCGGAGTTTCACCACCCTCCTAGTGAAAAAGGTTTTCCGAATATCCAACCTGAACCTCCCCCACTGCAACTTGAGACCATTATTCCTTGTTCTGTCATCTGCTACCACTGAGAACAGTCTAGATCCATCCTCTTTGGAACCCCCTTTCAGGTAGTTGAAAGCAGCTATCAAATCTCCCCGCACCCACCCATTCTTTTCTTCTGCAGACTAAACAATCCCAGTTCCCTCAGACTCTCCTCATAAGTCATGTGCCTAATCCTCTAATTTGTCTAGGTCCCTCTGTATCCTATCCCTATCCTCCAGCGTATCTACCGCTGCTGGAAGAGCAGCAGCTTTACAAGGGAGCATTGGACAAGTTCCTCTTCTCCACTTCCATTATACAAATATTGTACCTTTTGTAATGGAATTCTAGTGTGGCATGCAATGTATTTCCAGTTCAAATTGGAAATACCCATGTCTTTTAAGAAGGAAGTCAGGTGACCATTAGGTGCAGGCAGAAGTGGCATCATATGATGATGTGCACTGCAACGTTATTAATTGTAGATTATGGATTTAGCATGTCAAAATCAGACCCTAAATAGGCACCCCTTTGCCGAAGTACAGCTCTGAGGAGGTGATATGATACCATCCACAGGTATTCACTGGCTGTAAACACCAAGGTCAAGATCATGCCGTTTCAGCATAGATCTTCATTAGGGACATGTACTCCCCAGCATAGCTGATAACAGGAAGGGACAGAGCCATGGTTCTACTTAATTCTCCCTGCTCCATCTGGGGTGCCAAGTGCCTCTGTGGAAGTAATTTTGGAGGAGTCTCAGAGCTGTGGAACTGAAATTCTGCCCAGAATTTATGTCATGCAAGTGTCAGGACAGGGGGAGCTTTAGTTCCTCCTCTCCTACTGCACACCTGGGCCAGAGCTACTCAGAATCCAGCCCCAAGGAAGGAGAACAAGAACAGGTTGTAGAGATTAAAAATGTAAGTGAGATACTTAAAAGTAATGTGGTGAAATTAAGAGAAATATCATCTTAGCCTAAATAGCATGCAAAACTTCTAAGAGAAGGTGTGGAATTCATCCCTAACTTTCTGTGCAGCCTGTGGGTGGAATTTTAACAAGTGGAAGTGCTAGGAGGGAGGGGGAGGAACGGGGAAGCGCCACGTCTCCGCTCCTCCCCTTTCCTCCCAGAAAGCCCTAAGTGCTGCCAAACAGCTGTTTGGTGGCAGGGAAGCGCTGGGAGGAAGGGGGAATGGAAGTGGGGACGCGGTGTGCTCCGGTGTGGAGTGGGGGTGGGAAGAGGCAGGCCTGAGCATCCCCTGGCAAAGTCGGCACCTGTTCTTCTGACGGGAAGCTGCTGCTGTGTAAGGTGCTTCCTAGCGTCCTTGCTTGCCTCATTATCTGCAGCGGGCTGTGCCTGTGTGGGGTAAGCCAGGGGCACCTCCCAACCACAGTACAGTACTGTACAGTATATAATGCCTTTTGTCTGCCCCCCAAAAAATTTCCTTGGAACCTAACCTCCTGCATTTACATTAAATCTTATGGGAAAATTGGATTAGTTTAACATCATTTCACTTAAAGTTGCATTTTTTCAGGAACGTAACTCCAATGTTAAGTGAGGAGTTACTGTACTTAAAAAGCTACAAAGATATGTTAATCAAAAGTGTTATAGCTGACCAAACAAAATCAACTGTTGGGCAAAAAGCAGGTGTTACAAAAACATGTTACTAACAAAACACAAAAAAAAAAACCAAAAATGGTTAAGCAAGCAGTTTGGAGCCATTAGGCTGGCAGCTATATTTTTCCATAATGACAGTTTTAAAATATATTCAGACTTACTGTTTTTTACAGACACTTATCCCAGCGTATTAGGGAGGACATAGAGTCAGGCTAACTTCTGGGGATTGTCTTATCCTCTCCCTCCCAGCAACACCTTAGTAGTGCTAAGTTCCTGCAAAGGCCTACTAAATGCAATGAGGAGAATAATTGATAGTCCATTTTAATAATTGGCAGTGGCTTGGGCACCCGGCTGCTTGCTGAAAATGTCCCTCATCAGAGCCACTGCAGGGCACTGTGCCCTGTGTACACTGTGAATTCTGAGTATGGAAGATAGGCCTTGAAGGCCTCCACACTTGCTAGACACTCCAGTTCTGTAGCCAAATCTTTGATTTCCCTCTCATTTAATCTGCGACCTCCAAAAGCCACCACTCTGCACCTACTAAGCTCATCCATTTGTTTAAGTGCAAATCCTTCAGCAAACTTTGAGGCATCACAAGGTTACCAGGAATGGATGGGATGGATCTGCGAAGTTAAGCACAGCATGGTTTAGAAGTCCTTCTTTCAGTGACGCCGATGGTTTTTGGTGTTGCTCTGTCCAGACAAAGTTCTTCTTAATTAGCTGGTATAATGGCGCTGCTGCCCATGCTGCAAAATTTTGTACACATCTTTGTGGAACCCACAGAGAACTACAAACTATTGAACCACCTCTTCCTGGTGCTCCTCACACTGACTAGATGTCCTGGGAGGGAGATGTGACTCCTTGTAAACTGATATTTGTTTCCCAAAAATTTAAACCCTGACTCCTTAAAAAGCTTTAGGATCCTTTCCATTCCTACCAGATGTTCCTTCCCAGTTTTTGGGAAACAAATGAAGTCATCTAGGTATGTTAGTATGTCTTCAATTATCAAAACTTGGTTTAGACCATTTACTACCCTCTGAAATGTCCTTGATGCATTCATGAGTCTGAAAGGCGTTCTGCAGAACTGAAATATTCCCTAGGGTATCACAAAGGCAGTTTTTTCTCTATGCTTAGGTGCCCCTTTAATCTGATGGCAAAGGTTGAAATTTACCTCTGTGCAGGGCGAACACAAAGCTGATGCACTGGTGTGAAGGCCTGATGCTCTCCTCTGCACAAGTGAATTCATTCTAAGAGCAGATCTGTTGAGAGAGATTATAAAAACAGCCCCAAGTTGCTATTTTGGACAATCACCACACTTTAAAATATGATCACCAAAGGCTGGCATTATTTCTATTGTTTACTTTTTCACTTTCACTGGACTTGGACAGTGACACTAGACTGCTCAGTTTCTAGTCAGTTTCACTATCTAGTGGTCTTGCCCTAGCATTTTGCTCTTGTTTGGGGCTGCAGGGGGATATTTAAATGCAAAATAAAAGCAGTATTAATTGAATTAAAGAAGAAAAGAAAGGCAATTGCTATTAAATCCCAGGCCCTAAGCTCCCTGAAAGTGTCCTGGGAAAGATTAATAACTATTTAAAGGAGGTGATTTTTTCCTGAAGTGGATGGTTGCTATTGAAAGCTAAAGAGTAGCAACATTTCAGTTAACTTCTGATGCAAGTAAAGCAGAGTTGATTAGTAAAAATATTGCAGAAAGGGCCTGAGATCTTCACTCACTATCATCAAACTGAGTTATTCTCAGCATCTATACCAATTGTTCAATGGTTTTCAGTTTAGATGAAACTAGATGCATGCTGGGGGTGCTGACCCTCCTCTTTGTGTCCTGCAGAGATCACCAGTTTTCCTTCTCCCTAGGTATGACCTCTGTGTTACAGCTCTGAATGGAGCTCTCTACACCATAGGAGGTGGAGCCTTTCGCTTTGATATGGACACAGATGAATGGACCCAAGTGGATGAAGAGTGCCTGACTCAGAAATTCTTCATGGGATGCAGCACTGCCAATGGCCAAATTTATCTCCTGGGACAGAGGAAGGGGAACGTGGCTGTCCCCAACATGGTGCTCTTTGACCCTTATACTGACACATGTCAGGTGGTAAATAGCAAAGTCCCTTGCCCAGTTCCTATTTATGGGTGTGTCTCTATACGAAGATTTGACACATGGGCTTAAGCAAGGCTGGCCAGGTCACTATACAGAGAGGGATTCCAGTGTGTTAACGCTTACAAGCGCTGATATTTATTGTCTGTAGAACTTGTAGAATCTTGAAAACATCATTTATTCCTCTCCTGATTTTGTCTTTTCCAGTTTGGCAAATGCTGGTGTCCTTTGTCCTCAAGGAACCAATATGGAAATGGAAGATTTGCTCCTTTCTTTATCAAGACATCTCCGCTGGTGTCAGCATGATTCCATGAAAACATTTGTTAGCAAACTCACTAACTTGGCCTCTGCAACAGCAGAAGAAATTATAGCATTGCAGGGTCAGTCAGAAACATGGCTGTTGGGTTTTTGTTTGTGTTGTTTTGATTTTTCCAAATGACAGGACTGCAGCTTCTCAAATGCTAAAGAGCACTCCAGGCAGCAGCAGGTGAAAGGCATCTGTCCAAAGAAATCCAAATTTCAGTAGTTGAAAATTTATTTTTATTTTCAGCTCATAGGGACGACAGTACCTAAAATGCAAATAGAGCCATAGGGAGACTATAAAGACCTGAGCTACTTCATGCTTCATTCCTCTGGGTTCTTAAGGAGCTTGGCAGGGCCCTGATTTTATTTGGAAGGAAAAGAGCAAGCATATGGTAGGATTTAAACTGATTCTTTATTTAAGCCAATGCCTTCATCACCTCTGTGCTGACTCAGTTCCATGTGTAAAGTGTCACTCAGGTGTTAGGTAGCACCTAGGGAACCCTGTTCAGAGCTGCTGTTGATGGCTATGGAGAGAGTTGTACAAATGACAAGAGGAGTTGAGCCCACATACACTTTGAGCTGTTCTAATCCTATGGTGCTCAGTCAGGGGATGAAATCCTGGCCATTGAAGTCAATGGAATTTTGCAGTTAGCTACAATGAGGCCAGGATTTCACACAGAACCAGTACATTGTAACTCCCTGCTGCAACATTTCAGTTCATTATTGTGTATGAGGCTGCTTGCTTCACAGCTGGGTGACAGTTTTTGACTGAAACTGTTTCTCTGCAAAAAATGATTTGGTGTCACTGAAGTAAAAAGGAGTACTTGTGGCACCTTAGAGACTAACCAATTTATTAGAGCATAAGCTTTCGTGAGCTACAGCTCACTTCCTCAGATGCATATCGTGGAAACTGCAGCAGACTTTATATATACACAGAGAATATGAAACAATACCTACTCCCACCCCACTGTCCTGCTGGTAATAGCTTATCTAAAGTGATCATCAGGTGGGCCATTTCCAGCACAAATCCAGGTTTTCTCACCCTCCACCCCCCCACACAAATTCACTCTCCTGCTGGTGATAGCCCATCCAAAGTGACAACTCTTTACACAATGTGCATGACAATCAAGTTGGGCTATTTCCTGCACAAATCCAGGTTTTCTCACATCCCCCCACCCCCATACACACACAAACTCACTCTCCTGCTGGTAATAGCTCATCCAAACTGACCACTCTTCAAGTTTAAATCCAAGTTAAACCAGAACATCGGGGGGGGGGGGGGTTAGGAAAAAACAAGAGGAAACAGGCTACCTTGCATAATGACTTAGCCACTCCCAGTCTCTATTTAAGCCTAAATTAATAGTATCCAATTTGCAAATGAATTCCAATTCAGCAGTTTCTCGCTGGAGTCTGGATTTGAAGTTTTTTTGTTTTAAGATAGCAACCTTCATGTCTGTGATTGCGTGACCAGAGAGATTGAAGTGTTCTCCGACTGGTTTATGCATGTTATAATTCTTGACATCTGATTTGTGTCCATTTATTCTTTTACGTAGAGACTGTCCAGTTTGACCAATGTACATGGCAGAGGGGCATTGCTGGCACATGATGGCATATATCACATTGGTAGATGTGCAGGTGAACGAGCCTCTGATAGTGTGGCTGATGGGATTAGGCCTTTCCAAATGCAAACAGATGGACATCGTACCAAAAGGACTGAAGGTAAAAAATCCATTACAATCGACATACCACACAGACTATGCCGACAGCTTGTGCCACAAGCTGTCAAAGAAACTGCGGAACCACCTGATCAACATCCTCTGCCGCAAACAGGGAAAGATTAAGAATGAGCTCTCAAAAATGGATACTCTCATAAAAAACCAACCTTCCACACAAACTTCCTCGTGGCTGGATTTCATTAAAACTAGACAAGCCATTTACAACGCACACTTTGCTTCTCTACAAAAGAGAGAGGACACTAAACTTTCTAAACTACTACATGCCACAAGGGGCCACAGCAATGGTTCCCTCAACCCACCTAGCAATATTGTTAACCTATCCAACTATACTCTCAGCCCAGCAGAAGCAGCTGTTCTGTCTCGGGGCCTCTCCTTCTGCCCCTCCACCCCCACGAACATGATACAGTTCTGTGGTGACCTAGAATCCTATTTTCGACATCTCCGACTCAAGGAATATTTCCAAAATACCTCTGAACAGCATACTAATCCAAAGAGTTCTCCCTACCAGCACTACAGAAAGAGGGATTCTAGGTGGACTCCTCCTGAAGGTCGAAACAGCAGACTGGACTTCTACATAGAGTGCTTCCGCCGACGTGCACAGGCTGAAATTGTGGAAAAGCAGCATCACTTGCCCCATAACCTCAGCCATGCGGAACGCAATGCCATCCACAGCCTCAGAAACAACTCTGACATCATAATCAAAAAGGCTGATAAAGGAGGTGCTGTTGTCATCATGAATAGGTCGGAATATGAACAAGAGGCTGCTCGGCAGCTCTCCAACACCACTTTCTACAAGCCATTACCCTCTGATCCCACTGAGAGTTACCAAAAGCAACTACAGCATTTGCTCAAGAAACTTCCTGAAAAAGCACAAGATCAAATCCGCACAGACACACCCCTGGAACCCCGACCTGGGATATTCTATCTACTACCCAAGATCCATAAACCTGGAAATCCTGGGCGCCCCATCATCTCAGGCATTGGCACCCTGACAGCAGGATTGTCTGGCTATGTAGACTCCCTCCTCAGGCCCTACGCTACCAGCACTCCCAGCTACCTTCGAGACACAACTGACTTCCTGAGGAAACTTCAATCCATCGGTGATCTTCCTGATAACACCATCCTGGCCACTATGGATGTAGAAGCCCTCTACACCAACATTCCACACAAAGATGGACTACAAGCCGTCAAGAACACTATCCCCGATACTGTCACGGCTAACCTGGTAGCTGAACTTTGTGACTTTGTCCTTACCCATAACTACTTCACATTTGGAGACAATGTATACCTTCAGATCAGCGGCACTGCTATGGGTACCCGCATGGCCCCACAATATGCCAACATTTTTATGGCTGATTTAGAACAACGATTCCTCAGCTCTCGTCCCCTAAAGCCCCTACTCTACTTGCGCTATATTGATGACATCTTCATCATCTGGACCCATGGAAAAGAAGCCCTTGAGGAATTCCACCATGATTTCAACAATTTCCATCCCACCACCAACCTCAGCCTGGTCCAGTCCACACAAGAGATCCACTTCCTGGACACTACAGTGCTAATAAACAATGGTCACATAAACACCACCCTATACCGGAAACCTACTGACCGCTATTCCTACCTGCATGCCTCCAGCTTTCACCCTGACCACACCACACGATCCATCGTCTACAGCCAAGCTCTGCGATACAACCGCATTTGCTCCAACCCCTCAGACAGAGACAAACACCTACAAGATCTCTGTCAAGCTTTCTTACAACTACAATACCCACCTGCAGAAGTAAAGAAACAGATTGATAGAGCCAGAAGAGTTCCCAGAAGTTACCTACTACAGGACAGGCCTAACAAAGAAAATAACAGAACGCCGCTAGCCGTCACCTTCAGCCCCCAACTAAAACCCCTCCAACGCATTATTAAGGATCTACAACCTATCCTAAAGGATGACCCAACACTCTCACAAATCTTGGGAGACAGACCAGTCCTTGCCTACAGACAGCCCCGCAACCTGAAGCAAATACTCACCAACAACCACATACCACACAACAGAACCACTAACCCAGGAACTTATCCTTGCAACAAAGCCCGTTGCCAATTGTGCCCACATATCTATTCAGGGGACACCATCACAGGGCCTAATAACATCAGCCACACTATCAGAGGCTCGTTCACCTGCACATCCACCAATGTGATATATGCCATCATGTGCCAGCAATGCCCCTCTGCCATATACATTGGTCAAACTGGACAGTCTCTACGTAAAAGAATAAATGGACACAAATCAGATGTCAAGAATTATAACATTCATAAACCAGTCGGAGAACACTTCAATCTCTCTGGTCACGCAATCACAGACATGAAGGTCACTATCTTAAAACAAAAAAACTTCAAATCCAGACTCCAGCGAGAAACTGCTGAATTGGAATTCATTTGCAAATTGGATACTATTAATTTAGGCTTAAATAGAGACTGGGAGTGGCTAAGTCATTATGCAAGGTAGCCTGTTTCCTCTTGTTTTTTCCTACCCCCCACCCCCAGATGTTCTGGTTTAACTTGGATTTAAACTTGAAGAGTGGTCAGTTTGGATGAGCTATTACCAGCAGAAGAGTGAATTTGTGTGTGTATGGGGGTGGGGGGGATGTGAGAAAACCTGGATTTGTGCAGGAAATAGCCCAACTTGATTGTCATGCACATTGTGTAAAGAGTTGTCACTTTGGATGGGCTATCACCAGCAGGAGAGTGAATTTGTGTGGGGGGGGTGGAGGGTGAGAAAACCTGGATTTGTGCTGGAAATGGCCCACCTGATGATCACTTTAGATAAGCTATTACCAGCAGGACAGTGGGGTGGGAGTAGGTATTGTTTCATATTCTCTGTGTATATATAAAGTCTGCTGCAGTTTCCACGATATGCATCTGAGGAAGTGAGCTGTAGCTCACGAAAGCTTATGCTCTAATAAATTGGTTAGTCTCTAAGGTGCCACAAGTACTCCTTTTCTTTTTGCGAATACAGACTAACACGGCTGTTACTCTGAAACCTGTCACTGAAATGTTTCACTAATTTGTGAGACAAGGTGGGTGAGGTAATATCACCAATTTTGAAAACAAAGCCAACAAACTCCAAACAAGTCCAAACATCTTGTTTTGACATTTTCAAAACAAAATATTTAAATTTTTAAATTCAAAATAACTTTTTCGTTACAAAATTTCCTTCAATTTTAGTTTTTAAAATGTTTTATAAATGCTTAAAATCAAAGTGAAATGTTTTGTCTGAGGCCAAATGATTTTTTTAACCCCTCAATTTGCCAAAAGTGTCAAAAAAATTGTTTTCGTGTCAATTCAACATTTAAAAACATGGAACTGCCACCAAACCAAAAATTTAGTTATTTGCCCAGCTCTACCCACTACATGTATAATGAGAGAAATAAGACCTGATTCCTAGTCATGTTTGAAAATTTACCTGCACTTTACTTGTGCAACAGCTGCTCCCTAAGAGAGACACTCCAAAGATGGTAGTGTCAGAACTTACAAATGGTATCATTTGTTAAACATTATGGTCTAGAGCTATGATGGACAGGAAATTAATTAGCCATAGAGCAACGCATGTGACTATGTATGCATACAAACAGACTTCAGATTGGCTGGGTAAAGTACAAAATCTTCCTTTCTGTATTCTGAATGGTGCTGTATTAATCTTTGGCTAGTAAACTTTGATTAAATAAATTCTGATTGAGATGGTTGTCTGACATCTTGTATTATCATTATTTTTAAAGTTCAACTATGTAACAATGGTTTGGAGGGTAGGTATCGGAATGTGGTTCTTATCCTGGCTCTGCAATTGAATTCTGTTTAATTATGAGCAATTCATGGTACATAGTTGAGTCTTATTGACCTAAGGGGCCCAAATTGTGTTATATTCACTGAAAAGCACTGATGCTAGAAGGCTGCAGACTCTAACACCTGCACCAGGACTCATCTCTTACTACCATCTCCAGCAGCCGATGCAGCCACTGGACAGTGCTGGGAGGATGTGGGTCATGGCTCATCGATGCACTCCTGGGATTGAAGTGTGCATGGGCAGATGTACCCTGTTCACTCAACCCCCATGCATCCATGGGATCAAGAGAACAGAGACCCTGGCAATGGGCAATTCCACGACCTATGAGATTGCACTGACTGGCCTCACTGTTAGTTTGCACTTTTCATGAATATTACAATGGCTATTTACTGGCAGCAGGGCTGCCTCTTTTAGTTTTAATACATTATCATTTAACTAAGATTTTGGTTTTATACTACACTGCTGTGCAAGTGCTTGGGAAACAAGAAAGAGACAGGAAGTTTTATCCAAGCTTTTAACAATCTTTTAAACTCTCTTAAAATCACATCAAAGCAATAGTAGATATGTATGTACACTACCAACACTGCACAGCATCACATTCCCCCGTGAAGCAGCTGATATGAGACTCCATTAATAAAGAGTTAATGGAGGGTAATGTAATTAATACAAATCAACATGGGTTTATGAAAAATAGATCCTGTCAAACTTATTTGATACCTATTTTTGATGAGTTACAAGTTAGTTGATAATGGTAATAGCGTTGACACAATACATTTAGATTTCTGTAAGCTGTTTGACTTGGTAGCACATGATATGTTGATTAAAAAGCTAGAATGATAAAAAATTAACATGGCAAACACATTAAATTGATTGAAAACTAGTGAACTGATAGGTCTCAAAATGTAATGATAAATAGGGAATTGTCATCAAGTAGGTGTGTTTCCAGTTGGGACCGCCAGGGATTAGTTCTTGGCACTGCTCTATTTTACATTTTATCAATGAGCTGGAAGAAAACATAAAATTATCCCTGATCAAGTTTGCAGATGACACAACAATTGGGGGGGTGGTAAATAACAAAGAGGACAGGTCACTGATTCAGAGTGATCTGGATCACTTGGTTAAACTGGACTGAAGCAAACAATATGTTTTATAATGCAGCTATGTGTAAATTACATTTAGAAACACATTTAGAAACAAAGAATGGAGGCCAAATTCATGGTATGGGAGACTATCCTGGGAAGCAGTGACATTGAAAAAGATTTGGGGGTCGTGATGAATAATCAGCTAAACATGAGCTCCAAAAGTGACACTGTGGCCAAAAGAGATGATGCAACCCTGGGATGTATAAACAGGAAACTCAAGTAGGAGTAAAGAGGTTTTTTATCTCTGTGTTTGGCACTGGTGCAACTGCTGTGGGAATACTGTGTCCAGTTCTGGTGCCCCTCAGTTTAAAAAGGATGTTGATAAATTGGCCACAGCCAGGTGTGGCCCTCCTCATGCCCCGCCCCCAGGTCCCTCCTCCTGCTTCCTCCTATTTGTGTGCTGGCAGCTCCAGTCCCCCTGTGTGGTGGCCCCCGGCTCGGGCTGGCACCACACCGCCTGCCCTCAGGGCTGCTGGAACAGTTTGTATAGTGGGGGTGCTGGGAACCATTGAACCAAACTGTGAATCCTGTATATGATGGAAACCATTTCAAGCTGCAGCACCCCTCTCACCCCTAGTTCCTGCACCTATGCCTGCCCTCCCTTGGTATCCTACTGTTAATTGAATTGTCTCATTAGACTGACCTCACACTTGGTAAGGCAACTCCCATCTTTTCATTTATTTATACCTGCTCCTGTATTTTCCACTCTATGCATCTGATGAAGTGGGTTCTAGCCCATGAAAGCTTATGCCCAAATAAATTTGTAAGTCTCTAAGCCCTGGTCTACACTAGGACTTTAGGTCGAATTTAGCAGCATTAAATCGATGTAAACCTGCACCCGTCCACAAAATGAAGCCCTTTATTTCGACTTAAAGGGCTCTTAAAATCGATTTCCTTACTCCACCCCTGACAAGTGGATTAGCGCTTAAATCGGCCTTGCCGGCTTGAATTTGGGGTACTGTGGACACAATTCGACGGTATTGGCCTCCGGGAGCTATCCCAGAGTGCTCCATTGTGACCGCTCTGGACAGCACTCTCAACTCAGATGCACTGGCCAGGTAGACAGGAAAAGAACCGCGAACTTTTGAATCTCATTTCCTGTTTGGCCAGCGTGGCAAGCTGCAGGTGACCATGCAGAGCTCATCATCAGAGGTGACCATGATGGAGTCCCAGAATCGCAAAAGAGCTCCAGCATGGACCGAATGGGAGGTACGGGATCTGATCGCTGTATGGGGAGAGGAATCCGTGCTATCAGAACTCCGTTCCAGTTTTCGAAATGCCAAAACCTTTGTCAAAATCTCCCAGGGCATGAAGGACAGAGGCCATAACAGGGACCCAAAGCAGTGCCGCGTGAAACTGAAGGAGCTGAGGCAAGCCTACCAGAAAACCAGAGAGGCGAACGGCCGTTCCGGGTCAGAGCCTCAAACATGCCGCTTCTATGATGAGCTGCATGCCATTTTAGGGGGTTCAGCCACCACTACCCCAGCCGTGTTGTTTGACTCCTTCAATGGAGATGGAGGCAATACGGAAGCAGGTTTTGGGGACGAAGAAGATGATGATGAGGAGGAGGTTGTAGATAGCTCACAGCAAGCAAGCGGAGAAACCGGTTTTCCCGACAGCCAGGAACTGTTTCTCACCCTAGATCTGGAGCCAGTACCCCCCGAACCCACCCAAGGCTGCCTCCTGGACCCAGCAGGCGGAGAAGGGACCTCTGGTGAGTGTACCTTTTAAAATACTATACATGGTTTAAAAGCAAGCATGTGAAAGGATTACTTTGCCCTGGCATTTGCGGTTCTCCTAGATGTAGTCCTAAAGCCTTTGCAAAAGGTTTCTGGGGAGGGCAGCCTTATTGCGTCCTTCATGGTAGGACACTTTACCACTCCAGGCCAGTAACACATACTCAGGAATCACTGTACAACAAAGCATTGCAGTGTATGTTTGCTGGCGTTCAAACAACATCCATTCTTTATCTCTCTGTGTTATCCTCAGGAGAGTGAGATATAATTAATGGTCACCTGGTTGAAATAGAGTGCTTTTCTTCAGGGGACACTCAGAGGAGTCCATTCCTGCTGGGCTGTTTGCCTGTGGCTAAACAGAAATGTTCCCCGCTGTTAGCCACGGGGAGGGGGGAGGGTTGAGGGGGTAGCCACGCGGTGGGGGGAGGCAAAATGCGACCTTGTAACGAAAGCACATGTGCTATGTATGTAATGTTAACAGCAAGATTTACCCTGAAAGAGTGTAGCCACTGTTTTATAAAATGTGTCTTTTTAAATACCACTGTCCCTTTTTTTTTCTCCACCAGCTGCATGTGTTTCAATGATCACAGGATCTTCTCCTTCCCAGAGGCTAGTGAAGCTTAGAAAGAAAAAAAACGCACTCGAGATGAAATGTTTTCCGAGCTCATGCTGTCCTCCCACACTGACAGAGCACAGATGAATGCATGGAGGCAAATAATGTCAGAGTGCAGGAAAGCACAAAATGACCGGGAGGAGAGGTGGCGGGCTGAAGAGAGTAAGTGGCGGGCTGAAGAGAGTAAGTCGCGGGCTGAAGACAGGGCTGAAGCTCAAATGTGGCGGCAGTGTGATGAGAGGAGGCAGGATTCAATGCTGAGGCTGCTGGAGGACCAAACCAGTATGCTCCAGTGTATGGTTGAGCTGCAGCAAAGGCAGCTGGAGCACAGACTGCCACTACAGCCCCTGTGTAACCAACCACCCTCCTCCCCAAGTTCCATAGCCTCCACACCCAGATGCCCAAGAACACGGTGGGGGGGCCACCGGCCAACCAGCCACTCCGCCACAGAGGATTGCCCAAAAAAAAGAAGGCTGGCATTCAATAAATTTTAAAGTTGTAAACTCTTAAAGTTCTGTGTGGCATTTTCCTTCCCTCCTCCACCACCCCTCCTGGGCTACCTTGGTAGTCATCCCCCTATTTGTGTGATGAATGAATAAAGAATGCATGAATGTGAAGCAACAATGACTTTATTGCCTCTGCAAGCGGTGATCGAAGGGAGGAGGGGAGGGTGGTTAGCTTACAGGGAAGTAGAGTGAACCAAGGGGCGGGGGGTTTCATCAAGGAGAAACAAACAGAACTTTCACACCGTAGCCTGGCCAGTCATGAAACTGGTTTTCAAAGCTTCTCTGATGCGTACTGCGCACTCCTGTGCTCTTCTAACTGCCCTGATGTCTGGCTGCACGTAACCAGCAGCCAGGTGATTTGCCTCAACCTCCCACCCCGCCATAAACATCTCCCCCTTACTCTCACAGATATTGTGGAGCACACAGCAAGCAGTAATAACAGTGGGAATATTGGTTTCGCTGAGGTCTAAGCGAGTCAGTAAACTGCGCCAGCGCGCCTTTAAACATCCAAATGCACATTCTACCACCATTCTGCACTTGCTCAGCCTGTAGTTGAACAGCTCCTGACTACTGTCCAGGCTGCCTGTGTACGGCTTCATGAGCCATGGCATTAAGGGGTAGGCTGGGTCCCCAAGGATACATATAGGCATTTCAACATCCCCAACAGTTATTTTCTGGTCTGGGAATAAAGTCCCTTCTTGCAGCTTTTGAAACAGACCACAGTTCCTGAAGATGCGAGCGTCATGTACCTTGCCCGGCCATCCCACGTTGATGTTGGTGAAACGTCCCTTGTGATCCACCAGAGCTTGCAGCACTATTGAAAAGTACCCCTTGCGGTTTATGTACTCGGCGGCTTGGTGCTCCGGTGCCAAGATAGGGATATGGGTTCCGTCTATAGCCCCACCACAGTTAGGGAATCCCATTGCAGCAAAGCCATCCACTATGACCTGCACATTTCCCAGGGTCATTACCCTTGATATCAGCAGATCTTTGATTGCGTGGGCTACTTGCATCACAGCAGCCCCCACAGTAGATTTGCCCACTCCAAATTGATTCCCAACTGACCGGTAGCTGTCTGGCGTTGCAAGCTTCCACAGGGCTATCGCCACTCGCTTCTCAACTGTGAGGGCTGCTCTCATCTTGGTATTCATGTGCCTCAGGGCAGGGGAAAGCAAGTCACAAAGTTCCATGAAAGTGCCCTTATGCATGCGAAAGTTTTGCAGCCACTGGGAATTGTCCCAGACCTGCAACACTATGCGGTCCCACCAGTCTGTGCTTGTTTCCCGAGCCCAGAATCGGCATTCCACAGCATGAACCTGCCCCATTAGCACCATGATGCATGCATTGGCAGGACCCATGCTTTCAGAGAAATCTGTGTCCATGTCCTGATCACTCACGTGACCGCGCTGACGTCGCCTCCTCGCCCGGTATCGCTTTGCCAGGTTCTGGTGCTGCATATACTGCTGGATAATGCGTGTGGTGTTTAATGTGCTCCTAATTGCCAAAGTGAGCTGAGCGGCCTCCATGCTTGCCTTGGTATGGCGTCCACACAGAAAAAGGGCACGGAACGATTGTCTGCCGTTGCTCTGATGGAGGGAGGGGCGACTGAGGACACAGCTTACAGGGTTGGCTTCAGGGAGCTAAAATCAACAAAGGGGGTGGCTTTACATCAAGGAGTATTTGAGGCAGGACTTCATGGAGGGTTCCAATAAGAAATGGTGCACCTAAGTTATTGTTCTTATTGGAACAAGGAGGTTAGCCTGGCCTCTGATTGATACATGGCTAGATTTACCTCGCTGCACCTTCTCTGTGAGTGACTGCAGTGTGACCTAGAGGAATGAGTCCCCTAGACGGGGGAGGAGGCAAATGAGTACAAAACAAATCTGGTCTATTTCTTGTTTTGATCCACTCCATCTATCTTTTACATCTTTGGCTGGCAGCAGACGGTGCAGAAGGACTGCATGCCATCCACATCTCATGGCTGCTCAGCAGAAGATGGTGCAGTAGGACTGCTAGACATCCTCATCTCTTGCCTGCCCAGCAGAAGATGATGCAATAGGACTGCTAGCAATCCATATCGCCTGCCTGTTCACCATAAGACAGTTCAATAGGACTGACTGCAGGACTAAAGAGAATGACCTGGTCAAGTCACTCCAAATTTAGTCCCTGCGCCCATGTCTGCCCAGGCACTCCCAGCCGACGTGGCCAGGAGCACCTCAGACATGACGAGGACGGCTACCAGTCGTACTGTATCATCTGCTGCCACAAGGTAATGGGTTGCTGCTACTGTAGCAATGCCGTACCGCGTCTGCCAGCACCCAGGAGACATACGGTGACGGTTACCTGAGCGGGCTCCATGCTTGCCGTGGTATGGCATCTGCACAGGTAAAAAGGCGCGAAACGATTGTCTGCCCTTGCTTTCACGGAGGGAGGGAGGGAAGGGGGGCCTGATGATATGTACCCAGAACCACCCACAACAATATTTTAGCCCCATCAGGCATTGGAATCTCAACCCAGAATTCCAATGGGCAGCGGAGACTGCTGGAACTGTGGGATAGCTATCCACAATGCAACGCTCCAGAAGTCGACTCTAGCCTCGGTACTGTGGAAGCGCTCCGCTGAGTTAATGCACTTAATGCACTTAGAGCACTTTCTGTGGGGACACACACACTTGAATATATAAAACCAATTTCTAAAACACCGACTTCTATAAATTCGACCTTATTCTGTAGTGTAGACATACCCTAAGTTACCACAAGGACTTCTCGTTGTTTTTGCTGATACAGACTAACATGGCTACCACTCTGAAACATAAGGGTAAAGCTCATCTGTGTGGGAGCCAGTCCAAGGATGTGGGATGAACTCCCCAGGAACCAAGGGCCATCACAAATGTCCCCACCTTCATGCAAGGGCAAGGAGCATTTCTTTGACCTTGCCTCCTCTAGCAGAAACAGACAGCAACATATGTACATGTGTGTTCAGAGAAAATATATTCAAATTCCAAAACAAGACACTCCCTGCACACCCTTCTCCCCTGGGGCAAGGATGAGAACAGACACATGACCAGTGTTAGTCATGTTGCATAATGCCCTGCTGGAGGCACTCGGATACTACAGTGATGAATGCCGTATAAGAACCTAGATAGACCACAACAGGATAAAATGAGCTGGGCCATTCAGAGAGATCACTGATCAGAAACTGATTTTAAAAACCACTCACGGCTAGACTCAGTGGACAAAACACGTCTTTGATTGTTTTCCTCACACCCACGAAGAGAGGATGCGCACAAATGCTCATCCCATCACAGCTTGAACTCTGGGGGAAGGGAATAAAAATCCTGACAAAAAGAAATTGTTATCCCTACACTGCTTGGACTTCAAAGCAGACTTCGAAGCATAAGCAAGGGATCCTCCACTATTTCCAATTCAGGAAATTTTTGGAAAATGTAGGGGACAATTTCCTGGTGTAAGTGCTGGAGGAACCAACTAGGGACGGAGCTCTTCTTGACCTGCAGCTCTCAAACCGGGAAGAATTAGTAGGGGAAGCAAAAGTGGATGGGAACCTGGGAGGCAGTGACCATGAGATGGTCGAGTTCAGGATCCTGACACAAGGAAGAAAGGAAAGCAGCAGAATACGGACCCTGGACTTCAGAAAAGCAGAGTTTGACTCCCTCCGGGAACTGATGGGCAGGATCCCCTGGAAGAATAACATGAGGAGGAAAGGAGTCCAGGAGACCTGGCTGTATTTTAAAGAATCCTTATTGAGGTTACAGGGACAAACCATCCCGATGTGTAGAAAGAATAGTAAATATGGCAGGTGACCGGCTTGGCTTAACAGTGAAATCCTTGCTGATCTTAAACACAAAAAAGAGGCTTACAAGAACTGGAAGATTGGACAAATGACCAGGGATGAGTATAAAAATATTGCTTGGGCATGTAGGAGTGAAATCAGGAAGGCCAAATCACACCTGGAGTTGCAGCTAGTGAGAGATGTTAAGAGTAACAAGAAGGGTTTCTTCAGGTATGTTGGCAACAAGAAGAAAGTCAAGGAAAGTGTGGGCCCCTTACTGAATGAGGGAGGCAACCTAGTGACAGAGGATGTGGAAAAAGCTAATGTACTCAATGCTTTTTTTGCCTCTGTCTTCACGAACAAGGTCAGCTCCCAGACTACTGCACTGGGCATCACAGCATGGGGAGGAGGTGGCCAGCCCTCTGTGGAGAAAGAAGTGGTTTGGTACTATTTAGAAAAGCTGGATGTGCACAAGACCATGGGGCCAGATGCGTTGCATCCAAGAGTGCTAAAGGAATTGGCGGATGTGATTGCAGAGCCATTGGCCATTATCTTTGAAAACTGATGGTGATCAGGGGAAGTCCCGGAAGACTGGAAAAAGGCTATTGTAGTGCCCATCTTTAAAAAAGGGAAGAAGGAGGATCCTGGGAACTACAGGCCAGTCAGCCTCACCTCAGTCCCTGGAAAAATCATGGAGCAGTTCCTCAAGGAATCAATTCTGAAGCACTTAGAGGAGAGGAAAGTGATCAGGAACAGTCAGCATGGATTCACCAAGGGAAAGTAATGCTTGACTTATCGAATTGCTTTCTGTGATGAGATAACTGGTTCTGTGAATGAAGGGAAAGCAGTGGATGTGTTATTCCTTGACTTTAGCAAAGCTTTTGACATGGTCTTCCACAGTATTCTTGTCAGCAAGTTAAAGAAGTATGGGCTGGATGGATGCACTACAAGGTGGGTAGAAAGTTGGCTAGATTGTCGAGCTCAACGGGTAGTGATCAATGGCTCCATGTCTACTTGGCAGCCGGTATCTAGAGGAGTGCCCCAAGGGTCGGTCCTGGGGCCAGTTTTGTTCAATATCTTCATAAATGATCTGGAGGATGGTGTGGATTGCACCCTCAGCAAGTTTGCGGATGACACTAAACTGGGAGGAGTGGTAGATATGCTGGAGGGTAGGGATAGGATACAGAGGGACCTAGACAAATTGGAGGATTGGGCCAAAAGAAATCTGATGAGGTTCAACAAGGACAAGTGAAGAGTCCTGCTCTTAGGACAGAAGAGTCTCATGCAACGCTACAGACTAGGGACCGAATGGCTAGGCAGCAGTTCTGCAGAGAGGGACCTAGGGGTGACAGTGGACGAGAAACTGGATATGAGTCAACAGTGTGCCCTTGTTGCCAAGAAGGCCATTGGCATTTTGGGATGTATAAGTAGGGGCATTGCCAGCAGATCGAGGGACGTGATCGTTCCCCTCTGTTCGACATTGGTGAGGCCTCATCTGGAGTACTGTGTCCAGTTTTGGGTCCCACACTATAAGAAGGATGTGGAGAAATTGGAGAGAGTCCAGCGAAGGGCAACAAAAATGATTAGGCGTCGAGAACTCATGACTTATGAGGAGAGGCTTAGGGAACTGGGATTGTTTAGTCTGCGTAAGAGAAGAATGAGGGGGGATTTGATAGCTGCTTTTAACTACCTGAAAGGTGGATCCAAAGAGGATGGACCTAGACTATTCTCAGTGATAGCAGATGACAGGACAAAGAGTAATGGTCTCAAGTTGCAGTGGGGGAGATTTAGGTTGGATATTAGGAAAAGCTTTTTCACTAGGAGGGTGGTGAAACACTGGAATGCGTTACCTAGGGAGGTGGTGGAATCCTCTTCCTTAGAAGTTTTTAAGGTCAGGCTTGACAAAGCCCTGGCTGGGATGATTTAGTGGGGGATTGGTCCTGCTCTGGGCAGGGGGTTAGACTAGATGTCCTCCAGAGGTCCCTTCCAACCCTGATATTCTATGATTCTATTTAGCTTGAGTTAGCCTAAAAGACAATAGAGCTTGTATGTTACAGCAGCTTCTATTACTTTTTGAAACCTAATACTGTAACTCCTGTATAAGTATGTTCACCTGATTTAACCTTGTAAATAAGTCTCTAATTGCTTTTTCCTAGTTAATAAACCTTTAGTTAGTTTATTACAGGGTTGGCTACAAGTGCTCTCTTTGATGAGAGATCTAGTGTGCATTTGACTTGGGTAAGTGACTGGTCCTTTGGAACTGGGAGTAAATCTGAGTATTGTTGTAATTTTGGGGGTAAGGGAACTTCTATCATAAAGGCAGGCCCACTTGAGTGGTAAGATAATCCTCAGTGCCCAAGGGGACTGTCTGTGACTCCGTGTTAAGGTTGTTTTAGTGCTTTAGAAGTTCTCATTTGATACTTGGTTGGTGAAATCTAATCATAGAACACACAGCCCTGGCTTGTAACAATCTGTCCTGAGGTTGGCACCCACATTTGTGAGTCACTCCAGACAGTTTGACAGTGGCAGATCCCTGTTTTGATCCCTTCTTCCACACCATCTCAGGGACGTGATCGGAATAACAGAGACTTGGTGGGATAACTCACGTGACTGGAGTACTGTCATGGATGGTTATAAACTGTTCAGGAAGGACAGGCAGGGCAGAAAAGGTGGGGGAGTAGCACTGTATGTAAGGGAGCAGTATGACTGCTCGGAGCTCCGGTACGAAACTGCAGAAAAACCTGAGTGTCTCTGGATTAAGTTTAGAAGTGTGTGCAACAAGAGTGATGTAGTGGTGGGAGTCTGCTATAGACCACTGGACCAGGGGGATGAGGTGGATGAGGCTTTCTTCCGGCAGCTCACGGAAGCTACTAGATCGCAAGCCCTGATTCTCATGGGTGACTTTAATTTTCCTGATATCTGCTGGGAGAGCAATACAGCGGTGCATAGACAATCCAGGAAGTTTTTGGAAAGCGTAGGGGACAATTTCCTGGCACAAGTGCTAGAGGAGCCAACTAGGGGGGGCGCTTTTCTTGACCTGCTGCTCACAAACCGGGTAGAATTAGTGGGGGAAGCAAAAGTGGATGGGAATCTGGGAGGCAGTGACCATGAGTTGGTTGAGTTCAGGATCCTGACGCAGGGAAGAAAGGTAAGCAGCAGGATAAGGACCCTGGACTTCAGGAAAGCAGACTTCGACTCCCTCAGGGAACGGATGGCCAGGATCCCCTGGGGGACTAACTTGAAGGGGAAAGGAGTCCAGGAGAGCTGGCTGTATTTCAAGGAATCCCTGTTGAGGTTACAGGGACAAACCATCCCGATGAGTCGAAAGAATAGTAAATATGGCAGGCGACCAGCTTGGCTTAATGGTGAAATCCTAGCGGATCTTAAACATAAAAAAGAAGCTTACAAGAAGTGTAAGGTTGGACATATGACCAGGGAAGAGTATAAAAATATTGCTCAGGCATGTAGGAATGTTATCAGGAGGGCCAAATCGCACCTGGAGCTGCAGCTAGCCAGAGATGTCAAGAGTAACAAGAAGGGTTTCTTCAGGTATGTTGGCAACAAGAAGAAAGCCAAGGAATGTGTGGGCCCCTTACTGAATGAGGGAGGCAACCTAGTGACAGAGGATGTGGAAAAAGCTAATGTACTCAATGCTTTTTTTGCCTCTGTTTTCACTAACAAGGTCAGCTCTCAGACTGCTGCGCTGGGCATCACAAAATGCGGAAGAGATGGCCAGCCCTCTGTGGAGATAGAGGCGGTTAGGGACTATTTAGAAAAGCTGGACGTGCACAAGTCCATGGGGCCGGAAGAGTTGCATCCGAGAGTGCTGAAGGAATTGGCGGCTGTGATTGCAGAGCCACTGGCCATTATCTTTGAAAACTCGTGGCGAACCGGGGAAGTCCCGGATGACTGGAAAAAGGCTAATGTAGTGCCAATCTTTAAAAAAGGGAAGAAGGAAGATCCTGGGAACTACAGGCCAGTCAGCCTCACCTCAGTCCCTGGAAAAATCATGGAGCAGGTCCTCAAAGAATCAATCCTGAAGCACTTGCATGAGAGGAAAGTGATCAGGAACAGCCAGCATGGATTCACCAAGGGTAGATATGCTGGAGGGGACGGATAGGATACAGAAGGACCTAGACCAATTGGAAGATTGGGCCAAAAGGAATCTGATGAGGTTCAATAAGGATAAGTGCAGGGTCCTGCACTTAGGACGGAAGAACCCAATGCACAGCTACAGACTAGGGACCGAATGGTTAGGCAGCAGTTCTGCGGAAAAGGACCTAGGGGTGACAGTGGACGAGAAACTGGATATGAGTCAGCAGTGTGCCCTTGTTGCCAAGAAGGCCAATGGCATTTTGGGATGTATAAGTAGGGGCATAGCGAGCAGATCGAGGGACGTGATCGTTCCCCTCTATTCGACATTGGTGAGGCCTCATCTGGAGTACTGTGTCCAGTTTTGGGCCCCACACTTCAAGAAGGATGTGGATAAATTGGAGAGAGTCCAGCGAAGGGCAACAAAAATGATTAGGGGGCTGGAACACATGAGTTATGAGGAGAGGCTGAGGGAGCTGGGATTGTTTAGCCTGCAGAAGAGAAGAATGAGGGGGGATTTGATAGCTGCTTTCAACTACCTGAAAGGGGGTTCCAAAGAGGATGGCTCTAGACTGTTCTCAATGGTAGCAGATGACAGAACGAGGAGTAATGGTCTCAAGTTGCAGTGGGGGAGGTTTAGATTGGATATTAGGAAAAACTTTTTCACTAGGAGGGTGGTGAAACACTGGAATGCGTTACCTAGGGAGGTGGTAGAATCTCCTTCCTTAGAGGTTTTTAAGGTCAGGCTTGACAAAGCCCTGGCTGGGATTATTTAACTGGGAATTGGTCCTGCTTTGAGCAGGGGGTTGGACTAGATGACCTTCTGGGGTCCCTTCCAACCCTGATATTCTATGATTCTATGACTATATGACCCAGAGATCTCCTACATCCCAAGCGAGTACACTGGGCACGGGGCTAAGAGATGTGAGACAAGTTGCCCTGTTTTGTGTAAGCTTGACTATGGGGCCTGATCGAATAGGTGAGTTCTGAGTATGCCTACGATCAGGCCCTGCAAGTGAGTTAGACGGCGGAACGCCTATCTTCCCCTAGGTCATGTATCGCTCTGCGGCATGGGCATCTGGATGTGGGGCTGCCATGCCCATGCACAGAGGTGCCTAGGGAATTTTTACTGCAAAAACAATTGTAGGTGCCTATAGGGTTTGGGGGCAGCTGAGCAGGGGTTTTGTGGATCCCAGTGAGACCTGATTCTGAGATTTAGGTACCTAAGTCCCTTTGTGAATCTGGCCCCCAGTCCCAGGCTTTGATTGTTAACCCTTTCTCAGTGAATGGGGGTTTGGCTCCCCAACTGCACAGGAAAAGCCAGCACACTACTGCTGGGACTCCTGACTTTGCCATCCCAAAACACACAGATATTTTAATAACACTTACTCTTGTGGGGCCCTACTCTGCACTTCACTCTGTGCACGTTCATTGGCTTCAATGAGGTAGTTGAGTGCAGAATCTGACCCTAGATTAACTCTCTATAGTCATATTCACTGCGGGTGAAATTCCCCCTTTTACTCGAAGTTTAAGTGACACTTAATTGGTACATAGGTGTTAAACTGGCAGAGTGCTAAGTGTCCAGCATTTTGATGCCCTCTCACTGCTCGGAAGAATGTCAAAGATATGTATGTGGGGGGAGCTAGCCCTACAGAATTCTCTTTGCCTTGGGATGTTAAGAGTAACAAGAAGGGTTTCTTCAGGTATGTTGGCAACAAGAAGAAAGTCAAGGAAAGTGTGGGCCCCTTACTGAATGAGGGTGGCAACCTAGTGACAGAGGATGTGGAAAAAGCTAATGTACTCAATGCTTTTTTTGCCTCTGTCTTCATGTACAAGGTCAGCTCCCAGACTACTGCACTAGGCAGCACAGCATGGGGAGGAGGTGACCAGCCCTCTGTGGAGAAAGAAGTGGTTCGGGACTAGTTAGAAAAGCTGGATGTGCACAAGTCCATGGGGCCGGATGTGCCACATCCAAGAGTGCTAAAGGAGTTGGCGGATGTGATTGCAGAGCCATTGGCCATTATCTTTGAAAACTCATGGCGATCAGGGGAAGTCCCGGACTACTGGAAAAAGGCTATTGTAGTGCCCATCTTTAAAAAAGGGAAGAAGGAGGATCCTGGGAACTACAGGCCAATCAGCCTCACCTCAGTCCCTGGAAAAATCATGGAGCAGGTCCTCAAGGAATCAATTCTGAAGCACTTAGAGGAGAGAAAAGTGATCAGGAACAGTCAGCATGGATTCACCAAGGGCAAGTCATGCCTGACTAATCGAATTGCCTTCTCTGACGAGATAACTGGCTCTGTGGATGAGGGGAAAGCAGTGGACGTGTTGTTCCTTGACTTTAGCAAAGCTTTTGACACGGTCTCCCACCGTATTCTTGCCAGTAAGTTAAAGAAGTATGGGCTGGATGAATGGACAATAAGGTGGATAGAAAGCTGGCTAGATTGTCGGGCTCAACGGGTAGTGATCAATGGCTCCATATCTAGTTGACAGCCAGTATCAAGTGGAGTGCCCCAAGGGTCGGTCCTGGGGATGGTTTTGTTCAATATCTTCATTAATGATCTGGAGGATGGTGTGCATTGCATCCTCAGCAAGTTTTCAGATGACACTAAACTGGGAAGAGAGGTAGATATGCTGGAGGGTAGGGATAGGATACAGAGGGACCTAGACAAATTGGAGGATTGGGCCAAAAGAAATCTGATGAGGTTCAACAAGAACAAGTGCAGAGTCCTGCACTTAGGACGGAAGAATCCCATGCACCGCTACAGACTAGGGACCAAATGGCTCAGCAGCAGTTCTGCAGAAGAGGACCTAGGAGTTACAGGGGGGAGGGATAGCTCAGTGGTTTGAGCATTGGCCTGCTAAACCCAGGGTTGTGAGTTCAATCCTTGAGGGGGCCATTTGGGATCTGGGGCAAAAACTGGGGGTTGGTCCTGCTTTGAGCAGGAGGTTGGACTAGATGACCTCCTGAGGTCCCTTCCAACCCTGATATTCTATGATTCTACGGTGGATGAGAAGCTGGATATGAGTCAACAGTGTGCCCTTGTTGCCAAGAAGGCCACTGGCATTTTGGGCTGTATAAGTAGGGGCATTGCCAGCTGATCGAAGGATGTGATCATTCCCCTGTATTCGACATTGGTGAGGTCTCATCTGGAGTACTGTGTCCAGTTTTGGGTCCCACACTACAAGAAGGACGTGGAAAAATTGGAAAATGTCCAGCAGAGGGCAACAAAAATGACTAGGGAACTGGAACACAAGACTCATGAGGAGAGGCTGAGGGAACTGGGATTGTTTAGTCTGCAGAAGAGAAGAATGAGGCGGGATTTGACAGCTGCTTTCAACTACCCGAAAGGGGGTTCCAAAGACAATGGATCTAGACTGTTCTTAGTGGTAGCAGATGACAGAACGAGGAGTAATGGTCTCAAGTTGCAGTGGGGGAGATTTAGGTTGGATATTAGGAAAAACTTTTTCACTAGGAGGGTGGTGAAGCACTGGAATGGGTTACCTAGGGAGGTGGTGGAATCTCCTTCCTTAGAGGTTTTTAAAGCCCAGCTTGACAAAGCCCTGGCTGGAATGATTTAGTTGGGGATTGGTCCCGCTTTGAGCAGGGGGTTGGACTAGATGACCTCCTGAGGTCCCTTCCAACCCTGATATTCTATGTTTCTATTATTAAAGGGGCACAGAGCACAGTGTCTACTTTCACTTCTCTTGAAAACTGGTAGTATTTCTGATGGGTTCACACAAGCCTTATCACACTGTCCCTGGAGACAGGCAACAATTACTCTCTCATCTTACAAATAAGGTAACACAGAGTAATTTCATCAAGAACTAGGTATTGAACCCAGATCTCTAATATGACATAGCCCTGGCTTAGCCACTCAGACAAATCACCTTTCTCAACAGCGGTGCCACCAGTTTGTGGCACCACTCATCAAACCAATAGACTAAGTTCTGCTCACACAGCTAGGAATATATATTGTTAGTTAGTCATTTGTGTTACTGTTGCACTTAGGAATAGAGCTGGTATTTTTTTCAGGGTGCAGAAACTATTTGGCCAAAAAAATTATGAGCGGGGGGGAAGAAGAAGAATAATTCTGAAATGTCCAAGTGGTTCATGTCAACATTTCAGTTTGAATGGGCATCTAAAAGGTTTAATTTGACCCAACTTGAAATGTTTCACCTTTTCATTTCAGTGAGAAAAAACAAACAAAAAAAATTCAATTGTGGTTCAAAATGAGAAAAAATGAAAGGGCTCGTTTGAAAAGTTGACAAGTGGGCAAAGGAGGCCTGCATCATGGGTGAATCAGAGATGAGTATCAACAGTTCAATCGTGAATGACGATGATATGTAGTGTAGGAATTGGACATGAAGCACCTTGGAAGTGAAAAGAAGCATCTGAGAAATCCTGATACCCAACATTTCACAGCTGCCTCCCTGGCAAAGTCACGTTCTCTCTAAAGGTTGGGCCATACAGAGGATAACAGACTACTTCTTCTACAAGCTGATCCTTTAACTCAAGTGGGACAGGTCTGTAAAACCTGCATTTAAGCCCTGCTGATCACCCATGCAGGAAAAATAGGATGTGAATCTGTAATTCAAGACAGTATTAAAATGCATGCACACAAGGGGGCTGAATGAAGATTGAACAGACAGCAGTAATTCTGAGTGCTTGTCATTGCATCTTAATGGTCTTTTCATGGGTGCCTGCCTCAGGCTGCTGCTCTCTGGGTTTTCTGGTTTAAGTTCAGCTAAAAGAGTTTGGCCATTTCTGAGAATGATATTAGGGGAAAATAAATTGTTGTGCCAATAGTAAAAAGTTCATGTAGCCATTTCATTGAGAAGCTCTTGTACCTCTATGCTTTGGCCCAGGGATTTGAACTTTGGGAGCATGGAGTGTGTGTGCATGGACCGGGGGAGGTCAGATGCTCTGATGTCAGGGATGTGCCTTTCCTCACAAAATATACCTCCACTTGGCCAAGTTCACACGTGCTCAGAAGGGGTGTTAGAGGCTGGTGCTATTATTACAATTCCACCTCCAGTGAGCACGTGCCATTCTCACACAGCTCTTCCAGGGCAGCAAGTGCCGACCAAAACGTACCTTGCAGTTGTGCTTCCTGGTGAGCAAAGGCCTATGTGGTGCCAGAAATTGGCACTGAGAGCTGGGAGCCTGTCCCTCCTATATGCGCAATGATAACCCTCCCACCATATGCACGAGGGGGCTGAATTAAGGTTTCCTGGACAGCAGAGAAGCCAAGAACTGCCTGGGCTCTGGACACTAAACCACCCGTAGAAGGTGTCACCCCAGAATAGGGCTGAGCAGACTGCCAGGGCAGGGTAATGGGGGCAATGTTTGCCCCCTAGAAGATGAACAAGAGACTCCATTCACCAGTGCTAAATCAACACTTGTTTATAAGCTGACATTTATGGCTACATGCAAATTATTTGAAAGGGAATCTTCCTGAAAGCCCGGAGGAGTCACTTCTCGTCATATGGTACAGAGCAGGTTGCGAAAATTACTGAAAATGAGAACGTCATTCGTAATCAGGTATCCTGATGTCTTTCTCATGGAACCATCCACCAAAAAGCAAGTCTATTCTCTCTTCGGCATTTGGCAGAGCTTTATCGTGAAAATTGCTAAAAAAGAGAAAGTTATAACTGATCAATGCTAATAATCAATGACAAATGGAATCATGCTCCAAAAGCCTTGCAGATTGGCTCCTTGTGATTAGGTAGATCTCAGTTGACGATTTGGTAGAAATTACTAAAAAGGAGGCAGTTCTTTCTGATCAATGTTAGCAATTAATTACACATGGAAGCATCCTCCGTACTATAGTCATAATTAGCTCCTGGAGATTTGGACTAAAATCGGTCTGTGAAAATGACTAGGAATGAGACAATTCATTCCTCAGCCGTCTTGTGATCAATTTCCCACGGAATCATCCAGAAGAAAAGCAAAGGCATTCTCCCTTGGTGCGTTGGAACAGATCGGTTCGTTCAAATGACTCAAGGTAGAAAATCATTCTTTACAAGTACCTAGTGGTAAAGACTCCAGCAATCCAGCTTCTCTCCTGGTGAGTTCGTAGCGATTGGTTCAAGAAAATTACTCCTAAGGAGACTTAAATTATCGACAAGTACTAGTGCTAAACCTCTCCTCGAATGACTCACCAAAATGCTTTTCGATATGATGACACAGAAGGGCACAGAACACGACACCCAAAAATAACACACGACAAAGACACACACACACCGCGACACGGAAAGCATTATCCCTTCTAATCACTGAAAATCTACCTATCTATTTTTTTTTAGTTTTATTATTAATTATTATTATTATTTATTATTAAACTCAGTTTGTGCAACTGGTGCTCCGTGAGGAAATGATTTGTGTCTTACTCTAAGGGGCTGCCTGGTGTCACTGTTGCTCCGGGAGGGAAATGCTTTCTGCATTACTCCAAGTGGCCACGTCGTGTCACTCTTCCTCCATGAGGGAAATGCTTTGTGCATGACCTGAATTGGCCACACACATCACTGTTGCTCCGGGGTGGGGGGTGGGGGGGGGAGGCTTCGGATTGTTTGTGTGTTACTCCTGAGTGGCCACGTCATGTCACTCTTCCTCCAGGAGGGGAATGCTTTGTGCATTTCCCTGTGTTGTGGCCACCCAAGACAACACACACAGCACGACACCGACGCGCACACACACACAGAACACGTCACACATACAGATGGGTAGTGTAAATTGCTAAAAGTGAGACATTCATTACTAATCAGATGTAGCCGTTGATGTCTCATGCACTCTTCCTCGAAAAGCCATACGTAATCTCGCCTGATCATTTGGTAGAGATCTGTTCAAGAAAATTACTCATAATGAGACATACATTATTGACAAGTACTAGGGATCCATTTCTCCTCGAATGATTCACCAAAACGCTTTTCGATTCCCTGCTGGTGATTTGGAAGAAATCGTTTCTCGAAATATACTAAAATAGAGAAATTCATCTTTGACCTGTGCGACAGATAAATTTGAGAGGGAATCTTCCTGAAAGCCCCGAGGATTCACTTCTCGTCAGATGGTACAGAGCAGGTTGCGAAAATTACTGAAAATGAGAACGTGTTTCGTAATCAGGTATCCTGATGTCTTTCTCATGGACCCATCCACCAAAAAGCAAGTCTATTCTCTCTTCGGCATTTGGCAGAGATTTATCGTGAAAATTGCTAAAAAAGAGAAAGTTATAACTGATCAATGCTAATAATCAATGAAAAATGGAATCATGCTCCAAAAGCCTTGCAGATTGGCTCCTTGTGATTAGGTAGATCTCAGTTGACGATTTGGTAGAAATTACTGAAAAGGAGGCAGCTCTTTCTGAGCAATGTTAGCAATTAATTACACATGGAATCATCCTCCGTACTATATTCATAATTTGGTCGTGGAGATTTGGACTAAAATCGGTCCGTGAAAATGACTAGGAATGAGACAATTCAGTCCTCATCCGTCTTCTGATAAATTTCCCACGGAATCCTCCAGCAGAAAAGCAAAGGCATTCTCCCTTGGTGCGTTGGAACACATCGGTTCGTTCAAATGACACAAGGTAGAAAATCATTCTTTACAAGTCCCGAGTGGTAAAGACTCCAGCAATCCAGCTTCTCTCCTGGTGAGTTCGTAGCGATTGGTTCAAGAAAATTACTCCTAAGGAGACTTAAAGTATCGACAAGTACTAGTGCTAAAGCTCTCCTCGAATGATTCACCAAAATGCTTTCCGATACGATGACACAGAAGGGCACAGAACACGACACCCAAAAATAACACACGACAAAGACACACACACACCGCGACGCGGAAAGCATCACACACAAAACATCACGCACACGACCCACAACCTCTCACAAACACACACTCACTCAACACAAAATGACCCACAACATGCCACACGCAACACAAGACGACCCACAACATGTCGAGTGCTGTGGAGCGAGGGCTCCGGCTCGGCTTTCGCAGCGGCTCTGGCGAGGAATGGTGCCGGAGCTCTCGCCGGAGGGGAACACGGCAGGAGGGGGCCTGAGCCGCTTGGGCCTCTTTCCAAGGAGGCGGAACCAGGCCTCCGCTCTCTGCCCCCTGCAGACCTGGCTGCCAGGTCAGTGCTTCCAGTTCCTCGTCCGCACTCGCGGTCGTCCTCCTCAGCGGCCGTGGGCGTCCTCGCTGCGGACGGGGCTCGGGGGGATGAAGGTGGGGAGGGGCCAGAGTCTCTTGAGCAGCGTGACTCTGTGGGGTGCCGTTAGAAACGGAGATTTTGGTTGGGATGCTCCAGGTGTAAAGGGAGGAGAGTGGAGGGCGGATCCCCGCCGTGTGGGAGAGGCAAACAGAGGAGCCTCCGAGACGTGGCCGACTGAGATGGTAACTTACTTGTTTTTTTTCCCCTTGGGCTGGGTTTAGTAGCAAGGAAAAAGAAGTCAAGCCTCAGAGTCTACTGCCCTCATGCGACGGAATGTGAGTGAGAGCAGCGAGCCTGTGACCGTTGGGGATGCCAGGCAAGAGCCCTCCATCTGGGAGCCGAGCTCTCGCCAGTCTCGGTGAGAGAAGTGTCTGGTTTGGTGAGGACTCTGCTCACGCCCCACCTGAGTCCGGGTCGGGAAGCCCCGTCCATTAGGGTTCGGTTTGTAAGAAAAGGTTCCTGATCAGCTGTGGTTACGAGGGAGAAAAGGTCCCATTTGCAGAGGCTGCTCGTTTCTCTGGTCAGGAACGGTGTCTTCTCCACAACTGAAGGTTGGATCCAAGAGGATGACTCCAGGTGGTGAGTTGCTCGCCTTGCTCTCATGTTTCTCTGTTTTCTCTCCTGTGTTGGCCAACTCTCTCGTTCTCTTCTCTCCTCTTCTCTCCTCGTGCCGTGTCCCTTCCCAGGACGCGGGTAGGTGTGCATTCCCACAAGTGAGTTCTCGGGAGCCATGGAAAAGTCAAAGCGGACGAAAATCATGCAGGGCAGTAGAAAGGCTGCTGAAAGTACCTGAAGAGACAAAGGAAATGAGAAGGGGGAAGTCCAGCGTAAAACAGGAGTGTAGTCTGTAAAGAGAAACAACGGGAAGTCTAAGCTACAGAAACTCTTCAAGTTGCCGAAAGACCTGTAGGATGGGCAATTACTTCTTGAATCCAGTCTCTTGTAGATCTTAGGCTCAGTATGCGTGCGTATTTGTAGTTGCTTAGAAATCTGCCTTCTTCTGTTTGCTATCCCTTCTAATCACTGAAAATCTACCTATCTATTTTTTGTTTAGTTTTATTATTAATTATTATTATTATTATTAAACTCAGTTTGTACAACTGGTGCTCCGTGAGGAAATGATTTGTGTCTTACTCCAAGGGGCTGCCCGGTGTCACTGTTGCTCCGGGAGGGAAATGCTTTGTGCATGGCCTGAATTGGCCACACACATCACTGTTGCTCCGGAGTGGGGGGTGGGGGGGAGGCGGGGGATTGTTTGTGTGTTACTCCTGAGTGGCCACGTCGTGTCACTCTTCCTCCAGGAGGGGAATGCTTTGTGCATGACCTGAATTGGCCACACACATCACTGTTGCTCCGGGGTGGGGGGTGGGGGGGAGGCTTCGGATTGTTTGTGTGTTACTCCTGAGTGGCCACGTCGTGTCACTCTTCCTCCAGGAGGGGAATGCTTTGTGCATTTCCCTGTGTTGTGGTCACCCAAGACAACACACACTGCACGACACCGACGCGCGCGCACACACAGAACACGTCACACATACAGATGGGTAGTGTAAATTGCTAAAAATGAGACATTCATTACTAATCAGATGTAGCCGTTGATGTCTCATGCACTCTTCCTCGAAAAGCCATACGTAATCTCGCCTGATCATTTGGTAGAGATGTGTTCAAGAAAATTACTCATAATGAGACATACATTATTGACAAGTACTAGGGATCCATTTCTCCTCGAATGATTCACCAAAACGCTTTTCGATTCCCTGCTGGTGATTTGGAAGAAATCGTTTCTCGAAATATACTAAAATAGAGAAATTCATCTTTGACCTGTGCGACAGATAAATTTGAGAGGGAATCTTCCTGAAAGCCCCGAGGATTCACTTCTCGTCAGATGGTACAGAGCAGGTTGCGAAAATTACTGAAAATGAGAACGTGTTTCGTAATCAGGTATCCTGATGTCTTTCTCATGGACCCATCCACCAAAAAGCAAGTCTATTCTCTCTTCGGCATTTGGCAGAGATTTATCGTGAAAATTGCTAAAAAAGAGAAAGTTATAACTGATCAATGCTAATAATCAATGAAAAATGGAATCATGCTCCAAAAGCCTTGCAGATTGGCTCCTTGTGATTAGGTAGATCTCAGTTGACGATTTGGTAGAAATTACTGAAAAGGAGGCAGCTCTTTCTGAGCAATGTTAGCAATTAATTACACATGGAATCATCCTCCGTACTATATTCATAATTTGGTCGTGGAGATTTGGACTAAAATCGGTCCGTGAAAATGACTAGGAATGAGACAATTCAGTCCTCATCCGTCTTCTGATAAATTTCCCACGGAATCCTCCAGCAGAAAAGCAAAGGCATTCTCCCTTGGTGCGTTGGAACACATCGGTTCGTTCAAATGACACAAGGTAGAAAATCATTCTTTACAAGTCCCGAGTGGTAAAGACTCCAGCAATCCAGCTTCTCTCCTGGTGAGTTCGTAGTGATTGGTTCAAGAAAATTACTCCTAAGGAGACTTAAAGTATCGACAAGTACTAGTGCTAAAGCTCTCCTCGAATGATTCACCAAAATGCTTTCCGATACGATGACACAGAAGGGCACAGAACACGACACCCAAAAATAACACACGACAAAGACACACACACACCGCGACGCGGAAAGCATCACACACAAAACATCACGCACACGACCCACAACCTCTCACAAACACACACTCACTCAACAAAAAATGACCCACAACATGCCACACGCAACACAAGACGACCCACAACATGTCGAGTGCTGTGGAGCGAGGGCTCCGGCTCGGCTTTCGCAGCGGCTCTGGCGAGGAATGGTGCCGGAGCTCTCGCCGGAGGGGAACACGGCAGGAGGGGGCCTGAGCCGCTTGGGCCTCTTTCCAAGGAGGCGGAACCAGGCCTCCGCTCTCTGCCCCCTGCAGACCTGGCTGCCAGGTCAGTGCTTCCAGTTCCTCGTCCGCACTCGCGGTCGTCCTCCTCAGCGGCCGTGGGCGTCCTCGCTGCGGACGGGGCTCGGGGGGATGAAGGTGGGGAGGGGCCAGAGTCTCTTGAGCAGCGTGACTCTGTGGGGTGCCGTTAGAAACGGAGATTTTGGTTGGGATGCTCCAGGTGTAAAGGGAGGAGAGTGGAGGGCGGATCCCCGCCGTGTGGGAGAGGCAAACAGAGGAGCCTCCGAGACGTTGCCGACTGAGATGGTAACTTACTTGTTTTTTTTCCCCTTGGGCTGGGTTTAGTAGCAAGGAAAAAGAAGTCAAGCCTCAGAGTCTACTGCCCTCATGCGACGGAATGTGAGTGAGAGCAGCGAGCCTGTGACCGTTGGGGATGCCAGGCAAGAGCCCTCCATCTGGGAGCCGAGCTCTCGCCAGTCTCGGTGAGAGAAGTGTCTGGTTTGGTGAGGACTCTGCTCACGCCCCACCTGAGTCCGGGTCGGGAAGCCCCGTCCATTAGGGTTCGGTTTGTAAGAAAAGGTTCCTGATCAGCTGTGGTTACGAGGGAGAAAAGGTCCCATTTGCAGAGGCTGCTCGTTTCTCTGGTCAGGAACGGTGTCTTCTCCACAACTGAAGGTTGGATCCAAGAGGATGACTCCAGGTGGTGAGTTGCTCGCCTTGCTCTCATGTTTCTCTGTTTTCTCTCCTGTGTTGGCCAACTCTCTCGTTCTCTTCTCTCCTCTTCTCTCCTCGTGCCGTGTCCCTTCCCAGGACGCGGGTAGGTGTGCATTCCCACAAGTGAGTTCTCGGGAGCCATGGAAAAGTCAAAGCGGACGAAAATCATGCAGGGCAGTAGAAAGGCTGCTGAAAGTACCTGAAGAGACAAAGGAAATGAGAAGGGGGAAGTCCAGCGTAAAACAGGAGTGTAGTCTGTAAAGAGAAACAACGGGAAGTCTAAGCTACAGAAACTCTTCAAGTTGCCGAAAGACCTGTAGGATGGGCAATTACTTCTTGAATCCAGTCTCTTGTAGATCTTAGGCTCAGTATGCGTGCGTATTTGTAGTTGCTTAGAAATCTGCCTTCTTCTGTTTGCTATCCCTTCTAATCACTGAAAATCTACCTATCTATTTTTTGTTTAGTTTTATTATTAATTATTATTATTATTATTAAACTCAGTTTGTACAACTGGTGCTCCGTGAGGAAATGATTTGTGTCTTACTCCAAGGGGCTGCCCGGTGTCACTGTTGCTCCGGGAGGGAAATGCTTTGTGCATGGCCTGAATTGGCCACACACATCACTGTTGCTCCGGAGTGGGGGGTGGGGGGGAGGCGGGGGATTGTTTGTGTGTTACTCCTGAGTGGCCACGTCGTGTCACTCTTCCTCCAGGAGGGGAATGCTTTGTGCATGACCTGAATTGGCCACACACATCACTGTTGCTCCGGGGTGGGGGGTGGGGGGGGAGGCTTCGGATTGTTTGTGTGTTACTCCTGAGTGGCCACGTCGTGTCACTCTTCCTCCAGGAGGGGAATGCTTTGTGCATTTCCCTGTGTTGTGGTCACCCAAGACAACACACACTGCACGACACCGACGCGCGCGCACACACAGAACACGTCACACATACAGATGGGTAGTGTAAATTGCTAAAAATGAGACATTCATTACTAATCAGATGTAGCCGTTGATGTCTCATGCACTCTTCCTCGAAAAGCCATACGTAATCTCGCCTGATCATTTGGTAGAGATGTGTTCAAGAAAATTACTCATAATGAGACATACATTATTGACAAGTACTAGGGATCCATTTCTCCTCGAATGATTCACCAAAATGCTTTTCGATTCCCTGCTGGTGATTTGGAAGAAATCGTTTCTCGAAATATACTAAAATAGAGAAATTCATCTTTGACCTGTGCGACAGATAAATTTGAGAGGGAATCTTCCTGAAAGCCCCGAGGATTCACTTCTCGTCAGACGGTACAGAGCAGGTTGGGAAAATTACTGAAAATGAGAACGTCTTTCGTAATCAGGTATCCTGATGTCTTTCTCATGGAACCATCTGTGACGATGTGACTCAGCAGGGAGGGGGGAGTGTTGACCTGGGAATGTGCCCTGGGGATGGGAGACCTGAGAGCCTGTCACCTGAGCCAGGAGGGGGAGGGGGAGGTAACACCTCTGCCCAGGAATGTGGACGGAGACTGCAGCAGGGAACCTGCTGGGTGGGTTTAGTTTGCAGTTTGGGGCTGGGGAGAGGAACACAGGGAACCCCAGGGCTGGGGTCTAAGCTCCCTGCTCCCCCAGAAGGACGTGATTGAGGGGTCCTGGTTGTACCCACAAGCTCTGTTATGGACTGTGTTCCTGTTGTCCAATAAACCTTCTGTTTTACTGGCTGGCTGAGAGTCTCAGTGGATCCCAGGAAGAGGGGTGCAGGGCCTGGACTCCCCCACACTCCGTGACACCATCCACCAAAAAGCAAGTCTATTCTCTCTTCGGCATTTGGCAGAGATTTACCGTGAAAATTGCTAAAAAAGAGAAAGTTATAACTGATCAATGCTAATAATCAATGACAAATGAACTCCTCCTCCAAAAGCCTTTCACATTGGCTCCTTGTGATTAGGTAGATATCAGCTGACGATTTGGTAGAAATGACTAAAAGGAGGCAGTTCTTTCTGATCAATGTTAGCAATTAATTACACATGGAATCATCCTCCGTACTATATTCATAATTAGCTCCTGGAGATTTGGACTAAAATCGGGTCGTGAAAATGACTAGGAATGAGATAATTCATTCCCCAGCCGTCTTCTGATAAATTTCCCACGGAATCATCCAGCAGAAAAGCAAAGGCATTCTCCCTTGGTGCGTTGGAACAGATCGGTTCGTGCAAAGGACTCAAGGTAGAAAATCATTCTTTACAAGTACCTAATGGTAAAGACTCCAGCAATCCAGCTTCTCTCCTGGAGAGTTCGTAGCGATTGGTTCAAGAAAATTACTCCTAAGGAGACTTAAATTATCGACAAGTACAAGTGCTAAAGCTCTCCTCGAATGATTCACCAAAATGCTTTCCGATACGATGACACAGAAGGGCACAGAACACGACACACAAAAATAACACACAACAAAGACACACACACACCACGACACGGAAAGCATCACACACAAAACATCACACACACGACCCACAACATCTCACAAACACACACTCACTCAACACAAAATAACCCACAACATGTCACACGCAACGCAAGACGACCCACAACATGTCGAGCGCTGTGGAGCGAGGGCTCCGGCTCGGCTTTCGCAGCGGCTCTGGCGAGGAATGGTGCCGGAGCTCTCGCCGGAGGGGAACACGGCAGGAGGGGGCCTGAGCCGCTTGGGCCTCTTTCCAAGGGGGCGGAACCAGGCCTCCGCTCTCTGCCCCCTGCAGACCTGGCTGCCAGGTCAGTGCTTCCAGTTCCTCGTCCGCAGTCGCTGTCGTCCTCCTCAGCGGCCGTGGGCGTCCTCGCTGGGGACGGCGCTCGGGGGGATGTAGGTGGAGAGGGGCCAGAGTCTCTTGAGCAGAGTGACTCTGTGGGGTGCCGTAAGAAAAGGACATTTTGGTTGGGATGCTCAAGGTGTAATGGGAGGAGAGTGGAGGGCGGATCCCCGCCGTGTGGGAGAGGCAACCAGAGGAGCCTCCGAGACGTTGCCGACTGAGATGGTAACTTACTTGTTTTTTTCCCCTTGGGCTGGGTTTAGTAGCAAGGAAAAAGAAGTCCAGCCTCAGAGTCTACTGCCCTCATGCGATGGAATGTGAGTGAGAGCAGCGAGCCTGTGACCGTTGGGGATGCCAGGCAAGAGCCCTCCATCTGGGAGCCGAGCTCTCGCCAGTCTCGGTGAGAGAAGTGTCTGGTTTGGTGAGGACTCTGCTCACGCCCCACCTGAGTCCGGGTCGGGAAGCCCCGTCCATTAGGGTTCGGTTTGTAAGCAAAGGATCCTGATCAGCTGTGGCTACGAGGGAGACAAGGTCCCATTTTCAGAGGCTGCTCGTTTCTCTGGTCAGGAACGGTGTCTTCTCCACAACTGAAGGTTGGATCCAAGAGGATGACTCCAGGTGGTGAGTTGCTCGCCTTGCTCTCATGTTTCTCTGTTTTCTCTCCTGTGTTGGCCAACTCTCTCGTTCTCTTCTCTGCTCTTCTCTCCTCATGCCGTGTCCCTTCCCAGGACGCGGGTAGGTGTGCATACCCACAAGTGAGGTCTCGGGAGCCATGGAAAAGTCGGAGCGGACGAAAATCATGCAGGGCAGTAGAAAGGCTGCTGAAAGTACTTGAAGAGACAAAGGAAATGAGAAGGGGGAAGTCCAGCCTAAAACAGTAGTGTGGTCTGTGAAGAGAAACAACGGGAAGTCTAAGCTACAGAAACTCTTCAAGTTGCCGAAAGACATGTAGGATGGGCAATTATTTCTTGAATCCAGTCTCTTGTAGATCTTAGGCTCAGTATGCGTGCGTATTTGTAGTTGCTTTTAAATCTGCCTTCTTCTGTTTGGTATCCCGTCTAATCAATGAAAATCTACCTAATTATTTTTTTTTTTAGTTTTATTATTAATTATTATTATTATTATTATTAAACTCAGTTTGTGCAACTGGTGCTCCGTGAGGAAATGATTTGAGTCTTACTCTAAGGGGCTGCCCGGTGTCACTGTTGCTCCGGGAGGGAAATGATTTGAGCACTACCTGAATTGGCCACGCAGTGTCACCATTGCTCCATGAGGGAAATGCTTTCTGCATGACCTGAATTGGCCACACACATCACTGTTGCTCCGGGGTGGAGGGTCGGGGAGGGAGGCTTCGGATTGTTTGTGTGTTACTCCTGAGTAGCCACGTCGTGTCACTCTTCCTCCAGGAGGGGAATGCTTTGTGCATTTCCCTGTGTTGTGGCCACCCAAGACAACACACACAGCACGACACCGACGCACACACACACAGAACACGTCACACATACAGATGGGTAGTGTAAAGTGCTAAAAATGAGACATTCATTACTAATCAGATGTAGCCGTTGATGTCTCACGCACTCTTCCTCGAAAAGCCATACGTAATCTCGCCTGATCATTTGGTAGAGATCTGTTCAAGAAAATTACTCATAATGAGACATAGATTATTGACAAGTACTAGGGATCCATTTCTCCTCGAATGATTCACCAAAACGCTTTTCGATTCCCTACTGGTGATTTGGAAGAAATCGTTTCTCGAAATATACTAAAATAGAGAAATTCATCTTTGACCTGTGCGACAGATAAATTTGAGAGGGAATCTTCCTGAAAGCCCCGAGGATTCACTTCTCGTCAGACGGTACAGAGCAGGTTGCGAAAATTACTGAAAATGAGAACGTGTTTCGTAATCAGGTATCCTGATGTCTTTCTCATGGAACCATCCACCAAAAAGCAAGTCTATTCTCTCTTCGGCATTTGGCAGAGATTTACCGTGAAAATTGCTAAAAAAGAGAAAGTTATAACTGATCAATGCTAATAATCAATGACAAATGGAATCATGCTCCAAAAGCCTTGCAGATTGGCTCCTTGTGATTAGGTAGATCTCAGTTGACGATTTGGTAGAAATGACTAAAAAGGAGGCAGCTCTTTCTGAGCAATGTTAGCAATTAATTACACATGGAATCATCCTCTGTACTATATTCATAATTTGGTCATGGAGATTTGGACTAAAATCGGTCTGTGAAAATGACTAGGAATGAGACAATTCAGTCCTCATCCGTCTTCTGATAAATTTCCCACGGAATCCTCCAGCAGAAAAGCAAAGGCATTCTCCCTTGGTGCGTTGGAACACATCGGTTCGTTCAAATGACACAAGGTAGAAAATCATTCTTTACAAGTCCCGAGTGGTAAAGACTCCAGCAATCCAGCTTCTCTCCTGGTGAGTTCGTAGCGATTGGTTCAAGAAAATTACTCCTAAGGAGACTTAAATTATCGACAAGTACAAGTGCTAAAGCTCTCCTCGAATGATTCACCAAAATGCTTTCCGATACGATGACACAGAAGGGCACAGAACACGACACCCAAAAATAACACACGACAAAGACACACACACACCGCGACGCGGAAAGCATCACACACAAAACATCACGCACACGACCCACAACCTCTCACAAACACACACTCACTCAACACAAAATGACCCACAACATGCCACACGCAACACAAGACGACCCACAACATGTCGAGCGCTGTGGAGCGAGGGCTCCGGCTCGGCTTTCGCAGCGGCTCTGGCGAGGAATGGTGCCGGAGCTCTCGCCGGAGGGGAACACGGCAGGAGGGGGCCTGAGCCGCTTGGGCCTCTTTCCAAGGAGGCGGAACCAGGCCTCCGCTCTCTGCCCCCTGCAGACCTGGCTGCCAGGTCAGTGCTTCCAGTTCCTCGTCCGCACTCGCGGTCGTCCTCCTCAGCGGCCGTGGGCGTCCTCGCTGCGGACGGGGCTCGGGGGGATGAAGGTGGGGAGGGGCCAGAGTCTCTTGAGCAGCGTGACTCTGTGGGGTGCCGTTAGAAACGGAGATTTTGGTTGGGATGCTCCAGGTGTAAAGGGAGGAGAGTGGAGGGCGGATCCCCGCCGTGTGGGAGAGGCAAACAGAGGAGCCTCCGAGACGTTGCCGACTGAGATGGTAACTTACTTGTTTTTTTTCCCCTTGGGCTGGGTTTAGTAGCAAGGAAAAAGAAGTCAAGCCTCAGAGTCTACTGCCCTCATGCGACGGAATGTGAGTGAGAGCAGCGAGCCTGTGACCGTTGGGGATGCCAGGCAAGAGCCCTCCATCTGGGAGCCGAGCTCTCGCCAGTCTCGGTGAGAGAAGTGTCTGGTTTGGTGAGGACTCTGCTCACGCCCCACCTGAGTCCGGGTCGGGAAGCCCCGTCCATTAGGGTTCGGTTTGTAAGAAAAGGTTCCTGATCAGCTGTGGTTATGAAGGAGAAAAGGTCTCATTTTCAGAGGCTGCTCGTTTCTCTGGTCAGGAACGGTGTCTTCTCCACAACTGAAGGTTGGATCCAAGAGGATGACTCCAGGTGGTGAGTTGCTCGCCTTGCTCTCATGTTTCTCTGTTTTCTCTCCTGTGTTGGCCAACTCTCTCGTTCTCTTCTCTCCTCTTCTCTCCTCGTGCCGTGTCCCTTCCCAGGACGCGGGTAGGTGTGCATTCCCACAAGTGAGGTCTCGGGAGCCATGGAAAAGTCGGAGCGGACGAAAATCATGCAGGGCAGTAGAAAGGCTGCTGAAAGTACCTGAAGAGACAAAGAAAATGAGAAGGGGGAAGTCCAGCGTAAAACAGGAGTGTGGTCTGTGAAGAGAAACAACGGGAAGTCTAAGCTACAGAAACTCTTCAAGTTGCCGAAAGACCTGTAGGATGGGAAATTACTTCTTGAATCCAGTCTCTTGTAGATCTTAGGCTCAGTATGCGTGCGTATTTGTAGTTGCTTAGAAATCTGCCTTCTTCTGTTTGCTATCCCTTCTAATCACTGAAAATCTACCTATCTATTTTTTGTTTAGTTTTATTATTAATTATTATTATTATTATTAAACTCAGTTTGTGCAACTGGTGCTCCGTGAGGAAATGATTTGTGTCTTACTCCAAGGGGCTGCCCGGTGTCACTGTTGCTCCGGGAGGGAAATGCTTTGTGTATGGCCTGAATTGGCCACACACATCACTGTTGCTCCGGAGTGGGGGGTGGGGGGGAGGCGGGGGATTGTTTGTGTGTTACTCCTGAGTGGCCACGTCATGTCACTCTTCCTCCAGGAGGGAAATGCTTTGTGCATGACCTGAATTGGCCACACACATCACTGTTGCTCCGGGGTGGGGGGGAGGGGAGGCTTCGGATTGTTTGTGTGTTACTCCTGAGTGGCCACGTCGTGTCACTCTTCCTCCAGGAGGGGAATGCTTTGTGCATTTCCCTGTGTTGTGGCCACCCAAGACAACACACACAGCACGACACCGACGCGCGCACACACACAGAACACGTCACACATGCAGATGGGTAGTGTAAAGTGCTAAAAATGAGACATTCATTACTAATCAGATGTAGCCGTTGATGTCTCACGCACTCTTCCTCGAAAAGCCATACGTAATCTCGCCTGATCATTTGGTAGAGATCTGTTCAAGAAAATTACTCATAATGAGACATACATTATTGACAAGTACTAGTGATCCATTTCTCCTCGAATGATTCACCAAAACGCTTTTCGATTCCCTGCTGGTGATTTGGAAGAAATCGTTTCTCGAAATATACTAAAATAGAGAAATTCATCTTTGACCTGTGCGACAGATAAATTTGAGAGGGAATCTTCCTGAAAGCCCCGAGGATTCACTTCTCGTCAGACGGTACAGAGCAGGTTGGGAAAATTACTGAAAATGAGAACGTCTTTCGTAATCAGGTATCCTGATGTCTTTCTCATGGAACCATCCACCAAAAAGCAAGTCTATTCTCTCTTCGGCATTTGGCAGAGATTTATCGTGAAAATTGCTAAAAAAGAGAAAGTTATAACTGATCAATGCTAATAATCAATGACAAATGGACTCATGCTCCAAAAGCCTTTCAGATTGGCTCCTTGTGATTAGGTAGATATCAGTTGACGATTTGGTAGAAATGACTAAAAAGGAGGCAGTTCTTTCTGATGAATGTTAGCAATTAATTACACATGGAATCATCCTCCGTACTATATTCATAATTTGGTCGTGGAGATTTGGACTAAAATCGGTCCGTGAAACTGACTAGGAATGAGACAATTCATTCCTCAGCCGTCCTCTGATAAATTTCCCACGGAATCATCCAGCAGAAAAGCAAAGGCATTCTCCCTTGGTGCGTTGGAACAGATCGGTTCGTGCAAAGGACTCAAGGTAGAAAATCATTCTTTACAAATACCTAGTGGTAAAGACTCCAGCAATCCAGCGTCTCTCCTGGAGAGTTCGTAGCGATTGGTTCAAGAAAATTACTCCTAAGGAGACTTAAATTATCGACAAGTACAAGTGCTAAAGCTCTCCTCGAATGATTCACCAAAATGCTTTTCGATACGATGACACAGAAGGGCACGGAACACGACACACAAAAATAACACACGACAAAGACACACACACACCGCGACACGGAAAGCATCACACACAAAACATCACACACACGACCCACAACATCTCACAAACACACACTCACTCAACACAAAATAACCCACAACATGTCACACGCAACACAAGACGACCCACAGCATGTCGAGCGCTGTGGAGCCAGGGCTCCGGCTCGGCTTTCGCAGCGGCTCTGGCGAGGAATGGTGCCGGAGCTCTCGCCGGAGGGGAACACGGCAGGAGGGGGCCTGATCCGCTTGGGCCTCTTTCCAAGGGTGCGGAACAAGGCCTCCGCTCTCTGCCCTCTGCAGACCTGGCTGCCAGGTCAGTGCTTCCAGTTCCTCGTCTGCAGTCGCTGTCGTCCTCCTCACCGGCCGTGGGTGTCCTCGCTGGGGACGGGGCTCGGGGGGATGAAGGTGGGGAGGGGCCAGAGTCTCTTGAGTAGAGTGACTCTGTGGGGTGCCGTTAGAAAAGGAGATTTTGGTTGGGATGCTCAAGGTGTAATGGGATGTGGCAATTCAATGATGAGACAGAACACAGCTTTTGTGCAAGGAAGCAGGCTGGTCAGCTGAGATGGGCTGTTCTGCCCCCCGCCTTCCTCCTTCTCCTTTTATTATATTTCTCCCCCCTAAGCATTACACACTGCTACCACAAAAAGTTACACAAAGGAAAGTATGACGTTGATTAATATACTTATTTACCATCTCTTATCTACTACAATGCTGGTTCTCAGGCCTTGAGCCCAGGCTAAGAAAGCTTCCCACAGTCACTGTCCCAACAATCAAGTTCTCATGGTTCATATCTAGCCCTTGTCCTTGGATAGAGCAATGTGTGCATTGCTTCTACAAAACAGTCAGGGTGTGCCCTGCCTGCTTCCAGGTGGAATAACTAAACATGAACCCTTCATCCCCCCGTTTTTTATTTAATGATATTCGGCCATCTCATGGTAGCCGTCAATTTGTTTTGTCATGCTGTTTAACTCCCAGACAGACAAGGACATAACTTGGGGCGCTTTCCAGGGCGAAATTTCACAAAATCTTAACAAGGAAGGAATACATTGTACACAGCAGCAGCAAAAAATAAGCCCAATAATTACAAACACAGCATAACCGAAAAGCTGTCGCAGCCATTCTAGAGAGGGCAGCCAACCTGTAAGCCAATTCCAAAAACCCTCAAACCCCAGATCTTGGCATATGTGTGTTGTAAGATTGGCCAATTCAGCCAGTCTAGTTTCTATGGAGCGACTATTATCAGTTAAATTAAAGCAACACATGTGCTGAAACGTGGAGCAGCCTAGATGGTGTTTCAGGAGCAGAAAATCAATGGCTGCTCTGTTATCCAAGATTGCATCCCTTAATTCGTGTTGTTCTGTGTTAAGTAAGGCAATAGCCTGGGATGTTGTATTAATTGCCTTTGCTGCAAAGCATGCCAGGTTATTTAAAGTTCTGGCTGAATACATGGCAAGCGTGGGGACCCCAACAATAGAGGCTGCGAAAGCAGTATACTCAGCACGACTAAAAAGCTCAACATCTGCAATACAATCATCTGAAAGGTGTACACTTCTTCTACTACGTTTTTGACCAGCAAAAGGCAATATAAGTGTCATTCTACTAAGACAGCAAAGGGTGCCATCACTTAAATTTGCAGGGATATAATTAAAGGTGCGTGAACCGCAAGTAAAAAACCATCCTGATGGTAGGATGATATGGCCATAATTGTATGAAACATTAACAGCATGGGAACAATTTAAAAGGGGTTGAGAAATTTTTTGACAGCCCAAAGGCACGTTTGTACTAGTGCAGTTAACTACACGCGCACAGGTGACATTGTGAGCCCCGGCCGGGTACAGTGTGTGGAGGGATATAGCCGTGCGAGGCAGAGTATAGTTGGCCGGGCCCCAATTAGCCATGCTAGAGTACTGGGAAGAAAGATTCTCATAAGGAGAAAACAGTGTCTTATTTTCCATCTCCTCAGGGTGATGACATACTGGAATAAGGCATGTACCTAACAAATCTCCGGCTGCTAAAGAATTAGATAGACAAAAGTGGGTAACATTTGCTATTGAAGCCAATCTTTCCCATATGTTATATGTCATTCGGGCTCATAACGGGGGAAGCGCTTCCGAGCCAACCCCTACAGGAAATAGCAGGCACAAAAGGCACACAATCATCACAGAATTAGCAGTGATTTGGGCGAGAATCGCCACAAACAAAGTCTTAGGAGTCTCTGGCTGTTGATCTGCTGCCAGTCTTTGTTGGACCATGGCGACCAATGCTTTTACTGCTCCCCATGTCACGGGCCGGTTTGGGACACTACGTCTCCTCCGTTTCTGTCCCGTCGTTTTCGACTCGGGGGGCAACGCGGTCTCCTCCAAAGTCAGCTGAAACTCTGGTATGGGATTCGACAGCCCCTGGTGCCATGCCATGTTGTTTAAGTGCCGGTCACACACACCGAGCTGGAACCCACAACGGTCCTGCAGGGAGAGACACAGCAGCATATCCCCGACCCCAAGTGATTAGAGGTACTGGGCCCAGCCACTGTGGATCAGGCAGCTGACAGTAAAAGACACGCGGTCTTTCCAGTACCTCAGATTTGTGAAAATGCCAATCCGCAGGGGTCTGCTGATCTGCATTCAATGTTAAATTATTTAAAGTAAACAAGAGGATATGCATTTGTTGTTGAATGTCTCCTAAGGTTCGGAGACGTAGCTCCCCTTGTTTTAATTGTTTATCAAGCAAGGTTTTGAGTGTGCGATTGGCACGTTCAACAATGACTTGGCCCGTGGAATTATAAGGGATTCCGTGTTTAAGACGGACGTCCCAGTAGGCACAAAAGGTGGAGAGGGCTGCAGAGCAGTAGGCTGGGGCATTATCTGTTTTAATTCGGCAGGGGCGACCCATAACAGAAAAGCAGGCCAGCAAATGGTGAATAACTTTGTTAGTGGCTTCCCCACGTTGTGGGGTTGCCCAAAGGAAGCCCGAATAAGTATCAACGGAAACATGTAAAAACGAATAGGGGCGGAATTGTGGCACATGAGTAACATCCATTTGCCACAGCTGATTTGCTGCGGTACCTCTGGGGTTAACGGCATAAGAAAAGGTAGGAGCAGCAGCAGCACAGTGGGGGCAGGAACGAACAATGGAACGTGCATGATCAGCAGAAATGTGAAACTGCCGGGCCAAAACAGAGGCAGACTGATGAAAAAAGGCATGGCTTTCAATGGGGTCAGAAAAAAGGGAATTTACCTGACCACGCAACGTGCGATCGGTGCGTGCATTGCCCTCAGTGAGTGGCCCAGGCAGAGGGGTATGACTGCGAATATGAGCAACAAAGTAAGGGAAATGACGAGTGGCAATAAGATGCTGCAAAGACAAAAACAGGCGAAGGAGGTCCGCATCAACCTGAGGGGTAATGAGGGTAAGGGGTAAATGATCAATTACCTGATAAACATAATGGCTATCCACAATTAAATTAAAGGGACAATCAGCAAAAAGTTGAAAGGCCAAAATAACAGCAGCCAATTCTGAACGCTGTGCAGAACGCTGAGGCAGTGTAAAACGAGAATGCCAACGAGGGGGGTCACCCAACTGATAAGTGACTACACCTCGGTGGGGAGAGCCATCAGTAAAAAGAGTGACAGCGGAAACAATGGGTTGAGAGCGGCTAAGACGATGAACAATTAGGAGCACCTTTTGGGTAATGACCAATCGAGGATCTTTTGGAGGATTGTAAGAAATCTCTCCCACATAATCACAAAGAGCAACCTGCCAGGCCAAGGAGGTGTGGCACAAAGAGTCAAATTCAGTATGGGACAAGGGGAGCACAATGGCAACTAAATCAGTGCCAGTGAATTGCACTGCATGGTGGCGGGCTTTACGAACAAGATCAGATAGGGCATCTAAATACGGATAAATATTTCGAGGAGGGGTGGATGAAAGGTATAGCCACTCTATAATAGAAACGGCTGTGTCTGTACGGGGTACAAACAGAGCCGCAGTTGGCGTATGAGGGGTGGCAAGAAGAACGAACCGTAAGGGACGGACCTCTGGGAGTCTGTCCACAAACTCCTGACTCAATGCTGCATTGATTTGTTGAATGCAGGCAATATGCTCCTTAGTGATGGCAATAACTGCACCCGGTGCCCGGGCTCCACACAGGAGCTCAAACAACGGCTGCAGCATTGAAGTGGGGAGACGAAAGTAGGGCCGAATCCAATTTAAATGACCCAAAATCTGTTGTAATTTAACAAGGGTTAGGGGTTGAGGTAGAATTAATTCCGGACGAACCGGAGCAGCATAGGTTTGTAAAACCTTATATCCGAGGTAGTGGTAGGGATAAGAGTGTTGGATTTTTTCTGGTGCCACTAACAGGCCATTTTGGCCGAGAATCTGAGACAAAGATTCAAGCTGTTGTGCCGTGACCCGGGGACCACTAAGCAAAATGTCATCCATGTAATGGTAGACCTTTAGCGTAGGGTACCGGGCAAGGAAAGGGGCAAGTGCCCGATCCACAAAAAGCTGACACAAGGTTGGACTATTTTGCATTCCCTGGGGCAAGACCTTCCACTGATACCTTTGAGAGGGTTGCTGATTATTATATTGTGGCACCGTAAATGCAAATTTTTCACGATCTTGTGGGCAAAGGGGGATGGTGAAAAAACAATCTTTTAAATCTAACACACAAAGTTGATTGGTTTGAGGAATTAAATTTGGATTTGGTAAGCCAAACTGCAAGGGGCCCATAGGTTGGATGCATTTATTTATTTCCCTTAAATCATGTAACAGCCGCCAAGCACCCGATTTTTTCTTAATAACGAACACCGGGGTGTTCCAGGGACTAGTGGAGCTCTCCAATAGCTGTGCTTGGAAATGCTGCTGCACAAGCGAATGAAGCGTTTTTAGCTTTTCTAGAGGGAGGGGCCACTGGTCAATCCATACGGGCTCTAAGGATTGCCATACCAAGGGTAATGCGGAGGGCACGGTGGGTGAGGGAGGGTTTTGGGCCATCAGATGTTAAGATCGAGGGTGGTGTCTAACTTTGTAAGTAAATCACGGCCCCAAATATTGAGGTGGACAGGGAGTACAAAAGGGCGGATAGTAGCAAGGGTACGGCCTCCCGGTTTAGAGACTGTGACCCAAGACAAACTTTGGCGCCCGGGTTTACGACCCCCGATCCCCCACAATTCTTTAGAAGGAACCGTAGGCCAACTAACCGGCCACTCCAGATCACGAATCACCGTAACGTCAGCTCCAGTGTCCACCAGCCCAGTAAAAGGAACATCATTTAAGAGAAGTGTTAACTGAGGTTTTGAGGGGCGGACTGACATTGTCAGAGCAACAAGTGGAGAAGACGCCCTGTGAGACGGCGAGTGAGACAACGTCGATCCAAAGCCGCCTCCGCCCTGAGTTCGATCCTCGGCAGCTGGCACCTGATAGGGGACTAAAATCAATTGTGCAATTGACCGTCCACGCAGGAGCGACTGTGGAAGATGAGTCCACACCTGAACCTTAATAATGCCAGTGTAATCAGCATCAATGACCCCTGGAATGACAAAAAAGCCCTGTTTCCCAGCATGTGAGCGAGGGAGAACAAGACCCACAAAGCCGGCAGGGAGAGGTCCCGTCACCTGTGTAGGTATGGCACAGACCTCCCCTGGCAGCCGAAAGTCAGTGTCCTCCTGCATGATCAAATCAAGCCCTGCACTTCCAGCAGTCGCCGCCCTCATAGAGTCTACGGATTTTAAGGCAGAGGAGCAGTTGTCTGAGTGGGAAACACCCCCGTTTGGCCCTGGGTTCGGGGGGGGACCCGTCGTGCGGTTTCTCGACCCGCTACGACACTGATTAGCCCAGTGATAACCTTTCCCACACTTGGGGCACTTCTTTGAGGGTCGGGCTGGTGCCTTAGATGAGCGGCACTTCCGCTGAAAATGACCCTCCTTACCACAGCGGTAACAACGCTTCCCCTCCTTCCCGGTTTTTCTCAGGGCGGAGGCCAGAACTCCAGCTTTGTGGGCTTGTGTGCCGATGTTCTGGCACGCCCGCAGCATGTCTGAGAGCTCTAAAATACCAGAGGCTTGCGCTGCCTGGAGAGCACGGCGGCAATCCTCGTTTGCATTTTCAACTGCCAATTTTAACAGGAGCTCGTGAGCTGCCTCAGTGTTATCCACCTGTCGGAGGATAGCCTCATGCAATCTGTTGGTAAAATCCAAAAAGGACTCTGAGGCACCCTGACGGATACTGACAAAGCTTTTGGTAGGCTTGCCTGAATCCGGGACCTTCTTGATAGCACGCTGGGCACAGGTGGAAATAATGGGGAAGACGGCCTGAGGGAGTTGAGCCTGCATCTCAATAATCTCAATGGAGCCTGACCTGCTGGTAGCAGCCCTGGAACCTGCCATCTCCCGGTGTACATGACAGGCCTTGTACCTGTGTTTGCATGTGTATCTATATCTGCCCACTTGAAGTTTCCACTTCATGCATCTGATGAAGTGGGTTCCAGCCCATGAAAGCTTATGCCCAAATAAATTTATTAGTCTTCAAGGCGCCACAGGATTCCTCATTGTTTTTGCTGAAACAGACTAACATGGCTATCCCTCTCAAACATGTTTAATAGTGAGGGTAATTAACTACTGGCACCATTTACCCAGGGTTGTGGTGGATTTTCCATCACTGACCATTTTTAAATCAAGAGTGGATGATTTAAAAAAAATATATCTGCTCTAGTTCGAGCAGGAATTATTGTGGGGCAGATCCCTGGCCTGTGTTACACAGGAGTCCAGACAAGCTGATCACAAAAGTCCCTTCTGGCCTTGGAATCTGTGAACCTCTGAAAACAATGATCATATCCAGGTCACAACCAAGACTGACTCCATAAGTCGGTGGGTTAACAATGATGTTGGTTTGGGTCATCAGCTCCTTAAATCATCCAATTAATAGAGGAGATGACCAGATCCTGTGGCTAACATAAGAAAGCACTGCTTTCCTTTAATCCTGCAGCAGGAGGTGGGAGAAGCCGGCTGTTTTGATTTAAGGAAATCCTGTTTAGACACCAGAGACACTGGAACCGAGGTGGGTGGGGGTGGCGAAGGCTAGTGCCCCTTCAAGGGCAGTATTATGACGCAGGGGAAGTATTATGAGACTGATCTAGTTTTTGCCCCCATGCTTTGTTTCGCTCAGGCTGGGTGGGGCTCCATGGCTTTGGCATGTAAGAGTCTAGTCACCTGTGGGCTGCAATAGTTTGGTTTAATCTTCGAATTTGGGCTTGATGTGAGCGTGCTGGGTGTGTTCGTGGCCTGTGATATAGAGGAGGTCAGACTGGATGATCTCATGGTCCCTTCTGGCCTAAAACTCTACATGTAGCTGGTGTAGGACATACCTGTCATTTTGGGTTTAGCTTAAGCCTTCCTGGATGCTGTGAACCCCATGATCAACACTCATCCAGAGAACCGGAGCTCCCTCCATTCCTCTGACTCCATTTCTTTCACCAGTAATGTCACAGAACATGGTTATTGGTTAGGAATGTGCTTTCTTGGAGCGTTTTATCCAGTTCGGATAATGTGATGTTTTGGGACAGGGTTTAAGAGATGTTCTTACCCCTTCCTCTCATCAATGATGGTCAGTTGATAAATTACAGTACTACGAATCAGGAAACATTCATTGATTATGTGCAATTACAGGTGTTAATTAGAACTGAACAAAAGTTTTCGTTCAAAAAATATCTTGAGGAAATTTGGCCGGTTTACAAAAAGAGATGTTTTTGTTGAAAACATTCATAGAATCATAGAATCATAGAATATCAGGGTTGGAAGGGACCCAACCCCCTGCTCGAAGCAGGACCAATTCCCAGTTAAATCATCCCAGCCAGGGCTTTGTCAAGCCTGACCTTAAAAACCTCTAAGGAAGGAGATTCTACCACCTCCCTAGGTAACGCATTCCAGTGTTTCACCACCCTCTTAGTGAAAAAGTTTTTCCTAATATCCAATCTAAACCTCCCCCACTGCAACTTGAGACCATTACTCCTCGTTCTGTCATCTGCTACCATTGAGAACAGTCTAGAGCCATCCTCTTTGGAACCCCCTTTCAGGTAGTTGAAAGCAGCTATCAAATCCCCCCTCATTCTTCTCTTCTGCAGGCTAAACAATCCCAGCTCCCTCAGCCTCTCCTCATAAGTCATGTGTTCTAGACCCCTAATCATTTTTGTTGCCCTTCACTGGACTCTCTCCAATTTATCCACATCCTTCTTGTAGTGTGGGGCCCAAAACTGGACACAGTACTCCAGATGAGGCCTTACCAATGTTGAATAAAGGGGAACGATCACGTCCCTCGATCTGCTCGCTATGCCCCTACTTATACATCCCAAAATGCCATTGGCCTTCTTGGCAACAAGGGCACACTGCTGACTCATATCCAGCTTCTCGTCCACTGTCACCCCTAGGTCCTTTTCCGCAGAACTGCTGCCTAGCCATTCGGTCCCTAGTCTGTAGCTGTGCATTGGGTTCTTCCGTCCTAAGTGCAGGACCCCGCACTTATCCTTATTGAACCTCATCAGATTTCTTTTGGCCCAATCCTCCAATTGGTCTAGGTCCTTCTGTATCCTATCCCTCCCCTCCAGCGTATCTACCACTCCTCCCAGTTTAGTATCATCCGCAAATTTGCTGAGAGTGCAATCCACACCATCCTCCAGATCATTTATGAAGATATTGAACAAAACCGGCCCCAGGACCAACCCTTGGGGCACTCCACTTGATACCGGCTGCCAACTAGACATGGAGCCATTGATCACTACCCGTTGAGCCCGACAATCTAGCCAGCTTTCTACCCACCTTATAGTGCATTCATCCAGCCCATACTTCCTTAACTTGCTGACAAGAATACTGTGGGAGACAGTGTCAAAAGCTTTGCTAAAGTCAAGAAACAATACATCCACTGCTTTCCCTTCATCCACAGAACCAGTAATCTCATCATAAAAGGCGATTAGATTAGTCAGGCATGACCTTCCCTTGGTGAATCCATGCTGGCTGTTCCTGATCACCTTCCTCTCATGCAAGTGCTTCAGGATTGATTCTTTGAGGACCTGCTCCATGATTTTTCCAGGGACTGAGGTGAGGCTGACTGGCCTGTAGTTCCCAGGATCCTCCTTCTTCCCTTTGTTAAAGATTGGCACTACATTAGCCTTTTTCCAGTCATCCGGGACTTCCCCGGTTCGCCACGAGTTTTCAAAGATAATGGCCAATGGCTCTGCAATCACAGCCGCCAATTCCTTCAGCACTCTCGGATGCAACTCGTTCAGCCCCATGGACTTGTGCACATCCAGCTTTTCTAAATAGTCCCTAACCTCCTCTATCTCCACAGAGGGCTGGCCATCTCTTCCGCATTTTGTGATGCCCAGCGCAGCAGTCTGAGAGCTGACCTTGTTAGTGAAGACAGAGGCAAAAAAAGCATTGAGTACATTAGCTTTTTCCACATCCTCTGTCACTAGGTTGCCTCCCTCATTCAGTAAGGGGCCCACACTTTCCTTGGCTTTCTTCTTGTTGCCAACATACCTGAAGAAACTCTTCTTGTTACTCTTGACATCTCTCGCTAGCTGCAGCTCCAGGTGAGATTTGGCCCTCCTGATTTCATTCCTACATGCCCGAGCAATATTTTTATACTCTTCCCTGGTCATATGTCCAACCTTACACTTCTTGTAAGCTTCTTTTTTATGTTTAAGATCTGCTAGGATTTCACTATTAAGCCAAGCTGGTCGCCTGCCATATTTACTATTCTTTCGACTCATCGGGATGGTTTGTCCCTGTAACCTCAACAGGGATTCCTTGAAATACAGCCAGCTCTCCTGGACTCCTTTCCCGTTCATGTTAGTCCCCCAGGGGATCCTGGCCATCCGTTCCCTGAGGGAGTCGAAGTCTGCTTTCCTGAAGTCCAGGGTCCGTATCCTGCTGCTTACCTTTCTTCCCTCTGTCAGGATCCTGAACTCAACCAACTCATGGTCACTGCCTCCCAGATTCCCATCCACTTTTGCTTCCCCCACTAATTCTACCCGGTTTGTGAGCAGCAGGTCAAGAAAAGCGCCCCCCTAGTTGGCTCCTCTAGCACTTGCGCCAGGAAATTGTCCCCTACGCTTTCCAAAAACTTCCTGGATTGTCTATGCACCGCTGTATTGCTCTCCCAGCAGATATCGGGAAAATTAAAGTCACCCATGAGAATCAGGGCATGCGATCTAGTAGCTTCCGTGAGTTGCTGGAAGAAAGCCTCATCTACCTGATCCCCCTGGTCCGGTGGTCTATAGCAGACTCCCACCACTACATCACTCTTGTTGCACACACTTCTAAACTTAATCCAGAGACACTCAGGTTTTTCTACAGTTTCGTACCGGAGCTCTGAGCAGTCATACTGCTCATACATACATTTGGATTTTCTTGAGGGTTTTTTTTTTCTTGCATTATTACAAAATTTTCAACTTAAACCTTTTATTTGGATGGAGGGGTCCTATGATGTATTGTTTATTGGGTTCTGTTCTATTCTATGTAGCTTCTTCCACCACACTCATCACCATAATATCAGGATTTCTTCTGCTTTGCCAATTTTGAGCCCTCAGCTTAATCAAACGGTAGGATTTTCAAAACTGAAAATATTCATTCTGGAAAATTCCAAGTTTTGAGAGGAATAAAAAAATAATGAAAATATTTAAAAATGAAAAATTAGTCCATTTTGGAAAACAACAGAACAAAAAACGTCTTTGACCAGTGAGAGGTGCTATCCCCACAGTGCCATATCTCAGGGAAACAGCGTGATTGGGGAGTAGACCCAGAAGAAAGGGTGGAGCTGCCCAGTGAAAGAGGTGGTGAAAGTGTAGATTGGGGCCTCCATACCAGGATGATAAAATGACACCAGGCCCCGCTCATAGTCCAGATACACTCCGATCTTCCCAGGGTTCCCAGTCGGGGACAGGAGGGTCTCTGGGGAGGTGCAAGCCCAGTAATGGCTCCCACACTGATCCACGGCCCAGATCCTCTCCTCAGGAGAAAAGCTGATACAGCCCTTCCTCCTGACAGATTCTTTGGCCACCCCCACAGCCCAGGTCCTACCACCTCCGACTTCTACCTCCCAGTAGTGTTTCCCCGAGGCAAACCCTTCCAAACCCAGCACGCAGGTTTCACTGTCAAATCTCTCAGGGTTGTCAGGCACGTCCTGCTGCAAGCCCCTCTATTCCACAGATCGCCGATTCTCAGAGACCTTGAGGCTGGGATGAGCCGTGTCCGGATCCAGACTCACCATCGCTGCAGAGATGGGGTAGAGCATCAGCATAGGTGCTGACTCCGTGGGTGCTGCAGGACTGGAGCACGCACGGGGAAAAATTAGTGGGTGCTCAGCACCCACCGGCAGCCAAGCTCTGCGCCTCCACCTCACCTCACCTAACCTCTGCCTCCTCCCCTGAGCATGCTGTGTCCCTGCTTCTCCTAGCTCCCAGAGCTTGCAGCCACAAAACAGCTGTTTAGCAGCGTAACAAGCTCTGGGAGGGAGGGGGGAGGAGCGGGAACGTGGCGCACTCAGGGGAAGAGGCGGAGCCTGGGAGGGGATTTGGGGAAGGAGTCCAATAGGGGCAGGGAGGGGACGGAGTTGGGGTGGGGACTTTGGGGAAGGGGTTGGAATGGGGGCGGGGCAGGGGTGGAGTCAGGGCAGGGCTGGGGGTAGAGGAGGGGTTGAGCACCCACGGGCACCAGCAGAAGTTGGTGCCTATGCCCATCGAGGCTGTTTCCCATCCTCCCACCAGCTCTGTCTTGGCTAGGAGACTCTCTGATTTCCCGCCTCTAACTCCCAGGGATCTGCTTCTCTGCATTTCACTGCAGCTCTCCTCCCAGGCAATAGGGGCAAATAGTTCCCCTGGAAGAGATGGAGATGCCTCTAGCTCCCATTGGGCCTGTCTGTAACCTCTACAGAGGCCCCAGTAAGGAACGAGTTCAGGTGTTACACACACGGAGATCATTTCAACCATCAAAAGAACTCAGTATTCACCTACCACAAAATCAGTGCTCTGGGACCGCTACCACGTCTCCACAGCTAAGACAGCAACTGAGTTTCCAATCTACACCTGAGTTGGGAGCCCTCTATTCTAATACCCACCAAGTCATATCAGACTCAAATTTGGTAGATTTGGTCCAGGTCTGATGTAGAATTTTTCTACCATATTTGAACTGAATTGGCCAAAGGGCTACTGATTGACAACTCCGTAAAAACAGAGATTTCACCAGAGTCCAAAAAGCATTAAGGCAATTACCCGCAGCCAGTTAAGGTAATTTACAGTTTTCTAGAACCCTTCTAGTTCATGAAGTTAATAACAACGCAACACATGAGAATTCACCATATGTGTCCAGTAAAAACCCAACTCTGAACCATAATTACCAACTGCTGCGAGCACCTACCCCCCTGAATTGACAGCAGGTAAGTTCCCGGCCTTAGGAGCACTCTGAGTTATTGCAGTTACACTGGAGAGCTCGGGACTCCATACTTAAGTGTGAGCATTTGTTTTATGCAAGTAAACTGGGGACGAATCTGGCATTTTCGTTGACCATACTGCTCTTTCCCTGTGACTTCTGGCATGTGCGCATTTGCTGGGCAGCAGAGTGGTGCAGGGGGCCTGACATTAAAATACCAGCTTCACTTACCTGCATTTTTGCTGACTTTACTCCAGCCTGAAATCAAACACACCAAGAGGTGAGCACTCCCCGGAGCACGGACTGCCAGCATAGGACACAATGTCATATGGGGTGGGGGAAAGGGGACACATGGCACTTACCAAGTTCAGCCAGGGATTTCTCCGCAAACAGAGAGACATGGGTATGCAGTCAGTTCTACAACAGCTCCTGGGTTAGGGAATGTGCCTTTAAAGGACCACTTTGCCCTCTCCACTGTACTCTCTGCTGCCCTCTTTCCGCCGAGGTCTCCTGGCCTGAGCTCCATCCTCATAGAGCTCTTAGTGGCTTTGGGCACTGTCGATTACGCTCCCCTTCTTGGCATCTGACCCTCGCTGGGCTCCTATGGCCCTGCCCTAGCTGGGCTCACGTGTGGTGTAGTGTCCACACTCCCCATGTGCCAGGCAGCTTGGTGAGGGGCTAGGCCCTGATAACATGGAAGTGAGGGTTTAATGAGCTAACCCTTGGCCCTGAACACTGGATCTCAGCTCATGGGCCCAGCAACATGAGCTGGCTCCTTCTCACTGAGTTTGTGCCTCAAAGTGTCAGAGAGTGCTAGGAGACTTTGGGACTGCGCTGAGCCCCTGTTTCCAGGGCATCAGAATCCCCCCACCCCTCCATTCCTTTAAATTCAGTAGCAAAAAGGTACATGGGCCCAGGCAGACCCACCAGTTTTGGATATGGACATTCCCCTGTGTGCAGATTTTAAAGGAAGGGGCTAAAATCAGGCTTATTATGGAAACTGAGCAGCAACCTTATCTATGGAGCAGTTACCCCACTCTATGATTAGTCAGAGCGCCCCGTCCGTTTGATTCCCAGAGCCTCTCCTAACAGAGAGTGCAGAGACAAAAGCCAAAGTGCGTCTGACTATGTACAGTGCGAGAAAATTGTTCAAGCCTCCGGAGAGCCCAGACATTTACCTCTCTCGTTCTCCAGCTCAGTGTGCAGAAACTCTGGAAGAGAAAAGGAAGAAAGAGGTGAGGTTTCATCTTGTTGCATTAACTGGGTTATTCCTACTATTATTTCAGGGAACTTGTCCTAGGAACTTACCTCTCTCTTTCTCCACTTCAGATTGCAGGTTTTCTAAAGAAAGAAGAGTGAAAGAGGTGAGATTCCGGGGGGCAATGGTCCCCTCTCATACTAGCAAAGAGCTGCCATTTTACAGAAAATCATAGATTCACAGAGTTCAGGGCCAGAAGGGTTCCTCCTGTACATCACAGACCTTAGACCCTCACTCAGTCACTGCTGTACCAGGCTTAAGGTTACAGTTTAGTTACGGGTATTTTTAGAGAAAGTTGTGGACAGGTCATGGGCAATAAACAAAAAAATTCACCACCTGTGACCAGTTCATGATTTATACCATAAGTCCCCTAAGTAAAACTTAGCGGGGCTGCTGCTGGAGGGGGAGCAGGGCCAGTGGCACCAGCTGCCAGGGGGCACTGAGCAGCAGCTGCTTCAGCCGCCCGAGGGACCACTGCTCAGGCGCTCTCTGGGGCCAGCCCCACTGGCTGCTGGTCAGGTGGTCCCCGGGGCCAGCTGCCCTGGGCCACTCCAACAGTGGCTGGCAGTCAGTGCAGCTGGCTGTGGGGCTGTCGGAACAACTGGCTGACCTCATTTGAAAAAAGACGTTGAAAAACTAGAAAGGATGCAGAAAAGAGCCACAAAAATTATTTGAGGGCTGGAAAAAAATGCCTGACAGTGAGAGACTGACTTATAGTAATGGGATTATTCACATATGTAAAGTTAAGCCTGTATCTAGCTGAATTGGGGCCCTGAGCTCTCTGGGCCTCAGTTCCCTGAGTGTAAAATGGGATAAGAAAGGGTTCCTCGCCTTGCACAGTAACTGCAGTTCTTCGAGGTGTGTGTTACTCCATGCTCTGTGTATTCACAGCCCTGCGGCTCACATCAGAGATTTTAGGTAGCAGTTTCTGTTTGGCCCCCACATACGCTCTCCCCATCTCGTGCTCCGCATTAGGTCAATATAGCGCTGTTCAGACAAAGTGCCCCCAGTTCCTTCTCCACCACAGAGCTCATAGGTAAGAGCTCCAAAGCAGGGGGGAAGGAGGGCAAGTAGTGGAGCACCCACAGGGACACATCTCAGAAAGCCACAGTTACGGCACCAGGTGAGTAACCCTTTCTCCTTCTTTCAGCGGTGTCTCGGCGACTCTGCAGCAGTACCCTTAACTGAGGGGTGGGGTTTCAGAGTCGAGTCTAGTCCTGAGCATCAGACACTGGAATAAAATATAGCAGAGGATGCAGGGGTGCCGGAATTGGGGGGATCAAGGGGTCAGGCCCTCCCCCCACTTTTTGCCAGCTGTAAAGGCAAGTAACGGTGGGGGGAGAGGAGTGAGCAGCAGGCGGGATTTTGGGGGGAAGCGAGAGTGATGTTGGGGTTTTGGGGGAAGGGTTGGTGCAAGGTCAGGGGCTTGGGGAGAAGAGGTAGTGTGAGGTCAGGGCCTTGGGGGCAATGGGTGGCGTGAGCACAGGGAGAAAGGGGCAGGGCCTCAGGCGGGGCATGGCATGTGGGGTGCAGCCACAGTTCAGGTGCCTGTGGGCCCCTCACACACTTCTAAGGGGCCTCTGCTGAGATGTGGGTGACTGCATGTTGTTCAGCAAATGTGTGAGCAGATGTCCACGTTTCTGCTCTGCACATGTCTGTGATCAGAACATTCTTATGTAAGGCTGTGTAAGTGGAGAGAGATCTCCTGGAGTGAGTTTGAACCGTACAGGAAGGTGGAATGCCATAATTGTGAGAGCAATGGGTAATGCAGTCTGATATCCATCTCGAGAGTCTTTGTTTAGTGATTGAGGCTCCCTTAGATCTGTCTGCAATGGAGAGAAGTAGTCTGCGAGATTTCCTAAAAGGCTTAATCCTCACCAAATAAAAGGACTCTCCTGACATTGAGAGTGTGTAATGTCACCTCCCTTTTATCCTGGTGTGGTTTTGGAAAGAAAGTGGGGAGATGGATAAACCGGTTTATGTGGAAGTGTGAAGATATTTTCAGTAGGAATGTGGGGTACAGTCATATTGTAACCTTGTCTTCTAAAACAACTGTAAACAGGGGGTATACCAATAGAGCCCCTATCTCTCCCACTCTCCGTGCAGACATAATGGCCACTAGGATTGTAGTTTCCATAGAGAGGTATAGAAGAGAGCAGGAAGCCATGGGTTCGAAGGGAAGTCTTGTAAGAAACCGAAGGACATGGTTGAGGTCTCATGACAGTGTAGAACATCTGATTGTGAAGACTGCAAAGAGCTACAAAAGGATCTCACAAAACTGGATGACTGGGCAACAAAATGGCAGATTAAATTTAATGTTGATAAATGAAAAGTAATGCACATTGGAAAACATAATCCTAACTATACATATACAATGATGGGGTCTAAATTAGCTGTTGCCACTCAAGAAAGAGATCTTGGAGTCATTGTGGATAGTTTTCTGAAATCATCCACTCAGTGTGCAGCGGCAGTCAAAAAAGCAAACAGAATGTTGGGAATCATCAAGAAAGGGATCGATAATATGACAGAAAATATCATATCGCCTATATATAAATCCATGGTTCACCCGCACCTTGAATACTGTGTGCAGACGTGGTCGCCCCACCTCAAAAAAGACACATTGGAATTGGAAAAGGTTCAGAAAAGGGCAACAAAAATGATTAGGGGTATAGAATGACTTCCGTATGAGGAGAGATTAATAAGACTGGGACTTTTCAGCTTGGAAAAGAGGCGACTAAGGGGGGATATGATAGAGGGCTATGAAATCATGAGTGGTATAGAGAAAGTAAATAAAGAAGTGTTATTTACTCCTTCTCATAATAGAAGAACAAGGGGCCACCAAATGAAATTAATAGGTAGCGGGTTTAAAACAAACACAAGAAAGTATTTTTTCATGCAATGCACTGTCAACCTCTGGCACTCCTTACCAGAGGGTGTTGTGAAGGCCAAGACTATAACGGGGTTCAAAAGGGAGCTAGATAGATTCATGGTGGCTAGGTCCATCAATAGCTATTAGCCAGGATGGGCAGGAATGGTGTCCCAAGCCTCTGTTGGCCAGAAGCTGGGATTGGGTGATAGGCATGGATCACTTGAGGATAACCTGTCTGTTCATTCCCTTTGGGGCACCTGCCATTGGCCACTGTCAGAAGGCAGGATACTGGGCTAGATGGACCTTTGGTCTGACCCAGTATGGCTGTTCTTATGCTCTTATGTTCACACCAACATCTCAGCAGCTCACCTCTTGGGCACACAGAACACTCCTGCAGACACTCTCAGCAGGAACTTTTCCCAGGATTACAAATGAGAAATAGACCTTTCCATTCTCCACAGCATATTTCTACTTTGGGGAGTTCCAAAGATAGACTTATTCCCCACAGCCAGAGACAAGAAGTGCTCCCAGTTCTGCTCCGGAGCTGTCCTGGGTCATCACTCTCTCGGAGATGATCTTTTCCTACATTGGAACACAGGTCTCCTCTATGCCTTGCCTCCAATTCCTCTAATATCAAAGGTCTTGCCTGAGGAAAGAAAAGAAAGGGCCAGGGTTACACTTACAGACCCCTTGTGGCCATGACGAACGTGATTCCCATGTTGTACTCAACTGGTGATTTGCATGCCAATCACTCAGCAGCCTGTTCCTCATCTCCCCTCTCAGGGTACTGGCAAGGTCCATCACCCCAATCGACAGGTTCTCCAACTCAATGCTTCCAACGCTTAGAAATTACCTGCTCTGAGTAAGTAAAGACCATGTCTATTCAATAGTGGAAGAGATTCCAGCTCTGGTGTGACTGGAAACATGTTACCCCTACATCCTCTCCACTACCACTTGTGGTAGATTGCATCCTAGAACTGAAAATGTCAGGGTTATTGCTATGCTCCCTGGAAGTGCATCTCGCTGCCATCACCCCTTTCCATCAGACAACAAGATGATGTCTCAGGGCATGAGTAAACCTTGCCACAAATAAGAACATAAGAACGGCCAGACTGGGTCAGACCAAAGGTCCATCAAGCCCACTATCCTGTCCTCCGATAGTGGCCAATGGCAGTGTTAGGGGGCTTATTCCTTCACCCACTTACTTCCCTGGTCCTTCTCGCATGAACAGAGAGCAACAATACCCGAAGTCCAAAGGTGCAAACAATTCGATGTTTATTGGGGTGAACTTCCAGCAAGCATGATTCCAGTTTCCTTCCTTAGTATCCTCCTTCCCAGCTCTGACACCACAGAGCCTTACACCTGTGTCCCTGTTCCCATTCCTGCCCTTAGCCAAACATGAGTCCAATTTCCTTACCCCCATTCCCTGTTCCCATCTCCCTCCCCCATCCACCCTCTCCACCCACACCCACTCACTTCCTCATTGACTACAGATTATATAGTAAAACTTGAGTTCTGCTTAGCTATACCTTAACCAATCATTTTCCTGAAATTTAACTAACCAATCCTAACATATTGTAACATGATTATGTAACCATTATATCCCACCACCTTAAATAGTTTACACCCAGCAAAATTAATTATACAGCAGACAGGAACAATCACAGAACCAGACAGAGATTATACAGACAAACAATAGCAAAGTGGGAACTATAATGAGAAGACAATACAGAAATGAGGATTTCACATCCCAGCTATTGATAAGTGAGTTCTTGCTAGACAGGATGCTATCAAACTAAGTTTCCGTTTACATTTTCTAGGCACTTCCCTTTCTCTGGAGGTGATAGGAACTATCAGGACAGGATTGTATTCCTAACAGCCCAATAGCACCTTATTTCAATGTGACTAGTTTGGAATGTGAGGATGTGACCATTCACTTCCCAGTTTATGGCTGCCTGTTGCTTAGCGAAAGGCCTTAGCCTAAGAACAGGGCCTCAGACTGTCACAGTAAGAGAAGGCCCTTACACCGGCAGACAGTGATTTTGATTCTTTCTTTTATACCTCTATAACTAGCCAAGTGATAAGAATACACCTAAATTCTTAGAGTATAGGCCTTTACAGACAGACCTGAATATCTTTATCCTAACAGGCAGCTGCCCCAAAGACCTCTATCATATCCCTCCTTAGTCACCTCTTTTCCAAGCTGAAAAGTCCCAGCCTGATTAATCTCTCCTCATACGGAAGCCGTTCTATGGGGTGGTGAATGCACCAGGTCCAGAGTGTCACTGCCTTGGTACAAAGGGAAGGTGAGCCTGCTCTTCCCTAGTGATTTATGTAAAACATACATGCAGTGTTCTGTATCATAATGTTTAGATGCTTCCCCCGATCAGTGGGAGAAAATGTGAACAAGCTTTCCTGACTGCTCTGGGTTCCAGTAAGTAGATATGCAATGTGGATTCGAAGGGGAACCATTTGCCTTGACTAATGTTTGTGTCCAGGAGGGCTCCCCATCCCAGTAGGTATGCATCTGTTGTCATTATTAATGTTGGGGGTGGTTGAGTGAAGGGAACTCCTGAGCAGACATTGTGAGAGTCTTTCTACCAGTTGAGGGAGTTTTTGACTGTTGAGGGCATCAATAGAAGTTTGTTTATACTGTGTGTGCTTGGTATGTGCTGAACCACCACTGAAACCAGTACATGTGGAGTCTCACGTGATTTATTACAAAGGTGCCTGCCACCATGTGTCCGGTAGTTGAAGACTATTTCTGACCAAGGTTTGAGGGTTGGCCTGTCCTGTTGAGATTAAGTTGTCTCAGGCGTTGAATCTGCATAAGGGAAGGAAGGCTTTGGCCTCTGCTCCATCTAGGTAGGCCCCTATAAATTCCAGATGTTATATTGGAGTTAATATGGTCTTTTGGATGTCTACTTTTAGAGCCAGTTGGAGGAATAGGTCCACAGTCTTTTGTGGGGGCGTCAAAGCATCATCAAAGGAGCATGCCTTGAGCAGGCAATCATCTAGATACAGGAATATTATCACTCTTTGTTTGCGAAGGAGCACCACAACAATAGAAAGGACCTTTGAGAACACTCTGGGTGCAGACAATGGAAGTTGTCTTGTCTCAGAGTGAATACTAGAAACCTTCTGTGGCTCGCGATATGGAAGTAAGCATCTTGTAGGTCAAGGGTTGAGAACCAGTCCCCATGGTCCAGAGATGGGATTATTGCTGCCAAAGTCACCTTCTTGAAGCGTTGTATCTTTACAAATCTGTTGAGTGATCTTAGATCCACAATGTGTGTCCAATCACCATTCTTTTTCAGTATCTGGAAGTACTTGGAGTTGAAGCCCTTTCCGCTGTGTTGAGTAGAAACTGGTTCTACAGCACCTAGGTTCAGAAGATAGCTTGTTTCCTTATGTAAAAGCTGCTCATGAGAAGGGTTCCTGAGGAGGGTCGGGGGGAGCGGTAGGCAGGAGTGAGGGAGGTAAAATGGATCGAAAATCCTGTGGAGATGATCTCCAAAACCCACTTGGTCCCAATTCTGATGAAAAAGAGTAAGGCAGTTGCCAAAGTAGTGGTGATGTTTGTGTTTTTGCAGCAAATTAAAATGGGGATGGTACCTCGGGTCCTCAAACAACATATCAAAAATTGTGCATAGATGTAGATGGCTGTGATGTTGATGACTGTGGGGGAGTTGATCTTCACTTTCATATTCATTGTGTTTTCTGTTGGGGTTCATAATGCCTTTGGGGAGGAGAAAATTGATCAGGCCAGGATCTCTGTGTCATCTGTGATTTATTATATCTTCTTTTTTGTGCAGGTGCATAAATTCTCAGTGAATGCAAAGTGGCTCTAGAGTCTTTTAGTATGTGGAGGGATTCATCCATTTTCTCTTCAGATAATTTGGATCGTTCAAATGGAAGGTCCTCCACAGTAGACTGGACTTTCCTTGGAAAGCCAGAAAGGTGAAGCCAGGAAGCTCCGCATGCCCACTGCTGTTGAGATGAAGCAGGCAGCTGTGTCAGGTGTTTAGAGAGGTGCCTGCAACAATGTCCTTGCAAGAAGCTGACCCTCAGTAGTGATCACGTGAAACTAATGGGAGATGGTCAATGAAGGTGTTTAATGTAGAATAATTGATATGGTTGTATTTTGCCATAAGAGCTTGGTAATTAGCAACCTTAAATTGCAGGGTCACCTAAGAATATGATTTTCAAGTTGTTTTAAGTTCTGTCATAGGATGTTGATTTAGCATGGTGCTGTCTGCCACATTCATTTACAGCATCGATTACAAGGGATTTTGGGAATGGGTGGGAAAATAAAAAATCCGAGTCTTTAGAGGGAACATAATATTTTTATCTGCTCTCTTGCATGTGGGATGTACTGTGCCACATAGTCTTTGCTGGGTCCAGCGATACCTCGTTAATAGTGAGTGCAATACAGGCTGATGATGAAGAGTGTAGCATGTCGAACAGCTTGTGTTGCAACACCTTGACTTCTTCCAGTGGAATATGTAGAAAATCCACTTCTCTCTTGATGAAGTCTTGAAATGGTTTGAAGTCATTTGCCAAAGTTGGTGGGGGAGGCATAACAGCTTCAACAGGAGATGATGAAGAGATGTTAGTCACTGGAGTAATCCCTTTGTCTCATCTCACTGCCTGTTCTCCTCCTGTGGATCGGGAGACCTAGACAGAGAAGCAGTAGGAGATTGCCTTCTCCTATCGTGATGAGCAACACTAGGGGCCCTCAAGAATTGGGGTATAGACCAGTATGGCCACTGGGGTGGTGCAAAGGGCATTGATGGGTGCACCCAAGCGTGTCCATACCAACTGTGTGGGTCATGTCTCTCATGGTGGTAAGCTGGTTCTGCAGAGGTTTCTGGGTGATTCGCTCCCTGGTAGTGGGACAGAGAGCCTTCCAAGGAGACTGAGGAGAATCTGTCGTCCTCCTCCTCCGCCTCGACACTGGGAAGAGGTGGAGCTGTCATGGATGCTGTGGGAGACTCCATTGGTACTGCATGTATGTCTGGGCACTGAGATGTGATCCGTACCAAGAATGTGTCGGTGCTGAACTGGGGCGACTCAGGTATCTCTGAAACCAACAAGTCTTTAGGCAAATGCAATGCATTGGGTTCTTCCGTCCTAAGTGCAGGACTCTGCATTATCCTTATTGATCCTCATCAGATTTCTTTTGGCCCAATCCTCCAATTTGTCTAGGTCCCTCTGTATCCTATCCCTGCCCTCCAGCGTATCTACCACTCCTCCTAGTTTAGTATCATCCGCAAATTTGCTGAGAGTGCAATCCACACCATCCTCCAGACCATTTATTTATCATTTACTTTGAACAAAACCAGCCCAGGACCGACCCTTGAGGCACTCCACTGGATATCGGCTGCCAACTAGACATGGAGCCATTGATCACTACCCGTTGAGCCCAACAATCTAGCCAACTTTCTACCCACCTTATAGTGCAGTCATCCAGCCCATACTTCTTTAACTTGCTGACAAGAATACTGTGGGAGACCGTGTCAAAAGCTTTGCTAAAGTCAAGAAATAATACATCCACTGCTTTTCCTTCATCCACAGAACCAGTAATCTCATCATAGAAGGCGATTAGATTAGTCAGGCATGACCTTCCCTTTGTGAATCCATGCTGACTGTTCCTGATAACTTTCCTCTCCTCTAAGTGCTTCAGGATTGATTCCCTTGAGGACCTGCTCCATGATTTTTCTGGGGACTGAGGTGAGGCTGACTGGCCTGTAGTTCCCAGGATCCTCCTTCTTCCCTTTTGATTGGCACTACATTAGCCTTTTTCCAGTCATCTGGGACTTCCACCGTTCGTCACGAGTTTTCAAAGATAATGGCCAATGGCTCTGCAATCACAGCCGCCAATTCCTTTAGCACTCTCGGATGCAACTCGTCCGGCCCCATGGACTTGTGCACGTCCAGCTTTTCTAAATAGTCCCTAACCACCTCTTTCTCCACAGAGGGCTGGCCATCTACTCCCCATGTTGTGATGCCCAGCGCAGCGGTCTGGGAGCTGACCTTGTTAGTGAAGACAGAGGCAAAAAAAGCATTGAGTACATTAGCTTTTTCCACATCCTCTGTCACTAGGTTGCCTCCCTCATTCAGTAAGGGGCCCACACTTTCCTTGGCTTTCTCCTTGTTGCCAACATACCTGAAGAAACCCTTCTTGTTACTCTTGACATCTCTTGCTAGCTGCAGCTCCACGTGCGATTTGGCCCTCCTGATTTCATTCCTACATGCCTGAGCAATATTTTTATACTCTTCCCTGGTCATATGTCCAACCTTCCACTTCTTGTAAGCTTCTTTTTTATGTTTAAGATCCGCTAGGATTTCACCGTTAAGCCAAGCTGGTCGCCTGCCATATTTACTATTCTTTCGACTCATCGGGATGGTTTATCCCTGTAATCTCAACAGGAATTCCTTGAAATACAGCCAGCTGTCCTGGACTTCTTTCCCCTTCATGTTAGTTCCCCCAGGGGATCCTACCCATCCGTTCCCTGAGGGAGTCGAAGTCTGTTTTCCTGAAGTCCAGGGTCCGTATCCTGCTGCTTACCTTTCTTCCCTGTGTCAGGATCCTGAACTCAACCAACTTGTTAGAGAGCTTATTCCTTCACTCTCTCACTTCCCTGGTCCTTCTCACATGAACAGAGAGCAACAATATCCGAAGTCCGAAGGTGCAAACAATTCGATGTTTATTGGGGTGAACTTCCAGCAAGCTTAAACACAAGTTCCTTTTCCTTATTTCCGAATCCCAACTTACTTCCTGTTTGCCCCTAATTTATATAGTAATATTCTTAGCTATACCTTAACCAATCATTCTACTAAAATTTAACTAACCAATCCTAACATATTGTAACATGATTATGTAACCAATTATATCCCACCACCTTAATTAGTTTACACCCAGCAAAATTAATTATACAGCAGACAGGAACACTCACAGAACCAGACAGAGATTATACAGACAAACAATAGCAAAGTGGGAACTATAATGGCAAGACAATACAGAAGTGAGGATTTCACATCCCAGTATTGATAAGTGAGTTCTTGCCAGACAGGATGCTATCAAACTAAGTTTCCTTTTACATTTTCTAGGCACTTCCCTTTCTCTGGAGCTGATAGGCACTATCAGGACAGGACTGTATTCCTAACAGCCCAATAGCACCTTCTTTCCATGTGACTACTTTGGAATGTGAGGATGTGACCGGTCGCTTCCCAGCTTATGGCTGCCTCTGTCACTTAGCCAAAGGCCTTAGCCTAAGAACAGGGCCCCAGACTGTCACAGTAAGAGAAGTACCTTACATTGGCAGACAGTGATTTTGATTCTTTCTTTTATACCTCTAACTAGCCAAGTGATAAGAATACACCTAAATTCTTAAAGTACAGGCCTTTACAGGCAGGCCTGAATATCTATATCCTAACACTCCACCCCTTTTTTTCTTTTTCTTTTGGGATCCTCCTGCCCAGGTATCCCTGGAAAAGCATAGGACATATGGCGACACATTTCCTGATAGGGCCAGGCATCAAGGTGGCAGGTGTCGATGCTCCATCTGTCCCACTGCCCCTTGTGTAGTACCATGCCCTGCACCTTCTCTTGTACGGGCATACTACACCTATTCCAATTAGTGTTCCAGACTTCCCAGTATAGTGGGCCCGAGAAGGTTGGGTCCGGGTTGTCTAGTACACATAGGTGGGGGGGGCTTACTACATTACTTATAAGTTATAATTAGTGGCTGTTCTCTAGGGGGCTGTGCCCCCCTTGATCGTTTCCATATGCAATGTAACACACATATAGTTAACAATACACTAGCTGCTATGATACTCCACAGCAACACCGAGAGTCCTGACCACTGCAGTATGGTCCAACATCCTGGCCACCACCAAAAACACTGCTTCTCCTCCTTTGATAAGGTTAAAATTTTGTCAGCGCCATCCTGTAGTGTGTATTGTAAGTGTGTCCAACTGTTGGCGCTTGCAGCAAGTTGCTCTTGTAATCTTTGTGTACTTTTGTCCATATTGTGTGTCCATTGAATATCCACAGTGAAATTTGGTATTGTCCAAACCAATTCAACTACTTGGTACGGCATGGGGTAGTAGGTGCCGGTTCGATTGTTTACAACGATGAAGTCCACTGATCCATTGGTGCACCATAGTCCAGGTGGCAGTGTATAGAAGTTTATAATTTGGTCATACACTGGAAGGATTTTGCCTCCTAGTGTTATATTGCAGGATTGCATACATTCCCAACAGAATACACCGTACCCCATATACATTACCCCTAAATGCCCCCCCTTTGCAATAGGCCATTGATCCTGCTCCTCCATAGTCATAGAAGAGGGGCACATCCATATTCCTCCTCTGGATATACAACTGCTTAATGTGATGACAGTCCAATTTACACCATTCCAGCCCCCCCACCTATTCCCTAGTGGCTCCCAACGTGCTCCCCCTTCCCTACTAACTCCCATAGGGTTCAAGGGAACCACCTTATTTGCATTTCCTTCCCATGGTATCATAGTAACAATTACACAAGAACTGTCCCCATAGGTCGGGGATGTTATTTTCCAGGTAGATGGGTATGTTTTTGCAATTGTGGATAGATATGGGCTAGCCTCCCGATTTAATACTGAAGGCCATTGTTCTGACCAAGCATCTCTCATAATATCCATTAACATTATTAACTGAGCATTTTGAATACCTATGCACACTTCTCCCCATGTTAGTCTTCTGAAGCCATCCTCTACCCATGTCAACAGGTCCCCTGCCCAATGAGTTAACTGCAAGTTTACCTCTACTGCTGTCCTCCACCTTGTGGCAACTGCTGATAGTTGCTGTGCCATTAATTCATTAATTTGTTGTTGAAATTTCACATTTTGGCTTACTAATTGTTTGGTTACCCACTCGTCCCCCAGATTCCATGTACCCAGCATAGTGTTCCCCGCTGCCCACAACCCCCTTTTCCGACGACGATTCCAGGTGTGTCCCCTCACCCATGCATTGAATTGTTGTTTCAATCCTTTTATGTACATACTACAATTAGGATGGATTTGGTCCACCCACCATTCCTTGGGGCGTACCACCCATGTAATAGAGTGAAAGGACATGTTAAAAAGTGCTGGCTGCACCTGCTCCCACAATGGCTCCCATACATTTGCTCGTCGGGGAATATTCTTGGCTCCAGGCTGTGGCCACTTTAAATTTGGATTCTTCCAACTTGGCATCCATATCACCTGTAGGGTTACATTCTGTAAAATGGTTAACTCATCATACACCCAGCATCCCAAAGGGGATTTTACGCCTAATGTAATATGTACATAACAATCACACCTTCAGGGATTATCTTCCATGGAAGTACCATTGTGGTTACATATGGTAACATCACACCCTAAATGTGGGGCCCTATTTTCCCAAGAGGGTTCATTTGCTCCAGGAGACCAGAGGGTTATATTCTTTGGACCCTCTGTAACAAACCACATAGCTGGGTAACTGTGTTTTCCACTATCATTAATCATGGCAGCACCCAGGGAGTACCATGCGATATTTCCTGATAAATTTGATATTCTCCACCTGGTTGAGATTCCCCCATCTAATCCATAAACCATATACCGACACTGCCAAATTCCTGTTGGAGTATTAGTGGTACATCTTTCTATGGGGAGATTCTCATAGTCTTCATTAGCTTTATTACCACAGGTTGCATGTGTAGCCGTCCATGTGTTTCCTCCTTTTGACACTTCACATCGTGGGATCTGAATAGAATTTGTAAATGTGACAATTGTGATTAGCACTAGTAATTCATAGAATCATAGAATCATAGAATATCAGCTGGGTAATCCAGCTACCCAGCCTCCAGGACCTGGTATGATTCTTTTCCCTCCCACCAGATGGTGCAGGCCTCGAGACCAAGCCTGTGGGGATCAATGTGCACTTCTCCGGCCCAGGGCCTGTGGTAGGAGGCAGTAAAAAGAGAGAGAGGGTGAGCTGGACAGGTCTTGCCTGGCATCAAGACACACACACACACACACACACTTCTTTTCCCTTGGTGCCAAACACAATGCAAGAAGGAAAAACAAAAGTTACGGTCACGCTCTACCGTGATGGCGGGGCTCTTTTTTTCGCATCTCCCACACCCCAGGGATCTACTCTGAACCCCCTTCCCATGATGTTCTCGGAGCTACAATTAGAAGCATCCCAGTGCACCTGCACCCAAAATCGTCACTCTACACAGGAGACTCTTGTCCACAGGAGACTCTTGTCCCTTCCACTGGTCTTAACCCCGCAGAGCCCTGGGCCCAGCTAGGATGCACCTTATTATTCTTGAGTACTGGGGTGCTCATTCTCTCCTTCCTATCCCTCTTGGACTCCATCTGTGAGAGAGGACAGGGAAGTGTTTCAGACACAGACATCCTCCCCAGCTCTCTGCGCCCTGGGCTCACACCTGGTTGTCTCCCCAATCCTTAGCATTGTCCAGCATGTCTCCCTCCACAGAAGTCACCTGGCCTCGTCTTAGACACCATCTTCATCTTCATCTCCTCAGACCCATCTGTCCTCAGCTCTGCAGGCAGAGGGGAAGGGGCACCGTGGGATCACACACGCCCCATTCCAGACACCCCATCGCATCCACAGGGCTCCCAAATGGTTGAATATGAAAAGTGCATGAATATGCTGAAAATTGCCAGTTGGGGGGAGCTGAGCCCCTCCAAACACACCCCCCCCCTGCCCTTAAGGCAGAAGGGGGCAGGAAGGATTGAGTGGGATGCCCTCAGGGAAGGGGGCAGAGCAGGGTGGGGTGGAGGTGGGGCTGGGGCCTTGGGGGAGAGGGCAGAGCTGGGATGGGGGACCTACTGGCAAAACCAAAAGGCAGCACCTATGCCAGGCCTGATGTCAGGTTACTAACTTTCTGCACAATACCGAACCCCTTAGCCCCGCCCCTTCTCTCAGGTCCTGCCCTGCCCCTTCTCAGAGGCCCCGCCCCCAGTTCACTCCATTCTCCCTCCCTTGGTGGCTTGCTCTCCCCCACCCACACTCACTATCACTGGGCTGGGGCAGGGGGGTGGGATGCAGGAGGGGTGAGGGCTCTAATGGGGGGTGCAGGCTCTGGGGTGAAGCCAGAAATGAGGGGTTCAGGGTGCAGAATCGGGCACCGGGCTGGGGCAGGGGTGCAGGACCGGGTGAGGGCTCCGGCTGTGTGTGTGATCTTCCCCTTTCCCTGAGCCATGTGTCTTCCCCCCACGCACAAGGCCTCCTGCTGACGCACAAGACCTCGTGCTGACGGGTCACCTGGCTCTCCGCTGACAGCTCAGGGGTCTGGGGTCCTCTGGCCCTGAGACCCCACTATAACTCCAGGGTTATTTCTCATGGGTTAAAGCCCAACTGATGCTGAGCTGAACACGTCCCTCATGGGTCTGGGGTTCAACAGTCCAAACTGGCTCTGTGTGTGGGTACAGTGCATGGGTCTGAGTGAGACCCATGCACCAACATGGCTGAAACACACAACTCTGCATCCTGGGGGTTTCTATCCCCCTCATTCCTCCCACGGGGGCCTGGCCCATCTCCTGTATGGCCAGAGACCTGAGGGGCAGCAGTCGGGGTGTTGGGAGAGGGTCTGTTTTCTGTGGCTAGTGACTGCCCCAGAGTCACTCCCACCAGCTCCGATTGCCTTGAGCAGCAGCTGCCGTCCTCTGAAGACTGGCTGGGGATTCGACTCGGAAGAGGCACTTGGGAGCTGGAGTGACCATAGGTCAGACATTGCAACATTAGAGCCAGAACATCCAGGTCTAGATTTTCAGGCCAGTCAAGACAACAAAATAATCCAGTGTGACCCCCAGACACATGACACCCAGCTGATCCAGGCAAGTCACTTGTGCCCCATGCCACAGGGGACGGCAAAAACTCCAATATCCCTGCCAATCTGACCTGGGGGAAATTCCTTCCTAACCCCCCAAAATGGATATCAGTGAGACCCTGAGCATGTAAGCAAGGCCCACCGGCCAAGCACCGGAGAGAAATTGTTTTCTATATCACCTGAGAGCACTTGCTTCAGCACCTCCTGCCCCCTCCTGTCACCTCCACGTGGAGTGGAGAATCCATCATTGCCCTGGGTACCTTGTTCCAATGTTTAATCACCCAATCTCAAATGTGTCCCAAATTTCTAATGTCAGTTTCTCTGGCATGAACTTCCAGCCATTGGTTCTTGTTCTGCCTTTCGCTGCTCAGTTAAAGAGCCCTTTCGTACCCAGGTTTCTCTTTGTGAGGGGATTTGCGCACTGTCATCAAGTGACCTCTTGGTCTTTGTGAGAAACTGAACAGATTCAGCTCTTGTATCGCACTGAAAGGCAACTTTTCAGCTCCTTTTTTTTTTTGGGGGGGGGGGTTCTCTGTCCCCTGTCCAATTTTTCATTCTTCCTTTTAAAATGCGGCCAACATGACTGTATGCAAGATTCCGGTGTTGGTCTGACCATGGTGGTATACAGAGATATCTCTGGTGCCCTATTTCTAGTCACTATTCTCCTTGTCTGTGCATCCAAGGATGGCCACAGCATCGCACAGGGATTTCATGCTGAGTTGTATGTCCATTATGACACCTAAATCCTTTACCAAGTCACAGAAGTCCGGCCTTCCTCCATATTAAAGCTCAGTGTGTTTGAAAGGACACAGCTTCCCAAGTGCTCCGTCACACACGCAAGGGAATCCCCCACTCAGCCACCTTCACCTGCTGCTGGTCTCTTTTCTCTTTCTTTTTCTCCAGGATCTGCATGTGTCATTCTGGGGGCAGTTCTCCTCCGCTCTTTGCCTGTGAGCAATGTGACCCCCCCTGGACAGACTGACCAACCCAGGATTCCTTCAGCCTGAAAGCAGAGGGGAGCCTTCACTCACTCCCTCTTTATGGCTCCAGTCTCAGGACCTAAATTCCCTGCCACAGCCCAAAAATCCACACTGGGTCCCACTCCTCTCTCTGGCGATTTCCCTTCTCCCACAGACCTGTCCTGAGGACACAGGCCTGGGGCCAGGTGAGCAGAGCCCCTGAGATTTCCCTTCGCAGTCTCTGAGGGTCAGGTCGCCCCATTATGCAGCTTGGTAATGTCGTCTTTTCTTCTCTTTCAGAAGTAAATTGTTGTATTTCTAGTCTCTTTATACGACCCCCCCGATTTGCTGCTTCCAATTCTCTGCTGTATACACCAACACTGGACTGGGTGAGGAGTCTGGAGCCATCCTGCACTGGGTACGTGGGAGGCTTGTAGGATCAGACCCTAAAATAGCTTTGGAGGGAAATTCTAACCCCGCCTTCCCATCCCAACCTGTGCAGAGGAGCTTTCGACCCCAATCCCTGCCTGTCACTGCCCCACACCCTTCCTGACGGCTGCCCTACTTCACTCTCTTCCTGCCATATTGGGTCCACCAATAAGTTGCCAGGGAAAGACAGCTCCCTTCTCTTACTGTTAAAGGTCAGGTGGGCCAGTTGTTGCTCTGTTGTCCTGCTGGGAAGCTCAAAATCAGGAACCCGCCTCAGGTAAAGGTGCCAATGCCCTCCCAGAAAACAAGCCACCCCTGCACAAAGGAGGAGGAAGGGGCCTGCCAAAGCCTGGGATTGAACCAGGGACTTTTAGATCTTCAGTCTAATGCTCTCCCAACTGAGCTACTTCGGGAGCTCCATGGCTCTCTTTTGGCCTGCTGCTTCTCTGTCCGGGATGTTTTTGTCAGCTGTGGCACACAAAAAGGACATCGTTGTGAGAGGCCCATGATGGCAAGACTCGCTTTTGCCTGCCTTGCTCAGCTTGACTTGCTTCCTCACTCTATTCCTGCCTTAGTTCCCGGGTTGACCTAGTGGTGGAAGGGGACGAGGGGCCAGTGGTACAGGGAGAAAGTTGAGCTGGACCCTGAGCTACACTCTACCCTGGGGCAAGAGTCTGGCCACCACTTGCCACCCCACCCTGTTGTCCTGGCTTCCCCTAGTGGACATCATTTAGGGAGGGAAGTGGGGCTTCTGCCTCCCCTCCCCGATTTTCATACCGCAGAGGAGTGCGAACAGGAAAACAAATGGCTGCTCCACACTCCCACCAGAGGAACCCAACACCCTTAGCTGTGGCTGAGTGAGAAGTGTCTGTTGGGTGACAGGGCTGTCCCTGAGGAGCTAGAACAGCAGCTGCCGCCTCCCCCTTGGCTCCAGGCTGTGGGAAATGCTCATTGCCTAGCTGCATGGGCGGAAGCTGCTCCATTCTCTGGAGAGCGTCTGTATTGTTCTGTCAACACCCCATCTTCACTGAGCCAGTCTGATAAGGTCCCAAGTACCCCCTCTGGCTTGGCAGCTCTGAGACCCTCTCCCAGCCCTGAAGAAGAGCCCTGCCTGGCTCAAAAGCTTGTCTCTCTCCCCAAGAGAAGTTGCTCCTATAACAGTCATTACCTCCCCCGCCCTGTCTCCCTGGCATTCTGGGAATACGTGAGTGGCCACCCTCACAACCTGAGTTGCCCCCAGCCCCTCCCATCTTCCCCTAACCCCAACCCCCAAAGGCACCCCACCTGCAAACCCTATGGAGACTGGGGGGAGGCGCAGGGCAGGGGAGGGGAAATCCCGGGGCCACAAGCTCAGTAACTGGGTGAGGCTGCCCCTGAGCTGGGCGGGGAGAGGGAGTGAGCCAGTGCATCATGGGAGATGTAGGGTCTCCCCCACCTGCTGCAGGCCCCAGGGCATCATGGGAGATGTAGGGTCTCCCCCACCTGCTGCAGGCCCCAGTGCATCATGGGAGATGTGGTTTCTCCCCTGCCTCCATCTCGCGCCAGTCGCTGCCAGGCCCTGCCCCGCCTTCCCATCTTTCGAGCGAGGGGCTGGCAGGGCGACGCCGGAAGCAGAAGCTGCCGTGAAGCTGGGGAGGCCCCCCCCGGGGAGATGTTGTCTCCTCGCCCCGCCCCAGAGCGCTGCAGGGGGCGGGCTCCAGCCGGTGCAGTGCAGCGGGGACCCCCAGCCCTGCCCCTCCTGCCCACGCACTCCCCGGCCCTGCCCGGTCCCTGCTCCACTCGCTCCCCAGCCAGGGAAATGGCGGGGTGCGCTTCACCCGCTGGGGGTCCGTTAGAGCGATTCCCGGAAGAGGTCGCTGCCGAACCGGAAGTTCCCCGTGGGACTCGAAAGGAGCGGGCACCGGGGCAACGTACTTCCGCTCCCTGCCGCCGGTCCCTTGCGCGCCCGGGTCCGCCCCTCACTTCCGGTCAGTGCTCCTGGTGGGGCTCTAGGGGCGCTGCGGGCCAGGGGAATGAGGCGGGAGGAGCCCGGGGTCCCCCAAACCCCAGCCAAGGCAGTCATATCCGGGCGCTGCACCCAGACCCTGCCGCTGCAGCCCGGCCCCGCCAGGGGGTGACTCGCGATGCCTCTGGCTGTGCTGCCTCCCTGCCCGCTCCCGGGGCTGGGGCGGGGCCGGCCTGGGACACCCAGTGCCCGAGTGCCCCAGGGTTCGCACCCGCCCCCCGGCCCCAGCGTGTCATGGACCCGGGTCTGCCCCGAGCACCGCGGAGTCCCCGACCCCCGAGTCTGCAGCAGAACTGCGTGTCTGGCGTGACGCTGCGGGCCCAGGACATGCCGCCTTCAGAGGGTGCGGGGAGTCGGGGTCCCGCGTTGGCAGCCTCGGTAGGGCTGGCTGAGCCCCTCCACAAAGCTTCTCCTTCGCGGGGTCCCAGGCCGGGGAGTCCGTCACCCCGCAGCGCCAACGGGGGAACCAGCCGAGAGCCCCTCACGGGCGGGGGGGATAGGGGCTTTACGCGTAGGAAGCTGCTTCGCTGCGTTGCCCGGTTTGCTTTTCTTCTCCAGAGCTCGCAGCTGCTCTGTAAGGACAGGAAATAGCTTGTTTCATTATAAATCTACAAATATGTGATCAAAATCCTCCTTATTTAGAATAATATGGACACTGACCCTTGCCATGAACATGAAGACACTGGGTTTGGTGGTTCACGCTTCCTTCCTCCAGGGCTGGTGCAACCACTAGGCAAAGTAGGCAGCCGCCTAGGGCACCAAGTGGTTGGGGGCGGCCAAAAGTGCGCTCTGGGGAGGCGGTGGAGTGGAGGTGAGCTGGGGCTGGGGGGGCGCGGGGAGGGCCACCTGCAGCAAGTACCTGGGGGGAGGGGGCAGCGCACAGGGGAACCGCTCCCCACCCCAGCTCATCTCTGCTCTACCTCCTCTCCTGAGCAACGCCCTGCTCGGCTTCTCTCCCTCCCAGGCTTGCCCACCAAACAGCTGATTGGTGCCTCAGACCTGGGAGGCGGGAGAAGTGGCAGCGGGGGCATGAAGGCGGAGGAGGCAGAGCAGAGGTGAGCTGGGGCGGAGCTGCTGCGGGGGGGGCGCCTCAGGGCGGAGGGGAGCTGCCACAGGGCTTGGGGGCGGGGACGGGCACAAGGTGGAAGTTTCACTTAGGGCGCAAAACATCCTTGCACTGGCCATGCCTGCCTCCAGTAATAAAACTTTCAGGAAAGCTCCAAATTATTAACCAATTGTTTATAAAATACATTTTATATTGAACTTGTTTTCAAGCAATAACCAAATCTCTCTGATCTTTATCCTTTTCAAACAGTAATTATACCAGTTTTCCCTAGTTTCCAATGTGGGGCTTCAAATAGATCTTTGGATTAAAAAGCTCATCTAACAATTGTGTAACTGTATCAAGTGTCAGAGTAGCAGCCGTGTTAGGGTATGTCTACATTACGGAATAAGGTCGAATTTATAGAAGTCGGTTTTTTAGAAATCGGTTTTATATATTCGAGTGTGTGTGTCCCCACAGAAAATGCTCTAAGTGCATTAAGTGCATTAACTCGGTGGAGCGCTTCCACAGTACCGAGGCTAGAGTCGACTTCCGGAGCGTTGCATTGTGGGTAGCTATCCCACAGTTCCCGCAGTCTCTGCTGCCCATTGGAATTCTGGGTTGAGATCCCAATGCCTGGTGGGGCTAAAACATTGTCACGAGTGGTTCTGGGTACATATCGTCAGGCCCCCGTTCCCTCCCTCCCTCCGTGAAAGCAAGGGCAGACAATCGTTTCGCGGCTTTTTTCCTGAGTTACCTGTGCAGACGCCATACCACGGCAAGCATGGAGCCCGCTCAGGTAACCGTCACCCTATGTCTCCTGGGTGCTGGCAGACGCGGTATGGCATTGCTACACAGTAGCAGCAACCCCTTGCCTTGTGGTAGCAGACGGTACAGTACGACTGGTAGCCGTCATCGTCATGTCCGAGGTGCTCCTGGCCACGTCGGCTGGGAGCGCCTGGGCAGACATGGGCGCAGGGACTAAATTTGGAGTGACTTGACCAGGTCATTCTCTTTAGTCCTGCAGTCAGTCCTATTGAACCGTCTTATGGTGAGCAGGCAGGCGATACGGACTGCTAGCAGTCGTACTGTACCATCTTCTGCCAGGCAGGCAAGAGATGAGGATTGCTAGTAGTCGTATTGTACCATCTTCTGCCAGGCAGGCAAGAGATGAGGATGGCTAGCAGTCATACTGTACCATCTTCTGCCGAGCAGCCATGAGATGTGGATGGCATGCAGTCCTTCTGCACCGTCTGCTGCCAGCAAAAGATATAAAAGATAGATAGAGTGGGTCAAAACAAGAAATAGACCAGATTTGTTTTGTACTCATTTGCTTCCCCCCCTCCCCTGTCTAGGGGACTCATTCTTCTAGGTCACACTGCAGTCACTCACAGAGAAGGTGCAGCGAGGTAAATCTAGCCATGTATCAATCAGAGGCCAGGCTAACCTTCTTGTTCCAATAAGAACGATAACTTAGGTGCACCATTTCTTATTGGAACCCTCCGTGAAGTCCTGCCTGAAATACTCCTTGATGTAAAGACACCCCCTTTGTTGATTTTAGCTCCCTGAAGCCAACCCTGTAAGCCGTGTCATCAGTCGCCCCTCCCTCCGTCAGAGCAACGGCAGACAATCGTTCCGCGCCTTTTTTCTGTGCGGACGCCATACCAAGGCAAGCATGGAGGCCGCTCAGCTCACTTTGGCAATTAGGAGCACATTAAACACCACACACATTATCCAGCAGTATATGCAGCACCAGAACCTGGCAAAGCGATACCGGGTGAGGAGGCGATGTCAGCGCGGTCACGTGAGTGATCAGGACATGGACACAGATTTCTCTGAAAGCATGAGCCCTGCCAATGCATGCATCATGGTGCTAATGGGGCAGGTTCATGCTGTGGAACGCCGATTCTGGGCTCGGGAAACAAGCACAGACTGGTGGGACCGCATAGTGTTGCAGGTCTGGGACGATTCCCAGTGGCTGCTAAACTTTCGCATGCGTAAGGGCACTTTCATGGAACTTTGTGACTTGCTTTCCCCTGCCCTGAGGCGCATGAATACCAAGATGAGAGCAGCCCTCACAGTTGAGAAGCGAGTGGCGATAGCCCTGTGGAAGCTTGCAACGTCAGACAGCTACCGGTCAGTTGGGAATCAATTTGGAGTGGGCAAATCTACTGTGGGGGCTGCTGTGATGCAAGTAGCCCACGCAATCAAAGATCTGCTGATATCAAGGGTAGTGACCCTGGGAAATGTGCAGGTCATAGTGGATGGCTTTGCTGCAATGGGATTCCCTAACTGTGGTGGGGCTATAGACGGAACCCATATCCCTATCTTGGCACCGGAGCACCAAGCCGCCGAGTACATAAACCGCAAGGGGTACTTTTCGACAGTGCTGCAAGCTCTGGTGGATCACAAGGGACGTTTCACCAACATCAACGTGGGATGGCCGGGAAAGGTACATGATGCTCGCATCTTCAGGAACTCTGGTCTGTTTCAAAAGCTGCAGGAAGGGACTTTCTTCCCAGACCAGAAAATAACTGTTGGGGATGTTGAAATGCCTATATGTATCCTTGGGGACCCAGCCTACCCCTTAATGCCATGGCTCATGAAGCCGTACACAGGCAGCCTGGACAGTAGTCAGGAGCTGTTCAACTACAGGCTGAGCAAGTGCAGAATGGTGGTAGAATGTGCATTTGGACGTTTAAAGGCGCGCTGGCGCAGTTTACTGACTCGCTTAGACCTCAGCGAAACCAATATTCCCATTGTTATTACTGCTTGCTGTGTGCTTCACAATCTCTGTGAGAGTAAGGGGGAGACATTTATGGCGGGGTGGGAGGTTGAGGCAAATCGCCTGGCTGCTGGTTACGCGCAGCCAGACACCAGGGCGGTTAGAAGAGCACAGGAGGGCGCGGTACGCATCAGAGAAGCTTTGAAAACCAGTTTCATGACTGGCCAGGCTACGGTGTGAAAGTTCTGTTTGTTTCTCCTTGATGAAACCCCCCGCCCCTTGGTTCACTCTACTTCCCTGTAAGCTAACCAGCCGCCCCTCCTCCCTTCAATTACCGCTTGCAGAGGCAATACAGTAATTGTTGCTTCACATTCATGCATTCTTTATTCATTCATCACACAAATAGGGGGATGACTACCAAGGTAGCCCAGGAGGGGTGGTGGAGGAGGGAAGGAAAATGCCACACAGCACTTTAAGCACAGCACTTTAAAAGTTTACAACTTTAAAATTTATTGAATGACAGCCTTCTTTTTTTTGGGCAATCCTCTGTGGTGGAGTGGCTGGTTGGCCGGAGGCCCCCCCACCGCGTTCTTGGGCATCTGGGTGTGGAGGCTATGGAACTTGGGGAGGAGGGCGGTTGGTTACAGAGGGGCTGCAGTGGCAGTCTGTGCTCCAGCTGCCTTTGCTGCAGCTCAACCATACACTGGAGCATACTGGTTTGGTCCTGCAGCAGCCTCAGCATTGAATCCTGCCTCCTCTCATCACGCTGCCGCCACATTTGAGCTTCAGCCCTGTCTTCAGCCCGCCACTTACTCTCTTCAGCCCGCCACCTCTCCTCCCGGTCATTTTGTGCTTTCCTGCACTCTGACATTATTTGCCTCCACGCATTTGTCTGTGCTCTGTCAGTGTGGGAGGACAGCATGAGCTCGGAGAACATTTCATCGTGAGTGCGTTTTTTTTCTTTCTAAGCTTCACTAGCCTCTGGGAAGGAGAAGATCCTGTGATCATTGAAACACATGCAGCTGGTGGAGAAAAAAAAGGGACAGTGGTATTTAAAAAGACACATTTTATAAAACAGTGGCTACACTCTTTCAGGGTAAACCTTGCTGTTAACATTACATACATAGCACATGTGCTTTCGTTACAAGGTCGCATTTTGCCTCCTCCCACCGCGTGACTACCCCCTCAACCTTCCCCCCTCCCTGTGACTAACAGCGGGGAACATTTCTGTTTAGCCACAGGCAAACAGCCCAGCAGGAACGGGCTCCTCTGAGTGTCCCCTGAAGAAAAGCACTCTATTTCAACCAGGTGACCATGAATTATATCTCACTCTCCTGAGGTTAACACAGAGAGATAAAGAATGGATGTTGTTTGAATGCCAGCAAACATACACTGCAATGCTTTGTTCTACAATGATTCCCGAGAACGTGTTACTGGCCTGGAGTGGTAAAGTGTCCTACCATGAAGGACGCAATAAGGCTGCCCTCCCCAGAAACCTTTTGCAAAGGCTTTAGGACTACAGACAGCTGCAGCGGCACAGGAGCTAGCAAACAGGGGCGTTTGAGTGGGAGTTCTGTTGGAGGAGAAGGTATTTGTGTGTGCGTGTTTGGTTTTGTATTGTTAGTATCTGTATGTGTAGGGGCTTTGTGCTGGGAGAGAAGCTGAGCCCTGATTAGGGGGCGGGGCTTCTCTGACTAGGGGTCCTATAAAGGTAGCAGCCAGTCAGGCAGCGGCACAGGAGCTAGCAAACAGAGCTGTAAACAGGGGCGTTTGAGTGGGAGTTCTGTTGGAGGAGAACGTATTCGTGTGTGTGTTTGGTTTTGCATTGGTAGTATCTGTATGTGTAGAGGCTTGTAGGGGCTTTGTGCTGGGAGAGAAGCTGAGCCCTGATTAGGGGGCGGGGCTTCACTGACTAGGGGCCCTATAAAGGTAGCAGCCAGTCAGGCACCGGCACAGGAGCTAGCAAACAGAGCTGTAAACAGGGGAGTTTGAGTGGGAGTTCTGTTGGAGGAGAAGGTGTTTGTGTGTGTTTGGTTTTGTATTGGTAGTATCTGTATGTGTCGAGGCTTGGAGGGGCTTTGTGCTGGGAGAGAAGCTGAGCCCTGATTAGGGGGCGGGGCTTCACTGACTAGGGGTCCTATAAAGGTAGCGGCACAGGAGCCAGCAAACAGAGCTGTAAACAGGGGAATTTGAGTGGGAGTTCCGTTTGGTTTTGTATTGGTAGTATCTCTATGTGTAGAGACTTGGAGGGGCTTTGTGCTGGGAGAGAAGCTGAGCCCTGATAAGGGGGCGGGGCTTCACTGACCAGGAGTCCTATAAAGGTAGCAGCCAGTGAGGCAGCGGCACAGGAGCTAGCAAATAGAGCTGTAAACAGGGGAGTTTCAGTGGGAGTTCTGTTGGAGGAGAAGGTATTTGTGTGTGTTTGGTTTTGTATTGGTAGTATCGGTCTGTGTAGAGGCTTGGAGGGGCTTTGTGCTGGGAGAGAAGCTGAGCCCTGGTTAGGGGGCGGGGCTTCACTGACTAGGGGTCCTATAAAGGTAGCGGCACAGAGAGCTGCAGCGGCACAGGAGCTAGCAAACAGAGCTGTAAAGAGGGGAGTTTGAGTGGGAGTTCTGTTGGAGAAGAAGGTATCCGTGTGTGTTTGGTTTTGTATCGTTAGTATCTGTATGTGTAGAGACTTGGAGGGGCTTTGTGCTGGGAGAGAAGCTGAGCCCTGATTAGGGGGCGGGGCTTGACTGACTAGGGTTCCTATAAAGGTAGCAGCCAGTCAGGCAGCGGCTCAGACAGCTGCAGCGGCACAGGAGCTAGCAAACAGAGCTGTAAATAGTGGAGTTGGAGTGGGAGTTCTGTTGGAGGAGAAGGTATTTGTTTGTGTTTGGTTTTGTATTGTCAGTATCTGTATGTGCAGGGGCTTTGTGCTGGGAGAGAAGCTGAGCCCTGATTAGGGGGCGGGGCTTCCCTGACTAGTTGTCCTATAAAGGTAGCAGCCAGTCAGGCAGCGGCACAGGAGCTAGCAAACAGAGCTGTGAACAGGGGAGTTTGAGTGGGATTTCTGTTGGAGGAGAAGGTATTTGTGTGTGTTTTTGTATTGGTAGTATCTGTATGTGTAGAGGCTTGGAGGGGCTAGGTGCTGGGAGAGAAGCTGAGCCCTGATTAGGGGGCGGGGCTTCACTGACTAGGGGTCCTATAAAGGTAGCAGCCAGTCAGGCAGTGGCACAGGAGCGAGCAAACAGAGCTGTAAACAGGGGAGTTTGAGTGGGAGTTCTGTTGGGGGAGAAGGTATTTGTGTGTGTTTTTGTATTGGTAGTATCTGTATGTGTAGAGGCTTGGAGGGGCTAGGTGCTGGGAGAGAAGCTGAGCACTGATTAGGGGGCGGGGCTTCACTGACTAGGGGTCCTATAAAGGTAGCAGCCAGTCAGGCAGCGGCTCAGACAGCTGCAGCGGCACAGGAGCTAGCAAACAGAGCTGTAAACAGGGGAGTTTGAGTGGGAGTTATGTTGGAGGAGAAGGTATTTGTGTGTGTTTTTGTATTGGTAGTATCTGTATGTGTAGAGGCTTTGAGGGGCTTTGTGCTTGGAGAGAAGCTGAGCCCTGATTAGGGGGCGGGGCTTCACTGACTAGGGGTCCTATAATGGTAGCAGCCAGTCAGGCAGCGGAACAGACAGCTGCAGCGGCACAGGAGCTAGCAAACAGAGCTGTAAACAGGGGAGTTTGAGTGGGAGTTCTGTTGGAGGAGAAGGTATTTGTGTGTGTTTGGTTTTGTATTGTCAGTATCTGTATGTGTAGGGGCTTTGTGCTGGGAGAGAAGCTGAGCCCTGATTAGGGGGCGGGGCTTCACTGACTAGGGGTCCCATAAAGGTAGCAGCCAGTCAGGCAGCGGCACAGGAGCTAGCAAACAGAGCTGTGAACAGGGGAGTTTGAGTGGGAGTTCTGTTGGAGGAGAAGGTATTTGTGTGTTTTTGTATTGGTAGTATCTGTATGTGTAGAGGCTTGGAGGGGCTAGGTGCTGGGAGAGAAGCTGAGCCCTGATAAGGGGGCGGGGCTTCACTGACTAGGGGTCCTATAAAGGTAGCAGCCAGTCAGGCAGCGGCACAGGAAATAGCAAACAGAGCTGTGAACAGGGGAGTTTGAGTGGGAGTTCTGTTGGAGGAGAAGGTATTTGTGTGTGTTTGGTTTTGTATTGGTAGTATCTGTATGTGTAGGGGTTTGGCGGGGCTTTGTGCTGGGAGAGAAGCTGAGCCCTGATTAGGGGGCGGGGCTTCACTGACTAGGGGTCCTATAAAGGTAGCAGCAGTCAGGCAGCGGAACAGACAGCTGCAGCGGCACAGGAGCTAGCAAACAGAGCTGTAAACAGGGGAGTTTGAGTGGGAGTTCTGTTGGAGGAGAAGGTATTTGTGTGTGTTTTTGTATTGGTAGTATCTGTATGTGTAGAGGCTTGGAGGGGCTAGGTGCTGCGAGAGAAGCTGAGCCCTGATTAGGGGGCGGGGCTTCACTGACTAGGGGTCCTATAAAGGTAGCAGCCAGTCAGGCAGCGGAACAGACAGCTGCAGTGGCACAGGAGCTAGCAAACAGAGCTGTAAACAGGGGAGTTTGAGTGGGAGTTCCGTTGGAGGAGAAGGTATTTGTGTGTTTTTTTGTATTGGTAGTACCTGTATGTGTAGAGGTTTGAAGGGGCTTTGTGCTGGGAGCGAAGCTGAGCCCTGATTAGGGGGCGGGGCTTCACTGACTAGGGGTCCTATAAAGGTAGCAGCCAGTTAGGCAGCGGCACAGGAGCTAGCAAACAGAGCTGTAAACAGGGGAGTTTGAGTGGGAGTTCTGTTGGAGGAGAAGGTATTTGTGTGTGTTTGGTTTTGTATTGGTAGTATCTGTATGTGTAGGGGCTTTGTGCTGGGAGAGAAGCTGAGCCCTGATTAGGGGGCGGGGCTTGACTGACTAGGAGTCCTATAAAGGTAGCAGCCAGTCAGGCTACGGAACAGGAGCTAGCAAGCAGACCTGTAAGCAGGGGAGTTTGAGTGGGAGTTCTGTTGGAGGAGAAGGTATTTGTGTGTGTTTTTGTATTGTTAGTGTCTGTATGTGTAGAGGTTTGAAGGGGCTTTGTGCTGGGAGAGAAGCTGAGCCCTGATTAGGGGGCGAGGCTTCCCTGACTAGGGGTCCTATAAAGGTAGCAGCCAGTCAGGCAGCGGAACAGACAGCTGCAGTGGCACAGGAGCTAGCAAACAGAGCTGTAAACAGGGGAGTTTGAGTGGGAGTTGTGTTGGAGGAGAAGGTATTTGTGTGTGTTTGGTTTTGTATTGGTAGTATCTGTATGTGTAGAGGCTTGGAGGGGCTTTGTGCTGGGAGAGAAGCTGAGCCCTGATTAGGGGGCGGGGCTTCCCTGACTAGGGGTCCTATAAAGGTAGCAGCCAGTCAGGCAGCGGCACAGGAGCTAGCAAACAGAGCTGTAAACAGGGGAGTTTGAGTGGGAGTTCTGTTGGAGGAGAAGGTATTTGTGTGTGTTTGGTTTTGTATTGGTAGTATCTGTATGTGTAGAGGCTTGGAGGGGCTTTGTGCTGGGAGAGAAGCTGAGCCCTGATTAGGGGGCGGGGCTTCACTGACTAGGGGTCCTATAAAGGTAGCAGCCAGTCAGGCAGCGGCACAGGAGCTAGCAAACAGAGCTGTAAGCAGGGGAGTTTGAGTGGGAGTTCTGTTGGAGGAGAAGGTATTTGTGTGTGTTTGGTTTTGTATTGGTAGTATCTGTATGTGTAGAGGCTTGGAGGGGCTGTGTGCTGGGAGAGAAGCTGAGCCCTGATTAGGGGGCGGGGCTTCACTGACTAGGGGTCCTATAAAGGTAGCAGCGAGTCAGGCAGCGGCACAGGAGCTAGCAAACAGAGCTGTAAACAGGGGAGTTTGAGTGGGAGTTCTGTTGGAGGAGATGGTATTTGTGTGTTTGGTTTTGTATTGGTAGTATCTGTATGTGTAGGGGTTTGGCGGGGCTTTGTGCTTGGAGAGAAGCTGAGCCCTGATTAGGGGGCGGGGCTTGACTGACTAGGAGTCCTATAAAGGTAGCAGCCAGTCAGGCAACGGAACAGGAGCTAGCAAGCAGACCTGTAAGCAGGGGAGTTTGAGTGGGAGTTCTGTTGGAGGAGAAGGTATTTGTGTGTGTTTTTGTATTGTTAGTGTCTGTATGTGTAGAGGTTTGAAGGGGCTTTGTGCTGGGAGAGAAGCTGAGCCCTGATTAGGGGGCGAGGCTTCACTGACTAGGGGTCCTATAAAGGTAGCAGCCAGTCAGGCAGCGGAACAGACAGCTGCAGTGGCACAGGAGCTAGCAAACAGAGCTGTAAACAGGGGAGTTTGAGTGGGAGTTCTGTTGGAGGAGAAGGTATTTGTGTGTGTTTGGTTTTGTATTGGTAGTATCTGTATGGGTAGAGGCTTGGAGGGGCTTTGTGCTGGGAGAGAAGCTGAGCCCTGATTAGGGGGCGGGGCTTCCCTGACTAGGGGTCCTATAAAGGTAGCAGCCAGTCAGGCAGCGGCACAGGAGCTAGCAAACAGAGCTGTAAACAGGGGAGTTTGAGTGGGAGTTCTGTTGGAGGAGAAGGTATTTGTGTGTGTTTGGTTTTGTATTGGTAGTATCTGTATGTGTAGAGGCTTGGAGGGGCTTTGTGCTGGGAGAGAAGCTGAGCCCTGATTAGGGGGCGGGGCTTCACTGACTAGGGGTCCTATAAAGGTAGCAGCCAGTCAGGCAGCGGCTAAGACAGCTGCAGCGGCACAAGAGCTAGCAGACGGAGCTGTAAACAGGGGAGTTGGAGTGGGAGTTCTGTTGGAGGAGAAGGTATTTGTGTGTGTTTGGTTTTGTATTGGTAGTATCTGTATGTGTAGAGGCTTGGAGGGGCTTTGTGCTGGGAGAGAAGCTGAGCCCTGATTAGGGGGCGTGGCTTCACTGACTAGGGGTGCTATAAAGTTAGCAGCCAGTCAGGCAGCGGCACAGGAGCTAGCAAACAGAGCTGTAAGCAGGGGAGTTTGAGTGGGAGTTCTGTTGGAGGAGAAGGTATTTGTGTGTGTTTGGTTTTGTATTGGTAGTATCTGTATTTTTAGGGGCTTTGTGCTGGAAGAGAAGCTGAGCCGTGAATAGGGGGCGGGGCTTTACTGACTAGGGGTCCTATAAAGGTATCAGCCAGTCAGGCAGCGGCACAGACAGCTGCAGCGGCACAGGAGGCAGCAAACAGCTGTAAACAGGGGAGTTTGAGTGGGAGTTCTGTTGGAGGAGAAGGTATTTGTGTGTGTTTGGTTTTGTGTTGGTGGAATGTGTATGTGTAGGGGCTTTGTGCTGGGAGAGAAGCCTAGCCCTGATTAGGGGGAGGGGCTTCACTGACGAGGGGTCCTATAAAGGGAGCAGCCAGTCAGGCAGCGACACAGACAGCTGCAGCGGTACAGGAGCTAGCAAACAGAGCTGTAAACAGGGGAGTTTGAGTGGGAGTTCTGTTGGAGGAGAAGGTATTTGTGTGTGTTTGGTTTTGTATTGGTAGTATCTGTATGTGTAGGGGCTTTGTGCTGGGAGAGAAGCTGAGCCCTGATTAGGGGGCGGGGCTTGACTGACTAGGGGTCCTATAAAGGTAGCAGCCAGTCAGGCAGCGGAACAGGAGCTAGCAAGCAGACCTGTAAGCAGGGGAGTTTGAGTGGGAGTTCTGTTGGAGGAGAAGGTATTTGTGTGTGTTTTTGTATTGTTAGTGTCTGTATGTGTAGAGGTTTGAAGGGGCTTTGTGCTGGGAGAGAAGCTGAGCCCTGATTAGGGGGCGAGGCTTCACTGACTAGGGGTCCTATAAAGGTAGCAGCCAGTCAGGCAGCGGAACAGACAGCTGCAGTGGCACAGGAGCTAGCAAACAGAGCTGTAAACAGGGGAGTTTGAGTGGGATTTGTGTTGGAGGAGAAGGTATTTGTGTGTGTTTGGTTTTGTATTGGTAGTATCTGTATGTGTAGAGGCTTGGAGGGGCTTTGTGCTGGGAGAGAAGCTGAGCCCTGATTAGGGGGCGGGGCTTCCCTGACTAGGGGTCCTATAAAGGTAGCAGCCAGTCAGGCAGCGGCACAGGAGCTAGCAAACAGAGCTGTAAACAGGGGAGTTTGAGTGGGAGTTCTGTTGGAGGAGAAGGTATTTGTGTGTGTTTGGTTTTGTATTGGTAGTATCTGTATGTGTAGAGGCTTGGAGGGGCTTTGTGCTGGGAGAGAAGCTGAGCCCTGATTAGGGGGCGGGGCTTCACTGACTAGGGGTCCTGTAAAGGTAGCAGCCAGTCAGGCAGCGGCACAGGAGCTAGCAAACAGAGCTGTAAGCAGGGGAGTTTGAGTGGGAGTTCTGTTGGAGGAGAAGGTATTTGTGTGTGTTTGGTTTTGTATTGGTAGTATCTGTATGTGTAGAGGCTTGGAGGGGCTTTGTGCTGGGAGAGAAGCTGAGCCCTGATTAGGGGGCGGGGCTTCACTGACTAGGGGTCCTATAAAGGTAGCAGCGAGTCAGGCAGCGGCACAGGAGCTAGCAAACAGAGCTGTAAACAGGGGAGTTTGAGTGGGAGTTCTGTTGGAGGAGATGGTATTTGTGTGTTTGGTTTTGTATTGGTAGTATCTGTATGTGTAGGGGTTTGGCGGGGCTTTGTGCTTGGAGAGAAGCTGAGCCCTGATTAGGGGGCGGGGCTTCACTGACGAGGGGTCCTATAAAGGTAGCAGCCAGTCAGGCAGCGGCAGACAGCTGCAGCGGCACAGGAGCTAGCAAACAGAGCTGTGAACAGGGGAGTTTGAGTGGGAGTTCTGTCGGAGGAGAAGGTATTTGTGTGTGTTTGGTTTTGTATTGGTAGTATCTGTATGTGTAGAGGCTTGGAGGGGCTTTGTGCTGGGAGAGAAGCTGAGCCCTGATTAGGGGGCGGGGCTTGACTGACTAGGAGTCCTATAAAGGTAGCAGCCAGTCAGGCAACGGAACAGGAGCTAGCAAGCAGACCTGTAAGCAGGGGAGTTTGAGTGGGAGTTCTGTTGGAGGAGAAGGTATTTGTGTGTGTTTTTGTATTGTTAGTGTCTGTATGTGTAGAGGTTTGAAGGGGCTTTGTGCTGGGAGAGAAGCTGAGCCCTGATTAGGGGGCGAGGCTTCACTGACTAGGGGTCCTATAAAGGTAGCAGCCAGTCAGGCAGCGGAACAGACAGCTGCAGTGGCACAGGAGCTAGCAAACAGAGCTGTAAACAGGGGAGTTTGAGTGGGCTTCTGTTGGAGGAGAAGGTATTTGTGTGTGTTTGGTTTTGTATTGTCAGTATCTGTATGTGCAGGGGCTTTGTGCTGGGAGAGAAGCTGAGCCCTAATTAGGGGGCGGGGCTTCACTGACTTGGGGTCCTATAAAGGTAGCAGCCAGTCAGGCAGCGGCACAGGAGCTAGCAAACAGAGCTGTAAACAGGGGAGTTTGAGTGGGAGTTCTGAAGGAGGAGATGGTATTTTTGTGTTTGGTTTTGTATTGGTAGTATATGTATGTGTAGGGGTTTGGCGGGGCTTTGTGCTTGGAGAGAAGCTGAGCCCTGATTAGGGGGCGGGGCTTCACTGACTAGGGGTCCTATAAAGGTAGCAGCCAGTCAGGCAGCGGCACAGGAGCTAGCAAACAGACCTGTAAACAGGGGAGATTGAGTGGGAGTTCTGTTGGAGGAGAAGGTATTTGTGTGTGTTCGGTTTTGTATTGGTAGTGTCTGTAAGTGTACGGGCTTTGTGCTGGGAGAGAAGCTGAGCCCTGATTCGGGGGCGGGACTTCACTGACTAGGGGTCCTATAAAGGTAGCAGCCAGGCAGGCAGCGGCACAGACAGCTGCAGCGGCACAGGAGGTAGCAAACAGAGCTGTAAACAGGGCAGTTTGAGTGGGAGTTGTGTTGGAGGAGAAGGTATTTGTGTGTGTTTGGTTTTGTATTGATAGTATCTGTATGTGTAGGGGCTTTGTGCTGAGAGAGAAGCTGAGCCCTGATTCGGGGGCGGGGCTTCACTGAGTAGGGGTCCTATAAAGGGAGCAGCCAGTCAGGCAGCGGCACAGACAGCTGCAGTGGCACAGGAGCTATCAAACAGAGCAGTAAAGAGGGGAGTTTGAGTGGGAGTTCGGTTGGAGGAGATGGTATTTGTGTGTGTTTGGTTTTGTATTGGTAGTATCTGTATGTGTATTGGTTTGGCGGGGCTTTGTGCTTGGAGAGAAGCTGAGCCCTGATTAGGGGGCGGGGCTTCACTGACTCGGGGTCCTATAAAGGTAGCTGCCAGTCGTGCAGCGGCACAGACAGCTGCAGCGGCACAGGAGCTAGCAAACAGGGCTGTAAACAGGGGAGTTTGAGTGGGAGTTCTGTTGGAGGAGAAGTTATTTGTGTGTGTGTTTTTGTATTGGTAGTATCTGTATGTGTAGAGGCTTGGAGGGGCTAGGTGCTGGGAGAGAAGCTGAGACCTGATTAGGGGGCGGGGCTTCACTGACTAGGGGTCCTATAAAGGTAGCAGCCAGTCAGGCAGCGGCACAGGAGCTAGCAAACAGAGCTGTAAACAGGGGAGTTTGAGTGGGAGTTCTGTTGGAGGAGATGGTATTTGTGTGTGTTTTGTTTTGTATTGGTAGTATCTGTATGTGTAGGGGCTTGGAGGGGCTTTGTGCTGGGAGAGAAGCTGAGCCCTGATTAGGGGACGAGGCTTCACTGACTAGGGGTCCTATAAAGGTAGCAGCCAGTCAGGCAGCGGCTAAGACAGCTGCAGCGGCACAGGAGCTAGCAAACAGAGCTGTAAACAGGGGAGTTGGAGTTCTGTTGGAGGAGAAGGTATTTGTGTGTGTTTGGATTTGTATTGTCAGTATCTGTATGTGCAGGGGCTTTGTGCTGGGAGAGAAGCTGAGCCCTGATTAGGGGGCGGGGCTTCACTGACTAGTTGTCCTATAAAGGTAGCAGCCAGTCAGGCAGCGGCAGACAGCTGCAGCGGCACAGGAGCTAGCAAACAGAGCTGTAAACAGGGGAGTTTGTGTGGGAGTTCTGTTGGAGGAGAAGGTATTTGTGTGTGTTTGGTTTTGCATTGGTAGTATCTGTATGTGTAGAGGCTTGGAGGGGCTTTGTGCTGGGAGAGAAGCTGAGCCCTGATTAGGGGACGAGGCTTCACTGACTAGGGGTCCTATAAAGGTAGCAGCCAGTCAGGCAGCGGCACAGGAGCTAGCAAACAGAGCTGTAAACAGGGGAGTTTGAGTGGGAGTTCTGTTGGAGGAGATGGTATTTGTGTGTGTTTTTGTATTGGTATTATCTGTATGTGTAGGGGCTTGGAGGGGCTTTGTGCTGGGAGAGAAGCTGAGCCCTGATTAGGGGGCGGGGCTTCACTGACTAGGGGTCTTATAAAGGTAGCAGCCAGTCAGGCAGCGGCACAGACAGCTACAGCGGCACAGGAGCTAGCAAACAGAGCTGTAAACAGGGGCGTCGAGTGGGAGTTTTTTTGGAGGAGATGGTATTTGTGTGTGTTTGGTTTTGTATTGGTAGTATCTGTATGTGTATTGGTTTGGCGGGGCTTTGTGCTTGGAGAGAAGCTGAGCCCTGATTAGGGGGCGGGGCTTCACTGACTAGGGCTCCTATAAAGGTAGCAGCCAGTCAGGCAGAGGAACAGACAGCTGCAGTAGCACAGGAGCTAGCAAACAGAGCTGTGAACAGGGGAGTTTGAGTGGGAGTTGTGTTGGAGGAGAAGGTAAATGTGTGTGTTTTTGTATTGGTAGTATCTGTATGTGTAGAGGCTTGGAGGGGCTAGGTGCTGGGAGAGAAGCTGAGACCTGATTAGGGGGCGGGGCTTCACTGACTAGGGGTCCTATAAAGGTAGCAGCCAGTCAGGCAGCGGCACAGGAGCTAGCAAACAGAGCTGTAAACAGGGGAGTTTGAGTGGGAGTTCTGTTGGAGGAGATGGTATTTGTGTGTGTTTTGTTTTGTATTGGTAGTATCTGTATGTGTAGGGGCTTGGAGGGGCTTTGTGCTGGGAGAGAAGCTGAGCCCTGATTAGGGGACGAGGCTTCACTGACTAGGGGTCCTATAAAGGTAGCAGCCAGTCAGGCAGCGGCTAAGACAGCTGCAGCGGCACAGGAGCTAGCAAACAGAGCTGTAAACAGGGGAGTTGGAGTTCTGTTGGAGGAGAAGGTATTTGTGTGTGTTTGGATTTGTATTGTCAGTATCTGTATGTGCAGGGGCTTTGTGCTGGGAGAGAAGCTGAGCCCTGATTAGGGGGCGGGGCTTCACTGACTAGTTGTCCTATAAAGGTAGCAGCCAGTCAGGCAGCGGCAGACAGCTGCAGCGGCACAGGAGCTAGCAAACAGAGCTGTAAACAGGGGAGTTTGTGTGGGAGTTCTGTTGGAGGAGAAGGTATTTGTGTGTGTTTGGTTTTGCATTGGTAGTATCTGTATGTGTAGAGGCTTGGAGGGGCTTTGTGCTGGGAGAGAAGCTGAGCCCTGATTAGGGGACGAGGCTTCACTGACTAGGGGTCCTATAAAGGTAGCAGCCAGTCAGGCAGCGGCACAGGAGCTAGCAAACAGAGCTGTAAACAGGGGAGTTTGAGTGGGAGTTCTGTTGGAGGAGATGGTATTTGTGTGTGTTTTTGTATTGGTATTATCTGTATGTGTAGGGGCTTGGAGGGGCTTTGTGCTCGGAGAGAAGCTGAGCCCTGATTAGGGGACGAGGCTTCACTGACTAGGGGTCCTATAAAGGTAGCAGCCAGTCAGGCAGCGGCACAGACAGCTGCAGCGGCACAGGAGCTAGCAAACAGAGCTGTAAACAGGGCAGTTTGAGTGGGAGTTCTGTTGGAGGAGAAGGTATTTGTGTGTGTTTGGATTTGTATTGTCAGTATCTGTATGTGCAGGGGCTTTGTGCTGGGAGAGAAGCTGAGCCCTGATTAGGGGGCGGGGCTTCACTGACTAGGGGTCCTATAAAGGTAGCAGCCAGTCAGGCAGCGGCAGACAGCTGCAGCGGCACAGGAGCTAGCAAACAGAGCTGTAAACAGGGGAGTTTGTGTGGGAGTTCTGTTGGAGGAGAAGGTATTTGTGTGTGTTTGGTTTTGCATTGGTAGTATCTGTATGTGTAGAGGCTTGGAGGGGCTTTGTGCTGGGAGAGAAGCTGAGCCCTGATTAGGGGGCGGGGCTTCACTGACTAGGGGTCCTATAAAGGTAGCAGCCAGTCAGGCAGCGGCACAGACAGCTGCAGCGGCACAGGAGCTAGCAAACAGAGCTGTAAACAGGGCAGTTTGAGTGGGAGTTGTGTTGGAGGAGAAGGTATTTGTGTGTGTTTGGTTTTGTATTGTCAGTATCTGTATGTGCAGGGGCTTTGTGCTGGGAGAGATGCTGAGCCCTGATTAGGGGGCGGGGCTTCCCTGACTAGGGGTCCTATAAAGGTAGCAGCCAGTCAGGCAGCGGCACAGGAGCTAGCAAACAGAGCTGTAAACAGGGGAGTTTGAGTGGGAGTTCTGCTGGAGGAGAAGGTATTTGTGTTTGTTTTTGTATTGGTAGTATCTGTATGTGTAGAGGTTTGAAGGGGCTTTGTGCTGGGAGAGAAGCTGAGCCCTGATTAGGGGGCGGGGCTTGACTGACTAGGGGTCCTATAAAGGTAGCAGCCAGTCAGGCAGCGGCACAGGAGCTAGCAAACAGAGCTGTAAACAGGGGAGTTTGAGTTGGAGTTCTGTTGGAGGAGAAGCTATTTGTGTGTGTTTGGTTTTGTATTGGTAGTATCTGTATGCGTAGAGGCTTGGAGGGGCTTTGTGCTGGAAGAGAAGCTGAGCCCTGATTAGGGGGCGGGGCTTCACTGACTAGGGGTCCTATAAAAGTAGCATCCAGTCAGGCAGCGGCAGACAGCTGCAGCGGCACAGGAGCTAGCAAACAGAGCTGTAAACTGGGGAGTTTGAGTGGGAGTTCTGTTGGAGGAGAAGGTATTTGTGTGTGTTTTTGTATTGGTAGTATCTGTATGTGTAGAGGCTTGGTGGGGCTACGTGCTGGGAGAGAAGCTGAGCCCTGATTAGGGGGCGGGGCTTGACTGACTAGGGGTCCTATAAAGGTAGCAGCCAGTCAGGCAGCGGCACAGACAGCTGAAGCGGCACAGGAGCTAGCAAACAGAGATGTAAACAGGGGAGTTTGAGTGGGAGTTCTGTTGGAGGAGAAGGTATTTGTGTGTGTTTGGTTTTGTATTGGTAGTATATGTATGTGTAGGGGTTTGGCGGGGCTTTGTGCTTGGAGAGAAGCCGAGCCCTGATTAGGGGGCGGAGCTTCACTGACTAAGGGTCCTATAATGGTAGAAGGCAGTCAGGCAGCGGAACAGACAGCTGCAGCGGCACAGGAGCTAGCAAACAGAGCTGTAAACAGGGGAGTTTGAGTGGGAGTTCTGTTGGAGGAGAAGGTATTTGTGTGTGTTTGGTTTTGTATTGGTAGTATCTGTATGTGTAGAAGCTTGGAGGGGCTTTGTGCTGGAAGAGAAGCTGAGCCCTGATTAGGGGGCGGGGCTTCACTGACTAGGGGTCCTATAAAAGTAGCAGCCAGTCAGGCAGCGGCACAGGAGCTAGCAAACAGAGCTGTAAACAGGGGAGTTGGAGTCGGAGTTCTGTTGGAGGAGAAGGTATTTGTGTGTTTGGTTTTGTATTGTCAGTATCTGTATGTGCAGGAGCTTTGTGCTGGGAGAGAAGCTGAGCCCTGATTAGGGGGCGGTGCTTCCCTGACTAGGGGTCCTATAAAGGTAGCAGCCAGTCAGGCAGCAGCACAGGAGCTAGCAAACAGAGCTGTAAACAGGGGAGTTTGAGTGGGAGTTCTGTTGGAGGAGATGGTATCTGTGTGTGTTTGGTTTTGTATTGGTAGTATTCGTATGTGTAGAGGCTTGAAGGGGCTTTGTGCTGGGAGAGAAGCTGAGCCCTGATTACGGGGCGGGGCTTGACTGACTCGGGGTCCTATAAAGGTAGCAGCCAGTCAGGCAGCGGCTCAGACAGCTGCAGCGGCACAGGAGCTAGCAAACAGAGCTGTAAGCAGGGGAGTTGGAGTAGGAGTTCTGTTGGAGGAGAAGGTATTTGTGTGTTTTTTTTGTATTGGTAGTATCTGTATGTGTAGAGGCTTGGAGGGGCTTTGTGCTGGGAGAGAAGCTGAGCCCTGATTAGGGGGCGGGGTCCCTGACTAGGGGTCCTATAAAGGTAGCAGCCAGTCAGGCAGCGGCACAGGAGCTAGCAAACAGAGATGTAAACAGGGGAGTTTGAGTGGGAGTTCTGTTGGAGGAGAAGGTATTTGTGTGTGTTTGGTTTTGTATTGGTAGTATCTGTATGTGTAGGGGTTTGGCGGGACTTTGTGCTTGCAGAGAAGCTGAGCCCTGATTAGGGGGCGGGGCTTGACTGACTAGGGGTCCTATAAAGGTAGCAGCCAGTCAGGCAGCGGCACAGACAGCTGAAGTGGCACAGGAGCTAGCAAACAGTGCTGTAAACAGGGGAGTTTGAGTGGGAGTTCTGTTGGAGGAGAAGGTATTTGTGTGTGTTTGGTTTTGTATTGTCAGTATCTGTTTGTGCAGGGGCTTCGTGCTGGGAGAGAAGCTGAGCCCTGATTAGGGGGCGGTGCTTCCCTGACTAGGGGTCCTATAAAGGTAGCAGCCAGTCAGGCAGCGGCACAGGAGCTAGCAAACAGAGCTGTAAACAGGGGAGTTGGAGTGGGAGTTCTGTTGGAGGAGAAGGTATTTGTTTGTGTTTGGTTTTGTATTGTCAGTATCTGTATGTGCAGGGGCTTTGTGCTGGGAGAGAAGCTGAGCCCTGATTAGGGGGCGGGGCTTCCCTGACTAGGGGTCCTATAAAGGTAGCAGCCAGTCAGGCAGCGGCTCAGACAGCTGCAGCGGCACAGGAGCTAGCAAACAGAGCTGTAAACAGGGGAGTTGGAGTGGGAGTTCTGTTGGAGGAGAAGGTATTTGTTTGTGTTTGGTTTTGTATTGTCAGTATCTGTATGTGCAGGGGCTTTGTGCTGGGAGAGAAGCTGAGCCCTGATTAGGGGGCGGGGCTTCACTGACTAGGGGTCCTATAAAGGTAGCAGTCAGTCAGGCAGCGGCGCAGACAGCTGCAGCGGCACAGGAGCTAGCAAACAGAGCTGTAAACAGGGGACTTTGAGTGGGAGTTCTGTTGGAGGAGATGGTATTTGTGTGTGTTTGGTTTTGTATTGGTAGTGTATGTATGTGTAGAGGCATGAAGGGGCTTTGTGCTGGGAGAGAAGCTGAGCCCTGATTAGGGGGCGGGGCTTCCCTGACTAGGGGTCCTATAAAGGTAGCAGCCAGCCAGTCAGGCAGCGGCACAGGAGGTAGCAAACAGAGCTGTAAACAGGGGAGCTGGAGTGGGAGTTCTGTTGGAGGAGAAGGTATTTGTGTGTGTTGGGTTTTGTATTGTCAGTATCTGTATGTGCAGGGGCTTTGTGCTGGGAGAGAAGCTGAGCCCTGATTAGGGGGCGGGGGTCCCTGACTAGGGGTCCTATAAAGGTAGCAGCCAGTCAGGCAGCGGCACAGGAGCTAGCAAACAGAGATGTAAACAGGGGAGCTGGAGTGGGAGTTCTGTTGGAGGAGAAGGTATTTGTGTGTGTTTGGTTTTGTATTGGTAGTATCTGTATGTGTAGAGGCTTGGAGGGGCTTTGTGCTAGGAGAGAAGCTGAGCCCTGATTAGGGGGCGGGGCTTCCCTGACTAGGGGTCCTATAAAGGTAGCAGCCAGTCAGGCAGCGGCACAGGAGCTAGCAAACAGAGCTGTAAACAGGGGAGCTGGAGTGGGAGTTCTGTTGGAGGAGAAGGTATTTGTGTGTGTTGGGTTTTGTATTGTCAGTATCTGTATGTGCAGGGGCTTTGTGCTGGGAGAGAAGCTGAGCCCTGATTAGGTGGCGGTGCTTCCCTGACTAGGGTTCCTATCAATGTAGCAGCCAGTGAGGCAGCGGCTCAGACAGCTGCAGCGGCACAGGAGCTAGCAAACAGAGCTGTAAACAGGGGAGTTTGAGTGGGAGTTCTGTTGGAGGAGAAGGTATTTGTTAGTGTTTGGTTTTGTATTGTCAGTATCTGTATGTGCAGGGGCTTTGTGCTGGGAGAGAAGCTGAGCCCTGATTAGGGGGCGGGGCTTCACTGACTAGGGGTCCTATAAAGGTAGCAGCCAGTCAGGCAGCGGCGCAGACAGCTGCAGCGGCACAGGAGCTAGCAAACAGAGCTGTAAACAGGGGAGTTGGAGTGGGAGTTCTGTTGGAGGAGAAGGTATTTGTGTGTTTTTTGTATTGGTAGTATCTGTATGTGTAGAGGCTTGGAGGGGCTTTGTGCTGGGAGAGAAGCTGAGCCCTGATTAGGGGGCGGGGGTCCCTGACTAGGGGTCCTATAAAGGTAGCAGCCAGTCAGGCAGCGGCACAGGAGCTAGCAAACAGAGCTGTAAACAGGGGAGTTTGAGTGGGAGTTCTGTTGGAGGAGAAGTTATTTGTGTGTTTGGTTTTGTATTCGTAGTATCTGTATGTGTAGAGGCTTGGAGGGGCTTTGTGCTGGAAGAGAAGCTGAGACCTGATTAGGGGGCGGGGCTTCACTGACTAGGGGTCCTATAAAAGTAGCAGCCAGTCAGGCAGCGGCACAGGAGCTAGCAAACAGAGCTGTAAACAGGGGAGCTGGAGTGGGAGTTCTGTTGGAGGAGAAGGTATTTGTGTGTGTTTGGTTTTGTATTGTCAGTATCTGTATGTGCAGGGGCTTTGTGCTGGGAGAGAAGCTGAGCCCTGATTAGGGGGCGGTGCTTCCCTGACAAGGGGTCCTATAAAGGTAGCAGCCAGTCAGGCAGCGGCACAGGAGCTAGCAAACAGAGCTGTAAACAGGGGAGTTTGAGTGGGAGTTCTGTTGGAGGAGAAGGTATTTGTGTGTGTTTGGTTTTGTATTGGTAGTATCTGTATGTGTAGAGGCTTGGAGGGGCTTTGTGCTAGGAGAGAAGCTGAGCCCTGATTAGGGGGCGGGGCTTCCCTGACTAGGGGTCCTATAAAGGTAGCAGCCAGTCAGGCAGCGGCTCAGACAGCTGCAGCGGCACAGGAGCTAGCAAACAGAGCTGTAAACAGGGGAGTTGGAGTGGGAGTTCTGTTGGAGGAGAAGGTATTTGTTTGTGTTTGGTTTTGTATTGTCAGTATCTGTATGTGCAGGGGCTTTGTGCTGGGAGAGAAGCTGAGCCCTGATTAGGGGGCGGGGCTTCACTGACTAGGGGTCCTATAAAGGTAGCAGCCAGTCAGGCAGCGGCGCAGACAGCTGCAGCGGCACAGGAGCTAGCAAACAGAGCTGTAAACAGGGGACTTTGAGTGGGAGTTCTGTTGGAGGAGATGGTATTTGTGTGTGTTTGGTTTTGTATTGGTAGTATATGTATGTGTAGAGGCATGAAGGGGCTTTGTGCTGGGAGAGAAGCTGAGCCCTGATTAGGGGGCGGGGCTTCCCTGACTAGGGGTCCTATAAAGGTAGCAGCCAGCCAGTCAGGCAGCGGCACAGGAGGTAGCAAACAGAGCTGTAAACAGGGGAGCTGGAGTGGGAGTTCTGTTGGAGGAGAAGGTATTTGTGTGTGTTGGGTTTTGTATTGTCAGTATCTGTATGTGCAGGGGCTTTGTGCTGGGAGAGAAGCTGAGCCCTGATTAGGGGGCGGGGGTCCCTGACTAGGGGTCCTATAAAGGTAGCAGCCAGTCAGGCAGCGGCACAGGAGCTAGCAAACAGAGATGTAAACAGGGGAGTTTGAGTTGGAGTTCTGTTGGAGGAGAAGGTATTTGTGTGTGTTTGGTTTTGTATTGGTAGTACCTGTATGTGTAGAGGCTTGGAGGGGCTTTGTGCTAGGAGAGAAGCTGAGCCCTGATTAGGGGGCGGGGCTTCCCTGACTAGGGGTCCTATAAAGGTAGCAGCCAGTCAGGCAGCGGCACAGGAGCTAGCAAACAGAGCTGTAAACAGGGGAGTTTGAGTTGGAGTTCTGTTGGAGGAGAAGGTATTTGTGTGTGTTTTTTGTATTGGTAGTATCTGTATGTGTAGGGGTTTGGCGGGGCTTTGTGCTTGGAGAGAAGCTGAGCCCTGATTAGGGGGCGGGGCTTCACTGACTAGGGGTCCTATAATGGAAGCAGCCAGTCAGGCAGCGGAACAGACAGCTGCAGCGGCACAGGAGCTAGCAAACAGAGCTGTAAACAGGGGAGTTTGAGTTGGAGTTCTGTTGGAGGAGAAGGTATTTGTGTGTTTGGTTTTGTATTGTCAGTATCTGTATGTGCAGGGGCTTTGTGCTGGGAGAGAAGCTGAGCCCTGATTAGGTGGCGGTGCTTCCCTGACTAGGGTTCCTATCAATGTAGCAGCCAGTGAGGCAGCGGCTCAGACAGCTGCAGCGGCACAGGAGCTAGCAAACAGAGCTGTAAACAGGGGAGTTTGAGTGGGAGTTCTGTTGGAGGAGAAGGTATTTGTTTGTGTTTGGTTTTGTATTGTCAGTATCTGTATGTGCAGGGGCTTTGTGCTGGGAGAGAAGCTGAGCCCTGATTAGGGGGCGGGGCTTCACTGACTAGGGGTCCTATAAAGGTAGCAGCCAGTCAGGCAGCGGCGCAGACAGCTGGAGCGGCACAGGAGCTAGCAAACAGAGCTGTAAACAGGGGAGTTGGAGTGGGAGTTCTGTTGGAGGAGAAGGTATTTGTGTGTTTTTTGTATTGGTAGTATCTGTATGTGTAGAGGCTTGGAGGGGCTTTGTGCTGGGAGAGAAGCTGAGCCCTGATTAGGGGGCGGGGGTCCCTGACTAGGGGTCCTATAAAGGTAGCAGCCAGTCAGGCAGCGGCACAGGAGCTAGCAAACAGAGATGTAAACAGGGGAGTTTGAGTTGGAGTTCTGTTGGAGGAGAAGGTATTTGTGTGTGTTTGGTTTTGTATTGGTAGTATCTGTATGTGTAGAGGCTTGGAGGGGCTTTGTGCTAGGAGAGAAGCTGAGCCCTGATTAGGGGGCGGGGCTTCCCTGACTAGGGGTCCTATAAAGGTAGCAGCCAGTCAGGCAGCGGCACAGGAGCTAGCAAACAGAGCTGTAAACAGGGGAGTTTGAGTTGGAGTTCTGTTGGAGGAGAAGGTATTTGTGTGTGTTTGGTTTGTATTGGTAGTATCTGTATGTGTAGGGGTTTGGCGGGGCTTTGTGCTTGGAGAGAAGCTGAGCCCTGATTAGGGGGCGGGGCTTCACTGACTAGGGGTCCTATAATGGAAGGAGCCAGTCAGGCAGCGGAACAGACAGCTGCAGCGGCACAGGAGCTAGCAAACAGAGCTGTAAACAGGGGAGTTTGAGTGGGAGTTCTGTTGGAGGAGAAGGTATTTGTGTGTTTGGTTTTGTATTGTCAGTATCTGTATGTGCAGGGGCTTTGTGCTGGGAGAGAAGCTGAGCCCTGATTAGGGGGCGGGGCTTCACTGACTAGGGGTCCTATAAAGGTAGCAGCCAGTCAGGCAGCGGCACAGACACCTGAAGCGGCACAGGAGCTAGCAAACAGAGCTGTAAGCAGGGGAGTTTGAGTGGGAGTTCTGTTGGAGGAGAAGGTATTTGTGTGTGTTTTTGTATTGGTAGTATCTGTATGTGTAGAGGCTTGGAGGGGCTAGGTGTTGGGAGAGAAGCTGAGTCCTGATTAGGGGGCGGGGCTTGACTGACTAGGGGTCCTATAAAGGTAGCAGCCAGTCAGGCAGCGGCTCAGACAGCTGCAGCGGCACAGGAGCTAGCAAACAGAGCTGTAAACAGGGGAGTTGGAGTGGGAGTTCTGTTGGAGGAGAAGGTATTTGTGTGTGTTTGGTTTTGTATTGGTAGTATATGTATGTGCAGGGGTTTGGCGGGGCTTTGTGCTTGGAGAGAAGCTGAGCCCTGATTAGGGGGCGGAGATTCACTGACTAGGGGTCCTATAATGGTAGCAGCCAGTCAGGCAGCGGCTCAGACAGCTGCAGCGGCACAGGAGCTAGCAAACAGAGCTGTAAACAGGGGAGTTGGAGTGGGAGTTCTGTTGGAGGAGAAGGTATTTGTGTGTGTTTGGTTTTGTATTCGTAGTATCTGTATGTGTAGAGGCTTGGAGGGGCTTTGTGCTGGAAGAGAAGCTGAGACCTGATTAGGGGGCGGGGCTTCACTGACTAGGGGTCCTATAAAAGTAGCAGCCAGTCAGGCAGCGGCACAGGAGCTAGCAAACAGAGCTGTAAACAGGGGAGCTGGAGTGGGAGTTCTGTTGGAGGAGAAGGTATTTGTGTGTGTTTGGTTTTGTATTGTCAGTATCTGTATGTGCAGGGGCTTTGTGCTGGGAGAGAAGCTGAGCCCTGATTAGGGGGCGGTGCTTCCCTGACAAGGGGTCCTATAAAGGTAGCAGCCAGTCAGGCAGCGGCACAGGAGCTAGCAAACAGAGCTGTAAACAGGGGAGTTTGAGTGGGAGTTCTCTTGGAGGAGAAGGTATTTGTGTGTTTTTTTGAATTGGTAGTATCTGTATGTGTAGAGGCTTGGAGGGGCTTTGTGCTGGGAGAGAAGCTGAGCCCTGATTAGGGGCGCGTCTTCACTGACTAGGGGTCCCATAAAGGTAGCAGCCAGTCAGGCAGCGGCACAGGAGCTAGCAAACAGAGCTGTGAACAGGGGAGTTTGAGTGGGAGTTCTGTTGGAGGAGAAGGTATTGTGTGTGTTTTTGTATTGGTAGTATCTGTATGTGTAGAGGGTTGGTGGGGCTAGGTGCTGGGAGAGAAGCTGAGTCCTGATTAGGGGGCGGGGCTTGACTGACTAGGGGTCCTATAAAGGTAGCAGCCAGTCAGGCAGCGGCACAGACAGCTGAAGTGGCACAGGAGCTAGCAAACAGTGCTGTAAACAGGGGAGTTTGAGTGGGAGTTCTGTTGGAGGAGAAGGTATTTGTGTGTGTTTGGTTTTGTATTGTCAGTATCTGTTTGTGCAGGGGCTTCGTGCTGGGAGAGAAGCTGAGCCCTGATTAGGGGGCGGTGCTTCCCTGACTAGGGGTCCTATAAAGGTAGCAGCCAGTCAGGCAGCGGCACAGGAGCTAGCAAACAGAGCTGTAAACAGGGGAGTTTGAGTGGGAGTTCTGTTGGAGGAGAAGGTATTTGTGTGTGTTTGGTTTTGTATTGGTAGTATCTGTATGTGTAGAGGCTTGGAGGGGCTTTGTGCTGGGAGAGAAGCTGAGCCCTGATTAGGGGGCGGGGCTTCACTGACTAGGGCTCCTATAAAGGTAGCAGCCAGTCAGGCAGCGGCACAGCAGCTAGCAAACAGAGCTGTGAACAGGGGAGTTTGAGTGGGAGTTCTGTTGGAGAAGAAGGTATTTGTGTGTGTTTTTGTATTGGTAGTATCTGTATGTGTAGAGGCTTTGAGGGGCTTTGTGCTGGGGGAGAAGCTTAGCCCTGATAAGGGGGCGGGGCTTCACTGACTAGGGGTCCTATAAAGGTAGCAGCCAGTCAGGCAGCGGAACAGACAGCTGCAGCGGCAGAGGAGCTAGCAAACAGAGCTGTAAACAGGGGAGTTTGAGTGGGAGTTCTGTTGGAGGAGAAGGTATTTGTGTGTGTTTGGTTTTGTGTTGGTAGTATCTGTATGTGTAGAGGCTTGGAGGAGCTTTGTGCTGGAAGAGAAGCTGAGCCCTGATTAGGGGGCGGGGCTTGACTGACTAGGGGTCCTATAAAGGTAGCAGCCAGTCAGGCAGCGGCACAGACAGCTGAAGCGGCACAGGAGCTAGCAAACAGAGCTGTAAACAGGGGAGTTTGAGTGGGAGTTCTGTTGGAGGAGAAGGTATTTGTGTGTTTGGTTTTGTATTGTCAGTATCTGTATGTGCAGGGGCTTTGTGCTGGGGGAGAAGCTTAGCCCTGATAAGGGGGCGGGGCTTCACTGACTAGGGGTCCTATAAAGGTAGCAGCCAGTCAGGCAGCGGCACAGACAGCTGCAGCAGCACAGGAGCTAGCAAACAGAGCTGTAAACAGGGGAGTTTGAGTGGGAGTTCTGTTGGAGGAGATGGTATTTGTGTGTGTTTGGTTTTGTATTGGTAGTATACGTATGTGTAGAGGCTTGAAGGGGCTTTGTGCTGGGAGAGAAGCTGAGCCCTGATTAGGGGGCGGGGCTTCACTGACTAGGGGTCCTATAAAGGTAGCAGCCAGTCAGGCAGCGGCTCAGACAGCTGCAGCGGCACAGGAGCTAGCAAACAGAGCTGTAAACAGGGGAGTTTGAGTGGGAGTTCTGTTGGAGGAGAAGGTATTTGTTTGTGTTGTTGTATTGGTAGTATCTGTATGTGTAGAGGCTTTGAGGGGCTTTGTGCTGGGGGAGAAGCTTAGCCCTGATTGGGGGCGGGGCTTCACTGACTAGGGGTCCTATAAAGGTAGCAGCCAGTCAGGCAGCGGCTCAGACAGCTGCAGCGACACAGGAGCTAGCAAACAGAGCTGTAAGCAGGGGAGTTTGAGTGGGAGTTCTGTTGGAGGAGAAGGTATTTGTGTGTTTTTTTGTATTGGTAGTATCTGTATGTGTAGAGGCTTGGAGGGGCTTTGTGCTGGGAGAGAAGCTGAGCCCTGATTAGGGGGCGGGTCTTCACTGACTAGGGGTCCTATAAAGGTAGCAGCCAGTCAGGCAGCGGCACAGGAGCTAGCAAACAGAGCTGTAAACAGGGGAGTTTGAATGGGAGTTCTGTTGGAGGAGAAGGTATTTGTGTGTGTTTGGTTTTGTATTGTCAGTATCTGTATATGTAGGGGCTTTGTGCTGGGAGAGAAGCTGAGCCCTGATTAGGTGGCGGGGCTTCACTGACTAGGGGTCCTATAAAGGTAGCAGCCAGTCAGGCAGCAGCACAGGAGCTAGCAAACAGAGCTGTGAACAGGGGAGTTTGAGTGGGAGTTCTGTTGAAGGAGAAGGTATTTGTGTGTGTTTTTGTATTGGTAGTATCTGTATGTGTAGAGGCTTGGAGGGGCTTTGTGCTGGGAGAGAAGCTGAGCCCTGATTAGGGGGCGGGGCTTGACTGACTAGGGTTCCTATAAAGGTAGCAGACAGTCAGGCAGCGGCTCAGACAGCTGCAGCGGCACAGGAGCTAGCAAACAGAGCTGTAAATAGTGGAGTTGGAGTGGGAGTTCTGTTGAAGGAGAAGGTATTTGTGTGTGTTTGGTTTTGTATTGGTAGTATCTGTATGTGCAGGGGCTTTGTGCTGGGAGAGAAGCTGAGCCCTGATTAGGTGGCGGGGCTTCACTGACTAGGGGTCCTATAAAGGTAGCAGCCAGTCAGGCAACGGCACAGGAGCTAGCAAACAGAGCTGTAAACAGGGGAGTTTGAGTGGGAGTTCTGTTGGAGGAGAAGGTATTTGTGTGTGTCTGGTTTTGTATTGGTAGTATCTGTATGTGTAGAGGCTTGGAGGGGCTTTGTGCTGGAAGAGAAGCTGAGCCCTGATTAGGGGGCGGGGCTTCACTGACTAGGTGTCCTCTAAAAGTAGCAGCCAGTCAGGCAGCGGCACAGGAGCTAGCAAACAGAGCTGTAAACATGGGAGTTTGAGTGGGAGTTCTGTTGGAGGAGAAGGTATTTGTGTGTGTTTGGTTTTGTATTGGTAGCATCTGTATGTGTAGGGGCTTCGTGCTGGGAGAGAAGCTGAGCCCTGATTAGGTGGCGGGGCTTCACTGACTAGGGGTCCTATGAAGGTAGCAGCCAGTCAGGCAGTGGCACAGGAGCTAGCAAACAGAGCTGTAAACAGGGGAGTTTGAGTGGGAGTTCTGTTGGAGGAGATGGTATTTGTGTGTGTTTCGTTTTGTATTGGTAGTATATGTATGTGTAGAGGCTTGAAGGGGCTTTGTGCTTGGAGAGAAGCTGAGCCCTGATTAGGGGGCGGGGCTTGACTGACTAGGGTTCCTATAAAGGTAGCAGCCAGTCAGGCAGCGGCTCAGACAGCTGCAGCGGCACAGGAGCTAGCAAACAGAGCTGTAAACAGGGGAGTTTGAGTTGGAGTTCTGTTGGAGGAGAAGGTATTTGTGTGTGTTTGGTTTTGCATTGGTAGTATCTGTATGTGTCGAGGATTGGAGGGGCTTTGTGCTGGGAGAGAAGCTGAGCCCTGATTAGGGGGCGGGGCTTCACTGACTAGGGGTCCTATAAAGGTAGCAGCCAGTCAGGCAGCGGCACAGGAGCTAGCAAACAGAGCTGTGAACAGGGTAGTTTGAGTGGGAGTTCTGTTGGAGGAGAAGGTATTTGTGTGTGTTTTTGTATTGGTAGTATCTGTATGTGTAGAGGCTTTGAGGGGCTTTGTGCTGGGGGAGAAGCTTAGCCCTGATTAGGGGGAGGGGCTTCACTGACTAGGGGTCCTATAGAGGTAGCAGCCAGTCAGGCAGCGGCACAGACAGCTACAGCGGCACAGGAGCTAGCAAACAGAGCTGTAAACAGGGGAGTTTGAGTGGGAGTTCTGTTGGAGGAGAAGGTATTTGTGTGTGTTTGGTTTTGTATTGTCAGTATCTGTATGTGCAGGGGCTTTGTGCTGGGAGAGAAGCTGAGCCCTTATTAGGGGACGGGGCTTGACTGACTAGGGGTCCTATAAAGGTAGCAGCCAGTCAGGCAGCGGCTCAGACAGCTGCAGCGGCACAGGAGCTAGCAAACAGAGCTGTAAACAGGGGAGTTTGAGTGGGAGTTCTGTTGGAGGAGAAGGCATTTGTGTGTGTTTTTGTATTGGTAGGATCTGTATGTGAAGAGGCTTGAGGGGCTAGGTGCTGGGAGAGAAGCTGAGCCCTGATTAGGGGGCGGGGCTTCCCTGACTAGGGGTCCTATAAAGGTAGCAGCCAGTCAGGCAGCGGCTCAGACAGCTGCAGCGGCACAGGAGCTAGCAAACAGAGCTGTAAATAGTGGAGTTTGAGTGGGAGTTCTTTTGGAGGAGAAGGTATTTGTGTGTGTTTGGTTTTGTATTGTCAGTATCTGTATGTGCAGGGGCTTTGTGCTGGGAGAGAAGCTGAGCCCTGATTAGGGGACGGGGCTTGACTGACTAGGGGTCCTATAAAGGTAGCAGCCAGTCAGGCAGCGGCTCAGACAGCTGCAGCGGCACAGGAGCTAGCAAACAGAGCTGTAAACAGGGGAGTTGGAGTGGGAGTTCTGTTGGAGGAGAAGGTATTTGTGTGTGTTTGGTTTTCTATTGTCAGTATCTGTATGTGCAGGGGCTTTGTGCTGGGAGAGAAGCTGAGCCCTGATTAGGGGGCGGGGCTTCCCTGACTAGGGGTCCTATAAAGGTAGCAGCCAGTCAGAGAGCGGCACAGGAGCTAGCAAACAGAGCTGTAAGCAGGGGAGTTTGAGTGGGAGTTCTGTTGGAGGAGAAGGTATTTGTGTGTTTTTTTGTATTGGTAGTATCTGTATGTGTAGAGGCTTGGAGGGGCTTTGTGCTGGGAGAGAAGCTGAGCCCTGATTAGGGGACGGGTCTTCACTGACTAGGGGTCCTATAAAGGTAGCAGCCAGTCAGGCAGCGGCACAGGAGCTAGCAAACAGAGCTGTGAACAGGGGAGTTTGAGTGGGAGTTCTTTTGGAGGAGAAGGTATTTGTGTGTGTTTGGTTTTGTATTGGTAGTATCTGTACGTGTAGAGGCTTGGAGGGGCTTTGTGCTGGAAGAGAAGCTGAGCCCTGATTAGGGGGCGGGGCTTCACTGACTAGGGGTCCTATAAAAGTAGCAGCCAATCAGGCAGCGGCACAGGAGCTAGCAAACAGAGCTGTAAACAGGGGAGTTTAGTGGGAGTTCTGTTGGAGGAGAAGGTATTTGTGTGTGTTTGGTTTTGTATTGTCAGTATCTGTATATGTAGGGGCTTTGTGCTGGGAGAGAAGCTGAGCCCTGATTAGGTGGCGGGGCTTCACTGACTAGGGGTCCTATAAAGGTAGCAGCCAGTCAGACAGCGGCACAGGAGCTAGCAAACAGAGCTGTGAACAGGGGAGTTTGAGTGGGAGTTCTGTTGGAGGAGATGGTATTTGTGTGTGTTTGGTTTTCTATTGGTAGTATCTGTAGGTGTAGAGGCTTGAAGGGGCTTTTGCTGGGAGAGAAGCTGAGCCCTGATTAGTTGGCGGGGCTTCACTGACTAGGGGTCCTATAAAGGTAGCAGCCACTCAGGCAGCGGCACAGGAGCTAGCAAACAGAGCTGTGAACAGGGGAGTTTGAGTGGGAGTTCTGTTGGAGGGGAAGGTATTTGTGTGTGTTTGGTTTTGTATTGGTAGTAACTGTATGTGTAGAGGCTTGGAGGGGCTTTGTGCTGGGAGAGAAGCTGAGCCCTGATTAGGGGGCGGAGCTTCACTGACTAGGGGTCCTATAAAGGGAGCAGCCAGTCAGGCAGCGGCACAGACAGCTGCAGTGGCACAGGAGCTAGCAAACAGAGCTGTAAACCGGGGAGTTTGAGTGGGAGTTCTGGTGGAGGAGACGGTATTTGTGTGTGTTTGGTCTTGTATTGGTAGTATCTGTATGTGTAGAGGTTTGAAGGGGCTTTGTGCTGGAGAGAAGCTGAGCCCTGATTAGGGGGCGGGGCTTCCCTGACTAGGGGTCCGATAAAGGTAGCAGCCAGTCAGGCAGCGGCACAGGAGCTAGCAAAGAGAGCTGTAAACAGGGGAGTTGGAGTGGGAGTTCTGTTGGAGGAGAAGGTATTTGTGTGTGTTTGGTTTTGTATTGTCAGTATCTGTATGTGCAGGGGCTTTGTGCTGGGAGAGAAGCTGAGCCCTGATTAGGGGGCGGGGCTTGACTGACTAGGGGTCCTATAAAGGTAGCAGCCAGTCAGGCATCGGCTCAGACAGCTGCAGCGGCACAGGAGCTAGCAAACAGAGCTGTAAACAGGGGAGTTGTAGTGGGAGTTCTGTTGGAGGAGAAGGTATTTGTTTGTGTTTGGTTTTGTATTGTCAGTATCTGTATGTGCAGGGGCTTTGTGCTGGGAGAGAAGCTGAGCCCTGATTAGGGGGCGGGACTTCACTGACTAGGGGTCCTATAAAGGTAGCAGCCAGTCAGACAGCGGCACAGGAGCTAGCAAACAGAGCTGTAAGCAGGGGAGTTTGAGTGGGAGTTCTGTTGGAGGAGAAGGTATTTGTGTGTTTTTTTGTATTGGTAGTATCTGTATGTGTAGAGGCTTGGAGGGGCTTTGTGCTGGGAGAGAAGCTGAGCCCTGATTAGTGGGCGAGGCTTCACTGACTAGGGGTCCTATAAAGGTAGCAGCCAGTCAGGCAGCGGCTCAGACAGCTGCAGCGGCACAGGAGCTAGCAAACAGAGCTCTAAACAGGGGAGTTGGAGTGGGAGTTCTGTTGGAGGAGAAGGTATTTGTGTGTGTTTGGTTTTGTATTGGTAGTATCTGCATGTGTAGAGGCTTGGAGGGGCTTTGTGCTGGGAGAGAAGCTGAGCCCTGATTAGGGGGCGGGGCTTCACTGACTAGGGGTCCTATGAAGGTAGCAGCCAGTCAGGCAGTGGCACAGGAGCTAGCAAACAGAGCTGTAAACAGAGGAGTTTGAGTGGGAGTTCTGTTGGAGGAGAAGGTATTTGTGTGTGTTTGGTTTTGTATTTGTAGTATCTGTATGTGTAGAGGCTTGGAGGGGCTTTGTGCTGGGAGAGAAGCTGAGCCCTGATTAGGGGGCGGGGCTTCACTGACTAGGGGTCCTATAAAGGTAGCAGCCAGTCAGGCAGCGGCACAGGAGCTAGCAAACAGAGCTGTGAACAGGGGAGTTTGAGTGGGAGTTCTGTTGGAGTAGAAGGTATTTGTGTGTGTTTTTGTATTGGTAGTATCTGTATGTGTAGAGGCTTGGAGGGGCTTTGTGCTGGGAGAGAAGCTGAGCCCTGATTAGGGGGCGGGGCTTGACTGACTAGGGTTCCTATAAAGGTAGCAGCCAGTCAGGCAGCGGCTCAGAGAGCGGCAGTGGCACAGGAGCTAGCAAACAGAGCTGTAAACAGGGGAGTTTGAGTGGGAGTTCTGTTGGAGGGGAAGGTATTTGTGTGTGTTTGGTTTTGTATTGGTAGTAACTGTATGTGTAGAGGCTTGGAGGGGCTTTGTGCTGGGAGAGAAGCTGAGCCCTGATTAGGGGGCGGGGCTTCACTGACTAGGGGTCCTATAAAGGTAGCAGCCAGTCAGGCAGCGGCACAGGAGCTAGCAAACAGAGCTGTAAACAGGGGAGTTTCAGTGGGAGTTCTGTTGGAGGAGAAGGTATTTGTGTGTGTTTGGTTTTGTATTGGTAGTATCTGTATGTGTAGGGGCTTGGTGCTGGGAGAGAAGCTGAGCCCTGATTAGGTGGCGGGGCTTCACTGACTAGGGGTCCTATAAAGGTAGAAGCCAGTCAGGCAGCGGCACAGGAGCTAACAAACAGAGCTGTAAACAGGGGAGTTTGAGTGGGAGTTCTGTTGGAGGAGAAGGTATTTGTGTGTGTTTTTGTATTGGTAGTATCTGTATGTATAGAGGCTTGGAGGGGCTAGGTGCTGGGAGAGAAGCTGAGCCCTGATTAGGGGGCGGGGCTTCACTGACTAGGGGTCCTATAATGGTAGGAGCCAGTCAGGCAGCGGCACAGGAGCTAGCAAACAGAGCTGTGAACAGGGGAGTTGGAGTGGGAGTTCTGATGGAGGAGAAGGTATTTCTGTCTGTTTTTGTATTGGTAGTATCTGTATGTGTAGAGGCTTGGAGGGGCTTTGTGCTGGGAAAGAAGCTGAGCCCTGATTAGGGGGCGGGGCTTCTCTGACTAGGGGTCCTATAAACCTACCAGCCAGTCAGGCAGCGGCACAGACAGCTGCAGCGGCACTGGAGCTAGCAAACAGAGCTGTAAACAGGGGAGTTTGAGTGGGAGTTCTGTTGGAGGAGAAGGTATTTGTGTGTGTTTGGTTTTGTGTTGGTGGTATCTGTATGTGTAGGGGCTTTGTGCTGAGAGAGAATCTGAGCCCTGATTAGGGGGCGAGGCTTCACTGACTAGGGGTCCTATAAAGGCTGCAGCCAGTCAGGCAGCGGCACAGACAGCTGCAGTGGCACAGGAGCTAGCAAAGAGAGCTGTAAACAGGGGAGTTTGAGTGGGAGTTCTGTTGGAGGAGAAGGTATTTGTGTGTGTTCCTGGTTTTGTATTGGTGGTATCTGTATGTGTAGAGGCTTGGAGGGGCTTTGTGCTGGGAGAGAAGCTGGGCCCTGATTTGGGGGCGGGGCTTCACTGACGAGGGGTCCTATAAGGGGAGCAGCCACTCAGGCAGCGACACAGACAGCTGCAGCGGTACAGGAGCTAGCAAACAGAGCTGTAAACAGGGGAGTTTGAGTGGGAGTTCTGTTGGAGGAGAAGGTATTTGTGTGTGCTTGGTTTTGTATTGGTAGTATCGGTATGTGTAGGGGCTATGTGCTGGGAGAGAAGTTGAGCCCTGATTAGGGGGCGGGGCTTCACTGACGAGGGGTCCTATAAAGGTACCAGCCAGTCAGGCAGTGGCACAGACAGCTGCAGCGGCACTGGAGCAGGCAAACAGAGCTGTAAACAGGGGAGTTTGAGTGGGAGTTCTGTTGGAGCAGAAGGTATTTGTGTGTGTTTTGTTTTGTGTTGGTAGTATCTGTATGTGTAGAGGCTTGGAGGGGCTTTGTGCTGGGAGAGAAGCCGAGCCCTGATTAGGGGGCGGGGCTTCCCTGACTAGGGGTCCTATAAAGGTAGCAGCCAGTCAGGCAGCGGCACAGGAGCAAGCAAACAGAGCTGTAAACAGGGGAATTTGAGTGGGAGTTCTGTTGGAGGAGAAGGTATTTGTGTGTGCTTGGTTTTGTATTGGTAGTATCGGTATGTGTAGAGGCTTTGTGCTGTGAGAGAAGATGAGCCCTGATTAGGGGGCGGGGCTTCACTGACTAGGGGTCCTATAAAGGTAGCAGCCAGTCAGGCAGCAGCACAGACAGCTGCAGTGGCACAGGAGCTAGCAAACAGAGCTGTAAACAGGGGATTTTGAGTGGGAGTTCTGTTGGAGCAGAAGGTATTTGTGTGTGTTTGGTTTTGCATTGGTGGTATCTGTATGTGTAGAGGCTTGGAGGGGCGTTGTGCTGGGAGAGAAGCTGAGCCTTGATTAGGGGGCGGGTCTTCACTGATTAGGGGTCCTATGAAGGTAGCAGCCAGTCAGGCAGCGGCACAGGAGCTAGCAAACAGAGCTGTAAACAGGGGATTTTGAGTGGGAGTTCTGTTGGAGGAGAAGGTATTTGTGTGTGTTTGGTTTTGTATTGGTAGTATCTGTATGTGTAGGGGCTTTGTGCTGGGAGAGAAGCTGAGCACTGATTAGGGGGCGGGGCTTCTCTGACTAGGGGTCCTATAAAGGTAGCGGCACAAACAGCTGCAGCAGCACAGGAGCTAGCAAACAGAGCTGTAAACAGGGGAGTTTGAGTGGGAGTTCTGTTGGAGGAGAAGGTATTTGTGTGTTTGGTTTTGTGTTGGTGGTATCTGTATGTGTAGGGGCTTTGTGCTGGGAGGGAATCTGAGCCCTGATTAGGGGACGGGGCTTCACTGACTAGGGGTTCTATAAAGGGAGCAGCCAGTCAGGCAGCAGCACATACAGCTGCAGTGGCACAGGAGCTAGCAAACAGAGCTGTAAACAGGGGAGTTTGAGTGGGAGTTCTGTTGGAGGAGAAGGCATTTGTGAGTGTTTGGTTTTGCATTGGTGGTTTCTGTATGTGTAGAGGTTGGAGGGGCGTTGTGCTGGGAGAGAAGCTGAGCCTTGATTAGGGGGCGGGTCTTCACTGACTAGGGGTCCTATGAAGGTAGCAGCCAGTCAGGCAGCGGCACAGACAGCTGCAGCGGCACAGGAGCTAGAAAACAGGGCTGTAAACAGGGGAGTTTGAGTGGGAGTTCTGTTGGAGGAGAAGGTATTCGTGTGTTTGGTTTAGTATTGGTAGTATCTGTATGTGTAGGGGCTTTGTGCTGGGAGAGAAGCTGAGCCCTGATTAGGGGGCGGGTCTTCCTTGACTAGGGGTCCTATAAAGGTAGCAGCCAGTCAGGCAGCGGCACAGGAGCTACCAAACAGAGCTGTAAACAGGGGAGTTTGAGTGGGAGTTCTGTTGGAGGAGAAGGTATTTGTGTGTGTGTTTGGTTTTGTATTGGTAGTATCTGTATGTGTAGGGGCTTTGTGCTGGGAGAGAAGCTGAGCCCTGATTAGGGGGCGGGGCTTCACTGACTAAGGGTCCTATAAAGATCGCAGGCAGGCAGTGGCACAGACAGCTGCAGCGGACAGGAGCTAGCGAACAGAGCTGTAAACAGGGGAGTTTGAGTGGGAGTTCTGTTGGAGGAGAAGGTATTTGTGTGTGTTTGGTTTTGTATTGGTAGTATCTGTATGTGTCGAGGCTTGGAGGGGCGTTGTGCTGGGAGAGAAGCTGAGCCTTGATTAGGGGGCGGGGCTTCACTGACTAGGGGTCCTATGAAGGTAGCAGCCAGTCAGGCAGCGTCACAGACAGCTGCAGGGGCACAGGAGCTAGCAAACAGAGCTGTAAACAGGGGAGTTTGAGTGGGAGTTCTGTTGGAGGAGAAGGTATTTGTGTGTGTTTGGTTTTGTATTGGTAGTATCTGTATGTGTCGAGGCTTGGAGGGGCGTTGTGCTGGGAGAGAAGCTGAGCCCTGATTAGGGGGCGGGGCTTCACTGACTAGGGGTCCTATAAATGTAGCAGGCAGTCAGGCAGCGGCACAGACAGCTGCAGCAGCACAGGAGCTGGCAAACAGAGCTGTAAACAGGGGAGTTTGAGTGGGAGTTCTGTTGGAGGAGAAGGTATTTGTGTGTGTGTTTGGTTTTGTGTTGGTGGTATCTGTATGTGTAGGGGCTTTGTGCTGGGAGGGAATCTGAGCCCTGATTAGGGGACGGGGCTTCACTGACTAGGGGTCCTATAAAGGTACCAGCCAGTCAGGCAGCGGCACAGGAGCTAGCAAACAGAGCTGTAAACAGGGGAGTTTGAGTGGGAGTTCTGTTGGAGGAGAAGGTATTTGTGTGTGTTTGGCTTTGCATTGGTGGTATCTGTATGTGTAGAGGCTTGGAGGGGCGTTGTGCTGGGAGAGAAGCTGAGCCTTGATTAGGGGGCGGGTCTTCACTGACTAGGGGTCCTATGAAGGTAGCAGCCAGTCAGGCAGCGGCACAGGAGCTAGCAAACAGAGCTGTAAACAGGGGAGTTTGAGTGGGAGTTCTGTTGGAGGAGAAGGTATTTGTGTGTGTTTGGTTTTGTATTGGTAGTATCTGTATGTGTAGGGGCTTTGTGCTGGGAGAAGAGCTGAGCCCTGATTAGGGGCGGGGCTTCACTGACTAGGGGTCCTATAAAGGTAGCAGCCAGTCAGGCAGCGGCACAGACAGCTGCAGCGGCACTGGAGCTAGCATACAGAGCTGTAAACAGGGGAGTTTGAGTGGGAGTTCTGTTGGAGGAGAACGTATTTGTGTGTGTTTGGTTTTGTATTGGTGGTATCTGTATGTGTAGAGGCTTGGAGGGGCGTTGTGCTGGGAGAGAAGCTGAGCCTTGATTAGGGGGCGGGGCTTCACTGACTAGGGGTCCTATGAAGGTAGCAGCCAGTCAGGCAGCGTCACAGACAGCTGCAGGGGCACAGGAGCTAGCAAACAGAGCTTTAAACAGGGGAGTTTGAGTGGGAGTTCTGTTGGAGGAGAAGGTATTTGTGTGTTTGGTTTTGTGTTGGTGGTATCTGTATGTGTAGGGGCTTTGTGCTGGGAGGGAATCTGAGCCCCGATTAGGGGACGGGGCTTCACTGACTAGGGGTTCTATAAAGGGAGCAGCCAGTCAGGCAGCAGCACATACAGCTGCAGTGGCACAGGAGCTAGCAAACAGAGCTGTAAACAGGGGAGTTTGAGTGGGAGTTCTGTTGGAGGAGAAGGCATTTGTGAGTGTGTTTGGTTTTGTATTGGTGGTATCTGTATGTGTAGAGGCTTGGAGGGGCTTTGTGCTGGGAGAGAAGCTGAGTCCTGATTTGGGGGCGGGGCTTCACTGACGAGGGGTCCTATAAGGGGAGCAGCCACTCAGGCAGCACCACAGACAGCTGCAGCGGTACAGGAGCTAGCAAACAGAGCTGTAAATAGGGGAGTTTGAGTGGGAGTTCTGTTGGAGGAGAAGGTATTTGTGTGTGTTTGGTTTTGTATTGGTAGTATCCGTATGTGTAGAGGCTTGGAGGGGCTTTGTGCTGGGAGAGAAGCCGAGCCCTGATTAGGGGGCGGGGCTTCCCTGACTAGGAATCCTATAAAGGTAGCAGCCAGTCAGGCAGCGGCACAGGAGCAAGCAAACAGAGCTTTAAACGGGGGAATTTGAGTGGGAGTTCTGTTGGAGGAGAAGGTATTTGTGTGTGCTTGGTTTTGTATTGGTAGTATCGGTATGTGTAGAGGCTTTGTGCTGTGAGAGAAGATGAGCCCTGATTAGGGGGCGGGGCTTCACAGACTAGGGGTCCTATAAAGGTAGCAGCCAGTCAGGCAGCAGCACAGACAGCTGCAGTGGCACAGGAGCTAGCAAACAGAGCTGTAAACAGGGGACTTTGAGTGGGAGTTCTGTTGGAGGAGAAGGTATTTGTGTGTGTTTGGTTTTGCATTGGTGGTATATGTATGTGTAGAGGCTTGGAGGGGCGTTGTGCTGGGAGAGAAGCTGAGCCTTGATTAGGGGGCGGGTCTTCACTGACTAGGGGTCCTATGAAGGTAGCAGCCATCAGGCAGCGGCACAGGAGCTAGCAAACAGAGCTGTAAACAGGGGAGTTTGAGTGGGAGTTCTGTTGGAGGAGAAGGTATTTGCGTGTGTTTGGTTTTGTGTTGGTGGTATCTGTATGTGTAGGGGCTTTGTGCTGGGAGGGAAGCTGAGCCCTGATTAGGGGGCGGTTCTTCCTTGACTAGCGGTCCTATAAAGGTAGCAGCCAGTCAGGCAGCGGCACAGGAGCTAGCAAACAGAGCTGTAAACAGGGGAGTTTGAGTTGGAGTTCTGTTGGAGGAGAAGGTATTTGTGTGTGTTTGGTTTTGTATTGGTAGTATCTGTATGTGAAGAGGCTTTGTGCTGGGAGAGAAGCTGAGCCCTGATTAGGGGGCGGGGCTTCACTGACTAGGGGTCCTAGAAAGGTAGCAGCCAGTCAGGCAGCGGCACAGGAGCTAGCAAACACAGCTGTAAACAGGGGAGTTTGAGTGGGAGTTCTGTTGGAGGAGAAGGTATTTGTGTGTGTTTTGTTTTGTGTTGGTGGTATCTGTATGTGTAGGGGCTTTGTGCTGGGAGGGAATCTGAGCCCTGATTAGGGGGCGGGGCTTCACTGACTAGGGGTCCTATAAAGGTACCAGCCCGTCAGGCAGCGGCACAGACAGCTGCAGCGGCACTGGAGCTAGCAAACAGAGCTGTAAACAGGGGAGTTTGAGTGGGAGTTCTGTTGGAGGAGAAGGCATTTGTGAGTGTGTTTGGTTTTGCATTGGTGGTTTCTGTATGTGTAGAGGCTTGGAGGGGCGTTGTGCTGGGAGAGAAGCTGAGCCTTGATTAGGGGGCGGGTCTTCACTGACTAGGGGTCCTATGAAGGTAGCAGCCAGTCAGGCAGCGGCACAGACAGCTGCAGCGGCACTGGAGCTAGCAAACAGAGCTGTAAACAGGGGAGTTTGAGTGGGAGTTCTCTTGGAGGAGAAGGTATTTGTGTGTGTGCTTGGTTTTGTATTGGTGGTATCTGTATGTGTAGAGGCTTGGAGGGGCTTTGTGCTGGGAGAGAAGCTGAGCCCTGATTTGCGGGCGGGGCTTCACTGACGAGGGGTCCTATAAGGGGAGCAGCCACTCAGGCAGCGACACAGACAGCTGCAGCGGTACAGGAGCTAGCAAACAGAGCTGTAAACAGGGGAGTTTGAGTGGGAGTTCTGTTGGAGGAGAAGGTATTTGTGTGTGCTTGGATTTGTATTGGTAGTATCGGTATGTGTAGAGGCTTTGTGCTGTGAGAGAAGATGAGCCCTGATTAGGGGGCGGGGCTTCACTGACTAGGGGTCCTATAAAGGTAGCAGCCAGTCAGGCAGCAGCACAGAGAGCTGCAGTGGCACAGGAGCTAGCAAACAGAGCTGTAAACAGGGGAGTTTGAGTGGGAGTTCTGTTGGAGCAGAAGGTATTTGTGTGTGTTTGGTTTTGCATTGGTGGTATCTGTATGTGTAGAGGCTTGGAGGGGCGTTGTGCTGGGAGAGAAGCTGAGCCTTGATTAGGGGGCGGGTCTTCACTGACTAGGGGTCCTATGAAGGTAGCAGCCAGTCAGGCAGCGGCACAGGAGCTAGCAAACAGAGCTGTAAACAGGGGAGTTTGAGTGGGAGTTCTGTTGGAGGAGAAGGTATTTGTGTGTGTTTGGTTTTGTATTGGTAGTATCTGTATGTGTAGGGGCTTTGTCCTGGGAGAGAAGCTGAGCCCTGATTAGGGGGCGGGGCTTCCCTGACTCGGGGTCCTATAAAGGTAGCAGCCAGTCAGGCAGTGGCACAGACAGCTGCAGCGGCACAGGAGCGAGCGAACAGAGCTGTAAACAGGGGAGTTTGAGTGGGAGTTCTGTTGGAGGAGAAGGTATTTGTGTGTGTTTGGTTTTGTATTGGTGGTATCGGTATGTTTAGGGGCTTTGTGCTGGGAGAGAAGCTGAGCCCTGATTAGGGGGCGGGGCTTCTCTGACTAGGGGTCCTATAAAGGTAGCGGCACAAACAGCTGCAGCAGCACAGGAGCTAGCAAACAGAGCTGTAAACAGGGGAGTTTGAGTGGGACTTCTGTTGGAGGAGAAGGTATTTGTGTGTGTTTGGTTTTGTATTGGTGGTATCTGTATGTGTAGAGGCTTGGAGGGGCGTTGTGCTGGGAGAGAAGCTGAGCCTTGATTAGGGGGCGGGGCTTCACTGACTAGGGGTCCTATGAAGGTAGCAGCCAGTCAGGCAGCGTCACAGACAGCTGCAGGGGCACAGGAGCTAGCAAACAGAGCTTTAAACAGGGGAGTTTGAGTGGGAGTTCTGTTGGAGGAGAAGGTATTTGTGTGTTTGGTTTTGTGTTGGTGGTATCTGTATGTGTAGGGGCTTTGTGCTGGGAGGGAATCTGAGCCCTGATTAGGGGACGGGGCTTCACTGACTAGGGGTTCTATAAAGGGAGCAGCCAGTCAGGCAGCGGCACAGACAGCTGCAGCGGTACAGGAGCTAGCAAACAGAGCTGTAAACAGGGGAGTTTGAGTGGGAGTTCTGTTGGAGGAGAAGGTATTTGTGTGTGCTTGGTTTTGTATTGGTAGTATCTGTATGTGTAGAGGCTTTGTGCTGTGAGACAAGATGAGCCCTGATTAGGGGGCGGGGCTTCACTGACTAGGGGTCCTATAAAGATAGCAGGCATGCAGTGGCACAGACAGCTGCAGCGGCACAGGAGCGAGCGAACAGAGCTGTAAACAGGGGAGTTTGAGTGGGAGTTCTGTTGGAGGAGAAGGTATTTGTGTGTGTTTGGTTTTGTATTGGTGGTATCGGTATGTTTAGGGGCTTTGTGCTGGGAGAGAAGCTGAGCCCTGATTAGGGGGCGGGGCTTCACTGACTAGGGGTCCTAAAAAGGTAGCAGCCAGTCAGGCAGCGGCACAGGAGCTAGCAAACAGAGCTGTAAACAGGGGAGTTTGAGTTGGAGTTCTGTTGGAGGAGAAGGTATTTGTGTGTGTTTGGTTTTGTATTGGTAGTATCTGTATGTGAAGAGGCTTTGTGCTGGGAGAGAAGCTGAGCCCTGATTAGGGGGCGGGGCTTCACTGACTAGGGGTCCTAGAAAGGTAGCAGCCAGTCAGGCAGCGGCACAGGAGCTAGCAAACACAGCTGTAAACAGGGGAGTTTGAGTTGGAGTTCTGTTGGAGGAGAAGGTGTTTGTGTGTGTTTGGTCTTGTATTGGTAGTATCTGTATGTGTAGAGGCTTTGTGCTGGGAGAGAAGCTGAGCCCTGATAAGGGGGCGGGGCTTCACTGACTAGGCGTCCTATAAAGGTAGCAGCCAGTCAGGCAGCGGCACAGTAGCTAGCAAACAGAGCTGTAAACACGGGAGTTTGAGTGGGAGTTCTGTTGGAGGAGAAGGTATTTGTGTGTGTTTTGTTTTGTGTTGGTGGTATCTGTATGTGTAGGGGCTTTGTGCTGGTAGGGAATCTGAGCCCTGATTAGGGGGCGGGGCTTCCCTGACTAGGGGCCCTATAAAGGTAGCAGCCAGTCAGGCAGCGGCACAGGAGCAAGCAAACAGAGCTGTAAACAGGGGAGTTTGAGTGGGAGTTCTGTTGGAGGAGAAGGTATTTGTGTGTGCTTGGTTTTGTATTGGTAGTATCTGTATGTGTAGGGGTTATGTGCTGGGAGAGAAGCTGAGCCCTGATTAGGGGGCGGGGCTTCACTGACTAGGGGTCCTATAAAGGTACCAGCCCGTCAGGCAGCGGCACAGACAGCTGCAGCGGCACTGGAGCTAGCAAACAGAGCTGTAAACAGGGGAGTTTGAGTGGGAGTTCTGTTGGAGGAGAAGGCATTTGTGAGTGTGTTTGGTTTTGCATTGGTGGTTTCTGTATGTGTAGAGGCTTGGAGGGGCGTTGTGCTGGGAGAGAAGCTGAGCCTTGATTAGGGGGCGGGTCTTCACTGACTAGGGGTCCCATGAAGGTAGCAGCCAGTCAGGCAGCGGCACAGACAGCTGCAGCGGCACTGGAGCTAGCAAACAGAGCTGTAAACAGGGGAGTTTGAGTGGGAGTTCTCTTGGAGGAGAAGGTATTTGTGTGTGTGCTTGGTTTTGTATTGGTAGTATCGGTATGTGTAGAGGCTTTGTGCTGTGAGAGAAGATGAGCCCTGATTAGGGGGCGGGGCTTCACTGACTAGGGGTCCTATAAAGGTAGCAGCCAGTCAGGCAGCAGCACAGAGAGCTGCAGTGGCACAGGAGCTAGCAAACAGAGCTGTAAACAGGGGAGTTTGAGTGGGAGTTCTGTTGGAGCAGAAGGTATTTGTGTGTGTTTGGTTTTGCATTGGTGGTATCTGTATGTGTAGAGGCTTGGAGGGGCGTTGTGCTGGGAGAGAAGCTGAGCCTTGATTAGGGGGCGGGTCTTCACTGACTAGGGGTCCTATGAAGGTAGCAGCCAGTCAGGCAGCGGCACAGGATCTAGCAAACAGAGCTGTAAACAGGGGAGTTTGAGTGGGAGTTCTGTTGGAGGAGAAGGTATTTGTGTGTGTTTGGTTTTGTATTGGTAGTATCTGTATGTGTAGGGGCTTTGTGCTGGGAGAGAAGCTGAGCCCTGATTAGGGGGCGGGGCTTCTCTGACTAGGGGTCCTATAAAGGTAGCGGCACAAACAGCTGCAGCAGCACAGGAGCTAGCAAACAGAGCTGTAAACAGGGGAGTTTGAGTGGGACTTCTGTTGGAGGAGAAAGTATTTGTGTGTGTTTGGTTTTGTATTGGTGGTATCTGTATGTGTAGAGGCTTGGAGGGGCGTTGTGCTGGGAGAGAACCTGAGCCTTGATTAGGGGGCGGGGCTTCACTGACTAGGGGTCCTATGAAGGTAGCAGCCAGTCAGGCAGCGTCACAGACAGCTGCAGGGGCACAGGAGCTAGCAAACAGAGCTTTAAACAGGGGAGTTTGAGTGGGAGTTCTGTTGGAGGAGAAGGTATTTGTGTGTTTGGTTTTGTGTTGGTGGTATCTGTATGTGTAGGGGCTTTGTGCTGGGAGGGAATCTGAGCCCTGATTAGGGGACGGGGCTTCACTGACTAGGGGTTCTATAAAGGGAGCAGCCAGTCAGGCAGCGGCACAGACAGCTGCAGCGGTACAGGAGCTAGCAAACAGAGCTGTAAACGGGAGTTTGAGTGGGAGTTCTGTTGGAGGAGAAGGTATTTGTGTGTGCTTGGTTTTGTATTGGTAGTATCTGTATGTGTAGAGGCTTTGTGCTGTGAGAGAAGATGAGCCCTGATTAGGGGGCGGGGCTTCACTGACAAGGGGTCCTATAAAGGTAGCAGCCAGTCAGGCAGCAGCACAGACAGCTGCAGTGGCACAGGAGCTATCAAACAGAGCTGTAAACAGGGGAGTTTGAGTGGGAGTTCTGTAGGAGCAGAAGGTATTTGTGTGTGTTTGGTTTTGTATTGGTAGTATCTGTATGTGTAGAGGCTTGGAGGGGCTTTGTGCTGGGAGAGAAGCTGAGGCCTGATTAAGGGGCGGGGCTTCACTGACTAGGAGTCCTATAAGGGGAGCAGCCACTCAGGCAGCGACACAGACAGCTGAAGCGGTACAGGAGCTAGCAAACAGAGGTGTAAATAGGGGAGTTTGAGTGGGAGTTCTGTTGGAGGAGAAGGTATTTGTGTGTGTTTGGTTTTGTATTGGTAGTATCTGTATGTGTAGAGGCATTTAGGGGCTTTGTGCTGGGAGAGAAGCCGAGCCCGGATTAGGGGCGGGGCTTCCCTGACTAGGGGTCCTATAAAGGTAGGAGCCAGTCAGGCAGCGGCACAGGAGCAAGCAAACAGAGCTGAAAACAGGGCAATTTGAGTGGGAGTTCTGTTGGAGGAGAAGGTATTTGTGTGTGCTTGGTTTTGTGCTGGTGGTATCTGTATGTGTAGGGGCTTTGTGCTGGGAGGGAATCTGAGCCATGATTAGGGGACGGGGCTTCACTGACTAGGGGTTCTATAAAGGGAGAAGCCAGTCAGGCAGCTGCACAGACAGCTGCAGCGGTACAGGAGCTAGCAAACAGAGCTGTAAACAGGGGAGTTTGAGTGGGAGTTCTGTTGGAGGAGAAGGTATTTGTGTGTGTTTGGTTTTGTATTGGTAGTATCTGTATGTGTAGGGGCTTTGTGCTGGGAGAAAAGCTGAGCCCTGATTAGGGGGCGGGGCTTCACTGACTTGGGGTCCTATAAAGGTAGCAGCCAGTCAGGCAGTGGCACAGACAGCTGCAGCGGCACAGGAGGTAGCAAACAGAGCTGTAAACAGGGGAGGTTTAGTGGGAGTTCTGTTGGAGGAGAAGCCATTTGTGAGTGTGTTAGGTTTTGTATTGGTAGTATCTGTATGTGTAGATTCTTGGAGGCGCTTTGTGCTGGGAGGGAAGATGAGCCCTGATTAGGGGGCGGGGCTTCCCTGACAAGGGGTCCTATAAAGGTAGCAGCCAGTCAGGCAGTGGCACGGACAGCTGCAGCGGCACAGGAGGTAGCAAACAGAGCTGTAAACAGGGGAGGTTTAGTGGGAGTTCTGTTGCAGCAGAAGGTATTGGTGTGTGTTTGGTTTTGTATTGGTGGTATCTGTATGTGTAGAGGCTTGGAGGGGCGTTGTGCTGGGAGAGAATCTGAGCCCTGATTAGGGGGCGGGGCTTCACTGACTAGGGGTCCTATAAATGTAGCAGCCAGTCAGGCAGCGGCAAAGACAGCTGCAGCAGCACAGGAGCTGGCAAACAGAGCTGTAAACAGGGGAGTTTGAGTGGGAGTTCTGTTGGAGGAGAAGGTATTTGTGTGTGTTTGGTTTTGTATTGGTAGTATCTGTATGTGTAGGGGCTTTGTGCTGGGAGAGAAACTGAGCCCTGATTAGGGGGCGGGGCTTCACTGACTAGGGGTCCTATAAAGATAGCAGGCAGGCAGTGGCACAGACAGCTGCAGCGGCACAGGAGCGAGCGAACAGAGCTGTAAACAGGGGAGTTTGAGTGGGAGTACTGTTGGAGGAGAAGGTATTTGTGTGTGTTTGGTTTTGTATTGGTGGTATCGGTATGTTTAGGGGCTTTGTGCTGGGAGAGAAGCTGAGCCCTGATTAGGGGGCGGGGCTTCTCTGACTAGGGGTCCTATAAAGGTAGCGGCACAAACAGCTGCAGCAGCACAGGAGCTACCAAACAGAGCTGTAAACGGGGGAGTTTGAGTGGGAGTTCTGTTGGAGGAGAAGGTATTTGTGTGTGTTTGGTTTTGTATTGGTGGTATCTGTATGTGTAGAGGCTTGGAGGGGCGTTGTGCTGGGAGAGAAGCTGAGCCTTGATTAGGGGGCGGGTCTTCACTGACTAGGAGTCCTATGAAGGTAGCAGCCAGTCAGGCAGCGGCACAGACAGCTGCAGCGGCACTGGAGCTAGCAAACAGAGCTGTAAGCAGGGGAGTTTGAGTGGGAGTTCTGTTGGAGGAGAAGGTATTTGTGTGTGTGCTTGGTTTTGTATTGGTGGTATCTGTATGTGTAGAGGCTTGGAGGGGCTTTGTGCTGGGAGAGAAGCTGAGCCCTGATTTGGGGGCGGGGCTTCATTGACGAGGGGTCCTATAAGGGGAGCAGCCACTCAGGCAGCGACACAGACAGCTGCAGCGGTACAGGAGCTAGCAAACAGAGCTGTAAACGGGGGAGTTTGAGTGGGAGTTCTGTTGGAGGAGAAGGTATTTGTGTGTGCTTGGTTTTGTATTGGTAGTATCGGTATGTGTAGAGGCTTTGTGCTGTGAGAGAAGATGAGCCCTGATTAGGGGGCGGGGCTTCACTGACTAGGGGTCCTATAAAGGTAGCAGCCAGTCAGGCAGCAGCACAGACAGCTGCAGTGGCACAGGAGCTAGCAAACAGAGCTGTAAACAGGGGAGTTTGAGTGGGAGTTCTGTTGGAGGAGAAGGTATTTGTGTGTGTTTGGTTTTGTACTGGTAGTATCTGTATGTGTAGAGGCTTGGAGGGGCTTTGTGCTGGGAGCGAAGCTGAGCCCTGATTAGGGGGCGGGGCTTCACTGACTAGGGGTCCTATAAAGGTACCAGCCAGTCAGGCAGCGGCACAGGAGCTAGCAAACAGAGCTGTAAACAGGGGAGTTTGCGTGGGAGTTCTGTTGGAGGAGAAGGTATTTGTGTGTGTTTGGTTTTGTATTGGTAGTATCTGTATGTGTAGGGGCTTTGTGCTGGGAGAAAAGCTGAGCCCTGATTAGGGGGCGGGGCTTCACTGACTTGGGGTCCTATAAAGGTACCAGCCAGTCAGGCAGCGGCACAGACAGCTGCAGCGGCACTGGAGCTAGCAAACAGAGCTGTAAACAGGGGAGTTTGAGTGGGAGTTCTGTTGGAGGAGAAGCCATTTGTGAGTGTGTTAGGTTTTGTATTGGTGGTATCTGTATGTGTAGATTCTTGGAGGGGCTTTGTGCTGGGAGGGAAGATGAGCCCTGATTAGGGGGCGGGGCTTCCCTGACTAGGGGTCCTATAAAGGTAGCAGCCAGTCAGGGAGTGGCACAGACAGCTGCAGCGGCACAGGAGGTAGCAAACAGAGCTGTAAACAGGGGAGTTTGAGTGGGAGTTCTGTTGGAGGAGAAGGTATTCGTGTGTGTTTGGTTTTGTATTGGTAGTATATGTATGTGTAGGGGCTTTGTGCTGGGAGAGAAGCTGAGCCCTGATTAGGGGGCGGTTCTTCCTTGACTAGCGGTCCTACAAAGGTAGCAGCCAGTCAGGCAGCGGCACAGGAGCTAGCAAACAGAGCTGTAAACAGGGGAGGTTTAGTGGGAGTTCTGTTGGAGGAGAAGGTATTTGTGTGTTTCTGGTTTAGTATTGGTGTTATCTGTATGTGTAGGGGCTTGGAGGGGCGTTGTGCTGGGAGAGAATCTGAGCCCTGATTGGGGGCGGGGCTTCACTGACTAGGGGTCCTATAAATGTAGCAGCCAGTCAGGCAGCGGCACAGACAGCTGCAGCAGCACAGGAGCTGGCAAACAGAGCTGTAAACAGGGGAGTTTGAGTGGGAGTTCTGTTGGAGGAGAAGGTATTTGTGTGTGTTTGGTTTTGTATTGGTAGTATCTGTATGTGTAGAGGCTTTGTGCTGTGAGAGAAGATGAGCCCTGATTAGGGGGCGGGGCTTCACTGACTAGGGGTCCTATAAAGGTAGCAGCCAGTCAGGCAGCAGCACAGACAGTTGCAGTGGCACAGGAGCGAGCAAACAGAGCTGTAAACAGGGGAGTTTGAGTGGGTGTTCTGTTGGAGGAGAAGGTATTTGTGTGTGTTTGGTTTTGTATTGGTAGTATCTGTATGTGTAGAGGCTTGGAGGGGCTTTGTGCTGGGAGAGAAGCTGAGCCCTGTTTAGGGGGCGGGGCTTCCCTGACTAGGGGTCCTATAAAGGTAGCAGCCAGTGAGGCAGCGGCACAGGAGCAAGCAAACAGAGCTGTAAACAGGGGAGTTTGAGTGGGAGTTCTGTTGGAGGAGAAGGTATTTGTGTGTGTTTGGTTTTGCATTGGTGGTATCTGTATGTGTAGAGGCTTGGAGGGGCGTTGTGCTGGGAGAGAAGCTGAGCCTTGATTAGGGGGCGGGTCTTCACTGACTAGGGGTCCTATGAAGGTAGCAGCCAGTCAGGCAGCGGCACAGACAGCTGCAGCGGCACAGGAGCTAGCAAACAGAGGTGTAAACAGGGGAGTTTGAGTGGGAGTTCTGTTGGAGGAGAAGGTATTTTTGTGTGTGTGTGTTTGGGTTTGTTTTGGTAGTATCTGTATGTGTAGGGGCTTTTTGCTGGGAGAGAAGCTGAGCCCTGATTAGGGTGCCGGTTTTCACTGACCAGGGGTCCTATAAAGGTAGCAGCCAGTCAGGCAGCGGCACAGACAGCTGCAGCGGCACAGGAGCTAGCAAACAGAGCTGTAAACAGGGGAGTTTGAGTGGCAGTTCTGTTGGAGGAGAAGGTACTTGTGTGTGTTTGGTTTTGTATTGGTGGTATCTGTATGTGTAGGGGCTTTCTCCTGGGAGAGAAGCTGAGCCCTGATTAGGGGGCGGGGCTTCCTTGACTAGGGGTCCTATAAAGGTAGCAGCCAGTCTGGCAGCGGCACAGGAGCTAGCACACAGAGCTGTAAACAGGGGAGTTTGAGTGGGAGTTCTGTTGGAGGAGAAGGTATTTGTGTGTTTCGTTTTCTATTGGTGGTATCGGTATGTTTAGGGGCTTTGTGCTGGGAGAGAAGCTGAGCCCTGATTAGGGGGCGGGGCTTCTCTGACTAGGGGTCCTATAAAGGTAGCGGCACAAACAGCTGCAGCAGCACAGGAGCTAGCACACAGAGCTGTAAACAGGGGAGTTTTAGTGGGAGTTCTGTTGGAGGAGAAGGTATTTGTGTGTGTTTGGTTTTGTATTGGTGGTATCTGTATGTGTAGAGGCTTGGAGGGGCGTTGCGCTGGGAGAGAAGCTGAGCCTTGATTAGGGGGCGGGGCTTCACTGACTAGGGGTCCTATGAAGGTAGCAGCCAGTCAGGCAGCGTCACAGACAGCTGCAGGGGCACAGGAGCTAGCAAACAGAGCTGTAAACAGGGGAGTTTGAGTGGGAGTTCTGTTGGAGGAGAAGGTATTTGTGTGTGTTTGGTTTTGTATTGGTGGTATCTGTATGTGTAGAGGCTTGGAGGGGCTTTGTGTGGGAGAGAAGCTGAGCCTTGATTAGGGGGCGGGGCTTCACTGACTAGGGGTCCTATGAAGGTAGCAGCCAGTCAGGCAGCGTCACAGACAGCTGCAGCGGTACAGGAGCTAGCAAACAGAGCTGTAAAGAGGGGAGTTTGAGTGGGATTCTGTTGGAGGAGAAGGTATTTGTGTGTTTGCTTGGTTTTGTATTGGTGGTATCTGTATGTGTAGAGGCTTGGAGGGGCTTTGTGCTGGGAGAGAAGCTGAGCCCTGATTAGGGGGCGGGGCTTCACTGACTAGGGGTCCTATGAAGGTAGCAGCCAGTCAGGCAGCAGCACAGACAGCTGCAGTGGCACAGGAGCTAGCAAACAGAGCTGTAAACAGGGGAGTTTGAGTGGGAGTTCTCTTGGAGCAGAAGGTATTTGTGTGTGTTTGGTTTTGCATTGGTGGTATCTATGTGTAGAGGCTTGGAGGGGCGTTGTGCTGGGAGAGAAGCTGAGCCTTGATTAGGGGGCGGGTCTTCACTGACTAGGGGTCCTATGAAGGTAGCAGCCAGTCAGGCAGCGGCACAGGAGCTAGCAAACAGAGCTGTAAACAGGGGAGTTTGAGTGGGAGTTCTGTTGGAGGAGAAGGTATTTGTGTGTGTTTGGTTTTGTATTGGTAGTATCTGTATGTGTAGAGGCTTGGAGGGGCTTTGTGCTGGGAGCGAAGCTGAGCCCTGATTAGGGGGCGGGGCTTCACTGACTATGGGTCCTATAAAGGTACCAGCCAGTCAGGCAGCGGCACAGGAGCTAGCAAACAGAGCTGTAAACAGGGGAGTTTGAGTGGGAGTTCTGTTGGAGGAGAAGCCATTTGTGAGTGTGTTAGGTTTTGTATTGGTGGTATCTGTATGTGTAGATTCTTGGAGGGGCTTTGTGCTGGGAGAGAAGATGAGCCCTGATTAGGGGGCGGGGCTTCGCTGACTAGGGGTCCTATGAAGGTAGCAGCCAGTCAGGCAGCGTCACAGGCAGCTGCAGGGGCACAGGAGCTAGCAAACAGAGCTGTAAACAGGGGAGTTCTGTTGGAGGAGAAGGTATTTGTGTGTGTTTGGTTTTGTATTGGTAGTATCTGTATGTGTAGGGGCTTTGTGCTGGGAGAGAAACTGAGCCCTGATTAGGGGGCGGGGCTTCACTGACTAGGGGTCCTATAAAGATAGCAGGCAGGCAGTGGCACAGACAGTTGCAGTGGCACGGGAGCGAGCGAACAGAGCTGTAAACAGGGTAGTTTGAGTGGGAGTTCTGTTGGAGGAGAAGGTATTTGTGTGTGTTTGGTTTTGTGTTGGTGGTATCTGTATGTGTAGAGGCTTTGTGCTGGGAGAGAAGCTGAGCCCTGATTAGGGGGCGGGGCTTCCTTGACTAGGGGTCCTATAAAGGTAGAAGCCAGTCAGGCAGCGGCACAGGAGCTAGGAAACAGAGATGTAAACAGGGGAGTTTGAGTGGGAGTTCTGTTGGAGGAGAAGGTATTTGTGTGTGTGTTTGGTTTTGTATTGGTAGTATCTGTATGTGCCGCGGCTTTGTGCTGGGAGAGAAGCTGAGCCCTGATTAGGGGGCGGGGCTTCCCTGACTAGGGGTCCTGTAAAGGTAGCAGCCAATCAGGCAGCGGGACAGACAGCTGCAGCGGCACAGGAGCTAGCAAACAGAGCTGTAAACAGGGGAGTTTGTGTGGGAGTTCTGTTGGAGGAGAAGGTATTTGTGTGTGTTGGGTGTTGTATTGTTAGTATCTGTATGTGTAGGGTCTTTGTGCTGGGAGAGAAGATGAGCCCTGATTAGGGGGCGGGGCTTCCCTGACTAGGGGTCCTATAAAGGTATCAGCCAGTCAGGCAGTGGCACAGACAGCTGCAGCCGCACAGGAGCTAGCAAACAGAGCTGTAAACAGGGGAGTTTGAGTGGGAGTTCTGTTGGAGTAGAAGGTATTTGTGTGTGTTTGGTTTTGTATTGGTAGTACCTGTATGTGTAGAGGCTTGGAGGGGCGTTGTGCTGGGAGAGAAGCTGAGCCCTGATTAGGGGGCGGGGCTTCACTGACTAGGGGTCCTATAAATGTAGCAGCCAGTCAGGCAGCGGCACAGACAGCTGCAGCAGCACAGGAGCTGGCAAACAGAGCTGTAAACAGGGGAGTTTGAGTGGGAGTTCTGTTGGAGGAGAAGGTATTTGTGTGTGTGTTTGGTTTTGTATTGGTAGTATCTGTATGTGTAGGGGCTTTGTGCTGGGAGAGAAGCTGAGCCCTGATTAGGGGGCGGGGCTTCACTGACTAGGGGTCCTATAAAGATAGCAGGCAGGCAGTGGCACAGACAGCTGCAGCGGCACAGGAGCTAGCGAACAGAGCTGTAAACAGGGGAGTTTGAGTGGGAGTTCTGTTGGAGGAGAAGGTATTTGTGTGTTTGGTTTTGTATTGGTGGTATCGGTATGTTTAGGGGCTTTGTGCTGGGAGAGAAGCTGAGCCCTGATTAGGGGGCGGGGCTTCTCTGACTAGGGGTCCTATAAAGGTAGCGGCACAAACAGCTGCAGCAGCACAGGAGCTGGCAAACAGAGCTGTAAACAGGGGAGTTTGAGTGGGAGTTCTGTTGGAGGAGAAGGCATTTGTGAGTGTGTTTGGTTTTGTATTGGTGGTATCTGTATGTGTAGAGGCTTGGAGGGGCTTTGTGCTGGGAGAGAAGCTGAGCCCTGATTTGGGGGAGGGGCTTCACTGACGAGGAGTCCTATAAGGGGAGCAGCCACTCAGGCAGCGACACAGACAGCTGCAGCGGTACAGGAGCTAGCACACAGAGCTCTAAATAGGGGAGTTTGAGTGGGAGTTCTGTTGGAGGAGAAGGTATTTGTGTGTGTGTTTGGTTTTGTATTGGTAGTATCTGTATGTGCCGCGGCTTTGTGCTGGGAGAGAAGCTGAGCCCTGATTAGGGGGCGGGGCTTCCCTGACTAGGGGTCCTGTAAAGGTAGCAGCCAATCAGGCAGCGGGACAGACAGCTGCAGCGGCACAGGAGCTAGCAAACAGAGCTGTAAACAGGGGAGTTTGTGTGGGAGTTCTGTTGGAGGAGAAGGTATTTGTGTGTTTTCGGTGTTGTATAGTTAGTATCTGTATGTGTAGGGTCTTTGTGCTGGGAGAGAAGATGAGCCCTGATTAGGGGGCGGGGCTTCCCTGACTAGGGGTCCTATAAAGGTATCAGCCAGTCAGGCAGTGGCACAGACAGCTGCAGCCGCACAGGAGCTGGCAAACAGAGCTGTAAACAGGGGAGTTTGAGTGGGAGTTCTGTTGGAGGAGAAGGTATTTGTGTGTGTTTCGTTTTGTATTGGTAGTATCTGTATGTGTAGGGGCTTTGTGCTGGGACAGAAGCTGAGCCCTGATTAGGGGGCGGGGCTTGACTGACTAGGGGTCCTATAAAGGGAGCAGCCAGTCAGGCAGCGGCACAGGAGCTAGCAAACAGAGATGTAAACAGGGGAGTTTGAGTGGGAGTTCGGTTGGAGGAGAAGGTACTTGTGTGTGCTTGGTTTTGTATTGGTAGTATCTGTATGTGTAGGGGCTTTGTGCTGGGACAGAAGCTGAGCCCTGATTAGGGGGCGGGGCTTGACTGACTAGGGGTCCTATAAAGGTAGCAGCCAGTCAGGCAGTGGCACAGGAGCTAGCAAACAGAGCTGTAAACAGGGGAGGTTGAGTGGGAGTTCTGTTGGAGGAGAAGGTATTTGTGTGTGCTTGGTTTTGTATTGGTAGTATCTGTATGTGTAGAGGCTTGGAGGGGCGTTGTGCTGGGAGAGAAGCTGAGCCTTGATTAGGGGGCGGGTCTTCACTGACTAGGGGTCCTATGAAGGTAGCAGCCAGTCAGGCAGTGGCACAGACAGCTGCAGCGGCACAGGAGCTAGCAAACAGAGCTGTAAACAGGGGAGTTTGAGTGGGAGTTCTGTTGGAGGAGAAGGTATTTTTGTGTGTGTGTGTTTGGTTTTGTTTTGGTAGTATCTGTATGTGTAGGGGCTTTTTGCTGGGAGAGAAGCTGAGCCCTGATTAGGGTGCCGGTTTTCACTGACCAGGGGTCGGATAAAGGTAGCAGCCAGTCATGCAGCGGCACAGACAGCTGCAGCGGCACAGGAGCTAGCAAACAGAGCTGTAAACAGGGGAGTTTGTGTGGGAGTTCTGTTGGAGGAGAAGGTACTTGTGTGTGTTTGGTTTTGTATTGGTGGTATCTGTATGTGTAGGGGCTTTCTCCTGGGAGAGAAGCTGAGCCCTGATTAGGGGGCGGGGATCCTTGACTAGGGGTCCTATAAAGGTAGCAGCCAGTCTGGCAGCGGCACAGGAGCTAGCACACAGAGATGTAAACAGGGGAGTTTGAGTGGGAGTTCTGTTGGAGGAGAAGGTATTTGTGTGTGTGTTTGGTTTTGTATTGTTAGTATCTGTATGTGCCGGGGCTTTGTGCTGGGAGAGAAGCTGAGCCGTGATTAGGGGGCGGGGCTTCCCTGACGAGGGGTCCTGTAAAGGTAGCAGCCAATCAGGCAGCGGGACAGACAGCTGCAGTGGCACAGGAGCTAGCAAACAGAGCTGTAAACAGGGGAGTTTGTGTGGGAGTTCTGTTGGAGGAGAAGGTATTTGTGTGTGTTCGTGTTGTATTGTTAGTATCTGTATGTGTAGGGTCTTTGTGCTGGGAGAGAAGATGAGCCCTGATTAGGGGGCGGGGCTTCCCTGACTAGGGGTCCTATAAAGGTATCAGCCAGTCAGGCAGTGGCACAGACAGCTGCAGCCGCAGAGGAGCTAGCAAACAGAGCTGTAAACAGGGGAGTTTGAGTGGGAGTTCTGTTGGAGGAGAAGGTATTTGTGTGTGTTTGGTTTTGTATTGGTAGTATCTGTATGTGTAGGGGCTTTGTGCTGGGAGAGAAGCTGAGCCCTGATTAGGGGGCGGGGCTTCCCTGACTAGGTGTCCTATAAAGGTAGCAGCCAGTCAGGCAGCGGCACGGGAGCTAGCAAACAGAACTGTAAACAGGGGAGTTTGAGTGGGAGTTCTGTTGGAGTAGAAGGTATTTGTGTGTGTTTGGTTTTGTATTGGTGGTATCTGTATGTGTAGAGGCTTGGAGGGGCTTTGTGCTGGGAGAGAAGCTGAGCCCTGATTAGGGGGCGGGGCTTCCCTGACTAGGGGTCCTATAAAGGTAGCAGTCAGTCAGGCAGCGGCAGAGGAGCAAGCAAACAGAGCTGTAAACAGGGGAGTTTGAGTGGGAGTTCTGTTGGAGGAGAAGGTATTTGTGTGTGTTTGGTTTTGCATTGGTGGTATCTGTATGTGTAGAGGCTTGGAGGGGCGTTGTGTTGGGAGAGAAGCTGAGCCTTGATTAGGGGGCGGGTCTTCACTGACTAGGGGTCCTATGAAGGTAGCAGCCAGTCAGGCAGCGGCACAGACAGCTGCAGCGGCACAGGAGCTAGCAAACAGAGCTGTAAACAGGGGAGTTTGAGTGGGAGTTCTGTTGGAGGAGAAGGTATTTGTGTGTGTTTGGTTTGGTATTGGTGGTATCTGTATGTGTAGGGGCTTTGTGCTGGGAGAGAAGCTGAGCCCTGTTTAGGGGGCGGGGCTTCCTTGACTAGGGGTCCTATAAAGGTAGCAGCCAGTCAGGCAGCGGCACAGGAGCTAGCACACAGAGATGTAAACAGGGGAGTTTGAGTGGGAGTTCTGTTGGAGGAGAAGGTATTTGTGTGTGTGTTTGGTTTTGTATTGGTTGTATCTGTATGTGCCGCGGCTTTGTGCTGGGGGAGAAGCTGAGCCGTGATTAGGGGGCGGGGCTTCCCTGACTAGGGGTCCTGTAAAGGTAGCAGCCAATCAGGCAGCGGGACAGACAGCTGCAGCGGCACAGGAGCTAGCAAACAGAGCTGTAAACAGGGGAGTTTGAGTGGGAGTTCTGTTGGAGGAGAAGGTATTTGTGTGTGTTTCGTTTTGTATTGGTAGTATCTGTATGTGCAGGGGCTGTGTGCTGGGAGAGAAGCTGAGCCCTGATTAGGGGGCGGGGCTTCACTGACTAGGGGTCCTATGAAGGTAGCAGCCAGTCAGGCAGCGGCACAGACAGCTGCAGCGGCACAGGAGCTAGCAAACAGAGCTGTAAACAGGGGAGTTTGAGTGGGAGTTCTGTTGGAGGAGAAGGTATTATTGTGTGTGTTTGGTTTTGTATTGGTGGTATCTGTATGTGTAGGGGCTTTCTCCTGGGAGAGAAGCTGAGCCCTGATTAGGGGGCGGGGCTTCCTTGACTAGGGGTCCTATAAAGGTAGCAGCCAGTCTGGCAGCGGCACAGGAGCTAGCACACAGAGATGTAAACAGGGGAGTTTGAGTGGGAGTTCTGTTGGAGGAGAAGGTATTTGTGTGTGTTCCGTGTTGTATTGTTAGTATCTGTATGTGTAGGGTCTTTGTGCTGGGAGAGAAGATGAGCCCTGATTAGGGGGCGGGGCTTCCCTGACTAGGGGTCCTATAAAGGTATCAGCCAGTCAGGCAGTGGCACAGACAGCTGCAGCCGCACAGGAGCTAGCAAACAGAGCTGTAAACAGGGGAGTTTGAGTGGGAGTTCTGTTGGAGGAGAAGGTATTTGTGTGTGTTTGGTTTTGTATTGGTAGTATCTGTATGTGTAGGGGCTTTGTGCTGGGAGAGAAGCTGAGCCCTGATTAGGGGGCGGGGCTTCCCTGAGTAGGTGTCCTATAAAGGTAGCAGCCAGTCAGGCAGCGGCACGGGAGCTAGCAAACAGAGCTGTAAACAGGGGAGTTTGAGTGGGAGTTCTGTTGGAGTAGAAGGTATTTGTGTGTGTTTGGTTTTGTATTGGTGGTATCTGTATGTGTAGAGACTTGGAGGGGCGTTGTGCTGGGAGAGAAGCTGAGCCTTGATTAGGGGGCGGGTCTTCCCTGACTAGGGTCCTATAAAGGTAGCAGCCAGTCAGGGAGCGGCACAGACAGCTGCAGCGGCACAGGAGCTAGCAAACAGAGCTGTAAACAGGGGAGTTTGAGTGGGAGTTCTGTTGGAGGAGAAGGTATTTGTGTGTGTTTGGTTTTGTATTGGTGGTATCTGTATGTGTAGGGGCTTTGTGCTGGGAGAGAAGCTGAGCCCTGTTTAGGGGGCGGGGCTTCCTTGACTAGGGGTCCTATAAAGGTAGCAGCCAGTCAGGCAGCGGCACAGGAGCTAGCACACAGACATGTAAACAGGGGAGTTTGAGTGGGAGTTCGGTTGGAGGAGAAGGTACTTGTGTGTGCTTGGTTTTGTATTGGTGGTATCTGTATGTGCAGGGGCTGTGTGCTGGGAGAGAAGCTGAGCCCTGATTAGGGGGCGGGGCTTCACTGACTAGGGGTCCTATAAAGGTAGCAGCCAGTCAAGCAGTGGCACAGACAGCTGCAGCGGCACAGGAGCTAGCAAACAGAGCTGTAAACAGGGGAGTTTGAGTGGGAGTTCTGTTGGAGGAGAAGGTATTTGTGTGTGTTTGGTTTTGTATTGGTAGTATCTGTATGTGTAGGGGCTTTGTGCTGGGAGAAAAGCTGAGCCCTGATTAGGGGGCGGGGCTTCCCTGACTAGGGGTCCTGTAAAGGTAGCAGCCAATCAGGCAGCGGGACAGACAGCTGCAGCGGCACAGGAGCTAGCAAACAGAGCTGTAAACAGGGGAGTTTGTGTGGGAGTTCTGTTGGAGGAGAAGGTATTTGTGTGTGTTCGGTGTTGTATAGTTAGTATCTGTATGTGTAGGGTCTTTGTGCTGGGAGAGAAGATGAGCCCTGATTAGGGGGCGGGGCTTCCCTGACTAGGGGTCCTATAAAGGTATCAGCCAGTCAGGCAGTGGCACAGACAGCTGCAGCCGCACAGGAGCTAGCAAACAGAGCTGTAAACAGGGGAGTTTGAGTGGGAGTTCTGTTGGAGGAGAAGGTATTTGTGTGTGTTTGGTTTTGTATTGGTAGTATCTGTATGTGTAGGGGCTTTGTGCTGGGAGAGAAGCTGAGCTCTGATTAGGGGGCGGGGCTTCCCTGACTAGGGGTCATATAAAGGTAGCAGCCAGTCAGGCAGTGGCACAGGAGCTAGCAAACAGAGCTGTAAACAGGGGAGGTTGAGTGGGAGTTCTTTTGGAGGAGAAGGTATTTGTGTGTGTTTGGTTTTGTATTGGTGGTATCTGTATGTGTAAAGGCTTGGACGGGCGTTGTGCTGGGAGAGAAGCTGAGCCCTGATTAGGGGGCGGGGCTTCACTGACTAGGGGTCCTATAAATGTAGCAGCCAGTCAGGCAGCGGCACAGACAGCTGCAGCAGCACAGGAGCTGGGAAACAGAGATGTAAACAGGGGAGTTTGAGTGGGAGTTCTGTTGGAGGAGAAGGTATTTGTGTGTGTGTTTGGTTTTTTGTTGGTGGTATCTGTATGTGTAGGGGCTTTGTGCTGGGAGGGAATCTGAGCCCTGATTAGGGGACGGGGCTTCACTGACTAGGGGTCCTATAAAGGTAGCAGCCAGTCAGGCAGCAGCACAGACAGCTGCAGTGGCACAGGAGCTAGCAAACAGAGCTGTAAACAGGGGAGTTTGAGTGGGAGTTCTGTTGGAGGAGAAGGTATTTGTGAGTGTGTTTGGTTTTGTATTGGTGGTATCTGTATGTGTAGAGGCTTGGAGGGGCTTTGTGCTGGGAGAGAAGCTGAGCCCTGATTTGGGGGCGGGGCTTCACTGATGAGGAGTCCTATAAGGGGAGCAGCCACTCAGGCAGCGACACAGACAGCTGCAGCGGTACAGGAGCTAGCAAACAGAGCTGTAAATAGGGGAGGTTGAGTGGGAGTTCTGTTGGAGGAGAAGGTATTTGTGTGTGCTTGGTTTTGTATTGGTAGTATCTGTATGTGTAGGGGCTTTGTGCTGGGAGAAAAGCTGAGCCCTGATTAGGGGGCGGGGCTTCCCTGACTAGGGGTCCTGTAAAGGTAGCAGCCAATCAGGCAGCGGGACAGACAGCTGCAGCGGCACAGGAGCTAGCAAACAGAGCTGTAAACAGGGGAGTTTGTGTGGGAGTTCTGTTGGAGGAGAAGGTATTTGTGTGTGTTCGGTGTTGTATTGTTAGTATCTGTATGTGTAGGGTCTTTGTGCTGGGAGAGAAGATGAGCCCTGATTAGGGGGCGGGGCTTCCCTGACTAGGGGTCCTATAAAGGTATCAGCCAGTCAGGCAGTGGCACAGACAGCTGCAGCCGCACAGGAGCTAGCAAACAGAGCTGTAAACAGGGGAGTTTGAGTGGGAGTTCTGTTGGAGGAGAAGGCATTTGTGAGTGTGTTTGGTTTTGTATTGGTGGTATCTGTATGTGTAGAGGCTTGGAGGGGCTTTGTGCTGGGAGAGAAGCTGAGCCCTGATTTGGGGGCGGGGCTTCACTGACGAGGGGTCCTATAAGGGGAGCAGCCACTCAGGCAGCGACACAGACAGCTGCAGCAGTACAGGAGCTAGCAAACAGAGCTGTAAACAGGGGAGTTTGAGTGGGAGTTCTGTTGGAGGAGAAGGTGTTTGTGTGTGCTTGGTTTTGTATTGGTAGTATCTGTATGTGTAGAGGCTTTGTGCTGTGAGAGAAGATGAGCCCTGATTAGGGGGCGGGGCTTCACTGACTAGGGGTCCTATAAAGGTAGCAGCCAGTCAGGCAGCAGCACAGACAGCTGCAGTGGCACAGGAGCGAGCAAACAGAGCTGTAAACAGGGGAGTTTGAGTGGGTGTTCTGTTGGACCAGAAGGTATTTGTGTGTGTTTGGTTTTGTATTGGTAGTATCTGTATGTGTAGAGGCTTGGAGGGGCTTTGTGCTGGGAGAGAAGCTGAGCCCTGATTAGGGGGCGGGGCTTCCCTGACTAGGGGTCCTATAAAGGTAGCAGCCAGTCAGGCAGCTGCACAGGAGCAAGCAAACAGAGCTGTAAACAGGGGAGTTTGAGTGGGAGTTCTGTTGGAGGAGAAGGTATTTGCGTGTGTTTGGTTTTGCATTGGTGGTATCTGTATGTGAAGAGGCTTGGAGGGGCGTTGTGCTGGGAGAGAAGCTGAGCCTTGATTAGGGGGCGGGGCTTCACTGACGAGGGGTCCTATGAAGGTAGCAGCCAGTCAGGCAGCGGCACAGACAGCTGCAGCGGCACAGGAGCTAGCAAACAGAGCTGTAAACAGGGGAGTTTGAGTGGGAGTTCTGTTGGAGGAGAAGGTATTTGCGTGTGTTTGGTTTTGCATTGGTGGTATCTGTATGTGTAGATTCTTGGAGGGGCTTTGTGCTGGGAGAGAAGCTGAGCCCTGATTAGGGGGCGGGGCTTCACTGACTAGGGGTCCTATAAAGGTAGCAGCCAGTCAGGCAGTGGCACAGGAGCTAGCAAACAGAGCTGTAAACAGGGGAGGTTGAGTGGGAGTTCTGTTGGAGGAGAAGGTATTTGTGTGTGTGTTTGGTTTTGTGTTGGTGGTATCTGTATGTGTAGGGGCTTTGTGCTGGGAGGGAATCTGAGCCCTGATTAGGGGACGGGGCTTCATTGACTAGGGGTCCTATAAAGGTAGCAGCCAGTCAGGCAGCAGCACAGACAGCTGCAGTGGCACAGGAGCTAGCAAACAGAGCTGTAAACAGGGGAGTTTGAGTGGGAGTTCTGTTGGAGTAGAAGGTATTTGTGTGTGTTTGGTTTTGCATTGGTGGTATCTGTATGTGTAGAGGCTTGGAGGGGCGTTGTGCTGGGAGAGAAGCTGAGCCTTGATTAAGGGGCGGGTCTTCACTGAATACGGGTCCTATGAAGGTAGCAGCCAGTCAGGCAGCGGCACAGACAGCTGCAGCGGCACAGGAGCTAGCAAACAGAGCTGTAAACAGGGGAGTTTGAGTGGGAGTTCTGTTGGAGGAGAAGGTATTTGTGTGGGTTTGGTTTTGTATTGTTATTATCTGTATGTGTAGAGGCTTGGAGGGGCTTTGTGCTGGGAGAGAAGCTGAGCCCTGATTAGGGGGCGGGGCTTCACTGACTAGGGGTCCTATAAAGTTACCAGCCAGTAAGGCAGCGGCACAGGAGCTAAGAAACAGAGCTGTAAACAGGGAAGTTTGAGTGGGAGTTCTGTTGGAGGAGAAGGTACTTGTGTGTGTTTGGTTTTGTATTGGTGGTATCTGTATGTGTAGGGGCTTTGTCCTGGGAGAGAAGCTGAGCACTGATTAGGGGGCGGGGCTTCGCTGACTAGGGGTTCTATGAAGGTAGCAGCCTGTCAGGCAGCGTCAGAGACAGCTGCAGGGGCACAGGAGCTAGCAAACAGAGCTGTAAACAGGGGAGTTTGAGTGGGAGTTGTGTTGGAGGAGAAGGTATTTGTGTGTGTTTTGTTTTGTGTTGGTGGTATCTGTATGTGTAGGGGCTTTGTGCTGGGAGGGAAGATGAGCCCTGATTAGGGGGCGGGGCTTCACTGACTAGGGGTCCTATAAAGGTAGCAGCCAGTCAGGCAGCAGCACAGACAGCTGCAGCGGCACTGGAGCTAGCAAACAGAGCTATAAACAGGGGAGTTTGAGTGGGAGTTCTGTTGGAGGAGACGCCATTTGTGAGTGTGTTTTGTTTTGTATTGGTGGTATCTGTATGTGTAGATTCTTGGAGGGGCTTTGTGCTGGGAGAGAAGCTGAGCCCTGATTAGGGGGCGGGGCTTCCCTGACTAGGGGTCCTATAAAGGTAGCAGCCAGTCAGGCAGTGGCACAGGAGCTAGCAAACAGAGCTGTAAACAGGGGAGGTTGAGTGGGAGTTCTGTTGGAGGAGAAGGTATTTGTGTGTGTTTGGTTTTGTACTGGTGGTATCTGTATGTGTAGAGGCTTGGACGGGCGTTGTGCTGGGAGAGAAGCTGAGCCCTGATTAGGGGGCGGGGCTTCACTGACTAGGGGTCCTATAAATGTAGCAGCCAGTCAGGCAGCGGCACAGACAGCTGCAGCAGCACAGGAGCTGGCAAACAGAGCTGTAAACAGGGGAGTTTGAGTGGGAGTTCTGTTGGAGGAGAAGGTATTTGTGTGTGTGTTTGGTTTTGTGTTGGTGGTATCTGTATGTGTAGGGGCTTTGTGCTGGGAGGGAATCTGAGCCCTGATTAGGGGACGGGGCTTCACTGACTAGGGGTCCTATAAAGGTAGCAGCCAGTCAGGCAGCAGCACAGACAGCTGCAGTGGCACAGGAGCTAGCAAACAGAGCTGTAAATAGGGGAGTTTGAGTGGGAGTTCTGTTGGAGGAGAAGGTATTTGTGTGTGTTTGGTTTTGCATTGGTGGTATCTGTATGTGTAGAGGCTTGGAGGGGCGTTGTGCTGGGAGAGAAGCTGAGCCTTGATTAGGGGGCGGGGCTTCCCTGACTAGGGGTCCTATAAAGGTAGCAGCCAGTCAGGCAGCGGCAGAGGAGCAAGCAAACAGAGCTGTAAACAGGGGAGTTTGAGTGGGAGTTCTGTTGGAGGAGAAGGTATTTGTGTGGGTTTGGTTTTGTATTGTTATTATCTGTATGTGTAGAGGCTTGGAGGGGCTTTGTGCTGGGAGAGAAGCTGAGCCCTGATTAGGGGGCGGGGCTTCACTGACTAGGGGTCCTATAAAGTTACCAGCCAGTCAGGCAGCGGCACAGGAGCTAGGAAACAGAGCTGTAAACAGGGGAGTTTGAGTGGGAGTTCTGTTGGAGGAGAAGGTACTTGTGTGTGTTTGGTTTTGTATTGGTGGTATCTGTATGTGTAGGGGCTTTGTCCTGGGAGAGAAGCTGAGCCCTCATTAGGGGGCGGGGCTTCCCTGGGTAGGGGTCCTATAAAGGTAGCAGCCAGTCAGGCAGCGGCACAGGAGCTAGGAAACAGAGCTGTAAACAGGGGAGTTTGAGTGGGAGTTCTGTTGGAGGAGAAGGTATTTGTGTGTGTTTCGTTTTGTATTGGTAGTATCTGTATGTGTAGGGGCTTTGTGCTGGGACAGAAGCTGAGCCCTGATTAGGGGGCGGGGCTTCCCTGACTAGGGGTCCTATAAAGGTAGCAGCCAGTCAGGCAGCGGCACAGGAGCTAGCAAACAGAGCTGTAAACAGGGGAGGTTGAGTGGGAGTTCTGTTGGAGGAGAAGGTATTTGTGTGTGTGTGTTTGGTTTTGTATTGGTAGTATCTGTATGTGTAGGGGCTTTGTGTTGGGAGAGAAGCTGAGCCCCGATTAGGGGGCGGTTCTTCCTTGACTAGGGGTCCTATAAAGGTAGCAGCCAGTCAGGCAGCGGAACAGGAGCGAGCAAACAGAGCTGTAAACAGGGGAGGTTGAGTGGGAGTTCTGTTGGAGGAGAAGGTATTTGTGTGTGTTTGCTTTTGTATTGGTGGTATCTGTATGTGTAGGGGCTTTGTGCTGGGAGGGAATATGAGCCCTGATTAGGGGACGGGGCTACACTGACTAGGGGTCCTATGAAGGTAGGAGCCAGTCAGGCAGCGTCACAGACAGCTGCAGGGGGACAGGAGCTAGCAAACAGAGCTGTAAACAGGGGAGTTTGAGTGGGAGTTCTGTTGGAGGAGAAGGTATTTGTGTGTGTTTGGTTTTGTGTTGGTAGTATCTGTATGTGTAGGGGCTTTGTGCTGGGAGAGAAGCTGAGCCCTGATTAGGAGGCGGGGCTTCACTGACTAGGGGTCCTATAAAGGTACCAGCCAGTCAGACAGCGGCACAGACAGCTGCAGCGGCACTGGAGCTAGCAAACAGAGCTGTAAACAGGGGAATTTGAGTGGGAGTTCTGTTGGAGGAGAAGGCATTTGTGAGTGTGTTTGGTTTTGTATTGGTAGTATCTGTATGTGTAGAGGCTTGGAGGGGCTTTGTGCTGGGAGAGAAGATGAGCCCTGATTAGGGGGCGGGGCTTCCTTGACTAGGGGTCCTATAAAGGTAGCAGCCAGTCAGGCAGCGGCACAGGAGCTAGCAAACAGAGCTGTAAACAGGGGAGTTTGAGTGGGAGTTCTGTTGGAGGAGAAGGTATTTGTGTGTGTGTTTGGTTTTGTATTGGTGGTATATGTATGTGTAGAGGCTTGGAGGGGCGTTGTGCTGGGAGAGAAGCTGAGCCCTGATTAGGGGGCGGGGCTTCACTGACTAGGGGTCCTATAAATGTAGCAGCCAGTCAGGCAGCGGCACAGACAGCTGCAGCAGCACAGGAGCTGGCAAACAGAGCTGTAAACAGGGGAGTTTGAGTGGGAGTTCTGTTGGAGGAGAAGGTATTTGTGTGTGTGTTTGGTTTTGTATTGGTAGTATCTGTATGTGTAGAGGCTTGGAGGGGCTTTGTGCTGGGAGAGAAGCTGAGCCCTGATTAGGGGGCGGGGCTTCACTGACTACGGGTCCTATAAAGGTAGCAGCCAGTCAGGCTGCGGCACAGACAGCTGCAGCAGCACAGGAGGTAGCAAACAGAGCTGTAAACAGGGGAGAGTGAGTGGGAGTTCTGTTGGAGGAGAAGGTATTTTTCTGTGTTTGGTTTTGTATTGGTAGTATTTGTATGTGTAGAGGCTTGGAGGGGCTTTGTGCTGGGAGAGAAGCTGAGCCCTGGTTAGGGGGCGGGGCTTCCTTGACTAGGGGTCCTATAAAGGTAGCGGAACAGACTGCTGCAGCGGCACAGGAGCAAGCAAACCGAGCTGTAAACAGGGGAGTTTGAGTGGGAGTTCTGTTGGAGGAGAAGGTATTTGTGTGTGTTTGGTTTTGTATTGGTAGTATTTGTATGTGTAGAGGCTTGGAGGGGCTTTGTGCTGGGAGAGAAGCTGAGCCCTGGTTAGGGGGCGGGGCTTCCTTGACTAGGGGTCCTATAAAGGTAGCAGCCAGTCAGGCAGCGGCACAGGAGCTAGCAAACAGAGCTGTAAACAGGGGAGTTTGAGTGGGAGTTCTGGTGGAGGAGAAGGTATTTGTGGGTGTTTTGGTTTTGTATTGGTGGTATCTGTATGTGTAGAGGCTTGGAGGGGCGTTGTGCTGGGAGAGAAGCTGAGCCCTGATTAGGGGGCGGGGCTTCACTGACTAGGGGTCCTATAAAGGTAGCAGCCAATCAGGCAGCGGCAAGACAGCTGCAGCGGCACAGGAGCTAGCAAACAGAGCTGTAAACAGGGGAGTTTGTGTGGGAGTTCTGTTGGAGGAGGAGGTATTTGTGTGTGTTTGGTTTTGTATTGGTGGTATCTGTATGTGTAGGGGCTTTGTGTTGGGAGAGAAGCTGAGCGATGATTAGGGGGCGGGGCTTCCCTGACTAGGGGTCCTATAAAGGTAGCAGCCAGTCAGGCAGCGGCACAGGAGCTAGCAAACAGAGCTGTAAACAGGGGAGTTTGAGTGGGAGTTCTCTTGGAGTAGAAGGTATTTGTGTTTGGTTTTGTATTGGTAGTATCTGTATGTGTAGGGGCTTTTTGCTGGGAGAGAAGCTGAGCCCTGATTAGGGGGCGGGGCTTCACTGACTAGGGGTCCTATAAAGGTAGCAGCCAGTCAGGTAGCGGCACAGACAGCTGCAGCGGCACAGGAGCTAGCCAAAAGAGCTGTAAACAGGGGAGTTTGAGTGGGAGTTCTGTTGGAGGAGAACGTACTTGTGTGTGTTTGGTTTTGTATTGGTGGTATCTGTATGTGCAGGGGCTTTGTGCTGGGCGAGAAGCTGGGCCCTGATTAGGGGGCGGGGCTTCACTGACTAGGGGTCCTATAAAGGTAGCAGCCAATCAGGCAGCTGCACAGACAGCTGCAGCGGCACAGGAGCTAGGAAACAGAGCTGTAAACAGGGGAGTTTGAGTGGGAGTTCTGTCGGAGAAGAAGGTATTTGTGTGTGTTTGGTTTTCTATTGGCAGTATCTGTATGTGTAGGGGCTTTGTGCTGGGAGAGAAGCTGAGCCGTGATTAGGGGGCGGGGCTTCACTGACTAGGGGTCCTATAAAGGTATCAGCCAGTCAGACACCGGCGCAGACAGCTGCAGCGGCACTGGAGCTAGCAAACAGAGCTGTAAACAGGGGAGTTTGAGTGGGAGTTCTGTTGGAGGAGAAGGTATTTGTGTGGGTTTGGTTTTGTATTGTTATTATCTGTATGTGTAGAGGCTTGGAGGGGCTTTGTGCTGGGAGAGAAGCTGAGCCCTGATTAGGGGGCGGGGCTTCACTGACTAGGGGTCCTATAAAGTTACCAGCCAGTCAGGCAGCGGCACAGGAGCTAGGAAACAGAGCTGTAAACAGGGGAGTTTGAGTGGGAGTTCTGTTGGAGGAGAAGGTACTTGTGTGTGTTTGGTTTTGTATTGGTGGTATCTGTATGTGTAGGGGCTTTGTCCTGGGAGAGAAGCTGAGCCCTGATTAGGGGGCGGGGCTTCCCTGGGTAGGGGTCCTATAAAGGTAGCAGCCAGTCAGGCAGCGGCACAGGAGCTAGGAAACAGAGCTGTAAACAGGGGAGTTTGAGTGGGAGTTCTGTTGGAGGAGAAGGTACTTGTGTGTGTTTGGTTTTGTATTTGTGGTATCTGTATGTGCAGGGGCTTTGTGCTGGGAGAGAAGCTGAGCCCTGTTTAGGGGGCGGGGCTTCCTTGACTAGGGGTCCTATAAAGGTAGCACCCAGTCTGGCAGCGGCACAGGAGCTAGCACACAGAGATGTAAACAGGGGAGTTTGAGTGGGAGTTCTGTTGGAGGAGAAGGTATTTGTGTGTGTGTTTGGTTTTGTATTGGTAGTATCTGTATGTGCCGCGGCTTTGTGCTGGGAGAGTAGCTGAGCCGTGATTAGGGGGCGGGGCTTCCCTGACTAGGGGTCTTGTAAAGGTAGCAGCCAATCAGGCAGCGGGACAGACAGCTGCAGCGGCACAGGAGCTAGCAAACAGAGCTGTAAACAGGGGAGGTTGAGTGGGAGTTCTGTCGGAGGAGAAGGTATTTGTGTGTGTTTGGTTTTGTATTGGTAGTATCTGTATGTGTAGGGGCTTTGTGCTGGGAGAAAAGCTGAGCCCTGATTAGGGGCGGGGCTTCACTGACTAGGGGTCCTATAAAGGTAGCAGCCAGTCAGGCAGCGGAACAGGAGCGAGCAAACAGAGCTGTAAACAGGGGAGGTTGAGTGGGAGTTCTGTTGGAGGAGAAGGTATTTGTGTGTGTTTGGTTTTGTATTGGTGGTATCTGTATGTGTAGAGGCTTGGACGGGCGTTGTGCTGGGAGAGAAGCTGAGCCCTGATTAGGGGGCGGGGCTTCACTGACCAGGGGTCCTATAAATGTAGCAGCCAGTCAGGCAGCGGCACAGACAGCTGCAGCAGCACAGGAGCTGGCAAACAGAGGTGTAAACAGGGGAGTTTGAGTGGTAGTTCTGTTGGAGGAGAAGGTATTTGTGTGTGTTTCGTTTTGTATTGGTAGTATCTGTATGTGTAGGGGCTTTGTGCTGGGACAGAAGCTGAGCCCTGATTAGGGGGCGGGGCTTCCCTGACTAGGGGTCCTATAAAGGTAGCAGCCAGTCAGGCAGCGGCACAGGAGCTAGCAAACAGAGCTGTAAACAGGGGAGGTTGAGTGGGAGTTCTGTTGGAGGAGAAGGTATTTGTGTGTGTTTCGTTTTGTATTGGTAGTATCTGTATGTGTAGGGGCTTTGTGCTGGGACAGAAGCTGAGCCCTGATTAGGGGGCGGGGCTTCCCTGACTAGGGGTCCTATAAAGGTAGCAGCCAGTCAGGCAGCGGCACAGGAGCTAGCAAACAGAGCTGTAAACAGGGGAGGTTGAGTGGGAGTTCTGTTGGAGGAGAAGGTATTTGTGTGTGTGTGTTTGGTTTTGTATTGGTAGTATCTGTATGTGTAGGGGCTTTGTGTTGGGAGAGAAGCTGAGCCCCGATTAGGGGGCGGTTCTTCCTTGACTAGGGGTCCTATAAAGGTAGCAGCCAGTCAGGCAGCGGAACAGGAGCGAGCAAACAGAGCTGTAAACAGGGGAGGTTGAGTGGGAGTTCTGTTGGAGGAGAAGGTATTTGTGTGTGTTTGCTTTTGTATTGGTGGTATCTGTATGTGTAGGGGCTTTGTGCTGGGAGGGAATATGAGCCCTGATTAGGGGACGGGGCTACACTGACTAGGGGTCCTATGAAGGTAGGAGCCAGTCAGGCAGCGTCACAGACAGCTGCAGGGGGACAGGAGCTAGCAAACAGAGCTGTAAACAGGGGAGTTTGAGTGGGAGTTCTGTTGGAGGAGAAGGTATTTGTGTGTGTTTGGTTTTGTGTTGGTAGTATCTGTATGTGTAGGGGCTTTGTGCTGGGAGAGAAGCTGAGCCCTGATTAGGAGGCGGGGCTTCACTGACTAGGGGTCCTATAAAGGTACCAGCCAGTCAGACAGCGGCACAGACAGCTGCAGCGGCACTGGAGCTAGCAAACAGAGCTGTAAACAGGGGAATTTGAGTGGGAGTTCTGTTGGAGGAGAAGGCATTTGTGAGTGTGTTTGGTTTTGTATTGGTAGTATCTGTATGTGTAGAGGCTTGGAGGGGCTTTGTGCTGGGAGAGAAGATGAGCCCTGATTAGGGGGCGGGGCTTCCTTGACTAGGGGTCCTATAAAGGTAGCAGCCAGTCAGGCAGCGGCACAGGAGCTAGCAAACAGAGCTGTAAACAGGGGAGTTTGAGTGGGAGTTCTGGTGGAGGAGAAGGTATTTGTGTGTGTTTTGGTTTTGTATTGGTGGTATATGTATGTGTAGAGGCTTGGAGGGGCGTTGTGCTGGGAGAGAAGCTGAGCCCTGATTAGGGGGCGGGGCTTCACTGACTAGGGGTCCTATAAATGTAGCAGCCAGTCAGGCAGCGGCACAGACAGCTGCAGCAGCACAGGAGCTGGCAAACAGAGCTGTAAACAGGGGAGTTTGAGTGGGAGTTCTGTTGGAGGAGAAGGTATTTGTGTGTGTGTTTGGTTTTGTATTGGTAGTATCTGTATGTGTAGAGGCTTGGAGGGGCTTTGTGCTGGGAGAGAAGCTGAGCCCTGATTAGGGGGCGGGGCTTCACTGACTACGGGTCCTATAAAGGTAGCAGCCAGTCAGGCAGCGGCACAGACAGCTGCAGCAGCACAGGAGGTAGCAAACAGAGCTGTAAACAGGGGAGAGTGAGTGGGAGTTCTGTTGGAGGAGAAGGTATTTTTCTGTGTTTGGTTTTGTATTGGTAGTATTTGTATGTGTAGAGGCTTGGAGGGGCTTTGTGCTGGGAGAGAAGCTGAGCCCTGGTTAGGGGGCGGGGCTTCCTTGACTAGGGGTCCTATAAAGGTAGCGGAACAGACTGCTGCAGCGGCACAGGAGCAAGCAAACCGAGCTGTAAACAGGGGAGTTTGAGTGGGAGTTCTGTTGGAGGAGAAGGTATTTGTGTGTGTTTGGTTTTGTATTGGTAGTATTTGTATGTGTAGAGGCTTGGAGGGGCTTTGTGCTGGGAGAGAAGCTGAGCCCTGGTTAGGGGGCGGGGCTTCCTTGACTAGGGGTCCTATAAAGGTAGCAGCCAGTCAGGCAGCGGCACAGGAGCTAGCAAACAGAGCTGTAAACAGGGGAGTTTGAGTGGGAGTTCTGGTGGAGGAGAAGGTATTTGTGGGTGTTTTGGTTTTGTATTGGTGGTATCTGTATGTGTAGAGGCTTGGAGGGGCGTTGTGCTGGGAGAGAAGCTGAGCCCTGATTAGGGGGCGGGGCTTCACTGACTAGGGGTCCTATAAAGGTAGCAGCCAATCAGGCAGCGGCAAGACAGCTGCAGCGGCACAGGAGCTAGCAAACAGAGCTGTAAACAGGGGAGTTTGTGTGGGAGTTCTGTTGGAGGAGGAGGTATTTGTGTGTGTTTGGTTTTGTATTGGTGGTATCTGTATGTGTAGGGGCTTTGTGTTGGGAGAGAAGCTGAGCGATGATTAGGGGGCGGGGCTTCCCTGACTAGGGGTCCTATAAAGGTAGCAGCCAGTCAGGCAGCGGCACAGGAGCTAGCAAACAGAGCTGTAAACAGGGGAGTTTGAGTGGGAGTTCTCTTGGAGTAGAAGGTATTTGTGTTTGGTTTTGTATTGGTAGTATATGTATGTGTAGGGGCTTTTTGCTGGGAGAGAAGCTGAGCTCTGATTAGGGGGCGGGGCTTCACTGACTAGGGGTCCTATAAAGGTAGCAGCCAGTCAGGCAGCTGCACAGACAGCTGCAGCGGCACAGGAGCTAGGAAACAGAGCTGTAAACAGGGGAGTTTGAGTGGGAGTTCTGTCGGAGAAGAAGGTATTTGTGTGTGTTTGGTTTTCTATTGGCAGTATCTGTATGTGTAGGGGCTTTGTGCTGGGAGAGAAGCTGAGCCGTGATTAGGGGGCGGGGCTTCACTGACTAGGGGTCCTATAAAGGTATCAGCCAGTCAGACACCGGCGCAGACAGCTGCAGCGGCACTGGAGCTAGCAAACAGAGCTGTAAACAGGGGAGTTTGAGTGGGAGTTCTGTTGGAGGAGAAGGTATTTGTGTGGGTTTGGTTTTGTATTGTTATTATCTGTATGTGTAGAGGCTTGGAGGGGCTTTGTGCTGGGAGAAAAGCTGAGCCCTGATTAGGGGGCGGGGCTTCACTGACTAGGGGTCCTATAAAGGTAGCAGCCAGTCAGGCAGCGGAACAGGAGCGAGCAAACAGAGCTGTAAACAGGGGAGGTTGAGTGGGAGTTCTGTTGGAGGAGAAGGTATTTGTGTGTGTTTGGTTTTGTATTGGTGGTATCTGTATGTGTAGAGGCTTGGACGGGCGTTGTGCTGGGAGAGAAGCTGAGCCCTGATTAGGGGGCGGGGCTTCACTGACCAGGGGTCCTATAAATGTAGCAGCCAGTCAGGCAGCGGCACAGACAGCTGCAGCAGCACAGGAGCTGGCAAACAGAGGTGTAAACAGGGGAGTTTGAGTGGTAGTTCTGTTGGAGGAGAAGGTATTTGTGTGTGTGTTTGGTTTTGTATTGGTAGTATCTGTATGTGTAGGGGCTTTGTGCTGGGAGAGAAGCTGAGCCCTGATTAGGGGGCGGGGCTTCACTGACTAGGGGTCCTATAAAGGTACCAGCCAGTCAGACAGCGGCACAGACAGCTGCAGCGGCACTGGAGCTAGCAAACAGAGCTGTAAACAGGGGAATTTGAGTGGGAGTTCTGTTGGAGGAGAAGGTATTTGTGTGTGTGTTTGGTTTTGTATTGGTGGTATCGGTATGTGTAGAGGCTTGGAGGGGCTTTGTGCTGGGAGAGAAGCTGAGCCCTGATTAGGGGGCAGAGCTTCACTGACTAGGGGTCCTATAAAGGTAGCGGAACAGACTGCTGCAGCGGCACAGGAGCAAGCAAACCGAGCTGTAAACAGGGGAGTTTGAGTGGGAGTTCTGTTGGAGGAGAAGGTATTTGTGTGTGTTTGGTTTTGTATTGGTAGTATTTGTATGTGTAGAGGCTTGGAGGGGCTTTGTGCTGGGAGAGAAGCTGAGCCCTGGTTAGGGGGCGGGGCTTCCTTGACTAGGGGTCCTATAAAGGTAGCAGCCAGTCAGGCAGCGGCACAGGAGCTAGCAAACAGAGCTGTAAACAGGGGAGTTTGAGTGGGAGTTCTGGTGGAGGAGAAGGTATTTGTGGGTGTTTTGGTTTTGTATTGGTGGTATCTGTATGTGTAGAGGCTTGGAGGGGCGTTGTGCTGGGAGAGAAGCTGAGCCCTGATTAGGGGGCGGGGCTTCACTGACTAGGGGTCCTATAAAGGTAGCAGCCAATCAGGCAGCGGCACAGACAGCTGCAGCGGCACAGGAGCTAGCAAACAGAGCTGTAAACAGGGGAGTTTGTGTGGGAGTTCTGTTAGAGGAGGAGGTATTTGTCTGTGTTTGGTTTTGTATTGGTGGTATCTGTATGTGTAGGGGCTTTGTGTTGGGAGAGAAGCTGAGCGATGATTAGGGGGCGGGGCTTCCCTGACTAGGGGTCCTATAAAGGTAGCAGCCAGTCAGGCAGCGGCACAGGAGCTAGCAAACAGAGCTGTAAACAGGGGAGTTTGAGTGGGAGTTCTTTTGGAGTAGAAGGTATTTGTGTTTGGTTTTGTATTGGTAGTATCTGTATGTGTAGGGGCTTTTTGCTGGGAGAGAAGCTGAGCCCTGATTAGGGGGCGGGACCTCACTGACTAGGGGTCCTATAAAGGTAGCAGCCAGTCAGGTAGCGGCACAGACAGCTGCAGCGGCACAGGAGCTAGCCAAAAGAGCTGTAAACAGGGGAGTTTGAGTGGGAGTTCTGTTGGAGGAGAAGGTACTTGTGTGTGTTTGGTTTTGTATTGGTGGTATCTGTATGTGCAGGGGCTTTGTGCTGGGAGAGAAGCTGAGCCCTCATTAGGGGGCGGGGCTTCCCTGACTAGGGGTCCTATAAAGGTAGCAGCCAGTCAGTCAGTGGCACAGGCAGCGGCACAGGAGCTAGCAAACAGAGCTGTAAACAGGGGAGTTTGAGTGGGAGTTCTGTTGGAGGAGAAGTTATTTGTGCGTGTTTGGTTTTGTATTGGTAGTATCTGTATGTGTAGAGGCTTGGAGGAGCTTTGTTCTGGGAGAGAAGCTCAGCCCTGATTAGGGGGCGGGGCTTCCCTGACTAGCTGTCCTATAAATGTAGCAGCCAGTCAGGCAGCGGCACAGGAGCAAGCAAACCGAGCTGTAAACAGGGGAGTTTGAGTGGGAGTTCTGTTGGAGGAGAAGGCATTTGTGAGTGTGTTTGGTTTTGTATTGGTGGTATCTGTATGTGTAGAGGCTTGGAGGGGCTTTGTGCTGGGAGAGAAGATGAGCCCTGATTAGGGGGCGGGGCTTCACTGACTAGGGGTCCTATAAAGGTAGCAGCCAGTCAGGCAGCGCACAGACAGCTGCAGCGGCACAGGAGCCAGCAAACAGAGCTGTAAACAGGGGAGTTTGAGTGGGAGTTCTGTTGGAGGAGAAGGTATTTGTGTGTGTTTGGTTTTGTATTGGTAGTATTTGTATGTATACAGATACCACCAATACAAAACCAAACACACTCACAAATGGCTTCTCCTCCAACAGAACTCCCACTCAAACTCCCCTGTTTACAGCTCTGTTTGCTAGCTCCAGTGCCGCTGCAGCTGTCTGTGCCGCTGCCTGACTGGCTGGTACCTTTATAGGACCCCTAGTCAGTGAAGCCCCGCCCCCTAATCAGGACTCATCTTTTCTCCCAGCACAAAGCCCCTACACATACAGATACTACCAATACAAAACCAAACACACACAAATACCTTCTCCTCCAACAGAACTCCCACTCAAACTCCCCTGTTTACAGCTCTGTTTGCTAGCTCCTGTGCCGCTGCCTGACTGGCTGGTACCTTTATAGGACCCCTAGTCAGGGAAGCCCCGCCCCCTAATCAGGGCTCAGCTTCTCTCCCAGCACAAAGCCCCTCCAAGCCTCTACACATACAAATACTACCAATACAAAACCAAACACACACAAATACCTTCTCCTCCAACAGAACTCCCACTCAAACTCCCCTGTTTACAGCTCTGTTTACTAGCTCCTGTCCCGCTGCAGCTGTCTGTGCCGCTGCCTGACTGGCTGCTACCTTTATAGGACCCCTAGTCAGTGAAGCCCCGCCCCCTAATCAGGGCTCAGCTTTTCTCCCAGCACAAAGCCCCTACACATACAGATACTACCAATACAAAACCAAACACACACAAATACCTTCTCCTCCAACAGAACTCCCACTCAAACTCCCCTGTTTACAGCTCTGTTTGCTAGCTCCTGTGCCGCTGCAGCTGTCTGTGCCACTGCTTGACTGGCTGCTACCTTTATAGGACCCCTAGTCAGTGAAGCCCCGCCCCCTAATCAGGGCTCAGCTTCTCTCCCAGCACACAGCCCCTGCACATACAGATACCACCAATACAAAACCAAACACACACAAGTACCTTCTCCTCCAACCGAACTCCCACTCAAACTCCCCTGTTTACATCTCTGTTTGCTAGCTCCTGTGCCGCTGCCTGACTGGCTGCTACCTTTATAGGACCCCTAGTCAGTCAAGCCCCGCCCCCTAATCAGGGCTCAGCTTCTGTCCCAGCACAAAGCCCCTACACATACAGATACTACCAATACAAAACGAAACACACACAAATACCTTCTACTCCAACAGAACTCCCACTCAAACTCCCCTGTTTACAGTTCTGTTTGCTAGCTCCTGTGCCGCTGCCTGACTGGCTGCTACCTTTATAGGACACCTAGTCAGGGAAGCCCCGCCCCCTAATCACGGCTCAGCTTCTCTCCCAGCACAAAGCCCCTCCAAGCCTCTACACATACAGATACTACCAATACAAAACCAAGCATACACAAATACCTTCTCCTCCAACAGAACTCCCACTCAAACTCCCCTGTTTACAGCTCTGTTTGCTAGCTCCTGTACCGCTGCAGCTGTCTGTGTCGCTGCCTGAGTGGCTGCTCCCCTTTTAGGACTCCTCGTCAGTGAAGCCCCGCCCCCAAATCAGGGCTCAGCTTCTCTCCCAGCACAAAGCCCCTCCAAGCCTCTACACATACAGATACCACCAATACAAAACCAAACACACTCACAAATGCCTTCTCGTCCAACAGAACTCCCACTCAAACTCCCCTGTTTAAAGCTCTGTTTTCTAGCTCCTGTGCCCCTGCAGCTGTCTGTGACGCTGCCTGACTGGCTGCTACCTTCATAGGACCCCTAGTCAGTGAAGCCCCGCCCCCTAATCAAGGCTCAGCTTCTCTCCCAGCACAACGCCCCTCCAAGCCTCTACACATACAGATACCACCAATACAAAACCAAACACACACAAATACCTCCTCCTCCAACAGAACTCCCACTCAAACTCCCCTGTTTACAGCTCTGTTTGCTAGCTGCTGTGCTGCTGCAGCTGTTTGTGCCGCTACCTTTATAGGACCCCTAGTCAGAGAAGCCCCGCCCCCTAATCAGGGCTCAGCTTCTCTCCCAGCACAAAGCCCCTAAACATACCGATACCACCAATACAAAACCAAACACACACAAATACCTTCTCCTCCAACAGAACTCCCACTCAAACTCCCCTGTTTAGAGCTCTGTTCGCTCGCTCCTGTGCCGCTGCAGCTGTCTGTGCCACTGCCTGCCTGCTATCTTTATAGGACCCCTAGTCAGTGAAGCCCCGCCCCCTAATCAGGGCTCAGCTTCTCTCCCAGCACAAAGCCCCTACACATACAGATACCACCAACACAAAACAAAACACACACAAATACCTTCTCCTCCAACAGAACTCCCACTCAAACTCCCCTGTTTACAGCTCTGTTTGCCAGCTCCTGTGCTGCTGCAGCTGTCTGTGCCGCTGCCTGACTGGCTGCTACATTTATAGGACCCCTAGTCAGTGAAGCCCCGCCCCCTAATCAGGGCTCAGATTCTCTCCCAGCACAACGCCCCTCCAAGCCTCTACACATACAGATACCACCAATACAACACCAAACACACACCAATACCTTCTCCTCCAACAGAACTCCCACTAAACCTCCCCTGTTTACAGCTCTGTTTGCTAGCTCCTGTGCCGCTGCCTGACTGGCTGCTACCTTTATAGGACCGCTAGTCAAGGAGGAACCGCCCCCTAATCAGGGCTCAGCTTCTCTCCCAGCACAAAGCCCCTCCAAGCCTCTACACATACAGATACTACCAATACAAAACCAAACACACACAAATACCTTCTGCTCCAACAGAACTCCCACTCAAACTCCCCTGTTTACTGCTCTGTTTGCTAGCTCCTGTGCCACTGCAGCTGTCTGTGCTGCTGCCTGACTGGCTGCTACCTTTATAGGACCCCTAGTCAGCGAAGCCCCGCCCCCTAATCAGGGCTCATCTACTCTCCCAGCACAAAGCCCCTCCAAGAATCTACACATACAGATACCACCAATACAAAACCAAACACACTCACAAATGGCTCCTCCTCCAACAGAACTCCCACTCAAACTCCCCTGTTTACAGCTCTGTTTGCTAGCTCCAGTGCCGCTGCAGCTGTCTGTGCCGCTGCCTGACTGGCTGGTACCTTTATAGGACCCCTAGTCAGAGAAGCCCCGCCCCCTAATCAGGGCTCAGCTTCTCTCCCAGCACAAAGCCCCTAAACATACCGATACCACCAATACAAAACCAAACACACACAAATACCTTCTCCTCCAACAGAACTCCCACTCAAACTCCCCTGTTTAGAGCTCTGTTCGCTCGCTCCTGTGCCGCTGCAGCTGTCTGTGCCACTGCCTGCCTGCTATCTTTATAGGACCCCTAGTCAGTGAAGCCCCGCCCCCTAATCAGGGCTCAGCTTCTCTCCCAGCACAAAGCCCCTACACATACAGATACTACCAATACAAAACCAAACACACACAGAAATACTTTCTCCTCCAACAGAACTCCCACTCAAACTCCCCTGTTTACAGCTCTGTTTGCCAGCTCCTGTGCTGCTGCAGCTGTCTGTGCCGCTGCCTGACTGGCTGCTACATTTATAGGACCCCTAGTCAGTGAAGCCCCGCCCCCTAATCAGGGCTCAGATTCTCTCCCAGCACAACGCCCCTCCAAGCCTCTACACATACAGATACCACCAATACAACACCAAACACACACCAATACCTTCTCCTCCAACAGAACTCCCACTAAACCTCCCCTGTTTACAGCTCTGTTTGCTAGCTCCTGTGCCGCTGCCTGACTGGCTGCTACCTTTATAGGACCGCTAGTCAAGGAGGAACCGCCCCCTAATCAGGGCTCAGCTTCTCTCCCAGCACAAAGCCCCTCCAAGCCTCTACACATACAGATACTACCAATACAAAACCAAACACACACAAATACCTTCTGCTCCAACAGAACTCCCACTCAAACTCCCCTGTTTACTGCTCTGTTTGCTAGCTCCTGTGCCACTGCAGCTGTCTGTGCTGCTGCCTGACTGGCTGCTACCTTTATAGGACCCCTAGTCAGTGAAGCCCCGCCCCCTAATCAGGGCTCATCTTCCCTCCCAGCACAAAGCCCCTACACATACAGATACCACCAACACAAAACAAAACACACACAAATACCTTCTCCTCCAACAGAACTCCCACTCAAACTCCCCTGTTTACAGCTCTGTTTGCTAGCTCCTGTGCCCCTGCAGCTGTCTGTGACGCTGCCTGACTGGCTGCTACCTTCATAGGACCCCTAGTCAGCGAAGCCCCGCCCCCTAATCAGGGCTCATCTACTCTCCCAGCACAAAGCCCCTCCAAGAATCTACACATACAGATACCACCAATACAAAACCAAACACACTCACAAATGGCTCCTCCTCCAACAGAACTCCCACTCAAACTCCCCTGTTTACAGCTCTGTTTGCTAGCTCCAGTGCCGCTGCAGCTGTCTGTGCCGCTGCCTGACTGGCTGGTACCTTTATAGGACCCCTAGTCAGTGAAGCCCCGCCCCCTAATCAGGGCTCAGCTTTTCTCCCAGCACAAAGCCCCTACACATACAGATACTACCAATACAAAACCAAACACACACAAATACCTTCTCCTCCAACAGAACTCCCACTCAAACTCCCCTGTTTACAGCTCTGTTTGCTAGCTCCTGTGCCGCTGCCTGACTGGCTGCTACCTTCATAGGACCCCTAGTCAGTGAAGACCCGCCCCCTAATCAGGGCTCAGCTTCTCTCCCAGCAAAAAGCCTCTACACATAAAGATACTACCAATACAAAACCAAACACACACAAATACCTTCTCCTCCAACAGAACTCCCACTCAAACTCCAATGTTTACAGCTCTGTTTGCTAGCTCCTGTGCCGCTGCCTGACTGGCTGGTACCTTTATAGGACCCCTAGTCAGTGAAGCCCCGCCCCCTAATCAGGGCTCAGCTTCTCTCCCAGCACAACGCCCCTCCAAGCCTCTACACATACAGATACCACCAATGCAAAACCAAACATACACAAATACCTTCTGCTCCAACAGAACTCCCACTCAAACTCCCCTGTTTACAGCTCTGTTTGCTAGCTCCTGTGCCACTGCAGCTGTCTGTGCCGCTGCCTGACTGGCTGCTACCTTTATAGGACCCCTAGTCAGTGAAGCCCCGCCCCCTAATCAGGGCTCAGCTTCTCTCCCAGCACAAAGCCCCGACACATACAGATACTACCAAAACGAAACCAAACACACACAAGTACCTTCTCCTCCAACAGAACTCCCACTCAAACTCCCCTGTTTACAGCTCTGTTTGCTAGCTCCTGTGCAGCTGCAGCTGTCTGTGCCGCTGCCTGATTGGCTGCTACCTTTATAGTACCCCTAGTCAGTGAAGCCCCGCCCCCTAATCAGGGCTCAGCTTCTCTCCCAGCACAAAGCCCCGACACATACAGATACTACCAATACAAAACCAAACACACACACTAATACCTTCTCCTCCAACAGAACTCCCACTCAAACTCCCCTGTTTACAGCTCTGTCTGCTAGCTCCTGTGCCGCTGCCTGACTGACTGCTACCTTTATAGGACCCCTAGTCAGGGAAGCCCCGCCCCCTAATCAGGGCTCAGCTTCTCTCCCAACACAAAGCCCCTACACATACAGATACCAGCAATACTAAACCAAACACACACACAAATGCCTTCTCCTCCAACAGAACTCCCACTCAAACTCCCCTGTTTACAGCTCTGTTTGCTAGCTCCAGTGCCGCTGCAGCTGTCTGTGCCACTGCCTGACTGGCTGCTCCCTTTATAGGACCCCTAGTCAGTGTAGCCCCGCCCCGTAATCAGGGCTTATCTTCCCTCCCAGCACAACGCCTCTAGACATACAGATACTACCAATACAAAACCAAACACACACACAAATACCTTCTCCTCCAACAGAACTCCCTCTCAAACTCCCCTGTTTACAGCTCTGTTTGCTAGCTCTTGTGCCGCTGCAGCTGTCTGTGCCGCTGCCTGACTGGCTGCTACCTTTATAGGACCCCTAGTCAGTAAAGCCCCGCCCCCTAATCAGGGCTCAGCTTCTCTCCCAGCACAAAGCCCCTGCACATACAGATACCACCAATACAAAACCAAACGCACACAAGTACCTTCTCCTCCAACAGAACTCACACTCAAACTCCCCTGTTTACATCTCTGTTTGCTAGCTCCTGTGCCGCTGCCTGACTGGCTGCTACCTTTATAGGACCCCTAGTCAGTGAAGCCCCGCCCCCTAATCAGGGCTCAGCTTCTCTGCCAGCACAAAGCCCCTGCACATACAGATACCACCAAAACAATACCAAACACACACAAGTACCTTCTCCTCCAACAGAACTCCCACTCAAACTCCCCTGTCTACAGCTCTGTTTTATAGCTCCTCTGCTGCTGCCTGACTCGCTGCAACCTTTATAGGACGCCTAGTCAGTGAAGCCCCGCCCCCTAATCAGGGCTCAGCTTCTGTCCCAGCACAAAGCCCCTACACACACAGATACTACCAATACAAAACCAAACACACACAAATACCTTCTACTCCAACAGAACTCCCACTCAAACGCTCCTGTTTACAGCTCTGTTTGCTAGCTCCTGTGCCGCTGCAGGTGTCTGTGCCGCTGCCTGACTGGCTGCTACCTTTATAGGACCCCTAGTCAGTCAAGCCCCGCCCCCTAATCAGGGCTCAGCTTCTCTCCCAGCACAAAGCCCCTACACATACAGATACTACCAATACAAAACCAAACACACACAAATACCTTCTCCTCCAACAGAACTCCCACTCAAACTCCCCTGTTTACAGCTCTGTTTGCTTGCTCCTGTGCCGCTGCCTGACTGGCTGATACCTTTATAGGACCCCTAGTCAGTGAAGCCCCGACCCCTAATCAGGGCTCAGCTTCTCTCCCAGCACAAAGCCCCTGCACATACAGATACCACCAATACAAAACCAAACACACACAAGTACCTTCTCCTCCAACAGCACTCCCACTCAAACTCCCCTGTTTACAGCTCTGTTTGCTAGCTCCTGTGCCGCTGCCTGACTGGCTGCTACCTTTATAGGACCCCTAGTCAGTGAAGCCCCGCTCACTAAATAGGGCTCAGCTTCGCTCCCAGCACAAAGCCCCTCCAAGCCTCTACACATACAGATACTACCAATACAATACCAAACACACACACAAACACCTTCTCCTCCAAAAGAACTCCCACTCAAACTCCCCTGTTTAAAGCTCTGTTTGCTAGCTCCTGTGCCGCTGCCTGACTGGCCGCTAACTTTATAGGACCCCTAGTCAGGGAAGCCCCGCCCCCTAATCAGGGCTCAGCTTCTCTCCCAGAACAAAGCCCCTACACATACCTATACCACCAATACAAAACCAAACACACACAAATACCTTCTCCTCCAACAGAACTCCCACTCAAACTCCCCTGTTTACAGCTCTGTTCGCTAGCTCCTGTGCCGCTGCAGCTGTCTGTGCCACTGCCTGTTATCTTTATAGAACCCCTAGTCAGTGAAGCCCCGCCCCCTAATCAGGGCTCAGCTTCTCTCCCAGCACAAAGCCCCTGCACCTACAGATACCACCAATACAAAACCAAACACACACAAGTACCGTCTCCTCCAACCGAACTCCCACACAAACTCCCCTGTTTACAGCTCTGTTTGCTAGCTCCTGTGCCGCTGCAGCTGTCTGTGCTACTGCTTGACTGGCTGCTACCTTTATAGGACCCCTAGTCAGTGAAGCCCCGCCCCCTAATCAGGGCTCAGCTTCTCTCCCAGCAAAAAGCCCCTACACATACAGATACTACCAAAACAAAACCAAACACACACACACACAAATACCTTCTCCTCCAACAGAACTCCCACTCAAACTCCCCTGTTTACATATCTGTTTGCTAGCTCCTGTGCCGCTGCCTGACTGGCTGCTACCTTTATAGGACCCCTAGTCAGTCAAGCCCCGCCCCCTAATCAGGGCTCAGCTTCTCTCCCAGCACAAAGCCCCTACACATACAGATACTACCAATACAAAACGAAACACACACAAATACCTTCTACTCCAACAGAACTCCCACTCAAACTCCCCTGTTTACAGCTCTGTTTGCTAGCTCCTGTGCCGCTGCCTGACTGGCTGCTACCTTTATAGGACACCTAGTCAGGGAAGCCCCGCCCCCTAATCAGGGCTCATCTTCTCTCCCAGCACAAAGACCCTACACATACAGATACTAACAATACAACACCGAACACACACAAATACCTTCTCCTCCAACCGAACTCCCACACAAACTCCCCTGTTTACAGCTCTGTTTGCTAGCTCCTGTGCCGCTGCAGCTGTCTGTCCCGCTGCCTGATTGGCTGCTACCTTTACAGGACCCCTAGTCAGGGAAGCCCCGCCCCCTAATCACGGCTCAGCTTCTCTCCCAGCACAAAGCCCCGGCACATACAGATACTACCAATACAAAACCAAACACACACACAAATACCTTCTCCTCCAACAGAACTCCCACTCAAACTCCCCTGTTCACATCTCTTTGTGCTAGCTCCTGTGCCGCTGCCAGACTGGCTGCTACCTTTTTAGGACCCCTAGTCAAGGAAGCCCCGCCCCCTAAACAGGGCTCAGCTTCTCTCCCAGCACAAAGCCCCTGCACATACAGATACCACCAATACAAAACCAAACACACACAAGTACCTTCTCCTCCAACAGAACTCCCACTCAAACTCCCCTGTTTACAGCTCTGTTTCCTAGCTCCTGTGCCGCTGCCTGACTGGCTGCTACCTTTATAGGACCCCTACCCAGGGAAGCCCCGCCCCCTAATCAGGGCTCAGCTTCTCTCGCAGGACAAAGCCCCTACACATACAGATACCACCAATACAAAACCAAACACACACAAATACCTTCTCCGCCAACAGAACTCCCACTCAAACTCCCCTGTTTACACCTCTGTTTGCTAGCTCCTGTGCCACTGCAGCTGTCTGTGCCGCTGCCTGACTGGCTGCTACCTTTATAGGACCCCTGGTCAGTGAAAACCGGCACCCTAATCAGGGCTCAGCTTCTCTCCCAGCAAAAAGCCCCTACACATACAGATACTACCAAAACAAAACCAAACACACACACACAAAAATACCTTCTCCTCCAACAGAACTCCCACTCAAACTCCCCAGTTTACAACACTGTTTGCTAGCTCCTGTGCCGCTGCCTGACTGGCTGCTACCTTTATAGGACCCCTAGTCAGGGAAGCCCCGCCCCCTAATCAGGGCTCAGCTTCTCTTCCAGCACAAAGCCTCTACACATACAGATACTACCAATACAAGACCAAACACACACAAATACCTTCTCCTCCAACAGAACTCCCACTCAAACTCCCCTGTTTACAGCTCTGTTTGCTAGCTCCTGTACCGCTGCAGCTGTCTGTGTCGCTGCCTGACTGGCTGCTACCTTTATAGGACCCCTCGTCAGTGAAGCCCCGCCCCCTAATCAGGGCTCAGCTTCTCTCCCAGCACAAAGCCCCTACACATACAGATACCACCAATACAAAACCAAACACACACAAATACCTTCTCCTCCAACAGAACTCCCACTCAAACTCCCCTGTTTACAGCTCTGTTTGCTAGCTCCTGTGCCGCTGCAGCTGTCTGTGCCGCTGCCTGACTGGCTGCTACCTTTATAGGACCCCTGGTCAGTGAAAACCGGCACCCTAATCAGGGCTCTGCTTCTCTCCCAGCAAAAAGCCCCTACACATACAGATACTACCAAAACAAAATCAAACACACATACACAAAAATACCTTCTCCTCCAACAGAACTCCCACTCAAACTCCCCTGTTTACAGCTCTGTTTGCTAGCTCCTGTGCCGCTGCCTGACTGGCTGCTACCTTTATAGGACCCCTAGTCAGGGAAGCCCCGCCCCCTAATCAGGGCTCAGCTTCTCTCCCAGCACAAAGCCCCTGCACATACAGATACTAACAATACAAAACCAAACACACACACACAAATACCTTCTCCTCCAACAGAACTCCCACTCAAACTCCCCCGTTTACAGCTCTGTTTGCTAGCTCCTGTACCGCTGCAGCTGTCTGTGTCGCTGCCTGACTGGCTGCTACCTTTATAGGACCCCTGGTCAGTGAAGCCCCGCCCCCTAATCAGGGCTCAGCTTTTCTCCCAGCACAAAGACCCTACACATACAGATACTACCAATACAAAACCAAACACGCACAAATACCTTCTCCTCCAACAGAACTCCCACTCAAACTCCCCTGTTTACAGCTCTGTTTGCTAGCTCCTGTGCCCCTGCAGCTGTCTGTGACGCTGCTTGACTGCCTGCTACAATCATAGGACCCCTAGTCAGCGAAGCCCCGCCCCCTAATCAGGGCTCAGCTTCTCTCCCAGCACAAAGCCCCTCCAAGCCTCTGCACATACAGACACTACCAATACAATACCAAACACACACAAATACCTTCTCCTCCAACAGAACTCCCACTCAAACTCCCCCGTTTACAGCTCTGTTTGCTAGCTCCTGTGCCGCTGCCTGACTGGCTGCTCCCTTTATAGGACCCATAGTCAGTGAAGCCCCGCCCCCTAATCAGGGCTCAGCTTTTCTCCCAGCACAAAGACCCTACACATACAGATACTACCAATACAAAACCAAACACGCACAAATACCTTCTGTTCCAACAGAACTCCCACTCAAACTCCCCTGTTTACAGCTCTGTTTGCTAAATTCCTGTGCCGCTGCCTGACTGGCTGCTACCTTTATAGGACCCCTAGTCAGTGAAGCCCCGCCCCCTAATCAGGGCTCAGCTTCTCTCCCAGCACAAAGCCCCTACACATACAGATACTACCAATACAAAACCAAACACACACACACACAAATACCTTCTCCTCCAACAGAACTCCCACTCAAACTCCCCTGTTTACAGCTCTGTTTGCTAGCTCCTGTGCCACTGCAGCTGTCTGTGCCGCTGCCTGACTGGCTGCTACCTTTATAGGACCCCTGGTCAGTGAAAACCGGCACCCTAATCAGGGCTCAGCTTCTCTCCCAGCAAAAAGCCCCTACACGTACAGATACTACCAAAACAAACCCAAACACACACACACACACACAAATACCTTCTCCTCCAACAGAACTCCCACTCAAACTCCCCTGTTTACAGCTCTGTTTGCTAAATTCCTGTGCCGCTGCCTGACTGGCTGCTACCTTTATAGGACCCCTAGTCAGTGAAGCCCCGCCCCCTAATCAGGGCTCAGCTTCGCTCCCAGCACAAAGCCCCTCCAAGCCTCTACACATACAGATACTACCAATACAAAACCAAACACACACACAAATACCTTCTCCTCCAACAGAACTCCCACTCAATCTCCCCTGTTTACAGCTCTGTTTGCTAGTTCCTGTACCGCTGCAGCTGTCTGTGTCGCTGCCTGACTGGCTGCTACCTTTATAGGACCCCTAGTCAGTGAAGCACCGCCCCCTAATCAGGGCTCAGCTTCGCTCCCAGCACAAAGCCCCTCCAAGCCTCTACACATACAGATACCACCAATACAAAACCAAACACACACACAAATACCTTCTCCTCCAACAGAACTCCCACTCAAACTCCCCTGTTTACACCTCTGTTTGCTAGCTCCTGTGCCACTGCAGCTGTCTGTGCCGCTGCCTGACTGGCTGCTACCTTTATAGGACCCCTGGTCAGTGAAAACCGGCACCCTAATCAGGGCTCAGCTTCTCTCCCAGCACAAAGCCTCTACACATACAGATACTACCAATACAAGACCAAACACACACAAATACCTTCTCCTCCAACAGAACTCCCACTCAAACTCCCCTGTTTACAGCTCTGTTTGCTAGCTCCTGTGCCACTGCAGCTGTCTGTGACGCTGCCTGACTGGCTGCTACCTTTATAGGACCCCTGGTCAGCGAAGCCCCGCCCCCTAATCAGGGCTCAGCTTCTCTCCCAGCACAAAGCCCCTCCAAGCCTCTGCACATACAGATACTACCAATACAAAACCAAACACACACAAATACCTTCTCCTCCAACAGAACTCCCAGTCAAACTCCCCCGTTTACAGCTCTGTTTGCTAGCTCCTGTGCCGCTGCCTGACTGGCTGGTAGCTTTATAGGACCCCTAGTCAGGGAAGCCCCGCCCCCTAATCAGGGCTCAGCTTCTCTTCCAGCACAAAGCCTCTACACATACAGATACTACCAATACAAGACCAAACACACACAAATACCTTCTCCTCCAACAGAACTCCCACTCAAACTCCCCTGTTTACAGCTCTGTTTGCTAGCTCCTGTACCGCTGCAGCTGTCTGTGTCGCTGCCTGACTGGCTGCTACCTTTATAGGACCCCTCGTCAGTGAAGCCCCGCCCCCTAATCAGGGCTCAGCTTCTCTCCCAGCACAAAGCCCCTACACATACAGATACCACCAATACAAAACCAAACACACACAAATACCTTCTCCTCCAACAGAACTCCCACTCAAACTCCCCTGTTTACAGCTCTGTTTGCTAGCTCCTGTGCCGCTGCAGCTGTCTGTGCCGCTGCCTGACTGGCTGCTACCTTTATAGGACCCCTGGTCAGTGAAAACCGGCACCCTAATCAGGGCTCTGCTTCTCTCCCAGCAAAAAGCCCCTACACATACAGATACTACCAAAACAAAATCAAACACACATACACAAAAATACCTTCTCCTCCAACAGAACTCCCACTCAAACTCCCCTGTTTACAGCTCTGTTTGCTAGCTCCTGTGCCGCTGCCTGACTGGCTGCTACCTTTATAGGACCCCTAGTCAGGGAAGCCCCGCCCCCTAATCAGGGCTCAGCTTCTCTCCCAGCACAAAGCCCCTCCAAGCCTCTGCACATACAGACACTACCAATACAATACCAAACACACACAAATACCTTCTCCTCCAACAGAACTCCCACTCAAACTCCCCCGTTTACAGCTCTGTTTGCTAGCTCCTGTGCCGCTGCCTGACTGGCTGCTCCCTTTATAGGACCCATAGTCAGTGAAGCCCCGCCCCCTAATCAGGGCTCAGCTTTTCTCCCAGCACAAAGACCCTACACATACAGATACTACCAATACAAAACCAAACACGCACAAATACCTTCTGTTCCAACAGAACTCCCACTCAAACTCCCCTGTTTACAGCTCTGTTTGCTAAATTCCTGTGCCGCTGCCTGACTGGCTGCTACCTTTATAGGACCCCTAGTCAGTGAAGCCCCGCCCCCTAATCAGGGCTCAGCTTCTCTCCCAGCACAAAGCCCCTACACATACAGATACTACCAATACAAAACCAAACACACACACACACAAATACCTTCTCCTCCAACAGAACTCCCACTCAAACTCCCCTGTTTACAGCTCTGTTTGCTAGCTCCTGTGCCACTGCAGCTGTCTGTGCCGCTGCCTGACTGGCTGCTACCTTTATAGGACCCCTGGTCAGTGAAAACCGGCACCCTAATCAGGGCTCAGCTTCTCTCCCAGCAAAAAGCCCCTACACGTACAGATACTACCAAAACAAACCCAAACACACACACACACACACAAATACCTTCTCCTCCAACAGAACTCCCACTCAAACTCCCCTGTTTACAGCTCTGTTTGCTAAATTCCTGTGCCGCTGCCTGACTGGCTGCTACCTTTATAGGACCCCTAGTCAGTGAAGCCCCGCCCCCTAATCAGGGCTCAGTTTCGCTCCCAGCACAAAGCCCCTCCAAGCCCCTACACATACAGATACCACCAATACAAAACCAAACACACACACAAATACCTTCTCCTCCAACAGAACTCCCCCTCAAACTCCCCTGTTTACAGCTCTGTTTGCTATTTCCTGTGCCACTGCAGCTGTCTGTGCCGCTGCCTGACCAGCTGCTACCTTTACAGGACCCGTAGTCAGTCAAGCCCCATCCCCTAATCAGGGCTCAGCTTCTCTCCCAGTACAAAGCCCCCACAAGCCTCTACACATACATATACTACCAATGCAAAACCAAACACACACATATACCTTCTCCTCCAACAGAACTCCCACTCAAACTCCTGTGTTTACAGCTCTGTTTGCTAGCTGCTGTGCCGCTGCCTGACTGGCTGCTACCTTTCTAGGACCCCTAGTCAGTGAAGCCCCGCCCCCTAATCAGGGCTCAGCTTCTCTCCCAGCACAAAGCCTCTACACAAACAGATATTACCAATACAAAACCAAACACACACAAATACCTTCTCCTCCCACAGAACTCCCACTCAAACTCCCCTGTTTACAGCTCTGTTTGCTAGCTCCTGTGCCGCTGCAGCTGTCTGTGCCCCTGCCTGACTGGCTGCTCCCTTTATAGGACCCCTCGTCAGTGAAGCCCCGCCCCCTAATCAGGGCTCAGCTTCTCTCCCAGCACAAAGCCCCTACACATACAGATACCACCAACACAAAACCAAACACACACAAATACCTTCTCCTCCAACAGAACTCCCACTCAAACTCCCCTGTTTAGAGCTCTGTTTGCTAGCTCCTGTACCGCTGCAGCTGTCTGTGCAGCTGCCTGACTGGCTGCTCCGTTTATAGGACCCCTAGTCAGTGAAGCCCCGCCCCCTAATCAGGGCTCAGCTTCTCTCCCAGCACAAAGCCCCTCCAAGCCTCTACACATACAGATACCACCAATACAAAACCAAACACACACAGAAATACCTTTTCCTCCAACAGAATTCCCACTCAAACTCCCCTGTTTGCAGCTCTGTTTGCTAGCTCCTGTGCCGCTGCCTGACTGGCTGCTACCGTTATAGGACCCCTAGCCAGGGAAGCCCCGCCCCCTAATCAGGGCTCAGCTTCTCTCCCAACACAAAGCCCCTACACATACAGATACCACCAATTCAAAACCAAACACACACACAAATACCTTCTCCTCCAACAGAACTCCCACTCAAACTCCCCTGTTTACAGCTCTGTTTAATAGCTCCTGTGCCGCTGCCTGACTGTCTGCTACCTTTATAGGGCCCCTAGTCAGCGAAGCCCCGCCCCCTAATCAGGGCTCTGCTTCTCACCCAGGACAAAGGCCCTACACATACAGATACCACCAATACAAAACCAAATACACACAAATACCTTCTACTCCAACAAAACTCCCACTCAAACTCCCCAGTGTACAGCGCTGCTTGATAGCTCCTGTGCCGCTGCCTGACTGGCTGCAACCTTTATAGGACCCCTAGTCAGGGAAGCCCCGCCTCCTAATCAGGGCTCAGCTTCTCTCCCAGCACAAAGCCCCTCCAAGCCTCTACACATACAGATACCACCAATAAAAAACCAAACACACACAAATGCCTTTTCTCCAACAGAACTCCCACTCAAACTCCCCTGTTTACAGCTCTGTTTACTAGCTCCTGTGCCGCTGCCTGACTGGCTGCTACCTTTATAGGACCCCTAGCCAGGGAAGCCCCGCCCCCTAATCAGGGCTCAGCTTCTCTCCCAGGACAAAGCCCCTACACATACAGATACCACCAATACACAACCAAACACACACAAATACCTTCTCCTCCAACAGAACTCCCACTCAAATTCCCCTGTTTACAGATCTGTTTGCTAGCTCCTGTGCCACTGCAGCTGTCTGTGCCGCTGTCTGACTGGCTGATACCTTTTAAAGAACCCCTAGTCAGTGAAGCCCCGCCCCCTAAACACGGCTCAGCTTCTCTCCCAGCACAAAGCCCCTGCACATACAGATACCACCAATACAAAACCAAACACACACACACACAAATACCTTCTACTCCAACAGAACTCCCACTCAAACTCCCCTGTTTACAGCTCTGTTTGCTAGCTCCTGTGCCGCTGCCTGACTGGCTGCTACCATTATAGGACCCCTAGTCAGTGAAGCCCCGCCCCCTAATCAGGGCTCAGCTTCGCTCCCAGCACAAAGCCCCTCCAAGCCTCTACACATACAGATACTACCAATACAATACCAAACACACACACAAATACCTTCTCCTCCAACAGAACTCCCACTCAAACTCCCCTGTTTACAGCTCTGTTTGCTAGCTCCTGTGCCGCTGCCTGACTGGCTGCTACCTTTATAGGACCCCTAGTCAGGGAAGCCCCGCCCCCTAATCACGGCTCAGCTTCTCTCCCAGCACAAAGCCCCTACAGATACAGATACTAACAATACAAAACCAAACACACACAGATACCTTCTCCTCCAACAGAACTCCCACTCAAACTCCCCTGTTTACAGCTCTGTTTGCTAGCTCCTGTGCCGCTGCCTGACTGGCTGCTACCTTTATAGGACCACTAGTCAGGGAAGCCCCGCCCCCTAATCAGGGCTCAGCTTCTCTGCCAGCACAAAGCCCCTGCACATACAGATACCACCAATACAAAACCAAACACACACACACACAAATACCTTCTCCTCCAACAGAACTCCCACTCAAACTCCCCTGTTTACAGCTCTGTTTGCTAGCTCCAGTGCCTCTGCAGCTGTCTGTGCCGCTGCCTGACTGGCTGGTACCTTTATAGGACCCCGAGTCAGTGAAGCCCCGCCCCCTAATCACGGCTCAGCTTCTCTCCCAGCACAAACCCCCTACACATACAGATACTACCAATACAAAACCAAACACACACAAATACCTTCTCCTCCAACAGAACTCCCACTCAAACTCCCCTGTTTACCGCTCTGTTTGCTAGCTCCTGTGCCACTGCAGCTGTCTGTGACGCTGCCTGACTGGCTGCTACCTCCATAGGACCCCTAGTCAGCGAAGCCCCGCCCCCTAATCAGGGCTCATCTTCTCTCTCAGCACAAAGCCCCTCCAAGCCTCTACACATACAGATACCACCAATACAAAACCGAACACACACAAATACCTTCTCCTCCAACAGAACTCCCACTCAAAATCCCCTGTTTACAGTTCTGTTTGCTAGCTCCTGTGCCGCTGCCTGACTGGCTGCTACCTTTATAGGACCGCAAGTCAGAGAAGCCCCGCCCCCTAATCAGGGCTCAGCTTCTCTAACAACACAAAGCCCCTACACATTAGGATACCACCAATACAAAACCGAACACACACAAATACCTTCTCCTCCAACAGAACTCCCACTCAAACTCCCCTGTTTACAGCTCTGTTTGCTAGCTTCTGTGCCGCTGCAGCTGTCTGTGCCGCTACCTGACTGGCTGCTACCTTTATAGGACCCCTAGTCAGTGAAGCCCCGCCCCCTAATCAGGGCTGAGCTTCTGTCCCAGCACAAAGCCCCTACACATACAGATACCACCAATACAAAACCAAACACACACAAGTACCTTCTCCTCCAACAGAACTCCCACTCAAATTCCCCTGTTTACAGATCTGTTTGCTAGCTCCTGTGCCGCTGCAGCTGTCTGTGCTGCTGTCTGACTGGCTGATACCTTTTAAAGGACCCCTAGTCAGTGAAGCCCCGCCCCCTAAACACGGCTCAGCTTCTCTCCCAGCACAAAGCCCCTGCACATACAGATACCACCAATACAAAACCAAACACACACAAGTACCTTCTCCTCCAACAGAACTCCCACTCAAACTCCCCTGTTTACAGCTCTGTTTGCTAGCTACTGTGCCGCTGCCTGACTGGCTGCTACCATTATAGGACCCCTAGTCAGGGAAGCCCCGCCCCCTAATCACGGCTCAGCTTCTCTCCCAGCACAAAGCCCCTACAGATACAGATACTAACAATACAAAACCAAACACACACAAATACCTTCTCCTCCAACAGAACTCCCACTCAAACTCCCCTGTTTACAGCTCTGTTTGCTAGCTCCTGTGCCGCTGCCTGACTGGCTGCTACCTTTATAGGACCACTAGTCAGGGAAGCCCCGCCCCCTAATCAGGGCTCAGCTTCTCTCCCAGCACAAAGCCCCTCCAAGCCTCTACACATACAGATACCACCAATACAAAACCAAACACACACAGAAATGCCTTCTCCTCCAACAGAACTCCCACTCAAACTCCCCTGTTTACCGCTCTGTTTGCTAGCTCCTGTGCCACTGCAGCTGTCTGTGCCGCTGCCTGACTGGCTTCTACCTTTATAGGACCCCAAGTCAGTGAAGCCCCGCCCCCTAATCAGGGCTCAACTTCTCTCCCAGCACAAAGCCCCTGCACATACAGATACTAACAATACAAAACCAAACACACACACAAATACCTTCTCCTCCAACAGAACTCCCACTCAAACTCCCCTGTTTACAGCTCTGTTTGCTAGCTCCTGTGCCGCTGCAGGTGTCCGTGCCGCCGCCTGACTGGCTGCTCCCTTTATAGGAACCCTAGTCAGTGAAGCCCCGCCCCCTAATCAGGGCTCAGCTTCTCTCCCAGCGCAAAGCCCCTATACATACAGATACTACCAATACAAAACCAAACACACACAAATACCTTCTCCTCCAACAGAACTCCCACTCAAACTCCCCTGTTTACAGCTCTGTTTGCTAGCTTCTGTGCCGCTGCAGCTGTCTGTGCCGCTACCTGACTGGCTGCTACCTTTATAGGACCCCTACTCAGTGAAGCCCCGCCCCCTAATCAGGGCTGAGCTTCTGTCCCAGCACAAAGCCCCTACACATACAGATACTACCAATACAAAACCAAACACACACAAATACCTTCTCCTCCAACAGAACTCCCACGCAAAGTCCCCTGTTTACAGCTCTGTTTGCTAGCTCCTGTGCCGCTGCCTGACTGGCTGCTACCTTTATAGGACCCCTAGTCAGGGAAGCCCCGCCCCCTAATCAGGGCTCAGCTTCTGTCCCAGCACAAAGCCCCTACACATACATATACTAACAATACAAAACCAAAATCACACAAATACCTTCTACTCCAACAGAACTCCCACTCAAACTCCCCTGTTTACAGCTCTGTTTGATAGCTCCTGTGCCGCTGCCTGACTGACTGCAACCTTTATAGGACCCCTAGTCAGGGAAGCCCCGCCCACTAATCAGGGCTCAGCTTCTCTCCCAGCACAAAGCCCCTCCAAGCCTCTACACATACATATACCACCAATACAAAACCAAACACACGCACAAATACCTTCTCCTCCAACAGAACTCCCACTCAAACTCCCCTGTTTACAGCTCTGTTTGCTAGCTCCTGTGCCGCTGCAGCTGTCTATGCCACTGCCTGATTGGCTGCTACCTTTATAGGACCCCTAGTCAGTGAAGTCCCGCCCCCTAATCAGGGCTCAGGTTCTCTCCCAGGACAAAGCCCCTACACATACAGATACCACCAATACAAAACCAAACACACACAAATACCTTCTCCTCCAACAGAACTCCCACTCAAACTCCCCTGTTTACAGCTCTGTTTGCCATCTCCTGTGCCGCTGCAGCTGTCTGTGCTGCTGCCTGACTGGCTGCTACCTTTATAGGACCACTACTCAGTCAAGCCCCGCCCCCTAATCAGGGTTCAGCTTCTCTCCCAGCACAAAGCCCCTACACATACAGATACTACCAATACAAAACCAAACACACACAAATACCTTCTCCTCCAACAGAACTCCCACTCAAAATCCCCTGTTTAGAGCTCTGTTTGCTAGCTCCTGTGCCGCTGCCTGACTGGCTGCTACCTTTATAGGACCGCTAGTCAGAGAAGCCCCGCCCCCTAATCAGGGCTCAGCTTCTCTCCCAGCACAAGGCCCCTCCAAGCCTCTACACATACAGATACCACCAATACAAAACCAAACACACACAAATATCTTTTCCTCCAACAGAACTCCCACTCAAAATCCCCTGTTTAGAGCTCTGTTTGCTAGCTCCTGTGCCGCTGCCTGACTGGCTGCTACCTTTATAGGACCCCTAGTCAGGGAAGCCCCGCCCCCTAATCAGGGCTCAGCTTCTCTCCCAACACAAAGCCCCTACACATACAGATACCACAAATACAAAACGAAACACACACACAAATACCTTCTCCTCCAACAGAACTCCCACTCAAACGCCCCTGTTTACAGCTCTGTTTGCAAGCTCCTGTGCCGCTGGAGCTGTCTGTGCCGCAGCCTGACTAGCTGCTACTTTTATAGGACCCCAGTCAGGGAATCCCGCCCCCTTATCAGGGCTCAGCTTCTCTCCCAGCACAAAGCCCCTACACATACAGATACTACCAATACAAAACCAAAAACACACAAATACCTTCTCCTCCAACAGAACTCCCACTCAAACTCCCCTGTTTACAGCTCTGTTTGCTAGCTCCTGTGCCGCTGCCTGACTGGCTGCAACCTTTATAGGACCCGTAGTCAGGGAAGCCCCGACCCCTAATCAGGGCCCAGCTTCTCTCCCAGCACAAAGCCCCTCCAAGCCTCTACACATACAGATACCACCAATACAAAACCAAACACACACAAATACCTTCTCCTCCAACAGAATTCCCACTCAAACTCCCCTGTTTACAGCTCTGTTTGCTCCCTTCTGTGCCGCTGCAGCTTTCTGTGCCGCTACCTGACTGGCTGCTACCTTTATAGGACCCCTAGTCAGTGAAGCCCCGCCCCCTAATCAGGGCTCAGCTTCTGTCCCAGCACAAAGCCCCTACACATACAGATACTACCAATACAAAACCAAACAAACACAAATACCTTCTACTCCAAGAGAACTCCCACTCAAACTCCCCTGTTTACAGCTCTGTTTGATAGCTCCTGTGCCGCTGCCTGACTGGCTGCAAACTTTATAGGACCCCTAGTCAGGGAAGCCCCGCCCCCTAATCAGGCCTCAGCTTCTCTCCCAGCACAAGGCCCCTCCAAGCCTCTACACATACAGATAACACCAATACAAAAGCGAACACACACACAAATACCTTTTCCTCCAACAGAACTCCCACTCAAACTCCCCTGTCTACAGCTCTGTTTGCTAGCTCCTGTGCCGCTGCCTGACTGGCTGCTACTTTTATAGGACCCCTAGTCAGGGAAGCCCCGCCCCCTAATCAGGGCTCAGCTTCTCTCCCAACACAAAGCCCCTACACATACAGATACCACAAATACAAAACCAAACACACACACAAATACCTTTTCCTCCAACAGAACTCCCACTCAAAGTCCCCTGTTTACAGCTCTGTTTGCTAGCTCCTGTGCCGCTGCCTGACTGGCTGCTACCTTTATAGGACCCCTAGTCAGGGAAACCCCGCCCCCTAATCAGGTCTCAGCTTCTCTCCCAGCACAAAGCCCCTCCAAGCCTCTACACATACAGATACCACCAATACACAACCAAACACACACAAATACCTTCTCCTCCAACAGAACTCCCACTCAAACGCCCCTGTTTACAGCTCTGTTTGCTAGATCCTGTGCCGCTGCAGCTGTCTGTGCCGCTGCCTGATTGGCTGCTATCTTTATAGGACCCCTAGTCAGGGAAGCCCCGACCCCTAATCACGGCTCAGCTTCTCTCCCAGCACAAAGCCCCTCCAAGCCTCTACACATACAGATACCACCAATACAAAACCAAACACACACACACAAATACCTTTTCCTTCAACAGAACTCCCACACAAACTCCCCTGTTTACAGCTCTGTTTGCTTGCTCCTGTGCCGCTGCAGCTGTCTGTGCCGCTGCCTGATTGGCTGCTACCTTTATAGGACCCCTAGTCAGTGAAGCCCCGCCCCCTAATCAGGGCTCATCTTCTGTCCCAGGACAAAGCCCCTACACATACAGATACCACCAATACAAAACCAAACACACACAAATACCTTCTCCTCCAACAGAACTCCCACTCAAACGCCCCTGTTTACAGCTCTGTTTGATAGCTCCTGTGCCGCTGCCTGACTGGCTGCAACCTTTATAGGACCCCTAGTCAGGGAAGCCCCGCCCACTAATCAGGGCTCAGCTTCTCTCCCAGCACAAAGCCCCTCCAAGCCTCTACACATACAGATACCACCATTACAAAACCAAACACACACACAAGTACCTTCTCCTCCAACAGAACTCCCACTCAAACTCCCCTGTTTACAGCTCTGTTTGCTAGCTCCTGTGCCGCTGCAGCTGTCTGTGCCGCTGCCTGACTGGCTGATACCTTTATAGGACCCCTAGTCAGTAAAGCCCCGCCCCCTAATCACGGCTCAGCTTCTCTCCCAGCACAAAGCCACTACACATACAGATACTACCAATACAAAACCAAACACACACAAATACCTTCTCCTCCAACAGAACTCCCACTCAAACTCCCCTGTTTACAGCTCTGTTTGCTAGCTCCTGTGCCGCTGCCTGACTGGCTGCTCCCTTTATAGTACGCATAGTCAGGGAAGCCCCGCCCCCTAATCACGGCTCAGCTTCTCTCCCAGCACAAAGCCCCTACACATACAGATACCACCAATACAAAACCAAACACACACAAATACCTTCTCCTCCAACATAACTCCCACTCTAACTCCCCTGTTTACAGCTCTGTTTGACAGCTCCTGTGCCGCTGCCTGACTGGCTGCAACCTTTATAGGACCCCTAGTCAGGGAAGCCCCGCCCACTAATCAGGGCTCAGCTTCTCTCCCAGCACAAAGCCCCTCCAAGCCTCTACACATACAGATACCACCATTACAAAACCAAACACACACAAATACCTTTTCCTCCAACAGAACTCCCACTCAAACTCCCCTGTTTACAGCTCTGTTTGCTAGCTCCTGTGCCGCTGCCTGACTGGCTGCTACCTTTATAGGACCCCTAGTCAGGGAAGCCCCGCCCCCTAATCAGGGCTCAGCTTCTCTCCCAACACAAAGCCCCTACACATACAGATACCACAAACACAAAACGAAACACACACACAAATACCTTTTCCTCCAACAGAACTCCCACTCAAACTCCCCTGTTTACAGCTCTGTTTGCTAGCTCCTGTGCCGCTGCCTGACTGGTTGCTACCTTTATAGGACCCCTAGTGAGGGAAGCCCCGCCCCCTAATCAGGGCTCAGCTTCTCTCCCAACACAAAGCCCCTACACATACAGATACCACCAATACAAAACCAAACACACACACAAATACCTACTCCTCCAACAGAACTCCCACACAAACTCCCGTTTACAGCTCTGTTTGCTAGCTCCTGTGCCGCTGCAGCTGTCTGTGCCGCTGCCTGACTGGCTGCTACCTTTATAGGACCCCAGTCAGGGAATCCCGCCCCCTAATCAGGGCTCAGCTTCTCTCCCAACACAAAGCCCCTACACATACAGATACCACCAATACAAAACCAAACACACACACAAATACCTTCTCCTCCAACAGAATTCCCACTCAAACTCCACTGTTTACAGCTCTGTTTGCTCCCTTCTGTGACGCTGCAGCTGTCTGTGCCGCTACCTGACTGGCTGCTACCTTTATAGGACCCCTAGTCAGTGAAGCCCCGCCCCCTAATCAGGGCTCAGTTTCTCTCCCAACAAAAAGCCCCTACACATACAGATACCACAAATACAAAACGAAACACACACACAAATACCTTTTCCTCCAACAGAACTCCCACTCAAAGTCCCCTGTTTACAGCTCTGTTTGCTAGCTCCTGTGCCGCTGCCTGACTGGCTGCTACCTTTATAGGACCCCTAGTCAGGGAAGCCCCGCCCCCTAATCAGGGCTCAGCTTCTCTCCCAACACAAAGCCCCTACACATACAGATACCACCAATACAAAACCAAACACACACAAATACCTTCTCCTCCAACAGAACTCCCACTCAAACTCCCCTGTTTACAGCTCTGTTTGCTAGCTCCTGTGCCGCTGCAGCTGTCTGTGCCGCTGCCTGACTGGCTGATACCTTTATAGGACCCCTAGTCAGTGAAGCCCCGCCCCCTAATCACGGCTCAGCTTCTCTCCCAGCACAAAGCCCCTACACATACAGATACTACCAATACAAAACCAAACACACACAAATACCTTCTTCTCCAACAGAACTCCCACTCAAACTCCCCTGTTTACAGCTCTGTTTGCTAGCTCCTGTGCCGCTGCCTGACTGGCTGCAACCTTTATAGGACCCGTAGTCAGGGAAGCCCCGAGCCCTAATCAGGGCTCAGCTTCTCTCCCAGCACAAAGCCCCTCCAAGCCTCTACACATACAGATACCACCAATACAAAACCAAACACACACACAAATACCTTCTCCTCCAACAGAATTCCCACTCAAACTCCCCTGTTTACAGCGCTGTTTGCTCCCTTCTGTGCCGCTGCAGCTGTCTGTGCCGCTACCTGACTGGCTGCTACCTTTATAGGACCCCTAGTCAGTGAAGCCCCGCCCCCTAATCAGGGCTCAGCTTCTGTCCCAGCACAAAGCCCCTACACATACATATACTACCAATACAAAACCAAACAAACACAAATACCTTCTACTCCAAGAGAACTCCCACTCAAACTCCCCTGTTTACAGCTCTGTTTGATAGCTCCTGTGCCGCTGCCTGACTGGCTGCAAACTTTATAGGACCCCTAGTCAGGGAAGCCCCGCCCCCTAATCAGGGCTCAGCTTCTGTCCCAACACAAAGCCCCTACACATACAGATACCACAAATACAAAACCAAACACACACACAAATACCTTTTCCTCCAACAGAACTCCCACTCAAACTCCCCTGTTTACAGCTCTGTTTGCTAGCTCGTGTGCCGCTGCCTGACTGGCTGCTACCTTTATAGGACCCCTAGTCAGGGAAGCCCCGCCCCCTAATCAGGGCTCAGCTTCTCTCCCAACACAAAGCCCCTACACATACAGATACCACCAATACAAAACCAAACACACACAAATACCTTCTCCTCCAACAGAACTCCCACTCAAACTCCCCTGTTAACAGCTCTGTTTGCTAGATCCTGTGCCGCTGCAGCTGTCTGTGCCGCTGCCTGATTGGCTGCTACCTTTATAGGACCCCTAGTCAGGGAAGCCCCGACCCCTAATCACGGCTCAGCTTCTCTCCCAGCACAAAGCCCCTCCAAGCCTCTACACATACAGATACCACCAATACAAAACCAAACACACACACAAATACCTTTTCCTCCAACAGAACTCCCACACAAACTCCCCTGTTTACAGCTCTGTTTGCTAGCTCCTGTGCCGCTGCAGCTGTCTGTGCCGCTGCCTGATTGGCTGCTACCTTTATAGGACCCCTAGTCAGTGAAGCCCCGCCCCCTTATCAGGGCTCATCTTCTGTCCCAGCACAAAGCCCCTACACACACAGATACCACCAATACAAAACCAAACACACACAAATACCTTCTACTCCAACAGAACTCCCTCTCAAACTCCGCTGTTTACAGCTCTGTTTGGTAGCTCCTGTGCCGCTGCAGCTGTCTGTGCCGCTACCTGACTGGCTGCTACCTTAATAGGACCCCGAGTCAGTGAAGCCCCGCCCCCTAATCACGGCTCAGCTTCTCTCCCAGCACAAAGCCCATACACATACAGATACTACCAATACAAAACCAAACACACACAAATACATACTACTCCAACAGAACTCCCACTCAAACTCCCCTGTTTACAACTCTGTTTGATAGCTACTGTGCCGCTGCCTGACTGGCTGCAACCTTTATAGGACCCCTAATCAGGGAAGCCCTGCCCCCTAATCAGGGCTCAGCTTCTCTCCCAACACAAAGCCCCTACACATACAGATACCACCAATACAAAACCAAACACACACAAATACCTTCTCCTCCAACAGAACTCCCACTCAAACTCCCCTGTTTACAGCTCTGTTTGCTAGCTCCTGTGCCGCTGCCTGACTGGCTGCTACCTTTGTAATGCCCCGAGTCAGGGAAGCCCCGCCCACTAATCAGGGCTCAGCTTCTCTCCTAGCACAAAGCCCCTCCAAGCCTCTACAGATACAGATACCACCAATACAAAACTAAACACACACACAAATACCTTTTCTCCAACAGAACTCCCACTCAAACTCCCCTGTTTACAGCTCTGTTTGCTAGCTCCTGTGCCACTGCAGCTGTCTGTGCCGCTGCCTGATTGGCTGCTACCTTTATAGGACCCCTAGTCAGGGAAGCCCAGACCCCTAATCACGGCTCAGCTTCTCTGCCAGCACAAAGCCCCGACACATACAGATACTACCAATACAAAACCAAACACACACACAAATACCTTTTCCTCCAACAGAACTCCCACTCAAACTCCCCTGTTTACAGCTCTGTTTGCTAGCTCCTGTGCCGCTGCCTGACTGGCTGCTACCTTTATAGGACCCCTAGTCAGGGAAGCCCCGCCCCCTAATCAGGGCTCAGCTTCTCTCCCAACACAAAGCCCCTACACATACAGATACCACAAATACAAAACCAAACACACACAGAAATAACTTTTCCTCCAACAGAACTCCCACTCAAACTCCCCTGTTTACAGCTCTGTTTGCTAGCTCCTGTGCCGCTGCCTGACTGGCTGCTACCTTTATAGGACCCCTAGCCAGGGAAGCCCCGCCCCCTAATCAGGGCTCATCTTCTCTCCCAACACAAAGCCCCTACACATACAGATACCACCAATACAAAACCAAACACACACAAATAGCTTCTCCTCCAACAAAACTCCCACTCAAACTCCCCTGTTTACAGCTCTGTTTGCTAGCTCCTGTGCCGCTGCAGCTGTCTGTGCCGCTGCCTGACTGGCTGATACCTTTTTAGGACCCCTAGTCAGTAAAGCCCCGCCCCCAATCACGGCTCAGCTTCTCTCCCAGCACAAAGCCCCTACACATACAGATACTACCAATACAAAACCAAACACACACAAACACCTTCTCCTCCAACAGAACTCCCACTCAAACTCCCCTGTTTACAGCTCTGTTTGCTAGCTCCTGTGCAGCTGCCTGACTGGCTGCAACCTTTATAGAACCCCTAGTCAGTGAAGCCCCGCCCACTAATCAGGGCTCAGCTTCTCTCCCAGCACAAAGCCCCTCCAAGCCTCTACACATACAGATACCACCAATACAAAACCAAACACACACACAAATACCTTTTCCTACAACAGAACTCCCACTCAAACTCCCCTGTTTACAGCTCTGTTTGCTAGCCCCTGTGCCGCTGCCTGACTGGCTGCTACCTTTATAGGACCCCTAGTCAGAGAAGCCCCGCCCCCTAATCAGGGCTCAGCTTCTCTCCCAACACAAAGCCCCTACACATTAGGATACCACCAATACAAAACCGAACACACACAAATACCTTCTCCTCCAACAGAACTCCCACTCAAACTCCCCTGTTTACAGCTCTGTTTGATAGCTCCTGTGCCGCTGCCTGACTGGCTGCTACCTTTATAGGACCCCTAGTCAGGGAAGCCCCGCCCCCTTATCAGGGCTGAGCTTCTGTCCCAGCACAAAGCCCCTACACATACAGATACTACCAATACAAAACCAAACACACACAAATACCTTCTCCTCCAACAGAACTCCCACTCAAACTCCCCTGTTTACAGCTCTGTTTGATAGCTCCTGTGCCGCTGCCTGACTGACTGCAACCTTTATAGGACCCCTAGTCAGGGAAGCCCCGCCCCCTTATCAGGGCTCAGCTTCTCTCCCAGCACAAAGCCCCTACACATACAGATACTACCAATACAAAACCAAACACACACACAAATACCTTCTCCTCCAACAGAACTCCCACTCAAACTCCCCTGTTTACAACTCTCTTTGCTATCTCCTCTGCCACTGCAGCTGTCTGTGCCGCTTCCTGACTGGCTGCTGCCTTTATAGGACCCGTAGTCAGTGAAGCCCAGCCCCCTAATCAGGGCTCAGCTTCTCTCCCAGCACAAAGCCCCTACACATAGAGATATCACCAATACAAAACCAAACACACACAAATACCTTCTCCTCCAACAGAACTGCCACTCAAACTCCCCTGTTTACAGCTCTGTTTGCTAGCTCCTGTACCGCTGCAGCTGTCTGTGTCGCTGCCTGACTGGCTGCTCCCTTTATAGGACCCCTAGTCAGTGAAGCCCCGCCCCCTAATCAGGGCTCAGCTTCTCTCCCAGCACAAAGCCCCTGCACATACAGATACCACCAATACAAAACCAAACACAGACAAATACCTTCTCCTCCAACAGAACTCCCACTCAAACTCCCCTGTTTACAGCTCTGTTTGATAGCTCCTGTGCCGCTGCCTGACTGACTGCAACCTTTATAGGACCCCTAGTCAGTGAAGCCCCGCCCCCTAATCAGGGCTCAGCTTCTCTCCCAGCACAAAGCCCCTCCAAGCCTCTACACATACTGATACTACCAATACAAAACCAAACACACACAAATACCTTCTGCTCCAACAGAACTCCCACTCAAACTCCCCTGTTCACAGCTCTGTTTGCTAGCTCCTGTGCTGCTGCCTGACTGGCTGCTACCTTTATAGGACCCCTAGTCAGTGAAGCCCCGCCCCCTAATCAGGGCTCAGCTTCTGTCCCAGCACAAAGCCCCTCCAAGCCTCTACACATACAGATACCACCAATACAAAACCTAACACACACACAAATAACTTCTCCTCCAACAGAACTCCCACTCAAACTCCCCTGTTTACAGCTCTGTTTGCTAGCTCCTGTGCCGCTGCCTGACTGGCTGCTACCTTTATAGGACCCCTCGTAAGTGAAGCCCCGCCCCCGAATCAGGGCTCAGCTTCTCTCCCAGAACAAAGCCCCTCCAAGCCTCTACACATACAGATACTCCCAATACAAAACCAAACACACACAAATACCTTCTCCTCCAACAGAACTCCCACTCAAACTCCCCTGTTTACAGCTCTGTTTGCTAGCTCTTGTGCCGCTGCAGCTGTCTGTGCCGCTGCCTGACTGGCTGCTACCTTTCTAGGACCCCTAGTCTGTGAAGCCCCGCCCCCTAATCAGGGCTCAGCTTCTCTCCCAGCACAAAGCCCCTGCACATACAGATACCACCAATACAAAACCAAACACACACAAGTACCTTCTCCTCCAACAGAACTCCCACTCAAACTCCCCGGTTTACAGCTCTGTTTGCTAGCTCCTGTGCCACTGCAGCTGTCTGTGCCGCTGCCTGACTGGCTGCTGCCTTTATAGAACCCCTAGTCAGGGAAGCCCCGCCCCCTAATCAGGGCTCAGCTTCTCTCCCAGCACAAAGCCCCTACACATACAGATACCACCAATACAAAACCAAACACACACAAATACCTTCTCCTCCAACAGAACTCCCACTCAAACTCCCCCGTTTACAGCTCTGTTTGCTAGCTGTCTGTGCCGCTGCCTGACCAGCTGCTACCTTTACAGGACCCGTAGTCAGTCAAGCCCCATCCCCTAATCAGGACTCAGCTTCTCTCCCAGTACAAAGCCCCCACAAGCCTCTACACATACAGATACTACCAATGCAAAACCAAACACACACAAATACCTTCTCCTCCAACAGAACTCCCCCTCAAACTCCCGTTTACAGCTCTGTTTGCTAGCTCCTGTGCCGCTGCCTGACTGGCTGCTACCTTTACAGGACCCGTAGTCAGTGAAGCCCCATCCCCTTATCAGGGCTCAGCTTCTCTCCCAGTACAAAGCCCCCACAAGCCTCGACACATACAGATACTACCAATGCAAAACCAAACACACACAAATACCTTCTCCTCCAACAGAACTCCCACTCAAACTCCCCGGTTTACAGCTCTGTTTGTTAGCTCCTGTGCAGCTGCCTGACTGGCTGCAACCTTTATAGAACCCCTAGTCAGTGAAGCCCCGCCCACTAATCAGGGCTCAGCTTCTCTCCCAGCACAAAGCCCCTCCAAGCCTCTACACATACAGATACCACCAATACAAAACCAAACACACACACAAAAACCTTTTCCTCCAAGAGAACTCCCACTCAAACTCCCCTGTTTACAGCTCTGTTTGCTAGCTCCTGTGCCGCTGCCTGACTGGCTGCTACCTTTCTAGGACCCCTAGTCAGTGAAGCCCCGTCCCCTAATCAGGGCTCAGCTTCTCTCCCAGCACAAAGCCCCTCCAAGCCTCGACACATACAGGTACTACCAATAAAAAACCAAACACACACACACAAATACCTTCTCCTCCAACAGAACTCCCACTCAAACTCCCCTGTTTACAGCTCTGTTTGCTAGCTCTTGTGCCGCTGCAGCTGTCTGTGCCGCTGCCTGACTGGCTGCTACCTTTCTAGGACCCCTAGTCAGTGAAGCCCCGCCCCCTAATCAGGGCTCAGCTTCTCTCCCAGTACAAAGCCCCTGCACATACAGATACCACCAATACAAAACCAAACACACACAAATACCTTCTCCTCCAACAGAACTCCCACTCAAACTCCCCCGTTTACAGATCTGTTTGCTAGCTGTCTGTGCCGCTGCCTGACCAGCTGCTACCTTTACAGGACCCGTAGTCAGTCAAGCCCCATCCCCTAATCAGGGCTCAGCTTCTCTCCCAGTACAAAGCCCCCACAAGCCTCGACACATACAGATACTACCAATGCAAAACCAAACACACACAAATACCTTCTCCTCCAACAGAACTCCCACTCAAACTTCCCTGTTTACAGCTCTGTTTGCAAGCTCCTGTGCCGCTGCAGCTGTCTGTGCCGCTGCCTGACTGGCTGCTACCTTTATAGGACCCCTACTCAGTCAAGCCCCGCCCCCTAATCTGGGCTCAGCTTCTCTCCCAGCACAAAGCCCCTACACATACAGATACTACGAATACAAAACCAAACACACACAAATACCTTCTCCTCCAACAGAACTCCCACTCAAACTCCCCTGTTTACAGCTCTGTTTGCTAGCTCCTGTGCCGCTGCCTGACTGGCTGCTACCTTTATAGGACCCCTAGTCGGGGAAGCCCCGCCCCCTAACCAGGGCTCAGCTTCTCTCCCAGCACAAAGCCCCTACACATACAGATACTACGAATACAAAACCAAACACACACAAATACCTTCTCCTCCAACAGAACTCCCACTCAAACTCCCCTGTTTACAGCTCTGTTTGCTAGCTCCTGTGCTGCTGCCTGACTGGCTGCTAGCTTTATAGGACCCCGAGTCAGGGAAGCCCCGCCCACTAATCAGGGCTCAGCTTCTCTCCCAGGACGAAGCCCCTCCACGCCCCTACACATACAGATACCACCAATACAAAACCAAACACACACACAAATACCTTCTCCTCCAACAGAACTCCCACTCAAACGCCCCTGTTTACAGCTCTTTTGGCTAGCTCCTGTGCCACTGCAGCTGTCTGTGCCGCTGCCTGATTGGCTGCTGCCTTTATAGGACCCCTAGTCAGGGAAGCCCCGCCCCCTAATCAGGGCTCAGCTTCTCTCCCAGCACAAAGCCCCTACACATACAGATACTAACAATACAAAACCAAACACACACAAATACCTTCTCCTCCAACAGAACTCCCACTCAAACTCCCCTGTTTACAGCTCTGTTTGCTAGCTCCTGTGCCGCTGCAGCTGTCTGTGCCGATGCCTGACTAGCTGCTACCTTTATAGGACCCCAGTCAGTGAAGCCCCACCCCCTAATCAGGGCTCAGCTTCTCTCCCAGCACAAAGCCCCTACACATACAGATACTAACAATACAAAACCAAACACACACAAATACCTTCTCCTCCAACAGAACTCCCACTCAAACTCCCCTGTTTACAGGTCTGTTGGCTAGCTCCTGTGCCGCTGCCTGACTGGCTGCTACCTTTATAGGACCTTTAGTCAGTGAAGCCCCGCCCCCTAATCAGGGCTCAGCTTCTCTCCCAGCACAAAGCCCCCCCAAGCCTCTACACATACAGATACCACCAATACAAAACCAAACACACACACAAATACCTTCTCCTCCAACAGAACTCCCACTCAAACGCCCCTGTTTACAGCTCTTTTGGCTAGCTCCTGTGCCACTGCAGCTGTCTGTGCCGCTGCCTGATTGGCTGCTGCCTTTATAGGACCCCTAGTCAGGGAAGCCCCGCCCCCTAATCAGGGCTCAGCTTCTCTCCCAGCACAAAGCTCCTACACATACAGATACTTACAATGCAAAACCAAACACACACGAATACCTTCTCCTCCAACAGAACTCCCACTCAACCTCCCCTGTTTACAGCTCTGTTTGCTAGCTCCTGTGCCGCTGCAGCTGTCTGTGCCGATGCCTGACTAGCTGCTACCTTTATAGGACCCCAGTCAGTGAAGCCCCACCCCCTAATCAGGGCTCAGCTTCTCTCCCAGCACAAAGCCCCTACACATACAGATACTAACAATACAAAACCAAACACACACAAATACCTTCTCCTCCAACAGAACTCCCACTCAAACTCCCCTGTTTACAGCTCTGTTGGCTAGCTCCTGTGCCGCTGCCTGACTGGCTGCTACCTTTATAGGACCTTTTGTCAGTGAAGCCCCGCCCCCTAATCAGGGCTCAGCTTCTCTCCCAGCACAAAGCCCCCCCAAGCCTCTACACATACAGATACCACCAATACAAAACCAAACACACACACAAATACCTTTTCCTCCAACAGAACTCCCACTCAAACTCCCCTGTTTACAGCTCTGTTTTGCTAGCTCCTGTGCCGCTGCAGCTGTCTGTGCCGATGCCTGAATAGCTGCTACCTTTATAGGACCCCAGTCAGTGAAGCCCCACCCCCTAATCAGGGCTCAGCTTCTCTCCCAGGACAAAGCCCCTACACATACAGATACCACCAATACAAAACCAAACACACACACACACACAAATACCTTCTCCTCCAACAGAACTCCCACTCAAACTCCCCTGTTTCCAGCTATGTTTGCTAGCTCCTGTGCCGCTGCAGCTGTCTGTGCCGCTGCCTGACTGGCTGCTACCTTTACAGGACCGCTAGTCAGTGAAGCCCCGCCCCCTAATCAGGGCTCAGCTTCTCTCCAAGCACAAAGACCCGCCAATACCCTACACATACAGATACTACCAATACAAAACCAAACACACACAAATACCATCTCCTCCAACAGAACTCCCACTCAAACTCCCCTGTTTCCAGCTCTGTTTGCTAGCTCCTGTGCCACTGCAGCTGTCTGTTCCGCTGTCTGACTGGCTGCTACCATTATAGGACCCCTAGTCAGTGAAGCCCCGCCCCCTGATCAGGGCTCAGCTTCTCTCCCAGCACAAAGACCCTACACATACAGATACTACCAATACAAAACCAAACACACACAAATACGTTCTAGTCCAACAGAACCCCCACTCAAACTCCCCTGTTTACAGCTCTGTTTGCTAGCTCCTGTGCCGCTGCCTGACTGGCTGGTACCTTTATAGGACCCCTAGTCAGGGAAGCCCCGCCCCCTAATCAGGGCTCAGCTTCTCTCCCAGCACAAAGCCCCTGCACATACAGATACTACCAGTACAAAACCAAACACACACAAATACCTTCTCCTCCACCAGAACTCCCACTCAAACTCCCCTGTTTACAGCTCTGTTTGCTAGCTCCTGTGCCCCTGCAGCTCTCTGTGCCACTGCCTGACTGGCTGCTCCCTTTATAGGAAACCTAGTCAGTGAAGCCCCGCCCCCTAATCAGGGCTCAGCTTCTCTCCAAGCACAAAGCCCCGCCAAACCCCTACACATACATATACTACCAATACAAAACCAAACACAAACAAATACCATCTCCTCCAACAGAACTCCCACTCACACTCCCCTGTTCACAGCTCTGTTTGCTAGCTCCTGTGCCGCTGCAGCTGTCTGTTCCGCTGCCTGACTGGCTGCTACCTTTACAGGACCCCTAGTCAGTGAAGCCCCGCCCCCTAATCAGGACTCAGCTTCTCTCCCAGCACAAAGCCCCTTCAAACCTCTACACATACAGATACTACCAATACAAAAACTCACACAAATACCTTCTCCTCCAACAGAACTCCCACTCAAACTCCCCTGTTTACAGCTCTGTTTCCTAGCTCCTGTGCCGCTGCAGCTGTCTGCCGCTGCCTGACTGGCTGCTACCTTTACAGGACCCCTAATCAGTGAAGCCCCGCCCCCTAATCAGGGCTCAGCTTCTCTCCCAGCACAAAGCCCGTACACATACATATGCTACCAATACAGAACCAAACACACACAAATACCTTCTCCTCCAACAGAACTCCCACTCAAACTCCGCTGTTTACAGCTCTGTTTGCGAGCTCCTGTGCCCCTGCAGCTCTCTGTGCCACTGCCTGACTGGCTGCTCCCTTTATAGGAACCCTAGTCAGTGAAGCCCCGCCCCCTAATCAGGGCTCAGCTTCTCTCCAAGCACAAAGCCCCGCCAAACCAATACACATACAGATACTAACAATACAAAACCAAACACACACAAATACCATCTCCTCCAACAGAACTCCCACTCAAACTCCCCTGTTTACAGCTCTGTTTCCTAGCTCCTGTGCCGCTGCAGCTGTCTGCCGCTGCCTGACTGGCTGCTACATTTATAGGACCCCTAGTCAGTGAAGCCCCGCCCCCTAATCAGGGCTCAGCTTCTCTCCCAGCACAAAGCCCCTCCAAGCCTCTACACATACAGATACTACCAATACAAAAAAAAAAATACCTTCTCCTCCAACAGAACTCCCACTCAAACTCCCCTGTTTACAGCTCTGTTTGCTAGCTCCTGTGCCGCTGCCTGACTGGCTGCTACCTTTATAGGACCCCTAGTCAGTGAAGCCCCGCCCCCTAATCAGGGCTCAGCTTCTCTCCAAGCACAAAGCCCCGCCAAACCAATACACATACAAATACTACCAATACAAAACCAAACACACACAAATACCATCTCCTCCAACAGACCTCCCATTCAAACTCCCCTGTTTACAGCTCTGTTTGCTAGTTCCTGTGCCGCTGCCTGACTGGCTGCTACCTTTATAGAACCCCTAGTCAGTGAAGCCCCGCCCCCTACTCAGGGCTCAGCTTCTCTCCCAGCACAAAGCCCCTACACATACAGATACTACCAATACAAAACCAAACACACACAAATACCTTCTCCTCCAACAGAACTCCCATTCAAACTCCACTGTTTACAGCTCTGTTTGCTAGCTCCTGTGCCGCTGCCTGACTGGCTGCTACCTTTATAGGACCCCAAGTCAGTGAAGCCCCGCCCCCTAATCAGGGCTCAGCTTCTCTCCAAGCACAAAGCCCCGCCAAACCCCTACACATACAGATACTACCAATACAAAACCAAACACACACGAATACCTTCTCCTCCAACAGAACTCCCACTCAACCTCCCCTGTTTACAGCTCTGTTTGCTAGCTCCTGTGCCGCTGCAGCTGTCTGTGCCGATGCCTGACTAGCTGCTACCTTTATAGGACCCCAGTCAGTGAAGCCCCACCCCCTAATCAGGGCTCAGCTTCTCTCCCAGCACAAAGCCCCTACACATACAGATACTAACAATACAAAACCAAACACACACAAATACCTTCTCCTCCAACAGAACTCCCACTCAAACTCCCCTGTTTACAGCTCTGTTGGCTAGCTCCTGTGCCGCTGCCTGACTGGCTGCTACCTTTATAGGACCTTTTGTCAGTGAAGCCCCGCCCCCTAATCAGGGCTCAGCTTCTCTCCCAGCACAAAGCCCCCCCAAGCCTCTACACATACAGATACCACCAATACAAAACCAAACACACACACAAATACCTTTTCCTCCAACAGAACTCCCACTCAAACTCCCCTGTTTACAGCTCTGTTTTGCTAGCTCCTGTGCCGCTGCAGCTGTCTGTGCCGATGCCTGAATAGCTGCTACCTTTATAGGACCCCAGTCAGTGAAGCCCCACCCCCTAATCAGGGCTCAGCTTCTCTCCCAGGACAAAGCCCCTACACATACAGATACCACCAATACAAAACCAAACACACACACACACACAAATACCTTCTCCTCCAACAGAACTCCCACTCAAACTCCCCTGTTTCCAGCTATGTTTGCTAGCTCCTGTGCCGCTGCAGCTGTCTGTGCCGCTGCCTGACTGGCTGCTACCTTTACAGGACCGCTAGTCAGTGAAGCCCCGCCCCCTAATCAGGGCTCAGCTTCTCTCCAAGCACAAAGACCCGCCAATACCCTACACATACAGATACTACCAATACAAAACCAAACACACACAAATACCATCTCCTCCAACAGAACTCCCACTCAAACTCCCCTGTTTCCAGCTCTGTTTGCTAGCTCCTGTGCCACTGCAGCTGTCTGTTCCGCTGCCTGACTGGCTGCTACCTTTATAGGACCCCTAATCAGTGAAGCCCCGCCCCCTAATCAGGGCTCAGCTTCTCTCCCAGCACAAAGCCCCACCAAGCCTCTACACATACAGATACTACCAATACAAAACCAAACACACGCAAATACCTTCTCCTCCAAAAGAACTCCCACTCAAACTCCCCTGTTTACAGCTCTGTTTGCTAGCTCCTGTGCCACTGCAGCTGTCTGTTCCGCTGCCTGACTGGCTGCTACCATTATAGGACCCCTAGTCAGTGAAGCCCCGCCCCCTGATCAGGGCTCAGCTTCTCTCCCAGCACAAAGCCCCTGCACATACAGATACTACCAGTACAAAACCAAACACACACAAATACCTTCTCCTCCACCAGAACTCCCACTCAAACTCCCCTGTTTACAGCTCTGTTTGCTAGCTCCTGTGCCCCTGCAGCTCTCTGTGCCACTGCCTGACTGGCTGCTCCCTTTATAGGAAACCTAGTCAGTGAAGCCCCGCCCCCTAATCAGGGCTCAGCTTCTCTCCAAGCACAAAGCCCCTTCAAACCTCTACACATACAGATACTACCAATACAAAAACTCACACAAATACCTTCTCCTCCAACAGAACTCCTACTCAAACTCCCCTGTTTACAGCTCTGTTTCCTAGCTCCTGTGCCGCTGCAGCTGTCTGCCGCTGCCTGACTGGCTGCTACATTTATAGGACCCCTAGTCAGTGAAGCCCCGCCCCCTAATCAGGGCTCAGCTTCTCTCCCAGCACAAAGCCCCTCCAAGCCTCTACACATACAGATACTACCAATACAAAAAAAAAATACCTTCTCCTCCAACAGAACTCCCACTCAAACTCCCCTGTTTACAGCTCTGTTTGCTAGCTCCTGTGCCGCTGCCTGACTGGCTGCTACCTTTATAGGACCCCTAGTCAGTGAAGCCCCGCCCCCTAATCAGGGCTCAGCTTCTCTCCAAGCACAAAGCCCCGCCAAACCAATACACATACAAATACTACCAATACAAAACCAAACACACACAAATACCATCTCCTCCAACAGACCTCCCATTCAAACTCCCCTGTTTACAGCTCTGTTTGCTAGTTCCTGTGCCGCTGCCTGACTGGCTGCTACCTTTATAGAACCCCTAGTCAGTGAAGCCCCGCCCCCTACTCAGGGCTCAGCTTCTCTCCCAGCACAAAGCCCCTACACATACAGATACTACCAATACAAAACCAAACACACACAAATACCTTCTCCTCCAACAGAACTCCCATTCAAACTCCACTGTTTACAGCTCTGTTTGCTAGCTCCTGTGCCGCTGCCTGACTGGCTGCTACCTTTATAGGACCGCTAGTCAGTGAAGCCACGCCCCCTAATCAGGGCTCAGCTTCTCTCCCAGCACAAAGCCCCTTCAACCCTCTACACATACAGACACTACCAATACAAAACCAAACACACACACAAATACCTTCTCCTCCAACAGAACTCCCACTCAAACTCCCCTGTTTACAACTCTCTTTGCTATCTCCTCTGCCACTGCAGCTGTCTGTGCCGCTGCCTGACTGGCTGCTGCCTTTATAGGACCCGTAGTCAGTGAAGCCCAGCCCCCTAATCAGGGCTCAGCTTCTCTCCCAGCACAAAGCCCCTACACATAGAGATATCACCAATACAAAACCAAACACACACAAATACCTTCTCCTCCAACAGAACTGCCACTCAAACTCCCCTGTTTACAGCTCTGTTTGCTAGCTCCTGTACCGCTGCAGCTGTCTGTGTCGCTGCCTGACTGGCTGCTCCCTTTATAGGACCCCTAGTCAGTGAAGCCCCGCCCCCTAATCAGGGCTCAGCTTCTCTCCCAGCACAAAGCCCCTGCACATACAGATACCACCAATACAAAACCAAACACAGACAAATACCTTCTCCTCCAACAGAACTCCCACTCAAACTCCCCTGTTTACAGCTCTGTTTGATAGCTCCTGTGCCGCTGCCTGACTGACTGCAACCTTTATAGGACCCCTAGTCAGTGAAGCCCCGCCCCCTAATCAGGGCTCAGCTTCTCTCCCAGCACAAAGCCCCTCCAAGCCTCTACACATACTGATACTACCAATACAAAACCAAACACACACAAATACCTTCTGCTCCAACAGAACTCCCACTCAAACTCCCCTGTTCACAGCTCTGTTTGCTAGCTCCTGTGCTGCTGCCTGACTGGCTGCTACCTTTATAGGACCCCTAGTCAGTGAAGCCCCGCCCCCTAATCAGGGCTCAGCTTCTGTCCCAGCACAAAGCCCCTCCAAGCCTCTACACATACAGATACCACCAATACAAAACCTAACACACACACAAATACCTTCTCCTCCAACAGAACTCCCACTCAAACTCCCCTGTTTACAGCTCTGTTTGCTAGCTCCTGTGCCGCTGCCTGACTGGCTGCTACCTTTATAGGACCCCTCGTAAGTGAAGCCCCGCCCCCGAATCAGGGCTCAGCTTCTCTCCCAGAACAAAGCCCCTCCAAGCCTCTACACATACAGATACTCCCAATACAAAACCAAACACACACAAATACCTTCTCCTCCAACAGAACTCCCACTCAAACTCCCCTGTTTACAGCTCTGTTTGCTAGCTCTTGTGCCGCTGCAGCTGTCTGTGCCGCTGCCTGACTGGCTGCTACCTTTCTAGGACCCCTAGTCTGTGAAGCCCCGCCCCCTAATCAGGGCTCAGCTTCTCTCCCAGCACAAAGCCCCTGCACATACAGATACCACCAATACAAAACCAAACACACACAAGTACCTTCTCCTCCAACAGAACTCCCACTCAAACTCCCCGGTTTACAGCTCTGTTTGCTAGCTCCTGTGCCACTGCAGCTGTCTGTGCCGCTGCCTGACTGGCTGCTGCCTTTATAGAACCCCTAGTCAGGGAAGCCCCGCCCCCTAATCAGGGCTCAGCTTCTCTCCCAGCACAAAGCCCCTACACATACAGATACCACCAATACAAAACCAAACACACACAAATACCTTCTCCTCCAACAGAACTCCCACTCAAACTCCCCCGTTTACAGCTCTGTTTGCTAGCTGTCTGTGCCGCTGCCTGACCAGCTGCTACCTTTACAGGACCCGTAGTCAGCCAAGCCCCATCCCCTAATCAGGACTCAGCTTCTCTCCCAGTACAAAGCCCCCACAAGCCTCTACACATACAGATACTACCAATGCAAAACCAAACACACACAAATACCTTCTCCTCCAACAGAACTCCCCCTCAAACTCCCGTTTACAGCTCTGTTTGCTAGCTCCTGTGCCGCTGCCTGACTGGCTGCTACCTTTACAGGACCCGTAGTCAGTGAAGCCCCATCCCCTTATCAGGGCTCAGCTTCTCTCCCAGTACAAAGCCCCCACAAGCCTCGACACATACAGATACTACCAATGCAAAACCAAACACACACAAATACCTTCTCCTCCAACAGAACTCCCACTCAAACTCCCCGGTTTACAGCTCTGTTTGTTAGCTCCTGTGCAGCTGCCTGACTGGCTGCAACCTTTATAGAACCCCTAGTCAGTGAAGCCCCGCCCACTAATCAGGGCTCAGCTTCTCTCCCAGCACAAAGCCCCTCCAAGCCTCTACACATACAGATACCACCAATACAAAACCAAACATACACACAAAAACCTTTTCCTCCAAGAGAACTCCCACTCAAACTCCCCTGTTTACAGCTCTGTTTGCTAGCTCCTGTGCCGCTGCCTGACTGGCTGCTACCTTTGTAGGACCCCTAGTCAGTGAAGCCCCGTCCCCTAATCAGGGCTCAGCTTCTCTCCCAGCACAAAGCCCCTCCAAGCCTCGACACATACAGGTACTACCAATAAAAAACCAAACACACACACACAAATACCTTCTCCTCCAACAGAACTCCCACTCAAACTCCCCTGTTTACAGCTCTGTTTGCTAGCTCTTGTGCCGCTGCAGCTGTCTGTGCCGCTGCCTGACTGGCTGCTACCTTTCTAGGACCCCTAGTCAGTGAAGCCCCGCCCCCTAATCAGGGCTCAGCTTCTCTCCCAGCACAAAGCCCCTGCACATACAGATACCACCAATACAAAACCAAACACACACAAATACCTTCTCCTCCAACAGAACTCCCACTCAAACTCCCCCGTTTACAGATCTGTTTGCTAGCTGTCTGTGCCGCTGCCTGACCAGCTGCTACCTTTACAGGACCCGTAGTCAGTCAAGCCCCATCCCCTAATCAGGGCTCAGCTTCTCTCCCAGTACAAAGCCCCCACAAGCCTCGACACATACAGGTACTACCAATGCAAAACCAAACACACACAAATACCTTCTCCTCCAACAGAACTCCCACTCAAACTCCCCGGTTTACAGCTCTGTTTGCTAGCTGCTGTGCAGCTGCGTGACTGGCTGCAACCTTTATAGAACCCCTAGTCAAGTCAGTGAAGCCTCGCCCACTAATCAGGGCTCAGCTTCTCTCCCAGCACAAAGCCCCTCCAAGCCTCTACACATACAGATACCACCAATACAAAACCAAACACACACACAAATACCTTTTCCTCCAACAGAACTCCCACTCAAACTCCCCTGTTTACAGCTCTGTTTGCTAGCTCCTGTGCCGCTGCCTGACTTTCTGCTACCTTTATAGGACCCCTAGTCAGTGAAGCCCCGCCCCCTAATCAGGGCTCAGCTTCTCTCCCAGGACAAAGCCCCTACACATACAGATACTACCAATACAAAACCAAACACACACAAATACCTTCTCCTCCAACAGAACTCCCACTCAAACTCCCCTGTTTACAGCTCTGTTTGCTAGCTCCTGTGCCGCTGCAGCTGTCTGTGCCGCTGCTTGATTGGCTGCTACCTTTATAGGACCCCTAGTCAGTGAAGCCCCGCCCCCTAATCAGGGCTCAGCTTCTCTCCCAGGACAAAGCCCCTACACATACAGATACCACCAATACAAAACCGAACACACACAAATACCTTCTCCTCCAACAGAACTCCCACTCAAATTTCCCTGTTTACAGCTCTGTTTGCAAGCTCCTGTGCCGCTGCAGCTGTCTGTGCCGCTGCCTGACTGGCTGCTACCTTTATAGGACCCCTACTCAGTCAAGCCCCGCCCCCTAATCTGGGCTCAGCTTCTCTCCCAGCACAAAGCCCCTACACATACAGATACTACGAATACAAAACCAAACACACACAAATACCTTCTCCTCCAACAGAACTCCCACTCAAACTCCCCTGTTTACAGCTCTGTTTGCTAGCTCCTGTGCCGCTGCCTGACTGGCTGCTACCTTTATAGGACCCCTAGTCGGGGAAGCCCCGCCCCCTAACCAGGGCTCAGCTTCTCTCCCAGCACAAAGCCCCTACACATACAGATACTACGAATACAAAACCAAACACACACAAATACCTTCTCCTCCAACAGAACTCCCACTCAAACTCCCCTGTTTACAGCTCTGTTTGCTAGCTCCTGTGCTGCTGCCTGACTGGCTGCTAGCTTTATAGGACCCCGAGTCAGGGAAGCCCCGCCCACTAATCAGGGCTCAGCTTCTCTCCCAGGACGAAGCCCCTCCACGCCCCTACACATACAGATACCACCAATACAAAACCAAACACACACACAAATACCTTCTCCTCCAACAGAACTCCCACTCAAACGCCCCTGTTTACAGCTCTTTTGGCTAGCTCCTGTGCCACTGCAGCTGTCTGTGCCGCTGCCTGATTGGCTGCTGCCTTTATAGGACCCCTAGTCAGGGAAGCCCCGCCCCCTAATCAGGGCTCAGCTTCTCTCCCAGCACAAAGCCCCTACACATACAGATACTAACAATACAAAACCAAACACACACAAATACCTTCTCCTCCAACAGAACTCCCACTCAAACTCCCCTGTTTACAGCTCTGTTTGCTAACTCCTGTGCCGCTGCAGCTGTCTGTGCCGATGCCTGACTAGCTGCTACCTTTATAGGACCCCAGTCAGTGAAGCCCCACCCCCTAATCAGGGCTCAGCTTCTCTCCCAGCACAAAGCCCCTACACATACAGATACTAACAATACAAAACCAAACACACACAAATACCTTCTCCTCCAACAGAACTCCCACTCAAACTCCCCTGTTTACAGGTCTGTTGGCTAGCTCCTGTGCCGCTGCCTGACTGGCTGCTACCTTTATAGGACCTTTAGTCAGTGAAGCCCCGCCCCCTAATCAGGGCTCAGCTTCTCTCCCAGCACAAAGCCCCCCCAAGCCTCTACACATACAGATACCACCAATACAAAACCAAACACACACACAAATACCTTCTCCTCCAACAGAACTCCCACTCAAACGCCCCTGTTTACAGCTGTTTTGGCTAGCTCCTGTGCCACTGCAGCTGTCTGTGCCGCTGCCTGATTGGCTGCTGCCTTTATAGGACCCCTAGTCAGGGAAGCCCCGCCCCCTAATCAGGGCTCAGCTTCTCTCCCAGCACAAAGCTCCTACACATACAGATACTTACAATGCAAAACCAAACACACACGAATACCTTCTCCTCCAACAGAACTCCCACTCAACCTCCCCTGTTTACAGCTCTGTTTGCTAGCTCCTGTGCCGCTGCAGCTGTCTGTGCCGATGCCTGACTAGCTGCTACCTTTATAGGACCCCAGTCAGTGAAGCCCCACCCCCTAATCAGGGCTCAGCTTCTCTCCCAGCACAAAGCCCCTACACATACAGATACTAACAATACAAAACCAAACACACACAAATACCTTCTCCTCCAACAGAACTCCCACTCAAACTCCCCTGTTTACAGCTCTGTTGGCTAGCTCCTGTGCCGCTGCCTGACTGGCTGCTACCTTTATAGGACCTTTTGTCAGTGAAGCCCCGCCCCCTAATCAGGGCTCAGCTTCTCTCCCAGCACAAAGCCCCCCCAAGCCTCTACACATACAGATACCACCAATACAAAACCAAACACACACACAAATACCTTTTCCTCCAACAGAACTCCCACTCAAACTCCCCTGTTTACAGCTCTGTTTTGCTAGCTCCTGTGCCGCTGCAGCTGTCTGTGCCGATGCCTGAATAGCTGCTACCTTTATAGGACCCCAGTCAGTGAAGCCCCACCCCCTAATCAGGGCTCAGCTTCTCTCCCAGGACAAAGCCCCTACACATACAGATACCACCAATACAAAACCAAACACACACACACACACAAATACCTTCTCCTCCAACAGAACTCCCACTCAAACTCCCCTGTTTCCAGCTATGTTTGCTAGCTCCTGTGCCGCTGCAGCTGTCTGTGCCGCTGCCTGACTGGCTGCTACCTTTACAGGACCGCTAGTCAGTGAAGCCCCGCCCCCTAATCAGGGCTCAGCTTCTCTCCAAGCACAAAGACCCGCCAATACCCTACACATACAGATACTACCAATACAAAACCAAACACACACAAATACCATCTCCTCCAACAGAACTCCCACTCAAACTCCCCTGTTTCCAGCTCTGTTTGCTAGCTCCTGTGCCACTGCAGCTGTCTGTTCCGCTGCCTGACTGGCTGCTACCTTTATAGGACCCCTAATCAGTGAAGCCCCGCCCCCTAATCAGGGCTCAGCTTCTCTCCCAGCACAAAGCCCCACCAAGCCTCTACACATACAGATACTACCAATACAAAACCAAACACACGCAAATACCTTCTCCTCCAAAAGAACTCCCACTCAAACTCCCCTGTTTACAGCTCTGTTTGCTAGCTCCTGTGCCACTGCAGCTGTCTGTTCCGCTGCCTGACTGGCTGCTACCATTATAGGACCCCTAGTCAGTGAAGCCCCGCCCCCTGATCAGGGCTCAGCTTCTCTCCCAGCACAAAGACCCTACACATACAGATACTACCAATACAAAACCAAACACACACAAATACGTTCTAGTCCAACAGAACCCCCACTCAAACTCCCCTGTTTACAGCTCTGTTTGCTAGCTCCTGTGCCGCTGCCTGACTGGCTGGTACCTTTATAGGACCCCTAGTCAGGGAAGCCCCGCCCCCTAATCAGGGCTCAGCTTCTCTCCCAGCACAAAGCCCCTGCACATACAGATACTACCAGTACAAAACCAAACACACACAAATACCTTCTCCTCCACCAGAACTCCCACTCAAACTCCCCTGTTTACAGCTCTGTTTGCTAGCTCCTGTGCCCCTGCAGCTCTCTGTGCCACTGCCTGACTGGCTGCTCCCTTTATAGGAAACCTAGTCAGTGAAGCCCCGCCCCCTAATCAGGGCTCAGCTTCTCTCCAAGCACAAAGCCCCGCCAAACCCCTACACATACATATACTACCAATACAAAACCAAACACAAACAAATACCATCTCCTCCAACAGAACTCCCACTCACACTCCCCTGTTCACAGCTCTGTTTGCTAGCTCCTGTGCCGCTGCAGCTGTCTGTTCCGCTGCCTGACTGGCTGCTACCTTTACAGGACCCCTAGTCAGTGAAGCCCCGCCCCCTAATCAGGACTCAGCTTCTCTCCCAGCACAAAGCCCCTTCAAACCTCTACACATACAGATACTACCAATACAAAAACTCACACAAATACCTTCTCCTCCAACAGAACTCCCACTCAAACTCCCCTGTTTACAGCTCTGTTTCCTAGCTCCTGTGCCGCTGCAGCTGTCTGCCGCTGCCTGACTGGCTGCTACCTTTACAGGACCCCTAATCAGTGAAGCCCCGCCCCCTAATCAGGGCTCAGCTTCTCTCCCAGCACAAAGCCCGTACACATACATATGCTACCAATACAAAACCGAACACACACAAATACCTTCTCCTCCAACAGAACTCCCACTCAAACTCCGCTGTTTACAGCTCTGTTTGCGAGCTCCTGTGCCCCTGCAGCTCTCTGTGCCACTGCCTGACTGGCTGCTCCCTTTATAGGAACCCTAGTCAGTGAAGCCCCGCCCCCTAATCAGGGCTCAGCTTCTCTCCAAGCACAAAGCCCCGCCAAACCAATACACATACAGATACTAACAATACAAAACCAAACACACACAAATACCATCTCCTCCAACAGAACTCCCACTCAAACTCCCCTGTTTACAGCTCTGTTTGCTAGCTCCTGTGCCGCTGCCTGACTGGCTGCTACCTTTATAGGACCCCTAGTCAGTGAAGCCCCGCCCCCTAATCAGGGCTCAGCTTCTCTCCAAGCACAAAGCCCCGCCAAACCAATACACATACAAATACTACCAATACAAAACCAAACACACACAAATACCATCTCCTCCAACAGACCTCCCATTCAAACTCCCCTGTTTACAGCTCTGTTTGCTAGTTCCTGTGCCGCTGCCTGACTGGCTGCTACCTTTATAGAACCCCTAGTCAGTGAAGCCCCGCCCCCTACTCAGGGCTCAGCTTCTCTCCCAGCACAAAGCCCCTACACATACAGATACTAACAATACAAAACCAAACACACACAAATACCTTCTCCTCCAACAGAACTCCCACTCAAACTCCCCTGTTTACAGCTCTGTTGGCTAGCTCCTGTGCCGCTGCCTGACTGGCTGCTACCTTTATAGGACCTTTTGTCAGTGAAGCCCCGCCCCCTAATCAGGGCTCAGCTTCTCTCCCAGCACAAAGCCCCCCCAAGCCTCTACACATACAGATACCACCAATACAAAACCAAACACACACACAAATACCTTTTCCTCCAACAGAACTCCCACTCAAACTCCCCTGTTTACAGCTCTGTTTTGCTAGCTCCTGTGCCGCTGCAGCTGTCTGTGCCGATGCCTGAATAGCTGCTACCTTTATAGGACCCCAGTCAGTGAAGCCCCACCCCCTAATCAGGGCTCAGCTTCTCTCCCAGGACAAAGCCCCTACACATACAGATACCACCAATACAAAACCAAACACACACACACACACACAAATACCTTCTCCTCCAACAGAACTCCCACTCAAACTCCCCTGTTTCCAGCTATGTTTGCTAGCTCCTGTGCCGCTGCAGCTGTCTGTGCCGCTGCCTGACTGGCTGCTACCTTTACAGGACCGCTAGTCAGTGAAGCCCCGCCCCCTAATCAGGGCTCAGCTTCTCTCCAAGCACAAAGACCCGCCAATACCCTACACATACAGATACTACCAATACAAAACCAAACACACACAAATACCATCTCCTCCAACAGAACTCCCACTCAAACTCCCCTGTTTCCAGCTCTGTTTGCTAGCTCCTGTGCCACTGCAGCTGTCTGTTCCGCTGCCTGACTGGCTGCTACCTTTATAGGACCCCTAATCAGTGAAGCCCCGCCCCCTAATCAGGGCTCAGCTTCTCTCCCAGCACAAAGCCCCACCAAGCCTCTACACATACAGATACTACCAATACAAAACCAAACACACGCAAATACCTTCTCCTCCAAAAGAACTCCCACTCAAACTCCCCTGTTTACAGCTCTGTTTGCTAGCACCTGTGCCACTGCAGCTGTCTGTTCCGCTGCCTGACTGGCTGCTACCATTATAGGACCCCTAGTCAGTGAAGCCCCGCCCCCTGATCAGGGCTCAGCTTCTCTCCCAGCACAAAGACCCTACACATACAGATACTACCAATACAAAACCAAACACACACAAATACGTTCTAGTCCAACAGAACCCCCACTCAAACTCCCCTGTTTACAGCTCTGTTTGCTAGCTCCTGTGCCGCTGCCTGACTGGATGGTACCTTTATAGGACCCCTAGTCAGGGAAGCCCCGCCCCCTAATCAGGGCTCAGCTTCTCTCCCAGCACAAAGCCCCTGCACATACAGATACTACCAGTACAAAACCAAACACACACAAATACCTTCTCCTCCACCAGAACTCCCACTCAAACTCCCCTGTTTACAGCTCTGTTTGCTAGCTCCTGTGCCCCTGCAGCTCTCTGTGCCACTGCCTGACTGGCTGCTCCCTTTATAGGAAACCTAGTCAGTGAAGCCCCGCCCCCTAATCAGGGCTCAGCTTCTCTCCAAGCACAAAGCCCCTTCAAACCTCTACACATACAGATACTACCAATACAAAAACTCACACAAATACCTTCTCCTCCAACAGAAGTCCCACTCAAACTCCCCTGTTTACAGCTCTGTTTCCTAGCTCCTGTGCCGCTGCAGCTGTCTGCCGCTGCCTGACTGGCTGCTACATTTATAGGACCCCTAGTCAGTGAAGCCCCGCCCCCTAATCAGGGCTCAGCTTCTCTCCCAGCACAAAGCCCCTCCAAGCCTCTACACATACAGATACTACCAATACAAAAAAAAAAATACCTTCTCCTCCAACAGAACTCCCACTCAAACTCCCCTGTTTACAGCTCTGTTTGCTAGCTCCTGTGCCGCTGCCTGACTGGCTGCTACCTTTATAGGACCCCTAGTCAGTGAAGCCCCGCCCCCTAATCAGGGCTCAGCTTCTCTCCAAGCACAAAGCCCCGCCAAACCAATACACATACAAATACTACCAATACAAAACCAAACACACACAAATACCATCTCCTCCAACAGACCTCCCATTCAAACTCCCCTGTTTACAGCTCTGTTTGCTAGTTCCTGTGCCGCTGCCTGACTGGCTGCTACCTTTATAGAACCCCTAGTCAGTGAAGCCCCGCCCCCTACTCAGGGCTCAGCTTCTCTCCCAGCACAAAGCCCCTACACATACAGATACTACCAATACAAAACCAAACACACACAAATACCTTCTCCTCCAACAGAACTCCCATTCAAACTCCACTGTTTACAGCTCTGTTTGCTAGCTCCTGTGCCGCTGCCTGACTGGCTGCTACCTTTATAGGACCGCTAGTCAGTGAAGCCACGCCCCCTAATCAGGGCTCAGCTTCTCTCCCAGCACAAAGCCCCTTCAACCCTCTACACATACAGACACTACCAATACAAAAAAAACACACACAAATACCTTCTCCTCCAACAGAACTCCCACTCAAACTCCCCTGTTTACAGCTCTGTTTGCTAGCTCCTGTGCCGCTGCAGCTCTCTGTGCCGATGCCTGACTGGCTGCTACCTTTATAGGACCCCTAGTCAGTGAAGCCCCGCCCCCTGATCAGGGCTCAGCTTCCTTCCCAGCACAAAGCCCCTTCAACCCTCTACACATACAGACACTACCAATACAAAAAAAACACACACAAATACCTTCTCCTCCAACAGAACTCCCACTCAAACTCCCCTGTTTACAGCTCTGTTTGCTAGCTCCTTTGCCGCTGCAGCTGTCTGTGCCGATGCCTGACTGGCTGCTACCTTTATAGGACCCCTAGTCAGTGAAGCCCCGCCCCCTGATCAGGGCTCAGCTTCCTTCCCAGCACAAAGCCCCTCCAAGCCTCTACACATACAGACACTACCAATACAAAAAAAAAACACACACAAATACCTTCTCCTCCAACAGAACTCCCACTCAAACTCCCCTGTTTACAGCTCTGTTTTCTAGCTCCTGTGCCGCTGTCTTTCAGGCTGCTACCTTTATAGGACCCCTAGTCAGTGAAGCCCCGCCCCCTAATCAGGGCCCAGCTTCTCTCCCAGCACAAAACCCCTCCAAGCCTCTACACATACAGATAATACCAATACAAAAACACACACAAATACCTTCTCCTTCAACAGAACTCCCACTCAAACTCCCCTGTTTACAGCTCTGTTTGCTAGCTCCTTTGCCGCTGCAGCTGTCTGTGCCGATGCCTGACTGGCTGCTACCTTTATAGGACCCCTAGTCAGTGAAGCCCCGCCCCCTGATCAGGGCTCAGCTTCCTTCCCAGCACAAAGCCCCTCCAAGCCTCTACACATACAGACACTACCAATACAAAAAAAAACACACAAATACCTTCTCCTCCAACAGAACTCCCACTCAAACTCCCCTGTTTACAGCTCTGTTTTCTAGCTCCTGTGCCGCTGTCTTTCAGGCTGCTACCTTTATAGGACCCCTAGTCAGTGAAGCCCCGCCCCCTAATCAGGGCTCAGCTTCTCTCCCAGCACAAAGCCCCTACACATACAGATACTACCAATAAAAAACCAAACACACACAAATACCTTCTCCTCCAACAGAACTCCCACTCAAACTCCCCTGTTTACAGTTCTGTTTGCTAGCTCCTGGGCCGCTGCATCTGTCTGTGCCGCTGCCTGACTGGCTGCTACCTTTATAGGACCCCTAGTCAGTGAAGCCCCGCCCCCTAATCAGGGCTCAGCTTCTCTCCCAGCACAAAGCCCCTACACATACAGATACTACCAATACAAAACCAAACACACACAAATACCTTCTCCTCCAACAGAACTCCCACTCAAACTCCCCTCTTTACAGCTCAGTTTCCTAGCTCCTGTGCCACTGCAGCTGTCTGTGCCGCTGCCTGACTGGCTGCTCCCTTTCTAGGAACCGTAATCAGTGAAGCCCCGCCCCGTAATCAGGGCCCAGCTTCTCTCCCATCACAAAGCCCCTCCAAGCCTCTACACATACAGATAATACCAGTACAAAAACACACACAAATACCTTCTCCTCCAACACAACTCCCACTCAAACTGCCCTGTTTACAGCTCTGTTTGCTACCTCCTGTGCCGCTGCCTGACTGGCTGGTACCTTTATAGGACCCCTAGTCAGTGAAGCCCCGCCCCCTAATCAGGGCTCAGCTTCTCTCCCAGCAGAAAGCCCCTCCAAGCCTCTACACATACAGATACTACCAATGCAAAACCAAACACACACAAATACCTTCTCCTCCAACAGAACTCCCACTCAAACTCCCCTCTTTACAGCTCAGTTTCCTAGCTCCTGTGCCACTGCAGCTGTCTGTGCCGCTGCCTGACTGGCTGCTCCCTTTCTAGGACCCGTAATCAGTGAAGCCCCGCCCCGTAATCAGGGCCCAGCTTCTCTCCCATCACAAAGCCCCTCCAAGCCTCTACACATACAGATAATACCAGTACAAAAACACACACAAATACCTTCTCCTCCAACACAACTCCCACTCAAACTGCCCTGTTTACAGCTCTGTTTGCTACCTCCTGTGCCGCTGCCTGACTGGCTGCTACCTTTATAGGACCCCTAGTCAGTGAAGCCCCGCCCCCTAATCAGGGCTCAGCTTCTCTCCCAGCACAAAGCCCGTACACATACATATGCTACCAATACAAAACCGAACACACACAAATACCTTCTCCTCCAAGAGAACTCCCACTCAAACTCCGCTGTTTACAGCTCTGTTTGCTAGCTCCTGTGCCGCTGCCTGACTGGCTGCTACCTTTATAGGACCCCTAGTCAGTGAAGCCCCGCCCCCTAATCAGGGCTCAGCTTCTCTCCCAGCACCTAGCCCCTCCAAGCCTCTACACATACAGATACTACCAATACAAAAACACAAACAAATACCGTCTCCTCCAACAGAACTGCCACTCAGACTCCCCTGTTCACAGCTCTGTTTGCTAGCTCCTGTGCCGCTGTCTGACTGGCTGCTACCTTTATAGGACCCCTAGTCAGTGAAGCCCCGCCCCCTAATCAGGGCTCAGCTTCTCTCCAAGCACAAAGCCCCGCCAAACGAATACACATACAGATACTAGCAATACAAAACCAAACACACACAAATACCATCTCCTCCAACAGAACTCCCACTCAAACTCCCCTGTTTACAGCTCTGTTTCCTAGCTCCTGTGCCGCTGCAGCTGTCTGCCGCTGCCTGACTGGCTGCTACATTTATAGGACCCCTAGTCAGTGAAGCCCCGCCCCCTAATCAGGGCTCAGCTTCCCTCCCAGCACAAAGCCCCTCCAAGCCTCTACACATACAGATACTACCAATACAAAAAAACACACAAATACCTTCTCCTCCAACAGAACTCCCACTCAAACTCCCCTGTTTACAGCTCTGTTTGCTAGCTCCTGTGCCGCTGCCTGACTGGCTGCTACCTTTATAGGACCCCTAGTCAGTGAAGCCCCGCCCCCTAATCAGGGCTCAGCTACTCTCCCAGCACAAAGCCCCTGCACATACAGATACTGACAATACAAATCCAAACACACACAAATACCTTCTCCTCCAACAGAACTCCCACTCAAACTCCCCTGTTCACAGCTCTGTTTGCTAGCTCCTGTGCCGCTGCCTGACTGGCTTCTATCTTTATAGGACCCCTAGTCAGTGAAGCCCCGCCCCCTAATCAGGGCTCAGCTTCTCTCCCAGCACAAAGCCCCTCCAAGCCTCTAGACATACAGATACTACCAATACAAAACCAAACACACACAAATACCTTCTCCTCCAACAGAACTCTCACTCCAACTCCCCTGTTTACAGCTCTGTTTGCTAGCTCCTGTGCCACTGCAGCTGTCTGTGCCGCTGCCTGACTGGCTGCTCCCTTTATAGGAACCCTAGTCAGTCAAGCCCCGCCCCCTAATCAGGGCTCAGCTTCTCTCCCAGCACAAAGCCCCTGCAAGCCTCTACACATACAGATACTACCAATACAAAAACACACACAAATACCTTCTCCTCCAACAGAACTGCCACTCAAACTCCCCTGTTCACAGCTCTGTTTGCTAGCTCCTGTGCCGCTGCCTGACTGCCTGCTACCTTTATAGGACCCCAAGTCAGTGAAGCCCCGCTCCCTAATCAGGGCTCAGCTTCTCTCCCAGCACAAAGCCCCTCCAAGCCTCTACACATACAGATACTACAAATACAAAACCAAACACACACAAATACCTACTCCTGCAAAAGAACTCCCACACAAACTCCCCTGTTTACAGCTCTGTTTGCTAGCTCCTGTGCCGCTGCAGCTGTCTGCCGCTGCCTGGCTGGCTGCTGCCTTTATAGGACTCCTAGTCAGGGAAGCACCGCCCCCTAATCAGGGCTCAGCTTCTCTCCCAGCACAAAGCCCCTGCACATACAGATACTGACAATACAAAACCAAACACACACAAATACCATCTCCTCCAACAGAACTCCCACTCAAACTCCCCTGTTTACAGGTCTGTTTGCTAGCTCCTTTGCCGCTGCCTGACTGGCCGCTACCTTTATAGGACCCCTAGTCAGTGAAGCCCCGCCCCCTAATCAGGGCTCAGCTTCTCTCCAAGCACAAAGCCCCGCCAAACCCCTACACATACAGATACTACCAATACAAAACCAAACACACACAAATACCATCTCCTCCAACAGAACTCCCACTCAAACTCCCCTGTTTACAGCTCTGTTTGCTAGCTCCTGTGCCGCTGCCTGACTGGCTGCTACCTTTATAGGACCCCTAGTCAGGGAAGCCCCGCCCCCTAATCAGGGCTCAGCTTCTCTCCCAGCACAAAGCCCCTACACATACAGATACTGACAATACAAAACCAAACACACAGAAATACCTTCTCCTCCAACAGAACTCCCACTCAAACTCCCCTGTTTACAGGTCTGTTTGCTAGCTCCTGTGCCGCTGCCTGACTGGCTGCTACCTTTATAGGACCCCTAGTCAGGGAAGCCCCGCCCCCTAATCAGGGCTCAGCTTCTCTCCCAGCACAAAGCCCCTGCACATACAGATACTGACAATACAAAACCAAACACACAGAAATACCTTCTCCTCCAACAGAACTCCCACTCAAACTCCCCTGTTTACAGCTCTGTTTGCGAGCGCCTGTGCCACTGCAGCTGTCTGTGCCGCTGCCTGACTGGCTGCTCCCTTTATAGGAACCCTAGTCAGTGAAGCCCCGCCCCCTAATCAGGGCCCAGCTTCTCTCCCAGCACAAAACCCCTCCAAGCCTCTACACATACAGGTAATACCAATACAAAAACACACACAAATACCTTCTCCTCCAACAGAACTCCCACTCAAACTCCCCTGTTTACAGCTCTGTTTGCTAGCTCCTGTGCCGCTGCCTGACTGGCTGCTACCTTTATAGGACGCCTAGTCAGTGAAGCCCCGCCCCCTAATCAGGGCTCAGCTTCTCTCCAAGCACAAAGCCCCTCCAAGCCTCTACACATACAGACACTACGAATACAAAAAAAAACACAAACAAATACCTTCTCCTCCAACAGAACTCCCACTCAAACTCCCCTGTTTACAGCTCTGTTTTCTAGCTCCTGTGCCGCTGTCTTTCTGGCTGCTACCTTTATAGGACCCCTAATCAGTGAAGCCCCGCCCCCTAATCAGGGCTCAGCTTCTCTCCCAGCACAAAGCCCCTACACATACAGATACTACCAATACAAAACCAAACACACACAAATACCTTCTCCTCCAACAGACCTCCCACTCAAACTCCCCTGTTTACAGCTCTGTTTGCTAGCTCCTTTGCCGCTGCCTGACTGGCCGCTACCTTTATAGGACCCCTAGTCAGTGAAGCCCCGCCCCCTAATCAGGGCTCAGCTTCTCTCCAAGCACAAAGCCCCGCCAAACCCCTACACATACAGATACTACCAATACAAAACCAAACACACACAAATACCATCTCCTCCAACAGAACTCCCACTCAAACTCCCCTGTTTACAGCTCTGTTTGCTAGCTCCTGTGCCGCTGCCTGACTGGCTGCTACCTTTATAGGACCCCTAGTCAGGGAAGCCCCGCCCCCTAATCAGGGCTCAGCTTCTCTCCCAGCACAAAGCCCCTGCACATACAGATACTGACAATACAAAACCAAACACACAGAAATACCTTCTCCTCCAACACAACTCCCACTCAAACTCCCCTGTTTACAGGTCTGTTTGCTAGCTCCTGTGCCGCTGCCTGACTGGCTGCTACCTTTATAGGACCCCTAGTCAGGGAAGCCCCGCCCCCTAATCAGGGCTCAGCTTCTCTCCCAGCACAAAGCCCCTGCACATACAGATACTGACAATACAAAACCAAACACACAGAAATACCTTCTCCTCCAACAGAACTCCCACTCAAACTCCCCTGTTTACAGCTCTGTTTGCGAGCGCCTGTGCCACTGCAGCTGTCTGTGCCGCTGCCTGACTGGCTGCTCCCTTTATAGGAACCCTAGTCAGTGAAGCCCCGCCCCCTAATCAGGGCCCAGCTTCTCTCCCAGCACAAAACCCCTCCAAGCCTCTACACATACAGGTAATACCAATACAAAAACACACAAATACCTTCTCCTCCAACAGAACTCCCACTCAAACTCCCCTGTTTACAGCTCTGTTTGCTAGCTCCTGTGCCGCTGCCTGACTGGCTGCTACCTTTATAGGACGCCTAGTCAGTGAAGCCCCGCCCCCTAATCAGGGCTCAGCTTCTCTCCAAGCACAAAGCCCCTCCAAGCCTCTACACATACAGACACTACGAATACAAAAAAAAAAAAAACACAAACAAATACCTTCTCCTCCAACAGAACTCCCACTCAAACTCCCCTGTTTACAGCTCTGTTTTCTAGCTCCTGTGCCGCTGTCTTTCTGGCTGCTACCTTTATAGGACCCCTAATCAGTGAAGCCCCGCCCCCTAATCAGGGCTCAGCTTCTCTCCCAGCACAAAGCCCCTACACATACAGATACTACCAATACAAAACCAAACACACACAAATACCTTCTCCTCCAACAGACCTCCCACTCAAACTCCCCTGTTTACAGCTCTGTTTGCTAGCTCCTTTGCCGCTGCCTGACTGGCTGCTACCTTTATAGGACCCCTAGTCAGTCAAGCCCCGCCCCCTAATCAAGGCTCAGCTTCTCTCCCAGCACAAAGCCCCTTCAAGCCTCTACACATACATATACTACCAATACAAAACCAAACACACACAAATACCATCTCCTCCAACAGAACTCCCACTCAAACTCCCCTGTTTACATCTCTGTTTGCTAGCTCCTGTGCCGCTGCAGCTGTCTGTGCCGATGCCTGACTGGCTGCTACCTTTATAGGACCCCTAGTCAGTGAAGCCCCGCCCCCTAATCAGGGCTCAGCTTCTCTCCCAGCACAAAGCCCCTTCAAACCTCTACACATACAGGTACTACCAATACAAAAACACACACAAATACCTTCTCCTTCAACAGAACTCCCACTCAAACACCCCTGTTTACAGCTCTGTTTGCTAGCTCCTGTGCCGCTGTCTGATTGGCTGGTACCTTTATAGGACCCCTAGTCAGTGAAGCCCCGCGCCCTAATCAGGGCTCGACTTCTCTCCCAGCACAAAGCCCCTCCAAGCCTCTACACATACAGATACTACCAATACAAAACCAAACACACACAAATACATTCTCCTCCAACAGAACTCCAACTCAAACTCCCCTGTTTAGAGCTCTGTTTGCTAGCTCCTGTGCCCCTGCAGCTGTCTGTTCCGCTGCCTGACTGGCTGCTACCTTTATAGGACCCCTAGTCAGTGAAGCCCCGCGCCCTAATCAGGGCTCGGCTTCTCTCCCAGCACAAAGCCCCTCCAAGCCTCTACACATACAGATACTACCAATACAAAACCAAACACACACAAATACCTTCTCCTCCAACAGAACTCCAACTCAAACTCCCCTGTTTAGAGCTCTGTTTGCTAGCTCCTGTGCCCCTGCAGCTGTCTGTTCCGCTGCCTGCCTGGCTGCTACCTTTATAGGACCCCTAGTCAGTGAAGCCCCGCCCCCTAATCAGGGCTCAGCTTCTCTCCCAGCACAAAGCCCCTGCACATACAGATACTGACAATACAAAACCAAACACACACAAATACCTTCTCCTCCAACAGAACTCCCATTCAAACTCCCCTGTTTACAGCTCTGTTTGCTAGCTCCTGTGCCGGTGCCTGACTGGCTGCTAGCTTTATAGGACCCCTAGTCAGTGAAGCCCCACCCCCTAATCAGGGCTCAGCTTCTCTCCCAGCACAAAGCCCCTCCAAGCCTCTACATATACAGATACTACCAATACAAAAAAACACACAAATACCTTCTCCTCCAACACAACTCCCACTCAAACTGCCCTGTTTACAGCTCTGTTTGCTACCTCCTGTGCCGCTGCCTGACTGGCTGGTACCTTTATAGGACCCCTAGTCAGTGAAGCCCCGCCCCCTAATCAGGGCTCAGCTTCTCTCCCAGCACAAAGCCCCTCCAAGCCTCTACACATACAGATACTACCAATACAAAAACACACACACACAAATAACTTCTCCTCCAACAGAACTCCCACTCAAACTCCCCTGTTCACAGCTCTGTTTGCTAGCTCCTGTGCCGCTGCCTGACTGGCTGCTACCTTTATAGGACCCCTAGTCAGTGAAGACCCGCCCCCTAATCAGGGCTCAGCTTCTCTCCCAGCACAAAGCCCCTGCACATACAGATACTGACAAAACAAAACCAAACACACACAAATACCTTCTCCTCCAACAGAACTCCCACTCAAACTCCCCTGTTTACAGCTCTGTTTGCTAGCTCCTGTGCCGCTGCAGCTGTCTGTGCCGATGCCTGACTGGCTGCTACCTTTATAGGACACCTAGTCAGTGAAGCCCCGCCCCCTGATCAGGGCTCAGCTTCTCTCCCAGCAAAAAGCCCCTCCAAGCCTCTACACATACAGATACTACCAATACAAAAACACACACACACAAATACCTTCTCCTCCAACAGAACTCCCACTCAAACTCCCCTGTTTACAGCTCTGTTTGCTAGCTCCTGTGCCGCTGCATGACTGGCTGCTATCTTTATAGGACCCCAAGTCAGTGAGGCCCCGCCCCCTAATCAGGGCTCAGCTTCTCTCCCAGCACAAAGCCCCTCCAAGCCTCTACACATACAGATACTACAAATACAAAACCAAACACACACAAATACCTACTCCTGCAAAAGAACTCCCACACAAACTCCCCTGTTTACAGCTCTGTTTGCTAGCTCCTGTGCCGCTGCAGCTGTCTGCCGCTGCCTGGCTGGCTGCTGCCTTTATAGGACTCCTAGTCAGGGAAGCACCGCCCCCTAATCAGGGCTCAGCTTCTCTCCCAGCACAAAGCCCCTGCACATACAGATACTGACAATACAAAACCAAACACACACAAATACCATCTCCTCCAACAGAACTCCCACTCAAACTCCCCTGTTTACAGGTCTGTTTGCTAGCTCCTTTGCCGCTGCCTGACTGGCCGCTACCTTTATAGGACCCCTAGTCAGTGAAGCCCCGCCCCCTAATCAGGGCTCAGCTTCTCTCCAAGCACAAAGCCCCGCCAAACCCCTACACATACAGATACTACCAATACAAAACCAAACACACACAAATACCATCTCCTCCAACAGAACTCCCACTCAAACTCCCCTGTTTACAGCTCTGTTTGCTAGCTCCTGTGCCGCTGCCTGACTGGCTGCTACCTTTATAGGACCCCTAGTCAGGGAAGCCCCGCCCCCTAATCAGGGCTCAGCTTCTCTCCCAGCACAAAGCCCCTACACATACAGATACTGACAATACAAAACCAAACACACAGAAATACCTTCTCCTCCAACAGAACTCCCACTCAAACTCCCCTGTTTACAGGTCTGTTTGCTAGCTCCTGTGCCGCTGCCTGACTGGCTGCTACCTTTATAGGACCCCTAGTCAGGGAAGCCCCGCCCCCTAATCAGGGCTCAGCTTCTCTCCCAGCACAAAGCCCCTGCACATACAGATACTGACAATACAAAACCAAACACACAGAAATACCTTCTCCTCCAACAGAACTCCCACTCAAACTCCCCTGTTTACAGCTCTGTTTGCGAGCGCCTGTGCCACTGCAGCTGTCTGTGCCGCTGCCTGACTGGCTGCTCCCTTTATAGGAACCCTAGTCAGTGAAGCCCCGCCCCCTAATCAGGGCCCAGCTTCTCTCCCAGCACAAAACCCCTCCAAGCCTCTACACATACAGGTAATACCAATACAAAAACACACACAAATACCTTCTCCTCCAACAGAACTCCCACTCAAACTCCCCTGTTTACAGCTCTGTTTGCTAGCTCCTGTGCCGCTGCCTGACTGGCTGCTACCTTTATAGGACGCCTAGTCAGTGAAGCCCCGCCCCCTAATCAGGGCTCAGCTTCTCTCCAAGCACAAAGCCCCTCCAAGCCTCTACACATACAGACACTACGAATACAAAAAAAAACACAAACAAATACCTTCTCCTCCAACAGAACTCCCACTCAAACTCCCCTGTTTACAGCTCTGTTTTCTAGCTCCTGTGCCGCTGTCTTTCTGGCTGCTACCTTTATAGGACCCCTAATCAGTGAAGCCCCGCCCCCTAATCAGGGCTCAGCTTCTCTCCCAGCACAAAGCCCCTACACATACAGATACTACCAATACAAAACCAAACACACACAAATACCTTCTCCTCCAACAGACCTCCCACTCAAACTCCCCTGTTTACAGCTCTGTTTGCTAGCTCCTTTGCCGCTGCCTGACTGGCCGCTACCTTTATAGGACCCCTAGTCAGTGAAGCCCCGCCCCCTAATCAGGGCTCAGCTTCTCTCCAAGCACAAAGCCCCGCCAAACCCCTACACATACAGATACTACCAATACAAAACCAAACACACACAAATACCATCTCCTCCAACAGAACTCCCACTCAAACTCCCCTGTTTACAGCTCTGTTTGCTAGCTCCTGTGCCGCTGCCTGACTGGCTGCTACCTTTATAGGACCCCTAGTCAGGGAAGCCCCGCCCCCTAATCAGGGCTCAGCTTCTCTCCCAGCACAAAGCCCCTGCACATACAGATACTGACAATACAAAACCAAACACACAGAAATACCTTCTCCTCCAACAGAACTCCCACTCAAACTCCCCTGTTTACAGGTCTGTTTGCTAGCTCCTGTGCCGCTGCCTGACTGGCTGCTACCTTTATAGGACCCCTAGTCAGGGAAGCCCCGCCCCCTAATCAGGGCTCAGCTTCTCTCCCAGCACAAAGCCCCTGCACATACAGATACTGACAATACAAAACCAAACACACAGAAATACCTTCTCCTCCAACAGAACTCCCACTCAAACTCCCCTGTTTACAGCTCTGTTTGCGAGCGCCTGTGCCACTGCAGCTGTCTGTGCCGCTGCCTGACTGGCTGCTCCCTTTATAGGACCCCTAGTCAGTGAAGCCCCGCCCCCTAATCAGGGCTCAGCTTCTCTCCCAGCACAAAGCCCCTTCAAACCTCTACACATACAGGTACTACCAATACAAAAACACACACAAATACCTTCTCCTTCAACAGAACTCCCACTCAAACACCCCTGTTTACAGCTCTGTTTGCTAGCTCCTGTGCCGCTGTCTGATTGGCTGGTACCTTTATAGGACCCCTAGTCAGTGAAGCCCCGCGCCCTAATCAGGGCTCGACTTCTCTCCCAGCACAAAGCCCCTCCAAGCCTCTACACATACAGATACTACCAATACAAAACCAAACACACACAAATACATTCTCCTCCAACAGAACTCCAACTCAAACTCCCCTGTTTAGAGCTCTGTTTGCTAGCTCCTGTGCCCCTGCAGCTGTCTGTTCCGCTGCCTGACTGGCTGCTACCTTTATAGGACCCCTAGTCAGTGAAGCCCCGCGCCCTAATCAGGGCTCGGCTTCTCTCCCAGCACAAAGCCCCTCCAAGCCTCTACACATACAGATACTACCAATACAAAACCAAACACACACAAATACCTTCTCCTCCAACAGAACTCCAACTCAAACTCCCCTGTTTAGAGCTCTGTTTGCTAGCTCCTGTGCCCCTGCAGCTGTCTGTTCCGCTGCCTGCCTGGCTGCTACCTTTATAGGACCCCTAGTCAGTGAAGCCCCGCCCCCTAATCAGGGCTCAGCTTCTCTCCCAGCACAAAGCCCCTGCACATACAGATACTGACAATACAAAACCAAACACACACAAATACCTTCTCCTCCAACAGAACTCCCATTCAAACTCCCCTGTTTACAGCTCTGTTTGCTAGCTCCTGTGCCGGTGCCTGACTGGCTGCTAGCTTTATAGGACCCCTAGTCAGTGAAGCCCCACCCCCTAATCAGGGCTCAGCTTCTCTCCCAGCACAAAGCCCCTCCAAGCCTCTACATATACAGATACTACCAATACAAAAAAACACACAAATACCTTCTCCTCCAACACAACTCCCACTCAAACTGCCCTGTTTACAGCTCTGTTTGCTACCTCCTGTGCCGCTGCCTGACTGGCTGGTACCTTTATAGGACCCCTAGTCAGTGAAGCCCCGCCCCCTAATCAGGGCTCAGCTTCTCTCCCAGCACAAAGCCCCTCCAAGCCTCTACACATACAGATACTACCAATACAAAAACACACACACACAAATAACTTCTCCTCCAACAGAACTCCCACTCAAACTCCCCTGTTCACAGCTCTGTTTGCTAGCTCCTGTGCCGCTGCCTGACTGGCTGCTACCTTTATAGGACCCCTAGTCAGTGAAGACCCGCCCCCTAATCAGGGCTCAGCTTCTCTCCCAGCACAAAGCCCCTGCACATACAGATACTGACAAAACAAAACCAAACACACACAAATACCTTCTCCTCCAACAGAACTCCCACTCAAACTCCCCTGTTTACAGCTCTGTTTGCTAGCTCCTGTGCCGCTGCAGCTGTCTGTGCCGATGCCTGACTGGCTGCTACCTTTATAGGACACCTAGTCAGTGAAGCCCCGCCCCCTGATCAGGGCTCAGCTTCTCTCCCAGCAAAAAGCCCCTCCAAGCCTCTACACATACAGATACTACCAATACAAAAACACACACACACAAATACCTTCTCCTCCAACAGAACTCCCACTCAAACTCCCCTGTTTACAGCTCTGTTTGCTAGCTCCTGTGCCGCTGCATGACTGGCTGCTATCTTTATAGGACCCCAAGTCAGTGAAGCCCCGCCCCCTAATCAGGGCTCAGCTTCTCTCCCAGCACAAAGCCCCTACACATACAGATACTGCCAATACAAAACCAAACACAGACAAATACCTTCTCCTCCAACAGAACTCCAACTCAAACTCCCCTGTTTACAGCTCTGTTTGCTAGTTCCTGTGCCGCTGCAGCTGTCTGTGCCGATGCCTGACTGCCTGCTACCTTTATAGGACCCCTAGTCAGTGAGGCCCCGCCCCCTAATCAGGGCTCAGCTTCTCTCCCAGCACAAAGCCCCTTCAAACCTCTACACATACAGGTACTACCAATACAAAAACACACACAAATACCATCTCCTCCAACAGAACTCCCACTCAAACTCCCCTGTTTACAGCTCTGTTTGCTAGCTCCTGTGCCGCTGCAGCTGTCTGTGCCGATGCCTGACTGGCTGCTACCTTTATAGGACACCAAGTCAGTGAAGCCCCGCCCCCTGATCAGGGCTCAGCTTCTCTCCCAGCACAAAGCCCCTCCAAGCCTCTACACATACAGACACTACCAATAAAAAAACACACACAAATACCTTCTCCTCCAACAGAACTCCCACTCAAACTGCCCTGTTTACAGCTCTGTTTGCTAGCTCCTGTGCCGCTGCATGACTGGCTGCTATCTTTATAGGACCCCTAGTCAGTGAAGCCCCGCCCCTTGATCAGGGCTCAGCTTCTCTCCCAGCACAAAGACCCTACACATACAGATACTGACAATACAAAACCAAACACACAGAAATACCTTCCCCTCCAACAGAACTCCCACTCAAACTCCCCTGTTCACAGCTCTGTTTGCTAGCTCCTGTGCCGCTGCCTGACTGGCTGCTACCTTTATAGGACCCCTAGTCAGTGAAGCCCCGCCCCCTAATCAGGGCTCAGCTTCTCTCCCAGCACAAAGCCCCTTCAAACCTCTACACATACAGATACTACCAATACAAAAACACACACAAATACCTTCTCCTCCAACAGAACTCCCACTCAAACTCCCCTGTTTACAGCTCTGTTTGCTAGCTCCTGTGCCGCTGCCTGACTGGCAGCTACCTTTATAGGACCCCTAGTCAGTGAAGCCCCGCCCCTTGATCAGGGCTCAGCTTCTCTCCCAGCACAAAGACCCTACACATACAGATACTACCAATACAAAACCAAACACACACAAATACCTTCTCCTCCAACAGAACTCCCACTCAAACTCCCCTGTTTAGAGATCTGTTTGCTAGCTCCTGTGCCGCTGCAGCTGTCTGTGCCGCTGCCTGACTGGCTGCTACCTTTATAGGACCCCTAGTCAGTGAAGCCCCGCCCCCTAATCAGGGCTCAGCTTCTCTCCCAGCACAAAGCCCCTGCACATACAGATACTGACAATACAAAACCAAACACACACAAATACCTTCTCCTCCAACAGAACTCCCACTCAAACTCCCTGTTTACAGCTCTGTTTGCTAGCTCCTGTGCCGCTGCAGCTGTCTGTGCCAATGCCTGACTGGCTGCTACCTTTATAGGACCCCTAGTCAGTCAAGCCCCGCCCCCTAATCAGGGCTCAGCTTCTCTCCCAGCACAAAGCCCCTTCAAGCCTCTACACATACATATACTACCAATACAAAAACACACACAAATACCTTCTCCTCCAACAGAACTCCCACTCAAACTCCCCTGTTCACAGCTCTGTTTGCTAGCTCCTGTGCCGCTGCCTGACTGGCTGCTACCTTTATAGGACCCCAAGTCAGTGAAGCCCCGCCCCCTAATCAGGGCTCAGCTTCTCTCCCAGCACCAAGCCCCTCCAAGCCTCTACACATACATATACTACCAATACAAAAACACACACAAATAGCTTCTCCTCCAACAGAACTCCCACTCAAACTCCCCTGTTTACAGCTCTGTTTGCTAGCTCCTGTGCCGCTGCAGCTGTCTGTGCCGCTGCCTGACTTGCTGCTACCTTTATAGGACCCCTAGTCAGTGAAGCCCCGCCCCCTAATCAGGGCTCAGCTTCTCTCGCAGCACCTAACCCCTCCAAGCCTCTACACATACAGATACTACCAATACAAAAACACACACAAATGCCTTCTCCTCCAACAGAACTCCCACTCAAACTCCCCTGTTTACAGGTCTGTTTGCTAGCTCCCTTGCCGCTGCCTGACTGGCTGCTACCTTTATAGGATCCCTAGTCAGTGAAGCCCCGCCCCCTAATCAGGGCCCAGCTTCTCTCCCAGCACAAAGCCCTTCCAAGCCTCTACACATACAGATAATACCAATACAAAAACACACAGAAATACCTTCTCCTCCAAAAGAACTCCCACTCAAACTCCCCTGCTTACAGCTCTGCTTTCTAGCTCCTGTGCCGCTGCCTGACTGGCTGCTACCTTTATAGGACCCCTAGTCAGTGAAGCCCCGCCCCCTGATCAGGGCTCAGCTTCTCTCCCAGCACAAAGCCCCTGCACATACAGATACTGACAATACAAAACCAAACACACACAAATACCTTCTCCTCCAACAGAACTCCCACTCAAACTCCCCTGTTTACAGCTCTGTTTGCTAGCTCCCTTGCCGCTGCCTGACTGGCTGCTACCTTTATAGGACCCCTAGTCAGTGAAGCCCCACCCCCTAATCAGGGCTCAGCTTCTCTCCCAGCACAAAGCCCCTCCAAGCCTCTACATATACAGATACTACCAATACAAAAAAACACACAAATACCTTCTCCTCCAACAGAACTCCCACTCAAACTCCCCTTCTTACAGCTCTGTTTGCTAGCTCCTGGGCCGCTGCATCTGTCTGTGCCGCTGCCTGACTGGCTGCTACCTTTATAGGACCCCTAGTCAGTGACGCCCCGCCCCCTAATCAGGGCTCAGCTTCTCTCCCAGCACAAAGCCCCTACACATACAGATACTACCAATACAAAACCAAACACAAACAAATACCTTCTCCTCCAACAGAACTCCCACTCAAACTCGCCTGTTTACAGCTCTGTTTGCTAGCTCCTGTGCCACTGCAGCTGTCTGTGCCGCTGCCTGACTGGCTGCTCCCTTTCTAGGACCCGTGATCAGTGAAGCCCCGCCCCCTAATCAGGGTCCAGCTTCTCTCCCAGCACAAAGCCCCTCCAAGCCTCTACACATACAGATACTACCAATACAAAACCAAAAACACACAAATACCTTCTCCTACAACAGAACTCCCACTCAAACTCCCCTGTTTACAGCTCTGTTTGCTAGCTCCTGTGCCGCTGCAGCTGTCTGTGCCGCTGCCTGACTGGCTGCTACCTTTATAGGACCCCTAGTCAGTGAAGCCCCGCCCCCTAATCAGGGCTCAGCTTCTCTCCCAGCACAAAGCCCCTGCACATACAGATACTGACAATACAAAACCAAACACACACAAATACCTTCTCCTCCAACAGAACTCCCACTCAAACTCCCTGTTTACAGCTCTGTTTGCTAGCTCCTGTGCCGCTGCAGCTGTCTGTGCCAATGCCTGACTGGCTGCTACCTTTATAGGACCCCTAGTCAGTCAAGCCCCGCCCCCTAATCAGGGCTCAGCTTCTCTCCCAGCACAAAGCCCCTTCAAGCCTCTACACATACATATACTACCAATACAAAAACACACACAAATACCTTCTCCTCCAACAGAACTCCCACTCAAACTCCCCTGTTCACAGCTCTGTTTGCTAGCTCCTGTGCCGCTGCCTGACTGGCTGCTACCTTTATAAGACCCCTAGTCAGGGAAGCCCTGCCCCCTAATCAGGGCTCAGCTTCTCTCCCAGCACAAAGCCCCTGCACATACAGATACTGATTATACAAAACCAAACACACACAAATACCTTCTCGTCCAACAGAACTCCCACTCAAACTCCCCTGTTCACAGCTCTGTTTGCTAGCTCCTGTGCCACTGCAGCTGTCTGTTCCGCTGCCTGACTGGCTGCTACCTTTATAGGACCCCTAGTCAGTTAACCCCCGCCCCCTAATCAGGGCTCAGCTTCTCTCCAAGCACAAAGCCCCGCCAAACCCCTACACATACAGATACTACCAATACAAAACCAAACACACACAAATACCTTCTCCTCCAACAGAACTCCCACTCAAACTCCCCTGTTTACAGCTCTGTTTGCTAGCTCCTGTGCCGCTGCAGCTGTCTGTGCCGCTGCCTGACTTGCTGCGACCTTTATAGGACCCCTAGTCAGTGAAGCCCCGCCCCCTAATCAGGGCTCAGCTTCTCTCGCAGCACCTAACCCCTCCAAGCCTCTACACATACAGATACTACCAATACAAAAACACACACAAATGCCTTCTCCTCCAACAGAACTCCCACTCAAACTCCTCTGTTCACAGCTCTGTTTGCTAGCTCCTGTGTCGCTGCCTGACTGGCTTCTACCTTTATAGGACCCCTAGTCAGTGAAGCCCCGCCCCCTAATCAGGGCTCAGCTTCTCTCCCAGCACAAAGCCCCTCCAAGCCTCTACACATACAGATATTACCAATACAAAACCAAACACACACAAATACCTTCTCCTCCAACAGAACTCCCACTCAAACTCCCCTGTTTACAGGTCTGTTTGCTAGCTCCCTTGCCGCTGCCTGACTGGCTGCTACCTTTATAGGACCCCTAGTCAGTGAAGCCCCGCCCCATAATCAGGGCTCAGCTTCTCTCGCAGCACCTAGCCCCTCCAAGCCTCTACACATACAGATACTACTAATACAAAAACACACACAAATAGCTTCTCCTCCAACAGAACTCCCACTCAAACTCACCTGTTTACAGATCTGTTTGCTAGCTCCTGTGCCGCTGCAACTGTCTGAGCCGCTGCCTGACTGGCTGCTACCTTTATAGGACCCCTAGTCAGTCAAGCCCCGCCCCCTAATCAGGGCTCAGCTTCTCTCCCAGCACAAAGCCCCTTCAAGACTCTACACATACATATACTACCAATACAAAAACATACACAAATACCTTCTCCTCCAACAGAACTCCCACTCAAACTCCCCTGTTCACAGCTCTGTTTCCTACCTCCTGTGCCGCTGCCTGACTGGCTGCTACCTTTATAGGACCCCTAGTCAGTGAAGCCCCGCCCCCTAATCAGGGCTCAGCTTCCCTCCCAGCACAAAGCCCCTCCAAGCCTCTACACATACAGATACTACCAATACAAAAAAACACACAAATACCTTCTCCTCCAACAGAACTCCCACTCAAACTCCCCTGTTTACAGCTCTGTTTGCTAGCTCCTGTGCCGCTGCCTGACTGGCTGCTACCTTTATAGGACCCCTAGTCAGTGAAGCCCCGCCCCCTAATCAGGGCTCAGCTACTCTCCCAGCACAAAGCCCCTGCACATACAGATACTGACAATACAAATCCAAACACACACAAATACCTTCTCCTCCAACAGAACTCCCACTCAAACTCCCCTGTTCACAGCTCTGTTTGCTAGCTCCTGTGCCGCTGCCTGACTGGCTGCTATCTTTATAGGACCCCTAGTCAGTGAAGCCCCGCCCCCTAATCAGGGCTCAGCTTCTCTCCCAGCACAAAGCCCCTCCAAGCCTCTAGACATACAGATACTACCAATACAAAACCAAACACACACAAATACCTTCTCCTCCAACAGAACTCTCACTCCAACTCCCCTGTTTACAGCTCTGTTTGCTAGCTCCTGTGCCACTGCAGCTGTCTGTGCCGCTGCCTGACTGGCTGCTCCCTTTATAGGAACCCTAGTCAGTCAAGCCGCGCCCCCTAATCAGGGCTCAGCTTCTCTCCCAGCACAAAGCCCCTGCAAGCCTCTACACATACAGATACTACCAATACAAAAACACACACAAATACCTTCTCCTCCAACAGAACTGCCACTCAAACTCCCCTGTTCACAGCTCTGTTTGCTAGCTCCTGTGCCGCTGCCTGACTGGCTGCTCCCTTTATAGGACCCCAAGTCAGTGAAGCCCCGCCCCCTAATCAGGGCTCAGCTTCTCTCCCAGCACAAAGCCCCTGCACATACAGATACTACAAATACAAAACCAAACACACACAAATACCTACTCCTGCAAAAGAACTCCCACACAAACTCCCCTGTTTACAGCTCTGTTTGCGAGCGCCTGTGCCGCTGCAGCTGTCTGCCGCTGCCTGACTGGCTGCTACCTTTATAGGACTCCTAGTCAGGGAAGCACCGCCCCCTAATCAGGGCTCAGCTTCTCTCCCAGCACAAAGCCCCTGCACATACAGATACTGACAATACAAAACCAAACACACACAAATACCATCTCCTCCAACAGAACTCCCACTCAAACTCCCCTGTTTACAGGTCTGTTTGCTAGCTCCTTTGCCGCTGCCTGACTGGCCGCTACCTTTATAGGACCCCTAGTCAGTGAAGCCCCGCCCCCTAATCAGGGCTCAGCTTCTCTCCAAGCACAAAGCCCCGCCAAACCCCTACACATACAGATACTACCAATACAAAACCAAACACACACAAATAAGTTCTCCTCCAACAGAACTCCCACTCAAACTCCCCTGTTTACAGCTCTGTTTGCTAGCTCCTGTGCCGCTGCAGCTGTCTGTGCCGCTGCCTGACTGGCTGCTACCTTTATAGGACCCCTAGTCAGTCAAGCCCCGCCCCCTAATCAGGGCTCAGCTTCTCTCCCAGCACAAAGCCCCTGCACATACAGATACTGACAATACAAAACCAAACACACAGAAATACCTTCTCCTCCAACAGAACTCCCACTCAAACTCCCCTGTTTACAGCTCTGTTTGCGAGCGCCTGTGCCACTGCAGCTGTCTGTGACGCTGCCTGACTGGCTGCTCCCTTTATAGGAACCCTAGTCAGTGAAGCCCCGCCCCCTAATCAGGGCCCAGCTTCTCTCCCAGCACAAAACCCCTCCAAGCCTCTACACATACAGATAATACCAATACAAAAACACACACAAATACCTTCTCCTCCAACAGAACTCCCAGTCAAACTCCCCTGTTTACAGCTCTGTTTGCTAGCTCCTGTGCCGCTGCAGCTGTCTGTGCCGCTGCCTGACTGGCAGCTACCTTTATAGGACCCCTAGTCAGTGAAGCCCCGCCCCTTGGTCAGGGCTCAGCTTCTCTCCCAGCACAAAGACCCTACACATACAGATACTACCAATACAAAACCAAACACACACAAATACCTTCTCCTCCAACAGAACTCCCACTCAAACTGCCCTGTTTACAGCTCTGTTTGCTAGCTCCTTTGCCGCTGCAGCTGTCTGTGCCGCTGCCTGACTGGCTGCTACCTTTACAGGACCCCTAGTCAGTGAAGCCCCGCCCCCTAATCAGGGCCCAGCTTCTCTCCCAGCACAAAGCCCTTCCAAGCCTCTACACATACATGTAATACCAATACAAAAACACACACAAATACCATCTCCTCCAACAGAACTCCCACTCAAACTCCCCTGTTTACAGCTCTGTTTGCTAGCTCCTGTGCCGCTGCCTGACTGGCTGCTACCTTTATAGGACCCCTAGTCAGTGAAGCCCCGCCCCCTAATCAGGGCTCAGCTTCTCTCCCAGCACAAAGCCCCTTCAAACCTCTACACATACAGGTACTACCAATACAAAAACACACACAAATACCATCTCCTCCAACAGAACTCCCACTCAAACTCCCCTGTTTACAGCTCTGTTTGCTAGCTCCTGTGCCGCTGCCTGACTGGCTGCTACCTTTATAGGACCCCTAGTCAGTGAAGCCCCGCCCCCTAATCAGGGCTCAGCTTCTCTCCCAGCACAAAGCCCCTTCAAACCTCTACACATACAGGTACTACCAATACAAAAACACACACAAATACCTTCTCCTTCAACAGAACTCCCACTCAAACTCCCCTGTTTACAGCTCTGTTTGCTAGCTCCTTTGCCGCTGCAGCTGTCTGTGCCGCTGCCTGACTGGCTGCTACCTTTACAGGACCCCTAGTCAGTGAAGCCCCGCCCCCTAATCAGGGCCCAGCTTCTCTCCCAGCACAAAGCCCTTCCAAGCCTCTACACATACATGTAATACCAATACAAAAACACACACAAATACCTTCTCCTCCAACAGAACTCCCACTCAAACTCCCCTGTTTACAGCTCTGTTTGCTAGCTCCTGTGCCGCTGCCTGACTGGCTGCTACCTTTATAGGACGCCTAGTCAGTGAAGCCCCGCCCCCTAATCAGGGCTCAGCTTCTCTCCCAGCACAAAACCCCTCCAAGCCTCTACACATACAGATACTACCAATAGAAGACCAAACACACACAAATACCTTCTCCTCCAACCGAACTCCCACACAAACTCCCCTGTTCACAGCTCTGTTTGCTAGCTCCTGTGCCGCTGCCTGACTGGCTGCTACCTTTATAGGACCCCTAGTCAGTGAAGCCCCGCCCCCTAATCAGGGCTCAGCTTCTCTCCAAGCACAAAGCCCCTCCAAGCCTCTACACATACAGACACTACGAATACAAAAAAAACACAAACAAATACCTTCTCCTCCAACAGAACTCCCACTCAAACTCCCCTGTTTACAGCTCTGTTTTCTAGCTCCAGTGCCGCTGTCTTTCTGGCTGCTACCTTTATAGGACCCCTAATCAGTGAAGCCCCGCCCCCTAATCAGGGCTCAGCTTCTCTCCCAGCACAAAGCCCCTCCAAGCCTCTACACATACATATACTACCAATACAAAACCAAACACACAAATACCATCTCCTCCAACAGACCTCCCACTCAAACTCCCCTGTTTACAGCTCTGTTTGCTAGCTCCTTTGCCGCTGCCTGACTGGCTGCTACCTTTATAGGACCCCTAGTCAGTCAAGCCCCGCCCCCTAATCAGGGCTCAGCTTCTCTCCCAGCACCTAGCCCCTCCAAGCCTCTACACATAAAGATACTACCAATACAAAAACACACACAAATACCTTCTCCTCCAACAGAACTCCCACTCAAACTCCCCTGTTTACATCTCTGTTTGCTAGCTCCTGTGCCGCTGCAGCTGTCTGTGCCGATGCCTGACTGGCTGCTACCTTTATAGGACCCCTAGTCAGGGAAGCCCCGCCCCCTAATCAGGGCTCAGCTCCTCTCCCAGCACAAAGCCCCTTCAAACCTCTACACATACAGGTACTACCAATACAAAAACACACACAAATACCTTCTCCTTCAACAGAACTCCCACTCAAACACCCTGTTTACAGCTCTGTTTGCTAGCTCCTGTGCCGCTGTCTGATTGGCTGCTACCTTTATAGGACCCCTAGTCAGTGAAACCCCGCCCCCTAATCAGGGCTCGGCTTCTCTCCCAGCACAAAGCCCCTCCAAGCCTCTACACATACAGATACTACCAATACAAAACCAAACACACACAAATACCTTCTCCTCCAACAGAACTCCAACTCAAACTCGCCTGTTTAGAGCTCTGTTTGCTAGCTCTTGTGCCCCTGCAGCTGTCTGTTCCGCTGCCTGACTGGCTGCTACCTTTATAGGACCCCTAGTCAGTGAAACCCCGCCCCCTAATCAGGGCTCAGCTTCTCTCCCAGCACAAAGCCCCTTCAAACCTCTACACATACAGATACTACCAATACAAAAACACACACACACAAATACCTTCTCCTCCAACAGAACTCCCACTCAAACTCCCCTGTTCACAGCTCTGTTTGCTAGCTCCTGTGCCGCTGCCTGCCTGGCTGCTACCTTTATAGGACCCCTAGTCAGTGAAGCCCCGCCCCCTAATCAGGGCTCAGCTTCTCTCCCAGCACAAAGCCCCTGCACATACAGATACTGACAATACAAAACCAAACACACACAAATACCTTCTCCTCCAACAGAACTCCCACTCAAACTCCCCTGTTTACAGCTCTGTTTGCTAACTCCTGTGCCGCTGCCTGACTGGCTGCTACCTTTACAGGACCCCTAGTCAGTGAAGCCCCGCCCCCTTATCAGGGCTCAGCTTCTCTCCAAGCAAAAAGCCCCGCCAAACCCCTACACATACAGATACTACCAATACAAAACCAAACACACACAAATACCATCTCCTCCAACAAAACTCCCACTCAAACTCCACTGTTTACAGCTCTGTTTGCTAGCTCCTGTGCCGCTGCAGCTGTCTGTGCCAATGCCTGACTGGCTGCTACCTTTATAGGACGCCTAGTCAGTGAAGCCCCGCCCCCTAAGCAGGGCTCAGCTTCTCTCCCTACACATACAGATACTACCAATACAAAACCAAAAACACACAAATACCTTCTCCTCCAACAGAACTCCCACTCAAACTCCACTGTTTACAGCTCTGTTTGCTAGCTCCTGTGCCGCTGCAGCTGTCTGTGCCAGTGCCTGACTGGCTGCTACCTTTATAGGACCCCTAGTCAGTCAAGCCCCGCCCCCTAATCAGGGCTCAGCTTCTCTCCCAGCACAAAGCCCCTTCAAGCCTCTACACATACATATACTACCAATACAAAAACACACACAAATACCTTCTCCTCCAACAGAACTCCCACTCAAACTCCCCTGTTCACAGCTCTGTTTGCTAGCTCCTGTGCCGCTGCCTGACTGGCTGCTACCTTTATAGGACCCCTAGTCAGTGAAGCCCCGCCCCCTAATCAGGGCTCAGCTTCTCTCCCAGCACCTAGCCCCTCCAAGCCTCTACACATACAGATATTACCAATACAAAAACACACACAAATACCGTCTCCTCCAACAGAACTCCCACTCAAACTCCCCTGTTTACAGCTCTGTTTGCTAGCTCCTGTGCCGCTGCCTGACTGGCTGCTACCTTTATAGGACGCCTAGTCAGTGAAGCCCCGCCCCCTAAGCAGGGCTCAGCTTCTCTCCCAGCACAAAGCCCCTCCAAGCCTCTACACATACAGATACTACCAATACAAAACCAAAAACACACAAATACCTTCTCCTCCAACAGAACTCCCACTCAAACTCCCCTGTTTACAGCTCTGTTTGCTAGCTCCTGTGCCGCTGCCTGACTGGCTGCTACCTTTATAGGACGCCTAGTCAGTGAAGCCCCGCCCCCTAATCAGGGCTCAGCTTCTCTCCCAGCACAAAGCCCCTGCACATACAGATACTGACAATACAAAACCAAACACACACAAATACCTTCTCCTCCAACAGAACTCCCACTCAAACTCACCTGTTTACAGATCTGTTTGCTAGCTCCTGTGCCGCTGCAGCTGTCTGAGCCGATGCCTGACTGGCTGCTACCTTTATAGGACCCCTATTCAGTCAAGCCCCGCCCCCTAATCAGGGCTCAGCTTCTCTCCCAGCACAAAGCCCCTTCAAGACTCTACACATACATATACTACCAATACAAAAACACACACAAATACCTTCTCCTCCAACAGAACTCCCACTCAAACTCCCCTGTTCACAGCTCTGTTTCCTAGCTCCTGTGCCGCTGCCTGACTGGCTACTACCTTTATAGGACCCCTAGTCAGTGAAGCCCCGCCCCCTAATCAGGGCTCAGCTTCTCTCCCAGCACCTAGCCCCTCCAAGCCTCTACACATACAGGTACTACCAATACAAAAACACACACAAATACCTTCTCCTCCAACAGAACTCCCACTCAAACTCCCCTGTTCACAGCTCTGTTTGCTAGCTCCTGTGCCGCTGCCTGCCTGGCTGCTACCTTTATAGGACCCCTAGTCAGTGAAGCCCCGCCCCCTGATCAGGGCTCAGCTTCTCTCCCAGCACAAAGCCCCTGCACATACAGATACTGACAATACAAAACCAAACACACACAAATACCTTCTCCTCCAACAGAACTCCCACTCCAACTCCCCTGTTTACAGCTCTGTTTGCTAGGTCCTGTGCCGCTTCAGCTGTCTGTGCCGCTGCCTGACTGGCTGCTACCTTTATAGGACCCCTAGTCAGTGAAGCCCCGCCCCCAATCAGGGCTCAGCTTCTCTCCCAGCACAAAGCCCCTCCAAGCCTCTACACATACACATACTACCAATACAAAAAAACACACAAATACCTTCTCCTCCAAAAGAACTCCCACTCAAACTCCCCTGCTTACAGCTCTGTTTGCTAGCTCCTGTGCCACTGCCTGACTGGCTCCTACCTTTATAGGACCCCTAGTCAGTGAAGCCCCGCCCCCTGATCAGGGCTCAGCTTCTCTCCCAGCACAAAGCCCCTCCAAGCCTCTACATATACAGATACTACCAATACAAAAAAACACACAAATACCTTCTCCTCCAACAGAACTCCCACTCAAACTCCCCTGTTTACCGCTCTGTTTGCTAGCTCCTGTGCCGCTGCCTGACTGGCTGCTACCTTCATAGGACCCCTAGTCAGGGAAGCCACGCCCCCTAATCAGGGCTCAGCTTCTCTCCCAGCACAAAGCCCGTACACATACAGATACTACCAATACAAAACCGAACACACACAAGTACCTTCTCCTCCAACAGAACACCCACTCAAATTCCCCTGTTTACAGCTCTGTTTGCTAGCTCCTGTGCCGCTGCAGCTGTCTGTGCCAATGCCTGACTGGCTGCTACCTTTATAGGACCCCTAGTCAGTGAAGCCCCGCCCCCTAATCAGGGCTCAGCTTCTCTCGCAGCACCTAGCCCCTCCAAGCCTCTACACATACAGATAATACCAATACAAAAACACACACAAATACCTTCTCCTCCAACAGAACTCCCACTCAAACTCCCCTGTTCACAGCTCTGTTTGCTAGCTCCTGTGCCACTGCAGCTGTCTGTTCCGCTGCCTGATTGGCTGCTACCTTTATAGGACCCCTAGTCAGTTAAGCCCCGCCCCCTAATCAGGGCTCAGCTTCTCTCCAAGCACAAAGCCCCGCCAAACCCCTGCACATACAGATACTACCAATACAAAACCAAACACACACAAATACCTTCTCCTCCAACAGAACTCCCACTCAAACTCCCCTGTTTACAGCTCTGTTTGCTAGCTCCTGTGCCGCTGCCTGACTGGCTGCTACCTTTATAGGACCCCTAGTCAGTGAAGCCCCGCCCCCTGATCAGGGCTCAGCTTCTCTCCCAGCACAAAGCCCCTCCAAGCCTCTACACATACAGATACTACCAATACAAAACCAAACACACACAAATACCTTCTCCTCCAACAGAACTCCCACTCAAACTCCCCTGTTTACAGCTCTGTTTGCTAGCTCCTGTGCCGCTGCCTGACTGGCTGCTACCTTTATAGGACGCCTAGTCAGTGAAGCCCCGCCCCCTAAGCAGGGCTCAGCTTCTCTCCCAGCACAAAGCCCCTCCAAGCCTCTACACATACAGATACTACCAATACAAAACCAAAAACACACAAATACCTTCTCCTCCAACAGAACTCCCACTCAAACTCCCCTGTTTACAGCTCTGTTTGCTAGCTCCTGTGCCGCTGCAGCTGTCTGTGCCGCTGCCTGACTGTCTGCTACCTTTATAGGACCCCTAGTCAGTGAAGCCCCGCCCCCTAATCAGGGCTCAGCTTCTCTCCCAGCACAAAGCCCCTGCACATACAGATACTGACAATACAAAACCAAACACACACAAATACCTTCTCCTCCAACAGAACTCCCACTCAAACTCCCCTGTTTACAGCTCTGTTTGCTAGCTCCTGTGCCGCTGCCTGACTGGCTGCTACCTTTATAGGACCCCTAGTCAGTGAAGCCCCGCCCCCTGATCAGGGCTCAGCTTCTCTCCCAGCACAAAGCCCCTCCAAGCCTCTACACATACAGATACTACCAATGCAAAACCAAACACACACAAATACCATCTCCTCCAAGAGAACTCCCACTCAAACTCCCCTGTTTACAGCTCTGTTTGCTAGCTCCTGTGCCGCTGCCTGACTGGCTGCTACCTTTATAGGACCCCTAGTCAGTGAAGCCCCGCCCCCTAATCAGGGCTCAGCTTCTCTCGCAGCACCTAGCCCCTAAAAGCCTCTACACATACAGATACTACCAATACAAAAACACACACACACAAATACCTTCTCCTCCAACAGAACTCCCACTCAAACTCCCCTGTTCACAGCTCTGTTTGCTAGCTCCTGTGCCGCTGCCTGCCTGGCTGCTACCTTTATAGGACCCCTAGTCAGTGAAGCCCCGCCCCCTAATCAGGGCTCAGCTTCTCTCCCAGCACAAAGTCCCTGCACATACAGATACTGACAATACAAAACCAAACACACACAAATACCTTCTCCTCCAACAGAACTCCCACTCAAACTCCCCTGTTTACAGCTCTGTTTGCTAACTCCTGTGCCGCTGCCTGACTGGCTGCTACCTTTATAGGACCCCTAGTCAGTGAAGCCCCGCCCCCTTATCAGGGCTCAGCTTCTCTCCAAGCAAAAAGCCCCGCCAAACCCCTACACATACAGATACTACCAATACAAAACCAAACACACACAAATACCATCTCCTCCAACAAAACTCCCACTCAAACTCCCCTGTTTACAGCTCTGTTTGCTAACTCCTGTGCCGCTGCCTGACTGGCTGCTACCTTTATAGGACGCCTAGTCAGTGAAGCCCCGCCCCCTAAGCAGGGCTCAGCTTCTCTCCCTACACATACAGATACTACCAATACAAAACCAAAAACACACAAATACCTTCTCCTCCAACAGAACTCCCACTCAAACTCCACTGTTTACAGCTCTGTTTGCTAGCTCCTGTGCCGCTGCAGCTGTCTGTGCCAATGCCTGACTGGCTGCTACCTTTATAGGACCCCTAGTCAGTCAAGCCCCGCCCCCTAATCAGGGCTCAGCTTCTCTCCCAGCACAAAGCCCCTTCAAGCCTCTACACATACATATACTACCAATACAAAAAAACACACAAATACCTTCTCCTCCAACAGAACTCCCACTCAAACTCCCCTGTTAACAGCTCTGTTTGCTAGCTCCTGTGCCGCTGCCTGACTGGCTGCTACCTTTATAGGACCCCTAGTCAGTGAAGCCCCGCCCCCTAATCAGGGCTCAGCTTCTCTCCCAGCACCTAGCCCCTCCAAGCCTCTACACATACAGATATTACCAATACAAAAACACACACAAATACCGTCTCCTCCAACAGAACTCCCACTCAAACTCCCCTGTTTACAGCTCTGTTTGCTAGCTCCTGTGCCGCTGCCTGACTGGCTGCTACCTTTATAGGACGCCTAGTCAGTGAAGCCCCGCCCCCTAAGCAGGGCTCAGCTTCTCTCCCAGCACAAAGCCCCTCCAAGCCTCTACACATACAGATACTACCAATACAAAACCAAAAACACACAAATACCTTCTCCTCCAACAGAACTCCCACTCAAACTCCCCTGTTTACAGCTCTGTTTGCTAGCTCCTGTGCCGCTGCCTGACTGGCTGCTACTTTTATAGGACGCCTAGTCAGTGAAGCCCCGCCCCCTAATCAGGGCTCAGCTTCTCTCCCAGCACAAAGCCCCTGCACATACAGATACTGACAATACAAAACCAAACACACACAAATACCTTCTCCTCCAACAGAACTCCCACTCAAACTCACCTGTTTACAGATCTGTTTGCTAGGTCCTGTGCCGCTTCAGCTGTCTGAGCCGCTGCCTGACTGGCTGCTACCTTTATAGGACCCCTAGTCAGTCAAGCCCCGCCCCCTAATCAGGGCTCAGCTTCTCTCCCAGCACAAAGCCCCTTCAAGACTCTACACATACATATACTACCAATACAAAAACACACACAAATACCTTCTCCTCCAACACAACTCCCACTCAAACTCCCCTGTTCACAGCTCTGTTTCCTAGCTCCTGTGCCGCTGCCTGACTGGCTACTACCTTTATAGGACCCCTAGTCAGTGAAGCCCCGCCCCCTAATCAGGGCTCAGCTTCTCTCCCAGCACCTAGCCCCTCCAAGCCTCTACACATACAGGTACTACCAATACAAAAACACACACAAATACCTTCTCCTCCAACAGAACTCCCACTCAAACTCCCCTGTTCACAGCTCTGTTTGCTAGCTCCTGTGCCGCTGCCTGACTGGCTGCTACCTTTATAGGACCCCTAGTCAGTGAAGCCCCGCCCCCTGATCAGGGCTCAGCTTCTCTCCCAGCACAAAGCCCCTGCACATACAGATACTGACAATACAAAACCAAACACACACAAATACCTTCTCCTCCAACAGAACTCCCACTCCAACTCCCCTGTTTACAGCTCTGTTTGCTAGGTCCTGTGCCGCTTCAGCTGTCTGTGCCGCTGCCTGACTGGCTGCTACCTTTATAGGACCCCTAGTCAGTGAAGCCCCGCCCCCAATCAGGGCTCAGCTTCTCTCCCAGCACAAAGCCCCTCCAAGCCTCTACACATACACATACTACCAATACAAAAAAACACACAAATACCTTCTCCTCCAAAAGAACTCCCACTCAAACTCCCCTGCTTACAGCTCTGTTTGCTAGCTCCTGTGCCACTGCCTGACTGGCTCCTACCTTTATAGGACCCCTAGTCAGTGAAGCCCCGCCCCCTGATCAGGGCTCAGCTTCTCTCCCAGCACAAAGCCCCTCCAAGCCTCTACATATACAGATACTACCAATACAAAAAAACACACAAATACCTTCTCCTCCAACAGAACTCCCACTCAAACTCCCCTGTTTACCGCTCTGTTTGCTAGCTCCTGTGCCGCTGCCTGACTGACTGCTACCTTCATAGGACCCCTAGTCAGGGAAGCCACGCCCCCTAATCAGGGCTCAGCTTCTCTCCCAGCACAAAGCCCGTACACATACAGATACTACCAATACAAAACCAAACACACACAAATACCTTCTCCTCCAACAGAACTCCCACTCAAACTCCCCTGTTTACAGCTCTGTTTGCTAGCTCCTGTGCCGCTGCCTGACTGGCTGCTACCTTTGTAGGACGCCTAGTCAGTGAAGCCCCGCCCCCTGATCAGGGCTCAGCTTCTCTCCCAGCACAAAGCCCCTCCAAGCCTCTACACATACAGATACTACCAATACAAAACCAAAAACACACAAATACCTTCTCCTCCAACAGAACTCCCACTCAAACTCCCCTGTTTACAGCTCTGTTTGCTAGCTCCTGTGCCGCTGCAGCTGTCTTTGCCGCTGCCTGACTGCCTGCTACCTTTATAGGACCCCTAGTCAGTGAAGCCCCGCCCCCTAATCAGGGCTCAGCTTCTCTCCCAGCACAAAGCCCCTGCACATACAGATACTGACAATACAAAACCAAACACACACAAATACCTTCTCCTCCAACAGAACTCCCACTCAAACTCCCCTGTTTACAGCTCTGTTTGCTAGCTCCTGTGCCGCTGCCTGACTGGCTGCTACCTTTATAGGACCCCTAGTCAGTGAAGCCCCGCCCCCTAATCAGGGCGCAGCTTCTCTCCCAGCACAAAGCCCCTCCAAGCCTCTACACATACAGATACTACCAATACAAAACCAAACACACACAAATACCTTCTCCTCCAACAGAACTCCCACTCAAACTCCCCTGCTTACAGCTCTGTCTGCTAGCTCCTGTGCCGCTGCCTGACTGGCTGGTACCTTTATAGGACCCCTAGTCACTGAAGCCCCGCCCCCTAATCTGGGCTCAGCTTCTCTCCCAGCACAAAGCCCCTCCAAGCCTCTACACATACAGATACTACCAATACAAAACCAAACACACACAAATACCTTCTCCTCCAACAGAACTACCACTCAAACTCCCCTGTTTACAGCTCTGTTTGCTAGCTCCTGTGCCGCTGCCTGACTGGCTGCTCCCTTTATAGGACACCTAGTCAGTGAAGCCCCGCCCCCTAATCAGGGCCCAGCTTCTCTCCCAGCACAAAGCCCCTCCAAGCCTCTACATATACAGATACTACCAATACAAAAAAACACACAAATACCTTCTCCTCCAACAGAACTCCCACTCAAACTGCCCTGTTTACAGCTCTGTTTGCTAGCTCCTGTGCCGCTGCTTGACTGGCTGCTAGCTTTATAAGACCCCTAGTCAGTGAAGCCCCGCCCCCTGATCAGGGCTCAGCTTCTCTCCCAGCACAAAGCCCCTCCAAGCCTCTACATATACAGATACTACCTATACAAAAACACACACAAATACCTTCTCCTCCAACAGAACTCCCACTCAAATTCCCCTGTTTAAAGCTCTGTTTGCCAGCTCCTGTGCCACTGCAGCTGTCTGTTCTGCTGCCTGACTGGCTGCTACCTTTATAGGACGCCTAGTCAGTGAAGCCCCGCCCCCTAAGCAGGGCTCAGCTTCTCTCCCAGCACAAAGCCCCTCCAAGCCTCTACACATACAGATACTACCAATACAAAACCAAAAACACACAAATACCTTCTCCTCCAACAGAACTCCCACTCAAACTCCCCTGTTTACAGCTCTGTTTGCTAGCTCCTGTGCCGCTGCAGCTGTCTGTGCCGCTGCCTGACTGGCTGCTACCTTTATAGGACCCCTAGTCAGTGAAGCCCCGCCCCCTAATCAGGGCTCAGCTTCTCTCCAACACAAAGCCCCTGCACATACAGATACTGACAATACAAAACCAAACACACACAAATACCTTCTCCTCCAACAGAACTCCCACTCCAACTCCCCTGTTTACAGCTCTGTTTGCTAGCTCCTGTGCCGCTGCAGCTGTCTGTGCCAATGCCTGACTGGCTGCTACCTTTATAGGACCCCTAGTCAGTCAAGCCCCGCCCCCTAATCAGGGCTCAGCTTCTCTCCCAGCACAAAGCCCCTTCAAGCCTCTACACATACATATACTACCAATACAAAAACACACACAAATACCTTCTCCTCCAACAGAACTCCCACTCAAACTCCCCTGTTCACAGCTCTGTTTGCTAGCTCCTGTGCCGCTGCCTGACTGGCTGCTACCTTTATAGGACCCCTAGTCAGTGAAGCCCCGCCCCCTAATCAGGGCTCAGCTTCTCTCCCAGCACCTAGCCCCTCCAAGCCTCTACACATACAGATATTACCAATACAAAAACACACAAATACCTTCTGCTCCAACAGAACTCCCACTCAAACTCCCCTGTTTACAGGTCTGTTTGCTAGCTCCTGTGCCGCTGCCTGACTGGCTGCTACCTTTATAGGACCCCTAGTCAGGGAAGCCCCGCCCCCTAATCAGGGCTCAGCTTCTCTCCCAGCACAAAGCCCCTGCACATACAGATACTGACAATCCAAAACCAAACACACACAAATACCTTCTCCTCCAACAGAACTCCCACTCAAACTCCCCTGTTTACAGCTCTGTTTGCTAGCTCCTGTGCCGCTGCCTGACTGGCTGCTACCTTTATAGGACCCCTAGTCAGTGAAGCCCCGCCCCCTAAACAGGGCGCAGCTTCTCTCCAAGCACAAAGCCCCTCCAAGACTCTACACATACAGATACTACCAATGCAAAACCAAACACACACAAATACCATCTCCTCCAAGAGAACTCCCACTCAAACTCCCCTGTTTACAGCTCTGTTTGCTAGCTCCTGTGCCGCTGCCTGACTGGCTGCTACCTTTATAGGACCCCTAGTCAGTGAAGCCCCGCCCCCTAATCAGGGCTCAGCTTCTCTCGCAGCACCTAGCCCCTAAAAGCCTCTACACATACAGATACTACCAATACAAAAACACACACAAATACCTTCTCCTCCAACAGAACTCCCACTCAAACTCCCCTGTTCACAGCTCTGTTTGCTAGCTCCTGTGCCGCTGCCTGACTGGCTGCTACCTTTATAGGACCCCTAGTCAGTGAAGCCCCGCCCCGTAATCAGGGCTCAGCTTCTCTCGCAGCACCTAGCCACTCCAAGCCTCTACACATACAGATACTACCAATACGAAAACACACACAAATACCTTCTCCTCCAACAGAACTCCCACTCAAACTCCCCTGTTCACAGCTCTGTTTGCTAGCTCCTGTGCCGCTGCCTGACTGGCTGCTACCTTTATAGGACCCCTAGTCAGTGAAGCCCCGCCCCCTAATCAGGGCTCAGCTTCTCTCCCAGCACAAAGCCCCTCCAAGCCTCTACACATACAGATACTACCAATACAAAACCAAACACACACAAATACCTTCTCCTCCAACAGAACTCCCACTCAAACTCCCCTGTTTACAGCTCTGTTTGCTAGCTCCTGTGCCGCTGCAGCTGTCTGTTCCGCTGCCTGACTGGCTGCTACCTTTATAGGACCCCTAGTCAGTGAAGCCCCGCCCCCTAATCAGGGTTCAGCTTCTCTCCAAGCACAAAGCCCCGCCAAACCCCTTCACATACAGATACTACCAATAAAAAACCAAACACACACAAATACCTTCTCCTCCAACAGAACTCCCACTCAAACTCCCCTGTTTACAGCTCTCTTTGCTAGCTCCTGTGCCGCTGCCTGACTGGCTGGTACCTTTATAGGACCCCTAGTCACTGAAGCCCCGCCCCCTAATCTGGGCTCAGCTTCTCTCCCAGCACAAAGCCCCTCCAAGCCTCTACACATACAGATACTACCAATACAAAACCAAACACACACAAATACCTTCTCCTCCAACAGAACTACCACTCAAACTCCCCTGTTTACAGCTCTGTTTGCTAGCTCCTGTGCCGCTGCAGCTGTCTGTGCCGCTGCCTGACTGGCTGCTACCTTTATAGGACCCCTAGTCAGTGAAGCCCCGCCCCCTAATCAGGGCTCAGCTTCTCTACCAGCACAAAGCCCCTTCACATACAGATACTGACAATACAAAACCAAACACACACAAATACCTTCTCCTCCAACAGAACTCCCACTCAAACTCCCCTGTTTACAGCTCTGTTTGCTAGCTCCTGTGCCGCTGCCTGACTGGCTGCTCCCTTTATAGGACACCTAGTCAGTGAAGCCCCGCCCCCTAATCAGGGCCCAGCTTCTCTCCCAGCACAAAGCCCCTCCAAGCCTCTACACATACAGATACTACCAATACAAAAACACACACAAATACCTTCTCCTCCAACAGAACTCCCACTCAAACTGCCCTGTTTACAGCTCTGTTTGCTAGCTCCTGTGCCGCTGCTTGACTGGCTGCTAGCTTTATAGGACCCCTAGTCAGTGAAGCCCCGCCCCCTGATCAGGGCTCAGCTTCTCTCCCAGCACAAAGCCCCTCCAGGCCTCTACATATACAGATACTACCAATACAAAAAAACACACAAATACCTTCTCCTCCAACAGAACTCCCACTCAAACTGCCCTGTTTACAGCTCTGTTTGCTAGCTCCTGTGCCGCTGCTTGACTGGCTGCTAGCTTTATAAGACCCCTAGTCAGTGAAGCCCCGCCCCCTGATCAGGGCTCAGCTTCTCTCCCAGCACAAAGCCCCTCCAAGCCTCTACATATACAGATACTACCAATACAAAAACACACACAAATACCTTCTCCTCCAACAGAACTCCCACTCAAATTCCCCTGTTTAAAGCTCTGTTTGCCAGCTCCTGTGCCACTGCAGGTGTCTGTTCTGCTGCCTGACTGGCTGCTACCTTTATAGGAACCCTAGTCAGTGAAGCCCCGCCCCCTAATCAGGGCTCAGCTTCTCTCCCAGCACAAAGCCCCTCCAAGCCTCTACACATACAGATACTACCAATACAAAACCAAACACACACAAATACCTTCTCCTCCAACAGAACTCCCACTCAAACTCCCCTGTTTACAGCTCTGTTTGCTAGCTCCTGTGCCGCTGCCTGACTGGCTGCTAACTTTATAGGACCCCTAGTCAGTGAAGCCCCGCCCCCTAATCAGGGCTCAGCTTCTCTCCAAGCACAAAGCCCCGCCAAACCCCTACACATACAGATACTACCAATACAAAACCAAACACACACAAATACCATCTCCTCCAACAAAACTCCCACTCAAACTCCCCTGTTTACAGCTCTGTTTGCTAGCTCCTGTGCCGCTGCCTGACTGGCTGCTACCTTTATAGGACGCCTAGTCAGTGAAGCCCCGCCCCCTAAGCAGGGCTCAGCTTCTCTCCCAGCACAAAGCCCCTCCAAGCCTCTACACATACAGATACTACCAATACAAAACCAAAAACACACAAATACCTTCTCCTCCAACAGAACTCCCACTCAAACTCCCCTGTTTACAGCTCTGTTTGCTAGCTCCTGTGCCGCTGCAGCTGTCTGTGCCGCTGCCTGACTGGCTGCTACCTTTATAGGACCCCTAGTCAGTGAAGCCCCGCCCCCTAATCAGGGCTCAGCTTCTCTACCAGCACAAAGCCCCTTCACATACAGATACTGACAATACAAAACCGAACACACACAAGTACCTTCTCCTCCAACAGAACTCCCACTCAAACTCCCCTGTTTACCGCTCTGTTTGCTAGCTCCTGTGCCGCTGCCTGACTGGCTGCTACCTTCATAGGACCCCTAGTCAGGGAAGCCACGCCCCCTAATCAGGGCTCAGCTTCTCTCCCAGCACAAAGCCCGTACACATACAGATACTACCAATACAAAACCGAACACACACAAGTACCTTCTCCTCCAACAGAACTCCCACTCAAACTCCCCTGTTTACAGCTCTGTTTGCTAGCTCCTGTGCCGCTGCAGCTGTCTGTGCCAATGCCTGACTGGCTGCTACCTTTATAGGAACCCTAGTCAGGGAAGCCCCGCCCCCTAATCAGGGCTCAGCTTCTCTCGCAGCACCTAGCCCCTCCAAGCCTCTACACATACAGATAATACCAATACAAAAACACACACAAATACCTTCTCCTCCAACAGAACTCCCACTCAAACTCCCCTGTTCACAGCTCTGTTTGCTAGCTCCTGTGCCACTGCAGCTGTCTGTTCCACTGCCTGATTGGCTGCTACCTTTATAGGACCCCTAGTCAGTTAAGACCCGCCCCCTAATCAGGGCTCAGCTTCTCTCCAAGCACAAAGCCCCGCCAAACCCCTGCACATACAGATACTACCAATCCAAAACCAAACACACACAAATACCTTCTCCTCCAACAGAACTCCCACTCAAACTCCCCTGTTTACAGCTCTGTTTGCTAGCTCCTGTGCCGCTGCCTGACTGGCTGCTACCTTTATAGGACCCCTAGTCAGTGAAGCCCCGCCCCCTGATCAGGGCTCAGCTTCTCTCCCAGCACAAAGCCCCTCCAAGCCTCTACACATACAGATACTGACAATACAAAACCAAACACACACAAATACCTTCTCCTCCAACAGAACTCCCACTCAAACTCCCCTGTTTACAGCTCTGTTTGCTAGCTCCTGTGCCGCTGCAGCTGTCTGTGCCAATGCCTGACTGGCTGCTACCTTTATAAGACCCCTAGTCAGTCAAGCCCCGCCCCCTAATCAGGGCTCAGCTTCTCTCCCAGCACAAAGCCCCTGCACATACAGATACTGACAATACAAAACCAAACACACACAAATACCTTCTCCTCCAACAGAACTCCCACTCAAACTCCCCTGTTTACAGCTCTGTTTGCTAGCTCCTGTGCCGCTGCAGCTGTCTGTGCCGCTGCCTGACTGGCTGCTACCTTTATAGGACCCCTAGTCAGTGAAGCCCCGCCCCCTAATCAGGGCTCAGCTTCTCTCGCAGCACCTAACCCCTCCAAGCCTCTACACATACAGATACTACCAATACAAAAACACACACAAATACCTTCTCCTCCAACAAAACTCCCACTCAATCTCCCCTGTTCACAGCTCTGTTTGCTAGCTCCTGTGCCGCTGCTTGACTGGCTGCTAGCTTTATAAGACCCCTAGTCAGTGAAGCCCCGCCCCCTGATCAGGGCTCAGCTTCTCTCCCAGCACAAAGCCCCTCCCAGCCTCTACATATACAGATACTACCAATACAAAAACACACACAAATACCTTCTCCTCCAACAGAACTCCCACTCAAATTCCCCTGTTTAAAGCTCTGTTTGCCAGCTCCTGTGCCACTGCAGGTGTCTGTTCTGCTGCCTGACTGGCTGCTACCTTTATAGGAACCCTAGTCAGTGAAGCCCCGCCCCCTAATCAGGGCTCAGCTTCTCTCCCAGCACAAAGCCCCTCCAAGCCTCTACACATACAGATACTGACAATACAAAACGAAACACACACAAATACCTTCTCCTCCAACAGAACTCCCACTCAAACTCCCCTGTTTACAGCTCTGTTTGCTAGCTCCTGTGCCGCTGCAGCTGTCTGTGCCAATGCCTGACTGGCAGCTACCTTTATAGGACCCCTAGTCAGTCAAGCCCCGCCCCCTAATCAGGGCTCAGCTTCTCTCCCAGCAGAAAGCCCCTTCAAGCCTCTACACATACATATACTACCAATACAAAAACACACACAAATACCTTCTCCTCCAACAGAACTCCCACTCAAACTCCCCTGTTCACAGCTCTGTTTGCTAGCTCCTGTGTCGCTGCCTGACTGGCTGCTACCTTTATAGGACCCCTAGTCAGTGAAGCCCCGCCCCCTAATCAGGGCTCAGCTTCTCTCCCAGCACAAAGCCCCTCCAAGCCTCTACACATACAGATACTACCAATACAAAAACACACACAAATAGCTTCTCCTCCAACAGAACTCCCACTCAAACTCCCCTGTTCACAGCTCTCTTTGCTTGCTCCTGTGCCGCTGCCTGACTGGCTGCTACCTTTATAGGACCCCTAGTCAGTGAAGCCCCGCCCCCTAATCAGGGCTCAGCTTCTCTCGCAGCACCTAGCCCCTCCAAGCCTCTACACATACAGATACTATCAATACAAAAACACACACAAATACCTTCTCCTCCAACAGAACTCCCACTCAAACTCACCTGTTTACAGATCTGTTTGCTAGCTCCTGTGCCGCTGCAGCTGTCTGAGCCGCTGCCTGACTGGCTGCTACCTTTGTAGGACCCCTAGTCAGTCAAGCCCCGCCCCCTAATCAGGGCTCAGCTTCTCTCCCAGCACAAAGCCCCTTCAAGACTCTACACATACATATACTACCAATACAAAAACACACACAAATACCTTCTCCTCCAACAGAACTCCCACTCAAACTCCCCTGTTCACAGCTCTGTTTGCTAGCTCCTGTGCCGCTGCCTGACTGGCTGCTACCTTTATAGGACCCCTAGTCAGTGAAGCCCCGCCCCCTGATCAGGGCTCAGCTTCTCTCCCAGCACAAAGCCCCTGCACATACAGATACTGACAATACAAAACCAAACACACACAAATACCTTCTCCTCCAACAGAACTCCCACTCCAACTCCCCTGTTTACAGCTCTGTTTGTTAGGTCCTGTGCCGCTTCAGCTGTCTGTGCCGCTGCCTGACTGGCTGCTAACTTTATAGGACCCCTAGTCAGTGAAGCCCCGCCCCCAATCAGGGCTCAGCTTCTCTCCCAGCACAAAGCCCCTCCAAGCCTCTACATATACAGATACTACCAATACAAAAAAACACACAAATACCTTCTCCTCCAACAGAACTATCACTCAAACTCCCCTGTTTACCGCTCTGTTTGCTAGCTCCTGTGCCGCTGCCTGACTGGCTGCTACCTTCATAGGACCCCTAGTCAGGGAAGCCACGCCCCCTAATCAGGGCTCAGCTTCTCTCCCAGCACAAAGCCCGTACACATACAGATACTACCAATACAAAACCGAACACACACAAGTACCTTCTCCTCCAACAGAACTCCCACTCAAACTCCCCTGTTCACAGCTCTGTTTGCTAGCTCCTGTGCCACTGCAGCTGTCTGTTCCACTGCCTGATTGGCTGCTACCTTTATAGGACCCCTAGTCAGTTAAGACCCGCCCCCTAATCAGGGCTCAGCTTCTCTCCAAGCACAAACCCCCGCCAAACCCCTGCACATACAGATACTACCAATACAGAACCAAACACACACAAATACCTTCTCCTCCAACAGAACTCCCACTCAAACTCCCCTGTTTACAGCTCTGTTTGCTAGCTCCTGTGCCGCTCCTTGGCTGCTACCTTTATAGGACGCCTAGTCAGTGAAGCCCCGCCCCCTAAGCAGGGCTCAGCTTCTCTCCCAGCACAAAGCCCCTCCAAGCCTCTACACATACAGATACTACCAATACAAAACCAAACACACACAAATACCTTCTCCTCCAACAGAACTCCCACTCAAACTCCCCTGTTTACAGCTCTGTTTGCTAGCTCCTGTGCCGCTGCCTGACTGGCTGCTACCTTTATAGGACGCCTAGTCAGTGAAGCCCCGCCCCCTAAGCAGGGCTCAGCTTCTCTCCCAGCACAAAGCCCCTCCAAGCCTCTACACATACAGATACTACCAATACAAAACCAAAAACACACAAATACCTTCTCCTCCAACAGAACTCCCACTCAAACTTCCCTGTTTACAGCTCTGTTTGCTAGCTCTTGTGCCGCTGCAGCTGTCTGTGCCGCTGCCTGACTGTCTGCTACCTTTATAGGACCCCTAGTCAGTGAAGCCCCGCCCCCTAATCAGGGCTCAGCTTCTCTCCCAGCACAAAGCCCCTGCACATACAGATACTGACAATACAAAACCAAACACACACAAATACCTTCTCCTCCAACAGAACTCCCACTCAAACTCCCCTGTTTACAGCTCTGTTTGCTAGCTCCTGTGCCACTGCAGCTGTCTGTTCCGCTGCCTGACTGGCTGCTACCTTTATAGGACCCCTAGTCAGTGAAGCCCCGCCCCCTAATCAGGGCTCAGCTTCTCTCCCAGCACAAAGCCCCTGCACATACAGATACTGACAATACAAAACCAAACACACACAAATACCTTCTCCTCCAACAGAACTCCCACTCAAACTCCCCTGTTCACAGCTCTGTTTGCTAGCTCCTGTGTCGCTGCCTGACTGGCTGCTACCTTTATAGGACCCCTAGTCAGTGAAGCCCCGCCCCCTAATCAGGGCTCAGCTTCTCTCCCAGCACAAAGCCCCTCCAAGCCTCTACACATACAGATACTACCAATACAAAAACACACACAAATAGCTTCTCCTCCAACAGAACTCCCACTCAAACTCCCCTGTTCACAGCTCTGTTTGCTAGCTCCTGTGCCGCTGCCTGACTGGCTGCTACCTTTATAGGACCCCTAGTCAGTGAAGCCCCGCCCCCTAATCAGGGCTTAGCTTCTCTCGCAGCACCTAGCCCCTCCAAGCCTCTACACATACAGATACTATCAATACAAAAACACACACAAATACCTTCTCCTCCAACAGAACTCCCACTCAAACTCCCCTGTTCACAGCTCTGTTTGCTAGCTCCTGTGCCTCTGCCTGACTGGCTGCTACCTTTATAGGACCCCTAGTCAGTGAAGCCCCGCCCCCTAATCAGGGCTCAGCTTCTCTCCCAGCACAAAGCCCCTGCACATACAGATACTGACAATACAAAACCAAACACACACAAATACCTTCTCCTCCAACAGAACTCCCACTCAAACTCCCCTGTTCACAGCTCTGTTTGCTAGCTCCTGTGTCGCTGCCTGACTGGCTGCTACCTTTATAGGACCCCTAGTCAGTGAAGCCCCGCCCCCTAATCAGGGCTCAGCTTCTCTCCCAGCACAAAGCCCCTCCAAGCCTCTACACATACAGATACTACCAATACAAAAACACACACAAATAGCTTCTCCTCCAACAGAACTCCCACTCAAACTCCCCTGTTCACAGCTCTGTTTGCTAGCTCCTGTGCCGCTGCCTGACTGGCTGCTACCTTTATAGGACCCCTAGTCAGTGAAGCCCCGCCCCCTAATCAGGGCTTAGCTTCTCTCGCAGCACCTAGCCCCTCCAAGCCTCTACACATACAGATACTATCAATACAAAAACACACACAAATACCTTCTCCTCCAACAGAACTCCCACTCAAACTCCCCTGTTCACAGCTCTGTTTGCTAGCTCCTGTGCCTCTGCCTGACTGGCTGCTACCTTTATAGGACCCCTAGTCAGTGAAGCCCCGCCCCCTAATCAGGGCTCAGCTTCTCTCCCAGCACAAAGCCCCTGCACATACAGATACTGACAATACAAAACCAAACACACACAAATACCTTCTCCTCCAACAGAACTCCCACTCAAACTCACCTGTTTACAGATCTGTTTGCTAGCTCCTGTGCCGCTGCCTGACTGGCTGCTACCTTTATAGGACCCCTAGTCAGGGAAGCCCCGCCCCCTAATCAGGGCTCAGCTTCTCTCCCAGCACAAAGCCCCTGCACATACAGATACTGACAATACAAAACCAAACACACACAAATACCTTCTCCTCCAACAGAACTCCCACTCAAACTCCCCTGTTTACAGCTCTGTTTGCTAGCTCCTGTGCCACTGCAGCTGTCTGTTCCGCTGCCTGACTGGCTGCTACCTTTATAGGACCCCTAGTCAGTTAACCCCCGCCCCCTAATCAGGGCTCAGCTTCTCTCCAAGCACAAAGCCCCGCCAAACCCCTACACATACAGATACTACCAATACAAAACCAAACACACACAAATACCATCTCCTCCAACAGAACTCCCACTCAAACTCCCCTGTTTACAGCTCTGTTTGCTAGCTTCTGTGCCGCTGCAGCTGTCTGTGCCGCTGCCTGACTGGCTGCTACCTTTATAGGACACGTAGTCAGTGAAGCCCCGCCCCCTAATCAGGGCTCAGCTTCTCTCGCAGCACCTAGCCCCTCCAAGCCTCTACACATACAGATAATACCAATACAAAAACACACACAAATACCTTCTCCTCCAACAGAACTCCCACTCAAACTCCCCTGTTCACAGCTCTGTTTGCTAGCTCCTGTGCCACTGCAGCTGTCTGTTCGACTGCCTGATTGGCTGCTACCTTTATAGGACCCCTAGTCAGTTAAGACCCGCCCCCTAATCAGGGCTCAGCTTCTCTCCAAGCACAAAGCCCCGCCAAACCCCTGCACATACAGATACTACCAATACAAAACCAAACACACACAAATACCTTCTCCTCCAACAGAACTCCCACTCAAACTCCCCTGTTTACAGCTCTGTTTGCTAGCTCCTGTGCCGCTGCCTGACTGGCTGCTACCTTTATAGGACCCCTAGTCAGTGAAGCCCCGCCCCCTGATCAGGGCTCAGCTTCTCTCCCAGCACAAAGCCCCTCCAAGCCTCTACACATACAGATACTACCAATACAAAACCAAACACACACAAATACCTTCTCCTCCAACAGAACTCCCACTCAAACTCCCCTGTTTACAGCTCTGTTTGCTAGCTCCTGTGCCGCTGCCTGACTGGCTGCTACCTTTATAGGACGCCTAGTCAGTGAAGCCCCGCCCCCTAAGCAGGGCTCAGCTTCTCTCCCAGCACAAAGCCCCTCCAAGCCTCTACACATACAGATACTACCAATACAAAACCAAAAACACACAAATACCTTCTCCTCCAACAGAACTCCCACTCAAACTCCCCTGTTTACAGCTCTGTTTGCTAGCTCCTGTGCCGCTGCAGCTGTCTGTGCCAATGCCTGACTGGCTGCTACCTTTATAGGACCCCTAGTCAGTCAAGCCCCGCCCCCTAATCAGGGCTCAGCTTCTCTCCCAGCACAAAGCCCCTTCAAGCCTCTACACATACATATACTACCAATACAAAAACACACACAAATACCTTCTCCTCCAACAGAACTCCCACTCAAACTCCCCTGTTCACAGCTCTGTTTGCTAGCTCCTGTGCCGCTGCCTGACTGGCTGCTACCTTTATAGGACCCCTAGTCAGTGAAGCCCCGCCCCCTAATCAGGGCTCAGCTTCTCTCCCAGCACCTAGCCCCTCCAAGCCTCTACACATACAGATATTACCAATACAAAAACACACACAAATACCTTCTCCTACAACAGAACTTCCACTCAAACTCCCCTGTTTACAGCTCTGTTTGCTAGCTCCTGTGCCGCTGCCTGACTGGCTGCTACCTTTATAGGACCCCTAGTCAGGGAAGCCCCGCCCCCTAATCAGGGCTCAGCTTCTCTCCCAGCACAAAGCCCCTGCACATACAGATACTGACAATACAAAACCAAACACACACAAATACCTTCTCCTCCAACAGAACTCCCACTCAAACTCCCCTGTTTACAGCTCTGTTTGCTAGCTCCTGTGCCGCTGCAGCAGTCTGTGCCAATGCCTGACTGGCTGCTACCTTTATAGGACCCCTAGTCAGTGAAGCCCCGCCCCCTAATCAGGGCTCAGCTTCTCTCGCAGCACCTAGCCCCTCCAAGCCTCTAAACATACAGATAATACCAATACAAAAACACACACAAATACCTTCTCCTCCAACAGAACTCCCACTCAAACTCCCCTGTTTACAGCTCTGTTTGCTAGCTCCTGTGCCGCTGCAGCTGTCTGTGCCAATGCCTGACTGGCTGCTACCTTTATAGGACCCCTAGTCAGTCAAGCCCCGCCCCCTAATCAGGGCTCAGCTTCTCTCCCAGCACAAAGCCCCTTCAAGCCTCTACACATACATATACTACCAATACAAAAACACACACAAATACCTTCTCCTCCAACAGAACTCCCACTCAAACTCCCCTGTTTACAGCTCTGTTTGCTAGCTCCTGTGCCACTGCAGCTGTCTGTTCCGCTGCCTGACTGGCTGCTACCTTTATAGGACCCCTAGTCAGTTAACCCCCGCCCCCTAATCAGGGCTCAGCTTCTCTCCAAGCACAAAGCCCCGCCAAACCCCTACACATACAGATACTACCAATACAAAACCAAACACACACAAATACCATCTCCTCCAACAGAACTCCCACTCAAACTCCCGTTTACAGCTCTGTTTGCTAGCTCCTGTGCCGCTGCAGCTGTCTGTGCCGCTGCCTGACTGGCTGCTACCTTTATAGGACCCCTAGTCAGTGAAGCCCCGCCCCCTAATCAGGGCTCAGCTTCTCTCGCAGCACCTAACCCCTCCAAGCCTCTACACATACAGATACTACCAATACAAAAACACACACAAATAGCTTCTCCTCCAACAGAACTCCCACTCAAACTCCCCTGTTCACAGCTCTGTTTGCTAGCTCCTGTGTCGCTGCCTGACTGGCTGCTACCTTTATAGGACCCCTAGTCAGTGAAGCCCCGCCCCCTAATCAGGGCTCAGCTTCTCTCCCAGCACAAAGCCCCTCCAAGCCTCTACACATACAGATACTACCAATACAAAAACACACACAAATAGCTTCTCCTCCAACAGAACTCCCACTCAAGCTCCCCTGTTCACAGCTCTGTTTGCTAGCTCCTGTGCCGCTGCCTGACTGGCTGCTACCTTTATAGGACCCCTAGTATGTGAAGCCCCGCCCCCTAATCAGGGCTCAGCTTCTCTCGCAGCACCTAGCCCCTCCAAGCCTCTACACATACAGATACTATCAATACAAAAACACACACAAATACCTTCTCCTCCAACAGAACTCCCACTCAAACTCCCCTGTTCACAGCTCTGTTTGCTAGCTCCTGTGCCTCTGCCTGACTGGCTGCTACCTTTATAGGACCCCTAGTCAGTGAAGCCCCGCCCCCTAATCAGGGCTCAGCTTCTCTCCCAGCACAAAGCCCCTGCACATACAGATACTGACAATACAAAACCAAACACACACAAATACCTTCTCCTCCAACAGAACTCCCACTCAAACTCACCTGTTTACAGATCTGTTTGCTAGCTCCTGTGCCGCTGCAGCTGTCTGAGCCGCTGCCTGACTGGCTGCTACCTTTGTAGGACCCCTAGTCAGTCAAGCCCCGCCCCCTAATCAGGGCTCAGCTTCTCTCCCAGCACAAAGCCCCTTCAAGACTCTACACATACATATACTACCAATACAAAAACACACACAAATACCTTCTCCTCCAACAGAACTCCCACTCAAACTCCCCTGTTCACAGCTCTGTTTGCTAGCTCCTGTGCCGCTGCCTGACTGGCTGCTACCTTTATAGGACCCCTAGTCCGTGAAGCCCCGCCCCCTGATCAGGGCTCAGCTTCTCTCCCAGCACAAAGCCCCTGCACATACAGATACTGACAATACAAAACCAAACACACACAAATACCTTCTCCTCCAACAGAACTCCCACTCAAACTCCCCTGTTTACAGCTCTGTTTGCTAGCTCCTGTGCCACTGCAGCTGTCTGTTCCGCTGCCTGATTGGCTGCTACCTTTATAGGACCCCTAGTCAGTTAAGCCCCGCCCCCTAATCAGGGCTCAGCTTCTCTCCAAGCACAAAGCCCCGCCAAACCCCTGCACATACAGATACTACCAATACAAAACCAAACACACACAAATACCTTCTCCTCCAACAGAACTCCCACTCAAACTCCCCTGTTTACAGCTCTGTTTGCTAGCTCCTGTGCCGCTGCCTGACTGGCTGCTACCTTTATAGGACCCCTAGTCAGTGAAGCCCCGCCCCCTGATCAGGGCTCAGCTTCTCTCCCAGCACAAAGCCCCTCCAAGCCTCTACACATACAGATACTACCAATACAAAACCAAACACACACAAATACCTTCTCCTCCAACAGAACTCCCACTCAAACTCCCCTGTTTACAGCTCTGTTTGCTAGCTCCTGTGCCGCTGCCTGACTGGCTGCTACCTTTATAGGACCCCTAGTCACTGAAGCCCCGCCCCCTAATCTGGGCTCAGCTTCTCTCCCAGCACAAAGCCCCTCCAAGCCTCTACACATACAGATACTACCAATACAAAACCAAACACACACAAATACCTTCTCCTCCAACAGAACTCCCACTCCAACTCCCCTGTTTACAGCTCTGTTTGCTAGCTCCTGTGCCGCTGCAGCTGTCTGAGCCGCTGCCTGACTGGCTGCTACCTTTATAGGACCCCTAGTCAGTCAAGTCCCGCCCCCTAATCAGGGCTCAGCTTCTCTCCCAGCACAAAGCCCCTTCAAGACTCTACACATACATATACTACCAATACAAAAACACACACAAATACCTTCTCCTCCAACAGAACTCCCACTCAAACTCCCCTGTTCACAGCTCTGTTTGCTAGCTCCTGTGCCGCTGCCTGACTGGCTGCTACCTTTATAGGACCCCTAGTCAGTGAAGCCCCGCCCCCTGATCAGGGCTCAGCTTCTCTCCCAGCACAAAGCCCCTGCACATACAGATACTGACAATACAAAACCAAACACACACAAATACCTTCTCCTCCAACAGAACTCCCACTCCAACTCCCCTGTTTACAGCTCTGTTTGCTAGGTCCTGTGCCGCTTCAGCTGTCTGTGCCGCTGCCTGACTGGCTGCTAACTTTATAGGACCCCTAGTCAGTGAAGCCCCGCCCCCAATCAGGGCTCAGCTTCTCTCCCAGCACAAAGCCCCTCCAAGCCTCTACACATACAGATACTACCAATACAAAAAAACACACAAATACCTTCTCCTCCAAAAGAACTCCCACGCAAACTCCCCTGTTTACCGCTCTGTTTGCTAGCTCCTGTGCCGCTGCCTGACTGGCTCCTACCTTTATAGGACCCCTAGTCAGTGAAGCCCCGCCCCCTGATCAGGGCTCAGCTTCTCTCCCAGCACAAAGCCCCTCCAAGCCTCTACATATACAGATACTACCAATACAAAAAAACACACAAATACCTTCTCCTCCAACAGAACTCCCACTCAAACTCCCCTGTTTACCGCTCTGTTTGCTAGCTCCTGTGCCGCTGCCTGACTGGCTGCTACCTTCATAGGACCCCTAGTCAGGGAAGCCACGCCCCCTAATCAGGGCTCAGCTTCTCTCCCAGCACAAAGCCCCTGCACATACAGATACTGACAATACAAAACCAAAGACACACAAATACCTTCTCCTCCAACAGAACTCCCACTCAAACTCCCCTGTTTACAGCTCTGTTTGCTAGCTCCTGTGCCGCTGCAGCTGTCTGTGCCAATGCCTGACTGGCTGCTACCTTTATAGGACCCCTAGTCAGTCAAGCCCCGCCCCCTAATCAGGGCTCAGCTTCTCTCCCAGCACAAAGCCCCTCCAAGCCTCTACACATACAGATATTACCAATACAAAAACACACACCAATACCGTCTCCTCCAACAGAACTCCCACTCAAACTCCCCTGTTTACAGCTCTGTTTGCTAGCTCCTGTGCCGCTGCCTGACTGGCTGCTACCTTTATAGGACCCCTAGTCAGGGAAGCCCCGCCCCCTAATCAGTGCTCAGCTTCTCTCCCAGCACAAAGCCCCTGCACATACAGATACTGACAATACAAAACCAAACAAACACAAATACCTTCTCCTCCAACAGAACTCCCACTCAAACTCCCCTGTTTACAGCTCTGTTTGCTAGCTCCTGTGCCGCTGCAGCTGTCTGTGCCAATGCCTGACTGGCTGCTACCTTTATAGGACCCCTAGTCAGTGAAGCCCCGCCCCCTAATCAGGGCTCAGCTTCTCTCGCAGCACCTAGCCCCTCCAAGCCTCTATACAAAAACACACACAAATACCTTCTCCTCCAACAGAACTCCCACTCAAACTCCCCTGTTCACACCTCTGTTTGCTAGCTCCTGTGCCACTGCAGCTGTCTGTTCCGCTGCCTGACTGGCTGCTACCTTTATAGGACCCCTAGTCAGTTAACCCCCGCCCCCTAATCAGGGCTCAGCTTCTCTCCAAGCACAAAGCCCCGCCAAACCCCTACACATACAGATACTACCAAAACAAAACCAAACACACACAAATACCATCTCCTCCAACAGAACTCCCACTCAAACTCCCCTGTTTACAGCTCTGTTTGCTAGCTCCTGTGCCGCTGCAGCTGTCTGTGCCGCTGCCTGACTGGCTGCTACCTTTATAGGACCCCTAGTCAGTGAAGCCCCGCCCCCTAATCAGGGCTCAGCTTCTCTCCCAGCACAAAGCCCCTCCAAGCCTCTACACATACAGATACTACCAATACAAAAACAAACACAAATAGCTTCTCCTCCAACAGAACTCCCACTCAAACTCGCCTGTTCACAGCTCTGTTTGCTAGCTCCTGTGCCGCTGCCTGACTGGCTGCTACCTTTATAGGACCCCTAGTCAGTGAAGCCCCGCCCCCTAATCAGGGCTCAGCTTCTCTCGCAGCACCTAGCCCCTCCAAACCTCTACACATACAGATAATACCAATACAGAAACACACACAAATACCTTCTCCTCCAACAGAACTCCCACTCAAACTCCCCTGTTCACAGCTCTGTTTGCTAGCTCCTGTGCCACTGCAGCTGTCTGTTCCGCTGCCTGATTGGCTGCTACCTTTATAGGACCCCTAGTCAGTTAAGCCCCGCCCCCTAATCAGGGCTCAGCTTCTCTCCAAGCACAAAGCCCCGCCAAACCCCTGCACATACAGATACTAGCAATACAAACCCAAACATACACAAATACCTTCTCCTCCAACAGAACTCCCACTCAAACTCCCCTGTTTACAGCTCTGTTTGCTAGCTCCTGTGCCGCTGCCTGACTGGCTGCTACCTTTATAGGACCCCTAGTCAGTGAAGCCCCGCCCCCTGATCAGGGCTCAGCTTCTCTCCCAGCACAAAGCCCCTCCAAGCCTCTACACATACAGATACTACCAATACAAAACCAAACACACACAAATACCTTCTCCTCCAACAGAACTCCCACTCAAACTCCCCTGTTTACAGCTCTGTTTGCTAGCTCCTGTGCCGCTGCCTGACTGGCTGCTACCTTTATAGGACGCCTAGTCAGTGAAGCCCCGCCCCCTAAGCAGGGCTCAGCTTCTCTCCCAGCACAAAGCCCCTCCAAGCCTCTACACATACAGATACTACCAATACAAAACCAAACACACACAAATACCTTCTCCTCCAACAGAACTCCCACTCAAACTCCCCTGTTTACAGCTCTGTTTGCTAGCTCCTGTGCCGCTGCAGCTGTCTGTGCCGCTGCCTGACTGGCTGCTACCTCTTTAGGACCCCTAGTCAGTGAAGCCCCGCCCCCTAATCAGGGCTCAGCTTCTCTCCGAGCACAAAGCCCCTGCACATACAGATACTGACAATACAAAACCAAACACACACAAATACCTTCTCCTCCAACAGAACTCCCACTCAAACTCCCCTGTTTACAGCTCTGTTTGCTAGCTCCTGTGCCGCTGCAGCTGTCTGTGCCAATGCCTGACTGGCTGCTACCTTTATAGGACCCCTAGTCAGTCAAGCCCCGCCCCCTAATCAGGGCTCAGCTTCTCTCCCAGCACAAAGCCCCTTCAAGCCTCTACACATACATATACTACCAATACAAAAACACACACAAATACCTTCTCCTCCAACAGAACTCCCACTCAAACTCCCCTGTTCACAGCTCTGTTTGCTAGCTCCTGTGCCGCTGCCTGACTGGCTGCTACCTTTATAGGACCCCTAGTCAGTGAAGCCCCGCCCCCTAATCAGGGCTCAGCTTCTCTCCCAGCACCTAGCCCCTCCAAGCCTCTACACATACAGATATTACCAATACAAAAACACACACAAATACCTTCTCCTCCAACAGAACTCCCACTCAAACTCCCCTGTTTACAGCTCTGTTTGCTTGCTCCTGTGCCGCTGCCTGACTGGCTGCTACCTTTATAGGACCCCTAGTCAGGGAAGCCCCGCCCCCTAATCAGGGCTCAGCTTCTCTCCCAGCACAAAGCCCCTGCACATACAGATACTGACAATACAAAACCAAACACACACAAATACCTTCACCTCCAACAGAACTCCCACTCAAACTCCCCTGTTTACAGCTCTGTTTGCTAGCTCCTGTGCCGCTGCCTGACTGGCTGCTACCTTTATAGGACCCCTAGTCAGTGAAGCCCCGCCCCCTGATCAGGGCTCAGCTTCTCTCCCAGCACAAAGCCCCTGCACATACAGATACTGACAATACAAAACCAAACACACACAAATACCTTCTCCTCCAACAGAACTCCCACTCAAACTCCCCTGCTTACAGCTCTGTTTGCTAGCTCCTGTGCCGCTGCCTGACTGGCTGGTACCTTTATAGGACCCCTAGTCACTGAAGCCCCGCCCCCTAATCTGGGCTCAGCTTCTCTCCCAGCACAAAGCCCCTCCAAGCCTCTACACATACAGATACTACCAATAAAAAACCAAACACACACAAATACCTTCTCCTCCAACAGAACTCCCACTCAAACTCCCCTGCTTACAGCTCTGTTTGCTAGCTCCTGTGCCGCTGCCTGACTGGCTGGTACCTTTATAGGACCCCTAGTCACTGAAGCCCCGCCGCCTAATCTGGGCTCAGCTTCTCTCCCAGCACAAAGCCCCTCCAAGCCTCTACACATACAGATACTACCAATACAAAACCAAACACACACAAATACCTTCTCCTCCAACAGAACTCCCACTCAAACTGCCCTGTTTACAGCTCTGTTTGCTAGCTCCTGTGCCGCTGCTTGACTGGCTGCTAGCTTTATAGGACCCCTACTCAGTGAAGCCCCGCCCCCTGATCAGGGCTCAGCTTCTCTCCCAGCACAAAGCCCCTCCAAGCCTCTACATATACAGATACTACCAATACAAAAAAACACACAAATACCTTCTCCTCCAACAGAACTCCCACTCAAACTCCCCTGTTTACAGCTCTGTTTGCTAGCTCCTGTGCCGCTGCAGCTGTCTGTGCCAATGCCTGACTGGCTGCTACCTTTATAGGACCCCTAGTCAGTCAAGCCCCGCCCCCTAATCAGGGCTCAGCTTCTCTCCCAGTACAAAGCCCCTTCAAGCCTCTACACATACATATACTACCAATACAAAAACACACACAAATACCTTCTCCTCCAACAGAACTCCCACTCAAACTCCCCTGTTCACAGCTCTGTTTGCTATCTCCTGTGCCGCTGCCTGACTGGCTGCTACCTTTATAGGACCCCTAGTCAGTGAAGCCCCGCCCCCTAATCAGGGCGCAGCTTCTCTCCAAGCACAAAGCCCCTCCAAGCCTCTACACATACAGATACTACCAATGCAAAACCAAACACACACAAATACCCTCTCCTCCAAGAGAACTCCCACTCAAACTCCCCTGTTTACAGCTCTGTTTGCTAGCTCCTGTGCCGCTGCCTGACTGGCTGCTACCTTTATAGGACCCCTAGTCAGTGAAGCCCCGCCCCCTAATCAGGGCTCAGCTTCTCTCGCAGCACCTAGCCCCTAAAAGCCTCTACACATACAGATACTACCAATACAAAAACACACACAAATACCTTCTCCTCCAACAGAACTCCCACTCAAACTCCCCTGTTTACAGCTCTGTTTGCTAGCTCCTGTGCCGCTGCTTGACTGGCTGCTAGCATTATAAGACCCCTAGTCAGTGAAGCCCCGCCCCCTGATCAGGGCTCAGCTTCTCTCCCAGCACAAAGCCCCTCCAAGCCTCTACACATACAGATACTACCAATGCAAAACCAAACACACACAAATACCCTCTCCTCCAAGAGAACTCCCACTCAAACTCCCCTGTTCACAGCTCTGTTTGCTATCTCCTGTGCCGCTGCCTGACTGGCTGCTACCTTTATAGGACCCCTAGTCAGGGAAGCCCTGCCCCCTAATCAGGGCTCAGCTTCTCTCCCAGCACAAAGCCCCCGCACATACAGATACTGACAATACAAAACCAAACACACACAAATACCTTCTCCTCCAACAGAACTCCCACTCAAACTCCGCTGTTTACAGCTCTGTTTGCTAGCTCCTGTGCCGCTGCCTGACTGGCTGCTACCTTTATAGGACCCCTAGTCAGTGAAGCCCCGCCCCCTAATCAGGGCTCAGCTTCTCTCCCAGCACCTAGCCCCTCCAAGCCTCTACACATACAGATACTACCAATACAAAAACACAAATAAATACCGTCTCCTCCAACAGAACTGCCACTCAGACTCCCCTGTTCACAGCTCTGTTTGCTAGCTCCTGTGCCGCTGTCTGACTGGCTGCTACCTTTATAGGACCCCTAGTCAGTGAAGCCCCGCCCCCTAATCAGGGCTCAGCTTCTCTCCAAGCACAAAGCCCCGCCAAACCAATACACATACAGATACTACCAATACAAAACCAAACACACACAAATACCATCTCCTCCAACAGAACTCCCACTCAAACTCCCCTGTTTACAGCTCTGTTTCCTAGCTCCTGTGCCGCTGCAGCTGTCTGCCGCTGCCTGACTGGCTGCTACATTTATAGGACCCCTAGTCAGTGAAGCCCCGCCCCCTAATCAGGGCTCAGCTTCCCTCCCAGCACAAAGCCCCTCCAAGCCTCTACACATACAGATACTACCAATACAAAAAAACACACAAATACCTTCTCCTCCAACAGAACTCCCACTCAAACTCCCCTGTTTACAGCTCTGTTTGCTAGCTCCTGTGCCGCTGCCTGACTGGCTGCTACCTTTATAGGACCCCTAGTCAGTGAAGCCCCGCCCCCTAATCAGGGCTCAGCTACTCTCCCAGCACAAAGCCCCTGCACATACAGATACTGACAATACAAATCCAAACACACACAAATACCTTCTCCTCCAACAGAACTCCCACTCAAACTCCCCTGTTCACAGCTCTGTTTGCTAGCTCCTGTGCCGCTGCCTGACTGGCTGCTACCTTTATAGGACCCCTAGTCAGGGAAGTCCCGCCCCCTAATCAGGGCTCAGCTTCTCTCCCAGCACAAAGCCCCTGCACATACAGATACTGACAATACAAAACCAAACACACAGAAATACCTTCTCCTCCAACAGAACTCCCACTCAAACTCCCCTGTTTACAGGTCTGTTTGCTAGCTCCTGTGCCGCTGTCTGACTGGCTGCTACCTTTATAGGACCCCTAGTCAGGGAAGCCCCGCCCCCTAATCAGGGCTCAGCTTCTCTCCCAGCACAAAGCCCCTGCACATACAGAAACTGACAATACAAAACCAAACACACAGAAATACCTTCTCCTCCAACAGAACTCCCACTCAAACTCCCCTGTTTACAGCTCTGTTTGCGAGCGCCTGTGCCACTGCAGCTGTCTGTGCCGCTGCCTGACTGGCTGCTCCCTTTATAGGAACCCTAGTCAGTGAAGCCCCGCCCCCTAATCAGGGCCCAGCTTCTCTCCCAGCACAAAACCCCTCCAAGCCTCTACACATACAGATAATACCAATACAAAAACACACACAAATACCTTCTCCTCCAACAGAACTCCCAGTCAAACTCCCCTGTTTACAGCTCTGTTTGCTAGCTCCTGTGCCGCTGCAGCTGTCTGTGCCGCTGCCTGACTGGCAGCTACCTTTATAGGACCCCTAGTCAGTGAAGCCCCGCCCCTTGGTCAGGGCTCAGCTTCTCTCCCAGCACAAAGACCCTACACATACAGATACTACCAATACAAAACCAAACACACACAAATACCTTCTCCTCCAACAGAACTCCCACTCAAACTGCCCTGTTTACAGGTCTGTTTGCTAGCTCCTGTGCCGCTGCCTGACTGGCTGCTACCTTTATAGGACCCCTAGTCAGTGAAGCCCCGCCCCCTAATCAGGGCTCAGCTTCTCTCCCAGCACAAAGCCCCTTCAAACCTCTACACATACAGGTACTACCAATACAAAAACACACACAAATACCTTCTCCTTCAACAGAACTCCCACTCAAACTCCCCTGTTTACAGCTCTGTTTGCTAGCTCCTTTGCCGCTGCAGCTGTCTGTGCCGCTGCCTGACTGGCTGCTACCTTTACAGGACCCGTAGTCAGTGAAGCCCCGCCCCCTAATCAGGGCCCAGCTTCTCTCCCAGCACAAAGCCCTTCCAAGCCTCTACACATACAGGTAATACCAATACAAAAACACAAACAAATACCTTCTCCTCCAACAGAAATCCCACTCAAACTCCCCTGTTTACAGCTCTGTTTGCTAGCTCCTGTGCCGCTGCCTGACTGGCTGCTACCTTTATAGGACGCCTAGTCAGTGAAGCCCCGCCCCCTAATCAGGGCTCAGCTTCTCTCCCAGCACAAAACCCCTCCAAGCCTCTACACATACAGATACTACCAATACAAGACCAAACACACACAAATACCTTCTCCTCCAACCGAACTCCCACACAAACTCCCCTGTTCACAGCTCTGTTTGCTAGCTCCTGTGCCGCTGCCTGACTGGCTGCTACCTTTATAGGACCCCTAATCAGTGAAGCCCCGCCCCCTAATCAGGGCTCAGCTTCTCTCCCAGCACAAAGCCCCTCAAAGCGTCTACACATACACATACCACCAATACAAAAACACACACAAATACCTTCTCCTCCAACAGAACTCCCACTCAAACTCCCCTGTTTACAGCTCTGTTTGCTAGCTCCTGTGCCGCTTCAGCTGTCTGTGCCGCTGGCTGACTGGCTGCTACCTTTATAGGACCCCTAGTCAGTGAAGCCCCGCCCCCTAATCAGGGCTCAGCTTCTCTCCAAGCACAAAGCCCCTCCAAGCCTCTACACATACAGACACTACGAATACAAAAAAAACACAAACAAATACCTTCTCCTCCAACAGAACTCCCACTCAAACTCCCCTGTTTACAGCTCTGTTTTCTAGCTCCTGTGCCGCTGTCTTTCTGGCTGCTACCTTTATAGGACCCCTAATCAGTGAAGCCCCGCCCCCTAATCAGGGCTCAGCTTCTCTCCCAGCACAAAGCCCCTCCAAGCCTCTACACATACATATACTACCAATACAAAACCAAACACACAAATACCATCTCCTCCAACAGAACTCCCACTCAAACTCCCCTGTTTAGAGCTCTGTTTGCTAGCTCCTGTGCCGCTTCAGCTGTCTGTGCCGCTGGCTGACTGGCTGCTACCTTTATAGGACCCCTAGTTAGTGAAGCCCCGCCCCCTAATCAGGGCTCAGCTTCTCTCCAAGCACAAAGCCCCTCCAAGCCTCTACACATACAGACACTACGAATACAAAAAAAACACAAACAAATACCTTCTCCTCCAACAGAACTCCCACTCAAACTCCCCTGTTTACAGCTCTGTTTGCTAGCTCCTTTGCCGCTGCCTGACTGGCTGCTACCTTTATAGGACCCCTAGTCAGTCAAGCCCCGCCCCCTAATCAGGGCTCAGCTTCTCTCCCAGCACCTAGCCCCTCCAAGCCTCTACACATAAAGATACTACCAATACAAAAACACACACAAATACCTTCTCCTCCAACAGAACTCCCACTCAAACTCCCCTGTTTACATCTCTGTTTGCTAGCTCCTGTGCCGCTGCAGCTGTCTGTGCCGATGCCTGACTGGCTGCTACCTTTATAGGACCCCTAGTCAGGGAAGCCCCGCCCCCTAATCAGGGCTCAGCTCCTCTCCCAGCACAAAGCCCCTTCAAACCTCTACACATACAGGTACTACCAATACAAAAACACACACAAATACCTTCTCCTTCAACAGAACTCCCACTCAAACACCCCTGTTTACAGCTCTGTTTGCTAGATCTTGTGCCGCTGTCTGATTGGCTGCTACCTTTATAAGACCCCTAGTCAATAAAGCCCCGCCCCCTAACAGGGCTCAGCTTCTCTCCAAGCACAAAGCCACGCCAAACCAATACACATACAGATAAAACCAATACAAAACCAAACACACACAAATACCTTCTCCTCCAACAGAACTCCCACTCAAATTCCCCTGTTTACAGCTCTGTTTGCTAGCTCCTGTGCCGCTTCAGCTGTCTGTGCCGCTGCCTGACTGGCTGGTACCTTTATAGGACCCCTAGTCAGTGAAGCCCCGCGCCCTAATCAGGGCTCGGCTTCTCTCCCAGCACAAAGCCCCTCCAAGCCTCTACACATACAGATACTACCAATACAAAACCAAACACACACAAATACCTTCTCCTCCAACAGAACTCCAACTCAAACTCCCCTGTTTAGAGCTCTGTTTGCTAGCTCCTGTGCCCCTGCAGCTGTCTGTTCCGCTGCCTGACTGGCTGCTACCTTTATAGGACCCCTAGTCAGTGAAACCCCGCCCCCTAATCAGGGCTCAGCTTCTCTCCCAGCACAAAGCCCCTTCAAACCTCTACACATACAGATACTACCAATACAAAAACACACACACACAAATACCTTCTCCTCCAACAGAACTCCCACTCAAACTCCCCTGTTCACAGCTCTGTTTGCTAGCTCCTGTGCCGCTGCCTGCCTGGCTGCTACCTTTATAGGACCCCTAGTCAGTGAAGCCCCGCCCCCTAATCAGGGCTCAGCTTCTCTCCCAGCACAAAGCCCCTGCACATACAGATACTGACAATACAAAACCAAACACACACAAATACCTTCTCCTCCAACAGAACTCCCATTCAAACTCCCCTGTTTACAGCTCTGTTTGCTAGCTCCTGTGCCGGTGCCTGACTGGCTGCTAGCTTTATAGTACCCCTAGTCAGTGAAGCCCCACCCCCTAATCAGGGCTCAGCTTCTCTCCCAGCACAAAGCCCCTCCAAGCCTCTACATATACAGATACTACCAATACAAAAAAACACACAAATACCTTCTCCTCCAACACAACTCCCACTCAAACTGCCCTGTTTACAGCTCTGTTTGCTACCTCCTGTGCCGCTGCCTGACTGGCTGGTACCTTTATAGGACCCCTAGTCAGTGAAGCCCCGCCCCCTAATCAGGGCTCAGCTTCTCTCCCAGCACAAAGCCCCTCCAAGCCTCTACACATACAGATACTACCAATACAAAAACACACACACACAAATAACTTCTCCTCCAACAGAACTCCCACTCAAACTCCCCTGTTCACAGCTCTGTTTGCTAGCTCCTGTGCCGCTGCCTGACTGGCTGCTACCTTTATAGGAACCCTAGTCAGTGAAGCCCCGCCCCCTAATCAGGGCTCAGCTTCTCTCCCAGCACAAAGCCCCTCCAAGCCTCTGCACATACAGATACTACCAATACAAAACCAAACACACACAAATACCTTCTCCTCCAACAGAACTCCCACTCAAACTCCCCTGTTTACAGCTCTGTTTGCTAGCTCCTGTGCCGCTGCCTGACTGGCTGCTAACTTTATAGGACCCCTAGTCAGTGAAGCCCCGCCCCCTTATCAGGGCTCAGCTTCTCTCCAAGCAAAAAGCCCCGCCAAACCCCTACACATACAGATGCTACCAATACAAAACCAAACACACACAAATACCATCTCCTCCAACAGAACTCCCACTCAAACTCCCCTGTTTACAGCTCTGTTTGCTAACTCCTGTGCCGCTGCCTGACTGGCTGCTACCTTTATAGGACGCCTAGTCAGTGAAGCCCCGCCCCCTAAGCAGGGCTCAGCTTCTCTCCCTACACATACAGATACTACCAATACAAAACCAAAAACACACAAATACCTTCTCCTCCAACAGAACTCCCACTCAAACTCCCCTGTTTACAGCTCTGTTTGCTAGCTCCTGTGCCGCTGCAGCTGTCTGTGCCAATGCCTGACTGGCTGCTACCTTTATAGGACCCCCTAGTCAGTCAAGCCCCGCCCCCTAATCAGGGCTCAGCTTCTCTCCCAGCACAAAGCCCCTTCAAGCCTCTACACATACATATACTACCAATACAAAAACACACACAAATACCTTCTCCTCCAACAGAACTCCCACTCAAACTCCCCTGTTCACAGCTCTGTTTGCTAGCTCCTGTGCCGCTGCCTGACTGGCTGCTACCTTTATAGGACCCCTAGTCAGTGAAGCCCCGCCCCCTAATCAGGGCTCAGCTTCTCTCCCAGCACCTAGCCCCTCCAAGCCTCTACACATACAGATATTACCAATACAAAAACACACACAAATACCGTCTCCTCCAACAGAACTCCCACTCAAACTCCCCTGTTTACAGCTCTGTTTGCTAGCTCCTGTGCCGCTGCCTGACTGGCTGCTACCTTTATAGGACGCCTAGTCAGTGAAGCCCCGCCCCCTAAGCAGGGCTCAGCTTCTCTCCCAGCACAAAGCCCCTCCAAGCCTCTACACATACAGATACTACCAATACAAAACCAAAAACACACAAATACCTTCTCCTCCAACAGAACTCCCACTCAAACTCCCCTGTTTACAGCTCTGTTTGCTAGCTCCTGTGCCGCTGCCTGACTGGCTGCTACCTTTATAGGACGCCTAGTCAGTGAAGCCCCGCCCCCTAATCAGGGCTCAGCTTCTCTCCCAGCACAAAGCCCCTGCACATACAGATACTGACAATACAAAACCAAACACACACAAATACCTTCTCCTCCAACAGAACTCCCACTCAAACTCACCTGTTTACAGATCTGTTTGCTAGCTCCTGTGCCGCTGCAGCTGTCTGAGCCGCTGCCTGACTGGCTGCTACCTTTATAGGACCCCTAGTCAGTCAAGCCCCGCCCCCTAATCAGGGCTCAGCTTCTCTCCCAGCACAAAGCCCCTTCAAGACTCTACACATACATATACTACCAATACAAAAACACACACAAATACCTTCTCCTCCAACAGAACTCCCACTCAAACTCCCCTGTTCACAGCTCTGTTTCCTAGCTCCTGTGCCGCTGCCTGACTGGCTGCTACCTTTATAGGACCCCTAGTCAGTGAAGCCCCGCCCCCTAATCAGGGCTCAGCTTCTCTCCCAGCACCTAGCCCCTCCAAGCCTCTACACATACAGGTACTACCAATACAAAAACACACACAAATACCTTCTCCTCCAACAGAACTCCCACTCAAACTCCCCTGTTCACAGCTCTGTTTGCTAGCTCCTGTGCCGCTGCCTGACTGGCTGCTACCTTTATAGGACCCCTAGTCAGTGAAGCCCCGCCCCCTGATCAGGGCTCAGCTTCTCTCCCAGCACAAAGCCCCTGCACATACAGATACTGACAATACAAAACCAAGCACACACAAATACCTTCTCCTCCAACAGAACTCCCACTCCAACTCCCCTGTTTACAGCTCTGTTTGCTAGGTCCTGTGCCGCTTCAGCTGTCTGTGCCGCTGCCTGACTGGCTGCTACCTTTATAGGACCCCTAGTCAGTGAGGCCCCGCCCCCAATCAGGGCTCAGCTTCTCTCCCAGCACAAAGCCCCTCCAAGCCTCTACACATACACATACTACCAATACAAAAAAACACACAAATACCTTCTCCTCCAAAAGAACTCCCACTCAAACTCCCCTGCTTACAGCTCTGTTTGCTAGCTCCTGTGCCACTGCCTGACTGGCTCCTACCTTTATAGGACCCCTAGTCAGTGAAGCCCCGCCCCCTGATCAGGGCTCAGCTTCTCTCCCAGCACAAAGCCCCTCCAAGCCTCTACATATACAGATACTACCAATACAAAAAAACACACAAATACCTTCTCCTCCAACAGAACTCCCACTCAAACTCCCCTGTTTACCGCTCTGTTTGCTAGCTCCTGTGCCGCTGCCTGACTGGCTGCTACCTTCATAGGACCCCTAGTCAGGGAAGCCACGCCCCCTAATCAGGGCTCAGCTTCTCTCCCAGCACAAAGCCCGTACACATACAGATACTACCAATACAAAACCGAACACACACAAGTACCTTCTCCTCCAACAGAACACCCACTCAAACTCCCCTGTTTACAGCTCTGTTTGCTAGCTCCTGTGCCGCTGCAGCTGTCTGTGCCAATGCCTGACTGGCTGCTACCTTTATAGGACCCCTAGTCAGTGAAGCCCCGCCCCCTAATCAGGGCTCAGCTTCTCTCGCAGCACCTAGCCCCTCCAAGCCTCTACACATACAGATAATACCAATACAAAAACACACACAAATACCTTCTCCTCCAACAGAACTCCCACTCAAACTCCCCTGTTCACAGCTCTGTTTGCTAGCTCCTGTGCCGCTGCCTGCCTGGCTGCTACCTTTATAGGACCCCTAGTCAGTGAAGCCCCGCCCCCTAATCAGGGCTCAGCTTCTCTCCCAGCACAAAGCCCCTGCACACACAGATACTGACAATACAAAACCAAACACACACAAATACCTTCTCCTCCAACAGAACTCCCACTCAAACTCCCCTGTTCACAGCTCTGTTTGCTAGCTCCTGTGCCGGTGCCTGACTGGCTGCTAGCTTTATAGGACCCCTAGTCAGTGAAGCCCCACCCCCTAATCAGGGCTCAGCTTCTCTCCCAGCACAAAGCCCCTCCAAGCCTCTACATATACAGATACTACCAATACAAAAAAACACACAAATACCTTCTCCTCCAACACAACTCCCACTCAAACTGCCCTGTTTACAGCTCTGTTTGCTACCTCCTGTGCCGCTGCCTGACTGGCTGGTACCTTTATAGGACCCCTAGTCAGTGAAGCCCCGCCCCCTAATCAGGGCTCAGCTTCTCTCCCAGCACAAAGCCCCTCCAAGCCTCTACACATACAGATACTACCAATACAAAAACACACACACACAAATAACTTCTCCTCCAACAGAACTCCCACTCAAACTCCCCTGTTCACAGCTCTGTTTGCTAGCTCCTGTGCCGCTGCCTGACTGGCTGCTACCTTTATAGGAACCCTAGTCAGTGAAGCCCCGCCCCCTAATCAGGGCTCAGCTTCTCTCCCAGCACAAAGCCCCTCCAAGCCTCTGCACATACAGATACTACCAATACAAAACCAAACACACACAAATACCTTCTCCTCCAACAGAACTCCCACTCAAACTCCCCTGTTTACAGCTCTGTTTGCTAGCTCCTGTGCCGCTGCCTGACTGGCTGCTAACTTTATAGGACCCCTAGTCAGTGAAGCCCCGCCCCCTTATCAGGGCTCAGCTTCTCTCCAAGCAAAAAGCCCCGCCAAACCCCTACACATACAGATGCTACCAATACAAAACCAAACACACACAAATACCATCTCCTCCAACAGAACTCCCACTCAAACTCCCCTGTTTACAGCTCTGTTTGCTAACTCCTGTGCCGCTGCCTGACTGGCTGCTACCTTTATAGGACGCCTAGTCAGTGAAGCCCCGCCCCCTAAGCAGGGCTCAGCTTCTCTCCCTACACATACAGATACTACCAATACAAAACCAAAAACACACAAATACCTTCTCCTCCAACAGAACTCCCACTCAAACTCCCCTGTTTACAGCTCTGTTTGCTAGCTCCTGTGCCGCTGCAGCTGTCTGTGCCAATGCCTGACTGGCTGCTACCTTTATAGGACCCCCTAGTCAGTCAAGCCCCGCCCCCTAATCAGGGCTCAGCTTCTCTCCCAGCACAAAGCCCCTTCAAGCCTCTACACATACATATACTACCAATACAAAAACACACACAAATACCTTCTCCTCCAACAGAACTCCCACTCAAACTCCCCTGTTCACAGCTCTGTTTGCTAGCTCCTGTGCCGCTGCCTGACTGGCTGCTACCTTTATAGGACCCCTAGTCAGTGAAGCCCCGCCCCCTAATCAGGGCTCAGCTTCTCTCCCAGCACCTAGCCCCTCCAAGCCTCTACACATACAGATATTACCAATACAAAACCAAAAACACACAAATACCTTCTCCTCCAACAGAACTCCCACTCAAACTCCCCTGTTTACAGCTCTGTTTGCTAGCTCCTGTGCCGCTGCCTGACTGGCTGCTACCTTTATAGGACGCCTAGTCAGTGAAGCCCCGCCCCCTAATCAGGGCTCAGCTTCTCTCCCAGCACAAAGCCCCTGCACATACAGATACTGACAATACAAAACCAAACACACACAAATACCTTCTCCTCCAACAGAACTCCCACTCAAACTCACCTGTTTACAGATCTGTTTGCTAGCTCCTGTGCCGCTGCAGCTGTCTGAGCCGCTGCCTGACTGGCTGCTACCTTTATAGGACCCCTAGTCAGTCAAGCCCCGCCCCCTAATCAGGGCTCAGCTTCTCTCCCAGCACAAAGCCCCTTCAAGACTCTACACATACATATACTACCAATACAAAAACACACACAAATACCTTCTCCTCCAACAGAACTCCCACTCAAACTCCCCTGTTCACAGCTCTGTTTCCTAGCTCCTGTGCCGCTGCCTGACTGGCTGCTACCTTTATAGGACCCCTAGTCAGTGAAGCCCCGCCCCCTAATCAGGGCTCAGCTTCTCTCCCAGCACCTAGCCCCTCCAAGCCTCTACACATACAGGTACTACCAATACAAAAACACACACAAATACCTTCTCCTCCAACAGAACTCCCACTCAAACTCCCCTGTTCACAGCTCTGTTTGCTAGCTCCTGTGCCGCTGCCTGACTGGCTGCTACCTTTATAGGACCCCTAGTCAGTGAAGCCCCGCCCCCTGATCAGGGCTCAGCTTCTCTCCCAGCACAAAGCCCCTGCACATACAGATACTGACAATACAAAACCAAACACACACAAATACCTTCTCCTCCAACAGAACTCCCACTCCAACTCCCCTGTTTACAGCTCTGTTTGCTAGCTCCTGTGCCGCTGCAGCTGTCTGTGCCAATGCCTGACTGGCTGCTACCTTTATAGGACCCCTAGTCAGTGAAGCCCCGCCCCCTGATCAGGGCTCAGCTTCTCTCGCAGCACCTAGCCCCTCCAAGCCTCTACACATACAGATAATACCAATACAAAAAAACACACAAATACCTTCTCCTCCAACAGAACTCCCACTCAAACTCCCCTGTTCACAGCTCTGTTTGCTAGCTCCTGTGCCACTGCAGCTGTCTGTTCCGCTGCCTGATTGGCTGCTACCTTTATAGGACCCCTAGTCAGTTAAGCCCCGCCCCCTAATCAGGGCTCAGCTTCTCTCCAAGCACAAAGCCCCGCCAAACCCCTGCACATACAGATACTACCAATACAAAACCAAACACACACAAATACCTTCTCCTCCAACAGAACTCCCACTCAAACTCCCCTGTTTACAGCTCTGTTTGCTAGCTCCTGTGCCGCTGCGTGACTGGCTGCTACCTTTATAGGACCCCTAGTCAGTGAAGCCCTACCCCCAGATCAGGGCTCAGCTTCTCTCCCAGCACAAAGCCCCTCCAAGCCTCTACACATACAGATACTACCAATACAAAACCAAACACACACAAATACCTTCTCCTCCAACAGAACTCCCACTCAAACTCCCCTGTTTACAGCTCTGTTTGCTAGCTCCTGTGCCGCTGCCTGACTGGCTGCTACCTTTATAGGACGCCTAGTCAGTGAAGCCCCGCCCCCTAAGCAGGGCTCAGCTTCTCTCCCAGCACAAAGCCCCTCCAAGCCTCTACACATACAGATACTACCAATACAAAACCAAAAACACACAAATACCTTCTCCTCCAACAGAACTCCCACTCAAACTCCCCTGTTTACAGCTCTGTTTGCTAGCTCCTGTGCCGCTGCCTGACTGGCTGCTACCTTTATAGGACGCCTAGTCAGTGAAGCCCCGCCCCCTAAGCAGGGCTCAGCTTCTCTCCCAGCACAAAGCCCCTCCAAGCCTCTACACATACAGATACTACCAATACAAAACCAAAAACACACAAATACCTTCCCCTCCAACAGAACTCCCACTCAAACTCCCCTGTTTACAGCTCTGTTTGCTAGCTCCTGTGCCGCTGCAGCTGTCTGTGCCGCTGCCTGACTGGCTGCTACCTCTTTAGGACCCCTAGTCAGTTAAGCCCCGCCCCCTAATCAGGACTCAGCTTCTCTCCGAGCACAAAGCCCCTGCACATACAGATACTGACAATACAAAACCAAACACACACAAATACCTTCTCCTCCAACAGAACTCCCACTCAAACTCCCCTGTTTACAGCTCTGTTTGCTGGCTCCTGTGCCGCTGCAGCTGTCTGTGCCAATGCCTGACTGGCTGCTACCTTTATAGGACCCCTAGTCAGTCAAGCCCCGCCCCCTAATCAGGGCTCAGCTTCTCTCCCAGCACAAAGCCCCTTCAAGCCTCTACACATACATATACTACCAATACAAAAACACACACAAATACCTTCTCCTCCAACAGAACTCCCACTCAAACTCCCCTGTTCACAGCTCTGTTTGCTAGCTCCTGTGCCGCTGCCTGACTGGCTGCTACCTTTATAGGACCCCTAGTCAGTGAAGCCCCGCCCCCTAATCAGGGCTCAGCTTCTCTCCCAGCACCTAGCCCCTCCAAGCCTCTACACATACAGATATTACCAATACAAAAACACACAAATACCTTCTGCTCCAACAGAACTCCCACTCAAACTCCCCTGTTTACAGGTCTGTTTGCTAGCTCCTGTGCCGCTGCCTGACTGGCTGCTACCTTTATAGGACCCCTAGTCAGGGAAGCCCCGCCCCCTAATCAGGGCTCAGCTTCTCTCCCAGCACAAAGCCCCTGCACATACAGATACTGACAATACAAAACCAAACACACACAAATACCTTCTCCTCCAACAGAACTCCCACTCAAACTCCCCTGTTTACAGCTCTGTTTGCTAGCTCCTGTGCCGCTGCCTGACTGGCTGCTACCTTTATAGGACCCCTAGTCAGTGAAGCCCCGCCCCCTGATCAGGGCTCAGCTTCTCTCCCAGCACAAAGCCCCTCCAAGCCTCTACACATACAGATACTACCAATCCAAAACCAAACACACACAAATACCTTCTCCTCCAACAGAACTCCCACTCAAACTCCCCTGTTTACAGCTCTGTTTGCTAGCTCCTGTGCCGCTGCCTGACTGGCTGCTACCTTTATAGGACCCCTAGTCAGTGAAGCCCCGCCCCCTAAACAGGGCGCAGCTTCTCTCCAAGCACAAAGCCCCTCCAAGCCTCTACACATACAGATACTACCAATGCAAAACCAAACACACACAAATACCATCTCCTCCAAGAGAACTCCCACTCAAACTCCCCTGTTTACAGGTCTGTTTGCTAGCTCCTGTGCCGCTGCCTGACTGGCTGCTACCTTTATAGGACCCCTAGTCAGTGAAGCCCCGCCCCCTAATCAGGGCTCAGCTTCTCTCGCAGCACCTAGCCCCTAAAAGCCTCTACACATACAGATACTACCAATACAAAAACACACACAAATACCTTCTCCTCCAACAGAACTCCCACTCAAACTCCCCTGTTCACAGCTCTGTTTGCTAGCTCCTGTGCCGCTGCCTGACTGGCTGCTACCTTTATAGGACCCCTAGTCAGTGAAGCCCCGCCCCGTAATCAGGGCTCAGCTTCTCTCGCAGCACCTAGCCACTCCAAGCCTCTACACATACAGATACTACCAATACGAAAACACACACAAATACCTTCTCCTCCAACAGAACTCCCACTCAAACTCCCCTGTTCACAGCTCTGTTTGCTAGCTCCTGTGCCGCTGCCTGACTGGCTGCTACCTTTATAGGACCCCTAGTCAGTGAAGCCCCGCCCCCTAATCAGGGCTCAGCTTCTGTCCCAGCACAAAGCCCCTCCAAGCCTCTACACATACAGATACTACCAATACAAAACCAAACACACACAAATACCTTCTCCTCCAACAGAACTCCCACTCAAACTCCCCTGTTTACAGCTCTGTTTGCTAGCTCCTGTGCCGCTGCCTGACTGGCTGCTCCCTTTATAGGACACCTAGTCAGTGAAGCCCCGCCCCCTAATCAGGGCCCAGCTTCTCTCCCAGCACAAAGCCCCTCCAAGCCTCTACACATACAGATACTACCAATACAAAAACACACAAATACCTTCTCCTCCAACAGAACTCCCACTCAAACTGCCCTGTTTACAGCTCTGTTTGCTAGCTCCTGTGCCGCTGCTTGACTGGCTGCTAGCTTTATAGGACCCCTAGTCAGTGAAGCCCCGCCCCCTGATCAGGGCTCAGCTTCTCTCCCAGCACAAAGCCCCTCCAGGCCTCTACATATACAGATACTACCAATACAAAAAAACACACAAATACCTTCTCCTCCAACAGAACTCCCACTCAAACTGCCCTGTTTACAGCTCTGTTTGCTAGCTCCTGTGCCGCTGCTTGACTGGCTGCTAGCTTTATAAGACCCCTAGTCAGTGAAGCCCCGCCCCCTGATCAGGGCTCAGCTTCTCTCCCAGCACAAAGCCCCTCCAAGCCTCTACATATACAGATACTACCAATACAAAAACACACACAAATACCTTCTCCTCCAACAGAACTCCCACTCAAATTCCCCTGTTTAAAGCTCTGTTTGCCAGCTCCTGTGCCACTGCAGCTGTCTGTTCCACTGCCTGATTGGCTGCTACCTTTATAGGACCCCTAGTCAGTTAAGACCCGCCCCCTAATCAGGGCTCAGCTTCTCTCCAAGCACAAAGCCCCGCCAAACCCCTGCACATACAGATACTACCAATACAAAACCAAACACACACAAATACCTTCTCCTCCAACAGAACTCCCACTCAAACTCCCCTGTTTACAGCTCTGTTTGCTAGCTCTTGTGCCGCTGCAGCTGTCTGTGCCGCTGCCTGACTGTCTGCTACCTTTATAGGACCCCTAGTCAGTGAAGCCCCGCCCCCTAATCAGGGCTCAGCTTCTCTCCCAGCACAAAGCCCCTGCACATACAGATACTGACAATACAAAACCAAACACACACAAATACCTTCTCCTCCAACAGAACTCCCACTCAAACTCCCCTGTTTACAGCTCTGTTTGCTAGCTCCTGTGCCGCTGCAGCTGTCTGTGCCAATGCCTGACTGGCTGCTACCTTTATAAGACCCCTAGTCAGTCAAGCCCCGCCCCCTAATCAGGGCTCAGCTTCTCTCCCAGCACAAAGCCCCTGCACATACAGATATTGACAATACAAAACCAAACACACACAAATACCTTCTCCTCCAACAGAACTCCCACTCAAACTCCCCTGTTCACAGCTCTGTTTGCTAGCTCCTGTGCCGCTGCCTGACTGGCTGCTACCTTTATAGGACCCCTAGTCAGTGAAGCCCCGCCCCCTAATCAGGGCTCAGCTTCTCTCGCAGCACCCAGCCCCTCCAAGCCTCTACACATACAGATACTATCAATACAAAAACACACACAAATACCTTCTCCTCCAACAGAACTCCCACTCAAACTCCCCTGTTCACAGCTCTGTTTGCTAGCTCCTGTGCCTCTGCCTGACTGGCTGCTACCTTTATAGGACCCCTAGTCAGTGAAGCCCCGCCCCCTAATCAGGGCTCAGCTTCTCTCCCAGCACAAAGCCCCTGCACATACAGATACTGACAATACAAAACCAAACACACACAAATACCTTCTCCTCCAACAGAACTCCCACTCAAACTCACCTGTTTACAGATCTGTTTGCTAGCTCCTGTGCCGCTGCCTGACTGGCTGCTACCTTTATAGGACCCCTAGTCAGGGAAGCCCCGCCCCCTAATCAGGGCTCAGCTTCTCTCCCAGCACAAAGCCCCTGCACATACAGATACTGACAATACAAAACCAAACACACACAAATACCTTCTCCTCCAACAGAACTCCCACTCAAACTCCCCTGTTTACAGCTCTGTTTGCTAGCTCCTGTGCCACTGCAGCTGTCTGTTCCGCTGCCTGACTGGCTGCTACCTTTATAGGACCCCTAGTCAGTTAACCCCCGCCCCCTAATCAGGGCTCAGCTTCTCTCCAAGCACAAAGCCCCGCCAAACCCCTACACATACAGATACTACCAATACAAAACCAAACACACACAAATACCATCTCCTCCAACAGAACTCCCACTCAAACTCCCCTGTTTACAGCTCTGTTTGCTAGCTCCTGTGCCGCTGCAGCTGTCTGTGCCGCTGCCTGACTGGCTGCTACCTTTATAGGACCCCTAGTCAGTGAAGCCCCGCCCCCTAATCAGGGCTCAGCTTCTCTCGCAGCACCTAACCCCTCCAAGCCTCTACACATACAGATACTACCAATACAAAAACACACACAAATACCTTCTCCTCCAACAGAACTCCTACTCAAACTCCCCTGTTCACAGCTCTGTTTGCTAGCTCCTGTGTCGCTGCCTGACTGGCTGCTACCTTTATAGGACCCCTAGTCAGTGAAGCCCCGCCCCCTAATCAGGGCTCAGCTTATCTCCCAGCACAAAGCCCCTCCAAGCCTCTACACATACAGATACTACCAATACAAAAACACACACAAATAGCTTCTCCTCCAACAGAACTCCCACTCAAACTCCCCTGTTTACAGCTCTGTTTGCTAGCTCCTGTGCCGCTGCCTGACTGGCTGCTACCTTTATAGGACCCCTAGTCAGTGAAGCCCCGCCCCCTGATCAGGGCTCAGCTTCTCTCCCAGCACAAAGCCCCTCCAAGCCTCTACACATACAGATACTACCAATACAAAACCAAACACACACAAATACCTTCTCCTCCAACAGAACTCCCACTCCAACCTCCCTGTTTACAGCTCTGTTTGCTAGCTCCTGTGCCGCTGCCTGACTGGCTGCTACCTTTATAGGACCCCTAGTCAGGGAAGCCCCGCCCCCTAATCAGGGCTCAGCTTCTCTCCCAGCACAAAGCCCCTGCACATACAGATACTGACAATACAAAACCAAACACACACAAATACCTTCTCCTCCAACAGAACTCCCACTCAAACTCCCCTGTTTACAGCTCTGTTTGCTAGCTCCTGTGCCACTGGAGCTGTCTGTTCCGCTGCCTGACTGGCTGCTACCTTTATAGGACCCCTAGTCAGTGAAGCCCCTCCCCCTAATCAGGGCTCAGCTTCTCTCGCAGCACCTAACCCCTCCAAGCCTCTACACATACAGATACTACCAATACAAAAACACACACAAATACCTACTCCTCCAACAGAACTCCCACTCAAACTCCCCTGTTCACAGCTCTGTTTGCTAGCTCCTGTGTCGCTGCCTGACTGGCTGCTACCTTTATAGGACCCCTAGTCAGTGAAGCCCCGCCCCCTAATCAGGGCTCAGCTTCTCTCGCAGCACCCAGCCCCTCCAAGCCTCTACACATACAGATACTATCAATACAAAAACACACACAAATACCTTCTCCTCCAACAGAACTCCCACTCAAACTCCCCTGTTCACAGCTCTGTTTGCTAGCTCCTGTGCCTCTGCCTGACTGGCTGCTACCTTTATAGGACCCCTAGTCAGTGAAGCCCCGCCCCCTAATCAGGGCTCAGCTTCTCTCCCAGCACAAAGCCCCTGCACATACAGATACTGACAATACAAAACCAAACACACACAAATACCTTCTCCTCCAACAGAACTCCCACTCAAACTCACCTGTTTACAGATCTGTTTGCTAGCTCCTGTGCCGCTGCCTGACTGGCTGCTACCTTTATAGGACCCCTAGTCAGGGAAGCCCCGCCCCCTAATCAGGGCTCAGCTTCTCTCCCAGCACAAAGCCCCTGCACATACAGATACTGACAATACAAAACCAAACACACACAAATACCTTCTCCTCCAACAGAACTCCCACTCAAACTCCCCTGTTTACAGCTCTGTTTGCTAGCTCCTGTGCCACTGCAGCTGTCTGTTCCGCTGCGTGACTGGCTGCTACCTTTATAGGACCCCTAGTCAGTGAAGCCCCTCCCCCTAATCAGGGCTCAGCTTCTCTCGCAGCACCTAACCCCTCCAAGCCTCTGCACATACAGATACTACCAATACAAAAACACACACAAATACCTACTCCTCCAACAGAACTCCCACTCAAACTCCCCTGTTCACAGCTCTGTTTGCTAGCTCCTGTGTCGCTGCCTGACTGGCTGCTACCTTTATAGGACCCCTAGTCAGTGAAGCCCCGCCCCCTAATCAGGGCTCAGCTTCTCTCCCAGCACAAAGCCCCTCCAAGCCTCTACACATACAGATACTACCAATACAAAAACACACACAAATAGCTTCTCCTCCAACAGAACTCCGACTCAAACTCCCCTGTTCACAGCTCTGTTTCCTAGCTCCTGTGCCGCTGCCTGACTGGCTGCTACCTTTATAGGACCCCTAGTCAGTGAAGCCCCGCCCCCTAATCAGGGCTCAGCTTCTCTCGCAGCACCTAGCCCCTCCAAGCCTCTACACATACAGATACTATCAATACAAAAACACACACAAATACCTTCTCCTCCAACAGAACTCCCACTCAAACTCCCCTGTTCACAGCTCTGTTTGCTAGCTCCTGTGCCTCTGCCTGACTGGCTGCTACCTTTATAGGACCCCTAGTCAGTGAAGCCCCGCCCCCTAATCAGGGCTCAGCTTCTCTCCCAGCACAAAGCCCCTGCACATACAGATACTGACAATACAAAACCAAACACACACAAATACCTTCTCCTCCAACAGAACTCCCACTCAAACTCACCTGTTTACAGATCTGTTTGCTAGCTCCTGTGCCGCTGCAGCTGTCTGAGCCGCTGCCTGACTGGCTGCTACCTTTGTAGGACCCCTAGTCAGTCAAGCCCCGCCCCCTAATCAGGGCTCAGCTTCTCTCCCAGCACAAAGCCCCTTCAAGACTCTACACATACATATACTACCAATACAAAAACGCACACAAATACCTTCTCCTCCAACAGAACTCCCACTCAAACTCCCCTGTTTACAGCTCTGTTTGCTAGCTCCTGTGCCGCTGCAGCTGTCTGTGCCGCTGCCTGACTGGCTGCTACCTTTATAGGACCCCTAGTCAGTGAAGCCCCGCCCCCTAATCAGGGCTCAGCTTCTCTCCAACACAAAGCCCCTGCACATACAGATACTGACAATACAAAACCAAACACACACAAATACCTTCTCCTCCAACAGAACTCCCACTCAAACTCCCCTGTTTACAGCTCTGTTTGCTAGCTCCTGTGCCGCTGCAGCTGTCTGTGCCAATGCCTGACTGGCTGCTACCTTTATAGGACCCCTAGTCAGTCAAGCCCCGCCCCCTAATCAGGGCTCAGCTTCTCTCCCAGCACAAAGCCCCTTCAAGCCTCTACACATACATATACTACCAATACAAAAACACACACAAATACCTTCTCCTCCAACAGAACTCCCACTCAAACTCCCCTGTTCACAGCTCTGTTTGCTAGCTCCTGTGCCGCTGCCTGACTGGCTGCTACCTTTATAGGACCCCTAGTCAGTGAAGCCCCGCCCCCTAATCAGGGCTCAGCTTCTCTCCCAGCACCTAGCCCCTCCAAGCCTCTACACATACAGATATTACCAATACAAAAACACACACAAATACCGTCTCCTCCAACAGAACTCCCACTCAAACTCCCCTGTTTACAGCTCTGTTTGCTAGCTCCTGTGCCGCTGCCTGACTGGCTGCTACCTTTATAGGACGCCTAGTCAGTGTAGCCCCGCCCCCTAAGCAGGGCTCAGCTTCTCTCCCAGCACAAAGCCCCTCCAAGCCTGTACACATACAGATACTACCAATACAAAACCAAAAACACACAAATACCTTCTCCTCCAACAGAACTCCCACTCAAACTCCCCTGTTTACAGCTCTGTTTGCTAGCTCTTGTGCCGCTGCAGCTGTCTGTGCCGCTGCCTGACTGTCTGCTACCTTTATAGGACCCCTAGTCAGTGAAGCCCCGCCCCCTAATCAGGGCTCAGCTTCTCTCCCAGCACAAAGCCCCTGCACATACAGATACTGACAATACAAAACCAAACACACACAAATACCTTCTCCTCCAACAGAACTCCCACTCAAACTCCCCTGTTTACAGCTCTGTTTGCTAGCTCCTGTGCCGCTGCCTGACTGGCTGCTACCTTTATAGGACCCCTAGTCAGTGAAGCCCCGCCCCCTGATCAGGGCTCAGCTTCTCTCCCAGCACAAAGCCCCTCCAAGCCTCTACACATACAGATACTACCAATACAAAACCAAACACACACAAATACCTTCTCCTCCAACAGAACTCCCACTCAAACTCCCCTGTTTACAGCTCTGTTTGCTAGCTCCTGTGCCGCTGCCTGACTGGCTGCTACCTTTATAGGACGCCTAGTCAGTGAAGCCCCGCCCCCTAAGCAGGGCTCAGCTTCTCTCCCAGCACAAAGCCCCTCCAAGCCTCTACACATACAGATACTACCAATACAAAACCAAAAACACACAAATACCTTCCCCTCCAACAGAACTCCCACTCAAACTCCCCTGTTTACAGCTCTGTTTGCTAGCTCCTGTGCCGCTGCAGCTGTCTGTGCTGCTGCCTGACTGGCTGCTACCTCTTTAGGACCCCTAGTCAGTTAAGCCCCGCCCCCTAATCAGGACTCAGCTTCTCTCCGAGCACAAAGCCCCTGCACATACAGATACTGACAATACAAAACCAAACACACACAAATACCTTCTCCTCCAACAGAACTCCCACTCAAACTCCCCTGTTTACAGCTCTGTTTGCTGGCTCCTGTGCCGCTGCAGCTGTCTGTGCCAATGCCTGACTGGCTGCTACCTTTATAGGACCCCTAGTCAGTCAAGCCCCGCCCCCTAATCAGGGCTCAGCTTCTCTCCCAGCACAAAGCCCCTTCAAGCCTCTACACATACATATACTACCAATACAAAAACACACACAAATACCTTCTCCTCCAACAGAACTCCCACTCAAACTCCCCTGTTCACAGCTCTGTTTGCTAGCTCCTGTGCCGCTGCCTGACTGGCTGCTACCTTTATAGGACCCCTAGTCAGTCAAGCCCCGCCCCCTAATCAGGGCTCAGCTTCTCTCGCAGCACCTAACCCCTCCAAGCCTCTACACATACAGATACTACCTATACAAAAACACACACAAATACCTTCTCCTCCAACAGAACTCCTACTCAAACTCCCCTGTTCACAGCTCTGTTTGCTAGCTCCTGTGTCGCTGCCTGACTGGCTGCTACATTTATAGGACCCCTAGTCAGTGAAGCCCCGCCCCCTAATCAGGGCTCAGCTTCTCTCCCAGCACAAAGCCCCTCCAAGCCTCTACACATACAGATACTACCAATACAAAAACACACACAAATAGCTTCTCCTCCAACAGAACTCCCACTCAAACTCCCCTGTTCACAGCTCTGTTTGCTAGCTCCTGTGCCGCTGCCTGACTGGCTGCTACCTTTATAGGACCCCTAGTCAGTGAAGCCCCGCCCCCTAATCAGGGCTCAGCTTCTCTCGCAGCACCTAGCCCCTCCAAGCCTCTACACATACAGATACTATCAATACAAAAACACACACAAATACCTTCTCCTCCAACAGAACTCCCACTCAAACTCACCTGTTTACAGATCTGTTTGCTAGCTCCTGTGCCGCTGCAGCTGTCTGAGCCGCTGCCTGACTGGCTGCTACCTTTGTAGGACCCCTAGTCAGTCAAGCCCCGGCCCCTAATCAGGGCTCAGCTTCTCTCCCAGCACAAAGCCCCTTCAAGACTCTACACATACATATACTACCAATACAAAAACACACACAAATACCTTCTCCTCCAACAGAACTCCCACTCAAACTCCCCTGTTCACAGCTCTGTTTGCTAGCTCCTGTGCCGCTGCCTGACTGGCTGCTACCTTTATAGGACCCCTAGTCAGTGAAGCCCCGCCCCCTGATCAGGGCTCAGCTTCTCTCCCAGCACAAAGCCCCTGCACATACAGATACTGACAATACAAAACCAAACACACACAAATACCTTCTCCTCCAACAGAACTCCCACTCCAACTCCCCTGTTTACAGCTCTGTTTGCTAGGTCCTGTGCCGCTTCAGCTGTCTGTGCCGCTGCCTGACTGGCTGCTAACTTTATAGGACCCCTAGTCAGGGAAGCCCCGCCCCCAATCAGGGCTCAGCTTCTCTCCCAGCACAAAGCCCCTCCAAGCCTCTACATATACAGATACTACCAATACAAAAAAACACACAAATACCTTCTCCTCCAACAGAACTCCCACTCAAACTCCCCTGTTTACCGCTCTGTTTGCTAGCTCCTGTGCCGCTGCCTGACTGGCTGCTACCTTCATAGGACCCCTAGTCAGGGAAGCCACGCCCCCTAATCAGGGCTCAGCTTCTCTCCCAGCACAAAGCCCGTACACATACAGATACTACCAATACAAAACCGAACACACACAAGTACCTTCTCCTCCAACAGAACTCCCACTCAAACTCCCCTGTTCACAGCTCTGTTTGCTAGCTCCTGTGCCACTGCAGCTGTCTGTTCCACTGCCTGATTGGCTGCTACCTTTATAGGACCCCTAGTCAGTTAAGACCCGCCCCCTAATCAGGGCTCAGCTTCTCTCCAAGCACAAAGCCCCGCCAAACCCCTGCACATACAGATACTACCAATACAAAACCAAACACACACAAATACCTTCTCCTCCAACAGAACTCCCACTCAAACTCCCCTGTTTACAGCTCTGTTTGCTAGCTCCTGTGCCGCTGCCTGACTGGCTGCTACCTTTATAGGACGCCTAGTCAGTGAAGCCCCGCCCCCTAAGCAGGGCTCAGCTTCTCTCCCAGCACAAAGCCCCTCCAAGCCTCTACACATACAGATACTACCAATACAAAACCAAACACACACAAATACCTTCTCCTCCAACAGAACTCCCACTCAAACTCCCCTGTTTACAGCTCTGTTTGCTAGCTCCTGTGCCGCTGCCTGACTGGCTGCTACCTTTATAGGACGCCTAGTCAGTGAAGCCCCGCCCCCTAAGCAGGGCTCAGCTTCTCTCCCAGCACAAAGCCCCTCCAAGCCTCTACACATACAGATACTACCAATACAAAACCAAAAACACACAAATACCTTCTCCTCCAACAGAACTCCCACTCAAACTCCCCTGTTTACAGCTCTGTTTGCTAGCTCTTGTGCCGCTGCAGCTGTCTGTGCCGCTGCCTGACTGGCTGCTACCTTTATAAGACCCCTAGTCAGTCAAGCCCCGCCCCCTAATCAGGGCTCAGCTTCTCTCCCAGCACAAAGCCCCTGCACATACAGATATTGACAATACAAAACCAAACACACACAAATACCTTCTCCTCCAACAGAACTCCCACTCAAACTCCCCTGTTTACAGCTCTGTTTGCTAGCTCCTGTGCCACTGCAGCTGTCTGTTCCGCTGCCTGACTGGCTGCTACCTTTATAGGACCCCTAGTCAGTTAACCCCCGCCCCCTAATCAGGGCTCAGCTTCTCTCCCAGCACAAAGCCCCGCCAAACCCCTACACATACAGATACTACCAATACAAAACCAAACACACACAAATACCTTCTCCTCCAACAGAACTCCCACTCAAACTCCCCTGTTCACAGCTCTGTTTGCTAGCTCCTGTGCCGCTGCCTGACTGGCTGCTACCTTTATAGGACCCCTAGTCAGTGAAGCCCCGCCCCCTAATCAGGGCTCAGCTTCTCTCGCAGCACCTAGCCCCTCCAAGCCTCTACACATACAGATACTATCAATACAAAAACACACACAAATACCTTCTCCTCCAACAGAACTCCCACTCAAACTCCCCTGTTCACAGCTCTGTTTGCTAGCTCCTGTGCCTCTGCCTGACTGGCTGCTACCTTTATAGGACCCCTAGTCAGTGAAGCCCCGCCCCCTAATCAGGGCTCAGCTTCTCTCCCAGCACAAAGCCCCTGCACATACAGATACTGACAATACAAAACCAAACACACACAAATACCTTCTCCTCCAACAGAACTCCCACTCAAACTCACCTGTTTACAGATCTGTTTGCTAGCTCCTGTGCCGCTGCCTGACTGGCTGCTACCTTTATAGGACCCCTAGTCAGGGAAGCCCCGCCCCCTAATCAGGGCTCAGCTTCTCTCCCAGCACAAAGCCCCTGCACATACAGATACTGACAATACAAAACCAAACACACACAAATACCTTCTCCTCCAACAGAACTCCCACTCAAACTCCCCTGTTTACAGCTCTGTTTGCTAGCTCCTGTGCCACTGCAGCTGTCTGTTCCGCTGCCTGACTGGCTGCTACCTTTATAGGACCCCTAGTCAGTTAACCCCCGCCCCCTAATCAGGGCTCAGCTTCTCTCCAAGCACAAAGCCCCGCCAAACCCCTACACATACAGATACTACCAATACAAAACCAAACACACACAAATACCATCTCCTCCAACAGAACTCCTACTCAAACTCCCCTGTTTACAGCTCTGTTTGCTAGCTCCTGTGCCGCTGCCTGACTGGCTGCTACCTTTATAGGACCCCTAGTCAGTGAAGCCCCGCCCCCTAATCAGGGCTCAGCTTATCTCCCAGCACAAAGCCCCTCCAAGCCTCTACACATACAGATACTACCAATACAAAAACACACACAAATAGCTTCTCCTCCAACAGAACTCCCACTCAAACTCCCCTGTTCACAGCTCTGTTTGCTAGCTCCTGTGCCGCTGCCTGACTGGCTGCTACCTTTATAGGACCCCTAGTCAGTGAAGCCCCGCCCCCTAAGCAGGGCTCAGCTTCTCTCGCAGCACCTAGCCCCTCCAAGCCTCTACACATACAGATACTATCAATACAAAAACACACACAAATAGCTTCTCCTCCAACAGAACTCCCACTCAAACTCCCCTGTTCACAGCTCTGTTTGCTAGCTCCTGTGCCGCTGCCTGACTGGCTGCTACCTTTATAGGACCCCTAGTCAGTGAAGCCCCGCCCCCTAATCAGGGCTCAGCTTCTCTCGCAGCACCTAGCCCCTCCAAGCCTCTACACATACAGATACTATCAATACAAAAACACACACAAATACCTTCTCCTCCAACAGAACTCCCACTCAAACTCACCTGTTTACAGATCTGTTTGCTAGCTCCTGTGCCGCTGCAGCTGTCTGAGCCGCTGCCTGACTGGCTGCTACCTTTGTAGGACCCCTAGTCAGTCAAGCCCCGGCCCCTAATCAGGGCTCAGCTTCTCTCCCAGCACAAAGCCCCTTCAAGACTCTACACATACATATACTACCAATACAAAAACACACACAAATACCTTCTCCTCCAACAGAACTCCCACTCAAACTCCCCTGTTCACAGCTCTGTTTGCTAGCTCCTGTGCCGCTGCCTGACTGGCTGCTACCTTTATAGGACCCCTAGTCAGTGAAGCCCCGCCCCCTGATCAGGGCTCAGCTTCTCTCCCAGCACAAAGCCCCTGCACATACAGATACTGACAATACAAAACCAAACACACACAAATACCTTCTCCTCCAACAGAACTCCCACTCCAACTCCCCTGTTTACAGCTCTGTTTGCTAGGTCCTGTGCCGCTTCAGCTGTCTGTGCCGCTGCCTGACTGGCTGCTAACTTTATAGGACCCCTAGTCAGGGAAGCCCCGCCCCCAATCAGGGCTCAGCTTCTCTCCCAGCACAAAGCCCCTCCAAGCCTCTACATATACAGATACTACCAATACAAAAAAACACACAAATACCTTCTCCTCCAACAGAACTCCCACTCAAACTCCCCTGTTTACCGCTCTGTTTGCTAGCTCCTGTGCCGCTGCCTGACTGGCTGCTACCTTCATAGGACCCCTAGTCAGGGAAGCCACGCCCCCTAATCAGGGCTCAGCTTCTCTCCCAGCACAAAGCCCGTACACATACAGATACTACCAATACAAAACCGAACACACACAAGTACCTTCTCCTCCAACAGAACTCCCACTCAAACTCCCCTGTTCACAGCTCTGTTTGCTAGCTCCTGTGCCACTGCAGCTGTCTGTTCCACTGCCTGATTGGCTGCTACCTTTATAGGACCCCTAGTCAGTTAAGACCCGCCCCCTAATCAGGGCTCAGCTTCTCTCCAAGCACAAAGCCCCGCCAAACCCCTGCACATACAGATACTACCAATACAAAACCAAACACACACAAATACCTTCTCCTCCAACAGAACTCCCACTCAAACTCCCCTGTTTACAGCTCTGTTTGCTAGCTCCTGTGCCGCTGCCTGACTGGCTGCTACCTTTATAGGACGCCTAGTCAGTGAAGCCCCGCCCCCTAAGCAGGGCTCAGCTTCTCTCCCAGCACAAAGCCCCTCCAAGCCTCTACACATACAGATACTACCAATACAAAACCAAACACACACAAATACCTTCTCCTCCAACAGAACTCCCACTCAAACTCCCCTGTTTACAGCTCTGTTTGCTAGCTCCTGTGCCGCTGCCTGACTGGCTGCTACCTTTATAGGACGCCTAGTCAGTGAAGCCCCGCCCCCTAAGCAGGGCTCAGCTTCTCTCCCAGCACAAAGCCCCTCCAAGCCTCTACACATACAGATACTACCAATACAAAACCAAAAACACACAAATACCTTCTCCTCCAACAGAACTCCCACTCAAACTCCCCTGTTTACAGCTCTGTTTGCTAGCTCTTGTGCCGCTGCAGCTGTCTGTGCCGCTGCCTGACTGGCTGCTACCTTTATAAGACCCCTAGTCAGTCAAGCCCCGCCCCCTAATCAGGGCTCAGCTTCTCTCCCAGCACAAAGCCCCTGCACATACAGATATTGACAATACAAAACCAAACACACACAAATACCTTCTCCTCCAACAGAACTCCCACTCAAACTCCCCTGTTTACAGCTCTGTTTGCTAGCTCCTGTGCCACTGCAGCTGTCTGTTCCGCTGCCTGACTGGCTGCTACCTTTATAGGACCCCTAGTCAGTTAACCCCCGCCCCCTAATCAGGGCTCAGCTTCTCTCCCAGCACAAAGCCCCGCCAAACCCCTACACATACAGATACTACCAATACAAAACCAAACACACACAAATACCTTCTCCTCCAACAGAACTCCCACTCAAACTCCCCTGTTCACAGCTCTGTTTGCTAGCTCCTGTGCCGCTGCCTGACTGGCTGCTACCTTTATAGGACCCCTAGTCAGTGAAGCCCCGCCCCCTAATCAGGGCTCAGCTTCTCTCGCAGCACCTAGCCCCTCCAAGCCTCTACACATACAGATACTATCAATACAAAAACACACACAAATACCTTCTCCTCCAACAGAACTCCCACTCAAACTCCCCTGTTCACAGCTCTGTTTGCTAGCTCCTGTGCCTCTGCCTGACTGGCTGCTACCTTTATAGGACCCCTAGTCAGTGAAGCCCCGCCCCCTAATCAGGGCTCAGCTTCTCTCCCAGCACAAAGCCCCTGCACATACAGATACTGACAATACAAAACCAAACACACACAAATACCTTCTCCTCCAACAGAACTCCCACTCAAACTCACCTGTTTACAGATCTGTTTGCTAGCTCCTGTGCCGCTGCCTGACTGGCTGCTACCTTTATAGGACCCCTAGTCAGGGAAGCCCCGCCCCCTAATCAGGGCTCAGCTTCTCTCCCAGCACAAAGCCCCTGCACATACAGATACTGACAATACAAAACCAAACACACACAAATACCTTCTCCTCCAACAGAACTCCCACTCAAACTCCCCTGTTTACAGCTCTGTTTGCTAGCTCCTGTGCCACTGCAGCTGTCTGTTCCGCTGCCTGACTGGCTGCTACCTTTATAGGACCCCTAGTCAGTTAACCCCCGCCCCCTAATCAGGGCTCAGCTTCTCTCCAAGCACAAAGCCCCGCCAAACCCCTACACATACAGATACTACCAATACAAAACCAAACACACACAAATACCATCTCCTCCAACAGAACTCCTACTCAAACTCCCCTGTTTACAGCTCTGTTTGCTAGCTCCTGTGCCGCTGCCTGACTGGCTGCTACCTTTATAGGACCCCTAGTCAGTGAAGCCCCGCCCCCTAATCAGGGCTCAGCTTATCTCCCAGCACAAAGCCCCTCCAAGCCTCTACACATACAGATACTACCAATACAAAAACACACACAAATAGCTTCTCCTCCAACAGAACTCCCACTCAAACTCCCCTGTTCACAGCTCTGTTTGCTAGCTCCTGTGCCGCTGCCTGACTGGCTGCTACCTTTATAGGACCCCTAGTCAGTGAAGCCCCGCCCCCTAAGCAGGGCTCAGCTTCTCTCGCAGCACCTAGCCCCTCCAAGCCTCTACACATACAGATACTATCAATACAAAAACACACACAAATACCTTCTCCTCCAACAGAACTCCCACTCAAACTCCCCTGTTCACAGCTCTGTTTGCTAGCTCCTGTGCCTCTGCCTGACTGGCTGCTACCTTTATAGGACCCCTAGTCAGTGAAGCCCCGCCCCCTAATCAGGGCTCAGCTTCTCTCCCAGCACAAAGCCCCTGCACATACAGATACTGACAATACAAAACCAAACACACACAAATACCTTCTCCTCCAACAGAACTCCCACTCAAACTCACCTGTTTACAGATCTGTTTGCTAGCTCCTGTGCCGCTGCAGCTGTCTGAGCCGCTGCCTGACTGGCTGCTACCTTTGTAGGACCCCTAGTCAGTCAAGCCCCGCCCCCTAATCAGGGCTCAGCTTCTCTCCCAGCACAAAGCCCCTTCAAGACTCTACACATACATATACTACCAATACAAAAACACACACAAATACCGTCTCCTCCAACAGAACTCCCACTCAAACTCCCCTGTTCACAGCTCTGTTTGCTAGCTCCTGTGCCGCTGCCTGACTGGCTGCTACCTTTATAGGACCCCTAGTCAGTGAAGCCCCGCCCCCTGATCAGGGCTCAGCTTCTCTCCCAGCACAAAGCCCCTGCACATACAGATACTGACAATACAAAACCAAACACACACAAATACCTTCTCCTCCAACAGAACTCCCACTCCAACTCCCCTGTTTACAGCTCTGTTTGCTAGGTCCTGTGCCGCTTCAGCTGTCTGTGCCGCTGCCTGACTGGCTGCTAACTTTATAGGACCCCTAGTCAGTGAAGCCCCGCCCCCAATCAGGGCTCAGCTTCTCTCCCAGCACAAAGCCCCTCCAAGCCTCTACATATACAGATACTACCAATACAAAAAAACACACAAATACCTTCTCCTCCAACAGAACTCCCACTCAAACTCCCCTGTTTACCGCTCTGTTTGCTAGCTCCTGTGCCGCTGCCTGACTGGCTGCTACCTTCATAGGACCCCTAGTCAGGGAAGCCACGCCCCCTAATCAGGGCTCAGCTTCTCTCCCAGCACAAAGCCCGTACACATACAGATACTACCAATACAAAACCGAACACACACAAGTACCTTCTCCTCCAACAGAACTCCCACTCAAACTCCCCTGTTTACAGCTCTGTTTGCTAGCTCCTGTGCCGCTGCAGCTGTCTGTGCCAATGCCTGACTGGCTGCTACCTTTATAGGAACCCTAGTCAGGGAAGCCCCGCCCCCTAATCAGGGCTCAGCTTCTCTCGCAGCACCTAGCCCCTCCAAGCCTCTACACATACAGATAATACCAATACAAAAACACACACAAATACCTTCTCCTCCAACAGAACTCCCACTCAAACTCCCCTGTTCACAGCTCTGTTTGCTAGCTCCTGTGCCACTGCAGCTGTCTGTTCGACTGCCTGATTGGCTGCTACCTTTATAGGACCCCTAGTCAGTTAAGACCCGCCCCCTAATCAGGGCTCAGCTTCTCTCCAAGCACAAAGCCCCGCCAAACCCCTGCACATACAGATACTACCAATACAAAACCAAACACACACAAATACCTTCTCCTCCAACAGAACTCCCACTCAAACTCCCCTGTTTACAGCTCTGTTTGCTAGCTCCTGTGCCGCTGCCTGACTGGCTGCTACCTTTATAGGACCCCTAGTCAGTGAAGCCCCGCCCCCTGATCAGGGCTCAGCTTCTCTCCCAGCACAAAGCCCCTCCAAGCCTCTACACATACAGATACTACCAATACAAAACCAAACACACACAAATACCTTCTCCTCCAACAGAACTCCCACTCAAACTCCCCTGTTTACAGCTCTGTTTGCTAGCTCCTGTGCCGCTGCCTGACTGGCTGCTACCTTTATCGGACGCCTAGTCAGTGAAGCCCCGCCCCCTAAGCAGGGCTCAGCTTCTCTCCCAGCACAAAGCCCCTCCAAGCCTCTACACATACAGATACTACCAATACAAAACCAAAAACACACAAATACCTTCTCCTCCAACAGAACTCCCACTCAAACTCCCCTGTTTACAGCTCTGTTTGCTAGCTCCTGTGCCGCTGCAGCTGTCTGTGCCAATGCCTGACTGGCTGCTACCTTTATAGGACCCCTAGTCAGTGAAGCCCCGCCCCCTAATCAGGGCTCAGCTTCTCTCCCAGCACAAAGCCCCTTCAAGCCTCTACACATACATATACTACCAATACAAAAACACACACAAATACCTTCTCCTCCAACAGAACTCCCACTCAAACTCCCCTGTTCACAGCTCTGTTTGCTAGCTCCTGTGCCGCTGCCTGACTGGCTGCTACCTTTATAGGACCCCTAGTCAGTGAAGCCCCGCCCCCTAATCAGGGCTCAGCTTCTCTCCCAGCACCTAGCCCCTCCAAGCCTCTACACATACAGATATTACCAATACAAAAACACACACAAATACCTTCTCCTCCAACAGAACTCCCACTCCAACCTCCCTGTTTACAGCTCTGTTTGCTAGCTCCTGTGCCGCTGCCTGACTGGCTGCTACCTTTATAGGACCCCTAGTCAGGGAAGCCCCGCCCCCTAATCAGGGCTCAGCTTCTCTCCCAGCACAAAGCCCCTGCACATACAGATACTGACAATACAAAACCAAACACACACAAATACCTTCTCCTCCAACAGAACTCCCACTCAAACTCCCCTGTTTACAGCTCTGTTTGCTAGCTCCTGTGCCGCTGCAGCAGTCTGTGCCAATGCCTGACTGGCTGCTACCTTTATAGGACCCCTAGTCAGTGAAGCCCCGCCCCCTAATCAGGGCTCAGCTTCTCTCGCAGCACCGAGCCCCTCCAAGCCTCTAAACATACAGATAATACCAATACAAAAACACACACAAATACCTTCTCCTCCAACAGAACTCCCACTCAAACTCCCCTGTTTACAGCTCTGTTTGCTAGCTCCTGTGCCGCTGCAGCTGTCTGTTCCGCTGCCTGACTGGCTGCTACCTTTATAGGACCCCTAGTCAGTTAACCCCCGCCCCCTAATCAGGGCTCAGCTTCTCTCCAAGCACAAAGCCCCGCCAAACCCCTACACATACAGATACTACCAATACAAAACCAAACACACACAAATACCATCTCCTCCAACAGAACTCCCACTCAAACTCCCCTGTTTACAGCTCTGTTTGCTAGCTCCTGTGCCGCTGCAGCTGTCTGTGCCGCTGCCTGACTGGCTGCTACCTTTATAGGACCCCTAGTCAGTGAAGCCCCGCCCCCTAATCAGGGCTCAGCTTCTCTCGCAGCACCTAACCCCTCCAAGCCTCTACACATACAGATACTACCAATACAAAAACACACACAAATACCTTCTCCTCCAACAGAACTCCCACTCAAACTCCCCTGTTCACAGCTCTGTTTGCTAGCTCCTGTGCCGCTGCCTGACTGGCTGCTACCTTTATAGGACCCCTAGTCAGTCAAGCCCCGCCCCCTAATCAGGGCTCAGCTTCTCTCCCAGCACAAAGCCCCTTCAAGACTCTACACATACATATACTACCAATACAAAAACGCACACAAATACCTTCTCCTCCAACAGAACTCCCACTCAAACTCCCCTGTTCACAGCTCTGTTTGCTAGCTCCTGTGCCGCTGCCTGACTGGCTGCTACCTTTATAGGACCCCTAGTCCGTGAAGCCCCGCCCCCTGATCAGGGCTCAGCTTCTCTCCCAGCACAAAGCCACTGCACATACAGATACTGACAATACAAAACCAAACACACACAAATACCTTCTCCTCCAACAGAACTCCCACTCCAACTCCCCTGTTTACAGCTCTGTTTGCTAGGTCCTGTGCCGCTTCAGCTGTCTGTGACGCTGCCTGACTGGCTGCTAACTTTATAGGACCCCTAGTCAGTGAAGCCCCGCCCCCAATCAGGGCTCAGCTTCTCTCCCAGCACAAAGCCCCTCCAAGCCTCTACATATACAGATACTACCAATACAAAAAAACACACAAATACCTTCTCCTCCAACAGAACTCCCACTCAAACTCCCCTGTTTACCGCTCTGTTTGCTAGCTCCTGTGCCGCTGCCTGACTGGCTGCTACCTTTATAGGACGCCTAGTCAGTGAAGCCCCGCCCCCTGATCAGGGCTCAGCTTCTCTCCCAGCACAAAGCCCCTGCACATACAGATACTGACAATACAAAACCAAACACACACAAATACCTTCTCCTCCAACAGAACTCCCACTCCAACTCCCCTGTTTACAGCTCTGTTTGCTAGGTCCTGTGCCGCTTCAGCTGTCTGTGACGCTGCCTGACTGGCTGCTAACTTTATAGGACCCCTAGTCAGTGAAGCCCCGCCCCCTAATCAGGGCTCAGCTTCTCTCCCAGCACCTAGCCCCTCCAAGCCTCTACACATACAGATACTACCAATACAAAACCAAACACACACAAATACCTTCTCCTCCAACAGAACTCCCACTCAAACTCCCCTGTTTACAGCTCTGTTTGCTAGCTCCTGTGCCGCTGCCTGACTGGCTGCTACCTTTATAGGACGCCTAGTCAGTGAAGCCCCGCCCCCTAAGCAGGGCTCAGCTTCTCTCCCAGCACAAAGCCCCTCCAAGCCTCTACACATACAGATACTACCAATACAAAACCAAAAACACACAAATACCTTCTCCTCCAACAGAACTCCCACTCAAACTCCCCTGTTTACAGCTCTGTTTGCTAGCTCTTGTGCCGCTGCAGCTGTCTGTGCCGCTGCCTGACTGTCTGCTACCTTTATAGGACCCCTAGTCAGTGAAGCCCCGCCCCCTAATCAGGGCTCAGCTTCTCTCCCAGCACAAAGCCCCTGCACATACAGATACTGACAATACAAAACCAAACACACACAAATACCTTCTCCTCCAACAGAACTCCCACTCCAACTCCCCTGTTTACAGCTCTGTTTGCTAGGTCCTGTGCCGCTTCAGCTGTCTGTGACGCTGCCTGACTGGCTGCTAACTTTATAGGAGCCCTAGTCAGTGAAGCCCCGCCCCCAATCAGGGCTCAGCTTCTCTCCCAGCACAAAGCCCCTCCAAGCCTCTACACATACAGATACTACCAATACAAAACCAAAAACACACAAATACCTTAACTCCAACAGAACTCCCACTCAAACTCCCCTGTTTACAGCTCTGTTTGCTAGCTCTTGTGCCGCTGCAGCTGTCTGTGCCGCTGCCTGACTGTCTGCTACCTTTATAGGACCCCTAGTCAGTGAAGCCCCGTCCCCTAATCAGGGCTCAGCTTCTCTCCCAGCACAAAGCCCGTACACATACAGATACTACCAATACAAAACCGAACACACACAAGTACCTTCTCCTCCAACAGAACTCCCACTCAAACTCCCCTGTTTACAGCTCTGTTTGCTAGCTCCTGTGCCGCTGCAGCTGTCTGTGCCAATGCCTGACTGGCTGCTACCTTTATAGGACCCCTAGTCAGTGAAGCCCCGCCCCCTAATCAGGGCTCAGCTTCTCTCGCAGCACCTAGCCCCTCCAAGCCTCTACACATACAGATAATACCAATACAAAAACACACACAAATACCTTCTCCTCCAACAGAACTCCCACTCAAACTCCCCTGTTCACAGCTCTGTTTGCTAGCTCCTGTGCCACTGCAGCTCTCTGTTCCGCTGCCTGATTGGCTGCTACCTTTATAGGACCCCTAGTCAGTTAAGACCCGCCCCCTAATCAGGGCTCAGCTTCTCTCCAAGCACAAAGCCCCGCCAAACCCCTGCACATACAGATACTACCAATACAAAACCAAACACACACAAATACCTTCTCCTCCAACAGAACTCCCACTCAAACTCCCCTGTTTACAGCTCTGTTTGCTAGCTCCTGTGCCGCTGCCTGACTGGCTGCTACCTTTATAGGACCCCTAGTCAGTGAAGCCCCGCCCCCTGATCAGGGCTCAGCTTCTCTCCCAGCACAAAGCCCCTCCAAGCCTCTACACATACAGATACTACCAATACAAAACCAAACACACACAAATACCTTCTCCTCCAACAGAACTCCCACTCAAACTCCCCTGTTTACAGCTCTGTTTGCTAGCTCCTGTGCCGCTGCCTGACTGGCTGCTACCTTTATAGGACGCCTAGTCCGTGAAGCCCCGCCCCCTAAGCAGGGCTCAGCTTCTCTCCCAGCACAAAGCCCCTCCAAGCCTCTACACATACAGATACTACCAATACAAAACCAAAAACACACAAATACCTTCTCCTCCAACAGAACTCCCACTCAAACTCCCCTGTTTACAGCTCTGTTTGCTAGCTCTTGTGCCGCTGCAGCTGTCTGTGCCGCTGCCTGACTGTCTGCTACCTTTATAGGACCCCTAGTCAGTGAAGCCCCGCCCCCTAATCAGGGCTCAGCTTCTCTCCCAGCACAAAGCCCCTTCAAGCCTCTACACATACATATACTACCAATACAAAAACACACACAAATACCTTCTCCTCCAACAGAACTCCCACTCAAACTCCCCTGTTTACAGCTCTGTTTGCTAGCTCCTGTGCCGCTGCCTGACTGGCTGCTACCTTTATAGGACCCCTAGTCAGGGAAGCCCCGCCCCCTAATCAGGGCTCAGCTTCTCTCCCAGCACCTAGCCCCTCCAAGCCTCTACACATACAGATATTACCAATACAAAAACACACACAAATACCTTCTCCTCCAACAGAACTCCCACTCAAACTCCCCTGTTTACAGCTCTGTTTGCTAGCTCCTGTGCCGCTGCCTGACTGGCTGCTACCTTTATAGGACCCCTAGTCAGGGAAGCCCCGCCCCCTAATCAGGGCTCAGCTTCTCTCCCAGCACAAAGCCCCTGCACATACAGATACTGACAATACAAAACCAAACACACACAAATACCTTCTCCTCCAACAGAACTCCCACTCAAACTCCCCTGTTTACAGCTCTGTTTGCTAGCTCCTGTGCCGCTGCAGCTGTCTGTGCCAATGCCTGACTGGCTGCTACCTTTATAGGACCCCTAGTCAGTGAAGCCCCGCCCCCTAATCAGGGCTCAGCTTCTCTCGCAGCACCTAGCCCCTCCAAGCCTCTAAACATACAGATAATACCAATACAAAAACACACACAAATACCTTCTCCTCCAACAGAACTCCCACTCAAACTCTCCTGTTCACAGCTCTGTTTGCTAGCTCCTGTGCCGCTGCCTGACTGGCTGCTACCTTTATAGGACCCCTAGTCAGTGAAGCCCCGCCCCCTAATCAGGGCTCAGCTTCTCTCCCAGCACAAAGCCCCTGCACATACAGATACTGACAATACAAAACCAAACACACACAAATACCTTCTCCTCCAACAGAACTCCCACTCAAACTCACCTGTTTACAGCTCTGTTTGCTAGCTCCTGTGCCGCTGCAGCTGTCTGAGCCGCTGCCTGACTGGCTGCTACCTTTATAGGTCCCCTAGTCAGTCAAGCCCCGCCCCCTAATCAGGGCTCAGCTTCTCTCCCAGCACAAAGCCCCTTCAAGCCTCTACACATACATATACTACCAATACAAAAACACACAGAAATACCTTCTCCTCCAACAGAACTCCCACTCAAACTCCCCTGTTCACAGCTCTCTTTGATAGCTCCTGTGCCGCTGCAGCTGTCTGTGCCGCTGCCTGACTGGCTGCTACCTTTATAGGACCGCTAGTCAGTGAAGCCCCGCCCCCTAATCAGGGCTCAGCTTCTCTCGCAGCACCTAGCCCTCCAAGCCTCTACACATACAGATACTACCAATACAAAAACACACACAAATACCTTCTCCTCCAACAGAACTCCCGCTCAAACTCCCCTGTTCACAGCTCTGTTTGCTAGCTCCTGTGCCGCTGCCTGACTGGCTGCTACCTTTATAGGACCCCTAGTCAGTGAAGCCCCGCCCCCTAATCAGGGCTCAGCTTCTCTCCAAGCACAAAGCCCCGCCAAACCCCTACACATACAGATACTACCAATACAAAAACACACACAAATAGCTTCTCCTCCAACAGAACTCCCACTCAAACTCCCCTGTTTACAGCTCTGTTTGCTAGCTCCTGTGCCGCTGCCTGACTGGCTGCTACCTTTATAGGACCCCTAGTCAGGGAAGCCCCGCCCCCTAATCAGGGCTCAGCTTCTCTCCCAGCACAAAGCCCCTGCACATACAGATACTGACAATACAAAACCAAACACACACAAATACCTTCTCCTCCAACAGAACTACCACTCAAACTCCCCTGTTTACAGCTCTGTTTGCTAGCTCCTGTGCCGCTGCAGCTGTCTGTGCCAATGCCTGACTCGCTGATACCTTTATAGGACCCCTAGTCAGTGAAGCCCCGCCCTCTAATCAGGGCTCAGCTTCTCTCGCAGCACCTAGCCCCTCCAAGCCTCTACACATACAGATACCAATACAAAAACACACACAAATACCTTCTCCTCCAACAGAAGTCCCACTCAAACTCCCCTGTTCACAGCTCTGTTTGCTAGCTCCTGTGCCGCTGCCTGACTGGCTGCTACCTTTATAGGACCCCTAGTCAGTGAGGCCCCGCCCCCTAATCAGGGCCCAGCTTCTCTCCCATCACAAAGCCCCTCCAAGCCTCTACACATACAGATAATACGAATACAAAAACACACACAAATACCTTCTCCTCCAACAGAACTCCCACTCAAACTCCCCTGTTTACAGCTCTGTTTGCTAGCTCCTGTGCCGCTGCTGACTGGCTGCTACCTTTATAGGACCGCTAGTCAGTGAAGCCCCGCCCCCTAATCAGGGCTCAGCTTCTGTCCCAGCACAAAGCCCGTACACATACAGATACTACCAATACAAAACCAAACACACACAAATACCTTCTCCTCCAACAGAACTCCCACTCAAACTCCCCTGTTTAGAGCTCTGTTTGCTAGCTCCTGTGCCACTGCAGCTGTCTGTGCCGCTGCCTGACTGGCTGCTCCCTTTATAGGACACCTAGTCAGTGAAGCCCCGCCCCCTAATCAGGGCCCAGCTTCTCTCCCAGCACAAAGCCCCTCCAAGCCTCTACACATACAGATAATACCAATACAAAAACACACACAAATACGTTCTCCTCCAACAGAACTCCCACTCAAACTCCCCTGTTTACAGCTCTGTTTGCTAGCTCCTGTGCCGCTGCCTGACTGGCTGCTAGCTTTATAGGACCCCTAGTCAGTGAAGCCCCGCCCCCTAATCAGGGCTCAGCTTCTCTCCCAGCACAAAGCCCCTCCAAACCTCTACACATACAGATACTACCAATACAAAAAAACAAACAAATACCTTCTCCTCCAACAGAACTCCCACTCAAACTCCCCTGTTCACAGCTCTGTTTGCTAGCTCCTGTGCCACTGCAGCTGTCTGTTCCGCTGCCTGACTGGCTGCTACCTTTATAGGACCCCTAGTCAGTGAAGCCCCGCCCCCTAATCAGGGCTCAGCTTCTCTCCCAGCACAAAGCCCCTCCAAGCCTCTACACATACAGATACTACCAATACAAAACCAAACACACACAAATACCTTCCGCTCCAACAGAACTTCCACTCAAACTCCCCTCTTTACAGCTCTGTTTGCTAGCTCCTGTGCCACTGCAGCTGTCTGTGCCGCTGCCTGATTGGCTGCTCCCTTTCTAGGACCCCTAATCAGTGAAGCCCCGCCCCCTAATCAGGGCCCAGCTTCTCTCCCATCACAAAGCCCCTCCAAGCCTCTACACATACAGATAATACCAATACAAAAACACACACAAATACCTTCTCCTCCAACACAACTCCCACTCAAACTGCCCTGTTTACAGCTCAGTTTGCTACCTCCTGTGCCGCTGACTGACTGGCTGGTACCTTTATGGGTCCCCTAGTCAGTGAAGCCCCGCCCCCTAATCAGGGCTCAGCTTCTCTCCCAGCACAAAGCCCCTCCAAGCCTCTACACATACAGATACTACCAATACAAAAACGCACACACACAAATAACTTCTCCTCCAACAGAACTCCCACTCAAACTCCCCTGTTCACAGCTCTGTTTGCTAGCTCCTGTGCCACTGCAGCTGTCTGTTCTGCTGCCTGACTGGCTGCTACCTTTATAGGACCCCTAGTCAGTGAAGCCCAGCCCCCTAATCAGGGCTCAGCTTCTCTCCAAGCACAAAGCCCCTCCAAGCTTCTACACATACAGATACTACCAATGCAAAACCAAACACACACAAATACCATCTCCTCCAAGAGAACTCCCACTCAAACTCCCCTGTTTACAGCTCTGTTTGCTAGCTCCTGTGCCGCTGCAGCTGTCTGTGCCGCTGCCTGACTGGCTGCTACCTTTATAGGACCCCTAGTCAGTGAAGCCCCTCCCCCTAATCAGGGCTCAGCTTGTCTCGCAGCACCTAGCCCCTCCAAGCCTCTACACATACAGATACTACCAATACAAAAACACACACAAATACCTTCTCCTCCAACAGAACTCCCACTCACACTCCCCTGTTCACAGCTCTGTTTCCTAGCTCCTGTGCCGCTGCCTGAGTGGCTGCTACCTTTATAGGACCCCTAGTCAGTGAAGCCCCGCCCCCTAATCAGGGCTCAGCTTCTCTCGCAGCACCTAGCCCCTAAAAGCCTCTACACATACAGATACTACCAATACAAAAACACACACAAATACCTTCTCCTCCAACAGAACTCCCACTCAAACTCCCCTGTTCACAGCTCTGTTTGCTAGCTCCTGTGCCGCTGCCTGACTGGCTGCTACCTTTATAGGACCCCTAGTCAGTGAAGCCCCGCCCCCTAATCAGGGCTCAGCTTCTCTCGCAGCACCTAGCCACTCCAAGCCTCTACACATACAGATACTACCAATACAAAAACACACACAAATACCTTCTCCTCCAACAGAACTCCCACTCAAACTCCCCTGTTCAGAGCTCTGTTTGCTAGCTCCTGTGCCGCTGTCTGACTGGCTGCTACCTTTATAGGACCCCTAGTCAGTGAAGCCCCGCCCCCTAATCAGGGCTCAGCTTCTCTCCCAGCACAAAGCCCCTCCAAGCCTCTACACATACAGATACTACCAATGCAAAAAAACACACACAAATACCTACTCCTCCAACAGAACTCCCACTCAAACTCCCCTGTTTAGAGCTCTGTTTGCCAGCTCCTGTGCCACTGCAGCTGTCTGTTCTGCTGCCTGACTGGCTGCTACCTTTATAGGAACCCTAGTCAGTGAAGCCCCGCCCCCTAATCAGGGCTCAGCTTCTCTCCCAGCACAAAGCCCCTCCAAGCCTCTACACATACAGATACTACCAATACAAAACCAAACACACACAAATACCTACTCCTCCAACAGAACTCCCACTCAAACTCCCCTGTTTAGAGCTCTGTTTGCTAGCTCCTGTGCCGCTGCAGCTGTCTGTGCCGCTGCCTGACTGGCGGCTACCTTTATAGGACCCGTAGTCAGTGAAGCCCCGCCCCCTAATCAGGGCTCAGCTTCTCTCCCAGCACAAAGCCCCTCAAAGCCTCTGCACATACAGATACTACCAATACAAAAACGCACACACACAAATACCTTCTCCTCCAACAGAACTCCCACTCAAACTGCCCTGTTTACAGCTCTGTTTGCTAGCTCCTGTGCCGCTGCCTGACAGGCTGCTACCTTTATAGGACCCCTAGTCAGTGAAGCCCCGCCCCCAAATCAGGGCTCAGCTTCTCTCCCAGCACAAAGCCCCTGCACATACAGATACTGACAATACAAAACCAAACACACACAAATACCTTCTCCTCCAACAGAACTCCCACTCAAACTCCCCTGTTTACAGCTCTGTTTGCTAGCTCCTGTGCCGCTGCCTGACTGGCTGCTACCTTTATAGGACCCCTAGTCAGTGAAGCCCCGCCCCCTGATCAGGGCTCAGCTTCTCTCCCAGCACAAAGCCCCTGCACATACAGATACTGACAATACAAAACCAAACACACACAAATACCTTCTCCTCCAACAGAACTCCCACTCCAACTACCCTGTTTACAGCTCTGTTTGCTAGCTCCTGTGCCACTGCAGCTGTCTGTTCCGCTGCCTGACTGGCTGCTACCTTTATAGGACCCCTAGTCAGTGAAGCCCCGCCCCCTAATCAGGGCGCAGCTTCTCTCCAAGCACAAAGCCCCTCCAAGCCTCTACACATACAGATACTACCAATGCAAAACCAAACACACACAAATTCCATCTCCTCCAAGAGAACTCCCACTCAAACTCCACTGTTTACAGCTCTGTTTGCTAGCTCCTGTGCCGCTGCCTGACTGGCTGCTACCTTTATAGGACCCCTAGTCAGTGAAGCCCCGCCCCCTAATCAGGGCTCAGCTTCTCTCGCAGCACCTAGCCCCTAAAAGCCTCTACACATACACATACTACCAATACAAAAACACACACAAATACCTTCTCCTCCAACAGAACCCCCCCTCAAACTCCCCTGTTCACAACTCTGTTTGCTAGCTCCTGTGCCGCTGCCTGACTGGCTGCTACCTTTATAGGACCCCTAGTCAGTGAAGCCCCGCCCCGTAATCAGGGCTCAGCTTCTCTCGCAGCAACTAGCCACTCCAAGCCTCTACACTTACAAATACTACCAATACGAAAACACACACAAATACCTTCTCCTCCAACAGAACTCCCACTCAAACTCCCCTGTTCACAGCTCTGTTTGCTAGCTCCTGTGCCGCTGCCTGACTGGCTGCTACCTTTATAGGACCCCTAGTCAGTGAAGCCCCGCCCCCTAATCAGGGCTCAGCTTCTCTCCCAGCACAAAGCCCCTCCAAGCCTCTACACATACAGATAATACCAATACAAAAACAAACACAAATACGTTCTCCTCAAACAGAACTCCCACTCAAACTCCCCTGTTTACAGGTCTGTTTGCTAGCTCCTGTGCCGCTGCCTGACTGGCTGCTACCTTTATAGGACCCCTAGTCACTGAAGCCCCGCCCCAAACCAGGGCTCAGCTTCTCTCCCAGCACAAAGCCCCTCCAAGCCTCTACACATACAGATACTACCAATACAAAACCAAACACACACAAATAACTTCTCCTCCAACAGAACTCCCACTCAAACTCCCCTGTTTACAGCTCTGTTTGCTAGCTCCTGTGCCGCTGCAGCTCTCTGTTCCGCTGCCTGACTGGCTGCTACCTTTATAGGACCCCTAGTCAGTGAAGCCCCGCCCCCTAATCAGGGTTCAGCTTCTCCCCAAGCACAAAGCCCCGCCAAACCCCTTCACATACAGATACTACCAATAAAAAACCAAACACACACAAATACCTTCTCCTCCAACAGAACTCCCACTCAAACTCCCCTGCTTACAGCTCTGTTTGCTAGCTCCTGTGCCGCTGCTTGACTGGCTGCTAGCTTTATAGGACCCCTAGTCAGTGAAGCCCCGCCCCCTGATCAGGGCTCAGCTTCTCTCCCAGCACAAAGCCCCTCCAAGCCTCTACATATACAGATACTACCAATACAAAAAAACACACAAATACCTTCTCCTCCAACAGAACTCCCACTCAAACTGCCCTGTTTACAGCTCTGTTTGCTAGCTCCTGTGCCGCTGCTTGACTGGTTGCTAGCTTTATAAGACCCCTAGTCAGTGAAGCCCCGCCCCCTGATCAGGGCTCAGCTTCTCTCCCAGCACAAAGCCCCTCCAAGCCTCTACATATACAGATACTACCAATACAAGAACACACACAAATACCTTCTCCTCCAACAGAACTCCCACTCAAATTCTCCTGTTTAAAGCTCTGTTTGCCAGCTCCTGTGCCACTGCAGCTGTCTGTTCTGCTGCCTGACTGGCTGCTACCTTTATAGGAACCCTAGTCAGTGAAGCCCCGCCCCCTAAGCAGGGCTCAGCTTCTCTCCCAGCACAAAGCCCCGCCAAGCCTCTACACATACAGATACTACCAATACAAAACCAAAAACACACAAATACCTTCTCCTCCAACAGAACTCCCACTCAAACTCCCCTGTTTACAGCTCTGTTTGCTAGCTCCTGTGCCGCTGCAGCTGTCTGTGCCAATGCCTGACTGGCTGCTACCTTTATAGGACCCCTAGTCAGTGAAGCCCCGCCCCCTAATCAGGGCTCAGCTTCTCTCGCAGCACCTAGCCCCTCCAAGCCTCTATACAAAAGCACACACAAATACCTTCTCCTCCAACAGAACTCCCATTCAAACTCCCCTGTTCACAGCTCTGTTTGCTAGCTCCTGTGCCACTGCAGCTGTCTGTTCCGCTGCCTGACTGGCTGCTACCTTCATAGGACCCCTAGTCAGTGAAGCCCCGCCACCTAATCAGGGCTCAGCTTCTCTCCCAGCACGAAGCCCCTACACATACAGATACTACCAATACAAATCCAAACACACACAAATACCTTCTCCTCCAACAGAACTCCAAATCAAACTCCCCTGTTCACAGCTCTGTTTGCTAGCTCCTGTGCCGCTGCCTGACTGGCTGCTACCTTTATAGGACCCCTAGTCAGTGAAGCCCCGCCCCCTAATCAGGGCTCAGCTTCTCTCGCAGCACCTAACCCCTCCAAGCCTCTACACATACAGATACTACCAATACAAAAACACACACAAATAGCTTCTCCTCCAACAGAACTCCCACTCAAACTCCCCTGTTTACAGCTCTGTTTGCTAGCTCCTGTGCCGCTGCCTGACTGGCTGCTACCTTTATAGGACCCCTAGTCAGGGAAGCCCCGCCCCCTAATCAGGGCTCAGCTTCTCTCCCAGCACCTAGCCCCTCCAAGCCTCTACACATACAGATATTACCAATACAAAAACACACACAAATACCTTCTCCTCCAACAGAACTCCCACTCAAACTCCCCTGTTTACAGCTCTGTTTGCTAGCTCCTGTGCCGCTGCCTGACTGGCTGCTACCTTTATAGGACCCCTAGTCAGGGAAGCCCCGCCCCCTAATCAGGGCTCAGCTTCTCTCCCAGCACAAAGCCCCTGCACATACAGATACTGACAATACAAAACCAAACACACACAAATACCTTCTCCTCCAACAGAACTCCCACTCAAACTCCCCTGTTTACAGCTCTGTTTGCTAGCTCCTGTGCCGCTGCAGCTGTCTGTGCCAATGCCTGACTGGCTGCTACCTTTATAGGACCCCTAGTCAGTGAAGCCCCGCCCCCTAATCAGGGCTCAGCTTCTCTCGCAGCACCTAGCCCCTCCAAGCCTCTAAACATACAGATAATACCAATACAAAAACACACACAAATACCTTCTCCTCCAACAGAACTCCCACTCAAACTCTCCTGTTCACAGCTCTGTTTGCTAGCTCCTGTGCCGCTGCCTGACTGGCTGCTACCTTTATAGGACCCCTAGTCAGTGAAGCCCCGCCCCCTAATCAGGGCTCAGCTTCTCTCCCAGCACAAAGCCCCTGCACATACAGATACTGACAATACAAAACCAAACACACACAAATACCTTCTCCTCCAACAGAACTCCCACTCAAACTCACCTGTTTACAGCTCTGTTTGCTAGCTCCTGTGCCGCTGCAGCTGTCTGAGCCGCTGCCTGACTGGCTGCTACCTTTATAGGTCCCCTAGTCAGTCAAGCCCCGCCCCCTAATCAGGGCTCAGCTTCTCTCCCAGCACAAAGCCCCTTCAAGCCTCTACACATACATATACTACCAATACAAAAACACACAGAAATACCTTCTCCTCCAACAGAACTCCCACTCAAACTCCCCTGTTCACAGCTCTCTTTGATAGCTCCTGTGCCGCTGCAGCTGTCTGTGCCGCTGCCTGACTGGCTGCTACCTTTATAGGACCGCTAGTCAGTGAAGCCCCGCCCCCTAATCAGGGCTCAGCTTCTCTCGCAGCACCTAGCCCTCCAAGCCTCTACACATACAGATACTACCAATACAAAAACACACACAAATACCTTCTCCTCCAACAGAACTCCCGCTCAAACTCCCCTGTTCACAGCTCTGTTTGCTAGCTCCTGTGCCGCTGCCTGACTGGCTGCTACCTTTATAGGACCCCTAGTCAGTGAAGCCCCGCCCCCTAATCAGGGCTCAGCTTCTCTCCAAGCACAAAGCCCCGCCAAACCCCTACACATACAGATACTACCAATACAAAAACACACACAAATAGCTTCTCCTCCAACAGAACTCCCACTCAAACTCCCCTGTTTACAGCTCTGTTTGCTAGCTCCTGTGCCGCTGCCTGACTGGCTGCTACCTTTATAGGACCCCTAGTCAGGGAAGCCCCGCCCCCTAATCAGGGCTCAGCTTCTCTCCCAGCACAAAGCCCCTGCACATACAGATACTGACAATACAAAACCAAACACACACAAATACCTTCTCCTCCAACAGAACTACCACTCAAACTCCCCTGTTTACAGCTCTGTTTGCTAGCTCCTGTGCCGCTGCAGCTGTCTGTGCCAATGCCTGACTCGCTGATACCTTTATAGGACCCCTAGTCAGTGAAGCCCCGCCCTCTAATCAGGGCTCAGCTTCTCTCGCAGCACCTAGCCCCTCCAAGCCTCTACACATACAGATACCAATACAAAAACACACACAAATACCTTCTCCTCCAACAGAAGTCCCACTCAAACTCCCCTGTTCACAGCTCTGTTTGCTAGCTCCTGTGCCGCTGCCTGACTGGCTGCTACCTTTATAGGACCCCTAGTCAGTGAGGCCCCGCCCCCTAATCAGGGCCCAGCTTCTCTCCCATCACAAAGCCCCTCCAAGCCTCTACACATACAGATAATACGAATACAAAAACACACACAAATACCTTCTCCTCCAACAGAACTCCCACTCAAACTCCCCTGTTTACAGCTCTGTTTGCTAGCTCCTGTGCCGCTGCTGACTGGCTGCTACCTTTATAGGACCGCTAGTCAGTGAAGCCCCGCCCCCTAATCAGGGCTCAGCTTCTGTCCCAGCACAAAGCCCGTACACATACAGATACTACCAATACAAAACCAAACACACACAAATACCTTCTCCTCCAACAGAACTCCCACTCAAACTCCCCTGTTTAGAGCTCTGTTTGCTAGCTCCTGTGCCACTGCAGCTGTCTGTGCCGCTGCCTGACTGGCTGCTCCCTTTATAGGACACCTAGTCAGTGAAGCCCCGCCCCCTAATCAGGGCCCAGCTTCTCTCCCAGCACAAAGCCCCTCCAAGCCTCTACACATACAGATAATACCAATACAAAAACACACACAAATACGTTCTCCTCCAACAGAACTCCCACTCAAACTCCCCTGTTTACAGCTCTGTTTGCTAGCTCCTGTGCCGCTGCCTGACTGGCTGCTAGCTTTATAGGACCCCTAGTCAGTGAAGCCCCGCCCCCTAATCAGGGCTCAGCTTCTCTCCCAGCACAAAGCCCCTCCAAACCTCTACACATACAGATACTACCAATACAAAAAAACAAACAAATACCTTCTCCTCCAACAGAACTCCCACTCAAACTCCCCTGTTCACAGCTCTGTTTGCTAGCTCCTGTGCCACTGCAGCTGTCTGTTCCGCTGCCTGACTGGCTGCTACCTTTATAGGACCCCTAGTCAGTGAAGCCCCGCCCCCTAATCAGGGCTCAGCTTCTCTCCCAGCACAAAGCCCCTCCAAGCCTCTACACATACAGATACTACCAATACAAAACCAAACACACACAAATACCTTCCGCTCCAACAGAACTTCCACTCAAACTCCCCTCTTTACAGCTCTGTTTGCTAGCTCCTGTGCCACTGCAGCTGTCTGTGCCGCTGCCTGATTGGCTGCTCCCTTTCTAGGACCCCTAATCAGTGAAGCCCCGCCCCCTAATCAGGGCCCAGCTTCTCTCCCATCACAAAGCCCCTCCAAGCCTCTACACATACAGATAATACCAATACAAAAACACACACAAATACCTTCTCCTCCAACACAACTCCCACTCAAACTGCCCTGTTTACAGCTCAGTTTGCTACCTCCTGTGCCGCTGACTGACTGGCTGGTACCTTTATGGGTCCCCTAGTCAGTGAAGCCCCGCCCCCTAATCAGGGCTCAGCTTCTCTCCCAGCACAAAGCCCCTCCAAGCCTCTACACATACAGATACTACCAATACAAAAACGCACACACACAAATAACTTCTCCTCCAACAGAACTCCCACTCAAACTCCCCTGTTCACAGCTCTGTTTGCTAGCTCCTGTGCCACTGCAGCTGTCTGTTCTGCTGCCTGACTGGCTGCTACCTTTATAGGACCCCTAGTCAGTGAAGCCCAGCCCCCTAATCAGGGCTCAGCTTCTCTCCAAGCACAAAGCCCCTCCAAGCCTCTACACATACAGATACTACCAATGCAAAACCAAACACACACAAATACCATCTCCTCCAAGAGAACTCCCACTCAAACTCCCCTGTTTACAGCTCTGTTTGCTAGCTCCTGTGCCGCTGCAGCTGTCTGTGCCGCTGCCTGACTGGCTGCTACCTTTATAGGACCCCTGGTCAGTGAAGCCCCTCCCCCTAATCAGGGCTCAGCTTGTCTCGCAGCACCTAGCCCCTCCAAGCCTCTACACATACAGATACTACCAATACAAAAACACACACAAATACCTTCTCCTCCAACAGAACTCCCACTCACACTCCCCTGTTCACAGCTCTGTTTCCTAGCTCCTGTGCCGCTGCCTGAGTGGCTGCTACCTTTATAGGACCCCTAGTCAGTGAAGCCCCGCCCCCTAATCAGGGCTCAGCTTCTCTCGCAGCACCTAGCCCCTAAAAGCCTCTACACATACAGATACTACCAATACAAAAACACACACAAATACCTTCTCCTCCAACAGAACTCCCACTCAAACTCCCCTGTTCACAGCTCTGTTTGCTAGCTCCTGTGCCGCTGCCTGACTGGCTGCTACCTTTATAGGACCCCTAGTCAGTGAAGCCCCGCCCCCTAATCAGGGCTCAGCTTCTCTCGCAGCACCTAGCCACTCCAAGCCTCTACACATACAGATACTACCAATACAAAAACACACACAAATACCTTCTCCTCCAACAGAACTCCCACTCAAACTCCCCTGTTCAGAGCTCTGTTTGCTAGCTCCTGTGCCGCTGTCTGACTGGCTGCTACCTTTATAGGACCCCTAGTCAGTGAAGCCCCGCCCCCTAATCAGGGCTCAGCTTCTCTCCCAGCACAAAGCCCCTCCAAGCCTCTACACATACAGATACTACCAATGCAAAAAAACACACAAATACCTTCTCCTCCAACAGAACTCCCACTCAAACTGCCCTGTTTACAGCTCTGTTTGCTAGCTCCTGTGCCGCTGCCTGACAGGCTGCTACCTTTATAGGACCCCTAGTCAGTGAAGCCCCGCCCTCTAATCAGGGCTAAGCTTCTCTCCCAGCACAAAGCCCCTTCAAGCCTCTACACATACAGATACTACCAATACAAAAACACACACAAATACCTTCTCCTCCAACAGAACTCCCACTCAAATTCCCCTGTTTAAAGCTCTGTTTGCCAGCTCCTGTGCCACTGCAGCTGTCTGTTCTGCTGCCTGACTGGCTGCTACCTTTATAGGAACCCTAGTCAGTGAAGCCCCGCCCCCTAATCAGGGCTCAGCTTCTCTCCCAGCACAAAGCCCCTCCAAGCCTCTACACATACAGATACTACCAATACAAAACCAAACACACACAAATACCTACTCCTCCAACAGAACTCCCACTCAAACTCCCCTGTTTAGAGCTCTGTTTGCTAGCTCCTGTGCCGCTGCAGCTGTCTGTGCCGCTGCCTGACTGGCGGCTACCTTTATAGGACCCGTAGTCAGTGAAGCCCCGCCCCCTAATCAGGGCTCAGCTTCTCTCCCAGCACAAAGCCCCTCAAAGCCTCTGCACATACAGATACTACCAATACAAAAACGCACACACACAAATACCTTCTCCTCCAACAGAACTCCCACTCAAACTGCCCTGTTTACAGCTCTGTTTGCTAGCTCCTGTGCCGCTGCCTGACAGGCTGCTACCTTTATAGGACCCCTAGTCAGTGAAGCCCCGCCCCCAAATCAGGGCTCAGCTTCTCTCCCAGCACAAAGCCCCTGCACATACAGATACTGACAATACAAAACCAAACACACACAAATACCTTCTCCTCCAACAGAACTCCCACTCAAACTCCCCTGTTTACAGCTCTGTTTGCTAGCTCCTGTGCCGCTGCCTGACTGGCTGCTACCTTTATAGGACCCCTAGTCAGTGAAGCCCCGCCCCCTGATCAGGGCTCAGCTTCTCTCCCAGCACAAAGCCCCTGCACATACAGATACTGACAATACAAAACCAAACACACACAAATACCTTCTCCTCCAACAGAACTCCCACTCCAACTACCCTGTTTACAGCTCTGTTTGCTAGCTCCTGTGCCACTGCAGCTGTCTGTTCCGCTGCCTGACTGGCTGCTACCTTTATAGGACCCCTAGTCAGTGAAGCCCCGCCCCCTAATCAGGGCGCAGCTTCTCTCCAAGCACAAAGCCCCTCCAAGCCTCTACACATACAGATACTACCAATGCAAAACCAAACACACACAAATTCCATCTCCTCCAAGAGAACTCCCACTCAAACTCCACTGTTTACAGCTCTGTTTGCTAGCTCCTGTGCCGCTGCCTGACTGGCTGCTACCTTTATAGGACCCCTAGTCAGTGAAGCCCCGCCCCCTAATCAGGGCTCAGCTTCTCTCGCAGCACCTAGCCCCTAAAAGCCTCTACACATACACATACTACCAATACAAAAACACACACAAATACCTTCTCCTCCAACAGAACTCCCACTCAAACTCCCCTGTTCACAGCTCTGTTTGCTAGCTCCTGTGCCGCTGCCTGACTGGCTGCTACCTTTATAGGACCCCTAGTCAGTGAAGCCCCGCCCCCTAATCAGGGCTCAGCTTCTCTCCCAGCACAAAGCCCCTCCAAGCCTCTACACATACAGATAATACCAATACAAAAACAAACACAAATACGTTCTCCTCCAACAGAACTCCCACTCAAACTCCCCTGTTTACAGGTCTGTTTGCTAGCTCCTGTGCCGCTGCCTGACTGGCTGCTACCTTTATAGGACCCCTAGTCACTGAAGCCCCGCCCCAAACCAGGGCTCAGCTTCTCTCCCAGCACAAAGCCCCTCCAAGCCTCTACACATACAGATACTACCAATACAAAACCAAACACACACAAATAACTTCTCCTCCAACAGAACTCCCACTCAAACTCCCCTGTTTACAGCTCTGTTTGCTAGCTCCTGTGCCGCTGCAGCTCTCTGTTCCGCTGCCTGACTGGCTGCTACCTTTATAGGACCCCTAGTCAGTGAAGCCCCGCCCCCTAATCAGGGTTCAGCTTCTCCCCAAGCACAAAGCCCCGCCAAACCCCTTCACATACAGATACTACCAATAAAAAACCAAACACACACAAATACCTTCTCCTCCAACAGAACTCCCACTCAAACTCCCCTGCTTACAGCTCTGTTTGCTAGCTCCTGTGCCGCTGCTTGACTGGCTGCTAGCTTTATAGGACCCCTAGTCAGTGAAGCCCCGCCCCCTGATCAGGGCTCAGCTTCTCTCCCAGCACAAAGCCCCTCCAAGCCTCTACATATACAGATACTACCAATACAAAAAAACACACAAATACCTTCTCCTCCAACAGAACTCCCACTCAAACTGCCCTGTTTACAGCTCTGTTTGCTAGCTCCTGTGCCGCTGCTTGACTGGTTGCTAGCTTTATAAGACCCCTAGTCAGTGAAGCCCCGCCCCCTGATCAGGGCTCAGCTTCTCTCCCAGCACAAAGCCCCTCCAAGCCTCTACATATACAGATACTACCAATACAAGAACACACACAAATACCTTCTCCTCCAACAGAACTCCCACTCAAATTCTCCTGTTTAAAGCTCTGTTTGCCAGCTCCTGTGCCACTGCAGCTGTCTGTTCTGCTGCCTGACTGGCTGCTACCTTTATAGGAACCCTAGTCAGTGAAGCCCCGCCCCCTAATCAGGGCTCAGCTTCTCTCCCAGCACAAAGCCCCTCCAAGCCTCTACACATACAGATACTACCAATACAAAACCAAACACACACAAATACCTTCTCCTCCAACAGAACTCCCACTCAAACTCCCCTGTTTACAGCTCTGTTTGCTAGCTCCTGTGCCGCTGCCTGACTGGCTGCAACCTTTATAGGACGCCTAGTCAGTGAAGCCCCGCCCCCTAAGCAGGGCTCAGCTTCTCTCCCAGCACAAAGCCCCGCCAAGCCTCTACACATACAGATACTACCAATACAAAACCAAAAACACACAAATACCTTCTCCTCCAACAGAACTCCCACTCAAACTCCCCTGTTTACAGCTCTGTTTGCTAGCTCCTGTGCCGCTGCAGCTGTCTGTGCCAATGCCTGACTGGCTGCTACCTTTATAGGACCCCTAGTCAGTGAAGCCCCGCCCCCTAATCAGGGCTCAGCTTCTCTCGCAGCACCTAGCCCCTCCAAGCCTCTATACAAAAGCACACACAAATACCTTCTCCTCCAACAGAACTCCCATTCAAACTCCCCTGTTCACAGCTCTGTTTGCTAGCTCCTGTGCCACTGCAGCTGTCTGTTCCGCTGCCTGACTGGCTGCTACCTTCATAGGACCCCTAGTCAGTGAAGCCCCGCCACCTAATCAGGGCTCAGCTTCTCTCCCAGCACGAAGCCCCTACACATACAGATACTACCAATACAAATCCAAACACACACAAATACCTTCTCCTCCAACAGAACTCCAAATCAAACTCCCCTGTTCACAGCTCTGTTTGCTAGCTCCTGTGCCGCTGCCTGACTGGCTGCTACCTTTATAGGACCCCTAGTCAGTGAAGCCCCGCCCCCTAATCAGGGCTCAGCTTCTCTCGCAGCACCTAACCCCTCCAAGCCTCTACACATACAGATACTACCAATACAAAAACACACACAAATAGCTTCTCCTCCAACAGAACTCCCACTCAAACTCCCCTGTTCACAGCTCTGTTTGCTAGCTCCTGTGCCGCTGCCTGACTGGCTGCTACCTTTATAGGACCCCTAGTCAGTGAAGCCCCGCCTCCTAATCAGGGCTCAGCTTCTCTCGCAGCACCTAGCCCCTCCAAGCCTCTACACATACAGATACTACCAATACAAAAACACACACAAATACCTTCTCCTCCAACAGAACTCCCACTCAAACTCCCCTGTTCACAGCTCTGTTTGGTAGCTCCTGTGCCTCTGCCTGACTGGCTGCTACCTTTATAGGACCCCTAGTCAGTGAAGCCCCGCCCCCTAATCAGGGCTCAGCTTCTCTCCCAGCACAAAGCCCCTGCACATACAGATACTGACAATACAAAACCAAACACACACAAATACCTTCTCCTCCAACAGAACTCCCACTCAAACTCACCTGTTTACAGATCTGTTTGCTAGCTCCTGTGCCGCTGCAGCTGTCTGAGCCACTGCCTGACTGGCTGCTACCTTTATAGGACCCCTAGTCAGTCAAGCCCCGCCCCCTAATCAGGGCTCAGCTTCTCTCCCAGCACAAAGCCCCTTCAAGACTCTACACATACATATACTACCAATACAAAAACACACACAAATACCTTCTCCTCCAACAGAACTCCCACTCAAACTCCCCTGTTCACAGCTCTGTTTCCTAGCTCCTGTGCCGCTGCCTGACTGGCTGCTACCTTTGTAGGACCCTTAGTCAGTGAAGCCCCGCCCCCTGATCAGGGCTCAGCTTCTCTCCCAGCACAAAGCCCCTGCACATACAGATACTGACAATACAAAACCAAACACACACAAATACCTTCTCCTCCAACAGAACTCCCACTCCAACTCCCCTGTTTACAGCTCTGTTTGCTAGGTCCTGTGCCGCTTCAGCTGTCTGTGCCGCTGCCTGACTGGCTGCTAACTTTATAGGACCCCTAGTCAGTGAAGCCCCATCCCCAATCAGGGCTCAGCTTCTCTCCCAGCACAAAGCCCCTCCAAGCCTCTACACATACAGATACTACCAATACAAAAAAACACACAAATACCTTCTCCTCCAAAAGAACTCCCACTCAAACTCCCCTGCTTACAGCTCTGTTTGCTAGCTCCTGTGCCACTGCCTGACTGGCTCCTACCTTTATAGGACCCCTAGTCAGTGAAGCCCCGCCCCCTGATCAGGGCTCAGCTTCTCTCCCAGCACAAAGCCCCTCCAAGCCTCTACATATACATATACTACCAATACAAAAAAAAACACAAATACCTTCTCCTCCAACAGAACTCCCACTCAAACTCCCCTATTTACCGCTCTGTTTGCTAGCTCCTGTGCCGCTGCCTGACTGGCTGCTACCTTCATAGGACCCCTAGTCAGGGAAGCCACGCCCCCTAATCAGGGCTCAGCTTCTCTCCCAGCACAAAGCCCGTACACATACAGATACTACCAATACAAAACCGAACACACACAAATACCTTCTCCTCCAACAGAACTCCCACTCAAACTCCCCTGTTCACAGCTCTGTTTGCTAGCTCCTGTGCCACTGCAGCTGTCTGTTCCGCTGCCTGATTGGCTGCTACCTTTATAGGACCCCTAGTCAGTTAAGCCCCGCCCCCTAATCAGGGCTCAGCTTCTCTCCAAGCACAAAGCCCCGCCAAACCCCTGCACATACAGATACTACCAATACAAAACCAAACACACACAAATACCTTCTCCTCCAACAGAACTCCCACTCAAACTCCCCTGTTTACAGCTCTGTTTGCTAGCTCCTGTGCCGCTGCCTGACTGGCTGCTACCTTTATAGGACCCCTAGTCAGTGAAGCCCCGCCCCCTGATCAGGGCTCAGCTTCTCTCCCAGCACAAAGCCCCTCCAAGCCTCTACACATACAGATACTACCAATACAAAACCAAACACACAAAAATACCTTCTCCTCCAACAGAACTCCCACTCAAACTCCCCTGTTTACAGCTCTGTTTGCTAGCTCCTGTGCCGCTGCCTGACTGGCTGCTACCTTTATAGGACCCCTAGTCAGTGAAGCCCCGCCCCCTAATCAGGGCGCAGCTTCTCTCCAAGCACAAAGCCCCTCCAAGCCTCTACACATACAGATACTACCAATGCAAAACCAAACACACAAAAATACCATCTCCTCCAAGAGAACTCCCACTCAAACTCCCCTGTTTACAGCTCTGTTTGCTAGCTCCTGTGCCGCTGCCTGACGGGCTGCTACCTTTATAGGACCCCTAGTCAGTGAAGCCCCGCCCCCTAATCAGGGCTCAGCTTCTCTCGCAGCACCTAGCCCCTAAAAGCCTCTACACATACAGATACTACCAATACAAAAACACACACAAATACCTTCTCCTCCAACAGAACTCCCACTCAAACTCCCCTGTTCACAGCTCTGTTTGCTAGCTCCTGTGTCCGCTGCCTGACTGGCTGCTACCTTTATAGGACCCCTAGTCAGTGAAGCCCCACCCCGTAATCAGGGCTCAGCTTCTCTCGCAGCACCTAGCCACTCCAAGCCTCTACACATACAGATACTACCAATACGAAAACACACACAAATACCTTCTCCTCCAACAGAACTCCCACTCAAACTCCCCTGTTCACAGCTCTGTTTGCTAGCTCCTGTGCCGCTGCCTGACTGGCTGCTACCTTTATAGGACCCCTAGTCAGTGAAGCCCCGCCCCCTAATCAGGGCTCAGCTTCTCTCCCAGCACAAAGCCCCTCCAAGCCTCTACACATACAGATAATACCAATACAAAAACACACACAAATACGTTCTCCTCCAACAGAACTCCCACTCAAACTCCCCTGTTTACAGGTCTGTTTGCTAGCTCCTGTGCCGCTGCCTGACTGGCTGCTACCTTTATAGGACCCCTAGTCACTGAAGCCCCGCCCCCAAACCAGGGCTCAGCTTCTCTCCCAGCACAAAGCCCCTCCAAGCCTCTACACATACAGATACTACCAATACAAAACCAAACACACACAAATACCTTCTCCTCCAACAGAACTCCCACTCAAACTCCCCTGTTTACAGCTCTGTTTGCTAGCTCCTGTGCCGCTGCAGCTGTCTGTTCCGCTGCCTGACTGGCTGCTACCTTTATAGGAACCCTAGTCAGTGAAGCCCCGCCCCCTAATCAGGGCTCAGCTTCTCTCGCAGCACCGAGCCCCTCCAAGCCTCTACACATACAGATAATACCAATACAAAAACACACACAAATACCTTCTCCTCCAACAGAACTCCCACTCAAACTCCCCTGTTCACAGCTCTGTTTGCTAGCTCCTGTGCCACTGCAGCTGTCTGTTCCGCTGCCTGATTGGCTGCTACCTTCATAGGACCCCTAGTCAGTTAAGCCCCGCCCCTAATCAGGGCTCAGCTTCTCTCCAAGCACAAAGCCCCGCCAAACCCCTGCACATACAGATACTACCAATACAAAACCAAACACACACAAATACCTTCTCCTCCAACAGAACTCCCACTCAAACTCCCCTGTTCACAGCTCTGTTTGCTAGCTCCTGTGCCGCTGCAGCTGTCTGTGCCGCTGCCTGACTGGCTGCTACCTCTTTAGGACCCCTAGTCAGTGAAGCCCCGCCCCCTAATCAGGGCTCAGCTTCTCTCCGAGCACAAAGCCCCTGCACATACAGATACTACCAATACAAAACCAAACACACACAAATACCTTCTCCTCCAACAGAACTCCCACTCAAACTCCCCTGTTTACAGCTCTGTTTGCTAGCTCCTGTGCCGCTGCAGCTGTCTGTTCCGCTGCCTGACTGGCTGCTACCTTTATAGGACCCCTAGTCAGTGAAGCCCCGCCCCCTAATCAGGGTTCAGCTTCTCTCCAAGCACAAAGCCCCGCCAAACCCCTTCACATACAGAAACTACCAATAAAAAACCAAACACACACAAATACCTTCTCCTCCAACAGAACTCCCACTCAAACTCCCCTGCTTACAGCTCTGTTTGCTAGCTCCTGTGCCGCTGCAGCTCTCTGTGCCAATGCCTGACTGGCTGCTACCTTTATAGGACCCCTAGTCAGTCAAGCCCCGCCCCCTAATCAGGGCTCAGCTTCTCTCCCAGCACAAAGCCCCTTCAAGCCTCTACACATACATATACTACCAATACAAAAACACACACAAATACCTTCTCCTCCAACAGAACTCCCACTCAAACTCCCCTGTTCACAGCTCTGTTTGCTAGCTCCTGTGCCGCTGCCTGACGGGCTGCTACCTTTATAGGACCCCTAGTCAGTGAAGCCCCGCCCCCTAATCAGGGCTCAGCTTCTCTCCCAGCACCTAGCCCCTCCAAGCCTCTACACATACAGATATTACCAATACAAAAACACACACAAATACCTTCTCCTCCAACAGAACTCCCACTCAAACTCCCCTGTTTACAGCTCTGTTTGCTAGCTACTGTGCCGCTGCCTGACTGGCTGCTACCTTTATAGGACCCCTAGTCAGTGAAGCCCCGCCCCCTGATCAGGGCTCAGCTTCTCTCCCAGCACAAAGCCCCTCCAAGCCTCTACACATACAGATACTACCAATGCAAAACCAAACACACACAAATACCATCTCCTCCAAGAGAACTCCCACTCAAACTCCCCTGTTTACAGCTCTGTTTGCTAGCTCCTGTGCCGCTGCCTGACTGGCTGCTACCTTTATAGGACCCCCAGTCAGTGAAGCCCCGCCCCCTAATCAGGGCTCAGCTTCTCTCCCAGCACAAAGCCCCTGCACATACAGATACTGACAATACAAAACCAAACACACACAAATACCTTCTCCTCCAACAGAACTCCCACTCAAACTCCCCTGCTTACAGCTCTGTTTGCTAGCTCCTGTGCCGCTGCCTGACTGGCTGGTACCTTTATAGGACCCCTAGTCACTGAAGCCCCGCCCCCTAATCTGGGCTCAGCTTCTCTCCCAGCACAAAGCCCCTCCAAGCCTCTACACATACAGATACTACCAATACAAAACCAAACACACACAAATACCTTCTCCTCCAACAGAACTCCCACTCAAACTCCCCTGTTTACAGCTCTGTTTGCTAGCTCCTGTGCCGCTGCAGCTGTCTGTGCCAATGCCTGACTGGCTGCTACCTTTATAGGACCCCTAGTCAGTCAAGCCTCGCCCCCTAATCAGGGCTCAGCTTCTCTCCCAGCACAAAGCCCCTTCAAGCCTCTACACATACATATACTACCAATACAAAAACACACAAATACCTTCTCCTCCAACAGAACTCCCACTCAAACTCCCCTGTTCACAGCTCTGTTTGCTAGCTCCTGTGCCGCTGCCTGACTGGCTGCTACCTTTACAGGACCCCTAGTCAGTGAAGCCCCGCCCCCTAATCAGGGCGCAGCTTCTCTCCAAGCACAAAGCCCCTCCAAGCCTCTACACATACAGATACTACCAATGCAAAACCAAACACACACAAATACCATCTCCTCCAAGAGAACTCCCACTCAAACTCCCCTGTTTACAGCTCTGTTTGCTAGCTCCTGTGCCGCTGCCTGACTGGCTGCTACCTTTATAGGACCCCTAGTCAGTGAAGCCCCGCCCCCTAATCAGGGCTCAGCTTCTCTCGCAGCACCTAGCCCCTAAAAGCCTCTACACATACAGATACTACCAATACAAAAACACACACAAATACCTTCTCCTCCAACAGAACTCCCACTCAAACTCCCCTGTTAACAGCTCTGTTTGCTAGCTCCTGTGCCGCTGCCTGACTGGCTGCTACCTTTATAGGACCCCTAGTCAGTGAAGCCCCGCCCCGTAATCAGGGCTCAGCTTCTCTCGCAGCACCTAGCCACTCCAAGCCTCTACACATACAGATACTACCAATACGAAAACTCACACAAATACCTTCTCCTCCAACAGAACTCCCACTCAAACTCCCCTGTTCACAGCTCTGTTTGCTAGCTCCTGTGCCGCTGCCTGACTGGCTGCTACCTTTATAGGACCCCTAGTCAGTGAAGCCCCGCCCCCTAATCAGGGCTCAGCTTCTCTCCCAGCACAAAGCCCCTCCAAGCCTCTACACATACAGATAATACCAATACAAAAACACACACAAATACGTTCTCCTCCAACAGAACTCCCACTCAAACTCCCCTGTTTACAGGTCTGTTTGCTAGCTCCTGTGCCGCTGCCTGACTGGCTGCTACCTTTATAGGACCCCTAGTCAGTGAAGCCCCGCCCCCTAATCAGGGCTCAGCTTCTCTCGCAGCACCTAGCCCCTAAAAGCCTCTACACATACAGATACTACCAATACAAAAAAACACACAAATACCTTCTCCTCCAACAGAAATCCCACTCAAACTCCCCTGTTCACAGCTCTGTTTGCTAGCTCCTGTGCCGCTGCCTGACTGGCTGCTACCTTTATAGGACCCCTAGTCAGTGAAGCCCCGCCCCCTAATCAGGGCTCAGCTTCTCTCCCAGCACAAAGCCCCTCCAAGCCTCTACACATACAGATAATACCAATACAAAAACACACACAAATACGTTCTCCTCCAACAGAACTCCCACTCAAACTCCCCTGTTTACAGGTCTGTTTGCTAGCTCCTGTGCCGCTGCCTGACTGGCTGCTACCTTTATAGAACCCCTAGTCACTGAAGCCCCGCCCCCAAACCAGGGCTCAGCTTCTCTCCCAGCACAAAGCCCCTCCAAGCCTCTACAAATACAGATACTACCAATACAAAACCAAAAACACACAAATACCTTCTCCTCCAACAGAACTCCCACTCAAACTCCCCTGTTTACAGCTCTGTTTGCGAGCTCCTGTGCCGCTGCAGCTGTCTGTGCCAATGCCTGACTGGCTGCTACCTTTATAGGACCCCTAGTCAGTCAAGCCCCGCCCCCTAATCAGGGCTCAGCTTCTCTCCCAGCACAAAGCCCCTTCAAGCCTCTACACATACATATACTACCAATACAAAAACACACACAAATACCTTCTCCTCCAACAGAACTCCCACTCAAACTCCCCTGTTCACAGCTCTGTTTGCTAGCTCCTGTGCCGCTGCCTGACTGGCTGCTACCTTTATAGGACCCCTAGTCAGTGAAGCCCCGCCCCCTAATCAGGGCGCAGCTTCTCTCCAAGCACAAAGCCCCTCCAAGCCTCTACACATACAGATACTACCAATGCAAAACCAAACACACACAAATACCATCTCCTCCAAGAGAACTCCCACTCAAACTCCCCTGTTTACAGCTCTGTTTGCTAGCTCCTGTGCCGCTGCCTGACTGGCTGCTACCTTTATAGGACCCCTAGTCAGTGAAGCCCCGCCCCCTAATCAGGGCTCAGCTTCTCTCGCAGCACCTAGCCCCTAAAAGCCTCTACACATACAGATACTACCAATACAAAAACACACACAAATACCTTCTCCTCCAACAGAACTCCCACTCAAACTCCCCTGTTTACAGGTCTGTTTGCTGGCTCCTGTGCCGCTGCCTGACTGGCTGCTACCTTTATAGGACCCCTAGTCACTGAAGCCCCGCCCCCAAACCAGGGCTCAGCTTCTCTCCCAGCACAAAGCCCCTCCAAGCCTCTACACATACAGATACTACCAATACAAAACCAAACACACACAAATACCTTCTCCTCCAACAGAACTCCCACTCAAACTCCCCTGTTTACAGCTCTGTTTGCTAGCTCCTGTGCCGCTGCAGCTGTCTGTTCCGCTGCCTGACTGGCTGCTACCTTTATAGGACCCCTAGTCAGTGAAGCCCCGCCCCCTAATCAGGGTTCAGCTTCTCTCCAAGCACAAAGCCCCGCCAAACCCCTTCACATACAGATACTACCAATAAAAAACCAAACACACACAAATACCTTCTCCTCCAACAGAACTCCCACTCAAACTCCCCTGCTTACAGCTCTGTTTGCTAGCTCCTGTGCCGCTGCCTGACTGGCTGGTACCTTTATAGGACCCCTAGTCACTGAAGCCCCGCCCCCTAATCTGGGCTCAGCTTCTCTCCCAGCACAAAGCCCCTCCAAGCCTCTACACATACAGATACTACCAATACAAAACCAAACACACACAAATACCTTCTCCTCCAACAGAACTCCCACTCAAACTCCCCTGTTTACAGCTCTGTTTGCTAGCTCCTGTGCCGCTGCCTGACTGGCTGCTCCCTTTATAGGACACCTAGTCAGTGAAGCCCCGCCCCCTAATCAGGGCCCAGCTTCTCTCCCAGCACAAAGCCCCTCCAAGCCTCTACACATACAGATACTACCAATACAAAAACACACACAAATACCTTCTCCTCCAACAGAACTCCCACTCAAACTGCCCTGTTTACAGCTCTGTTTGCTAGCTCCTGTGCCGCTGCTTGACTGGCTGCTAGCTTTATAAGACCCCTAGTCAGTGAAGCCCCGCCCCCTAATCAGGGCTCAGCTTCTCTCCAAGCACAAAGCCCCGCCAAACCCCTACACATACAGATACTACCAAAACAAAACCAAACACACACAAATACCATCTCCTCCAACAGAACTCCCACTCAAACTCCCCTGTTTACAGCTCTGTTTGCTAGCTCCTGTGTCGCTGCCTGACTGGCTGCTACCTTTATAGGACACCTAGTCAGTGAAGCCCCGCCCCCTAATCAGGGCTCAGCTTCTCTCCCAGCACAAAGCCCCTCCAAGCCTCTACACATACAGATACTACCAATACAAAAACAAACACAAATAGCTTCTCCTCCAACAGAACTCCCACTCAAACTCCCCTGTTCACAGCTCTGTTTGCTAGCTCCTGTGCCGCTGCCTGACTGGCTGCTACCTTTATAGGACCCCTAGTCAGTGAAGCCCCGCCCCCTAATCAGGGCTCAGCTTCTCTCGCAGCACCTAGCCCCTCCAAGCCTCTACACATACAGATAATACCAATACAAAAACACACACAAATACCTTCTCCTCCAGCAGAACTCCCACTCAAACTCCCCTGTTCACAGCTCTGTTTGCTAGCTCCTGTGCCACTGCAGCTGTCTGTTCCGCTGCCTGATTGGCTGCTACCTTTATAGGACCCCTAGTCAGTTAAGCCCCGCCCCCTAATCAGGGCTCAGCTTCTCTCGAAGCACAAAGCCCCGCCAAACCCCTGCACATACAGATACTACCAATACAAAACCAAACACACACAAATACCTTCTCCTCCAACAGAACTCCCACTCAAACTCCCCTGTTTACAGCTCTGTTTGCTAGCTCCTGTGCCGCTGCCTGACTGGCTGCTACCTTTATAGGACCCCTAGTCACTGAAGCCCCGCCCCCTGATCAGGGCTCAGCTTCTCTCCCAGCACAAAGCCCCTCCAAGCCTCTACACCTACAGATACTACCAATACAAAACCAAACACACACAAATACCTTCTCCTCCAACAGAACTCCCACTCAAACTCCCCTGTTTACAGCTCTGTTTGCTAGCTCCTGTGCCGCTGCCTGACTGGCTGCTACCTTTATAGGACGCCTAGTCAGTGAAGCCCCGCCCCCTAAGCAGGGCTCAGCTTCTCTCCCAGCACAAAGCCCCTCCAAGCCTCTACACATACAGATACTACCAATACAAAACCAAAAACACACAAATACCGTTCCCTCCAACAGAACTCCCACTCAAACTCCCCTGTTTACAGCTCTGTTTGCTAGCTCCTGTGCCGCTGCAGCTGTCTGTTCCGCTGCCTGACTGGCTGCTACCTCTTTAGGACCCCTAGTCAGTGAAGCCCCGCCCCCTAATCAGGGCTCAGCTTCTCTCCCAGCACAAAGCCCCTTCAAGCCTCTACACATACATATACTACCAATACAAAAACACACACAAATACCTTCTCCTCCAACAGAACTCCCACTCAAACTCCCCTGTTCACAGCTCTGTTTGCTAGCTCCTGTGCCGCTGCCTGACTGGCTGCTACCTTTATAGGACCCCTAGTCAGTGAAGCCCCGCCCCCTGATCAGGGCTCAGCTTCTCTCCCAGCACAAAGCCCCTCCAAGCCTCTACATATACAGATACTACCAATACAAAAAAACACGCAAATACCTTCTCCTCCAACAGAACTCCCACTCAAACTGCCCTGTTTACAGCTCTGTTTGCTAGCTCCTGTGCCGCTGCTTGACTGGCTGCTAGCTTTATAAGACCCCTAGTCAGTGAAGCCCCGCCCCCTGATCAGGGCTCAGCTTCTCTCCCAGCACAAAGCCCCTCCAAGCCTCTACACATACAGATACTACCAATACAAAACCAAAAACACACAAATACCTTCTCCTCCAACAGAACTCCCACTCAAACTCCCCTGTTTACAGCTCTGTTTGCTAGCTCCTGTGCCGCTGCAGCTGTCTGTGCCAATGCCTGACTGGCTGCTACCTTTATAGGACCCCTAGTCAGTCAAGCCCCGCCCCCTAATCAGGGCTCAGCTTCTCTCCCAGCACAAAGCCACTCCAAGCCTCTACACATACAGATACTACCAATACAAAAAAACACCCAAATACCTTCTCCTACAACAGAACTCCCACTCAAACTCCCCTGCTTACAGCTCTGTTTGCTAGCTGCTGTGCCGCTGCCTGACTGGCTGCTACCTTTATAGAACCCCTAGTCAGGGAAGCACCGCCCCCTAATCAGGGCTCAGCTTCTCTCCCAGCACAAAGCCCCTGCACATACAGATACTGACAAAACAAAACCAAACACACACAAATACCTTCTCCTCCAACAGAACTCCCACTCAAACTCCCCTGTTTACAGCTCTGTTTGCTAGCTCCTGTGCCGCTTCAGCTGTCTGTGCCGCTGCCTGACTGGCTGCTACCTTTATAGGACCCCTAGTCAGTGAAGCCCCGCCCCCTAATCAGGGCTCAGCTTCTCTCCCAGCACAAAGCCCCTCCAAGCCTCTACACATACAGATAATACCAATACAAAAACACACACAAATACGTTCTCCTCCAACAGAACTCCCACTCAAACTCCCCTGTTTACAGGTCTGTTTGCTGGCTCCTGTGCCGCTGCCTGACTGGCTGCTACCTTTATAGGACCCCTAGTCACTGAAGCCCCGCCCCCAAACCAGGGCTCAGCTTCTCTCCCAGCACAAAGCCCCTCCAAGCCTCTACACATACAGATACTACCAATACAAAACCAAACACACACAAATACCTTCTCCTCCAACAGAACTCCCACTCAAACTCCCCTGTTTACAGCTCTGTTTGCTAGCTCCTGTGCCGCTGCAGCTGTCTGTTCCGCTGCCTGACTGGCTGCTACCTTTATAGGACCCCTAGTCAGTGAAGCCCCGCCCCCTAATCAGGGTTCAGCTTCTCTCCAAGCACAAAGCCCCGCCAAACCCCTTCACATACAGATACTACCAATAAAAAACCAAACACACACAAATACCTTCTCCTCCAACAGAACTCCCACTCAAACTCCCCTGCTTACAGCTCTGTTTGCTAGCTCCTGTGCCGCTGCCTGACTGGCTGGTACCTTTATAGGAGCCCTAGTCACTGAAGCCCCGCCCCCTAATCTGGGCTCAGCTTCTCTCCCAGCACAAAGCCCCTCCAAGCCTCTACACATACAGATACTACCAATACAAAACCAAACACACACAAATACCTTCTCCTCCAACAGAACTCCCACTCAAACTCCCCTGTTTACAGCTCTGTTTGCTAGCTCCTGTGCCGCTGCCTGACTGGCTGCTCCCTTTATAGGACACCTAGTCAGTGAAGCCCCGCCCCCTAATCAGGGCCCAGCTTCTCTCCCAGCACAAAGCCCCTCCAAGCCTCTACACATACAGATACTACCAATACAAAAACACACACAAATACCTTCTCCTCCAACAGAACTCCCACTCAAACTCCCCTGTTTACAGCTCTGTTTGCTAGCTCCTGTGCCGCTGCTTGACTGGCTGCTAGCTTTATAAGACCCCTAGTCAGTGAAGCCCCGCCCCCTGATCAGGGCTCAGCTTCTCTCCCAGCACAAAGCCCCTCCAAGCCTCTACATATACAGATACTACCAATACAAAAACACACACAAATACCTTCTCCTCCAACAGAACTCCCACTCAAACTCCCCTGTTTAGAGCTCTGTTTGCTAGCTCCTGTGCCGCTGCAGCTGTCTGTTCCGCTGCCGGACTGGCTGCTACCTTTATAGGACCCCTAGTCAGTGAAGCCCCGCCCCCTGATCAGGGCTCAGCTTCTCTCCCAGCACAAAGCCCCTCCAAGCCTCTACACATACAGATACTACCAATACAAAAAAACACACAAATACCTTCTCCTCCAAAAGAACTTACACTCAAAGTCCCCTGCTTACAGCTCTGTTTTCTAGCTCCTGTGCCGCTGCCTGACTGGCTCCTACCTTTATAGGACCCCTAGTCAGGGAAGCCCCGCCCCCTAATCAGGGCTCAGCTTCTCTCCCAGCACAAAGCCCCTTCAAACCTCTACACATACAGATACTACCAATACAAAAACACACAAAAATACCTTCTCCTCCAACAGAACTCCCACTCAAACTCCCCTGTTTACAGCTCTGTTTGCTAGCTCCTGTGCCACTGCAGCTGTCTGTTCTGCTGCCTGACTGGCTGCTACCTTTATAGGACCCCTAGTCAGTGAAGCCCCGCCCCCTAATCAGGGCTCAGCTTCTCTCCCAGCACAAAGCCCCTTCAAACCTTTACACATAAAGGTACTACCAATACAAAAACACACACAAATACCTTCTCCTCCAACAGAACTCCCACTCAAACTCCCCTGTTTACAGCTCTGTTTGCTAGCTCCTGTGCCACTGCAGCTGTCTGTTCTGCTGCCTGACTGGCTGCTACCTTTATAGGACCCCTAGTCAGTGAAGCCCCGCCCCCTAATCAGGGCTCAGCTTCTCTCCCAGCACAAAGCCCCTCGAAGCCTCTACACATACAGATACTACCAATACAAAAACACACACAAATACCTTCTCCTCCAACAGAACTCCCACTCAAACTCCCCTGCTTACAGCTCTGTTTGCTAGCTCCTGTGCCGCTGTCTGACTGGCTGCTACCTTTACAGGACCCCTACTCAGTGAAGCCCCGCCCCCTGATCAGGGCTCAGCTTCTCTCCCAGCACAAAGCCCCTCCAAGCCTCTACACATACATACACTACCAATACAAAAAAACATACACAAATACCTTCTCCTCCAACAGAACTCCCACTCAAACTCCCCTGTTTACAGCTCTGTTTGCTAGCTCCTGTGCCGCTGCAGCTGTCTGTGCCGATGCCTGACTGGCTGCTACCTTTCTAGGACCCCTAGTCAGTGAAGCCCCGCCCCCTGATCAGGGCTCAGCTTCTCTCCGAGCACAAAGCCCCTCCAAGCCTCTACACATACATACACTACCAATACAAAAAAACATACACAAATACCTTCTCCTCCAACAGAACTCCCACTCAAACTCCCCTGCTTACAGCTCTGTTTGCCAGCTCCTGTGCCGCTGCCTGACTGGCTCCTACCTTTATAGGACCCCTAGTCAGTGAAGCCCCGCCCCCTGATCAGTGCTCAGCTTCTCTCCCAGCACAAAGACCCTACACATACAGATACTACCAATACAAAACCAAACACACACAAATACCTTCTCCTCCAACAGAACTCCCACTCAAACTGCCCTGTTTAGAGCTCTGTTTGCTAGCGCCTGTGCCACTGCAGCTGTCTGTGCCGCTGCCTGACTGGCTGCTCCCTTTGTAGGACCCCTAGTCAGTGAAGCCCCGCCCCCTAATCAGGGCTCAGCTTCTCTCCCAGCACAAAGCCCCTGCACATACAGGTACTGACAATACAAAACCAAACACAAACAAATACCTTCTTCTCCAACAGAACTCCCACTCCAATTCCCCTGTTTACAGCTCTGTTTGCTAGCTCCTGTGCCGCTGCAGCTGTCTGAGCCGCTGCCTGACTGGCTGCTACCTTTATAGGAACCCTAGTCAGTCAAGCCCCGCCCCCTAATCAGGGCTCAGCTTCTCTCCCAGCACAAAGCCCCTTCAAGCATCTACACATACATATACTACCAATACAAAACCAAACACACACAAATACCATCTCCTCCAACAGAACTGCCACTCAAACTCCCCTGTTTACAGCTCTGTTTGCTAGCTCCTGTGCCACTGCCTGACTGGCTGCTACCTTCATAGGACCCCGAGTCAGTGAAGCCCCGCCACCTAATCAGGGGTCAGCTTCTCTCCCAGCACGAAGCTCCTACACATACAGATACTACCAATACAAAACCAAACACACACAAATACCTTCTCCACCAGCAGAACTCCAAATCAAACTCCCCTGTTCACAGCTCTGTTTGCTAGCTCCTGTGCCGCTGCCTGACTGGCTGCTACCTTTATAGGACCCCTAGTCAGTGAAGCCCCGCCCCCTAATCAGGGCTCAGCTTCTCTCCCAGCACAAAGCCCCTACACATACAGATACTACAAATACAAAACCAAACACACACAAATACCTTCTCCTCCAAGAGAACTCCCACTCAAACTCCCCTGTTTACAGCTCTGTTTGCTAGCTCCTGTGCCGCTGCAGCTGTCTGCCGCTGCCTGACTGGCTGCTACCTTTATAGGACCCCTTGTCAGTGAAGCCCCGCCCCCTAATCAGGGCTCAGCTTCTCTCCCAGCACAAAGCCCCTCCAAGCCTCTACACATACAGATACTACCAATACAAAAAAACACACAAATACCTTCTCCTCCAACAGAACTCCCACTCAAACTCCCCTGCTTACAGCTCTGTTTGCTAGCTCCTGTGCCGCTGTCTGACTGGCTGCTACCTTTACAGGACCCCTACTCAGTGAAGCCCCGCCCCCTGATCAGGGCTCAGCTTCTCTCCCAGCACAAAGCCCCTCCAAGCCTCTACACATACATACACTACCAATACAAAAAAACATACACAAATACCTTCTCCTCCAACAGAACTCCCACTCAAACTCCCCTGTTTACAGCTCTGTTTGCTAGCTCCTGTGCCGATGCCTGACTGGCTGCTACCTTTCTAGGACCCCTAGTCAGTGAAGCCCCGCCCCCTGATCAGGGCTCAGCTTCTCTCCGAGCACAAAGCCCCTCCAAGCCTCTACACATACATACACTACCAATACAAAAAAACATACACAAATACCTTCTCCTCCAACAGAACTCCCACTCAAACTCCCCTGCTTACAGCTCTGTTTGCCAGCTCCTGTGCCGCTGCCTGACTGGCTCCTACCTTTATAGGACCCCTAGTCAGTGAAGCCCCGCCCCCTGATCAGGGCTCAGCTTCTCTCCCAGCACAAAGACCCTACACATACAGATACTACCAATACAAAACCAAACACACACAAATACCTTCTCCTCCAACAGAACTCCCACTCAAACTGCCCTGTTTACAGCTCTGTTTGCTAGCGCCTGTGCCACTGCAGCTGTCTGTGCCGCTGCCTGACTGGCTGCTCCCTTTGTAGGACCCCTAGTCAGTGAAGCCCCGCCCCCTAATCAGGGCTCAGCTTCTCTCCCAGCACAAAGCCCCTGCACATACAGGTACTGACAATACAAAACCAAACACAAACAAATACCTTCTTCTCCAACAGAACTCCCACTCCAATTCCCCTGTTTACAGCTCTGTTTGCTAGCTCCTGTGCCGCTGCAGCTGTCTGAGCCGCTGCCTGACTGGCTGCTACCTTTATAGGAACCCTAGTCAGTCAAGCCCCGCCCCCTAATCAGGGCTCAGCTTCTCTCCCAGCACAAAGCCCCTTCAAGCATCTACACATACATATACTACCAATACAAAACCAAACACACACAAATACCATCTCCTCCAACAGAACTGCCACTCAAACTCCCCTGTTTACAGCTCTGTTTGCTAGCTCCTGTGCCACTGCCTGACTGGCTGCTACCTTCATAGGACCCCGAGTCAGTGAAGCCCCGCCACCTAATCAGGGGTCAGCTTCTCTCCCAGCACGAAGCTCCTACACATACAGATACTACCAATACAAAACCAAACACACACAAATACCTTCTCCACCAGCAGAACTCCAAATCAAACTCCCCTGTTCACAGCTCTGTTTGCTAGCTCCTGTGCCGCTGCCTGACTGGCTGCTACCTTTATAGGACCCCTAGTCAGTGAAGCCCCGCCCCCTAATCAGGGCTCAGCTTCTCTCCCAGCACAAAGCCCCTACACATACAGATACTACAAATACAAAACCAAACACACACAAATACCTTCTCCTCCAAGAGAACTCCCACTCAAACTCCCCTGTTTACAGCTCTGTTTGCTAGCTCCTGTGCCGCTGCAGCTGTCTGCCGCTGCCTGACTGGCTGCTACCTTTATAGGACCCCTTGTCAGTGAAGCCCCGCCCCCTAATCAGGGCTCAGCTTCTCTCCCAGCACAAAGCCCCTCCAAGCCTCTACACATACAGATACTACCAATACAAAAAAACACACAAATACCTTCTCCTCCAACAGAACTCCCACTCAAACTCCCCTGCTTACAGCTCTGTTTGCTAGCTCCTGTGCCGCTGCCTGACTGGCTGCTACCTTTATAGGACCCCTAGTCAGAGAAGCCCCGCCCCCTAATCAGGGCTCAGCTTCTCTCCCAGCACAAAGCCCCTTCAAACCTCTACACATACAGATACTACCAATACAAAACCAAACACACACAAATACCTTCTCCTCCAACAGAACTCCCACTCAAACTCCCCTGTTTACAGCTCTGTTTGCTAGCTCCTGTGCCACTGCAGCTGTCTGTGCCGCTGCCTGACTGGCTGCTCCCTTTATTGGACCCCTAGTCAGTGAAGCCCCGCCCCCTAATAAGGGCTAAGCTTCTCTCCCAGCACAAAGCCCCTACACATACAGATACTACCAATACAAAACCAAACACACACAAATACCTTCTCCTCCAACAGAACTCCCACTCAAATTCCTCTGTTTACAGCTCTGTTTGCTAGCTCCTGTGCCGCTTCAGCTGTCTGTGCCGCTGCCTGACTGGCTGCTACCTTTATAGGACCCCTAGTCAGTCAAGCCCCGCCCCCTAATCAGGGCTCAGCTTCTCTCCCAGCACAAAGCCCCTCCACATACAGATACTACAAATACAAAACCAAACACACACAAATACCTTCTCCTCCAACAGAACTCCCACACAAACTCCCCTGTTTACAGCTCTGTTTGCTAGCTCCTGTGCCGCTGTCTGACTGGCTGCTACCTTTATAGGACCCCTAGTCAGTGAAGCCCCGCCCCCTAATCAGGGCTCAGCTTCTCTCCCAGCACAAAGCCCCTACACATAGAGATACTACCAATACAAAACCAAACACACACAAATACCTTCTCCTCCAAAGGAATTCCCACTCAAACTCCCCTGTTCACAGCTCTGTTTGCTAGCTCCTGTGCCGCTGCCTGACTGGCTGCTACCTTTATAGGACCCCTAGTCAGTGAAGCCCCGCCCCCTAATCAGGGCTCAGCTTCTCTCCCAGCACAAAGCCCCTTCAAACCTCTACACATACAGATACTACCAATACAAAAACAAACACAAATACCTTCTCCTCCAACAGAACTCCCACTGAAACTCCCCTGTTTACAGCTCTGTTTGCTAGCTCCTGTGCCACTGCAGCTGTCTGTTCCGCTGCCTGACTGGATGCTACCTTTATAGGACCCCTAGTCAGTGAAGCCCCGCCCCCTAATCAGGGCTCAGCTTCTCTCCAAGCACAAAGCCCCGCCAAACCCCTACACATACATATACTACCAATACAAAACCAAACACACACAAATACCATCTCCTCCAACAGAACTCCCACTCAAACTCCCCTGTTTACAGCTCTGTTTGCTAGCTCCTGTGCCGCTGCCTGACTGGCTGCTACCTTTATAGGACCCCTAGTCAGTGAAGCCCCGCCCCCTGATCAGGGCTCAGCTTCTCTCCCAGCACAAAGACCCTACACATACAGATACTATCAATACAAAACCAAACACACACAAATACCTTCTCCTCCAACAGAACTCCCACTCAAACTCCCCTGTTTACACGTCTGTTTCCTAGCTCCTGTGCCACTGCCTGACTGGCTGCTACCTTTATAGGACCCCTAGTCAGGGAAGCCCCGCCCCCTAATCAGGGCTCAGCTTCTCTCCCAGCACAAAGCCCCTCCAAGCCTCTACACATACACATGCTACCAATACAAAAAAACACACAAATACCTTCTCCTCCAAAAGAACTCCCACTCAAACTCCCCTGCTTACAGCTCTGCTTGCTAGCTCCTGTGCGGCTGCCTGACTGGCTCCTACCTTTATAGGACCCCTAGTCAGTGAAGCCCCGCCCCCTGATCAGGGCTCAGCTTCTCTCTCAGGACAAAGCCCGTACATATACAGATACTACCAATACAAAACCGAACACACACAAATACCTTCTCCTCCAACAGAACTCCCACTCAAACTGCCCTGTTTACAGCTCTGCTTGCTAGCTCCTGTGCCGCTGCCTGACTGGCTGCTACCTTTATAGGACCCCTAGTCAGTGAAGCCCCGCCCCCTAATCAGGGCTCAGCTTCTTTCCCAGCACAAAGCCCCTTCAAACCTCTACACATACAGGTACTGCCAATACAAAAACACACACAAATACCTTCTCCTCCAACAGAACTCCCACTCAAACTCCCCTGTTTACAGTTCTGTTTGCTAGCTCCTGTGCCGCTGCAGCTGTCTGTGCCGCTGCCTGACTGGCTGCTCCCTTTATAGGACGCTTAGTCAGTGAAGCCCCGCCCCCTAATCAGGGCTCAGCTTCTCTCCCACCACAAAGCCCCTGCACATACAGATACTGACAATACAAAACCAAACACACACAAATACCTTCTCCTCCAACAGAACTCCCACTCAAACTGCCCTGTTTACAGGTCTGTTTGCTAGCTCCTGTGCCGTTGCCTGACTGGCTGCTACCTTTATAGGACCCCTAGTCAGTGAAGCCCCGCCCCCTAATCAGGCCTCAGCTTCTCTCCCAGCACAAAGCCCCTTCAAACCTCTAACACATACAGATACTACCAATACAAAACCGAACACACACAGACACCTTCTCCTCCAACAGAACTCCCACTCAAACTCCCCTGTTTAGAGCTCTGTTTGCTAGCTCCTGTGCCGCTGCAGCTGTCTGTGCCGCTGCCTGACTGGCTGCTACCTTTATAGGACCCCTAGTCAGTGAAGCCCCGCCCCCTAATCAGGGCTCAGCTTCTCTCCCAGCACAAAGCCCCTCCAAGCCTCTACACATACAGATACTACCAATACAAAACCAAACACACAAATACCTTCTCCTCCAACAGAACTCCCACTCCAACTCCCCTGTTTACAGCTCTGTTTGCTCGCTCCTGTGCCGCTGCCTGACTGGCTGCTACCTTTATAGGACCCCTAGTCAGGGAAGCCCCGCCCCCTAATCAGGGCTCAGCTTCTCTCCCAGCACAAAGCCCCTGCACATACAGATACTGACAATACAAAACCAAACACACAAAAATACCTTCTCCTCCAACAGAACTCCCACTCAAACTCCCATGTTTACAGCTCTGTTTCCTAGCTCCTGTGCCGCTGTAGCTGTCTGTGCGCTGCCTGACGGGCTGCTACCTTTATAGGACGCCTAGTCAGTGAAGCCCCGCCCCCTAATCAGGGCTCAGCTTCTCTCCCAGCACAATGCCCCTGAAAGCGTCTACACATACAGATACCACCAATACAAAAACACAAACAAATACCTTCTCCTCCACCAGAACTCCCACTCAAACTCCCCTGTTTACAGCTCTGTTTGCTAGCTCCTGTGCCGCTGCAGCTGTCTGTGCCGCTGCCTGACTGGCTGCTACCTTTATAGGACCCCTAGTCAGTGAAGCCCCGCCCCCAATCAGGGCTCAGCTTCTCTCCCAGCACAAAGCCCCTGCACATACAGATACTACCAATGCAAAACCAAACACACACAAATACCTTCTCCTCCAACAGAACTCCCACTCAAACTCCCCTGTTCACAGCTCTGTTTGCTAGCTCCTGTGCCACTGCAGCTGTCTGTGCCGCTGCCTGACTGGCTGCTACATTTATAGGACCCCTAGTCAGAGAAGCCCCGCCCCCTAATCAGGGCTCAGCTTCTCTCACAGCACCTAGCCCCTCCAAGCCTCTACACATACAGATAATACCAATACAAAAACATACACAAATACCTTCTCCTCCAACAGAACTCCCACTCAAACTCCCCTCTTTACAGCTCTGTTTGCTAGCTCCTGTGCCACTGCAGCTGTCTGTGCCGCTGCCTGACTGGCTGCTCCCTTTCTAGGACCCCTAATCAGTGAAGCCCAGCCCCCTGATCAGGGCTCAGCTTCTCTCCCAGCACAAAGCCCCTCCAAGCCTCTACACATACAGATACTACCAATACAAAAACACACACAAATACCTTCTCCTCCAACAGAACTCCCACTCAAACTCCCCTGTTTACAGCTCTGTTTGCTAGCTCCTGTGCCGCTGCCTGACTGGCTGCTACCTTTATAGGACCCCTAGTCAGGGAAGCCCCGCCCCCTAATCAGGGCTCAGCTTCTCTCCCAGCACAAAGCCCCTGCACATACAGATACTGACAATACAAATCCAAACACACAAAAATACCTTCTCCTCCAACAGAACTCCCACTCAAACTCCCCTGTTCACAGCTCTGTTTGCTAGCTCCTGTGCCGCAGCAGCTGTCTGTGCGGCTGCCTGACTGGCTGCTACCTTTATAGGACCCCTAGTCTTTGAAGCCCCGCCCCCTAATCAGGGCTCAGCTTCTCTCCCAGCACCTAGCCCCTCCAAGCCTCTACACATACAAATACTACCAATACAAAAACACACACAAATACCTTCTCCTCCAACAGAACTCCCACTCAAACTCCCCTGTTCACAGCTCTGTTTGCTAGCTCCTGTGCCGCTGCCTGACTGGCTGCTACCTTTATAGGACCCCTAGTCAGTGAAGCCCCGCCCCCTAATCAGGGCTCAGCTTCTCTCCCAGCACAAAGCCCCTCCAATCCTCTACACATACAGATACCACCAATGCAAAACCAAACACACACAAATACCTTCTCCTCCAACAGAACTCCCACTCAAACTCCCCTGTTTACAGCTCTGTTTGCTAGCTCCTGTGCCGCTGCCTGACTGGCTGCTACCTTTATAGGACCCCTAGTCAGGGAAGCCCCGCCCCCTAATCAGGGCTCAGCTTCTCTCCCAGCACAAAGCCCCTGCACATACAGATACTGACAATACAAAACCAAACACACACAAATACCTTCTCCTCCAACAGAACTCCCACTCAAACTCCCCTGCTCACAGCTCTGTTTGCTAGCTCCTGTGCCGCTGCAGCTGTCTGTGCCCCTGCCTGACTTGCTGCTACCTTTATGGGACCCCTAGTCAGTGAAGCCCCGCCCCCTAATCAGGGCTCAGCTTCTCTCGCAGCACCTAGCCCCTCCAAGCCTCTACACATACACATACTACCAACACAAAGACACACACAAATACCTTCTCCTCCAACAGAACTCCCACTCAAACTCCCCTGTTCACAGCTCTGTTTGCTAGCTCCTGTGCCGCTGCCTGACTGGCTGCTACCTTTATAGGACCCCTAGTCAGGGAAGCCCCGCCCCCTAATCAGGGCTCAGCATCTCTCCCAGCACAAAGCCCCTGCACATACAGATACTGACAATACAAAACCAAACACACACAAATACCTTCTCCTCCAACAGAACTCCCACTCAAACTCCCCTGTTTACAGCTCTGTTTGCTAGCTCCTGTGCCGCTGCCTGACTGGCTGCTACCTTTATAGGACCCCTAGTCAGTGAAGCCCCGCCCCCTAATCAGGGCTCAGCTTCTCTCGCAGCACCTAGCCCCTCCAAACCTCTACACATACATATACTACCAATACAAAAACCACACACAAATACCTTCTCCTCCAACAGAACTCCCACTGAAACTCCCCTGTTCACAGCTCTGTTTGCTAGCTCCTGTGCCGCTGCCTGACTGGCTGCTACCTTTATAGGACCCCTAGTCAGTGAAGCCGCGCCCCCTAATCAGGGCTCAGCTTCTCTCCCAGCACAAAGCCCCTCCAAGCCTCTACACATACAGATAATACCAATACAAAAACACACACAAATACGTTCTCCTCCAACAGAACTCCCACTCAAACTCCCCTGTTTACAGGTCTGTTTGCTCGCTCCCTTGCCGCTGCCTGACTGGCTGCTACCTTTATAGGACCCCTAGTCAGTGAAGCCCCGCCCCCTAATCAGGGCTCAGCTTCTCTCCCAGCACAAAGCCCCTGCACATACAGATACTGACAATACAAAACCAAACACAAACAAATACCTCCTCCTCCAACAGAACTCCCTCTCCAACTCCCCTGTTTACAGCTCTGTTTGCTAGCTCCTGTGCCGCTGCAGCTGTCTGAGCCGCTGCCTGACTGGCTGCTACCTTTATAGGAACCCTAGTCAGTCAAGCCCCGCCCCCTAATCAGGGCTCAGCTTCTCTCCCAGCACAAAGCCCCTCCAAGCCTCTACACATACATATACTACCAATACAAAACCAAACACACACAAATACCATCTCCTCCAACAGAACTCCCACTCAAAGTCCCCTGTTTACAGCTCTGTTTCCTAGCTCCTGTGCCGCTGCAGCTGTCTGTGCCGCTGCCTGACTGGCTGCTACCTTTATAGGACCCCTAGTCAGTGAAGCCCCGCCCCCTAATCAGGGCTCAGCTTCTCTCCCAGCACCTAGCCCCTCCAAGCCTCTACACATTCAGATACTACCAATACAAAAACACACACAAATACATTCTCCTCCAACACAACTCCCACTCAAACTCCCCTGTTTAGAGCTCTGTTTGCTCGCTCCTGTGCCACTGCCTGACTGGCTGCTACCTTCATAGGACCCCTAGTCAGTGAAGCCCCGCCACCTAATCAGTGCTCAGCTTCTCTCCCAGCACGAAGCCCCTACACATACAGATACTACCAATACAAATCCAAACACACACAAATACCTTCTCCTCCAACAGAACTCCAAATCAAACTCCCCTGTTCACAGCTCTGTTTGCTAGCTCCTGTGCCGCTGCCTGACTGGCTGCTACCTTTATAGGACCCCTAGTCAGTGAAGCCCCGCCCCCTAATCAGGGCTCAGCTTCTCTCCCAGCACAAAGCCCCTGCACATACAGATACTACCAATACAAAACAAAACACACACAAATACCTTCTCCTCCAACAGAACTCCCAATCCAACTCCCCTCTCTACAGCTCTGTTTGCTAGCTCCTGTGCCGCTGCAGCTGTCTGTGCCGCTGCCTGACTGGCTGCTCCCTTTATAGGACCCCTAGTCAGTGAAGCCCCGCCACCTAATCAGGGCTCAGCTTCTCTCCCAGAACGAAGCCCCTACACATACAGATACTACCAATACAAAACCAAACACACACAAATACCTTCTCCTCCAACAGAACTCCCACTCAAACTCCCCTGTTTACAGCTCTGTTTGCTAGCTCCTGTGCCACTGCAGCTGTCTGTGCCGCTGCCTGACTGGCTGCTACCTTTATAGGACCCCTAGTCAGTGAAGCCCCGCCCCCTAATAAGGGCTAAGCTTCTTCCCCAGCACAAAGCCCCTCCAAGCCTCTACACATACAGATACTACCAATATAAAAACACACACACACAAATACCTTTTCCTCCAACAGAACTCCCACTCAAACTGCCCTGTTTACAGCTCTGTTTGCTAGCTCCTTTGCCGCTGCCTGACTGGCTGCTACCTTTATAGGACCCCTAGTCAGGGAAGCCCCGCCCCCTAATCAGGGCTTAGCTTCTCTCCTAGCACAAAGCCCCTACACATACAGATACTAGCAATACAAAACCAAACACACACAAATACCTTCTCCTCCAACAGAACTCCCACTCAAATTCCCCTGTTTACAGCTCTGTTTGTTAGCTCTTGTGCCGCTTCAGCTGTCTGTGCCGCTGCCTGACTGGCTGCTACCTTTATAGGACCCCTAGTCAGCCAAGCCCGGCCCCCTAATCAGGGCTCAGCTTCTCTCCCAGCACAAAGCCCCTCCACATACAGATACTACAAATACAAAACCAAACACACACAAATACCTTCTCCTCCAACAGAACTCCCACACAAACTCCCCTGTTTACAGCTCTGTTTGCTAGCTCCTGTGCCGCTGTCTGACTGGCTGCTACCTTTATAGGACCCCTAGTCAGTGAAGCCCCGCCCCCTAATCAGGGCTCAGCTTCTCTCCCAGCACAAAGCCCCTACACATAGAGATACTACCAATACAAAACCAAACACACACAAATACCTTCTCCTCCAACAGAACTCCCACTCCAACTCCCCTGTTTACAGCTCTGTTTGCTAGCTCCTGTGCCGCTGCCTGACTGGCTGCTACCTTTATAGGACCCCTAGTCAGTGAAGCCCCGCCCCCTAATCAGGGCTCAGCTTCTCTATCAGCACAAAGCCCCTGCACATACAGATACTGACAATACAAAACCAAACACACACAAATACCTTCTCCTCCAACAGAACTCCCACTCCAACTCCCCTGTTTACAGCTCTGTTTGCTAGCTCCTGTGCCGCTGCCTGACTGGCTGCTACCTTTATAGGACCCCTAGTCAGTGAAGCCCCGCCCCCTAATCAGGGCTCAGCTTCTCTCCCAGCACAAAGCCCCTTCAAACCTCTACACATACAGATACTACCAATACAAAAACACACACAAATACCTTCTCCTCCAACAGAACTCCCACTGAAACTCCCCTGTTTACAGCTCTGTTTGCTAGCTCCTGTGCCACTGCAGCTGTCTGTTCCGCTGCCTGACTGGATGCTACCTTTATAGGACCCCTAGTCAGTGAAGCCCCGCCCCCTAATCAGGGCTCAGCTTCTCTCCCAGCACAAAGCCCCTCCAAGCCTCTACACATACACATGCTACCAATACGAAAAAACACACAAATACCTTCTCCTCCAAAAGAACTCCCACTCAAACTCCCCTGCTTACAGCTCTGCTTGCTAGCTCCTGTGCGGCTGCCTGACTGGCTCCTACCTTTATAGGACCCCTAGTCAGTGAAGCCCCGCCCCCTGATCAGGGCTCAGCTTCTCTCCCAGGACAAAGCCCGTACATATACAGATACTACCAATAGAAAACCAAACACACACAAATACCTTCTCCTCCAACAGAACTCCCACTCAAACTGCCCTGTTTACAGGTCTGTTTGCTTGCTCCTGTGCCGTTGCCTGACTGGCTGCTACCTTTATAGGACCCCTAGTCAGTGAAGCCCCGCCCCCTAATCAGGGCTCAGCTTCCTTCCCAGCACAAAGCCCCTTCAAACCTCTACACATACACGTACTGCCAATACAAAAACACACACAAATACCTTCTCCTCCAACAGAACTCCCACTCAAACTCCCCTGTTTACAGCTCTGTTTGCTAGCTCCTGTGCCGCTGCCTGACTCGCTGCTACCTTTATAGGACCCCTAGTCAGGGAAGCCCCGCCCCCTAATCAGGGCTCAGCTTCTCTCCCAGCACAAAGCCCCTGCACATACAGATACTGACAATACAAAACCAAACACACACAAATACCTTCTCCTCCAACAGAACTCCCACTCAAACTCCCCTGTTTACAGTTCTGTTTGCTAGCTCCTGTGCCGCTGCAGCTGTCTGTGCCGCTGCCTGACTGGCTGCTCCCTTTATAGGACGCTTAGTCAGTGAAGCCCCGCCCCCTAATCAGGGCTCAGCTTCTCTCCCACCACAAAGCCCCTTCAAACCTCTACACATACAGATACTACCAATAAAAAACCAAACACACACAAATACCTCCTCCTCCAACAGAACTCCCACTCAAACTCCCCTGCTTACAGCTCTGTTTGCTAGCTCCTGTGCCGCTGCCTGACTGGCTGCTACCTTTATAGGACCCCTAGTCAGTGAAGCCCCGCCCCCTAATCAGGGCTCAGCTTCTCTCCCAGCACAAAGCCCCTGCACATACAGATACTGACAATACAAAACCAAACACACACAAATACCTTCTCCTCCAACAGAACTCCCACTCAAACTGCCCTGTTTACAGGTCTGTTTGCTAGCTCCTGTGCCGTTGCCTTACTGGCTGCTACCTTTATAGGACCCCTAGTCAGTGAAGCCCCGCCCCCTAAACAGGCCTCAGCTTCTCTCCCAGCACAAAGCCCCTTCAAACCTCTACACATACAGATACTACCAATACAAAACCGAACACACACAAACACCTTCTCCTCCAACAGAACTCCCACTCAAACTCCCCTGTTTAGAGCTCTGTTTGCTAGCTCCTGTGCCGCTGCAGCTGTCTGTGCCGCTGCCTGACTGGCTGCTACCTTTATAGGACCCCTAGTCAGTGAAGCCCCGCCCCCTAATCAGGGCTCAGCTTCTTTCCCAGCATAAAGCCCCTTCAAACCTCTACACATACAGGTACTACCAATACAAAAACACACACAAATACCTTCTCCTCCAACAGAACTCGCACTCAAACTCCCCTGTTTACAGTTCTGTTTGCTAGCTCCTGTGCCGCTGCCTGACTGGCTGCTACCTTTATAGGACCCCTAGTCAGTGAAGCCCCGCCCCCTAATCAGGGCTCAGCTTCTCTCCCAGCACAAAGCCCCTCCAAGCCTCTACACATACAGATACTACCAATACAAAACAAAACACACAAATACCTTCTCCTCCAACAGAACTCCCAATCAAACTCCCCTGTTTAGAGCTCTGTTTGCTAGCTCCTGTGCCGCTGCAGCTGTCTGTGCCGCTGCCTGACTGGCTGCTACCTTTATAGGACCCCTAGTCAGTGAAGCCCCGCCCCCTAATCAGGGCTCAGCTTCTCTCCCAGCACAAAGCCCCTCCAAGCCTCTACACATACAGATACTACCAATACAAAAAAACACACAAATACCTTCTCCTCCAACAGAACTCCCACTCCAACTCCCCTGTTTACAGCTCTGTTTGCTAGCTCCTGTGCCGCTTCAGCTGTCTGTGCCGCTGCCTGACTGGCTGCTACCTTTACAGGACCCCTAGTCAAGGAAGCCCCGCCCCCTAATCAGGGCTCAGCTTCTCTCCCAGCACAAAGCCCCTACACATACAGATACTACCAATACAAAACCAAACACACACAAATACCTTCTGCTCCAACAGAACTCCCACTCAAACTCCCCTCTTTACAGCTCTGTTTGCTAGCTCCTGTGCCACTGCAGCTGTCTGTGCCGCTGCCTGACTGGCTGCTCCCTTTCTAGGACCCCTAATCAGTGAAGCCCCGCCCCCTGATCAGGGCTCAGCTTCTCTCCCAGCACAAAGCCCCTCCAAGCCTCTACACATACAGATACTACCAACACAAAAACACACACAAATACCTTCTCCTCCAACAGAACTCCCACTCAAACTCCCCTGTTCACAGCTCTGTTTGCTAGCTCCTGTGCCGCTGCCTGACTGGCTGCTACGTTTGTAGGACCCCTAGTCAGTGAAGCCCCGCCCCCTAATCAGGGCTCAGCTTCTCTCCCATCACAAAGCCCCTCCAAGCCTCTACACATACAGATAATTCCAATACAAAACCAAACACACACAAATACCTTCTCCTCCAACAGAACTCCCACTCAAACTCCCCTGTTTACAGCTCTGTTTGCTAGCTCCTGTGCCGCTGCCTGACTGGCTGATACCTTTATAGGACCCCTAGTCAGGGAAGCCCCGCCCCCTAATCAGGGCTCAGCTTCTCTCCCAGCACAAAGCCCCTGCACATACAGATACTGACAATACAAAACCAAACACACACAAATACCTTCTCCTCCAACAGAACTCCCACTCAAACTCCCCTGTTTACAGCTCTGTTTGCTAGCTCCTGTGCCGCTGCAGCTGTCTGTGCCAATGCCTGACTGGCTGCTACCTTTATAGGACCGCTAGTCAGTGAAGCCCCGCCCCCTAATCAGGGCTCAGCTTCTCTCGCAGCACCTAGCCCCTCCAAGCCTCTACACATACAGATAATACCAATACAAAAACACACACAAATACCTTCTCCTCCAACAGAACTCCCACTCAAACTCCCCTGTTCACAGCTCTGTTTGCTAGCTCCTGTGCCACTGCAGCTGTCTGTTCCGCTGCCTGACTGGCTGCTACCTTTATAAGACCCCTAGTCACTTAAGCCCCGCCCCCTAATCAGGGCTCAGCTTCTCTCGAAGCACAAAGCCCCGCCAAACCCCTACACATACAGATACTACCAATACAAAACCAAACACACACAAATACCATCTCCTCCAACAGAACTCCCACTCAAACTCCCCTGTTTACAGCTCTGTTTGCTAGCTCCTGTGCCGCTGCAGCTGTCTGTGCCGCTGCCTGACTGGCTGCTACCTTTATAGGACCCCTAGTCAGTGAAGCCCCGCCCCCTAATCAGGGCTCAGCTTCTCTCGCAGCACCTAACCCCTCCAAGCCTCTACACATACAGATACTACCAATACAAAAACACACACAAATACCTTCTCCTCCAACAGAACTCCCACTCAAACTCCCCTGTTTACAGCTCTGTTTGCTAGCTCCTGTGCCGCTGCCTGACTGGCTGCTACCTTTATAGGACCCCTAGTCAGTGAAGCCCGCCCCCTAATCAGGGCTCAGCTTCTCTCCCAGCACAAAGCCCCTCCAAGCCTCTACACAAACAGATAATACCAATACAAAAACACACACAAATACGTTCTCCTCCAACAGAACTCCCACTCAAACTCCCCTGTTTACAGATCTGTTTGCTAGCTCCCTTGCCGCTGCCTGACTGGCTGCTACCTTTATAGGACCCCTAGTCAGTGAAGCCCCGCCCCCTAATCAGGGCTCAGCTTCTCTCCCAGCACAAAGCCCCTGCACATACAGATACTGACAATACAAAACCAAACACACACAAATACCTTCTCCTCCAACAGAACTCCCACTCAAACTCCTCTGTTCACAGCTCTGTTTGCTAGCTCCTGTGCCACTGCAGCTGTCTGTTCCGCTGCCTGACTGGCTGCTACCTTTATAAGACCCCTAGTCAGTTAAGCCCCGCCCCCTAATCAGGGCTCAGCTTCTCTCGAAGCACAAAGCCCCGCCAAACCCCTACACATACAGATACTACCAATACAAAACCAAACACACACAAATACCTTCTCCTCCAACAGAACTCCCACTCAAACTCCCCTGTTCACAGCTTTGTTTGCTAGCTCCTGTGCCGCTGCCTGACTGGCTGCTACCTTTATAGGACCCCTAGTCAGTGAAGCCCCGCCCCCTAATCAGGGCTCAGCTTCTCTCCCAGCACAAAGCCCCTGCACATACAGATACTGACAATACAAAACCAAACACACACAAATACCATCTCCTCCAACAGAACTCCCACTCAAACTCCCCTGTTCACAGCTCTGTTTGCTAGCTCCTGTGCCGCTGCCTGACTGGCTGCTACCTTTATAGGACCCCCAGTCAGTGAAGCCCCGCCCCCTAATCAGGGCTCAGCTTCTCTCCCAGCACAAAGCCCCTCCAAGCCTCTACACATACAGATAATACCAATACAAAAACACACACAAATACGTTCTCCTCCAACAGAACTCCCACTCAAACTCCCCTGTTCACAGCTCTGTTTGCTAGCTCCTGTGCCGCTGCCTGACTGGCTGCTACCTTTAAAGGACCCTTAGTCAGTGAAGCCCCGCCCCCTAATCAGGGCTCAGCTTCTCTCCCAGCACAAAGCCCCTGCACATACAGATACTGACAATACAAAACCAAACACACACAAATACCTTTTCCTCCAACAGAACTACCACTCAAACTCCCCTGTTTACAGCTCTGTTTGCTAGCTCCTGTGCCGCTGCAGCTGTCTGTGCCAATGCCTGACTGGCTGATACCTTTATAGGACCCCTAATCAGTGAAGCCCCGCCCCCTAATCAGGGCTCAGCTTCTCTCCCAGCACAAAGCCCCTGCACATACAGATACTGACAATACAAAACCAAACACACACAAATACCTTCTCCTCCAACAGAACTCCCACTCAAACTCCCCTGTTTACAGCTCTGTTTGCTAGCTCCTGTGCCGCTGCAGCTGTCTGTGCCAAGGCCTGACTGGCTGCTACCTTTATAGGACCCCTAGTCAGTGAAGCCCCGCCCCTTAATCAGGGCTCAGCTTCTCTCGCAGCACCTAGCCCCTCCAAGCCTCTACACATACAGATAATACCAATACAAAAACACAGACAAATACCTTCTCCTCCAACAGAACTCCCACTCAAACTCCCATGTTCACAGCTCTGTTTGATAGCTCCTGTGCCGCTGCAGCTGTCTGTCCGCTGCCGTACTGGCTGCGACCTTTATAGGACCCCTAGTCAGTGAAGCCCCGCCCCCTAATCAGGGCTCAGCTTCTCTCGCAGCACCTAGCCCCTCCAAGCCTCTACACATACAGATACTACCAATACAAAAACACACACAAATACCTTCTCCTCCAACAGAACACCCACTCAAACTCCCCTGTTCACAGCTCTGTTTGCTAGCTCCTGTGCCGCTGCCTGACTGGCTGCTACCTTTATAGGACCCCTAGTCAGTGAAGCCCCGCCCCCTAATCAGGGCTCAGCTTCTCTCCCAGCACAAAGCCCCTGCACATACAGATACTGACAATACAAAACCAAACACACACAAATACCTTCTCCTCCAACAGAACTACCACTCAAACTCCCCTGTTTACAGCTCTGTTTGCTAGCTCCTGTGCCGCTGCAGCTGTCTGTGCCAATGCCTGACTGGCTGATACCTTTATAGGACCCCTAGTCAGTGAAGCCCCGCCCCCTAATCAGATCTCAGCTTCTCTCGCAGCACCTAGCCCCTTCAAGCCTCTACACATACAGATACCAATACAAAAACACGCACAAATACCTTCTCCTCCAACAGAACTCCCACTCAAACTCCCCTGTTCACAGCTCTGTTTGCTAGCTCCTGTGCCGCTGCAGCTGTCTGTGCCGCTGCCTGACTGGCTACTACCTTTATAGGACCCCTAGTCAGTGAAGCCCCGCCCCCTAATCAGGGCTCAGCTTCTCTCGCAGCACCTAGCCCCTCCAAGCCTCTACACATACAGATACTACCAATACAAAAACACACACAAATACCTTCTCCTCAAACAGAACTCCCACTCAAACTCCCCTGTTCACAGCTCTGTTTGCTAGCTCCTGTGCCGCTGCTTGACTGGCTGGTACCTTTATAGGACCCCTAGTCAGTGAGGCCCCGCCCCCTAATCAGGGCTCAGCTTCTCTCCCAGCACAAAGCCCCTCCAAGCCTCTACACATACAGATAATACCAATACAAAAACACACAAAAATACGTTCTCCTCCAACAGAACTCCCACTCAAACTCCCCTGTTTACAGGTCTGTTTGCTAGCTCCCTTGCCGCTGCCTGACTGGCTGCTACCTTTATAGGACCCCTAGTCAGTGAAGCCCCGCCCCCTAATCAGGGCTCAGCTTCTGTCCCAGCACCAAGCCCGTACACATACAGATACTACCAATACAAAACCAAACACACACAAATACCTTCTCCTCCAACAGAACTCCCACTCAAACTGCCCTGTTTACAGGTCTGTTTGCTAGCTCCTGTGCCGCTGCCTGACTGGCTGCTCCCTTTATAGGACACCTAGTCCGTGAAGCCCCGCCCCCTAATCAGGGCCCAGCTTCTCTCCCAGCACAAAGCCCCTCCAAGCCTCTACACATACAGATAATACCAATACAAAAACACACACAAATACGTTCTCCTCCAACAGAACTCCCACTCAAACTCCCCTGTTTACAGCTCTGTTTGCTAGCTCCTGTGCCGCTGCCTGACTGGCTGCTAGCTTTATAGGACCCCTAGTCAGTGAAGCCCCGCCCCCTAATCAGGGCTCAGCTTCTCTCCCAGCACAAAGCCCCTCCAAGCCTCTACACATACAGATACTACCAATACAAAAAAACAAACAAATACCTTCTCCTCCAACAGAACTCCCACTCAAACTCCCCTGTTCACAGCTCTGTTTGCTAGCTCCTGTGCCACTGCAGCTGTCTGTGCCGCTGCCTGACTGGCTGCTACCTTTATAGGACCCCTACTCAGTGAAGCCCCGCCCCCTAATCAGGGCTCAGCTTCTCTCGCAGCACCTAGCCCCTCCAAGCCTCTACACATACAGATAATACCAATACAAAAACACACACAAATACCTTCTCCTCCAACAGAACTCCCACTCAAACTCCCCTGTTCACAGGTCTGTTTGCTAGCTCCTGTGCCACTGCAGCTGTCTGTGCCGCTGCCTGACTGGCTGCTACCTTTATAGGACCCCTAGTCATTGAAGCCCCGCCCCCTAATCAGGGCTCAGCTTCTCTCCCAGCTCAAAGCCCCTCCAAGCCTCTACATATACAGATACTACCAATACAAAACCAAACAAACACAAATACCTTCTCCTCCAACAGAACTCCCACTCAAACTCCCCTGCTTACAGCTCTGTTTGCTAGCTCCTGTGCCACTGCCTGACTGGCTCCTACCTTTATAGGACCCCTAGTCAGTGAAGCCCCGCCCCCTGATCAGGGCTCAGCTTCTCTCCCAGCACAAAGCCCCTCCAAGCCTCTACATATACAGATACTACCAATACAAAAAAACACACAAATACCTTCTCCTCCAACAGAACTCCCACTCAAACTCCCCTGTTTACCGCTCTATTTGCTAGCTCCTGTGCCGCTGCCTGACTGGCTGCTACCTTCATAGGACCCCTAGTCAGGGAAGCCACGCCCCCTAATCAGGGCTCAGCTTCTCTCCCAGCACAAAGCCCGTACACATACAGATACTACCAATACAAAACCGAACACACACAAGTACCTTCTCCTCCAACAGAACTCCCACTCAAACTCCCCTGTTTACAGCTCTGTTTGCTAGCTCCTGTGCCACTGCAGCTGTCTGTGCCACTGCCTGACTGGCTGCTCCCTTTCTAGGACCCCTAATCAGTGAAGCCCCGCCCCCTAATCAGGGCCCAGCTTCTCTCCCATCACAAAGCCCCTCCAAGCCTCTACACATACAGATAATACCAATACAAAAACACACACAAATACCTTCTTCTCCAACAGAACTCCCACTCAAACTCCCATGTTCACAGCTCTGTTTGATAGCTCCTGTGCCGCTGCAGCTGTCTGTGCCGCTGCCGTACTGGCTGCTACCTTTATAGGACCGCTAGTCAGTGAAGCCCCGCCCCCTAATCAGGGCTCAGCTTCTCTCGCAGCACCTAGCCCCTCCAAGCCTCTACACATCCAGATACTACCAATACAAAAACACAAACAAATACCTTCTCCTCCAACAGAACTCCCACTCAAACTCCCCTGTTCACAGCTCTGTTTGCTAGCTCCTGTGCCGCTGCCTGACAGGCTGCTCCCTTTATAGGACCCCTAGTGAGTGAAGCCCCGCCCCCAATCAGGGCTCAGCTTCTCTCCCAGCACAAAGCCCCTCCAAGCCTCTACACATACAGATACTACCAATGCAAAACCAAACACACACAAATACCTTCTCCTCCAACAGAACTCCCACTCAAACTCCCCTGTTTACAGCTCTGTTTGCTAGCTCCTGTGCCGCTGCCTGACTGGCTGCTACCTTTATAGGACCTCTAGTCAGGGAAGCCCCGCCCCCTAATCAGGGCTCAGCTTCTCTCCCAGCACAAAGCCCCTGCACATACAGATACTGACAATACAAAACCAAACACACACAAATACCTTCTCCAACAGAACTACCACTCAAACTCCTCTGTTTACAGCTCTGTTTGCTAGCTCCTTGCCGCTGCAGCTGTCTGTGCCAATGCCTGACTGGCTGCTACCTTTATAGGACCCCTAGTCAGTGAAGCCCCGCCCCCTAATCAGGGCTCAGCTTCTCTCCCAGCACAAAGCCCCTACACATAGAGATACTACCAATACAAAACCAAACACACACAAATACCTTCTCCTCCAACAGAACTCCCACTCCAACTCCCCTGTTTACAGCTCTGTTTGCTAGCTCCTGTGCCGCTGCCTGACTGGCTGCTACCTTTATAGGACCCCTAGTCAGTGAAGCCCCGCCCCCTAATCAGGGCTCAGCTTCTCTATCAGCACAAAGCCCCTGCACATACAGATACTGACAATACAAAACCAAACACACACAAATACCTTCTCCTCCAACAGAACTCCCACTCCAACTCCCCTGTTTACAGCTCTGTTTGCTAGCTCCTGTGCCGCTGCCTGACTGGCTGCTACCTTTATAGGACCCCTAGTCAGTGAAGCCCTGCCCCCTAATCAGGGCTCAGCTTCTCTCCCAGCACAAAGCCCCTTCAAACCTCTACACATACAGATACTACCAATACAAAAACACACACAAATACCTTCTCCTCCAACAGAACTCCCACTGAAACTCCCCTGTTTACAGCTCTGTTTGCTAGCTCCTGTGCCACTGCAGCTGTCTGTTCCGCTGCCTGACTGGATGCTACCTTTATAGGACCCCTAGTCAGTGAAGCCCCGCCCCCTAATCAGGGCTCAGCTTCTCTCCCAGCACAAAGCCCCTCCAAGCCTCTACACATACACATGCTACCAATACAAAAAAACACACAAATACCTTCTCCTCCAAAAGAACTCCCACTCAAACTCCCCTGCTTACAGCTCTGCTTGCTAGCTCCTGTGCGGCTGCCTGACTGGCTCCTACCTTTATAGGACCCCTAGTCAGTGAAGCCCCGCCCCCTGATCAGGGCTCAGCTTCTCTCCCAGGACAAAGCCCGTACATATACAGATACTACCAATAGAAAACCAAACACACACAAATACCTTCTCCTCCAACAGAACTCCCACTCAAACTGCCCTGTTTACAGGTCTGTTTGCTAGCTCCTGTGCCGTTGCCTGACTGGCTGCTACCTTTATAGGACCCCTAGTCAGTGAAGCCCCGCCCCCTAATCAGGGCTCAGCTTCCTTCCCAGCACAAAGCCCCTTCAAACCTCTACACATACAGGTACTGCCAATACAAAAACACACACAAATACCTTCTCCTCCAACAGAACTCCCACTCAAACTCCCCTGTTTACAGCTCTGTTTGCTAGCTCCTGTGCCGCTGCCTGACTCGCTGCTACCTTTATAGGACCCCTAGTCAGGGAAGCCCCGCCCCCTAATCAGGGCTCAGCTTCTCTCCCAGCACAAAGCCCCTGCACATACAGATACTGACAATACAAAACCAAACACACACAAATACCTTCTCCTCCAACAGAACTCCCACTCAAACTCCCCTGTTTACAGTTCTGTTTGCTAGCTCCTGTGCCGCTGCAGCTGTCTGTGCCGCTGCCTGACTGGCTGCTCCCTTTATAGGACGCTTAGTCAGTGAAGCCCCGCCCCCTAATCAGGGCTCAGCTTCTCTCCCACCACAAAGCCCCTTCAAACCTCTACACATACAGATACTACCAATAAAAAACCAAACACACACAAATACCTCCTCCTCCAACAGAACTCCCACTCAAACTCCCCTGCTTACAGCTCTGTTTGCTAGCTCCTGTGCCGCTGCCTGACTGGCTGCTACCTTTATAGGACCCCTAGTCAGTGAAGCCCCGCCCCCTAATCAGGGCTCAGCTTCTCTCCGAGCACAAAGCCCCTGCACATACAGATACTGACAATACAAAACCAAACACACACAAATACCTTCTCCTCCAACAGAACTCCCACTCAAACTGCCCTGTTTACAGGTCTGTTTGCTAGCTCCTGTGCCGTTGCCTGACTGGCTGCTACCTTTATAGGACCCCTAGTCAGTGAAGCCCCGCCCCCTAAACAGGCCTCAGCTTCTCTCCCAGCACAAAGCCCCTTCAAACCTCTACACATACAGATACTACCAATACAAAACCGAACACACACAAACACCTTCTCCTCCAACAGAACTCCCACTCAAACTCCCCTGTTTAGAGCTCTGTTTGCTAGCTCCTGTGCCGCTGCAACTGTCTGTGCCGCTGCCTGACTGGCTGCTACCTTTATAGGACCCCTAGTCAGTGAAGCCCCGCCCCCTAATCAGGGCTCAGCTTCTTTCCCAGCATAAAGCCCCTTCAAACCTCTACACATACAGGTACTACCAATACAAAAACACACACAAATACCTTCTCCTCCAACAGAACTCGCACTCAAACTCCCCTGTTTACAGTTCTGTTTGCTAGCTCCTGTGCCGCTGCCTGACTGGCTGCTACCTTTATAGGACCCCTAGTCAGTGAAGCCCCGCCCCCTAATCAGGGCTCAGCTTCTCTCCCAGCACAAAGCCCCTCCAAGCCTCTACACATACAGATACTACCAATACAAAACCAAACACACAAATACCTTCTCCTCCAACAGAACTCCCAATCAAACTCCCCTGTTTAGAGCTCTGTTTGCTAGCTCCTGTGCCGCTGCAGCTGTCTGTGCCGCTGCCTGACTGGCTGCTACCTTTATAGGACCCCTAGTCAGTGAAGCCCCGCCCCCTAATCAGGGCTCAGCTTCTCTCCCAGCACAAAGCCCCTCCAAGCCTCTACACATACAGATACTACCAATACAAAAAAACACACAAATACCTTCTCCTCCAACAGAACTCCCACTCCAACTCCCCTGTTTACAGCTCTGTTTGCTCGCTCCTGTGCCGCTGCCTGACTGGCTGCTACCTTTATAGGACCCCTAGTCAGTGAAGCCCCGCCCCCTAATCAGGGCTCAGCTTCTCTCCCAGCACAAAGCCCCTTCAAACCTCTACACATACAGGTACTACCAATACAAAAACACACACAAATACCTTCTCCTCCAACAGAACTCCCACTCCAACTCCCCTGTTTACAGCTCTGTTTGCTAGCTCCTGTGCCGCTTCAGCTGTCTGTGCCGCTGCCTGACTGGCTGCTACCTTTACAGGACCCCTAGTCAAGGAAGCCCCGCCCCCTAATCAGGGCTCAGCTTCTCTCCCAGCACAAAGCCCCTACACATACAGATACTACCAATACAAAACCAAACACACACAAATACCTTCTGCTCCAACAGAACTCCCAATCAAACTCCCCTCTTTACAGCTCTGTTTGCTAGCTCCTGTGCCACTGCAGCTGTCTGTGCCGCTGCCTGACTGGCTGCTCCCTTTCTAGGACCCCTAATCAGTGAAGCCCCGCCCCCTGATCAGGGCTCAGCTTCTCTCCCAGCACAAAGCCCCTCCAAGCCTCTACACATACAGATACTACCAACACAAAAACACACACAAATACCTTCTCCTCCAACAGAACTCCCACTCAAACTCCCCTGTTCACAGCTCTGTTTGCTAGCTCCTGTGCCGCTGCCTGACTGGCTGCTACGTTTGTAAGACCCCTAGTCAGTGAAGCCCCGCCCCCTAATCAGGGCTCAGCTTCTCTCCCATCACAAAGCCCCTCCAAGCCTCTACACATACAGATAATTCCAATACAAAACCAAACACACACAAATACCTTCTCCTCCAACAGAACTCCCACTCAAACTCCCCTGTTTACAGCTCTGTTTGCTAGCTCCTGTGCCGCTGCCTGACTGGCTGATACCTTTATAGGACCCCTAGTCAGGGAAGCCCCGCCCCCTAATCAGGGCTCAGCTTCTCTCGCAGCACCTAGCCCCTCCAAGCCTCTACACATACAGATAATACCAATACAAAAACACACACAAATACCTTCTCCTCCAACAGAACTCCCACTCAAACTCCTCTGTTCACAGCTCTGTTTGCTAGCTCCTGTGCCACTGCAGCTGTCTGTTCCGCTGCCTGACTGGCTGCTACCTTTATAAGACCCCTAGTCAGTTAAGCCCCGCCCCCTAATCAGGGCTCAGCTTCTCTCGAAGCACAAAGCCCCGCCAAACCCCTACACATACAGATACTACCAATACAAAACCAAACACACACAAATACCATCTCCTCCAACAGAACTCCCACTCAAACTCCCCTGTTTACAGCTCTGTTTGCTAGCTCCTGTGCCGCTGCAGCTGTCTGTGCCGCTGCCTGACTGGCTGCTACCTTTATAGGACCCCTAGTCAGTGAAGCCCCGCCCCCTAATCAGGGCTCAGCTTCTCTCGCAGCACCTAACCCCTCCAAGCCTCTACACATACAGATACTACCAATACAAAAACACACACAAATACCTTCTCCTCCAACAGAACTCCCACTCAAACTCCCCTGTTTACAGCTCTGTTTGCTAGCTCCTGTGCCGCTGCCTGACTGGCTGCTACCTTTATAGGACCCCTAGTCAGTGAAGCCCGCCCCCTAATCAGGGCTCAGCTTCTCTCCCAGCACAAAGCCCCTCCAAGCCTCTACACAAACAGATAATACCAATACAAAAACACACACAAATACGTTCTCCTCCAACAGAACTCCCACTCAAACTCCCCTGTTTACAGGTCTGTTTGCTAGCTCCCTTGCCGCTGCCTGACTGGCTGCTACCTTTATAGGACCCCTAGTCAGTGAAGCCCCGCCCCCTAATCAGGGCTCAGCTTCTCTCCCAGCACAAAGCCCCTGCACATACAGATACTGACAATACAAAACCAAACACACACAAATACCTTCTCCTCCAACAGAACTCCCACTCAAACTCCTCTGTTCACAGCTCTGTTTGCTAGCACCTGTGCCACTGCAGCTGTCTGTTCCGCTGCCTGACTGGCTGCTACCTTTATAAGACCCCTAGTCAGTTAAGCCCCGCCCCCTAATCAGGGCTCAGCTTCTCTCGAAGCACAAAGCCCCGCCAAACCCCTACACATACAGATACTACCAATACAAAACCAAACACACACAAATACCTTCTCCTCCAACAGAACTCCCACTCAAACTCCCCTGTTTAGAGCTCTGTTTGCTAGCTCCTGTGCCGCTGCAGCTGTCTGTTCCGCTGCCTGACTGGATGCTACCTTTATAGGACCCCTAGTCAGTGAAGCCCCGCCCCCTAATCAGGGCTCAGCTTCTCTCCCAGCACAAAGCCCCTCCAAGCCTCTACACATACACATGCTACCAATACGAAAAAACACACAAATACCTTCTCCTCCAAAAGAACTCCCACTCAAACTCCCCTGCTTACAGCTCTGCTTGCTAGCTCCTGTGCGGCTGCCTGACTGGCTCCTACCTTTATAGGACCCCTAGTCAGTGAAGCCCCGCCCCCTGATCAGGGCTCAGCTTCTCTCCCAGGACAAAGCCCGTACATATACAGATACTACCAATAGAAAACCAAACACACACAAATACCTTCTCCTCCAACAGAACTCCCACTCAAACTGCCCTGTTTACAGGTCTGTTTGCTTGCTCCTGTGCCGTTGCCTGACTGGCTGCTACCTTTATAGGACCCCTAGTCAGTGAAGCCCCGCCCCCTAATCAGGGCTCAGCTTCCTTCCCAGCACAAAGCCCCTTCAAACCTCTACACATACACGTACTGCCAATACAAAAACACACACAAATACCTTCTCCTCCAACAGAACTCCCACTCAAACTCCCCTGTTTACAGCTCTGTTTGCTAGCTCCTGTGCCGCTGCCTGACTCGCTGCTACCTTTATAGGACCCCTAGTCAGGGAAGCCCCGCCCCCTAATCAGGGCTCAGCTTCTCTCCCAGCACAAAGCCCCTGCACATACAGATACTGACAATACAAAACCAAACACACACAAATACCTTCTCCTCCAACAGAACTCCCACTCAAACTCCCCTGTTTACAGTTCTGTTTGCTAGCTCCTGTGCCGCTGCAGCTGTCTGTGCCGCTGCCTGACTGGCTGCTCCCTTTATAGGACGCTTAGTCAGTGAAGCCCCGCCCCCTAATCAGGGCTCAGCTTCTCTCCCACCACAAAGCCCCTTCAAACCTCTACACATACAGATACTACCAATAAAAAACCAAACACACACAAATACCTCCTCCTCCAACAGAACTCCCACTCAAACTCCCCTGCTTACAGCTCTGTTTGCTAGCTCCTGTGCCGCTGCCTGACTGGCTGCTACCTTTATAGGACCCCTAGTCAGTGAAGCCCCGCCCCCTAATCAGGGCTCAGCTTCTCTCCCAGCACAAAGCCCCTGCACATACAGATACTGACAATACAAAACCAAACACACACAAATACCTTCTCCTCCAACAGAACTCCCACTCAAACTGCCCTGTTTACAGGTCTGTTTGCTAGCTCCTGTGCCGTTGCCTTACTGGCTGCTACCTTTATAGGACCCCTAGTCAGTGAAGCCCCGCCCCCTAAACAGGCCTCAGCTTCTCTCCCAGCACAAAGCCCCTTCAAACCTCTACACATACAGATACTACCAATACAAAACCGAACACACACAAACACCTTCTCCTCCAACAGAACTCCCACTCAAACTCCCCTGTTTAGAGCTCTGTTTGCTAGCTCCTGTGCCGCTGCAGCTGTCTGTGCCGCTGCCTGACTGGCTGCTACCTTTATAGGACCCCTAGTCAGTGAAGCCCCGCCCCCTAATCAGGGCTCAGCTTCTTTCCCAGCATAAAGCCCCTTCAAACCTCTACACATACAGGTACTACCAATACAAAAACACACACAAATACCTTCTCCTCCAACAGAACTCGCACTCAAACTCCCCTGTTTACAGTTCTGTTTGCTAGCTCCTGTGCCGCTGCCTGACTGGCTGCTACCTTTATAGGACCCCTAGTCAGTGAAGCCCCGCCCCCTAATCAGGGCTCAGCTTCTCTCCCAGCACAAAGCCCCTCCAAGCCTCTACACATACAGATACTACCAATACAAAACAAAACACACAAATACCTTCTCCTCCAACAGAACTCCCAATCAAACTCCCCTGTTTAGAGCTCTGTTTGCTAGCTCCTGTGCCGCTGCAGCTGTCTGTGCCGCTGCCTGACTGGCTGCTACCTTTATAGGACCCCTAGTCAGTGAAGCCCCGCCCCCTAATCAGGGCTCAGCTTCTCTCCCAGCACAAAGCCCCTCCAAGCCTCTACACATACAGATACTACCAATACAAAAAAACACACAAATACCTTCTCCTCCAACAGAACTCCCACTCCAACTCCCCTGTTTACAGCTCTGTTTGCTAGCTCCTGTGCCGCTTCAGCTGTCTGTGCCGCTGCCTGACTGGCTGCTACCTTTACAGGACCCCTAGACAAGGAAGCCCCGCCCCCTAATCAGGGCTCAGCTTCTCTCCCAGCACAAAGCCCCTACACATACAGATACTACCAATACAAAACCAAACACACACAAATACCTTCTGCTCCAACAGAACTCCCACTCAAACTCCCCTCTTTACAGCTCTGTTTGCTAGCTCCTGTGCCACTGCAGCTGTCTGTGCCGCTGCCTGACTGGCTGCTCCCTTTCTAGGACCCCTAATCAGTGAAGCCCCGCCCCCTGATCAGGGCTCAGCTTCTCTCCCAGCACAAAGCCCCTCCAAGCCTCTACACATACAGATACTACCAACACAAAAACACACACAAATACCTTCTCCTCCAACAGAACTCCCACTCAAACTCCCCTGTTCACAGCTCTGTTTGCTAGCTCCTGTGCCGCTGCCTGACTGGCTGCTACGTTTGTAGGACCCCTAGTCAGTGAAGCCCCGCCCCCTAATCAGGGCTCAGCTTCTCTCCCATCACAAAGCCCCTCCAAGCCTCTACACATACAGATAATTCCAATACAAAACCAAACACACACAAATACCTTCTCCTCCAACAGAACTCCCACTCAAACTCCCCTGTTTACAGCTCTGTTTGCTAGCTCCTGTGCCGCTGCCTGACTGGCTGATACCTTTATAGGACCCCTAGTCAGGGAAGCCCCGCCCCCTAATCAGGGCTCAGCTTCTCTCCCAGCACAAAGCCCCTGCACATACAGATACTGACAATACAAAACCAAACACACACAAATACCTTCTCCTCCAACAGAACTCCCACTCAAACTCCCCTGTTTACAGCTCTGTTTGCTAGCTCCTGTGCCGCTGCAGCTGTCTGTGCCAATGCCTGACTGGCTGCTACCTTTATAGGACCGCTAGTCAGTGAAGCCCCGCCCCCTAATCAGGGCTCAGCTTCTCTCGCAGCACCTAGCCCCTCCAAGCCTCTACACATACAGATAATACCAATACAAAAACACACACAAATACCTTCTCCTCCAACAGAACTCCCACTCAAACTCCCCTGTTCACAGCTCTGTTTGCTAGCTCCTGTGCCACTGCAGCTGTCTGTTCCGCTGCCTGACTGGCTGCTACCTTTATAAGACCCCTAGTCACTTAAGCCCCGCCCCCTAATCAGGGCTCAGCTTCTCTCGAAGCACAAAGCCCCGCCAAACCCCTACACATACAGATACTACCAATACAAAACCAAACACACACAAATACCATCTCCTCCAACAGAACTCCCACTCAAACTCCCCTGTTTACAGCTCTGTTTGCTAGCTCCTGTGCCGCTGCAGCTGTCTGTGCCGCTGCCTGACTGGCTGCTACCTTTATAGGACCCCTAGTCAGTGAAGCCCCGCCCCCTAATCAGGGCTCAGCTTCTCTCGCAGCACCTAACCCCTCCAAGCCTCTACACATACAGATACTACCAATACAAAAACACACACAAATACCTTCTCCTCCAACAGAACTCCCACTCAAACTCCCCTGTTTACAGCTCTGTTTGCTAGCTCCTGTGCCGCTGCCTGACTGGCTGCTACCTTTATAGGACCCCTAGTCAGTGAAGCCCGCCCCCTAATCAGGGCTCAGCTTCTCTCCCAGCACAAAGCCCCTCCAAGCCTCTACACAAACAGATAATACCAATACAAAAACACACACAAATACGTTCTCCTCCAACAGAACTCCCACTCAAACTCCCCTGTTTACAGATCTGTTTGCTAGCTCCCTTGCCGCTGCCTGACTGGCTGCTACCTTTATAGGACCCCTAGTCAGTGAAGCCCCGCCCCCTAATCAGGGCTCAGCTTCTCTCCCAGCACAAAGCCCCTGCACATACAGATACTGACAATACAAAACCAAACACACACAAATACCTTCTCCTCCAACAGAACTCCCACTCAAACTCCTCTGTTCACAGCTCTGTTTGCTAGCTCCTGTGCCACTGCAGCTGTCTGTTCCGCTGCCTGACTGGCTGCTACCTTTATAAGACCCCTAGTCAGTTAAGCCCCGCCCCCTAATCAGGGCTCAGCTTCTCTCGAAGCACAAAGCCCCGCCAAACCCCTACACATACAGATACTACCAATACAAAACCAAACACACACAAATACCTTCTCCTCCAACAGAACTCCCACTCAAACTCCCCTGTTCACAGCTTTGTTTGCTAGCTCCTGTGCCGCTGCCTGACTGGCTGCTACCTTTATAGGACCCCTAGTCAGTGAAGCCCCGCCCCCTAATCAGGGCTCAGCTTCTCTCCCAGCACAAAGCCCCTGCACATACAGATACTGACAATACAAAACCAAACACACACAAATACCATCTCCTCCAACAGAACTCCCACTCAAACTCCCCTGTTCACAGCTCTGTTTGCTAGCTCCTGTGCCGCTGCCTGACTGGCTGCTACCTTTATAGGACCCCCAGTCAGTGAAGCCCCGCCCCCTAATCAGGGCTCAGCTTCTCTCCCAGCACAAAGCCCCTCCAAGCCTCTACACATACAGATAATACCAATACAAAAACACACACAAATACGTTCTCCTCCAACAGAACTCCCACTCAAACTCCCCTGTTTACAGGTCTGTTTGCTAGCTCCCTTGCCGCTGCCTGACTGGGTGCTCCCTTTATAGGACCACTAGTCAGTGAAGCCCCGCCCCCTAATCAGGGCTCAGCTTCTCTCGCAGCACCTAGCCCCTAAAAGCCTCTACACATACAGATACTACCAATACAAAAACACACACAAATAGCTTCTCCTCCAACAGAACTCCCACTCAAACTCCCCTGTTCACAGCTCTGTTTGCTAGCTCCTGTGCCGCTGCCTGACTGGCTGCTACCTTTATAGAACCCCTCGTCTGTGAAGCCCCGCCCCCTAATCAGGGCTCAGCTTCTCTCGCAGCACTTAGCCCCTCCAAGCCTCTACACATACAGATACTACCAATACAAAAACACACACAAATACCTTCTCCTCCAACAGAACTCCCACTCAAACTCCCCTGTTCACAGCTCTGTTTGCTAGCTCCTGTGCCGCTGCCTGACTGGCTGCTACCTTTATAGGACCCCTAGTCAGTGAAGCCCCGCCCCCTAATCAGGGCTCAGCTTCTCTCCCAGCACAAAGCCCCTCCAAGCCTCTACACATACAGATACTACCAATGCAAAACCAAACACACACAAATACCTTCTCCTCCAACAGAACTCCCACTCAAACTCCTCTGTTTACAGCTCTGTTTGCTAGCTCCTGTGCCGCTGCCTGACTGGCTGCTACCTTTATAGGACCCCTAGTCAGGGAAGCCCCGCCCCCTAATCAGGGCTCAGCTTCTCTCCAAGCACAAAGCCCCGCCAAACCCCTACACATACAGATACTACCAATACAAAAACACAAACAAATACCTTCTCCTCCAACAGAACTCCCACTCAAACTCCCCTGTTCACAGCTCTGTTTGCTAGCTCCTGTGCCGCTGCCTGACTGGCTGCTACCTTTATAGGACCCCTAGTCAGTGAAGCCCCGCCCCCTAATCAGGGCTCAGCTTCTCTCCCAGCACAAAGCCCCTCCAAGCCTATACACTTAAGATAATACCAATACAAAAACACACACAAATACGTTCTCCTCCATCATAACTCCCACTCAAACTCCCCTGTTCACAGCTCTGTTTGCTAGCTCCCTTGCCGCTGCCTGACTGGCTGCTACCTTTATAGGACCCCTAGTCAGTGAAGCCCCGCCCCCTAATCAGGGCTCAGCTTCTCTCGCAGCACCTAGCCTCTCCAAGCCTCTACACATACAGATACTACCAATACAAAAACACACACAAATACCTTCTCCTCCAACAGAACTCCCACTCAAACTCCCCTGTTCACAGCTCTGTTTGCTAGCTCCTGTGCCGCTGCCTGACTGGCTGCTACCTTTATAGGACCCCTAGTCAGTGAAGCCCCGCCCCCGAATCAGGGCTCAGCTTCTCTCGCAGCACCTAGCCCCTCCAAGCCTCTACACATACAAATACTACCAATACAAAAACACACACAAATACCTTCTCCTCCAACAGAACTCCCACTCAAACTCCCCTGTTCACAGCTCTGTTTGCTAGCTCCTGTTCCGCTGCCTGACTGGCTGCTACCTTTATAGGACCCCTAGTCAGGGAAGCCCCGCCCCCTAATCAGGGCTCAGCTTCTCTCCCAGCACAAAGCCCCTGCACATACAGATACTGACAATACAAAACCAAACACACACAAATACTTTCTCCTCCAACAGAACTCCCACTCAAACTCCCCTGTTCACAGCTCTGTTTGCTAGCTCCTGTGCAACTGCAGCTGTCTGTTCCGCTGCCTGACTGGCTGCTACCTTTATAGGACCCCTAGTCAGTGAAGCCCCGCCCCCTCATCAGGGCTCAGCTTCTCTCCAAGCACAAAGCCCCGCCAAACCCCTACACATACAGATACTACCAATACAAAACCAAACACACACAAATACCATCTCCTCCAACAGAACTCCCACTCAAACTCCCCTGTTTACAGCTCTGTTTGCTAGCTCCTGTGCCGCTTCCTGACTGGCTGCTACCTTTATAGGACCCCTAGTCAGTGAAGCCCCGCCCCCTAATCAGGGCTCAGCTTCTCTCGCAGCACCTAGCCCCTCCAAGCCTCTACACATACAGATACTACCAATACAAAAACACACACAAATAGCTTCTCCTCCAACAGAACTCCCACTCAAACTCCCCTGTTCACAGCTCTGTTTGCTAGCTCCTGTGCCGCTGCCTGACTGGCTGCTACCTTTAAAGGACCCTTAGTCAGTGAAGCCCCGCCCCCTAATCAGGGCTCAGCTTCTCTCCCAGCACAAAGCCCCTGCACATACAGATACTGACAATACAAAACCAAACACACACAAATACCTTTTCCTCCAACAGAACTACCACTCAAACTCCCCTGTTTACAGCTCTGTTTGCTAGCTCCTGTGCCGCTGCAGCTGTCTGTGCCAATGCCTGACTGGCTGATACCTTTATAGGACCCCTAATCAGTGAAGCCCCGCCCCCTAATCAGGGCTCAGCTTCTCTCCCAGCACAAAGCCCCTGCACATACAGATACTGACAATACAAAACCAAACACACACAAATACCTTCTCCTCCAACAGAACTCCCACTCAAACTCCCCTGTTTACAGCTCTGTTTGCTAGCTCCTGTGCCGCTGCAGCTGTCTGTGCCAAGGCCTGACTGGCTGCTACCTTTATAGGACCCCTAGTCAGTGAAGCCCCGCCCCTTAATCAGGGCTCAGCTTCTCTCGCAGCACCTAGCCCCTCCAAGCCTCTACACATACAGATAATACCAATACAAAAACACAGACAAATACCTTCTCCTCCAACAGAACTCCCACTCAAACTCCCATGTTCACAGCTCTGTTTGATAGCTCCTGTGCCGCTGCAGCTGTCTGTCCGCTGCCGTACTGGCTGCGACCTTTATAGGACCCCTAGTCAGTGAAGCCCCGCCCCCTAATCAGGGCTCAGCTTCTCTCGCAGCACCTAGCCCCTCCAAGCCTCTACACATACAGATACTACCAATACAAAAACACACACAAATACCTTCTCCTCCAACAGAACACCCACTCAAACTCCCCTGTTCACAGCTCTGTTTGCTAGCTCCTGTGCCGCTGCCTGACTGGCTGCTACCTTTATAGGACCCCTAGTCAGTGAAGCCCCGCCCCCTAATCAGGGCTCAGCTTCTCTCCCAGCACAAAGCCCCTGCACATACAGATACTGACAATACAAAACCAAACACACACAAATACCTTCTCCTCCAACAGAACTACCACTCAAACTCCCCTGTTTACAGCTCTGTTTGCTAGCTCCTGTGCCGCTGCAGCTGTCTGTGCCAATGCCTGACTGGCTGATACCTTTATAGGACCCCTAGTCAGTGAAGCCCCGCCCCCTAATCAGATCTCAGCTTCTCTCGCAGCACCTAGCCCCTTCAAGCCTCTACACATACAGATACCAATACAAAAACACGCACAAATACCTTCTCCTCCAACAGAACTCCCACTCAAACTCCCCTGTTCACAGCTCTGTTTGCTAGCTCCTGTGCCGCTGCAGCTGTCTGTGCCGCTGCCTGACTGGCTACTACCTTTATAGGACCCCTAGTCAGTGAAGCCCCGCCCCCTAATCAGGGCTCAGCTTCTCTCGCAGCACCTAGCCCCTCCAAGCCTCTACACATACAGATACTACCAATACAAAAACACACACAAATACCTTCTCCTCAAACAGAACTCCCACTCAAACTCCCCTGTTCACAGCTCTGTTTGCTAGCTCCTGTGCCGCTGCTTGACTGGCTGGTACCTTTATAGGACCCCTAGTCAGTGAGGCCCCGCCCCCTAATCAGGGCTCAGCTTCTCTCCCAGCACAAAGCCCCTCCAAGCCTCTACACATACAGATAATACCAATACAAAAACACACAAAAATACGTTCTCCTCCAACAGAACTCCCACTCAAACTCCCCTGTTTACAGGTCTGTTTGCTAGCTCCCTTGCCGCTGCCTGACTGGCTGCTACCTTTATAGGACCCCTAGTCAGTGAAGCCCCGCCCCCTAATCAGGGCTCAGCTTCTGTCCCAGCACCAAGCCCGTACACATACAGATACTACCAATACAAAACCAAACACACACAAATACCTTCTCCTCCAACAGAACTCCCACTCAAACTGCCCTGTTTACAGGTCTGTTTGCTAGCTCCTGTGCCGCTGCCTGACTGGCTGCTCCCTTTATAGGACACCTAGTCCGTGAAGCCCCGCCCCCTAATCAGGGCCCAGCTTCTCTCCCAGCACAAAGCCCCTCCAAGCCTCTACACATACAGATAATACCAATACAAAAACACACACAAATACGTTCTCCTCCAACAGAACTCCCACTCAAACTCCCCTGTTTACAGCTCTGTTTGCTAGCTCCTGTGCCGCTGCCTGACTGGCTGCTAGCTTTATAGGACCCCTAGTCAGTGAAGCCCCGCCCCCTAATCAGGGCTCAGCTTCTCTCCCAGCACAAAGCCCCTCCAAGCCTCTACACATACAGATACTACCAATACAAAAAAACAAACAAATACCTTCTCCTCCAACAGAACTCCCACTCAAACTCCCCTGTTCACAGCTCTGTTTGCTAGCTCCTGTGCCACTGCAGCTGTCTGTGCCGCTGCCTGACTGGCTGCTACCTTTATAGGACCCCTACTCAGTGAAGCCCCGCCCCCTAATCAGGGCTCAGCTTCTCTCGCAGCACCTAGCCCCTCCAAGCCTCTACACATACAGATAATACCAATACAAAAACACACACAAATACCTTCTCCTCCAACAGAACTCCCACTCAAACTCCCCTGTTCACAGGTCTGTTTGCTAGCTCCTGTGCCACTGCAGCTGTCTGTGCCGCTGCCTGACTGGCTGCTACCTTTATAGGACCCCTAGTCATTGAAGCCCCGCCCCCTAATCAGGGCTCAGCTTCTCTCCCAGCTCAAAGCCCCTCCAAGCCTCTACATATACAGATACTACCAATACAAAACCAAACAAACACAAATACCTTCTCCTCCAACAGAACTCCCACTCAAACTCCCCTGCTTACAGCTCTGTTTGCTAGCTCCTGTGCCACTGCCTGACTGGCTCCTACCTTTATAGGACCCCTAGTCAGTGAAGCCCCGCCCCCTGATCAGGGCTCAGCTTCTCTCCCAGCACAAAGCCCCTCCAAGCCTCTACATATACAGATACTACCAATACAAAAAAACACACAAATACCTTCTCCTCCAACAGAACTCCCACTCAAACTCCCCTGTTTACCGCTCTATTTGCTAGCTCCTGTGCCGCTGCCTGACTGGCTGCTACCTTCATAGGACCCCTAGTCAGGGAAGCCACGCCCCCTAATCAGGGCTCAGCTTCTCTCCCAGCACAAAGCCCGTACACATACAGATACTACCAATACAAAACCGAACACACACAAGTACCTTCTCCTCCAACAGAACTCCCACTCAAACTCCCCTGTTTACAGCTCTGTTTGCTAGCTCCTGTGCCACTGCAGCTGTCTGTGCCACTGCCTGACTGGCTGCTCCCTTTCTAGGACCCCTAATCAGTGAAGCCCCGCCCCCTAATCAGGGCCCAGCTTCTCTCCCATCACAAAGCCCCTCCAAGCCTCTACACATACAGATAATACCAATACAAAAACACACACAAATACCTTCTTCTCCAACAGAACTCCCACTCAAACTCCCATGTTCACAGCTCTGTTTGATAGCTCCTGTGCCGCTGCAGCTGTCTGTGCCGCTGCCGTACTGGCTGCTACCTTTATAGGACCGCTAGTCAGTGAAGCCCCGCCCCCTAATCAGGGCTCAGCTTCTCTCGCAGCACCTAGCCCCTCCAAGCCTCTACACATCCAGATACTACCAATACAAAAACACAAACAAATACCTTCTCCTCCAACAGAACTCCCACTCAAACTCCCCTGTTCACAGCTCTGTTTGCTAGCTCCTGTGCCGCTGCCTGACAGGCTGCTCCCTTTATAGGACCCCTAGTGAGTGAAGCCCCGCCCCCAATCAGGGCTCAGCTTCTCTCCCAGCACAAAGCCCCTCCAAGCCTCTACACATACAGATACTACCAATGCAAAACCAAACACACACAAATACCTTCTCCTCCAACAGAACTCCCACTCAAACTCCCCTGTTTACAGCTCTGTTTGCTAGCTCCTGTGCCGCTGCCTGACTGGCTGCTACCTTTATAGGACCTCTAGTCAGGGAAGCCCCGCCCCCTAATCAGGGCTCAGCTTCTCTCCCAGCACAAAGCCCCTGCACATACAGATACTGACAATACAAAACCAAACACACACAAATACCTTCTCCAACAGAACTACCACTCAAACTCCTCTGTTTACAGCTCTGTTTGCTAGCTCCTTGCCGCTGCAGCTGTCTGTGCCAATGCCTGACTGGCTGCTACCTTTATAGGACCCCTAGTCAGTGAAGCCCCGCCCCCTAATCAGGGCTCAGCTTCTCTCCCAGCACAAAGCCCCTACACATAGAGATACTACCAATACAAAACCAAACACACACAAATACCTTCTCCTCCAACAGAACTCCCACTCCAACTCCCCTGTTTACAGCTCTGTTTGCTAGCTCCTGTGCCGCTGCCTGACTGGCTGCTACCTTTATAGGACCCCTAGTCAGTGAAGCCCCGCCCCCTAATCAGGGCTCAGCTTCTCTATCAGCACAAAGCCCCTGCACATACAGATACTGACAATACAAAACCAAACACACACAAATACCTTCTCCTCCAACAGAACTCCCACTCCAACTCCCCTGTTTACAGCTCTGTTTGCTAGCTCCTGTGCCGCTGCCTGACTGGCTGCTACCTTTATAGGACCCCTAGTCAGTGAAGCCCTGCCCCCTAATCAGGGCTCAGCTTCTCTCCCAGCACAAAGCCCCTTCAAACCTCTACACATACAGATACTACCAATACAAAAACACACACAAATACCTTCTCCTCCAACAGAACTCCCACTGAAACTCCCCTGTTTACAGCTCTGTTTGCTAGCTCCTGTGCCACTGCAGCTGTCTGTTCCGCTGCCTGACTGGATGCTACCTTTATAGGACCCCTAGTCAGTGAAGCCCCGCCCCCTAATCAGGGCTCAGCTTCTCTCCCAGCACAAAGCCCCTCCAAGCCTCTACACATACACATGCTACCAATACAAAAAAACACACAAATACCTTCTCCTCCAAAAGAACTCCCACTCAAACTCCCCTGCTTACAGCTCTGCTTGCTAGCTCCTGTGCGGCTGCCTGACTGGCTCCTACCTTTATAGGACCCCTAGTCAGTGAAGCCCCGCCCCCTGATCAGGGCTCAGCTTCTCTCCCAGGACAAAGCCCGTACATATACAGATACTACCAATAGAAAACCAAACACACACAAATACCTTCTCCTCCAACAGAACTCCCACTCAAACTGCCCTGTTTACAGGTCTGTTTGCTAGCTCCTGTGCCGTTGCCTGACTGGCTGCTACCTTTATAGGACCCCTAGTCAGTGAAGCCCCGCCCCCTAATCAGGGCTCAGCTTCCTTCCCAGCACAAAGCCCCTTCAAACCTCTACACATACAGGTACTGCCAATACAAAAACACACACAAATACCTTCTCCTCCAACAGAACTCCCACTCAAACTCCCCTGTTTACAGCTCTGTTTGCTAGCTCCTGTGCCGCTGCCTGACTCGCTGCTACCTTTATAGGACCCCTAGTCAGGGAAGCCCCGCCCCCTAATCAGGGCTCAGCTTCTCTCCCAGCACAAAGCCCCTGCACATACAGATACTGACAATACAAAACCAAACACACACAAATACCTTCTCCTCCAACAGAACTCCCACTCAAACTCCCCTGTTTACAGTTCTGTTTGCTAGCTCCTGTGCCGCTGCAGCTGTCTGTGCCGCTGCCTGACTGGCTGCTCCCTTTATAGGACGCTTAGTCAGTGAAGCCCCGCCCCCTAATCAGGGCTCAGCTTCTCTCCCACCACAAAGCCCCTTCAAACCTCTACACATACAGATACTACCAATAAAAAACCAAACACACACAAATACCTCCTCCTCCAACAGAACTCCCACTCAAACTCCCCTGCTTACAGCTCTGTTTGCTAGCTCCTGTGCCGCTGCCTGACTGGCTGCTACCTTTATAGGATCCCTAGTCAGTGAAGCCCCGCCCCCTAATCAGGGCTCAGCTTCTCTCCGAGCACAAAGCCCCTGCACATACAGATACTGACAATACAAAACCAAACACACACAAATACCTTCTCCTCCAACAGAACTCCCACTCAAACTGCCCTGTTTACAGGTCTGTTTGCTAGCTCCTGTGCCGTTGCCTGACTGGCTGCTACCTTTATAGGACCCCTAGTCAGTGAAGCCCCGCCCCCTAAACAGGCCTCAGCTTCTCTCCCAGCACAAAGCCCCTTCAAACCTCTACACATACAGATACTACCAATACAAAACCGAACACACACAAACACCTTCTCCTCCAACAGAACTCCCACTCAAACTCCCCTGTTTAGAGCTCTGTTTGCTAGCTCCTGTGCCGCTGCAACTGTCTGTGCCGCTGCCTGACTGGCTGCTACCTTTATAGGACCCCTAGTCAGTGAAGCCCCGCCCCCTAATCAGGGCTCAGCTTCTTTCCCAGCATAAAGCCCCTTCAAACCTCTACACATACAGGTACTACCAATACAAAAACACACACAAATACCTTCTCCTCCAACAGAACTCGCACTCAAACTCCCCTGTTTACAGTTCTGTTTGCTAGCTCCTGTGCCGCTGCCTGACTGGCTGCTACCTTTATAGGACCCCTAGTCAGTGAAGCCCCGCCCCCTAATCAGGGCTCAGCTTCTCTCCCAGCACAAAGCCCCTCCAAGCCTCTACACATACAGATACTACCAATACAAAACCAAACACACAAATACCTTCTCCTCCAACAGAACTCCCAATCAAACTCCCCTGTTTAGAGCTCTGTTTGCTAGCTCCTGTGCCGCTGCAGCTGTCTGTGCCGCTGCCTGACTGGCTGCTACCTTTATAGGACCCCTAGTCAGTGAAGCCCCGCCCCCTAATCAGGGCTCAGCTTCTCTCCCAGCACAAAGCCCCTCCAAGCCTCTACACATACAGATACTACCAATACAAAAAAACACACAAATACCTTCTCCTCCAACAGAACTCCCACTCCAACTCCCCTGTTTACAGCTCTGTTTGCTCGCTCCTGTGCCGCTGCCTGACTGGCTGCTACCTTTATAGGACCCCTAGTCAGTGAAGCCCCGCCCCCTAATCAGGGCTCAGCTTCTCTCCCAGCACAAAGCCCCTTCAAACCTCTACACATACAGGTACTACCAATACAAAAACACACACAAATACCTTCTCCTCCAACAGAACTCCCACTCCAACTCCCCTGTTTACAGCTCTGTTTGCTAGCTCCTGTGCCGCTTCAGCTGTCTGTGCCGCTGCCTGACTGGCTGCTACCTTTACAGGACCCCTAGTCAAGGAAGCCCCGCCCCCTAATCAGGGCTCAGCTTCTCTCCCAGCACAAAGCCCCTACACATACAGATACTACCAATACAAAACCAAACACACACAAATACCTTCTGCTCCAACAGAACTCCCAATCAAACTCCCCTCTTTACAGCTCTGTTTGCTAGCTCCTGTGCCACTGCAGCTGTCTGTGCCGCTGCCTGACTGGCTGCTCCCTTTCTAGGACCCCTAATCAGTGAAGCCCCGCCCCCTGATCAGGGCTCAGCTTCTCTCCCAGCACAAAGCCCCTCCAAGCCTCTACACATACAGATACTACCAACACAAAAACACACACAAATACCTTCTCCTCCAACAGAACTCCCACTCAAACTCCCCTGTTCACAGCTCTGTTTGCTAGCTCCTGTGCCGCTGCCTGACTGGCTGCTACGTTTGTAGGACCCCTAGTCAGTGAAGCCCCGCCCCCTAATCAGGGCTCAGCTTCTCTCCCATCACAAAGCCCCTCCAAGCCTCTACACATACAGATAATTCCAATACAAAACCAAACACACACAAATACCTTCTCCTCCAACAGAACTCCCACTCAAACTCCCCTGTTTACAGCTCTGTTTGCTAGCTCCTGTGCCGCTGCCTGACTGGCTGATACCTTTATAGGACCCCTAGTCAGGGAAGCCCCGCCCCCTAATCAGGGCTCAGCTTCTCTCGCAGCACCTAGCCCCTCCAAGCCTCTACACATACAGATAATACCAATACAAAAACACACACAAATACCTTCTCCTCCAACAGAACTCCCACTCAAACTCCTCTGTTCACAGCTCTGTTTGCTAGCTCCTGTGCCACTGCAGCTGTCTGTTCCGCTGCCTGACTGGCTGCTACCTTTATAAGACCCCTAGTCAGTTAAGCCCCGCCCCCTAATCAGGGCTCAGCTTCTCTCGAAGCACAAAGCCCCGCCAAACCCCTACACATACAGATACTACCAATACAAAACCAAACACACACAAATACCATCTCCTCCAACAGAACTCCCACTCAAACTCCCCTGTTTACAGCTCTGTTTGCTAGCTCCTGTGCCGCTGCAGCTGTCTGTGCCGCTGCCTGACTGGCTGCTACCTTTATAGGACCCCTAGTCAGTGAAGCCCCGCCCCCTAATCAGGGCTCAGCTTCTCTCGCAGCACCTAACCCCTCCAAGCCTCTACACATACAGATACTACCAATACAAAAACACACACAAATACCTTCTCCTCCAACAGAACTCCCACTCAAACTCCCCTGTTTACAGCTCTGTTTGCTAGCTCCTGTGCCGCTGCCTGACTGGCTGCTACCTTTATAGGACCCCTAGTCAGTGAAGCCCGCCCCCTAATCAGGGCTCAGCTTCTCTCCCAGCACAAAGCCCCTCCAAGCCTCTACACAAACAGATAATACCAATACAAAAACACACACAAATACGTTCTCCTCCAACAGAACTCCCACTCAAACTCCCCTGTTTACAGGTCTGTTTGCTAGCTCCCTTGCCGCTGCCTGACTGGCTGCTACCTTTATAGGACCCCTAGTCAGTGAAGCCCCGCCCCCTAATCAGGGCTCAGCTTCTCTCCCAGCACAAAGCCCCTGCACATACAGATACTGACAATACAAAACCAAACACACACAAATACCTTCTCCTCCAACAGAACTCCCACTCAAACTCCTCTGTTCACAGCTCTGTTTGCTAGCACCTGTGCCACTGCAGCTGTCTGTTCCGCTGCCTGACTGGCTGCTACCTTTATAAGACCCCTAGTCAGTTAAGCCCCGCCCCCTAATCAGGGCTCAGCTTCTCTCGAAGCACAAAGCCCCGCCAAACCCCTACACATACAGATACTACCAATACAAAACCAAACACACACAAATACCTTCTCCTCCAACAGAACTCCCACTCAAACTCCCCTGTTCACAGCTTTGTTTGCTAGCTCCTGTGCCGCTGCCTGACTGGCTGCTACCTTTATAGGACCCCTAGTCAGTGAAGCCCCGCCCCCTAATCAGGGCTCAGCTTCTCTCCCAGCACAAAGCCCCTGCACATACAGATACTGACAATACAAAACCAAACACACACAAATACCATCTCCTCCAACAGAACTCCCACTCAAACTCCCCTGTTCACAGCTCTGTTTGCTAGCTCCTGTGCCGCTGCCTGACTGGCTGCTACCTTTATAGGACCCCCAGTCAGTGAAGCCCCGCCCCCTAATCAGGGCTCAGCTTCTCTCCCAGCACAAAGCCCCTCCAAGCCTCTACACATACAGATAATACCAATACAAAAACACACACAAATACGTTCTCCTCCAACAGAACTCCCACTCAAACTCCCCTGTTTACAGGTCTGTTTGCTAGCTCCCTTGCCGCTGCCTGACTGGGTGCTCCCTTTATAGGACCACTAGTCAGTGAAGCCCCGCCCCCTAATCAGGGCTCAGCTTCTCTCCCAGCACAAAGCCCCTCCAAGCCTCTACACATACAGATACTACCAATGCAAAACCAAACACACACAAATACCTTCTCCTCCAACAGAACTCCCACTCAAACTCCTCTGTTTACAGCTCTGTTTGCTAGCTCCTGTGCCGCTGCCTGACTGGCTGCTACCTTTATAGGACCCCTAGTCAGGGAAGCCCCGCCCCCTAATCAGGGCTCAGCTTCTCTCCAAGCACAAAGCCCCGCCAAACCCCTACACATACAGATACTACCAATACAAAAACACACACAAATAGCTTCTCCTCCAACAGAACTACCACTCAAACTCCCCTGTTCACAGCTCTGTTTGCTAGCTCCTGTGCCGCTGCCTGACTGGCTGCTACCTTTATAGGACCCCTAGTCAGGGAAGCCCCGCCCCCTAATCAGGGCTCAGCTTCTCTCGCAGCACCTAGCCCCTCCAAGCCTCTACACAAACAGATACTACCAATACAAAAACACAAACAAATACCTTCTCCTCCAACAGAACTCCCACTCAAACTCCCCTGTTCACAGCTCTGTTTGCTAGCTCCTGTGCCGCTGCCTGACTGGCTGCTACCTTTATAGGACCCCTAGTCAGTGAAGCCCCGCCCCCTAATCAGGGCTCAGCTTCTCTCCCAGCACAAAGCCCCTCCAAGCCTATACACTTAAGATAATACCAATACAAAAACACACACAAATACGTTCTCCTCCATCATAACTCCCACTCAAACTCCCCTGTTCACAGCTCTGTTTGCTAGCTCCCTTGCCGCTGCCTGACTGGCTGCTACCTTTATAGGACCCCTAGTCAGTGAAGCCCCGCCCCCTAATCAGGGCTCAGCTTCTCTCGCAGCACCTAGCCCCTCCAAGCCTCTACACATACAGATACTACCAATACAAAAACACACACAAATACCTTCTCCTCCAACAGAACTCCCACTCAAACTCCCCTGTTCACAGCTCTGTTTGCTAGCTCCTGTGCCGCTGCCTGACTGGCTGCTACCTTTATAGGACCCCTAGTCAGTGAAGCCCCGCCCCCGAATCAGGGCTCAGCTTCTCTCGCAGCACCTAGCCCCTCCAAGCCTCTACACATACAAATACTACCAATACAAAAACACACACAAATACCTTCTCCTCCAACAGAACTCCCACTCAAACTCCCCTGTTCACAGCTCTGTTTGCTAGCTCCTGTTCCGCTGCCTGACTGGCTGCTACCTTTATAGGACCCCTAGTCAGGGAAGCCCCGCCCCCTAATCAGGGCTCAGCTTCTCTCCCAGCACAAAGCCCCTGCACATACAGATACTGACAATACAAAACCAAACACACACAAATACTTTCTCCTCCAACAGAACTCCCACTCAAACTCCCCTGTTCACAGCTCTGTTTGCTAGCTCCTGTGCCGCTGCCTGACTGGCTGCTACCTTTATAGGACCCCTAGTCTGTGAAGCCCCGCCCCCTAATCAGGGCTCAGCTTCTCTCGCAGCACCTAGCCCCTCCAAGCCTCTACCCATACAGATACTACCAATACAAAAACACACACAAATACCTTCTCCTCCAACAGAACTCCCACTCAAACTCCCCTGTTCACAGCTCTGTTTGCTAGCTCCTGTGCCGCTGCCTGACTGGCTGCTACCTTTAAAGGACCCTTAGTCAGTGAAGCCCCGCCCCCTAATCAGGGCTCAGCTTCTCTCCCAGCACAAAGCCCCTCCAAGCCTCTACACATACAGATACTACCAATGCAAAACCAAACACACACAAATACCTTCTCCTCCAACAGAACTCCCACTCAAACTCCCCTGTTTACAGCTCTGTTTGCTAGCTCCTGTGCCGCTGCCTGACTGGCTGCTACCTTTATAGGACCCCTAGTCAGGGAAGCCCCGCCCCCTAATCAGGGCTCAGCTTCTCTCCCAGCACAAAGCCCCTGCACATACAGATACTGACAATACAAAACCAAACACACACAAATACCTTTTCCTCCAACAGAACTACCACTCAAACTCCCCTGTTTACAGCTCTGTTTGCTAGCTCCTGTGCCGCTGCAGCTGTCTGTGCCAATGCCTGACTGGCTGATACCTTTATAGGACCCCTAATCAGTGAAGCCCCGCCCCCTAATCAGGGCTCAGCTTCTCTCCCAGCACAAAGCCCCTGCACATACAGATACTGACAATACAAAACCAAACACACACAAATACCTTCTCCTCCAACAGAACTCCCACTCAAACTCCCCTGTTTACAGCTCTGTTTGCTAGCTCCTGTGCCGCTGCAGCTGTCTGTGCCAAGGCCTGACTGGCTGCTACCTTTATAGGACCCCTAGTCAGTGAAGCCCCGCCCCTTAATCAGGGCTCAGCTTCTCTCGCAGCACCTAGCCCCTCCAAGCCTCTACACATACAGATACCAATACAAAAACACAGACAAATACCTTCTCCTCCAACAGAACTCCCACTCAAACTCCCCTGTTCACAGCTCTGTTTGCTAGCTCCTGTGCCGCTGCAGCTGTCTGTGCCGCTGCCTGACTGGCTACTACCTTTATAGGACCCCTAGTCAGTGAAGCCCCGCCCCCTAATCAGGGCTCAGCTTCTCTCGCAGCACCTAGCCCCTCCAAGCCTCTACACATACAGATACTACCAATACAAAAACACACACAAATACCTTCTCCTCAAACAGAACTCCCACTCAAACTCCCCTGTTCACAGCTCTGTTTGCTAGCTCCTGTGCCGCTGCTTGACTGGCTGGTACCTTTATAGGACCCCTAGTCAGTGAGGCCCCGCCCCCTAATCAGGGCTCAGCTTCTCTCCCAGCACAAAGCCCCTCCAAGCCTCTACACATACAGATAATACCAATACAAAAACACACAAAAATACGTTCTCCTCCAACAGAACTCCCACTCAAACTCCCCTGTTTACAGGTCTGTTTGCTAGCTCCCTTGCCGCTGCCTGACTGGCTGCTACCTTTATAGGACCCCTAGTCAGTGAAGCCCCGCCCCCTAATCAGGGCTCAGCTTCTGTCCCAGCACCAAGCCCGTACACATACAGATACTACCAATACAAAACCAAACACACACAAATACGTTCTCCTCCAACAGAACTCCCACTCAAACTCCCCTGTTTACAGCTCTGTTTGCTAGCTCCTGTGCCGCTGCCTGACTGGCTGCTAGCTTTATAGGACCCCTAGTCAGTGAAGCCCCGCCCCCTAATCAGGGCTCAGCTTCTCTCCCAGCACAAAGCCCCTCCAAGCCTCTACACATACAGATACTACCAATACAAAAAAACAAACAAATACCTTCTCCTCCAACAGAACTCCCACTCAAACTCCCCTGTTCACAGCTCTGTTTGCTAGCTCCTGTGCCACTGCAGCTGTCTGTGCCGCTGCCTGACTGGCTGCTACCTTTATAGGACCCCTACTCAGTGAAGCCCCGCCCCCTAATCAGGGCTCAGCTTCTCTCGCAGCACCTAGCCCCTCCAAGCCTCTACACATACAGATAATACCAATACAAAAACACACACAAATACCTTCTCCTCCAACAGAACTCCCACTCAAACTCCCCTGTTCACAGGTCTGTTTGCTAGCTCCTGTGCCACTGCAGCTGTCTGTGCCGCTGCCTGACTGGCTGCTACCTTTATAGGACCCCTAGTCATTGAAGCCCCGCCCCCTAATCAGGGCTCAGCTTCTCTCCCAGCTCAAAGCCCCTCCAAGCCTCTACATATACAGATACTACCAATACAAAACCAAACAAACACAAATACCTTCTCCTCCAACAGAACTCCCACTCAAACTCCCCTGCTTACAGCTCTGTTTGCTAGCTCCTGTGCCACTGCCTGACTGGCTCCTACCTTTATAGGACCCCTAGTCAGTGAAGCCCCGCCCCCTGATCAGGGCTCAGCTTCTCTCCCAGCACAAAGCCCCTCCAAGCCTCTACATATACAGATACTACCAATACAAAAAAACACACAAATACCTTCTCCTCCAACAGAACTCCCACTCAAACTCCCCTGTTTACAGCTCTGTTTGCTAGCTCCTGTGCCACTGCAGCTGTCTGTGCCACTGCCTGACTGGCTGCTCCCTTTCTAGGACCCCTAATCAGTGAAGCCCCGCCCCCTAATCAGGGCCCAGCTTCTCTCCCATCACAAAGCCCCTCCAAGCCTCTACACATACAGATAATACCAATACAAAAACACACACAAATACCTTCTTCTCCAACAGAACTCCCACTCAAACTCCCATGTTCACAGCTCTGTTTGATAGCTCCTGTGCCGCTGCAGCTGTCTGTGCCGCTGCCGTACTGGCTGCTACCTTTATAGGACCGCTAGTCAGTGAAGCCCCGCCCCCTAATCAGGGCTCAGCTTCTCTCGCAGCACCTAGCCCCTCCAAGCCTCTACACATCCAGATACTACCAATACAAAAACACAAACAAATACCTTCTCCTCCAACAGAACTCCCACTCAAACTCCCCTGTTTACAGCTCTGTTTGCTAGCTCCTGTGCCGCTGCCTGACTGGCTGCTACCTTTATAGGACCTCTAGTCAGGGAAGCCCCGCCCCCTAATCAGGGCTCAGCTTCTCTCCCAGCACAAAGCCCCTGCACATACAGATACTGACAATACAAAACCAAACACACACAAATACCTTCTCCAACAGAACTACCACTCAAACTCCTCTGTTTACAGCTCTGTTTGCTAGCTCCTTGCCGCTGCAGCTGTCTGTGCCAATGCCTGACTGGCTGCTACCTTTATAGGACCCCTAGTCAGTGAAGCCCCGCCCCCTAATCAGGGCTCAGCTTCTCTCCCAGCACAAAGCCCCTTCAAGCCTCTACACATACAGATACTACCAATACAAAAACACACACAAATACCTTCTCCTCCAACAGAACTCCCACTCAAATTCCCCTGTTTAAAGCTCTGTTTGCTAGCTCCTGTGCCACTGCAGCTGTCTGTTCCGCTGCCTGACTGGCTGCTACCTTTATAGGAACCCTAGTCAGTGAAGCCCCGCCCCCTAATCAGGGCTCAGCTTCTCTCCCAGCACAAGGCCCCTCCAAGCCTCTACACATACAGATACTACCAATACAAAACCAAGCACACACAAATACCTTCTCCTCCAACAGAACTCCCACTCAAACTCCCCTGTTTACAGCTCTGTTTGCTAGCTCATGTGCCGCTGCAGCTGTCTGAGCCGCTGCCTGACTGGCTGCTACCTTTATAGGACCCCTAGTCAGTCAAGCCCCGCCCCCTAATCAGGGCTCAGCTTCTCTCCCAGCACAAAGCCCCTGCACATACAGATACTGACAATACAAAACCAAACACACACAAATACCTTCTCCTCCAACAGAACTCCCACTCAAACCCCCCTGTTTACAGCTCTGTTTGTTAGCTCCTGTGCCGCTGTAGCTGTCTGAGCCGCTGCCTGACTGGCTGCTACCTTTATAGGACCCCTAGTCAGTCAAGCCCCGCCCCCTGATCAGGGCTCAGCTTCTCTCCCATCACAAAGCCCATCCAAGCCTCTACATATACAGATACTACCAATACAAAAAAACACACAAATACCTTCTCCTCCAACAGAACTCCCACTCAAACTGCCCTCTTTACCGCTCTGTTTGCTAGCTCCTGTGCCGCTGCCTGACTGGCTGCTACCTTTATAGGACCCCTAGTCAGGGAAGCCCCGCCCCCTGATCAGGGCTCAGCTTCTCTCCCATCACAAAGCCCCTCCAAGCCTCTACACATACAGATACTACCTATGCAAAACCAAACACACACAAATACCTTCTCCTCCAACAGAACTCCCACTCAAACTCCCCTGTTTACAGCTCTGTTTGCTAGCTCCTGTGCCGCTGCCTGACTGGCTGCTACCTTTATAGGACCCCTAGTCAGGGAAGCCCCGCCCCCTAATCAGGGCTCAGCTTCTCTCCCAGCACCTAGCCCCTCCAAGCCTCTACACATACAGATAATACCAATACAAAAACACACACAAATACCATCTCCTCCAACAGAACTCCCACTCAAACTCCTCTGTTCACAGCTCTGTTTGCTAGCTCCTGTGCCACTGCAGCTGTCTGTTCCGCTGCCTGACTGGCTGCTACCTTTATAGGACCCCTAGTCAGTTAAGTCCCGCCCCCTAATCAGGGCTCAGCTTCTCTCCAAGCACAAAGCCCCGCCAAACCCCTACACATACAGATACTACCAATACAAAACCAAACACACACAAATACCATCTCCTCCAACAGAACTCCCACTCAAACTCCCCTGTTTACAGCTCTGTTTGCTAGCTCCTGTGCCGCTGCCTGACTGGCTGCTACCTTTATAGGACCCCTAGTCAGGGAAGCCCCGCTCCCTAATCAGGGCTCAGCTTCTCTCCCAGCACAAAGCCCCTGCACATACAGATACTGACAATACAAAACCAAACACACACAAATACCTTCTCCTCCAAAAGAACTCCCACTCAAACTCCCCTGTTTACAGGTCTGTTTGCTAGCTCCCTTGCCGCTGCCTGACTGGCTGCTACCTTTATAGGACCCCTAGTCAGGGAAGCCCCGCCCCCTAATCAGGGCTCAGCTTCTCTCCCAGCACAAAGCCCCTCCAAGCCTCTACACATACAGATACTACCAATGCAAAACCAAACACACACAAATACCTTCTCCTCCAACAGAACTCCCACTCAAACTGCCCTGTTTACAGCTCTGTTTGCTAGCTCCTGTGCCGCTGCCTGACTGGCTGCTACCTTTATAGGACCCCTAGTCAGGGAAGCCCCGCCGCCTAATCAGGGCTCAGCTTCTCTCCCAGCACAAAGCCCCTGCACATACAGATACTGACAATACAAAACCAAACACACAAAAATACCTTCTCCTCCAACAGAACTCCCACTCAAACTCCCCTGTTTACAGCTCTGTTTGCTAGCTCCTGTGCCGCTGCAGCTGTCTGTGCCAATGCCTGACTGGCTGCTGCCTTTATAGGACCCCTAGTCAGTGAAGCCCCGCCCCCTAATCAGGGCTCAGCTTCTCTCGCAGCACCTAGCCCCTCCAAGCCTCTACACATACAGATAATACCAATACAAAAACACACAAAAATACCTTCTCCTCCAACAGAACTCCCACTCAAACTCCCCTGTTCACAGCTCTGTTTGCTAGCTCCTGTGCCGCTGCCTGACTGGCTGCTACCTTTATAGGACCCCTAGTCTGTGAAGCCCCGCCCCCTAATCAGGGCTCAGCTTCTCTCGCAGCACCTAGCCCCTCCAAGCCTCTACACATACAGATACTACCAATACAAAAACACACACAAATACCTTCTCCTCCAACAGAACTCCCACTCAAACTCCCCTGTTCACAGCTCTGTTTGCTAGCTCCTGTGCCGCTGCCTGACTGGCTGCTACCTTTATAGGACCCCTAGTCAGTGAAGCCCCGCCCCCTAATCAGGGCTCAGCTTCTCTCCCAGCACAAAGCCCCTCCAAGCCTCTACACATACAGATACTACCAATGCAAAACCAAACACACACAAATACCTTCTCCTCCAACAGAACTCCCACTCAAACTCCCCTGTTTACAGCTCTGTTTGCTAGCTCCTGTGCCGCTGCCTGACTGGCTGCTACCTTTATAGGATCCCTAGTCAGGGAAGCCCCGCCCCCTAATCAGGGCTCAGCTTCTCTCCCAGCACAAAGCCCCTGCACATACAGATACTGACAATACAAAACCAAACACACACAAATACCTTCTCCTCCAACAGAACTACCACTCAAACTCCCCTGTTTACAGCTCTGTTTGCTAGCTCCTGTGCCGCTGCAGCTGTCTGTGCCAATGCCTGACTCGCTGATACCTTTATAGGACCCCTAATCAGTGAAGCCCCGCCCCCTAATCAGGGCTCAGCTTCTCTCCCAGCACAAAGCCCCTGCACATACAGATACTGACAATACAAAACCAAACACACACAAATACCTTCTCCTCCAACAGAACTCCCACTCAAACTCCCCTGTTCACAGCTCTGTTTGCTAGCTCCTGTGCCACTGCAGCTGTCTGTTCCGCTGCCTGACTGGCTGCTACCTTTATAGGACCCCTAGTCAGTGAAGCCCCGCCCCCTAATCAGGGCTCAGCTTCTCTCCAAGCACAAAGCCCCGCCAAACCCCTACACATACAGATACTACCAATACAAAACCAAACACACACAAATACCATCTCCTCCAACAGAACTCCCACTCAAACTCCCCTGTTCACAGCTCTGTTTGCTAGCTCCTGTGCCGCTGCCTGACTGGCTGCTACCTTTATAGGACCCCTAGTCAGTGAAGCCCCGCCCCCTAATCAGGGCTCAGCTTCTCTCGCAGCACCTAGCCCCTAAAAGCCTCTACACATACAGATACCACCAATACAAAAACACACACAAATACCGTCTCCTCCAACAGAACTCCCACTCAAACTCCCCTTTTCACAGCTCTGTTTGCTAGCTCCTGTGCCGCTGCCTGACTGGCTGCTACCTTTATAGGACCCCTAGTCAGTGAAGCCCCGCCCCCTAATCAGGGCTCAGCTTCTCTCCCAGCACAAAGCCCCTGCACATACAGATACTGACAATACAAAACCAAACACACACAAATACCTTCTCCTCCAACAGAACTCCCACTCAAACTCCCCTGTTCACAGCTCTGTTTGCTAGCTCCTGTGCCGCTGCAGCTGTCTGTGCCGCTGCCTGACTGGCTACTACCTTTATAGGACCCCGAGTCACTGAAGCCCCGCCCCCTAATCAGGGCTCAGCTTCTCTCGCAGCACCTAGCCCCACCAAGCCTCTACACATACAGATACTACCAATACAAAAACACACACAAATACCTTCTCCTCCAACAGAACTCCCACTCAAACTCCCCTGTTCACAGCTCTGTTTGCTAGCTCCTGTGCCGCTGCCTGACTGGCTGCTACCTTTATAGGACCCCTAGTCAGTGAGGCCCCGCCCCCTAATCAGGGCTCAGCTTCTCTCCCAGCACAAAGCCCCTCCAAGCCTCTACACATACAGATAATACCAATACAAAAACACACACAAATACGTTCTTCTCCAACAGAACTCCCACTCAAACTCCCCTGTTTACAGGTCTGTTTGCTAGCTCCCTTGCCGCTGCCTGACTGGCTGCTACCTTTATAGGACCCCTAGTCAGTGAAGCCCCGCCCCCTAATCAGGGCTCAGCTTCTCTCCCAGCACAAAGCCCCTCCAAGCCTCTACACATACAGATACTACCAATACAAAACCAAACACACACAAATACCTTCTCCTCCAACAGAACTCCCACTCAAACTCCCCTGTTCACAGCTCTGTTTGCTAGCTCCTGTGCCACTGCAGCTGTCTGTGCCGCTGCCTGACTGGCTGCTTCCTTTATAGGACCCCTAGTCAGTGAAGCCCCGCCCCCTAATCAGGGATCAGCTTCTCTCCCAGCACCTAGCCCCTCCAAGCCTCTACACATACAGATAATACCAATACAAAAACACACACCAATACCTTCTCCTCCAACAGAACTCCCACTCAAACTCCCCTGTTCACAGCTCTGTTTGCTAGCTCCTGTGCCACTGCAGCTGTCTGTTCCGCTGCCTGACTGGCTGCTACCTTTATAGGACCCCTAGTCAGTGAAGCCCCGCCCCCTAATCAGGGCTCAGCTTCTCTCCCAGCACAAAGCCCCTCCAAGCCTCTACACATACAGATACTACCAATACAAAACCAAACACACACAAATACCTTCTGCTCCAACAGAACTCCCACTCAAACTCCCCTCTTTACAACTCTGTTTGCTAGCTCCTGTGCCACTGCAGCTGTCTGTGCCGCTGCCTGACTGGCTGCTCCCTTTCTAGGACCCCTAATCAGTGAAGCCCCGCCCCCTAATCAGGGCCCAGCTTCTCTCGCAGCACCTAGCCCCTCCAAGCCTCTACACATACAGATACTACCAATACAAAAGCACACACAAATACCTTCTCCTCCAACACAACTCCCACTCAAACTGCCCTGTTTACAGCTCTGTTTGCTACCTCCTGTGCCGCTGACTGACTGGCTGGTACCTTTATAAGACCCCTAGTCAGTGAAGCCCCGCCCCCTAATCAGGGCTCAGCTTCTCTCCCAGCACAAAGCCCCTCCAAGCCTCTACACATACAGATACTACCAATACAAAACGAAACACACACAAATACCTTCTCCTCCAACAGAACTCCGACTCAAACTCCCCTGTTTAGAGCTCTGTTTGCTACCTCCTGTGCCGCTGCCTGACTGGCTGCTACCTTTATAGGACCCGTAGTCAGTGAAGCCCCGCCCCCTAATCAGGGCTCAGCTTCTCTCTCAGCACAAAGCCCCTCAAAGCCTCTACACATACAGATACTACCAATTGAAAAACACACACACACATATAACTTCTCCTCCAACAGAACTCCCACTCAAACTCCCCTGTTCACAGCTCTGTTTGCTAGCTCCTCTGCCGCTGCCTGACTGGCTGCTCCCTTTATAGGACCCCTAGTCAGTGAAGCCCCGCCCCCTAATCAGGGCTCAGCTTCTCTCCCAGCACAAAGCCCCTCCAAGCCTCTACACATACAGATACTACCAATGCAAAACCAAACACACACAAATACCTTCTCGTCCAACAGAACTCCCACTCCAACTCCCCTGTTCACAGCTCTGTTTGCTAGCTCCTGTGCCACTGCAGCTGTCTGTTCCGCTGCCTGACTGGCTGCTACCTTTATAGGACCCCTAGTCAGTGAAGCCCCGCCCCCTAATCAGGGCTCAGCTTCTCTCCAAGCACAAAGCCCCTCCAAACCTCTACACATACAGATACTACCAATGCAAAACCAAACACACACAAATACCATCTCCTCCAAGAGAACTCCCACTCAAACTCCCCTGTTTACAGCTCTGTTTGCTAGCTCCTGTGCCGCTGCAGCTGTCTGTGCCGCTGCCTGACTGGCTGCTACCTTTATAGGACCCCTAGTCAGTGAAGCCCCTCCCCCTAATCAGGGCTCAGCTTCTCTCGCAGCACCTAGCCCCTCCAAGCCTCTACACATACAGATACTACCAATACAAAAACACACACGAATACCTTCTCCTCCAACAGAACTCCCACTCAAACTCCCCTGTTCACAGCTCTGTTTCCTAGCTCCTGTGTCGCTGCCTGACTGGCTGCTACCTTTATAGGACCCCTAGTCAGTGAAGCCCCGCCCCCTAATCAGGGCTCAGCTTCTCTCGCAGCACCTAGCCCCTAAAAGCCTCTACACATACAGATACTACCAATACAAAAACACACACAAATACCTTCTCCTCCAACAGAACTCCCACTCAAACTCCCCTGTTTAGAGCTCTGTTTGCTAGCTCCTGTGCCGCTGCAGCTGTCTGTTCCGCTGCCTGACTGGCTGCTACCTTTATAGGACCCCTAGTCAGTGAAGCCCCGCCCCCTAATCAGGGTTCAGCTTCTCTCCAAGCACAAAGCCCCGCCAAACCCCTTCACATACAGATACTACCAATAAAAAACCAAACACACACAAATACCTTCTCCTCCAACAGAACTCCCACTCAAACTCCCCTGCTTACAGCTCTGTTTGCTATCTCCTGTGCCGCTGCCTGACTGGCTGGTACCTTTATAGGACCCCTAGTCACTGAAGCCCCGCCCCCTAATCTGGGCTCAGCTTCTCTCCCAGCACAAAGCCCCTCCAAGCCTCTACACATACAGATACTACCAATACAAAACCAAACACACACAAATACCTTCTCCTCCAACAGAACTACCACTCAAACTCCCCTGTTTACAGCTCTGTTTGCTAGCTCCTGTGCCGCTGCAGCTGTCTGTGCCGCTGCCTGACTGGCTGCTACCTTTATAGGACCCCTAGTCAGTGAAGCCCCTCCCCCTAATCAGGGCTCAGCTTCTCTCGCAGCACCTAGCCCCTCCAAGCCTCTACACATACAGATACTACCAATACAAAAACACACACGAATACCTTCTCCTCCAACAGAACTCCCACTCAAACTCCCCTGTTCACAGCTCTGTTTCCTAGCTCCTGTGCCGCTGCCTGACTGGCTGCTACCTTTATAGGACCCCTAGTCAGTGAAGCCCCGCCCCCTAATCAGGGCTCAGCTTCTCTCGCAGCACCTAGCCCCTAAAAGCCTCTACACATACAGATACTACCAATACAAAAACACACACAAATACCTTCTCCTCCAACAGAACTCCCACTCAAACTCCCCTGTTTAGAGCTCTGTTTGCTAGCTCCTGTGCCGCTGCAGCTGTCTGTTCCGCTGCCTGACTGGCTGCTACCTTTATAGGACCCCTAGTCAGTGAAGCCCCGCCCCCTAATCAGGGTTCAGCTTCTCTCCAAGCACAAAGCCCCGCCAAACCCCTTCACATACAGATACTACCAATAAAAAACCAAACACACACAAATACCTTCTCCTCCAACAGAACTCCCACTCAAACTCCCCTGCTTACAGCTCTGTTTGCTATCTCCTGTGCCGCTGCCTGACTGGCTGGTACCTTTATAGGACCCCTAGTCACTGAAGCCCCGCCCCCTAATCTGGGCTCAGCTTCTCTCCCAGCACAAAGCCCCTCCAAGCCTCTACACATACAGATACTACCAATACAAAACCAAACACACACAAATACCTTCTCCTCCAACAGAACTACCACTCAAACTCCCCTGTTTACAGCTCTGTTTGCTAGCTCCTGTGCCGCTGCCTGACTGGCTGCTCCCTTTATAGGACACCTAGTCAGTGAAGCCCCGCCCCCTAATCAGGGCCCAGCTTCTCTCCCAGCACAAAGCCCCTCCAAGCCTCTACACATACAGATACTACCAATACAAAAACACACACAAATACCTTCTCCTCCAACAGAACTCCCACTCAAACTGCCCTGTTTACAGCTCTGTTTGCTAGCTCCTGTGCCGCTGCTTGACTGGCTGCTACCTTTATAGGACCCCTAGTCAGTGAAGCCCCGCCCCCTAATCAGGGCTCAGCTTCTCTCGCAGCACCTAGCCCCTAAAAGCCTCTACACATACAGATACCACCAATACAAAAACACACACAAATACCCTCTCCTCCAACAGAACTCCCACTCAAACTCCCCTTTTCACAGCTCTGTTTGCTAGCTCCTGTGCCGCTGCAGCTGTCTGTGCCGCTGCCTGACTGGCTACTACCTTTATAGGACCCCGAGTCACTGAAGCCCCGCCCCCTAATCAGGGCTCAGCTTCTCTCGCAGCACCTAGCCCCACCAAGCCTCTACACATACAGATACTACCAATACAAAAACACACACAAATACCTTCTCCTCCAACAGAACTCCCACTCAAACTCCCCTGTTCACAGCTCTGTTTGCTAGCTCCTGTGCAGCTGCCTGACTGGCTGCTACCTTTATAGGACCCCTAGTTAGTGAGGCCCCGCCCCCTAATCAGGGCTCAGCTTCTCTCCCAGCACAAAGCCCCTCCAAGCCTCTACACATACAGATAATACCAATACAAAAACAAACACAAATACGTTCTTCTCCAACAGAACTCCCACTCAAACTCCCCTGTTTACAGGTCTGTTTGCTAGCTCCCTTGCCGCTGCCTGACTGGCTGCTACCTTTATAGGACCCCTAGTCAGTGAAGCCCCGCCCCCTAATCAGGGCTCAGCTTCTCTCCCAGCACAAAGCCCCTCCAAGCCTCTACACATACAGATACTACCAATACAAAACCAAACACACACAAATACCTTCTCCTCCAACAGAACTCCCACTCAAACTCCCCTGTTCACAGCTCTGTTTGCTAGCTCCTGTGCCACTGCAGCTGTCTGTGCCGCTGCCTGACTGGCTGCTTCCTTTATAGGACCCCTAGTCAGTGAAGCCCCGCCCCCTAATCAGGGCTCAGCTTCTCTCCCAGCACCTAGCCCCTCCAAGCCTCTACACATACAGATAATACCAATACAAAAACACACACAAATACCTTCTCCTCCAACAGAACTCCCACTCAAACTCCCCTGTTCACAGCTCTGTTTGCTAGCTCCTGTGCCACTGCAGCTGTCTGTTCCGCTGCCTGACTGGCTGCTACCTTTATAGGACCCCTAGTCAGTGAAGCCCCGCCCCCTAATCAGGGCTCAGCTTCTCTCCCAGCACAAAGCCCCTCCAAGCCTCTACACATACAGATACTACCAATACAAAACCAAACACACACAAATACCTTCTGCTCCAACAGAACTCCCACTCAAACTCCCCTCTTTACAGCTCTGTTTGCTAGCTCCTGTGCCACTGCAGCTGTCTGTGCCGCTGCGTGACTGGCTGCTCCCTTTCTAGGACCCCTAATCAGTGAAGCCCCGCCCCCTAATCAGGGCCCAGCTTCTCTCGCAGCACCTAGCCCCTCCAAGCCTCTACACATACAGATACTACCAATACAAAAGCACACACAAATACCTTCTCCTCCAACACAACTCCCACTCAAACTGCGCTGTTTACAGCTCTGTTTGCTACCTCCTGTGCCGCTCACTGACTGGCTGGTACCTTTATAAGACCCCTAGTCAGTGAAGCCCCGCCCCCTAATCAGGGCTCAGCTTCTCTCCCAGCACAAAGCCCCTCCAAGCCTCTACACATACAGATACTACCAATACAAAACGAAACACACACAAATACCTTCTCCTCCAACAGAACTCCGACTCAAACTCCCCTGTTTAGAGCTCTGTTTGCTACCTCCTGTGCCGCTGCAGCTGTCTGTGCCGCTGCCTGACTGGCTGCTTCCTTTATAGGACCCCTAGTCAGTGAAGCCCCGCCCCCTAATCAGGGCTCAGCTTCTCTCCCAGCACCTAGCCCCTCCAAGCCTCTACACATACAGATAATACCAATACAAAAACACACACAAATACCTTCTCCTCCAACAGTACTCCCACTCAAACTCCCCTGTTCACAGCTCTGTTTGCTAGCTCCTGTGCCACTGCAGCTGTCTGTGCCGCTGCCTGACTGGCTGCTACCTTTATAGGACCCGTAGTCAGTGAAGCCCCGCCCCCTAATCAGGGCTCAGCTTCTCTCTCAGCACAAAGCCCCTCAAAGCCTCTACACATACAGATACTACCAATTGAAAAACACACACACACAAATAACTTCTCCTCCAACAGAACTCCCACTCAAACTCCCCTGTTCACAGCTCTGTTTGCTAGCTCCTCTGCCGCTGCCTGTCTGGCTGCTCCCTTTATAGGACCCCTAGTCAGTGAAGCCCCGCCCCATAATCAGGGCTCAGCTTCTCTCCCAGCACAAAGCCCCTCCAAGCCTCTACACATACAGATACTACCAATGCAAAACCAAACACACACAAATACCTTCTCGTCCAACAGAACTCCAACTCCAACTCCCCTGTTCACAGCTCTGTTTGCTAGCTCCTGTGCCACTGCAGCTGTCTGTTCCGCTGCCTGACTGGCTGCTACCTTTATAGGACCCCTAGTCAGTGAAGCCCCGCCCCCTAATCAGGGCTCAGCTTCTCTCCAAGCACAAAGCCCCTCCAAACCTCTACACATACAGATACTACCAATGCAAAACCAAACACACACAAATACCATCTCCTCCAAGAGAACTCCCACTCAAACTCCCCTGTTTACAGCTCTGTTTGCTAGCTCCTGTGCCGCTGCAGCTGTCTGTTCCGCTGCCTGACTGGCTGCTACCTTTATAGGACCCCTAGTCAGTGAAGCCCCGCCCCCTAATCAGGGCTCAGCTTCTCTCGCAGCACCTAGCCCCTAAAAGCCTCTACACATACAGATACTACCAATACAAAAACACACACACACAAATACCTTCTCCTCCAACAGAACTCCCACTCAAACTCCCCTGTTCACAGCTCTGTTTGCTAGCTCCTGTGCCGCTGCCTGCCTGGCTGCTACCTTTATAGGACCCCTAGTCAGTGAAGCCCCGCCCCCTAATCAGGGCTCAGCTTCTCTCCCAGCACAAAGTCCCTGCACATACAGATACTGACAATACAAAACCAAACACACACAAATACCTTCTCCTCCAACAGAACTCCCACTCAAACTCCCCTGTTTACAGCTCTGTTTGCTAACTCCTGTGCCGCTGCCTGACTGGCTGCTACCTTTATAGGACCCCTAGTCAGTGAAGCCCCGCCCCCTTATCAGGGCTCAGCTTCTCTCCAAGCAAAAAGCCCCGCCAAACCCCTACACATACAGATACTACCAATACAAAACCAAACACACACAAATACCATCTCCTCCAACAAAACTCCCACTCAAACTCCCCTGTTTACAGCTCTGTTTGCTAACTCCTGTGCCGCTGCCTGACTGGCTGCTACCTTTATAGGACGCCTAGTCAGTGAAGCCCCGCCCCCTAAGCAGGGCTCAGCTTCTCTCCCTACACATACAGATACTACCAATACAAAACCAAAAACACACAAATACCTTCTCCTCCAACAGAACTCCCACTCAAACTCCACTGTTTACAGCTCTGTTTGCTAGCTCCTGTGCCGCTGCAGCTGTCTGTGCCAATGCCTGACTGGCTGCTACCTTTATAGGACCCCTAGTCAGTCAAGCCCCGCCCCCTAATCAGGGCTCAGCTTCTCTCCCAGCACAAAGCCCCTTCAAGCCTCTACACATACATATACTACCAATACAAAAACACACACAAATACCTTCTCCTCCAACAGAACTCCCACTCAAACTCCCCTGTTCACAGCTCTGTTTGCTAGCTCCTGTGCCGCTGCCTGACTGGCTGCTACCTTTATAGGACCCCTAGTCAGTGAAGCCCCGCCCCCTAATCAGGGCTCAGCTTCTCTCCCAGCACCTAGCCCCTCCAAGCCTCTACACATACAGATATTACCAATACAAAAACACACACAAATACCGTCTCCTCCAACAGAACTCCCACTCAAACTCCCCTGTTTACAGCTCTGTTTGCTAGCTCCTGTGCCGCTGCCTGACTGGCTGCTACCTTTATAGGACGCCTAGTCAGTGAAGCCCCGCCCCCTAAGCAGGGCTCAGCTTCTCTCCCAGCACAAAGCCCCTCCAAGCCTCTACACATACAGATACTACCAATACAAAACCAAAAACACACAAATACCTTCTCCTCCAACAGAACTCCCACTCAAACTCCCCTGTTTACAGCTCTGTTTGCTAGGTCCTGTGCCGCTTCAGCTGTCTGTGCCGCTGCCTGACTGGCTGCTACCTTTATAGGACCCCTAGTCAGTGAAGCCCCGCCCCCAATCAGGGCTCAGCTTCTCTCCCAGCACAAAGCCCCTCCAAGCCTCTACACATACACATACTACCAATACAAAAAAACACACAAATACCTTCTCCTCCAAAAGAACTCCCACTCAAACTCCCCTGCTTACAGCTCTGTTTGCTAGCTCCTGTGCCACTGCCTGACTGGCTCCTACCTTTATAGGACCCCTAGTCAGTGAAGCCCCGCCCCCTGATCAGGGCTCAGCTTCTCTCCCAGCACAAAGCCCCTCCAAGCCTCTACATATACAGATACTACCAATACAAAAAAACACACAAATACCTTCTCCTCCAACAGAACTCCCACTCAAACTCCCCTGTTTACCGCTCTGTTTGCTAGCTCCTGTGCCGCTGCCTGACTGACTGCTACCTTCATAGGACCCCTAGTCAGGGAAGCCACGCCCCCTAATCAGGGCTCAGCTTCTCTCCCAGCACAAAGCCCGTACACATACAGATACTACCAATACAAAACCGAACACACACAAGTACCTTCTCCTCCAACAGAACACCCACTCAAACTCCCCTGTTTACAGCTCTGTTTGCTAGCTCCTGTGCCGCTGCAGCTGTCTGTGCCAATGCCTGACTGGCTGCTACCTTTATAGGACCCCTAGTCAGTGAAGCCCCGCCCCCTAATCAGGGCTCAGCTTCTCTCGCAGCACCTAGCCCCTCCAAGCCTCTACACATACAGATAATACCAATACAAAAACACACACAAATACCTTCTCCTCCAACAGAACTCCCACTCAAACTCCCCTGTTTACAGCTCTGTTTGCTAGCTCCTGTGCCGCTGCCTGACTGGCTGCTACCTTTATAGGACCCCTAGTCAGTGAAGCCCCGCCCCCTGATCAGGGCTCAGCTTCTCTCCCAGCACAAAGCCCCTCCAAGCCTCTACACATACAGATACTACCAATACAAAACCAAACACACACAAATACCTTCTCCTCCAACAGAACTCCCACTCAAACTCCCCTGTTTACAGCTCTGTTTGCTAGCTCCTGTGCCGCTGCCTGACTGGCTGCTACCTTTATAGGACGCCTAGTCAGTGAAGCCCCGCCCCCTAAGCAGGGCTCAGCTTCTCTCCCAGCACAAAGCCCCTGCACATACAGATACTGACAATACAAAACCAAACACACACAAATACCTTCTCCTCCAACAGAACTCCCACTCAAACTCCCCTGTTTACAGCTCTGTTTGCTAGCTCCTGTGCCGCTGCCTGACTGGCTGCTACCTTTATAGGACCCCTAGTCAGTGAAGCCCCGCCCCCTAAGCAGGGCTCAGCTTCTCTCCCTACACATACAGATACTACCAATACAAAACCAAAAACACACAAATACCTTCTCCTCCAACAGAACTCCCACTCAAACTCCACTGTTTACAGCTCTGTTTGCTAGCTCCTGTGCCGCTGCAGCTGTCTGTGCCAATGCCTGACTGGCTGCTACCTTTATAGGACCCCTAGTCAGTCAAGCCCCGCCCCCTAATCAGGGCTCAGCTTCTCTCCCAGCACAAAGCCCCTTCAAGCCTCTACACATACATATACTACCAATACAAAAACACACACAAATACCTTCTCCTCCAACAGAACTCCCACTCAAACTCCCCTGTTCACAGCTCTGTTTGCTAGCTCCTGTGCCGCTGCCTGACTGGCTGCTACCTTTATAGGACCCCTAGTCAGTGAAGCCCCGCCCCCTAATCAGGGCTCAGCTTCTCTCCCAGCACCTAGCCCCTCCAAGCCTCTACACATACAGATATTACCAATACAAAAAAACACACAAATACCGTCTCCTCCAACAGAACTCCCACTCAAACTCCCCTGTTTACAGCTCTGTTTGCTAGCTCCTGTGCCGCTGCCTGACTGGCTGCTACCTTTATAGGACGCCTAGTCAGTGAAGCCCCGCCCCCTAAGCAGGGCTCAGCTTCTCTCCCAGCACAAAGCCCCTCCAAGCCTCTACACATACAGATACTACCAATACAAAACCAAAAACACACAAATACCTTCTCCTCCAACAGAACTCCCACTCAAACTCCCCTGTTTACAGCTCTGTTTGCTAGCTCCTGTGCCACTGCCTGACTGGCTGCTACCTTTATAGGACGCCTAGTCAGTGAAGCCCCGCCCCCTAATCAGGGCTCAGCTTCTCTCCCAGCACAAAGCCCCTGCACATACAGATACTGACAATACAAAACCAAACACACACAAATACCTTCTCCTCCAACAGAACTCCCACTCAAACTCCCCTGTTCACAGCTCTGTTTGCTAGCTCCTGTGCCGCTGCCTGACTGGCTGCTACCTTTATAGGACCCCTAGTCAGTGAAGCCCCGCCCCCTGATCAGGGCTCAGCTTCTCTCCCAGCACAAAGCCCCTGCACATACAGATACTGACAATACAAAACCAAACACACACAAATACCTTCTCCTCCAACAGAACTCCCACTCCAACTCCCCTGTTTACAGCTCTGTTTGCTAGGTCCTGTGCCGCTTCAGCTGTCTGTGCCGCTGCCTGACTGGCTGCTACCTTTATAGGACCCCTAGTCAGTGAAGCCCCGCCCCCAATCAGGGCTCAGCTTCTCTCCCAGCACAAAGCCCCTCCAAGCCTCTACACATACACATACTACCAATACAAAAAAACACACAAATACCTTCTCCTCCAAAAGAACTCCCACTCAAACTCCCCTGCTTACAGCTCTGTTTGCTAGCTCCTGTGCCACTGCCTGACTGGCTCCTACCTTTATAGGACCCCTAGTCAGTGAAGCCCCGCCCCCTGATCAGGGCTCAGCTTCTCTCCCAGCACAAAGCCCCTCCAAGCCTCTACATATACAGATACTACCAATACAAAAAAACACACAAATACCTTCTCCTCCAACAGAACTCCCACTCAAACTCCCCTGTTTACCGCTCTGTTTGCTAGCTCCTGTGCCGCTGCCTGACTGGCTGCTACCTTCATAGGACCCCTAGTCAGGGAAGCCACGCCCCCTAATCAGGGCTCAGCTTCTCTCCCAGCACAAAGCCCGTACACATACAGATACTACCAATACAAAACCGAACACACACAAGTACCTTCTCCTCCAACAGAACACCCACTCAAACTCCCCTGTTCACAGCTCTGTTTGCTAGCTCCTGTGCCACTGCAGCTGTCTGTTCCGCTGCCTGATTGGCTGCTACCTTTATAGGACCCCTAGTCAGTTAAGCCCCGCCCCCTAATCAGGGCTCAGCTTCTCTCCAAGCACAAAGCCCCGCCAAACCCCTGCACATACAGATACTACCAATACAAAACCAAACACACACAAATACCTTCTCCTCCAACAGAACTCCCACTCAAACTCCCCTGTTTACAGCTCTGTTTGCTAGCTCCTGTGCCGCTGCCTGACTGGCTGCTACCTTTATAGGACCCCTAGTCAGTGAAGCCCCGCCCCCTGATCAGGGCTCAGCTTCTCTCCCAGCACAAAGCCCCTCCAAGCCTCTACACATACAGATACTACCAATACAAAACCAAACACACACAAATACCTTCTCCTCCAACAGAACTCCCACTCAAACTCCCCTGTTTACAGCTCTGTTTGCTAGCTCCTGTGCCGCTGCCTGACTGGCTGCTACCTTTGTAGGACGCCTAGTCAGTGAAGCCCCGCCCCCTGATCAGGGCTCAGCTTCTCTCCCAGCACAAAGCCCCTCCAAGCCTCTACACATACAGATACTACCAATACAAAACCAAAAACACACAAATACCTTCTCCTCCAACAGAACTCCCACTCAAACTCCCCTGTTTACAGCTCTGTTTGCTAGCTCCTGTGCCGCTGCAGCTGTCTTTGCCGCTGCCTGACTGCCTGCTACCTTTATAGGACCCCTAGTCAGTGAAGCCCCGCCCCCTAATCAGGGCTCAGCTTCTCTCCCAGCACAAAGCCCCTGCACATACAGATACTGACAATACAAAACCAAACACACACAAATACCTTCTCCTCCAACAGAACTCCCACTCAAACTCCCCTGTTTACAGCTCTGTTTGCTAGCTCCTGTGCCGCTGCCTGACTGGCTGCTACCTTTATAGGACCCCTAGTCAGTGAAGCCCCGCCCCCTAATCAGGGCGCAGCTTCTCTCCCAGCACAAAGCCCCTCCAAGCCTCTACACATACAGATACTACCAATACAAAACCAAACACACACAAATACCTTCTCCTCCAACAGAACTCCCACTCAAACTCCCCTGCTTACAGCTCTGTCTGCTAGCTCCTGTGCCGCTGCCTGACTGGCTGGTACCTTTATAGGACCCCTAGTCACTGAAGCCCCGCCCCCTAATCTGGGCTCAGCTTCTCTCCCAGCACAAAGCCCCTCCAAGCCTCTACACATACAGATACTACCAATACAAAACCAAACACACACAAATACCTTCTCCTCCAACAGAACTACCACTCAAACTCCCCTGTTTACAGCTCTGTTTGCTAGCTCCTGTGCCGCTGCCTGACTGGCTGCTCCCTTTATAGGACACCTAGTCAGTGAAGCCCCGCCCCCTAATCAGGGCCCAGCTTCTCTCCCAGCACAAAGCCCCTCCAAGCCTCTACATATACAGATACTACCAATACAAAAAAACACACAAATACCTTCTCCTCCAACAGAACTCCCACTCAAACTGCCCTGTTTACAGCTCTGTTTGCTAGCTCCTGTGCCGCTGCTTGACTGGCTGCTAGCTTTATAAGACCCCTAGTCAGTGAAGCCCCGCCCCCTGATCAGGGCTCAGCTTCTCTCCCAGCACAAAGCCCCTCCAAGCCTCTACATATACAGATACTACCTATACAAAAACACACACAAATACCTTCTCCTCCAACAGAACTCCCACTCAAATTCCCCTGTTTAAAGCTCTGTTTGCCAGCTCCTGTGCCACTGCAGCTGTCTGTTCTGCTGCCTGACTGGCTGCTACCTTTATAGGACGCCTAGTCAGTGAAGCCCCGCCCCCTAAGCAGGGCTCAGCTTCTCTCCCAGCACAAAGCCCCTGCAAGCCTCTACACATACAGATACTACCAATACAAAACCAAAAACACACAAATACCTTCTCCTCCAACAGAACTCCCACTCAAACTCCCCTGTTTACAGCTCTGTTTGCTAGCTCCTGTGCCGCTGCAGCTGTCTGTGCCGCTGCCTGACTGGCTGCTACCTTTATAGGACCCCTAGTCAGTGAAGCCCCGCCCCCTAATCAGGGCTCAGCTTCTCTCCAACACAAAGCCCCTGCACATACAGATACTGACAATACAAAACCAAACACACACAAATACCTTCTCCTCCAACAGAACTCCCACTCAAACTCCCCTGTTCACAGCTCTGTTTGCTAGCTCCTGTGCCGCTGCCTGACTGGCTGCTACCTTTATAGGACGCCTAGTCAGTGAAGCCCCGCCCCCTAAGCAGGGCTCAGCTTCTCTCCCAGCACAAAGCCCCTCCAAGCCTCTACACATACAGATACTACCAATACAAAACCAAAAACACACAAATACCTTCTCCTCCAACAGAACTCCCACTCAAACTCCCCTGTTTACAGCTCTTTTTGCTAGCTCTTGTGCCGCTGCAGCTGTCTGTGCCGCTGCCTGACTGTCTGCTACCTTTATAGGACCCCTAGTCAGTGAAGCCCCGCCCCCTAATCAGGGCTCAGCTTCTCTCCCAGCACAAAGCCCCTGCACATACAGATACTGACAATACAAAACCAAACACACACAAATACCTTCTCCTCCAACAGAACTCCCACTCAAACTCCCCTGTTTACAGCTCTGTTTGCTAGCTCCTGTGCCGCTGCCTGACTGGCTGCTACCTTTATAGGACCCCTAGTCAGTGAAGCCCCGCCCCCTGATCAGGGCTCAGCTTCTCTCCCAGCACAAAGCCCCTGCACATACAGATACTGACAATACAAAACCAAACACACACAAATAACTTCTCCTCCAACAGAACTCCCACTCAAACTCCCCTGTTCACAGCTCTGTTTGCTAGCTCCTGTGCCGCTGCCTGACTGGCTGCTACCTTTATAGGACACCTAGCCAGTGAAGCCCCGCCCCCTAATCAGGGCTCAGCTTCTCTCCCAGGACAAAGCCCCTCCAAGCCTCTACACATACAGATACTACCAATACAAAACCGAACACACACAAATACCTTCTCCTCCAACAGAACTCCCACTCAAACTCCCCTGTTTACAGCTCTGTTTGCTAGCTCCTGTGCCGATGCCTGACTGGCTGCTACCTTTATAGGACGCCTAGTCAGTGAAGCCCCGCCCCCTAAGCAGGGCTCAGCTTCTCTCCCAGCACAAAGCCCCTCCAAGCCTCTACACATACAGATACTACCAATACAAAACCAAAAACACACAAATACCTTCTCCTCCAACAGAACTCCCACTCAAACTCCCCTGTTTACAGCTCTGTTTGCTAGCTCCTGTGCCGCTGCAGCTGTCTGTGCCGCTGCCTGACTGGCTGCTACCTTTATAGGACCCCTAGTCAGTGAAGCCCCGCCCCCTAATCAGGGCTCAGCTTCTCTCCAACACAAAGCCCCTGCACATACAGATACTGACAATACAAAACCAAACACACACAAATACCTTCTCCTCCAACAGAACTCCCACTCCAACTCCCCTGTTTACAGCTCTGTTTGCTAGCTCCTGTGCCGCTGCAGCTGTCTGTGCCAATGCCTGACTGGCTGCTACCTTTATAGGACCCCTAGTCAGTCAAGCCCCGCCCCCTAATCAGGGCTCAGCTTCTCTCCCAGCACAAAGCCCCTTCAAGCCTCTACACATACATATACTACCAATACAAAAACACACACAAATACCTTCTCCTCCAACAGAACTCCCACTCAAACTCCCCTGTTCACAGCTCTGTTTGCTAGCTCCTGTGCCGCTGCCTGACTGGCTGCTACCTTTATAGGACCCCTAGTCAGTGAAGCCCCGCCCCCTAATCAGGGCTCAGCTTCTCTCCCAGCACCTAGCCCCTCCAAGCCTCTACACATACAGATATTACCAATACAAAAACACACAAATACCTTCTGCTCCAACAGAACTCCCACTCAAACTCCCCTGTTTACAGGTCTGTTTGCTAGCTCCTGTGCCGCTGCCTGACTGGCTGCTACCTTTATAGGACCCCTAGTCAGGGAAGCCCCGCCCCCTAATCAGGGCTCAGCTTCTCTCCCAGCACAAAGCCCCTGCACATACAGATACTGACAATACAAAACCAAACACACACAAATACCTTCTCCTCCAACAGAACTCCCACTCAAACTCCCCTGTTTACAGCTCTGTTTGCTAGCTCCTGTGCCGCTGCCTGACTGGCTGCTACCTTTATAGGACCCCTAGTCAGTGAAGCCCCGCCCCCTGATCAGGGCTCAGCTTCTCTCCCAGCACAAAGCCCCTCCAAGCCTCTACACATACAGATACTACCAATCCAAAACCAAACACACACAAATACCTTCTCCTCCAACAGAACTCCCACTCAAACTCCCCTGTTTACAGCTCTGTTTGCTAGCTCCTGTGCCGCTGCCTGACTGGCTGCTACCTTTATAGGACCCCTAGTCAGTGAAGCCCCGCCCCCTAAACAGGGCGCAGCTTCTCTCCAAGCACAAAGCCCCTCCAAGACTCTACACATACAGATACTACCAATGCAAAACCAAACACACACAAATACCATCTCCTCCAAGAGAACTCCCACTCAAACTCCCCTGTTTACAGCTCTGTTTGCTAGCTCCTGTGCCGCTGCCTGACTGGCTGCTACCTTTATAGGACCCCTAGTCAGTGAAGCCCCGCCCCCTAATCAGGGCTCAGCTTCTCTCGCAGCACCTAGCCCCTAAAAGCCTCTACACATACAGATACTACCAATACAAAAACACACACAAATACCTTCTCCTCCAACAGAACTCCCACTCAAACTCCCCTGTTCACAGCTCTGTTTGCTAGCTCCTGTGCCGCTGCCTGACTGGCTGCTACCTTTATAGGACCCCTAGTCAGTGAAGCCCCGCCCCGTAATCAGGGCTCAGCTTCTCTCGCAGCACCTAGCCACTCCAAGCCTCTACACATACAGATACTACCAATACGAAAACACACACAAATACCTTCTCCTCCAACAGAACTCCCACTCAAACTCCCCTGTTCACAGCTCTGTTTGCTAGCTCCTGTGCCGCTGCCTGACTGGCTGCTACCTTTATAGGACCCCTAGTCAGTGAAGCCCCGCCCCCTAATCAGGGCTCAGCTTCTCTCCCAGCACAAAGCCCCTCCAAGCCTCTACACATACAGATACTACCAATACAAAACCAAACACACACAAATACCTTCTCCTCCAACAGAACTCCCACTCAAACTCCCCTGTTTACAGCTCTGTTTGCTAGCTCCTGTGCCGCTGCAGCTGTCTGTTCCGCTGCCTGACTGGCTGCTACCTTTATAGGACCCCTAGTCAGTGAAGCCCCGCCCCCTAATCAGGGTTCAGCTTCTCTCCAAGCACAAAGCCCCGCCAAACCCCTTCACATACAGATACTACCAATAAAAAACCAAACACACACAAATACCTTCTCCTCCAACAGAACTCCCACTCAAACTCCCCTGTTTACAGCTCTCTTTGCTAGCTCCTGTGCCGCTGCCTGACTGGCTGGTACCTTTATAGGACCCCTAGTCACTGAAGCCCCGCCCCCTAATCTGGGCTCAGCTTCTCTCCCAGCACAAAGCCCCTCCAAGCCTCTACACATACAGATACTACCAATACAAAACCAAACACACACAAATACCTTCTCCTCCAACAGAACTACCACTCAAACTCCCCTGTTTACAGCTCTGTTTGCTAGCTCCTGTGCCGCTGCAGCTGTCTGTGCCGCTGCCTGACTGGCTGCTACCTTTATAGGACCCCTAGTCAGTGAAGCCCCGCCCCCTAATCAGGGCTCAGCTTCTCTACCAGCACAAAGCCCCTTCACATACAGATACTGACAATACAAAACCAAACACACACAAATACCTTCTCCTCCAACAGAACTCCCACTCAAACTCCCCTGTTTACAGCTCTGTTTGCTAGCTCCTGTGCCGCTGCCTGACTGGCTGCTCCCTTTATAGGACACCTAGTCAGTGAAGCCCCGCCCCCTAATCAGGGCCCAGCTTCTCTCCCAGCACAAAGCCCCTCCAAGCCTCTACACATACAGATACTACCAATACAAAAACACACACAAATACCTTCTCCTCCAACAGAACTCCCACTCAAACTGCCCTGTTTACAGCTCTGTTTGCTAGCTCCTGTGCCGCTGCTTGACTGGCTGCTAGCTTTATAGGACCCCTAGTCAGTGAAGCCCCGCCCCCTGATCAGGGCTCAGCTTCTCTCCCAGCACAAAGCCCCTCCAGGCCTCTACATATACAGATACTACCAATACAAAAAAACACACAAATACCTTCTCCTCCAACAGAACTCCCACTCAAACTGCCCTGTTTACAGCTCTGTTTGCTAGCTCCTGTGCCGCTGCTTGACTGGCTGCTAGCTTTATAAGACCCCTAGTCAGTGAAGCCCCGCCCCCTGATCAGGGCTCAGCTTCTCTCCCAGCACAAAGCCCCTCCAAGCCTCTACATATACAGATACTACCAATACAAAAACACACACAAATACCTTCTCCTCCAACAGAACTCCCACTCAAATTCCCCTGTTTAAAGCTCTGTTTGCCAGCTCCTGTGCCACTGCAGGTGTCTGTTCTGCTGCCTGACTGGCTGCTACCTTTATAGGAACCCTAGTCAGTGAAGCCCCGCCCCCTAATCAGGGCTCAGCTTCTCTCCCAGCACAAAGCCCCTCCAAGCCTCTACACATACAGATACTACCAATACAAAACCAAACACACACAAATACCTTCTCCTCCAACAGAACTCCCACTCAAACTCCCCTGTTTACAGCTCTGTTTGCTAGCTCCTGTGCCGCTGCCTGACTGGCTGCTAACTTTATAGGACCCCTAGTCAGTGAAGCCCCGCCCCCTAATCAGGGCTCAGCTTCTCTCCAAGCACAAAGCCCCGCCAAACCCCTACACATACAGATACTACCAATACAAAACCAAACACACACAAATACCATCTCCTCCAACAAAACTCCCACTCAAACTCCCCTGTTTACAGCTCTGTTTGCTAGCTCCTGTGCCGCTGCCTGACTGGCTGCTACCTTTATAGGACGCCTAGTCAGTGAAGCCCCGCCCCCTAAGCAGGGCTCAGCTTCTCTCCCAGCACAAAGCCCCTCCAAGCCTCTACACATACAGATACTACCAATACAAAACCAAAAACACACAAATACCTTCTCCTCCAACAGAACTCCCACTCAAACTCCCCTGTTTACAGCTCTGTTTGCTAGCTCCTGTGCCGCTGCAGCTGTCTGTGCCGCTGCCTGACTGGCTGCTACCTTTATAGGACCCCTAGTCAGTGAAGCCCCGCCCCCTAATCAGGGCTCAGCTTCTCTACCAGCACAAAGCCCCTTCACATACAGATACTGACAATACAAAACCGAACACACACAAGTACCTTCTCCTCCAACAGAACTCCCACTCAAACTCCCCTGTTTACCGCTCTGTTTGCTAGCTCCTGTGCCGCTGCCTGACTGGCTGCTACCTTCATAGGACCCCTAGTCAGGGAAGCCACGCCCCCTAATCAGGGCTCAGCTTCTCTCCCAGCACAAAGCCCGTACACATACAGATACTACCAATACAAAACCGAACACACACAAGTACCTTCTCCTCCAACAGAACTCCCACTCAAACTCCCCTGTTTACAGCTCTGTTTGCTAGCTCCTGTGCCGCTGCAGCTGTCTGTGCCAATGCCTGACTGGCTGCTACCTTTATAGGAACCCTAGTCAGGGAAGCCCCGCCCCCTAATCAGGGCTCAGCTTCTCTCGCAGCACCTAGCCCCTCCAAGCCTCTACACATACAGATAATACCAATACAAAAACACACACAAATACCTTCTCCTCCAACAGAACTCCCACTCAAACTCCCCTGTTCACAGCTCTGTTTGCTAGCTCCTGTGCCACTGCAGCTGTCTGTTCCACTGCCTGATTGGCTGCTACCTTTATAGGACCCCTAGTCAGTTAAGACCCGCCCCCTAATCAGGGCTCAGCTTCTCTCCAAGCACAAAGCCCCGCCAAACCCCTGCACATACAGATACTACCAATCCAAAACCAAACACACACAAATACCTTCTCCTCCAACAGAACTCCCACTCAAACTCCCCTGTTTACAGCTCTGTTTGCTAGCTCCTGTGCCGCTGCCTGACTGGCTGCTACCTTTATAGGACCCCTAGTCAGTGAAGCCCCGCCCCCTGATCAGGGCTCAGCTTCTCTCCCAGCACAAAGCCCCTCCAAGCCTCTACACATACAGATACTGACAATACAAAACCAAACACACACAAATACCTTCTCCTCCAACAGAACTCCCACTCAAACTCCCCTGTTTACAGCTCTGTTTGCTAGCTCCTGTGCCGCTGCAGCTGTCTGTGCCGCTGCCTGACTGGCTGCTACCTTTATAGGACCCCTAGTCAGTCAAGCCCCGCCCCCTAATCAGGGCTCAGCTTCTCTCGCAGCACCTAACCCCTCCAAGCCTCTACACATACAGATACTACCAATACAAAAACACACACAAATACCTTCTCCTCCAACAAAACTCCCACTCAAACTCCCCTGTTCACAGCTCTGTTTGCTAGCTCCTGTGCCGCTGCTTGACTGGCTGCTAGCTTTATAAGACCCCTAGTCAGTGAAGCCCCGCCCCCTGATCAGGGCTCAGCTTCTCTCCCAGCACAAAGCCCCTCCCAGCCTCTACATATACAGATACTACCAATACAAAAACACACACAAATACCTTCTCCTCCAACAGAACTCCCACTCAAATTCCCCTGTTTAAAGCTCTGTTTGCCAGCTCCTGTGCCACTGCAGGTGTCTGTTCTGCTGCCTGACTGGCTGCTACCTTTATAGGAACCCTAGTCAGTGAAGCCCCGCCCCCTAATCAGGGCTCAGCTTCTCTCCCAGCACAAAGCCCCTCCAAGCCTCTACACATACAGATACTGACAATACAAAACGAAACACACACAAATACCTTCTCCTCCAACAGAACTCCCACTCAAACTCCCCTGTTTACAGCTCTGTTTGCTAGCTCCTGTGCCGCTGCAGCTGTCTGTGCCAATGCCTGACTGGCAGCTACCTTTATAGGACCCCTAGTCAGTCAAGCCCCGCCCCCTAATCAGGGCTCAGCTTCTCTCCCAGCACAAAGCCCCTTCAAGCCTCTACACATACATATACTACCAATACAAAAACACACACAAATACCTTCTCCTCCAACAGAACTCCCACTCAAACTCCCCTGTTCACAGCTCTGTTTGCTAGCTCCTGTGTCGCTGCCTGACTGGCTGCTACCTTTATAGGACCCCTAGTCAGTGAAGCCCCGCCCCCTAATCAGGGCTCAGCTTCTCTCGCAGCACCTAGCCCCTCCAAGCCTCTACACATACAGATACTATCAATACAAAAACACACACAAATACCTTCTCCTCCAACAGAACTCCCACTCAAACTCACCTGTTTACAGATCTGTTTGCTAGCTCCTGTGCCGCTGCAGCTGTCTGAGCCGCTGCCTGACTGGCTGCTACCTTTGTAGGACCCCTAGTCAGTCAAGCCCCGCCCCCTAATCAGGGCTCAGCTTCTCTCCCAGCACAAAGCCCCTTCAAGACTCTACACATACATATACTACCAATACAAAAACACACACAAATACCTTCTCCTCCAACAGAACTCCCACTCAAACTCCCCTGTTCACAGCTCTGTTTGCTAGCTCCTGTGCCGCTGCCTGACTGGCTGCTACCTTTATAGGACCCCTAGTCAGTGAAGCCCCGCCCCCTGATCAGGGCTCAGCTTCTCTCCCAGCACAAAGCCCCTGCACATACAGATACTGACAATACAAAACCAAACACACACAAATACCTTCTCCTCCAACAGAACTCCCACTCCAACTCCCCTGTTTACAGCTCTGTTTGCTAGGTCCTGTGCCGCTTCAGCTGTCTGTGCCGCTGCCTGACTGGCTGCTAACTTTATAGGACCCCTAGTCAGTGAAGCCCCGCCCCCAATCAGGGCTCAGCTTCTCTCCCAGCACAAAGCCCCTCCAAGCCTCTACATATACAGATACTACCAATACAAAAAAACACACAAATACCTTCTCCTCCAACAGAACTCCCACTCAAACTCCCCTGTTTACCGCTCTGTTTGCTAGCTCCTGTGCCGCTGCCTGACTGGCTGCTACCTTCATAGGACCCCTAGTCAGGGAAGCCACGCCCCCTAATCAGGGCTCAGCTTCTCTCCCAGCACAAAGCCCGTACACATACAGATACTACCAATACAAAACCGAACACACACAAGTACCTTCTCCTCCAACAGAACTCCCACTCAAACTCCCCTGTTCACAGCTCTGTTTGCTAGCTCCTGTGCCACTGCAGCTGTCTGTTCCACTGCCTGATTGGCTGCTACCTTTATAGGACCCCTAGTCAGTTAAGACCCGCCCCCTAATCAGGGCTCAGCTTCTCTCCAAGCACAAACCCCCGCCAAACCCCTGCACATACAGATACTACCAATACAGAACCAAACACACACAAATACCTTCTCCTCCAACAGAACTCCCACTCAAACTCCCCTGTTTACAGCTCTGTTTGCTAGCTCCTGTGCCGCTCCTTGGCTGCTACCTTTATAGGACGCCTAGTCAGTGAAGCCCCGCCCCCTAAGCAGGGCTCAGCTTCTCTCCCAGCACAAAGCCCCTCCAAGCCTCTACACATACAGATACTACCAATACAAAACCAAACACACACAAATACCTTCTCCTCCAACAGAACTCCCACTCAAACTCCCCTGTTTACAGCTCTGTTTGCTAGCTCCTGTGCCGCTGCCTGACTGGCTGCTACCTTTATAGGACGCCTAGTCAGTGAAGCCCCGCCCCCTAAGCAGGGCTCAGCTTCTCTCCCAGCACAAAGCCCCTCCAAGCCTCTACACATACAGATACTACCAATACAAAACCAAAAACACACAAATACCTTCTCCTCCAACAGAACTCCCACTCAAACTCCCCTGTTTACAGCTCTGTTTGCTAGCTCCTGTGCCGCTGCAGCTGTCTGTGCCAATGCCTGACTGGCTGCTACCTTTATAAGACCCCTAGTCAGTCAAGCCCCGCCCCCTAATCAGGGCTCAGCTTCTCTCCCAGCACAAAGCCCCTGCACATACAGATACTGACAATACAAAACCAAACACACACAAATACCTTCTCCTCCAACAGAACTCCCACTCAAACTCCCCTGTTTACAGCTCTGTTTGCTAGCTCCTGTGCCGCTGCAGCTGTCTGTGCCGCTGCCTGACTGGCTGCTACCTTTATAGGACCCCTAGTCAGTGAAGCCCCGCCCCCTAATCAGGGCTCAGCTTCTCTCGCAGCACCTAACCCCTCCAAGCCTCTACACATACAGATACTACCAATACAAAAACACACACAAATACCTTCTCCTCCAACAGAACTCCCACTCAAACTCCCCTGTTCACAGCTCTGTTTGCTAGCTCCTGTGTCGCTGCCTGACTGGCTGCTACCTTTATAGGACCCCTAGTCAGTGAAGCCCCGCCCCCTAATCAGGGCTCAGCTTCTCTCCCAGCTCAAAGCCCCTCCAAGTCTCTACACATACAGATACTACCAATACAAAAACACACACAAATAGCTTCTCCTCCAACAGAACTCCCACTCAAACTCCCCTGTTCACAGCTCTCTTTGCTTGCTCCTGTGCCGCTGCCTGACTGGCTGCTACCTTTATAGGACCCCTAGTCAGTGAAGCCCCGCCCCCTAATCAGGGCTCAGCTTCTCTCGCAGCACCTAGCCCCTCCAAGCCTCTACACATACAGATACTATCAATACAAAAACACACACAAATACCTTCTCCTCCAACAGAACTCCCACTCAAACTCACCTGTTTACAGATCTGTTTGCTAGCTCCTGTGCCGCTGCAGCTGTCTGAGCCGCTGCCTGACTGGCTGCTACCTTTGTAGGACCCCTAGTCAGTCAAGCCCCGCCCCCTAATCAGGGCTCAGCTTCTCTCCCAGCACAAAGCCCCTTCAAGACTCTACACATACATATACTACCAATACAAAAACACACACAAATACCTTCTCCTCCAACAGAACTCCCACTCAAACTCCCCTGTTCACAGCTCTGTTTGCTAGCTCCTGTGCCGCTGCCTGACTGGCTGCTACCTTTATAGGACCCCTAGTCAGTGAAGCCCCGCCCCCTGATCAGGGCTCAGCTTCTCTCCCAGCACAAAGCCCCTGCACATACAGATACTGACAATACAAAACCAAACACACACAAATACCTTCTCCTCCAACAGAACTCCCACTCCAACTCCCCTGTTTACAGCTCTGTTTGCTAGGTCCTGTGCCGCTTCAGCTGTCTGTGCCGCTGCCTAACTGGCTGCTAACTTTATAGGACCCCTAGTCAGTGAAGCCCCGCCCCCAATCAGGGCTCAGCTTCTCTCCCAGCACAAAGCCCCTCCAAGCCTCTACATATACAGATACTACCAATACAAAAAAACACACAAATACCTTCTCCTCCAACAGAACTCCCACTCAAACTCCCCTGTTTACCGCTCTGTTTGCTAGCTCCTGTGCCGCTGCCTGACTGGCTGCTACCTTCATAGGACCCCTAGTCAGGGAAGCCACGCCCCCTAATCAGGGCTCAGCTTCTCTCCCAGCACAAAGCCCGTACACATACAGATACTACCAATACAAAACCGAACACACACAAGTACCTTCTCCTCCAACAGAACTCCCACTCAAACTCCCCTGTTCACAGCTCTGTTTGCTAGCTCCTGTGCCACTGCAGCTGTCTGTTCCACTGCCTGATTGGCTGCTACCTTTATAGGACCCCTAGTCAGTTAAGACCCGCCCCCTAATCAGGGCTCAGCTTCTCTCCAAGCACAAACCCCCGCCAAACCCCTGCACATACAGATACTACCAATACAGAACCAAACACACACAAATACCTTCTCCTCCAACAGAACTCCCACTCAAACTCCCCTGTTTACAGCTCTGTTTGCTAGCTCCTGTGCCGCTCCTTGGCTGCTACCTTTATAGGACGCCTAGTCAGTGAAGCCCCGCCCCCTAAGCAGGGCTCAGCTTCTCTCCCAGCACAAAGCCCCTCCAAGCCTCTACACATACAGATACTACCAATACAAAACCAAACACACACAAATACCTTCTCCTCCAACAGAACTCCCACTCAAACTCCCCTGTTTACAGCTCTGTTTGCTAGCTCCTGTGCCGCTGCCTGACTGGCTGCTACCTTTATAGGACGCCTAGTCAGTGAAGCCCCGCCCCCTAAGCAGGGCTCAGCTTCTCTCCCAGCACAAAGCCCCTCCAAGCCTCTACACATACAGATACTACCAATACAAAACCAAAAACACACAAATACCTTCTCCTCCAACAGAACTCCCACTCAAACTTCCCTGTTTACAGCTCTGTTTGCTAGCTCTTGTGCCGCTGCAGCTGTCTGTGCCGCTGCCTGACTGTCTGCTACCTTTATAGGACCCCTAGTCAGTGAAGCCCCGCCCCCTAATCAGGGCTCAGCTTCTCTCCCAGCACAAAGCCCCTGCACATACAGATACTGACAATACAAAACCAAACACACACAAATACCTTCTCCTCCAACAGAACTCCCACTCAAACTCCCCTGTTTACAGCTCTGTTTGCTAGCTCCTGTGCCACTGCAGCTGTCTGTTCCGCTGCCTGACTGGCTGCTACCTTTATAGGACCCCTAGTCAGTGAAGCCCCGCCCCCTAATCAGGGCTCAGCTTCTCTCCCAGCACAAAGCCCCTGCACATACAGATACTGACAATACAAAACCAAACACACACAAATACCTTCTCCTCCAACAGAACTCCCACTCAAACTCCCCTGTTCACAGCTCTGTTTGCTAGCTCCTGTGTCGCTGCCTGACTGGCTGCTACCTTTATAGGACCCCTAGTCAGTGAAGCCCCGCCCCCTAATCAGGGCTCAGCTTCTCTCCCAGCACAAAGCCCCTCCAAGCCTCTACACATACAGATACTACCAATACAAAAACACACACAAATAGCTTCTCCTCCAACAGAACTCCCACTCAAACTCCCCTGTTCACAGCTCTGTTTGCTAGCTCCTGTGCCGCTGCCTGACTGGCTGCTACCTTTATAGGACCCCTAGTCAGTGAAGCCCCGCCCCCTAATCAGGGCTTAGCTTCTCTCGCAGCACCTAGCCCCTCCAAGCCTCTACACATACAGATACTATCAATACAAAAACACACACAAATACCTTCTCCTCCAACAGAACTCCCACTCAAACTCCCCTGTTCACAGCTCTGTTTGCTAGCTCCTGTGCCTCTGCCTGACTGGCTGCTACCTTTATAGGACCCCTAGTCAGTGAAGCCCCGCCCCCTAATCAGGGCTCAGCTTCTCTCCCAGCACAAAGCCCCTGCACATACAGATACTGACAATACAAAACCAAACACACACAAATACCTTCTCCTCCAACAGAACTCCCACTCAAACTCCCCTGTTCACAGCTCTGTTTGCTAGCTCCTGTGTCGCTGCCTGACTGGCTGCTACCTTTATAGGACCCCTAGTCAGTGAAGCCCCGCCCCCTAATCAGGGCTCAGCTTCTCTCCCAGCACAAAGCCCCTCCAAGCCTCTACACATACAGATACTACCAATACAAAAACACACACAAATAGCTTCTCCTCCAACAGAACTCCCACTCAAACTCCCCTGTTCACAGCTCTGTTTGCTAGCTCCTGTGCCGCTGCCTGACTGGCTGCTACCTTTATAGGACCCCTAGTCAGTGAAGCCCCGCCCCCTAATCAGGGCTTAGCTTCTCTCGCAGCACCTAGCCCCTCCAAGCCTCTACACATACAGATACTATCAATACAAAAACACACACAAATACCTTCTCCTCCAACAGAACTCCCACTCAAACTCCCCTGTTCACAGCTCTGTTTGCTAGCTCCTGTGCCTCTGCCTGACTGGCTGCTACCTTTATAGGACCCCTAGTCAGTGAAGCCCCGCCCCCTAATCAGGGCTCAGCTTCTCTCCCAGCACAAAGCCCCTGCACATACAGATACTGACAATACAAAACCAAACACACACAAATACCTTCTCCTCCAACAGAACTCCCACTCAAACTCACCTGTTTACAGATCTGTTTGCTAGCTCCTGTGCCGCTGCCTGACTGGCTGCTACCTTTATAGGACCCCTAGTCAGGGAAGCCCCGCCCCCTAATCAGGGCTCAGCTTCTCTCCCAGCACAAAGCCCCTGCACATACAGATACTGACAATACAAAACCAAACACACACAAATACCTTCTCCTCCAACAGAACTCCCACTCAAACTCCCCTGTTTACAGCTCTGTTTGCTAGCTCCTGTGCCACTGCAGCTGTCTGTTCCGCTGCCTGACTGGCTGCTACCTTTATAGGACCCCTAGTCAGTTAACCCCCGCCCCCTAATCAGGGCTCAGCTTCTCTCCAAGCACAAAGCCCCGCCAAACCCCTACACATACAGATACTACCAATACAAAACCAAACACACACAAATACCATCTCCTCCAACAGAACTCCCACTCAAACTCCCCTGTTTACAGCTCTGTTTGCTAGCTCCTGTGCCGCTGCAACTGTCTGTGCCGCTGCCTGACTGGCTGCTACCTTTATAGGACACGTAGTCAGTGAAGCCCCGCCCCCTAATCAGGGCTCAGCTTCTCTCGCAGCACCTAGCCCCTCCAAGCCTCTACACATACAGATAATACCAATACAAAAACACACACAAATACCTTCTCCTCCAACAGAACTCCCACTCAAACTCCCCTGTTCACAGCTCTGTTTGCTAGCTCCTGTGCCACTGCAGCTGTCTGTTCGACTGCCTGATTGGCTGCTACCTTTATAGGACCCCTAGTCAGTTAAGACCCGCCCCCTAATCAGGGCTCAGCTTCTCTCCAAGCACAAAGCCCCGCCAAACCCCTGCACATACAGATACTACCAATACAAAACCAAACACACACAAATACCTTCTCCTCCAACAGAACTCCCACTCAAACTCCCCTGTTTACAGCTCTGTTTGCTAGCTCCTGTGCCGCTGCCTGACTGGCTGCTACCTTTATAGGACCCCTAGTCAGTGAAGCCCCGCCCCCTGATCAGGGCTCAGCTTCTCTCCCAGCACAAAGCCCCTCCAAGCCTCTACACATACAGATACTACCAATACAAAACCAAACACACACAAATACCTTCTCCTCCAACAGAACTCCCACTCAAACTCCCCTGTTTACAGCTCTGTTTGCTAGCTCCTGTGCCGCTGCCTGACTGGCTGCTACCTTTATAGGACCCCTAGTCAGTGAAGCCCCGCCCCCTGATCAGGGCTCAGCTTCTCTCCCAGCACAAAGCCCCTCCAAGCCTCTACACATACAGATACTACCAATACAAAACCAAAAACACACAAATACCTTCTCCTCCAACAGAACTCCCACTCAAACTCCCCTGTTTACAGCTCTGTTTGCTAGCTCCTGTGCCGCTGCAGCTGTCTGTGCCAATGCCTGACTGGCTGCTACCTTTATAGGACCCCTAGTCAGTCAAGCCCCGCCCCCTAATCAGGGCTCAGCTTCTCTCCCAGCACAAAGCCCCTTCAAGCCTCTACACATACATATACTACCAATACAAAAACACACACAAATACCTTCTCCTCCAACAGAACTCCCACTCAAACTCCCCTGTTCACAGCTCTGTTTGCTAGCTCCTGTGCCGCTGCCTGACTGGCTGCTACCTTTATAGGACCCCTAGTCAGTGAAGCCCCGCCCCCTAATCAGGGCTCAGCTTCTCTCCCAGCACCTAGCCCCTCCAAGCCTCTACACATACAGATATTACCAATACAAAAACACACACAAATACCTTCTCCTACAACAGAACTTCCACTCAAACTCCCCTGTTTACAGCTCTGTTTGCTAGCTCCTGTGCCGCTGCCTGACTGGCTGCTACCTTTATAGGACCCCTAGTCAGGGAAGCCCCGCCCCCTAATCAGGGCTCAGCTTCTCTCCCAGCACAAAGCCCCTGCACATACAGATACTGACAATACAAAACCAAACACACACAAATACCTTCTCCTCCAACAGAACTCCCACTCAAACTCCCCTGTTTACAGCTCTGTTTGCTAGCTCCTGTGCCGCTGCAGCAGTCTGTGCCAATGCCTGACTGGCTGCTACCTTTATAGGACCCCTAGTCAGTGAAGCCCCGCCCCCTAATCAGGGCTCAGCTTCTCTCGCAGCACCTAGCCCCTCCAAGCCTCTAAACATACAGATAATACCAATACAAAAACACACACAAATACCTTCTCCTCCAACAGAACTCCCACTCAAACTCCCCTGTTTACAGCTCTGTTTGCTAGCTCCTGTGCCGCTGCAGCTGTCTGTGCCAATGCCTGACTCGCTGCTACCTTTATAGGACCCCTAGTCAGTCAAGCCCCGCCCCCTAATCAGGGCTCAGCTTCTCTCCCAGCACAAAGCCCCTTCAAGCCTCTACACATACATATACTACCAATACAAAAACACACACAAATACCTTCTCCTCCAACAGAACTCCCACTCAAACTCCCCTGTTTACAGCTCTGTTTGCTAGCTCCTGTGCCACTGCAGCTGTCTGTTCCGCTGCCTGACTGGCTGCTACCTTTATAGGACCCCTAGTCAGTTAACCCCCGCCCCCTAATCAGGGCTCAGCTTCTCTCCAAGCACAAAGCCCCGCCAAACCCCTACACATACAGATACTACCAATACAAAACCAAACACACACAAATACCATCTCCTCCAACAGAACTCCCACTCAAACTCCCGTTTACAGCTCTGTTTGCTAGCTCCTGTGCCGCTGCAGCTGTCTGTGCCGCTGCCTGACTGGCTGCTACCTTTATAGGACCCCTAGTCAGTGAAGCCCCGCCCCCTAATCAGGGCTCAGCTTCTCTCGCAGCACCTAACCCCTCCAAGCCTCTACACATACAGATACTACCAATACAAAAACACACACAAATAGCTTCTCCTCCAACAGAACTCCCACTCAAACTCCCCTGTTCACAGCTCTGTTTGCTAGCTCCTGTGTCGCTGCCTGACTGGCTGCTACCTTTATAGGACCCCTAGTCAGTGAAGCCCCGCCCCCTAATCAGGGCTCAGCTTCTCTCCCAGCACAAAGCCCCTCCAAGCCTCTACACATACAGATACTACCAATACAAAAACACACACAAATAGCTTCTCCTCCAACAGAACTCCCACTCAAGCTCCCCTGTTCACAGCTCTGTTTGCTAGCTCCTGTGCCGCTGCCTGACTGGCTGCTACCTTTATAGGACCCCTAGTCAGTGAAGCCCCGCCCCCTAATCAGGGCTCAGCTTCTCTCGCAGCACCTAGCCCCTCCAAGCCTCTACACATACAGATACTATCAATACAAAAACACACACAAATACCTTCTCCTCCAACAGAACTCCCACTCAAACTCCCCTGTTCACAGCTCTGTTTGCTAGCTCCTGTGCCTCTGCCTGACTGGCTGCTACCTTTATAGGACCCCTAGTCAGTGAAGCCCCGCCCCCTAATCAGGGCTCAGCTTCTCTCCCAGCACAAAGCCCCTGCACATACAGATACTGACAATACAAAACCAAACACACAAATACCTTCTCCTCCAACAGAACTCCCACTCAAACTCACCTGTTTACAGATCTGTTTGCTAGCTCCTGTGCCGCTGCAGCTGTCTGAGCCGCTGCCTGACTGGCTGCTACCTTTGTAGGACCCCTAGTCAGTCAAGCCCCGCCCCCTAATCAGGGCTCAGCTTCTCTCCCAGCACAAAGCCCCTTCAAGACTCTACACATACATATACTACCAATACAAAAACACACACAAATACCTTCTCCTCCAACAGAACTCCCACTCAAACTCCCCTGTTCACAGCTCTGTTTGCTAGCTCCTGTGCCGCTGCCTGACTGGCTGCTACCTTTATAGGACCCCTAGTCCGTGAAGCCCCGCCCCCTGATCAGGGCTCAGCTTCTCTCCCAGCACAAAGCCCCTGCACATACAGATACTGACAATACAAAACCAAACACACACAAATACCTTCTCCTCCAACAGAACTCCCACTCAAACTCCCCTGTTTACAGCTCTGTTTGCTAGCTCCTGTGCCACTGCAGCTGTCTGTTCCGCTGCCTGATTGGCTGCTACCTTTATAGGACCCCTAGTCAGTTAAGCCCCGCCCCCTAATCAGGGCTCAGCTTCTCTCCAAGCACAAAGCCCCGCCAAACCCCTGCACATACAGATACTACCAATACAAAACCAAACACACACAAATACCTTCTCCTCCAACAGAACTCCCACTCAAACTCCCCTGTTTACAGCTCTGTTTGCTAGCTCCTGTGCCGCTGCCTGACTGGCTGCTACCTTTATAGGACCCCTAGTCACTGAAGCCCCGCCCCCTAATCTGGGCTCAGCTTCTCTCCCAGCACAAAGCCCCTCCAAGCCTCTACACATACAGATACTACCAATACAAAACCAAACACACACAAATACCTTCTCCTCCAACAGAACTCCCACTCCAACTCCCCTGTTTACAGCTCTGTTTGCTAGCTCCTGTGCCGCTGCAGCTGTCTGAGCCGCTGCCTGACTGGCTGCTACCTTTATAGGACCCCTAGTCAGTCAAGTCCCGCCCCCTAATCAGGGCTCAGCTTCTCTCCCAGCACAAAGCCCCTTCAAGACTCTACACATACATATACTACCAATACAAAAACACACACAAATACCTTCTCCTCCAACAGAACTCCCACTCAAACTCCCCTGTTCACAGCTCTGTTTGCTAGCTCCTGTGCCGCTGCCTGACTGGCTGCTACCTTTATAGGACCCCTAGTCAGTGAAGCCCCGCCCCCTGATCAGGGCTCAGCTTCTCTCCCAGCACAAAGCCCCTGCACATACAGATACTGACAATACAAAACCAAACACACACAAATACCTTCTCCTCCAACAGAACTCCCACTCCAACTCCCCTGTTTACAGCTCTGTTTGCTAGGTCCTGTGCCGCTTCAGCTGTCTGTGCCGCTGCCTGACTGGCTGCTAACTTTATAGGACCCCTAGTCAGTGAAGCCCCGCCCCCAATCAGGGCTCAGCTTCTCTCCCAGCACAAAGCCCCTCCAAGCCTCTACACATACAGATACTACCAATACAAAAAAACACACAAATACCTTCTCCTCCAAAAGAACTCCCACGCAAACTCCCCTGTTTACCGCTCTGTTTGCTAGCTCCTGTGCCGCTGCCTGACTGGCTCCTACCTTTATAGGACCCCTAGTCAGTGAAGCCCCGCCCCCTGATCAGGGCTCAGCTTCTCTCACAGCACAAAGCCCCTCCAAGCCTCTACATATACAGATACTACCAATACAAAAAAACACACAAATACCTTCTCCTCCAACAGAACTCCCACTCAAACTCCCCTGTTTACCGCTCTGTTTGCTAGCTCCTGTGCCGCTGCCTGACTGGCTGCTACCTTCATAGGACCCCTAGTCAGGGAAGCCACGCCCCCTAATCAGGGCTCAGCTTCTCTCCCAGCACAAAGCCCCTGCACATACAGATACTGACAATACAAAACCAAAGACACACAAATACCTTCTCCTCCAACAGAACTCCCACTCAAACTCCCCTGTTTACAGCTCTGTTTGCTAGCTCCTGTGCCGCTGCAGCTGTCTGTGCCAATGCCTGACTGGCTGCTACCTTTATAGGACCCCTAGTCAGTGAAGCCCCGCCCCCTAATCAGGGCTCAGCTTCTCTCCCAGCACAAAGCCCCTGCACATACAGATACTGACAATACAAAACCAAACAAACACAAATACCTTCTCCTCCAACAGAACTCCCACTCAAACTCCCCTGTTTACAGCTCTGTTTGCTAGCTCCTGTGCCGCTGCAGCTGTCTGTGCCAATGCCTGACTGGCTGCTACCTTTATAGGACCCCTAGTCAGTCAAGCCCCGCCCCCTAATCAGGGCTCAGCTTCTCTCCCAGCACAAAGCCCCTCCAAGCCTCTACACATACAGATATTACCAATACAAAAACACACACCAATACCGTCTCCTCCAACAGAACTCCCACTCAAACTCCCCTGTTTACAGCTCTGTTTGCTAGCTCCTGTGCCGCTGCCTGACTGGCTGCTACCTTTATAGGACCCCTAGTCAGGGAAGCCCCGCCCCCTAATCAGTGCTCAGCTTCTCTCCCAGCACAAAGCCCCTGCACATACAGATACTGACAATACAAAACCAAACAAACACAAATACCTTCTCCTCCAACAGAACTCCCACTCAAACTCCCCTGTTTACAGCTCTGTTTGCTAGCTCCTGTGCCGCTGCAGCTGTCTGTGCCAATGCCTGACTGGCTGCTACCTTTATAGGACCCCTAGTCAGTGAAGCCCCGCCCCCTAATCAGGGCTCAGCTTCTCTCGCAGCACCTAGCCCCTCCAAGCCTCTATACAAAAACACACACAAATACCTTCTCCTCCAACAGAACTCCCACTCAAACTCCCCTGTTCACACCTCTGTTTGCTAGCTCCTGTGCCACTGCAGCTGTCTGTTCCGCTGCCTGACTGGCTGCTACCTTTATAGGACCCCTAGTCAGTTAACCCCCGCCCCCTAATCAGGGCTCAGCTTCTCTCCAAGCACAAAGCCCCGCCAAACCCCTACACATACAGATACTACCAAAACAAAACCAAACACACACAAATACCATCTCCTCCAACAGAACTCCCACTCAAACTCCCCTGTTTACAGCTCTGTTTGCTAGCTCCTGTGCCGCTGCAGCTGTCTGTGCCGCTGCCTGACTGGCTGCTACCTTTATAGGACCCCTAGTCAGTGAAGCCCCGCCCCCTAATCAGGGCTCAGCTTCTCTCCCAGCACAAAGCCCCTCCAAGCCTCTACACATACAGATAATACCAATACAGAAACACACACAAATACCTTCTCCTCCAACAGAACTCCCACTCAAACTCCCCTGTTCACAGCTCTGTTTGCTAGCTCCTGTGCCACTGCAGCTGTCTGTTCCGCTGCCTGATTGGCTGCTACCTTTATAGGACCCCTAGTCAGTTAAGCCCCGCCCCCTAATCAGGGCTCAGCTTCTCTCCAAGCACAAAGCCCCGCCAAACCCCTGCACATACAGATACTACCAATACAAACCCAAACATACACAAATACCTTCTCCTCCAACAGAACTCCCACTCAAACTCCCCTGTTTACAGCTCTGTTTGCTAGCTCCTGTGCCGCTGCCTGACTGGCTGCTACCTTTATAGGACCCCTAGTCAGTGAAGCCCCGCCCCCTGATCAGGGCTCAGCTTCTCTCCCAGCACAAAGCCCCTCCAAGCCTCTACACATACAGATACTACCAATACAAAACCAAACACACACAAATACCTTCTCCTCCAACAGAACTCCCACTCAAACTCCCCTGTTTACAGCTCTGTTTGCTAGCTCCTGTGCCGCTGCCTGACTGGCTGCTACCTTTATAGGACGCCTAGTCAGTGAAGCCCCGCCCCCTAAGCAGGGCTCAGCTTCTCTCCCAGCACAAAGCCCCTCCAAGCCTCTACACATACAGATACTACCAATACAAAACCAAACACACACAAATACCTTCTCCTCCAACAGAACTCCCACTCAAACTCCCCTGTTTACAGCTCTGTTTGCTAGCTCCTGTGCCGCTGCAGCTGTCTGTGCCGCTGCCTGACTGGCTGCTACCTCTTTAGGACCCCTAGTCAGTGAAGCCCCGCCCCCTAATCAGGGCTCAGCTTCTCTCCGAGCACAAAGCCCCTGCACATACAGATACTGACAATACAAAACCAAACACACACAAATACCTTCTCCTCCAACAGAACTCCCACTCAAACTCCCCTGTTTACAGCTCTGTTTGCTAGCTCCTGTGCCGCTGCAGCTGTCTGTGCCAATGCCTGACTGGCTGCTACCTTTATAGGACCCCTAGTCAGTCAAGCCCCGCCCCCTAATCAGGGCTCAGCTTCTCTCCCAGCACAAAGCCCCTTCAAGCCTCTACACATACATATACTACCAATACAAAAACACACACAAATACCTTCTCCTCCAACAGAACTCCCACTCAAACTCCCCTGTTCACAGCTCTGTTTGCTAGCTCCTGTGCCGCTGCCTGACTGGCTGCTACCTTTATAGGACCCCTAGTCAGTGAAGCCCCGCCCCCTAATCAGGGCTCAGCTTCTCTCCCAGCACCTAGCCCCTCCAAGCCTCTACACATACAGATATTACCAATACAAAAACACACACAAATACCTTCTCCTCCAACAGAACTCCCACTCAAACTCCCCTGTTTACAGCTCTGTTTGCTTGCTCCTGTGCCGCTGCCTGACTGGCTGCTACCTTTATAGGACCCCTAGTCAGGGAAGCCCCGCCCCCTAATCAGGGCTCAGCTTCTCTCCCAGCACAAAGCCCCTGCACATACAGATACTGACAATACAAAACCAAACACACACAAATACCTTCACCTCCAACAGAACTCCCACTCAAACTCCCCTGTTTACAGCTCTGTTTGCTAGCTCCTGTGCCGCTGCCTGACTGGCTGCTACCTTTATAGGACCCCTAGTCAGTGAAGCCCCGCCCCCTGATCAGGGCTCAGCTTCTCTCCCAGCACAAAGCCCCTGCACATACAGATACTGACAATACAAAACCAAACACACACAAATACCTTCTCCTCCAACAGAACTCCCACTCAAACTCCCCTGCTTACAGCTCTGTTTGCTAGCTCCTGTGCCGCTGCCTGACTGGCTGGTACCTTTATAGGACCCCTAGTCACTGAAGCCCCGCCCCCTAATCTGGGCTCAGCTTCTCTCCCAGCACAAAGCCCCTCCAAGCCTCTACACATACAGATACTACCAATAAAAAACCAAACACACACAAATACCTTCTCCTCCAACAGAACTCCCACTCAAACTCCCCTGCTTACAGCTCTGTTTGCTAGCTCCTGTGCCGCTGCTTGACTGGCTGCTAGCTTTATAGGACCCCTACTCAGTGAAGCCCCGCCCCCTGATCAGGGCTCAGCTTCTCTCCCAGCACAAAGCCCCTCCAGGCCTCTACATATACAGATACTACCAATACAAAAAAACACACAAATACCTTCTCCTCCAACAGAACTCCCACTCAAACTCCCCTGTTTACAGCTCTGTTTGCTAGCTCCTGTGCCGCTGCAGCTGTCTGTGCCAATGCCTGACTGGCTGCTACCTTTATAGGACCCCTAGTCAGTCAAGCCCCGCCCCCTAATCAGGGCTCAGCTTCTCTCCCAGTACAAAGCCCCTTCAAGCCTCTACACATACATATACTACCAATACAAAAACACACACAAATACCTTCTCCTCCAACAGAACTCCCACTCAAACTCCCCTGTTCACAGCTCTGTTTGCTATCTCCTGTGCCGCTGCCTGACTGGCTGCTACCTTTATAGGACCCCTAGTCAGTGAAGCCCCGCCCCCTAATCAGGGCGCAGCTTCTCTCCAAGCACAAAGCCCCTCCAAGCCTCTACACATACAGATACTACCAATGCAAAACCAAACACACACAAATACCCTCTCCTCCAAGAGAACTCCCACTCAAACTCCCCTGTTTACAGCTCTGTTTGCTAGCTCCTGTGCCGCTGCCTGACTGGCTGCTACCTTTATAGGACCCCTAGTCAGTGAAGCCCCGCCCCCTAATCAGGGCTCAGCTTCTCTCGCAGCACCTAGCCCCTAAAAGCCTCTACACATACAGATACTACCAATACAAAAACACACACAAATACCTTCTCCTCCAACAGAACTCCCACTCAAACTCCCCTGTTTACAGCTCTGTTTGCTAGCTCCTGTGCCGCTGCTTGACTGGCTGCTAGCATTATAAGACCCCTAGTCAGTGAAGCCCCGCCCCCTGATCAGGGCTCAGCTTCTCTCCCAGCACAAAGCCCCTCCAAGCCTCTACACATACAGATACTACCAATGCAAAACCAAACACACACAAATACCCTCTCCTCCAAGAGAACTCCCACTCAAACTCCCCTGTTTACAGCTCTGTTTGCTAGCACCTGTGCCGCTGCCTGACTGGCTGCTACCTTTATAGGACCCCTAGTCAGTGAAGCCCCGCCCCCTAATCAGGGCTCAGCTTCTCTCGCAGCACCTAGCCCCTAAAAGCCTCTACACATACAGATACTACCAATACAAAAACACACACAAATACCTTCTCCTCCAACAGAACTCCCACTCAAACTCCCCTGTTTACAGCTCTGTTTGCTAGCTCCTGTGCCGCTGCCTGACTGGCTGCTACCTTTATAGGACCCCTAGTCAGTGAAGCCCCGCCCCCTAATCAGGGCGCAGCTTCTCTCCAAGCACAAAGCCCCTCCAAGCCTCTACACATACAGATACTACCAATGCAAAACCAAACACACACAAATACCATCTCCTCCAAGAGAACTCCCACTCAAACTCCCCTGTTTACAGCTCTGTTTGCTAGCTCCTGTGCCGCTGCCTGACTGGCTGCTACCTTTATAGGACCCCTAGTCAGTGAAGCCCCGCCCCCTAATCAGGGCTCAGCTTCTCTCCCAGCACAAAGCCCCTGCACATACAGATACTGACAATACAAAACCAAACACACACAAATACCTTCTCCTCCAACAGAACTCCCACTCAAACTCCCCTGTTTACAGCTCTGTTTGCTAGCTCCTGTGCCGCTGCCTGACTGGCTGGTACCTTTATAGGACCCCTAGTCACTGAAGCCCCGCCCCCTAATCTGGGCTCAGCTTCTCTCCCAGCACAAAGCCCCTCCAAGCCTCTACACATACAGATACTACCAATAAAAAACCAAACACACACAAATACCTTCTCCTCCAACAGAACTCCCACTCAAACTCCCCTGCTTACAGCTCTGTTTGCTAGCTCCTGTGCCGCTGCCTGACTGGCTGGTACCTTTATAGGACCCCTAGTCACTGAAGCCCCGCCGCCTAATCTGGGCTCAGCTTCTCTCCCAGCACAAAGCCCCTCCAAGCCTCTACACATACAGATACTACCAATACAAAACCAAACACACACAAATACCTTCTCCTCCAACAGAACTCCCACTCAAACTGCCCTGTTTACAGCTCTGTTTGCTAGCTCCTGTGCCGCTGCTTGACTGGCTGCTAGCTTTATAGGACCCCTACTCAGTGAAGCCCCGCCCCCTGATCAGGGCTCAGCTTCTCTCCCAGCACAAAGCCCCTCCAGGCCTCTACATATACAGATACTACCAATACAAAAAAACACACAAATACCTTCTCCTCCAACAGAACTCCCACTCAAACTCCCCTGTTTACAGCTCTGTTTGCTAGCTCCTGTGCCGCTGCAGCTGTCTGTGCCAATGCCTGACTGGCTGCTACCTTTATAGGACCCCTAGTCAGTCAAGCCCCGCCCCCTAATCAGGGCTCAGCTTCTCTCCCAGTACAAAGCCCCTTCAAGCCTCTACACATACATATACTACCAATACAAAAACACACACAAATACCTTCTCCTCCAACAGAACTCCCACTCAAACTCCCCTGTTCACAGCTCTGTTTGCTATCTCCTGTGCCGCTGCCTGACTGGCTGCTACCTTTATAGGACCCCTAGTCAGTGAAGCCCCGCCCCCTAATCAGGGCGCAGCTTCTCTCCAAGCACAAAGCCCCTCCAAGCCTCTACACATACAGATACTACCAATGCAAAACCAAACACACACAAATACCCTCTCCTCCAAGAGAACTCCCACTCAAACTCCCCTGTTTACAGCTCTGTTTGCTAGCTCCTGTGCCGCTGCCTGACTGGCTGCTACCTTTATAGGACCCCTAGTCAGTGAAGCCCCGCCCCCTAATCAGGGCTCAGCTTCTCTCGCAGCACCTAGCCCCTAAAAGCCTCTACACATACAGATACTACCAATACAAAAACACACACAAATACCTTCTCCTCCAACAGAACTCCCACTCAAACTCCCCTGTTTACAGCTCTGTTTGCTAGCTCCTGTGCCGCTGCTTGACTGGCTGCTAGCATTATAAGACCCCTAGTCAGTGAAGCCCCGCCCCCTGATCAGGGCTCAGCTTCTCTCCCAGCACAAAGCCCCTCCAAGCCTCTACACATACAGATACTACCAATGCAAAACCAAACACACACAAATACCCTCTCCTCCAAGAGAACTCCCACTCAAACTCCCCTGTTTACAGCTCTGTTTGCTAGCACCTGTGCCGCTGCCTGACTGGCTGCTACCTTTATAGGACCCCTAGTCAGTGAAGCCCCGCCCCCTAATCAGGGCTCAGCTTCTCTCGCAGCACCTAGCCCCTAAAAGCCTCTACACATACAGATACTACCAATACAAAAACACACACAAATACCTTCTCCTCCAACAGAACTCCCACTCAAACTCCCCTGTTTACAGCTCTGTTTGCTAGCTCCTGTGCCGCTGCCTGACTGGCTGCTACCTTTATAGGACCCCTAGTCAGTGAAGCCCCGCCCCCTAATCAGGGCGCAGCTTCTCTCCAAGCACAAAGCCCCTCCAAGCCTCTACACATACAGATACTACCAATGCAAAACCAAACACACACAAATACCATCTCCTCCAAGAGAACTCCCACTCAAACTCCCCTGTTTACAGCTCTGTTTGCTAGCTCCTGTGCCGCTGCCTGACTGGCTGCTACCTTTATAGGACCCCTAGTCAGTGAAGCCCCGCCCCCTAATCAGGGCTCAGCTTCTCTCCCAGCACAAAGCCCCTGCACATACAGATACTGACAATACAAAACCAAACACACACAAATACCTTCTCCTCCAACAGAACTCCCACTCAAACTCCCCTGTTTACAGCTCTGTTTGCTAGCTCCTGTGCCGCTGCCTGACTGGCTGGTACCTTTATAGGACCCCTAGTCACTGAAGCCCCGCCCCCTAATCTGGGCTCAGCTTCTCTCCCAGCACAAAGCCCCTCCAAGCCTCTACACATACAGATACTACCAATACAAAACCAAACACACACAAATACCTTCTCCTCCAACAGAACTACCACTCAAACTCCCCTGTTTACAGCTCTGTTTGCTAGCTCCTGTGCCGCTGCCTGACTGGCTGCTCCCTTTATAGGACACCTAGTCAGTGAAGCCCCGCCCCCTAATCAGGGCCCAGCTTCTCTCCCAGCACAAAGCCCCTCCAAGCCTCTACACATACAGATACTACCAATACAAAAAAACACACAAATACCTTCTCCTCCAACAGAACTCCCACTCAAACTCCCCTGTTTACAGCTCTGTTTGCTAGCTCCTGTGCCGCTGCCTGACTGGCTGCTACCTTTATAGGACCCCTAGTCAGTGAAGCCCCGCCCCCTGATCAGGGCTCAGCTTCTCTCCCAGCACAAAGCCCCTCCAAGCCTCTACACATACAGATACTACCAATACAAAACCAAACACACACAAATACCTTCTCCTCCAACAGAACTCCCACTCAAACTCCCCTGTTTACAGCTCTGTTTGCTAGCTCCTGTGCCGCTGCCTGACTGGCTGCTACCTTTATAGGACCCCTAGTCAGTGAAGCCCCGCCCCCTAATCAGGGCGCAGCTTCTCTCCAAGCACAAAGCCCCTCCAAGCCTCTACACATACAGATACTACCAATGCAAAACCAAACACACACAAATACCATCTCCTCCAAGACAACTCCCACTCAAACTCCCCTGTTTACAGCTCTGTTTGCTAGCTCCTGTGCCGCTGCCTGACTGGCTGCTACCTTTATAGGACCCCTAGTCAGTGAAGCCCCGCCCCCTAATCAGGGCTCAGCTTCTCTCCCAGCACAAAGCCCCTGCACATACAGATACTGACAATACAAAACCAAACACACACAAATACCTTCTCCTCCAACAGAACTCCCACTCAAACTCCCCTGTTTACAGCTCTGTTTGCTAGCTCCTGTGCCGCTGCCTGACTGGCTGGTACCTTTATAGGACCCCTAGTCACTGAAGCCCCGCCCCCTAATCTGGGCTCAGCTTCTCTCCCAGCACAAAGCCCCTCCAAGCCTCTACACATACAGATACTACCAATAAAAAACCAAACACACACAAATACCTTCTCCTCCAACAGAACTCCCACTCAAACTCCCCTGCTTACAGCTCTGTTTGCTAGCTCCTGTGCCGCTGCCTGACTGGCTGGTACCTTTATAGGACCCCTAGTCACTGAAGCCCCGCCGCCTAATCTGGGCTCAGCTTCTCTACCAGCACAAAGCCCCTCCAAGCCTCTACACATACAGATACTACCAATACAAAACCAAACACACACAAATACCTTCTCCTCCAACAGAACTCCCACTCAAACTGCCCTGTTTACAGCTCTGTTTGCTAGCTCCTGTGCCGCTGCTTGACTGGCTGCTAGCTTTATAGGACCCCTACTCAGTGAAGCCCCGCCCCCTGATCAGGGCTCAGCTTCTCTCCCAGCACAAAGCCCCTCCAAGCCTCTACATATACAGATACTACCAATACAAAAAAACACACAAATACCTTCTCCTCCAACAGAACTCCCACTCAAACTCCCCTGTTTACAGCTCTGTTTGCTAGCTCCTGTGCCGCTGCAGCTCTCTGTGCCAATGCCTGACTGGCTGCTACCTTTATAGGACCCCTAGTCAGTCAAGCCCCGCCCCCTAATCAGGGCTCAGCTTCTCTCCCAGTACAAAGCCCCTTCAAGCCTCTACACATACATATACTACCAATACAAAAACACACACAAATACCTTCTCCTCCAACAGAACTCCCACTCAAACTCCCCTGTTCACAGCTCTGTTTGCTATCTCCTGTGCCGCTGCCTGACTGGCTGCTACCTTTATAGGACCCCTAGTCAGTGAAGCCCCGCCCCCTAATCAGGGCGCAGCTTCTCTCCAAGCACAAAGCCCCTCCAAGCCTCTACACATACAGATACTACCAATGCAAAACCAAACACACACAAATACCCTCTCCTCCAAGAGAACTCCCACTCAAACTCCCCTGTTTACAGCTCTGTTTGCTAGCTCCTGTGCCGCTGCCTGACTGGCTGCTACCTTTATAGGACCCCTAGTCAGTGAAGCCCCGCCCCCTAATCAGGGCTCAGCTTCTCTCGCAGCACCTAGCCCCTAAAAGCCTCTACACATACAGATACTACCAATACAAAAACACACACAAATACCTTCTCCTCCAACAGAACTCCCACTCAAACTCCCCTGTTTACAGCTCTGTTTGCTAGCTCCTGTGCCGCTGCTTGACTGGCTGCTAGCATTATAAGACCCCTAGTCAGTGAAGCCCCGCCCCCTGATCAGGGCTCAGCTTCTCTCCCAGCACAAAGCCCCTCCAAGCCTCTACACATACAGATACTACCAATGCAAAACCAAACACACACAAATACCCTCTCCTCCAAGAGAACTCCCACTCAAACTCCCCTGTTTACAGCTCTGTTTGCTAGCACCTGTGCCGCTGCCTGACTGGCTGCTACCTTTATAGGACCCCTAGTCAGTGAAGCCCCGCCCCCTAATCAGGGCTCAGCTTCTCTCGCAGCACCTAGCCCCTAAAAGCCTCTACACATACAGATACTACCAATACAAAAACACACACAAATACCTTCTCCTCCAACAGAACTCCCACTCAAACTCCCCTGTTCACAGCTCTGTTTGCTAGCTCCTGTGCCGCTGCCTGACTGGCTGCTACCTTTATAGGACCCCTAGTCAGTGAAGCCCCGCCCCGTAATCAGGGCTCAGCTTCTCTCGCAGCACCTAGCCACTCCAAGCCTCTACACATACAGATACTACCAATACGAAAACACACACAAATACCTTCTCCTCCAACAGAACTCCCACTCAAACTCCCCTGTTCACAGCTCTGTTTGCTAGCTCCTGTGCCGCTGCCTGACTGGCTGCTACCTTTATAGGACCCCTAGTCAGTGAAGCCCCGCCCCCTAATCAGGGCTCAGCTTCTCTCCCAGCACCTAGCCCCTCCAAGCCTCTACACATACAGATAATACCAATACAAAAACACACACAAATACGTTCTCCTCCAACAGAACTCCCACTCAAACTCCCCTGTTTACAGGTCTGTTTGCTAGCTCCTGTGCCGCTGCCTGACTGGCTGCTACCTTTATAGGACCCCTAGTCACTGAAGCCCCGCCCCCAAACCAGGGCTCAGCTTCTCTCCCAGCACAAAGCCCCTCCAAGTCTCTACACATACAGATACTACCAATACAAAACCAAACAAACACAAATACCTTCTCCTCCAACAGAACTCCCACTCAAACTCCCCTGTTTACAGCTCTGTTTGCTAGCTCCTGTGCCGCTGCAGCTGTCTGTTCCGCTGCCTGACTGGCTGCTACCTTTATAGGACCCCTAGTCAGTGAAGCCCCGCCCCCTAATCAGGGTTCAGCTTCTCTCCAAGCACAAAGCCCCGCCAAACCCCTTCACATACAGATACAACCAATAAAAAACCAAACACACACAAGTACCTTCTCCTCCAACAGAACTCCCACTCAAACTCCCCTGCTTACAGCTCTGTTTGCTAGCTCCTGTGCCGCTGCCTGACTGGCTGGTACCTTTATAGGACCCCTAGTCACTGAAGCCCCGCCCCCTAATCTGGGCTCAGCTTCTCTCCCAGCACAAAGCCCCTCCAAGCCTCTACACATACAGATACTACCAATACAAAACCAAACACACACAAATACCTTCTCCTCCAACAGAACTACCACTCAAACTCCCCTGTTTACAGCTCTGTTTGCTAGCTCCTGTGCCGCTGCCTGACTGGCTGCTCCCTTTATAGGACACCTAGTCAGTGAAGCCCCGCCCCCTAATCAGGGCCCAGCTTCTCTCCCAGCACAAAGCCCCTCCAAGCCTCTACACATACAGATACTACCAATACAAAAACACACACAAATACCTTCTCCTCCAACAGAACTCCCACTCAAACTGCCCTGTTTACAGCTCTGTTTGCTAGCTCCTGTGCCGCTGCTTGACTGGCTGCTAGCTTTATAGGACCCCTAGTCAGTGAAGCCCCGCCCCCTGATCAGGGCTCAGCTTCTCTCCCAGCACAAAGCCCCTCCAAGCCTCTACATATACAGATACTACCAATACAAAAAAACACACAAATACCTTCTCCTCCAACAGAACTCCCACTCAAACTGCCCTGTTTACAGCTCTGTTTGCTAGCTCCTGTGCCGCTGCTTGACTGGCTGCTAGCTTTATAAGACCCCTAGTCAGTGAAGCCCCGCCCCCTGAATAGGGCTCAGCTTCTCTCCCAGCACAAAGCCCCTCCAAGCCTCTACATATACAGATACTACCAATACAAAAACACACACAAATACCTTCTCCTCCAACAGAACTCCCACTCAAATTCCCCTTTTTAAAGCTCTGTTTGCCAGCTCCTGTGCCACTGCAGCTGTCTGTTCTGCTGCCTGACTGGCTCCTACCTTTATAGGACCCCTAGTCAGTGAAGCTCCGCCCCCTGATCAGGGCTCAGCTTCTCTCCCAGCACAAAGCCCCTCCAAGCCTCTACATATACAGATACTACCAATACAAAAAAACACACAAATACCTTCTCCTCCAACAGAACTCCCACTCAAACTCCCCTGTTTACCGCTCTGTTTGCTAGCTCCTGTGCTGCTGCCTGACTGGCTGCTACCTTCATAGGACCCCTAGTCAGGGAAGCCACGCCCCCTAATCAGGGCTCAGCTTCTCTCCCAGCACAAAGCCCGTACACATACAGATACTACCAATACAAAACCGAACACACACAAATACCTTCTCCTCCAACAGAACACCCACTCAAACTCCCCTGTTTACCGCTCTGTTTGCTAGCTCCTGTGCCGCTGCCTGACTGGCTGCTACCTTTATAGGACCCCTAGTCAGTGAAGCCCCGCCCCCTGATCAGGGCTCAGCTTCTCTCCCAGCACAAAGCCCCTCCAAACATCTACACATACAGATACTACCAATACAAAACCAAACACACACAAATACCTTCTCCTCCAACAGAACTCCCACTCAAACTCCCCTGTTTACAGCTCTGTTTGCTAGCTCCTGTGCCGCTGCAGCTGTCTGTGCCGCTGCCTGACTGTCTGCTACCTTTATAGGACTCCTAGTCAGTGAAGCCCCGCCCCCTAATCAGGGCTCAGCTTCTCTCCCAGCACAAAGCCCCTGCACATACAGATACTGACAATACAAAACCAAAGACACACAAATACCTTCTCCTCCAACAGAACTCCCACTCAAACTCCCCTGTTTACAGCTCTGTTTGCTAGCTCCTGTGCCGCTGCCTGACTGGCTGCTACCTTTACAGGACCCCTAGTCAGTGAAGCCCCGCCCCCTGATCAGGGCTCAGCTTCTCTCCCAGCACAAAGCCCCTCCAAGCCTCTACACATACAGATACTACCAATACAAAACCAAACACACACAAATACCTTCTCCTCCAACAGAACTCCCACTCAAACTCCCCTGTTTACCTCTCTGTTTGCTAGCTCCTGTGCCGCTGCCTGACTGGCTGCTACCTTTATAGGACCCCTAGTCAGTGAAGCCCCGCCCCCTAATCAGGGCTCAGCTTCTCTCGCAGCACCTAGCCCCTAAAAGCCTCTACACATACAGATACTACCAATACAAAAACACACACAAATACCTTCTCCTCCAACAGAACTCCCACTCAAACTCCCCTGTTCACAGCTCTGTTTGCTAGCTCCTGTGCCGCTGCCTGACTGGCTGCTACTTTTATAGGACCCCTAGTCAGTGAAGCCCCGCCCCCTAATCAGGGCTTAGCTTCTCTCCCAGCACAAAGCCCCTCCAAGCCTCTACACATACAGATAATACCAATACAAAAACACACACAAATACGTTCTCCTCCAACAGAACTCCCACTCAAACTCCCCTGTTTACAGGTCTGTTTGCTAGCTCCTGTGCCGCTGCCTGACTGGCTGCTACCTTTATAGGACCCCTAGTCACTGAAGCCCCGCCCCCAAACCAGGGCTCAGCTTCTCTCCCAGCACAAAGCCCCTCCAAGCCTCTACACATACAGATACTACCAATAAAAAACCAAACACACACAAATACCTTCTCCTCCAACAGAACTCCCACTCAAACTCCCCTGCTTACAGCTCTGTTTGCTAGCTCCTGTGCCGCTGCCTGACTGGCTGGTGCCTTTATAGGACCCCTAGTCACTGAAGCCCCGCCCCCTAATCTGGGCTCAGCTTCTCTCCCAGCACAAAGCCCCTGCACATACAGATACTGACAATACAAAACCAAAGACACACAAATACCTTCTCCTCCAACAGAACTCCCACTCAAACTCCCCTGTTTACAGCTCTGTTTGCTAGCTCCTGTGCCGCTGCCTGACTGGCTGCTACCTTTACAGGACCCCTAGTCAGTGAAGCCCCGCCCCCTGATCAGGGCTCAGCTTCTCTCCCAGCACAAAGCCCCTCCAAGCCTCTACACATACAGATACTACCAATACAAAACCAAACACACACAAATACCTTCTCCTCCAACAGAACTCCCACTCAAACTCCCCTGCTTACAGCTCTGTTTGCTAGCTCCTGTGCCGCTGCCTGACTGGCTGGTACCTTTATAGGACCCCTAGTCACTGAAGCCCCGCCCCCTAATCTGGGCTCAGCTTCTCTCCCAGCACAAAGCCCCTCCAAGCCTCTACACATACAGATACTACCAATACAAAAACACACACACACAAATAACTTCTCCTCCAACAGAACTCCCACTCAAACTCCCCTGTTTACAGCTCTGTTTGCTAGCTCCTGTGCCGCTGCAGCTGTCTGTGCCGATGCCTGACTGGCTGCTACCTTTATAGGACACCTAGTCAGTGAAGCCCCGCCCCCTGATCAGGGCTCAGCTTCTCTCCCAGCAAAAAGCCCCTCCAAGCCTCTACACATACAGACACTACCAATGAAAAAACACACACAAATACCTTCTCCTCCAACAGAACTCCCACTCAAACTCCCCTGCTTACAGCTCTGTTTGCTAGCTCCTGTGCCGCTGCATGACTGGCTGCTATCTTTATAGGACCCCAAGTCAGTGAAGCCCCGCCCCCTAATCAGGGCTCAGCTTCTCTCCCAGCACAAAGCCCCTACACATACAGATACTGCCAATACAAAACCAAACACAGACAAATACCTTCTCCTCCAACAGAACTCCAACTCAAACTCCCCTGTTTACAGCTCTGTTTGCTAGTTCCTGTGCCGCTGCAGCTGTCTGTGCCGATGCCTGACTGCCTGCTACCTTTATAGGACCCCTAGTCAGTGAGGCCCCGCCCCTAATCAGGGCTCAGCTTCTCTCCCAGCACAAAGCCCCTTCAAACCTCTACACATACAGGTACTACCAATACAAAAACACACACAAATACCATCTCCTCCAACAGAACTCCCACTCAAACTCCCCTGTTTACAGCTCTGTTTGCTAGCTCCTGTGCCGCTGCAGCTGTCTGTGCCGCTGCCTGACTGGCAGCTACCTTTATAGGACCCCTAGTCAGTGAAGCCCCGCCCCTTGATCAGGGCTCAGCTTCTCTCCCAGCAAAAGGACCCTACACATACAGATACTACCAATACAAAACCAAACACACACAAATACCTTCTCCTCCAACAGAACTCCCACTCAAACTGCCCTGTTTACAGGTCTGTTTGCTAGCTCCTGTGCCGTTGCCTGACTGGCTGCTACCTTTATAGGACCCCTAGTCAGTGAAGCCCCGCCCCCGAATCAGGGCTCAGCTTCTCTCCCAGCACAAAGCCCCTCCAAGCCTCTACACATACATATACTACCAATACAAAACCAAACACACACAAATACCTTCTCCTCCAACAGAACTCCCACTCAAACTCCCCTGTTTAGAGCTCTGTTTGCTAGCTCCTGTGCCACTGCAGCTGTCTGTGCCGCTGCCTGACTGGCTGCTCCCTTTCTAGGACCCGTAATCAGTGAAGCCCCGCCCCCTAATCAGGGCCCAGCTTCTCTCCCAGCACAAAGCCCCTCCAAGCCTCTACACATACAGATACTACCAATACAAAACCAAAAACACACAAATACCTTCTCCTCCAACAGAACTCCCACTCAAACTCCCCTGTTTACAGCTCTGTTTGCTAGCTCCTGTGCCGCTGCAGCTGTCTGTGCCGCTGCCTGACTGGCTGCTACCTTTATAGGACCCCTAGTCAGTGAAGCCCCGCCCCCTAATCAGGGCTCAGCTTCTCTCCCAGCACAAAGCCCCTGCACATACAGATACTGACAATACAAAACCAAACACACACAAATACCTTCTCCTCCAACAGAACTCCCACTCAAACTCCCTGTTTACAGCTCTGTTTGCTAGCTCCTGTGCCGCTGCAGCTGTCTGTGCCAATGCCTGACTGGCTGCTACCTTTATAGGACCCCTAGTCAGTCAAGCCCCGCCCCCTAATCAGGGCTCAGCTTCTCTCCCAGCACAAAGCCCCTTCAAGCCTCTACACATACATATACTACCAATACAAAAACACACACAAATACCTTCTCCTCCAACAGAACTCCCACTCAAACTCCCCTGTTCACAGCTCTGTTTGCTAGCTCCTGTGCCGCTGCCTGACTGGCTGCTACCTTTATAAGACCCCTAGTCAGGGAAGCCCTGCCCCCTAATCAGGGCTCAGCTTCTCTCCCAGCACAAAGCCCCCGCACATACAGATACTGACAATACAAAACCAAACACACACAAATACCTTCTCCTCCAACAGAACTCCCACTCAAACTCCGCTGTTTACAGCTCTGTTTGCTAGCTCCTGTGCCGCTGCCTGACTGGCTGCTACCTTTATAGGACCCCTAGTCAGTGAAGCCCCGCCCCCTAATCAGGGCTCAGCTTCTCTCCCAGCACCTAGCCCCTCCAAGCCTCTACACATACAGATACTACCAATACAAAAACACAAATAAATACCGTCTCCTCCAACAGAACTGCCACTCAGACTCCCCTGTTCACAGCTCTGTTTGCTAGCTCCTGTGCCGCTGTCTGACTGGCTGCTACCTTTATAGGACCCCAAGTCAGTGAAGCCCCGCCCCCTAATCAGGGCTCAGCTTCTCTCCAAGCACAAAGCCCCGCCAAACCAATACACATACAGATACTACCAATACAAAACCAAACACACACAAATACCATCTCCTCCAACAGAACTCCCACTCAAACTCCCCTGTTTACAGCTCTGTTTCCTAGCTCCTGTGCCGCTGCAGCTGTCTGCCGCTGCCTGACTGGCTGCTACATTTATAGGACCCCTAGTCAGTGAAGCCCCGCCCCCTAATCAGGGCTCAGCTTCCCTCCCAGCACAAAGCCCCTCCAAGCCTCTACACATACAGATACTACCAATACAAAAAAACACACAAATACCTTCTCCTCCAACAGAACTCCCACTCAAACTCCCCTGTTTACAGCTCTGTTTGCTAGCTCCTGTGCCGCTGCCTGACTGGCTGCTACCTTTATAGGACCCCTAGTCAGTGAAGCCCCGCCCCCTAATCAGGGCTCAGCTACTCTCCCAGCACAAAGCCCCTTCACATACAGATACTGACAATACAAATCCAAACACACACAAATACCTTCTCCTCCAACAGAACTCCCACTCAAACTCCCCTGTTCACAGCTCTGTTTGCTAGCTCCTGTGCCGCTGCCTGACTGGCTGCTATCTTTATAGGACCCCTAGTCAGTGAAGCCCCGCCCCCTAATCAGGGCTCAGCTTCTCTCCCAGCACAAAGCCCCTCCAAGCCTCTAGACATACAGATACTACCAATACAAACCAAACACACACAAATAGCTTCTCCTCCAACAGAACTCTCACTCCAACTCCCCTGTTTACAGCTCTGTTTGCTAGCTCCTGTGCCACTGCAGCTGTCTGTGCCGCTGCCTGACTGGCTGCTCCCTTTATAGGAACCCTAGTCAGTCAAGCCGCGCCCCCTAATCAGGGCTCAGCTTCTCTCCCAGCACAAAGCCCCTGCAAGCCTCTACACATACAGATACTACCAATACAAAAACACGCACAAATACCTTCTCCTCCAACAGAACTGCCACTCAAACTCCCCTGTTCACAGCTCTGTTTGCTAGCTCCTGTGCCGCTGCCTGACTGGCTGCTACCTTTATAGGACCCCAAGTCAGTGAAGCCCCGCCCCCTAATCAGGGCTCAGCTTCTCTCCCAGCACAAAGCCCCTGCACATACAGATACTACAAATACAAAACCAAACACACACAAATACCTACTCCTGCAAAAGAACTCCCACACAAACTCCCCTGTTTACAGCTCTGTTTGCGAGCGCCTGTGCCGCTGCAGCTGTCTGCCGCTGCCTGACTGGCTGCTACCTTTATAGGACTCCTAGTCAGGGAAGCACCGCCCCCTAATCAGGGCTCAGCTTCTCTCCCAGCACAAAGCCCCTGCACATACAGATACTGACAATACAAAACCAAACACACACAAATACCATCTCCTCCAACAGAACTCCCACTCAAACTCCCCTGTTTACAGGTCTGTTTGCTAGCTCCTTTGCCGCTGCCTGACTGGCCGCTACCTTTATAGGACCCCTAGTCAGTGAAGCCCCGCCCCCTAATCAGGGCTCAGCTTCTCTCCAAGCACAAAGCCCCGCCAAACCCCTACACATACAGATACTACCAATACAAAACCAAACACACACAAATAAGTTCTCCTCCAACAGAACTCCCACTCAAACTCCCCTGTTTACAGCTCTGTTTGCTAGCTCCTGTGCCGCTGCAGCTGTCTGTGCCGCTGCCTGACTGGCTGCTACCTTTATAGGACCCCTAGTCAGTCAAGCCCCGCCCCCTAATCAGGGCTCAGCTTCTCTCCCAGCACAAAGCCCCTCCAAGCCTCTACACATACAGATAATACCAATACAAAACCAAACACACAAATACCATCTCCTCCAAAAGAACTCCCACTCAAACTCCCCTGTTTACAGCTCTGTTTGCTAGCTCCTGTGCCGCTGCCTGACTGGCTGCTACCTTTATAGGACCCCTAGTCAGGGAAGTCCCGCCCCCTAATCAGGGCTCAGCTTCTCTCCCAGCACAAAGCCCCTGCACATACAGATACTGACAATACAAAACCAAACACACAGAAATACCTTCTCCTCCAACAGAACTCCCACTCAAACTCCCCTGTTTACAGGTCTGTTTGCTAGCTCCTGTGCCGCTGTCTGACTGGCTGCTACCTTTATAGGACCCCTAGTCAGGGAAGCCCCGCCCCCTAATCAGGGCTCAGCTTCTCTCCCAGCACAAAGCCCCTGCACATACAGAAACTGACAATACAAAACCAAACACACAGAAATACCTTCTCCTCCAACAGAACTCCCACTCAAACTCCCCTGTTTACAGCTCTGTTTGCGAGCGCCTGTGCCACTGCAGCTGTCTGTGCCGCTGCCTGACTGGCTGCTCCCTTTATAGGAACCCTAGTCAGTGAAGCCCCGCCCCCTAATCAGGGCCCAGCTTCTCTCCCAGCACAAAACCCCTCCAAGCCTCTACACATACAGATAATACCAATACAAAAACACACACAAATACCTTCTCCTCCAACAGAACTCCCAGTCAAACTCCCCTGTTTACAGCTCTGTTTGCTAGCTCCTGTGCCGCTGCAGCTGTCTGTGCCGCTGCCTGACTGGCAGCTACCTTTATAGGACCCCTAGTCAGTGAAGCCCCGCCCCTTGGTCAGGGCTCAGCTTCTCTCCCAGCACAAAGACCCTACACATACAGATACTACCAATACAAAACCAAACACACACAAATACCTTCTCCTCCAACAGAACTCCCACTCGAACTGCCCTGTTTACAGGTCTGTTTGCTAGCTCCTGTGCCGCTGCCTGACTGGCTGCTACCTTTATAGGACCCCTAGTCAGTGAAGCCCCGCCCCCTAATCAGGGCTCAGCTTCTCTCCCAGCACAAAGCCCCTTCAAACCTCTACACATACAGGTACTACCAATACAAAAACACACACAAATACCTTCTCCTTCAACAGAACTCCCACTCAAACTCCCCTGTTTACAGCTCTGTTTGCTAGCTCCTTTGCCGCTGCAGCTGTCTGTGCCGCTGCCTGACTGGCTGCTACCTTTACAGGACCCCTAGTCAGTGAAGCCCCGCCCCCTAATCAGGGCCCAGCTTCTCTCCCAGCACAAAGCCCTTCCAAGCCTCTACACATACAGGTAATACCAATACAAAAACACAAACAAATACCTTCTCCTCCAACAGAAATCCCACTCAAACTCCCCTGTTTACAGCTCTGTTTGCTAGCTCCTGTGCCGCTGCCTGACTGGCTGCTACCTTTATAGGACGCCTAGTCAGTGAAGCCCCGCCCCCTAATCAGGGCTCAGCTTCTCTCCCAGCACAAAACCCCTCCAAGCCTCTACACATACAGATACTACCAATACAAGACCAAACACACACAAATACCTTCTCCTCCAACCGAACTCCCACACAAACTCCCCTGTTCACAGCTCTGTTTGCTAGCTCCTGTGCCGCTGCCTGACTGGCTGCTACCTTTATAGGACCCCTAATCAGTGAAGCCCCGCCCCCTAATCAGGGCTCAGCTTCTCTCCCAGCACAAAGCCCCTCAAAGCGTCTACACATACACATACCACCAATACAAAAACACACACAAATACCTTCTCCTCCAACAGAACTCCCACTCAAACTCCCCTGTTTACAGCTCTGTTTGCTAGCTCCTGTGCCGCTTCAGCTGTCTGTGCCGCTGGCTGACTGGCTGCTACCTTTATAGGACCCCTAGTCAGTGAAGCCCCGCCCCCTAATCAGGGCTCAGCTTCTCTCCAAGCACAAAGCCCCTCCAAGCCTCTACACATACAGACACTACGAATACAAAAAAACCACAAACAAATACCTTCTCCTCCAACAGAACTCCCACTCAAACTCCCCTGTTTACAGCTCTGTTTTCTAGCTCCTGTGCCGCTGTCTTTCTGGCTGCTACCTTTATAGGACCCCTAATCAGTGAAGCCCCGCCCCCTAATCAGGGCTCAGCTTCTCTCCCAGCACAAAGCCCCTCCAAGCCTCTACACATACATATACTACCAATACAAAACCAAACACACAAATACCATCTCCTCCAACAGAACTCCCACTCAAACTCCCCTGTTTAGAGCTCTGTTTGCTAGCTCCTGTGCCGCTTCAGCTGTCTGTGCCGCTGGCTGACTGGCTGCTACCTTTATAGGACCCCTAGTTAGTGAAGCCCCGCCCCCTAATCAGGGCTCAGCTTCTCTCCAAGCACAAAGCCCCTCCAAGCCTCTACACATACAGACACTACGAATACAAAAAAAACACAAACAAATACCTTCTCCTCCAACAGAACTCCCACTCAAACTCCCCTGTTTACAGCTCTGTTTGCTAGCTCCTTTGCCGCTGCCTGACTGGCTGCTACCTTTATAGGACCCCTAGTCAGTCAAGCCCCGCCCCCTAATCAGGGCTCAGCTTCTCTCCCAGCACCTAGCCCCTCCAAGCCTCTACACATAAAGATACTACCAATACAAAAACACACACAAATACCTTCTCCTCCAACAGAACTCCCACTCAAACTCCCCTGTTTACATCTCTGTTTGCTAGCTCCTGTGCCGCTGCAGCTGTCTGTGCCGATGCCTGACTGGCTGCTACCTTTATAGGACCCCTAGTCAGGGAAGCCCCGCCCCCTAATCAGGGCTCAGCTCCTCTCCCAGCACAAAGCCCCTTCAAACCTCTACACATACAGGTACTACCAATACAAAAACACACACAAATACCTTCTCCTTCAACAGAACTCCCACTCAAACACCCCTGTTTACAGCTCTGTTTGCTAGATCCTGTGCCGCTGTCTGATTGGCTGCTACCTTTATAAGACCCCTAGTCAATAAAGCCCCGCCCCCTAACAGGGCTCAGCTTCTCTCCAAGCACAAAGCCACGCCAAACCAATACACATACAGATAAAACCAATACAAAACCAAACACACACAAATACCTTCTCCTCCAACAGAACTGCAACTCAAACTCCCCTGTTTACAGCTCTGTTTGCTAGCTCCTGTGCCCCTGCAGCTGTCTGTTCCGCTGCCTGACTGGCTGCTACCTTTATAGGACCCCTAGTCAGTGAAACCCCGCCCCCTAATCAGGGCTCAGCTTCTCTCCCAGCACAAAGCCCCTTCAAACCTCTACACATACAGATACTACCAATACAAAAACACACACACACAAATACCTTCTCCTCCAACAGAACTCCCACTCAAACTCCCCTGTTCACAGCTCTGTTTGCTAGCTCCTGTGCCGCTGCCTGCCTGGCTGCTACCTTTATAGGACCCCTAGTCAGTGAAGCCCCGCCCCCTAATCAGGGCTCAGCTTCTCTCCCAGCACAAAGCCCCTGCACATACAGATACTGACAATACAAAACCAAACACACACAAATACCTTCTCCTCCAACAGAACTCCCATTCAAACTCCCCTGTTTACAGCTCTGTTTGCTAGCTCCTGTGCCGGTGCCTGACTGGCTGCTAGCTTTATAGTACCCCTAGTCAGTGAAGCCCCACCCCCTAATCAGGGCTCAGCTTCTCTCCCAGCACAAAGCCCCTCCAAGCCTCTACATATACAGATACTACCAATACAAAAAAACACACAAATACCTTCTCCTCCAACACAACTCCCACTCAAACTCCCCTGTTCACAGCTCTGTTTGCTACCTCCTGTGCCGCTGCCTGACTGGCTGGTACCTTTATAGGACCCCTAGTCAGTGAAGCCCCGCCCCCTAATCAGGGCTCAGCTTCTCTCCCAGCACAAAGCCCCTCCAAGCCTCTACACATACAGATACTACCAATACAAAAACACACACACACAAATAACTTCTCCTCCAACAGAACTCCCACTCAAACTCCCCTGTTCACAGCTCTGTTTGCTAGCTCCTGTGCCGCTGCCTGACTGGCTGCTACCTTTATAGGAACCCTAGTCAGTGAAGCCCCGCCCCCTAATCAGGGCTCAGCTTCTCTCCCAGCACAAAGCCCCTCCAAGCCTCTGCACATACAGATACTACCAATACAAAACCAAACACACACAAATACCATCTCCTCCAACAGAACTCCCACTCAAACTCCCCTGTTTACAGCTCTGTTTGCTAACTCCTGTGCCGCTGCCTGACTGGCTGCTACCTTTATAGGACGCCTAGTCAGTGAAGCCCCGCCCCCTAAGCAGGGCTCAGCTTCTCTCCCTACACATACAGATACTACCAATACAAAACCAAAAACACACAAATACCTTCTCCTCCAACAGAACTCCCACTCAAACTCCCCTGTTTACAGCTCTGTTTGCTAGCTCCTGTGCCGCTGCAGCTGTCTGTGCCAATGCCTGACTGGCTGCTACCTTTATAGGACCCCCTAGTCAGTCAAGCCCCGCCCCCTAATCAGGGCTCAGCTTCTCTCCCAGCACAAAGCCCCTTCAAGCCTCTACACATACATATACTACCAATACAAAAACACACACAAATACCTTCTCCTCCAACAGAACTCCCACTCAAACTCCCCTGTTCACAGCTCTGTTTGCTAGCTCCTGTGCCGCTGCCTGACTGGCTGCTACCTTTATAGGACCCCTAGTCAGTGAAGCCCCGCCCCCTAATCAGGGCTCAGCTTCTCTCCCAGCACCTAGCCCCTCCAAGCCTCTACACATACAGATATTACCAATACAAAAACACACACAAATACCGTCTCCTCCAACAGAACTCCCACTCAAACTCCCCTGTTTACAGCTCTGTTTGCTAGCTCCTGTGCCGCTGCCTGACTGGCTGCTACCTTTATAGGACGCCTAGTCAGTGAAGCCCCGCCCCCTAAGCAGGGCTCAGCTTCTCTCCCAGCACAAAGCCCCTCCAAGCCTCTACACATACAGATACTACCAATACAAAACCAAAAACACACAAATACCTTCTCCTCCAACAGAACTCCCACTCAAACTCCCCTGTTTACAGCTCTGTTTGCTAGCTCCTGTGCCGCTGCCTGACTGGCTGCTACCTTTATAGGACGCCTAGTCAGTGAAGCCCCGCCCCCTAATCAGGGCTCAGCTTCTCTCCCAGCACAAAGCCCCTGCACATACAGATACTGACAATACAAAACCAAACACACACAAATACCTTCTCCTCCAACAGAACTCCCACTCAAACTCACCTGTTTACAGATCTGTTTGCTAGCTCCTGTGCCGCTGCAGCTGTCTGAGCCGCTGCCTGACTGGCTGCTACCTTTATAGGACCCCTAGTCAGTCAAGCCCCGCCCCCTAATCAGGGCTCAGCTTCTCTCCCAGCACAAAGCCCCTTCAAGACTCTACACATACATATACTACCAATACAAAAACACACACAAATACCTTCTCCTCCAACAGAACTCCCACTCAAACTCCCCTGTTCACAGCTCTGTTTCCTAGCTCCTGTGCCGCTGCCTGACTGGCTGCTACCTTTATAGGACCCCTAGTCAGTGAAGCCCCGCCCCCTAATCAGGGCTCAGCTTCTCTCCCAGCACCTAGCCCCTCCAAGCCTCTACACATACAGGTACTACCAATACAAAAACACACACAAATACCTTCTCCTCCAACAGAACTCCCACTCAAACTCCCCTGTTCACAGCTCTGTTTGCTAGCTCCTGTGCCGCTGCCTGACTGGCTGCTACCTTTATAGGACCCCTAGTCAGTGAAGCCCCGCCCCCTGATCAGGGCTCAGCTTCTCTCCCAGCACAAAGCCCCTGCACATACAGATACTGACAATACAAAACCAAGCACACACAAATACCTTCTCCTCCAACAGAACTCCCACTCCAACTCCCCTGTTTACAGCTCTGTTTGCTAGGTCCTGTGCCGCTTCAGCTGTCTGTGCCGCTGCCTGACTGGCTGCTACCTTTATAGGACCCCTAGTCAGTGAGGCCCCGCCCCCAATCAGGGCTCAGCTTCTCTCCCAGCACAAAGCCCCTCCAAGCCTCTACAGATACACATACTACCAATACAAAAAAACACACAAATACCTTCTCCTCCAAAAGAACTCCCACTCAAACTCCCCTGCTTACAGCTCTGTTTGCTAGCTCCTGTGCCACTGCCTGACTGGCTCCTACCTTTATAGGACCCCTAGTCAGTGAAGCCCCGCCCCCTGATCAGGGCTCAGCTTCTCTCCCAGCACAAAGCCCCTCCAAGCCTCTACATATACAGATACTACCAATACAAAAAAACACACAAATACCTTCTCCTCCAACAGAACTCCCACTCAAACTCCCCTGTTTACCGCTCTGTTTGCTAGCTCCTGTGCCGCTGCCTGACTGGCTGCTACCTTCATAGGACCCCTAGTCAGGGAAGCCACGCCCCCTAATCAGGGCTCAGCTTCTCTCCCAGCACAAAGCCCGTACACATACAGATACTACCAATACAAAACCGAACACACACAAGTACCTTCTCCTCCAACAGAACACCCACTCAAACTCCCCTGTTTACAGCTCTGTTTGCTAGCTCCTGTGCCGCTGCAGCTGTCTGTGCCAATGCCTGACTGGCTGCTACCTTTATAGGACCCCTAGTCAGTGAAGCCCCGCCCCCTAATCAGGGCTCAGCTTCTCTCGCAGCACCTAGCCCCTAAAAGCCTCTACACATACAGATACTACCAATACAAAAACACACACAAATACCTTCTCCTCCAACAGAACTCCCACTCAAACTCCCCTGTTTACAGCTCTGTTTGCTAGCTCCTGTGCCGCTGCTTGACTGGCTGCTAGCATTATAAGACCCCTAGTCAGTGAAGCCCCGCCCCCTGATCAGGGCTCAGCTTCTCTCCCAGCACAAAGCCCCTCCAAGCCTCTACACATACAGATACTACCAATGCAAAACCAAACACACACAAATACCCTCTCCTCCAAGAGAACTCCCACTCAAACTCCCCTGTTTACAGCTCTGTTTGCTAGCACCTGTGCCGCTGCCTGACTGGCTGCTACCTTTATAGGACCCCTAGTCAGTGAAGCCCCGCCCCCTAATCAGGGCTCAGCTTCTCTCGCAGCACCTAGCCCCTAAAAGCCTCTACACATACAGATACTACCAATACAAAAACACACACAAATACCTTCTCCTCCAACAGAACTCCCACTCAAACTCCCCTGTTTACAGCTCTGTTTGCTAGCTCCTGTGCCGCTGCCTGACTGGCTGCTACCTTTATAGGACCCCTAGTCAGTGAAGCCCCGCCCCCTAATCAGGGCGCAGCTTCTCTCCAAGCACAAAGCCCCTCCAAGCCTCTACACATACAGATACTACCAATGCAAAACCAAACACACACAAATACCATCTCCTCCAAGAGAACTCCCACTCAAACTCCCCTGTTTACAGCTCTGTTTGCTAGCTCCTGTGCCGCTGCCTGACTGGCTGCTACCTTTATAGGACCCCTAGTCAGTGAAGCCCCGCCCCCTAATCAGGGCTCAGCTTCTCTCCCAGCACAAAGCCCCTGCACATACAGATACTGACAATACAAAACCAAACACACACAAATACCTTCTCCTCCAACAGAACTCCCACTCAAACTCCCCTGTTTACAGCTCTGTTTGCTAGCTCCTGTGCCGCTGCCTGACTGGCTGGTACCTTTATAGGACCCCTAGTCACTGAAGCCCCGCCCCCTAATCTGGGCTCAGCTTCTCTCCCAGCACAAAGCCCCTCCAAGCCTCTACACATACAGATACTACCAATACAAAACCAAACACACACAAATACCTTCTCCTCCAACAGAACTACCACTCAAACTCCCCTGTTTACAGCTCTGTTTGCTAGCTCCTGTGCCGCTGCCTGACTGGCTGCTCCCTTTATAGGACACCTAGTCAGTGAAGCCCCGCCCCCTAATCAGGGCCCAGCTTCTCTCCCAGCACAAAGCCCCTCCAAGCCTCTACACATACAGATACTACCAATACAAAAAAACACACAAATACCTTCTCCTCCAACAGAACTCCCACTCAAACTCCCCTGTTTACAGCTCTGTTTGCTAGCTCCTGTGCCGCTGCCTGACTGGCTGCTACCTTTATAGGACCCCTAGTCAGTGAAGCCCCGCCCCCTGATCAGGGCTCAGCTTCTCTCCCAGCACAAAGCCCCTCCAAGCCTCTACACATACAGATACTACCAATACAAAACCAAACACACACAAATACCTTCTCCTCCAACAGAACTCCCACTCAAACTCCCCTGTTTACAGCTCTGTTTGCTAGCTCCTGTGCCGCTGCCTGACTGGCTGCTACCTTTATAGGACCCCTAGTCAGTGAAGCCCCGCCCCCTAATCAGGGCGCAGCTTCTCTCCAAGCACAAAGCCCCTCCAAGCCTCTACACATACAGATACTACCAATGCAAAACCAAACACACACAAATACCATCTCCTCCAAGACAACTCCCACTCAAACTCCCCTGTTTACAGCTCTGTTTGCTAGCTCCTGTGCCGCTGCCTGACTGGCTGCTACCTTTATAGGACCCCTAGTCAGTGAAGCCCCGCCCCCTAATCAGGGCTCAGCTTCTCTCCCAGCACAAAGCCCCTGCACATACAGATACTGACAATACAAAACCAAACACACACAAATACCTTCTCCTCCAACAGAACTCCCACTCAAACTCCCCTGTTTACAGCTCTGTTTGCTAGCTCCTGTGCCGCTGCCTGACTGGCTGGTACCTTTATAGGACCCCTAGTCACTGAAGCCCCGCCCCCTAATCTGGGCTCAGCTTCTCTCCCAGCACAAAGCCCCTCCAAGCCTCTACACATACAGATACTACCAATAAAAAACCAAACACACACAAATACCTTCTCCTCCAACAGAACTCCCACTCAAACTCCCCTGCTTACAGCTCTGTTTGCTAGCTCCTGTGCCGCTGCCTGACTGGCTGGTACCTTTATAGGACCCCTAGTCACTGAAGCCCCGCCGCCTAATCTGGGCTCAGCTTCTCTACCAGCACAAAGCCCCTCCAAGCCTCTACACATACAGATACTACCAATACAAAACCAAACACACACAAATACCTTCTCCTCCAACAGAACTCCCACTCAAACTGCCCTGTTTACAGCTCTGTTTGCTAGCTCCTGTGCCGCTGCTTGACTGGCTGCTAGCTTTATAGGACCCCTACTCAGTGAAGCCCCGCCCCCTGATCAGGGCTCAGCTTCTCTCCCAGCACAAAGCCCCTCCAAGCCTCTACATATACAGATACTACCAATACAAAAAAACACACAAATACCTTCTCCTCCAACAGAACTCCCACTCAAACTCCCCTGTTTACAGCTCTGTTTGCTAGCTCCTGTGCCGCTGCAGCTCTCTGTGCCAATGCCTGACTGGCTGCTACCTTTATAGGACCCCTAGTCAGTCAAGCCCCGCCCCCTAATCAGGGCTCAGCTTCTCTCCCAGTACAAAGCCCCTTCAAGCCTCTACACATACATATACTACCAATACAAAAACACACACAAATACCTTCTCCTCCAACAGAACTCCCACTCAAACTCCCCTGTTCACAGCTCTGTTTGCTATCTCCTGTGCCGCTGCCTGACTGGCTGCTACCTTTATAGGACCCCTAGTCAGTGAAGCCCCGCCCCCTAATCAGGGCGCAGCTTCTCTCCAAGCACAAAGCCCCTCCAAGCCTCTACACATACAGATACTACCAATGCAAAACCAAACACACACAAATACCCTCTCCTCCAAGAGAACTCCCACTCAAACTCCCCTGTTTACAGCTCTGTTTGCTAGCTCCTGTGCCGCTGCCTGACTGGCTGCTACCTTTATAGGACCCCTAGTCAGTGAAGCCCCGCCCCCTAATCAGGGCTCAGCTTCTCTCGCAGCACCTAGCCCCTAAAAGCCTCTACACATACAGATACTACCAATACAAAAACACACACAAATACCTTCTCCTCCAACAGAACTCCCACTCAAACTCCCCTGTTTACAGCTCTGTTTGCTAGCTCCTGTGCCGCTGCTTGACTGGCTGCTAGCATTATAAGACCCCTAGTCAGTGAAGCCCCGCCCCCTGATCAGGGCTCAGCTTCTCTCCCAGCACAAAGCCCCTCCAAGCCTCTACACATACAGATACTACCAATGCAAAACCAAACACACACAAATACCCTCTCCTCCAAGAGAACTCCCACTCAAACTCCCCTGTTTACAGCTCTGTTTGCTAGCACCTGTGCCGCTGCCTGACTGGCTGCTACCTTTATAGGACCCCTAGTCAGTGAAGCCCCGCCCCCTAATCAGGGCTCAGCTTCTCTCGCAGCACCTAGCCCCTAAAAGCCTCTACACATACAGATACTACCAATACAAAAACACACACAAATACCTTCTCCTCCAACAGAACTCCCACTCAAACTCCCCTGTTCACAGCTCTGTTTGCTAGCTCCTGTGCCGCTGCCTGACTGGCTGCTACCTTTATAGGACCCCTAGTCAGTGAAGCCCCGCCCCGTAATCAGGGCTCAGCTTCTCTCGCAGCACCTAGCCACTCCAAGCCTCTACACATACAGATACTACCAATACGAAAACACACACAAATACCTTCTCCTCCAACAGAACTCCCACTCAAACTCCCCTGTTCACAGCTCTGTTTGCTAGCTCCTGTGCCGCTGCCTGACTGGCTGCTACCTTTATAGGACCCCTAGTCAGTGAAGCCCCGCCCCCTAATCAGGGCTCAGCTTCTCTCCCAGCACCTAGCCCCTCCAAGCCTCTACACATACAGATAATACCAATACAAAAACACACACAAATACGTTCTCCTCCAACAGAACTCCCACTCAAACTCCCCTGTTTACAGGTCTGTTTGCTAGCTCCTGTGCCGCTGCCTGACTGGCTGCTACCTTTATAGGACCCCTAGTCACTGAAGCCCCGCCCCCAAACCAGGGCTCAGCTTCTCTCCCAGCACAAAGCCCCTCCAAGTCTCTACACATACAGATACTACCAATACAAAACCAAACAAACACAAATACCTTCTCCTCCAACAGAACTCCCACTCAAACTCCCCTGTTTACAGCTCTGTTTGCTAGCTCCTGTGCCGCTGCAGCTGTCTGTTCCGCTGCCTGACTGGCTGCTACCTTTATAGGACCCCTAGTCAGTGAAGCCCCGCCCCCTAATCAGGGTTCAGCTTCTCTCCAAGCACAAAGCCCCGCCAAACCCCTTCACATACAGATACAACCAATAAAAAACCAAACACACACAAGTACCTTCTCCTCCAACAGAACTCCCACTCAAACTCCCCTGCTTACAGCTCTGTTTGCTAGCTCCTGTGCCGCTGCCTGACTGGCTGGTACCTTTATAGGACCCCTAGTCACTGAAGCCCCGCCCCCTAATCTGGGCTCAGCTTCTCTCCCAGCACAAAGCCCCTCCAAGCCTCTACACATACAGATACTACCAATACAAAACCAAACACACACAAATACCTTCTCCTCCAACAGAACTACCACTCAAACTCCCCTGTTTACAGCTCTGTTTGCTAGCTCCTGTGCCGCTGCCTGACTGGCTGCTCCCTTTATAGGACACCTAGTCAGTGAAGCCCCGCCCCCTAATCAGGGCCCAGCTTCTCTCCCAGCACAAAGCCCCTCCAAGCCTCTACACATACAGATACTACCAATACAAAAACACACACAAATACCTTCTCCTCCAACAGAACTCCCACTCAAACTGCCCTGTTTACAGCTCTGTTTGCTAGCTCCTGTGCCGCTGCTTGACTGGCTGCTAGCTTTATAGGACCCCTAGTCAGTGAAGCCCCGCCCCCTGATCAGGGCTCAGCTTCTCTCCCAGCACAAAGCCCCTCCAAGCCTCTACATATACAGATACTACCAATACAAAAAAACACACAAATACCTTCTCCTCCAACAGAACTCCCACTCAAACTGCCCTGTTTACAGCTCTGTTTGCTAGCTCCTGTGCCGCTGCTTGACTGGCTGCTAGCTTTATAAGACCCCTAGTCAGTGAAGCCCCGCCCCCTGAATAGGGCTCAGCTTCTCTCCCAGCACAAAGCCCCTCCAAGCCTCTACATATACAGATACTACCAATACAAAAACACACACAAATACCTTCTCCTCCAACAGAACTCCCACTCAAATTCCCCTTTTTAAAGCTCTGTTTGCCAGCTCCTGTGCCACTGCAGCTGTCTGTTCTGCTGCCTGACTGGCTCCTACCTTTATAGGACCCCTAGTCAGTGAAGCTCCGCCCCCTGATCAGGGCTCAGCTTCTCTCCCAGCACAAAGCCCCTCCAAGCCTCTACATATACAGATACTACCAATACAAAAAAACACACAAATACCTTCTCCTCCAACAGAACTCCCACTCAAACTCCCCTGTTTACCGCTCTGTTTGCTAGCTCCTGTGCTGCTGCCTGACTGGCTGCTACCTTCATAGGACCCCTAGTCAGGGAAGCCACGCCCCCTAATCAGGGCTCAGCTTCTCTCCCAGCACAAAGCCCGTACACATACAGATACTACCAATACAAAACCGAACACACACAAATACCTTCTCCTCCAACAGAACACCCACTCAAACTCCCCTGTTTACCGCTCTGTTTGCTAGCTCCTGTGCCGCTGCCTGACTGGCTGCTACCTTTATAGGACCCCTAGTCAGTGAAGCCCCGCCCCCTGATCAGGGCTCAGCTTCTCTCCCAGCACAAAGCCCCTCCAAACATCTACACATACAGATACTACCAATACAAAACCAAACACACACAAATACCTTCTCCTCCAACAGAACTCCCACTCAAACTCCCCTGTTTACAGCTCTGTTTGCTAGCTCCTGTGCCGCTGCAGCTGTCTGTGCCGCTGCCTGACTGTCTGCTACCTTTATAGGACTCCTAGTCAGTGAAGCCCCGCCCCCTAATCAGGGCTCAGCTTCTCTCCCAGCACAAAGCCCCTGCACATACAGATACTGACAATACAAAACCAAAGACACACAAATACCTTCTCCTCCAACAGAACTCCCACTCAAACTCCCCTGTTTACAGCTCTGTTTGCTAGCTCCTGTGCCGCTGCCTGACTGGCTGCTACCTTTACAGGACCCCTAGTCAGTGAAGCCCCGCCCCCTGATCAGGGCTCAGCTTCTCTCCCAGCACAAAGCCCCTCCAAGCCTCTACACATACAGATACTACCAATACAAAACCAAACACACACAAATACCTTCTCCTCCAACAGAACTCCCACTCAAACTCCCCTGTTTACCTCTCTGTTTGCTAGCTCCTGTGCCGCTGCCTGACTGGCTGCTACCTTTATAGGACCCCTAGTCAGTGAAGCCCCGCCCCCTAATCAGGGCTCAGCTTCTCTCGCAGCACCTAGCCCCTAAAAGCCTCTACACATACAGATACTACCAATACAAAAACACACACAAATACCTTCTCCTCCAACAGAACTCCCACTCAAACTCCCCTGTTCACAGCTCTGTTTGCTAGCTCCTGTGCCGCTGCCTGACTGGCTGCTACTTTTATAGGACCCCTAGTCAGTGAAGCCCCGCCCCCTAATCAGGGCTTAGCTTCTCTCCCAGCACAAAGCCCCTCCAAGCCTCTACACATACAGATAATACCAATACAAAAACACACACAAATACGTTCTCCTCCAACAGAACTCCCACTCAAACTCCCCTGTTTACAGGTCTGTTTGCTAGCTCCTGTGCCGCTGCCTGACTGGCTGCTACCTTTATAGGACCCCTAGTCACTGAAGCCCCGCCCCCAAACCAGGGCTCAGCTTCTCTCCCAGCACAAAGCCCCTCCAAGCCTCTACACATACAGATACTACCAATAAAAAACCAAACACACACAAATACCTTCTCCTCCAACAGAACTCCCACTCAAACTCCCCTGCTTACAGCTCTGTTTGCTAGCTCCTGTGCCGCTGCCTGACTGGCTGGTGCCTTTATAGGACCCCTAGTCACTGAAGCCCCGCCCCCTAATCTGGGCTCAGCTTCTCTCCCAGCACAAAGCCCCTGCACATACAGATACTGACAATACAAAACCAAAGACACACAAATACCTTCTCCTCCAACAGAACTCCCACTCAAACTCCCCTGTTTACAGCTCTGTTTGCTAGCTCCTGTGCCGCTGCCTGACTGGCTGCTACCTTTACAGGACCCCTAGTCAGTGAAGCCCCGCCCCCTGATCAGGGCTCAGCTTCTCTCCCAGCACAAAGCCCCTCCAAGCCTCTACACATACAGATACTACCAATACAAAACCAAACACACACAAATACCTTCTCCTCCAACAGAACTCCCACTCAAACTCCCCTGCTTACAGCTCTGTTTGCTAGCTCCTGTGCCGCTGCCTGACTGGCTGGTACCTTTATAGGACCCCTAGTCACTGAAGCCCCGCCCCCTAATCTGGGCTCAGCTTCTCTCCCAGCACAAAGCCCCTCCAAGCCTCTACACATACAGATACTACCAATACAAAAACACACACACACAAATAACTTCTCCTCCAACAGAACTCCCACTCAAACTCCCCTGTTTACAGCTCTGTTTGCTAGCTCCTGTGCCGCTGCAGCTGTCTGTGCCGATGCCTGACTGGCTGCTACCTTTATAGGACACCTAGTCAGTGAAGCCCCGCCCCCTGATCAGGGCTCAGCTTCTCTCCCAGCAAAAAGCCCCTCCAAGCCTCTACACATACAGACACTACCAATGAAAAAACACACACAAATACCTTCTCCTCCAACAGAACTCCCACTCAAACTCCCCTGCTTACAGCTCTGTTTGCTAGCTCCTGTGCCGCTGCATGACTGGCTGCTATCTTTATAGGACCCCAAGTCAGTGAAGCCCCGCCCCCTAATCAGGGCTCAGCTTCTCTCCCAGCACAAAGCCCCTACACATACAGATACTGCCAATACAAAACCAAACACAGACAAATACCTTCTCCTCCAACAGAACTCCAACTCAAACTCCCCTGTTTACAGCTCTGTTTGCTAGTTCCTGTGCCGCTGCAGCTGTCTGTGCCGATGCCTGACTGCCTGCTACCTTTATAGGACCCCTAGTCAGTGAGGCCCCGCCCCTAATCAGGGCTCAGCTTCTCTCCCAGCACAAAGCCCCTTCAAACCTCTACACATACAGGTACTACCAATACAAAAACACACACAAATACCATCTCCTCCAACAGAACTCCCACTCAAACTCCCCTGTTTACAGCTCTGTTTGCTAGCTCCTGTGCCGCTGCAGCTGTCTGTGCCGCTGCCTGACTGGCAGCTACCTTTATAGGACCCCTAGTCAGTGAAGCCCCGCCCCTTGATCAGGGCTCAGCTTCTCTCCCAGCAAAAGGACCCTACACATACAGATACTACCAATACAAAACCAAACACACACAAATACCTTCTCCTCCAACAGAACTCCCACTCAAACTGCCCTGTTTACAGGTCTGTTTGCTAGCTCCTGTGCCGTTGCCTGACTGGCTGCTACCTTTATAGGACCCCTAGTCAGTGAAGCCCCGCCCCCGAATCAGGGCTCAGCTTCTCTCCCAGCACAAAGCCCCTCCAAGCCTCTACACATACATATACTACCAATACAAAACCAAACACACACAAATACCTTCTCCTCCAACAGAACTCCCACTCAAACTCCCCTGTTTAGAGCTCTGTTTGCTAGCTCCTGTGCCACTGCAGCTGTCTGTGCCGCTGCCTGACTGGCTGCTCCCTTTCTAGGACCCGTAATCAGTGAAGCCCCGCCCCCTAATCAGGGCCCAGCTTCTCTCCCAGCACAAAGCCCCTCCAAGCCTCTACACATACAGATACTACCAATACAAAACCAAAAACACACAAATACCTTCTCCTCCAACAGAACTCCCACTCAAACTCCCCTGTTTACAGCTCTGTTTGCTAGCTCCTGTGCCGCTGCAGCTGTCTGTGCCGCTGCCTGACTGGCTGCTACCTTTATAGGACCCCTAGTCAGTGAAGCCCCGCCCCCTAATCAGGGCTCAGCTTCTCTCCCAGCACAAAGCCCCTGCACATACAGATACTGACAATACAAAACCAAACACACACAAATACCTTCTCCTCCAACAGAACTCCCACTCAAACTCCCTGTTTACAGCTCTGTTTGCTAGCTCCTGTGCCGCTGCAGCTGTCTGTGCCAATGCCTGACTGGCTGCTACCTTTATAGGACCCCTAGTCAGTCAAGCCCCGCCCCCTAATCAGGGCTCAGCTTCTCTCCCAGCACAAAGCCCCTTCAAGCCTCTACACATACATATACTACCAATACAAAAACACACACAAATACCTTCTCCTCCAACAGAACTCCCACTCAAACTCCCCTGTTCACAGCTCTGTTTGCTAGCTCCTGTGCCGCTGCCTGACTGGCTGCTACCTTTATAAGACCCCTAGTCAGGGAAGCCCTGCCCCCTAATCAGGGCTCAGCTTCTCTCCCAGCACAAAGCCCCCGCACATACAGATACTGACAATACAAAACCAAACACACACAAATACCTTCTCCTCCAACAGAACTCCCACTCAAACTCCGCTGTTTACAGCTCTGTTTGCTAGCTCCTGTGCCGCTGCCTGACTGGCTGCTACCTTTATAGGACCCCTAGTCAGTGAAGCCCCGCCCCCTAATCAGGGCTCAGCTTCTCTCCCAGCACCTAGCCCCTCCAAGCCTCTACACATACAGATACTACCAATACAAAAACACAAATAAATACCGTCTCCTCCAACAGAACTGCCACTCAGACTCCCCTGTTCACAGCTCTGTTTGCTAGCTCCTGTGCCGCTGTCTGACTGGCTGCTACCTTTATAGGACCCCAAGTCAGTGAAGCCCCGCCCCCTAATCAGGGCTCAGCTTCTCTCCAAGCACAAAGCCCCGCCAAACCAATACACATACAGATACTACCAATACAAAACCAAACACACACAAATACCATCTCCTCCAACAGAACTCCCACTCAAACTCCCCTGTTTACAGCTCTGTTTCCTAGCTCCTGTGCCGCTGCAGCTGTCTGCCGCTGCCTGACTGGCTGCTACATTTATAGGACCCCTAGTCAGTGAAGCCCCGCCCCCTAATCAGGGCTCAGCTTCCCTCCCAGCACAAAGCCCCTCCAAGCCTCTACACATACAGATACTACCAATACAAAAAAACACACAAATACCTTCTCCTCCAACAGAACTCCCACTCAAACTCCCCTGTTTACAGCTCTGTTTGCTAGCTCCTGTGCCGCTGCCTGACTGGCTGCTACCTTTATAGGACCCCTAGTCAGTGAAGCCCCGCCCCCTAATCAGGGCTCAGCTACTCTCCCAGCACAAAGCCCCTTCACATACAGATACTGACAATACAAATCCAAACACACACAAATACCTTCTCCTCCAACAGAACTCCCACTCAAACTCCCCTGTTCACAGCTCTGTTTGCTAGCTCCTGTGCCGCTGCCTGACTGGCTGCTATCTTTATAGGACCCCTAGTCAGTGAAGCCCCGCCCCCTAATCAGGGCTCAGCTTCTCTCCCAGCACAAAGCCCCTCCAAGCCTCTAGACATACAGATACTACCAATACAAACCAAACACACACAAATAGCTTCTCCTCCAACAGAACTCTCACTCCAACTCCCCTGTTTACAGCTCTGTTTGCTAGCTCCTGTGCCACTGCAGCTGTCTGTGCCGCTGCCTGACTGGCTGCTCCCTTTATAGGAACCCTAGTCAGTCAAGCCGCGCCCCCTAATCAGGGCTCAGCTTCTCTCCCAGCACAAAGCCCCTGCAAGCCTCTACACATACAGATACTACCAATACAAAAACACGCACAAATACCTTCTCCTCCAACAGAACTGCCACTCAAACTCCCCTGTTCACAGCTCTGTTTGCTAGCTCCTGTGCCGCTGCCTGACTGGCTGCTACCTTTATAGGACCCCAAGTCAGTGAAGCCCCGCCCCCTAATCAGGGCTCAGCTTCTCTCCCAGCACAAAGCCCCTGCACATACAGATACTACAAATACAAAACCAAACACACACAAATACCTACTCCTGCAAAAGAACTCCCACACAAACTCCCCTGTTTACAGCTCTGTTTGCGAGCGCCTGTGCCGCTGCAGCTGTCTGCCGCTGCCTGACTGGCTGCTACCTTTATAGGACTCCTAGTCAGGGAAGCACCGCCCCCTAATCAGGGCTCAGCTTCTCTCCCAGCACAAAGCCCCTGCACATACAGATACTGACAATACAAAACCAAACACACACAAATACCATCTCCTCCAACAGAACTCCCACTCAAACTCCCCTGTTTACAGGTCTGTTTGCTAGCTCCTTTGCCGCTGCCTGACTGGCCGCTACCTTTATAGGACCCCTAGTCAGTGAAGCCCCGCCCCCTAATCAGGGCTCAGCTTCTCTCCAAGCACAAAGCCCCGCCAAACCCCTACACATACAGATACTACCAATACAAAACCAAACACACACAAATAAGTTCTCCTCCAACAGAACTCCCACTCAAACTCCCCTGTTTACAGCTCTGTTTGCTAGCTCCTGTGCCGCTGCAGCTGTCTGTGCCGCTGCCTGACTGGCTGCTACCTTTATAGGACCCCTAGTCAGTCAAGCCCCGCCCCCTAATCAGGGCTCAGCTTCTCTCCCAGCACAAAGCCCCTCCAAGCCTCTACACATACAGATAATACCAATACAAAACCAAACACACAAATACCATCTCCTCCAAAAGAACTCCCACTCAAACTCCCCTGTTTACAGCTCTGTTTGCTAGCTCCTGTGCCGCTGCCTGACTGGCTGCTACCTTTATAGGACCCCTAGTCAGGGAAGTCCCGCCCCCTAATCAGGGCTCAGCTTCTCTCCCAGCACAAAGCCCCTGCACATACAGATACTGACAATACAAAACCAAACACACAGAAATACCTTCTCCTCCAACAGAACTCCCACTCAAACTCCCCTGTTTACAGGTCTGTTTGCTAGCTCCTGTGCCGCTGTCTGACTGGCTGCTACCTTTATAGGACCCCTAGTCAGGGAAGCCCCGCCCCCTAATCAGGGCTCAGCTTCTCTCCCAGCACAAAGCCCCTGCACATACAGAAACTGACAATACAAAACCAAACACACAGAAATACCTTCTCCTCCAACAGAACTCCCACTCAAACTCCCCTGTTTACAGCTCTGTTTGCGAGCGCCTGTGCCACTGCAGCTGTCTGTGCCGCTGCCTGACTGGCTGCTCCCTTTATAGGAACCCTAGTCAGTGAAGCCCCGCCCCCTAATCAGGGCCCAGCTTCTCTCCCAGCACAAAACCCCTCCAAGCCTCTACACATACAGATAATACCAATACAAAAACACACACAAATACCTTCTCCTCCAACAGAACTCCCAGTCAAACTCCCCTGTTTACAGCTCTGTTTGCTAGCTCCTGTGCCGCTGCAGCTGTCTGTGCCGCTGCCTGACTGGCAGCTACCTTTATAGGACCCCTAGTCAGTGAAGCCCCGCCCCTTGGTCAGGGCTCAGCTTCTCTCCCAGCACAAAGACCCTACACATACAGATACTACCAATACAAAACCAAACACACACAAATACCTTCTCCTCCAACAGAACTCCCACTCGAACTGCCCTGTTTACAGGTCTGTTTGCTAGCTCCTGTGCCGCTGCCTGACTGGCTGCTACCTTTATAGGACCCCTAGTCAGTGAAGCCCCGCCCCCTAATCAGGGCTCAGCTTCTCTCCCAGCACAAAGCCCCTTCAAACCTCTACACATACAGGTACTACCAATACAAAAACACACACAAATACCTTCTCCTTCAACAGAACTCCCACTCAAACTCCCCTGTTTACAGCTCTGTTTGCTAGCTCCTTTGCCGCTGCAGCTGTCTGTGCCGCTGCCTGACTGGCTGCTACCTTTACAGGACCCCTAGTCAGTGAAGCCCCGCCCCCTAATCAGGGCCCAGCTTCTCTCCCAGCACAAAGCCCTTCCAAGCCTCTACACATACAGGTAATACCAATACAAAAACACAAACAAATACCTTCTCCTCCAACAGAAATCCCACTCAAACTCCCCTGTTTACAGCTCTGTTTGCTAGCTCCTGTGCCGCTGCCTGACTGGCTGCTACCTTTATAGGACGCCTAGTCAGTGAAGCCCCGCCCCCTAATCAGGGCTCAGCTTCTCTCCCAGCACAAAACCCCTCCAAGCCTCTACACATACAGATACTACCAATACAAGACCAAACACACACAAATACCTTCTCCTCCAACCGAACTCCCACACAAACTCCCCTGTTCACAGCTCTGTTTGCTAGCTCCTGTGCCGCTGCCTGACTGGCTGCTACCTTTATAGGACCCCTAATCAGTGAAGCCCCGCCCCCTAATCAGGGCTCAGCTTCTCTCCCAGCACAAAGCCCCTCAAAGCGTCTACACATACACATACCACCAATACAAAAACACACACAAATACCTTCTCCTCCAACAGAACTCCCACTCAAACTCCCCTGTTTACAGCTCTGTTTGCTAGCTCCTGTGCCGCTTCAGCTGTCTGTGCCGCTGGCTGACTGGCTGCTACCTTTATAGGACCCCTAGTCAGTGAAGCCCCGCCCCCTAATCAGGGCTCAGCTTCTCTCCAAGCACAAAGCCCCTCCAAGCCTCTACACATACAGACACTACGAATACAAAAAAACCACAAACAAATACCTTCTCCTCCAACAGAACTCCCACTCAAACTCCCCTGTTTACAGCTCTGTTTTCTAGCTCCTGTGCCGCTGTCTTTCTGGCTGCTACCTTTATAGGACCCCTAATCAGTGAAGCCCCGCCCCCTAATCAGGGCTCAGCTTCTCTCCCAGCACAAAGCCCCTCCAAGCCTCTACACATACATATACTACCAATACAAAACCAAACACACAAATACCATCTCCTCCAACAGAACTCCCACTCAAACTCCCCTGTTTAGAGCTCTGTTTGCTAGCTCCTGTGCCGCTTCAGCTGTCTGTGCCGCTGGCTGACTGGCTGCTACCTTTATAGGACCCCTAGTTAGTGAAGCCCCGCCCCCTAATCAGGGCTCAGCTTCTCTCCAAGCACAAAGCCCCTCCAAGCCTCTACACATACAGACACTACGAATACAAAAAAAACACAAACAAATACCTTCTCCTCCAACAGAACTCCCACTCAAACTCCCCTGTTTACAGCTCTGTTTGCTAGCTCCTTTGCCGCTGCCTGACTGGCTGCTACCTTTATAGGACCCCTAGTCAGTCAAGCCCCGCCCCCTAATCAGGGCTCAGCTTCTCTCCCAGCACCTAGCCCCTCCAAGCCTCTACACATAAAGATACTACCAATACAAAAACACACACAAATACCTTCTCCTCCAACAGAACTCCCACTCAAACTCCCCTGTTTACATCTCTGTTTGCTAGCTCCTGTGCCGCTGCAGCTGTCTGTGCCGATGCCTGACTGGCTGCTACCTTTATAGGACCCCTAGTCAGGGAAGCCCCGCCCCCTAATCAGGGCTCAGCTCCTCTCCCAGCACAAAGCCCCTTCAAACCTCTACACATACAGGTACTACCAATACAAAAACACACACAAATACCTTCTCCTTCAACAGAACTCCCACTCAAACACCCCTGTTTACAGCTCTGTTTGCTAGATCCTGTGCCGCTGTCTGATTGGCTGCTACCTTTATAAGACCCCTAGTCAATAAAGCCCCGCCCCCTAACAGGGCTCAGCTTCTCTCCAAGCACAAAGCCACGCCAAACCAATACACATACAGATAAAACCAATACAAAACCAAACACACACAAATACCTTCTCCTCCAACAGAACTCCCACTCAAATTCCCCTGTTTACAGCTCTGTTTGCTAGCTCCTGTGCCGCTTCAGCTGTCTGTGCCGCTGCCTGACTGGCTGGTACCTTTATAGGACCCCTAGTCAGTGAAGCCCCGCGCCCTAATCAGGGCTCGGCTTCTCTCCCAGCACAAAGCCCCTCCAAGCCTCTACACATACAGATACTACCAATACAAAACCAAACACACACAAATACCTTCTCCTCCAACAGAACTGCAACTCAAACTCCCCTGTTTAGAGCTCTGTTTGCTAGCTCCTGTGCCCCTGCAGCTGTCTGTTCCGCTGCCTGACTGGCTGCTACCTTTATAGGACCCCTAGTCAGTGAAACCCCGCCCCCTAATCAGGGCTCAGCTTCTCTCCCAGCACAAAGCCCCTTCAAACCTCTACACATACAGATACTACCAATACAAAAACACACACACACAAATACCTTCTCCTCCAACAGAACTCCCACTCAAACTCCCCTGTTCACAGCTCTGTTTGCTAGCTCCTGTGCCGCTGCCTGCCTGGCTGCTACCTTTATAGGACCCCTAGTCAGTGAAGCCCCGCCCCCTAATCAGGGCTCAGCTTCTCTCCCAGCACAAAGCCCCTGCACATACAGATACTGACAATACAAAACCAAACACACACAAATACCTTCTCCTCCAACAGAACTCCCATTCAAACTCCCCTGTTTACAGCTCTGTTTGCTAGCTCCTGTGCCGGTGCCTGACTGGCTGCTAGCTTTATAGTACCCCTAGTCAGTGAAGCCCCACCCCCTAATCAGGGCTCAGCTTCTCTCCCAGCACAAAGCCCCTCCAAGCCTCTACATATACAGATACTACCAATACAAAAAAACACACAAATACCTTCTCCTCCAACACAACTCCCACTCAAACTCCCCTGTTCACAGCTCTGTTTGCTACCTCCTGTGCCGCTGCCTGACTGGCTGGTACCTTTATAGGACCCCTAGTCAGTGAAGCCCCGCCCCCTAATCAGGGCTCAGCTTCTCTCCCAGCACAAAGCCCCTCCAAGCCTCTACACATACAGATACTACCAATACAAAAACACACACACACAAATAACTTCTCCTCCAACAGAACTCCCACTCAAACTCCCCTGTTCACAGCTCTGTTTGCTAGCTCCTGTGCCGCTGCCTGACTGGCTGCTACCTTTATAGGAACCCTAGTCAGTGAAGCCCCGCCCCCTAATCAGGGCTCAGCTTCTCTCCCAGCACAAAGCCCCTCCAAGCCTCTGCACATACAGATACTACCAATACAAAACCAAACACACACAAATACCTTCTCCTCCAACAGAACTCCCACTCAAACTCCCCTGTTTACAGCTCTGTTTGCTAGCTCCTGTGCCGCTGCCTGACTGGCTGCTAACTTTATAGGACCCCTAGTCAGTGAAGCCCCGCCCCCTTATCAGGGCTCAGCTTCTCTCCAAGCAAAAAGCCCCGCCAAACCCCTACACATACAGATGCTACCAATACAAAACCAAACACACACAAATACCATCTCCTCCAACAGAACTCCCACTCAAACTCCCCTGTTTACAGCTCTGTTTGCTAACTCCTGTGCCGCTGCCTGACTGGCTGCTACCTTTATAGGACGCCTAGTCAGTGAAGCCCCGCCCCCTAAGCAGGGCTCAGCTTCTCTCCCTACACATACAGATACTACCAATACAAAACCAAAAACACACAAATACCTTCTCCTCCAACAGAACTCCCACTCAAACTCCCCTGTTTACAGCTCTGTTTGCTAGCTCCTGTGCCGCTGCAGCTGTCTGTGCCAATGCCTGACTGGCTGCTACCTTTATAGGACCCCCTAGTCAGTCAAGCCCCGCCCCCTAATCAGGGCTCAGCTTCTCTCCCAGCACAAAGCCCCTTCAAGCCTCTACACATACATATACTACCAATACAAAAACACACACAAATACCTTCTCCTCCAACAGAACTCCCACTCAAACTCCCCTGTTCACAGCTCTGTTTGCTAGCTCCTGTGCCGCTGCCTGACTGGCTGCTACCTTTATAGGACCCCTAGTCAGTGAAGCCCCGCCCCCTAATCAGGGCTCAGCTTCTCTCCCAGCACCTAGCCCCTCCAAGCCTCTACACATACAGATATTACCAATACAAAAACACACACAAATACCGTCTCCTCCAACAGAACTCCCACTCAAACTCCCCTGTTTACAGCTCTGTTTGCTAGCTCCTGTGCCGCTGCCTGACTGGCTGCTACCTTTATAGGACGCCTAGTCAGTGAAGCCCCGCCCCCTAAGCAGGGCTCAGCTTCTCTCCCAGCACAAAGCCCCTCCAAGCCTCTACACATACAGATACTACCAATACAAAACCAAAAACACACAAATACCTTCTCCTCCAACAGAACTCCCACTCAAACTCCCCTGTTTACAGCTCTGTTTGCTAGCTCCTGTGCCGCTGCCTGACTGGCTGCTACCTTTATAGGACGCCTAGTCAGTGAAGCCCCGCCCCCTAATCAGGGCTCAGCTTCTCTCCCAGCACAAAGCCCCTGCACATACAGATACTGACAATACAAAACCAAACACACACAAATACCTTCTCCTCCAACAGAACTCCCACTCAAACTCACCTGTTTACAGATCTGTTTGCTAGCTCCTGTGCCGCTGCAGCTGTCTGAGCCGCTGCCTGACTGGCTGCTACCTTTATAGGACCCCTAGTCAGTCAAGCCCCGCCCCCTAATCAGGGCTCAGCTTCTCTCCCAGCACAAAGCCCCTTCAAGACTCTACACATACATATACTACCAATACAAAAACACACACAAATACCTTCTCCTCCAACAGAACTCCCACTCAAACTCCCCTGTTCACAGCTCTGTTTCCTAGCTCCTGTGCCGCTGCCTGACTGGCTGCTACCTTTATAGGACCCCTAGTCAGTGAAGCCCCGCCCCCTAATCAGGGCTCAGCTTCTCTCCCAGCACCTAGCCCCTCCAAGCCTCTACACATACAGGTACTACCAATACAAAAACACACACAAATACCTTCTCCTCCAACAGAACTCCCACTCAAACTCCCCTGTTCACAGCTCTGTTTGCTAGCTCCTGTGCCGCTGCCTGACTGGCTGCTACCTTTATAGGACCCCTAGTCAGTGAAGCCCCGCCCCCTGATCAGGGCTCAGCTTCTCTCCCAGCACAAAGCCCCTGCACATACAGATACTGACAATACAAAACCAAGCACACACAAATACCTTCTCCTCCAACAGAACTCCCACTCCAACTCCCCTGTTTACAGCTCTGTTTGCTAGGTCCTGTGCCGCTTCAGCTGTCTGTGCCGCTGCCTGACTGGCTGCTACCTTTATAGGACCCCTAGTCAGTGAGGCCCCGCCCCCAATCAGGGCTCAGCTTCTCTCCCAGCACAAAGCCCCTCCAAGCCTCTACAGATACACATACTACCAATACAAAAAAACACACAAATACCTTCTCCTCCAAAAGAACTCCCACTCAAACTCCCCTGCTTACAGCTCTGTTTGCTAGCTCCTGTGCCACTGCCTGACTGGCTCCTACCTTTATAGGACCCCTAGTCAGTGAAGCCCCGCCCCCTGATCAGGGCTCAGCTTCTCTCCCAGCACAAAGCCCCTCCAAGCCTCTACATATACAGATACTACCAATACAAAAAAACACACAAATACCTTCTCCTCCAACAGAACTCCCACTCAAACTCCCCTGTTTACCGCTCTGTTTGCTAGCTCCTGTGCCGCTGCCTGACTGGCTGCTACCTTCATAGGACCCCTAGTCAGGGAAGCCACGCCCCCTAATCAGGGCTCAGCTTCTCTCCCAGCACAAAGCCCGTACACATACAGATACTACCAATACAAAACCGAACACACACAAGTACCTTCTCCTCCAACAGAACACCCACTCAAACTCCCCTGTTTACAGCTCTGTTTGCTAGCTCCTGTGCCGCTGCAGCTGTCTGTGCCAATGCCTGACTGGCTGCTACCTTTATAGGACCCCTAGTCAGTGAAGCCCCGCCCCCTAATCAGGGCTCAGCTTCTCTCGCAGCACCTAGCCCCTCCAAGCCTCTACACATACAGATAATACCAATACAAAAACACACACAAATACCTTCTCCTCCAACAGAACTCCCACTCAAACTCCCCTGTTCACAGCTCTGTTTGCTAGCTCCTGTGCCGCTGCCTGCCTGGCTGCTACCTTTATAGGACCCCTAGTCAGTGAAGCCCCGCCCCCTAATCAGGGCTCAGCTTCTCTCCCAGCACAAAGCCCCTGCACATACAGATACTGACAATACAAAACCAAACACACACAAATACCTTCTCCTCCAACAGAACTCCCACTCAAACTCCCCTGTTCACAGCTCTGTTTGCTAGCTCCTGTGCCGGTGCCTGACTGGCTGCTAGCTTTATAGGACCCCTAGTCAGTGAAGCCCCACCCCCTAATCAGGGCTCAGCTTCTCTCCCAGCACAAAGCCCCTCCAAGCCTCTACATATACAGATACTACCAATACAAAAAAACACACAAATACCTTCTCCTCCAACACAACTCCCACTCAAACTGCCCTGTTTACAGCTCTGTTTGCTACCTCCTGTGCCGCTGCCTGACTGGCTGGTACCTTTATAGGACCCCTAGTCAGTGAAGCCCCGCCCCCTAATCAGGGCTCAGCTTCTCTCCCAGCACAAAGCCCCTCCAAGCCTCTACACATACAGATACTACCAATACAAAAACACACACACACAAATAACTTCTCCTCCAACAGAACTCCCACTCAAACTCCCCTGTTCACAGCTCTGTTTGCTAGCTCCTGTGCCGCTGCCTGACTGGCTGCTACCTTTATAGGAACCCTAGTCAGTGAAGCCCCGCCCCCTAATCAGGGCTCAGCTTCTCTCCCAGCACAAAGCCCCTCCAAGCCTCTGCACATACAGATACTACCAATACAAAACCAAACACACACAAATACCTTCTCCTCCAACAGAACTCCCACTCAAACTCCCCTGTTTACAGCTCTGTTTGCTAGCTCCTGTGCCGCTGCCTGACTGGCTGCTAACTTTATAGGACCCCTAGTCAGTGAAGCCCCGCCCCCTTATCAGGGCTCAGCTTCTCTCCAAGCAAAAAGCCCCGCCAAACCCCTACACATACAGATGCTACCAATACAAAACCAAACACACACAAATACCATCTCCTCCAACAGAACTCCCACTCAAACTCCCCTGTTTACAGCTCTGTTTGCTAACTCCTGTGCCGCTGCCTGACTGGCTGCTACCTTTATAGGACGCCTAGTCAGTGAAGCCCCGCCCCCTAAGCAGGGCTCAGCTTCTCTCCCTACACATACAGATACTACCAATACAAAACCAAAAACACACAAATACCTTCTCCTCCAACAGAACTCCCACTCAAACTCCCCTGTTTACAGCTCTGTTTGCTAGCTCCTGTGCCGCTGCAGCTGTCTGTGCCAATGCCTGACTGGCTGCTACCTTTATAGGACCCCCTAGTCAGTCAAGCCCCGCCCCCTAATCAGGGCTCAGCTTCTCTCCCAGCACAAAGCCCCTTCAAGCCTCTACACATACATATACTACCAATACAAAAACACACACAAATACCTTCTCCTCCAACAGAACTCCCACTCAAACTCCCCTGTTCACAGCTCTGTTTGCTAGCTCCTGTGCCGCTGCCTGACTGGCTGCTACCTTTATAGGACCCCTAGTCAGTGAAGCCCCGCCCCCTAATCAGGGCTCAGCTTCTCTCCCAGCACCTAGCCCCTCCAAGCCTCTACACATACAGATATTACCAATACAAAAACACACACAAATACCGTCTCCTCCAACAGAACTCCCACTCAAACTCCCCTGTTTACAGCTCTGTTTGCTAGCTCCTGTGCCGCTGCCTGACTGGCTGCTACCTTTATAGGACGCCTAGTCAGTGAAGCCCCGCCCCCTAAGCAGGGCTCAGCTTCTCTCCCAGCACAAAGCCCCTCCAAGCCTCTACACATACAGATACTACCAATACAAAACCAAAAACACACAAATACCTTCTCCTCCAACAGAACTCCCACTCAAACTCCCCTGTTTACAGATCTGTTTGCTAGCTCCTGTGCCGCTGCAGCTGTCTGAGCCGCTGCCTGACTGGCTGCTACCTTTATAGGACCCCTAGTCAGTCAAGCCCCGCCCCCTAATCAGGGCTCAGCTTCTCTCCCAGCACAAAGCCCCTGCACATACAGATACTGACAATACAAAACCAAACACACACAAATACCTTCTCCTCCAACAGAACTCCCACTCAAACTCACCTGTTTACAGATCTGTTTGCTAGCTCCTGTGCCGCTGCAGCTGTCTGAGCCGCTGCCTGACTGGCTGCTACCTTTATAGGACCCCTAGTCAGTCAAGCCCCGCCCCCTAATCAGGGCTCAGCTTCTCTCCCAGCACAAAGCCCCTTCAAGACTCTACACATACATATACTACCAATACAAAAACACACACAAATACCTTCTCCTCCAACAGAACTCCCACTCAAACTCCCCTGTTCACAGCTCTGTTTCCTAGCTCCTGTGCCGCTGCCTGACTGGCTGCTACCTTTATAGGACCCCTAGTCAGTGAAGCCCCGCCCCCTAATCAGGGCTCAGCTTCTCTCCCAGCACCTAGCCCCTCCAAGCCTCTACACATACAGGTACTACCAATACAAAAACACACACAAATACCTTCTCCTCCAACAGAACTCCCACTCAAACTCCCCTGTTCACAGCTCTGTTTGCTAGCTCCTGTGCCGCTGCCTGACTGGCTGCTACCTTTATAGGACCCCTAGTCAGTGAAGCCCCGCCCCCTGATCAGGGCTCAGCTTCTCTCCCAGCACAAAGCCCCTGCACATACAGATACTGACAATACAAAACCAAACACACACAAATACCTTCTCCTCCAACAGAACTCCCACTCCAACTCCCCTGTTTACAGCTCTGTTTGCTAGGTCCTGTGCCGCTTCAGCTGTCTGTGCCGCTGCCTGACTGGCTGCTACCTTTATAGGACCCCTAGTCAGTGAAGCCCCGCCCCCAATCAGGGCTCAGCTTCTCTCCCAGCACAAAGCCCCTCCAAGCCTCTACACATACACATACTACCAATACAAAAAAACACACAAATACCTTCTCCTCCAAAAGAACTCCCACTCAAACTCCCCTGCTTACAGCTCTGTTTGCTAGCTCCTGTGCCACTGCCTGACTGGCTCCTACCTTTATAGGACCCCTAGTCAGTGAAGCCCCGCCCCCTGATCAGGGCTCAGCTTCTCTCCCAGCACAAAGCCCCTCCAAGCCTCTACATATACAGATACTACCAATACAAAAAAACACACAAATACCTTCTCCTCCAACAGAACTCCCACTCAAACTCCCCTGTTTACCGCTCTGTTTGCTAGCTCCTGTGCCGCTGCCTGACTGGCTGCTACCTTCATAGGACCCCTAGTCAGGGAAGCCACGCCCCCTAATCAGGGCTCAGCTTCTCTCCCAGCACAAAGCCCGTACACATACAGATACTACCAATACAAAACCGAACACACACAAGTACCTTCTCCTCCAACAGAACACCCACTCAAACTCCCCTGTTTACAGCTCTGTTTGCTAGCTCCTGTGCCGCTGCAGCTGTCTGTGCCAATGCCTGACTGGCTGCTACCTTTATAGGACCCCTAGTCAGTGAAGCCCCGCCCCCTAATCAGGGCTCAGCTTCTCTCGCAGCACCTAGCCCCTCCAAGCCTCTACACATACAGATAATACCAATACAAAAACACACACAAATACCTTCTCCTCCAACAGAACTCCCACTCAAACTCCCCTGTTCACAGCTCTGTTTGCTAGCTCCTGTGCCACTGCAGCTGTCTGTTCCGCTGCCTGATTGGCTGCTACCTTTATAGGACCCCTAGTCAGTTAAGCCCCGCCCCCTAATCAGGGCTCAGCTTCTCTCCAAGCACAAAGCCCCGCCAAACCCCTGCACATACAGATACTACCAATACAAAACCAAACACACACAAATACCTTCTCCTCCAACAGAACTCCCACTCAAACTCCCCTGTTTACAGCTCTGTTTGCTAGCTCCTGTGCCGCTGCCTGACTGGCTGCTACCTTTATAGGACCCCTAGTCAGTGAAGCCCTACCCCCAGATCAGGGCTCAGCTTCTCTCCCAGCACAAAGCCCCTCCAAGCCTCTACACATACAGATACTACCAATACAAAACCAAACACACACAAATACCTTCTCCTCCAACAGAACTCCCACTCAAACTCCCCTGTTTACAGCTCTGTTTGCTAGCTCCTGTGCCGCTGCCTGACTGGCTGCTACCTTTATAGGACGCCTAGTCAGTGAAGCCCCGCCCCCTAAGCAGGGCTCAGCTTCTCTCCCAGCACAAAGCCCCTCCAAGCCTCTACACATACAGATACTACCAATACAAAACCAAAAACACACAAATACCTTCTCCTCCAACAGAACTCCCACTCAAACTCCCCTGTTTACAGCTCTGTTTGCTAGCTCCTGTGCCGCTGCCTGACTGGCTGCTACCTTTATAGGACGCCTAGTCAGTGAAGCCCCGCCCCCTAAGCAGGGCTCAGCTTCTCTCCCAGCACAAAGCCCCTCCAAGCCTCTACACATACAGATACTACCAATACAAAACCAAAAACACACAAATACCTTCCCCTCCAACAGAACTCCCACTCAAACTCCCCTGTTTACAGCTCTGTTTGCTAGCTCCTGTGCCGCTGCAGCTGTCTGTGCCGCTGCCTGACTGGCTGCTACCTCTTTAGGACCCCTAGTCAGTTAAGCCCCGCCCCCTAATCAGGACTCAGCTTCTCTCCGAGCACAAAGCCCCTGCACATACAGATACTGACAATACAAAACCAAACACACACAAATACCTTCTCCTCCAACAGAACTCCCACTCAAACTCCCCTGTTTACAGCTCTGTTTGCTGGCTCCTGTGCCGCTGCAGCTGTCTGTGCCAATGCCTGACTGGCTGCTACCTTTATAGGACCCCTAGTCAGTCAAGCCCCGCCCCCTAATCAGGGCTCAGCTTCTCTCCCAGCACAAAGCCCCTTCAAGCCTCTACACATACATATACTACCAATACAAAAACACACACAAATACCTTCTCCTCCAACAGAACTCCCACTCAAACTCCCCTGTTCACAGCTCTGTTTGCTAGCTCCTGTGCCGCTGCCTGACTGGCTGCTACCTTTATAGGACCCCTAGTCAGTGAAGCCCCGCCCCCTAATCAGGGCTCAGCTTCTCTCCCAGCACCTAGCCCCTCCAAGCCTCTACACATACAGATATTACCAATACAAAAACACACAAATACCTTCTGCTCCAACAGAACTCCCACTCAAACTCCCCTGTTTACAGGTCTGTTTGCTAGCTCCTGTGCCGCTGCCTGACTGGCTGCTACCTTTATAGGACCCCTAGTCAGGGAAGCCCCGCCCCCTAATCAGGGCTCAGCTTCTCTCCCAGCACAAAGCCCCTGCACATACAGATACTGACAATACAAAACCAAACACACACAAATACCTTCTCCTCCAACAGAACTCCCACTCAAACTCCCCTGTTTACAGCTCTGTTTGCTAGCTCCTGTGCCGCTGCCTGACTGGCTGCTACCTTTATAGGACCCCTAGTCAGTGAAGCCCCGCCCCCTGATCAGGGCTCAGCTTCTCTCCCAGCACAAAGCCCCTCCAAGCCTCTACACATACAGATACTACCAATCCAAAACCAAACACACACAAATACCTTCTCCTCCAACAGAACTCCCACTCAAACTCCCCTGTTTACAGCTCTGTTTGCTAGCTCCTGTGCCGCTGCCTGACTGGCTGCTACCTTTATAGGACGCCTAGTCAGTGAAGCCCCGCCCCCTAAACAGGGCGCAGCTTCTCTCCAAGCACAAAGCCCCTCCAAGCCTCTACACATACAGATACTACCAATGCAAAACCAAACACACACAAATACCATCTCCTCCAAGAGAACTCCCACTCAAACTCCCCTGTTTACAGGTCTGTTTGCTAGCTCCTGTGCCGCTGCCTGACTGGCTGCTACCTTTATAGGACCCCTAGTCAGTGAAGCCCCGCCCCCTAATCAGGGCTCAGCTTCTCTCGCAGCACCTAGCCCCTAAAAGCCTCTACACATACAGATACTACCAATACAAAAACACACACAAATACCTTCTCCTCCAACAGAACTCCCACTCAAACTCCCCTGTTCACAGCTCTGTTTGCTAGCTCCTGTGCCGCTGCCTGACTGGCTGCTACCTTTATAGGACCCCTAGTCAGTGAAGCCCCGCCCCGTAATCAGGGCTCAGCTTCTCTCGCAGCACCTAGCCACTCCAAGCCTCTACACATACAGATACTACCAATACGAAAACACACACAAATACCTTCTCCTCCAACAGAACTCCCACTCAAACTCCCCTGTTCACAGCTCTGTTTGCTAGCTCCTGTGCCGCTGCCTGACTGGCTGCTACCTTTATAGGACCCCTAGTCAGTGAAGCCCCGCCCCCTAATCAGGGCTCAGCTTCTCTCCCAGCACAAAGCCCCTCCAAGCCTCTACACATACAGATACTACCAATACAAAACCAAACACACACAAATAGCTTCTCCTCCAACAGAACTCCCACTCAAACTCCCCTGTTTACAGCTCTGTTTGCTAGCTCCTGTGCCGCTGCCTGACTGGCTGCTCCCTTTATAGGACACCTAGTCAGTGAAGCCCCGCCCCCTAATCAGGGCCCAGCTTCTCTCCCAGCACAAAGCCCCTCCAAGCCTCTACACATACAGATACTACCAATACAAAAACACACAAATACCTTCTCCTCCAACAGAACTCCCACTCAAACTGCCCTGTTTACAGCTCTGTTTGCTAGCTCCTGTGCCGCTGCTTGACTGGCTGCTAGCTTTATAGGACCCCTAGTCAGTGAAGCCCCGCCCCCTGATCAGGGCTCAGCTTCTCTCCCAGCACAAAGCCCCTCCAGGCCTCTACATATACAGATACTACCAATACAAAAAAACACACAAATACCTTCTCCTCCAACAGAACTCCCACTCAAACTGCCCTGTTTACAGCTCTGTTTGCTAGCTCCTGTGCCGCTGCTTGACTGGCTGCTAGCTTTATAAGACCCCTAGTCAGTGAAGCCCCGCCCCCTGATCAGGGCTCAGCTTCTCTCCCAGCACAAAGCCCCTCCAAGCCTCTACATATACAGATACTACCAATACAAAAACACACACAAATACCTTCTCCTCCAACAGAACTCCCACTCAAATTCCCCTGTTTAAAGCTCTGTTTGCCAGCTCCTGTGCCACTGCAGGTGTCTGTTCTGCTGCCTGACTGGCTGCTACCTTTATAGGAACCCTAGTCAGTGAAGCCCCGCCCCCTAATCAGGGCTCAGCTTCTCTCCCAGCACAAAGCCCCTCCAAGCCTCTACACATATAGATACTGACAATACAAAACCAAACACACACAAATACCTTCTCCTCCAACAGAACTCCTACTCAAACTCCCCTGTTCACAGCTCTGTTTGCTAGCTCCTGTGCCGCTGCAGCTGTCTGTGCCAATGCCTGACTGGCTGCTACCTTTATAGGACCCCTAGTCAGTCAAGCCCCGCCCCCTAATCAGGGCTCAGCTTCTCTCGCAGCACCTAACCCCTCCAAGCCTCTACACATACAGATACTACCTATACAAAAACACACACAAATACCTTCTCCTCCAACAGAACTCCTACTCAAACTCCCCTGTTCACAGCTCTGTTTGCTAGCTCCTGTGTCGCTGCCTGACTGGCTGCTACCTTTATAGGACCCCTAGTCAGTGAAGCCCCGCCCCCTAATCAGGGCTCAGCTTCTCTCCCAGCACCTAGCCCCTCCAAGCCTCTACACATACAGATACTATCAATACAAAAACACACACAAATACCTTCTCCTCCAACAGAACTCCCACTCAAACTCACCTGTTTACAGATCTGTTTGCTAGCTCCTGTGCCGCTGCAGCTGTCTGAGCCGCTGCCTGACTGGCTGCTACCTTTGTAGGACCCCTAGTCAGTCAAGCCCCGCCCCCTAATCAGGGCTCAGCTTCTCTCCCAGCACAAAGCCCCTTCAAGACTCTACACATACATATACTACCAATACAAAAACACACACAAATACCTTCTCCTCCAACAGAACTCCCACTCAAACTCCCCTGTTCACAGCTCTGTTTGCTAGCTCCTGTGCCGCTGCCTGACTGGCTGCTACCTTTATAGGACCCCTAGTCAGTGAAGCCCCGCCCCCTGATCAGGGCTCAGCTTCTCTCCCAGCACAAAGCCCCTGCACATACAGATACTGACAATACAAAACCAAACACACACAAATACCTTCTCCTCCAACAGAACTCCCACTCAAACTCCCCTGTTCACAGCTCTGTTTGCTAGCTCCTGTGCCACTGCAGCTGTCTGTTCCACTGCCTGATTGGCTGCTACCTTTATAGGACCCCTAGTCAGTTAAGACCCGCCCCCTAATCAGGGCTCAGCTTCTCTCCAAGCACAAAGCCCCGCCAAACCCCTGCACATACAGATACTACCAATACAAAACCAAACACACACAAATACCTTCTCCTCCAACAGAACTCCCACTCAAACTCCCCTGTTCACAGCTCTGTTTGCTAGCTCCTGTGCCGCTGCCTGACTGGCTGCTACCTTTATAGGACCCCTAGTCAGTGAAGCCCCGCCCCCTAATCAGGGCTCAGCTTCTCTCCCAGCACAAAGCCCCTCCAAGCCTCTACACATACAGATACTACCAATACAAAACCAAACACACACAAATACCTTCTCCTCCAACAGAACTCCCACTCAAACTCCCCAGTTTACAGCTCTGTTTGCTAGCTCCTGTGCCGCTGCAGCTGTCTGTTCCGCTGCCTGACTGGCTGCTACCTTTATAGGACCCCTAGTCAGTGAAGCCCCGCCCCCTAATCAGGGTTCAGCTTCTCTCCAAGCACAAAGCCCCGCCAAACCCCTGCACATACAGATACTACCAATACAAAACCAAACACACACAAATACCTTCTCCTCCAACAGAACTCCCACTCAAACTGCCCTGCTTACAGCTCTCTTTGCTAGCTCCTGTGCCGCTGCCTGACTGGCTGGTACCTTTATAGGACCCCTAGTCACTGAAGCCCCGCCCCCTAATCTGGGCTCAGCTTCTCTCCCAGCACAAAGCCCCTCCAAGCCTCTACACATACAGATACTACCAATACAAAACCAAACACACACAAATACCTTCTCCTCCAACAGAACTACCACTCAAACTCCCCTGTTTACAGCTCTGTTTGCTAGCTCCTGTGCCGCTGCTTGACTGGCTGCTAGCTTTATAGGACCCCTAGTCAGTGAAGCCCCGCCCCCTGATCAGGGCTCAGCTTCTCTCCCAGCACAAAGCCCCTCCAAGCCTCTACATATACAGATACTACCAATACAAAAAAACACACAAATACCTTCTCCTCCAACAGAACTCCCACTCAAACTGCCCTGTTTACAGCTCTGTTTGCTAGCTCCTGTGCCGCTGCTTGACTGGCTGCTAGCTTTATAAGACCCCTAGTCAGTGAAGCCCCGCCCCCTGATCAGGGCTCAGCTTCTCTCCCAGCACAAAGCCCCTCCAAGCCTCTACATATACAGATACTACCAATACAAAAACACACACAAATACCTTCTCCTCCAACAGAACTCCCACTCAAATTCCCCTGTTTAAAGCTCTGTTTGCCAGCTCCTGTGCCACTGCAGGTGTCTGTTCTGCTGCCTGACTGGCTGCTACCTTTATAGGAACCCTAGTCAGTGAAGCCCCGCCCCCTAATCAGGGCTCAGCTTCTCTCCCAGCACAAAGCCCCTCCAAGCCTCTACACATATAGATACTGACAATACAAAACCAAACACACACAAATACCTTCTCCTCCAACAGAACTCCCACTCAAACTCCCCTGTTTACAGCTCTGTTTGCTAGCTCCTGTGCCGCTGCAGCTGTCTGTGCCAATGCCTGACTGGCTGCTACCTTTATAGGACCCCTAGTCAGTCAAGCCCCGCCCCCTAATCAGGGCTCAGCTTCTCTCCCAGCACAAAGCCCCTTCAAGCCTCTACACATACATATACTACCAATACAAAAACACACACAAATACCTTCTCCTCCAACAGAACTCCCACTCAAACTCCCCTGTTCACAGCTCTGTTTGCTAGCTCCTGTGCCGCTGCCTGACTGGCTGCTACCTTTATAGGACCCCTAGTCAGTGAAGCCCCGCCCCCTAATCAGGGCTCAGCTTCTCTCGCAGCACCTAACCCCTCCAAGCCTCTACACATACAGATACTACCAATACAAAAACACACACAAATACCTTCTCCTCCAACAGAACTCCCACTCAAACTCCCCTGTTCACAGCTCTGTTTGCTAGCTCCTGTGTCGCTGCCTGACTGGCTGCTACCTTTATAGGACCCCTAGTCAGTGAAGCCCCGCCCCCTAATCAGGGCTCAGCTTCTCTCCCAGCACAAAGCCCCTCCAAGCCTCTACACATACAGATACTACCAATACAAAAACACACACAAATAGCTTCTCCTCCAACAGAACTCCCACTCAAACTCCCCTGTTCACAGCTCTGTTTGCTAGCTCCTGTGCCGCTGCCTGACTGGCTGCTACCTTTATAGGACCCCTAGTCAGTGAAGCCCCGCCCCCTAATCAGGGCTCAGCTTCTCTCGCAGCACCTAGCCCCTCCAAGCCTCTACACATACAGATACTATCAATACAAAAACACACACAAATACCTTCTCCTCCAACAGAACTCCCACTCAAACTCACCTGTTTACAGATCTGTTTGCTAGCTCCTGTGCCGCTGCAGCTGTCTGAGCCGCTGCCTGACTGGCTGCTACCTTTGTAGGACCCCTAGTCAGTCAAGCCCCGCCCCCTAATCAGGGCTCAGCTTCTCTCCCAGCACAAAGCCCTTTCAAGACTCTACACATACATATACTACCAATACAAAAACACACACAAATACCTTCTCCTCCAACAGAACTCCCACTCCAACTCCCCTGTTTACAGCTCTGTTTGCTAGGTCCTGTGCCGCTTCAGCTGTCTGTGCCGCTGCCTGACTGGCTGCTAACTTTATAGGACCCCTAGTCAGTGAAGCCCCGCCCCCAATCAGGGCTCAGCTTCTCTCCCAGCACAAAGCCCCTCCAAGCCTCTACATATACAGATACTACCAATACAAAAAAACACACAAATACCTTCTCCTCCAACAGAACTCCCACTCAAACTCCCCTGTTTACCGCTCTGTTTGCTAGCTCCTGTGCCGCTGCCTGACTGGCTGCTACCTTCATAGGACCCCTAGTCAGGGAAGCCACGCCCCCTAATCAGGGCTCAGCTTCTCTCCCAGCACAAAGCCCGTACACATACAGATACTACCAATACAAAACCGAACACACACAAGTACCTTCTCCTCCAACAGAACTCCCACTCAAACTCCCCTGTTCACAGCTCTGTTTGCTAGCTCCTGTGCCACTGCAGCTGTCTGTTCCACTGCCTGATTGGCTGCTACCTTTATAGGACCCCTAGTCAGTTAAGACCCGCCCCCTAATCAGGGCTCAGCTTCTCTCCAAGCACAAAGCCCCGCCAAACCCCTGCACATACAGATACTACCAATACAAAACCAAACACACACAAATACCTTCTCCTCCAACAGAACTCCCACTCAAACTCCCCTGTTTACAGCTCTGTTTGCTAGCTCCTGTGCCGCTGCCTGACTGGCTGCTACCTTTATAGGACGCCTAGTCAGTGAAGCCCCGCCCCCTAAGCAGGGCTCAGCTTCTCTCCCAGCACAAAGCCCCTCCAAGCCTCTACACATACAGATACTACCAATACAAAACCAAACACACACAAATACCTTCTCCTCCAACAGAACTCCCACTCAAACTCCCCTGTTTACAGCTCTGTTTGCTAGCTCCTGTGCCGCTGCCTGACTGGCTGCTACCTTTATAGGACGCCTAGTCAGTGAAGCCCCGCCCCCTAAGCAGGGCTCAGCTTCTCTCCCAGCACAAAGCCCCTCCAAGCCTCTACACATACAGATACTACCAATACAAAACCAAAAACACACAAATACCTTCTCCTCCAACAGAACTCCCACTCAAACTCCCCTGTTTACAGCTCTGTTTGCTAGCTCTTGTGCCGCTGCAGCTGTCTGTGCCGCTGCCTGACTGTCTGCTACCTTTATAGGACCCCTAGTCAGTGAAGCCCCGCCCCCTAATCAGGGCTCAGCTTCTCTCCCAGCACAAAGCCCCTGCACATACAGATACTGACAATACAAAACCAAACACACACAAATACCTTCTCCTCCAACAGAACTCCCACTCAAACTCCCCTGTTTACAGCTCTGTTTGCTAGCTCCTGTGCCGCTGCAGCTGTCTGTGCCAATGCCTGACTGGCTGCTACCTTTATAAGACCCCTAGTCAGTCAAGCCCCGCCCCCTAATCAGGGCTCAGCTTCTCTCCCAGCACAAAGCCCCTGCACATACAGATATTGACAATACAAAACCAAACACACACAAATACCTTCTCCTCCAACAGAACTCCCACTCAAACTCCCCTGTTCACAGCTCTGTTTGCTAGCTCCTGTGCCGCTGCCTGACTGGCTGCTACCTTTATAGGACCCCTAGTCAGTGAAGCCCCGCCCCCTAATCAGGGCTCAGCTTCTCTCGCAGCACCCAGCCCCTCCAAGCCTCTACACATACAGATACTATCAATACAAAAACACACACAAATACCTTCTCCTCCAACAGAACTCCCACTCAAACTCCCCTGTTCACAGCTCTGTTTGCTAGCTCCTGTGCCTCTGCCTGACTGGCTGCTACCTTTATAGGACCCCTAGTCAGTGAAGCCCCGCCCCCTAATCAGGGCTCAGCTTCTCTCCCAGCACAAAGCCCCTGCACATACAGATACTGACAATACAAAACCAAACACACACAAATACCTTCTCCTCCAACAGAACTCCCACTCAAACTCACCTGTTTACAGATCTGTTTGCTAGCTCCTGTGCCGCTGCCTGACTGGCTGCTACCTTTATAGGACCCCTAGTCAGGGAAGCCCCGCCCCCTAATCAGGGCTCAGCTTCTCTCCCAGCACAAAGCCCCTGCACATACAGATACTGACAATACAAAACCAAACACACACAAATACCTTCTCCTCCAACAGAACTCCCACTCAAACTCCCCTGTTTACAGCTCTGTTTGCTAGCTCCTGTGCCGCTGCAGCTGTCTGAGCCGCTGCCTGACTGGCTGCTACCTTTGTAGGACCCCTAGTCAGTCAAGCCCCGCCCCCTAATCAGGGCTCAGCTTCTCTCCCAGCACAAAGCCCCTTCAAGACTCTACACATACATATACTACCAATACAAAAACGCACACAAATACCTTCTCCTCCAACAGAACTCCCACTCAAACTCCCCTGTTTACAGCTCTGTTTGCTAGCTCCTGTGCCGCTGCAGCTGTCTGTGCCGCTGCCTGACTGGCTGCTACCTTTATAGGACCCCTAGTCAGTGAAGCCCCGCCCCCTAATCAGGGCTCAGCTTCTCTCCAACACAAAGCCCCTGCACATACAGATACTGACAATACAAAACCAAACACACACAAATACCTTCTCCTCCAACAGAACTCCCACTCAAACTCCCCTGTTTACAGCTCTGTTTGCTAGCTCCTGTGCCGCTGCAGCTGTCTGTGCCAATGCCTGACTGGCTGCTACCTTTATAGGACCCCTAGTCAGTCAAGCCCCGCCCCCTAATCAGGGCTCAGCTTCTCTCCCAGCACAAAGCCCCTTCAAGCCTCTACACATACAGATACTACCAATACAAAAACACACACAAATACCTTCTCCTCCAACAGAACTCCCACTCAAACTCCCCTGTTCACAGCTCTGTTTGCTAGCTCCTGTGCCGCTGCCTGACTGGCTGCTACCTTTATAGGACCCCTAGTCAGTGAAGCCCCGCCCCCTAATCAGGGCTCAGCTTCTCTCGCAGCACCCAGCCCCTCCAAGCCTCTACACATACAGATACTATCAATACAAAAACACACACAAATACCTTCTCCTCCAACAGAACTCCCACTCAAACTCCCCTGTTCACAGCTCTGTTTGCTAGCTCCTGTGCCTCTGCCTGACTGGCTGCTACCTTTATAGGACCCCTAGTCAGTGAAGCCCCGCCCCCTAATCAGGGCTCAGCTTCTCTCCCAGCACAAAGCCCCTGCACATACAGATACTGACAATACAAAACCAAACACACACAAATACCTTCTCCTCCAACAGAACTCCCACTCAAACTCACCTGTTTACAGATCTGTTTGCTAGCTCCTGTGCCGCTGCCTGACTGGCTGCTACCTTTATAGGACCCCTAGTCAGGGAAGCCCCGCCCCCTAATCAGGGCTCAGCTTCTCTCCCAGCACAAAGCCCCTGCACATACAGATACTGACAATACAAAACCAAACACACACAAATACCTTCTCCTCCAACAGAACTCCCACTCAAACTCCCCTGTTTACAGCTCTGTTTGCTAGCTCCTGTGCCACTGCAGCTGTCTGTTCCGCTGCCTGACTGGCTGCTACCTTTATAGGACCCCTAGTCAGTTAACCCCCGCCCCCTAATCAGGGCTCAGCTTCTCTCCAAGCACAAAGCCCCGCCAAACCCCTACACATACAGATACTACCAATACAAAACCAAACACACACAAATACCATCTCCTCCAACAGAACTCCCACTCAAACTCCCCTGTTTACAGCTCTGTTTGCTAGCTCCTGTGCCGCTGCAGCTGTCTGTGCCGCTGCCTGACTGGCTGCTACCTTTATAGGACCCCTAGTCAGTGAAGCCCCGCCCCCTAATCAGGGCTCAGCTTCTCTCGCAGCACCTAACCCCTCCAAGCCTCTACACATACAGATACTACCAATACAAAAACACACACAAATACCTTCTCCTCCAACAGAACTCCTACTCAAACTCCCCTGTTCACAGCTCTGTTTGCTAGCTCCTGTGTCGCTGCCTGACTGGCTGCTACCTTTATAGGACCCCTAGTCAGTGAAGCCCCGCCCCCTAATCAGGGCTCAGCTTATCTCCCAGCACAAAGCCCCTCCAAGCCTCTACACATACAGATACTACCAATACAAAAACACACACAAATAGCTTCTCCTCCAACAGAACTCCCACTCAAACTCCCCTGTTTACAGCTCTGTTTGCTAGCTCCTGTGCCGCTGCCTGACTGGCTGCTACCTTTATAGGACCCCTAGTCAGTGAAGCCCCGCCCCCTGATCAGGGCTCAGCTTCTCTCCCAGCACAAAGCCCCTCCAAGCCTCTACACATACAGATACTACCAATACAAAACCAAACACACACAAATACCTTCTCCTCCAACAGAACTCCCACTCCAACCTCCCTGTTTACAGCTCTGTTTGCTAGCTCCTGTGCCGCTGCCTGACTGGCTGCTACCTTTATAGGACCCCTAGTCAGGGAAGCCCCGCCCCCTAATCAGGGCTCAGCTTCTCTCCCAGCACAAAGCCCCTGCACATACAGATACTGACAATACAAAACCAAACACACACAAATACCTTCTCCTCCAACAGAACTCCCACTCAAACTCCCCTGTTTACAGCTCTGTTTGCTAGCTCCTGTGCCACTGCAGCTGTCTGTTCCGCTGCCTGACTGGCTGCTACCTTTATAGGACCCCTAGTCAGTGAAGCCCCTCCCCCTAATCAGGGCTCAGCTTCTCTCGCAGCACCTAACCCCTCCAAGCCTCTACACATACAGATACTACCAATACAAAAACACACACAAATACCTACTCCTCCAACAGAACTCCCACTCAAACTCCCCTGTTCACAGCTCTGTTTGCTAGCTCCTGTGTCGCTGCCTGACTGGCTGCTACCTTTATAGGACCCCTAGTCAGTGAAGCCCCGCCCCCTAATCAGGGCTCAGCTTCTCTCCCAGCACAAAGCCCCTGCACATACAGATACTGACAATACAAAACCAAACACACACAAATACCTTCTCCTCCAACAGAACTCCCACTCAAACTCACCTGTTTACAGATCTGTTTGCTAGCTCCTGTGCCGCTGCAGCTGTCTGAGCCGCTGCCTGACTGGCTGCTGCCTTTGTAGGACCCCTAGTCAGTCAAGCCCCGCCCCCTAATCAGGGCTCAGCTTCTCTCCCAGCACAAAGCCCCTTCAAGACTCTACACATACATATACTACCAATACAAAAACGCACACAAATACCTTCTCCTCCAACAGAACTCCCACTCAAACTCCCCTGTTTACAGCTCTGTTTGCTAGCTCCTGTGCCGCTGCAGCTGTCTGTGCCGCTGCCTGACTGGCTGCTACCTTTATAGGACCCCTAGTCAGTGAAGCCCCGCCCCCTAATCAGGGCTCAGCTTCTCTCCAACACAAAGCCCCTGCACATACAGATACTGACAATACAAAACCAAACACACACAAATACCTTCTCCTCCAACAGAACTCCCACTCAAACTCCCCTGTTTACAGCTCTGTTTGCTAGCTCCTGTGCCGCTGCAGCTGTCTGTGCCAATGCCTGACTGGCTGCTACCTTTATAGGACCCCTAGTCAGTCAAGCCCCGCCCCCTAATCAGGGCTCAGCTTCTCTCCCAGCACAAAGCCCCTTCAAGCCTCTACACATACATATACTACCAATACAAAAACACACACAAATACCTTCTCCTCCAACAGAACTCCCACTCAAACTCCCCTGTTCACAGCTCTGTTTGCTAGCTCCTGTGCCGCTGCCTGACTGGCTGCTACCTTTATAGGACCCCTAGTCAGTGAAGCCCCGCCCCCTAATCAGGGCTCAGCTTCTCTCCCAGCACCTAGCCCCTCCAAGCCTCTACACATACAGATATTACCAATACAAAAACACACACAAATACCGTCTCCTCCAACAGAACTCCCACTCAAACTCCCCTGTTTACAGCTCTGTTTGCTAGCTCCTGTGCCGCTGCCTGACTGGCTGCTACCTTTATAGGACGCCTAGTCAGTGTAGCCCCGCCCCCTAAGCAGGGCTCAGCTTCTCTCCCAGCACAAAGCCCCTCCAAGCCTGTACACATACAGATACTACCAATACAAAACCAAAAACACACAAATACCTTCTCCTCCAACAGAACTCCCACTCAAACTCCCCTGTTTACAGCTCTGTTTGCTAGCTCTTGTGCCGCTGCAGCTGTCTGTGCCGCTGCCTGACTGTCTGCTACCTTTATAGGACCCCTAGTCAGTGAAGCCCCGCCCCCTAATCAGGGCTCAGCTTCTCTCCCAGCACAAAGCCCCTGCACATACAGATACTGACAATACAAAACCAAACACACACAAATACCTTCTCCTCCAACAGAACTCCCACTCAAACTCCCCTGTTTACAGCTCTGTTTGCTAGCTCCTGTGCCGCTGCCTGACTGGCTGCTACCTTTATAGGACCCCTAGTCAGTGAAGCCCCGCCCCCTGATCAGGGCTCAGCTTCTCTCCCAGCACAAAGCCCCTCCAAGCCTCTACACATACAGATACTACCAATACAAAACCAAACACACACAAATACCTTCTCCTCCAACAGAACTCCCACTCAAACTCCCCTGTTTACAGCTCTGTTTGCTAGCTCCTGTGCCGCTGCCTGACTGGCTGCTACCTTTATAGGACGCCTAGTCAGTGAAGCCCCGCCCCCTAAGCAGGGCTCAGCTTCTCTCCCAGCACAAAGCCCCTCCAAGCCTCTACACATACAGATACTACCAATACAAAACCAAAAACACACAAATACCTTCCCCTCCAACAGAACTCCCACTCAAACTCCCCTGTTTACAGCTCTGTTTGCTAGCTCCTGTGCCGCTGCAGCTGTCTGTGCCGCTGCCTGACTGGCTGCTACCTCTTTAGGACCCCTAGTCAGTTAAGCCCCGCCCCCTAATCAGGACTCAGCTTCTCTCCGAGCACAAAGCCCCTGCACATACAGATACTGACAATACAAAACCAAACACACACAAATACCTTCTCCTCCAACAGAACTCCCACTCAAACTCCCCTGTTTACAGCTCTGTTTGCTGGCTCCTGTGCCGCTGCAGCTGTCTGTGCCAATGCCTGACTGGCTGCTACCTTTATAGGACCCCTAGTCAGTCAAGCCCCGCCCCCTAATCAGGGCTCAGCTTCTCTCCCAGCACAAAGCCCCTTCAAGCCTCTACACATACATATACTACCAATACAAAAACACACACAAATACCTTCTCCTCCAACAGAACTCCCACTCAAACTCCCCTGTTCACAGCTCTGTTTGCTAGCTCCTGTGCCGCTGCCTGACTGGCTGCTACCTTTATAGGACCCCTAGTCAGGGAAGCCCCGCCCCCTAATCAGGGCTCAGCTTCTCTCCCAGCACAAAGCCCCTGCACATACAGATACTGACAATACAAAACCAAACACACACAAATACCTTCTCCTCCAACAGAACTCCCACTCAAACTCCCCTGTTTACAGCTCTGTTTGCTAGCTCCTGTGCCGCTGCCTGACTGGCTGCTACCTTTATAGGACCCCTAGTCAGTGAAGCCCCGCCCCCTGATCAGGGCTCAGCTTCTCTCCCAGCACAAAGCCCCTCCAAGCCTCTACACATACAGATACTACCAATCCAAAACCAAACACACACAAATACCTTCTCCTCCAACAGAACTCCCACTCAAACTCCCCTGTTTACAGCTCTGTTTGCTAGCTCCTGTGCCGCTGCCTGACTGGCTGCTACCTTTATAGGACCCCTAGTCAGTGAAGCCCCGCCCCCTAAACAGGGCGCAGCTTCTCTCCAAGCACAAAGCCCCTCCAAGCCTCTACACATACAGATACTACCAATGCAAAACCAAACACACACAAATACCATCTCCTCCAAGAGAACTCCCACTCAAACTCCCCTGTTTACAGCTCTGTTTGCTAGCTCCTGTGCCGCTGCCTGACTGGCTGCTACCTTTATAGGACCCCTAGTCAGTGAAGCCCCGCCCCCTAATCAGGCCTCAGCTTCTCTCGCAGCACCTAGCCCCTAAAAGCCTCTACACATACAGATACTACCAATACAAAAACACACACAAATACCTTCTCCTCCAACAGAACTCCCACTCAAACTCCCCTGTTCACAGCTCTGTTTGCTAGCTCCTGTGCCGCTGCCTGACTGGCTGCTACCTTTATAGGACCCCTAGTCAGTGAAGCCCCGCCCCCTAATCAGGGCTCAGCTTCTCTCCCAGCACAAAGCCCCTCCAAGCCTCTACACATACAGATACTACCAATACAAAACCAAACACACACAAATACCTTCTCCTCCAACAGAACTCCCACTCAAACTCCCCTGTTTACAGCTCTGTTTGCTAGCTCCTGTGCCGCTGCAGCTGTCTGTTCCGCTGCCTGACTGGCTGCTACCTTTATAGGACCCCTAGTCAGTGAAGCCCCGCCCCCTAATCAGGGTTCAGCTTCTCTCCAAGCACAAAGCCCCGCCAAACCCCTTCACATACAGATACTACCAATAAAAAACCAAACACACACAAATACCTTCTCCTCCAACAGAACTCCCACTCAAACTCCCCTGCTTACAGCTCTCTTTGCTAGCTCCTGTGCCGCTGCCTGACTGGCTGGTACCTTTATAGGACCCCTAGTCACTGAAGCCCCGCCCCCTAATCTGGGCTCAGCTTCTCTCCCAGCACAAAGCCCCTCCAAGCCTCTACACATACAGATACTACCAATACAAAACCAAACACACACAAATACCTTCTCCTCCAACAGAACTCCCACTCAAACTCCCCTGTTTACAGCTCTGTTTGCTAGCTCCTGTGCCGCTGCCTGACTGGCTGCTCCCTTTATAGGACACCTAGTCAGTGAAGCCCCGCCCCCTAATCAGGGCCCAGCTTCTCTCCCAGCACAAAGCCCCTCCAAGCCTCTACACATACAGATACTACCAATACAAAAACACACAAATACCTTCTCCTCCAACAGAACTCCCACTCAAACTGCCCTGTTTACAGCTCTGTTTGCTAGCTCCTGTGCCGCTGCTTGACTGGCTGCTAGCTTTATAGGACCCCTAGTCAGTGAAGCCCCGCCCCCTGATCAGGGCTCAGCTTCTCTCCCAGCACAAAGCCCCTCCAGGCCTCTACATATACAGATACTACCAATACAAAAAAACACACAAATACCTTCTCCTCCAACAGAACTCCCACTCAAACTGCCCTGTTTACAGCTCTGTTTGCTAGCTCCTGTGCCGCTGCTTGACTGGCTGCTAGCTTTATAAGACCCCTAGTCAGTGAAGCCCCGCCCCCTGATCAGGGCTCAGCTTCTCTCCCAGCACAAAGCCCCTCCAAGCCTCTACATATACAGATACTACCAATACAAAAACACACACAAATACCTTCTCCTCCAACAGAACTCCCACTCAAATTCCCCTGTTTAAAGCTCTGTTTGCCAGCTCCTGTGCCACTGCAGGTGTCTGTTCTGCTGCCTGACTGGCTGCTACCTTTAGAGGAACCCTAGTCAGTGAAGCCCCGCCCCCTAATCAGGGCTCAGCTTCTCTCCCAGCACAAAGCCCCTCCAAGCCTCTACACATATAGATACTGACAATACAAAACCAAACACACACAAATACCTTCTCCTCCAACAGAACTCCCACTCAAACTCCCCTGTTCACAGCTCTGTTTGCTAGCTCCTGTGTCGCTGCCTGACTGGCTGCTACCTTTATAGGACCCCTAGTCAGTGAAGCCCCGCCCCCTAATCAGGGCTCAGCTTCTCTCCCAGCACAAAGCCCCTGCACATACAGATACTGACAATACAAAACCAAACACACACAAATACCTTCTCCTCCAACAGAACTCCCACTCAAACTCACCTGTTTACAGATCTGTTTGCTAGCTCCTGTGCCGCTGCAGCTGTCTGAGCCGCTGCCTGACTGGCTGCTGCCTTTGTAGGACCCCTAGTCAGTCAAGCCCCGCCCCCTAATCAGGGCTCAGCTTCTCTCCCAGCACAAAGCCCCTTCAAGACTCTACACATACATATACTACCAATACAAAAACGCACACAAATACCTTCTCCTCCAACAGAACTCCCACTCAAACTCCCCTGTTTACAGCTCTGTTTGCTAGCTCCTGTGCCGCTGCAGCTGTCTGTGCCGCTGCCTGACTGGCTGCTACCTTTATAGGACCCCTAGTCAGTGAAGCCCCGCCCCCTAATCAGGGCTCAGCTTCTCTCCAACACAAAGCCCCTGCACATACAGATACTGACAATACAAAACCAAACACACACAAATACCTTCTCCTCCAACAGAACTCCCACTCAAACTCCCCTGTTTACAGCTCTGTTTGCTAGCTCCTGTGCCGCTGCAGCTGTCTGTGCCAATGCCTGACTGGCTGCTACCTTTATAGGACCCCTAGTCAGTCAAGCCCCGCCCCCTAATCAGGGCTCAGCTTCTCTCCCAGCACAAAGCCCCTTCAAGCCTCTACACATACATATACTACCAATACAAAAACACACACAAATACCTTCTCCTCCAACAGAACTCCCACTCAAACTCCCCTGTTCACAGCTCTGTTTGCTAGCTCCTGTGCCGCTGCCTGACTGGCTGCTACCTTTATAGGACCCCTAGTCAGTGAAGCCCCGCCCCCTAATCAGGGCTCAGCTTCTCTCCCAGCACCTAGCCCCTCCAAGCCTCTACACATACAGATATTACCAATACAAAAACACACACAAATACCGTCTCCTCCAACAGAACTCCCACTCAAACTCCCCTGTTTACAGCTCTGTTTGCTAGCTCCTGTGCCGCTGCCTGACTGGCTGCTACCTTTATAGGACGCCTAGTCAGTGTAGCCCCGCCCCCTAAGCAGGGCTCAGCTTCTCTCCCAGCACAAAGCCCCTCCAAGCCTGTACACATACAGATACTACCAATACAAAACCAAAAACACACAAATACCTTCTCCTCCAACAGAACTCCCACTCAAACTCCCCTGTTTACAGCTCTGTTTGCTAGCTCTTGTGCCGCTGCAGCTGTCTGTGCCGCTGCCTGACTGTCTGCTACCTTTATAGGACCCCTAGTCAGTGAAGCCCCGCCCCCTAATCAGGGCTCAGCTTCTCTCCCAGCACAAAGCCCCTGCACATACAGATACTGACAATACAAAACCAAACACACACAAATACCTTCTCCTCCAACAGAACTCCCACTCAAACTCCCCTGTTTACAGCTCTGTTTGCTAGCTCCTGTGCCGCTGCCTGACTGGCTGCTACCTTTATAGGACCCCTAGTCAGTGAAGCCCCGCCCCCTGATCAGGGCTCAGCTTCTCTCCCAGCACAAAGCCCCTCCAAGCCTCTACACATACAGATACTACCAATACAAAACCAAACACACACAAATACCTTCTCCTCCAACAGAACTCCCACTCAAACTCCCCTGTTTACAGCTCTGTTTGCTAGCTCCTGTGCCGCTGCCTGACTGGCTGCTACCTTTATAGGACGCCTAGTCAGTGAAGCCCCGCCCCCTAAGCAGGGCTCAGCTTCTCTCCCAGCACAAAGCCCCTCCAAGCCTCTACACATACAGATACTACCAATACAAAACCAAAAACACACAAATACCTTCCCCTCCAACAGAACTCCCACTCAAACTCCCCTGTTTACAGCTCTGTTTGCTAGCTCCTGTGCCGCTGCAGCTGTCTGTGCCGCTGCCTGACTGGCTGCTACCTCTTTAGGACCCCTAGTCAGTTAAGCCCCGCCCCCTAATCAGGACTCAGCTTCTCTCCGAGCACAAAGCCCCTGCACATACAGATACTGACAATACAAAACCAAACACACACAAATACCTTCTCCTCCAACAGAACTCCCACTCAAACTCCCCTGTTTACAGCTCTGTTTGCTGGCTCCTGTGCCGCTGCAGCTGTCTGTGCCAATGCCTGACTGGCTGCTACCTTTATAGGACCCCTAGTCAGTCAAGCCCCGCCCCCTAATCAGGGCTCAGCTTCTCTCCCAGCACAAAGCCCCTTCAAGCCTCTACACATACATATACTACCAATACAAAAACACACACAAATACCTTCTCCTCCAACAGAACTCCCACTCAAACTCCCCTGTTCACAGCTCTGTTTGCTAGCTCCTGTGCCGCTGCCTGACTGGCTGCTACCTTTATAGGACCCCTAGTCAGGGAAGCCCCGCCCCCTAATCAGGGCTCAGCTTCTCTCCCAGCACAAAGCCCCTGCACATACAGATACTGACAATACAAAACCAAACACACACAAATACCTTCTCCTCCAACAGAACTCCCACTCAAACTCCCCTGTTTACAGCTCTGTTTGCTAGCTCCTGTGCCGCTGCCTGACTGGCTGCTACCTTTATAGGACCCCTAGTCAGTGAAGCCCCGCCCCCTGATCAGGGCTCAGCTTCTCTCCCAGCACAAAGCCCCTCCAAGCCTCTACACATACAGATACTACCAATCCAAAACCAAACACACACAAATACCTTCTCCTCCAACAGAACTCCCACTCAAACTCCCCTGTTTACAGCTCTGTTTGCTAGCTCCTGTGCCGCTGCCTGACTGGCTGCTACCTTTATAGGACCCCTAGTCAGTGAAGCCCCGCCCCCTAAACAGGGCGCAGCTTCTCTCCAAGCACAAAGCCCCTCCAAGCCTCTACACATACAGATACTACCAATGCAAAACCAAACACACACAAATACCATCTCCTCCAAGAGAACTCCCACTCAAACTCCCCTGTTTACAGCTCTGTTTGCTAGCTCCTGTGCCGCTGCCTGACTGGCTGCTACCTTTATAGGACCCCTAGTCAGTGAAGCCCCGCCCCCTAATCAGGCCTCAGCTTCTCTCGCAGCACCTAGCCCCTAAAAGCCTCTACACATACAGATACTACCAATACAAAAACACACACAAATACCTTCTCCTCCAACAGAACTCCCACTCAAACTCCCCTGTTCACAGCTCTGTTTGCTAGCTCCTGTGCCGCTGCCTGACTGGCTGCTACCTTTATAGGACCCCTAGTCAGTGAAGCCCCGCCCCCTAATCAGGGCTCAGCTTCTCTCCCAGCACAAAGCCCCTCCAAGCCTCTACACATACAGATACTACCAATACAAAACCAAACACACACAAATACCTTCTCCTCCAACAGAACTCCCACTCAAACTCCCCTGTTTACAGCTCTGTTTGCTAGCTCCTGTGCCGCTGCAGCTGTCTGTTCCGCTGCCTGACTGGCTGCTACCTTTATAGGACCCCTAGTCAGTGAAGCCCCGCCCCCTAATCAGGGTTCAGCTTCTCTCCAAGCACAAAGCCCCGCCAAACCCCTTCACATACAGATACTACCAATAAAAAACCAAACACACACAAATACCTTCTCCTCCAACAGAACTCCCACTCAAACTCCCCTGCTTACAGCTCTCTTTGCTAGCTCCTGTGCCGCTGCCTGACTGGCTGGTACCTTTATAGGACCCCTAGTCACTGAAGCCCCGCCCCCTAATCTGGGCTCAGCTTCTCTCCCAGCACAAAGCCCCTCCAAGCCTCTACACATACAGATACTACCAATACAAAACCAAACACACACAAATACCTTCTCCTCCAACAGAACTCCCACTCAAACTCCCCTGTTTACAGCTCTGTTTGCTAGCTCCTGTGCCGCTGCCTGACTGGCTGCTCCCTTTATAGGACACCTAGTCAGTGAAGCCCCGCCCCCTAATCAGGGCCCAGCTTCTCTCCCAGCACAAAGCCCCTCCAAGCCTCTACACATACAGATACTACCAATACAAAAACACACAAATACCTTCTCCTCCAACAGAACTCCCACTCAAACTGCCCTGTTTACAGCTCTGTTTGCTAGCTCCTGTGCCGCTGCTTGACTGGCTGCTAGCTTTATAGGACCCCTAGTCAGTGAAGCCCCGCCCCCTGATCAGGGCTCAGCTTCTCTCCCAGCACAAAGCCCCTCCAGGCCTCTACATATACAGATACTACCAATACAAAAAAACACACAAATACCTTCTCCTCCAACAGAACTCCCACTCAAACTGCCCTGTTTACAGCTCTGTTTGCTAGCTCCTGTGCCGCTGCTTGACTGGCTGCTAGCTTTATAAGACCCCTAGTCAGTGAAGCCCCGCCCCCTGATCAGGGCTCAGCTTCTCTCCCAGCACAAAGCCCCTCCAAGCCTCTACATATACAGATACTACCAATACAAAAACACACACAAATACCTTCTCCTCCAACAGAACTCCCACTCAAATTCCCCTGTTTAAAGCTCTGTTTGCCAGCTCCTGTGCCACTGCAGGTGTCTGTTCTGCTGCCTGACTGGCTGCTACCTTTAGAGGAACCCTAGTCAGTGAAGCCCCGCCCCCTAATCAGGGCTCAGCTTCTCTCCCAGCACAAAGCCCCTCCAAGCCTCTACACATATAGATACTGACAATACAAAACCAAACACACACAAATACCTTCTCCTCCAACAGAACTCCCACTCAAACTCCCCTGTTTACAGCTCTGTTTGCTAGCTCCTGTGCCGCTGCAGCTGTCTGTGCCAATGCCTGACTGGCTGCTACCTTTATAGGACCCCTAGTCAGTCAAGCCCCGCCCCCTAATCAGGGCTCAGCTTCTCTCGCAGCACCTAACCCCTCCAAGCCTCTACACATACAGATACTACCTATACAAAAACACACACAAATACCTTCTCCTCCAACAGAACTCCTACTCAAACTCCCCTGTTCACAGCTCTGTTTGCTAGCTCCTGTGTCGCTGCCTGACTGGCTGCTACATTTATAGGACCCCTAGTCAGTGAAGCCCCGCCCCCTAATCAGGGCTCAGCTTCTCTCCCAGCACAAAGCCCCTCCAAGCCTCTACACATACAGATACTACCAATACAAAAACACACACAAATAGCTTCTCCTCCAACAGAACTCCCACTCAAACTCCCCTGTTCACAGCTCTGTTTGCTAGCTCCTGTGCCGCTGCCTGACTGGCTGCTACCTTTATAGGACCCCTAGTCAGTGAAGCCCCGCCCCCTAATCAGGGCTCAGCTTCTCTCGCAGCACCTAGCCCCTCCAAGCCTCTACACATACAGATACTATCAATACAAAAACACACACAAATACCTTCTCCTCCAACAGAACTCCCACTCAAACTCACCTGTTTACAGATCTGTTTGCTAGCTCCTTGCCGCTGCAGCTGTCTGAGCCGCTGCCTGACTGGCTGCTACCTTTGTAGGACCCCTAGTCAGTCAAGCCCCGCCCGCTAATCAGGGCTCAGCTTCTCTCCCAGCACAAAGCCCCTTCAAGACTCTACACATACATATACTACCAATACAAAAACACACACAAATACCTTCTCCTCCAACAGAACTCCCACTCAAACTCCCCTGTTCACAGCTCTGTTTGCTAGCTCCTGTGCCGCTGCCTGACTGGCTGCTACCTTTATAGGACCCCTAGTCAGTGAAGCCCCGCCCCCTGATCAGGGCTCAGCTTCTCTCCCAGCACAAAGCCCCTGCACATACAGATACTGACAATACAAAACCAAACACACACAAATACCTTCTCCTCCAACAGAACTCCCACTCCAACTCCCCTGTTTACAGCTCTGTTTGCTAGGTCCTGTGCCGCTTCAGCTGTCTGTGCCGCTGCCTGACTGGCTGCTAACTTTATAGGACCCCTAGTCAGGGAAGCCCCGCCCCCAATCAGGGCTCAGCTTCTCTCCCAGCACAAAGCCCCTCCAAGCCTCTACATATACAGATACTACCAATACAAAAAAACACACAAATACCTTCTCCTCCAACAGAACTCCCACTCAAACTCCCCTGTTTACCGCTCTGTTTGCTAGCTCCTGTGCCGCTGCCTGACTGGCTGCTACCTTCATAGGACCCCTAGTCAGGGAAGCCACGCCCCCTAATCAGGGCTCAGCTTCTCTCCCAGCACAAAGCCCGTACACATACAGATACTACCAATACAAAACCGAACACACACAAGTACCTTCTCCTCCAACAGAACTCCCACTCAAACTCCCCTGTTCACAGCTCTGTTTGCTAGCTCCTGTGCCACTGCAGCTGTCTGTTCCACTGCCTGATTGGCTGCTACCTTTATAGGACCCCTAGTCAGTTAAGACCCGCCCCCTAATCAGGGCTCAGCTTCTCTCCAAGCACAAAGCCCCGCCAAACCCCTGCACATACAGATACTACCAATACAAAACCAAACACACACAAATACCTTCTCCTCCAACAGAACTCCCACTCAAACTCCCCTGTTCACAGCTCTGTTTGCTAGCTCCTGTGCCGCTGCCTGACTGGCTGCTACCTTTATAGGACCCCTAGTCAGTCAAGCCCCGCCCCCTAATCAGGGCTCAGCTTCTCTCGCAGCACCTAACCCCTCCAAGCCTCTACACATACAGATACTACCTATACAAAAACACACACAAATACCTTCTCCTCCAACAGAACTCCTACTCAAACTCCCCTGTTCACAGCTCTGTTTGCTAGCTCCTGTGTCGCTGCCTGACTGGCTGCTACATTTATAGGACCCCTAGTCAGTGAAGCCCCGCCCCCTAATCAGGGCTCAGCTTCTCTCCCAGCACAAAGCCCCTGCACATACAGATACTGACAATACAAAACCAAACACACACAAATACCTTCTCCTCCAACAGAACTTCCACTCCAACTCCCCTGTTTACAGCTCTGTTTGCTAGGTCCTGTGCCGCTTCAGCTGTCTGTGCCGCTGCCTGACTGGCTGCTAACTTTATAGGACCCCTAGTCAGGGAAGCCCCGCCCCCAATCAGGGCTCAGCTTCTCTCCCAGCACAAAGCCCCTCCAAGCCTCTACATATACAGATACTACCAATACAAAAAAACACACAAATACCTTCTCCTCCAACAGAACTCCCACTCAAACTCCCCTGTTTACCGCTCTGTTTGCTAGCTCCTGTGCCGCTGCCTGACTGGCTGCTACCTTCATAGGACCCCTAGTCAGGGAAGCCACGCCCCCTAATCAGGGCTCAGCTTCTCTCCCAGCACAAAGCCCGTACACATACAGATACTACCAATACAAAACCGAACACACACAAGTACCTTCTCCTCCAACAGAACTCCCACTCAAACTCCCCTGTTCACAGCTCTGTTTGCTAGCTCCTGTGCCACTGCAGCTGTCTGTTCCACTGCCTGATTGGCTGCTACCTTTATAGGACCCCTAGTCAGTTAAGACCCGCCCCCTAATCAGGGCTCAGCTTCTCTCCAAGCACAAAGCCCCGCCAAACCCCTGCACATACAGATACTACCAATACAAAACCAAACACACACAAATACCTTCTCCTCCAACAGAACTCCCACTCAAACTCCCCTGTTCACAGCTCTGTTTGCTAGCTCCTGTGCCGCTGCCTGACTGGCTGCTACCTTTATAGGACCCCTCGTCAGTGAAGCCCCGCCCCCTAATCAGGGCTCAGCTTCTCTCCCAGCACAAAGCCCCTCCAAGCCTCTACACATACAGATACTACCAATACAAAACCAAACACACACAAATACCTTCTCCTCCAACAGAACTCCCACTCAAACTCCCCAGTTTACAGCTCTGTTTGCTAGCTCCTGTGCCGCTGCAGCTGTCTGTTCCGCTGCCTGACTGGCTGCTACCTTTATAGGACCCCTAGTCAGTGAAGCCCCGCCCCCTAATCAGGGTTCAGCTTCTCTCCAAGCACAAAGCCCCGCCAAACCCCTTCACATACAGATACTACCAATAAAAAACCAAACACACACAAATACCTTCTCCTCCAACAGAACTCCCACTCAAACTGCCCTGCTTACAGCTCTCTTTGCTAGCTCCTGTGCCGCTGCCTGACTGGCTGGTACCTTTATAGGACCCCTAGTCACTGAAGCCCCGCCCCCTAATCTGGGCTCAGCTTCTCTCCCAGCACAAAGCCCCTCCAAGCCTCTACACATACAGATACTACCAATACAAAACCAAACACACACAAATACCTTCTCCTCCAACAGAACTACCACTCAAACTCCCCTGTTTACAGCTCTGTTTGCTAGCTCCTGTGCCGCTGCTTGACTGGCTGCTAGCTTTATAGGACCCCTAGTCAGTGAAGCCCCGCCCCCTGATCAGGGCTCAGCTTCTCTCCCAGCACAAAGCCCCTCCAAGCCTCTACATATACAGATACTACCAATACAAATAAACACACAAATACCTTCTCCTCCAACAGAACTCCCACTCAAACTGCCCTGTTTACAGCTCTGTTTGCTAGCTCCTGTGCCGCTGCTTGACTGGCTGCTAGCTTTATAAGACCCCTAGTCAGTGAAGCCCCGCCCCCTGATCAGGGCTCAGCTTCTCTCCCAGCACAAAGCCCCTCCAAGCCTCTACATATACAGATACTACCAATACAAAAACACACACAAATACCTTCTCCTCCAACAGAACTCCCACTCAAATTCCCCTGTTTAAAGCTCTGTTTGCCAGCTCCTGTGCCACTGCAGGTGTCTGTTCTGCTGCCTGACTGGCTGCTACCTTTACAGGAACCCTAGTCAGTGAAGCCCCGCCCCCTAATCAGGGCTCAGCTTCTCTCCCAGCACAAAGCCCCTCCAAGCCTCTACACATATAGATACTGACAATACAAAACCAAACACACACAAATACCTTCTCCTCCAACAGAACTCCCACTCAAACTCCCCTGTTTACAGCTCTGTTTGCTAGCTCCTGTGCCGCTGCAGCTGTCTGTGCCAATGCCTGACTGGCTGCTACCTTTATAGGACCCCTAGTCAGTCAAGCCCCGCCCCCTAATCAGGGCTCAGCTTCTCTCCCAGCACAAAGCCCCTTCAAGCCTCTACACATACATATACTACCAATACAAAAACACACACAAATACCTTCTCCTCCAACAGAACTCCCACTCAAACTCCCCTGTTCACAGCTCTGTTTGCTAGCTCCTGTGCCGCTGCCTGACTGGCTGCTACCTTTATAGGACCCCTAGTCAGTGAAGCCCCGCCCCCTAATCAGGGCTCAGCTTCTCTCGCAGCACCTAACCCCTCCAAGCCTCTACACATACAGATACTACCAATACAAAAACACACACAAATACCTTCTCCTCCAACAGAACTCCTACTCAAACTCCCCTGTTCACAGCTCTGTTTGCTAGCTCCTGTGTCGCTGCCTGACTGGCTGCTACCTTTATAGGACCCCTAGTCAGTGAAGCCCCGCCCCCTAATCAGGGCTCAGCTTCTCTCCCAGCACAAAGCCCCTCCAAGCCTCTACACATACAGATACTACCAATACAAAAACACACACAAATAGCTTCTCCTCCAACAGAACTCCCACTCAAACTCCCCTGTTCACAGCTCTGTTTGCTAGCTCCTGTGCCGCTGCCTGACTGGCTGCTACCTTTATAGGACCCCTAGTCAGTGAAGCCCCGCCCCCTAATCAGGGCTCAGCTTCTCTCGCAGCACCTAGCCCCTCCAAGCCTCTACACATACAGATACTATCAATACAAAAACACACACAAATACCTTCTCCTCCAACAGAACTCCCACTCAAACTCACCTGTTTACAGATCTGTTTGCTAGCTCCTGTGCCGCTGCAGCTGTCTGAGCCGCTGCCTGACTGGCTGCTACCTTTGTAGGACCCCTAGTCAGTCAAGCCCCGCCCCCTAATCAGGGCTCAGCTTCTCTCCCAGCACAAAGCCCCTTCAAGACTCTACACATACATATACTACCAATACAAAAACACACACAAATACCTTCTCCTCCAACAGAACTCCCACTCCAACTCCCCTGTTTACAGCTCTGTTTGCTAGGTCCTGTGCCGCTTCAGCTGTCTGTGCCGCTGCCTGACTGGCTGCTAACTTTATAGGACCCCTAGTCAGTGAAGCCCCGCCCCCAATCAGGGCTCAGCTTCTCTCCCAGCACAAAGCCCCTCCAAGCCTCTACATATACAGATACTACCAATACAAAAAAACACACAAATACCTTCTCCTCCAACAGAACTCCCACTCAAACTCCCCTGTTTACCGCTCTGTTTGCTAGCTCCTGTGCCGCTGCCTGACTGGCTGCTACCTTCATAGGACCCCTAGTCAGGGAAGCCACGCCCCCTAATCAGGGCTCAGCTTCTCTCCCAGCACAAAGCCCGTACACATACAGATACTACCAATACAAAACCGAACACACACAAGTACCTTCTCCTCCAACAGAACTCCCACTCAAACTCCCCTGTTTACAGCTCTGTTTGCTAGCTCCTGTGCCGCTGCCTGACTGGCTGCTACCTTTATAGGACGCCTAGTCAGTGAAGCCCCGCCCCCTAAGCAGGGCTCAGCTTCTCTCCCAGCACAAAGCCCCTCCAAGCCTCTACACATACAGATACTACCAATACAAAACCAAACACACACAAATACCTTCTCCTCCAACAGAACTCCCACTCAAACTCCCCTGTTTACAGCTCTGTTTGCTAGCTCCTGTGCCGCTGCCTGACTGGCTGCTACCTTTATAGGACGCCTAGTCAGTGAAGCCCCGCCCCCTAAGCAGGGCTCAGCTTCTCTCCCAGCACAAAGCCCCTCCAAGCCTCTACACATACAGATACTACCAATACAAAACCAAAAACACACAAATACCTTCTCCTCCAACAGAACTCCCACTCAAACTCCCCTGTTTACAGCTCTGTTTGCTAGCTCTTGTGCCGCTGCAGCTGTCTGTGCCGCTGCCTGACTGTCTGCTACCTTTATAGGACCCCTAGTCAGTGAAGCCCCGCCCCCTAATCAGGGCTCAGCTTCTCTCCCAGCACAAAGCCCCTGCACATACAGATACTGACAATACAAAACCAAACACACACAAATACCTTCTCCTCCAACAGAACTCCCACTCAAACTCCCCTGTTTACAGCTCTGTTTGCTAGCTCCTGTGCCGCTGCAGCTGTATGTGCCAATGCCTGACTGGCTGCTACCTTTATAAGACCCCTAGTCAGTCAAGCCCCGCCCCCTAATCAGGGCTCAGCTTCTCTCCCAGCACAAAGCCCCTGCACATACAGATATTGACAATACAAAACCAAACACACACAAATACCTTCTCCTCCAACAGAACTCCCACTCAAACTCCCCTGTTTACAGCTCTGTTTGCTAGCTCCTGTGCCACTGCAGCTGTCTGTTCCGCTGCCTGACTGGCTGCTACCTTTATAGGACCCCTAGTCAGTTAACCCCCGCCCCCTAATCAGGGCTCAGCTTCTCTCCCAGCACAAAGCCCCGCCAAACCCCTACACATACAGATACTACCAATACAAAACCAAACACACACAAATACCTTCTCCTCCAACAGAACTCCCACTCAAACTCCCCTGTTCACAGCTCTGTTTGCTAGCTCCTGTGCCGCTGCCTGACTGGCTGCTACCTTTATAGGACCCCTAGTCAGTGAAGCCCCGCCCCCTAATCAGGGCTCAGCTTCTCTCGCAGCACCTAGCCCCTCCAAGCCTCTACACATACAGATACTATCAATACAAAAACACACACAAATACCTTCTCCTCCAACAGAACTCCCACTCAAACTCCCCTGTTCACAGCTCTGTTTGCTAGCTCCTGTGCCTCTGCCTGACTGGCTGCTACCTTTATAGGACCCCTAGTCAGTGAAGCCCCGCCCCCTAATCAGGGCTCAGCTTCTCTCCCAGCACAAAGCCCCTGCACATACAGATACTGACAATACAAAACCAAACACACACAAATACCTTCTCCTCCAACAGAACTCCCACTCAAACTCACCTGTTTACAGATCTGTTTGCTAGCTCCTGTGCCGCTGCCTGACTGGCTGCTACCTTTATAGGACCCCTAGTCAGGGAAGCCCCGCCCCCTAATCAGGGCTCAGCTTCTCTCCCAGCACAAAGCCCCTGCACATACAGATACTGACAATACAAAACCAAACACACACAAATACCTTCTCCTCCAACAGAACTCCCACTCAAACTCCCCTGTTTACAGCTCTGTTTGCTAGCTCCTGTGCCACTGCAGCTGTCTGTTCCGCTGCCTGACTGGCTGCTACCTTTATAGGACCCCTAGTCAGTTAACCCCCGCCCCCTAATCAGGGCTCAGCTTCTCTCCAAGCACAAAGCCCCGCCAAACCCCTACACATACAGATACTACCAATACAAAACCAAACACACACAAATACCATCTCCTCCAACAGAACTCCTACTCAAACTCCCCTGTTTACAGCTCTGTTTGCTAGCTCCTGTGCCGCTGCCTGACTGGCTGCTACCTTTATAGGACCCCTAGTCAGTGAAGCCCCGCCCCCTAATCAGGGCTCAGCTTATCTCCCAGCACAAAGCCCCTCCAAGCCTCTACACATACAGATACTACCAATACAAAAACACACACAAATAGCTTCTCCTCCAACAGAACTCCCACTCAAACTCCCCTGTTCACAGCTCTGTTTGCTAGCTCCTGTGCCGCTGCCTGACTGGCTGCTACCTTTATAGGACCCCTAGTCAGTGAAGCCCCGCCCCCTAAGCAGGGCTCAGCTTCTCTCGCAGCACCTAGCCCCTCCAAGCCTCTACACATACAGATACTATCAATACAAAAACACACACAAATACCTTCTCCTCCAACAGAACTCCCACTCAAACTCCCCTGTTCACAGCTCTGTTTGCTAGCTCCTGTGCCTCTGCCTGACTGGCTGCTACCTTTATAGGACCCCTAGTCAGTGAAGCCCCGCCCCCTAATCAGGGCTCAGCTTCTCTCCCAGCACAAAGCCCCTGCACATACAGATACTGACAATACAAAACCAAACACACACAAATACCTTCTCCTCCAACAGAACTCCCACTCAAACTCACCTGTTTACAGATCTGTTTGCTAGCTCCTGTGCCGCTGCAGCTGTCTGAGCCGCTGCCTGACTGGCTGCTACCTTTGTAGGACCCCTAGTCAGTCAAGCCCCGCCCCCTAATCAGGGCTCAGCTTCTCTCCCAGCACAAAGCCCCTTCAAGACTCTACACATACATATACTACCAATACAAAAACACACACAAATACCGTCTCCTCCAACAGAACTCCCACTCAAACTCCCCTGTTCACAGCTCTGTTTGCTAGCTCCTGTGCCGCTGCCTGACTGGCTGCTACCTTTATAGGACCCCTAGTCAGTGAAGCCCCGCCCCCTGATCAGGGCTCAGCTTCTCTCCCAGCACAAAGCCCCTGCACATACAGATACTGACAATACAAAACCAAACACACACAAATACCTTCTCCTCCAACAGAACTCCCACTCCAACTCCCCTGTTTACAGCTCTGTTTGCTAGGTCCTGTGCCGCTTCAGCTGTCTGTGCCGCTGCCTGACTGGCTGCTAACTTTATAGGACCCCTAGTCAGTGAAGCCCCGCCCCCAATCAGGGCTCAGCTTCTCTCCCAGCACAAAGCCCCTCCAAGCCTCTACATATACAGATACTACCAATACAAAAAAACACACAAATACCTTCTCCTCCAACAGAACTCCCACTCAAACTCCCCTGTTTACCGCTCTGTTTGCTAGCTCCTGTGCCGCTGCCTGACTGGCTGCTACCTTCATAGGACCCCTAGTCAGGGAAGCCACGCCCCCTAATCAGGGCTCAGCTTCTCTCCCAGCACAAAGCCCGTACACATACAGATACTACCAATACAAAACCGAACACACACAAGTACCTTCTCCTCCAACAGAACTCCCACTCAAACTCCCCTGTTTACAGCTCTGTTTGCTAGCTCCTGTGCCGCTGCAGCTGTCTGTGCGAATGCCTGACTGGCTGCTACCTTTATAGGAACCCTAGTCAGGGAAGCCCCGCCCCCTAATCAGGGCTCAGCTTCTCTCGCAGCACCTAGCCCCTCCAAGCCTCTACACATACAGATAATACCAATACAAAAACACACACAAATACCTTCTCCTCCAACAGAACTCCCACTCAAACTCCCCTGTTTACAGCTCTGTTTGCTAGCTCCTGTGCCGCTGCCTGACTGGCTGCTACCTTTATAGGACCCCTAGTCAGTGAAGCCCCGCCCCCTGATCAGGGCTCAGCTTCTCTCCCAGCACAAAGCCCCTCCAAGCCTCTACACATACAGATACTACCAATACAAAACCAAACACACACAAATACCTTCTCCTCCAACAGAACTCCCACTCAAACTCCCCTGTTTACAGCTCTGTTTGCTAGCTCCTGTGCCGCTGCCTGACTGGCTGCTACCTTTATCGGACGCCTAGTCAGTGAAGCCCCGCCCCCTAAGCAGGGCTCAGCTTCTCTCCCAGCACAAAGCCCCTCCAAGCCTCTACACATACAGATACTACCAATACAAAACCAAAAACACACAAATACCTTCTCCTCCAACAGAACTCCCACTCAAACTCCCCTGTTTACAGCTCTGTTTGCTAGCTCCTGTGCCGCTGCAGCTGTCTGTGCCAATGCCTGACTGGCTGCTACCTTTATAGGACCCCTAGTCAGTCAAGCCCCGCCCCCTAATCAGGGCTCAGCTTCTCTCCCAGCACAAAGCCCCTTCAAGCCTCTACACATACATATACTACCAATACAAAAACACACACAAATACCTTCTCCTCCAACAGAACTCCCACTCAAACTCCCCTGTTCACAGCTCTGTTTGCTAGCTCCTGTGCCGCTGCCTGACTGGCTGCTACCTTTATAGGACCCCTAGTCAGTGAAGCCCCGCCCCCTAATCAGGGCTCAGCTTCTCTCCCAGCACCTAGCCCCTCCAAGCCTCTACACATACAGATATTACCAATACAAAAACACACACAAATACCTTCTCCTCCAACAGAACTCCCACTCCAACCTCCCTGTTTACAGCTCTGTTTGCTAGCTCCTGTGCCGCTGCCTGACTGGCTGCTACCTTTATAGGACCCCTAGTCAGGGAAGCCCCGCCCCCTAATCAGGGCTCAGCTTCTCTCCCAGCACAAAGCCCCTGCACATACAGATACTGACAATACAAAACCAAACACACACAAATACCTTCTCCTCCAACAGAACTCCCACTCAAACTCCCCTGTTTACAGCTCTGTTTGCTAGCTCCTGTGCCGCTGCAGCAGTCTGTGCCAATGCCTGACTGGCTGCTACCTTTATAGGACCCCTAGTCAGTGAAGCCCCGCCCCCTAATCAGGGCTCAGCTTCTCTCGCAGCACCGAGCCCCTCCAAGCCTCTAAACATACAGATAATACCAATACAAAAACACACACAAATACCTTCTCCTCCAACAGAACTCCCACTCAAACTCCCCTGTTTACAGCTCTGTTTGCTAGCTCCTGTGCCGCTGCAGCTGTCTGTGCCAATGCCTGACTGGCTGCTACCTTTATAGGACCCCTAGTCAGTCAAGCCCCGCCCCCTAATCAGGGCTCAGCTTCTCTCCCAGCACAAAGCCCCTTCAAGCCTCTACACATACATATACTACCAATACAAAAACACACACAAATACCTTCTCCTCCAACAGAACTCCCACTCAAACTCCCCTGTTCACAGCTCTGTTTGCTAGCTCCTGTGCCGCTGCCTGACTGGCTGCTACCTTTATAGGACCCCTAGTCAGTGAAGCCCCGCCCCCTTATCAGGGCTCAGCTTCTCTCCCAGCACCTAGCCCCTCCAAGCCTCTACACATACAGATATTACCAATACAAAAACACACACAAATACCGTCTCCTCCAACAGAACTCCCACTCAAACTCCCCTGTTTACAGCTCTGTTTGCTAGCTCCTGTGCCGCTGCCTGACTGGCTGCTACCTTTATAGGACCCCTAGTCAGGGAAGCCCCGCCCCCTAATCAGGGCTCAGCTTCTCTCCCAGCACAAAGCCCCTGCACATACAGATACTGACAATACAAAACCAAACACACACAAATACCTTCTCCTCCAACAGAACTCCCACTCAAACTCCCCTGTTTACAGCTCTGTTTGCTAGCTCCTGTGCCGCTGCAGCAGTCTGTGCCAATGCCTGACTGGCTGCTACCTTTATAGGACCCCTAGTCAGTGAAGCCCCGCCCCCTAATCAGGGCTCAGCTTCTCTCGCAGCACCGAGCCCCTCCAAGCCTCTAAACATACAGATAATACCAATACAAAAACACACACAAATACCTTCTCCTCCAACAGAACTCCCACTCAAACTCCCCTGTTTACAGCTCTGTTTGCTAGCTCCTGTGCCGCTGCAGCTGTCTGTTGCGCTGCCTGACTGGCTGCTACCTTTATAGGACCCCTAGTCAGTTAACCCCCGCCCCCTAATCAGGGCTCAGCTTCTCTCCAAGCACAAAGCCCCGCCAAACCCCTACACATACAGATACTACCAATACAAAACCAAACACACACAAATACCATCTCCTCCAACAGAACTCCCACTCAAACTCCCCTGTTTACAGCTCTGTTTGCTAGCTCCTGTGCCGCTGCAGCTGTCTGTGCCGCTGCCTGACTGGCTGCTACCTTTATAGGACCCCTAGTCAGTGAAGCCCCGCCCCCTAATCAGGGCTCAGCTTCTCTCGCAGCACCTAACCCCTCCAAGCCTCTACACATACAGATACTACCAATACAAAAACACACACAAATACCTTCTCCTCCAACAGAACTCCCACTCAAACTCCCCTGTTCACAGCTCTGTTTGCTAGCTCCTGTGTCGCTGCCTGACTGGCTGCTACCTTTATAGGACCCCTAGTCAGTGAAGCCCCGCCCCCTAATCAGGGCTCAGCTTCTCTCCCAGCACAAAGCCCCTCCAAGCCTCTACACATACAGATACTATCAATACAAAAACACACACAAATACCTTCTCCTCCAACAGAACTCCCACTCAAACTCACCTGTTTACAGATCTGTTTGCTAGCTCCTGTGCCGCTGCAGCTGTCTGAGCCGCTGCCTGACTGGCTGCTACCTTTGTAGGACCCCTAGTCAGTCAAGCCCCGCCCCCTAATCAGGGCTCAGCTTCTCTCCCAGCACAAAGCCCCTTCAAGACTCTACACATACATATACTACCAATACAAAAACGCACACAAATACCTTCTCCTCCAACAGAACTCCCACTCAAACTCCCCTGTTCACAGCTCTGTTTGCTAGCTCCTGTGCCGCTGCCTGACTGGCTGCTACCTTTATAGGACCCCTAGTCCGTGAAGCCCCGCCCCCTGATCAGGGCTCAGCTTCTCTCCCAGCACAAAGCCACTGCACATACAGATACTGACAATACAAAACCAAACACACACAAATACCTTCTCCTCCAACAGAACTCCCACTCCAACTCCCCTGTTTACAGCTCTGTTTGCTAGGTCCTGTGCCGCTTCAGCTGTCTGTGACGCTGCCTGACTGGCTGCTAACTTTATAGGACCCCTAGTCAGTGAAGCCCCGCCCCCAATCAGGGCTCAGCTTCTCTCCCAGCACAAAGCCCCTCCAAGCCTCTACATATACAGATACTACCAATACAAAAAAACACACAAATACCTTCTCCTCCAACAGAACTCCCACTCAAACTCCCCTGTTTACCGCTCTGTTTGCTAGCTCCTGTGCCGCTGCCTGACTGGCTGCTACCTTTATAGGACGCCTAGTCAGTGAAGCCCCGCCCCCTGATCAGGGCTCAGCTTCTCTCCCAGCACAAAGCCCCTGCACATACAGATACTGACAATACAAAACCAAACACACACAAATACCTTCTCCTCCAACAGAACTCCCACTCCAACTCCCCTGTTTACAGCTCTGTTTGCTAGGTCCTGTGCCGCTTCAGCTGTCTGTGACGCTGCCTGACTGGCTGCTAACTTTATAGGACCCCTAGTCAGTGAAGCCCCGCCCCCTAATCAGGGCTCAGCTTCTCTCCCAGCACCTAGCCCCTCCAAGCCTCTACACATACAGATACTACCAATACAAAACCAAACACACACAAATACCTTCTCCTCCAACAGAACTCCCACTCAAACTCCCCTGTTTACAGCTCTGTTTGCTAGCTCCTGTGCCGCTGCCTGACTGGCTGCTACCTTTATAGGACGCCTAGTCAGTGAAGCCCCGCCCCCTAAGCAGGGCTCAGCTTCTCTCCCAGCACAAAGCCCCTCCAAGCCTCTACACATACAGATACTACCAATACAAAACCAAAAACACACAAATACCTTCTCCTCCAACAGAACTCCCACTCAAACTCCCCTGTTTACAGCTCTGTTTGCTAGCTCTTGTGCCGCTGCAGCTGTCTGTGCCGCTGCCTGACTGTCTGCTACCTTTATAGGACCCCTAGTCAGTGAAGCCCCGCCCCCTAATCAGGGCTCAGCTTCTCTCCCAGCACAAAGCCCCTGCACATACAGATACTGACAATACAAAACCAAACACACACAAATACCTTCTCCTCCAACAGAACTCCCACTCCAACTCCCCTGTTTACAGCTCTGTTTGCTAGGTCCTGTGCCGCTTCAGCTGTCTGTGACGCTGCCTGACTGGCTGCTAACTTTATAGGAGCCCTAGTCAGTGAAGCCCCGCCCCCAATCAGGGCTCAGCTTCTCTCCCAGCACAAAGCCCCTCCAAGCCTCTACACATACAGATACTACCAATACAAAACCAAAAACACACAAATACCTTAACTCCAACAGAACTCCCACTCAAACTCCCCTGTTTACAGCTCTGTTTGCTAGCTCTTGTGCCGCTGCAGCTGTCTGTGCCGCTGCCTGACTGTCTGCTACCTTTATAGGACCCCTAGTCAGTGAAGCCCCGTCCCCTAATCAGGGCTCAGCTTCTCTCCCAGCACAAAGCCCGTACACATACAGATACTACCAATACAAAACCGAACACACACAAGTACCTTCTCCTCCAACAGAACTCCCACTCAAACTCCCCTGTTTACAGCTCTGTTTGCTAGCTCCTGTGCCGCTGCAGCTGTCTGTGCCAATGCCTGACTGGCTGCTACCTTTATAGGACCCCTAGTCAGTGAAGCCCCGCCCCCTAATCAGGGCTCAGCTTCTCTCGCAGCACCTAGCCCCTCCAAGCCTCTACACATACAGATAATACCAATACAAAAACACACACAAATACCTTCTCCTCCAACAGAACTCCCACTCAAACTCCCCTGTTCACAGCTCTGTTTGCTAGCTCCTGTGCCACTGCAGCTCTCTGTTCCGCTGCCTGATTGGCTGCTACCTTTATAGGACCCCTAGTCAGTTAAGACCCGCCCCCTAATCAGGGCTCAGCTTCTCTCCAAGCACAAAGCCCCGCCAAACCCCTGCACATACAGATACTACCAATACAAAACCAAACACACACAAATACCTTCTCCTCCAACAGAACTCCCACTCAAACTCCCCTGTTTACAGCTCTGTTTGCTAGCTCCTGTGCCGCTGCCTGACTGGCTGCTACCTTTATAGGACCCCTAGTCAGTGAAGCCCCGCCCCCTGATCAGGGCTCAGCTTCTCTCCCAGCACAAAGCCCCTCCAAGCCTCTACACATACAGATACTACCAATACAAAACCAAACACACACAAATACCTTCTCCTCCAACAGAACTCCCACTCAAACTCCCCTGTTTACAGCTCTGTTTGCTAGCTCCTGTGCCGCTGCCTGACTGGCTGCTACCTTTATAGGACGCCTAGTCCGTGAAGCCCCGCCCCCTAAGCAGGGCTCAGCTTCTCTCCCAGCACCTAGCCCCTCCAAGCCTCTACACATACAGATATTACCAATACAAAAACACACACAAATACCTTCTCCTCCAACAGAACTCCCACTCAAACTCCCCTGTTTACAGCTCTGTTTGCTAGCTCCTGTGCCGCTGCCTGACTGGCTGCTACCTTTATAGGACCCCTAGTCAGGGAAGCCCCGCCCCCTAATCAGGGCTCAGCTTCTCTCCCAGCACAAAGCCCCTGCACATACAGATACTGACAATACAAAACCAAACACACACAAATACCTTCTCCTCCAACAGAACTCCCACTCAAACTCCCCTGTTTACAGCTCTGTTTGCTAGCTCCTGTGCCGCTGCAGCTGTCTGTGCCAATGCCTGACTGGCTGCTACCTTTATAGGACCCCTAGTCAGTGAAGCCCCGCCCCCTAATCAGGGCTCAGCTTCTCTCGCAGCACCTAGCCCCTCCAAGCCTCTAAACATACAGATAATACCAATACAAAAACACACACAAATACCTTCTCCTCCAACAGAACTCCCACTCAAACTCTCCTGTTCACAGCTCTGTTTGCTAGCTCCTGTGCCGCTGCCTGACTGGCTGCTACCTTTATAGGACCCCTAGTCAGTGAAGCCCCGCCCCCTAATCAGGGCTCAGCTTCTCTCCCAGCACAAAGCCCCTGCACATACAGATACTGACAATACAAAACCAAACACACACAAATACCTTCTCCTCCAACAGAACTCCCACTCAAACTCACCTGTTTACAGCTCTGTTTGCTAGCTCCTGTGCCGCTGCAGCTGTCTGAGCCGCTGCCTGACTGGCTGCTACCTTTATAGGTCCCCTAGTCAGTCAAGCCCCGCCCCCTAATCAGGGCTCAGCTTCTCTCCCAGCACAAAGCCCCTTCAAGCCTCTACACATACATATACTACCAATACAAAAACACACAGAAATACCTTCTCCTCCAACAGAACTCCCACTCAAACTCCCCTGTTCACAGCTCTCTTTGATAGCTCCTGTGCCGCTGCAGCTGTCTGTGCCGCTGCCTGACTGGCTGCTACCTTTATAGGACCGCTAGTCAGTGAAGCCCCGCCCCCTAATCAGGGCTCAGCTTCTCTCGCAGCACCTAGCCCTCCAAGCCTCTACACATACAGATACTACCAATACAAAAACACACACAAATACCTTCTCCTCCAACAGAACTCCCGCTCAAACTCCCCTGTTCACAGCTCTGTTTGCTAGCTCCTGTGCCGCTGCCTGACTGGCTGCTACCTTTATAGGACCCCTAGTCAGTGAGGCCCCGCCCCCTAATCAGGGCCCAGCTTCTCTCCCATCACAAAGCCCCTCCAAGCCTCTACACATACAGATAATACGAATACAAAAACACACACAAATACCTTCTCCTCCAACAGAACTCCCACTCAAACTCCCCTGTTTACAGCTCTGTTTGCTAGCTCCTGTGCCGCTGCTGACTGGCTGCTACCTTTATAGGACCGCTAGTCAGTGAAGCCCCGCCCCCTAATCAGGGCTCAGCTTCTGTCCCAGCACAAAGCCCGTACACATACAGATACTACCAATACAAAACCAAACACACACAAATACCTTCTCCTCCAACAGAACTCCCACTCAAACTCCCCTGTTTAGAGCTCTGTTTGCTAGCTCCTGTGCCACTGCAGCTGTCTGTGCCGCTGCCTGACTGGCTGCTCCCTTTATAGGACACCTAGTCAGTGAAGCCCCGCCCCCTAATCAGGGCCCAGCTTCTCTCCCAGCACAAAGCCCCTCCAAGCCTCTACACATACAGATAATACCAATACAAAAACACACACAAATACGTTCTCCTCCAACAGAACTCCCACTCAAACTCCCCTGTTTACAGCTCTGTTTGCTAGCTCCTGTGCCGCTGCCTGACTGGCTGCTAGCTTTATAGGACCCCTAGTCAGTGAAGCCCCGCCCCCTAATCAGGGCTCAGCTTCTCTCCCAGCACAAAGCCCCTCCAAACCTCTACACATACAGATACTACCAATACAAAAAAACAAACAAATACCTTCTCCTCCAACAGAACTCCCACTCAAACTCCCCTGTTCACAGCTCTGTTTGCTAGCTCCTGTGCCACTGCAGCTGTCTGTTCCGCTGCCTGACTGGCTGCTACCTTTATAGGACCCCTAGTCAGTGAAGCCCCGCCCCCTAATCAGGGCTCAGCTTCTCTCCCAGCACAAAGCCCCTCCAAGCCTCTACACATACAGATACTACCAATACAAAACCAAACACACACAAATACCTTCCGCTCCAACAGAACTTCCACTCAAACTCCCCTCTTTACAGCTCTGTTTGCTAGCTCCTGTGCCACTGCAGCTGTCTGTGCCGCTGCCTGATTGGCTGCTCCCTTTCTAGGACCCCTAATCAGTGAAGCCCCGCCCCCTAATCAGGGCCCAGCTTCTCTCCCATCACAAAGCCCCTCCAAGCCTCTACACATACAGATAATACCAATACAAAAACACACACAAATACCTTCTCCTCCAACACAACTCCCACTCAAACTGCCCTGTTTACAGCTCAGTTTGCTACCTCCTGTGCCGCTGACTGACTGGCTGGTACCTTTATGGGTCCCCTAGTCAGTGAAGCCCCGCCCCCTAATCAGGGCTCAGCTTCTCTCCCAGCACAAAGCCCCTCCAAGCCTCTACACATACAGATACTACCAATACAAAAACGCACACACACAAATAACTTCTCCTCCAACAGAACTCCCACTCAAACTCCCCTGTTCACAGCTCTGTTTGCTAGCTCCTGTGCCGCTGCAGCTGTCTGTGCCAATGCCTGACTGGCTGCTACCTTTATAGGACCCGTAGTCAGTGAAGCCCCGCCCCCTAATCAGGGCTCAGCTTCTCTCTCAGCACAAAGCCCCTCAAAGCCTCTACACATACAGATACTACCAATGCAAAAACACACACACACAAATAACTTCTCCTCCAACAGAACTCCCACTCAAACTCCCCTGTTCACAGCTCTGTTTGCTAGCTCCTGTGCCACTGCAGCTGTCTGTTCTGCTGCCTGACTGGCTGCTACCTTTATAGGACCCCTAGTCAGTGAAGCCCAGCCCCCTAATCAGGGCTCAGCTTCTCTCCAAGCACAAAGCCCCTCCAAGCCTCTACACATACAGATACTACCAATGCAAAACCAAACACACACAAATACCATCTCCTCCAAGAGAACTCCCACTCAAACTCCCCTGTTTACAGCTCTGTTTGCTAGCTCCTGTGCCGCTGCAGCTGTCTGTGCCGCTGCCTGACTGGCTGCTACCTTTATAGGACCCTTAGTCAGTGAAGCCCCTCCCCCTAATCAGGGCTCAGCTTGTCTCGCAGCACCTAGCCCCTCCAAGCCTCTACACATACAGATACTACCAATACAAAAACACACACAAATACCTTCTCCTCCAACAGAACTCCCACTCACACTCCCCTGTTCACAGCTCTGTTTCCTAGCTCCTGTGCCGCTGCCTGAGTGGCTGCTACCTTTATAGGACCCCTAGTCAGTGAAGCCCCGCCCCCTAATCAGGGCTCAGCTTCTCTCGCAGCACCTAGCCCCTAAAAGCCTCTACACATACAGATACTACCAATACAAAAACACACACAAATACCTTCTCCTCCAACAGAACTCCCACTCAAACTCCCCTGTTCACAGCTCTGTTTGCTAGCTCCTGTGCCGCTGCCTGACTGGCTGCTACCTTTATAGGACCCCTAGTCAGTGAAGCCCCGCCCCCTAATCAGGGCTCAGCTTCTCTCGCAGCACCTAGCCACTCCAAGCCTCTACACATACAGATACTACCAATACAAAAACACACACAAATACCTTCTCCTCCAACAGAACTCCCACTCAAACTCCCCTGTTCAGAGCTCTGTTTGCTAGCTCCTGTGCCGCTGTCTGACTGGCTGCTACCTTTATAGGACCCCTAGTCAGTGAAGCCCCGCCCCCTAATCAGGGCTCAGCTTCTCTCCCAGCACAAAGCCCCTCCAAGCCTCTACACATACAGATACTACCAATGCAAAAAAACACACAAATACCTTCTCCTCCAACAGAACTCCCACTCAAACTGCCCTGTTTACAGCTCTGTTTGCTAGCTCCTGTGCCGCTGCCTGACAGGCTGCTACCTTTATAGGACCCCTAGTCAGTGAAGCCCCGCCCTCTAATCAGGGCTAAGCTTCTCTCCCAGCACAAAGCCCCTTCAAGCCTCTACACATACAGATACTACCAATACAAAAACACACACAAATACCTTCTCCTCCAACAGAACTCCCACTCAAATTCCCCTGTTTAAAGCTCTGTTTGCCAGCTCCTGTGCCACTGCAGCTGTCTGTTCTGCTGCCTGACTGGCTGCTACCTTTATAGGAACCCTAGTCAGTGAAGCCCCGCCCCCTAATCAGGGCTCAGCTTCTCTCCCAGCACAAAGCCCCTCCAAGCCTCTACACATACAGATACTACCAATACAAAACCAAACACACACAAATACCTACTCCTCCAACAGAACTCCCACTCAAACTCCCCTGTTTAGAGCTCTGTTTGCTAGCTCCTGTGCCGCTGCAGCTGTCTGTGCCGCTGCCTGACTGGCGGCTACCTTTATAGGACCCGTAGTCAGTGAAGCCCCGCCCCCTAATCAGGGCTCAGCTTCTCTCCCAGCACAAAGCCCCTCAAAGCCTCTGCACATACAGATACTACCAATACAAAAACGCACACACACAAATAACTTCTCCTCCAACAGAACTCCCACTCAAACTCCCCTGTTCACAGCTCTGTTTGCTAGCTCCTGTGCCGCTGCAGCTGTCTGTGCCAATGCCTGACTGGCTGCTACCTTTATAGGACCCGTAGTCAGTGAAGCCCCGCCCCCTAATTAGGGCTCAGCTTCTCTCTCAGCACAAAGCCCCTCCAAGCCTCTACACATACAGATACTACCAATACAAAAAAACACACAAATACCTTCTCCTCCAACAGAACTCCCACTCAAACTGCCCTGTTTACAGCTCTGTTTGCTAGCTCCTGTGCCGCTGCCTGACAGGCTGCTACCTTTATAGGACCCCTAGTCAGTGAAGCCCCGCCCCCAAATCAGGGCTCAGCTTCTCTCCCAGCACAAAGCCCCTGCACATACAGATACTGACAATACAAAACCAAACACACACAAATACCTTCTCCTCCAACAGAACTCCCACTCAAACTCCCCTGTTTACAGCTCTGTTTGCTAGCTCCTGTGCCGCTGCCTGACTGGCTGCTACCTTTATAGGACCCCTAGTCAGTGAAGCCCCGCCCCCTGATCAGGGCTCAGCTTCTCTCCCAGCACAAAGCCCCTGCACATACAGATACTGACAATACAAAACCAAACACACACAAATACCTTCTCCTCCAACAGAACTCCCACTCCAACTACCCTGTTTACAGCTCTGTTTGCTAGCTCCTGTGCCACTGCAGCTGTCTGTTCCGCTGCCTGACTGGCTGCTACCTTTATAGGACCCCTAGTCAGTGAAGCCCCGCCCCCTAATCAGGGCGCAGCTTCTCTCCAAGCACAAAGCCCCTCCAAGCCTCTACACATACAGATACTACCAATGCAAAACCAAACACACACAAATTCCATCTCCTCCAAGAGAACTCCCACTCAAACTCCACTGTTTACAGCTCTGTTTGCTAGCTCCTGTGCCGCTGCCTGACTGGCTGCTACCTTTATAGGACCCCTAGTCAGTGAAGCCCCGCCCCCTAATCAGGGCTCAGCTTCTCTCGCAGCACCTAGCCCCTAAAAGCCTCTACACATACACATACTACCAATACAAAAACACACACAAATACCTTCTCCTCCAACAGAACCCCCCTCAAACTCCCCTGTTCACAACTCTGTTTGCTAGCTCCTGTGCCGCTGCCTGACTGGCTGCTACCTTTATAGGACCCCTAGTCAGTGAAGCCCCGCCCCCTAATCAGGGCTCAGCTTCTCTCCCAGCACAAAGCCCCTCCAAGCCTCTACACATACAGATAATACCAATACAAAAACAAACACAAATACGTTCTCCTCCAACAGAACTCCCACTCAAACTCCCCTGTTTACAGGTCTGTTTGCTAGCTCCTGTGCCGCTGCCTGACTGGCTGCTACCTTTATAGGACCCCTAGTCACTGAAGCCCCGCCCCAAACCAGGGCTCAGCTTCTCTCCCAGCACAAAGCCCCTCCAAGCCTCTACACATACAGATACTACCAATACAAAACCAAACACACACAAATAACTTCTCCTCCAACAGAACTCCCACTCAAACTCCCCTGTTTACAGCTCTGTTTGCTAGCTCCTGTGCCGCTGCAGCTCTCTGTTCCGCTGCCTGACTGGCTGCTACCTTTATAGGACCCCTAGTCAGTGAAGCCCCGCCCCCTAATCAGGGTTCAGCTTCTCCCCAAGCACAAAGCCCCGCCAAACCCCTTCACATACAGATACTACCAATAAAAAACCAAACACACACAAATACCTTCTCCTCCAACAGAACTCCCACTCAAACTGCCCTGTTTACAGCTCTGTTTGCTAGCTCCTGTGCCGCTGCTTGACTGGTTGCTAGCTTTATAAGACCCCTAGTCAGTGAAGCCCCGCCCCCTGATCAGGGCTCAGCTTCTCTCCCAGCACAAAGCCCCTCCAAGCCTCTACATATACAGATACTACCAATACAAGAACACACACAAATACCTTCTCCTCCAACAGAACTCCCACTCAAATTCTACTGTTTAAAGCTCTGTTTGCCAGCTCCTGTGCCACTGCAGCTGTCTGTTCTGCTGCCTGACTGGCTGCTACCTTTATAGGAACCCTAGTCAGTGAAGCCCCGCCCGCTAATCAGGGCTCAGCTTCTCTCCCAGCACAAAGCCCCTCCAAGCCTCTACACATACAGATACTACCAATACAAAACCAAACACACACAAATACCTTCTCCTCCAACAGAACTCCCACTCAAACTCCCCTGTTTACAGCTCTGTTTGCTAGCTCCTGTGCCGCTGCCTGACTGGCTGCAACCTTTATAGGACGCCTAGTCAGTGAAGCCCCGCCCCCTAAGCAGGGCTCAGCTTCTCTCCCAGCACAAAGCCCCGCCAAGCCTCTACACATACAGATACTACCAATACAAAACCAAAAACACACAAATACCTTCTCCTCCAACAGAACTCCCACTCAAACTCCCCTGTTTACAGCTCTGTTTGCTAGCTCCTGTGCCGCTGCAGCTGTCTGTGCCAATGCCTGACTGGCTGCTACCTTTATAGGACCCCTAGTCAGTGAAGCCCCGCCCCCTAATCAGGGCTCAGCTTCTCTCGCAGCACCTAGCCCCTCCAAGCCTCTATACAAAAGCACACACAAATACCTTCTCCTCCAACAGAACTCCCATTCAAACTCCCCTGTTCACAGCTCTGTTTGCTAGCTCCTGTGCCACTGCAGCTGTCTGTTCCGCTGCCTGACTGGCTGCTACCTTCATAGGACACCTAGTCAGTGAAGCCCCGCCACCTAATCAGGGCTCAGCTTCTCTCCCAGCACGAAGCCCCTACACATACAGATACTACCAATACAAATCCAAACACACACAAATACCTTCTCCTCCAACAGAACTCCAAATCAAACTCCCCTGTTCACAGCTCTGTTTGCTAGCTCCTGTGCCGCTGCCTGACTGGCTGCTACCTTTATAGGACCCCTAGTCAGTGAAGCCCCGCCCCCTAATCAGGGCTCAGCTTCTCTCGCAGCACCTAACCCCTCCAAGCCTCTACACATACAGATACTACCAATACAAAAACACACACAAATACCTTCTCCTCCAACAGAACTCCCACTCAAACTCCCCTGTTCACAGCTCTGTTTGCTAGCTCCTGTGTCGCTGCCTGACTGGCTGCTACCTTTATTGGACCCCTAGTCAGTGAAGCCCCGCCCCCTAATCAGGGCTCAGCTTCTCTCCCAGCACAAAGCCCCTCCAAGCCTCTACACATACAGATATTACCAATACAAAACCAAACACACACAAATACCTTCTCCTCCAACAGAACTCCCACTCAAACTCCCCTGTTTACAGGTCTGTTTGCTAGCTCCCTTGCCGCTGCCTGACTGGCTGCTACCTTTATAGGACCCCTAGTCAGTGAAGCCCCGCCCCATAATCAGGGCTCAGCTTCTCTCGCAGCACCTAGCCCCTCCAAGCCTCTACACATACAGATACTACCAATACAAAAACACACACAAATAGCTTCTCCTCCAACAGAACTCCCACTCAAACTCCCCTGTTCACAGCTCTGTTTGCTAGCTCCTGTGCCGCTGCCTGACTGGCTGCTACCTTTATAGGACCCCTAGTCAGTGAAGCCCCGCCCCCTAATCAGGGCTCAGCTTCTCTCGCAGCACCTAGCCCCTCCAAGCCTCTACACATACAGATACTACCAATACAAAAACACACACAAATACCTTCTCCTCCAACAGAACTCCCACTCAAACTCCCCTGTTCACAGCTCTGTTTGGTAGCTCCTGTGCCTCTGCCTGACTGGCTGCTACCTTTATAGGACCCCTAGTCAGTGAAGCCCCGCCCCCTAATCAGGGCTCAGCTTCTCTCCCAGCACAAAGCCCCTGCACATACAGATACTGACAATACAAAACCAAACACACACAAATACCTTCTCCTCCAACAGAACTCCCACTCAAACTCACCTGTTTACAGATCTGTTTGCTAGCTCCTGTGCCGCTGCAGCTGTCTGAGCCACTGCCTGACTGGCTGCTACCTTTATAGGACCCCTAGTCAGTCAAGCCCCGCCCCCTAATCAGGGCTCAGCTTCTCTCCCAGCACAAAGCCCCTTCAAGACTCTACACATACATATACTACCAATACAAAAACACACACAAATACCTTCTCCTCCAACAGAACTCCCACTCAAACTCCCCTGTTCACAGCTCTGTTTGCTAGCTCCTGTGCCACTGCCTGACTGGCTCCTACCTTTATAGGACCCCTAGTCAGTGAAGCCCCGCCCCCTGATCAGGGCTCAGCTTCTCTCCCAGCACAAAGCCCCTCCAAGCCTCTACATATACATATACTACCAATACAAAAAAAAACACAAATACCTTCTCCTCCAACAGAACTCCCACTCAAACTCCCCTATTTACCGCTCTGTTTGCTAGCTCCTGTGCCGCTGCCTGACTGGCTGCTACCTTCATAGGACCCCTAGTCAGGGAAGCCACGCCCCCTAATCAGGGCTCAGCTTCTCTCCCAGCACAAAGCCCGTACACATACAGATACTACCAATACAAAACCGAACACACACAAATACCTTCTCCTCCAACAGAACTCCCACTCAAACTCCCCTGTTTACAGCTCTGTTTGCTAGCTCCTGTGCCGCTGCCTGACTGGCTGCTACCTTTATAGGACCCCTAGTCAGTGAAGCCCCGCCCCCTGATCAGGGCTCAGCTTCTCTCCCAGCACAAAGCCCCTCCAAGCCTCTACACATACAGATACTACCAATACAAAACCAAACACACAAAAATACCTTCTCCTCCAACAGAACTCCCACTCAAACTCCCCTGTTTACAGCTCTGTTTGCTAGCTCCTGTGCCGCTGCCTGACGGGCTGCTACCTTTATAGGACCCCTAGTCAGTGAAGCCCCGCCCCCTAATCAGGGCTCAGCTTCTCTCGCAGCACCTAGCCCCTAAAAGCCTCTACACATACAGATACTACCAATACAAAAACACACACAAATACCTTCTCCTCCAACAGAACTCCCACTCAAACTCCCCTGTTCACAGCTCTGTTTGCTAGCTCCTGTGTCCGCTGCCTGACTGGCTGCTACCTTTATAGGACCCCTAGTCAGTGAAGCCCCACCCCGTAATCAGGGCTCAGCTTCTCTCGCAGCACCTAGCCACTCCAAGCCTCTACACATACAGATACTACCAATACGAAAACACACACAAATACCTTCTCCTCCAACAGAACTCCCACTCAAACTCCCCTGTTCACAGCTCTGTTTGCTAGCTCCTGTGCCGCTGCCTGACTGGCTGCTACCTTTATAGGACCCCTAGTCAGTGAAGCCCCGCCCCCTAATCAGGGCTCAGCTTCTCTCCCAGCACAAAGCCCCTCCAAGCCTCTACACATACAGATAATACCAATACAAAAACACACACAAATACGTTCTCCTCCAACAGAACTCCCACTCAAACTCCCCTGTTTACAGGTCTGTTTGCTAGCTCCTGTGCCGCTGCCTGACTGGCTGCTACCTTTATAGGACCCCTAGTCACTGAAGCCCCGCCCCCAAACCAGGGCTCAGCTTCTCTCCCAGCACAAAGCCCCTCCAAGCCTCTACACATACAGATACTACCAATACAAAACCAAACACACACAAATACCTTCTCCTCCAACAGAACTCCCACTCAAACTCCCCTGTTTACAGCTCTGTTTGCTAGCTCCTGTGCCGCTGCAGCTGTCTGTTCCGCTGCCTGACTGGCTGCTACCTTTATAGGAACCCTAGTCAGTGAAGCCCCGCCCCCTAATCAGGGCTCAGCTTCTCTCGCAGCACCGAGCCCCTCCAAGCCTCTACACATACAGATAATACCAATACAAAAACACACACAAATACCTTCTCCTCCAACAGAACTCCCACTCAAACTCCCCTGTTCACAGCTCTGTTTGCTAGCTCCTGTGCCACTGCAGATGTCTGTTCCGCTGCCTGATTGGCTGCTACCTTCATAGGACCCCTAGTCAGTTAAGCCCCGCCCCCTAATCAGGGCTCAGCTTCTCTCCAAGCACAAAGCCCCGCCAAACCCCTGCACATACAGATACTACCAATACAAAACCAAACACACACAAATACCTTCTCCTCCAACAGAACTCCCACTCAAACTCCCCTGTTCACAGCTCTGTTTGCTAGCTCCTGTGCCGCTGCAGCTGTCTGTGCCGCTGCCTGACTGGCTGCTACCTCTTTAGGACCCCTAGTCAGTGAAGCCCCGCCCCCTAATCAGGGCTCAGCTTCTCTCCGAGCACAAAGCCCCTGCACATACAGATACTACCAATACAAAACCAAACACACACAAATACCTTCTCCTCCAACAGAACTCCCACTCAAACTCCCCTGTTCACAGCTCTGTTTGCTAGCTCCTGTGCCGCTGCCTGACGGGCTGCTACCTTTATAGGACCCCTAGTCAGTGAAGCCCCGCCCCCTAATCAGGGCTCAGCTTCTCTCCCAGCACCTAGCCCCTCCAAGCCTCTACACATACAGATATTACCAATACAAAAACACACACAAATACCTTCTCCTCCAACAGAACTCCCACTCAAACTCCCCTGTTTACAGCTCTGTTTGCTAGCTCCTGTGCCGCTGCCTGACTGGCTGCTACCTTTATAGGACCCCTAGTCAGTGAAGCCCCGCCCCCTGATCAGGGCTCAGCTTCTCTCCCAGCACAAAGCCCCTCCAAGCCTCTACACATACAGATACTACCAATGCAAAACCAAACACACACAAATACCATCTCCTCCAAGAGAACTCCCACTCAAACTCCCCTGTTTACAGCTCTGTTTGCTAGCTCCTGTGCCGCTGCCTGACTGGCTGCTACCTTTATAGGACCCCCAGTCAGTGAAGCCCCGCCCCCTAATCAGGGCTCAGCTTCTCTCCCAGCACAAAGCCCCTGCACATACAGATACTGACAATACAAAACCAAACACACACAAATACCTTCTCCTCCAACAGAACTCCCACTCAAACTCCCCTGCTTACAGCTCTGTTTGCTAGCTCCTGTGCCGCTGCCTGACTGGCTGGTACCTTTATAGGACCCCTAGTCACTGAAGCCCCGCCCCCTAATCTGGGCTCAGCTTCTCTCCCAGCACAAAGCCCCTCCAAGCCTCTACACATACAGATACTACCAATACAAAACCAAACACACACAAATACCTTCTCCTCCAACAGAACTCCCACTCAAACTCCCCTGTTTACAGCTCTGTTTGCTAGCTCCTGTGCCGCTGCAGCTGTCTGTGCCAATGCCTGACTGGCTGCTACCTTTATAGGACCCCTAGTCAGTCAAGCCTCGCCCCCTAATCAGGGCTCAGCTTCTCTCCCAGCACAAAGCCCCTTCAAGCCTCTACACATACATATACTACCAATACAAAAACACACAAATACCTTCTCCTCCAACAGAACTCCCACTCAAACTCCCCTGTTCACAGCTCTGTTTGCTAGCTCCTGTGCCGCTGCCTGACTGGCTGCTACCTTTACAGGACCCCTAGTCAGTGAAGCCCCGCCCCCTAATCAGGGCGCAGCTTCTCTCCAAGCACAAAGCCCCTCCAAGCCTCTACACATACAGATACTACCAATGCAAAACCAAACACACACAAATACCATCTCCTCCAAGAGAACTCCCACTCAAACTCCCCTGTTTACAGCTCTGTTTGCTAGCTCCTGTGCCGCTGCCTGACTGGCTGCTACCTTTATAGGACCCCTAGTCAGTGAAGCCCCGCCCCCTAATCAGGGCTCAGCTTCTCTCGCAGCACCTAGCCCCTAAAAGCCTCTACACATACAGATACTACCAATACAAAAACACACACAAATACCTTCTCCTCCAACAGAACTCCCACTCAAACTCCCCTGTTAACAGCTCTGTTTGCTAGCTCCTGTGCTGCTGCCTGACTGGCTGCTACCTTTATAGGACCCCTAGTCAGTGAAGCCCCGCCCCGTAATCAGGGCTCAGCTTCTCTCGCAGCACCTAGCCACTCCAAGCCTCTACACATACAGATACTACCAATACGAAAACTCACACAAATACCTTCTCCTCCAACAGAACTCCCACTCAAACTCCCCTGTTCACAGCTCTGTTTGCTAGCTCCTGTGCCGCTGCCTGACTGGCTGCTACCTTTATAGGACCCCTAGTCAGTGAAGCCCCGCCCCCTAATCAGGGCTCAGCTTCTCTCCCAGCACAAAGCCCCTCCAAGCCTCTACACATACAGATAATACCAATACAAAAACACACACAAATACGTTCTCCTCCAACAGAACTCCCACTCAAACTCCCCTGTTTACAGGTCTGTTTGCTAGCTCCTGTGCCGCTGCCTGACTGGCTGCTACCTTTATAGGACCCCTAGTCACTGAAGCCCCGCCCCCAAACCAGGGCTCAGCTTCTCTCCCAGCACAAAGCCCCTCCAAGCCTCTACACATACAGATACTACCAATACAAAACCAAAAACACACAAATACCTTCTCCTCCAACAGAACTCCCACTCAAACTCCGCTGTTTACAGCTCTGTTTGCTAGCTCCTGTGCCGCTGCAGCTGTCTGTGCCGCTGCCTGACTGGCTGCTACCTTTATAGGACCCCTAGTCAGTGAAGCCCCGCCCCCTAATCAGGGCTCAGCTTCTCTCCCAGCACAAAGCCCCTGCACATACAGATACTGACAATACAAAACCAAACACACACAAATACCTTCTCCGCCAACAGAACTCCCACTCAAACTCCCCTGTTTACAGCTCTGCTTGCTAGCTCCTGTGCCGCTGCAGCTGTCTGTGCCAATGCCTGACTGGCTGCTACCTTTATAGGACCCCTAGTCAGTCAAGCCCCGCCCCCTAATCAGGGCTCAGCTTCTCTCCCAGTACAAAGCCCCTTCAAGCCTCTACACATACATATACTACCAATACAAAAACACACACAAATACCTTCTCCTCCAACAGAACTCCCACTCAAACTCCCCTGTTCACAGCTCTGTTTGCTAGCTCCTGTGCCGCTGCCTGACTGGCTGCTACCTTTATAGGACCCCTAGTCAGTGAAGCCCCGCCCCCTAATCAGGGCGCAGCTTCTCTCCAAGCACAAAGCCCCTCCAAGCCTCTACACATACAGATACTACCAATGCAAAACCAAACACACAAATACCATCTCCTCCAAGAGAACTCCCACTCAAACTCCCCTGTTTACAGCTCTGTTTGCTAGCTCCTGTGCCGCTGCCTGACTGGCTGCTACCTTTATAGGACCCCTAGTCAGTGAAGCCCCGCCCCCTAATCAGGGCTCAGCTTCTCTCGCAGCACCTAGCCCCTAAAAGCCTCTACACATACAGATACTACCAATACAAAAACACACACAAATACCTTCTCCTCCAACAGAACTCCCACTCAAACTCCCCTGTTTACAGGTCTGTTTGCTGGCTCCTGTGCCGCTGCCTGACTGGCTGCTACCTTTATAGGACCCCTAGTCACTGAAGCCCCGCCCCCAAACCAGGGCTCAGCTTCTCTCCCAGCACAAAGCCCCTCCAAGCCTCTACACATACAGATACTACCAATACAAAAACAAACACAAATAGCTTCTCCTCCAACAGAACTCCCACTCAAACTCCCCTGTTCACAGCTCTGTTTGCTAGCTCCTGTGCCGCTGCCTGACTGGCTGCTACCTTTATAGGACCCCTAGTCAGTGAAGCCCCGCCCCCTAATCAGGGCTCAGCTTCTCTCGCAGCACCTAGCCCCTCCAAGCCTCTACACATACAGATAATACCAATACAAAAACACACACAAATACCTTCTCCTCCAGCAGAACTCCCACTCAAACTCCCCTGTTCACAGCTCTGTTTGCTAGCTCCTGTGCCACTGCAGCTGTCTGTTCCGCTGCCTGATTGGCTGCTACCTTTATAGGACCCCTAGTCAGTTAAGCCCCGCCCCCTAATCAGGGCTCAGCTTCTCTCGAAGCACAAAGCCCCGCCAAACCCCTGCACATACAGATACTACCAATACAAAACCAAACACACACAAATACCTTCTCCTCCAACAGAACTCCCACTCAAACTCCCCTGTTTACAGCTCTGTTTGCTAGCTCCTGTGCCGCTGCCTGACTGGCTGCTACCTTTATAGGACCCCTAGTCACTGAAGCCCCGCCCCCTGATCAGGGCTCAGCTTCTCTCCCAGCACAAAGCCCCTCCAAGCCTCTACACCTACAGATACTACCAATACAAAACCAAACACACACAAATACCTTCTCCTCCAACAGAACTCCCACTCAAACTCCCCTGTTTACAGCTCTGTTTGCTAGCTCCTGTGCCGCTGCCTGACTGGCTGCTACCTTTATAGGACGCCTAGTCAGTGAAGCCCCGCCCCCTAAGCAGGGCTCAGCTTCTCTCCCAGCACAAAGCCCCTCCAAGCCTCTACACATACAGATACTACCAATACAAAACCAAAAACACACAAATACCGTTCCCTCCAACAGAACTCCCACTCAAACTCCCCTGTTTACAGCTCTGTTTGCTAGCTCCTGTGCCGCTGCAGCTGTCTGTTCCGCTGCCTGACTGGCTGCTACCTCTTTAGGACCCCTAGTCAGTGAAGCCCCGCCCCCTAATCAGGGCTCAGCTTCTCTCCCAGCACAAAGCCCCTTCAAGCCTCTACACATACATATACTACCAATACAAAAACACACACAAATACCTTCTCCTCCAACAGAACTCCCACTCAAACTCCCCTGTTCACAGCTCTGTTTGCTAGCTCCTGTGCCGCTGCCTGACTGGCTGCTACCTTTATAGGACCCCTAGTCAGTGAAGCCCCGCCCCCTAATCAGGGCTCAGCTTCTCTCCCAGCACCTAGCCCCTCCAAGCCTCTACACATACAGATATTACCAATACAAAAACACACACAAATACCGTCTCCTCCAACAGAACTCCCACTCAAACTCCCCTGTTTACAGCTCTGTTTGCTAGCTCCTGTGCCGCTGCCTGACTGGCTGCTACCTTTATAGGACCCCTAGTCAGGGAAGCCCCGCCCCTAATCAGGGCTCAGCTTCTCTCCCAGCACAAAGCCCCTGCACATACAGATACTGACAATACAAAACCAAACACACACAAATACCATCTCCTCCAACAGAACTCCCACTCAAACTCCCCTGTTTACAGCTCTGTTTGCTAGCTCCTGTGCCGCTTCAGCTGTCTGTTCCGCTGCCTGACTGGCTGCTACCTTTATAGGACCCCTAGTCAGTGAAGCCCCGCCCCCTAATCAGGGTTCAGCTTCTCTCCAAGCACAAAGCCTCGCCAAACCCCTTCACATACAGATACTACCAATAAAAAACCAAACACACACAAATACCTTCTCCTCCAACAGAACTCCCACTCAAACTCCCCTGCTTACAGCTCTGTTTGCTAGCTCCTGTGCCGCTGCCTGACTGGCTGGTACCTTTATAGGACCCCTAGTCACTGAAGCCCCGCCCCCTAATCTGGGCTCAGCTTCTCTCCCAGCACAAAGCCCCTCCAAGCCTCTACACATACAGATACTACCAATACAAAACCAAACACACACAAATACCTTCTCCTCCAACAGAACTCCCACTCAAACTCCCCTGTTTACAGCTCTGTTTGCTAGCTCCTGTGCCGCTGCCTGACTGGCTGCTCCCTTTATAGGACACCTAGTCAGTGAAGCCCCGCCCCCTAATCAGGGCCCAGCTTCTCTCCCAGCACAAAGCCCCTCCAAGCCTCTACACATACAGATACTACCAATACAAAAACACACACAAATACCTTCTCCTCCAACAGAACTCCCACTCAAACTGCCCTGTTTACAGCTCTGTTTGCTAGCTCCTGTGCCGCTGCTTGACTGGCTGCTAGCTTTATAGGACCCCTAGTCAGTGAAGCCCCGCCCCCTGATCAGGGCTCAGCTTCTCTCCCAGCACAAAGCCCCTCCAAGCCTCTACATATACAGATACTACCAATACAAAAAAACACGCAAATACCTTCTCCTCCAACAGAACTCCCACTCAAACTGCCCTGTTTACAGCTCTGTTTGCTAGCTCCTGTGCCGCTGCTTGACTGGCTGCTAGCTTTATAAGACCCCTAGTCAGTGAAGCCCCGCCCCCTGATCAGGGCTCAGCTTCTCTCCCAGCACAAAGCCCCTCCAAGCCTCTACACATACAGATACTACCAATACAAAACCAAAAACACACAAATACCTTCTCCTCCAACAGAACTCCCACTCAAACTCCCCTGTTTACAGCTCTGTTTGCTAGCTCCTGTGCCGCTGCAGCTGTCTGTGCCAATGCCTGACTGGCTGCTACCTTTATAGGACCCCTAGTCAGTCAAGCCCCGCCCCCTAATCAGGGCTCAGCTTCTCTCCCAGCACAAAGCCACTCCAAGCCTCTACACATACAGATACTACCAATACAAAAAAACACCCAAATACCTTCTCCTACAACAGAACTCCCACTCAAACTCCCCTGCTTACAGCTCTGTTTGCTAGCTGCTGTGCCGCTGCCTGACTGGCTGCTACCTTTATAGAACCCCTAGTCAGGGAAGCACCGCCCCCTAATCAGGGCTCAGCTTCTCTCCCAGCACAAAGCCCCTGCACATACAGATACTGACAAAACAAAACCAAACACACACAAATACCTTCTCCTCCAACAGAACTCCCACTCAAACTCCCCTGTTTACAGCTCTGTTTGCTAGCTCCTGTGCCGCTTCAGCTGTCTGTGCCGCTGCCTGACTGGCTGCTACCTTTATAGGACCCCTAGTCAGTGAAGCCCCGCCCCCTAATCAGGGCTCAGCTTCTCTCCCAGCACAAAGCCCCTCCAAGCCTCTACACATACAGATAATACCAATACAAAAACACACACAAATACGTTCTCCTCCAACAGAACTCCCACTCAAACTCCCCTGTTTACAGGTCTGTTTGCTGGCTCCTGTGCCGCTGCCTGACTGGCTGCTACCTTTATAGGACCCCTAGTCACTGAAGCCCCGCCCCCAAACCAGGGCTCAGCTTCTCTCCCAGCACAAAGCCCCTCCAAGCCTCTACACATACAGATACTACCAATACAAAACCAAACACACACAAATACCTTCTCCTCCAACAGAACTCCCACTCAAACTCCCCTGTTTACAGCTCTGTTTGCTAGCTCCTGTGCCGCTGCAGCTGTCTGTTCCGCTGCCTGACTGGCTGCTACCTTTATAGGACCCCTAGTCAGTGAAGCCCCGCCCCCTAATCAGGGTTCAGCTTCTCTCCAAGCACAAAGCCCCGCCAAACCCCTTCACATACAGATACTACCAATAAAAAACCAAACACACACAAATACCTTCTCCTCCAACAGAACTCCCACTCAAACTCCCCTGCTTACAGCTCTGTTTGCTAGCTCCTGTGCCGCTGCCTGACTGGCTGGTACCTTTATAGGACCCCTAGTCACTGAAGGCCCGCCCCCTAATCTGGGCTCAGCTTCTCTCCCAGCACAAAGCCCCTCCAAGCCTCTACACATACAGATACTACCAATACAAAACCAAACACACACAAATACCTTCTCCTCCAACAGAACTCCCACTCAAACTCCCCTGTTTACAGCTCTGTTTGCTAGCTCCTGTGCCGCTGCCTGACTGGCTGCTCCCTTTATAGGACACCTAGTCAGTGAAGCCCCGCCCCCTAATCAGGGCCCAGCTTCTCTCCCAGCACAAAGCCCCTCCAAGCCTCTACACATACAGATACTACCAATACAAAAACACACACAAATACCTTCTCCTCCAACAGAACTCCCACTCAAACTCCCCTGTTTACAGCTCTGTTTGCTAGCTCCTGTGCCGCTGCTTGACTGGCTGCTAGCTTTATAAGACCCCTAGTCAGTGAAGCCCCGCCCCCTGATCAGGGCTCAGCTTCTCTCCCAGCACAAAGCCCCTCCAAGCCTCTACATATACAGATACTACCAATACAAAAACACACACAAATACCTTCTCCTCCAACAGAACTCCCACTCAAACTCCCCTGTTTAGAGCTCTGTTTGCTAGCTCCTGTGCCGCTGCAGCTGTCTGTTCCGCTGCCGGACTGGCTGCTACCTTTATAGGACCCCTAGTCAGTGAAGCCCCGCCCCCTGATCAGGGCTCAGCTTCTCTCCCAGCACAAAGCCCCTCCAAGCCTCTACACATACAGATACTACCAATACAAAAAAACACACAAATACCTTCTCCTCCAAAAGAACTTACACTCAAAGTCCCCTGCTTACAGCTCTGTTTTCTAGCTCCTGTGCCGCTGCCTGACTGGCTCCTACCTTTATAGGACCCCTAGTCAGGGAAGCCCCGCCCCCTAATCAGGGCTCAGCTTCTCTCCCAGCACAAAGCCCCTCCAAGCCTCTACACATACAGATACTACCAATACAAAAACACACAAAAATACCTTCTCCTCCAACAGAACTCCCACTCAAACTCCCCTGTTTACAGCTCTGTTTGCTAGCTCCTGTGCCACTGCAGCTGTCTGTTCTGCTGCCTGACTGGCTGCTACCTTTATAGGACCCCTAGTCAGTGAAGCCCCGCCCCCTAATCAGGGCTCAGCTTCTCTCCAAGCACAAAGCCCTGCCAAACCCCTACACATACATATAGTACCAATACAAATCCAAACACACACCAATACCATCTCCTCCAACAGAACTCCCACTCAAACTCCCCTGCTTACAGCTCTGTTTGCTAGCTCCTGTGCCCTTGTCTAACTGGCTGCTACCTTTATAGGACCCCTAGTCAGTGAAGCCCCGCCCCCTAATCAGGGCTCAGCTTCTCTCCCAGCACAAAGCCCCTCCAAGCTCGACACATACAGATACTACCAATACAAAACCAAACACACACAAATACCTTCTCCTCCAACAGAACTCCCACTCAAACTCCCCTGCTTACAGCTCTGTTTGCTAGCTCCTGTGCCCTTGTCTAACTGGCTGCTACCTTTATAGGACCCCTAGTCAGTGAAGCCCCGCCCCCTAATCAGGGCTCAGCTTCTCTCCCAGCACAAAGCCCGTACACATACAGACACTACCAATACAAAACCGAACACACACAAATACCTTTTCCTCCAACAGAACTCCCACTCAAACTCCCCTGTTTACAGCTCTGTTTGCTAGCTCCTGTGCCGCTGCCTGACTGGCTCCTACCTTTATAGGACCCCTAGTCAGTGAAGCCCCGCCCCCTGATCAGGGCTCAGCTTCTCTTCCAGCACAAAGCCCCTCCAAGCCTCTACACATACAGATACTACCAATACAAAAATACACACAAATACCTTCTCCTCCAACAGAACTCCCACTCAAACTCCCCTGTTTAGAGCTCTGTTTGCTAGCTCCTGTGCCGCTGCAGCTGTCTGTGCCGCTGCCTTACTGGCTGCTACCTTTATAGGACCCCTAGTCAGTGAAGCCCCGCCCCCTAATCAGGGCTCAGCTTCTCTCCCAGCACAAAGCCCCTTCAAACCTTTACACATAAAGGTACTACCAATACAAAAACACACACAAATACCTTCTCCTCCAACAGAACTCCCACTCAAACTCCCCTGTTTACAGCTCTGTTTGCTAGCTCCTTTGCCGCTGCATCTGTCTGTGCCGCTGCCTGACTGGCTGCTACATTTAGAGGACCCCTAGTCAGTGAAGCCCCGCCCCCCAATCAGGGCTCAGCTTCTCTCCCAGCACAAAGCCCCTCGAAGCCTCTACACATACAGATACTACCAATACAAACCAAACACACACAAATACCTTCTCCTCCAACAGAACTCCCACTCAAACTCCCCTGCTTACAGCTCTGTTTGCTAGCTCCTGTGCCCTTGTCTAACTGGCTGCTACCTTTATAGGACCCCTAGTCAGTGAAGCCCCGCCCCCTAATCAGGGCTCAGCTTCTCTCCCAGCACAAAGCCCGTACACATACAGACACTACCAATACAAAACCGAACACACACAAATACCTTTTCCTCCAACAGAACTCCCACTCAAACTCCCCTGTTTACAGCTCTGTTTGCTAGCTCCTGTGCCGCTGCCTGACTGGCTCCTACCTTTATAGGACCCCTAGTCAGTGAAGCCCCGCCCCCTGATCAGGGCTCAGCTTCTCTTCCAGCACAAAGCCCCTCCAAGCCTCTACACATACAGATACTACCAATACAAAAATACACACAAATACCTTCTCCTCCAACAGAACTCCCACTCAAACTCCCCTGTTTAGAGCTCTGTTTGCTAGCTCCTGTGCCGCTGCAGCTGTCTGTGCCGCTGCCTTACTGGCTGCTACCTTTATAGGACCCCTAGTCAGTGAAGCCCCGCCCCCTAATCAGGGCTCAGCTTCTCTCCCAGCACAAAGCCCCTTCAAACCTTTACACATAAAGGTACTACCAATACAAAAACACACACAAATACCTTCTCCTCCAACAGAACTCCCACTCAAACTCCCCTGTTTACAGCTCTGTTTGCTAGCTCCTTTGCCGCTGCATCTGTCTGTGCCGCTGCCTGACTGGCTGCTACATTTAGAGGACCCCTAGTCAGTGAAGCCCCGCCCCCCAATCAGGGCTCAGCTTCTCTCCCAGCACAAAGCCCCTCCAAGCCTCTACACATACATACACTACCAATACAAAAAAACATACACAAATACCTTCTCCTCCAACAGAACTCCCACTCAAACTCCCCTGTTTACAGCTCTGTTTGCTAGCTCCTGTGCCGCTGCAGCTGTCTGTGCCGATGCCTGACTGGCTGCTACCTTTCTAGGACCCCTAGTCAGTGAAGCCCCGCCCCCTGATCAGGGCTCAGCTTCTCTCCGAGCACAAAGCCCCTCCAAGCCTCTACACATACATACACTACCAATACAAAAAAACATACACAAATACCTTCTCCTCCAACAGAACTCCCACTCAAACTCCCCTGCTTACAGCTCTGTTTGCCAGCTCCTGTGCCGCTGCCTGACTGGCTCCTACCTTTATAGGACCCCTAGTCAGTGAAGCCCCGCCCCCTGATCAGGGCTCAGCTTCTCTCCCAGCACAAAGACCCTACACATACAGATACTACCAATACAAAACCAAACACACACAAATACCTTCTCCTCCAACAGAACTCCCACTCAAACTGCCCTGTTTACAGCTCTGTTTGCTAGCGCCTGTGCCACTGCAGCTGTCTGTGCCGCTGCCTGACTGGCTGCTCCCTTTGTAGGACCCCTAGTCAGTGAAGCCCCGCCCCCTAATCAGGGCTCAGCTTCTCTCCCAGCACAAAGCCCCTGCACATACAGGTACTGACAATACAAAACCAAACACAAACAAATACCTTCTTCTCCAACAGAACTCCCACTCCAATTCCCCTGTTTACAGCTCTGTTTGCTAGCTCCTGTGCCGCTGCAGCTGTCTGAGCCGCTGCCTGACTGGCTGCTACCTTTATAGGAACCCTAGTCAGTCAAGCCCCGCCCCCTAATCAGGGCTCAGCTTCTCTCCCAGCACAAAGCCCCTTCAAGCATCTACACATACATATACTACCAATACAAAACCAAACACACACAAATACCATCTCCTCCAACAGAACTGCCACTCAAACTCCCCTGTTTACAGCTCTGTTTGCTAGCTCCTGTGCCACTGCCTGACTGGCTGCTACCTTCATAGGACCCCGAGTCAGTGAAGCCCCGCCACCTAATCAGGGGTCAGCTTCTCTCCCAGCACGAAGCTCCTACACATACAGATACTACCAATACAAAACCAAACACACACAAATACCTTCTCCACCAGCAGAACTCCAAATCAAACTCCCCTGTTCACAGCTCTGTTTGCTAGCTCCTGTGCCGCTGCCTGACTGGCTGCTACCTTTATAGGACCCCTAGTCAGAGAAGCCCCGCCCCCTAATCAGGGCTCAGCTTCTCTCCCAGCACAAAGCCCCTACACATACAGATACTACCAATACAAAACCAAACACACACAAATACCTTCTCCTCCAACAGAACTCCCACTCAAACTCCCCTGTTTACAGCTCTGTTTGCTAGCTCCTGTGCCACTGCAGCTGTCTGTGCCGCTGCCTGACTGGCTGCTCCCTTTATTGGACCCCTAGTCAGTGAAGCCCCGCCCCCTAATAAGGGCTAAGCTTCTCTCCCAGCACAAAGCCCCTACACATACAGATACTACCAATACAAAACCAAACACACACAAATACCTTCTCCTCCAACAGAACTCCCACTCAAATTCCTCTGTTTACAGCTCTGTTTGCTAGCTCCTGTGCCGCTTCAGCTGTCTGTGCCGCTGCCTGACTGGCTGCTACCTTTATAGGACCCCTAGTCAGTCAAGCCCCGCCCCCTAATCAGGGCTCAGCTTCTCTCCCAGCACAAAGCCCCTCCACATACAGATACTACAAATACAAAACCAAACACACACAAATACCTTCTCCTCCAACAGAACTCCCACACAAACTCCCCTGTTTACAGCTCTGTTTGCTAGCTCCTGTGCCGCTGTCTGACTGGCTGCTACCTTTATAGGACCCCTAGTCAGTGAAGCCCCGCCCCCTAATCAGGGCTCAGCTTCTCTCCCAGCACAAAGCCCCTACACATAGAGATACTACCAATACAAAACCAAACACACACAAATACCTTCTCCTCCAAAGGAATTCCCACTCAAACTCCCCTGTTCACAGCTCTGTTTGCTAGCTCCTGTGCCGCTGCCTGACTGGCTGCTACCTTTATAGGACCCCTAGTCAGTGAAGCCCCGCCCCCTAATCAGGGCTCAGCTTCTCTCCCAGCACAAAGCCCCTTCAAACCTCTACACATACAGATACTACCAATACAAAAACAAACACAAATACCTTCTCCTCCAACAGAACTCCCACTGAAACTCCCCTGTTTACAGCTCTGTTTGCTAGCTCCTGTGCCACTGCAGCTGTCTGTTCCGCTGCCTGACTGGATGCTACCTTTATAGGACCCCTAGTCAGTGAAGCCCCGCCCCCTAATCAGGGCTCAGCTTCTCTCCAAGCACAAAGCCCCGCCAAACCCCTACACATACATATACTACCAATACAAAACCAAACACACACAAATACCATCTCCTCCAACAGAACTCCCACTCAAACTCCCCTGTTTACAGCTCTGTTTGCTAGCTCCTGTGCCGCTGCCTGACTGGCTGCTACCTTTATAGGACCCCTAGTCAGTGAAGCCCCGCCCCCTGATCAGGGCTCAGCTTCTCTCCCAGCACAAAGACCCTACACATACAGATACTATCAATACAAAACCAAACACACACAAATACCTTCTCCTCCAACAGAACTCCCACTCAAACTCCCCTGTTTACACGTCTGTTTCCTAGCTCCTGTGCCACTGCCTGACTGGCTGCTACCTTTATAGGACCCCTAGTCAGGGAAGCCCCGCCCCCTAATCAGGGCTCAGCTTCTCTCCCAGCACAAAGCCCCTCCAAGCCTCTACACATACACATGCTACCAATACAAAAAAACACACAAATACCTTCTCCTCCAAAAGAACTCCCACTCAAACTCCCCTGCTTACAGCTCTGCTTGCTAGCTCCTGTGCGGCTGCCTGACTGGCTCCTACCTTTATAGGACCCCTAGTCAGTGAAGCCCCGCCCCCTGATCAGGGCTCAGCTTCTCTCCCAGGACAAAGCCCGTACATATACAGATACTACCAATACAAAACCGAACACACACAAATACCTTCTCCTCCAACAGAACTCCCACTCAAACTGCCCTGTTTACAGCTCTGCTTGCTAGCTCCTGTGCCGCTGCCTGACTGGCTGCTACCTTTATAGGACCCCTAGTCAGTGAAGCCCCGCCCCCTAATCAGGCCTCAGCTTCTCTCCCAGCACAAAGCCCCTCCAAGCCTCTACACCTACAGATACTACCAATACAAAACCAAACACACACAAATACCTTCTCCTCCAACAGAACTCCCACTCAAACTGCCCTGTTTACAGGTCTGTTTGCTAGCTCCTGTGCCGTTGCCTGACTGGCTGCTACCTTTATAGGACCCCTAGTCAGTGAAGCCCCGCCCCCTAATCAGGGCTCAGCTTCTCTCCCAGCACAAAGCCCCTGCACATACAGATACTGACAATACAAAACCAAACACACACAAATACCTTCTCCGCCAACAGAACTCCCACTCAAACTCCCCTGTTTACAGCTCTGCTTGCTAGCTCCTGTGCCGCTGCAGCTGTCTGTGCCAATGCCTGACTGGCTGCTACCTTTATAGGACCCCTAGTCAGTCAAGCCCCGCCCCCTAATCAGGGCTCAGCTTCTCTCCCAGTACAAAGCCCCTTCAAGCCTCTACACATACATATACTACCAATACAAAAACACACACAAATACCTTCTCCTCCAACAGAACTCCCACTCAAACTCCCCTGTTCACAGCTCTGTTTGCTAGCTCCTGTGCCGCTGCCTGACTGGCTGCTACCTTTATAGGACCCCTAGTCAGTGAAGCCCCGCCCCCTAATCAGGGCGCAGCTTCTCTCCAAGCACAAAGCCCCTCCAAGCCTCTACACATACAGATACTACCAATGCAAAACCAAACACACAAATACCATCTCCTCCAAGAGAACTCCCACTCAAACTCCCCTGTTTACAGCTCTGTTTGCTAGCTCCTGTGCCGCTGCCTGACTGGCTGCTACCTTTATAGGACCCCTAGTCAGTGAAGCCCCGCCCCCTAATCAGGGCTCAGCTTCTCTCGCAGCACCTAGCCCCTAAAAGCCTCTACACATACAGATACTACCAATACAAAAACACACACAAATACCTTCTCCTCCAACAGAACTCCCACTCAAACTCCCCTGTTTACAGGTCTGTTTGCTGGCTCCTGTGCCGCTGCCTGACTGGCTGCTACCTTTATAGGACCCCTAGTCACTGAAGCCCCGCCCCCAAACCAGGGCTCAGCTTCTCTCCCAGCACAAAGCCCCTCCAAGCCTCTACACATACAGATACTACCAATACAAAACCAAACACACACAAATACCTTCTCCTCCAACAGAACTCCCACTCAAACTCCCCTGTTTACAGCTCTGTTTGCTAGCTCCTGTGTCGCTGCAGCTGTCTGTGCCACTGCCTGACTGGCTGCTACCTTTATAGGACCCCTAGTCAGTGAAGCCCCGCCCCCTAATCAGGGCTCAGCTTCTCTCGCAGCACCTAACCCCTCCAAGCCTCTACACATACAGATACTACCAATACAAAAACACACACAAATACCTTCTCCTCCAACAGAACTCCCACTCAAACTCCCCTGTTCACAGCTCTGTTTGCTAGCTCCTGTGTCGCTGCCTGACTGGCTGCTACCTTTATAGGACACCTAGTCAGTGAAGCCCCGCCCCCTAATCAGGGCTCAGCTTCTCTCCCAGCACAAAGCCCCTCCAAGCCTCTACACATACAGATACTACCAATACAAAAACAAACACAAATAGCTTCTCCTCCAACAGAACTCCCACTCAAACTCCCCTGTTCACAGCTCTGTTTGCTAGCTCCTGTGCCGCTGCCTGACTGGCTGCTACCTTTATAGGACCCCTAGTCAGTGAAGCCCCGCCCCCTAATCAGGGCTCAGCTTCTCTCGCAGCACCTAGCCCCTCCAAGCCTCTACACATACAGATAATACCAATACAAAAACACACACAAATACCTTCTCCTCCAGCAGAACTCCCACTCAAACTCCCCTGTTCACAGCTCTGTTTGCTAGCTCCTGTGCCACTGCAGCTGTCTGTTCCGCTGCCTGATTGGCTGCTACCTTTATAGGACCCCTAGTCAGTTAAGCCCCGCCCCCTAATCAGGGCTCAGCTTCTCTCGAAGCACAAAGCCCCGCCAAACCCCTGCACATACAGATACTACCAATACAAAACCAAACACACACAAATACCTTCTCCTCCAACAGAACTCCCACTCAAACTCCCCTGTTTACAGCTCTGTTTGCTAGCTCCTGTGCCGCTGCCTGACTGGCTGCTACCTTTATAGGACCCCTAGTCACTGAAGCCCCGCCCCCTGATCAGGGCTCAGCTTCTCTCCCAGCACAAAGCCCCTCCAAGCCTCTACACCTACAGATACTACCAATACAAAACCAAACACACACAAATACCTTCTCCTCCAACAGAACTCCCACTCAAACTCCCCTGTTTACAGCTCTGTTTGCTAGCTCCTGTGCCGCTGCCTGACTGGCTGCTACCTTTATAGGACGCCTAGTCAGTGAAGCCCCGCCCCCTAAGCAGGGCTCAGCTTCTCTCCCAGCACAAAGCCCCTCCAAGCCTCTACACATACAGATACTACCAATACAAAACCAAAAACACACAAATACCGTTCCCTCCAACAGAACTCCCACTCAAACTCCCCTGTTTACAGCTCTGTTTGCTAGCTCCTGTGCCGCTGCAGCTGTCTGTTCCGCTGCCTGACTGGCTGCTACCTCTTTAGGACCCCTAGTCAGTGAAGCCCCGCCCCCTAATCAGGGCTCAGCTTCTCTCCCAGCACAAAGCCCCTTCAAGCCTCTACACATACATATACTACCAATACAAAAACACACACAAATACCTTCTCCTCCAACAGAACTCCCACTCAAACTCCCCTGTTCACAGCTCTGTTTGCTAGCTCCTGTGCCGCTGCCTGACTGGCTGCTACCTTTATAGGACCCCTAGTCAGTGAAGCCCCGCCCCCTAATCAGGGCTCAGCTTCTCTCCCAGCACCTAGCCCCTCCAAGCCTCTACACATACAGATATTACCAATACAAAAACACACACAAATACCGTCTCCTCCAACAGAACTCCCACTCAAACTCCCCTGTTTACAGCTCTGTTTGCTAGCTCCTGTGCCGCTGCCTGACTGGCTGCTACCTTTATAGGACCCCTAGTCAGGGAAGCCCCGCCCCTAATCAGGGCTCAGCTTCTCTCCCAGCACAAAGCCCCTGCACATACAGATACTGACAATACAAAACCAAACACACACAAATACCATCTCCTCCAACAGAACTCCCACTCAAACTCCCCTGTTTACAGCTCTGTTTGCTAGCTCCTGTGCCGCTTCAGCTGTCTGTTCCGCTGCCTGACTGGCTGCTACCTTTATAGGACCCCTAGTCAGTGAAGCCCCGCCCCCTAATCAGGGTTCAGCTTCTCTCCAAGCACAAAGCCTCGCCAAACCCCTTCACATACAGATACTACCAATAAAAAACCAAACACACACAAATACCTTCTCCTCCAACAGAACTCCCACTCAAACTCCATTGCTTACAGCTCTGTTTGCTAGCTCCTGTGCCGCTGCCTGACTGGCTGGTACCTTTATAGGACCCCTAGTCACTGAAGCCCCGCCCCCTAATCTGGGCTCAGCTTCTCTCCCAGCACAAAGCCCCTCCAAGCCTCTACACATACAGATACTACCAATACAAAACCAAACACACACAAATACCTTCTCCTCCAACAGAACTCCCACTCAAACTCCCCTGTTTACAGCTCTGTTTGCTAGCTCCTGTGCCGCTGCCTGACTGGCTGCTCCCTTTATAGGACACCTAGTCAGTGAAGCCCCGCCCCCTAATCAGGGCCCAGCTTCTCTCCCAGCACAAAGCCCCTCCAAGCCTCTACACATACAGATACTACCAATACAAAAACACACACAAATACCTTCTCCTCCAACAGAACTCCCACTCAAACTGCCCTGTTTACAGCTCTGTTTGCTAGCTCCTGTGCCGCTGCTTGACTGGCTGCTAGCTTTATAGGACCCCTAGTCAGTGAAGCCCCGCCCCCTGATCAGGGCTCAGCTTCTCTCCCAGCACAAAGCCCCTCCAAGCCTCTACATATACAGATACTACCAATACAAAAAAACACGCAAATACCTTCTCCTCCAACAGAACTCCCACTCAAACTGCCCTGTTTACAGCTCTGTTTGCTAGCTCCTGTGCCGCTGCTTGACTGGCTGCTAGCTTTATAAGACCCCTAGTCAGTGAAGCCCCGCCCCCTGATCAGGGCTCAGCTTCTCTCCCAGCACAAAGCCCCTCCAAGCCTCTACACATACAGATACTACCAATACAAAACCAAAAACACACAAATACCTTCTCCTCCAACAGAACTCCCACTCAAACTCCCCTGTTTACAGCTCTGTTTGCTAGCTCCTGTGCCGCTGCAGCTGTCTGTGCCAATGCCTGACTGGCTGCTACCTTTATAGGACCCCTAGTCAGTCAAGCCCCGCCCCCTAATCAGGGCTCAGCTTCTCTCCCAGCACAAAGCCACTCCAAGCCTCTACACATACAGATACTACCAATACAAAAAAACACCCAAATACCTTCTCCTACAACAGAACTCCCACTCAAACTCCCCTGCTTACAGCTCTGTTTGCTAGCTGCTGTGCCGCTGCCTGACTGGCTGCTACCTTTATAGAACCCCTAGTCAGGGAAGCACCGCCCCCTAATCAGGGCTCAGCTTCTCTCCCAGCACAAAGCCCCTGCACATACAGATACTGACAAAACAAAACCAAACACACACAAATACCTTCTCCTCCAACAGAACTCCCACTCAAACTCCCCTGTTTACAGCTCTGTTTGCTAGCTCCTGTGCCGCTTCAGCTGTCTGTGCCGCTGCCTGACTGGCTGCTACCTTTATAGGACCCCTAGTCAGTGAAGCCCCGCCCCCTAATCAGGGCTCAGCTTCTCTCCCAGCACAAAGCCCCTCCAAGCCTCTACACATACAGATAATACCAATACAAAAACACACACAAATACGTTCTCCTCCAACAGAACTCCCACTCAAACTCCCCTGTTTACAGGTCTGTTTGCTGGCTCCTGTGCCGCTGCCTGACTGGCTGCTACCTTTATAGGACCCCTAGTCACTGAAGCCCCGCCCCCAAACCAGGGCTCAGCTTCTCTCCCAGCACAAAGCCCCTCCAAGCCTCTACACATACAGATACTACCAATACAAAACCAAACACACACAAATACCTTCTCCTCCAACAGAACTCCCACTCAAACTCCCCTGTTTACAGCTCTGTTTGCTAGCTCCTGTGCCGCTGCAGCTGTCTGTTCCGCTGCCTGACTGGCTGCTACCTTTATAGGACCCCTAGTCAGTGAAGCCCCGCCCCCTAATCAGGGTTCAGCTTCTCTCCAAGCACAAAGCCCCGCCAAACCCCTTCACATACAGATACTACCAATAAAAAACCAAACACACACAAATACCTTCTCCTCCAACAGAACTCCCACTCAAACTCCCCTGCTTACAGCTCTGTTTGCTAGCTCCTGTGCCGCTGCCTGACTGGCTGGTACCTTTATAGGACCCCTAGTCACTGAAGGCCCGCCCCCTAATCTGGGCTCAGCTTCTCTCCCAGCACAAAGCCCCTCCAAGCCTCTACACATACAGATACTACCAATACAAAACCAAACACACACAAATACCTTCTCCTCCAACAGAACTCCCACTCAAACTCCCCTGTTTACAGCTCTGTTTGCTAGCTCCTGTGCCGCTGCCTGACTGGCTGCTCCCTTTATAGGACACCTAGTCAGTGAAGCCCCGCCCCCTAATCAGGGCCCAGCTTCTCTCCCAGCACAAAGCCCCTCCAAGCCTCTACACATACAGATACTACCAATACAAAAACACACACAAATACCTTCTCCTCCAACAGAACTCCCACTCAAACTCCCCTGTTTACAGCTCTGTTTGCTAGCTCCTGTGCCGCTGCTTGACTGGCTGCTAGCTTTATAAGACCCCTAGTCAGTGAAGCCCCGCCCCCTGATCAGGGCTCAGCTTCTCTCCCAGCACAAAGCCCCTCCAAGCCTCTACATATACAGATACTACCAATACAAAAACACACACAAATACCTTCTCCTCCAACAGAACTCCCACTCAAACTCCCCTGTTTAGAGCTCTGTTTGCTAGCTCCTGTGCCGCTGCAGCTGTCTGTTCCGCTGCCGGACTGGCTGCTACCTTTATAGGACCCCTAGTCAGTGAAGCCCCGCCCCCTGATCAGGGCTCAGCTTCTCTCCCAGCACAAAGCCCCTCCAAGCCTCTACACATACAGATACTACCAATACAAAAAAACACACAAATACCTTCTCCTCCAAAAGAACTTACACTCAAAGTCCCCTGCTTACAGCTCTGTTTTCTAGCTCCTGTGCCGCTGCCTGACTGGCTCCTACCTTTATAGGACCCCTAGTCAGGGAAGCCCCGCCCCCTAATCAGGGCTCAGCTTCTCTCCCAGCACAAAGCCCCTCCAAGCCTCTACACATACAGATACTACCAATACAAAAACACACAAAAATACCTTCTCCTCCAACAGAACTCCCACTCAAACTCCCCTGTTTACAGCTCTGTTTGCTAGCTCCTGTGCCACTGCAGCTGTCTGTTCTGCTGCCTGACTGGCTGCTACCTTTATAGGACCCCTAGTCAGTGAAGCCCCGCCCCCTAATCAGGGCTCAGCTTCTCTCCAAGCACAAAGCCCTGCCAAACCCCTACACATACATATAGTACCAATACAAATCCAAACACACACCAATACCATCTCCTCCAACAGAACTCCCACTCAAACTCCCCTGCTTACAGCTCTGTTTGCTAGCTCCTGTGCCCTTGTCTAACTGGCTGCTACCTTTATAGGACCCCTAGTCAGTGAAGCCCCGCCCCCTAATCAGGGCTCAGCTTCTCTCCCAGCACAAAGCCCCTCCAAGCTCGACACATACAGATACTACCAATACAAAACCAAACACACACAAATACCTTCTCCTCCAACAGAACTCCCACTCAAACTCCCCTGCTTACAGCTCTGTTTGCTAGCTCCTGTGCCCTTGTCTAACTGGCTGCTACCTTTATAGGACCCCTAGTCAGTGAAGCCCCGCCCCCTAATCAGGGCTCAGCTTCTCTCCCAGCACAAAGCCCGTACACATACAGACACTACCAATACAAAACCGAACACACACAAATACCTTTTCCTCCAACAGAACTCCCACTCAAACTCCCCTGTTTACAGCTCTGTTTGCTAGCTCCTGTGCCGCTGCCTGACTGGCTCCTACCTTTATAGGACCCCTAGTCAGTGAAGCCCCGCCCCCTGATCAGGGCTCAGCTTCTCTTCCAGCACAAAGCCCCTCCAAGCCTCTACACATACAGATACTACCAATACAAAAATACACACAAATACCTTCTCCTCCAACAGAACTCCCACTCAAACTCCCCTGTTTAGAGCTCTGTTTGCTAGCTCCTGTGCCGCTGCAGCTGTCTGTGCCGCTGCCTTACTGGCTGCTACCTTTATAGGACCCCTAGTCAGTGAAGCCCCGCCCCCTAATCAGGGCTCAGCTTCTCTCCCAGCACAAAGCCCCTTCAAACCTTTACACATAAAGGTACTACCAATACAAAAACACACACAAATACCTTCTCCTCCAACAGAACTCCCACTCAAACTCCCCTGCTTACAGCTCTGTTTGCTAGCTCCTGTGCCGCTGTCTGACTGGCTGCTACCTTTACAGGACCCCTACTCAGTGAAGCCCCGCCCCCTGATCAGGGCTCAGCTTCTCTCCCAGCACAAAGCCCCTCCAAGCCTCTACACATACATACACTACCAATACAAAAAAACATACACAAATACCTTCTCCTCCAACAGAACTCCCACTCAAACTCCCCTGTTTACAGCTCTGTTTGCTAGCTCCTGTGCCGCTGCAGCTGTCTGTGCCGATGCCTGACTGGCTGCTACCTTTCTAGGACCCCTAGTCAGTGAAGCCCCGCCCCCTGATCAGGGCTCAGCTTCTCTCCGAGCACAAAGCCCCTCCAAGCCTCTACACATACATACACTACCAATACAAAAAAACATACACAAATACCTTCTCCTCCAACAGAACTCCCACTCAAACTCCCCTGCTTACAGCTCTGTTTGCCAGCTCCTGTGCCGCTGCCTGACTGGCTCCTACCTTTATAGGACCCCTAGTCAGTGAAGCCCCGCCCCCTGATCAGGGCTCAGCTTCTCTCCCAGCACAAAGACCCTACACATACAGATACTACCAATACAAAACCAAACACACACAAATACCTTCTCCTCCAACAGAACTCCCACTCAAACTGCCCTGTTTACAGCTCTGTTTGCTAGCGCCTGTGCCACTGCAGCTGTCTGTGCCGCTGCCTGACTGGCTGCTCCCTTTGTAGGACCCCTAGTCAGTGAAGCCCCGCCCCCTAATCAGGGCTCAGCTTCTCTCCCAGCACAAAGCCCCTGCACATACAGGTACTGACAATACAAAACCAAACACAAACAAATACCTTCTTCTCCAACAGAACTCCCACTCCAATTCCCCTGTTTACAGCTCTGTTTGCTAGCTCCTGTGCCGCTGCAGCTGTCTGAGCCGCTGCCTGACTGGCTGCTACCTTTATAGGAACCCTAGTCAGTCAAGCCCCGCCCCCTAATCAGGGCTCAGCTTCTCTCCCAGCACAAAGCCCCTTCAAGCATCTACACATACATATACTACCAATACAAAACCAAACACACACAAATACCATCTCCTCCAACAGAACTGCCACTCAAACTCCCCTGTTTACAGCTCTGTTTGCTAGCTCCTGTGCCACTGCCTGACTGGCTGCTACCTTCATAGGACCCCGAGTCAGTGAAGCCCCGCCACCTAATCAGGGGTCAGCTTCTCTCCCAGCACGAAGCTCCTACACATACAGATACTACCAATACAAAACCAAACACACACAAATACCTTCTCCACCAGCAGAACTCCAAATCAAACTCCCCTGTTCACAGCTCTGTTTGCTAGCTCCTGTGCCGCTGCCTGACTGGCTGCTACCTTTATAGGACCCCTAGTCAGAGAAGCCCCGCCCCCTAATCAGGGCTCAGCTTCTCTCCCAGCACAAAGCCCCTACACATACAGATACTACCAATACAAAACCAAACACACACAAATACCTTCTCCTCCAACAGAACTCCCACTCAAACTCCCCTGTTTACAGCTCTGTTTGCTAGCTCCTGTGCCACTGCAGCTGTCTGTGCCGCTGCCTGACTGGCTGCTCCCTTTATTGGACCCCTAGTCAGTGAAGCCCCGCCCCCTAATAAGGGCTAAGCTTCTCTCCCAGCACAAAGCCCCTACACATACAGATACTACCAATACAAAACCAAACACACACAAATACCTTCTCCTCCAACAGAACTCCCACTCAAATTCCTCTGTTTACAGCTCTGTTTGCTAGCTCCTGTGCCGCTTCAGCTGTCTGTGCCGCTGCCTGACTGGCTGCTACCTTTATAGGACCCCTAGTCAGTCAAGCCCCGCCCCCTAATCAGGGCTCAGCTTCTCTCCCAGCACAAAGCCCCTCCACATACAGATACTACAAATACAAAACCAAACACACACAAATACCTTCTCCTCCAACAGAACTCCCACACAAACTCCCCTGTTTACAGCTCTGTTTGCTAGCTCCTGTGCCGCTGTCTGACTGGCTGCTACCTTTATAGGACCCCTAGTCAGTGAAGCCCCGCCCCCTAATCAGGGCTCAGCTTCTCTCCCAGCACAAAGCCCCTACACATAGAGATACTACCAATAGAAAACCAAACACACACAAATACCTTCTCCTCCAAAGGAATTCCCACTCAAACTCCCCTGTTCACAGCTCTGTTTGCTAGCTCCTGTGCCGCTGCCTGACTGGCTGCTACCTTTATAGGACCCCTAGTCAGTGAAGCCCCGCCCCCTAATCAGGGCTCAGCTTCTCTCCCAGCACAAAGCCCCTTCAAACCTCTACACATACAGATACTACCAATACAAAAACAAACACAAATACCTTCTCCTCCAACAGAACTCCCACTGAAACTCCCCTGTTTACAGCTCTGTTTGCTAGCTCCTGTGCCACTGCAGCTGTCTGTTCCGCTGCCTGACTGGATGCTACCTTTATAGGACCCCTAGTCAGTGAAGCCCCGCCCCCTAATCAGGGCTCAGCTTCTCTCCAAGCACAAAGCCCCGCCAAACCCCTACACATACATATACTACCAATACAAAACCAAACACACACAAATACCATCTCCTCCAACAGAACTCCCACTCAAACTCCCCTGTTTACAGCTCTGTTTGCTAGCTCCTGTGCCGCTGCCTGACTGGCTGCTACCTTTATAGGACCCCTAGTCAGTGAAGCCCCGCCCCCTGATCAGGGCTCAGCTTCTCTCCCAGCACAAAGACCCTACACATACAGATACTATCAATACAAAACCAAACACACACAAATACCTTCTCCTCCAACAGAACTCCCACTCAAACTCCCCTGTTTACACGTCTGTTTCCTAGCTCCTGTGCCACTGCCTGACTGGCTGCTACCTTTATAGGACCCCTAGTCAGGGAAGCCCCGCCCCCTAATCAGGGCTCAGCTTCTCTCCCAGCACAAAGCCCCTCCAAGCCTCTACACATACACATGCTACCAATACAAAAAAACACACAAATACCTTCTCCTCCAAAAGAACTCCCACTCAAACTCCCCTGCTTACAGCTCTGCTTGCTAGCTCCTGTGCGGCTGCCTGACTGGCTCCTACCTTTATAGGACCCCTAGTCAGTGAAGCCCCGCCCCCTGATCAGGGCTCAGCTTCTCTCCCAGGACAAAGCCCGTACATATACAGATACTACCAATACAAAACCGAACACACACAAATACCTTCTCCTCCAACAGAACTCCCACTCAAACTGCCCTGTTTACAGCTCTGCTTGCTAGCTCCTGTGCCGCTGCCTGACTGGCTGCTACCTTTATAGGACCCCTAGTCAGTGAAGCCCCGCCCCCTAATCAGGCCTCAGCTTCTCTCCCAGCACAAAGCCCCTCCAAGCCTCTACACCTACAGATACTACCAATACAAAACCAAACACACACAAATACCTTCTCCTCCAACAGAACTCCCACTCAAACTGCCCTGTTTACAGGTCTGTTTGCTAGCTCCTGTGCCGTTGCCTGACTGGCTGCTACCTTTATAGGACCCCTAGTCAGTGAAGCCCCGCCCCCTAATCAGGGCTCAGCTTCTTTCCCAGCACAAAGCCCCTTCAAACCTCTACACATACAGGTACTGCCAATACAAAAACACACACAAATACCTTCTCCTCCAACAGAACTCCCACTCAAACTCCCCTGTTTACAGTTCTGTTTGCTAGCTCCTGTGCCGCTGCAGCTGTCTGTGCCGCTGCCTGACTGGCTGCTCCCTTTATAGGACGCTTAGTCAGTGAAGCCCCGCCCCCTAATCAGGGCTCAGCTTCTCTCCCACCACAAAGCCCCTGCACATACAGATACTGACAATACAAAACCAAACACACACAAATACCTTCTCCTCCAACAGAACTCCCACTCAAACTGCCCTGTTTACAGGTCTGTTTGCTAGCTCCTGTGCCGTTGCCTGACTGGCTGCTACCTTTATAGGACCCCTAGTCAGTGAAGCCCCGCCCCCTAATCAGGCCTCAGCTTCTCTCCCAGCACAAAGCCCCTTCAAACCTCTAACACATACAGATACTACCAATACAAAACCGAACACACACAAACACCTTCTCCTCCAACAGAACTCCCACTCAAACTCCCCTGTTTAGAGCTCTGTTTGCTAGCTCCTGTGCCGCTGCAGCTGTCTGTGCCGCTGCCTGACTGGCTGCTACCTTTATAGGACCCCTAGTCAGTGAAGCCCCGCCCCCTAATCAGGGCTCAGCTTCTCTCCCAGCACAAAGCCCCTCCAAGCCTCTACACATACAGATACTACCAATACAAAACCAAACACACAAATACCTTCTCCTCCAACAGAACTCCCACTCCAACTCCCCTGTTTACAGCTCTGTTTGCTCGCTCCTGTGCCGCTGCCTGACTGGCTGCTACCTTTATAGGACCCCTAGTCAGGGAAGCCCCGCCCCCTAATCAGGGCTCAGCTTCTCTCCCAGCACAAAGCCCCTGCACATACAGATACTGACAATACAAAACCAAACACACAAAAATACCTTCTCCTCCAACAGAACTCCCACTCAAACTCCCATGTTTACAGCTCTGTTTCCTAGCTCCTGTGCCGCTGTAGCTGTCTGTGCGCTGCCTGACGGGCTGCTACCTTTATAGGACGCCTAGTCAGTGAAGCCCCGCCCCCTAATCAGGGCTCAGCTTCTCTCCCAGCACAATGCCCCTGAAAGCGTCTACACATACAGATACCACCAATACAAAAACACAAACAAATACCTTCTCCTCCACCAGAACTCCCACTCAAACTCCCCTGTTTACAGCTCTGTTTGCTAGCTCCTGTGCCGCTGCAGCTGTCTGTGCCGCTGCCTGACTGGCTGCTACCTTTATAGGACCCCTAGTCAGTGAAGCCCCGCCCCCAATCAGGGCTCAGCTTCTCTCCCAGCACAAAGCCCCTGCACATACAGATACTACCAATGCAAAACCAAACACACACAAATACCTTCTCCTCCAACAGAACTCCCACTCAAACTCCCCTGTTTACAGCTCTGTTTGCTAGCTCCTGTGCCACTGCAGCTGTCTGTGCCGCTGCCTGACTGGCTGCTACCTTTATAGGACCCCTAGTCAGAGAAGCCCCGCCCCCTAATCAGGGCTCAGCTTCTCTCACAGCACCTAGCCCCTCCAAGCCTCTACACATACAGATAATACCAATACAAAAACATACACAAATACCTTCTCCTCCAACAGAACTCCCACTCAAACTCCCCTCTTTACAGCTCTGTTTGCTAGCTCCTGTGCCACTGCAGCTGTCTGTGCCGCTGCCTGACTGGCTGCTCCCTTTCTAGGACCCCTAATCAGTGAAGCCCAGCCCCCTGATCAGGGCTCAGCTTCTCTCCCAGCACAAAGCCCCTCCAAGCCTCTACACATACAGATACTACCAATACAAAAACACACACAAATACCTTCTCCTCCAACAGAACTCCCACTCAAACTCCCCTGTTTACAGCTCTGTTTGCTAGCTCCTGTGCCGCTGCCTGACTGGCTGCTACCTTTATAGGACCCCTAGTCAGGGAAGCCCCGCCCCCTAATCAGGGCTCAGCTTCTCTCCCAGCACAAAGCCCCTGCACATACAGATACTGACAATACAAATCCAAACACACAAAAATACCTTCTCCTCCAACAGAACTCCCACTCAAACTCCCCTGTTCACAGCTCTGTTTGCTAGCTCCTGTGCCGCAGCAGCTGTCTGTGCGGCTGCCTGACTGGCTGCTACCTTTATAGGACCCCTAGTCTTTGAAGCCCCGCCCCCTAATCAGGGCTCAGCTTCTCTCCCAGCACCTAGCCCCTCCAAGCCTCTACACATACAAATACTACCAATACAAAAACACACACAAATACCTTCTCCTCCAACAGAACTCCCACTCAAACTCCCCTGTTCACAGCTCTGTTTGCTAGCTCCTGTGCCGCTGCCTGACTGGCTGCTACCTTTATAGGACCCCTAGTCAGTGAAGCCCCGCCCCCTAATCAGGGCTCAGCTTCTCTCCCAGCACAAAGCCCCTCCAATCCTCTACACATACAGATACCACCAATGCAAAACCAAACACACACAAATACCTTCTCCTCCAACAGAACTCCCACTCAAACTCCCCTGTTTACAGCTCTGTTTGCTAGCTCCTGTGCCGCTGCCTGACTGGCTGCTACCTTTATAGGACCCCTAGTCAGGGAAGCCCCGCCCCCTAATCAGGGCTCAGCTTCTCTCCCAGCACAAAGCCCCTGCACATACAGATACTGACAATACAAAACCAAACACACACAAATACCTTCTCCTCCAACAGAACTCCCACTCAAACTCCCCTGCTCACAGCTCTGTTTGCTAGCTCCTGTGCCGCTGCAGCTGTCTGTGCCCCTGCCTGACTTGCTGCTACCTTTATGGGACCCCTAGTCAGTGAAGCCCCGCCCCCTAATCAGGGCTCAGCTTCTCTCGCAGCACCTAGCCCCTCCAAGCCTCTACACATACACATACTACCAACACAAAGACACACACAAATACCTTCTCCTCCAACAGAACTCCCACTCAAACTCCCCTGTTCACAGCTCTGTTTGCTAGCTCCTGTGCCGCTGCCTGACTGGCTGCTACGTTTGTAGGTCCCCTAGTCAGTGAAGCCCCGCCCCCTAATCAGGGCTCAGCTTCTCTCCCAGCACAAAGCCCCTCCAAGCCTCTACACATACAGATACTACCAATGCAAAACCAAACTCACACAAATACCTTCTCCTCCAACAGAACTCCCACTCAAACTCCCCTGTTTACAGCTCTGTTTGCTAGCTCCTGTGCCGCTGCCTGACTGGCTGCTACCTTTATAGGACCCCTAGTCAGGGAAGCCCCGCCCCCTAATCAGGGCTCAGCATCTCTCCCAGCACAAAGCCCCTGCACATACAGATACTGACAATACAAAACCAAACACACACAAATACCTTCTCCTCCAACAGAACTCCCACTCAAACTCCCCTGTTTACAGCTCTGTTTGCTAGCTCCTGTGCCGCTGCCTGACTGGCTGCTACCTTTATAGGACCCCTAGTCAGTGAAGCCCCGCCCCCTAATCAGGGCTCAGCTTCTCTCGCAGCACCTAGCCCCTCCAAACCTCTACACATACATATACTACCAATACAAAAACCACACACAAATACCTTCTCCTCCAACAGAACTCCCACTGAAACTCCCCTGTTCACAGCTCTGTTTGCTAGCTCCTGTGCCGCTGCCTGACTGGCTGCTACCTTTATAGGACCCCTAGTCAGTGAAGCCGCGCCCCCTAATCAGGGCTCAGCTTCTCTCCCAGCACAAAGCCCCTCCAAGCCTCTACACATACAGATAATACCAATACAAAAACACACACAAATACGTTCTCCTCCAACAGAACTCCCACTCAAACTCCCCTGTTTACAGGTCTGTTTGCTCGCTCCCTTGCCGCTGCCTGACTGGCTGCTACCTTTATAGGACCCCTAGTCAGTGAAGCCCCGCCCCCTAATCAGGGCTCAGCTTCTCTCCCAGCACAAAGCCCCTGCACATACAGATACTGACAATACAAAACCAAACACAAACAAATACCTCCTCCTCCAACAGAACTCCCTCTCCAACTCCCCTGTTTACAGCTCTGTTTGCTAGCTCCTGTGCCGCTGCAGCTGTCTGAGCCGCTGCCTGACTGGCTGCTACCTTTATAGGAACCCTAGTCAGTCAAGCCCCGCCCCCTAATCAGGGCTCAGCTTCTCTCCCAGCACAAAGCCCCTCCAAGCCTCTACACATACATATACTACCAATACAAAACCAAACACACACAAATACCATCTCCTCCAACAGAACTCCCACTCAAAGTCCCCTGTTTACAGCTCTGTTTCCTAGCTCCTGTGCCGCTGCAGCTGTCTGTGCCGCTGCCTGACTGGCTGCTACCTTTATAGGACCCCTAGTCAGTGAAGCCCCGCCCCCTAATCAGGGCTCAGCTTCTCTCCCAGCACCTAGCCCCTCCAAGCCTCTACACATTCAGATACTACCAATACAAAAACACACACAAATACATTCTCCTCCAACACAACTCCCACTCAAACTCCCCTGTTTAGAGCTCTGTTTGCTCGCTCCTGTGCCACTGCCTGACTGGCTGCTACCTTCATAGGACCCCTAGTCAGTGAAGCCCCGCCACCTAATCAGTGCTCAGCTTCTCTCCCAGCACGAAGCCCCTACACATACAGATACTACCAATACAAATCCAAACACACACAAATACCTTCTCCTCCAACAGAACTCCAAATCAAACTCCCCTGTTCACAGCTCTGTTTGCTAGCTCCTGTGCCGCTGCCTGACTGGCTGCTACCTTTATAGGACCCCTAGTCAGTGAAGCCCCGCCCCCTAATCAGGGCTCAGCTTCTCTCCCAGCACAAAGCCCCTGCACATACAGATACTACCAATACAAAACAAAACACACACAAATACCTTCTCCTCCAACAGAACTCCCACTCCAACTCCCCTCTCTACAGCTCTGTTTGCTAGCTCCTGTGCCGCTGCAGCTGTCTGTGCCGCTGCCTGACTGGCTGCTCCCTTTATAGGACCCCTTGTCAGTGAAGCCCCGCCACCTAATCAGGGCTCAGCTTCTCTCCCAGAACGAAGCCCCTACACATACAGATACTACCAATACAAAACCAAACACACACAAATACCTTCTCCTCCAACAGAACTCCCACTCAAACTCCCCTGTTTACAGCTCTGTTTGCTAGCTCCTGCGCCACTGCAGCTGTCTGTGCCGCTGCCTGACTGGCTGCTACCTTTATAGGACCCCTAGTCAGTGAAGCCCCGCCCCCTAATAAGGGCTAAGCTTCTTCCCCAGCACAAAGCCCCTCCAAGCCTCTACACATACAGATACTACCAATACAAAAACACACACACACAAATACCTTTTCCTCCAACAGAACTCCCACTCAAACTGCCCTGTTTACAGCTCTGTTTGCTAGCTCCTTTGCCGCTGCCTGACTGGCTGCTACCTTTATAGGACCCCTAGTCAGGGAAGCCCCGCCCCCTAATCAGGGCTTAGCTTCTCTCCTAGCACAAAGCCCCTACACATACAGATACTAGCAATACAAAACCAAACACAAACAAATACCTTCTCCTCCAACAGAACTCCAACTCAAATTCCCCTGTTTACAGCTCTGTTTGTTAGCTCTTGTGCCACTTCAGCTGTCTGTGCCGCTGCCTGACTGGCTGCTACCTTTATAGGACCCCTAGTCAGCCAAGCCCGGCCCCCTAATCAGGGCTCAGCTTCTCTCCCAGCACAAAGCCCCTCCACATACAGATACTACAAATACAAAACCAAACACACACAAATACCTTCTCCTCCAACAGAACTCCCACACAAACTCCCCTGTTTACAGCTCTGTTTGCTAGCTCCTGTGCCGCTGCAGCTGTCTGTGCCGCTGCCTGACTGGCTGCTACCTTTATAGGGCCCCTAGTCAGTGAAGCCCCGCCCCCTAATCAGGGCTCAGCTTCTCTCCCAGCACAAAGCCCCTACACATACAGATACTACAAATACAAAACCAAACACACACAAATACCTTCTCCTCCAACAGAACTCCCACTCCAACTCCCCTGTTTACAGCTCTGTTTGCTAGCTCCTGTGCCGCTGCCTGACTGGCTGCTACCTTTATAGGACCCCTAGTCAGGGAAGCACCGCCCCCTCATCAGGGCTCAGCTTCTCTCCCAGCACAAAGCCCCTGCACATACAGATACTGACAATACAAAAACAAACACACACAAATACCTTCTCCTCCAACAGAACTCCCACTCCAACTCCCCTGTTTACAGCTCTGTTTGATAGCTCCTGTGCCGCTGCAGCTGTCTGTGCCGCTTCCTGACTGGCTGCTCCCTTTATTGGACCCCTAGTCAGTCAAGCCCCGCCCCCTAATCAGGGCTCAGCTTCTCTCCCAGCACCTAGCCCCTCCAAGCCTCTACACATACAGAAACTACCAGTACAAAACCGAACACACACAAATACCTTCTCCTCCAACAGAATTCCCACTCAAACTCCCCTGTTCACAGCTCTGTTTGCTAGCTCCTGTGCCGCTGCCTGACTGGCTGCTACCTTTATAGGACCCCTAGTCAGTGAAGCCCCGCCCCCTAATCAGGGCTCAGCTTCTCTCCCAGCACAAAGCCCCTACACATACAGATACTACCAATACAAAACCAAACACACACAAATACCTTCTCCTCCAACAGAACTCCCACTCAAATTCCCCTGTTTACAGCTCTGTTTGCTAGCTCCTGTGCCGCTTCAGCTGTCTGTGCCGCTGCCTGACTGGCTGCTACCTTTATAGGACCCCTAGTCAGTCAAGCCCCGCCCCCTAATCAGGGCTCAGCTTCTCTCCCAGCACAAAGCCCCTCCACATACAGATACTACAAATACAAAACCAAACACACACAAATACCTTCTCCTCCAACAGAACTCCCACTCAAACTCCCCTGCTTACAGCTCTGTTTGCTAGCTCCTGTGCCGCTGTCTGACTGGCTGCTACCTTTATAGGACCCCTAGTCAGTGAAGCCCCGCCCCCTAATCAGGGCTCAGCTTCTCTCCCAGCACAAAGCCCCTACACATAGAGATACTACCAATACAAAACCAAACACACACAAATACCTTCTCCTCCAACAGAACTCCCACTCCAACTCCCCTGTTTACAGCTCTGTTTGCTAGCTCCTGTGCCGCTGCCTGACTGGCTGCTACCTTTATAGGACCCCTAGTCAGTGAAGCCCCGCCCCCTAATCAGGGCTCAGCTTCTCTATCAGCACAAAGCCCCTGCACATACAGATACTGACAATACAAAACCAAACACACACAAATACCTTCTCCTCCAACAGAACTCCCACTCCAACTCCCCTGTTTACAGCTCTGTTTGCTAGCTCCTGTGCCGCTGCCTGACTGGCTGCTACCTTTATAGGACCCCTAGTCAGTGAAGCCCCGCCCCCTAATCAGGGCTCAGCTTCTCTCCCAGCACAAAGCCCCTTCAAACCTCTACACATACAGATACTACCAATACAAAAACACACACAAATACCTTCTCCTCCAACAGAACTCCCACTGAAACTCCCCTGTTTACAGCTCTGTTTGCTAGCTCCTGTGCCACTGCAGCTGTCTGTTCCGCTGCCTGACTGGATGCTACCTTTATAGGACCCCTAGTCAGTGAAGCCCCGCCCCCTGATCAGGGCTCAGCTTCTCTCCCAGGACAAAGCCCGTACATATACAGATACTACCAATAGAAAACCAAACACACACAAATACCTTCTCCTCCAACAGAACTCCCACTCAAACTGCCCTGTTTACAGGTCTGTTTGCTAGCTCCTGTGCCGTTGCCTGACTGGCTGCTACCTTTATAGGACCCCTAGTCAGTGAAGCCCCGCCCCCTAATCAGGGCTCAGCTTCCTTCCCAGCACAAAGCCCCTTCAAACCTCTACACATACAGGTACTGCCAATACAAAAACACACACAAATACCTTCTCCTCCAACAGAACTCCCACTCAAACTCCCCTGTTTACAGCTCTGTTTGCTAGCTCCTGTGCCGCTGCCTGACTCGCTGCTACCTTTATAGGACCCCTAGTCAGGGAAGCCCCGCCCCCTAATCAGGGCTCAGCTTCTCTCCCAGCACAAAGCCCCTGCACATACAGATACTGACAATACAAAACCAAACACACACAAATACCTTCTCCTCCAACAGAACTCCCACTCAAACTCCCCTGTTTACAGTTCTGTTTGCTAGCTCCTGTGCCGCTGCAGCTGTCTGTGCCGCTGCCTGACTGGCTGCTCCCTTTATAGGACGCTTAGTCAGTGAAGCCCCGCCCCCTAATCAGGGCTCAGCTTCTCTCCCACCACAAAGCCCCTTCAAACCTCTACACATACAGATACTACCAATAAAAAACCAAACACACACAAATACCTCCTCCTCCAACAGAACTCCCACTCAAACTCCCCTGCTTACAGCTCTGTTTGCTAGCTCCTGTGCCGCTGCCTGACTGGCTGCTACCTTTATAGGACCCCTAGTCAGTGAAGCCCCGCCCCCTAATCAGGGCTCAGCTTCTCTCCCAGCACAAAGCCCCTGCACATACAGATACTGACAATACAAAACCAAACACACACAAATACCTTCTCCTCCAACAGAACTCCCACTCAAACTGCCCTGTTTACAGGTCTGTTTGCTAGCTCCTGTGCCGTTGCCTGACTGGCTGCTACCTTTATAGGACCCCTAGTCAGTGAAGCCCCGCCCCCTAAACAGGCCTCAGCTTCTCTCCCAGCACAAAGCCCCTTCAAACCTCTACACATACAGATACTACCAATACAAAACCGAACACACACAAACACCTTCTCCTCCAACAGAACTCCCACTCAAACTCCCCTGTTTAGAGCTCTGTTTGCTAGCTCCTGTGCCGCTGCAGCTGTCTGTGCCGCTGCCTGACTGGCTGCTACCTTTATAGGACCCCTAGTCAGTGAAGCCCCGCCCCCTAATCAGGGCTCAGCTTCTTTCCCAGCATAAAGCCCCTTCAAACCTCTACACATACAGGTACTACCAATACAAAAACACACACAAATACCTTCTCCTCCAACAGAACTCGCACTCAAACTCCCCTGTTTACAGTTCTGTTTGCTAGCTCCTGTGCCGCTGCCTGACTGGCTGCTACCTTTATAGGACCCCTAGTCAGTGAAGCCCCGCCCCCTAATCAGGGCTCAGCTTCTCTCCCAGCACAAAGCCCCTCCAAGCCTCTACACATACAGATACTACCAATACAAAACCAAACACACAAATACCTTCTCCTCCAACAGAACTCCCAATCAAACTCCCCTGTTTAGAGCTCTGTTTGCTAGCTCCTGTGCCGCTGCAGCTGTCTGTGCCGCTGCCTGACTGGCTGCTACCTTTATAGGACCCCTAGTCAGTGAAGCCCCGCCCCCTAATCAGGGCTCAGCTTCTCTCCCAGCACAAAGCCCCTCCAAGCCTCTACACATACAGATACTACCAATACAAAAAAACACACAAATACCTTCTCCTCCAACAGAACTCCCACTCCAACTCCCCTGTTTACAGCTCTGTTTGCTCGCTCCTGTGCCGCTGCCTGACTGGCTGCTACCTTTATAGGACCCCTAGTCAGTCAAGCCCCGCCCCCTAATCAGGGCTCAGCTTCTCTCCCAGCACAAAGCCCCTCCACATACAGATACTACAAATACAAAACCAAACACACACAAATACCTTCTCCTCCAACAGAACTCCCACTCAAACTCCCCTGCTTACAGCTCTGTTTGCTAGCTCCTGTGCCGCTGTCTGACTGGCTGCTACCTTTATAGGACCCCTAGTCAGTGAAGCCCCGCCCCCTAATCAGGGCTCAGCTTCTCTCCCAGCACAAAGCCCCTACACATAGAGATACTACCAATACAAAACCAAACACACACAAATACCTTCTCCTCCAACAGAACTCCCACTCCAACTCCCCTGTTTACAGCTCTGTTTGCTAGCTCCTGTGCCGCTGCCTGACTGGCTGCTACCTTTATAGGACCCCTAGTCAGTGAAGCCCCGCCCCCTAATCAGGGCTCAGCTTCTCTATCAGCACAAAGCCCCTGCACATACAGATACTGACAATACAAAACCAAACACACACAAATACCTTCTCCTCCAACAGAACTCCCACTCCAACTCCCCTGTTTACAGCTCTGTTTGCTAGCTCCTGTGCCGCTGCCTGACTGGCTGCTACCTTTATAGGACCCCTAGTCAGTGAAGCCCCGCCCCCTAATCAGGGCTCAGCTTCTCTCCCAGCACAAAGCCCCTTCAAACCTCTACACATACAGATACTACCAATACAAAAACACACACAAATACCTTCTCCTCCAACAGAACTCCCACTGAAACTCCCCTGTTTACAGCTCTGTTTGCTAGCTCCTGTGCCACTGCAGCTGTCTGTTCCGCTGCCTGACTGGATGCTACCTTTATAGGACCCCTAGTCAGTGAAGCCCCGCCCCCTGATCAGGGCTCAGCTTCTCTCCCAGGACAAAGCCCGTACATATACAGATACTACCAATAGAAAACCAAACACACACAAATACCTTCTCCTCCAACAGAACTCCCACTCAAACTGCCCTGTTTACAGGTCTGTTTGCTAGCTCCTGTGCCGTTGCCTGACTGGCTGCTACCTTTATAGGACCCCTAGTCAGTGAAGCCCCGCCCCCTAATCAGGGCTCAGCTTCCTTCCCAGCACAAAGCCCCTTCAAACCTCTACACATACAGGTACTGCCAATACAAAAACACACACAAATACCTTCTCCTCCAACAGAACTCCCACTCAAACTCCCCTGTTTACAGCTCTGTTTGCTAGCTCCTGTGCCGCTGCCTGACTCGCTGCTACCTTTATAGGACCCCTAGTCAGGGAAGCCCCGCCCCCTAATCAGGGCTCAGCTTCTCTCCCAGCACAAAGCCCCTGCACATACAGATACTGACAATACAAAACCAAACACACACAAATACCTTCTCCTCCAACAGAACTCCCACTCAAACTCCCCTGTTTACAGTTCTGTTTGCTAGCTCCTGTGCCGCTGCAGCTGTCTGTGCCGCTGCCTGACTGGCTGCTCCCTTTATAGGACGCTTAGTCAGTGAAGCCCCGCCCCCTAATCAGGGCTCAGCTTCTCTCCCACCACAAAGCCCCTTCAAACCTCTGCACATACAGATACTACCAATAAAAAACCAAACACACACGAATACCTCCTCCTCCAACAGAACTCCCACTCAAACTCCCCTGCTTACAGCTCTGTTTGCTAGCTCCTGTGCCGCTGCCTGACTGGCTGCTACCTTTATAGGACCCCTAGTCAGTGAAGCCCCGCCCCCTAATCAGGGCTCAGCTTCTCTCCCAGCACAAAGCCCCTGCACATACAGATACTGACAATACAAAACCAAACACACACAAATACCTTCTCCTCCAACAGAACTCCCACTCAAACTGCCCTGTTTACAGGTCTGTTTGCTAGCTCCTGTGCCGTTGCCTGACTGGCTGCTACCTTTATAGGACCCCTAGTCAGTGAAGCCCCGCCCCCTAAACAGGCCTCAGCTTCTCTCCCAGCACAAAGCCCCTTCAAACCTCTACACATACAGATACTACCAATACAAAACCGAACACACACAAACACCTTCTCCTCCAACAGAACTCCCACTCAAACTCCCCTGTTTAGAGCTCTGTTTGCTAGCTCCTGTGCCGCTGCAGCTGTCTGTGCCGCTGCCTGACTGGCTGCTACCTTTATAGGACCCCTAGTCAGTGAAGCCCCGCCCCCTAATCAGGGCTCAGCTTCTTTCCCAGCATAAAGCCCCTTCAAACCTCTACACATACAGGTACTACCAATACAAAAACACACACAAATACCTTCTCCTCCAACAGAACTCGCACTCAAACTCCCCTGTTTACAGTTCTGTTTGCTAGCTCCTGTGCCGCTGCCTGACTGGCTGCTACCTTTATAGGACCCCTAGTCAGTGAAGCCCCGCCCCCTAATCAGGGCTCAGCTTCTCTCCCAGCACAAAGCCCCTCCAAGCCTCTACACATACAGATACTACCAATACAAAACCAAACACACAAATACCTTCTCCTCCAACAGAACTCCCAATCAAACTCCCCTGTTTAGAGCTCTGTTTGCTAGCTCCTGTGCCGCTGCAGCTGTCTGTGCCGCTGCCTGACTGGCTGCTACCTTTATAGGACCCCTAGTCAGTGAAGCCCCGCCCCCTAATCAGGGCTCAGCTTCTCTCCCAGCACAAAGCCCCTCCAAGCCTCTACACATACAGATACTACCAATACAAAAAAACACACAAATACCTTCTCCTCCAACAGAACTCCCACTCCAACTCCCCTGTTTACAGCTCTGTTTGCTCGCTCCTGTGCCGCTGCCTGACTGGCTGCTACCTTTATAGGACCCCTAGTCAGTGAAGCCCCGCCCCCTAATCAGGGCTCAGCTTCTCTCCCAGCACAAAGCCCCTTCAAACCTCTACACATACAGGTACTACCAATACAAAAACACACACAAATACCTTCTCCTCCAACAGAACTCCCACTCCAACTCCCCTGTTTACAGCTCTGTTTGCTAGCTCCTGTGCCGCTTCAGCTGTCTGTGCCGCTGCCTGACTGGCTGCTACCTTTACAGGACCCCTAGTCAAGGAAGCCCCGCCCCCTAATCAGGGCTCAGCTTCTCTCCCAGCACAAAGCCCCTACACATACAGATACTACCAATACAAAACCAAACACACACAAATACCTTCTGCTCCAACAGAACTCCCACTCAAACTCCCCTCTTTACAGCTCTGTTTGCTAGCTCCTGTGCCACTGCAGCTGTCTGTGCCGCTGCCTGACTGGCTGCTCCCTTTCTAGGACCCCTAATCAGTGAAGCCCCGCCCCCTGATCAGGGCTCAGCTTCTCTCCCAGCACAAAGCCCCTCCAAGCCTCTACACATACAGATACTACCAACACAAAAACACACACAAATACCTTCTCCTCCAACAGAACTCCCACTCAAACTCCCCTGTTCACAGCTCTGTTTGCTAGCTCCTGTGCCGCTGCCTGACTGGCTGCTACGTTTGTAGGACCCCTAGTCAGTGAAGCCCCGCCCCCTAATCAGGGCTCAGCTTCTCTCCCATCACAAAGCCCCTCCAAGCCTCTACACATACAGATAATTCCAATACAAAACCAAACACACACAAATACCTTCTCCTCCAACAGAACTCCCACTCAAACTCCCCTGTTTACAGCTCTGTTTGCTAGCTCCTGTGCCGCTGCCTGACTGGCTGATACCTTTATAGGACCCCTAGTCAGGGAAGCCCCGCCCCCTAATCAGGGCTCAGCTTCTCTCCCAGCACAAAGCCCCTGCACATACAGATACTGACAATACAAAACCAAACACACACAAATACCTTCTCCTCCAACAGAACTCCCACTCAAACTCCCCTGTTTACAGCTCTGTTTGCTAGCTCCTGTGCCGCTGCAGCTGTCTGTGCCAATGCCTGACTGGCTGCTACCTTTATAGGACCGCTAGTCAGTGAAGCCCCGCCCCCTAATCAGGGCTCAGCTTCTGTCGCAGCACCTAGCCCCTCCAAGCCTCTACACATACAGATAATACCAATACAAAAACACACACAAATACCTTCTCCTCCAACAGAACTCCCACTCAAACTCCTCTGTTCACAGCTCTGTTTGCTAGCTCCTGTGCCACTGCAGCTGTCTGTTCCGCTGCCTGACTGGCTGCTACCTTTATAAGACCCCTAGTCAGTTAAGCCCCGCCCCCTAATCAGGGCTCAGCTTCTCTCGAAGCACAAAGCCCCGCCAAACCCCTACACATACAGATACTACCAATACAAAACCAAACACACACAAATACCATCTCCTCCAACAGAACTCCCACTCAAACTCCCCTGTTTACAGCTCTGTTTGCTAGCTCCTGTGCCGCTGCAGCTGTCTGTGCCGCTGCCTGACTGGCTGCTACCTTTATAGGACCCCTAGTCAGTGAAGCCCCGCCCCCTAATCAGGGCTCAGCTTCTCTCGCAGCACCTAACCCCTCCAAGCCTCTACACATACAGATACTACCAATACAAAAACACACACAAATACCTTCTCCTCCAACAGAACTCCCACTCAAACTCCCCTGTTTACAGCTCTGTTTGCTAGCTCCTGTGCCGCTGCCTGACTGGCTGCTACCTTTATAGGACCCCTAGTCAGTGAAGCCCGCCCCCTAATCAGGGCTCAGCTTCTCTCCCAGCACAAAGCCCCTCCAAGCCTCTACACAAACAGATAATACCAATACAAAAACACACACAAATACGTTCTCCTCCAACAGAACTCCCACTCAAACTCCCCTGTTTACAGGTCTGTTTGCTAGCTCCCTTGCCGCTGCCTGACTGGCTGCTACCTTTATAGGACCCCTAGTCAGTGAAGCCCCGCCCCCTAATCAGGGCTCAGCTTCTCTCCCAGCACAAAGCCCCTGCACATACAGATACTGACAATACAAAACCAAACACACACAAATACCTTCTCCTCCAACAGAACTCCCACTCAAACTCCTCTGTTCACAGCTCTGTTTGCTAGCTCCTGTGCCACTGCAGCTGTCTGTTCCGCTGCCTGACTGGCTGCTACCTTTATAAGACCCCTAGTCAGTTAAGCCCCGCCCCCTAATCAGGGCTCAGCTTCTCTCGAAGCACAAAGCCCCGCCAAACCCCTACACATACAGATACTACCAATACAAAACCAAACACACACAAATACCTTCTCCTCCAACAGAACTCCCACTCAAACTCCCCTGTTCACAGCTTTGTTTGCTAGCTCCTGTGCCGCTGCCTGACTGGCTGCTACCTTTATAGGACCCCTAGTCAGTGAAGCCCCGCCCCCTAATCAGGGCTCAGCTTCTCTCCCAGCACAAAGCCCCTGCACATACAGATACTGACAATACAAAACCAAACACACACAAATACCATCTCCTCCAACAGAACTCCCACTCAAACTCCCCTGTTCACAGCTCTGTTTGCTAGCTCCTGTGCCGCTGCCTGACTGGCTGCTACCTTTATAGGACCCCCAGTCAGTGAAGCCCCGCCCCCTAATCAGGGCTCAGCTTCTCTCCCAGCACAAAGCCCCTCCAAGCCTCTACACATACAGATAATACCAATACAAAAACACACACAAATACGTTCTCCTCCAACAGAACTCCCACTCAAACTCCCCTGTTTACAGGTCTGTTTGCTAGCTCCCTTGCCGCTGCCTGACTGGGTGCTCCCTTTATAGGACCACTAGTGAGTGAAGCCCCGCCCCCTAATCAGGGCTCAGCTTCTCTCGCAGCACCTAGCCCCTAAAAGCCTCTACACATACAGATACTACCAATACAAAAACACACACAAATAGCTTCTCCTCCAACAGAACTCCCACTCAAACTCCCCTGTTCACAGCTCTGTTTGCTAGCTCCTGTGCCGCTGCCTGACTGGCTGCTACCTTTATAGGACCCCTAGTCAGTGAAGCCCCGCCCCCTAATCAGGGCTCAGCTTCTCTCCCAGCACAAAGCCCCTCCAAGCCTCTACACATACAGATACTACCAATGCAAAACCAAACACACACAAATACCTTCTCCTCCAACAGAACTCCCACTCAAACTCCTCTGTTTACAGCTCTGTTTGCTAGCTCCTGTGCCGCTGCCTGACTGGCTGCTACCTTTATAGGACCCCTAGTCAGGGAAGCCCCGCCCCCTAATCAGGGCTCAGCTTCTCTCCAAGCACAAAGCCCCGCCAAACCCCTACACATACAGATACTACCAATACAAAAACACACACAAATAGCTTCTCCTCCAACAGAACTACCACTCAAACTCCCCTGTTCACAGCTCTGTTTGCTAGCTCCTGTGCCGCTGCCTGACTGGCTGCTACCTTTATAGGACCCCTAGTCAGGGAAGCCCCGCCCCCTAATCAGGGCTCAGCTTCTCTCGCAGCACCTAGCCCCTCCAAGCCTCTACACAAACAGATACTACCAATACAAAAACACAAACAAATACCTTCTCCTCCAACAGAACTCCCACTCAAACTCCCCTGTTCACAGCTCTGTTTGCTAGCTCCTGTGCCGCTGCCTGACTGGCTGCTACCTTTATAGGACCCCTAGTCAGTGAAGCCCCGCCCCCTAATCAGGGCTCAGCTTCTCTCCCAGCACAAAGCCCCTCCAAGCCTATACACTTAAGATAATACCAATACAAAAACACACACAAATACGTTCTCCTCCATCATAACTCCCACTCAAACTCCCCTGTTCACAGCTCTGTTTGCTAGCTCCCTTGCCGCTGCCTGACTGGCTGCTACCTTTATAGGACCCCTAGTCAGTGAAGCCCCGCCCCCTAATCTGGGCTCAGCTTCTCTCGCAGCACCTAGCCCCTCCAAGCCTCTACACATACAGATACTACCAATACAAAAACACACACAAATACCTTCTCCTCCAACAGAACTCCCACTCAAACTCCCCTGTTCACAGCTCTGTTTGCTAGCTCCTGTGCCGCTGCCTGACTGGCTGCTACCTTTATAGGACCCCTAGTCAGGGAAGCCCCGCCCCCTAATCAGGGCTCAGCTTCTCTCCCAGCACAAAGCCCCTGCACATACAGATACTGACAATACAAAACCAAACACACACAAATACTTTCTCCTCCAACAGAACTCCCACTCAAACTCCCCTGTTCACAGCTCTGTTTGCTAGCTCCTGTGCAACTGCAGCTGTCTGTTCCGCTGCCTGACTGGCTGCTACCTTTATAGGACCCCTAGTCAGTGAAGCCCCGCCCCCTCATCAGGGCTCAGCTTCTCTCCAAGCACAAAGCCCCGCCAAACCCCTACACATACAGATACTACCAATACAAAACCAAACACACACAAATACCATCTCCTCCAACAGAACTCCCACTCAAACTCCCCTGTTTACAGCTCTGTTTGCTAGCTCCTGTGCCGCTTCCTGACTGGCTGCTACCTTTATAGGACCCCTAGTCAGTGAAGCCCCGCCCCCTAATCAGGGCTCAGCTTCTCTCGCAGCACCTAGCCCCTCCAAGCCTCTACACATACAGATACTACCAATACAAAAACACACACAAATAGCTTCTCCTCCAACAGAACTCCCACTCAAACTCCCCTGTTCACAGCTCTGTTTGCTAGCTCCTGTGCCGCTGCCTGACTGGCTGCTACCTTTATAGGACCCCTAGTCTGTGAAGCCCCGCCCCCTAATCAGGGCTCAGCTTCTCTCGCAGCACCTAGCCCCTCCAAGCCTCTACACATACAGATACTACCAATACAAAAACACACACAAATACCTTCTCCTCCAACAGAACTCCCACTCAAACTCCCCTGTTCACAGCTCTGTTTGCTAGCTCCTGTGCCGCTGCCTGACTGGCTGCTACCTTTAAAGGACCCTTAGTCAGTGAAGCCCCGCCCCCTAATCAGGGCTCAGCTTCTCTCCCAGCACAAAGCCCCTCCAAGCCTCTACACATACAGATACTACCAATGCAAAACCAAACACACACAAATACCTTCTCCTCCAACAGAACTCCCACTCAAACTCCCCTGTTTACAGCTCTGTTTGCTAGCTCCTGTGCCGCTGCCTGACTGGCTGCTACCTTTATAGGACCCCTAGTCAGGGAAGCCCCGCCCCCTAATCAGGGCTCAGCTTCTCTCCCAGCACAAAGCCCCTGCACATACAGATACTGACAATACAAAACCAAACACACACAAATACCTTTTCCTCCAACAGAACTACCACTCAAACTCCCCTGTTTACAGCTCTGTTTGCTAGCTCCTGTGCCGCTGCAGCTGTCTGTGCCAATGCCTGACTGGCTGATACCTTTATAGGACCCCTAATCAGTGAAGCCCCGCCCCCTAATCAGGGCTCAGCTTCTCTCCCAGCACAAAGCCCCTGCACATACAGATACTGACAATACAAAACCAAACACACACAAATACCTTTTCCTCCAACAGTACTACCACTCAAACTCCCCTGTTCACAGCTCTGTTTGCTAGCTCCTGTGCCGCTGCCTGACTGGCTGCTACCTTTATAGGACCCCTAGTCAGTGAAGCCCCGCCCCCGAATCAGGGCTCAGCTTCTCTCGCAGCACCTAGCCCCTCCAAGCCTCTACACATACAAATACTACCAATACAAAAACACACACAAATACCTTCTCCTCCAACAGAACTCCCACTCAAACTCCCCTGTTCACAGCTCTGTTTGCTAGCTCCTGTTCCGCTGCCTGACTGGCTGCTACCTTTATAGGACCCCTAGTCAGGGAAGCCCCGCCCCCTAATCAGGGCTCAGCTTCTCTCCCAGCACAAAGCCCCTGCACATACAGATACTGACAATACAAAACCAAACACACACAAATACTTTCTCCTCCAACAGAACTCCCACTCAAACTCCCCTGTTCACAGCTCTGTTTGCTAGCTCCTGTGCAACTGCAGCTGTCTGTTCCGCTGCCTGACTGGCTGCTACCTTTATAGGACCCCTAGTCAGTGAAGCCCCGCCCCCTCATCAGGGCTCAGCTTCTCTCCAAGCACAAAGCCCCGCCAAACCCCTACACATACAGATACTACCAATACAAAACCAAACACACACAAATACCATCTCCTCCAACAGAACTCCCACTCAAACTCCCCTGTTTACAGCTCTGTTTGCTAGCTCCTGTGCCGCTTCCTGACTGGCTGCTACCTTTATAGGACCCCTAGTCAGTGAAGCCCCGCCCCCTAATCAGGGCTCAGCTTCTCTCGCAGCACCTAGCCCCTCCAAGCCTCTACACATACAGATACTACCAATACAAAAAAACACACAAATAGCTTCTCCTCCAACAGAACTCCCACTCAAACTCCCCTGTTCACAGCTCTGTTTGCTAGCTCCTGTGCCGCTGCCTGACTGGCTGCTACCTTTATAGGACCCCTAGTCTGTGAAGCCCCGCCCCCTAATCAGGGCTCAGCTTCTCTCGCAGCACCTAGCCCCTCCAAGCCTCTACACATACAGATACTACCAATACAAAAACACACACAAATACCTTCTCCTCCAACAGAACTCCCACTCAAACTCCCCTGTTCACAGCTCTGTTTGCTAGCTCCTGTGCCGCTGCCTGACTGGCTGCTACCTTTAAAGGACCCTTAGTCAGTGAAGCCCCGCCCCCTAATCAGGGCTCAGCTTCTCTCCCAGCACAAAGCCCCTCCAAGCCTCTACACATACAGATACTACCAATGCAAAACCAAACACACACAAATACCTTCTCCTCCAACAGAACTCCCACTCAAACTCCCCTGTTTACAGCTCTGTTTGCTAGCTCCTGTGCCGCTGCCTGACTGGCTGCTACCTTTATAGGACCCCTAGTCAGGGAAGCCCCGCCCCCTAATCAGGGCTCAGCTTCTCTCCCAGCACAAAGCCCCTGCACATACAGATACTGACAATACAAAACCAAACACACACAAATACCTTTTCCTCCAACAGAACTACCACTCAAACTCCCCTGTTTACAGCTCTGTTTGCTAGCTCCTGTGCCGCTGCAGCTGTCTGTGCCAATGCCTGACTGGCTGATACCTTTATAGGACCCCTAATCAGTGAAGCCCCGCCCCCTAATCAGGGCTCAGCTTCTCTCCCAGCACAAAGCCCCTGCACATACAGATACTGACAATACAAAACCAAACACACACAAATACCTTCTCCTCCAACAGAACTCCCACTCAAACTCCCCTGTTTACAGCTCTGTTTGCTAGCTCCTGTGCCGCTGCAGCTGTCTGTGCCAAGGCCTGACTGGCTGCTACCTTTATAGGACCCCTAGTCAGTGAAGCCCCGCCCCTTAATCAGGGCTCAGCTTCTCTCGCAGCACCTAGCCCCTCCAAGCCTCTACACATACAGATAATACCAATACAAAAACACAGACAAATACCTTCTCCTCCAACAGAACTCCCACTCAAACTCCCATGTTCACAGCTCTGTTTGATAGCTCCTGTGCCGCTGCAGCTGTCTGTCCGCTGCCGTACTGGCTGCGACCTTTATAGGACCCCTAGTCAGTGAAGCCCCGCCCCCTAATCAGGGCTCAGCTTCTCTCGCAGCACCTAGCCCCTCCAAGCCTCTACACATACAGATACTACCAATACAAAAACACACACAAATACCTTCTCCTCCAACAGAACACCCACTCAAACTCCCCTGTTCACAGCTCTGTTTGCTAGCTCCTGTGCCGCTGCCTGACTGGCTGCTACCTTTATAGGACCCCTAGTCAGTGAAGCCCCGCCCCCTAATCAGGGCTCAGCTTCTCTCCCAGCACAAAGCCCCTGCACATACAGATACTGACAATACAAAACCAAACACACACAAATACCTTCTCCTCCAACAGAACTACCACTCAAACTCCCCTGTTTACAGCTCTGTTTGCTAGCTCCTGTGCCGCTGCAGCTGTCTGTGCCAATGCCTGACTGGCTGATACCTTTATAGGACCCCTAGTCAGTGAAGCCCCGCCCCCTAATCAGATCTCAGCTTCTCTCGCAGCACCTAGCCCCTTCAAGCCTCTACACATACAGATACCAATACAAAAACACGCACAAATACCTTCTCCTCCAACAGAACTCCCACTCAAACTCCCCTGTTCACAGCTCTGTTTGCTAGCTCCTGTGCCGCTGCAGCTGTCTGTGCCGCTGCCTGACTGGCTACTACCTTTATAGGACCCCTAGTCAGTGAAGCCCCGCCCCCTAATCAGGGCTCAGCTTCTCTCGCAGCACCTAGCCCCTCCAAGCCTCTACACATACAGATACTACCAATACAAAAACACACACAAATACCTTCTCCTCAAACAGAACTCCCACTCAAACTCCCCTGTTCACAGCTCTGTTTGCTAGCTCCTGTGCCGCTGCTTGACTGGCTGGTACCTTTATAGGACCCCTAGTCAGTGAGGCCCCGCCCCCTAATCAGGGCTCAGCATCTCTCCCAGCACAAAGCCCCTCCAAGCCTCTACACATACAGATAATACCAATACAAAAACACACAAAAATACGTTCTCCTCCAACAGAACTCCCACTCAAACTCCCCTGTTTACAGGTCTGTTTGCTAGCTCCCTTGCCGCTGCCTGACTGGCTGCTACCTTTATAGGACCCCTAGTCAGTGAAGCCCCGCCCCCTAATCAGGGCTCAGCTTCTGTCCCAGCACCAAGCCCGTACACATACAGATACTACCAATACAAAACCAAACACACACAAATACCTTCTCCTCCAACAGAACTCCCACTCAAACTGCCCTGTTTACAGGTCTGTTTGCTAGCTCCTGTGCCGCTGCCTGACTGGCTGCTCCCTTTATAGGACACCTAGTCCGTGAAGCCCCGCCCCCTAATCAGGGCCCAGCTTCTCTCCCAGCACAAAGCCCCTCCAAGCCTCTACACATACAGATAATACCAATACAAAAACACACACAAATACGTTCTCCTCCAACAGAACTCCCACTCAAACTCCCCTGTTCACAGGTCTGTTTGCTAGCTCCTGTGCCACTGCAGCTGTCTGTGCCGCTGCCTGACTGGCTGCTACCTTTATAGGACCCCTAGTCATTGAAGCCCCGCCCCCTAATCAGGGCTCAGCTTCTCTCCCAGCTCAAAGCCCCTCCAAGCCTCTCCATATACAGATACTACCAATACAAAACCAAACAAACACAAATACCTTCTCCTCCAACAGAACTCCCACTCAAACTCCCCTGCTTACAGCTCTGTTTGCTAGCTCCTGTGCCACTGCCTGACTGGCTCCTACCTTTATAGGACCCCTAGTCCGTGAAGCCACGCCCCCTAATCAGGGCTCAGCTTCTCTCCCAGCACAAAGCCCGTACACATACAGATACTACCAATACAAAACCGAACACACACAAGTACCTTCTCCTCCAACAGAACTCCCACTCAAACTCCCCTGTTTACAGCTCTGTTTGCTAGCTCCTGTGCCACTGCAGCTGTCTGTGCCACTGCCTGACTGGCTGCTCCCTTTCTAGGACCCCTAATCAGTGAAGCCCCGCCCCCTAATCAGGGCCCAGCTTCTCTCCCATCACAAAGCCCCTCCAAGCCTCTACACATACAGATAATACCAATACAAAAACACACACAAATACCTTCTTCTCCAACAGAACTCCCACTCAAACTCCCATGTTCACAGCTCTGTTTGATAGCTCCTGTGCCGCTGCAGCTGTCTGTGCCGCTGCCGTACTGGCTGCTACCTTTATAGGACCGCTAGTCAGTGAAGCCCCGCCCCCTAATCAGGGCTCAGCTTCTCTCGCAGCACCTAGCCCCTCCAAGCCTCTACACATCCAGATACTACCAATACAAAAACACAAACAAATACCTTCTCCTCCAACAGAACTCCCACTCAAACTCCCCTGTTCACAGCTCTGTTTGCTAGCTCCTGTGCCGCTGCCTGACAGGCTGCTCCCTTTATAGGACCCCTAGTGAGTGAAGCCCCGCCCCCAATCAGGGCTCAGCTTCTCTCCCAGCACAAAGCCCCTCCAAGCCTCTACACATACAGATACTACCAATGCAAAACCAAACACACACAAATACCTTCTCCTCCAACAGAACTCCCACTCAAACTCCCCTGTTTACAGCTCTGTTTGCTAGCTCCTGTGCCGCTGCCTGACTGGCTGCTACCTTTATAGGACCTCTAGTCAGGGAAGCCCCGCCCCCTAATCAGGGCTCAGCTTCTCTCCCAGCACAAAGCCCCTGCACATACAGATACTGACAATACAAAACCAAACACACACAAATACCTTCTCCAACAGAACTACCACTCAAACTCCTCTGTTTACAGCTCTGTTTGCTAGCTCCTTGCCGCTGCAGCTGTCTGTGCCAATGCCTGACTGGCTGCTACCTTTATAGGACCCCTAGTCAGTGAAGCCCCGCCCCCTAATCAGGGCTCAGCTTCTCTCCCAGCACAAAGCCCCTACACATAGAGATACTACCAATACAAAACCACACACACACAAATACCTTCTCCTCCAACAGAACTCCCACTCCAACTCCCCTGTTTACAGCTCTGTTTGCTAGCTCCTGTGCCGCTGCCTGACTGGCTGCTACCTTTATAGGACCCCTAGTCAGTGAAGCCCCGCCCCCTAATCAGGGCTCAGCTTCTCTATCAGCACAAAGCCCCTGCACATACAGATACTGACAATACAAAACCAAACACACACAAATACCTTCTCCTCCAACAGAACTCCCACTCCAACTCCCCTGTTTACAGCTCTGTTTGCTAGCTCCTGTGCCGCTGCCTGACTGGCTGCTACCTTTATAGGACCCCTAGTCAGTGAAGCCCCGCCCCCTAATCAGGGCTCAGCTTCCTTCCCAGCACAAAGCCCCTTCAAACCTCTACACATACAGGTACTGCCAATACAAAAACACACACAAATACCTTCTCCTCCAACAGAACTCCCACTCAAACTCCCCTGTTTACAGCTCTGTTTGCTAGCTCCTGTGCCGCTGCCTGACTCGCTGCTACCTTTATAGGACCCCTAGTCAGGGAAGCCCCGCCCCCTAATCAGGGCTCAGCTTCTCTCCCAGCACAAAGCCCCTGCACATACAGATACTGACAATACAAAACCAAACACACACAAATACCTTCTCCTCCAACAGAACTCCCACTCAAACTCCCCTGTTTACAGTTCTGTTTGCTAGCTCCTGTGCCGCTGCAGCTGTCTGTGCCGCTGCCTGACTGGCTGCTCCCTTTATAGGACGCTTAGTCAGTGAAGCCCCGCCCCCTAATCAGGGCTCAGCTTCTCTCCCACCACAAAGCCCCTTCAAACCTCTACACATACAGATACTACCAATAAAAAACCAAACACACACAAATACCTCCTCCTCCAACAGAACTCCCACTCAAACTCCCCTGCTTACAGCTCTGTTTGCTAGCTCCTGTGCCGCTGCCTGACTGGCTGCTACCTTTATAGGACCCCTAGTCAGTGAAGCCCCGCCCCCTAATCAGGGCTCAGCTTCTCTCCCAGCACAAAGCCCCTGCACATACAGATACTGACAATACAAAACCAAACACACACAAATACCTTCTCCTCCAACAGAACTCCCACTCAAACTGCCCTGTTTACAGGTCTGTTTGCTAGCTCCTGTGCCGTTGCCTGACTGGCTGCTACCTTTATAGGACCCCTAGTCAGTGAAGCCCCGCCCCCTAAACAGGCCTCAGCTTCTCTCCCAGCACAAAGCCCCTTCAAACCTCTACACATACAGATACTACCAATACAAAACCGAACACACACAAACACCTTCTCCTCCAACAGAACTCCCACTCAAACTCCCCTGTTTAGAGCTCTGTTTGCTAGCTCCTGTGCCGCTGCAGCTGTCTGTGCCGCTGCCTGACTGGCTGCTACCTTTATAGGACCCCTAGTCAGTGAAGCCCCGCCCCCTAATCAGGGCTCAGCTTCTTTCCCAGCATAAAGCCCCTTCAAACCTCTACACATACAGGTACTACCAATACAAAAACACACACAAATACCTTCTCCTCCAACAGAACTCGCACTCAAACTCCCCTGTTTACAGTTCTGTTTGCTAGCTCCTGTGCCGCTGCCTGACTGGCTGCTACCTTTATAGGACCCCTAGTCAGTGAAGCCCCGCCCCCTAATCAGGGCTCAGCTTCTCTCCCAGCACAAAGCCCCTCCAAGCCTCTACACATACAGATACTACCAATACAAAACCAAACACACAAATACCTTCTCCTCCAACAGAACTCCCAATCAAACTCCCCTGTTTAGAGCTCTGTTTGCTAGCTCCTGTGCCGCTGCAGCTGTCTGTGCCGCTGCCTGACTGGCTGCTACCTTTATAGGACCCCTAGTCAGTGAAGCCCCGCCCCCTAATCAGGGCTCAGCTTCTCTCCCAGCACAAAGCCCCTCCAAGCCTCTACACATACAGATACTACCAATACAAAAAAACACACAAATACCTTCTCCTCCAACAGAACTCCCACTCCAACTCCCCTGTTTACAGCTCTGTTTGCTCGCTCCTGTGCCGCTGCCTGACTGGCTGCTACCTTTATAGGACCCCTAGTCAGTGAAGCCCCGCCCCCTAATCAGGGCTCAGCTTCTCTCCCAGCACAAAGCCCCTTCAAACCTCTACACATACAGGTACTACCAATACAAAAACACACACAAATACCTTCTCCTCCAACAGAACTCCCACTCCAACTCCCCTGTTTACAGCTCTGTTTGCTAGCTCCTGTGCCGCTTCAGCTGTCTGTGCCGCTGCCTGACTGGCTGCTACCTTTACAGGACCCCTAGTCAAGGAAGCCCCGCCCCCTAATCAGGGCTCAGCTTCTCTCCCAGCACAAAGCCCCTACACATACAGATACTACCAATACAAAACCAAACACACACAAATACCTTCTGCTCCAACAGAACTCCCACTCAAACTCCCCTCTTTACAGCTCTGTTTGCTAGCTCCTGTGCCACTGCAGCTGTCTGTGCCGCTGCCTGACTGGCTGCTCCCTTTCTAGGACCCCTAATCAGTGAAGCCCCGCCCCCTGATCAGGGCTCAGCTTCTCTCCCAGCACAAAGCCCCTCCAAGCCTCTACACATACAGATACTACCAACACAAAAACACACACAAATACCTTCTCCTCCAACAGAACTCCCACTCAAACTCCCCTGTTCACAGCTCTGTTTGCTAGCTCCTGTGCCGCTGCCTGACTGGCTGCTACGTTTGTAGGACCCCTAGTCAGTGAAGCCCCGCCCCCTAATCAGGGCTCAGCTTCTCTCCCATCACAAAGCCCCTCCAAGCCTCTACACATACAGATAATTCCAATACAAAACCAAACACACACAAATACCTTCTCCTCCAACAGAACTCCCACTCAAACTCCCCTGTTTACAGCTCTGTTTGCTAGCTCCTGTGCCGCTGCCTGACTGGCTGATACCTTTATAGGACCCCTAGTCAGGGAAGCCCCGCCCCCTAATCAGGGCTCAGCTTCTCTCCCAGCACAAAGCCCCTGCACATACAGATACTGACAATACAAAACCAAACACACACAAATACCTTCTCCTCCAACAGAACTCCCACTCAAACTCCCCTGTTTACAGCTCTGTTTGCTAGCTCCTGTGCCGCTGCAGCTGTCTGTGCCAATGCCTGACTGGCTGCTACCTTTATAGGACCCCTAGTCAGTGAAGCCCCGCCCCCTAATCAGGGCTCAGCTTCTCTCGCAGCACCTAGCCCCTCCAAGCCTCTACACATACAGATAATACCAATACAAAAACACACACAAATACCTTCTCCTCCAACAGAACTCCCACTCAAACTCCTCTGTTCACAGCTCTGTTTGCTAGCTCCTGTGCCACTGCAGCTGTCTGTTCCGCTGCCTGACTGGCTGCTACCTTTATAAGACCCCTAGTCAGTTAAGCCCCGCCCCCTAATCAGGGCTCAGCTTCTCTCGAAGCACAAAGCCCCGCCAAACCCCTACACATACAGATACTACCAATACAAAACCAAACACACACAAATACCATCTCCTCCAACAGAACTCCCACTCAAACTCCCCTGTTTACAGCTCTGTTTGCTAGCTCCTGTGCCGCTGCAGCTGTCTGTGCCGCTGCCTGACTGGCTGCTACCTTTATAGGACCCCTAGTCAGTGAAGCCCCGCCCCCTAATCAGGGCTCAGCTTCTCTCGCAGCACCTAACCCCTCCAAGCCTCTACACATACAGATACTACCAATACAAAAACACACACAAATACCTTCTCCTCCAACAGAACTCCCACTCAAACTCCCCTGTTTACAGCTCTGTTTGCTAGCTCCTGTGCCGCTGCCTGACTGGCTGCTACCTTTATAGGACCCCTAGTCAGTGAAGCCCGCCCCCTAATCAGGGCTCAGCTTCTCTCCCAGCACAAAGCCCCTCCAAGCCTCTACACAAACAGATAATACCAATACAAAAACACACACAAATACGTTCTCCTCCAACAGAACTCCCACTCAAACTCCCCTGTTTACAGGTCTGTTTGCTAGCTCCCTTGCCGCTGCCTGACTGGCTGCTACCTTTATAGGACCCCTAGTCAGTGAAGCCCCGCCCCCTAATCAGGGCTCAGCTTCTCTCCCAGCACAAAGCCCCTGCACATACAGATACTGACAATACAAAACCAAACACACACAAATACCTTCTCCTCCAACAGAACTCCCACTCAAACTCCTCTGTTCACAGCTCTGTTTGCTAGCTCCTGTGCCACTGCAGCTGTCTGTTCCGCTGCCTGACTGGCTGCTACCTTTATAAGACCCCTAGTCAGTTAAGCCCCGCCCCCTAATCAGGGCTCAGCTTCTCTCGAAGCACAAAGCCCCGCCAAACCCCTACACATACAGATACTACCAATACAAAACCAAACACACACAAATACCTTCTCCTCCAACAGAACTCCCACTCAAACTCCCCTGTTCACAGCTTTGTTTGCTAGCTCCTGTGCCGCTGCCTGACTGGCTGCTACCTTTATAGGACCCCTAGTCAGTGAAGCCCCGCCCCCTAATCAGGGCTCAGCTTCTCTCCCAGCACAAAGCCCCTGCACATACAGATACTGACAATACAAAACCAAACACACACAAATACCATCTCCTCCAACAGAACTCCCACTCAAACTCCCCTGTTCACAGCTCTGTTTGCTAGCTCCTGTGCCGCTGCCTGACTGGCTGCTACCTTTATAGGACCCCCAGTCAGTGAAGCCCCGCCCCCTAATCAGGGCTCAGCTTCTCTCCCAGCACAAAGCCCCTCCAAGCCTCTACACATACAGATAATACCAATACAAAAACACACACAAATACGTTCTCCTCCAACAGAACTCCCACTCAAACTCCCCTGTTTACAGGTCTGTTTGCTAGCTCCCTTGCCGCTGCCTGACTGGGTGCTCCCTTTATAGGACCACTAGTCAGTGAAGCCCCGCCCCCTAATCAGGGCTCAGCTTCTCTCGCAGCACCTAGCCCCTAAAAGCCTCTACACATACAGATACTACCAATACAAAAACACACACAAATAGCTTCTCCTCCAACAGAACTCCCACTCAAACTCCCCTGTTCACAGCTCTGTTTGCTAGCTCCTGTGCCGCTGCCTGACTGGCTGCTACCTTTATAGAACCCCTCGTCTGTGAAGCCCCGCCCCCTAATCAGGGCTCAGCTTCTCTCGCAGCACTTAGCCCCCCCAAGCCTCTACACATACAGATACTACCAATACAAAAACACACACAAATACCTTCTCCTCCAACAGAACTCCCACTCAAACTCCCCTGTTCACAGCTCTGTTTGCTAGCTCCTGTGCCGCTGCCTGACTGGCTGCTACCTTTATAGGACCCCTAGTCAGGGAAGCCCCGCCCCCTAATCAGGGCTCAGCTTCTCTCCCAGCACAAAGCCCCTCCAAGCCTCTACACATACAGATACTACCAATACAAAACCAAACACACACAAATAGCTTCTCCTCCAACAGAACTACCACTCAAACTCCCCTGTTCACAGCTCTGTTTGCTAGCTCCTGTGCCGCTGCCTGACTGGCTGCTACCTTTATAGGACCCCTAGTCAGGGAAGCCCCGCCCCCTAATCAGGGCTCAGCTTCTCTCGCAGCACCTAGCCCCTCCAAGCCTCTACACAAACAGATACTACCAATACAAAAACACAAACAAATACCTTCTCCTCCAACAGAACTCCCACTCAAACTCCCCTGTTCACAGCTCTGTTTGCTAGCTCCTGTGCCGCTGCCTGACTGGCTGCTACCTTTATAGGACCCCTAGTCAGTGAAGCCCCGCCCCCTAATCAGGGCTCAGCTTCTCTCCCAGCACAAAGCCCCTCCAAGCCTATACACTTAAGATAATACCAATACAAAAACACACACAAATACGTTCTCCTCCATCATAACTCCCACTCAAACTCCCCTGTTCACAGCTCTGTTTGCTAGCTCCCTTGCCGCTGCCTGACTGGCTGCTACCTTTATAGGACCCCTAGTCAGTGAAGCCCCGCCCCCTAATCAGGGCTCAGCTTCTCTCGCAGCACCTAGCCCCTCCAAGCCTCTACACATACAGATACTACCAATACAAAAACACACACAAATACCTTCTCCTCCAACAGAACTCCCACTCAAACTCCCCTGTTCACAGCTCTGTTTGCTAGCTGCTGTGCCGCTGCCTGACTGGCTGCTACCTTTATAGGACCCCTAGTCAGTGAAGCCCCGGCCCCGAATCAGGGCTCAGCTTCTCTCGCAGCACCTAGCCCCTCCAAGCCTCTACACATACAAATACTACCAATACAAAAACACACACAAATACCTTCTCCTCCAACAGAACTCCCACTCAAACTCCCCTGTTCACAGCTCTGTTTGCTAGCTCCTGTTCCGCTGCCTGACTGGCTGCTACCTTTATAGGACCCCTAGTCAGGGAAGCCCCGCCCCCTAATCAGGGCTCAGCTTCTCTCCCAGCACAAAGCCCCTGCACATACAGATACTGACAATACAAAACCAAACACACACAAATACTTTCTCCTCCAACAGAACTCCCACTCAAACTCCCCTGTTCACAGCTCTGTTTGCTAGCTCCTGTGCAACTGCAGCTGTCTGTTCCGCTGCCTGACTGGCTGCTACCTTTATAGGACCCCTAGTCAGTGAAGCCCCGCCCCCTCATCAGGGCTCAGCTTCTCTCCAAGCACAAAGCCCCGCCAAACCCCTACACATACAGATACTACCAATACAAAACCAAACACACACAAATACCATCTCCTCCAACAGAACTCCCACTCAAACTCCCCTGTTTACAGCTCTGTTTGCTAGCTCCTGTGCCGCTTCCTGACTGGCTGCTACCTTTATAGGACCCCTAGTCAGTGAAGCCCCGCCCCCTAATCAGGGCTCAGCTTCTCTCGCAGCACCTAGCCCCTCCAAGCCTCTACACATACAGATACTACCAATACAAAAACACACACAAATAGCTTCTCCTCCAACAGAACTCCCACTCAAACTCCCCTGTTCACAGCTCTGTTTGCTAGCTCCTGTGCCGCTGCAGCTGTCTGTGCCGCTGCCTGACTGGCTACTACCTTTATAGGACCCCTAGTCAGTGAAGCCCCGCCCCCTAATCAGGGCTCAGCTTCTCTCGCAGCACCTAGCCCCTCCAAGCCTCTACACATACAGATACTACCAATACAAAAACACACACAAATACCTTCTCCTCAAACAGAACTCCCACTCAAACTCCCCTGTTCACAGCTCTGTTTGCTAGCTCCTGTGCCGCTGCTTGACTGGCTGGTACCTTTATAGGACCCCTAGTCAGTGAGGCCCCGCCCCCTAATCAGGGCTCAGCTTCTCTCCCAGCACAAAGCCCCTCCAAGCCTCTACACATACAGATAATACCAATACAAAAACACACAAAAATACGTTCTCCTCCAACAGAACTCCCACTCAAACTCCCCTGTTTACAGGTCTGTTTGCTAGCTCCCTTGCCGCTGCCTGACTGGCTGCTACCTTTATAGGACCCCTAGTCAGTGAAGCCCCGCCCCCTAATCAGGGCTCAGCTTCTGTCCCAGCACCAAGCCCGTACACATACAGATACTACCAATACAAAACCAAACACACACAAATACCTTCTCCTCCAACAGAACTCCCACTCAAACTGCCCTGTTTACAGGTCTGTTTGCTAGCTCCTGTGCCGCTGCCTGACTGGCTGCTCCCTTTATAGGACACCTAGTCCGTGAAACCCCGCCCCCTAATCAGGGCCCAGCTTCTCTCCCAGCACAAAGCCCCTCCAAGCCTCTACACATACAGATAATACCAATACAAAAACACACACAAATACGTTCTCCTCCAACAGAACTCCCACTCAAACTCCCCTGTTTACAGCTCTGTTTGCTAGCTCCTGTGCCGCTGCCTGACTGGCTGCTAGCTTTATAGGACCCCTAGTCAGTGAAGCCCCGCCCCCTAATCAGGGCTCAGCTTCTCTCCCAGCACAAAGCCCCTCCAAGCCTCTACACATACAGATACTACCAATACAAAAAAACAAACAAATACCTTCTCCTCCAACAGAACTCCCACTCAAACTCCCCTGTTCACAGCTCTGTTTGCTAGCTCCTGTGCCACTGCAGCTGTCTGTGCCGCTGCCTGACTGGCTGCTACCTTTATAGGACCCCTACTCAGTGAAGCCCCGCCCCCTAATCAGGGCTCAGCTTCTCTCGCAGCACCTAGCCCCTCCAAGCCTCTACACATACAGATAATACCAATACAAAAACACACACAAATACCTTCTCCTCCAACAGAACTCCCACTCAAACTCCCCTGTTCACAGGTCTGTTTGCTAGCTCCTGTGCCACTGCAGCTGTCTGTGCCGCTGCCTGACTGGCTGCTACCTTTATAGGACCCCTAGTCATTGAAGCCCCGCCCCCTAATCAGGGCTCAGCTTCTCTCCCAGCTCAAAGCCCCTCCAAGCCTCTACATATACAGATACTACCAATACAAAACCAAACAAACACAAATACCTTCTCCTCCAACAGAACTCCCACTCAAACTCCCCTGCTTACAGCTCTGTTTGCTAGCTCCTGTGCCACTGCCTGACTGGCTCCTACCTTTATAGGACCCCTAGTCAGTGAAGCCCCGCCCCCTGATCAGGGCTCAGCTTCTCTCCCAGCACAAAGCCCCTCCAAGCCTCTACATATACAGATACTACCAATACAAAAAAACACACAAATACCTTCTCCTCCAACAGAACTCCCACTCAAACTCCCCTGTTTACAGCTCTGTTTGCTAGCTCCTGTGCCACTGCAGCTGTCTGTGCCACTGCCTGACTGGCTGCTCCCTTTCTAGGACCCCTAATCAGTGAAGCCCCGCCCCCTAATCAGGGCCCAGCTTCTCTCCCATCACAAAGCCCCTCCAAGCCTCTACACATCCAGATACTACCAATACAAAAACACAAACAAATACCTTCTCCTCCAACAGAACTCCCACTCAAACTCCCATGTTCACAGCTCTGTTTGATAGCTCCTGTGCCGCTGCAGCTGTCTGTGCCGCTGCCGTACTGGCTGCTACCTTTATAGGACCGCTAGTCAGTGAAGCCCCGCCCCCTAATCAGGGCTCAGCTTCTCTCGCAGCACCTAGCCCCTCCAAGCCTCTACACATCCAGATACTACCAATACAAAAACACAAACAAATACCTTCTCCTCCAACAGAACTCCCACTCAAACTCCCCTGTTCACAGCTCTGTTTGCTAGCTCCTGTGCCGCTGCCTGACAGGCTGCTCCCTTTATAGGACCCCTAGTGAGTGAAGCCCCGCCCCCAATCAGGGCTCAGCTTCTCTCCCAGCACAAAGCCCCTCCAAGCCTCTACACATACAGATACTACCAATGCAAAACCAAACACACACAAATACCTTCTCCTCCAACAGAACTCCCACTCAAACTCCCCTGTTTACAGCTCTGTTTGCTAGCTCCTGTGCCGCTGCCTGACTGGCTGCTACCTTTATAGGACCTCTAGTCAGGGAAGCCCCGCCCCCTAATCAGGGCTCAGCTTCTCTCCCAGCACAAAGCCCCTGCACATACAGATACTGACAATACAAAACCAAACACACACAAATACCTTCTCCAACAGAACTACCACTCAAACTCCTCTGTTTACAGCTCTGTTTGCTAGCTCCTTGCCGCTGCAGCTGTCTGTGCCAATGCCTGACTGGCTGCTACCTTTATAGGACCCCTAGTCAGTGAAGCCCCGCCCCCTAATCAGGGCTCAGCTTCTCTCCCAGCACAAAGCCCCTACACATAGAGATACTACCAATACAAAACCAAACACACACAAATACCTTCTCCTCCAACAGAACTCCCACTCCAACTCCCCTGTTTACAGCTCTGTTTGCTAGCTCCTGTGCCGCTGCCTGACTGGCTGCTACCTTTATAGGACCCCTAGTCAGTGAAGCCCCGCCCCCTAATCAGGGCTCAGCTTCTCTCCCAGCACCTAGCCCCTCCAAGCCTCTACACATACAGATAATACCAATACAAAAACACACACAAATACCATCTCCTCCAACAGAACTCCCACTCAAACTCCTCTGTTCACAGCTCTGTTTGCTAGCTCCTGTGCCACTGCAGCTGTCTGTTCCGCTGCCTGACTGGCTGCTACCTTTATAGGACCCCTAGTCAGTTAAGTCCCGCCCCCTAATCAGGGCTCAGCTTCTCTCCAAGCACAAAGCCCCGCCAAACCCCTACACATACAGATACTACCAATACAAAACCAAACACACACAAATACCATCTCCTCCAACAGAACTCCCACTCAAACTCCCCTGTTTACAGCTCTGTTTGCTAGCTCCTGTGCCGCTGCCTGACTGGCTGCTACCTTTATAGGACCCCTAGTCAGGGAAGCCCCGCTCCCTAATCAGGGCTCAGCTTCTCTCCCAGCACAAAGCCCCTGCACATACAGATACTGACAATACAAAACCAAACACACACAAATACCTTCTCCTCCAAAAGAACTCCCACTCAAACTCCCCTGTTTACAGGTCTGTTTGCTAGCTCCCTTGCCGCTGCCTGACTGGCTGCTACCTTTATAGGACCCCTAGTCAGGGAAGCCCCGCCCCCTAATCAGGGCTCAGCTTCTCTCCCAGCACAAAGCCCCTCCAAGCCTCTACACATACAGATACTACCAATGCAAAACCAAACACACACAAATACCTTCTCCTCCAACAGAACTCCCACTCAAACTGCCCTGTTTACAGCTCTGTTTGCTAGCTCCTGTGCCGCTGCCTGACTGGCTGCTACCTTTATAGGACCCCTAGTCAGGGAAGCCCCGCCGCCTAATCAGGGCTCAGCTTCTCTCCCAGCACAAAGCCCCTGCACATACAGATACTGACAATACAAAACCAAACACACAAAAATACCTTCTCCTCCAACAGAACTCCCACTCAAACTCCCCTGTTTACAGCTCTGTTTGCTAGCTCCTGTGCCGCTGCAGCTGTCTGTGCCAATGCCTGACTGGCTGCTGCCTTTATAGGACCCCTAGTCAGTGAAGCCCCGCCCCCTAATCAGGGCTCAGCTTCTCTCGCAGCACCTAGCCCCTCCAAGCCTCTACACATACAGATAATACCAATACAAAAACACACAAAAATACCTTCTCCTCCAACAGAACTCCCACTCAAACTCCCCTGTTCACAGCTCTGTTTGCTAGCTCCTGTGCCGCTGCCTGACTGGCTGCTACCTTTATAGGACCCCTAGTCTGTGAAGCCCCGCCCCCTAATCAGGGCTCAGCTTCTCTCGCAGCACCTAGCCCCTCCAAGCCTCTACACATACAGATACTACCAATACAAAAACACACACAAATACCTTCTCCTCCAACAGAACTCCCACTCAAACTCCCCTGTTCACAGCTCTGTTTGCTAGCTCCTGTGCCGCTGCCTGACTGGCTGCTACCTTTATAGGACCCCTAGTCAGTGAAGCCCCGCCCCCTAATCAGGGCTCAGCTTCTCTCCCAGCACAAAGCCCCTCCAAGCCTCTACACATACAGATACTACCAATGCAAAACCAAACACACACAAATACCTTCTCCTCCAACAGAACTCCCACTCAAACTCCCCTGTTTACAGCTCTGTTTGCTAGCTCCTGTGCCGCTGCCTGACTGGCTGCTACCTTTATAGGATCCCTAGTCAGGGAAGCCCCGCCCCCTAATCAGGGCTCAGCTTCTCTCCCAGCACAAAGCCCCTGCACATACAGATACTGACAATACAAAACCAAACACACACAAATACCTTCTCCTCCAACAGAACTACCACTCAAACTCCCCTGTTTACAGCTCTGTTTGCTAGCTCCTGTGCCGCTGCAGCTGTCTGTGCCAATGCCTGACTCGCTGATACCTTTATAGGACCCCTAATCAGTGAAGCCCCGCCCCCTAATCAGGGCTCAGCTTCTCTCCCAGCACAAAGCCCCTGCACATACAGATACTGACAATACAAAACCAAACACACACAAATACCTTCTCCTCCAACAGAACTCCCACTCAAACTCCCCTGTTCACAGCTCTGTTTGCTAGCTCCTGTGCCACTGCAGCTGTCTGTTCCGCTGCCTGACTGGCTGCTACCTTTATAGGACCCCTAGTCAGTGAAGCCCCGCCCCCTAATCAGGGCTCAGCTTCTCTCCAAGCACAAAGCCCCGCCAAACCCCTACACATACAGATACTACCAATACAAAACCAAACACACACAAATACCATCTCCTCCAACAGAACTCCCACTCAAACTCCCCTGTTCACAGCTCTGTTTGCTAGCTCCTGTGCCGCTGCCTGACTGGCTGCTACCTTTATAGGACCCCTAGTCAGTGAAGCCCCGCCCCCTAATCAGGGCTCAGCTTCTCTCGCAGCACCTAGCCCCTAAAAGCCTCTACACATACAGATACCACCAATACAAAAACACACACAAATACCGTCTCCTCCAACAGAACTCCCACTCAAACTCCCCTTTTCACAGCTCTGTTTGCTAGCTCCTGTGCCGCTGCCTGACTGGCTGCTACCTTTATAGGACCCCTAGTCAGTGAAGCCCCGCCCCCTAATCAGGGCTCAGCTTCTCTCCCAGCACAAAGCCCCTGCACATACAGATACTGACAATACAAAACCAAACACACACAAATACCTTCTCCTCCAACAGAACTCCCACTCAAACTCCCCTGTTCACAGCTCTGTTTGCTAGCTCCTGTGCCGCTGCAGCTGTCTGTGCCGCTGCCTGACTGGCTACTACCTTTATAGGACCCCGAGTCACTGAAGCCCCGCCCCCTAATCAGGGCTCAGCTTCTCTCGCAGCACCTAGCCCCACCAAGCCTCTACACATACAGATACTACCAATACAAAAACACACACAAATACCTTCTCCTCCAACAGAACTCCCACTCAAACTCCCCTGTTCACAGCTCTGTTTGCTAGCTCCTGTGCCGCTGCCTGACTGGCTGCTACCTTTATAGGACCCCTAGTCAGTGAGGCCCCGCCCCCTAATCAGGGCTCAGCTTCTCTCCCAGCACAAAGCCCCTCCAAGCCTCTACACATACAGATAATACCAATACAAAAACACACACAAATACGTTCTTCTCCAACAGAACTCCCACTCAAACTCCCCTGTTTACAGGTCTGTTTGCTAGCTCCCTTGCCGCTGCCTGACTGGCTGCTACCTTTATAGGACCCCTAGTCAGTGAAGCCCCGCCCCCTAATCAGGGCTCAGCTTCTCTCCCAGCACAAAGCCCCTCCAAGCCTCTACACATACAGATACTACCAATACAAAACCAAACACACACAAATACCTTCTCCTCCAACAGAACTCCCACTCAAACTCCCCTGTTCACAGCTCTGTTTGCTAGCTCCTGTGCCACTGCAGCTGTCTGTGCCGCTGCCTGACTGGCTGCTTCCTTTATAGGACCCCTAGTCAGTGAAGCCCCGCCCCCTAATCAGGGATCAGCTTCTCTCCCAGCACCTAGCCCCTCCAAGCCTCTACACATACAGATAATACCAATACAAAAACACACACCAATACCTTCTCCTCCAACAGAACTCCCACTCAAACTCCCCTGTTCACAGCTCTGTTTGCTAGCTCCTGTGCCACTGCAGCTGTCTGTTCCGCTGCCTGACTGGCTGCTACCTTTATAGGACCCCTAGTCAGTGAAGCCCCGCCCCCTAATCAGGGCTCAGCTTCTCTCCCAGCACAAAGCCCCTCCAAGCCTCTACACATACAGATACTACCAATACAAAACCAAACACACACAAATACCTTCTGCTCCAACAGAACTCCCACTCAAACTCCCCTCTTTACAACTCTGTTTGCTAGCTCCTGTGCCACTGCAGCTGTCTGTGCCGCTGCCTGACTGGCTGCTCCCTTTCTAGGACCCCTAATCAGTGAAGCCCCGCCCCCTAATCAGGGCCCAGCTTCTCTCGCAGCACCTAGCCCCTCCAAGCCTCTACACATACAGATACTACCAATACAAAAGCACACACAAATACCTTCTCCTCCAACACAACTCCCACTCAAACTGCCCTGTTTACAGCTCTGTTTGCTACCTCCTGTGCCGCTGACTGACTGGCTGGTACCTTTATAAGACCCCTAGTCAGTGAAGCCCCGCCCCCTAATCAGGGCTCAGCTTCTCTCCCAGCACAAAGCCCCTCCAAGCCTCTACACATACAGATACTACCAATACAAAACGAAACACACACAAATACCTTCTCCTCCAACAGAACTCCGACTCAAACTCCCCTGTTTAGAGCTCTGTTTGCTACCTCCTGTGCCGCTGCCTGACTGGCTGCTACCTTTATAGGACCCGTAGTCAGTGAAGCCCCGCCCCCTAATCAGGGCTCAGCTTCTCTCTCAGCACAAAGCCCCTCAAAGCCTCTACACATACAGATACTACCAATTGAAAAACACACACACACATATAACTTCTCCTCCAACAGAACTCCCACTCAAACTCCCCTGTTCACAGCTCTGTTTGCTAGCTCCTCTGCCGCTGCCTGACTGGCTGCTCCCTTTATAGGACCCCTAGTCAGTGAAGCCCCGCCCCCTAATCAGGGCTCAGCTTCTCTCCCAGCACAAAGCCCCTCCAAGCCTCTACACATACAGATACTACCAATGCAAAACCAAACACACACAAATACCTTCTCGTCCAACAGAACTCCCACTCCAACTCCCCTGTTTACAGCTCTGTTTGCTAGCTCCTGTGCCGCTGCAGCTGTCTGTGCCGCTGCCTGACTGGCTGCTACCTTTATAGGACCCCTAGTCAGTGAAGCCCCTCCCCCTAATCAGGGCTCAGCTTCTCTCGCAGCACCTAGCCCCTCCAAGCCTCTACACATACAGATACTACCAATACAAAAACACACACGAATACCTTCTCCTCCAACAGAACTCCCACTCAAACTCCCCTGTTCACAGCTCTGTTTCCTAGCTCCTGTGCCGCTGCCTGACTGGCTGCTACCTTTATAGGACCCCTAGTCAGTGAAGCCCCGCCCCCTAATCAGGGCTCAGCTTCTCTCGCAGCACCTAGCCCCTAAAAGCCTCTACACATACAGATACTACCAATACAAAAACACACACAAATACCTTCTCCTCCAACAGAACTCCCACTCAAACTCCCCTGTTTAGAGCTCTGTTTGCTAGCTCCTGTGCCGCTGCAGCTGTCTGTTCCGCTGCCTGACTGGCTGCTACCTTTATAGGACCCCTAGTCAGTGAAGCCCCGCCCCCTAATCAGGGTTCAGCTTCTCTCCAAGCACAAAGCCCCGCCAAACCCCTTCACATACAGATACTACCAATAAAAAACCAAACACACACAAATACCTTCTCCTCCAACAGAACTCCCACTCAAACTCCCCTGCTTACAGCTCTGTTTGCTATCTCCTGTGCCGCTGCCTGACTGGCTGGTACCTTTATAGGACACCTAGTCACTGAAGCCCCGCCCCCTAATCTGGGCTCAGCTTCTCTCCCAGCACAAAGCCCCTCCAAGCCTCTACACATACAGATACTACCAATACAAAACCAAACACACACAAATACCTTCTCCTCCAACAGAACTACCACTCAAACTCCCCTGTTTACAGCTCTGTTTGCTAGCTCCTGTGCCGCTGCCTGACTGGCTGCTCCCTTTATAGGACACCTAGTCAGTGAAGCCCCGCCCCCTAATCAGGGCCCAGCTTCTCTCCCAGCACAAAGCCCCTCCAAGCCTCTACACATACAGATACTACCAATACAAAAACACACACAAATACCTTCTCCTCCAACAGAACTCCCACTCAAACTGCCCTGTTTACAGCTCTGTTTGCTAGCTCCTGTGCCGCTGCTTGACTGGCTGCTACCTTTATAGGACCCCTAGTCAGTGAAGCCCCGCCCCCTAATCAGGGCTCAGCTTCTCTCGCAGCACCTAGCCCCTAAAAGCCTCTACACATACAGATACCACCAATACAAAAACACACACAAATACCCTCTCCTCCAACAGAACTCCCACTCAAACTCCCCTTTTCACAGCTCTGTTTGCTAGCTCCTGTGCCGCTGCAGCTGTCTGTGCCGCTGCCTGACTGGCTACTACCTTTATAGGACCCCGAGTCACTGAAGCCCCGCCCCCTAATCAGGGCTCAGCTTCTCTCGCAGCACCTAGCCCCACCAAGCCTCTACACATACAGATACTACCAATACAAAAACACACACAAATACCTTCTCCTCCAACAGAACTCCCACTCAAACTCCCCTGTTCACAGCTCTGTTTGCTAGCTCCTGTGCAGCTGCCTGACTGGCTGCTACCTTTATAGGACCCCTAGTTAGTGAGGCCCCGCCCCCTAATCAGGGCTCAGCTTCTCTCCCAGCACAAAGCCCCTCCAAGCCTCTACACATACAGATAATACCAATACAAAAACAAACACAAATACGTTCTTCTCCAACAGAACTCCCACTCAAACTCCCCTGTTCACAGCTCTGTTTGCTAGCTCCTGTGCCACTGCAGCTGTCTGTGCCGCTGCCTGACTGGCTGCTTCCTTTATAGGACCCCTAGTCAGTGAAGCCCCGCCCCCTAATCAGGGCTCAGCTTCTCTCCCAGCACCTAGCCCCTCCAAGCCTCTACACATACAGATAATACCAATACAAAAACACACACAAATACCTTCTCCTCCAACAGAACTCCCACTCAAACTCCCCTGTTCACAGCTCTGTTTGCTAGCTCCTGTGCCACTGCAGCTGTCTGTTCCGCTGCCTGACTGGCTGCTACCTTTATAGGACCCCTAGTCAGTGAAGCCCCGCCCCCTAATCAGGGCTCAGCTTCTCTCCCAGCACAAAGCCCCTCCAAGCCTCTACACATACAGATACTACCAATACAAAACCAAACACACACAAATACCTTCTGCTCCAACAGAACTCCCACTCAAACTCCCCTCTTTACAGCTCTGTTTGCTAGCTCCTGTGCCACTGCAGCTGTCTGTGCCGCTGCGTGACTGGCTGCTCCCTTTCTAGGACCCCTAATCAGTGAAGCCCCGCCCCCTAATCAGGGCCCAGCTTCTCTCGCAGCACCTAGCCCCTCCAAGCCTCTACACATACAGATACTACCAATACAAAAGCACACACAAATACCTTCTCCTCCAACACAACTCCCACTCAAACTGCGCTGTTTACAGCTCTGTTTGCTACCTCCTGTGCCGCTCACTGACTGGCTGGTACCTTTATAAGACCCCTAGTCAGTGAAGCCCCGCCCCCTAATCAGGGCTCAGCTTCTCTCCCAGCACAAAGCCCCTCCAAGCCTCTACACATACAGATACTACCAATACAAAACGAAACACACACAAATACCTTCTCCTCCAACAGAACTCCGACTCAAACTCCCCTGTTTAGAGCTCTGTTTGCTACCTCCTGTGCCGCTGCAGCTGTCTGTGCCGCTGCCTGACTGGCTGCTTCCTTTATAGGACCCCTAGTCAGTGAAGCCCCGCCCCCTAATCAGGGCTCAGCTTCTCTCCCAGCACCTAGCCCCTCCAAGCCTCTACACATACAGATAATACCAATACAAAAACACACACAAATACCTTCTCCTCCAACAGAACTCCCACTCAAACTCCCCTGTTCACAGCTCTGTTTGCTAGCTCCTGTGCCACTGCAGCTGTCTGTGCCGCTGCCTGACTGGCTGCTACCTTTATAGGACCCGTAGTCAGTGAAGCCCCGCCCCCTAATCAGGGCTCAGCTTCTCTCTCAGCACAAAGCCCCTCAAAGCCTCTACACATACAGATACTACCAATTGAAAAACACACACACACAAATAACTTCTCCTCCAACAGAACTCCCACTCAAACTCCCCTGTTCACAGCTCTGTTTGCTAGCTCCTCTGCCGCTGCCTGTCTGGCTGCTCCCTTTATAGGACCCCTAGTCAGTGAAGCCCCGCCCCATAATCAGGGCTCAGCTTCTCTCCCAGCACAAAGCCCCTCCAAGCCTCTACACATACAGATACTACCAATGCAAAACCAAACACACACAAATACCTTCTCGTCCAACAGAACTCCAACTCCAACTCCCCTGTTCACAGCTCTGTTTGCTAGCTCCTGTGCCACTGCAGCTGTCTGTTCCGCTGCCTGACTGGCTGCTACCTTTATAGGACCCCTAGTCAGTGAAGCCCCGCCCCCTAATCAGGGCTCAGCTTCTCTCCAAGCACAAAGCCCCTCCAAACCTCTACACATACAGATACTACCAATGCAAAACCAAACACACACAAATACCATCTCCTCCAAGAGAACTCCCACTCAAACTCCCCTGTTTACAGCTCTGTTTGCTAGCTCCTGTGCCGCTGCAGCTGTCTGTTCCGCTGCCTGACTGGCTGCTACCTTTATAGGACCCCTAGTCAGTGAAGCCCCGCCCCCTAATCAGGGTTCAGCTTCTCTCCAAGCACAAAGCCCCGCCAAACCCCTTCACATACAGATACTACCAATAAAAAACCAAACACACACAAATACCTTCTCCTCCAACAGAACTCCCACTCAAACTCCCCTGCTTACAGCTTTGTTTGCTATCTCCTGTGCCGCTGCCTGACTGGCTGGTACCTTTATAGGACCCCTAGTCACTGAAGCCCCGCCCCCTAATCTGGGCTCAGCTTCTCTCCCAGCACAAAGCCCCTCCAAGCCTCTACACATACAGATACTACCAATACAAAACCAAACACACACAAATACCTTCTCCTCCAACAGTACTACCACTCAAACTCCCCTGTTTACAGCTCTGTTTGCTAGCTCCTGTGCCGCTGCCTGACTGCCTGCTCCCTTTATAGGACACCTAGTCAGTGAAGCCCCGCCCCCTAATCAGGGCCCAGCTTCTCTCCCAGCACAAAGCCCCTCCAAGCCTCTACATATACAGATACTACCAATACAAAAACACACACAAATACCTTCTCCTCCAACAGAACTCCCACTCAAACTGCCCTGTTTACAGCTCTGTTTGCTAGCTCCTGTGCCGCTGCTTGACTGGCTGCTAGCTTTATAGGACCCCTAGTCAGTGAAGCCCCGCCCCCTGATCAGGGCTCAGCTTCTCTCCCAGCACAAAGCCCCTCCAAGCCTCTACATATACAGATACTACCAATACAAAAAAACGCACAAATACCTTCTCCTCCAACAGAACTCCCACTCAAACTGCCCTGTTTCAGCTCTGTTTGCTAGCTCCTGTGCCGCTGCCTGACTGGCTGCTACCTTTATAGGACCCCTAGTCAGTGAAGCCCCGCCCCCTAATCAGGGCTAAGCTTCTCTCCCAGCACAAAGCCCCTTCAAGCCTCTACACATACAGATACTACCAATACAAAACCAAACACACACAAATACCTTCTCCTCCAACAGAACTCCCACTCAAACTCCCCTGTTTAGAGCTCTGTTTGCTAGCTCCTGTGCCGCTGCAGCTGTCTGTGCCGCTGCCTGACTGGCTGCTACCTTTATAGGACCCCTAGTCATTGAAGCCCCGCCCCCTAATCAGGGTTCAGCTTCTCTCCCAGCACAAAGCCCCGCCAAACCCCTACACATACAGATACTACCAATACAAAAACACACACAAATACCTTCTCCTCCAACAGAACTCCCACTCAAACTCCCCTGTTTACAGCTCTGTTTGCTAGCTCCTGTGCCGCTGCAGCTGTCTGTTCCGCTGCCTGACTGGCTGCTACCTTTATAGGACTCCTAGTCAGTGAAGCCCCGCCCCCTAATCAGGGCTCAGCTTCTCTCCCAGCACAAAGCCCCGCCAAACCCCTTCACATACAGATACTACCAATAAAAAACTAAACACACACAAATACATTCTCCTCCAACAGAACTCCTACTCAAACTCCCCTCCTTACAGCTCTGTTTGCTAGCTCCTGTGCCGCTGCCTGACTGGCTGGTACCTTTATAGGACCCCTAGTCACTGAAGCCCCGCCCCCTAATCAGGGCTCAGCTTCTCTCCCAGCACAAAGCCCCTCCAAGCCTCTACACATACAGATACTACCAATACAAAACCAAACACACACAAATACCTTCTCCTCCAACAGAACTCCCACTCAAACTGCCCTGTTTACAGCTCTGTTTGCTAGCTCCTGTGCCGCTGCTTGACTGGCTGGTAGCTTTATAGGACCCCTAGTCAGTGAAGCCCCGCCCGCTAATCAGGGCTCAGCTTCTCTCCCAGCACAAAGCCCCTGCACATACAGATACTACCAATGCAAAACCAAACACACACAAATACCTTCTCCTCCAACAGAACTCCCACTCAAACTCCCCTGTTCACAGCTCTGTTTGCTAGCTCCTGTGCCACTGCAGCTGTCTGTGCCGCTGCCTGACTGGCTGCTACCTTTAAAGGACCCCTAGTCAGAGAAGCCCCGCCCCCTAATCAGGGCTCAGCTTCTCTCACAGCACCTAGCCCCTCCAAGCCTCTACACATACAGATAATACCAATACAAAAACATACACAAATACCTTCTCCTCCAACAGAACTCCCACTCAAACTCCCCTGTTCACAGCTCTGTTTGCTAACTCCTGTGCCACTGCAGCTGTCTGTTCCGCTGCCTGACTGGCGACTCCCTTTCTAGGACCCCTAATCAGTGAAGCCCCGTCCCCTAATCAGGGCCCAGCTTCTCTCCCATCACAAAGCCCCTCCAAGACTCTACACATACAGATAATACCAATACAAAAACACACACAAATACCTTCTCCTCCAACACAACTCCCACTCACACTGCCCTGTTTACAGCTCTGTTTGCTAGCTCCTGTGCCGCTGCAGCTGTCTGTGCCAATGCCTGACTGGCTGCTACCTTTATAGGACCCCTAGTCAGTGAAGCCCCGCCCCCTAATCAGGGCTCAGCTTCTCTCCCAGCACAAAGCCCCTCCAAGCCTCTACACATACAGATACTACCAATACAAAACCAAACACACACAAATACCTTCTCCTCCAACAGAACTCCCACTCAAACTCCCCTGTTTACAGCTCTGTTTGCTAGCTCCTGTGCTGCTGCAGCTGTCTGTGCCGCTGCCTGACTGGCTGCTACCTTTATAGGACCCCTAGTCAGTGAAGCCCCGCCCCCTAATCAGCGTTCAGCTTCTCTCCAAGCACAAAGCCCCGCCAAACCCCTACACATACAGATACTACCAATAAAAAACCAAACACACACAAATACCTACTCCTCCAACAGAACTCCCACTCAAACTCCCCTGTTTAGAGCTCTGTTTGCTACCTCCTGTGCCGCTGCAGCTGTCTGTGCCGCTGCCTGACTGGCTGCTACCTTTATAGGTCCCGTAGTCAGTGAAGCCCCGCCCCCTAATCAGGGCTCAGCTTCTCTCCCAGCACAAAGCCCCTGCACATACAGATACTGACAATGCAAAACCAAACACACACAAATACCTTCTCCAACAGAACTCCCACTCAAAATCCCCTGTTCACAGCTCTGTTTGCTAGCTCCTGTGCCGCTGCCTGACTGGCTGCTACCTTTATAGGACCCCTAGTCAGTCAAGCCCCGCCCCCTAATCAGGGCTCAGCTTCTCTCCCAGCACAAAGCCCCTGCACATACAGATACTGACAATACAAAACCAAACACACACAAATACCTTCTCCTCCAACAGAACTCCCACTCAAACCCCCCTGTTTACAGCTCTGTTTGCTAGCTCCTGTGCCGCTGTAGCTGTCTGAGCCGCTGCCTGACTGGCTGCTACCTTTATAGGACCCCTAGTCAGTCAAGCCCCGCCCCCTAATCAGGGCTCAGCTTCTCTCCCAGCACAAAGCCCCTCCAAGCCTCTACACATACAGATACTACCAATACAAAAAAACACACAAATACCTTCTCCTCCAAAAGAACTCCCACTCAAACTCCCCTGCTTACAGCTCTGTTTGCTAGCTCCTGTGCCACTGCCTTACTGGCTCCTACCTTTATAGGACCCCTAGTCAGTGAAGCCCCGCCCCCTGATCAGGGCTCAGCTTCTCTCCCAGCACAAAGCCCCTCCAAGCCTCTACATATACAGATACTACCAATACAAAAAAACACACAAATACCTTCTCCTCCAACAGAACTCCCACTCAAACTGCCCTCTTTACCGCTCTGTTTGCTAGCTCCTGTGCCGCTGCCTGACTGGCTGCTACCTTTATAGGACCCCTAGTCAGGGAAGCCACGCCCCCTAATCAGGGCTCAGCTTCTCTCCCAGCACAAAGCCCGTACACATACAGATACTACCAATACAAAACCGAACACACACAAGTACCTTCTCCTCCAACAGAACTCCCACTCAAACTCCCCTGTTTACAGGTCTGTTTGCTAGCTCCTGTGCCGCTGCCTGACTGGCTGCTACCTTTATAGGACCCCTAGTCAGTGAAGCCCCGCCCCCTGATCAGGGCTCAGCTTCTCTCCCATCACAAAGCCCCTCCAAGCCTCTACACATACAGATAATACCAATACAAAAACACACACAGATACCTTCTCCTCCAACAGAACTCCCACTCAAACTCCCCTGTTTACAGCTCTGTTTGCTAGCTCCTGTGCCGCTGCCTGACTGGCTGCTACCTTTATAGGACCCCTAGTCAGTCAAGCCCCGCCCCCTAATCAGGGCTCAGCTTCTCTCCCAGCACAAAGCCCCTGCACATACAGATACTGACAATACAAAACCAAACACACACAAATACCTTCTCCTCCAACAGAACTCCCACTCAAACCCCCCTGTTTACAGCTCTGTTTGCTAGCTCCTGTGCCGCTGTAGCTGTCTGAGCCGCTGCCTGACTGGCTGCTACCTTTATAGGACCCCTAGTCAGTCAAGCCCCGCCCCCTAATCAGGGCTCAGCTTCTCTCCCAGCACAAAGCCCCTCCAAGCCTCTACACATACAGATACTACCAATACAAAAAAACACACAAATACCTTCTCCTCCAAAAGAACTCCCACTCAAACTCCCCTGCTTACAGCTCTGTTTGCTAGCTCCTGTGCCACTGCCTTACTGGCTCCTACCTTTATAGGACCCCTAGTCAGTGAAGCCCCGCCCCCTGATCAGGGCTCAGCTTCTCTCCCAGCACAAAGCCCCTCCAAGCCTCTACATATACAGATACTACCAATACAAAAAAACACACAAATACCTTCTCCTCCAACAGAACTCCCACTCAAACTGCCCTCTTTACCGCTCTGTTTGCTAGCTCCTGTGCCGCTGCCTGACTGGCTGCTACCTTTATAGGACCCCTAGTCAGGGAAGCCACGCCCCCTAATCAGGGCTCAGCTTCTCTCCCAGCACAAAGCCCGTACACATACAGATACTACCAATACAAAACCGAACACACACAAGTACCTTCTCCTCCAACAGAACTCCCACTCAAACTCCCCTGTTTACAGGTCTGTTTGCTAGCTCCTGTGCCGCTGCCTGACTGGCTGCTACCTTTATAGGACCCCTAGTCAGTGAAGCCCCGCCCCCTGATCAGGGCTCAGCTTCTCTCCCATCACAAAGCCCCTCCAAGCCTCTACACATACAGATAATACCAATACAAAAACACACACAGATACCTTCTCCTCCAACAGAACTCCCACTCAAACTCCCCTGTTTACAGCTCTGTTTGCTAGCTCCTGTGCCGCTGCCTGACTGGCTGCTACCTTTATAGGACCCCTAGTCAGGGAAGCCCCGCCCCCTAATCAGGGCTCAGCTTCTCTCCCAGCACAAAGCCCCTGCACATACAGATACTGACAATACAAAACCAAACACACACAAATACCTTCTCCTCCAACAGAACTCCCACTCAAACTCCCCTGTTTACAGCTCTGTTTGCTAGCTCCTGTGCCGCTGCAGCTGTCTGTGCCAATGCCTGACTGGCTGCTACCTTTATAGGACCCCTAGTCAGTCAAGCCCCGCCCCCTAATCAGGGCTCAGCTTCTCTCCCAGCACAAAGCCCCTTCAAGCCTCTACACATACATATACTACCAATACAAAAACACACAAAAATACCTTCTCCTCCAACAGAACTCCCACTCAAACTCCCCTGTTCACAGCTCTGTTTGCTAGCTCCTGTGCCGCTGCCTGACTGGCTGCTACCTTTATAGGACCCCTAGTCAGTGAAGCCCCGCCCCCTAATCAGGGCTCAGCTTCTCTAGCAGCACCTAGCCCCTCCAAGCCTCTACACATACAGATATTACCAATACAAAAACACACAAAAATACCTTCTCCTCCAACAGAACTCCCACTCAAACTCCCCTGTTCACAGCTCTGTTTGCTAGCTCCTGTGCCACTGCAGCTGTCTGTTCCGCTGCCTGACTGGCTGCTACCTTTATAGGACCCCTAGTCAGTTAAGCCCCGCCCCCTAATCAGGGCTCAGCTTCTCTCCAAGCACAAAGCCCCGCCAAACCCCTACACATACAGATACTACCAATACAAAACCAAACACACACAAATACCATCTCCTCCAACAGAACTCCCACTCAAACTCCCCTGTTTACAGCTCTGTTTGCTAGCTCCTGTGCCGCTGCAGCTGTCTGTGCTGCTGCCTGACTGGCTGCTACCTTTATAGGACCCCTAGTCAGTGAAGCCCCGCCCCCTAATCAGGGCTCAGCTTCTCTCGCAGCACCTAACCCCTCCAAGCCTCTACACATACAGATACCACCAATACAAAAACACACACAAATACCTTCTCCTCCAACAGAACTCCCACTCAAACTCCCCTGTTCACAGCTCTGTTTGCTAGCTCCTGTGTCGCTGCCTGACTGGCTGCTACCTTTATAGGACCCCTAGTCAGTGAAGCCCCGCCCCCCAATCAGGGCTCAGCTTCTCTCCCAGCACAAAGCCCCTCCAAGCCTCTACACATACAGATACTACCAATACAAAAACACACACAAATAGCTTCTCCTCCAACAGAACTCCCACTCAAACTCCCCTGTTCACAGCTCTGTTTGCTAGCTCCTGTGCCGCTGCCTGACTGGCTGCTACCTTTATAGGACCCCTAGTCAGTGAAGCCCCGCCCCCTAATCAGGGCTCAGCTTCTCTCCCAGCACCTAGCCCCTCCAAGCCTCTACACATACAGATACTACCAATACAAAAACACACACAAATACCTTCTCCTCCAACAGAACTCCCACTCAAACTTCCCTGTTCACAGCTCTGTTTGCTAGCTCCTGTGCCGCTGCCTGACTGGCTGCTACCTTTATAGGACCCCTAGTCAGTGAAGCCCCGCCCCCTAATCAGGGCTCAGCTTCTCTCCCAGGACAAAGCCCCTGCACATACAGATACTGACAATACAAAACCAAACACACACAAATACCTTCTCCTCCAACAGAACTCCCACTCAAACTCACCTGTTTACAGCTCTGTTTGCTAGCTCCTGTGCCGCTGCAGCTGTCTGAGCCGCTGCCTGACTGGCTGCTACCTTTATAGGACCCCTAGTCAGTCAAGCCCCGCCCCCTAATCAGGGCTCAGCTTCTCTCCCAGCACCTAGCCCCTCCAAGCCTCTACACATACAGATACTACCAATACAAAAACACACACAAATACCTTCTCCTCCAACAGAACTCCCACTCAAACTCCCCTGTTCACAGCTCTGTTTGCTAGCTCCTGTGTCGCTGCCTGACTGGCTGCTACCTTTATAGGACCCCTAGTCAGTGAAGCCCCGCCCCCTAATCAGGGCTCAGCTTCTCTCCCAGCACAAAGCCCCTCCAAGCCTCTACACATACAGATAATACCAATACAAAAACACACACAGATACGTTCTTCTCCAACAGAACTCCCACTCAAACTCCCCTGTTCACAGCTCTGTTTGCTAGCTCCTGTGCCGCTGCCTGACTGGCTGCTACCTTTATAGGACCCCTAGTCAGTGAAGCCCCGCCCCCTAATCAGGGCTCAGCTTCTCTCCCAGCACAAAGCCCCTCCAAGCCTCTACACATACAGATACTACCAATGCAAAACCAAACACAGACAAATACCTTCTCCTCCAACAGAACTCCCACTCAAACTCCCCTGTTCACAGCTCTTTTGCTAGCTCCTGTGCCGCTGCCTCACTGGCTGCTACCTTTATAGGACCCCTAGTCAGTGAAGCCCCGCCCCCTAATCAGGGCTCAGCTTCTCTCGCAGCACCTAGCCCCTAAAAGCCTCTACACGTACAGATACTACCAATACAAAAACACAAACAAATACCTTCTCCTCCAACAGAACTCCCACTCAAACTCCCCTGTTTACAGCTCTGTTTGCTAGCTCCTGTGCCGCTGCCTGACTGGCTGCTACCTTTATAGGACCCCTAGTCAGTGAAGCCCCGCCCCCTAATCAGGGCTCAGCTTCTCTCGCAGCACCTAGCCCCTCCAAGCCTCTACACATACAGATACTACCAATACAAAAACACACACAAATACCTTCTCCTCCAACAGAACTCCCACTCAAACTTCCCTGTTCACAGCTCTGTTTGCTAGCTCCTGTGCCGCTGCCTGACTGGCTGCTACCTTTATAGGACCCCTAGTCAGTGAAGCCCCGCCCCCTAATCAGGGCTCAGCTTCTCTCCCAGCACAAAGCCCCTGCACATACAGATACTGACAATACAAAACCAAACACACACAAATACCTTCTCCTCCAACAGAACTCCCACTCAAACTCCCCTGTTCACAGCTCTGTTTGCTAGCTCCTGTGCCACTGCAGCTGTCTGTTCCGCTGCCTGATTGGCTGCTACCTTTATAGGACCCCTAGTCAGTTAAGCCCCGCCCCCTAATCAGGGCTCAGCTTCTCTCCAAGCACAAAGCCCCGCCAAACCCCTGCACATACAGATACTACCAATACAAAACCAAACACACACAAATACCTTTTCCTCCAACAGAACTCCCACTCAAACTCCCCTGTTTACAGCTCTGTTTGCTAGCTCCTGTGCCGCTGCCTGACTGGCTGCTACCTTTATAGGACCCCTAGTCAGTGAAGCCCCCCCCCCTGATCAGGGCTCAGCTTCTCTGCCAGCACAAAGCCCCTGCACATACAGATACTGACAATACAAAACCAAACACACACAAATACCTTCTCCTCCAACAGAACTCCCACTCAAACTCCCCTGTTCACAGCTCTGTTTGCTAGCTCCTGTGCCGCTGCAGCTGTCTGTGCCAATGCCTGACTGGCTGCTACCTTTATAGGACCCCTAGTCAGTGAAGCCCCGCCCCCTAATCAGGGCTCAGCTTCTCTCGCAGGACCTAACCCCTCCAAGCCTCTAAACATACAGATAATACCAATACAAAAACACACACAAATACCTTCTCCTCCAACAGAACTCCCACTCAAACTCCCCTGTTCACAGCTCTGTTTGCTAGCTCCTGTGCCGCTGCCTGACTGGCTGCTACCTTTATAGGACCCCTAGTCAGTGAAGCCCCGCCCCCTAATCAGGGCTCAGCTTCTCTCCCAGCACAAAGCCCCTCCAAGCCTCTACACATACAGATACTACCAATGCAAAACCAAACACAGACAAATACCTTCTCCTCCAACAGAACTCCCACTCAAACTCCCCTGTTCACAGCTCTTTTGCTAGCTCCTGTGCCGCTGCCTGACTGGCTGCTACCTTTATAGGACCCCTAGTCAGTGAAGCCCCGCCCCCTAATCAGGGCTCAGCTTCTCTCGCAGCACCTAGCCCCTAAAAGCCTCTACACATACAGATAATACCAATACAAAAACACACACAAACACGTTCTCCTCCAACAGAACTCCCACTCAAACTCCCCTGTTCACAGCTCTGTTTGCTAGCTCTTGTGCCGCTGCCTGACTGGCTGCTACCTTTATAGGACCCCTAGTCAGGGAAGCCCCGCCCCCTAATCAGGGCTCAGCTTCTCTCGCAGCACCTAGCCCCTCCAAGCCTCTACACATACAGATACTACCAATACAAAAACACAAACAAATACCTTCTCCTCCAACAGAACTCCCACTCAAACTCCCCTGTTTACAGCTCTGTTTGCTAGCTCCTGTGCCGCTGCCTGACTGGCTGCTACCTTTATAGGACCCCTAGTCAGTGAAGCCCCGCCCCCTAATCAGGGCTCAGCTTCTCTCCCAGCACAAAGCCCCTCCAAGCCTCTACACATACAGATACTACCAATGCAAAACCAAACACACACAAATACCTTCTCCTCCAACAGAACTCCCACTCAAACTCCCCTGTTTACAGCTCTGTTTGCTAGCTCCTGTGCCGCTGCCTGACTGGCTGCTACCTTTATAGGACCCCTAGTCAGGGAAGCCCCGCCCCCTAATCAGGGCTCAGCTTCTCTCCCAGCACAAAGCCCCTGCACATACAGATACTGACAATACAAAACCAAACACACACAAATACCTTCTCCTCCAACAGAACTCCCACTCAAACTCCCCTGTTTACAGCTCTGTTTGCTAGCTCCTGTGCCGCTTCAGCTGTCTGTGCCGCTGCCTGACTGGCTGCTACCTTTATAGGACCCCTAGTCAGTGAAGCCCCGCCCCCTAATCAGGGCTCAGCTTCTCTCCCAGCACAAAGCCCCTCCAAGCCTCTACACATACAGATACTACCAATGCAAAACCAAACACACACAAATACCTTCTCCTCCAACAGAACTCCCACTCAAACTCCCCTGTTTACAGCTCTGTTTGCTAGCTCCTGTGCCGCTTCAGCTGTCTGTGCCGCTGCCTGACTGGCTGCTACCTTTATAGGACCCCTAGTCAGTGAAGCCCCGCCCCCTAATCAGGGCTCAGCTTCTCTCCCAGCACAAAGCCCCTCCAAGCCTCTACACATACAGATACTACCAATGCAAAACCAAACACACACAAATACCTTCTCCTCCAACACAACTCCCACTCAAACTCCCCTGTTTACAGCTCTGTTTGCTAGCTCCTGTGCCGCTGCCTGACTCGCTGCTACCTTTATAGGACCCCTAGTCAGTGAAGCCCCGCCCCCTAATCAGGGCTCAGCTTCTCTCGCAGCACCTAGCCCCTCCAAGCCTCTACACATACAGATACTACCAATACAAAAACACACACAAATACCTTCTCCTCCAACAGAACTCCCACTCAAACTCCCCTGTTTACAGCTCTGTTTGCTAGCTTGTGTGCCGCTGCAGCTGTCTGTGCCAATGCCTGACTCGCTGCTACCTTTATAGGACCCCTAGTCAGTGAAGCCCCGCCCTCTAATCAGGGCTCAGCTTCTCTCGCAGCACCTAGCCCCTCCAAGCCTCTAAACATACAGATAATACCAATACAAAAAACACACACAAATACCTTCTCCTCCAACAGAACTCCCACTCAAACTCCCCTGTTCACAGCTCTGTTTGATAGCTCCTGTGCCACTGCAGCTGTCTGTTCCGCTGCCTGACTGGCTGCTACCTTTATAGGACCCCTAGTCAGTTAAGCCCCGCCCCCTAATCAGGGCTCAGCTTCTCTCCAAGCACAAAGCCCCGCCAAACCCCTACACATACAGATACTACCAATACAAAACCAAACACACACAAATACCATCTCCTCCAACAGAACTCCCACTCAAACTCCCCTGTTTACAGGTCTGTTTTCTAGCTCCTGTGCCGCTGCCTGACTGGCTGCTACCTTTATAGGACCCCTAGTCAGTGAAGCCCCGCCCCCTAATCAGGGCTCAGCTTCTCTCGCAGCACCTAGCCCCTCCAAGCCTCTAAACATACAGATACTACCAATACAAAAACACACACAAATACCTTCTCCTCCAACAGAACTCCCACTCAAACTTCCCTGTTCACAGCTCTGTTTGCTAGCTCCTGTGCCGCTGCCTGACTGGCTGCTACCTTTATAGGACCCCTAGTCAGTGAAGCCCCGCCCCCTAATCAGGGCTCAGCTTCTCTCCCAGCACAAAGCCCCTGCACATACAGATACTGACAATACAAAACCAAACACACACAAATACCTTCTCCTCCAACAGAACTCCCACTCAAACTCCCCTGTTCACAGCTCTGTTTGCTAGCTCCTGTGCCACTGCAGCTGTCTGTTCCGCTGCCTGATTGGCTGCTACCTTTATAGGACCCCTAGTCAGTTAAGCCCCGCCCCCTAATCAGGGCTCAGCTTCTCTCCAAGCACAAAGCCCCGCCAAACCCCTGCACATACAGATACTACCAATACAAAACCAAACACACACAAATACCTTTTCCTCCAACAGAACTCCCACTCAAACTCCCCTGTTTACAGCTCTGTTTGCTAGCTCCTGTGCCGCTGCCTGACTGGCTGCTACCTTTATAGGACCCCTAGTCAGTGAAGCCCCGCCCCCTGATCAGGGCTCAGCTTCTCTGCCAGCACAAAGCCCCTGCACATACAGATACTGACAATACAAAACCAAACACACACAAATACCTTCTCCTCCAACAGAACTCCCACTCAAACTCCCCTGTTCACAGCTCTGTTTGCTAGCTCCTGTGCCGCTGCAGCTGTCTGTGCCAATGCCTGACTGGCTGCTACCTTTATAGGACCCCTAGTCAGTGAAGCCCCGCCCCCTAATCAGGGCTCAGCTTCTCTCGCAGGACCTAACCCCTCCAAGCCTCTAAACATACAGATAATACCAATACAAAAACACACACAAATACCTTCTCCTCCAACAGAACTCCCACTCAAACTCCCCTGTTCACAGCTCTGTTTGCTAGCTCCTGTGCCGCTGCCTGACTGGCTGCTACCTTTATAGGACCCCTAGTCAGTGAAGCCCCGCCCCCTAATCAGGGCTCAGCTTCTCTCCCAGCACAAAGCCCCTCCAAGCCTCTACACATACAGATACTACCAATGCAAAACCAAACACAGACAAATACCTTCTCCTCCAACAGAACTCCCACTCAAACTCCCCTGTTCACAGCTCTTTTGCTAGCTCCTGTGCCGCTGCCTGACTGGCTGCTACCTTTATAGGACCCCTAGTCAGTGAAGCCCCGCCCCCTAATCAGGGCTCAGCTTCTCTCGCAGCACCTAGCCCCTAAAAGCCTCTACACATACAGATAATACCAATACAAAAACACACACAAACACGTTCTCCTCCAACAGAACTCCCACTCAAACTCCCCTGTTCACAGCTCTGTTTGCTAGCTCTTGTGCCGCTGCCTGACTGGCTGCTACCTTTATAGGACCCCTAGTCAGGGAAGCCCCGCCCCCTAATCAGGGCTCAGCTTCTCTCGCAGCACCTAGCCCCTCCAAGCCTCTACACATACAGATACTACCAATACAAAAACACAAACAAATACCTTCTCCTCCAACAGAACTCCCACTCAAACTCCCCTGTTTACAGCTCTGTTTGCTAGCTCCTGTGCCGCTGCCTGACTGGCTGCTACCTTTATAGGACCCCTAGTCAGTGAAGCCCCGCCCCCTAATCAGGGCTCAGCTTCTCTCCCAGCACAAAGCCCCTCCAAGCCTCTACACATACAGATACTACCAATGCAAAACCAAACACACACAAATACCTTCTCCTCCAACAGAACTCCCACTCAAACTCCCCTGTTTACAGCTCTGTTTGCTAGCTCCTGTGCCGCTGCCTGACTGGCTGCTACCTTTATAGGACCCCTAGTCAGGGAAGCCCCGCCCCCTAATCAGGGCTCAGCTTCTCTCCCAGCACAAAGCCCCTGCACATACAGATACTGACAATACAAAACCAAACACACACAAATACCTTCTCCTCCAACAGAACTCCCACTCAAACTCCCCTGTTTACAGCTCTGTTTGCTAGCTCCTGTGCCGCTTCAGCTGTCTGTGCCGCTGCCTGACTGGCTGCTACCTTTATAGGACCCCTAGTCAGTGAAGCCCCGCCCCCTAATCAGGGCTCAGCTTCTCTCCCAGCACAAAGCCCCTCCAAGCCTCTACACATACAGATACTACCAATGCAAAACCAAACACACACAAATACCTTCTCCTCCAACAGAACTCCCACTCAAACTCCCCTGTTTACAGCTCTGTTTGCTAGCTCCTGTGCCGCTTCAGCTGTCTGTGCCGCTGCCTGACTGGCTGCTACCTTTATAGGACCCCTAGTCAGTGAAGCCCCGCCCCCTAATCAGGGCTCAGCTTCTCTCCCAGCACAAAGCCCCTCCAAGCCTCTACACATACAGATACTACCAATGCAAAACCAAACACACACAAATACCTTCTCCTCCAACACAACTCCCACTCAAACTCCCCTGTTTACAGCTCTGTTTGCTAGCTCCTGTGCCGCTGCCTGACTCGCTGCTACCTTTATAGGACCCCTAGTCAGTGAAGCCCCGCCCCCTAATCAGGGCTCAGCTTCTCTCGCAGCACCTAGCCCCTCCAAGCCTCTACACATACAGATACTACCAATACAAAAACACACACAAATACCTTCTCCTCCAACAGAACTCCCACTCAAACTCCCCTGTTTACAGCTCTGTTTGCTAGCTTGTGTGCCGCTGCAGCTGTCTGTGCCAATGCCTGACTCGCTGCTACCTTTATAGGACCCCTAGTCAGTGAAGCCCCGCCCTCTAATCAGGGCTCAGCTTCTCTCGCAGCACCTAGCCCCTCCAAGCCTCTAAACATACAGATAATACCAATACAAAAAACACACACAAATACCTTCTCCTCCAACAGAACTCCCACTCAAACTCCCCTGTTCACAGCTCTGTTTGATAGCTCCTGTGCCACTGCAGCTGTCTGTTCCGCTGCCTGACTGGCTGCTACCTTTATAGGACCCCTAGTCAGTTAAGCCCCGCCCCCTAATCAGGGCTCAGCTTCTCTCCAAGCACAAAGCCCCGCCAAACCCCTACACATACAGATACTACCAATACAAAACCAAACACACACAAATACCATCTCCTCCAACAGAACTCCCACTCAAACTCCCCTGTTTACAGGTCTGTTTTCTAGCTCCTGTGCCGCTGCCTGACTGGCTGCTACCTTTATAGGACCCCTAGTCAGTGAAGCCCCGCCCCCTAATCAGGGCTCAGCTTCTCTCGCAGCACCTAGCCCCTCCAAGCCTCTAAACATACAGATACTACCAATACAAAAACACACACAAATACCTTCTCCTCCAACAGAACTCCCACTCAAACTTCCCTGTTCACAGCTCTGTTTGCTAGCTCCTGTGCCGCTGCCTGACTGGCTGCTACCTTTATAGGACCCCTAGTCAGTGAAGCCCCGCCCCCTAATCAGGGCTCAGCTTCTCTCCCAGCACAAAGCCCCTGCACATACAGATACTGACCATACAAAACCAAACGCACACAAATACCTTCTCCTCCAACAGAACTCCCACTCAAACTCCCCTGTTTACAGCTCTGTTTGCTAGCTTGTGTGCCGCTGCAGCTGTCTGTCCAATGCCTGACTGGCTGCTACCTTTATAGGACCCCTAGTCAGTGAAGCCCCGCCCCCTAATCAGGGCTCAGCTTCTCTCGCAGCACCTAGCCCCTCCAAGCCCCTAAACATACAGATAATACCAATACAAAAAACACACACAAATACCTTCTCCTCCAACAGAACTCCCACTCAAACTCCCCTGTTCACAGCTCTGTTTGCTAGCTCCTGTGCCACTGCAGCTGTCTGTTCCGCTGCCTGACTGGCTGCTACCTTTATAGGACCCCTAGTCAGTTAAGCCCCGCCCCCTAATCAGGGCTCAGCTTCTCTCCAAGCACAAAGCCCCGCCAAACCCCTACACATACAGATACTACCAATACAAAACCAAACACACACAAATACCTTCTCCTCCAACAGAACTCCCACTCAACCTCCCCTGTTTACAGCTCTGTTTGCTGGCTCCTGTGCCGCTGCCTGACTGGCTGCTACCTTTATAGGACCCCTAGTCAGTGAAGCCCCGCCCCCTAATCAGGGCTCAGCTTCTCTCCCAGCACAAAGCCCCTCCAAGCCTCTACACATACAGATACTACCAATACAAAAACACACACAAATAGCTTCTCCTCCAACAAAACTCCCACTCAAACTCCCCTGTTCACAGCTCTGTTTGCTAGCTCCTGTGCCGCTGCCTGACTGGCTGCTACCTTTATAGGACCCCTAGTCAGTGAAGCCCCGCCCCCTAATCAGGGCTCAGCTTCTCTCGCAGCACCTAGCCCCTCCAAGCCTCTACACATACAGATACTACCAATACAAAAACACACACAAATACCTTCTCCTCCAACAGAACTCCCACTCAAACTTCCCTGTTCACAGCTCTGTTTGCTAGCTCCTGTGCCGCTGCCTGACTGGCTGCTACCTTTATAGGACCCCTAGTCAGTGAAGCCCCGCCCCCTAATCAGGGCTCAGCTTCTCTCCCAGGACAAAGCCCCTGCACATACAGATACTGACAATACAAAACCAAACACACACAAATACCTTCTCCTCCAACAGAACTCCCACTCAAACTCACCTGTTTACAGCTCTGTTTGCTAGCTCCTGTGCCGCTGCAGCTGTCTGAGCCGCTGCCTGACTGGCTGCTACCTTTATAGGACCCCTAGTCAGTCAAGCCCCTCCCCCTAATCAGGGCTCAGCTTCTCTCCCAGCACCTAGCCCCTCCAAGCCTCTACACATACAGATACTACCAATACAAAAACACACACAAATACCTTCTCCTCCAACAGAACTCCCACTCAAACTCCCCTGTTCACAGCTCTGTTTGCTAGCTCCTGTGCCACTGCAGCTGTCTGTTCCGCTGCCTGATTGGCTGCTACCTTTATAGGACCCCTAGTCAGTTAAGCCCCGCCCCCTAATCAGGGCTCAGCTTCTCTCCAAGCACAAAGCCCCGCCAAACCCCTGCACATACAGATACTACCAATACAAAACCAAACACACACAAATACCTTCTCCTCCAACAGAACTCCCACTCAAACTCCCCTGTTTACAGCTCTGTTTGCTAGCTCCTGTGCCGCTGCCTGACTGGCTGCTACCTTTATAGGACCCCTAGTCAGTGAAGCCCCGCCCCCTGATCAGGGCTCAGCTTCTCTCCCAGCACAAAGCCCCTGCACATACAGATACTGACAATACAAAACCAAACACACACAAATACCTTCTCCTCCAACAGAACTCCCACTCAAACTCCCCTGTTCACAGCTCTGTTTGCTAGCTCCTGTGCCGCTGCAGCTGTCTGTGCCAATGCCTGACTGGCTGCTACCTTTATAGGACCCCTAGTCAGTGTAGCCCCGCCCCCTAATCAGGGCTCAGCTTCTCTCGCAGGACCTAACCCCTCCAAGCCTCTAAACATACAGATAATACCAATACAAAAACACACACAAATACCTTCTCCTCCAACAGAACTCCCCCTCAAACTCCCCTGTTCACAGCTCTGTTTGCTAGCTCCTGTGTCGCTGCCTGATTGGCTGCTACCTTTATAGGACCCCTAGTCAGTGAAGCCCCGCCCCCTAATCAGGGCTCAGCTTCTCTCCCAGCACAAAGCCCCTCCAAGCCTCTACACATACAGATAATACCAATACAAAAACACACACAGATACGTTCTCCTCCAACAGAACTCCCACTCAAACTCCCCTGTTCACAGCTCTGTTTGCTAGCTCCTGTGCCGCTGCCTGACTGGCTGCTACCTTTATAGGACCCCTAGTCAGGGAAGCCCCGCCCCCTAATAAGGGCTCAGCTTCTCTCCCAGCACAAAGCCCCTCCAAGCCTCTACACATACAGATACTACCAATGCAAAACCAAACACAGACAAATACCTTCTCCTCCAACAGAACTCCCACTCAAACTCCCCTGTTCACAGCTCTTTTGCTAGCTCCTGTGCCGCTGCCTGACTGGCTGCTACCTTTATAGGACCCCTAGTCAGTGAAGCCCCGCCCCCTAATCAGGGCTCAGCTTCTGTCGCAGCACCTAGCCCCTAAAAGCCTCTACACATACAGATAATACCAATACAAAAACACACACAAACACGTTCTCCTCCAACAGAACTCCCACTCAAACTCCCCTGTTCACAGCTCTGTTTGCTAGCTCTTGTGCCGCTGCCTGACTGGCTGCTACCTTTATAGGACCCCTAGTCAGTGAAGCCCCGCCCCCTAATCAGGGCTCAGCTTCTCTCCCAGCACAAAGCCCCTCCAAGCCTCTACACATACAGATACTACCAATGCAAAACCAAACACACACAAATACCTTCTCCTCCAACAGAACTCCCACTCAAACTCCCCTGTTTACAGCTCTGTTTGCTAGCTCCTGTGCCGCTGCCTGACTGGCTGCTACCTTTATAGGACCCCTAGTCAGGGAAGCCCCGCCCCCTAATCAGGGCTCAGCTTCTCTCCCAGCACAAAGCCCCTGCACATACAGATACTGACAATACAAAACCAAACACACACAAATACCTTCTCCTCCAACAGAACTCCCACCCAAACTCCCCTGTTTACAGCTCTGTTTGCTAGCTCCTGTGCCGCTTCAGCTGTCTGTGCCGCTGCCTGACTGGCTGCTACCTTTATAGGACCCCTAGTCAGTGAAGCCCCGCCCCCTAATCAGGGCTCAGCTTCTCTCCCAGCACAAAGCCCCTCCAAGCCTCTACACATACAGATACTACCAATGCAAAACCAAACACACACAAATACCTTCTCCTCCAACAGAACTCCCACTCAAACTCCCCTGTTTACAGCTCTGTTTGCTAGCTCCTGTGCCGCTTCAGCTGTCTGTGCCGCTGCCTGACTGGCTGCTACCTTTATAGGACCCCTAGTCAGTGAAGCCCCGCCCCCTAATCAGGGCTCAGCTTCTCTCCCAGCACAAAGCCCCTCCAAGCCTCTACACATACAGATACTACCAATGCAAAACCAAACACACACAAATACCTTCTCCTCCAACACAACTCCCACTCAAACTCCCCTGTTTACAGCTCTGTTTGCTAGCTCCTGTGCCGCTGCCTGACTCGCTGCTACCTTTATAGGACCCCTAGTCAGTGAAGCCGTGCCCCCTAATCAGGGCTCAGCTTCTCTCCCAGCACAAAGCCCCTCCAAGCCTCTACACATACAGATAATACCAATACAAAAACACACACAAATACGTTCTCCTCCAACAGAACTCCCACTCAAACTCCCCTGTTTACAGCTCTGTTTGCTAGCTCCTGTGCTGCTGCAGCTGTCTGTGCCAATGCCTGACTGGCTGCTACCTTTATAGGACCCCTAGTCAGTCAAGCCCCGCCCCCTAATCAGGGCTCAGCTTCTCTCCCAGCACAAAGCCCCTTCAAGCCTCTACACATACATATACTACCAATACAAAAACACACACAAATACCTTCTCCTCCAACAGAACTCCCACTCAAACTCCCCTGTTCACAGCTCTGTTTGCTAGCTCCTGTGCCGCTGCCTGACTGGCTGCTACCTTTATAGGACCCCTAGTCAGTGAAGCCCCGCCCCCTAATCAGGGCTCAGCTTCTCTCGCAGCACCTAGCCCCTCCAAGCCTCTACACATACAGATACTACCAATACAAAAACACACACAAATACCTTCTCCTCCAACAGAACTCCCACTCAAACTTCCCTGTTCACAGCTCTGTTTGCTAGCTCCTGTGCCGCTGCCTGACTGGCTGCTACCTTTATAGGACCCCTAGTCAGTGAAGCCCCGCCCCCTAATCAGGGCTCAGCTTCTCTCCCAGCACAAAGCCCCTGCACATACAGGTACTGACCATACAAAACCAAACGCACACAAATACCTTCTCCTCCAACAGAACTCCCACTCAAACTCCCCTGTTTACAGCTCTGTTTGCTAGCTTGTGTGCCGCTGCAGCTGTCTGTGCCAATGCCTGACTGGCTGCTACCTTTATAGGACCCCTAGTCAGTGAAGCCCCGCCCCCTAATCAGGGCTCAGCTTCTCTCGCAGCACCTAGCCCCTCCAAGCCTCTAAACATACAGATAATACCAATACAAAAAACACACACAAATACCTTCTCCTCCAACAGAACTCCCACTCAAACTCCCCTGTTCACAGCTCTGTTTGATAGCTCCTGTGCCACTGCAGCTGTCTGTTCCGCTGCCTGACTGGCTGCTACCTTTATAGGACCCCTAGTCAGTTAAGCCCCGCCCCCTAATCAGGGCTCAGCTTCTCTCCAAGCACAAAGCCCCGCCAAACCCCTACACATACAGATACTACCAATACAAAACCAAACACACACAAATAACATCTCCTCCAACAGAACTCCCACTCAAACTCCCCTGTTTACAGGTCTGTTTGCTAGCTCCTGTGCCGCTGCCTGACTGGCTGCTACCTTTATAGGACCCCTAGTCAGTGAAGCCCCGCCCCCTAATCAGGGCTCAGCTTCTCTCGCAGCACCTAGCCCCTCCAAGCCTCTAAACATACAGATACTACCAATACAAAAACACACACAAATACCTTCTCCTCCAACAGAACTCCCACTCAAACTTCCCTGTTCACAGCTCTGTTTGCTAGCTCCTGTGCCGCTGCCTGACTGGCTGCTACCTTTATAGGACCCCTAGTCAGTGAAGCCCCGCCCCCTAATCAGGGCTCAGCTTCTCTCCCAGCACAAAGCCCCTGCACATACAGATACTGACCATACAAAACCAAACGCACACAAATACCTTCTCCTCCAACAGAACTCCCACTCAAACTCCCCTGTTTACAGGTCTGTTTGCTAGCTCCTGTGCCGCTGCCTGACTGGCTGCTACCTTTATAGGACCCCTAGTCAGTGAAGCCCCGCCCCCTAATCAGGGCTCAGCTTCTCTCCCAGCACAAAGCCCCTCCAAGCCTCTACACATACAGATACTACCAATACAAAAACACACACAAATAGCTTCTCCTCCAACAGAACTCCCACTCAAACTCCCCTGTTCACAGCTCTGTTTGCTAGCTCCTGTGCCGCTGCCTGACTGGCTGCTACCTTTATAGGACCCCTAGTCAGTGAAGCCCCGCCCCCTAATCAGGGCTCAGCTTCTCTCGCAGCACCTAGCCCCTCCAAGCCTCTACACATACAGATACTACCAATGCAAAACCAAACACAGACAAATACCTTCTCCTCCAACAGAACTCCCACTCAAACTCCCCTGTTCACAGCTCTTTTGCTAGCTCCTGTGCCGCTGCCTGACTGGCTGCTACCTTTATAGGACCCCTAGTCAGTGAAGCCCCGCCCCCTAATCAGGGATCAGCTTCTCTCGCAGCACCTAGCCCCTAAAAGCCTCTACACATACAGATACTACCAATACAAAAACACAAACAAATACCTTCTCCTCCAACAGAACTCCCACTCAAACTCCCCTGTTTACAGCTCTGTTTGCTAGCTCCTGTGCCGCTGCCTGACTGGCTGCTACCTTTATAGGACCCCTAGTCTTTGAAGCCCCGCCCCCTAATCAGGGCTCAGCTTCTCTCGCAGCACCTAGCCCCTCCAAGCCTCTACACATACATATACTACCAATACAAAAACACACACAAATACCTTCTCCTCCAACAGAACTCCCACTCAAACTCCCCTGTTCACAGCTCTGTTTGCTAGCTCCTGTGCCACTGCAGCTGTCTGTTCCGCTGCCTGATTGGCTGCTACCTTTATAGGACCCCTAGTCAGTTAAGCCCCGCCCCCTAATCAGGGCTCAGCTTCTCTCCAAGCACAAAGCCCCGCCAAACCCCTGCACATACAGATACTACCAATACAAAACCAAACACACACAAATACCTTCTCCTCCAACAGAACTCCCACTCAAACTCCCCTGTTTACAGCTCTGTTTGCTAGCTCCTGTGCCGCTGCCTGACTGGCTGCTACCTTTATAGGACCCCTAGTCAGTGAAGCCCCGCCCCCTGATCAGGGCTCAGCTTCTCTCCCAGCACAAAGCCCCTGCACATACAGATACTGACAATACAAAACCAAACACACACAAATACCTTCTCCTCCAACAGAACTCCCACTCAAACTCCCCTGTTCACAGCTCTGTTTGCTAGCTCCTGTGCCGCTGCAGCTGTCTGTGCCAATGCCTGACTGGCTGCTACCTTTATAGGACCCCTAGTCAGTGAAGCCCCGCCCCCTAATCAGGGCTCAGCTTCTCTCGCAGGACCTAACCCCTCCAAGCCTCTAAACATACAGATAATACCAATACAAAAACACACACAAATACCTTCTCCTCCAACAGAACTCCCCCTCAAACTCCCCTGTTCACAGCTCTGTTTGCTAGCTCCTGTGTCGCTGCCTGATTGGCTGCTACCTTTATAGGACCCCTAGTCAGTGAAGCCCCGCCCCCTAATCAGGGCTCAGCTTCTCTCCCAGCACAAAGCCCCTCCAAGCCTCTACACATACAGATAATACCAATACAAAAACACACACAGATACGTTCTCCTCCAACAGAACTCCCACTCAAACTCCCCTGTTCACAGCTCTGTTTGCTAGCTCCTGTGCCGCTGCCTGACTGGCTGCTACCTTTATAGGACCCCTAGTCAGGGAAGCCCCGCCCCCTAATAAGGGCTCAGCTTCTCTCCCAGCACAAAGCCCCTCCAAGCCTCTACACATACAGATACTACCAATGCAAAACCAAACACAGACAAATACCTTCTCCTCCAACAGAACTCCCACTCAAACTCCCCTGTTCACAGCTCTTTTGCTAGCTCCTGTGCCGCTGCCTGACTGGCTGCTACCTTTATAGGACCCCTAGTCAGCGAAGCCCCGCCCCCTAATCAGGGCTCAGCTTCTGTCGCAGCACCTAGCCCCTAAAAGCCTCTACACATACAGATAATACCAATACAAAAACACACACAAACACGTTCTCCTCCAACAGAACTCCCACTCAAACTCCCCTGTTCACAGCTCTGTTTGCTAGCTCTTGTGCCGCTGCCTGACTGGCTGCTACCTTTATAGGACCCCTAGTCAGTGAAGCCCCGCCCCCTAATCAGGGCTCAGCTTCTCTCCCAGCACAAAGCCCCTCCAAGCCTCTACACATACAGATACTACCAATGCAAAACCAAACACACACAAATACCTTCTCCTCCAACAGAACTCCCACTCAAACTCCCCTGTTTACAGCTCTGTTTGCTAGCTCCTGTGCCGCTGCCTGACTGGCTGCTACCTTTATAGGACCCCTAGTCAGGGAAGCCCCGCCCCCTAATCAGGGCTCAGCTTCTCTCCCAGCACAAAGCCCCTGCACATACAGATACTGACAATACAAAACCAAACACACACAAATACCTTCTCCTCCAACAGAACTCCCACCCAAACTCCCCTGTTTACAGCTCTGTTTGCTAGCTCCTGTGCCGCTTCAGCTGTCTGTGCCGCTGCCTGACTGGCTGCTACCTTTATAGGACCCCTAGTCAGTGAAGCCCCGCCCCCTAATCAGGGCTCAGCTTCTCTCCCAGCACAAAGCCCCTCCAAGCCTCTACACATACAGATACTACCAATGCAAAACCAAACACACACAAATACCTTCTCCTCCAACAGAACTCCCACTCAAACTCCCCTGTTTACAGCTCTGTTTGCTAGCTCCTGTGCCGCTTCAGCTGTCTGTGCCGCTGCCTGACTGGCTGCTACCTTTATAGGACCCCTAGTCAGTCAAGCCCCGCCCCCTAATCAGGGCTCAGCTTCTCTCCCAGCACAAAGCCCCTCCAAGCCTCTACACATACAGATACTACCAATGCAAAACCAAACACACACAAATACCTTCTCCTCCAACACAACTCCCACTCAAACTCCCCTGTTTACAGCTCTGTTTGCTAGCTCCTGTGCCGCTGCCTGACTCGCTGCTACCTTTATAGGACCCCTAGTCAGTGAAGCCGTGCCCCCTAATCAGGGCTCAGCTTCTCTCCCAGCACAAAGCCCCTCCAAGCCTCTACACATACAGATAATACCAATACAAAAACACACACAAATACGTTCTCCTCCAACAGAACTCCCACTCAAACTCCCCTGTTTACAGCTCTGTTTGCTAGCTCCTGTGCTGCTGCAGCTGTCTGTGCCAATGCCTGACTGGCTGCTACCTTTATAGGACCCCTAGTCAGTCAAGCCCCGCCCCCTAATCAGGGCTCAGCTTCTCTCCCAGCACAAAGCCCCTTCAAGCCTCTACACATACATATACTACCAATACAAAAACACACACAAATACCTTCTCCTCCAACAGAACTCCCACTCAAACTCCCCTGTTCACAGCTCTGTTTGCTAGCTCCTGTGCCGCTGCCTGACTGGCTGCTACCTTTATAGGACCCCTAGTCAGTGAAGCCCCGCCCCCTAATCAGGGCTCAGCTTCTCTCGCAGCACCTAGCCCCTCCAAGCCTCTACACATACAGATACTACCAATACAAAAACACACACAAATACCTTCTCCTCCAACAGAACTCCCACTCAAACTTCCCTGTTCACAGCTCTGTTTGCTAGCTCCTGTGCCGCTGCCTGACTGGCTGCTACCTTTATAGGACCCCTAGTCAGTGAAGCCCCGCCCCCTAATCAGGGCTCAGCTTCTCTCCCAGCACAAAGCCCCTGCACATACAGGTACTGACCATACAAAACCAAACGCACACAAATACCTTCTCCTCCAACAGAACTCCCACTCAAACTCCCCTGTTTACAGCTCTGTTTGCTAGCTTGTGTGCCGCTGCAGCTGTCTGTGCCAATGCCTGACTGGCTGCTACCTTTATAGGACCCCTAGTCAGTGAAGCCCCGCCCCCTAATCAGGGCTCAGCTTCTCTCGCAGCACCTAGCCCCTCCAAGCCTCTAAACATACAGATAATACCAATACAAAAAACACACACAAATACCTTCTCCTCCAACAGAACTCCCACTCAAACTCCCCTGTTCACAGCTCTGTTTGATAGCTCCTGTGCCACTGCAGCTGTCTGTTCCGCTGCCTGACTGGCTGCTACCTTTATAGGACCCCTAGTCAGTTAAGCCCCGCCCCCTAATCAGGGCTCAGCTTCTCTCCAAGCACAAAGCCCCGCCAAACCCCTACACATACAGATACTACCAATACAAAACCAAACACACACAAATAACATCTCCTCCAACAGAACTCCCACTCAAACTCCCCTGTTTACAGGTCTGTTTGCTAGCTCCTGTGCCGCTGCCTGACTGGCTGCTACCTTTATAGGACCCCTAGTCAGTGAAGCCCCGCCCCCTAATCAGGGCTCAGCTTCTCTCGCAGCACCTAGCCCCTCCAAGCCTCTAAACATACAGATACTACCAATACAAAAACACACACAAATACCTTCTCCTCCAACAGAACTCCCACTCAAACTTCCCTGTTCACAGCTCTGTTTGCTAGCTCCTGTGCCGCTGCCTGACTGGCTGCTACCTTTATAGGACCCCTAGTCAGTGAAGCCCCGCCCCCTAATCAGGGCTCAGCTTCTCTCCCAGCACAAAGCCCCTGCACATACAGATACTGACCATACAAAACCAAACGCACACAAATACCTTCTCCTCCAACAGAACTCCCACTCAAACTCCCCTGTTTACAGGTCTGTTTGCTAGCTCCTGTGCCGCTGCCTGACTGGCTGCTACCTTTATAGGACCCCTAGTCAGTGAAGCCCCGCCCCCTAATCAGGGCTCAGCTTCTCTCCCAGCACAAAGCCCCTCCAAGCCTCTACACATACAGATACTACCAATACAAAAACACACACAAATAGCTTCTCCTCCAACAGAACTCCCACTCAAACTCCCCTGTTCACAGCTCTGTTTGCTAGCTCCTGTGCCGCTGCCTGACTGGCTGCTACCTTTATAGGACCCCTAGTCAGTGAAGCCCCGCCCCCTAATCAGGGCTCAGCTTCTCTCGCAGCACCTAGCCCCTCCAAGCCTCTACACATACACATACTACCAATACAAAAACACACACAAATACCTTCTCCTCCAACAGAACTCCCACTCAAACTCACCTGTTTACAGCTCTGTTTGCTAGCTCCTGTGCCGCTGCAGCTGTCTGAGCCGCTGCCTGACTGGCTGCTACCTTTATAGGACCCCTAGTCAGTCAAGCCCCGCCCCCTAATCAGGGCTCAGCTTCTCTCCCAGCACCTAGCCCCTCCAAGCCTCTACACATACAGATAATACCAATACAAAAACACACACAAATACCTTCTCCTCCAACAGAACTCCCCCTCAAACTCCCCTGTTCACAGCTCTGTTTGCTAGCTCCTGTGTCGCTGCCTGACTGGCTGCTACCTTTATAGGACCCCTAGTCAGTGAAGCCCCGCCCCCTAATCAGGGCTCAGCTTCTCTCCCAGCACAAAGCCCCTCCAAGCCTCTACACATACAGATAATACCAATACAAAAACACACACAGATACGTTCTTCTCCAACAGAACTCCCACTCAAACTCCCCTGTTCACAGCTCTGTTTGCTAGCTCCTGTGCCGCTGCCTGACTGGCTGCTACCTTTATAGGACCCCTAGTCAGTGAAGCCCCGCCCCCTAATCAGGGCTCAGCTTCTCTCCCAGCACAAAGCCCCTCCAAGCCTCTACACATACAGATACTACCAATGCAAAACCAAACACAGACAAATACCTTCTCCTCCAACAGAACTCCCACTCAAACTCCCCTGTTCACAGCTCTTTTGCTAGCTCCTGTGCCGCTGCCTGACTGGCTGCTACCTTTATAGGACCCCTAGTCAGTGAAGCCCCGCCCCCTAATCAGGGATCAGCTTCTCTCGCAGCACCTAGCCCCTAAAAGCCTCTACACATACAGATACTACCAATACAAAAACACAAACAAATACCTTCTCCTCCAACAGAACTCCCACTCAAACTCCCCTGTTTACAGCTCTGTTTGCTAGCTCCTGTGCCGCTGCCTGACTGGCTGCTACCTTTATAGGACCCCTAGTCTTTGAAGCCCCGCCCCCTAATCAGGGCTCAGCTTCTCTCGCAGCACCTAGCCCCTCCAAGCCTCTACACATACATATACTACCAATACAAAAACACACACAAATACCTTCTCCTCCAACAGAACTCCCACTCAAACTCCCCTGTTCACAGCTCTGTTTGCTAGCTCCTGTGCCGCTGCCTGACTGGCTGCTACCTTTATAGGACCCCTAGTCAGTGAAGCCCCGCCCCCTAATCAGGGCTCAGCTTCTCTCCCAGCACAAAGCCCCTCCAAGCCTCTACACATACAGATACTACCAATGCAAAACCAAACACACACAAATACCTTCTCCTCCAACAGAACTCCCACTCAAACTCCCCTGTTTACAGCTCTGTTTGCTAGCTCCTGTGCCGCTGCCTGACTGGCTGCTACCTTTATAGGACCCCTAGTCAGGGAAGCCCCGCCCCCTAATCAGGGCTCAGCTTCTCTCCCAGCACAAAGCCCCTGCACATACAGATACTGACAATACAAAACCAAACACACACAAATACCTTCTCCTCCAACAGAACTCCCACTCAAACTCCCCTGTTTACAGCTCTGTTTGCTAGCTCCTGTGCCGCTTCAGCTGTCTGTGCCGCTGCCTGACTGGCTGCTACCTTTATAGGACCCCTAGTCAGTGAAGCCCCGCCCCCTAATCAGGGCTCAGCTTCTCTCCCAGCACAAAGCCCCTCCAAGCCTCTACACATACAGATACCACCAATACAAAAACACACACAAATACCTTCTCCTCCAACAGAACTCCCACTCAAACTCCCCTGTTCACAGCTCTGTTTGCTAGCTCCTGTGTCGCTGCCTGACTGGCTGCTACCTTTATAGGACCCCTAGTCAGTGAAGCCCCGCCCCCTAATCAGGGCTCAGCTTCTCTCCCAGCACAAAGCCCCTCCAAGCCTCTACACATACAGATACTACCAATGCAAAACCAAACACAGACAAATACCTTCTCCTCCAACAGAACTCCCACTCAAACTCCCCTGTTCACAGCTCTTTTGCTAGCTCCTGTGCCGCTGCCTGACTGGCTGCTACCTTTATAGGACCCCTAGTCAGTGAAGCCCCGCCCCCTAATCAGGGATCAGCTTCTCTCGCAGCACCTAGCCCCTAAAAGCCTCTACACATACAGATACTACCAATACAAAAACACAAACAAATACCTTCTCCTCCAACAGAACTCCCACTCAAACTCCCCTGTTTACAGCTCTGTTTGCTAGCTCCTGTGCCGCTGCCTGACTGGCTGCTACCTTTATAGGACCCCTAGTCTTTGAAGCCCCGCCCCCTAATCAGGGCTCAGCTTCTCTCGCAGCACCTAGCCCCTCCAAGCCTCTACACATACATATACTACCAATACAAAAACACACACAAATACCTTCTCCTCCAACAGAACTCCCACTCAAACTCCCCTGTTCACAGCTCTGTTTGCTAGCTCCTGTGCCGCTGCCTGACTGGCTGCTACCTTTATAGGACCCCTAGTCAGTGAAGCCCCGCCCCCTAATCAGGGCTCAGCTTCTCTCCCAGCACAAAGCCCCTCCAAGCCTCTACACATACAGATACTACCAATGCAAAACCAAACACACACAAATACCTTCTCCTCCAACAGAACTCCCACTCAAACTCCCCTGTTTACAGCTCTGTTTGCTAGCTCCTGTGCCGCTGCCTGACTGGCTGCTACCTTTATAGGACCCCTAGTCAGGGCAGCCCCGCCCCCTAATCAGGGCTCAGCTTCTCTCCCAGCACAAAGCCCCTGCACATACAGATACTGACAATACAAAACCAAACACACACAAATACCTTCTCCTCCAACAGAACTCCCACTCAAACTCCCCTGTTTACAGCTCTGTTTGCTAGCTCCTGTGCCGCTTCAGCTGTCTGTGCCGCTGCCTGACTGGCTGCTACCTTTATAGGACCCCTAGTCAGTGAAGCCCCGCCCCCTAATCAGGGCTCAGCTTCTCTCCCAGCACAAAGCCCCTCCAAGCCTCTACACATACAGATACCACCAATACAAAAACACACACAAATACCTTCTCCTCCAACAGAACTCCCACTCAAACTCCCCTGTTCACAGCTCTGTTTGCTAGCTCCTGTGTCGCTGCCTGACTGGCTGCTACCTTTATAGGACCCCTAGTCAGTGAAGCCCCGCCCCCTAATCAGGGCTCAGCTTCTCTCCCAGCACAAAGCCCCTCCAAGCCTCTACACATACAGATACTACCAATACAAAAACACACACAAATAGCTTCTCCTCCAACAGAACTCCCACTCAAACTCCCCTGTTCACAGCTCTGTTTGCTAGCTCCTGTGCCGCTGCCTGACTGGCTGCTACCTTTATAGGACCCCTAGTCAGTGAAGCCCCGCCCCCTAATCAGGGCTCAGCTTCTCTCGCAGCACCTAGCCCCTCCAAGCCTCTACACATACAGATACTACCAATACAAAAACACACACAAATACCTTCTCCTCCAACAGAACTCCCACTCAAACTTCCCTGTTCACAGCTCTGTTTGCTAGCTCCTGTGCCGCTGCCTGACTGGCTGCTACCTTTATAGGACCCCTAGTCAGGGAAGCCCCGCCCCCTAATCAGGGCTCAGCTTCTCTCCCAGGACACAGCCCCTGCAATACAGATACTGACAATACAAAACCAAACACACACAAATACCTTCTCCTCCAACAGAACTCCCACTCAAACTCACCTGTTTACAGCTCTGTTTGCTAGCTCCTGTGCCGCTGCAGCTGTCTGAGCCGCTGCCTGACTGGCTGCTACCTTTATAGGACCCCTAGTCAGTCAAGCCCCTCCCCCTAATCAGGGCTCAGCTTCTCTCCCAGCACCTAGCCCCTCCAAGCCTCTACACATACAGATACTACCAATACAAAAACACACACAAATACCTTCTCCTCCAACAGAACTCCCACTCAAACTCCCCTGTTCACAGCTCTGTTTGCTAGCTCCTGTGCCACTGCAGCTGTCTGTTCCGCTGCCTGATTGGCTGCTACCTTTATAGGACCCCTAGTCAGTTAAGCCCCGCCCCCTAATCAGGGCTCAGCTTCTCTCCAAGCACAAAGCCCCGCCAAACCCCTGCACATACAGATACTACCAATACAAAACCAAACACACACAAATACCTTCTCCTCCAACAGAACTCCCACTCAAACTCCCCTGTTTACAGCTCTGTTTGCTAGCTCCTGTGCCGCTGCCTGACTGGCTGCTACCTTTATAGGACCCCTAGTCAGTGAAGCCCCGCCCCCTGATCAGGGCTCAGCTTCTCTCCCAGCACAAAGCCCCTGCACATACAGATACTGACAATACAAAACCAAACACACACAAATACCTTCTCCTCCAACAGAACTCCCACTCAAACTCCCCTGTTCACAGCTCTGTTTGCTAGCTCCTGTGCCGCTGCAGCTGTCTGTGCCAATGCCTGACTGGCTGCTACCTTTATAGGACCCCTAGTCAGTGAAGCCCCGCCCCCTAATCAGGGCTCAGCTTCTCTCGCAGGACCTAACCCCTCCAAGCCTCTAAACATACAGATAATACCAATACAAAAACACACACAAATACCTTCTCCTCCAACAGAACTCCCCCTCAAACTCCCCTGTTCACAGCTCTGTTTGCTAGCTCCTGTGTCGCTGCCTGACTGGCTGCTACCTTTATAGGACCCCTAGTCAGTGAAGCCCCGCCCCCTAATCAGGGCTCAGCTTCTCTCCCAGCACAAAGCCCCTCCAAGCCTCCACACATACAGATACTACCAATACAAAAACACACACAAATAGCTTCTCCTCCAACAGAACTCCCACTCAAACTCCCCTGTTCACAGCTCTGTTTGCTAGCTCCTGTGCCGCTGCCTGACTGGCTGCTACCTTTATAGGACCCCTAGTCAGTGAAGCCCCGCCCCCTAATCAGGGCTCAGCTTCTCTCCCAGGACAAAGCCCCTGCAATACAGATACTGACAATACAAAACCAAACACACACAAATACCTTCTCCTCCAACAGAACTCCCACTCAAACTCACCTGTTTACAGCTCTGTTTGCTAGCTCCTGTGCCGCTACAGCTGTCTGAGCCGCTGCCTGACTGGCTGCTACCTTTATAGGACCCCTACTCAGTCAAGCCCCTCCCCCTAATCAGGGCTCAGCTTCTCTCCCAGCACCTAGCCCCTCCAAGCCTCTACACATACAGATACTACCAATACAAAAACACACACAAATACCTTCTCCTCCAACAGAACTCCCACTCAAACTCCCCTGTTCACAGCTCTGTTTGCTAGCTCCTGTGCCACTGCAGCTGTCTGTTCCGCTGCCTGATTGGCTGCTACCTTTATAGGACCCCTAGTCAGTTAAGCCCCGCCCCCTAATCAGGGCTCAGCTTCTCTCCAAGCACAAAGCCCCGCCAAACCCCTGCACATACAGATACTACCAATACAAAACCAAACACACACAAATACCTTCTCCTCCAACAGAACTCCCACTCAAACTCCCCTGTTTAGAGCTCTGTTTGCTAGCTCCTGTGCCGCTGCCTGACTGGCTGCTACCTTTATAGGACCCCTAGTCAGTGAAGCCCCGCCCCCTGATCAGGGCTCAGCTTCTCTCCCAGCACAAAGCCCCTGCACATACAGATACTGACAATACAAAACCAAACACACACAAATACCTTCTCCTCCAACAGAACTCCCACTCAAACTCCCCTGTTCACAGCTCTGTTTGCTAGCTCCTGTGCCGCTGCAGCTGTCTGTGCCAATGCCTGACTGGCTGCTACCTTTATAGGACCCCTAGTCAGTGAAGCCCCGCCCCCTAATCAGGGCTCAGCTTCTCTCGCAGGACCTAACCCCTCCAAGCCTCTAAACATACAGATAATACCAATACAAAAACACACACAAATACCTTCTCCTCCAACAGAACTCCCCCTCAAACTCCCCTGTTCACAGCTCTGTTTGCTAGCTCCTGTGTCGCTGCCTGATTGGCTGCTACCTTTATAGGACCCCTAGTCAGTGAAGCCCCGCCCCCTAATCAGGGCTCAGCTTCTCTCCCAGCACAAAGCCCCTCCAAGCCTCTACACATACAGATAATACCAATACAAAAACACACACAGATACGTTCTCCTCCAACAGAACTGCCACTCAAACTCCCCTGTTCACAGCTCTGTTTGCTAGCTCCTGTGCCGCTGCCTGACTGGCTGCTACCTTTATAGGACCCCTAGTCAGTGAAGCCCCGCCCCCTAATCAGGGCTCAGCTTCTCTCCCAGCACAAAGCCCCTCCAAGCCTCTACACATACAGATACTACCAATGCAAAACCAAACACAGACAAATACCTTCTCCTCCAACAGAACTCCCACTCAAACTCCCCTGTTCACAGCTCTTTTGCTAGCTCCTGTGCCGCTGCCTGACTGGCTGCTACCTTTATAGGACCCCTAGTCAGTGAAGCCCCGCCCCCTAATCAGGGCTCAGCTGCTCTCGCAGCACCTAGCCCCTAAAAGCCTCTACACATACAGATAATACCAATACAAAAACACACACAAACACGTTCTCCTCCAACAGAACTCCCACTCAAACTCCCCTGTTCACAGCTCTGTTTGCTAGCTCTTGTGCCGCTGCCTGACTGGCTGCTACCTTTATAGGACCCCTAGTCAGGGAAGCCCCGCCCCCTAATCAGGGCTCAGCTTCTCTCGCAGCACCTAGCCCCTCCAAGCCTCTACACATACAGATACTACCAATACAAAAACACAAACAAATACCTTCTCCTCCAACAGAACTCCCACTCAAACTCCCCTGTTTACAGCTCTGTTTGCTAGCTCCTGTGCCGCTGCCTGACTGGCTGCTACCTTTATAGGACCCCTAGTCAGTGAAGCCCCGCCCCCTAATCAGGGCTCAGCTTCTCTCCCAGCACAAAGCCCCTCCAAGCCTCTACACATACAGATACTACTAATGCAAAACCAAACACACACAAATACCTTCTCCTCCAACAGAACTCCCACTCAAACTCCCCTGTTTACAGCTCTGTTTGCTAGCTCCTGTGCCGCTTCAGCTGTCTGTGCCGCTGCCTGACTGGCTGCTACCTTTATAGGACCCCTAGTCAGTGAAGCCCCGCCCCCTAATCAGGGCTCAGCTTCTCTCCCAGCACAAAGCCCCTCCAAGCCTCTACACATACAGATACTACCAATGCAAAACCAAACACACACAAATACCTTCTCCTCCAACACAACTCCCACTCAAACTCCCCTGTTTACAGCTCTGTTTGCTAGCTCCTGTGCCGCTGCCTGACTCGCTGCTACCTTTATAGGACCCCTAGTCAGTGAAGCCGTGCCCCCTAATCAGGGCTCAGCTTCTCTCCCAGCACAAAGCCCCTCCAAGCCTCTACACATACAGATAATACCAATACAAAAACACACACAAATACGTTCTCCTCCAACAGAACTCCCACTCAAACTCCCCTGTTTACAGCTCTGTTTGCTAGCTCCTGTGCTGCTGCAGCTGTCTGTGCCAATGCCTGACTGGCTGCTACCTTTATAGGACCCCTAGTCAGTCAAGCCCCGCCCCCTAATCAGGGCTCAGCTTCTCTCCCAGCACAAAGCCCCTTCAAGCCTCTACACATACATATACTACCAATACAAAAACACACACAAATACCTTCTCCTCCAACAGAACTCCCACTCAAACTTCCCTGTTCACAGCTCTGTTTGCTAGCTCCTGTGCCGCTGCCTGACTGGCTGCTACCTTTATAGGACCCCTAGTCAGTGAAGCCCCGCCCCCTAATCAGGGCTCAGCTTCTCTCCCAGCACAAAGCCCCTGCACATACAGATACTGACCATACAAAACCAAACGCACACAAATACCTTCTCCTCCAACAGAACTCCCACTCAAACTCCCCTGTTTACAGCTCTGTTTGCTAGCTTGTGTGCCGCTGCAGCTGTCTGTCCAATGCCTGACTGGCTGCTACCTTTATAGGACCCCTAGTCAGTGAAGCCCCGCCCCCTAATCAGGGCTCAGCTTCTCTCGCAGCACCTAGCCCCTCCAAGCCTCTAAACATACAGATAATACCAATACAAAAAACACACACAAATACCTTCTCCTCCAACAGAACTCCCACTCAAACTCCCCTGTTCACAGCTCTGTTTGATAGCTCCTGTGCCACTGCAGCTGTCTGTTCCGCTGCCTGACTGGCTGCTACCTTTATAGGACCCCTAGTCAGTTAAGCCCCGCCCCCTAATCAGGGCTCAGCTTCTCTCCAAGCACAAAGCCCCGCCAAACCCCTACACATACAGATACTACCAATACAAAACCAAACACACACAAATACCTTCTCCTCCAACAGAACTCCCACTCAACCTCCCCTGTTTAGAGCTCTGTTTGCTACCTCCTGTGCCGCTGCCTGACTGGCTGCTACCTTTATAGGACCCCTAGTCAGTGAAGCCCCGCCCCCTAATCAGGGCTCAGCTTCTCTCCCAGCACAAAGCCCCTCCAAGCCTCTACACATACAGATACTACCAATACAAAAACACACACAAATAGCTTCTCCTCCAACAGAACTCCCACTCAAACTCCCCTGTTCACAGCTCTGTTTGCTAGCTCCTGTGCCGCTGCCTGACTGGCTGCTACCTTTATAGGACCCCTAGTCAGTGAAGCCCCGCCCCCTAATCAGGGCTCCGCTTCTCTCGCAGCACAAAGCCCCTGCACATACAGATACTGACAATACAAAACCAAACACACACAAATACCCTCTCCTACAACAGAACTCCCACTCAAACTCCCCTGTTCACAGCTCTGTTTGCTAGCTCCTGTGCCGCTGCAGCTGTCTGTGCCAATGCCTGACTGGCTGCTACCTTTATAGGACCCCTAGTCAGTGAAGCCCCGCCCCCTAATCAGGGCTCAGCTTCTCTCGCAGGACCTAACCCCTCCAAGCCTCTAAACATACAGATAATACCAATACAAAAACACACACAAATACCTTCTCCTCCAACAGAACTCCCCCTCAAACTCCCCTGTTCACAGCTCTGTTTGCTAACTCCTGTGTCGCTGCCTGACTGGCTGCTACCTTTATAGGACCCCTAGTCAGTGAAGCCCCGCCCCCTAATCAGGGCTCAGCTTCTCTCCCAGCACAAAGCCCCTCCGAGCCTCTACACATACAGATAATACCAATACAAAAACACACACAGATACGTTCTCCTCCAACAGAACTCCCACTCAAACTCCCCTGTTCACAGCTCTGTTTGCTAGCTCCTGTGCCGCTGCCTGACTGGCTGCTACCTTTATAGGACCCCTAGTCAGTGAAGCCCCGCCCCCTAATCAGGGCTCAGCTTCTCTCCCAGCACAAAGCCCCTCCAAGCCTCTACACATACAGATACTACCAATGCAAAACCAAACACAGACAAATACCTTCTCCTCCAACAGAACTCCCACTCAAACTCCCCTGTTCACAGCTCTTTTGCTAGCTCCTGTGCCGCTGCCTGACTGGCTGCTACCTTTATAGGACCCCTAGTCAGTGAAGCCCCGCCCCCTAATCAGGGCTCAGCTTCTCTCGCAGCACCTAGCCCCTAAAAGCCTCTACACATACAGATAATACCAATACAAAAACACACACAAACACGTTCTCCTCCAACAGAACTCCCACTCAAACTCCCCTGTTCACAGCTCTGTTTGCTAGCTCTTGTGCCGCTGCCTGACTGGCTGCTACCTTTATAGGACCCCTAGTCAGGGAAGCCCCGCCCCCTAATCAGGGCTCAGCTTCTCTCGCAGCACCTAGCCCCTCCAAGCCTCTACACATACAGATACTACCAATACAAAAACACAAACAAATACCTTCTCCTCCAACAGAACTCCCACTCAAACTCCCCTGTTTACAGCTCTGTTTGCTAGCTCCTGTGCCGCTGCCTGACTGGCTGCTACCTTTATAGGACCCCTAGTCAGTGAAGCCCCGCCCCCTAATCAGGGCTCAGCTTCTCTCCCAGCACAAAGCCCCTCCAAGCCTCTACACATACAGATACTACCAATGCAAAACCAAACACACACAAATACCTTCTCCTCCAACAGAACTCCCACTCAAACTCCCCTGTTTACAGCTCTGTTTGCTAGCTCCTGTGCCGCTGCCTGACTGGCTGCTACCTTTATAGGACCCCTAGTCAGGGAAGCCCCGCCCCCTAATCAGGGCTCAGCTTCTCTCCCAGCACAAAGCCCCTGCACATACAGATACTGACAATACAAAACCAAACACACACAAATACCTTCTCCTCCAACAGAACTCCCACTCAAACTCCCCTGTTTACAGCTCTGTTTGCTAGCTCCTGTGCCGCTTCAGCTGTCTGTGCCGCTGCCTGACTGGCTGCTACCTTTATAGGACCCCTAGTCAGTGGAGCCCCGCCCCCTAATCAGGGCTCAGCTTCTCTCCCAGCACAAAGCCCCTCCAAGCCTCTACACATACAGATACTACCAATGCAAAACCAAACACACACAAATACCTTCTCCTCCAACAGAACTCCCACTCAAACTCCCCTGTTTACAGCTCTGTTTGCTAGCTCCTGTGCCGCTTCAGCTGTCTGTGCCGCTGCCTGACTGGCTGCTACCTTTATAGGACCCCTAGTCAGTGAAGCCCCGCCCCCTAATCAGGGCTCAGCTTCTCTCCCAGCACAAAGCCCCTCCAAGCCTCTACACATACAGATACTACCAATGCAAAACCAAACACACACAAATACCTTCTCCTCCAACACAACTCCCACTCAACCTCCCCTGTTTACAGCTCTGTTTGCTACCTCCTGTGCCGCTGCCTGACTGGCTGCTACCTTTATAGGACCCCTAGTCAGTGAAGCCCCGCCCCCTAATCAGGGCTCAGCTTCTCTCCCAGCACAAAGCCCCTCCAAGCCTCTACACATACAGATACTACCAATACAAAAACACACACAAATAGCTTCTCCTCCAACAGAACTCCCACTCAAACTCCCCTGTTCACAGCTCTGTTTGCTAGCTCCTGTGCCGCTGCCTGACTGGCTGCTACCTTTATAGGACCCCTAGTCAGTGAAGCCCCGCCCCCTAATCAGGGCTCAGCTTCTCTCGCAGCACAAAGCCCCTGCACATACAGATACTGACAATACAAAACCAAACACACACAAATACCTTCTCCTCCAACAGAACTCCCACTCAAACTCCCCTGTTCACAGCTCTGTTTGCTAGCTCCTGTGCCGCTGCAGCTGTCTGTGCCAATGCCTGACTGGCTGCTACCTTTATAGGACCCCTAGTCAGTGAAGCCCCGCCCCCTAATCAGGGCTCAGCTTCTCTCGCAGGACCTAACCCCTCCAAGCCTCTAAACATACAGATAATACCAATACAAAAACACACACAAATACCTTCTCCTCCAACAGAACTCCCCCTCAAACTCCCCTGTTCACAGCTCTGTTTGCTAGCTCCTGTGTCGCTGCCTGACTGGCTGCTACCTTTATAGGACCCCTAGTCAGTGAAGCCCCGCCCCCTAATCAGGGCTCAGCTTCTCTCCCAGCACAAAGCCCCTCCAAGCCTCTACACATACAGATAATACCAATACAAAAACACACACAGATACGTTCTCCTCCAACAGAACTCCCACTCAAACTCCCCTGTTCACAGCTCTTTTGCTAGCTCCTGTGCCGCTGCCTGACTGGCTGCTACCTTTATAGGACCCCTAGTCAGTGAAGCCCCGCCCCCTAATCAGGGCTCAGCTTCTCTCGCAGCACCTAGCCCCTAAAAGCCTCTACACATACAGATAATACCAATACAAAAACACACACAAACACGTTCTCCTCCAACAGAACTCCCACTCAAACTCCCCTGTTCACAGCTCTGTTTGCTAGCTCTTGTGCCGCTGCCTGACTGGCTGCTACCTTTATAGGACCCCTAGTCAGGGAAGCCCCGCCCCCTAATCAGGGCTCAGCTTCTCTCGCAGCACCTAGCCCCTCCAAGCCTCTACACATACAGATACTACCAATACAAAAACACAAACAAATACCTTCTCCTCCAACAGAACTCCCACTCAAACTCCCCTGTTTACAGCTCTGTTTGCTAGCTCCTGTGCCGCTGCCTGACTGGCTGCTACCTTTATAGGACCCCTAGTCAGTGAAGCCCCGCCCCCTAATCAGGGCTCAGCTTCTCTCCCAGCACAAAGCCCCTCCAAGCCTCTACACATACAGATACTACCAATGCAAAACCAAACACACACAAATACCTTCTCCTCCAACAGAACTCCCACTCAAACTCCCCTGTTTACAGCTCTGTTTGCTAGCTCCTGTGCCGCTGCCTGACTGGCTGCTACCTTTATAGGACCCCTAGTCAGGGAAGCCCCGCCCCCTAATCAGGGCTCAGCTTCTCTGCCAGCACAAAGCCCCTGCACATACAGATACTGACAATACAAAACCAAACACACACAAATACCTTCTCCTCCAACAGAACTCCCACTCAAACTCCCCTGTTTACAGCTCTGTTTGCTAGCTCCTGTGCCGCTTCAGCTGTCTGTGCCGCTGCCTGACTGGCTGCTACCTTTATAGGACCCCTAGTCAGTGAAGCCCCGCCCCCTAATCAGGGCTCAGCTTCTCTCCCAGCACAAAGCCCCTCCAAGCCTCTACACATACAGATACTACCAATGCAAAACCAAACACACACAAATACCTTCTCCTCCAACACAACTCCCACTCAAACTCCCCTGTTCACAGCTCTGTTTGATAGCTCCTGTGCCACTGCAGCTGTTTGTTCCGCTGCCTGACTGGCTGCTACCTTTATAGGACCCCTAGTCAGTGAAGCCCCGCCCCCTAATCAGGGCTCAGCTTCTCTCGCAGCACCTAGCCCCTCCAAGCCTCTACACATACAGATACTACCAATACAAAAACACACACAAATACCTTCTCCTCCAACAGAACTCCCACTCAAACTTCCCTGTTCACAGCTCTGTTTGCTAGCTCCTGTGCCGCTGCCTGACTGGCTGCTACCTTTATAGGACCCCTAGTCAGTGAAGCCCCGCCCCTAATCAGGGCTCAGCTTCTCTCCCAGCACAAAGCCCCTGCACATACAGATACTGACCATACAAAACCAAACGCACACAAATACCTTCTCCTCCAACAGAACTCCCACTCAAACTCCCCTGTTTACAGCTCTGTTTGCTAGCTTGTGTGCCGCTGCAGCTGTCTGTCCAATGCCTGACTGGCTGCTACCTTTATAGGACCCCTAGTCAGTGAAGCCCCGCCCCCTAATCAGGGCTCAGCTTCTCTCGCAGCACCTAGCCCCTCCAAGCCTCTAAACATACAGATAATACCAATACAAAAAACACACACAAATACCTTCTCCTCCAACAGAACTCCCACTCAAACTCCCCTGTTCACAGCTCTGTTTGCTAGCTCCTGTGCCACTGCAGCTGTCTGTTCCGCTGCCTGACTGGCTGCTACCTTTATAGGACACCTAGTCAGTTAAGCCCCGCCCCCTAATCAGGGCTCAGCTTCTCTCCAAGCACAAAGCCCCGCCAAACCCCTACACATACAGATACTACCAATACAAAACCAAACACACACAAATACCTTCTCCTCCAACAGAACTCCCACTCAACCTCCCCTGTTTACAGCTCTGTTTGCTACCTCCTGTGCCGCTGCCTGACTGGCTGCTACCTTTATAGGACCCCTAGTCAGTGAAGCCCCGCCCCCTGATCAGGGCTCAGCTTCTCTCCCAGCACAAAGCCGCTCCAAGCCTCTACACATACAGATACTACCAATACAAAACCAAACACACACAAATAGCTTCTCCTCCAACAGAACTCCCACTCAAACTCCCCTGTTCACAGCTCTGTTTGCTAGCTCCTGTGCCGCTGCCTGACTGGCTGCTACCTTTATAGGACCCCTAGTCAGGGAAGCCCCGCCCCCTAATCAGGGCTCAGCTTGTCTCCCAGCACAAAGCCCCTGCACATACAGATACTGACAATACAAAACCAAACACAAACAAATACCTTCTCCTCCAACAGAACTCCCACTCAAACTCCCCTGTTTACAGCTCTGTTTGCTAGCTCCTGTGCCGCTGCAGCTGTCTGTGCTGCTGCCTGACTGGCTGCTACCTTTATAGGACCCCTAGTCAGTGAAGCCCCGCCCCCTAATCAGGGCTCAGCTTCTCTCCCAGCACAAAGCCCCTCCAAGCCTCTACACATACAGATACTACCAATACAAAAACACACACAAATAGCTTCTCCTCCAACAGAACTCCCACTCAAACTCCCCTGTTCACAGCTCTGTTTGCTAGCTCCTGTGCCGCTGCCTGACTGGCTGCTACCTTTATAGGACCCCTAGTCAGTGAAGCCCCGCCCCCTAATCAGGGCTCAGCTTCTCTCGCAGCACCTAGCCCCTCCAAGCCTCTACACATACAGATACTACCAATACAAAAACACACACAAATACCTTCTCCTCCAACAGAACTCCCACTCAAACTCACCTGTTTACAGCTCTGTTTGCTAGCTCCTGTGCCGCTGCAGCTGTCTGAGCCGCTGCCTGACTGGCTGCTACCTTTATAGGACCCCTAGTCAGTCAAGCCCCGCCCCCTAATCAGGGCTCAGCTTCTCTCCCAGCACCTAGCCCCTCCAAGCCTCTACACATACAGATACTACCAATACAAAAACACACACAAATACCTTCTCCTCCAACAGAACTCCCACTCAAACTCCCCTGTTCACAGCTCTGTTTGCTAGCTCCTGTGCCACTGCAGCTGCCTGTTCCGCTGCCTGATTGGCTGCTACCTTTATAGGACCCCTAGTCAGTTAAGCCCCGCCCCCTAATCAGGGCTCAGCTTCTCTCCAAGCACAAAGCCCCGCCAAACCCCTGCACATACAGATACTACCAATACAAAACCAAACACACACAAATACCTTCTCCTCCAACAGAACTCCCACTCAAACTCCCCTGTTCACAGCTCTGTTTGCTAGCTCCTGTGCCGCTGCAGCTGTCTGTGCCAATGCCTGACTGGCTGCTACCTTTATAGGACCCCTAGTCAGTGAAGCCCCGCCCCCTAATCAGGGCTCAGCTTCTCTCGCAGGACCTAACCCCTCCAAGCCTCTAAACATACAGATAATACCAATACAAAAACACACACAAATACCTTCTCCTCCAACAGAACTCCCCCTCAAACTCCCCTGTTCACAGCTCTGTTTGCTAGCTCCTGTGTCGCTGCCTGACTGGCTGCTACCTTTATAGGACCCCTAGTCAGTGAAGCCCCGCCCCCTAATCAGGGCTCAGCTTCTCTCCCAGCACAAAGCCCCTCCAAGCCTCTACACATACAGATAATACCAATACAAAAACACACACAGATACGTTCTTCTCCAACAGAACTCCCACTCAAACTCCCCTGTTCACAGCTCTGTTTGCTAGCTCCTGTGCCGCTGCCTGACTGGCTGCTACCTTTATAGGACCCCTAGTCAGTGAAGCCCCGCCCCCTAATCAGGGCTCAGCTTCTCTCCCAGCACAAAGCCCCTCCAAGCCTCTACACATACAGATACTACCAATGCAAAACCAAACACAGACAAATACCTTCTCCTCCAACAGAACTCCCACTCAAACTCCCCTGTTCACAGCTCTTTTGCTAGCTCCTGTGCCGCTGCCTGACTGGCTGCTACCTTTATAGGACCCCTAGTCAGTGAAGCCCCGCCCCCTAATCAGGGCTCAGCTTCTCTCGCAGCACCTAGCCCCTAAAAGCCTCTACACATACAGATACTACCAATACAAAAACACAAACAAATACCTTCTCCTCCAACAGAACTCCCACTCAAACTCCCCTGTTTACAGCTCTGTTTGCTAGCTCCTGTGCCGCTGCCTGACTGGCTGCTACCTTTATAGGACCCCTAGTCTTTGAAGCCCCGCCCCCTAATCAGGGCTCAGCTTCTCTCGCAGCACCTAGCCCCTCCAAGCCTCTACACATACATATACTACCAATACAAAAACACACACAAATACCTTCTCCTCCAACAGAACTCCCACTCAAACTCCCCTGTTCACAGCTCTGTTTGCTAGCTCCTGTGCCACTGCAGCTGCCTGTTCCGCTGCCTGATTGGCTGCTACCTTTATAGGACCCCTAGTCAGTTAAGCCCCGCCCCCTAATCAGGGCTCAGCTTCTCTCCAAGCACAAAGCCCCGCCAAACCCCTGCACATACAGATACTACCAATACAAAACCAAACACACACAAATACCTTCTCCTCCAACAGAACTCCCACTCAAACTCCCCTGTTCACAGCTCTGTTTGCTAGCTCCTGTGCCGCTGCAGCTGTCTGTGCCAATGCCTGACTGGCTGCTACCTTTATAGGACCCCTAGTCAGTGAAGCCCCGCCCCCTAATCAGGGCTCAGCTTCTCTCGCAGGACCTAACCCCTCCAAGCCTCTAAACATACAGATAATACCAATACAAAAACACACACAAATACCTTCTCCTCCAACAGAACTCCCCCTCAAACTCCCCTGTTCACAGCTCTGTTTGCTAGCTCCTGTGTCGCTGCCTGACTGGCTGCTACCTTTATAGGACCCCTAGTCAGTGAAGCCCCGCCCCCTAATCAGGGCTCAGCTTCTCTCCCAGCACAAAGCCCCTCCAAGCCTCTACACATACAGATAATACCAATACAAAAACACACACAGATACGTTCTTCTCCAACAGAACTCCCACTCAAACTCCCCTGTTCACAGCTCTGTTTGCTAGCTCCTGTGCCGCTGCCTGACTGGCTGCTACCTTTATAGGACCCCTAGTCAGTGAAGCCCCGCCCCCTAATCAGGGCTCAGCTTCTCTCCCAGCACAAAGCCCCTCCAAGCCTCTACACATACAGATATTACCAATGCAAAACCAAACACAGACAAATACCTTCTCCTCCAACAGAACTCCCACTCAAACTCCCCTGTTCACAGCTCTTTTGCTAGCTCCTGTGCCGCTGCCTGACTGGCTGCTACCTTTATAGGACCCCTAGTCAGTGAAGCCCCGCCCCCTAATCAGGGCTCAGCTTCTCTCGCAGCACCTAGCCCCTAAAAGCCTCTACACATACAGATACTACCAATACAAAAACACAAACAAATACCTTCTCCTCCAACAGAACTCCCACTCAAACTCCCCTGTTTACAGCTCTGTTTGCTAGCTCCTGTGCCGCTGCCTGACTGGCTGCTACCTTTATAGGACCCCTAGTCTTTGAAGCCCCGCCCCCTAATCAGGGCTCAGCTTCTCTCGCAGCACCTAGCCCCTCCAAGCCTCTACACATACATATACTACCAATACAAAAACACACACAAATACCTTCTCCTCCAACAGAACTCCCACTCAAACTCCCCTGTTCACAGCTCTGTTTGCTAGCTCCTGTGCCGCTGCCTGACTGGCTGCTACCTTTATAGGACCCCTAGTCAGTGAAGCCCCGCCCCCTAATCAGGGCTCAGCTTCTCTCCCAGCACAAAGCCCCTCCAAGCCTCTACACATACAGATACTACCAATGCAAAACCAAACACACACAAATACCTTCTCCTCCAACAGAACTCCCACTCAAACTCCCCTGTTTACAGCTCTGTTTGCTAGCTCCTGTGCCGCTGCCTGACTGGCTGCTACCTTTATAGGACCCCTAGTCAGGGAAGCCCCGCCCCCTAATCAGGGCTCAGCTTCTCTCCCAGCACAAAGCCCCTGCACATACAGATACTGACAATACAAAACCAAACACACACAAATACCTTCTCCTCCAACAGAACTCCCACTCAAACTCCCCTGTTTACAGCTCTGTTTGCTAGCTCCTGTGCCGCTTCAGCTGTCTGTGCCGCTGCCTGACTGGCTGCTACCTTTATAGGACCCCTAGTCAGTGAAGCCCCGCCCCCTAATCAGGGCTCAGCTTCTCTCCCAGCACAAAGCCCCTCCAAGCCTCTACACATACAGATACCACCAATACAAAAACACACACAAATACCTTCTCCTCCAACAGAACTCCCACTCAAACTCCACTGTTCACAGCTCTGTTTGCTAGCTCCTGTGTCGCTGCCTGACTGGCTGCTACCTTTATAGGACCCCTAGTCAGTGAAGCCCCGCCCCCTAATCAGGGCTCAGCTTCTCTCCCAGCACAAAGCCCCTCCAAGCCTCTACACATACAGATACTACCAATACAAAAACACACACAAATAGCTTCTCCTCCAACAGAACTCCCACTCAAACTCCCCTGTTCACAGCTCTGTTTGCTAGCTCCTGTGCCGCTGCCTGACTGGCTGCTACCTTTATAGGACCCCTAGTCAGTGAAGCCCCGCCCCCTAATCAGGGCTCAGCTTCTCTCGCAGCACCTAGCCCCTCCAAGCCTCTACACATACAGATACTACCAATACAAAAACACACACAAATACCTTCTCCTCCAACAGAACTCCCACTCAAACTTCCCTGTTCACAGCTCTGTTTGCTAGCTCCTGTGCCGCTGCCTGACTGGCTGCTACCTTTATAGGACCCCTAGTCAGTGAAGCCCCGCCCCCTAATCAGGGCTCAGCTTCTCTCCCAGGACAAAGCCCCTGCAATACAGATACTGACAATACAAAACCAAACACACACAAATACCTTCTCCTCCAACAGAACTCCCACTCAAACTCACCTGTTTACAGCTCTGTTTGCTAGCTCCTGTGCCGCTGCAGCTGTCTGAGCCGCTGCCTGACTGGCTGCTACCTTTATAGGACCCCTAGTCAGTCAAGCCCCTCCCCCTAATCAGGGCTCAGCTTCTCTCCCAGCACCTAGCCCCTCCAAGCCTCTACACATACAGATACTACCAATACAAAAACACACACAAATACCTTCTCCTCCAACAGAACTCCCACTCAAACTCCCCTGTTCACAGCTCTGTTTGCAAGCTCCTGTGCCACTGCAGCTGTCTGTTCCGCTGCCTGATTGGCTGCTACCTTTATAGGACCCCTAGTCAGTTAAGCCCCGCCCCCTAATCAGGGCTCAGCTTCTCTCCAAGCACAAAGCCCCGCCAAACCCCTGCACATACAGATACTACCAATACAAAACCAAACACACACAAATACCTTCTCCTCCAACAGAACTCCCACTCAAACTCCCCTGTTTACAGCTCTGTTTGCTAGCTCCTGTGCCGCTGCCTGACTGGCTGCTACCTTTATAGGACCCCTAGTCAGTGAAGCCCCGCCCCCTGATCAGGGCTCAGCTTCTCTCCCAGCACAAAGCCCCTGCACATACAGATACTGACAATACAAAACCAAACACACACAAATACCTTCTCCTCCAACAGAACTCCCACTCAAACTCCCCTGTTCACAGCTCTGTTTGCTAGCTCCTGTGCCGCTGCAGCTGTCTGTGCCAATGCCTGACTGGCTGCTACCTTTATAGGACCCCTAGTCTGTGAAGCCCCGCCCCCTAATCAGGGCTCAGCTTCTCTCGCAGGACCTAACCCCTCCAAGCCTCTAAACATACAGATAATACCAATACAAAAACACACACAAATACCTTCTCCTCCAACAGAACTCCCCCTCAAACTCCCCTGTTCACAGCTCTGTTTGCTAGCTCCTGTGTCGCTGCCTGACTGGCTGCTACCTTTATAGGACCCCTAGTCAGTGAAGCCCCGCCCCCTAATCAGGGCTCAGCTTCTCTCCCAGCACAAAGCCCCTCCAAGCCTCTACACATACAGATACTACCAATACAAAAACACACACAAATACCTTCTCCTCCAACAGAACTCCCACTCAAACTCCCCTGTTCACAGCTCTGTTTGCTAGCTCCTGTGCCGGTGCCTGACTGGCTGCTACCTTTATAGGACCCCTAGTCAGTGAAGCCCCGCCCCCTAATCAGGGCTCAGCTTCTCTCCCAGCACAAAGCCCCTCCAAGCCTCTACACATACAGATACTACCAATGCAAAACCAAACACAGACAAATACCTTCTCCTCCAACAGAACTCCCACTCAAACTCCCCTGTTCACAGCTCTTTTGCTAGCTCCTGTGCCGCTGCCTGACTGGCTGCTACCTTTATAGGACCCCTAGTCAGTGAAGCCCCGCCCCCTAATCAGGGCTCAGCTTCTCTCGCAGCACCTAGCCCCTAAAAGCCTCTACACATACAGATAATACCAATACAAAAACACACACAAACACGTTCTCCTCCAACAGAACTCCCACTCAAACTCCCCTGTTCACAGCTCTGTTTGCTAGCTCTTGTGCCGCTGCCTGACTGGCTGCTACCTTTATAGGACCCCTAGTCAGTGAAGCCCCGCCCCCTAATCAGGGCTCAGCTTCTCTCCCAGCACAAAGCCCCTCCAAGCCTCTACACATACAGATACTACCAATGCAAAACCAAACACACACAAATACCTTCTCCTCCAACAGAACTCCCACTCAAACTCCCCTGTTTACAGCTCTGTTTGCTAGCTCCTGTGCCGCTGCCTGACTGGCTGCTACCTTTATAGGACCCCTAGTCAGGGAAGCCCCGCCCCCTAATCAGGGCTCAGCTTCTCTCCCAGCACAAAGCCCCTGCACATACAGATACTGACAATACAAAACCAAACACACAAAAATACCTTCTCCTCCAACAGAACTCCCACTCAAACTCCCCTGTTTACAGCTCTGTTTGCTAGCTCCTGTGCCGCTTCAGCTGTCTGTGCCGCTGCCTGACTGGCTGCTACCTTTATAGGACCCCTAGTCAGTGAAGCCCCGCCCCCTAATCAGGGCTCAGCTTCTCTCCCAGCACAAAGCCCCTCCAAGCCTCTACACATACAGATACTACCAATGCAAAACCAAACACACACAAATACCTTCTCCTCCAACAGAACTCCCACTCAAACTCCCCTGTTTACAGCTCTGTTTGCTAGCTCCTGTGCCGCTTCAGCTGTCTGTGCCGCTGCCTGACTGGCTGCTACCTTTATAGGACCCCTAGTCAGTGAAGCCCCGCCCCCTAATCAGGGCTCAGCTTCTCTCCCAGCACAAAGCCCCTCCAAGCCTCTACACATACAGATACTACCAATGCAAAACCAAACACACACAAATACCTTCTCCTCCAACACAACTCCCACTCAAACTCCCCTGTTTACAGCTCTGTTTGCTAGCTCCTGTGCCGCTGCCTGACTGGCTGCTACCTTTATAGGACCCCTAGTCAGTGAAGCCGTGCCCCCTAATCAGGGCTCAGCTTCTCTCCCAGCACAAAGCCCCTCCAAGCCTCTACACATACAGATAATACCAATACAAAAACACACACAAATACGTTCTCCTCCAACAGAACTCCCACTCAAACTCCCCTGTTTACAGCTCTGTTTGCTAGCTCCTGTGCTGCTGCAGCTGTCTGTGCCAATGCCTGACTGGCTGCTACCTTTATAGGACCCCTAGTCAGTCAAGCCCCGCCCCCTAATCAGGGCTCAGCTTCTCTCCCAGCACAAATTCCCTTCAAGCCTCTACACATACATATACTACCAATACAAAAACACACACAAATACCTTCTCCTCCAACAGAACTCCCACTCAAACTCCCCTGTTCACAGCTCTGTTTGCTAGCTCCTGTGCCGCTGCCTGACTGGCTGCTACCTTTATAGGACCCCTAGTCAGTGAAGCCCCGCCCCCTAATCAGGGCTCAGCTTCTCTCGCAGCACCTAGCCCCTCCAAGCCTCTACACATACAGATACTACCAATAAAAAAACACACACAAATACCTTCTCCTCCAACAGAACTCCCACTCAAACTTCCCTGTTCACAGCTCTGTTTGCTAGCTCCTGTGCCGCTGCCTGACTGGCTGCTACCTTTATAGGACCCCTAGTCAGTGAAGCCCCGCCCCCTAATCAGGGCTCAGCTTCTCTCCCAGCACAAAGCCCCTGCACATACAGATACTGACCATACAAAACCAAACGCACACAAATACCTTCTCCTCCAACAGAACTCCCACTCAAACTCCCCTGTTTACAGCTCTGTTTGCTAGCTTGTGTGCCGCTGCAGCTGTCTGTCCAATGCCTGACTGGCTGCTACCTTTATAGGACCCCTAGTCAGTGAAGCCCCGCCCCCTAATCAGGGCTCAGCTTCTCTCGCAGCACCTAGCCCCTCCAAGCCTCTAAACATACAGATAATACCAATACAAAAAACACACACAAATACCTTCTCCTCCAACAGAACTCCCACTCAAACTCCCCTGTTCACAGCTCTGTTTGCTAGCTCCTGTGCCACTGCAGCTGTCTGTTCCGCTGCCTGACTGGCTGCTACCTTTATAGGACCCCTAGTCAGTTAAGCCCCGCCCCCTAATCAGGGCTCAGCTTCTCTCCAAGCACAAAGCCCCGCCAAACCCCTACACATACAGATACTACCAATACAAAACCAAACACACACAAATACCTTCTCCTCCAACAGAACTCCCACTCAAACTCCCCTGTTTACAGCTCTGTTTGCTACCTCCTGTGCCGCTGCCTGACTGGCTGCTACCTTTATAGGACCCCTAGTCAGTGAAGCCCCGCCCCCTGATCAGGGCTCAGCTTCTCTCCCAGCACAAAGCCGCTCCAAGCCTCTACACATACAGATACTACCAATACAAAACCAAACACACACAAATACCTTCTCCTCCAACAGAACTCCCACTCAAACTCCCCTGTTCACAGCTCTGTTTGCTAGCTCCTGTGCCGCTGCAGCTGTCTGTGCCAATGCCTGACTGGCTGCTACCTTTATAGGACCCCTAGTCAGTCAAGCCCCGCCCCCTAATCAGGGCTCAGCTTCTCTCCCAGCACAAAGCCCCTTCAAGCCTCTACACATACGTATACTACCAATACAAAAACACACACAAATACCTTCTCCTCCAACAGAACTCCCACTCAAACTCCCCTGTTCACAGCTCTGTTTGCTAGCTCCTGTGCCGCTGCCTGACTGGCTGCTACCTTTATAGGACCCCTAGTCAGTGAAGCCCCGCCCCCTAATCAGGGCTCAGCTTCTCTCCCAGCACCTAGCCCCTCCAAGCCTCTGCACATACAGATATTACCAATACAAAAACACACAAAAATACCTTCTCCTCCAACAGAACTCCCACTCAAACTCCCCTGTTCACAGCTCTGTTTGCTAGCTCCTGTGCCACTGCAGCTGTCTGTTCCGCTGCCTGACTGGCTGCTACCTTTATAGGACCCCTAGTCAGTTAAGCCCCGCCCCCTAATCAGGGCTCAGCTTCTCTCCAAGCACAAAGCCCCGCCAAACCCCTACACATACAGATACTACCAATACAAAACCAAACACACACAAATACCATCTCCTCCAACAGAACTCCCACTCAAACTCCCCTGTTTACAGGTCTGTTTGCTAGCTCCTGTGCCGCTGCCTGCCTGGCTGCTACCTTTATAGGACCCCTAGTCAGTGAAGCCCCGCCCCCTAATCAGGGCTCAGCTTCTCTCGCAGCACCTAGCCCCTCCAAGCCTCTACACATACAGATACTACCAATACAAAAACACACACAAATACCTTCTCCTCCAACAGAACTCCCACTCAAACTCACCTGTTTACAGCTCTGTTTGCTAGCTCCTGTGCCGCTGCAGCTGTCTGAGCCGCTGCCTGACTGGCTGCTACGTTTATAGGACCCCTAGTCAGTCAAGCCCCGCCCCCTAATCAGGGCTCAGCTTCTCTCCCAGCACAAAGCCCCTTCAAGCCTCTACACAAACATATACTACCAATACAAAAACACACACAAATACCTTCTCCTCCAACAGAACTCCCACTCAAACTCCCCAGTTCACAGCTCTGTTTCCTAGCTCCTGTGCCGCTGCCTGACTGGCTGCTACCTTTATAGGACCCCTAGTCAGTGAAGCCCCGCCCCCTAATCAGGGCTCAGCTTCTCTCCCAGCACCTAGCCCCTCCAAGCCTCTACACATACAGATACTACCAATACAAAAACACACACAAATACCTTCTCCTCCAACAGAACTCCCACTCAAACTCCCCTGTTCACAGCTCTGTTTGCTAGCTCCTGTGCCACTGCAGCTGTCTGTTCCGCTGCCTGATTGGCTGCTACCTTTATAGGACCCCTAGTCAGTTAAGCCCCGCCCCGTAATCAGGGCTCAGCTTCTCTCCAAGCACAAAGCCCCGCCAAAACCCTGCACATACAGATACTACCAATACAAAACCAAACACACACAAATACCTTCTCCTCCAACAGAACTCCCACTCAAACTCCCCTGTTTACAGCTCTGTTTGCTACCTCCTGTGCCGCTGCCTGACTGGCTGCTACCTTTATAGGACCCCTAGTCAGTGAAGCCCCGCCCCCTGATCAGGGCTCAGCTTCTCTCCCAGCACAAAGCCCCTCCAAGCCTCTACACATACAGATACTACCAATACAAAACCAAACACACACAAATACCTTCTCCTCCAACAGAACTCCCACTCAAACTCCCCTGTTCACAGCTCTGTTTGCTAGCTCCTGTGCCGCTGCCTGACTGGCTGCTACCTTTATAGGACCCCTAGTCAGGGAAGCCCCGCCCCCTAATCAGGGCTCAGCTTCTCTCCCAGCACAAAGCCCCTGCACATACAGATACTGACAATACAAAACCAAACACAAACAAATACCTTCTCCTCCAACAGAACTCCCACTCAAACTCCCCTGTTCACAGCTCTGTTTGCTAGCTCCTGTGCCGCTGCAGCTGTCTGTGCCAATGCCTGACTGGCTGCTACCTTTATAGGACCCCTAGTCAGTCAAGCCCCGCCCCCTAATCAGGGCTCAGCTTCTCTCCCAGCACAAAGCCCCTTCAAGCCTCTACACATACAGATAATACCAATACAAAAAACACACACAAATACCTTCTCCTCCAACAGAACTCCCACTCAAACTCCCCTGTTCACAGCTCTGTTTGCTAGCTCCTGTGCCACTGCAGCTGTCTGTTCCGCTGCCTGACTGGCTGCTACCTTTATAGGACCCCTAGTCAGTTAAGCCCCGCCCCCTAATCAGGGCTCAGCTTCTCTCCAAGCACAAAGCCCCGCCAAACCCCTACACATACATATACTACCAATACAAAACCAAACACACACAAATACCATCTCCTCCAACAGAACTCCCACTCAAACTCCCCTGTTTACAGGTCTGTTTGCTACCTCCCTTGCCGCTGCCTGACTGGCTGCTACCTTTATAGGACCCCTAGTCAGTGAAGCCCCGCCCCCTAATCAGGGCTCAGCTTCTCCCGCAGCACCTAGCCCCTCCAAGCCTCTACACATACAGATACTACCAATACAAAAACACACACAAATAGCTTCTCCTCCAACAGAACTCCCACTCAAACTCCCCTGTTTACAGCTCTGTTTGCTACCTCCTGTGCCGCTGCCTGACTGGCTGCTACCTTTATAGGACCCCTAGTCAGTGAAGCCCCGCCCCCTGATCAGGGCTCAGCTTCTCTCCCAGCACAAAGCCCCTCCAAGCCTCTACACATACAGATACTACCAATACAAAACCAAACTCCCACTCAAACTCCCCTGTTCACAGCTCTGTTTGCTAGCTCCTGTGCCGCTGCCTGACTGGCTGCTACCTTTATAGGACCCCTAGTCAGGGAAGCCCCGCCCCCTAATCATGGCTCAGCTTCTCTCCCAGCACAAAGCCCCTGCACATACAGATACTGACAATACAAAACCAAACACAAACAAATACCTTCTCCTCCAACAGAACTCCCACTCAAACTCCCCTGTTCACAGCTCTGTTTGCTAGCTCCTGTGCCGCTGCCTGACTGGCTGCTACCTTTATAGGACCCCTAGTCAGTGAAGCCCCGCCCCCTAATCAGGGCTCAGCTTCTCTCCCAGCACAAAGCCCCTCCAAGCCTCTACACATACAGATAATACCAATACAAAAACACACACAAATACGTTCTCCTCCAACAGAACTCCCACTCAAACTCCCCTGTTCACAGCTCTGTTTGCTAGCTCCTGTGCCGCTGCCTGACTGGCTGCTACCTTTATAGGACCCCTAGTCAGTGAAGCCCCGCCCCCTAATCAGGGCTCAGCTTCTCTCGCAGCACCTAGCCCCTCCAAGCCTCTACACATACAGATACTACCAATACAAAAACACACACAAATAGCTTCTCCTCCAACAGAACTCCCACTCAAACTCCCCTGTTCACAGCTCTGTTTGCTAGCTCCTGTGCCGCTGCCTGACTGGCTGCTACCTTTATAGGACCCCTAGTCAGTGAAGCCCCGCCCCCTAATCAGGGCTCAGCTTCTCTCCCAGCACAAAGCCCCTCCAAGCCTCTACACATACAGATAATACCAATACAAAAACACACACAAATACCTTCTCCTCCAACAGAACTCCCACTCAAACTCCCCTGTTCACAGCTCTGTTTGCTAGCTCCTGTGCCGCTGCCTGACTGGCTGCTACCTTTATAGGACGCCTAGTCAGGGAAGCCCCGCCCCCTAATCAGGGCTCAGCTTCTCTCCCAGCACAAAGCCCCTGCACATACAGATACTGACAATACAAAACCAAACACAAACAAATACCTTCTCCTCCAACAGAACTCCCACTCAAACTCCCCTGTTCACAGCTCTGTTTGCTAGCTCCTGTGCCGCTGCCTGACTGGCTGCTACCTTTATAGGACCCCTAGTCAGTGAAGCCCCGCCCCCTAATCAGGGCTCAGCTTCTCTCCCAGCACAAAGCCCCTCCAAGCCTCTACACATACAGATAATACCAATACAAAAACACACACAAATACGTTCTCCTCCAACAGAACTCCCACTCAAACTCCCCTGTTCACAGCTCTGTTTGCTAGCTCCTGTGCCGCTGCCTGACTGGCTGCTACCTTTATAGGACCCCTAGTCAGTGAAGCCCCGCCCCCTAATCAGGGCTCAGCTTCTCTCGCAGCACCTAGCCCCTCCAAGCCTCTACACATACAGATACTACCAATACAAAAACACACACAAATAGCTTCTCCTCCAACAGAACTCCCACTCAAACTCCCCTGTTCACAGCTCTGTTTGCTAGCTCCTGTGCCACTGCAGCTGTCTGTTCCGCTGCCTGACTGGCTGCTACCTTTATAGGACCCCTAGTCAGTGAAGCCCCGCCCCCTAATCAGGGCTCAGCTTCTCTCGCAGCACCTAGCCCCTCCAAGCCTCTACACATACAGATACTACCAATACAAAAACACAAACAAATACCTTCTAATCCAACAGAACTCCCACTCAAACTCCCCTGTTCACAGCTCTTTTGCTAGCTCCTGTGCCGCTGCCTGACTGGCTGCTACCTTTATAGGACCCCTAGTCAGGGAAGCCCCGCCCCCTAATCAGGGCTCAGCTTCTCTCGCAGCACCTAGCCCCTCCAAGCCTCTACACATACAGATACTACCAATACAAAAACACACACAAATACCTTCTCCTCCAACAGAACTCCCACTCAAACTCCCCTGTTCACAGCTCTGTTTGCTAGCTCCTGTGCCGCTGCCTGACTGGCTGCTACCTTTATAGGACCCCTAGTCTTTGAAGCCCCGCCCCCTAATCAGGGCTCAGCTTCTCTCGCAGCACCTAGCCCCTCCAAGCCTCTACACATACATATACTACCAATACAAAAACACACAAATACCTTCTCCTCCAACAGAACTCCCACTCAAACTCCCCTGTTCACAGCTCTGTTTGCTAGCTCCTGTGCCGCTTCAGCTGTCTGTGCCGCTGCCTGACTGGCTGCTACCTTTATAGGACCCCGAGTCTTTGAAGCCCCGCCCCCTAATCAGGGCTCAGCTTCTCTCGCAGCACCTAGCCCCTCCAAGCCTCTACACATACAGATATTACCAATACAAAAACACACAAAAATACCTTCTCCTCCAACAGAACTCCCACTCAAACTCCCCTGTTTACAGCTCTGTTTGCTAGCTCCTGTGCCGCTGCCTGACTGGCTGCTACCTTTATAGGACCCCTAGTCAGGGAAGCCCCGCCCCCTAATCAGGGCTCAGCTTCTCTCCCAGCACAAAGCCCCTGCACATACAGATACTGACCATACAAAACCAAAGGCACACAAATACCTTCTCCTCCAACAGAACTCCCACTCAAACTCCCCTGTTTACAGCTCTGTTTGCTAGCTTCTGTGCCGCTGCAGCTGTCTGTGCCAATGCCTGACTGGCTGCTACCTTTATAGGACCCCTAGTCAGTGAAGCCCCGCCCCCTAATCAGGGCTCAGCTTCTCTCGCAGCACCTAGCCCCTCCAAGCCTCTAAACATACAGATAATACCAATACAAAAACACACACAAATACCTTCTCCTCCAACAGAACTCCCACTCAAACTCCCCTGTTCACAGCTCTGTTTGCTAGCTCCTGTGCCACTGCAGCTGTCTGTTCCGCTGCCTGACTGGCTGCTACCTTTATAGGACCCCTAGTCAGTTAAGCCCCGCCCCCTAATCAGGGCTCAGCTTCTCTCCAAGCACAAAGCCCCGCCAAACCCCTACACATACGGATACTACCAATACAAAACCAAACACACACAAATACCATCTCCTCCAACAGAACTCCCACTCAAACTCCCCTGTTTACAGCTCTGTTTGCTAGCTCCTGTGCCGCTGCAGCTGTCTGTGCTGCTGCCTGACTGGCTGCTACCTTTATAGGACCCCTAGTCAGTGAAGCCCCGCCCCCTAATCAGGGCTCAGCTTCTCTCGCAGCACCTAACCAATCCAAGCCTCTACACGTACAGATACCACCAATACAAAAACACACACAAATACCTTCTCCTCCAACAGAACTCCCACTCAAACTCCCCTGTTCACAGCTGTGTTTGCTAGCTCCTGTGTCGCTGCCTGACTGGCTGCTACCTTTATAGGACCCCTAGTCAGTGAAGCCCCGCCCCCTAATCAGGGCTCAGCTTCTCCCGCAGCACCTAGCCCCTCCAAGCCTCTACACATACAGATACTACCAATACAAAAACACACACAAATAGCTTCTCCTCCAACAGAACTCCCACTCAAACTCCCCTGTTCACAGCTCTGTTTGCTCGCTCCTGTGCCGCTGCAGCTGTCTGAGCCGCTGCCTGACTGGCTGCTACCTTTATAGGACCCCTAGTCAGTCAAGCCCCGCCCCCTAATCAGGGCTCAGTTTCTCTCCCAGCACAAAGCCCCTTCAAGCCTCTACACATACATATACTACCAATACAAAAACACACACAAATACCTTCTCCTCCAACAGAACTCCCACTCAAACTCCCCTGTTCACAGCTCTGTTTGCTAGCTCCTGTGCCACTGCAGCTGTCTGTTCCGCTGCCTGACTGGCTGCTACCTTTATAGGACCCCTAGTCAGTTAAGCCCCGCCCCCTAATCATGGCTCAGCTTCACTCCAAGCACAAAGCCCCGCCAAACCCCTGCACATACAGATACTACCAATACAAAACCAAACACACACAAATACCTTCTCCTCCAACAGAACTCCCACTCAAACTCCCCTGTTTACAGCTCTGTTTGCTAGCTCCTGTGCCGCTGCCTGACTGGCTGCTACCTTTATAGGACCCCTAGTCAGTGAAGCCCCGCCCCCTGATCAGGGCTCAGCTTCTCTCCCAGCACAAAGCCCCTCCAAGCCTCTACACATACAGATATAACCAATACAAAACCAAACACACACAAATACCTTCTCCTCCAACAGAACTCCCACTCAAACTCCCCTGTTCACAGCTCTGTTTGCTAGCTCCTGTGCCGCTGCCTGACTGGCTGCTACCTTTATAGGACCCCTAGTCAGTGAAGCCCCGCCCCCTAATCAGGGCTCAGCTTCTCTCGCAGCACCTAGCCCCTCCAAGCCTCTACACATACAGATACTACCAATACAAAAACACACAAAAATACCTTCTCCTCCAACAGAACTCCCACTCAAACTCCCCTGTTTACAGCTCTGTTTGCTAGCTCCTGTGCCGCTGCCTGACTGGCTGCTACCTTTATAGGACCCCTAGTCAGGGAAGCCCCGCCCCCTAATCAGGGCTCAGCTTCTCTCCCAGCACAAAGCCCCTGCACATACAGATACTGACCATACAAAACCAAACGGACACAAATACCTTCTCCTCCAACAGAACTCCCACTCAAACTCCCCTGTTTACAGCTCTGTTTGCTAGTTTCTGTGCCGCTGCAGCTGTCTGTGCCAATGCCTGACTGGCTGCTACCTTTATAGGACCCCTAGTCAGTGAAGCCCCGCCCCCTAATCAGGGCTCAGCTTCTCTCGCAGCACCTAGCCCCTCCAAGCCTCTAAACATACAGAGAATACCAATACAAAAACACACACAAATACCTTCTCCTCCAACAGAACTCCCACTCAAACTCCCCTGTTCACAGCTCTGTTTGCTAGCTCCTGTGCCACTGCAGCTGTCTGTTCCGCTGCCTGACTGGCTGCTACCTTTATAGGACCCTTAGTCAGTTAAGCCCCGCCCCCTAATCAGGGCTCAGCTTCTCTCCAAGCACAAAGCCCCGCCAAACCCCTACACATACAGATACTACCAATACAAAACCAAACACACACAAATACCATCTCCTCCAACAGAACTCCCACTCAAACTCCCCTGTTTACAGCTCTGTTTGCTAGCTCCTGTGCCGCTGCAGCTGTCTGTGCTGCTGCCTGACTGGCTGCTACCTTTATAGGACCCCTAGTCAGTGAAGCCCCGCCCCCTAATCAGGGCTCAGCTTCTCTCGCAGCACCTAACCCCTCCAAGCCTCTACACATACAGATACCACCAATTCAAAAACACACACAAATACCTTCTCCTCCAACAGAACTCCCACTCAAACTCCCCTGTTCACAGCTGTGTTTGCTAGCTCCTGTGTCGCTGCCTGACTGGCTGCTACCTTTATAGGACCCCTAGTCAGTGAAGCCCCGCCCCCTAATCAGGGCTCAGCTTCTCTCCCAGCACAAAGCCCCTCCAAGCCTCTACACATACAGATAATACCAATACAAAAACACACACAAATACGTTCTCCTCCAACAGAACTCCCACTCAAACTCCCCTTTTTACATGTCTGTTTGCTACCTCCCTTGCCGCTGCCTGACTGGCTGCTACCTTTATAAGACCCCTAGTCAGTGAAGCCCCGCCCCCTAATCAGGGCTCAGCTTCTCCCGCAGCACCTAACCCCTCCAAGCCTCTACACATACAGATACTACCAATACAAAAACACACACAAATAGCTTCTCCTCCAACAGAACTCCCACTCAAACTCCCCTGTTCACAGCTCTGTTTGCTAGCTCCTGTGCCGCTGCAGCTGTCTGAGCCGCTGCCTGACTGGCTGCTACCTTTATAGGACCCCTAGTCAGTCAAGCCCCGCCCCCTAATCAGGGCTCAGCTTCTCTCCCAGCACCTAGCCCCTCCAAGCCTCTACACATACAGATACTACCAATACAAAAACACACACAAATACCTTCTCCTCCAACAGAACTCCCACTCAAACTCCCCTGTTTACAGCTCTGTTTGCTAGCTCCTGTGCCGCTGCCTGACTGGCTGCTACCTTTATAGGACCCCTAGTCAGTGAAGCCCCGCCCCCTAATCAGGGCTCAGCTTCTCTCCCAGCACAAAGCCCCTCCAAGCCTCTACACATACAGATACTACCAATACAAAACCAAACACACACAAATACCTTCTCCTCCAACAGAACTCCCACTCAAACTCCCCTGTTCACAGCTCTGTTTGCTAGCTCCTGTGCCGCTGCCTGACTGGCTGCTACCTTTATAGGACCCCTAGTCAGTGAAGCCCCGCCCCCTAATCAGGGCTCAGCTTCTCTCCCAGCACAAAGCCCCTCCAAGCCTCTACACATACAGATAATACCAATACAAAAACACACACAAATACGTTCTCCTCCAACAGAACTCCCACTCAAACTCCCCTGTTCACAGCTCTGTTTGCTAGCTCCTGTGCCGCTGCCTGACTGGCTGCTACCTTTATAGGACCCCTAGTCAGTGAAGCCCCGCCCCCTAATCAGGGCTCAGCTTCTCTCGCAGCACCTAGCCCCTCCAAGCCTCTACACATACAGATACTACCAATACAAAAACACACACAAATAGCTTCTCCTCCAACAGAACTCCCACTCAAACTCCCCTGTTCACAGCTCTGTTTGCTAGCTCCTGTGCCGCTGCCTGACTGGCTGCTACCTTTATAGGACCCCTAGTCAGTGAAGCCCCGCCCCCTAATCAGGGCTCAGCTTCTCTCCCAGCACAAAGCCCCTCCAAGCCTCTACACATACAGATACTACCAATACAAAACCAAACACACACAAATACCTTCTCCTCCAACAGAACTCCCACTCAAACTCCCCTGTTCACAGCTCTGTTTGCTAGCTCCTGTGCCGCTGCCTGACTGGCTGCTACCTTTATAGGACCCCTAGTCAGTGAAGCCCCGCCCCCTAATCAGGGCTCAGCTTCTCTCCCAGCACAAAGCCCCTCCAAGCCTCTACACATACAGATAATACCAATACAAAAACACACACAAATACGTTCTCCTCCAACAGAACTCCCACTCAAACTCCCCTGTTCACAGCTCTGTTTGCTAGCTCCTGTGCCGCTGCCTGACTGGCTGCTACCTTTATAGGACCCCTAGTCAGTGAAGCCCCGCCCCCTAATCAGGGCTCAGCTTCTCTCCCAGCACAAAGCCCCTCCAAGCCTCTACACATACAGATACTACCAATGCAAAACCAAACACACACAAATACCTTCTCCTCCAACAGAACTCCCACTCAAACTCCCCTGTTCACAGCTCTGTTTGCTAGCTCCTGTGCCACTGCAGCTGTCTGTTCCGCTGCCTGACTGGCTGCTACCTTTATAGGACCCCTAGTCAGTGAAGCCCCGCCCCCTAATCAGGGCTCAGCTTCTCTCGCAGCACCTAACCCCTCCAAGCCTCTACACATACAGATACCACCAATTCAAAAACACACACAAATACGTTCTCCTCCAACAGAACTCCCACTCAAACTCCCCTTTTTACATGTCTGTTTGCTACCTCCCTTGCCGCTGCCTGACTGGCTGCTACCTTTATAGGACCCCTAGTCAGTGAAGCCCCGCCCCCTAATCAGGGCTCAGCTTCTCCCGCAGCACCTAGCCCCTCCAAGCCTCTACACATACAGATACTACCAATACAAAAACACACACAAATAGCTTCTCCTCCAACAGAACTCCCACTCAAACTCCCCTGTTCACAGCTCTGTTTGCTAGCTCCTGTGCCGCTGCAGCTGTCTGAGCCGCTGCCTGACTGGCTGCTACCTTTATAGGACCCCTAGTCAGTCAAGCCCCGCCCCCTAATCAGGGCTCAGCTTCTCTCCCAGCACAAAGCCCCTTCAAGCCTCTACACATACATATACTACCAATACAAAAACACACACAAATACCTTCTCCTCCAACAGAACTCCCACTCAAACTCCCCTGTTCACAGCTCTGTTTGCTAGCTCCTGTGCCACTGCAGCTGTCTGTTCCGCTGCCTGATTGGCTGCTACCTTTATAGGACCCCTAGTCAGTTAAGCCCCGCCCCCTAATCAGGGCTCAGCTTCTCTCCAAGCACAAAGCCCCGCCAAACCCCTGCACATACAGATACTACCAATACAAAACCAAACACACACAAATACCTTCTCCTCCAACAGAACTCCCACTCAAACTCCCCTGTTTACAGCTCTGTTTGCTACCTCCTGTGCCGCTGCCTGACTGGCTGCTACCTTTATAGGACCCCTAGTCAGTGAAGCCCCGCCCCCTGATCAGGGCTCAGCTTCTCTCCCAGCACAAAGCCCCTCCAAGCCTCTACACATACAGATACTACCAATACAAAACCAAACACACACAAATACCTTCTCCTCCAACAGAACTCCCACTCAAACTCCCCTGTTCACAGCTCTGTTTGCTAGCTCCTGTGCCGCTGCCTGACTGGCTGCTACCTTTATAGGACCCCTAGTCAGGGAAGCCCCGCCCCCTAATCAGGGCTCAGCTTCTCTCCCAGCACAAAGCCCCTGCACATACAGATACTGACCATACAAAACCAAAGGCACACAAATACCTTCTCCTCCAACAGAACTCCCACTCAAACTCCCCTGTTTACAGCTCTGTTTGCTAGCTTCTGTGCCGCTGCAGCTGTCTGTGCCAATGCCTGACTGGCTGCTACCTTTATAGGACCCCTAGTCAGTGAAGCCCCGCCCCCTAATCAGGGCTCAGCTTCTCTCGCAGCACCTAGCCCCTCCAAGCCTCTAAACATACAGATAATACCAATACAAAAACACACACAAATACCTTCTCCTCCAACAGAACTCCCACTCAAACTCCCCTGTTCACAGCTCTGTTTGCTAGCTCCTGTGCCACTGCAGCTGTCTGTTCCGCTGCCTGACTGGCTGCTACCTTTATAGGACCCCTAGTCAGTTAAGCCCCGCCCCCTAATCAGGGCTCAGCTTCTCTCCAAGCACAAAGCCCCGCCAAACCCCTACACATACGGATACTACCAATACAAAACCAAACACACACAAATACCATCTCCTCCAACAGAACTCCCACTCAAACTCCCCTGTTTACAGCTCTGTTTGCTAGCTCCTGTGCCGCTGCAGCTGTCTGTGCTGCTGCCTGACTGGCTGCTACCTTTATAGGACCCCTAGTCAGTGAAGCCCCGCCCCCTAATCAGGGCTCAGCTTCTCTCGCAGCACCTAACCAATCCAAGCCTCTACACGTACAGATACCACCAATACAAAAACACACACAAATACCTTCTCCTCCAACAGAACTCCCACTCAAACTCCCCTGTTCACAGCTGTGTTTGCTAGCTCCTGTGTCGCTGCCTGACTGGCTGCTACCTTTATAGGACCCCTAGTCAGTGAAGCCCCGCCCCCTAATCAGGGCTCAGCTTCTCCCGCAGCACCTAGCCCCTCCAAGCCTCTACACATACAGATACTACCAATACAAAAACACACACAAATAGCTTCTCCTCCAACAGAACTCCCACTCAAACTCCCCTGTTCACAGCTCTGTTTGCTCGCTCCTGTGCCGCTGCAGCTGTCTGAGCCGCTGCCTGACTGGCTGCTACCTTTATAGGACCCCTAGTCAGTCAAGCCCCGCCCCCTAATCAGGGCTCAGTTTCTCTCCCAGCACAAAGCCCCTTCAAGCCTCTACACATACATATACTACCAATACAAAAACACACACAAATACCTTCTCCTCCAACAGAACTCCCACTCAAACTCCCCTGTTCACAGCTCTGTTTGCTAGCTCCTGTGCCGCTGCCTGACTGGCTGCTACCTTTATAGGACCCCTAGTCAGTGAAGCCACGCCCCCTAATCAGGGCTCAGCTTCTCTCCCAGCACCTAGCCCCTCCAAGCCTCTACACATACAGATACTACCAATACAAAAACACACACAAATACCTTCTCCTCCAACAGAACTCCCACTCAAACTCCCCTGTTCACAGCTCTGTTTGCTAGCTCCTGTGCCACTGCAGCTGTCTGTTCCGCTGCCTGACTGGCTGCTACCTTTATAGGACCCCTAGTCAGTTAAGCCCCGCCCCCTAATCATGGCTCAGCTTCACTCCAAGCACAAAGCCCCGCCAAACCCCTGCACATACAGATACTACCAATACAAAACCAAACACACACAAATACCTTCTCCTCCAACAGAACTCCCACTCAAACTCCCCTGTTTACAGCTCTGTTTGCTAGCTCCTGTGCCGCTGCCTGACTGGCTGCTACCTTTATAGGACCCCTAGTCAGTGAAGCCCCGCCCCCTGATCAGGGCTCAGCTTCTCTCCCAGCACAAAGCCCCTCCAAGCCTCTACACATACAGATACTACCAATACAAAACCAAACACACACAAATACATTCTCCTCCAACAGAACTCCCACTCAAACTCCCCTGTTCACAGCTCTGTTTGCTAGCTCCTGTGCCGCTGCCTGACTGGCTGCTACCTTTATAGGACCCCTAGTCAGTGAAGCCCCGCCCCCTAATCAGGGCTCAGCTTCTCTCGCAGCACCTAGCCCCTCCAAGCCTCTACACATACAGATACTACCAATACAAAAACACACAAAAATACCTTCTCCTCCAACAGAACTCCCACTCAAACTCCCCTGTTTACAGCTCTGTTTGCTAGCTCCTGTGCCGCTGCCTGACTGGCTGCTACCTTTATAGGACCCCTAGTCAGGGAAGCCCCGCCCCCTAATCAGGGCTCAGCTTCTCTCCCAGCACAAAGCCCCTGCACATACAGATACTGACCATACAAAACCAAACGCACACAAATACCTTCTCCTCCAACAGAACTCCCACTCAAACTCCCCTGTTTACAGCTCTGTTTGCTAGTTTCTGTGCCGCTGCAGCTGTCTGTGCCAATGCCTGACTGGCTGCTACCTTTATAGGACCCCTAGTCAGTGAAGCCCCGCCCCCTAATCAGGGCTCAGCTTCTCTCGCAGCACCTAGCCCCTCCAAGCCTCTAAACATACAGAGAATACCAATACAAAAACACACACAAATACCTTCTCCTCCAACAGAACTCCCACTCAAACTCCCCTGTTCACAGCTCTGTTTGCTAGCTCCTGTGCCACTGCAGCTGTCTGTTCCGCTGCCTGACTGGCTGCTACCTTTATAGGACCCTTAGTCAGTTAAGCCCCGCCCCCTAATCAGGGCTCAGCTTCTCTCCAAGCACAAAGCCCCGCCAAACCCCTACACATACAGATACTACCAATACAAAACCAAACACACACAAATACCATCTCCTCCAACAGAACTCCCACTCAAACTCCCCTGTTTACAGCTCTGTTTGCTAGCTCCTGTGCCGCTGCAGCTGTCTGTGCTGCTGCCTGACTGGCTGCTACCTTTATAGGACCCCTAGTCAGTGAAGCCCCGCCCCCTAATCAGGGCTCAGCTTCTCTCGCAGCACCTAACCCCTCCAAGCCTCTACACATACAGATACCACCAATTCAAAAACACACACAAATACGTTCTCCTCCAACAGAACTCCCACTCAAACTCCCCTTTTTACATGTCTGTTTGCTACCTCCCTTGCCGCTGCCTGACTGGCTGCTACCTTTATAAGACCCCTAGTCAGTGAAGCCCCGCCCCCTAATCAGGGCTCAGCTTCTCCCGCAGCACCTAGCCCCTCCAAGCCTCTACACATACAGATACTACCAATACAAAAACACACACAAATAGCTTCTCCTCCAACAGAACTCCCACTCAAACTCCCCTGTTCACAGCTCTGTTTGCTAGCTCCTGTGCCGCTGCAGCTGTCTGAGCCGCTGCCTGACTGGCTGCTACCTTTATAGGACCCCTAGTCAGTCAAGCCCCGCCCCCTAATCAGGGCTCAGCTTCTCTCCCAGCACCTAGCCCCTCCAAGCCTCTACACATACAGATACTACCAATACAAAAACACACACAAATACCTTCTCCTCCAACAGAACTCCCACTCAAACTCCCCTGTTTACAGCTCTGTTTGCTAGCTCCTGTGCCGCTGCCTGACTGGCTGCTACCTTTATAGGACCCCTAGTCAGTGAAGCCCCGCCCCCTAATCAGGGCTCAGCTTCTCTCCCAGCACAAAGCCCCTCCAAGCCTCTACACATACAGATACTACCAATACAAAACCAAACACACACAAATACCTTCTCCTCCAACAGAACTCCCACTCAAACTCCCCTGTTCACAGCTCTGTTTGCTAGCTCCTGTGCCGCTGCCTGACTGGCTGCTACCTTTATAGGACCCCTAGTCAGTGAAGCCCCGCCCCCTAATCAGGGCTCAGCTTCTCTCCCAGCACAAAGCCCCTCCAAGCCTCTACACATACAGATAATACCAATACAAAAACACACACAAATACGTTCTCCTCCAACAGAACTCCCACTCAAACTCCCCTGTTCACAGCTCTGTTTGCTAGCTCCTGTGCCGCTGCCTGACTGGCTGCTACCTTTATAGGACCCCTAGTCAGTGAAGCCCCACCCCCTAATCAGGGCTCAGCTTCTCTCGCAGCACCTAGCCCCTCCAAGCCTCTACACATACAGATACTACCAATACAAAAACACACACAAATAGCTTCTCCTCCAACAGAACTCCCACTCAAACTCCCCTGTTCACAGCTCTGTTTGCTAGCTCCTGTGCCGCTGCCTGACTGGCTGCTACCTTTATAGGACCCCTAGTCAGGGAAGCCCCGCCCCCTAATCAGGGCTCAGCTTCTCTCCCAGCACAAAGCCCCTCCAAGCCTCTACACATACAGATACTACCAATGCAAAACCAAACACACACAAATACCTTCTCCTCCAACAGAACTCCCACTCAAACTCCCCTGTTCACAGCTCTGTTTGCTAGCTCCTGTGCCACTGCAGCTGTCTGTTCCGCTGCCTGACTGGCTGCTACCTTTATAGGAACCCTAGTCTTTGAAGCCCCGCCCCCTAATCAGGGCTCAGCTTCTCTCGCAGCACCTAGCCCCTCCAAGCCTCTACACATACAGATATTACCAATACAAAAACACACAAAAATACCTTCTCCTCCAACAGAACTCCCACTCAAACTCCCCTGTTTACAGCTCTGTTTGCTAGCTCCTGTGCCGCTGCCTGACTGGCTGCTACCTTTATAGGACCCCTAGTCAGTGAAGCCCCGCCCCCTAATCAGGGCTCAGCTTCTCTCGCAGCACCTAGCCCCTCCAAGCCTCTAAACATACAGAGAATACCAATACAAAAACACACACAAATACCTTCTCCTCCAACAGAACTCCCACTCAAACTCCCCTGTTCACAGCTCTGTTTGCTAGCTCCTGTGCCACTGCAGCTGTCTGTTCCGCTGCCTGACTGGCTGCTACCTTTATAGGACCCCTAGTCAGTGAAGCCCCGCCCCCTAATCAGGGCTCAGCTTCTCTCGCAGCACCTAACCCCTCCAAGCCTCTACACATACAGATACCACCAATTCAAAAACACACACAAATACGTTCTCCTCCAACAGAACTCCCACTCAAACTCCCCTTTTTACATGTCTGTTTGCTACCTCCCTTGCCGCTGCCTGACTGGCTGCTACCTTTATAGGACCCCTAGTCAGTGAAGCCCCGCCCCCTAATCAGGGCTCAGCTTCTCCCGCAGCACCTAGCCCCTCCAAGCCTCTACACATACAGATACTACCAATACAAAAACACACACAAATAGCTTCTCCTCCAACAGAACTCCCACTCAAACTCCCCTGTTCACAGCTCTGTTTGCTAGCTCCTGTGCCGCTGCAGCTGTCTGAGCCGCTGCCTGACTGGCTGCTACCTTTATAGGACCCCTAGTCAGTCAAGCCCCGCCCCCTAATCAGGGCTCAGCTTCTCTCCCAGCACAAAGCCCCTTCAAGCCTCTACACATACATATACTACCAATACAAAAACACACACAAATACCTTCTCCTCCAACAGAACTCCCACTCAAACTCCCCTGTTCACAGCTCTGTTTGCTAGCTCCTGTGCCACTGCAGCTGTCTGTTCCGCTGCCTGATTGGCTGCTACCTTTATAGGACCCCTAGTCAGTTAAGCCCCGCCCCCTAATCAGGGCTCAGCTTCTCTCCAAGCACAAAGCCCCGCCAAACCCCTGCACATACAGATACTACCAATACAAAACCAAACACACACAAATACCTTCTCCTCCAACAGAACTCCCACTCAAACTCCCCTGTTTACAGCTCTGTTTGCTACCTCCTGTGCCGCTGCCTGACTGGCTGCTACCTTTATAGGACCCCTAGTCAGTGAAGCCCCGCCCCCTGATCAGGGCTCAGCTTCTCTCCCAGCACAAAGCCCCTCCAAGCCTCTACACATACAGATACTACCAATACAAAACCAAACACACACAAATACCTTCTCCTCCAACAGAACTCCCACTCAAACTCCCCTGTTCACAGCTCTGTTTGCTAGCTCCTGTGCCGCTGCCTGACTGGCTGCTACCTTTATAGGACCCCTAGTCAGGGAAGCCCCGCCCCCTAATCAGGGCTCAGCTTCTCTCCCAGCACAAAGCCCCTCCAAGCCTCTACACATACAGATACTACCAATACAAAACCAAACACACACAAATACCTTCTCCTCCAACAGAACTCCCACTCAAACTCCCCTGTTCACAGCTCTGTTTGCTAGCTCCTGTGCCGCTGCCTGACTGGCTGCTACCTTTATAGGACCCCTAGTCAGGGAAGCCCCGCCCCCTAATCAGGGCTCAGCTTCTCTCCCAGCACAAAGCCCCTGCACATACAGATACTGACAATACAAAACCAAACACACACAAATACCTTCTCCTCCAACAGAACTCCCACTCAAACTCCCCTGTTCACAGCTCTGTTTGCTAGCTCCTGTGCCACTGCAGCTGTCTGTTCCGCTGCCTGACTGGCTGCTACCTTTATAGGACCCCTAGTCAGTGAAGCCACGCCCCCTAATCAGGGCTCAGCTTCTCTCCAAGCACAAAGCCCCGCCAAACCCCTACACATACAGATACTACCAATACAAAACCAAACACACACAAATACCATCTCCACCAACAGAACTCCCACTCAAACTCCCCTGTTTACAGCTCTGTTAGCTAGCTCCTGTGCCGCTGCAGCTGTCTGTGCCGCTGCATGACTGGCTGCTACCTTTATAGGACCCCTAGTCAGTGAATCCCCGCCCCCTAATCAGGGCTCAGCTTCTCTCGCAGCACCTCGCCCCTCCAAGCCTCTACACGTACAGATACTACCAATACAAAAACACAAACAAATACCTTCTCCTCCAACAGAACTCCCACTCAAACTCCCCTGTTCACAGCTCTGTTTGCTAGCTCCTGTGCCGCTGCCTGACTGGCTGCTACCTTTATAGGACCCCTAGTCAGTGAAGCCCCGCCCCCTAATCAGGGCTCAGCTTCTCTCGCAGCACCTAGCCCCTAAAAGCCTCTACACATACAGATAATACCAATACAAAAACACACACAAACACGTTCTCCTCCAACAGAACTCCCACTCAAACTCCCCTGTTCACAGCTCTGTTTGCTAGCTCCTGTGCCGCTGCCTGACTGGCTGCTACCTTTATAGGACCCCTAGTCAGGGAAGCCCCGCCCCCTAATCAGGGCTCAGCTTCTCTCGCAGCACCTAGCCCCTCCAAGCCTCTACACATACAGATACTACCAATACAAAAACACAAACAAATACCTTGTCCTCCAACAGAACTCCCACTCAAACTCCCCTGTTCACAGCTCTGTTTGCTAGCTCCTGTGCCGCTGCCTGACTGGCTGCTACCTTTATAGGACCCCTAGTCTTTGAAGCCCCGCCCCCTAATCAGGGCTCAGCTTCTCTCGCAGCACCTAGCCCCTCCAAGCCTCTACACATACATATACTACCAATACAAAAACACACACAAATACGTTCTCCTCCAACAGAACTCCCACTCAAACTCCCCTGTTCACAGCTCTGTTTGCTAGCTCCTGTGCCGCTGCCTGACTGGCTGCTACCTTTATAGGACCCCTAGTCAGTGAAGCCCCGCCCCCTAATCAGGGCTCAGCTTCTCTCCCAGCACAAAGCCCCTCCAAGCCTCTACACATACAGATACTACCAATGCAAAACCAAACACACACAAATACCTTCTCCTCCAACAGAACTCCCACTCAAACTCCCCTGTTTACAGCTCTGTTTGCTAGCTCCTGTGCCGCTGCCTGACTGGCTGCTACCTTTATAGGACCCCTAGTCAGGGAAGCCCCGCCCCCTAATCAGGGCTCAGCTTCTCTCCCAGCACAAAGCCCCTGCACATACAGATACTGACAATACAAAACCAAACACACACAAATACCTTCTCCTCCAACAGAACTCCCACTCAAACTCCCCTGTTTACAGCTCTGTTTGCTAGCTCCTGTGCCGCTGCAGCTGTCTGTGCCAATGCCTGACTGGCTGCTACCTTTATAGGACCCCTAGTCAGTGAAGCCCCGCCCCCTAATCAGGGCTCAGCTTCTCTCGCAGCACCTAGCCCCTCCAAGCCTCTACACATACAGATACTACCAATACAAAAACACACACAAATAGCTTCTCCTCCAGCAGAACTCCCACTCAAACTCCCCTGTTCACAGCTCTGTTTGCTAGCTCCTGTGCCGCTGCCTGACTGGCTGCTACCTTTATAGGACCCCTAGTCAGTGAAGCCCCGCCCCCTAATCAGGGCTCAGCTTCTCTCCCAGCACAAAGCCCCTCCAAGCCTCTACACATACAGATACTACCAATGCAAAACCAAACACACACAAATACCTTCTCCTCCAACAGAACTCCCACTCAAACTCCCCTGTTCACAGCTCTGTTTGCTAGCTCCTGTGCCACTGCAGCTGTCTGTTCCGCTGCCTGACTGGCTGCTACCTTTATAGGACCCCTAGTCAGTTAAGCCCCGCCCCCTAATCAGGGCTCAGCTTCTCTCCAAGCACAAAGCCCCGCCAAACCCCTACACATACAGATACTACCAATACAAAACCAAACACACACAAATACCATCTCCTCCAACAGAACTCCCACTCAAACTCCCCTGTTTACAGCTCTGTTTGCTAGCTCCTGTGCCGCTGCAGCTGTCTGTGCTGCTGCCTGACTGGCTGCTACCTTTATAGGACCCCTAGTCAGTGAAGCCCCGCCCCCTAATCAGGGCTCAGCTTCTCTCGCAGCACCTAACCCCTCCAAGCCTCTACACATACAGATACCACCAATACAAAAACACACACAAATACCTTCTCCTCCAACAGAACTCCCACTCAAACTCCCCTGTTCACAGCTGTGTTTGCTAGCTCCTGTGTCGCTGCCTGACTGGCTGCTACCTTTATAGGACCCCTAGTCAGTGAAGCCCCGCCCCCTAATCAGGGCTCAGCTTCTCTCCCAGCACAAAGCCCCTCCAAGCCTCTACACATACAGATAATACCAATACAAAAACACACACAAATACGTTCTCCTCCAACAGAACTCCCACTCAAACTCCCCTTTTTACATGTCTGTTTGCTACATCCCTTGCCGCTGCCTGACTGGCTGCTACCTTTATAGGACCCCTAGTCAGTGAAGCCCCGCCCCCTAATCAGGGCTCAGCTTCTCCCGCAGCACCTAGCCCCTCCAAGCCTCTACACATACAGATACTACCAATACAAAAACACACACAAATAGCTTCTCCTCCAACAGAACTCCCACTCAAACTCCCCTGTTCACAGCTCTGTTTGCTAGCTCCTGTGCCGCTGCAGCTGTCTGAGCCGCTGCCTGACTGGCTGCTACCTTTATAGGACCCCTAGTCAGTCAAGCCCCGCCCCCTAATCAGGGCTCAGCTTCTCTCCCAGCACAAAGCCCCTTCAAGCCTCTACACATACATATACTACCAATACAAAAACACACACAAATACCTTCTCCTCCAACAGAACTCCCACTCAAACTCCCCTGTTCACAGCTCTGTTTGCTAGCTCCTGTGCCGCTGCCTGACTGGCTGCTACCTTTATAGGACCCCTAGTCAGTGAAGCCCCGCCCCCTAATCAGGGCTCAGCTTCTCTCCCAGCACCTAGCCCCTCCAAGCCTCTACACATACAGATACTACCAATACAAAAACACACACAAATACCTTCTCCTCCAACAGAACTCCCACTCAAACTCCCCTGTTCACAGCTCTGTTTGCTAGCTCCTGTGCCGCTGCCTGATTGGCTGCTACCTTTATAGGACCCCTAGTCAGTTAAGCCCCGCCCCCTAATCAGGGCTCAGCTTCTCTCCAAGCACAAAGCCCCGCCAAACCCCTGCACATACAGATACTACCAATACAAAACCAAACACACACAAATACCTTCTCCTCCAACAGAACTCCCACTCAAACTCCCCTGTTTACAGCTCTGTTTGCTAGCTCCTGTGCCGCTGCCTGACTGGCTGCTACCTTTATAGGACCCCTAGTCAGTGAAGCCCCGCCCCCTGATCAGGGCTCCGCTTCTCTCCCAGCACAAAGCCCCTCCAAGCCTCTACACATACAGATAATACCAATACAAAAACACACACAAATACGTTCTCCTCCAACAGAACTCCAACTCAAACTCCCCTGTTCACAGCTCTGTTTGCTAGCTCCTGTGCCGCTGCCTGACTGGCTGCTACCTTTTTAGGACCCCTAGTCAGTGAAGCCCCGCCCCCTAATCAGGGCTCAGCTTCTCTCCCAGCACAAAGCCCCTCCAAGCCTCTACACATACAGATACTACCAATACAAAACCAAACACACACAAATAGCTTCTCCTCCAACAGAACTCCCACTCAAACTCCCCTGTTCACAGCTCTGTTTGCTAGCTCCTGTGCCACTGCAGCTGTCTGTTCCGCTGCCTGACTGGCTGCTACCTTTATAGGACCCCTAGTCTTTGAAGCCCCGCCCCCTAATCAGGGCTCAGCTTCTCTCGCAGCACCTAGCCCCTCCAAGCCTCTACACATACAGATATTACCAATACAAAAACACACAAAAATACCTTCTCCTCCAACAGAACTCCCACTCAAACTCCCCTGTTTACAGCTCTGTTTGCTAGCTCCTGTGCCGCTGCCTGACTGGCTGCTACCTTTATAGGACCCCTAGTCAGGGAAGCCCCGCCCCCTAATCAGGGCTCAGCTTCTCTCCCAGCACAAAGCCCCTGCACATACAGATACTGACCATACAAAACCAAACACACACAAATACCTTCTCCTCCAACAGAACTCCCACTCAAACTCCCCTGTTCACAGCTCTGTTTGCTAGCTCCTGTGCCACTGCAGCTGTCTGTTCCGCTGCCTGACTGGCTGCTACCTTTATAGGACCCCTAGTCAGTTAAGCCCCGCCCCCTAATCAGGGCTCAGCTTCTCTCCAAGCACAAAGCCCCGCCAAACCCCTACACATACAGATACTACCAATACAAAACCAAACACACACAAATACCATCTCGTCCAACAGAACTCCCACTCAAACTCCCCTGTTTACAGCTCTGTTTGCTAGCTCCTGTGCCGCTGCAGCTGTCTGTGCTGCTGCCTGACTGGCTGCTACCTTTATAGGACCTCTAGTCAGTGAAGCCCCGCCCCCTAATCAGGGCTCAGCTTCTCTCGCAGCACCTAACCCCTCCAAGCCTCTACACATACAGATACCACCAATACAAAACCACACACAAATACCTTCTCCTCCAACAGAACTCCCACTCAAACTCCCCTGTTCACAGCTGTGTTTGCTAGCTCCTGTGTCGCTGCCTGACTGGCTGCTACCTTTATAGGACCCCTAGTCAGTGAAGCCCCGCCCCCTAATCAGGGCTCAGCTTCTCTCCCAGCACAAAGCCCCTCCAAGCCTCTACACATACAGATAATACCAATACAAAAACACACACAAATACGTTCTCCTCCAACAGAACTCCCACTCAAACTCCCCTTTTTACATGTCTGTTTGCTACCTCCCTTGCCGCTGCCTGACTGGCTGCTACCTTTATAGGACCCCTAGTCAGTGAAGCCCCGCCCCCTAATCAGGGCTCAGCTTCTCCCGCAGCACCTAGCCCCTCCAAGCCTCTACACATACAGATACTACCAATACAAAAACACACACAAATAGCTTCTCCTCCAACAGAACTCCCACTCAAACTCCCCTGTTCACAGCTCTGTTTGCTAGCTCCTGTGCCGCTGCAGCTGTCTGAGCCGCTGCCTGACTGGCTGCTACCTTTATAGGACCCCTAGTCAGTCAAGCCCCGCCCCCTAATCAGGGCTCAGCTTCTCTCCCAGCACAAAGCCCCTTCAAGCCTCTACACATACATATACTACCAATACAAAAACACACACAAACACGTTCTCCTCCAACAGAACTCCCACTCAAACTCCCCTGTTCACAGCTCTGTTTGCTAGCTCCTGTGCCGCTGCCTGACTGGCTGCTACCTTTATAGGACCCCTAGTCAGGGAAGCCCCGCCCCCTAATCAGGGCTCAGCTTCTCTCGCAGCACCTAGCCCCTCCAAGCCTCTACACATACAGATACTACCAATACAAAAACACAAACAAATACCTTGTCCTCCAACAGAACTCCCACTCAAACTCCCCTGTTCACAGCTCTGTTTGCTAGCTCCTGTGCCGCTGCCTGACTGGCTGCTACCTTTATAGGACCCCTAGTCAGTGAAGCCCCGCCCCCTAATCAGGGCTCAGCTTCTCTCCCAGCACAAAGCCCCTCCAAGCCTCTACACATACAGATACTACCAATGCAAAACCAAACACACACAAATACCTTCTCCTCCAACAGAACTCCCACTCAAACTCCCCTGTTCACAGCTCTGTTTGCTAGCTCCTGTGCCACTGCAGCTGTCTGTTCCGCTGCCTGACTGGCTGCTACCTTTATAGGACCCCTAGTCAGTTAAGCCCCGCCCCCTAATCAGGGCTCAGCTTCTCTCCAAGCACAAAGCCCCGCCAAACCCCTACACATACAGATACTACCAATACAAAACCAAACACACACAAATACCATCTCCTCCAACAGAACTCCCACTCAAACTCCCCTGTTTACAGCTCTGTTTGCTAGCTCCTGTGCCGCTGCAGCTGTCTGTGCTGCTGCCTGACTGGCTGCTACCTTTATAGGACCCCTAGTCAGTGAAGCCCCGCCCCCTAATCAGGGCTCAGCTTCTCTCGCAGCACCTAACCCCTCCAAGCCTCTACACATACAGATACCACCAATACAAAAACACACACAAATACCTTCTCCTCCAACAGAACTCCCACTCAAACTCCCCTTTTTACATGTCTGTTTGCTACATCCCTTGCCGCTGCCTGACTGGCTGCTACCTTTATAGGACCCCTAGTCAGTGAAGCCCCGCCCCCTAATCAGGGCTCAGCTTCTCCCGCAGCACCTAGCCCCTCCAAGCCTCTACACATACAGATACTACCAATACAAAAACACACACAAATAGCTTCTCCTCCAACAGAACTCCCACTCAAACTCCCCTGTTCACAGCTCTGTTTGCTAGCTCCTGTGCCGCTGCAGCTGTCTGAGCCGCTGCCTGACTGGCTGCTACCTTTATAGGACCCCTAGTCAGTCAAGCCCCGCCCCCTAATCAGGGCTCAGCTTCTCTCCCAGCACAAAGCCCCTTCAAGCCTCTACACATACATATACTACCAATACAAAAACACACACAAATACCTTCTCCTCCAACAGAACTCCCACTCAAACTCCCCTGTTCACAGCTCTGTTTGCTAGCTCCTGTGCCGCTGCCTGACTGGCTGCTACCTTTATAGGACCCCTAGTCAGTGAAGCCCCGCCCCCTAATCAGGGCTCAGCTTCTCTCCCAGCACCTAGCCCCTCCAAGCCTCTACACATACAGATACTACCAATACAAAAACACACACAAATACCTTCTCCTCCAACAGAACTCCCACTCAAACTCCCCTGTTCACAGCTCTGTTTGCTAGCTCCTGTGCCGCTGCAGCTGTCTGAGCCGCTGCCTGACTGGCTGCTACCTTTATAGGACCCCTAGTCAGTCAAGCCCCGCCCCCTAATCAGGGCTCAGCTTCTCTCCCAGCACAAAGCCCCTTCAAGCCTCTACACATACATATACTACCAATACAAAAACACACACAAATACCTTCTCCTCCAACAGAACTCCCACTCAAACTCCCCTGTTCACAGCTCTGTTTGCTAGCTCCTGTGCCGCTGCCTGACTGGCTGCTACCTTTATAGGACCCCTAGTCAGTGAAGCCCCGCCCCCTAATCAGGGCTCAGCTTCTCTCCCAGCACCTAGCCCCTCCAAGCCTCTACACATACATATACTACCAATACAAAAACACACACAAATACCTTCTCCTCCAACAGAACTCCCACTCAAACTCCCCTGTTCACAGCTCTGTTTGCTAGCTCCTGTGCCGCTGCCTGATTGGCTGCTACCTTTATAGGACCCCTAGTCAGTTAAGCCCCGCCCCCTAATCAGGGCTCAGCTTCTCTCCAAGCACAAAGCCCCGCCAAACCCCTGCACATACAGATACTACCAATACAAAACCAAACACACACAAATACCTTCTCCTCCAACAGAACTCCCACTCAAACTCCCCTGTTTACAGCTCTGTTTGCTAGCTCCTGTGCCGCTGCCTGACTGGCTGCTACCTTTATAGGACCCCTAGTCAGTGAAGCCCCGCCCCCTGATCAGGGCTCCGCTTCTCTCCCAGCACAAAGCCCCTCCAAGCCTCTACACATACAGATAATACCAATACAAAAACACACACAAATACGTTCTCCTCCAACAGAACTCCAACTCAAACTCCCCTGTTCACAGCTCTGTTTGCTAGCTCCTGTGCCGCTGCCTGACTGGCTGCTACCTTTTTAGGACCCCTAGTCAGTGAAGCCCCGCCCCCTAATCAGGGCTCAGCTTCTCTCCCAGCACAAAGCCCCTCCAAGCCTCTACACATACAGATACTACCAATACAAAACCAAACACACACAAATAGCTTCTCCTCCAACAGAACTCCCACTCAAACTCCCCTGTTCACAGCTCTGTTTGCTAGCTCCTGTGCCACTGCAGCTGTCTGTTCCGCTGCCTGACTGGCTGCTACCTTTATAGGACCCCTAGTCTTTGAAGCCCCGCCCCCTAATCAGGGCTCAGCTTCTCTCGCAGCACCTAGCCCCTCCAAGCCTCTACACATACAGATATTACCAATACAAAAACACACAAAAATACCTTCTCCTCCAACAGAACTCCCACTCAAACTCCCCTGTTTACAGCTCTGTTTGCTAGCTCCTGTGCCGCTGCCTGACTGGCTGCTACCTTTATAGGACCCCTAGTCAGGGAAGCCCCGCCCCCTAATCAGGGCTCAGCTTCTCTCCCAGCACAAAGCCCCTGCACATACAGATACTGACCATACAAAACCAAACACACACAAATACCTTCTCCTCCAACAGAACTCCCACTCAAACTCCCCTGTTCACAGCTCTGTTTGCTAGCTCCTGTGCCACTGCAGCTGTCTGTTCCGCTGCCTGACTGGCTGCTACCTTTATAGGACCCCTAGTCAGTTAAGCCCCGCCCCCTAATCAGGGCTCAGCTTCTCTCCAAGCACAAAGCCCCGCCAAACCCCTACACATACAGATACTACCAATACAAAACCAAACACACACAAATACCATCTCGTCCAACAGAACTCCCACTCAAACTCCCCTGTTTACAGCTCTGTTTGCTAGCTCCTGTGCCGCTGCAGCTGTCTGTGCTGCTGCCTGACTGGCTGCTACCTTTATAGGACCTCTAGTCAGTGAAGCCCCGCCCCCTAATCAGGGCTCAGCTTCTCTCGCAGCACCTAACCCCTCCAAGCCTCTACACATACAGATACCACCAATACAAAAACACACACAAATACCTTCTCCTCCAACAGAACTCCCACTCAAACTCCCCTGTTCACAGCTGTGTTTGCTAGCTCCTGTGTCGCTGCCTGACTGGCTGCTACCTTTATAGGACCCCTAGTCAGTGAAGCCCCGCCCCCTAATCAGGGCTCAGCTTCTCTCCCAGCACAAAGCCCCTCCAAGCCTCTACACATACAGATAATACCAATACAAAAACACACACAAATACGTTCTCCTCCAACAGAACTCCCACTCAAACTCCCCTTTTTACATGTCTGTTTGCTACCTCCCTTGCCGCTGCCTGACTGGCTGCTACCTTTATAGGACCCCTAGTCAGTGAAGCCCCGCCCCCTAATCAGGGCTCAGCTTCTCCCGCAGCACCTAGCCCCTCCAAGCCTCTACACATACAGATACTACCAATACAAAAACACACACAAATAGCTTCTCCTCCAACAGAACTCCCACTCAAACTCCCCTGTTCACAGCTCTGTTTGCTAGCTCCTGTGCCGCTGCAGCTGTCTGAGCCGCTGCCTGACTGGCTGCTACCTTTATAGGACCCCTAGTCAGTCAAGCCCCGCCCCCTAATCAGGGCTCAGCTTCTCTCCCAGCACAAAGCCCCTTCAAGCCTCTACACATACATATACTACCAATACAAAAACACACACAAATACCTTCTCCTCCAACAGAACTCCCACTCAAACTCCCCTGTTCACAGCTCTGTTTGCTAGCTCCTGTGCCGCTGCCTGATTGGCTGCTACCTTTATAGGACCCCTAGTCAGTTAAGCCCCGCCCCCTAATCAGGGCTCAGCTTCTCTCCAAGCACAAAGCCCCGCCAAACCCCTGCACATACAGATACTACCAATACAAAACCAAACACACACAAATACCTTCTCCTCCAACAGAACTCCCACTCAAACTCCCCTGTTTACAGCTCTGTTTGCTAGCTCCTGTGCCGCTGCCTGACTGGCTGCTACCTTTATAGGACCCCTAGTCAGTGAAGCCCCGCCCCCTGATCAGGGCTCCGCTTCTCTCCCAGCACAAAGCCCCTCCAAGCCTCTACACATACAGATAATACCAATACAAAAACACACACAAATACGTTCTCCTCCAACAGAACTCCAACTCAAACTCCCCTGTTCACAGCTCTGTTTGCTAGCTCCTGTGCCGCTGCCTGACTGGCTGCTACCTTTTTAGGACCCCTAGTCAGTGAAGCCCCGCCCCCTAATCAGGGCTTAGCTTCTCTCCCAGCACAAAGCCCCTCCAAGCCTCTACACATACAGATACTACCAATACAAAACCAAACACACACAAATAGCTTCTCCTCCAACAGAACTCCCACTCAAACTCCCCTGTTCACAGCTCTGTTTGCTAGCTCCTGTGCCACTGCAGCTGTCTGTTCCGCTGCCTGACTGGCTGCTACCTTTATAGGACCCCTAGTCTTTGAAGCCCCGCCCCCTAATCAGGGCTCAGCTTCTCTCGCAGCACCTAGCCCCTCCAAGCCTCTACACATACAGATATTACCAATACAAAAACACACAAAAATACCTTCTCCTCCAACAGAACTCCCACTCAAACTCCCCTGTTTACAGCTCTGTTTGCTAGCTCCTGTGCCGCTGCCTGACTGGCTGCTACCTTTATAGGACCCCTAGTCAGGGAAGCCCCGCCCCCTAATCAGGGCTCAGCTTCTCTCCCAGCACAAAGCCCCTGCACATACAGATACTGACCATACAAAACCAAACACACACAAATACCTTCTCCTCCAACAGAACTCCCACTCAAACTCCCCTGTTCACAGCTCTGTTTGCTAGCTCCTGTGCCACTGCAGCTGTCTGTTCCGCTGCCTGACTGGCTGCTACCTTTATAGGACCCCTAGTCAGTTAAGCCCCGCCCCCTAATCAGGGCTCAGCTTCTCTCCAAGCACAAAGCCCCGCCAAACCCCTACACATACAGATACTACCAATACAAAACCAAACACACACAAATACCATCTCGTCCAACAGAACTCCCACTCAAACTCCCCTGTTTACAGCTCTGTTTGCTAGCTCCTGTGCCGCTGCAGCTGTCTGTGCTGCTGCCTGACTGGCTGCTACCTTTATAGGACCTCTAGTCAGTGAAGCCCCGCCCCCTAATCAGGGCTCAGCTTCTCTCGCAGCACCTAACCCCTCCAAGCCTCTACACATACAGATACCACCAATACAAAAACACACACAAATACCTTCTCCTCCAACAGAACTCCCACTCAAACTCCCCTGTTCACAGCTGTGTTTGCTAGCTCCTGTGTCGCTGCCTGACTGGCTGCTACCTTTATAGGACCCCTAGTCAGTGAAGCCCCGCCCCCTAATCAGGGCTCAGCTTCTCTCCCAGCACAAAGCCCCTCCAAGCCTCTACACATACAGATAATACCAATACAAAAACACACACAAATACGTTCTCCTCCAACAGAACTCCCACTCAAACTCCCCTTTTTACATGTCTGTTTGCTACCTCCCTTGCCGCTGCCTGACTGGCTGCTACCTTTATAGGACCCCTAGTCAGTGAAGCCCCGCCCCCTAATCAGGGCTCAGCTTCTCCCGCAGCACCTAGCCCCTCCAAGCCTCTACACATACAGATACTACCAATACAAAAACACACACAAATAGCTTCTCCTCCAACAGAACTCCCACTCAAACTCCCCTGATCACAGCTCTGTTTGCTAGCTCCTGTGCCGCTGCAGCTGTCTGAGCCGCTGCCTGACTGGCTGCTTCCTTTATAGGACCCCTAGTCAGTCAAGCCCCGCCCCCTAATCAGGGCTCAGCTTCTCTCCCAGCACAAAGCCCCTTCAAGCCTCTACACATACATATACTACCAATACAAAAACACACACAAATACCTTCTCCTCCAACAGAACTCCCACTCAAACTCCCCTGTTCACAGCTCTGTTTGCTAGCTCCTGTGCCACTGCAGCTGTCTGTTCCGCTGCCTGATTGGCTGCTACCTTTATAGGACCCCTAGTCAGTTAAGCCCCGCCCCCTAATCAGGGCTCAGCTTCTCTCCAAGCACAAAGCCCCGCCAAACCCCTGCACATACAGATACTACCAATACAAAACCAAACACACACAAATACCTTCTCCTCCAACAGAACTCCCACTCAAACTCCCCTCTTCACAGCTCTGTTTGCTAGCTCCTGTGCCGCTGCCTGACTGGCTGCTACCTTTATAGGACCCCTAGTCAGTGAAGCCCCGCCCCCTAATCAGGGCTCAGCTTCTCTCGCAGCACCTAGCCCCTCCAAGCCTCTACACATACAGATACTACCAATACAAAAACACACACAAATAGCTTCTCCTCCAACAGAACTCCCACTCAAACTCCCCTGTTCACAGCTCTGTTTGCTAGCTCCTGTGCCGCTGCCTGACTGGCTGCTACCTTTATAGGACCCCTAGTCAGTGAAGCCCCGCCCCCTAATCAGGGCTCAGCTTCTCTCCCAGCACAAAGCCCCTCCAAGCCTCTACACATACAGATACTACCAATGCAAAACCAAACACACACAAATACCTTCTCCTCCAACAGAACTCCCACTCAAACTCCCCTGTTCACAGCTCTGTTTGCTAGCTCCTGTGCCACTGCAGCTGTCTGTTCCGCTGCCTGACTGGCTGCTACCTTTATAGGACCCCTAGTCTTTGAAGCCCCGCCCCCTAATCAGGGCTCAGCTTCTCTCGCAGCACCTAGCCCCTCCAAGCCTCAACACATACAGATATTACCAATACAAAAACACACAAAAATACCTTCTCCTCCAACAGAACTCCCACTCAAACTCCCCTGTTTACAGCTCTGTTTGCTAGCTCCTGTGCCGCTGCCTGACTGGCTGCTACCTTTATAGGACCCCTAGTCAGGGAAGCCCCGCCCCCTAATCAGGGCTCAGCTTCTCTCCAAGCACAAAGCCCCGCCAAACCCCTACACATACAGATACTACCAATACAAAACCAAACACACACAAATACCATCTCCTCCAACAGAACTCCCACTCAAACTCCCCTGTTTACAGCTCTGTTTGCTAGCTCCTGTGCCGCTGCAGCTGTCTGTGCTGCTGCCTGACTGGCTGCTACCTTTATAGGACCCCCAGTCAGTGAAGCCCCGCCCCCTAATCAGGGCTCAGCTTCTCTCGCAGCACCTAACCCCTCCAAGCCTCTACACATACAGATACCACCAATACAAAAACACACACAAATACCTTCTCCTCCAACAGAACTCCCACTCAAACTCCCCTGTTCACAGCTGTGTTTGCTAGCTCCTGTGTCGCTGCCTGACTGGCTGCTACCTTTATAGGACCCCTAGTCAGTGAAGCCCCGCCCCCTAATCAGGGCTCAGCTTCTCTCCCAGCACAAAGCCCCTCCAAGCCTCTACACATACAGATAATACCAATACAAAAACACACACAAATACGTTCTCCTCCAACACAACTCCCACTCAAACTCCCCTTTTTACATGTCTGTTTGCTACCTCCCTTGCCGCTGCCTGACTGGCTGCTACCTTTATAGGACCCCTAGTCAGTGAAGCCCCGCCCCCTAATCAGGGCTCAGCTTCTCTCCCAGCACCTAGCCCCTCCAAGCCTCTACACATACAGATACTACCAATACAAAAACACACACAAATACCTTCTCCTCCAACAGAACTCCCACTCAAACTCCCCTGTTGACAGCTCTGTTTGCTAGCTCCTGTGCCACTGCAGCTGTCTGTTCCGCTGCCTGATTGGCTGCTACCTTTATAGGACCCCTAGTCAGTCAAGCCCCGCCCCCTAATCAGGGCTCAGCTTCTCTCCCAGCACCTAGCCCCTCCAAGCCTCTACACATACAGATACTACCAATACAAAAACACACACAAATACCTTCTCCTCCAACAGAACTCCCACTCAAACTCCCCTGTTGACAGCTCTGTTTGCTAGCTCCTGTGCCACTGCAGCTGTCTGTTCCGCTGCCTGATTGGCTGCTACCTTTATAGGACCCCTAGTCAGTTAAGCCCCGCCCCCTAATCAGGGCTCAGCTTCTCTCCAAGCACAAAGCCCCGCCAAACCCCTGCACATACAGATACTACCAATACAAAACCAAACACACACAAATACCTTCTCCTCCAACAGAACTCCCACTCAAACTCCCCTGTTCACAGCTCTGTTTGCTAGCTCCTGTGCCGCTGCCTGACTGGCTGCTACCTTTTTTGGACCCCTAGTCAGTGAAGCCCCGCCCCCTAATCAGGGCTCAGCTTCTCTCGCAGCACCTAGCCCCTCCAAGCCTCTACACATACAGATACTACCAATACAAAAACACACACAAATAGCTTCTCCTCCAACAGAACTCCCACTCAAACTCCCCTGTTCACAGCTCTGTTTGCTAGCTCCTGTGCCGCTGCCTGACTGGCTGCTACCTTTATAGGACCCCTAGTCAGTGAAGCCCCGCCCCCTAATCAGGGCTCAGCTTCTCTCGCAGCACCTAGCCCCTAAAAGCCTCTACACATACAGATACTACCAATACAAAAACACAAACAAATAGCTTCTCCTCCAACAGAACTCCCACTCAAACTCCCCTGTTCACAGCTGTGTTTGCTAGCTCCTGTGCCGCTGCCTGACTGGGTGCTACCTTTATAGGACCCCTAGTCTGTGAAGCCCCGCCCCCTAATCAGGGCTCAGCTTCTCTCGCAGCACCTAGCCCCTCCAAGCCTCTACACATACAGATACTACCAATACAAAAACACACAAAAATACCTTCTCCTCCAACAGAACTCCCACTCAAACTCCCCTGTTCACAGCTCTGTTTGCTAGCTCCTGTGCCACTGCAGCTGTCTGTTCCGCTGCCTGACTGGCTGCTACCTTTATAGGACCCCTAGTCTTTGAAGCCCCGCCCCCTAATCAGGGCTCAGCTTCTCTCGCAGCACCTAGCCCCTCCAAGCCTCAACACATACAGATATTACCAATACAAAAACACACAAAAATACCTTCTTCTCCAACAGAACTCCCACTCAAACTCCCCTGTTTACAGCTCTGTTTGCTAGCTCCTGTGCCGCTGCCTGACTGGCTGCTACCTTTATAGGACCCCTAGTCAGGGAAGCCCCGCCCCCTAATCAGGGCTCAGCTTCTCTCCCAGCACAAAGCCCCGCCAAACCCCTACACATACAGATACTACCAATACAAAAACACACACAAATACCTTCTCCTCCAACAGAACTCCCACTCAAACTCCCCTGTTGACAGCTCTGTTTGCTAGCTCCTGTGCCACTGCAGCTGTCTGTTCCGCTGCCTGATTGGCTGCTACCTTTATAGGACCCCTAGTCAGTCAAGCCCCGCCCCCTAATCAGGGCTCAGCTTCTCTCCCAGCACCTAGCCCCTCCAAGCCTCTACACATACAGATACTACCAATACAAAAACACACACAAATACCTTCTCCTCCAACAGAACTCCCACTCAAACTCCCCTCTTCACAGCTCTGTTTGCTAGCTCCTGTGCCGCTGCCTGACTGGCTGCTACCTTTATAGGACCCCTAGTCAGTGAAGCCCCGCCCCCTAATCAGGGCTCAGCTTCTCTCCCAGCACAAAGCCCCTCCAAGCCTCTACACATACAGATAATACCAATACAAAAACAGACACAAATACGTTCTCCTCCAACAGAACTCCCACTCAAACTCCCCTGTTCACAGCTCTGTTTGCTAGCTCCTGTGCCGCTGCCTGACTGGCTGCTACCTTTTTTGGACCCCTAGTCAGTGAAGCCCCGCCCCCTAATCAGGGCTCAGCTTCTCTCGCAGCACCTAGCCCCTCCAAGCCTCTACACATACAGATACTACCAATACAAAAACACACACAAATAGCTTCTCCTCCAACAGAACTCCCACTCAAACTCCCCTGTTCACAGCTCTGTTTGCTAGCTCCTGTGCCGCTGCCTGACTGGCTGCTACCTTTATAGGACCCCTAGTCAGTGAAGCCCCGCCCCCTAATCAGGGCTCAGCTTCTCTCCCAGCACAAAGCCCCTCCAAGCCTCTACACATACAGATACTACCAATGCAAAACCAAACACACACAAATACCTTCTCCTCCAACAGAACTCCCACTCAAACTCCCCTGTTCACAGCTCTGTTTGCTAGCTCCTGTGCCACTGCAGCTGTCAGTTCCGCTGCCTGACTGGCTGCTACCTTTATAGGACCCCTAGTCAGTGAAGCCCCGCCCCCTAATCAGGGCTCAGCTTCTCTCGCAGCACCTAGCCCCTAAAAGCCTCTACACATACAGATACTACCAATACAAAAACACAAACAAATAGCTTCTCCTCCAACAGAACTCCCACTCAAACTCCCCTGTTCACAGCTGTGTTTGCTAGCTCCTGTGCCGCTGCCTGACTGGGTGCTACCTTTATAGGACCCCTAGTCTGTGAAGCCCCGCCCCCTAATCAGGGCTCAGCTTCTCTCGCAGCACCTAGCCCCTCCAAGCCTCTACACATACAGATACTACCAATACAAAAACACACACAAATACCTTCTCCTCCAACAGAACTCCCACTCAAACTCCCCTGTTTACAGCTCTGTTTGCTAGCTCCTGTGCCGCTGCCTGACTCGCTGCTACCTTTATAGGACCCCTAGTCAGGGAAGCCCCGGCCCTAATCAGGGCTCAGCTTCTCTCCCAGCACAAAGCCCCTGCACATACAGATACTGACAATACAAAACCAAACACACACAAATACCTTCTCCTCCAACAGAACTCCCACTCAAACTCCCCTGTTCACAGCTCTGTTTGCTTGCTCCTGTGCCGCTGCCTGACTGGCTGCTACCTTTATAGGACCCCTAGTCAGTGAAGCCCCGCCCCCTAATCAGGGCTCAGCTTCTCTCCCAGCACAAAGCCGCTCCAAGCCTCTACACATACAGATAATACCAATACAAAAACACACACAAATACGTCCTCCTCCAACAGAACTCCCACTCAAACTCCCCTGTTCACAGCTCTGTTTGCTAGGTCCTGTGCCACTGCCGGACTGGCTGCTACCTTTATAGGACCCCTAGTCAGTGAAGCCCCGCCCCCTAATCAGGGCTCAGCTTCTCTCGCAGCACCTAGCCACTCCAAGCCTCTACACATACAGATACTACCAATACAAAAACACACACAAATACCTTCTCCTCCAACAGAACTCCCACTCAAACTCCCCTGTTCACAGCTCTGTTTGCTAGCTCCTGTGCCGCTGCCTGACTGGCTGCTACCTTTATAGGACCCCGAGTCAGTGAAGCCCCACCCCCTAATCAGGGCTCAGCTTCTCTCCCAGCACAAAGCCCCTTCAAACCTCTACACATACAGATACTACCAATACAAAAACACACACAAATACCTTCTCCTCCAACAGAACTCCCACTCAAACTCCCCTGTTTACAGCTCTGTTTGCTAGCTCCTGTGCCGCTGCAGCTGTCTGTTCCGCTGCCTGAATGGCTGCTACCTTTATAGGACCCCTAGTCAGTGAAGCCCCGCCCCCTAATCAGGGTTCAGCTTCTCTCCAAGCACAAAGCCCCGCCAAACCCCTTCACATACGGATACTACCAATACAAAACCAAACACACACAAATACCGTCTCCTCCAACAAAACTCCCACTCAAACTCCCCTGTTTACAGCTCTGTTTGCAAGCTCCTGTGCCGCTGCCTGACTGGCTGCTACCTTTATAGGACGCCTTGTCAGTGAAGCCCCGCCCCCTAAGCAGGGCTCAGCTTCTCTCCCAGCACAAAGCCCCTCCAAGCCTCTACACATACAGATACTACCAATACAAAACCAAACACACACAAACACCGTCTCCTCCAACAGAACTCCCACTCAAACTCCCCTGTTTACAGCTCTGTTTGCTAGCTCCTGTGCCGCTGCAGCTGTCTGTGCCGCTGCCTGACTGGCTGCTACCTTTATAGGAGCCCCAGTCAGTGAAGCCCCGCCCCCTAATCAGGGCTCAGCTTCTCTCCAAGCACAAAGCCCCTCCAAGCCTCTACACATACAGATACTTCCAATACAAAAAAACACACAAATACCTTCTCCTCCAAAAGAACTCCCACTCAAACTCCCCTGCTTACAGCTCTGTTTGCTAGCTCCTGTGCCGCTGCCTTACTGGCTGCTACCTTTATAGGACCCTTGGTCAGTGAGGCCCCGCCCCCTAATCAGGGCTCAGCTTCTCTCCCAGCACAAAGCCCCTACACATACAGATACTACTAATACAAAACCAAACACACACAAATACCTTCTCTTCCAACAGAACTCCCACTCAAACTCCCCTCTTTACAGCCCTGTTTGCTAGCTCCTGTGCCACTGCAGCTGTCTGTGCCGCTGCCTGACTGGCTGCTCCCTTTCTAGGACCCGTAATCAGTGAGGCCCCGCCCCCTAATCAGGGCTCAGCTTCTCTCCCAGCACAAAGCCCCTACACATACAGATACTACTAATACAAAACCAAACACACACAAATACCTTCTCTTCCAACAGAACTCCCACTCAAACTCCCCTCTTTACAGCCCTGTTTGCTAGCTCCTGTGCCACTGCAGCTGTCTGTGCCGCTGCCTGACTGGCTGCTCCCTTTCTAGGACCCGTAATCAGTGAAGCCCCGCCCCCTAATCAGAGCTCAGCTTCTCTCCCAGCACAAAGCCCCTCCAAGCCTCTACACATACAGATACTACCAATACAAAAAAACACCCAAATACCTTCTCCTACAACAGAACTCCCACTCAAACTCCCCTGCTTACAGCTCTGTTTGCTAGCTGCTGTGCCGCTACCTGACTGGCTGCTACCTTTATAGAACCCCTAGTCAGGGAAGCACCGCCCCCTAATCAGGGCTCAGCTTCTCTCCCAGCACAAAGCCCCTGCACATACAGATACTGACAAAACAAAACCAAACACACACAAATACCTTCTCCTCCAACAGAACTCCCACTCAAACTCCCCTGTTTACAGCTCTGTTTGCTAGCTCCTGTGCCGCTTCAGCTGTCTGTGCCGCTGCCTGACTGGCTGCTACCTTTATAGGACCCCTAGTCAGTGAAGCCCCGCCCCCTAATCAGGGCTCAGCTTCTCTCCCAGCACCTAGCCCCTCCAAGCCTCTACACATACAGATACTACCAATACAAAAAAACACACAAATACCTTCTCCTCCAACAGAACTCCCACTCCAACTCCCCTGTTTACAGCTCTGTTTGCTAGCTCCTGTGCCACTGCCTGACTGGCTGCTCCCTTTATAGGACCCCTAGTCAGTGAAGCCCCGCCCCCTAATCAGGGCTCAGCTTCTCTCCCAGCACAAAGCCCCTACACATACAGACACTACCAATACAAAACCAAACACACACAAATACCTTCTCCTCCAACAGAACTCCCACTCAAACTCCCCTGTTTACAGCTCTGTTTGCTAGTTCCTGTGCCGCTGCCTGACTGGCTGCTACCTTTATAGGACCCCTAGTCAGTGAAGCCCCGCCCCCTAATCAGGGCTCAGCTTCTCTCCCAGCACAAAGCCCGTACACATACACATACTACCAATACAAAACCGAACACACACAAATACCTTCTCCTCCAAGAGAACTCCCACTCAAACTCCGCTGATTACAGCTCTGTTTGCGAGCTCCTGTGCCGCTGCCTGACTGGCTGCTACCTTTATAGGACCCCTAGTCAGTGAAGCCCCGCCCCCTAATCAGGGCTCAGCTTCTCTCCAAGCACAAAGCCCCTCCACATACAGATACTACCAATACAAAACCAAACACACACAAATACCTTCTCCTCCAACAGAACTCCCACTCAAACTCCCTTGTTTACAGCTCTGTTTGCTAGCTCCTGTCCCACTGCAGCTGTCTGTGCCGCTGCCTGACTGGCTGCTCCCTTTATAGGACCCCTAGTCAGTGAAGCCCCGCCCCCTAATCAGGGCCCAGCTTCTCTCCCAGCACAAAGCCCCTCCAAGCCTCTACACATACAGATAATACCAATACAAAAACAGACACAAACACCTTCTCCTCCAACAGAACTCCCACTCAAACTCCCCTGTTTACAGCTCTGTTTGCTAGCTGCTGTGCCGCTGCCTGACTGGCTGCTACCTTTATAGGACCCCTGGTCAGTGAAGCCCCGCCCCCTAATCAGGGCTCAGCTTCTCTCCCAGCACAAAGCCCCTCCAAGCCTCTACACATACAGTTACTACCAATACAAAACCAAACACACACAAACACCTTCTCCTCCAACAGAACTCCCACTCAAACTCCTCTGCTTACAGCTCTGTTTGCTAGCTCCTGTGCCACTGCCTGACTGGCTGCTACCTTTATAGGACCCCTAGTCAGGGAAGACCCGCCCCCTAATCAGGGCTCAACTTCTCTCCCAGCACAAAGCCCCTCCAAGCCTCTACACATACAGATAGTACAAATACAAAACCAAACACACACAAATACCTTCTCCTCCAAAAGAACTCCCACAAAAACTCCCCTCTTTACAGCTCTGTTTGCTAGCTCCTGTGCCGCTGCAGCTGTCTGCCGCTGCCTGACTGGCTGCTACCTTTATTGGACCCCTAGTCAGTGAAGTCCCGCCCCCTAATCAGGGCTCAGCTTCTCTCCCAGCACAAAGCCCCTCCAAGCCTCTACACATACAGATACTACCAATACAAACCCAAACACACACAAATACCTTCTCCTCCAACAGAACTCCCACTCAAACTCCCCTGTTTACAGCTCTGTCTGCTAGCTCCTGTGCCACTGCAGCTGTCTGTGCCGCTGCCTGACTGGCTGCTACCTTTATGGGACCCCTAGTCAGTGAACACCCGCCCCCTAATCAGGGCTCAGCTTCTCTCCCAGCACAAAGCCCCTGCACATACAGATACTGACAATACAAAACCAAACACACACAAATACCTTCTCCTCCAACAGAACTCCCACTCAAACTCCCCTGTTTACAGCTCTGTTTGCTAGCTCCTGTGCCGCTGCAGCTGTCTGTGCCAATGCCTGACTGGCTGCTACCTTTATAGGACCCCTAGTCAGTGAAGTCCCGCCCCCTAATCAGGGCTCAGCTTCTCTCGCAGCACCTAGCCCCTCCAAGCCTCTACACATACAGATACTACCAATACAAGAAACACACCCAAATACCTTCTCCTCCAACAGAACTCCCACTCAAACTCCCCTGTTCACAGCTCTGTTTGCTTGCTCCTGTGCCGCTGCCTGACTGGCTGCTACCTTTATAGGACCCCTAGTCAGTGAAGCCCCGCCCCCTAATCAGGGCTCAGCTTCTCTCCCAGCACAAAGCCGCTCCAAGCCTCTACACATACAGATAATACCAATACAAAAACACACACAAATACGTTCTCCTCCAAAAGAACTCCCACTCAAACTCCCCTGTTCACAACTCTGTTTGCTAGGTCCTGTGCCACTGCCGGACTGGCTGCTACCTTTATAGGACCCCTAGTCAGTGAAGCCCCGCCCCCTAATCAGGGCTCAGCTTCTCTCCCAGCACAAAGCCCCTTCAAACCTCTACACATACAGATACTACCAATACAAAAACACACACAAATACCTTCTCCTCCAACAGAACTCCCACTCAAACTCCCCTGTTTACAGCTCTGTTTGCTAGCTCCTGTGCCGCTGCAGCTGTCTGTTCCGCTGCCTGACTGGCTGCTACCTTTATAGGACCCCTAGTCAGTGAAGCCCCGCCCCCTAATCAGGGTTCAGCTTCTCTCCAAGCACAAAGCCCCGCCAAACCCCTTCACATACGGATACTACCAATACAAAACCAAACACACACAAATACCGTCTCCTCCAACAAAACTCCCACTCAAACTCCCCTGTTTACAGCTCTGTTTGCTAGCTCCTGTGCCGCTGCCTGACTGGCTGCTACCTTTATAGGACGCCTTGTCAGTGAAGCCCCGCCCCCTAAGCAGGGCTCAGCTTCTCTCCCAGCACAAAGCCCCTGCACATACAGATACTGACAATACAAAACCAAACACACACAAATACCTTCTCCTCCAACAGAACTCCCACTCAAACTCCCCTGTTTACAGCTCTGTTTGCTAGCTCCTGTGCCGCTGCAGCTGTCTGTGCCAATGCCTGACTGGCTGCTACCTTTATAGGACCCCTAGTCAGTCAAGCCCCGCCCCCTAATCAGGGCTCAGCTTCTCTCCCAGCACAAAGCCCCTCCAAGCCTCTACACATACAGATACTATCAATACAAAACCAAACACACACAAATACCTTCTCCTCCAACAGAACTCCCACTCAAACTCCCCTGTTTAGAGCTCTGTTTGCTAGCTCCTGTGCCGCTGCAGCTGTCTGTGCCGCTGCCTGACTGGCTGCTACCTTTATAGGACCCCTAGTCAGTGAAGCCCCGCCCCCTAATCAAGGCTCAGCTTCTCTCCCAGCACAAAGCCCCTCCAAGCCTCTACACATACAGATACTTCCAATACAAAAAAACACACAAATACCTTCTCCTCCAAAAGAACTCCCACTCAAACTCCCCTGCTTACAGCTCTGTTTGCTAGCTCCTGTGCCGCTGCCTTACTGGCTGCTACCTTTATAGGACCCCTAGTCAGTGAGGCCCCGCCCCCTAATCAGGGCTCAGCTTCTCTCCCAGCACAAAGCCCCTACACATACAGATACTACTAATACAAAACCAAACACACACAAATACCTTCTCTTCCAACAGAACTCCCACTCAAACTCCCCTCTTTACAGCCCTGTTTGCTAGCTCCTGTGCCACTGCAGCTGTCTGTGCCGCTGCCTGACTGGCTGCTCCCTTTCTAGGACATGTAATCAGTGAAGCCCCGCCCCCTAATCAGAGCTCAGCTTCTCTCCCAGCACAAAGCCCCTCCAAGCCTCTACACATACAGATACTACCAATGCAAAAAAACACCCAAATACCTTCTCCTACAACAGAACTCCCACTCAAACTCCCCTGCTTACAGCTCTGTTTGCTAGCTGCTGTGCCGCTGCCTGACTGGCTGCTACCTTTATAGAACCCCTAGTCAGGGAAGCACCGCCCCCTAATCAGGGCTCAGCTTCTCTCCCAGCACAAAGCCCCTGCACATACAGATACTGACAAAACAAAACCAAACACACACAAATACCTTCTCCTCCAACAGAACTCCCACTCCAACTCCCCTGTTTACAGCTCTGTTTGCTAGCTCCTGTGCCACTGCCTGACTGGCTGCTCCCTTTATAGGACCCCTAGTCAGTGAAGCCCCGCCCCCTAATCAGGGCTCAGCTTCTCTCCAAGCACAAAGCCCCTCCACATACAGATACTACCAATACAAAACCAAACACACACAAATACCTTCTCCTCCAACAGAACTCCCACTCAAACTCCCTTGTTTACAGCTCTGTTTGCTAGCTCCTGTGCCACTGCAGCTGTCTGTGCCGCTGCCTGACTGGCTGCTCCCTTTATAGGACCCCTAGTCAGTGAAGCCCCGCCCCCTAATCAGGGCCCAGCTTCTCTCCCAGCACAAAGCCCCTCCAAGCCTCTACACATACAGATAATACCAATACAAAAACAGACACAAACACCTTCTCCTCCAACAGAACTCCCACTCAAACTCCCCTGTTTACAGCTCTGTTTGCTAGCTGCTGTGCCGCTGCCTGACTGGCTGCTACCTTTATAGGACCCCTGGTCAGTGAAGCCCCGCCCCCTAATCAGGGCTCAGCTTCTCTCCCAGCACAAAGCCCCTCCAAGCCTCTACACATACAGTTACTACCAATACAAAACCAAACACACACAAACACCTTCTCCTCCAACAGAACTCCCACTCAAACTCCTCTGCTTACAGCTCTGTTTGCTAGCTCCTGTGCCACTGCCTGACTGGCTGCTACCTTTATAGGACCCCTAGTCAGGGAAGACCCGCCCCCTAATCAGGGCTCAACTTCTCTCCCAGCACAAAGCCCCTCCAAGCCTCTACACATACAGATAGTACAAATACAAAACCAAACACACACAAATACCTTCTCCTCCAAAAGAACTCCCACAAAAACTCCCCTCTTTACAGCTCTGTTTGCTAGCTCCTGTGCCGCTGCAGCTGTCTGCCGCTGCCTGACTGGCTGCTACCTTTATTGGACCCCTAGTCAGTGAAGTCCCGCCCCCTAATCAGGGCTCAGCTTCTCTCCCAGCACAAAGCCCCTCCAAGCCTCTACACATACAGATACTACCAATACAAACCCAAACACACACAAATACCTTCTCCTCCAACAGAACTCCCACTCAAACTCCCCTGTTTACAGCTCTGTCTGCTAGCTCCTGTGCCACTGCAGCTGTCTGTGCCGCTGCCTGACTGGCTGCTACCTTTATGGGACCCCTAGTCAGTGAACACCCGCCCCCTAATCAGGGCTCAGCTTCTCTCCCAGCACAAAGCCCCTGCACATACAGATACTGACAATACAAAACCAAACACACACAAATACCTTCTCCTCCAACAGAACTCCCACTCAAACTCCCCTGTTTACAGCTCTGTTTGCTAGCTCCTGTGCCGCTGCAGCTGTCTGTGCCAATGCCTGACTGGCTGCTACCTTTATAGGACCCCTAGTCAGTGAAGTCCCGCCCCCTAATCAGGGCTCAGCTTCTCTCGCAGCACCTAGCCCCTCCAAGCCTCTACACATACAGATACTACCAATACAAGAAACACACCCAAATACCTTCTCCTCCAACAGAACTCCCACTCAAACTCCCCTGTTCACAGCTCTGTTTGCTTGCTCCTGTGCCGCTGCCTGACTGGCTGCTACCTTTATAGGACCCCTAGTCAGTGAAGCCCCGCCCCCTAATCAGGGCTCAGCTTCTCTCCCAGCACAAAGCCGCTCCAAGCCTCTACACATACAGATAATACCAATACAAAAACACACACAAATACGTTCTCCTCCAAAAGAACTCCCACTCAAACTCCCCTGTTCACAACTCTGTTTGCTAGGTCCTGTGCCACTGCCGGACTGGCTGCTACCTTTATAGGACCCCTAGTCAGTGAAGCCCCGCCCCCTAATCAGGGCTCAGCTTCTCTCGCAGCACCTAGCCACTCCAAGCCTCTACACATACAGATACTACCAATACAAAAACACACACAAATACCTTCTCCTCCAACAGAACTCCCACTCAAACTCCCCTGTTCACAGCTCTGTTTGCTAGCTCCTGTGCCGCTGCCTGACTGGCTGCTACCTTTATAGGACCCCGAGTCAGTGAAGCCCCGCCCCCTAATCAGGGTTCAGCTTCTCTCCAAGCACAAAGCCCCGCCAAACCCCTTCACATACGGATACTACCAATACAAAACCAAACACACACAAATACCGTCTCCTCCAACAAAACTCCCACTCAAACTCCCCTGTTTACAGCTCTGTTTGCTAGCTCCTGTGCCGCTGCCTGACTGGCTGCTACCTTTATAGGACGCCTTGTCAGTGAAGCCCCGCCCCCTAATCAGGGCTCAGCTTCTCTCCCAGCACAAAGCCCCTCCAAGCCTCTACACATACAGATACTACCAATACAAAACCAAACACACACAAAAACCGTCTCCTCCAACAGAACTCCCACTCAAACTCCCCTGTTTACAGCTCTGTTTGCTAGCTCCTGTGCCGCTGCAGCTGTCTGTGCCGCTGCCTGACTGGCTGCTACCTTTATAGGACCCCCAGTCAGTGAAGCCCCGCCCCCTAATCAGGGCTCAGCTTCTCTCCCAGCACAAAGCCCCTGCACATACAGATACTGACAATACAAAACCAAACACACACAAATACCTTCTCCTCCAACAGAACTCCCACTCAAACTCCCCTGTTTACAGCTCTGTTTGCTAGCTCCTGTGCCGCTGCAGCTGTCTGTGCCAATGCCTGACTGGCTGCTACCTTTATAGGACCCCTAGTCAGTCAAGCCCCGCCCCCTAATCAGGGCTCAGCTTCTCTCCCAGCACAAAGCCCCTCCAAGCCTCTACACATACAGATACTATCAATACAAAACCAAACACACACAAATACCTTCTCCTCCAACAGAACTCCCACTCAAACTCCCCTGTTTAGAGCTCTGTTTGCTAGCTCCTGTGCCGCTGCAGCTGTCTGTGCCGCTGCCTGACTGGCTGCTACCTTTATAGGACCCCTAGTCAGTGAAGCCCCGCCCCCTAATCAGGGCTCAGCTTCTCTCCCAGCACAAAGCCCCTCCAAGCCTCTACACATACAGATACTTCCAATACAAAAAAACACACAAATACCTTCTCCTCCAAAAGAACTCCCACTCAAACTCCCCTGCTTACAGCTCTGTTTGCTAGCTCCTGTGCCGCTGCCTTACTGGCTGCTACCTTTATAGGACCCCTAGTCAGTGAGGCCCCGCCCCCTAATCAGGGCTCAGCTTCTCTCCCAGCACAAAGCCCCTACACATACAGATACTACTAATACAAAACCAAACACACACAAATACCTTCTCTTCCAACAGAACTCCCACTCAAACTCCCCTCTTTACAGCCCTGTTTGCTAGCTCCTATGCCACTGCAGCTGTCTGTGCCGCTGCCTGACTGGCTGCTCCCTTTCTAGGACATGTAATCAGTGAAGCCCCGCCCCCTAATCAGAGCTCAGCTTCTCTCCCAGCACAAAGCCCCTCCAAGCCTCTACACATACAGATACTACCAATACAAAAAAACACCCAAATACCTTCTCCTACAACAGAACTCCCACTCAAACTCCCCTGCTTACAGCTCTGTTTGCTAGCTGCTGTGCCGCTGCCTGACTGGCTGCTACCTTTATAGAACCCCTAGTCAGGGAAGCACCGCCCCCTAATCAGGGCTCAGCTTCTCTCCCAGCACAAAGCCCCTGCACATACAGATACTGACAAAACAAAACCAAACACACACAAATACCTTCTCCTCCAACAGAACTCCCACTCAAACTCCCCTGTTTACAGCTCTGTTTGCTAGTTCCTGTGCCGCTGCCTGACTGGCTGCTACCTTTATAGGACCCCTAGTCAGTGAAGCCCCGCCCCCTAATCAGGGCTCAGCTTCTCTCCCAGCACAAAGCCCGTACACATACACATACTACCAATACAAAACCGAACACACACAAATACCTTCTCCTCCAAGAGAACTCCCACTCAAACTCCCCTGTTTACAGCTCTGTTTGCTAGCTCCTGTGCCACTGCCTGACTGGCTGCTACATTCATACGACCCCTAGTTAGTGAAGCCCCGCCACCTTATCAGGGCTCAGGTTCTCTCCCAGCACGAAGCCCCTACACATACAGATACTACCAATACAAAACCAAACACACACAAATACCTTCTCCTCCAACAGAACTCCCACTCAAACTCCCCTGCTTACAGCTCTGTTTGCTAGCTCCTGTGCCGCTGCCTGACTGGCTGCTACCTTTATAGGACCCCTAGTCAGGGAAGCCCCGCCCCCTAATCAGTGCTGAGCTTCTCTCCCAGCACAAAGCCCCTGCACATACAGACACTGACAATACAAAACCAAACACACACACAAATACCTTCTCCTCCAACAGAACTCCCACTCAAACTCCCCTGTTTACAGCTCTGTTTGCTAGCTCCTGTGCCGCTTCAGCTGTTTGTGCCGCTGCCTGACTGGCTGCTACCTTTATAGGACCCCTAGTCAGTCAAGCCCCGCCCTCTAATCAGGGCTCAGCTTCTCTCCCAGCACCTAGCCCCTCCAAGCCTCTACACATACAGATACTACCAATACAAAAACACACACAAATACCTTCTCCTCCAACAGAACTCCCACTCAAACTCCCCTGTTTACAGCTCTGTTTGCTTGCTCCTGTGCCACTGCCTGACTGGCTGCTACCTTCATAGGACCCCTAGTTAGTGAAGCCCCGCCACCTTATCAGGGCTCAGGTTCTCTCCCAGCACGAAGCCCCTACACATACAGATACTACCAATACAAAACCAAACACACACAAATACCTTCTCCTCCAACAGAACTCCCACTCAAACTCCCCTGTTTACAGCTCTGTTTGCTAGCTCCTGTGCCACTGCAGCTGTCTCTGCCGCTGCCTGACTTGCTGCTCCCTTTATAGGACCCCTAGTCAGTGAAGCCCGGCCCCCTAATCAGGGCTCAGCTTCTCTCCCAGCACAAAGCCCCTCAAAGCCTCTACACATACAGATACTACCAATACAAAAACACACACAAATACCTTCTCCTCCAACAGAACTCCCACTCAAACTCCCCTGTTTCCAGGTCTGTTTGCTAGCTCCTGTGCCGCTGCCTGACTGGCTGCTACCTTTATAGGACCCCTAGTCAGTGAAGCCGCGCCCCCTAATCAGGGCTCAGCTTCTCTCCCAGCACAAAGCCCCTCCAAGCCTCTACACATACAGATAATACCAATACAAAAACACACACAAATACGTTCTCCTCCAACAGAACTCCCACTCAAACTCCCCTGTTTACAGGTCTGTTTGCTCGCTCCCTTGCCGCTGCCTGACTGGCTGCTACCTTTATAGGACCCCTAGTCAGTGAGGCCCCGCCCCCTAATCAGGGCTCAGCTTCTCTCCCAGCACAAAGCCCCTACACATACAGATACTACTAATACAAAACCAAACACACACAAATACCTTCTCTTCCAACAGAACTCCCACTCAAACTCCCCTCTTTACAGCCCTGTTTGCTAGCTCCTATGCCACTGCAGCTGTCTGTGCCGCTGCCTGACTGGCTGCTCCCTTTCTAGGACATGTAATCAGTGAAGCCCCGCCCCCTAATCAGAGCTCAGCTTCTCTCCCAGCACAAAGCCCCTCCAAGCCTCTACACATACAGATACTACCAATACAAAAAAACACCCAAATACCTTCTCCTACAACAGAACTCCCACTCAAACTCCCCTGCTTACAGCTCTGTTTGCTAGCTGCTGTGCCGCTGCCTGACTGGCTGCTACCTTTATAGAACCCCTAGTCAGGGAAGCACCGCCCCCTAATCAGGGCTCAGCTTCTCTCCCAGCACAAAGCCCCTGCACATACAGATACTGACAAAACAAAACCAAACACACACAAATACCTTCTCCTCCAACAGAACTCCCACTCAAACTCCCCTGTTTACAGCTCTGTTTGCTAGTTCCTGTGCCGCTGCCTGACTGGCTGCTACCTTTATAGGACCCCTAGTCAGTGAAGCCCCGCCCCCTAATCAGGGCTCAGCTTCTCTCCCAGCACAAAGCCCGTGCACATACACATACTACCAATACAAAACCGAACACACACAAATACCTTCTCCTCCAAGAGAACTCCCACTCAAACTCCCCTGTTTACAGCTCTGTTTGCTAGCTCCTGTGCCACTGCCTGACTGGCTGCTACCTTCATACGACCCCTAGTTAGTGAAGCCCCGCCACCTTATCAGGGCTCAGGTTCTCTCCCAGCACGAAGCCCCTACACATACAGATACTACCAATACAAAACCAAACACACACAAATACCTTCTCCTCCAACAGAACTCCCACTCAAACTCCCCTGCTTACAGCTCTGTTTGCTAGCTCCTGTGCCGCTGCCTGACTGGCTGCTACCTTTATAGGACCCCTAGTCAGGGAAGCCCCGCCCCCTAATCAGTGCTGAGCTTCTCTCCCAGCACAAAGCCCCTGCACATACAGACACTGACAATACAAAACCAAACACACACACAAATACCTTCTCCTCCAACAGAACTCCCACTCAAACTCCCCTGTTTACAGCTCTGTTTGCTAGCTCCTGTGCCGCTTCAGCTGTTTGTGCCGCTGCCTGACTGGCTGCTACCTTTATAGGACCCCTAGTCAGTCAAGCCCCGCCCTCTAATCAGGGCTCAGCTTCTCTCCCAGCACCTAGCCCCTCCAAGCCTCTACACATACAGATACTACCAATACAAAAACACACACAAATACCTTCTCCTCCAACAGAACTCCCACTCAAACTCCCCTGTTTACAGCTCTGTTTGCTTGCTCCTGTGCCACTGCCTGACTGGCTGCTACCTTCATAGGACCCCTAGTTAGTGAAGCCCCGCCACCTTATCAGGGCTCAGGTTCTCTCCCAGCACGAAGCCCCTACACATACAGATACTACCAATACAAAACCAAACACACACAAATACCTTCTCCTCCAACAGAACTCCCACTCAAACTCCCCTGTTTACAGCTCTGTTTGCTAGCTCCTGTGCCACTGCAGCTGTCTCTGCCGCTGCCTGACTTGCTGCTCCCTTTATAGGACCCCTAGTCAGTGAAGCCCGGCCCCCTAATCAGGGCTCAGCTTCTCTCCCAGCACAAAGCCCCTCAAAGCCTCTACACATACAGATACTACCAATACAAAAACACACACAAATACCTTCTCCTCCAACAGAACTCCCACTCAAACTCCCCTGTTTCCAGGTCTGTTTGCTAGCTCCTGTGCCGCTGCCTGACTGGCTGCTACCTTTATAGGACCCCTAGTCAGTGAAGCCGCGCCCCCTAATCAGGGCTCAGCTTCTCTCCCAGCACAAAGCCCCTCCAAGCCTCTACACATACAGATAATACCAATACAAAAACACACACAAATACGTTCTCCTCCAACAGAACTCCCACTCAAACTCCCCTGTTTACAGGTCTGTTTGCTCGCTCCCTTGCCGCTGCCTGACTGGCTGCTACCTTTATAGGACCCCTAGTCAGTGAAGTCCCGCCCCCTAATCAGGGCTCAGCTTCTCTCGCAGCACCTAGCCCCTCCAAGCCTCTACACATACAGATACTACCAATACAAAAAACACACACAAATACCTTCTCCTCCAACAGAACTCCCACTCAAACTCCCCTGTTCACAGCTCTGTTTGCTTGCTCCTGTGCCGCTGCCTGACTGGCTGCTACCTTTATAGGACCCCTAGTCAGTGAAGCCCCGCCCCCTAATCAGGGCTCAGCTTCTCTCCCAGCACAAAGCCGCTCCAAGCCTCTACACATACAGATAATACCAATACAAAAACACACACAAATACGTTCTCCTCCAAAAGAACTCCCACTCAAACTCCCCTGTTCACAGCTCTGTTTGCTAGGTCCTGTGCCACTGCCGGACTGGCTGCTACCTTTATAGGACCCCTAGTCAGTGAAGCCCCGCCCCCTAATCAGGGCTCAGCTTCTCTCGCAGCACCTAGCCACTCCAAGCCTCTACACATACAGATACTACCAATACAAAAACACACACAAATACCTTCTCCTCCAACAGAACTCCCACTCAAACTCCCCTGTTCACAGCTCTGTTTGCTAGCTCCTGTGCCGCTGCCTGACTGGCTGCTACCTTTATAGGACCCCGAGTCAGTGAAGCCCCGCCCCCTAATCAGGGCTCAGCTTCTCTCCCAGCACAAAGCCCCTTCAAACCTCTACACATACAGATACTACCAATACAAAAACACACACAAATACCTTCTCCTCCAACAGAACTCCCACTCAAACTCCCCTGTTTACAGCTCTGTTTGCTAGCTCCTGTGCCGCTGCAGCTGTCTGTTCCGCTGCCTGACTGGCTGCTACCTTTATAGGACCCCTAGTCAGTGAAGCCCCGCCCCCTAATCAGGGTTCAGCTTCTCTCCAAGCACAAAGCCCCGCCAAACCTCTTCACATACAGATACTACCAATACAAAACCAAACACACACAAATACCGTCTCCTCCAACAAAACTCCCACTCAAACTCCCCTGTTTACAGCTCTGTTTGCTAGCTCCTGTGCCGCTGCCTGACTGGCTGCTACCTTTATAGGACGCCTTGTCAGTGAAGCCCCGCCCCCTAAGCAGGGCTCAGCTTCTCTCCCAGCACAAAGCCCCTCCAAGCCTCTACACATACAGATACTACCAATACAAAACCAAACACACACAAATACCGTCTCCTCCAACAGAACTCCCACTCAAACTCCCCTGTTTACAGCTCTGTTTGCTAGCTCCTGTGCCGCTGCAGCTGTCTGTGCCGCTGCCTGACTCGCTGCTACCTTTATAGGACCCCTAGTCAGTGAAGCCCCGCCCCCTAATCAGGGCTCAGCTTCTCTCCCAGCACAAAGCCCCTGCACATACAGATACTGACAATACAAAACCAAACACACACAAATACCTTCTCCTCCAACAGAACTCCCACTCAAACTCCCCTGTTTACAGCTCTGTTTGCTAGCTCCTGTGCCACTGCAGCTGTCTGTGCCGCTGCCTGACTGGCTGCTACCTTTATAGGACCCCTAGTCAGTCAAGCCCCGCCCCCTAATCAGGGTTCAGCTTCTCTCCAAGCACAAAGCCCCGCCAAACCCCTACACATACAGATACTATCAATACAAAACCAAACACACGCAAATACCTTCTCCTCCAACAGAACTCCCACTCAAACTCCCTTGTTTACAGCTCTGTTTGCTAGCTCCTGTGCCGCTGCCTGCCTGGCTGCTAGCTTTATAGGACCCCTAGTCAGTGAAGCCCCGCCCCCTAATCAGGGCTCAGCTTCTCTCCCAGCACAAAGCCCCTCCAAGCCTCTACACATACAGATACTTCCAATACAAAAAAACACAAAAATACCTTCTCCTCCAAAAGAACTCCCACTCAAACTCCCCTGCTTACAGCTCTGTTTGCTAGCTCCTGTGCCGCTGCCTTACTGGCTGCTACCTTTATAGGACCCCTAGTCAGTGAGGCCCCGCCCCCTAATCACGGCTCAGCTTCTCTCCCAGCACAAAGCCCCTACACATACAGATACTACTAATACAAAACCAAACACACACAAATACCTTCTCTTCCAACAGAACTCCCACTCAAACTCCCCTCTTTACAGCCCTGTTTGCTAGCTCCTGTGCCACTGCAGCTGTTTGTGCCGCTGCCTGACTGGCTGCTACCTTTATAGGACCCCTAGTCAGTCAAGCCCCGCCCTCTAATCAGGGCTCAGCTTCTCTCCCAGCACCTAGCCCCTCCAAGCCTCTACACATACAGATACTACCAATACAAAAACACACACAAATACCTTCTCCTCCAACAGAACTCCCACTCAAACTCCCCTGTTTACAGCTCTGTTTGCTTGCTCCTGTGCCACTGCCTGACTGGCTGCTACCTTCATAGGACCCCTAGTTAGTGAAGCCCCGCCACCTTATCAGGGCTCAGGTTCTCTCCCAGCACGAAGCCCCTACACATACAGATACTACCAATACAAAACCAAACACACACAAATACCTTCTCCTCCAACAGAACTCCCACTCAAACTCCCCTGTTTACAGCTCTGTTTGCTAGCTCCTGTGCCACTGCAGCTGTCTGTGCCGCTGCCTGACTTGCTGCTCCCTTTATAGGACCCCTAGTCAGTGAAGCCCCGCCCCCTAATCAGGGCTCAGCTTCTCTCCCAGCACAAAGCCCCTCAAAGCCTCTACACATACAGATACTACCAATACAAAAACACACACAAATACCTTCTCCTCCAACAGAACTCCCACTCAAACTCCTCTGCTTACAGCTCTGTTTGCTAGCTCCTGTGCCACTGCCTGACTGGCTGCTACCTTTATAGGACCCCTAGTCAGGGAAGACCCGCCCCCTAATCAGGGCTCAACTTCTCTCCCAGCACAAAGCCCCTCCAAGCCTCTACACATACAGATAGTACAAATACAAAACCAAACACACACAAATACCTTCTCCTCCAAAAGAACTCCCACAAAAACTCCCCTCTTTACAGCTCTGTTTGCTAGCTCCTGTGCCGCTGCAGCTGTCTGCCGCTGCCTGACTGGCTGCAACCTTTATTGGACCCCTAGTCAGTGAAGTCCCGCCCCCTAATCAGGGCTCAGCTTCTCTCCCAGCACAAGGCCCCTCCAAGCCTCTACACATACAGATACTACCAATACAAACCCAAACACACACAAATACCTTCTCCTCCAACAGAACTCCCACTCAAACTCCCCTGTTTACAGCTCTGTCTGCTAGCTCCTGTGCCACTGCAGCTGTCTGTGCCGCTGCCTGACTGGCTGCTACCTTTATGGGACCCCTAGTCAGTGAACACCCGCCCCCTAATCAGGGCTCAGCTTCTCTCCCAGCACAAAGCCCCTCCAAGCCTCTACACATACAGATACTACCAATACAAAAAAACGAACAAATACCTTCTCCTCCAACAGAACTCCCACTCAAACTCCCCTGCTTACAGCTCTGTTTGCTAGCTCCTGTGCCGCTGTCTGACTGGCTGCTACCTTTATAGGACCCCTAGTCAGTGAAGCCCCGCCCCCTAATCAGGGCTCAGCTTCTCTCCCAGCACAAAGCCCCTACACATACAGATACTGACAATACAAAACCAAACACACACAAATACCATCTCCTCCAACAGAACTCCCACTCCAACTCCCCTCTTTACAGCTCTGTTTGCTAGCTTCTGTGCCGCTGAAGCTGTCTGAGCCGCTGCCTGACTGGCTGTGACCTTTATAGGAACCCTAGTCAGTCAAGCCCCGCCCCCTAATCAGGGCTCAGCTTCTCTCCCAGCACAAAGCCCCTCCAAGCCTCTACACATACAGATAGTACAAATACAAAACCAAACACACACAAATACCTTCTCCTCCAAAAGAACTCCCACAAAAACTCACCTCTTTACAGCTCTGTTTGCTAGCTCCTGTGCCGCTGCAGCTGTCTGCCGCTGCCTGACTGGCTGCTACCTTTATTGGACCCCTAGTCAGTGAAGTCCCGCCCCCTAATCAGGGCTCAGCTTCTCTCCCAGCACAAAGCCCCCCAAGCCTCTACACATACAGATACTACCAATACAAACCCAAACACACACAAATACCTTCTCCTCCAACAGAACTCCCACTCAAACTCCCCTGTTCACAGCTCTGTTTGCTAGCTCCTGTGCCGCTGCCTGACTGGCTGCTACCTTTATAGGACCCCTAGTCAGGGAAGCCCCGCCCCCTAATCAGGGCTCAGCTTCTCTCGCAGCACCTAGCCCCTCCAAGCCTCTACACATACAGATACTACCAATACAAAAACACAAACAAATACCTTCTCCTCCAACAGAACTCCCACTCAAACTCCCCTGTTCACAGCTCTGTTTGATAGCTCCTGTGCCGCTGCCTGACTGGCTGCTACCTTTATAGGACCCCTAGTCTTTGAAGCCCCGCCCCCTAATCAGGGCTCAGCTTCTCTCGCAGCACCTAGCCCCTCCAAGCCTCTACACATACATATACTACCAATACAAAAACACACACAAATACGTTCTCCTCCAACAGAACTCCCACTCAAACTCCCCTGTTCACAGCTCTGTTTGCTTGCTCCTGTGCCGCTGCCTGACTGGCTGCTACCTTTATAGGACCCCTAGTCAGTGAAGCCCCGCCCCCTAATCAGGGCTCAGCTTCTCTCCCAGCACAAAGCCGCTCCAAGCCTCTACACATACAGATAATACCAATACAAAAACACACACAAATACGTTCTCCTCCAACAGAACTCCCACCCAAACTCCCCTGTTCACAGCTCTGTTTGCTAGGTCCTGTGCCACTGCCGGACTGGCTGCTACCTTTATAGGACCCCTAGTCAGTGAAGCCCCGCCCCCTAATCAGGGCTCAGCTTCTCTCGCAGCACCTAGCCACTCCAAGCCTCTACACATACAGATACTACCAATACAAAAACACACACAAATACCTTCTCCTCCAACAGAACTCCCACTCAAACTCCCCTGTTTACAGCTCTGTTTGCTAGCTCCTGTGCCGCTGCAGCTGTCTGTGCCGCTGCCTGACTGGCTGCTACCTTTATAGGACCCCTAGTCAGTCAAGCCCCGCCCCCTAATCAGGGTTCAGCTTCTCTCCAAGCACAAAGCCCCGCCAAACCCCTTCACATACAGATACTACCAATACAAAACCAAACACACACAAATACCATCTCCTCCAACAGAACTCCCACTCAAACTCCCCTGTTTACAGCTCTGTTTGCTAGCTCCTGTGCCGCTGCCTGACTGGCTGCTACCTTTATAGGACGCCTTGTCAGTGAAGCCCCGCCCCCTAAGCAGGGCTCAGCTTCTCTCCCAGCACAAAGCCCCTCCAAGCCTCTACACATACAGATACTACCAATACAAAACCAAACACACACAAATACCGTCTCCTCCAACAGAACTCCCACTCAAACTCCCCTGTTTACAGCTCTGTTTGCTAGCTCCTGTGCCGCTGCAGCTGTCTGTGCCGCTGCCTGACTCGCTGCTACCTTTATAGGACCCCTAGTCAGTGAGGCCCCGCCCCCTAATCAGGACTCAGCTTCTCTCCCAGCACAAAGCCCCTGCACATACAGATACTACTAATACAAAACCAAACACACACAAATACCTTCTCTTCCAACAGAACTCCCACTCAAACTCCCCTCTTTACAGCCCTGTTTGCTAGCTCCTGTGCCACTGCAGCTGTCTGTGCCGCTGCCTGACTGGCTGCTCCCTTTCTAGGACCCGTAATCAGTGAAGCCCCGCCCCCTAATCAGGGCTCAGCTTCTCTCCAAGCACAAAGCCCCTCCACATACAGATACTACCAATACAAAACCAAACACACACAAATACCTTCTCCTCCAACAGAACTCCAACTCAAACTCCCTTGTTTACAGCTCTGTTTGCTAGCTCCTGTGCCACTGCAGCTGTCTGTGCCGCTGCCTGACTGGCTGCTCCCTTTATAGGACCCGTAGTCAGTGAAGCCCCGCCCCCTAATCAGGGCCCAGCTTCTCTCCCAGCACAAAGCCCCTCCAAGCCTCTACACATACAGATAATACCAATACAAAAACACACACAAACACCTTCTCCTCCAACAGAACTCCCACTCAAACTCCCCTGTTTACAGCTCTGTTTGCTAGCTGCTGTGCCGCTGCCTGACTGGCTGCTACCTTTATAGGACCCCTGGTCAGTGAAGCCCCGCCCCCTAATCAGGGCTCAGCTTCTCTCCCAGCACAAAGCCCCTGCACATACAGATACTGACAATACAAAACCAAACACACACACAAATACCTTCTCCTCCAACAGAACTCCCACTCAAACTCCCCTGTTTACAGGTCTGTTTGCTCGCTCCCTTGCCGCTGCCTGACTGGCTGCTACCTTTATAGGACCCCTAGTCAGTGAAGTCCCGCCCCCTAATCAGGGCTCAGCTTCTCTCGCAGCACCTAGCCCCTCCAAGCCTCTACACATACAGATACTACCAATACAAGAAACACACACAAATACCTTCTCCTCCAACAGAACTCCCACTCAAACTCCCCTGTTCACAGCTCTGTTTGCTTGCTCCTGTGCCGCTGCCTGACTGGCTGCTACCTTTATAGGACCCCTAGTCAGTGAAGCCCCGCCCCCTAATCAGGGCTCAGCTTCTCTCCCAGCACAAAGCCGCTCCAAGCCTCTACACATACAGATAATACCAATACAAAAACACACACAAATACGTTCTCCTCCAAAAGAACTCCCACTCAAACTCCCCTGTTCACAACTCTGTTTGCTAGGTCCTGTGCCACTGCCGGACTGGCTGCTACCTTTATAGGACCCCTAGTCAGTGAAGCCCCGCCCCCTAATCAGGGCTCAGCTTCTCTCGCAGCACCTAGCCACTCCAAGCCTCTACACATACAGATACTACCAATACAAAAACGCACACAAATACCTTCTCCTCCAACAGAACTCCCACTCAAACTCCCCTGTTCACAGCTCTGTTTGCTAGCTCCTGTGCCGCTGCCTGACTGGCTGCTACCTTTATAGGACCCCGAGTCAGTGAAGCCCCGCCCCCTAATCAGGGCTCAGCTTCTCTCCAAGCACAAAGCCCCGCCAAACCCCTTCACATACGGATACTACCAATACAAAACCAAACACACACAAATACCGTCTCCTCCAACAAAACTCCCACTCAAACTCCCCTGTTTACAGCTCTGTTTGCTAGCTCCTGTGCCGCTGCCTGACTGGCTGCTACCTTTATAGGACGGCTTGTCAGTGAAGCCCCGCCCCCTAAGCAGGGCTCAGCTTCTCTCCCAGCACAAAGCCCCTCCAAGCCTCTACACATACAGATACTACCAATACAAAACCAAACACACACAAAAACCGTCTCCTCCAACAGAACTCCCACTCAAACTCCCCTGTTTACAGCTCTGTTTGCTAGCTCCTGTGCCGCTGCAGCTGTCTGTGCCGCTGCCTGACTGGCTGCTACCTTTATAGGACCCCCAGTCAGTGAAGCCCCGCCCCCTAATCAGGGCTCAGCTTCTCTCCCAGCACAAAGCCCCTGCACATACAGATACTGACAATACAAAACCAAACACACACAAATACCTTCTCCTCCAACAGAACTCCCACTCAAACTCCCCTGTTTACAGCTCTGTTTGCTAGCTCCTGTGCCGCTGCAGCTGTCTGTGCCAATGCCTGACTGGCTGCTACCTTTATAGGACCCCTAGTCAGTCAAGCCCCGCCCCCTAATCAGGGCTCAGCTTCTCTCCCAGCACAAAGCCCCTCCAAGCCTCTACACATACAGATACTATCAATACAAAACCAAACACACACAAATACCTTCTCCTCCAACAGAACTCCCACTCAAACTCCCCTGTTTAGAGCTCTGTTTGCTAGCTCCTGTGCCGCTGCAGCTGTCTGTGCCGCTGCCTGACTGGCTGCTACCTTTATAGGACCCCTAGTCAGTGAAGCCCCGCCCCCTAATCAGGGCTCAGCTTCTCTCCCAGCACAAAGCCCCTCCAAGCCTCTACACATACAGATACTTCCAATACAAAAAAACACACAAATACCTTCTCCTCCAAAAGAACTCCCACTCAAACTCCCCTGCTTACAGCTCTGTTTGCTAGCTCCTGTGCCGCTGCCTTACTGGCTGCTACCTTTATAGGACCCCTAGTCAGTGAGGCCCCGCCCCCTAATCAGGGCTCAGCTTCTCTCCCAGCACAAAGCCCCTACACATACAGATACTACTAATACAAAACCAAACACACACAAATACCTTCTCTTCCAACAGAACTCCCACTCAAACTCCCCTCTTTACAGCCCTGTTTGCTAGCTCCTGTGCCACTGCAGCTGTCTGTGCCGCTGCCTGACTGGCTGCTCCCTTTCTAGGACATGTAATCAGTGAAGCCCCGCCCCCTAATCAGAGCTCAGCTTCTCTCCCAGCACAAAGCCCCTCCAAGCCTCTACACATACAGATACTACCAATACAAAAAAACACCCAAATACCTTCTCCTACAACAGAACTCCCACTCAAACTCCCCTGCTTACAGCTCTGTTTGCTAGCTGCTGTGCCGCTGCCTGACTGGCTGCTACCTTTATAGAACCCCTAGTCAGGGAAGCACCGCCCCCTAATCAGGGCTCAGCTTCTCTCCCAGCACAAAGCCCCTGCACATACAGATACTGACAAAACAAAACCAAACACACACAAATACCTTCTCCTCCAACAGAACTCCCACTCAAACTCCGCTGTTTACAGCTCTGTTTGCTAGCTCCTGTGCCGCTTCAGCTGTCTGTGCCGCTGCCTGACTGGCTGCTACCTTTATAGGACCCCTAGTCAGTGAAGCCCCGCCCCCTAATCAGGGCTCAGCTTCTCTCCCAGCACCTAGCCCCTCCAAGCCTCTACACATACAGATACTACCAATACAAAAAAACACACAAATACCTTCTCCTCCAACAGAACTCCCACTCCAACTCCCCTGTTTACAGCTCTGTTTGCTAGCTCCTGTGCCACTGCCTGACTGGCTGCTCCCTTTATAGGACCCCTAGTCAGTGAAGCCCCGCCCCCTAATCAGGGCTCAGCTTCTCTCCCAGCACAAAGCCCCTACACATACAGATACTACCAATACAAAACCAAACACACACAAATACCTTCTCCTCCAACAGAACTCCCACTCAAACTCCCCTGTTTACAGCTCTGTTTGCTAGTTCCTGTGCCGCTGCCTGACTGGCTGCTACCTTTATAGGACCCCTAGTCAGTGAAGCCCCGCCCCCTAATCAGGGCTCAGCTTCTCTCCCAGCACAAAGCCCGTACACATACACATACTACCAATACAAAACCGAACACACACAAATACCTTCTCCTCCAAGAGAACTCCCACTCAAACTCCGCTGATTACAGCTCTGTTTGCGAGCTCCTGTGCCGCTGCCTGACTGGCTGCTACCTTTATAGGACCCCTAGTCAGTGAAGCCCCGCCCCCTAATCAGGGCTCAGCTTCTCTCCAAGCACAAAGCCCCTCCACATACAGATACTACCAATACAAAACCAAACACACACAAATACCTGCTCCTCCAACAGAACTCCCACTCAAACTCCCTTGTTTACAGCTCTGTTTGCTAGCTCCTGTGCCACTGCAGCTGTCTGGGCCGCTGCCTGACTGGCTGCTCCCTTTATAGTACCCCTAGTCAGTGAAGCCCCGCCCCCTAATCAGGGCCCAGCTTCTCTCCCAGCACAAAGCCCCTCCAAGCCTCTACACATACAGATAATACCAATACAAAAACAGACACAAACACCTTCTCCTCCAACAGAACTCCCACTCAAACTCCCCTGTTTACAGCTCTGTTTGCTAGCTGCTGTGCCGCTGCCTGACTGGCTGCTACCTTTATAGGACCCCTGGTCAGTGAAGCCCCGCCCCCTAATCAGGGCTCAGCTTCTCTCCCAGCACAAAGCCCCTCCAAGCCTCTACACATACAGTTACTACCAATACAAAACCAAACACACACAAATACCTTCTCCTCCAACAGAACTCCCACTCAAACTCCCCTGTTTACAGCTCTGTTTGCAAGCTCCTGTGCCGCTTCAGCTGTCTGTGCCGCTGCCTGACTGGCTGCTACCTTTATAGGACCCCTAGTCAGTCAAGCCCCGCCCCCTTATCAGGGCTCAGCTTCTCTCCCAGCACCTAGCCCCTCCAAGCCTCTACACATACAGATACTACCAATACAAAAACACACACAAATACCTTCTCCTCCAACAGAACTCCCACTCAAACTCCCCTGTTTACAGCTCTGTTTGCTAGCTCCTGTGCCACTGCCTGACTGGCTGCTACCTTCATACGACCCCTAGTTAGTGAAGCCCCGCCACCTTATCAGGGCTCAGGTTCTCTCCCAGCACGAAGCCCCTACACATACAGATACTACCAATACAAAACCAAACACACACAAATACCTTCTCCTCCAACAGAACTCCCACTCAAACTCCCCTGCTTACAGCTCTGTTTGCTAGCTCCTGTGCCGCTGCCTGACTGGCTGCTACCTTTATAGGACCCCTAGTCAGGGAAGCCCCGCCCCCTAATCAGGGCTCAGCTTCTCTCCCAGCACAAAGCCCCTGCACATACAGACACTGACAATACAAAACCAAACACACACACAAATACCTTCTCCTCCAACAGAACTCCCACTCAAACTCCCCTGTTTACAGCTCTGTTTGCTAGCTCCTGTGCCGCTTCAGCTGTTTGTGCCGCTGCCTGACTGGCTGCTACCTTTATAGGACCCCTAGTCAGTCAAGCCCCGCCCTCTAATCAGGGCTCAGCTTCTCTCCCAGCACCTAGCCCCTCCAAGCCTCTACACATACAGATACTACCAATACAAAAACACACACAAATACCTTCTCCTCCAACAGAACTCCCACTCAAACTCCCCTGTTTACAGCTCTGTTTGCTTGCTCCTGTGCCACTGCCTGACTGGCTGCTACCTTCATAGGACCCCTAGTTAGTGAAGCCCCGCCACCTTATCAGGGCTCAGGTTCTCTCCCAGCACGAAGCCCCTACACATACAGATACTACCAATACAAAACCAAACACACACAAATACCTTCTCCTCCAACAGAACTCCCACTCAAACTCCCCTGTTTACAGCTCTGTTTGCTAGCTCCTGTGCCACTGCAGCTGTCTGTGCCGCTGCCTGACTTGCTGCTCCCTTTATAGGACCCCTAGTCAGTGAAGCCCCGCCCCCTAATCAGGGCTCAGCTTCTCTCCCAGCACAAAGCCCCTCAAAGCCTCTACACATACAGATACTACCAATACAAAAACACACACAAATACCTTCTCCTCCAACAGAACTCCCACTCAAACTCCTCTGCTTACAGCTCTGTTTGCTAGCTCCTGTGCCACTGCCTGACTGGCTGCTACCTTTATAGGACCCCTAGTCAGGGAAGCCCCGCCCCCTAATCAGGGCTCAACTTCTCTCCCAGCACAAAGCCCCTCCAAGCCTCTACACATACAGATACTACCAATACAAAACCAAACACACACAAATACCGTCTCCTCCAACAGAACTCCCACTCAAACTCCCCTGTTTACAGCTCTGTTTGCTAGCTCCTGTGCCACTGCAGCTGTCTGTGCCGCTGCCTGACTCGCTGCTACCTTTATAGGACCCCTAGTCAGTGAAGCCCCGCCCCCTAATCAGGGTTCAGCTTCTCTCCCAGCACAAAGCCCCTGCACATACAGATACTGACAATACAAAACCAAACACACACAAATACCTTCTCCTCCAACAGAACTCCCACTCAAACTCCCCTGTTTACAGCTCTGTTTGCTAGCTCCTGTGCCACTGCAGCTGTCTGTGCCGCTGCCTGACTGGCTGCTACCTTTATAGGACCCCTAGTCAGTCAAGCCCCGCCCCCTAATCAGGGTTCAGCTTCTCTCCAAGCACAAAGCCCCGCCAAACCCCTACACATACAGATACTATCAATACAAAACCAAACACACGCAAATACCTTCTCCTCCAACAGAACTCCCACTCAAACTCCCTTGTTTACAGCTCTGTTTGCTAGCTCCTGTGCCGCTGCCTGCCTGGCTTCTAGCTTTATAGGACCCCTAGTCAGTGAAGCCCCGCCCCCTAATCAGGGCTCAGCTTCTCTCCCAGCACAAAGCCCCTCCAAGCCTCTACACATACAGATACTTCCAATACAAAAAAACACACAAATACCTTCTCCTCCAAAAGAACTCCCACTCAAACTCCCCTGCTTACAGCTCTGTTTGCTAGCTCCTGTGCCGCTGCCTTACTGGCTGCTACCTTTATAGGACCCCTAGTCAGTGAGGCCCCGCCCCCTAATCAGGGCTCAGCTTCTCTCCCAGCACAAAGCCCCTACACATACAGATACTACTAATACAAAACCAAACACACACAAATACCTTCTCTTCCAACAGAACTCCCACTCAAACTCCCCTCTTTACAGCCCTGTTTGCTAGCTCCTGTGCCACTGCAGCTGTCTGTGCCGCTGCCTGACTGGCTGCTCCCTTTCTAGGACCTGTAATCAGTGAAGCCCCGCCCCCTAATCAGGGCTCAGCTTCTCTCCAAGCACAAAGCCCCTCCACATACAGATACTACCAATACAAAACCAAACACACACAAATACCTTCTCCTCCAACAGAACTCCAACTCAAACTCCCTTGTTTACAGCTCTGTTTGCTAGCTCCTGTGCCACTGCCTGACTGGCTGCTACCTTCATACGACCCCTAGTTAGTGAAGCCCCGCCACCTTATCAGGGCTCAGGTTCTCTCCCAGCACGAAGCCCCTACACATACAGATACTACCAATACAAAACCAAACACACACAAATACCTTCTCCTCCAACAGAACTCCCACTCAAACTCCCCTGCTTACAGCTCTGTTTGCTAGCTCCTGTGCCGCTGCCTGACTGGCTGCTACGTTTATAGGACCCCTAGTCAGGGAAGCCTCGCCCCCTAATCAGGGCTCAGCTTCTCTCCCAGCACAAAGCCCCTGCACATACAGATACTGACAATACAAAACCAAACACACACACAAATACCTTCTCCTCCAACAGAACTCCCACTCAAACTCCCCTGTTTACAGCTCTGTTTGCTAGCTCCTGTGCCGCTTCAGCTGTTTGTGCCGCTGCCTGACTGGCTGCTACCTTTATAGGACCCCTAGTCAGTCAAGCCCCGCCCTCTAATCAGGGCTCAGCTTCTCTCCCAGCACCTAGCCCCTCCAAGCCTCTACACATACAGATACTACCAATACAAAAACACACACAAATACCTTCTCCTCCAACAGAACTCCCACTCAAACTCCCCTGTTTACAGCTCTGTTTGCTTGCTCCTGTGCCACTGCCTGACTGGCTGCTACCTTCATAGGACCCCTAGTTAGTGAAGCCCCGCCACCTTATCAGGGCTCAGGTTCTCTCCCAGCACGAAGCCCCTACACATACAGATACTACCAATACAAAACCAAACACACACAAATACCTTCTCCTCCAACAGAACTCCCACTCAAACTCCCCTGTTTACAGCTCTGTTTGCTAGCTCCTGTGCCACTGCAGCTGTCTGTGCCGCTGCCTGACTTGCTGCTCCCTTTATAGGACCCCTAGTCAGTCAAGCCCCGCCCCCTAATCAGGGCTCAGCTTCTCTCCCAGCACAAAGCCCCTCAAAGCCTCTACACATACAGATACTACCAATACAAAAACACACACAAATACCTTCTCCTCCAACAGAACTCCCACTCAAACTCCTCTGCTTACAGCTCTGTTTGCTAGCTCCTGTGCCACTGCCTGACTGGCTGCTACCTTTATAGGACCCCTAGTCAGGGAAGCCCCGCCCCCTAATCAGGGCTCAACTTCTCTCCCAGCACAAAGCCCCTCCAAGCCTCTACACATACAGATAGTACAAATACAAAACCAAACACACACAAATACCTTCTCCTCCAAAAGAACTCCCACAAAAACTCCCCTCTTTACAGCTCTGTTTGCTAGCTCCTGTGCCGCTGCAGCTGTCTGCCGCTGCCTGACTGGCTGCAACCTTTATTGGACCCCTAGTCAGTGAAGTCCCGCCCCCTAATCAGGGCTCAGCTTCTCTCCCAGCACAAAGCCCCTCCAAGCCTCTACACATACAGATACTACCAATACAAACCCAAACACACACAAATACCTTCTCCTCCAACAGAACTCCCACTCAAACTCCCCTGTTTACAGCTCTGTCTGCTAGCTCCTGTGCCACTGCAGCTGTCTGTGCCGCTGCCTGACTGGCTGCTACCTTTATGGGACCCCTAGTCAGTGAACACCCGCCCCCTAATCAGGGCTCAGCTTCTCTCCCAGCACAAAGCCCCTCCAAGCCTCTACACATACAGATACTACCAATACAAAAAAACGGACAAATACCTTCTCCTCCAACAGAACTCCCACTCAAACTCCCCTGCTTACAGCTCTGTTTGCTAGCTCCTGTGCCGCTGTCTGACTGGCTGCTACCTTTATAGGACCCCTAGTCAGTGAAGCCCCGCCCCCTAATCAGGGCTCAGCTTCTCTCCCAGCACAAAGCCCCTACACATACAGATACTGACAATACAAAACCAAACACACACAAATACCATCTCCTCCAACAGAACTCCCACTCCAACTCCCCTCTTTACAGCTCTGTTTGCTAGCTTCTGTGCCGCTGAAGCTGTCTGAGCCGCTGCCTGACTGGCTGCGACCTTTATAGGACCCCTAGTCAGGGAAGCCCCGCCCCCTAATCAGGGCTCAACTTCTCTCCCAGCACAAAGCCCCTCCAAGCCTCTACACATACAGATAGTACAAATACAAAACCAAACACACACAAATACCTTCTCCTCCAAAAGAACTCCCACAAAAACTCCCCTCTTTACAGCTCTGTTTGCTAGCTCCTGTGCCGCTGCAGCTGTCTGCCGCTGCCTGACTGGCTGCAACCTTTATTGGACCCCTAGTCAGTGAAGTCCCGCCCCCTAATCAGGGCTCAGCTTCTCTCCCAGCACAAAGCCCCTCCAAGCCTCTACACATACAGATAGTACAAATACAAAACCAAACACACACAAATACCTTCTCCTCCAAAAGAACTCCCACAAAAACTCACCTCTTTACAGCTCTGTTTGCTAGCTCCTGTGCCGCTGCAGCTGTCTGCCGCTGCCTGACTGGCTGCTACCTTTATTGGACCCCTAGTCAGTGAAGTCCCGCCCCCTAATCAGGGCTCAGCTTCTCTCCCAGCACAAAGCCCCCCAAGCCTCTACACATACAGATACTACCAATACAAACCCAAACACAAACAAATACCTTCTCCTCCAACAGAACTCCCACTCAAACTCCCCTGTTCACAGCTCTGTTTGCTAGCTCCTGTGCCGCTGCCTGACTGGCTGCTACCTTTATAGGACCCCTAGTCAGGGAAGCCCCGCCCCCTAATCAGGGCTCAGCTTCTCTCGCAGCACCTAGCCCCTCCAAGCCTCTACACATACATATACTACCAATACAAAACCAAACACACACAAATACCTTCTCCTCCAACAGAACTCCCACTCAAACTCCCCTGTTTACAGCTCTGTTTGCTAGCTCCTGTGCCGCTGCCTGACTGGCTGCTACCTTTATAGGACCCCTAGTCAGGGAAGCCCCGCCCCCTAATCAGGGCTCAGCTTCTCTCCCAGCACAAAGCCCCTGCACATACAGATACTGACAATACAAAACCAAACACACAGAAATACCTTCTCCTCCAACAGAACTCCCACTCCAACTCCCCTGTTTCCAGCTCTGTTTGCTAGCTCCTGTGCCGCTGCCTGACTGGCTGCTACCTTTATAGGACCCCTAGTCAGTGAAGCCGCGCCCCCTAATCAGGGCTCAGCTTCTCTCCCAGCACAAAGCCCCTCCAAGCCTCTACACATACAGATAATACCAATACAAAAACACACACAAATACGTTCTCCTCCAACAGAACTCCCACTCAAACTCCCCTGTTTACAGGTCTGTTTGCTCGCTCCCTTGCCGCTGCCTGACTGGCTGCTACCTTTATAGGACCCCTAGTCAGTGAAGTCCCGCCCCCTAATCAGGGCTCAGCTTCTCTCGCAGCACCTAGCCCCTCCAAGCCTCTACACATACAGATACTACCAATACAAAAAACACACACAAATACCTTCTCCTCCAACAGAACTCCCACTCAAACTCCCCTGTTCACAGCTCTGTTTGCTTGCTCCTGTGCCGCTGCCTGACTGGCTGCTACCTTTATAGGACCCCTAGTCAGTGAAGCCCCGCCCCCCTAATCAGGGCTCAGCTTCTCTCCCAGCACAAAGCCGCTCCAAGCCTCTACACATACAGATACTACCAATACAAAAACACACACAAATACCTTCTCCTCCAACAGAACTCCCACTCAAACTCCTCTGCTTACAGCTCTGTTTGCTAGCTCCTGTGCCACTGCCTGACTGGCTGCTACCTTTATAGGACCCCTAGTCAGGGAAGCCCCGCCCCCTAATCAGGGCTCAACTTCTCTCCCAGCACAAAGCCCCTCCAAGCCTCTACACATACAGATAGTACAAATACAAAACCAAACACACACAAATACCTTCTCCTCCAAAAGAACTCCCACAAAAACTCCCCTCTTTACAGCTCTGTTTGCTAGCTCCTGTGCCGCTGCAGCTGTCTGCCGCTGCCTGACTGGCTGCAACCTTTATTGGACCCCTAGTCAGTGAAGTCCCGCCCCCTAATCAGGGCTCAGCTTCTCTCCCAGCACAAAGCCCCTCCAAGCCTCTACACATACAGATACTACCAATACAAACCCAAACACACACAAATACCTTCTCCTCCAACAGAACTCCCACTCCAACTCCCCTGTTTACAGCTCTGTCTGCTAGCTCCTGTGCCACTGCAGCTGTCTGTGCCGCTGCCTGACTGGCTGCTACCTTTATGGGACCCCTAGTCAGTGAACACCCGCCCCCTAATCAGGGCTCAGCTTCTCTCCCAGCACAAAGCCCCTCCAAGCCTCTACACATACAGATACTACCAATACAAAAAAACGGACAAATACCTTCTCCTCCAACAGAACTCCCACTCAAACTCCCCTGCTTACAGCTCTGTTTGCTAGCTCCTGTGCCGCTGTCTGACTGGCTGCTACCTTTATAGGACCCCTAGTCAGTGAAGCCCCGCCCCCTAATCAGGGCTCAGCTTCTCTCCCAGCACAAAGCCCCTACACATACAGATACTGACAATACAAAACCAAACACACACAAATACCATCTCCTCCAACAGAACTCCCACTCCAACTCCCCTCTTTACAGCTCTGTTTGCTAGCTTCTGTGCCGCTGAAGCTGTCTGAGCCGCTGCCTGACTGGCTGCGACCTTTATAGGAACCCTAGTCAGTCAAGCCCCCCCCCCTAATCAGGGCTCAGCTTCTCTCCCAGCACAAAGCCCCTCCAAGCCTCTACACATACAGATAGTACAAATACAAAACCAAACACACACAAATACCTTCTCCTCCAAAAGAACTCCCACAAAAACTCACCTCTTTACAGCTCTGTTTGCTAGCTCCTGTGCCGCTGCAGCTGTCTGCCGCTGCCTGACTGGCTGCTACCTTTATTGGACCCCTAGTCAGTGAAGTCCCGCCCCCTAATCAGGGCTCAGCTTCTCTCCCAGCACAAAGCCCCCCAAGCCTCTACACATACAGATACTACCAATACAAACCCAAACACAAACAAATACCTTCTCCTCCAACAGAACTCCCACTCAAACTCCCCTGTTCACAGCTCTGTTTGCTAGCTCCTGTGCCGCTGCCTGACTGGCTGCTACCTTTATAGGACCCCTAGTCAGGGAAGCCCCGCCCCCTAATCAGGGCTCAGCTTCTCTCGCAGCACCTAGCCCCTCCAAGCCTCTACACATACATATACTACCAATACAAAACCAAACACACACAAATACCTTCTCCTCCAACAGAACTCCCACTCAAACTCCCCTGTTTACAGCTCTGTTTGCTAGCTCCTGTGCCGCTGCCTGACTGGCTGCTACCTTTATAGGACCCCTAGTCAGGGAAGCCCCGCCCCCTAATCAGGGCTCAGCTTCTCTCCCAGCACAAAGCCCCTGCACATACAGATACTGACAATAAAAAACCAAACACACACAAATACCTTCTCCTCCAACAGAACTCCCACTCAAACTCCCCTGTTTACAGCTCTGTTTGCTAGCTCCTGTGCCGCTGCAGCTGTCTGTGCCAATTCCTGACTGGCTGCTACCTTTATAGGACCCCTAGTCAGTGAAGCCCCGCCCCCTAATCAGGGCTCAGCTTCTCTCGCAGCACCTAGCCCCTCCAAGCCTCTACACATACAGATAATACCAATACAAAAACACACAGAAATACCTTCTCCTCCAACAGAACTCCCACTCCAACTCCCCTGTTTCCAGCTCTGTTTGCTAGCTCCTGTGCCGCTGCCTGACTGGCTGCTACCTTTATAGGACCCCTAGTCAGTGAAGCCGCGCCCCCTAATCAGGGCTCAGCTTCTCTCCCAGCACAAAGCCCCTCCAAGCCTCTACACATACAGATAATACCAATACAAAAACACACACAAATACGTTCTCCTCCAACAGAACTCCCACTCAAACTCCCCTGTTTACAGGTCTGTTTGCTCGCTCCCTTGCCGCTGCCTGACTGGCTGCTACCTTTATAGGACCCCTAGTCAGTGAAGTCCCGCCCCCTAATCAGGGCTCAGCTTCTCTCGCAGCACCTAGCCCCTCCAAGCCTCTACACATACAGATACTACCAATACAAAAAACACACACAAATACCTTCTCCTCCAACAGAACTCCCACTCAAACTCCCCTGTTCACAGCTCTGTTTGCTTGCTCCTGTGCCGCTGCCTGACTGGCTGCTACCTTTATAGGACCCCTAGTCAGTGAAGCCCCGCCCCCCTAATCAGGGCTCAGCTTCTCTCCCAGCACAAAGCCGCTCCAAGCCTCTACACATACAGATAATACCAATACAAAAACACACACAAATACGTTCTCCTCCAACAGAACTCCCACTCAAACTCCCCTGTTCACAGCTCTGTTTGCTAGGTCCTGTGCCACTGCCGGACTGGCTGCTACCTTTATAGGACCCCTAGTCAGTGAAGCCCCGCCCCCTAATCAGGGCTCAGCTTCTCTCGCAGCACCTAGCCACTCCAAGCCTCTACACATACAGATACTACCAATACAAAAACACACACAAATACCTTCTCCTCCAACAGAACTCCCACTCAAACTCCCCTGTTTACAGCTCTGTTTGCTAGCTCCTGTGCCGCTGCAGCTGTCTGTGCCGCTGCCTGACTGGCTGCTACCTTTATAGGACCCCTAGTCAGTCAAGCCCCGCCCCCTAATCAGGGTTCAGCTTCTCTCCAAGCACAAAGCCCCGCCAAACCCCTTCACATACAGATACTACCAATACAAAACCAAACACACACAAATACCGTCTCCTCCAACAGAACTCCCACTCAAACTCCCCTGTTTACAGCTCTGTTTGCTAGCTCCTGTGCCGCTGCCTGACTGGCTGCTACCTTTATAGGACGCCTTGTCAGTGAAGCCCCGCCCCCTAAGCAGGGCTCAGCTTCTCTCCCAGCACAAAGCCCCTCCAAGCCTCTACACATACAGATACTACCAATACAAAACCAAACACACACAAATACCGTCTCCTCCAACAGAACTCCCACTCAAACTCCCCTGTTTACAGCTCTGTTTGCTAGCTCCTGTGCCGCTGCAGCTGTCTGTGCCGCTGCCTGACTCGCTGCTACCTTTATAGGACCCCTAGTCAGTGAGGCCCCGCCCCCTAATCAGGGCTCAGCTTCTCTCCCAGCACAAAGCCCCTGCACATACAGATACTACTAATACAAAACCTAACACACACAAATACCTTCTCTTCCAACAGAACTCCCACTCAAACTCCCCTCTTTACAGCCCTGTTTGCTAGCTCCTGTGCCACTGCAGCTGTCTGTGCCGCTGCCTGACTGGCTGCTCCCTTTCTAGGACCCGTAATCAGTGAAGCCCCGCCCCCTAATCAGGGCTCAGCTTCTCTCCAAGCACAAAGCCCCTCCACATACAGATACTACCAATACAAAACCAAACACACACAAATACCTTCTCCTCCAACAGAACTCCAACTCAAACTCCCTTGTTTACAGCTCTGTTTGCTAGCTCCTGTGCCACTGCAGCTGTCTGTGCCGCTGCCTGACTGGCTGCTCCCTTTATAGGACACGTAGTCAGTGAAGCCCCGCCCCCTAATCAGGGCCCAGCTTCTCTCCCAGCACAAAGCCCCTCCAAGCCTCTACACATACAGATAATACAAATACAAAAACACACACAAACACCTTCTCCTCCAACAGAACTCCCACTCAAACTCCCCTGTTTACAGCAATGTTTGCTAGCTGCTGTGCCGCTGCCTGACTGGCTGCTACCTTTATAGGACCCCTGGTCAGTGAAGCCCCGCCCCCTAATCAGGGCTCAGCTTCTCTCCCAGCACAAAGCCCCTGCACATACAGATACTGACAATACAAAACCAAACACACACACAAATACCTTCTCCTCCAACAGAACTCCCACTCAAACTCCCCTGTTTACAGCTCTGTTTGCTAGCTCCTGTGCCGCTGCAGCTGTCTGTGCCGCTGCCTGACTCGCTGCTACCTTTATAGGACCCCTAGTCAGTGAGGCCCCGCCCCCTAATCAGGGCTCAGCTTCTCTCCCAGCACCTAGCCCCTCCAAGCCTCTACACATACAGATACTACCAATACAAAAACACACACAAATACCTTCTCCTCCAACAGAACTCCCACTCAAACTCCCCTGTTTACAGCTCTGTTTGCTTGCTCCTGTGCCACTGCCTGACTGGCTCCTACCTTCATAGGACCCCTAGTTAGTGAAGCCCCGCCACCTTATCAGGGCTCAGGTTCTCTCCCAGCACGAAGCCCCTCCAAGCCTCTACACATACAGATAGTACAAATACAAAACCAAACACACACAAATACCTTCTAATCCAAAAGAACTCCCACAAAAACTCCCCTCTTTACAGCTCTGTTTGCTAGCTCCTGTGCCGCTGCAGCTGTCTGTGCCGCTGCCTGACTGGCTGCTACCTTTATTGGACCCCTAGTCAGTGAAGTCCCGCCCCTTAATCAGGGCTCAGCTTCTCTCCCAGCACAAAGCCCCTCCAAGCCTCTACACATACAGATACTACCAATACAAACCCAAACACACACAAATACCTTCTCCTCCAACAGAACTCCCACTCAAACTCCCCTGTTTACAGCTCTGTTTGCTAGCTCCTGTGCCGCTGCAGCTGTCTGTGCCGCTGCCTGACTGGCTGCTACCTTTATAGGACCCCTAGTCAGTGAACACCCGCCCCCTAATCAGGGCTCAGCTTCTCTCCCAGCACAAAGCCACTACACATACATATACTACCAATACAAAACCAAACACACACAAATACCATCTCCTCCAACAGAACTCCCACTCAAACTCCCCTGCTTACAGCTCTGTTTGCTAGCTCCTGTGCCGCTGTCTGACTGGCTGCTACCTTTATAGGACCCCTAGTCAGTGAAGCCCCGCCCCCTAATCAGGGCTCAGCTTCTCTCCCAGAACAAAGCCCCTCCAAGCCTCTACACATACAGGTACTACCAATACAAAAAACACACAAATACCTTCTCCTCCAACAGAACTCCCACTCCAACTCCCCTGTTTACAGCTCTGTTTGCTAGCTCCTGTGCCGCTGCAGCTGTCTGAGCCGCTGCCTGACTGGCTGCTACCTTTATAGGACCCCTAGTCAGTGAACACCCGCCCCCTAATCAGGGCTCAGCTTCTCTCCCAGCACAAAGCCCCTCCAAGCCTCTACACATACAGATACTACAAATACAAAACCAAACAGACACAAATACCTTCTCCTCCAAAAGAACTCCCACACAAACTCCCCTGTTTACAGCTCTGTTTGCTAGCTCCTGTGCCGCTGCAGCTGTCTGCCGCTGCCTGACTGGCTGCTACCTTTATAGGACCCCTAGTCAGTGAAGCCCCGCCCCCTAATCAGGGCTCAGCTTCTCTCCCAGCACCTAGCCCCTCCAAGCCTCTACACATACAGATACTACCAATACAAAAACACACACAAATACCTTCTCCTCCAACAGAACTCCCACTCAAACTCCCCTGTTTACAGCTCTGTTTGCTAGCTCCTGTGCCACTGCCTGACTGGCTGCTACCTTCATAGGACCCCTAGTCAGTGAAGCCCCGCCACCTAATCAGGGCTCAGCTTCTCTCCCAGCACGAAGCCCCTACACATACAGATACTACCAATACAAAACCAAACACACACAAATACCTTCTCCTCCAACAGAACTCCCACTCAAACTCCCCTGTTTACAGCTCTGTTTGCTAGCTCCTGTGCCACTGCAGCTGTCTGTGCCGCTGCCTGACTGGCTGCTACCTTTATGGGACCCCTAGTCAGTGAAGACCCGCCCCCTAATCAGGGCTCAGCTTCTCTCCCAGCACAAAGCCCCTCCAAGCCTCTACACATACAGATACTACCAATACAAAAACACACACAAATACCTTCTCCTCCAACAGAACTCCCACTCAAACTCCCCTGTTTACAGCTCTGTTTGCTAGCTCCTGTGCCACTGCCTGACTGGCTTCCACCTTCATAGGACCCCTAGTCAGTGAAGCCGCGCCACCTAATCAGGGCTCAGCTTCTCTCCCAGCACAAAGCCCCTCCAAGCCTCTACACATACAGATACTACCAATACAAAACCAAACACACACAAATACCTTCTCCTCCAACAGAACTACCACTCAAACTCCCCTGTTTACAGCTCTGTTTGCTACCTCCTGTGCCGCTCACTGACTGGCTGGTACCTTTATAAGACCCCTAGTCAGTGAAGCCCCGCCCCCTAATCAGGGCTCAGCTTCTCTCCCAGCACCTAGCCCCTCCAAGCCTCTACACATACAGATAATACCAATACAAAAACACACACAAATACCTTCTCCTCCAACAGAACTCCCACTCAAACTCCCCTGTTCACAGCTCTGTTTGCTAGCTCCTGTGCCACTGCAGCTGTCTGTGCCGCTGCCTGACTGGCTGCTACCTTTATAGGACCCGTAGTCAGTGAAGCCCCGCCCCCTAATCAGGGCTCAGCTTCTCTCTCAGCACAAAGCCCCTCAAAGCCTCTACACATACAGATACTACCAATTGAAAAACACACACACACAAATAACTTCTCCTCCAACAGAACTCCCACTCAAACTCCCCTGTTCACAGCTCTGTTTGCTAGCTCCTCTGCCGCTGCCTGTCTGGCTGCTCCCTTTATAGGACCCCTAGTCAGTGAAGCCCCGCCCCATAATCAGGGCTCAGCTTCTCTCCCAGCACAAAGCCCCTCCAAGCCTCTACACATACAGATACTACCAATGCAAAACCAAACACACACAAATACCTTCTCGTCCAACAGAACTCCAACTCCAACTCCCCTGTTCACAGCTCTGTTTGCTAGCTCCTGTGCCACTGCAGCTGTCTGTTCCGCTGCCTGACTGGCTGCTACCTTTATAGGACCCCTAGTCAGTGAAGCCCCGCCCCCTAATCAGGGCTCAGCTTCTCTCCAAGCACAAAGCCCCTCCAAACCTCTACACATACAGATACTACCAATGCAAAACCAAACACACACAAATACCATCTCCTCCAAGAGAACTCCCACTCAAACTCCCCTGTTTACAGCTCTGTTTGCTAGCTCCTGTGCCGCTGCAGCTGTCTGTTCTGCTGCCTGACTGGCTGCTACCTTTATAGGACCCCTAGTCAGTGAAGCCCCGCCCCCTAATCAGGGCTCAGCTTCTCTCGCAGCACCTAGCCCCTAAAAGCCTCTACACATACAGATACTACCAATACAAAAACACACACACACAAATACCTTCTCCTCCAACAGAACTCCCACTCAAACTCCCCTGTTCACAGCTCTGTTTGCTAGCTCCTGTGCCGCTGCCTGCCTGGCTGCTACCTTTATAGGACCCCTAGTCAGTGAAGCCCCGCCCCCTAATCAGGGCTCAGCTTCTCTCCCAGCACAAAGTCCCTGCACATACAGATACTGACAATACAAAACCAAACACACACAAATACCTTCTCCTCCAACAGAACTCCCACTCAAACTCCCCTGTTTACAGCTCTGTTTGCTAACTCCTGTGCCGCTGCCTGACTGGCTGCTACCTTTGTAGGACCCCTAGTCAGTGAAGCCCCGCCCCCTTATCAGGGCTCAGCTTCTCTCCAAGCAAAAAGCCCCGCCAAACCCCTACACATACAGATACTACCAATACAAAACCAAACACACACAAATACCATCTCCTCCAACAAAACTCCCACTCAAACTCCCCTGTTTACAGCTCTGTTTGCTAACTCCTGTGCCGCTGCCTGACTGGCTGCTACCTTTATAGGACGCCTAGTCAGTGAAGCCCCGCCCCCTAAGCAGGGCTCAGCTTCTCTCCCTACACATACAGATACTACCAATACAAAACCAAAAACACACAAATACCTTCTCCTCCAACAGAACTCCCACTCAAACTCACCTGTTTACAGATCTGTTTGCTAGGTCCTGTGCCGCTGCAGCTGTCTGTGCCAATGCCTGACTGGCTGCTACCTTTATAGGACCCCTAGTCAGTCAAGCCCCGCCCCCTAATCAGGGCTCAGCTTCTCTCCCAGCACAAAGCCCCTTCAAGCCTCTACACATACATATACTACCAATACAAAAACACACACAAATACCTTCTCCTCCAACAGAACTCCCACTCAAACTCCCCTGTTCACAGCTCTGTTTGCTAGCTCCTGTGCCGCTGCCTGACTGGCTGCTACCTTTATAGGACCCCTAGTCAGTGAAGCCCCGCCCCCTAATCAGGGCTCAGCTTCTCTCCCAGCACCTAGCCCCTCCAAGCCTCTACACATACAGATATTACCAATACAAAAACACACACAAATACCGTCTCCTCCAACAGAACTCCCACTCAAACTCCCCTGTTTACAGCTCTGTTTGCTAGCTCCTGTGCCGCTGCCTGACTGGCTGCTACCTTTATAGGACGCCTAGTCAGTGAAGCCCCGCCCCCTAAGCAGGGCTCAGCTTCTCTCCCAGCACAAAGCCCCTCCAAGCCTCTACACATACAGATACTACCAATACAAAACCAAAAACACACAAATACCTTCTCCTCCAACAGAACTCCCACTCAAACTCCCCTGTTTACAGCTCTGTTTGCTAGCTCCTGTGCCGCTGCCTGACTGGCTGCTACTTTTATAGGACGCCTAGTCAGTGAAGCCCCGCCCCCTAATCAGGGCTCAGCTTCTCTCCCAGCACAAAGCCCCTGCACATACAGATACTGACAATACAAAACCAAACACACACAAATACCTTCTCCTCCAACAGAACTCCCACTCAAACTCACCTGTTTACAGATCTGTTTGCTAGGTCCTGTGCCGCTTCAGCTGTCTGAGCCGCTGCCTGACTGGCTGCTACCTTTATAGGACCCCTAGTCAGTCAAGCCCCGCCCCCTAATCAGGGCTCAGCTTCTCTCCCAGCACAAAGCCCCTTCAAGACTCTACACATACATATACTACCAATACAAAAACACACACAAATACCTTCTCCTCCAACACAACTCCCACTCAAACTCCCCTGTTCACAGCTCTGTTTCCTAGCTCCTGTGCCGCTGCCTGACTGGCTACTACCTTTATAGGACCCCTAGTCAGTGAAGCCCCGCCCCCTAATCAGGGCTCAGCTTCTCTCCCAGCACCTAGCCCCTCCAAGCCTCTACACATACAGGTACTACCAATACAAAAACACACACAAATACCTTCTCCTCCAACAGAACTCCCACTCAAACTCCCCTGTTTACAGCTCTGTTTGCTAGGTCCTGTGCCGCTTCAGCTGTCTGTGCCGCTGCCTGACTGGCTGCTACCTTTATAGGACCCCTAGTCAGTGAAGCCCCGCCCCCAATCAGGGCTCAGCTTCTCTCCCAGCACAAAGCCCCTCCAAGCCTCTACACATACACATACTACCAATACAAAAAAACACACAAATACCTTCTCCTCCAAAAGAACTCCCACTCAAACTCCCCTGCTTACAGCTCTGTTTGCTAGCTCCTGTGCCACTGCCTGACTGGCTCCTACCTTTATAGGACCCCTAGTCAGTGAAGCCCCGCCCCCTGATCAGGGCTCAGCTTCTCTCCCAGCACAAAGCCCCTCCAAGCCTCTACATATACAGATACTACCAATACAAAAAAACACACAAATACCTTCTCCTCCAACAGAACTCCCACTCAAACTCCCCTGTTTACCGCTCTGTTTGCTAGCTCCTGTGCCGCTGCCTGACTGACTGCTACCTTCATAGGACCCCTAGTCAGGGAAGCCACGCCCCCTAATCAGGGCTCAGCTTCTCTCCCAGCACAAAGCCCGTACACATACAGATACTACCAATACAAAACCGAACACACACAAGTACCTTCTCCTCCAACAGAACACCCACTCAAACTCCCCTGTTTACAGCTCTGTTTGCTAGCTCCTGTGCCGCTGCAGCTGTCTGTGCCAATGCCTGACTGGCTGCTACCTTTATAGGACCCCTAGTCAGTGAAGCCCCGCCCCCTAATCAGGGCTCAGCTTCTCTCGCAGCACCTAGCCCCTCCAAGCCTCTACACATACAGATAATACCAATACAAAAACACACACAAATACCTTCTCCTCCAACAGAACTCCCACTCAAACTCCCCTGTTTACAGCTCTGTTTGCTAGCTCCTGTGCCGCTGCCTGACTGGCTGCTACCTTTATAGGACCCCTAGTCAGTGAAGCCCCGCCCCCTGATCAGGGCTCAACTTCTCTCCCAGCACAAAGCCCCTCCAAGCCTCTACACATACAGATACTACCAATACAAAACCAAACACACACAAATACCTTCTCCTCCAACAGAACTCCCACTCAAACTCCCCTGTTTACAGCTCTGTTTGCTAGCTCCTGTGCCGCTGCCTGACTGGCTGCTACCTTTATAGGACGCCTAGTCAGTGAAGCCCCGCCCCCTAAGCAGGGCTCAGCTTCTCTCCCAGCACAAAGCCCCTGCACATACAGATACTGACAATACAAAACCAAACACACACAAATACCTTCTCCTCCAACAGAACTCCCACTCAAACTCCCCTGTTTACAGCTCTGTTTGCTAGCTCCTGTGCCGCTGCCTGACTGGCTGCTACCTTTATAGGACCCCTAGTCAGTGAAGCCCCGCCCCCTAAGCAGGGCTCAGCTTCTCTCCCTACACATACAGATACTACCAATACAAAACCAAAAACACACAAATACCTTCTCCTCCAACAGAACTCCCACTCAAACTCCACTGTTTACAGCTCTGTTTGCTAGCTCCTGTGCCGCTGCAGCTGTCTGTGCCAATGCCTGACTGGCTGCTACCTTTATAGGACCCCTAGTCAGTCAAGCCCCGCCCCCTAATCAGGGCTCAGCTTCTCTCCCAGCACAAAGCCCCTTCAAGCCTCTACACATACATATACTACCAATACAAAAAAACACACAAATACCGTCTCCTCCAACAGAACTCCCACTCAAACTCCCCTGTTTACAGCTCTGTTTGCTAGCTCCTGTGCCGCTGCCTGACTGGCTGCTACCTTTATAGGACGCCTAGTCAGTGAAGCCCCGCCCCCTAAGCAGGGCTCAGCTTCTCTCCCAGCACAAAGCCCCTCCAAGCCTCTACACATACAGATACTACCAATACAAAACCAAAAACACACAAATACCTTCTCCTCCAACAGAACTCCCACTCAAACTCCCCTGTTTACAGCTCTGTTTGCTAGCTCCTGTGCCACTGCCTGACTGGCTGCTACCTTTATAGGACGCCTAGTCAGTGAAGCCCCGCCCCCTAATCAGGGCTCAGCTTCTCTCCCAGCACAAAGCCCCTGCACATACAGATACTGACAATACAAAACCAAACACACACAAATACCTTCTCCTCCAACAGAACTCCCACTCAAACTCCCCTGTTCACAGCTCTGTTTGCTAGCTCCTGTGCCGCTGCCTGACTGGCTGCTACCTTTATAGGACCCCTAGTCAGTGAAGCCCCGCCCCCTGATCAGGGCTCAGCTTCTCTCCCAGCACAAAGCCCCTGCACATACAGATACTGACAATACAAAACCAAACACACACAAATACCTTCTCCTCCAACAGAACTCCCACTCCAACTCCCCTGTTTACAGCTCTGTTTGCTAGGTCCTGTGCCGCTTCAGCTGTCTGTGCCGCTGCCTGACTGGCTGCTACCTTTATAGGACCCCTAGTCAGTGAAGCCCCGCCCCCAATCAGGGCTCAGCTTCTCTCCCAGCACAAAGCCCCTCCAAGCCTCTACACATACACATACTACCAATACAAAAAAACACACAAATACCTTCTCCTCCAAAAGAACTCCCACTCAAACTCCCCTGCTTACAGCTCTGTTTGCTAGCTCCTGTGCCACTGCCTGACTGGCTCCTACCTTTATAGGACCCCTAGTCAGTGAAGCCCCGCCCCCTGATCAGGGCTCAGCTTCTCTCCCAGCACAAAGCCCCTCCAAGCCTCTACACATACACATACTACCAATACAAAAAAACACACAAATACCTTCTCCTCCAACAGAACTCCCACTCAAACTCCCCTGTTTACCGCTCTGTTTGCTAGCTCCTGTGCCGCTGCCTGACTGGCTGCTACCTTCATAGGACCCCTAGTCAGGGAAGCCACGCCCCCTAATCAGGGCTCAGCTTCTCTCCCAGCACAAAGCCCGTACACATACAGATACTACCAATACAAAACCGAACACACACAAGTACCTTCTCCTCCAACAGAACACCCACTCAAACTCCCCTGTTCACAGCTCTGTTTGCTAGCTCCTGTGCCACTGCAGCTGTCTGTTCCGCTGCCTGATTGGCTGCTACCTTTATAGGACCCCTAGTCAGTTAAGCCCCGCCCCCTAATCAGGGCTCAGCTTCTCTCCAAGCACAAAGCCCCGCCAAACCCCTGCACATACAGATACTACCAATACAAAACCAAACACACACAAATACCTTCTCCTCCAACAGAACTCCCACTCAAACTCCCCTGTTTACAGCTCTGTTTGCTAGCTCCTGTGCCGCTGCCTGACTGGCTGCTACCTTTATAGGACCCCTAGTCAGTGAAGCCCCGCCCCCTGATCAGGGCTCAGCTTCTCTCCCAGCACAAAGCCCCTCCAAGCCTCTACACATACAGATACTACCAATACAAAACCAAACACACACAAATACCTTCTCCTCCAACAGAACTCCCACTCAAACTCCCCTGTTTACAGCTCTGTTTGCTAGCTCCTGTGCCGCTGCCTGACTGGCTGCTACCTTTGTAGGACGCCTAGTCAGTGAAGCCCCGCCCCCTGATCAGGGCTCAGCTTCTCTCCCAGCACAAAGCCCCTCCAAGCCTCTACACATACAGATACTACCAATACAAAACCAAAAACACACAAATACCTTCTCCTCCAACAGAACTCCCACTCAAACTCCCCTGTTTACAGCTCTGTTTGCTAGCTCCTGTGCCGCTGCAGCTGTCTTTGCCGCTGCCTGACTGCCTGCTACCTTTATAGGACCCCTAGTCAGTGAAGCCCCGCCCCCTAATCAGGGCTCAGCTTCTCTCCCAGCACAAAGCCCCTGCACATACAGATACTGACAATACAAAACCAAACACACACAAATACCTTCTCCTCCAACAGAACTCCCACTCAAACTCCCCTGTTTACAGCTCTGTTTGCTAGCTCCTGTGCCGCTGCCTGACTGGCTGCTACCTTTATAGGACCCCTAGTCAGTGAAGCCCCGCCCCCTAATCAGGGCGCAGCTTCTCTCCCAGCACAAAGCCCCTCCAAGCCTCTACACATACAGATACTACCAATACAAAACCAAACACACACAAATACCTTCTCCTCCAACAGAACTCCCACTCAAACTCCCCTGCTTACAGCTCTGTCTGCTAGCTCCTGTGCCGCTGCCTGACTGGCTGGTACCTTTATAGGACCCCTAGTCACTGAAGCCCCGCCCCCTAATCTGGGCTCAGCTTCTCTCCCAGCACAAAGCCCCTCCAAGCCTCTACACATACAGATACTACCAATACAAAACCAAACACACACAAATACCTTCTCCTCCAACAGAACTACCACTCAAACTCCCCTGTTTACAGCTCTGTTTGCTAGCTCCTGTGCCGCTGCCTGACTGGCTGCTCCCTTTATAGGACACCTAGTCAGTGAAGCCCCGCCCCCTAATCAGGGCCCAGCTTCTCTCCCAGCACAAAGCCCCTCCAAGCCTCTACATATACAGATACTACCAATACAAAAAAACACACAAATACCTTCTCCTCCAACAGAACTCCCACTCAAACTGCCCTGTTTACAGCTCTGTTTGCTAGCTCCTGTGCCGCTGCTTGACTGGCTGCTAGCTTTATAGGACCCCTAGTCAGTGAAGCCCCGCCCCCTGATCAGGGCTCAGCTTCTCTCCCAGCACAAAGCCCCTCCAAGCCTCTACATATACAGATACTACCTATACAAAAACACACACAAATACCTTCTCCTCCAACAGAACTCCCACTCAAATTCCCCTGTTTAAAGCTCTGTTTGCCAGCTCCTGTGCCACTGCAGCTGTCTGTTCTGCTGCCTGACTGGCTGCTACCTTTATAGGACGCCTAGTCAGTGAAGCCCCGCCCCCTAAGCAGGGCTCAGCTTCTCTCCCAGCACAAAGCCCCTCCAAGCCTCTACACATACAGATACTACCAATACAAAACCAAAAACACACAAATACCTTCTCCTCCAACAGAACTCCCACTCAAACTCCCCTGTTTACAGCTCTGTTTGCTAGCTCCTGTGCCGCTGCAGCTGTCTGTGCCGCTGCCTGACTGGCTGCTACCTTTATAGGACCCCTAGTCAGTGAAGCCCCGCCCCCTAATCAGGGCTCAGCTTCTCTCCAACACAAAGCCCCTGCACATACAGATACTGACAATACAAAACCAAACACACACAAATACCTTCTCCTCCAACAGAACTCCCACTCAAACTCCCCTGTTCACAGCTCTGTTTGCTAGCTCCTGTGCCGCTGCCTGACTGGCTGCTACCTTTATAGGACGCCTAGTCAGTGAAGCCCCGCCCCCTAAGCAGGGCTCAGCTTCTCTCCCAGCACAAAGCCCCTCCAAGCCTCTACACATACAGATACTACCAATACAAAACCAAAAACACACAAATACCTTCTCCTCCAACAGAACTCCCACTCAAACTCCCCTGTTTACAGCTCTTTTTGCTAGCTCTTGTGCCGCTGCAGCTGTCTGTGCCGCTGCCTGACTGTCTGCTACCTTTATAGGACCCCTAGTCAGTGAAGCCCCGCCCCCTAATCAGGGCTCAGCTTCTCTCCCAGCACAAAGCCCCTGCACATACAGATACTGACAATACAAAACCAAACACACACAAATACCTTCTCCTCCAACAGAACTCCCACTCAAACTCCCCTGTTTACAGCTCTGTTTGCTAGCTCCTGTGCCGCTGCCTGACTGGCTGCTACCTTTATAGGACCCCTAGTCAGTGAAGCCCCGCCCCCTGATCAGGGCTCAGCTTCTCTCCCAGCACAAAGCCCCTCCAAGCCTCTACACATACAGATACTACCAATACAAAACCAAACACACACAAATACCTTCTCCTCCAACAGAACTCCCACTCAAACTCGCCTGTTTACAGCTCTGTTTGCTAGCTCCTGTGCCGCTGCCTGACTGGCTGCTACCTTTATAGGACGCCTAGTCAGTGAAGCCCCGCCCCCTAAGCAGGGCTCAGCTTCCCTCCCAGCACAAAGCCCCTCCAAGCCTCTACACATACAGATACTACCAATACAAAACCAAAAACACACAAATACCTTCCCCTCCAACAGAACTCCCACTCAAACTCCCCTGTTTACAGCTCTGTTTGCTAGCTCCTGTGCCGCTGCAGCTGTCTGTGCCGCTGCCTGACTGGCTGATACCTCTTTAGGACCCCTAGTCAGTGAAGCCCCGCCCCCTAATCAGGGCTCAGCTTCTCTCCGAGCACAAAGCCCCTGCACATACAGATACTGACAATACAAAACCAAACACACACAAATAACTTCTCCTCCAACAGAACTCCCACTCAAACTCCCCTGTTCACAGCTCTGTTTGCTAGCTCCTGTGCCGCTGCCTGACTGGCTGCTACCTTTATAGGACACCTAGCCAGTGAAGCCCCGCCCCCTAATCAGGGCTCAGCTTCTCTCCCAGCACAAAGCCCCTCCAAGCCTCTACACATACAGATACTACCAATACAAAACCGAACACACACAAATACCTTCTCCTCCAACAGAACTCCCACTCAAACTCCCCTGTTTACAGCTCTGTTTGCTAGCTCCTGTGCCGCTGCCTGACTGGCTGCTACCTTTATAGGACGCCTAGTCAGTGAAGCCCCGCCCCCTAAGCAGGGCTCAGCTTCTCTCCCAGCACAAAGCCCCTCCAAGCCTCTACACATACAGATACTACCAATACAAAACCAAAAACACACAAATACCTTCTCCTCCAACAGAACTCCCACTCAAACTCCCCTGTTTACAGCTCTGTTTGCTAGCTCCTGTGCCGCTGCAGCTGTCTGTGCCGCTGCCTGACTGGCTGATACCTTTATAGGACCCCTAGTCAGTGAAGCCCCGCCCCCTAATCAGGGCTCAGCTTCTCTCCAACACAAAGCCCCTGCACATACAGATACTGACAATACAAAACCAAACACACACAAATACCTTCTCCTCCAACAGAACTCCCACTCCAACTCCCCTGTTTACAGCTCTGTTTGCTAGCTCCTGTGCCGCTGCAGCTGTCTGTGCCAATGCCTGACTGGCTGCTACCTTTATAGGACCCCTAGTCAGTCAAGCCCCGCCCCCTAATCAGGGCTCAGCTTCTCTCCCAGCACAAAGCCCCTTCAAGCCTCTACACATACATATACTACCAATACAAAAACACACACAAATACCTTCTCCTCCAACAGAACTCCCACTCAAACTCCCCTGTTCACAGCTCTGTTTGCTAGCTCCTGTGCCGCTGCCTGACTGGCTGCTACCTTTATAGGACCCCTAGTCAGTGAAGCCCCGCCCCCTAATCAGGGCTCAGCTTCTCTCCCAGCACAAAGCCCCTTCAAGCCTCTACACATACAGATATTACCAATACAAAAACACACACAAATACCTTCTGCTCCAACAGAACTCCCACTCAAACTCCCCTGTTTACAGGTCTGTTTGCTAGCTCCTGTGCCGCTGCCTGACTGGCTGCTACCTTTATAGGACCCCTAGTCAGGGAAGCCCCGCCCCCTAATCAGGGCTCAGCTTCTCTCCCAGCACAAAGCCCCTGCACATACAGATACTGACAATACAAAACCAAACACACACAAATACCTTCTCCTCCAACAGAACTCCCACTCAAACTCCCCTGTTTACAGCTCTGTTTGCTAGCTCCTGTGCCGCTGCCTGACTGGCTGCTACCTTTATAGGACCCCTAGTCAGTGAAGCCCCGCCCCCTAAACAGGGCGCAGCTTCTCTCCCAGCACAAAGCCCCTCCAAGCCTCTACACATACAGATACTACCAATCCAAAACCAAACACACACAAATACCTTCTCCTCCAACAGAACTCCCACTCAAACTCCCCTGTTTACAGCTCTGTTTGCTAGCTCCTGTGCCGCTGCCTGACTGGCTGCTACCTTTATAGGACCCCTAGTCAGTGAAGCCCCGCCCCCTAAACAGGGCGCAGCTTCTCTCCAAGCACAAAGCCCCTCCAAGACTCTACACATACAGATACTACCAATGCAAAACCAAACACACACAAATACCATCTCCTCCAAGAGAACTCCCACTCAAACTCCCCTGTTTACAGCTCTGTTTGCTAGCTCCTGTGCCGCTGCCTGACTGGCTGCTACCTTTATAGGACCCCTAGTCAGTGAAGCCCCGCCCCCTAATCAGGGCTCAGCTTCTCTCGCAGCACCTAGCCCCTAAAAGCCTCTACACATACAGATACTACCAATACAAAAACACACACAAATACCTTCTCCTCCAACAGAACTCCCACTCAAACTCCCCTGTTCACAGCTCTGTTTGCTAGCTCCTGTGCCGCTGCCTGACTGGCTGCTACCTTTATAGGACCCCTAGTCAGTGAAGCCCCGCCCCGTAATCAGGGCTCAGCTTCTCTCGCAGCACCTAGCCACTCCAAGCCTCTACACATACAGATACTACCAATACGAAAACACACACAAATACCTTCTCCTCCAACAGAACTCCCACTCAAACTCCCCTGTTCACAGCTCTGTTTGCTAGCTCCTGTGCCGCTGCCTGACTGGCTGCTACCTTTATAGGACCCCTAGTCAGTGAAGCCCCGCCCCCTAATCAGGGCTCAGCTTCTCTCCCAGCACAAAGCCCCTCCAAGCCTCTACACATACAGATACTACCAATACAAAACCAAACACACACAAATACCTTCTCCTCCAACAGAACTCCCACTCAAACTCCCCTGTTTACAGCTCTGTTTGCTAGCTCCTGTGCCGCTGCAGCTGTCTGTTCCGCTGCCTGACTGGCTGCTACCTTTATAGGACCCCTAGTCAGTGAAGCCCCGCCCCCTAATCAGGGTTCAGCTTCTCTCCAAGCACAAAGCCCCGCCAAACCCCTTCACATACAGATACTACCAATAAAAAACCAAACACACACAAATACCTTCTCCTCCAACAGAACTCCCACTCAAACTCCCCTGTTTACAGCTCTCTTTGCTAGCTCCTGTGCCGCTGCCTGACTGGCTGGTACCTTTATAGGACCCCTAGTCACTGAAGCCCCGCCCCCTAATCTGGGCTCAGCTTCTCTCCCAGCACAAAGCCCCTCCAAGCCTCTACACATACAGATACTACCAATACAAAACCAAACACACACAAATACCTTCTCCTCCAACAGAACTACCACTCAAACTCCCCTGTTTACAGCTCTGTTTGCTAGCTCCTGTGCCGCTGCAGCTGTCTGTGCCGCTGCCTGACTGGCTGCTACCTTTATAGGACCCCTAGTCAGTGAAGCCCCGCCCCCTAATCAGGGCTCAGCTTCTCTACCAGCACAAAGCCCCTTCACATACAGATACTGACAATACAAAACCAAACACACACAAATACCTTCTCCTCCAACAGAACTCCCACTCAAACTCCCCTGTTTACAGCTCTGTTTGCTAGCTCCTGTGCCGCTGCCTGACTGGCTGCTCCCTTTATAGGACACCTAGTCAGTGAAGCCCCGCCCCCTAATCAGGGCCCAGCTTCTCTCCCAGCACAAAGCCCCTCCAAGCCTCTACACATACAGATACTACCAATACAAAAACACACACAAATACCTTCTCCTCCAACAGAACTCCCACTCAAACTGCCCTGTTTACAGCTCTGTTTGCTAGCTCCTGTGCCGCTGCTTGACTGGCTGCTAGCTTTATAGGACCCCTAGTCAGTGAAGCCCCGCCCCCTGATCAGGGCTCAGCTTCTCTCCCAGCACAAAGCCCCTCCAGGCCTCTACATATACAGATACTACCAATACAAAAAAACACACAAATACCTTCTCCTCCAACAGAACTCCCACTCAAACTGCCCTGTTTACAGCTCTGTTTGCTAGCTCCTGTGCCGCTGCTTGACTGGCTGCTAGCTTTATAAGACCCCTAGTCAGTGAAGCCCCGCCCCCTGATCAGGGCTCAGCTTCTCTCCCAGCACAAAGCCCCTCCAAGCCTCTACATATACAGATACTACCAATACAAAAACACACACAAATACCTTCTCCTCCAACAGAACTCCCACTCAAATTCCCCTGTTTAAAGCTCTGTTTGCCAGCTCCTGTGCCACTGCAGGTGTCTGTTCTGCTGCCTGACTGGCTGCTACCTTTATAGGAACCCTAGTCAGTGAAGCCCCGCCCCCTAATCAGGGCTCAGCTTCTCTCCCAGCACAAAGCCCCTCCAAGCCTCTACACATACAGATACTACCAATACAAAACCAAACACACACAAATACCTTCTCCTCCAACAGAAATCCCACTCAAACTCCCCTGTTTACAGCTCTGTTTGCTAGCTCCTGTGCCGCTGCCTGACTGGCTGCTAACTTTATAGGACCCCTAGTCAGTGAAGCCCCGCCCCCTAATCAGGGCTCAGCTTCTCTCCAAGCACAAAGCCCCGCCAAACCCCTGCACATACAGATACTACCAATCCAAAACCAAACACACACAAATACCTTCTCCTCCAACAGAACTCCCACTCAAACTCCCCTGTTTACAGCTCTGTTTGCTAGCTCCTGTGCCGCTGCCTGACTGGCTGCTACCTTTATAGGACCCCTAGTCAGTGAAGCCCCGCCCCCTGATCAGGGCTCAGCTTCTCTCCCAGCACAAAGCCCCTCCAAGCCTCTACACATACAGATACTGACAATACAAAACCAAACACACACAAATACCTTCTCCTCCAACAGAACTCCCACTCAAACTCCCCTGTTTACAGCTCTGTTTGCTAGCTCCTGTGCCGCTGCAGCTGTCTGTGCCAATGCCTGACTGGCTGCTACCTTTATAAGACCCCTAGTCAGTCAAGCCCCGCCCCCTAATCAGGGCTCAGCTTCTCTCCCAGCACAAAGCCCCTGCACATACAGATACTGACAATACAAAACCAAACACACACAAATACCTTCTCCTCCAACAGAACTCCCACTCAAACTCCCCTGTTTACAGCTCTGTTTGCTAGCTCCTGTGCCGCTGCAGCTGTCTGTGCCGCTGCCTGACTGGCTGCTACCTTTATAGGACCCCTAGTCAGTGAAGCCCCGCCCCCTAATCAGGGCTCAGCTTCTCTCGCAGCACCTAACCCCTCCAAGCCTCTACACATACAGATACTACCAATACAAAAACACACACAAATACCTTCTCCTCCAACAAAACTCCCACTCAAACTCCCCTGTTCACAGCTCTGTTTGCTAGCTCCTGTGCCGCTGCTTGACTGGCTGCTAGCTTTATAAGACCCCTAGTCAGTGAAGCCCCGCCCCCTGATCAGGGCTCAGCTTCTCTCCCAGCACAAAGCCCCTCCCAGCCTCTACATATACAGATACTACCAATACAAAAACACACACAAATACCTTCTCCTCCAACAGAACTCCCACTCAAACTCACCTGTTTACAGATCTGTTTGCTAGCTCCTGTGCCGCTGCAGCTGTCTGAGCCGCTGCCTGACTGGCTGCTACCTTTGTAGGACCCCTAGTCAGTCAAGCCCCGCCCCCTAATCAGGGCTCAGCTTCTCTCCCAGCACAAAGCCCCTTCAAGACTCTACACATACATATACTACCAATACAAAAACACACACAAATACCTTCTCCTCCAACAGAACTCCCACTCAAACTCCCCTGTTCACAGCTCTGTTTGCTAGCTCCTGTGCCGCTGCCTGACTGGCTGCTACCTTTATAGGACCCCTAGTCAGTGAAGCCCCGCCCCCTGATCAGGGCTCAGCTTCTCTCCCAGCACAAAGCCCCTGCACATACAGATACTGACAATACAAAACCAAACACACACAAATACCTTCTCCTCCAACAGAACTCCCACTCCAACTCCCCTGTTTACAGCTCTGTTTGCTAGGTCCTGTGCCGCTTCAGCTGTCTGTGCCGCTGCCTGACTGGCTGCTAACTTTATAGGACCCCTAGTCAGTGAAGCCCCGCCCCCAATCAGGGCTCAGCTTCTCTCCCAGCACAAAGCCCCTCCAAGCCTCTACATATACAGATACTACCAATACAAAAAAACACACAAATACCTTCTCCTCCAACAGAACTCCCACTCAAACTCCCCTGTTTACCGCTCTGTTTGCTAGCTCCTGTGCCGCTGCCTGACTGGCTGCTACCTTCATAGGACCCCTAGTCAGGGAAGCCACGCCCCCTAATCAGGGCTCAGCTTCTCTCCCAGCACAAAGCCCGTACACATACAGATACTACCAATACAAAACCGAACACACACAAGTACCTTCTCCTCCAACAGAACTCCCACTCAAACTCCCCTGTTCACAGCTCTGTTTGCTAGCTCCTGTGCCACTGCAGCTGTCTGTTCCACTGCCTGATTGGCTGCTACCTTTATAGGACCCCTAGTCAGTTAAGACCCGCCCCCTAATCAGGGCTCAGCTTCTCTCCAAGCACAAACCCCCGCCAAAACCCTGCACATACAGATACTACCAATACAGAACCAAACACACACAAATACCTTCTCCTCCAACAGAACTCCCACTCAAACTCCCCTGTTTACAGCTCTGTTTGCTAGCTCCTGTGCCGCTCCTTGGCTGCTACCTTTATAGGACGCCTAGTCAGTGAAGCCCCGCCCCCTAAGCAGGGCTCAGCTTCTCTCCCAGCACAAAGCCCCTCCAAGCCTCTACACATACAGATACTACCAATACAAAACCAAACACACACAAATACCTTCTCCTCCAACAGAACTCCCACTCAAACTCCCCTGTTTACAGCTCTGTTTGCTAGCTCCTGTGCCGCTGCCTGACTGGCTGCTACCTTTATAGGACGCCTAGTCAGTGAAGCCCCGCCCCCTAAGCAGGGCTCAGCTTCTCTCCCAGCACAAAGCCCCTCCAAGCCTCTACACATACAGATACTACCAATACAAAACCAAACACACACAAATACCTTCTCCTCCAACAGAACTCCCACTCAAACTCCCCTGTTTACAGCTCTGTTTGCTAGCTCCTGTGCCGCTGCCTGACTGTCTGCTACCTTTATAGGACCCCTAGTCAGTGAAGCCCCGCCCCCTAATCAGGGCTCAGCTTCTCTCCCAGCACAAAGCCCCTGCACATACAGATACTGACAATACAAAACCAAACACACACAAATACCTTCTCCTCCAACAGAACTCCCACTCAAAGTCCCCTGTTTACAGCTCTGTTTGCTAGCTCCTGTGCCACTGCAGCTGTCTGTTCCGCTGCCTGACTGGCTGCTACCTTTATAGGACCCCTAGTCAGTGAAGCCCCGCCCCCTAATCAGGGCTCAGCTTCTCTCCCAGCACAAAGCCCCTGCACATACAGATACTGACAATACAAAACCAAACACACACAAATACCTTCTCCTCCAACAGAACTCCCACTCAAACTCCCCTGTTCACAGCTCTGTTTGCTAGCTCCTGTGTCGCTGCCTGACTGGCTGCTACCTTTATAGGACCCCTAGTCAGTGAAGCCCCGCCCCCTAATCAGGGCTCAGCTTCTCTCCCAGCACAAAGCCCCTCCAAGCCTCTACACATACAGATACTACCAATACAAAAACACACACAAATAGCTTCTCCTCCAACAGAACTCCCACTCAAACTCCCCTGTTCACAGCTCTGTTTGCTAGCTCCTGTGCCGCTGCCTGACTGGCTGCTACCTTTATAGGACCCCTAGTCAGTGAAGCCCCGCCCCCTAATCAGGGCTTAGCTTCTCTCGCAGCACCTAGCCCCTCCAAGCCTCTACACATACAGATACTATCAATACAAAAACACACACAAATACCTTCTCCTCCAACAGAACTCCCACTCAAACTCCCCTGTTCACAGCTCTGTTTGCTAGCTCCTGTGCCTCTGCCTGACTGGCTGCTACCTTTATAGGACCCCTAGTCAGTGAAGCCCCGCCCCCTAATCAGGGCTCAGCTTCTCTCCCAGCACAAAGCCCCTGCACATACAGATACTGACAATACAAAACCAAACACACACAAATACCTTCTCCTCCAACAGAACTCCCACTCAAACTCCCCTGTTCACAGCTCTGTTTGCTAGCTCCTGTGTCGCTGCCTGACTGGCTGCTACCTTTATAGGACCCCTAGTCAGTGAAGCCCCGCCCCCTAATCAGGGCTCAGCTTCTCTCCCAGCACAAAGCCCCTCCAAGCCTCTACACATACAGATACTACCAATACAAAAACACACACAAATAGCTTCTCCTCCAACAGAACTCCCACTCAAACTCCCCTGTTCACAGCTCTGTTTGCTAGCTCCTGTGCCGCTGCCTGACTGGCTGCTACCTTTATAGGACCCCTAGTCAGTGAAGCCCCGCCCCCTAATCAGGGCTTAGCTTCTCTCGCAGCACCTAGCCCCTCCAAGCCTCTACACATACAGATACTATCAATACAAAAACACACACAAATACCTTCTCCTCCAACAGAACTCCCACTCAAACTCCCCTGTTCACAGCTCTGTTTGCTAGCTCCTGTGCCTCTGCCTGACTGGCTGCTACCTTTATAGGACCCCTAGTCAGTGAAGCCCCGCCCCCTAATCAGGGCTCAGCTTCTCTCCCAGCACAAAGCCCCTGCACATACAGATACTGACAATACAAAACCAAACACACACAAATACCTTCTCCTCCAACAGAACTCCCACTCAAACTCACCTGTTTACAGATCTGTTTGCTAGCTCCTGTGCCGCTGCCTGACTGGCTGCTACCTTTATAGGACCCCTAGTCAGGGAAGCCCCGCCCCCTAATCAGGGCTCAGCTTCTCTCCCAGCACAAAGCCCCTGCACATACAGATACTGACAATACAAAACCAAACACACACAAATACCTTCTCCTCCAACAGAACTCCCACTCAAACTCCCCTGTTTACAGCTCTGTTTGCTAGCTCCTGTGCCACTGCAGCTGTCTGTTCCGCTACCTGACTGGCTGCTACCTTTATAGGACCCCTAGTCAGTTAACCCCCGCCCCCTAATCAGGGCTCAGCTTCTCTCCAAGCACAAAGCCCCGCCAAACCCCTACACATACAGATACTACCAATACAAAACCAAACACACACAAATACCATCTCCTCCAACAGAACTCCCACTCAAACTCCCCTGTTTACAGCTCTGTTTGCTAGCTCCTGTGCCGCTGCAGCTGTCTGTGCCGCTGCCTGACTGGCTGCTACCTTTATAGGACACGTAGTCAGTGAAGCCCCGCCCCCTAATCAGGGCTCAGCTTCTCTCGCAGCACCTAGCCCCTCCAAGCCTCTACACATACAGATAATACCAATACAAAAACACACACAAATACCTTCTCCTCCAACAGAACTCCCACTCAAACTCCCCTGTTCACAGCTCTGTTTGCTAGCTCCTGTGCCACTGCAGCTGTCTGTTCGACTGCCTGATTGGCTGCTACCTTTATAGGACCCCTAGTCAGTTAAGACCCGCCCCCTAATCAGGGCTCAGCTTCTCTCCAAGCACAAAGCCCCGCCAAACCCCTGCACATACAGATACTACCAATACAAAACCAAACACACACAAATACCTTCTCCTCCAACAGAACTCCCACTCAAACTCCCCTGTTTACAGCTCTGTTTGCTAGCTCCTGTGCCGCTGCCTGACTGGCTGCTACCTTTATAGGACGCCTAGTCAGTGAAGCCCCGCCCCCTAAGCAGGGCTCAGCTTCTCTCCCAGCACAAAGCCCCTCCAAGCCTCTACACATACAGATACTACCAATACAAAACCAAAAACACACAAATACCTTCTCCTCCAACAGAACTCCCACTCAAACTCCCCTGTTTACAGCTCTGTTTGCTAGCTCCTGTGCCGCTGCAGCTGTCTGTGCCAATGCCTGACTGGCTGCTACCTTTATAGGACCCCTAGTCAGTCAAGCCCCGCCCCCTAATCAGGGCTCAGCTTCTCTCCCAGCACAAAGCCCCTTCAAGCCTCTACACATACATATACTACCAATACAAAAACACACACAAATACCTTCTCCTCCAACAGAACTCCCACTCAAACTCCCCTGTTCACAGCTCTGTTTGCTAGCTCCTGTGCCGCTGCCTGACTGGCTGCTACCTTTATAGGACCCCTAGTCAGTGAAGCCCCGCCCCCTAATCAGGGCTCAGCTTCTCTCCCAGCACCTAGCCCCTCCAAGCCTCTACACATACAGATATTACCAATACAAAAACACACACAAATACCTTCTCCTACAACAGAACTTCCAGTCAAACTCCCCTGTTTACAGCTCTGTTTGCTAGCTCCTGTGCCGCTGCCTGACTGGCTGCTACCTTTATAGGACCCCTAGTCAGGGAAGCCCCGCCCCCTAATCAGGGCTCAGCTTCTCTCCCAGCACAAAGCCCCTGCACATACAGATACTGACAATACAAAACCAAACACACACAAATACCTTCTCCTCCAACAGAACTCCCACTCCAACTCCCCTGTTTACAGCTCTGTTTGCTAGGTCCTGTGCCGCTTCAGCTGTCTGTGCCGCTGCCTGACTGGCTGCTAACTTTATAGGACCCCTAGTCAGTGAAGCCCCGCCCCCAATCAGGGCTCAGCTTCTCTCCCAGCACAAAGCCCCTCCAAGCCTCTACACATACAGATACTACCAATACAAAAAAACACACAAATACCTTCTCCTCCAAAAGAACTCCCACGCAAACTCCCCTGTTTACCGCTCTGTTTGCTAGCTCCTGTGCCGCTGCCTGACTGGCTCCTACCTTTATAGGACCCCTAGTCAGTGAAGCCCCGCCCCCTGATCAGGGCTCAGCTTCTCTCCCAGCACAAAGCCCCTCCAAGCCTCTACATATACAGATACTACCAATACAAAAAAACACACAAATACCTTCTCCTCCAACAGAACTCCCACTCAAACTCCCCTGTTTACCGCTCTGTTTGCTAGCTCCTGTGCCGCTGCCTGACTGGCTGCTACCTTCATAGGACCCCTAGTCAGGGAAGCCACGCCCCCTAATCAGGGCTCAGCTTCTCTCCCAGCACAAAGCCCCTGCACATACAGATACTGACAATACAAAACCAAAGACACACAAATACCTTCTCCTCCAACAGAACTCCCACTCAAACTCCCCTGTTTACAGCTCTGTTTGCTAGCTCCTGTGCCGCTGCAGCTGTCTGTGCCAATGCCTGACTGGCTGCTACCTTTATAGGACCCCTAGTCAGTGAAGCCCCGCCCCCTAATCAGGGCTCAGCTTCTCTCCCAGCACAAAGCCCCTGCACATACAGATACTGACAATACAAAACCAAAAAAACACAAATACCTTCTCCTCCAACAGAACTCCCACTCAAACTCCCCTGTTTACAGCTCTGTTTGCTAGCTCCTGTGCCGCTGCAGCTGTCTGTGCCAATGCCTGACTGGCTGCTACCTTTATAGGACCCCTAGTCAGTCAAGCCCCGCCCCCTAATCAGGGCTCAGCTTCTCTCCCAGCACAAAGCCCCTCCAAGCCTCTACACATACAGATATTACCAATACAAAAACACACACCAATACCGTCTCCTCCAACAGAACTCCCACTCAAACTCCCCTGTTTACAGCTCTGTTTGCTAGCTCCTGTGCCGCTGCCTGACTGGCTGCTACCTTTATAGGACCCCTAGTCAGGGAAGCCCCGCCCCCTAATCAGTGCTCAGCTTCTCTCCCAGCACAAAGCCCCTGCACATACAGATACTGACAATACAAAACCAAACAAACACAAATACCTTCTCCTCCAACAGAACTCCCACTCAAACTCCCCTGTTTACAGCTCTGTTTGCTAGCTCCTGTGCCGCTGCAGCTGTCTGTGCCAATGCCTGACTGGCTGCTACCTTTATAGGACCCCTAGTCAGTGAAGCCCCGCCCCCTAATCAGGGCTCAGCTTCTCTCGCAGCACCTAGCCCCTCCAAGCCTCTATACAAAAACACACACAAATACCTTCTCCTCCAACAGAACTCCCACTCAAACTCCCCTGTTCACACCTCTGTTTGCTAGCTCCTGTGCCACTGCAGCTGTCTGTTCCGCTGCCTGACTGGCTGCTACCTTTATAGGACCCCTAGTCAGTTAACCCCCGCCCCCTAATCAGGGCTCAGCTTCTCTCCAAGCACAAAGCCCCGCCAAACCCCTACACATACAGATACTACCAAAACAAAACCAAACACACACAAATACCATCTCCTCCAACAGAACTCCCACTCAAACTCCCCTGTTTACAGCTCTGTTTGCTAGCTCCTGTGCCGCTGCAGCTGTCTGTGCCGCTGCCTGACTGGCTGCTACCTTTATAGGACCCCTAGTCAGTGAAGCCCCGCCCCCTAATCAGGGCTCAGCTTCTCTCCCAGCACAAAGCCCCTCCAAGCCTCTACACATACAGATACTACCAATACAAAAACAAACACAAATAGCTTCTCCTCCAACAGAACTCCCACTCAAACTCGCCTGTTCACAGCTCTGTTTGCTAGCTCCTGTGCCGCTGCCTGACTGGCTGCTACCTTTATAGGACCCCTAGTCAGTGAAGCCCCGCCCCCTAATCAGGGCTTAGCTTCTCTCGCAGCACCTAGCCCCTCCAAACCTCTACACATACAGATAATACCAATACAGAAACACACACAAATACCTTCTCCTCCAACAGAACTCCCACTCAAACTCCCCTGTTTACAGCTCTGTTTGCTAGCTCCTGTGCCGCTGCCTGACTGGCTGCTACCTTTATAGGACCCCTAGTCAGTGAAGCCCCGCCCCCTGATCAGGGCTCAGCTTCTCTCCCAGCACAAAGCCCCTCCAAGCCTCTACACATACAGATACTACCAATACAAAACCAAACACACACAAATACCTTCTCCTCCAACAGAACTCCCACTCAAACTCCCCTGTTTACAGCTCTGTTTGCTAGCTCCTGTGCCGCTGCAGCTGTCTGTGCCGCTGCCTGACTGGCTGCTACCTCTTTAGGACCCCTAGTCAGTGAAGCCCCGCCCCCTAATCAGGGCTCAGCTTCTCTCCGAGCACAAAGCCCCTGCACATACAGATACTGACAATACAAAACCAAACACACACAAATACCTTCTCCTCCAACAGAACTCCCACTCAAACTCCCCTGTTTACAGCTCTGTTTGCTAGCTCCTGTGCCGCTGCAGCTGTCTGTGCCAATGCCTGACTGGCTGCTACCTTTATAGGACCCCTAGTCAGTCAAGCCCCGCCCCCTAATCAGGGCTCAGCTTCTCTCCCAGCACAAAGCCCCTTCAAGCCTCTACACATACATATACTACCAATACAAAAACACACACAAATACCTTCTCCTCCAACAGAACTCCCACTCAAACTCCCCTGTTCACAGCTCTGTTTGCTAGCTCCTGTGCCGCTGCCTGACTGGCTGCTACCTTTATAGGACCCCTAGTCAGTGAAGCCCCGCCCCCTAATCAGGGCTCAGCTTCTCTCCCAGCACCTAGCCCCTCCAAGCCTCTACACATACAGATATTACCAATACAAAAACACACACAAATACCTTCTCCTCCAACAGAACTCCCACTCAAACTCCCCTGTTTACAGCTCTGTTTGCTTGCTCCTGTGCCGCTGCCTGACTGGCTGCTACCTTTATAGGACCCCTAGTCAGGGAAGCCCCGCCCCCTAATCAGGGCTCAGCTTCTCTCCCAGCACAAAGCCCCTGCACATACAGATACTGACAATACAAAACCAAACACACACAAATACCTTCACCTCCAACAGAACTCCCACTCAAACTCCCCTGTTTACAGCTCTGTTTGCTAGCTCCTGTGCCGCTGCCTGACTGGCTGCTACCTTTATAGGACCCCTAGTCAGTGAAGCCCCGCCCCCTGATCAGGGCTCAGCTTCTCTCCCAGCACAAAGCCCCTGCACATACAGATACTGACAATACAAAACCAAACACACACAAATACCTTCTCCTCCAACAGAACTCCCACTCAAACTCCCCTGCTTACAGCTCTGTTTGCTAGCTCCTGTGCCGCTGCCTGACTGGCTGGTACCTTTATAGGACCCCTAGTCACTGAAGCCCCGCCCCCTAATCTGGGCTCAGCTTCTCTCCCAGCACAAAGCCCCTCCAAGCCTCTACACATACAGATACTACCAATAAAAAACCAAACACACACAAATACCTTCTCCTCCAACAGAACTCCCACTCAAACTCCCCTGCTTACAGCTCTGTTTGCTAGCTCCTGTGCCGCTGCCTGACTGGCTGGTACCTTTATAGGACCCCTAGTCACTGAAGCCCCGCCGCCTAATCTGGGCTCAGCTTCTCTCCCAGCACAAAGCCCCTCCAAGCCTCTACACATACAGATACTACCAATACAAAACCAAACACACACAAATACCTTCTCCTCCAACAGAACTCCCACTCAAACTGCCCTGTTTACAGCTCTGTTTGCTAGCTCCTGTGCCGCTGCTTGACTGGCTGCTAGCTTTATAGGACCCCTACTCAGTGAAGCCCCGCCCCCTGATCAGGGCTCAGCTTCTCTCCCAGCACAAAGCCCCTCCAAGCCTCTACATATACAGATACTACCAATACAAAAAAACACACAAATACCTTCTCCTCCAACAGAACTCCCACTCAAACTCCCCTGTTTACAGCTCTGTTTGCTAGCTCCTGTGCCGCTGCAGCTGTCTGTGCCAATGCCTGACTGGCTGCTACCTTTATAGGACCCCTAGTCAGTCAAGCCCCGCCCCCTAATCAGGGCTCAGCTTCTCTCCCAGTACAAAGCCCCTTCAAGCCTCTACACATACATATACTACCAATACAAAAACACACACAAATACCTTCTCCTCCAACAGAACTCCCACTCAAACTCCCCTGTTCACAGCTCTGTTTGCTATCTCCTGTGCCGCTGCCTGACTGGCTGCTACCTTTATAGGACCCCTAGTCAGTGAAGCCCCGCCCCCTAATCAGGGCGCAGCTTCTCTCCAAGCACAAAGCCCCTCCAAGCCTCTACACATACAGATACTACCAATGCAAAACCAAACACACACAAATACCCTCTCCTCCAAGAGAACTCCCACTCAAACTCCCCTGTTTACAGCTCTGTTTGCTAGCTCCTGTGCCGCTGCCTGACTGGCTGCTACCTTTATAGGACCCCTAGTCAGTGAAGCCCCGCCCCCTAATCAGGGCTCAGCTTCTCTCGCAGCACCTAGCCCCTAAAAGCCTCTACACATACAGATACTACCAATACAAAAACACACACAAATACCTTCTCCTCCAACAGAACTCCCACTCAAACTCCCCTGTTTACAGCTCTGTTTGCTAGCTCCTGTGCCGCTGCTTGACTGGCTGCTAGCATTATAAGACCCCTAGTCAGTGAAGCCCCGCCCCCTGATCAGGGCTCAGCTTCTCTCCCAGCACAAAGCCCCTCCAAGCCTCTACACATACAGATACTACCAATGCAAAACCAAACACACACAAATACCCTCTCCTCCAAGAGAACTCCCACTCAAACTCCCCTGTTTACAGCTCTGTTTGCTAGCACCTGTGCCGCTGCCTGACTGGCTGCTACCTTTATAGGACCCCTAGTCAGTGAAGCCCCGCCCCCTAATCAGGGCTCAGCTTCTCTCGCAGCACCTAGCCCCTAAAAGCCTCTACACATACAGATACTACCAATACAAAAACACACACAAATACCTTCTCCTCCAACAGAACTCCCACTCAAACTCCCCTGTTTACAGCTCTGTTTGCTAGCTCCTGTGCCGCTGCCTGACTGGCTGCTACCTTTATAGGACCCCTAGTCAGTGAAGCCCCGCCCCCTAATCAGGGCGCAGCTTCTCTCCAAGCACAAAGCCCCTCCAAGCCTCTACACATACAGATACTACCAATGCAAAACCAAACACACACAAATACCATCTCCTCCAAGAGAACTCCCACTCAAACTCCCCTGTTTACAGCTCTGTTTGCTAGCTCCTGTGCCGCTGCCTGACTGGCTGCTACCTTTATAGGACCCCTAGTCAGTGAAGCCCCGCCCCCTAATCAGGGCTCAGCTTCTCTCCCAGCACAAAGCCCCTGCACATACAGATACTGACAATACAAAACCAAACACACACAAATACCTTCTCCTCCAACAGAACTCCCACTCAAACTCCCCTGTTTACAGCTCTGTTTGCTAGCTCCTGTGCCGCTGCCTGACTGGCTGGTACCTTTATAGGACCCCTAGTCACTGAAGCCCCGCCCCCTAATCTGGGCTCAGCTTCTCTCCCAGCACAAAGCCCCTCCAAGCCTCTACACATACAGATACTACCAATAAAAAACCAAACACACACAAATACCTTCTCCTCCAACAGAACTCCCACTCAAACTCCCCTGCTTACAGCTCTGTTTGCTAGCTCCTGTGCCGCTGCCTGACTGGCTGGTACCTTTATAGGACCCCTAGTCACTGAAGCCCCGCCCCCTAATCTGGGCTCAGCTTCTCTCCCAGCACAAAGCCCCTCCAAGCCTCTACACATACAGATACTACCAATACAAAACCAAACACACACAAATACCTTCTCCTCCAACAGAACTACCACTCAAACTCCCCTGTTTACAGCTCTGTTTGCTAGCTCCTGTGCCGCTGCCTGACTGGCTGCTCCCTTTATAGGACACCTAGTCAGTGAAGCCCCGCCCCCTAATCAGGGCCCAGCTTCTCTCCCAGCACAAAGCCCCTCCAAGCCTCTACACATACAGATACTACCAATACAAAAACACACACAAATACCTTCTCCTCCAACAGAACTCCCACTCAAACTGCCCTGTTTACAGCTCTGTTTGCTAGCTCCTGTGCCGCTGCTTGACTGGCTGCTAGCTTTATAGGACCCCTACTCAGTGAAGCCCCGCCCCCTGATCAGGGCTCAGCTTCTCTCCCAGCACAAAGCCCCTCCAAGCCTCTACATATACAGATACTACCAATACAAAAAAACACACAAATACCTTCTCCTCCAACAGAACTCCCACTCAAACTCCCCTGTTTACAGCTCTGTTTGCTAGCTCCTGTGCCGCTGCCTGACTGGCTGCTACCTTTATAGGACCCCTAGTCAGTGAAGCCCCGCCCCCTGATCAGGGCTCAGCTTCTCTCCCAGCACAAAGCCCCTCCAAGCCTCTACACATACAGATACTACCAATACAAAACCAAACACACACAAATACCTTCTCCTCCAACAGAACTCCCACTCAAACTCCCCTGTTTACAGCTCTGTTTGCTAGCTCCTGTGCCGCTGCCTGACTGGCTGCTACCTTTATAGGACCCCTAGTCAGTGAAGCCCCGCCCCCTAATCAGGGCGCAGCTTCTCTCCAAGCACAAAGCCCCTCCAAGCCTCTACACATACAGATACTACCAATGCAAAACCAAACACACACAAATACCATCTCCTCCAAGACAACTCCCACTCAAACTCCCCTGTTTACAGCTCTGTTTGCTAGCTCCTGTGCCGCTGCCTGACTGGCTGCTACCTTTATAGGACCCCTAGTCAGTGAAGCCCCGCCCCCTAATCAGGGCTCAGCTTCTCTCCCAGCACAAAGCCCCTGCACATACAGATACTGACAATACAAAACCAAACACACACAAATACCTTCTCCTCCAACAGAACTCCCACTCAAACTCCCCTGTTTACAGCTCTGTTTGCTAGCTCCTGTGCCGCTGCCTGACTGGCTGGTACCTTTATAGGACCCCTAGTCACTGAAGCCCCGCCCCCTAATCTGGGCTCAGCTTCTCTCCCAGCACAAAGCCCCTCCAAGCCTCTACACATACAGATACTACCAATAAAAAACCAAACACACACAAATACCTTCTCCTCCAACAGAACTCCCACTCAAACTCCCCTGCTTACAGCTCTGTTTGCTAGCTCCTGTGCCGCTGCCTGACTGGCTGGTACCTTTATAGGACCCCTAGTCACTGAAGCCCCGCCGCCTAATCTGGGCTCAGCTTCTCTACCAGCACAAAGCCCCTCCAAGCCTCTACACATACAGATACTACCAATACAAAACCAAACACACACAAATACCTTCTCCTCCAACAGAACTCCCACTCAAACTCCCCTGTTTACAGCTCTGTTTGCTAGCTCCTGTGCCGCTGCAGCTGTCTGTGCCAATGCCTGACTGGCTGCTACCTTTATAGGACCCCTAGTCAGTCAAGCCCCGCCCCCTAATCAGGGCTCAGCTTCTCTCCCAGTACAAAGCCCCTTCAAGCCTCTACACATACATATACTACCAATACAAAAACACACACAAATACCTTCTCCTCCAACAGAACTCCCACTCAAACTCCCCTGTTCACAGCTCTGTTTGCTATCTCCTGTGCCGCTGCCTGACTGGCTGCTACCTTTATAGGACCCCTAGTCAGTGAAGCCCCGCCCCCTAATCAGGGCGCAGCTTCTCTCCAAGCACAAAGCCCCTCCAAGCCTCTACACATACAGATACTACCAATGCAAAACCAAACACACACAAATACCCTCTCCTCCAAGAGAACTCCCACTCAAACTCCCCTGTTTACAGCTCTGTTTGCTAGCTCCTGTGCCGCTGCCTGACTGGCTGCTACCTTTATAGGACCCCTAGTCAGTGAAGCCCCGCCCCCTAATCAGGGCTCAGCTTCTCTCGCAGCACCTAGCCCCTAAAAGCCTCTACACATACAGATACTACCAATACAAAAACACACACAAATACCTTCTCCTCCAACAGAACTCCCACTCAAACTCCCCTGTTTACAGCTCTGTTTGCTAGCTCCTGTGCCGCTGCTTGACTGGCTGCTAGCATTATAAGACCCCTAGTCAGTGAAGCCCCGCCCCCTGATCAGGGCTCAGCTTCTCTCCCAGCACAAAGCCCCTCCAAGCCTCTACACATACAGATACTACCAATGCAAAACCAAACACACACAAATACCCTCTCCTCCAAGAGAACTCCCACTCAAACTCCCCTGTTTACAGCTCTGTTTGCTAGCACCTGTGCCGCTGCCTGACTGGCTGCTACCTTTATAGGACCCCTAGTCAGTGAAGCCCCGCCCCCTAATCAGGGCTCAGCTTCTCTCGCAGCACCTAGCCCCTAAAAGCCTCTACACATACAGATACTACCAATACAAAAACACACACAAATACCTTCTCCTCCAACAGAACTCCCACTCAAACTCCCCTGTTCACAGCTCTGTTTGCTAGCTCCTGTGCCGCTGCCTGACTGGCTGCTACCTTTATAGGACCCCTAGTCAGTGAAGCCCCGCCCCGTAATCAGGGCTCAGCTTCTCTCGCAGCACCTAGCCACTCCAAGCCTCTACACATACAGATACTACCAATACGAAAACACACACAAATACCTTCTCCTCCAACAGAACTCCCACTCAAACTCCCCTGTTCACAGCTCTGTTTGCTAGCTCCTGTGCCGCTGCCTGACTGGCTGCTACCTTTATAGGACCCCTAGTCAGTGAAGCCCCGCCCCCTAATCAGGGCTCAGCTTCTCTCCCAGCACCTAGCCCCTCCAAGCCTCTACACATACAGATAATACCAATACAAAAACACACACAAATACGTTCTCCTCCAACAGAACTCCCACTCAAACTCCCCTGTTTACAGGTCTGTTTGCTAGCTCCTGTGCCGCTGCCTGACTGGCTGCTACCTTTATAGGACCCCTAGTCACTGAAGCCCCGCCCCCAAACCAGGGCTCAGCTTCTCTCCCAGCACAAAGCCCCTCCAAGTCTCTACACATACAGATACTACCAATACAAAACCAAACAAACACAAATACCTTCTCCTCCAACAGAACTCCCACTCAAACTCCCCTGTTTACAGCTCTGTTTGCTAGCTCCTGTGCCGCTGCAGCTGTCTGTTCCGCTGCCTGACTGGCTGCTACCTTTATAGGACCCCTAGTCAGTGAAGCCCCGCCCCCTAATCAGGGTTCAGCTTCTCTCCAAGCACAAAGCCCCGCCAAACCCCTTCACATACAGATACAACCAATAAAAAACCAAACACACACAAGTACCTTCTCCTCCAACAGAACTCCCACTCAAACTCCCCTGCTTACAGCTCTGTTTGCTAGCTCCTGTGCCGCTGCCTGACTGGCTGGTACCTTTATAGGACCCCTAGTCACTGAAGCCCCGCCCCCTAATCTGGGCTCAGCTTCTCTCCCAGCACAAAGCCCCTCCAAGCCTCTACACATACAGATACTACCAATACAAAACCAAACACACACAAATACCTTCTCCTCCAACAGAACTACCACTCAAACTCCCCTGTTTACAGCTCTGTTTGCTAGCTCCTGTGCCGCTGCCTGACTGGCTGCTCCCTTTATAGGACACCTAGTCAGTGAAGCCCCGCCCCCTAATCAGGGCCCAGCTTCTCTCCCAGCACAAAGCCCCTCCAAGCCTCTACACATACAGATACTACCAATACAAAAACACACACAAATACCTTCTCCTCCAACAGAACTCCCACTCAAACTGCCCTGTTTACAGCTCTGTTTGCTAGCTCCTGTGCCGCTGCTTGACTGGCTGCTAGCTTTATAGGACCCCTAGTCAGTGAAGCCCCGCCCCCTGATCAGGGCTCAGCTTCTCTCCCAGCACAAAGCCCCTCCAAGCCTCTACATATACAGATACTACCAATACAAAAAAACACACAAATACCTTCTCCTCCAACAGAACTCCCACTCAAACTGCCCTGTTTACAGCTCTGTTTGCTAGCTCCTGTGCCGCTGCTTGACTGGCTGCTAGCTTTATAAGACCCCTAGTCAGTGAAGCCCCGCCCCCTGAATAGGGCTCAGCTTCTCTCCCAGCACAAAGCCCCTCCAAGCCTCTACATATACAGATACTACCAATACAAAAACACACACAAATACCTTCTCCTCCAACAGAACTCCCACTCAAATTCCCCTTTTTAAAGCTCTGTTTGCCAGCTCCTGTGCCACTGCAGCTGTCTGTTCTGCTGCCTGACTGGCTCCTACCTTTATAGGACCCCTAGTCAGTGAAGCTCCGCCCCCTGATCAGGGCTCAGCTTCTCTCCCAGCACAAAGCCCCTCCAAGCCTCTACATATACAGATACTACCAATACAAAAAAACACACAAATACCTTCTCCTCCAACAGAACTCCCACTCAAACTCCCCTGTTTACCGCTCTGTTTGCTAGCTCCTGTGCTGCTGCCTGACTGGCTGCTACCTTCATAGGACCCCTAGTCAGGGAAGCCACGCCCCCTAATCAGGGCTCAGCTTCTCTCCCAGCACAAAGCCCGTACACATACAGATACTACCAATACAAAACCGAACACACACAAATACCTTCTCCTCCAACAGAACACCCACTCAAACTCCCCTGTTTACCGCTCTGTTTGCTAGCTCCTGTGCCGCTGCCTGACTGGCTGCTACCTTTATAGGACCCCTAGTCAGTGAAGCCCCGCCCCCTGATCAGGGCTCAGCTTCTCTCCCAGCACAAAGCCCCTCCAAACATCTACACATACAGATACTACCAATACAAAACCAAACACACACAAATACCTTCTCCTCCAACAGAACTCCCACTCAAACTCCCCTGTTTACAGCTCTGTTTGCTAGCTCCTGTGCCGCTGCAGCTGTCTGTGCCGCTGCCTGACTGTCTGCTACCTTTATAGGACTCCTAGTCAGTGAAGCCCCGCCCCCTAATCAGGGCTCAGCTTCTCTCCCAGCACAAAGCCCCTGCACATACAGATACTGACAATACAAAACCAAAGACACACAAATACCTTCTCCTCCAACAGAACTCCCACTCAAACTCCCCTGTTTACAGCTCTGTTTGCTAGCTCCTGTGCCGCTGCGTGACTGGCTGCTACCTTTACAGGACCCCTAGTCAGTGAAGCCCCGCCCCCTGATCAGGGCTCAGCTTCTCTCCCAGCACAAAGCCCCTCCAAGCCTCTACACATACAGATACTACCAATACAAAACCAAACACACACAAATACCTTCTCCTCCAACAGAACTCCCACTCAAACTCCCCTGTTTACAGCTCTGTTTGCTAGCTCCTGTGCCGCTGCCTGACTGGCTGCTACCTTTATAGGACCCCTAGTCAGTGAAGCCCCGCCCCCTAATCAGGGCTCAGCTTCTCTCGCAGCACCTAGCCCCTAAAAGCCTCTACACATACAGATACTACCAATACAAAAACACACACAAATACCTTCTCCTCCAACAGAACTCCCACTCAAACTCCCCTGTTCACAGCTCTGTTTGCTAGCTCCTGTGCCGCTGCCTGACTGGCTGCTACTTTTATAGGACCCCTAGTCAGTGAAGCCCCGCCCCCTAATCAGGGCTTAGCTTCTCTCCCAGCACAAAGCCCCTCCAAGCCTCTACACATACAGATAATACCAATACAAAAACACACACAAATACGTTCTCCTCCAACAGAACTCCCACTCAAACTCCCCTGTTTACAGGTCTGTTTGCTAGCTCCTGTGCCGCTGCCTGACTGGCTGCTACCTTTATAGGACCCCTAGTCACTGAAGCCCCGCCCCCAAACCAGGGCTCAGCTTCTCTCCCAGCACAAAGCCCCTCCAAGCCTCTACACATACAGATACTACCAATAAAAAACCAAACACACACAAATACCTTCTCCTCCAACAGAACTCCCACTCAAACTCCCCTGCTTACAGCTCTGTTTGCTAGCTCCTGTGCCGCTGCCTGACTGGCTGGTGCCTTTATAGGACCCCTAGTCACTGAAGCCCCGCCCCCTAATCTGGGCTCAGCTTCTCTCCCAGCACAAAGCCCCTGCACATACAGATACTGACAATACAAAACCAAAGACACACAAATACCTTCTCCTCCAACAGAACTCCCACTCAAACTCCCCTGTTTACAGCTCTGTTTGCTAGCTCCTGTGCCGCTGCCTGACTGGCTGCTACCTTTACAGGACCCCTAGTCAGTGAAGCCCCGCCCCCTGATCAGGGCTCAGCTTCTCTCCCAGCACAAAGCCCCTCCAAGCCTCTACACATACAGATACTACCAATACAAAACCAAACACACACAAATACCTTCTCCTCCAACAGAACTCCCACTCAAACTCCCCTGCTTACAGCTCTGTTTGCTAGCTCCTGTGCCGCTGCCTGACTGGCTGGTACCTTTATAGGACCCCTAGTCACTGAAGCCCCGCCCCCTAATCTGGGCTCAGCTTCTCTCCCAGCACAAAGCCCCTCCAAGCCTCTACACATACAGATACTACCAATACAAAAACACACACACACAAATAACTTCTCCTCCAACAGAACTCCCACTCAAACTCCCCTGTTTACAGCTCTGTTTGCTAGCTCCTGTGCCGCTGCAGCTGTCTGTGCCGATGCCTGACTGGCTGCTACCTTTATAGGACACCTAGTCAGTGAAGCCCCGCCCCCTGATCAGGGCTCAGCTTCTCTCCCAGCACAAAGCCCCTACACATACAGATACTGCCAATACAAAACCAAACACAGACAAATACCTTCTCCTCCAACAGAACTCCAACTCAAACTCCCCTGTTTACAGCTCTGTTTGCTAGTTCCTGTGCCGCTGCAGCTGTCTGTGCCGATGCCTGACTGCCTGCTACCTTTATAGGACCCCTAGTCAGTGAAGCCCCGCCCCTTGATCAGGGCTCAGCTTCTCTCCCAGCAAAAGGACCCTACACATACAGATACTACCAATACAAAACCAAACACACACAAATACCTTCTCCTCCAACAGAACTCCCACTCAAACTGCCCTGTTTACAGGTCTGTTTGCTAGCTCCTGTGCCGTTGCCTGACTGGCTGCTACCTTTATAGGACCCCTAGTCAGTGAAGCCCCGCCCCCGAATCAGGGCTCAGCTTCTCTCCCAGCACAAAGCCCCTCCAAGCCTCTACACATACATATACTACCAATACAAAACCAAACACACACAAATACCTTCTCCTCCAACAGAACTCCCACTCAAACTCCCGTGTTTAGAGCTCTGTTTGCTAGCTCCTGTGCCACTGCAGCTGTCTGTGCCGCTGCCTGACTGGCTGCTCCCTTTCTAGGACCCGTAATCAGTGAAGCCCCGCCCCCTAATCAGGGCCCAGCTTCTCTCCCAGCACAAAGCCCCTCCAAGCCTCTACACATACAGATACTACCAATACAAAACCAAAAACACACAAATACCTTCTCCTCCAACAGAACTCCCACTCAAACTCCCCTGTTTACAGCTCTGTTTGCTAGCTCCTGTGCCGCTGCAGCTGTCTGTGCCGCTGCCTGACTGGCTGCTACCTTTATAGGACCCCTAGTCAGTGAAGCCCCGCCCCCTAATCAGGGCTCAGCTTCTCTCCCAGCACAAAGCCCCTGCACATACAGATACTGACAATACAAAACCAAACACACACAAATACCTTCTCCTCCAACAGAACTCCCACTCAAACTCCCTGTTTACAGCTCTGTTTGCTAGCTCCTGTGCCGCTGCAGCTGTCTGTGCCAATGCCTGACTGGCTGCTACCTTTATAGGACCCCTAGTCAGTCAAGCCCCGCCCCCTAATCAGGGCTCAGCTTCTCTCCCAGCACAAAGCCCCTTCAAGCCTCTACACATACATATACTACCAATACAAAAACACACACAAATACCTTCTCCTCCAACAGAACTCCCACTCAAACTCCCCTGTTCACAGCTCTGTTTGCTAGCTCCTGTGCCGCTGCCTGACTGGCTGCTACCTTTATAAGACCCCTAGTCAGGGAAGCCCTGCCCCCTAATCAGGGCTCAGCTTCTCTCCCAGCACAAAGCCCCCGCACATACAGATACTGACAATACAAAACCAAACACACACAAATACCTTCTCCTCCAACAGAACTCCCACTCAAACTCCGCTGTTTACAGCTCTGTTTGCTAGCTCCTGTGCCGCTGCCTGACTGGCTGCTACCTTTATAGGACCCCTAGTCAGTGAAGCCCCGCCCCCTAATCAGGGCTCAGCTTCTCTCCCAGCACCTAGCCCCTCCAAGCCTCTACACATACAGATACTACCAATACAAAAACACAAATAAATACCGTCTCCTCCAACAGAACTGCCACTCAGACTCCCCTGTTCACAGCTCTGTTTGCTAGCTCCTGTGCCGCTGTCTGACTGGCTGCTACCTTTATAGGACCCCTAGTCAGTGAAGCCCCGCCCCCTAATCACGGCTCAGCTTCTCTCCAAGCACAAAGCCCCGCCAAACCAATACACATACAGATACTACCAATACAAAACCAAACACACACAAATACCATCTCCTCCAACAGAACTCCCACTCAAACTCCCCTGTTTACAGCTCTGTTTCCTAGCTCCTGTGCCGCTGCAGCTGTCTGCCGCTGCCTGACTGGCTGCTACATTTATAGGACCCCTAGTCAGTGAAGCCCCGCCCCCTAATCAGGGCTCAGCTTCCCTCCCAGCACAAAGCCCCTCCAAGCCTCTACACATACAGATACTACCAATACAAAAAAACACACAAATACCTTCTCCTCCAACAGAACTCCCACTCAAACTCCCCTGTTTACAGCTCTGTTTGCTAGCTCCTGTGCCGCTGCCTGACTGGCTGCTACCTTTATAGGACCCCTAGTCAGTGAAGCCCCGCCCCCTAATCAGGGCTCAGCTACTCTCCCAGCACAAAGCCCCTGCACATACAGATACTGACAATACAAATCCAAACACACACAAATACCTTCTCCTCCAACAGAACTCCCACTCAAACTCCCCTGTTCACAGCTCTGTTTGCTAGCTCCTGTGCCGCTGCCTGACTGGCTGCTATCTTTATAGGACCCCTAGTCAGTGAAGCCCCGCCCCCTAATCAGGGCTCAGCTTCTCTCCCAGCACAAAGCCCCTCCAAGCCTCTAGACATACAGATACTACCAATACAAACCAAACACACACAAATAGCTTCTCCTCCAACAGAACTCTCACTCCAACTCCCCTGTTTACAGCTCTGTTTGCTAGCTCCTGTGCCACTGCAGCTGTCTGTGCCGCTGCCTGACTGGCTGCTCCCTTTATAGGAACCCTAGTCAGTCAAGCCGCGCCCCCTAATCAGGGCTCAGCTTCTCTCCCAGCACAAAGCCCCTGCAAGCCTCTACACATACAGATACTACCAATACAAAAACACGCACAAATACCTTCTCCTCCAACAGAACTGCCACTCAAACTCCCCTGTTCACAGCTCTGTTTGCTAGCTCCTGTGCCGCTGCCTGACTGGCTGCTACCTTTATAGGACCCCAAGTCAGTGAAGCCCCGCCCCCTAATCAGGGCTCAGCTTCTCTCCCAGCACAAAGCCCCTGCACATACAGATACTACAAATACAAAACCAAACACACACAAATACCTACTCCTGCAAAAGAACTCCCACACAAACTCCCCTGTTTACAGCTCTGTTTGCGAGCGCCTGTGCCGCTGCAGCTGTCTGCCGCTGCCTGACTGGCTGCTACCTTTATAGGACTCCTAGTCAGGGAAGCACCGCCCCCTAATCAGGGCTCAGCTTCTCTCCCAGCACAAAGCCCCTGCACATACAGATACTGACAATACAAAACCAAACACACACAAATACCATCTCCTCCAACAGAACTCCCACTCAAACTCCCCTGTTTACAGGTCTGTTTGCTAGCTCCTTTGCCGCTGCCTGACTGGCCGCTACCTTTATAGGACCCCTAGTCAGTGAAGCCCCGCCCCCTAATCAGGGCTCAGCTTCTCTCCAAGCACAAAGCCCCGCCAAACCCCTACACATACAGATACTACCAATACAAAACCAAACACACACAAATAAGTTCTCCTCCAACAGAACTCCCACTCAAACTCCCCTGTTTACAGCTCTGTTTGCTAGCTCCTGTGCCGCTGCAGCTGTCTGTGCCGCTGCCTGACTGGCTGCTCCCTTTATAGGAACCCTAGTCAGTGAAGCCCCGCCCCCTAATCAGGGCTCAGCTTCTCTCCCAGCACAAAGCCCCTGCACATACAGAAACTGACAATACAAAACCAAACACACAGAAATACCTTCTCCTCCAACAGAACTCCCACTCAAACTCCCCTGTTTACAGCTCTGTTTGCGAGCGCCTGTGCCACTGCAGCTGTCTGTGCCGCTGCCTGACTGGCTGCTCCCTTTATAGGAACCCTAGTCAGTGAAGCCCCGCCCCTTAATCAGGGCCCAGCTTCTCTCCCAGCACAAAACCCCTCCAAGCCTCTACACATACAGATAATACCAATACAAAAACACACACAAATACCTTCTCCTCCAACAGAACTCCCAGTCAAACTCCCCTGTTTACAGCTCTGTTTGCTAGCTCCTGTGCCGCTGCAGCTGTCTGTGCCGCTGCCTGACTGGCAGCTACCTTTATAGGACCCCTAGTCAGTGAAGCCCCGCCCCTTGGTCAGGGCTCAGCTTCTCTCCCAGCACAAAGACCCTACACATACAGATACTACCAATACAAAACCAAACACACACAAATACCTTCTCCTCCAACAGAACTCCCACTCAAACTGCCCTGTTTACAGGTCTGTTTGCTAGCTCCTGTGCCGCTGCCTGACTGGCTGCTACCTTTATAGGACCCCTAGTCAGTGAAGCCCCGCCCCCTAATCAGGGCTCAGCTTCTCTCCCAGCACAAAGCCCCTTCAAACCTCTACACATACAGGTACTACCAATACAAAAACACACACAAATACCTTCTCCTTCAACAGAACTCCCACTCAAACTCCCCTGTTTACAGCTCTGTTTGCTAGCTCCTTTGCCGCTGCAGCTGTCTGTGCCGCTGCCTGACTGGCTGCTACCTTTACAGGACCCCTAGTCAGTGAAGCCCCGCCCCCTAATCAGGGCCCAGCTTCTCTCCCAGCACAAAGCCCTTCCAAGCCTCTACACATACAGGTAATACCAATACAAAAACACAAACAAATACCTTCTCCTCCAACAGAAATCCCACTCAAACTCCCCTGTTTACAGCTCTGTTTGCTAGCTCCTGTGCCGCTGCCTGACTGGCTGCTACCTTTATAGGACGCCTAGTCAGTGAAGCCCCGCCCCCTAATCAGGGCTCAGCTTCTCTCCCAGCACAAAACCCCTCCAAGCCTCTACACATACAGATACTACCAATACAAGACCAAACACACACAAATACCTTCTCCTCCAACCGAACTCCCACACAAACTCCCCTGTTCACAGCTCTGTTTGCTAGCTCCTGTGCCGCTGCCTGACTGGCTGCTACCTTTATAGGACCCCTAATCAGTGAAGCCCCGCCCCCTAATCAGGGCTCAGCTTCTCTCCCAGCACAAAGCCCCTCAAAGCGTCTACACATACACATACCACCAATACAAAAACACACACAAATACCTTCTCCTCCAACAGAACTCCCACTCAAACTCCCCTGTTTACAGCTCTGTTTGCTAGCTCCTGTGCCGCTTCAGCTGTCTGTGCCGCTGGCTGACTGGCTGCTACCTTTATAGGACCCCTAGTCAGTGAAGCCCCGCCCCCTAATCAGGGCTCAGCTTCTCTCCAAGCACAAAGCCCCTCCAAGCCTCTACACATACAGACACTACGAATACAAAAAAAACACAAACAAATACCTTCTCCTCCAACAGAACTCCCACTCAAACTCCCCTGTTTACAGCTCTGTTTTCTAGCTCCTGTGCCGCTGTCTTTCTGGCTGCTACCTTTATAGGACCCCTAATCAGTGAAGCCCCGCCCCCTAATCAGGGCTCAGCTTCTCTCCCAGCACAAAGCCCCTCCAAGCCTCTACACATACATATACTACCAATACAAAACCAAACACACAAATACCATCTCCTCCAACAGAACTCCCACTCAAACTCCCCTGTTTAGAGCTCTGTTTGCTAGCTCCTGTGCCGCTTCAGCTGTCTGTGCCGCTGGCTGACTGGCTGCTACCTTTATAGGACCCCTAGTTAGTGAAGCCCCGCCCCCTAATCAGGGCTCAGCTTCTCTCCAAGCACAAAGCCCCTCCAAGCCTCTACACATACAGACACTACGAATACAAAAAAAACACAAACAAATACCTTCTCCTCCAACAGAACTCCCACTCAAACTCCCCTGTTTACAGCTCTGTTTGCTAGCTCCTTTGCCGCTGCCTGACTGGCTGCTACCTTTATAGGACCCCTAGTCAGTCAAGCCCCGCCCCCTAATCAGGGCTCAGCTTCTCTCCCAGCACCTAGCCCCTCCAAGCCTCTACACATAAAGATACTACCAATACAAAAACACACACAAATACCTTCTCCTCCAACAGAACTCCCACTCAAACTCCCCTGTTTACATCTCTGTTTGCTAGCTCCTGTGCCGCTGCAGCTGTCTGTGCCGATGCCTGACTGGCTGCTACCTTTATAGGACCCCTAGTCAGGGAAGCCCCGCCCCCTAATCAGGGCTCAGCTCCTCTCCCAGCACAAAGCCCCTTCAAACCTCTACACATACAGGTACTACCAATACAAAAACACACACAAATACCTTCTCCTTCAACAGAACTCCCACTCAAACACCCCTGTTTACAGCTCTGTTTGCTAGATCCTGTGCCGCTGTCTGATTGGCTGCTACCTTTATAAGACCCCTAGTCAATAAAGCCCCGCCCCCTAACAGGGCTCAGCTTCTCTCCAAGCACAAAGCCACGCCAAACCAATACACATACAGATAAAACCAATACAAAACCAAACACACACAAATACCTTCTCCTCCAACAGAACTCCCACTCAAATTCCCCTGTTTACAGCTCTGTTTGCTAGCTCCTGTGCCGCTTCAGCTGTCTGTGCCGCTGCCTGACTGGCTGGTACCTTTATAGGACCCCTAGTCAGTGAAGCCCCGCGCCCTAATCAGGGCTCGGCTTCTCTCCCAGCACAAAGCCCCTCCAAGCCTCTACACATACAGATACTACCAATACAAAACCAAACACACACAAATACCTTCTCCTCCAACAGAACTCCCACTCAAACTCCCCTGTTCACAGCTCTGTTTGCTAGCTCCTGTGCCGCTGCCTGCCTGGCTGCTACCTTTATAGGACCCCTAGTCAGTGAAGCCCCGCCCCCTAATCAGGGCTCAGCTTCTCTCCCAGCACAAAGCCCCTGCACATACAGATACTGACAATACAAAACCAAACACACACAAATACCTTCTCCTCCAACAGAACTCCCATTCAAACTCCCCTGTTTACAGCTCTGTTTGCTAGCTCCTGTGCCGCTGCCTGACTGGCTGCTACCTTTATAGGACCCCTAGTCAGTGAAGCCCCGCCCCCTAATCAGGGCTCAGCTTCTCTCCCAGCACCTAGCCCCTCCAAGCCTCTACACATACAGATATTACCAATACAAAAACACACACAAATACCGTCTCCTCCAACAGAACTCCCACTCAAACTCCCCTGTTTACAGCTCTGTTTGCTAGCTCCTGTGCCGCTGCCTGACTGGCTGCTACCTTTATAGGACGCCTAGTCAGTGAAGCCCCGCCCCCTAAGCAGGGCTCAGCTTCTCTCCCAGCACAAAGCCCCTCCAAGCCTCTACACATACAGATACTACCAATACAAAACCAAAAACACACAAATACCTTCTCCTCCAACAGAACTCCCACTCAAACTCCCCTGTTTACAGCTCTGTTTGCTAGCTCCTGTGCCGCTGCCTGACTGGCTGCTACCTTTATAGGACGCCTAGTCAGTGAAGCCCCGCCCCCTAATCAGGGCTCAGCTTCTCTCCCAGCACAAAGCCCCTGCACATACAGATACTGACAATACAAAACCAAACACACACAAATACCTTCTCCTCCAACAGAACTCCCACTCAAACTCACCTGTTTACAGATCTGTTTGCTAGCTCCTGTGCCGCTGCAGCTGTCTGAGCCGCTGCCTGACTGGCTGCTACCTTTATAGGACCCCTAGTCAGTCAAGCCCCGCCCCCTAATCAGGGCTCAGCTTCTCTCCCAGCACAAAGCCCCTTCAAGACTCTACACATACATATACTACCAATACAAAAACACACACAAATACCTTCTCCTCCAACAGAACTCCCACTCAAACTCCCCTGTTCACAGCTCTGTTTCCTAGCTCCTGTGCCGCTGCCTGACTGGCTGCTACCTTTATAGGACCCCTAGTCAGTGAAGCCCCGCCCCCTAATCAGGGCTCAGCTTCTCTCCCAGCACCTAGCCCCTCCAAGCCTCTACACATACAGGTACTACCAATACAAAAACACACACAAATACCTTCTCCTCCAACAGAACTCCCACTCAAACTCCCCTGTTCACAGCTCTGTTTGCTAGCTCCTGTGCCGCTGCCTGACTGGCTGCTACCTTTATAGGACCCCTAGTCAGTGAAGCCCCGCCCCCTGATCAGGGCTCAGCTTCTCTCCCAGCACAAAGCCCCTGCACATACAGATACTGACAATACAAAACCAAGCACACACAAATACCTTCTCCTCCAACAGAACTCCCACTCCAACTCCCCTGTTTACAGCTCTGTTTGCTAGGTCCTGTGCCGCTTCAGCTGTCTGTGCCGCTGCCTGACTGGCTGCTACCTTTATAGGACCCATAGTCAGTGAGGCCCCGCCCCCAATCAGGGCTCAGCTTCTCTCCCAGCACAAAGCCCCTCCAAGCCTCTACAGATACACATACTACCAATACAAAAAAACACACAAATACCTTCTCCTCCAAAAGAACTCCCACTCAAACTCCCCTGCTTACAGCTCTGTTTGCTAGCTCCTGTGCCACTGCCTGACTGGCTCCTACCTTTATAGGACCCCTAGTCAGTGAAGCCCCGCCCCCTGATCAGGGCTCAGCTTCTCTCCCAGCACAAAGCCCCTCCAAGCCTCTACATATACAGATACTACCAATACAAAAAAACACACAAATACCTTCTCCTCCAACAGAACTCCCACTCAAACTCCCCTGTTTACCGCTCTGTTTGCTAGCTCCTGTGCCGCTGCCTGACTGGCTGCTACCTTCATAGGACCCCTAGTCAGGGAAGCCACGCCCCCTAATCAGGGCTCAGCTTCTCTCCCAGCACAAAGCCCGTACACATACAGATACTACCAATACAAAACCGAACACACACAAGTACCTTCTCCTCCAACAGAACACCCACTCAAACTCCCCTGTTTACAGCTCTGTTTGCTAGCTCCTGTGCCGCTGCAGCTGTCTGTGCCAATGCCTGACTGGCTGCTACCTTTATAGGACCCCTAGTCAGTGAAGCCCCGCCCCCTAATCAGGGCTCAGCTTCTCTCGCAGCACCTAGCCCCTCCAAGCCTCTACACATACAGATAATACCAATACAAAAACACACACAAATACCTTCTCCTCCAACAGAACTCCCACTCAAACTCCCCTGTTCACAGCTCTGTTTGCTAGCTCCTGTGCCGCTGCCTGCCTGGCTGCTACCTTTATAGGACCCCTAGTCAGTGAAGCCCCGCCCCCTAATCAGGGCTCAGCTTCTCTCCCAGCACAAAGCCCCTGCACATACAGATACTGACAATACAAAACCAAACACACACAAATACCTTCTCCTCCAACAGAACTCCCACTCAAACTCCCCTGTTCACAGCTCTGTTTGCTAGCTCCTGTGCCGGTGCCTGACTGGCTGCTAGCTTTATAGGACCCCTAGTCAGTGAAGCCCCACCCCCTAATCAGGGCTCAGCTTCTCTCCCAGCACAAAGCCCCTCCAAGCCTCTACATATACAGATACTACCAATACAAAAAAACACACAAATACCTTCTCCTCCAACACAACTCCCACTCAAACTGCCCTGTTTACAGCTCTGTTTGCTACCTCCTGTGCCGCTGCCTGACTGGCTGGTACCTTTATAGGACCCCTAGTCAGTGAAGCCCCGCCCCCTAATCAGGGCTCAGCTTCTCTCCCAGCACAAAGCCCCTCCAAGCCTCTACACATACAGATACTACCAATACAAAAACACACACACACAAATACCTTCTCCTCCAACAGAACTCCCACTCAAACTCCCCTGTTCACAGCTCTGTTTGCTAGCTCCTGTGCCGCTGCCTGCCTGGCTGCTACCTTTATAGGACCCCTAGTCAGTGAAGCCCCGCCCCCTAATCAGGGCTCAGCTTCTCTCCCAGCACAAAGCCCCTGCACATACAGATACTGACAATACAAAACCAAACACACACAAATACCTTCTCCTCCAACAGAACTCCCATTCAAACTCCCCTGTTTACAGCTCTGTTTGCTAGCTCCTGTGCCGCTGCCTGACTGGCTGCTACCTTTATAGGACCCCTAGTCAGTGAAGCCCCGCCCCCTAATCAGGGCTCAGCTTCTCTCCCAGCACCTAGCCCCTCCAAGCCTCTACACATACAGATATTACCAATACAAAAACACACACAAATACCGTCTCCTCCAACAGAACTCCCACTCAAACTCCCCTGTTTACAGCTCTGTTTGCTAGCTCCTGTGCCGCTGCCTGACTGGCTGCTACCTTTATAGGACGCCTAGTCAGTGAAGCCCCGCCCCCTAAGCAGGGCTCAGCTTCTCTCCCAGCACAAAGCCCCTCCAAGCCTCTACACATACAGATACTACCAATACAAAACCAAAAACACACAAATACCTTCTCCTCCAACAGAACTCCCACTCAAACTCCCCTGTTTACAGCTCTGTTTGCTAGCTCCTGTGCCGCTGCCTGACTGGCTGCTACCTTTATAGGACGCCTAGTCAGTGAAGCCCCGCCCCCTAATCAGGGCTCAGCTTCTCTCCCAGCACAAAGCCCCTGCACATACAGATACTGACAATACAAAACCAAACACACACAAATACCTTCTCCTCCAACAGAACTCCCACTCAAACTCACCTGTTTACAGATCTGTTTGCTAGCTCCTGTGCCGCTGCAGCTGTCTGAGCCGCTGCCTGACTGGCTGCTACCTTTATAGGACCCCTAGTCAGTCAAGCCCCGCCCCCTAATCAGGGCTCAGCTTCTCTCCCAGCACAAAGCCCCTTCAAGACTCTACACATACATATACTACCAATACAAAAACACACACAAATACCTTCTCCTCCAACAGAACTCCCACTCAAACTCCCCTGTTCACAGCTCTGTTTCCTAGCTCCTGTGCCGCTGCCTGACTGGCTGCTACCTTTATAGGACCCCTAGTCAGTGAAGCCCCGCCCCCTAATCAGGGCTCAGCTTCTCTCCCAGCACCTAGCCCCTCCAAGCCTCTACACATACAGGTACTACCAATACAAAAACACACACAAATACCTTCTCCTCCAACAGAACTCCCACTCAAACTCCCCTGTTCACAGCTCTGTTTGCTAGCTCCTGTGCCGCTGCCTGACTGGCTGCTACCTTTATAGGACCCCTAGTCAGTGAAGCCCCGCCCCCTGATCAGGGCTCAGCTTCTCTCCCAGCACAAAGCCCCTGCACATACAGATACTGACAATACAAAACCAAGCACACACAAATACCTTCTCCTCCAACAGAACTCCCACTCCAACTCCCCTGTTTACAGCTCTGTTTGCTAGGTCCTGTGCCGCTTCAGCTGTCTGTGCCGCTGCCTGACTGGCTGCTACCTTTATAGGACCCATAGTCAGTGAGGCCCCGCCCCCAATCAGGGCTCAGCTTCTCTCCCAGCACAAAGCCCCTCCAAGCCTCTACAGATACACATACTACCAATACAAAAAAACACACAAATACCTTCTCCTCCAAAAGAACTCCCACTCAAACTCCCCTGCTTACAGCTCTGTTTGCTAGCTCCTGTGCCACTGCCTGACTGGCTCCTACCTTTATAGGACCCCTAGTCAGTGAAGCCCCGCCCCCTGATCAGGGCTCAGCTTCTCTCCCAGCACAAAGCCCCTCCAAGCCTCTACATATACAGATACTACCAATACAAAAAAACACACAAATACCTTCTCCTCCAACAGAACTCCCACTCAAACTCCCCTGTTTACCGCTCTGTTTGCTAGCTCCTGTGCCGCTGCCTGACTGGCTGCTACCTTCATAGGACCCCTAGTCAGGGAAGCCACGCCCCCTAATCAGGGCTCAGCTTCTCTCCCAGCACAAAGCCCGTACACATACAGATACTACCAATACAAAACCGAACACACACAAGTACCTTCTCCTCCAACAGAACACCCACTCAAACTCCCCTGTTTACAGCTCTGTTTGCTAGCTCCTGTGCCGCTGCAGCTGTCTGTGCCAATGCCTGACTGGCTGCTACCTTTATAGGACCCCTAGTCAGTGAAGCCCCGCCCCCTAATCAGGGCTCAGCTTCTCTCGCAGCACCTAGCCCCTCCAAGCCTCTACACATACAGATAATACCAATACAAAAACACACACAAATACCTTCTCCTCCAACAGAACTCCCACTCAAACTCCCCTGTTCACAGCTCTGTTTGCTAGCTCCTGTGCCGCTGCCTGCCTGGCTGCTACCTTTATAGGACCCCTAGTCAGTGAAGCCCCGCCCCCTAATCAGGGCTCAGCTTCTCTCCCAGCACAAAGCCCCTGCACATACAGATACTGACAATACAAAACCAAACACACACAAATACCTTCTCCTCCAACAGAACTCCCACTCAAACTCCCCTGTTCACAGCTCTGTTTGCTAGCTCCTGTGCCGGTGCCTGACTGGCTGCTAGCTTTATAGGACCCCTAGTCAGTGAAGCCCCACCCCCTAATCAGGGCTCAGCTTCTCTCCCAGCACAAAGCCCCTCCAAGCCTCTACATATACAGATACTACCAATACAAAAAAACACACAAATACCTTCTCCTCCAACACAACTCCCACTCAAACTGCCCTGTTTACAGCTCTGTTTGCTACCTCCTGTGCCGCTGCCTGACTGGCTGGTACCTTTATAGGACCCCTAGTCAGTGAAGCCCCGCCCCCTAATCAGGGCTCAGCTTCTCTCCCAGCACAAAGCCCCTCCAAGCCTCTACACATACAGATACTACCAATACAAAAACACACACACACAAATAACTTCTCCTCCAACAGAACTCCCACTCAAACTCCCCTGTTCACAGCTCTGTTTGCTAGCTCCTGTGCCGCTGCCTGACTGGCTGCTACCTTTATAGGAACCCTAGTCAGTGAAGCCCCGCCCCCTAATCAGGGCTCAGCTTCTCTCCCAGCACAAAGCCCCTCCAAGCCTCTGCACATACAGATACTACCAATACAAAACCAAACACACACAAATACCTTCTCCTCCAACAGAACTCCCACTCAAACTCCCCTGTTTACAGCTCTGTTTGCTAGCTCCTGTGCCGCTGCCTGACTGGCTGCTAACTTTATAGGACCCCTAGTCAGTGAAGCCCCGCCCCCTTATCAGGGCTCAGCTTCTCTCCAAGCAAAAAGCCCCGCCAAACCCCTACACATACAGATGCTACCAATACAAAACCAAACACACACAAATACCATCTCCTCCAACAGAACTCCCACTCAAACTCCCCTGTTTACAGCTCTGTTTGCTAACTCCTGTGCCGCTGCCTGACTGGCTGCTACCTTTATAGGACGCCTAGTCAGTGAAGCCCCGCCCCCTAAGCAGGGCTCAGCTTCTCTCCCTACACATACAGATACTACCAATACAAAACCAAAAACACACAAATACCTTCTCCTCCAACAGAACTCCCACTCAAACTCCCCTGTTTACAGCTCTGTTTGCTAGCTCCTGTGCCGCTGCAGCTGTCTGTGCCAATGCCTGACTGGCTGCTACCTTTATAGGACCCCCTAGTCAGTCAAGCCCCGCCCCCTAATCAGGGCTCAGCTTCTCTCCCAGCACAAAGCCCCTTCAAGCCTCTACACATACATATACTACCAATACAAAAACACACACAAATACCTTCTCCTCCAACAGAACTCCCACTCAAACTCCCCTGTTCACAGCTCTGTTTGCTAGCTCCTGTGCCGCTGCCTGACTGGCTGCTACCTTTATAGGACCCCTAGTCAGTGAAGCCCCGCCCCCTAATCAGGGCTCAGCTTCTCTCCCAGCACCTAGCCCCTCCAAGCCTCTACACATACAGATATTACCAATACAAAAACACACACAAATACCGTCTCCTCCAACAGAACTCCCACTCAAACTCCCCTGTTTACAGCTCTGTTTGCTAGCTCCTGTGCCGCTGCCTGACTGGCTGCTACCTTTATAGGACGCCTAGTCAGTGAAGCCCCGCCCCCTAAGCAGGGCTCAGCTTCTCTCCCAGCACAAAGCCCCTCCAAGCCTCTACACATACAGATACTACCAATACAAAACCAAAAACACACAAATACCTTCTCCTCCAACAGAACTCCCACTCAAACTCCCCTGTTTACAGCTCTGTTTGCTAGCTCCTGTGCCGCTGCCTGACTGGCTGCTACCTTTATAGGACGCCTAGTCAGTGAAGCCCCGCCCCCTAATCAGGGCTCAGCTTCTCTCCCAGCACAAAGCCCCTGCACATACAGATACTGACAATACAAAACCAAACACACACAAATACCTTCTCCTCCAACAGAACTCCCACTCAAACTCACCTGTTTACAGATCTGTTTGCTAGCTCCTGTGCCGCTGCAGCTGTCTGAGCCGCTGCCTGACTGGCTGCTACCTTTATAGGACCCCTAGTCAGTCAAGCCCCGCCCCCTAATCAGGGCTCAGCTTCTCTCCCAGCACAAAGCCCCTTCAAGACTCTACACATACATATACTACCAATACAAAAACACACACAAATACCTTCTCCTCCAACAGAACTCCCACTCAAACTCCCCTGTTCACAGCTCTGTTTCCTAGCTCCTGTGCCGCTGCCTGACTGGCTGCTACCTTTATAGGACCCCTAGTCAGTGAAGCCCCGCCCCCTAATCAGGGCTCAGCTTCTCTCCCAGCACCTAGCCCCTCCAAGCCTCTACACATACAGGTACTACCAATACAAAAACACACACAAATACCTTCTCCTCCAACAGAACTCCCACTCAAACTCCCCTGTTCACAGCTCTGTTTGCTAGCTCCTGTGCCGCTGCCTGACTGGCTGCTACCTTTATAGGACCCCTAGTCAGTGAAGCCCCGCCCCCTGATCAGGGCTCAGCTTCTCTCCCAGCACAAAGCCCCTGCACATACAGATACTGACAATACAAAACCAAACACACACAAATACCTTCTCCTCCAACAGAACTCCCACTCCAACTCCCCTGTTTACAGCTCTGTTTGCTAGGTCCTGTGCCGCTTCAGCTGTCTGTGCCGCTGCCTGACTGGCTGCTACCTTTATAGGACCCCTAGTCAGTGAAGCCCCGCCCCCAATCAGGGCTCAGCTTCTCTCCCAGCACAAAGCCCCTCCAAGCCTCTACACATACACATACTACCAATACAAAAAAACACACAAATACCTTCTCCTCCAAAAGAACTCCCACTCAAACTCCCCTGCTTACAGCTCTGTTTGCTAGCTCCTGTGCCACTGCCTGACTGGCTCCTACCTTTATAGGACCCCTAGTCAGTGAAGCCCCGCCCCCTGATCAGGGCTCAGCTTCTCTCCCAGCACAAAGCCCCTCCAAGCCTCTACATATACAGATACTACCAATACAAAAAAACACACAAATACCTTCTCCTCCAACAGAACTCCCACTCAAACTCCCCTGTTTACCGCTCTGTTTGCTAGCTCCTGTGCCGCTGCCTGACTGGCTGCTACCTTCATAGGACCCCTAGTCAGGGAAGCCACGCCCCCTAATCAGGGCTCAGCTTCTCTCCCAGCACAAAGCCCGTACACATACAGATACTACCAATACAAAACCGAACACACACAAGTACCTTCTCCTCCAACAGAACACCCACTCAAACTCCCCTGTTTACAGCTCTGTTTGCTAGCTCCTGTGCCGCTGCAGCTGTCTGTGCCAATGCCTGACTGGCTGCTACCTTTATAGGACCCCTAGTCAGTGAAGCCCCGCCCCCTAATCAGGGCTCAGCTTCTCTCGCAGCACCTAGCCCCTCCAAGCCTCTACACATACAGATAATACCAATACAAAAACACACACAAATACCTTCTCCTCCAACAGAACTCCCACTCAAACTCCCCTGTTCACAGCTCTGTTTGCTAGCTCCTGTGCCACTGCAGCTGTCTGTTCCGCTGCCTGATTGGCTGCTACCTTTATAGGACCCCTAGTCAGTTAAGCCCCGCCCCCTAATCAGGGCTCAGCTTCTCTCCAAGCACAAAGCCCCGCCAAACCCCTGCACATACAGATACTACCAATACAAAACCAAACACACACAAATACCTTCTCCTCCAACAGAACTCCCACTCAAACTCCCCTGTTTACAGCTCTGTTTGCTAGCTCCTGTGCCGCTGCCTGACTGGCTGCTACCTTTATAGGACCCCTAGTCAGTGAAGCCCTACCCCCAGATCAGGGCTCAGCTTCTCTCCCAGCACAAAGCCCCTCCAAGCCTCTACACATACAGATACTACCAATACAAAACCAAACACACACAAATACCTTCTCCTCCAACAGAACTCCCACTCAAACTCCCCTGTTTACAGCTCTGTTTGCTAGCTCCTGTGCCGCTGCCTGACTGGCTGCTACCTTTATAGGACGCCTAGTCAGTGAAGCCCCGCCCCCTAAGCAGGGCTCAGCTTCTCTCCCAGCACAAAGCCCCTCCAAGCCTCTACACATACAGATACTACCAATACAAAACCAAAAACACACAAATACCTTCTCCTCCAACAGAACTCCCACTCAAACTCCCCTGTTTACAGCTCTGTTTGCTAGCTCCTGTGCCGCTGCCTGACTGGCTGCTACCTTTATAGGACGCCTAGTCAGTGAAGCCCCGCCCCCTAAGCAGGGCTCAGCTTCTCTCCCAGCACAAAGCCCCTCCAAGCCTCTACACATACAGATACTACCAATACAAAACCAAAAACACACAAATACCTTCCCCTCCAACAGAACTCCCACTCAAACTCCCCTGTTTACAGCTCTGTTTGCTAGCTCCTGTGCCGCTGCAGCTGTCTGTGCCGCTGCCTGACTGGCTGCTACCTCTTTAGGACCCCTAGTCAGTTAAGCCCCGCCCCCTAATCAGGACTCAGCTTCTCTCCGAGCACAAAGCCCCTGCACGTACAGATACTGACAATACAAAACCAAACACACACAAATACCTTCTCCTCCAACAGAACTCCCACTCAAACTCCCCTGTTTACAGCTCTGTTTGCTGGCTCCTGTGCCGCTGCAGCTGTCTGTGCCAATGCCTGACTGGCTGCTACCTTTATAGGACCCCTAGTCAGTCAAGCCCCGCCCCCTAATCAGGGCTCAGCTTCTCTCCCAGCACAAAGCCCCTTCAAGCCTCTACACATACATATACTACCAATACAAAAACACACACAAATACCTTCTCCTCCAACAGAACTCCCACTCAAACTCCCCTGTTCACAGCTCTGTTTGCTAGCTCCTGTGCCGCTGCCTGACTGGCTGCTACCTTTATAGGACCCCTAGTCAGTGAAGCCCCGCCCCCTAATCAGGGCTCAGCTTCTCTCCCAGCACCTAGCCCCTCCAAGCCTCTACACATACAGATATTACCAATACAAAAACACACAAATACCTTCTGCTCCAACAGAACTCCCACTCAAACTCCCCTGTTTACAGGTCTGTTTGCTAGCTCCTGTGCCGCTGCCTGACTGGCTGCTACCTTTATAGGACCCCTAGTCAGGGAAGCCCCGCCCCCTAATCAGGGCTCAGCTTCTCTCCCAGCACAAAGCCCCTGCACATACAGATACTGACAATACAAAACCAAACACACACAAATACCTTCTCCTCCAACAGAACTCCCACTCAAACTCCCCTGTTTACAGCTCTGTTTGCTAGCTCCTGTGCCGCTGCCTGACTGGCTGCCAGCTTTATAGGACCCCTAGTCAGTGAAGCCCCGCCCCCTGATCAGGGCTCAGCTTCTCTCCCAGCACAAAGCCCCTCCAAGCCTCTACACATACAGATACTACCAATCCAAAACCAAACACACACAAATACCTTCTCCTCCAACAGAACTCCCACTCAAACTCCCCTGTTTACAGCTCTGTTTGCTAGCTCCTGTGCCGCTGCCTGACTGGCTGCTACCTTTATAGGACCCCTAGTCAGTGAAGCCCCGCCCCCTAAACAGGGCGCAGCTTCTCTCCAAGCACAAAGCCCCTCCAAGCCTCTACACATACAGATACTACCAATGCAAAACCAAACACACACAAATACCATCTCCTCCAAGAGAACTCCCACTCAAACTCCCCTGTTTACAGGTCTGTTTGCTAGCTCCTGTGCCGCTGCCTGACTGGCTGCTACCTTTATAGGACCCCTAGTCAGTGAAGCCCCGCCCCCTAATCAGGGCTCAGCTTCTCTCGCAGCACCTAGCCCCTAAAAGCCTCTACACATACAGATACTACCAATACAAAAACACACACAAATACCTTCTCCTCCAACAGAACTCCCACTCAAACTCCCCTGTTCACAGCTCTGTTTGCTAGCTCCTGTGCCGCTGCCTGACTGGCTGCTACCTTTATAGGACCCCTAGTCAGTGAAGCCCCGCCCCGTAATCAGGGCTCAGCTTCTCTCGCAGCACCTAGCCACTCCAAGCCTCTACACATACAGATACTACCAATACGAAAACACACACAAATACCTTCTCCTCCAACAGAACTCCCACTCAAACTCCCCTGTTCACAGCTCTGTTTGCTAGCTCCTGTGCCGCTGCCTGACTGGCTGCTACCTTTATAGGACCCCTAGTCAGTGAAGCCCCGCCCCCTAATCAGGGCTCAGCTTCTCTCCCAGCACAAAGCCCCTCCAAGCCTCTACACATACAGATACTACCAATACAAAACCAAACACACACAAATACCTTCTCCTCCAACAGAACTCCCACTCAAACTCCCCTGTTTACAGCTCTGTTTGCTAGCTCCTGTGCCGCTGCCTGACTGGCTGCTCCCTTTATAGGACACCTAGTCAGTGAAGCCCCGCCCCCTAATCAGGGCCCAGCTTCTCTCCCAGCACAAAGCCCCTCCAAGCCTCTACACATACAGATACTACCAATACAAAAACACACAAATACCTTCTCCTCCAACAGAACTCCCACTCAAACTGCCCTGTTTACAGCTCTGTTTGCTAGCTCCTGTGCCGCTGCTTGACTGGCTGCTAGCTTTATAGGACCCCTAGTCAGTGAAGCCCCGCCCCCTGATCAGGGCTCAGCTTCTCTCCCAGCACAAAGCCCCTCCAGGCCTCTACATATACAGATACTACCAATACAAAAAAAAACACAAATACCTTCTCCTCCAACAGAACTCCCACTCAAACTGCCCTGTTTACAGCTCTGTTTGCTAGCTCCTGTGCCGCTGCTTGACTGGCTGCTAGCTTTATAAGACCCCTAGTCAGTGAAGCCCCGCCCCCTGATCAGGGCTCAGCTTCTCTCCCAGCACAAAGCCCCTCCAAGCCTCTACATATACAGATACTACCAATACAAAAACACACACAAATACCTTCTCCTCCAACAGAACTCCCACTCAAATTCCCCTGTTTAAAGCTCTGTTTGCCAGCTCCTGTGCCACTGCAGGTGTCTGTTCTGCTGCCTGACTGGCTGCTACCTTTATAGGAACCCTAGTCAGTGAAGCCCCGCCCCCTAATCAGGGCTCAGCTTCTCTCCCAGCACAAAGCCCCTCCAAGCCTCTACACATATAGATACTGACAATACAAAACCAAACACACACAAATACCTTCTCCTCCAACAGAACTCCTACTCAAACTCCCCTGTTCACAGCTCTGTTTGCTAGCTCCTGTGCCGCTGCAGCTGTCTGTGCCAATGCCTGACTGGCTGCTACCTTTATAGGACCCCTAGTCAGTCAAGCCCCGCCCCCTAATCAGGGCTCAGCTTCTCTCGCAGCACCTAACCCCTCCAAGCCTCTACACATACAGATACTACCTATACAAAAACACACACAAATACCTTCTCCTCCAACAGAACTCCTACTCAAACTCCCCTGTTCACAGCTCTGTTTGCTAGCTCCTGTGTCGCTGCCTGACTGGCTGCTACCTTTATAGGACCCCTAGTCAGTGAAGCCCCGCCCCCTAATCAGGGCTCAGCTTCTCTCCCAGCACCTAGCCCCTCCAAGCCTCTACACATACAGATACTATCAATACAAAAACACACACAAATACCTTCTCCTCCAACAGAACTCCCACTCAAACTCACCTGTTTACAGATCTGTTTGCTAGCTCCTGTGCCGCTGCAGCTGTCTGAGCCGCTGCCTGACTGGCTGCTACCTTTGTAGGACCCCTAGTCAGTCAAGCCCCGCCCCCTAATCAGGGCTCAGCTTCTCTCCCAGCACAAAGCCCCTTCAAGACTCTACACATACATATACTACCAATACAAAAACACACACAAATACCTTCTCCTCCAACAGAACTCCCACTCAAACTCCCCTGTTCACAGCTCTGTTTGCTAGCTCCTGTGCCGCTGCCTGACTGGCTGCTACCTTTATAGGACCCCTAGTCAGTGAAGCCCCGCCCCCTGATCAGGGCTCAGCTTCTCTCCCAGCACAAAGCCCCTGCACATACAGATACTGACAATACAAAACCAAACACACACAAATACCTTCTCCTCCAACAGAACTCCCACTCAAACTCCCCTGTTCACAGCTCTGTTTGCTAGCTCCTGTGCCACTGCAGCTGTCTGTTCCACTGCCTGATTGGCTGCTACCTTTATAGGACCCCTAGTCAGTTAAGACCCGCCCCCTAATCAGGGCTCAGCTTCTCTCCAAGCACAAAGCCCCGCCAAACCCCTGCACATACAGATACTACCAATACAAAACCAAACACACACAAATACCTTCTCCTCCAACAGAACTCCCACTCAAACTGCCCTGTTTACAGCTCTGTTTGCTAGCTCCTGTGCCGCTGCTTGACTGGCTGCTAGCTTTATAAGACCCCTAGTCAGTGAAGCCCCGCCCCCTGATCAGGGCTCAGCTTCTCTCCCAGCACAAAGCCCCTCCAAGCCTCTACATATACAGATACTACCAATACAAAAACACACACAAATACCTTCTCCTCCAACAGAACTCCCACTCAAATTCCCCTGTTTAAAGCTCTGTTTGCCAGCTCCTGTGCCACTGCAGGTGTCTGTTCTGCTGCCTGACTGGCTGCTACCTTTATAGGAACCCTAGTCAGTGAAGCCCCGCCCCCTAATCAGGGCTCAGCTTCTCTCCCAGCACAAAGCCCCTCCAAGCCTCTACACATATAGATACTGACAATACAAAACCAAACACACACAAATACCTTCTCCTCCAACAGAACTCCTACTCAAACTCCCCTGTTCACAGCTCTGTTTGCTAGCTCCTGTGCCGCTGCAGCTGTCTGTGCCAATGCCTGACTGGCTGCTACCTTTATAGGACCCCTAGTCAGTCAAGCCCCGCCCCCTAATCAGGGCTCAGCTTCTCTCGCAGCACCTAACCCCTCCAAGCCTCTACACATACAGATACTACCTATACAAAAACACACACAAATACCTTCTCCTCCAACAGAACTCCTACTCAAACTCCCCTGTTCACAGCTCTGTTTGCTAGCTCCTGTGTCGCTGCCTGACTGGCTGCTACCTTTATAGGACCCCTAGTCAGTGAAGCCCCGCCCCCTAATCAGGGCTCAGCTTCTCTCCCAGCACCTAGCCCCTCCAAGCCTCTACACATACAGATACTATCAATACAAAAACACACACAAATACCTTCTCCTCCAACAGAACTCCCACTCAAACTCACCTGTTTACAGATCTGTTTGCTAGCTCCTGTGCCGCTGCAGCTGTCTGAGCCGCTGCCTGACTGGCTGCTACCTTTGTAGGACCCCTAGTCAGTCAAGCCCCGCCCCCTAATCAGGGCTCAGCTTCTCTCCCAGCACAAAGCCCCTTCAAGACTCTACACATACATATACTACCAATACAAAAACACACACAAATACCTTCTCCTCCAACAGAACTCCCACTCAAACTCCCCTGTTCACAGCTCTGTTTGCTAGCTCCTGTGCCGCTGCCTGACTGGCTGCTACCTTTATAGGACCCCTAGTCAGTGAAGCCCCGCCCCCTGATCAGGGCTCAGCTTCTCTCCCAGCACAAAGCCCCTGCACATACAGATACTGACAATACAAAACCAAACACACACAAATACCTTCTCCTCCAACAGAACTCCCACTCAAACTCCCCTGTTCACAGCTCTGTTTGCTAGCTCCTGTGCCACTGCAGCTGTCTGTTCCACTGCCTGATTGGCTGCTACCTTTATAGGACCCCTAGTCAGTTAAGACCCGCCCCCTAATCAGGGCTCAGCTTCTCTCCAAGCACAAAGCCCCGCCAAACCCCTGCACATACAGATACTACCAATACAAAACCAAACACACACAAATACCTTCTCCTCCAACAGAACTCCCACTCAAACTCCCCTGTTCACAGCTCTGTTTGCTAGCTCCTGTGCCGCTGCCTGACTGGCTGCTACCTTTATAGGACCCCTAGTCAGTGAAGCCCCGCCCCCTAATCAGGGCTCAGCTTCTCTCCCAGCACAAAGCCCCTCCAAGCCTCTACACATACAGATACTACCAATACAAAACCAAACACACACAAATACCTTCTCCTCCAACAGAACTCCCACTCAAACTCCCCAGTTTACAGCTCTGTTTGCTAGCTCCTGTGCCGCTGCAGCTGTCTGTTCCGCTGCCTGACTGGCTGCTACCTTTATAGGACCCCTAGTCAGTGAAGCCCCGCCCCCTAATCAGGGTTCAGCTTCTCTCCAAGCACAAAGCCCCGCCAAACCCCTGCACATACAGATACTACCAATACAAAACCAAACACACACAAATACCTTCTCCTCCAACAGAACTCCCACTCAAACTGCCCTGCTTACAGCTCTCTTTGCTAGCTCCTGTGCCGCTGCCTGACTGGCTGGTACCTTTATAGGACCCCTAGTCACTGAAGCCCCGCCCCCTAATCTGGGCTCAGCTTCTCTCCCAGCACAAAGCCCCTCCAAGCCTCTACACATACAGATACTACCAATACAAAACCAAACACACACAAATACCTTCTCCTCCAACAGAACTACCACTCAAACTCCCCTGTTTACAGCTCTGTTTGCTAGCTCCTGTGCCGCTGCTTGACTGGCTGCTAGCTTTATAGGACCCCTAGTCAGTGAAGCCCCGCCCCCTAAACAGGGCGCAGCTTCTCTCCAAGCACAAAGCCCCTCCAAGCCTCTACACATACAGATACTACCAATGCAAAACCAAACACACACAAATACCATCTCCTCCAAGAGAACTCACACTCAAACTCCCCTGTTTACAGGTCTGTTTGCTAGCTCCTGTGCCGCTGCCTGACTGGCTGCTACCTTTATAGGACCCCTAGTCAGTGAAGCCCCGCCCCCTAATCAGGGCTCAGCTTCTCTCGCAGCACCTAGCCCCTAAAAGCCTCTACACATACAGATACTACCAATACAAAAACACACACAAATACCTTCTCCTCCAACAGAACTCCCACTCAAACTCCCCTGTTCACAGCTCTGTTTGCTAGCTCCTGTGCCGCTGCCTGACTGGCTGCTACCTTTATAGGACCCCTAGTCAGTGAAGCCCCGCCCCGTAATCAGGGCTCAGCTTCTCTCGCAGCACCTAGCCACTCCAAGCCTCTACACATACAGATACTACCAATACGAAAACACACACAAATACCTTCTCCTCCAACAGAACTCCCACTCAAAATCCCCTGTTCACAGCTCTGTTTGCTAGCTCCTGTGCCGCTGCCTGACTGGCTGCTACCTTTATAGGACCCCTAGTCAGTGAAGCCCCGCCCCCTAATCAGGGCTCAGCTTCTCTCCCAGCACAAAGCCCCTCCAAGCCTCTACACATACAGATACTACCAATACAAAACCAAACACACACAAATACCTTCTCCTCCAACAGAACTCCCACTCAAACTCCCCTGTTTACAGCTCTGTTTGCTAGCTCCTGTGCCGCTGCCTGACTGGCTGCTCCCTTTATAGGACACCTAGTCAGTGAAGCCCCGCCCCCTAATCAGGGCCCAGCTTCTCTCCCAGCACAAAGCCCCTCCAAGCCTCTACACATACAGATACTACCAATACAAAAACACACAAATACCTTCTCCTCCAACAGAACTCCCACTCAAACTGCCCTGTTTACAGCTCTGTTTGCTAGCTCCTGTGCCGCTGCTTGACTGGCTGCTAGCTTTATAGGACCCCTAGTCAGTGAAGCCCCGCCCCCTGATCAGGGCTCAGCTTCTCTCCCAGCACAAAGCCCCTCCAGGCCTCTACATATACAGATACTACCAATACAAAAAAAAACACAAATACCTTCTCCTCCAACAGAACTCCCACTCAAACTGCCCTGTTTACAGCTCTGTTTGCTAGCTCCTGTGCCGCTGCTTGACTGGCTGCTAGCTTTATAAGACCCCTAGTCAGTGAAGCCCCGCCCCCTGATCAGGGCTCAGCTTCTCTCCCAGCACAAAGCCCCTCCAAGCCTCTACATATACAGATACTACCAATACAAAAACACACACAAATACCTTCTCCTCCAACAGAACTCCCACTCAAATTCCCCTGTTTAAAGCTCTGTTTGCCAGCTCCTGTGCCACTGCAGGTGTCTGTTCTGCTGCCTGACTGGCTGCTACCTTTATAGGAACCCTAGTCAGTGAAGCCCCGCCCCATAATCAGGGCTCAGCTTCTCTCCCAGCACAAAGCCCCTCCAAGCCTCTACACATATAGATACTGACAATACAAAACCAAACACACACAAATACCTTCTCCTCCAACAGAACTCCTACTCAAACTCCCCTGTTCACAGCTCTGTTTGCTAGCTCCTGTGCCGCTGCAGCTGTCTGTGCCAATGCCTGACTGGCTGCTACCTTTATAGGACCCCTAGTCAGTCAAGCCCCGCCCCCTAATCAGGGCTCAGCTTCTCTCGCAGCACCTAACCCCTCCAAGCCTCTACACATACAGATACTACCTATACAAAAACACACACAAATACCTTCTCCTCCAACAGAACTCCTACTCAAACTCCCCTGTTCACAGCTCTGTTTGCTAGCTCCTGTGTCGCTGCCTGACTGGCTGCTACCTTTATAGGACCCCTAGTCAGTGAAGCCCCGCCCCCTAATCAGGGCTCAGCTTCTCTCCCAGCACCTAGCCCCTCCAAGCCTCTACACATACAGATACTATCAATACAAAAACACACACAAATACCTTCTCCTCCAACAGAACTCCCACTCAAACTCACCTGTTTACAGATCTGTTTGCTAGCTCCTGTGCCGCTGCAGCTGTCTGAGCCGCTGCCTGACTGGCTGCTACCTTTGTAGGACCCCTAGTCAGTCAAGCCCCGCCCCCTAATCAGGGCTCAGCTTCTCTCCCAGCACAAAGCCCCTTCAAGACTCTACACATACATATACTACCAATACAAAAACACACACAAATACCTTCTCCTCCAACAGAACTCCCACTCAAACTCCCCTGTTCACAGCTCTGTTTGCTAGCTCCTGTGCCGCTGCCTGACTGGCTGCTACCTTTATAGGACCCCTAGTCAGTGAAGCCCCGCCCCCTGATCAGGGCTCAGCTTCTCTCCCAGCACAAAGCCCCTGCACATACAGATACTGACAATACAAAACCAAACACACACAAATACCTTCTCCTCCAACAGAACTCCCACTCAAACTCCCCTGTTCACAGCTCTGTTTGCTAGCTCCTGTGCCACTGCAGCTGTCTGTTCCACTGCCTGATTGGCTGCTACCTTTATAGGACCCCTAGTCAGTTAAGACCCGCCCCCTAATCAGGGCTCAGCTTCTCTCCAAGCACAAAGCCCCGCCAAACCCCTGCACATACAGATACTACCAATACAAAACCAAACACACACAAATACCTTCTCCTCCAACAGAACTCCCACTCAAACTCCCCTGTTCACAGCTCTGTTTGCTAGCTCCTGTGCCGCTGCCTGACTGGCTGCTACCTTTATAGGACCCCTAGTCAGTGAAGCCCCGCCCCCTAATCAGGGCTCAGCTTCTCTCCCAGCACAAAGCCCCTCCAAGCCTCTACACATACAGATACTACCAATACAAAACCAAACACACACAAATACCTTCTCCTCCAACAGAACTCCCACTCAAACTCCCCAGTTTACAGCTCTGTTTGCTAGCTCCTGTGCCGCTGCAGCTGTCTGTTCCGCTGCCTGACTGGCTGCTACCTTTATAGGACCCCTAGTCAGTGAAGCCCCGCCCCCTAATCAGGGTTCAGCTTCTCTCCAAGCACAAAGCCCCGCCAAACCCCTGCACATACAGATACTACCAATACAAAACCAAACACACACAAATACCTTCTCCTCCAACAGAACTCCCACTCAAACTGCCCTGCTTACAGCTCTCTTTGCTAGCTCCTGTGCCGCTGCCTGACTGGCTGGTACCTTTATAGGACCCCTAGTCACTGAAGCCCCGCCCCCTAATCTGGGCTCAGCTTCTCTCCCAGCACAAAGCCCCTCCAAGCCTCTACACATACAGATACTACCAATACAAAACCAAACACACACAAATACCTTCTCCTCCAACAGAACTACCACTCAAACTCCCCTGTTTACAGCTCTGTTTGCTAGCTCCTGTGCCGCTGCTTGACTGGCTGCTAGCTTTATAGGACCCCTAGTCAGTGAAGCCCCGCCCCCTGATCAGGGCTCAGCTTCTCTCCCAGCACAAAGCCCCTCCAAGCCTCTACATATACAGATACTACCAATACAAAAAAACACACAAATACCTTCTCCTCCAACAGAACTCCCACTCAAACTGCCCTGTTTACAGCTCTGTTTGCTAGCTCCTGTGCCGCTGCTTGACTGGCTGCTAGCTTTATAAGACCCCTAGTCAGTGAAGCCCCGCCCCCTGATCAGGGCTCAGCTTCTCTCCCAGCACAAAGCCCCTCCAAGCCTCTACATATACAGATACTACCAATACAAAAACACACACAAATACCTTCTCCTCCAACAGAACTCCCACTCAAACTCCCCTGTTTACAGCTCTGTTTGCTAGCTCCTGTGCCGCTGCAGCTGTCTGTGCCAATGCCTGACTGGCTGCTACCTTTATAGGACCCCTAGTCAGTCAAGCCCCGCCCCCTAATCAGGGCTCAGCTTCTCTCCCAGCACAAAGCCCCTTCAAGCCTCTACACATACATATACTACCAATACAAAAACACACACAAATACCTTCTCCTCCAACAGAACTCCCACTCAAACTCCCCTGTTCACAGCTCTGTTTGCTAGCTCCTGTGCCGCTGCCTGACTGGCTGCTACCTTTATAGGACCCCTAGTCAGTGAAGCCCCGCCCCCTAATCAGGGCTCAGCTTCTCTCGCAGCACCTAACCCCTCCAAGCCTCTACACATACAGATACTACCAATACAAAAACACACACAAATACCTTCTCCTCCAACAGAACTCCTACTCAAACTCCCCTGTTCACAGCTCTGTTTGCTAGCTCCTGTGTCGCTGCCTGACTGGCTGCTACCTTTATAGGACCCCTAGTCAGTGAAGCCCCGCCCCCTAATCAGGGCTCAGCTTCTCTCCCAGCACAAAGCCCCTCCAAGCCTCTACACATACAGATACTACCAATACAAAAACACACACAAATAGCTTCTCCTCCAACAGAACTCCCACTCAAACTCCCCTGTTCACAGCTCTGTTTGCTAGCTCCTGTGCCGCTGCCTGACTGGCTGCTACCTTTATAGGACCCCTAGTCAGTGAAGCCCCGCCCCCTAATCAGGGCTCAGCTTCTCTCACAGCACCTAGCCCCTCCAAGCCTCTACACATACAGATACTATCAATACAAAAACACACACAAATACCTTCTCCTCCAACAGAACTCCCACTCAAACTCACCTGTTTACAGATCTGTTTGCTAGCTCCTGTGCCGCTGCAGCTGTCTGAGCCGCTGCCTGACTGGCTGCTACCTTTGTAGGACCCCTAGTCAGTCAAGCCCCGCCCCCTAATCAGGGCTCAGCTTCTCTCCCAGCACAAAGCCCTTTCAAGACTCTACACATACATATACTACCAATACAAAAACACACACAAATACCTTCTCCTCCAACAGAACTCCCACTCCAACTCCCCTGTTTACAGCTCTGTTTGCTAGGTCCTGTGCCGCTTCAGCTGTCTGTGCCGCTGCCTGACTGGCTGCTAACTTTATAGGACCCCTAGTCAGTGAAGCCCCGCCCCCAATCAGGGCTCAGCTTCTCTCCCAGCACAAAGCCCCTCCAAGCCTCTACATATACAGATACTACCAATACAAAAAAACACACAAATACCTTCTCCTCCAACAGAACTCCCACTCAAACTCCCCTGTTTACCGCTCTGTTTGCTAGCTCCTGTGCCGCTGCCTGACTGGCTGCTACCTTCATAGGACCCCTAGTCAGGGAAGCCACGCCCCCTAATCAGGGCTCAGCTTCTCTCCCAGCACAAAGCCCGTACACATACAGATACTACCAATACAAAACCGAACACACACAAGTACCTTCTCCTCCAACAGAACTCCCACTCAAACTCCCCTGTTCACAGCTCTGTTTGCTAGCTCCTGTGCCACTGCAGCTGTCTGTTCCACTGCCTGATTGGCTGCTACCTTTATAGGACCCCTAGTCAGTTAAGACCCGCCCCCTAATCAGGGCTCAGCTTCTCTCCAAGCACAAAGCCCCGCCAAACCCCTGCACATACAGATACTACCAATACAAAACCAAACACACACAAATACCTTCTCCTCCAACAGAACTCCCACTCAAACTCCCCTGTTTACAGCTCTGTTTGCTAGCTCCTGTGCCGCTGCCTGACTGGCTGCTACCTTTATAGGACGCCTAGTCAGTGAAGCCCCGCCCCCTAAGCAGGGCTCAGCTTCTCTCCCAGCACAAAGCCCCTCCAAGCCTCTACACATACAGATACTACCAATACAAAACCAAACACACACAAATACCTTCTCCTCCAACAGAACTCCCACTCAAACTCCCCTGTTTACAGCTCTGTTTGCTAGCTCCTGTGCCGCTGCCTGACTGGCTGCTACCTTTATAGGACGCCTAGTCAGTGAAGCCCCGCCCCCTAAGCAGGGCTCAGCTTCTCTCCCAGCACAAAGCCCCTCCAAGCCTCTACACATACAGATACTACCAATACAAAACCAAAAACACACAAATACCTTCTCCTCCAACAGAACTCCCACTCAAACTCCCCTGTTTACAGCTCTGTTTGCTAGCTCCTGTGCCACTGCAGCTGTCTGTTCCGCTGCCTGACTGGCTGCTACCTTTATAGGACCCCTAGTCAGTTAACCCCCGCCCCCTAATCAGGGCTCAGCTTCTCTCCCAGCACAAAGCCCCGCCAAACCCCTACACATACAGATACTACCAATACAAAACCAAACACACACAAATACCTTCTCCTCCAACAGAACTCCCACTCAAACTCCCCTGTTCACAGCTCTGTTTGCTAGCTCCTGTGCCGCTGCCTGACTGGCTGCTACCTTTATAGGACCCCTAGTCAGTGAAGCCCCGCCCCCTAATCAGGGCTCAGCTTCTCTCGCAGCACCCAGCCCCTCCAAGCCTCTACACATACAGATACTATCAATACAAAAACACACACAAATACCTTCTCCTCCAACAGAACTCCCACTCAAACTCCCCTGTTCACAGCTCTGTTTGCTAGCTCCTGTGCCTCTGCCTGACTGGCTGCTACCTTTATAGGACCCCTAGTCAGTGAAGCCCCGCCCCCTAATCAGGGCTCAGCTTCTCTCCCAGCACAAAGCCCCTGCACATACAGATACTGACAATACAAAACCAAACACACACAAATACCTTCTCCTCCAACAGAACTCCCACTCAAACTCACCTGTTTACAGATCTGTTTGCTAGCTCCTGTGCCGCTGCCTGACTGGCTGGTACCTTTATAGGACCCCTAGTCAGGGAAGCCCCGCCCCCTAATCAGGGCTCAGCTTCTCTCCCAGCACAAAGCCCCTGCACATACAGATACTGACAATACAAAACCAAACACACACAAATACCTTCTCCTCCAACAGAACTCCCACTCAAACTCCCCTGTTTACAGCTCTGTTTGCTAGCTCCTGTGCCACTGCAGCTGTCTGTTCCGCTGCCTGACTGGCTGCTACCTTTATAGGACCCCTAGTCAGTTAACCCCCGCCCCCTAATCAGGGCTCAGCTTCTCTCCAAGCACAAAGCCCCGCCAAACCCCTACACATACAGATACTACCAATACAAAACCAAACACACACAAATACCATCTCCTCCAACAGAACTCCCACTCAAACTCCCCTGTTTACAGCTCTGTTTGCTAGCTCCTGTGCCGCTGCAGCTGTCTGTGCCGCTGCCTGACTGGCTGCTACCTTTATAGGACCCCTAGTCAGTGAAGCCCCGCCCCCTAATCAGGGCTCAGCTTCTCTCGCAGCACCTAACCCCTCCAAGCCTCTACACATACAGATACTACCAATACAAAAACACACACAAATACCTTCTCCTCCAACAGAACTCCTACTCAAACTCCCCTGTTCACAGCTCTGTTTGCTAGCTCCTGTGTCGCTGCCTGACTGGCTGCTACCTTTATAGGACCCCTAGTCAGTGAAGCCCCGCCCCCTAATCAGGGCTCAGCTTATCTCCCAGCACAAAGCCCCTCCAAGCCTCTACACATACAGATACTACCAATACAAAACCAAACACACACAAATAGCTTCTCCTCCAACAGAACTCCCACTCAAACTCCCCTGTTTACAGCTCTGTTTGCTAGCTCCTGTGCCGCTGCCTGACTGGCTGCTACCTTTATAGGACCCCTAGTCAGTGAAGCCCCGCCCCCTGATCAGGGCTCAGCTTCTCTCCCAGCACAAAGCCCCTCCAAGCCTCTACACATACAGATACTACCAATACAAAACCAAACACACACAAATACCTTCTCCTCCAACAGAACTCCCACTCCAACCTCCCTGTTTACAGCTCTGTTTGCTAGCTCCTGTGCCGCTGCCTGACTGGCTGCTACCTTTATAGGACCCCTAGTCAGGGAAGCCCCGCCCCCTAATCAGGGCTCAGCTTCTCTCCCAGCACAAAGCCCCTGCACATACAGATACTGACAATACAAAACCAAACACACACAAATACCTTCTCCTCCAACAGAACTCCCACTCAAACTCCCCTGTTTACAGCTCTGTTTGCTAGCTCCTGTGCCACTGCAGCTGTCTGTTCCGCTGCCTGACTGGCTGCTACCTTTATAGGACCCCTAGTCAGTGAAGCCCCTCCCCCTAATCAGGGCTCAGCTTCTCTCGCAGCACCTAACCCCTCCAAGCCTCTACACATACAGATACTACCAATACAAAAACACACACAAATACCTACTCCTCCAACAGAACTCCCACTCAAACTCCCCTGTTCACAGCTCTGTTTGCTAGCTCCTGTGTCGCTGCCTGACTGGCTGCTACCTTTATAGGACCCCTAGTCAGTGAAGCCCCGCCCCCTAATCAGGGCTCAGCTTCTCTCCCAGCACAAAGCCCCTCCAAGCCTCTACACATACAGATACTACCAATACAAAAACACACACAAATAGCTTCTCCTCCAACAGAACTCCGACTCAAACTCCCCTGTTCACAGCTCTGTTTCCTAGCTCCTGTGCCGCTGCCTGACTGGCTGCTACCTTTATAGGACCCCTAGTCAGTGAAGCCCCGCCCCCTAATCAGGGCTCAGCTTCTCTCGCAGCACCTAGCCCCTCCAAGCCTCTACACATACAGATACTATCAATACAAAAACACACACAAATACCTTCTCCTCCAACAGAACTCCCACTCAAACTCCCCTGTTCACAGCTCTGTTTGCTAGCTCCTGTGCCTCTGCCTGACTGGCTGCTACCTTTATAGGACCCCTAGTCAGTGAAGCCCCGCCCCCTAATCAGGGCTCAGCTTCTCTCCCAGCACAAAGCCCCTGCACATACAGATACTGACAATACAAAACCAAACACACACAAATACCTTCTCCTCCAACAGAACTCCCACTCAAACTCACCTGTTTACAGATCTGTTTGCTAGCTCCTGTGCCGCTGCAGCTGTCTGAACCGCTGCCTGACTGGCTGCTACCTTTGTAGGACCCCTAGTCAGTCAAGCCCCGCCCCCTAATCAGGGCTCAGCTTCTCTCCCAGCACAAAGCCCCTTCAAGACTCTACACATACATATACTACCAATACAAAAACGCACACAAATACCTTCTCCTCCAACAGAACTCCCACTCAAACTCCCCTGTTTACAGCTCTGTTTGCTAGCTCCTGTGCCGCTGCAGCTGTCTGTGCCAATGCCTGACTGGCTGCTACCTTTATAGGACCCCTAGTCAGTCAAGCCCCGCCCCCTAATCAGGGCTCAGCTTCTCTCCCAGCACAAAGCCCCTTCAAGCCTCTACACATACATATACTACCAATACAAAAACACACACAAATACCTTCTCCTCCAACAGAACTCCCACTCAAACTCCCCTGTTCACAGCTCTGTTTGCTAGCTCCTGTGCCGCTGCCTGACTGGCTGCTACCTTTATAGGACCCCTAGTCAGTGAAGCCCCGCCCCCTAATCAGGGCTCAGCTTCTCTCCCAGCACCTAGCCCCTCCAAGCCTCTACACATACAGATATTACCAATACAAAAACACACACAAATACCGTCTCCTCCAACAGAACTCCCACTCAAACTCCCCTGTTTACAGCTCTGTTTGCTAGCTCCTGTGCCGCTGCCTGACTGGCTGCTACCTTTATAGGACGCCTAGTCAGTGTAGCCCCGCCCCCTAAGCAGGGCTCAGCTTCTCTCCCAGCACAAAGCCCCTCCAAGCCTGTACACATACAGATACTACCAATACAAAACCAAAAACACACAAATACCTTCTCCTCCAACAGAACTCCCACTCAAACTCCCCTGTTTACAGCTCTGTTTGCTAGCTCTTGTGCCGCTGCAGCTGTCTGTGCCGCTGCCTGACTGTCTGCTACCTTTATAGGACCCCTAGTCAGTGAAGCCCCGCCCCCTAATCAGGGCTCAGCTTCTCTCCCAGCACAAAGCCCCTGCACATACAGATACTGACAATACAAAACCAAACACACACAAATACCTTCTCCTCCAACAGAACTCCCACTCAAACTCCCCTGTTTACAGCTCTGTTTGCTAGCTCCTGTGCCGCTGCCTGACTGGCTGCTACCTTTATAGGACCCCTAGTCAGTGAAGCCCCGCCCCCTGATCAGGGCTCAGCTTCTCTCCCAGCACAAAGCCCCTCCAAGCCTCTACACATACAGATACTACCAATACAAAACCAAACACACACAAATACCTTCTCCTCCAACAGAACTCCCACTCAAACTCCCCTGTTTACAGCTCTGTTTGCTAGCTCCTGTGCCGCTGCCTGACTGGCTGCTACCTTCATAGGACCCCTAGTCAGGGAAGCCACGCCCCCTAATCAGGGCTCAGCTTCTCTCCCAGCACAAAGCCCGTACACATACAGATACTACCAATAAAAAACCAAACACACACAAGTACCTTCTCCTCCAACAGAACTCCCACTCAAACTCCCCTGTTCACAGCTCTGTTTGCTAGCTCCTGTGCCACTGCAGCTGTCTGTTCCACTGCCTGATTGGCTGCTACCTTTATAGGACCCCTAGTCAGTTAAGACCCGCCCCCTAATCAGGGCTCAGCTTCTCTCCAAGCACAAAGCCCCGCCAAACCCCTGCACATACAGATACTACCAATACAAAACCAAACACACACAAATACCTTCTCCTCCAACAGAACTCCCACTCAAACTCCCCTGTTTACAGCTCTGTTTGCTAGCTCCTGTGCCGCTGCCTGACTGGCTGCTACCTTTATAGGACGCCTAGTCAGTGAAGCCCCGCCCCCTAAGCAGGGCTCAGCTTCTCTCCCAGCACAAAGCCCCTCCAAGCCTCTACACATACAGATACTACCAATACAAAACCAAACACACACAAATACCTTCTCCTCCAACAGAACTCCCACTCAAACTCCCCTGTTTACAGCTCTGTTTGCTAGCTCCTGTGCCGCTGCCTGACTGGCTGCTACCTTTATAGGACGCCTAGTCAGTGAAGCCCCGCCCCCTAAGCAGGGCTCAGCTTCTCTCCCAGCACAAAGCCCCTCCAAGCCTCTACACATACAGATACTACCAATACAAAACCAAAAACACACAAATACCTTCTCCTCCAACAGAACTCCCACTCAAACTCCCCTGTTTACAGCTCTGTTTGCTGGCTCTTGTGCCGCTGCAGCTGTCTGTGCCGCTGCCTGACTGTCTGCTACCTTTATAGGACCCCTAGTCAGTGAAGCCCCGCCCCCTAATCAGGGCTCAGCTTCTCTCCCAGCACAAAGCCCCTGCACATACAGATACTGACAATACAAAACCAAACACACACAAATACCTTCTCCTCCAACAGAACTCCCACTCAAACTCCCCTGTTTACAGCTCTGTTTGCTAGCTCCTGTGCCGCTGCAGCTGTCTGTGCCAATGCCTGACTGGCTGCTACCTTTATAAGACCCCTAGTCAGTCAAGCCCCGCCCCCTAATCAGGGCTCAGCTTCTCTCCCAGCACAAAGCCCCTGCACATACAGATATTGACAATACAAAACCAAACACACACAAATACCTTCTCCTCCAACAGAACTCCCACTCAAACTCCCCTGTTTACAGCTCTGTTTGCTAGCTCCTGTGCCACTGCAGCTGTCTGTTCCGCTGCCTGACTGGCTGCTACCTTTATAGGACCCCTAGTCAGTTAACCCCCGCCCCCTAATCAGGGCTCAGCTTCTCTCCCAGCACAAAGCCCCGCCAAACCCCTACACATACAGATACTACCAATACAAAACCAAACACACACAAATACCTTCTCCTCCAACAGAACTCCCACTCAAACTCCCCTGTTCACAGCTCTGTTTGCTAGCTCCTGTGCCGCTGCCTGACTGGCTGCTACCTTTATAGGACCCCTAGTCAGTGAAGCCCCGCCCCCTAATCAGGGCTCAGCTTCTCTCGCAGCACCCAGCCCCTCCAAGCCTCTACACATACAGATACTATCAATACAAAAACACACACAAATACCTTCTCCTCCAACAGAACTCCCACTCAAACTCCCCTGTTCACAGCTCTGTTTGCTAGCTCCTGTGCCTCTGCCTGACTGGCTGCTACCTTTATAGGACCCCTAGTCAGTGAAGCCCCGCCCCCTAATCAGGGCTCAGCTTCTCTCCCAGCACAAAGCCCCTGCACATACGGATACTGACAATACAAAACCAAACACACACAAATACCTTCTCCTCCAACAGAACTCCCACTCAAACTCACCTGTTTACAGATCTGTTTGCTAGCTCCTGTGCCGCTGCCTGACTGGCTGGTACCTTTATAGGACCCCTAGTCAGGGAAGCCCCGCCCCCTAATCAGGGCTCAGCTTCTCTCCCAGCACAAAGCCCCTGCACATACAGATACTGACAATACAAAACCAAACACACACAAATACCTTCTCCTCCAACAGAACTCCCACTCAAACTCCCCTGTTTACAGCTCTGTTTGCTAGCTCCTGTGCCACTGCAGCTGTCTGTTCCGCTGCCTGACTGGCTGCTACCTTTATAGGACCCCTAGTCAGTTAACCCCCGCCCCCTAATCAGGGCTCAGCTTCTCTCCAAGCACAAAGCCCCGCCAAACCCCTACACATACAGATACTACCAATACAAAACCAAACACACACAAATACCATCTCCTCCAACAGAACTCCCACTCAAACTCCCCTGTTTACAGCTCTGTTTGCTAGCTCCTGTGCCGCTGCAGCTGTCTGTGCCGCTGCCTGACTGGCTGCTACCTTTATAGGACCCCTAGTCAGTGAAGCCCCGCCCCCTAATCAGGGCTCAGCTTCTCTCGCAGCACCTAACCCCTCCAAGCCTCTACACATACAGATACTACCAATACAAAAACACACACAAATACCTTCTCCTCCAACAGAACTCCTACTCAAACTCCCCTGTTCACAGCTCTGTTTGCTAGCTCCTGTGTCGCTGCCTGACTGGCTGCTACCTTTATAGGACCCCTAGTCAGTGAAGCCCCGCCCCCTAATCAGGGCTCAGCTTATCTCCCAGCACAAAGCCCCTCCAAGCCTCTACACATACAGATACTACCAATACAAAACCAAACACACACAAATAGCTTCTCCTCCAACAGAACTCCCACTCAAACTCCCCTGTTTACAGCTCTGTTTGCTAGCTCCTGTGCCGCTGCCTGACTGGCTGCTACCTTTATAGGACCCCTAGTCAGTGAAGCCCCGCCCCCTGATCAGGGCTCAGCTTCTCTCCCAGCACAAAGCCCCTCCAAGCCTCTACACATACAGATACTACCAATACAAAACCAAACACACACAAATACCTTCTCCTCCAACAGAACTCCCACTCCAACCTCCCTGTTTACAGCTCTGTTTGCTAGCTCCTGTGCCGCTGCCTGACTGGCTGCTACCTTTATAGGACCCCTAGTCAGGGAAGCCCCGCCCCCTAATCAGGGCTCAGCTTCTCTCCCAGCACAAAGCCCCTGCACATACAGATACTGACAATACAAAACCAAACACACACAAATACCTTCTCCTCCAACAGAACTCCCACTCAAACTCCCCTGTTTACAGCTCTGTTTGCTAGCTCCTGTGCCACTGCAGCTGTCTGTTCCGCTGCCTGACTGGCTGCTACCTTTATAGGACCCCTAGTCAGTGAAGCCCCTCCCCCTAATCAGGGCTCAGCTTCTCTCGCAGCACCTAACCCCTCCAAGCCTCTACACATACAGATACTACCAATACAAAAACACACACAAATACCTACTCCTCCAACAGAACTCCCACTCAAACTCCCCTGTTCACAGCTCTGTTTGCTAGCTCCTGTGTCGCTGCCTGACTGGCTGCTACCTTTATAGGACCCCTAGTCAGTGAAGCCCCGCCCCCTAATCAGGGCTCAGCTTCTCTCCCAGCACAAAGCCCCTCCAAGCCTCTACACATACAGATACTACCAATACAAAAACACACACAAATAGCTTCTCCTCCAACAGAACTCCGACTCAAACTCCCCTGTTCACAGCTCTGTTTCCTAGCTCCTGTGCCGCTGCCTGACTGGCTGCTACCTTTATAGGACCCCTAGTCAGTGAAGCCCCGCCCCCTAATCAGGGCTCAGCTTCTCTCGCAGCACCTAGCCCCTCCAAGCCTCTACACATACAGATACTATCAATACAAAAACACACACAAATACCTTCTCCTCCAACAGAACTCCCACTCAAACTCCCCTGTTCACAGCTCTGTTTGCTAGCTCCTGTGCCTCTGCCTGACTGGCTGCTACCTTTATAGGACCCCTAGTCAGTGAAGCCCCGCCCCCTAATCAGGGCTCAGCTTCTCTCCCAGCACAAAGCCCCTGCACATACAGATACTGACAATACAAAACCAAACACACACAAATACCTTCTCCTCCAACAGAACTCCCACTCAAACTCACCTGTTTACAGATCTGTTTGCTAGCTCCTGTGCCGCTGCAGCTGTCTGAGCCGCTGCCTGACTGGCTGCTACCTTTGTAGGACCCCTAGTCAGTCAAGCCCCGCCCCCTAATCAGGGCTCAGCTTCTCTCCCAGCACAAAGCCCCTTCAAGACTCTACACATACATATACTACCAATACAAAAACGCACACAAATACCTTCTCCTCCAACAGAACTCCCACTCAAACTCCCCTGTTTACAGCTCTGTTTGCTAGCTCCTGTGCCGCTGCAGCTGTCTGTGCCGCTGCCTGACTGGCTGCTACCTTTATAGGACCCCTAGTCAGTGAAGCCCCGCCCCCTAATCAGGGCTCAGCTTCTCTCCAACACAAAGCCCCTGCACATACAGATACTGACAATACAAAACCAAACACACACAAATACCTTCTCCTCCAACAGAACTCCCACTCAAACTCCCCTGTTTACAGCTCTGTTTGCTAGCTCCTGTGCCGCTGCAGCTGTCTGTGCCAATGCCTGACTGGCTGCTACCTTTATAGGACCCCTAGTCAGTCAAGCCCCGCCCCCTAATCAGGGCTCAGCTTCTCTCCCAGCACAAAGCCCCTTCAAGCCTCTACACATACATATACTACCAATACAAAAACACACACAAATACCTTCTCCTCCAACAGAACTCCCACTCAAACTCCCCTGTTCACAGCTCTGTTTGCTAGCTCCTGTGCCGCTGCCTGACTGGCTGCTACCTTTATAGGACCCCTAGTCAGTGAAGCCCCGCCCCCTAATCAGGGCTCAGCTTCTCTCCCAGCACCTAGCCCCTCCAAGCCTCTACACATACAGATATTACCAATACAAAAACACACACAAATACCGTCTCCTCCAACAGAACTCCCACTCAAACTCCCCTGTTTACAGCTCTGTTTGCTAGCTCCTGTGCCGCTGCCTGACTGGCTGCTACCTTTATAGGACGCCTAGTCAGTGTAGCCCCGCCCCCTAAGCAGGGCTCAGCTTCTCTCCCAGCACAAAGCCCCTCCAAGCCTGCACACATACAGATACTACCAATACAAAACCAAAAACACACAAATACCTTCTCCTCCAACAGAACTCCCACTCAAACTCCCCTGTTTACAGCTCTGTTTGCTAGCTCTTGTGCCGCTGCAGCTGTCTGTGCCGCTGCCTGACTGTCTGCTACCTTTATAGGACCCCTAGTCAGTGAAGCCCCGCCCCCTAATCAGGGCTCAGCTTCTCTCCCAGCACAAAGCCCCTGCACATACAGATACTGACAATACAAAACCAAACACACACAAATACCTTCTCCTCCAACAGAACTCCCACTCAAACTCCCCTGTTTACAGCTCTGTTTGCTAGCTCCTGTGCCGCTGCCTGACTGGCTGCTACCTTTATAGGACCCCTAGTCAGTGAAGCCCCGCCCCCTGATCAGGGCTCAGCTTCTCTCCCAGCACAAAGCCCCTCCAAGCCTCTACACATACAGATACTACCAATACAAAACCAAACACACACAAATACCTTCTCCTCCAACAGAACTCCCACTCAAACTCCCCTGTTTACAGCTCTGTTTGCTAGCTCCTGTGCCGCTGCCTGACTGGCTGCTACCTTTATAGGACGCCTAGTCAGTGAAGCCCCGCCCCCTAAGCAGGGCTCAGCTTCTCTCCCAGCACAAAGCCCCTCCAAGCCTCTACACATACAGATACTACCAATACAAAACCAAAAACACACAAATACCTTCCCCTCCAACAGAACTCCCACTCAAACTCCCCTGTTTACAGCTCTGTTTGCTAGCTCCTGTGCCGCTGCAGCTGTCTGTGCCGCTGCCTGACTGGCTGCTACCTCTTTAGGACCCCTAGTCAGTTAAGCCCCGCCCCCTAATCAGGACTCAGCTTCTCTCCGAGCACAAAGCCCCTGCACATACAGATACTGACAATACAAAACCAAACACACACAAATACCTTCTCCTCCAACAGAACTCCCACTCAAACTCCCCTGTTTACAGCTCTGTTTGCTGGCTCCTGTGCCGCTGCAGCTGTCTGTGCCAATGCCTGACTGGCTGCTACCTTTATAGGACCCCTAGTCAGTCAAGCCCCGCCCCCTAATCAGGGCTCAGCTTCTCTCCCAGCACAAAGCCCCTTCAAGCCTCTACACATACATATACTACCAATACAAAAACACACACAAATACCTTCTCCTCCAACAGAACTCCCACTCAAACTCCCCTGTTCACAGCTCTGTTTGCTAGCTCCTGTGCCGCTGCCTGACTGGCTGCTACCTTTATAGGACCCCTAGTCAGGGAAGCCCCGCCCCCTAATCAGGGCTCAGCTTCTCTCCCAGCACAAAGCCCCTGCACATACAGATACTGACAATACAAAACCAAACACACACAAATACCTTCTCCTCCAACAGAACTCCCACTCAAACTCCCCTGTTTACAGCTCTGTTTGCTAGCTCCTGTGCCGCTGCCTGACTGGCTGCTACCTTTATAGGACCCCTAGTCAGTGAAGCCCCGCCCCCTGATCAGGGCTCAGCTTCTCTCCCAGCACAAAGCCCCTCCAAGCCTCTACACATACAGATACTACCAATCCAAAACCAAACACACACAAATACCTTCTCCTCCAACAGAACTCCCACTCAAACTCCCCTGTTTACAGCTCTGTTTGCTAGCTCCTGTGCCGCTGCCTGACTGGCTGCTACCTTTATAGGACCCCTAGTCAGTGAAGCCCCGCCCCCTAAACAGGGCGCAGCTTCTCTCCAAGCACAAAGCCCCTCCAAGCCTCTACACATACAGATACTACCAATGCAAAACCAAACACACACAAATACCATCTCCTCCAAGAGAACTCCCACTCAAACTCCCCTGTTTACAGCTCTGTTTGCTAGCTCCTGTGCCGCTGCCTGACTGGCTGCTACCTTTATAGGACCCCTAGTCAGTGAAGCCCCGCCCCCTAATCAGGGCTCAGCTTCTCTCGCAGCACCTAGCCCCTAAAAGCCTCTACACATACAGATACTACCAATACAAAAACACACACAAATACCTTCTCCTCCAACAGAACTCCCACTCAAACTCCCCTGTTCACAGCTCTGTTTGCTAGCTCCTGTGCCGCTGCCTGACTGTCTGCTACCTTTATAGGACCCCTAGTCAGTGAAGCCCCGCCCCCTAATCAGGGCTCAGCTTCTCTCCCAGCACAAAGCCCCTCCAAGCCTCTACACATACAGATACTACCAATACAAAACCAAACACACACAAATACCTTCTCCTCCAACAGAACTCCCACTCAAACTCCCCTGTTTACAGCTCTGTTTGCTAGCTCCTGTGCCGCTGCAGCTGTCTGTTCCGCTGCCTGACTGGCTGCTACCTTTATAGGACCCCTAGTCAGTGAAGCCCCGCCCCCTAATCAGGGTTCAGCTTCTCTCCAAGCACAAAGCCCCGCCAAACCCCTTCACATACAGATACTACCAATAAAAAACCAAACACACACAAATACCTTCTCCTCCAACAGAACTCCCACTCAAACTCCCCTGCTTACAGCTCTCTTTGCTAGCTCCTGTGCCGCTGCCTGACTGGCTGGTACCTTTATAGGACCCCTAGTCACTGAAGCCCCGCCCCCTAATCTGGGCTCAGCTTCTCTCCCAGCACAAAGCCCCTCCAAGCCTCTACACATACAGATACTACCAATACAAAACCAAACACACACAAATACCTTCTCCTCCAACAGAACTCCCACTCAAACTCCCCTGTTTACAGCTCTGTTTGCTAGCTCCTGTGCCGCTGCCTGACTGGCTGCTCCCTTTATAGGACACCTAGTCAGTGAAGCCCCGCCCCCTAATCAGGGCCCAGCTTCTCTCCCAGCACAAAGCCCCTCCAAGCCTCTACACATACAGATACTACCAATACAAAAACACACAAATACCTTCTCCTCCAACAGAACTCCCACTCAAACTGCCCTGTTTACAGCTCTGTTTGCTAGCTCCTGTGCCGCTGCTTGACTGGCTGCTAGCTTTATAGGACCCCTAGTCAGTGAAGCCCCGCCCCCTGATCAGGGCTCAGCTTCTCTCCCAGCACAAAGCCCCTCCAGGCCTCTACATATACAGATACTACCAATACAAAAACACACACAAATACCTTCTCCTCCAACAGAACTCCCACTCAAATTCCCCTGTTTAAAGCTCTGTTTGCCAGCTCCTGTGCCACTGCAGGTGTCTGTTCTGCTGCCTGACTGGCTGCTACCTTTAGAGGAACCCTAGTCAGTGAAGCCCCGCCCCCTAATCAGGGCTCAGCTTCTCTCCCAGCACAAAGCCCCTCCAAGCCTCTACACATATAGATACTGACAATACAAAACCAAACACACACAAATACCTTCTCCTCCAACAGAACTCCCACTCAAACTCCCCTGTTTACAGCTCTGTTTGCTAGCTCCTGTGCCGCTGCAGCTGTCTGTGCCAATGCCTGACTGGCTGCTACCTTTATAGGACCCCTAGTCAGTCAAGCCCCGCCCCCTAATCAGGGCTCAGCTTCTCTCGCAGCACATAACCCCTCCAAGCCTCTACACATACAGATACTACCTATACAAAAACACACACAAATACCTTCTCCTCCAACAGAACTCCTACTCAAACTCCCCTGTTCACAGCTCTGTTTGCTAGCTCCTGTGTCGCTGCCTGACTGGCTGCTACATTTATAGGACCCCTAGTCAGTGAAGCCCCGCCCCCTAATCAGGGCTCAGCTTCTCTCCCAGCACAAAGCCCCTCCAAGCCTCTACACATACAGATACTACCAATACAAAAACACACACAAATAGCTTCTCCTCCAACAGAACTCCCACTCAAACTCCCCTGTTCACAGCTCTGTTTGCTAGCTCCTGTGCCGCTGCCTGACTGGCTGCTACCTTTATAGGACCCCTAGTCAGTGAAGCCCCGCCCCCTAATCAGGGCTCAGCTTCTCTCGCAGCACCTAGCCCCTCCAAGCCTCTACACATACAGATACTATCAATACAAAAACACACACAAATACCTTCTCCTCCAACAGAACTCCCACTCAAACTCACCTGTTTACAGATCTGTTTGCTAGCTCCTGTGCCGCTGCAGCTGTCTGAGCCGCTGCCTGACTGGCTGCTACCTTTGTAGGACCCCTAGTCAGTCAAGCCCCGCCCCCTAATCAGGGCTCAGCTTCTCTCCCAGCACAAAGCCCCTTCAAGACTCTACACATACATATACTACCAATACAAAAACACACACAAATACCTTCTCCTCCAACAGAACTCCCACTCAAACTCCCCTGTTCACAGCTCTGTTTGCTAGCTCCTGTGCCGCTGCCTGACTGGCTGCTACCTTTATAGGACCCCTAGTCAGTGAAGCCCCGCCGCCTGATCAGGGCTCAGCTTCTCTCCCAGCACAAAGCCCCTGCACATACAGATACTGACAATACAAAACCAAACACACACAAATACCTTCTCCTCCAACAGAACTCCCACTCCAACTCCCCTGTTTACAGCTCTGTTTGCTAGGTCCTGTGCCGCTTCAGCTGTCTGTGCCGCTGCCTGACTGGCTGCTAACTTTATAGGACCCCTAGTCAGGGAAGCCCCGCCCCCAATCAGGGCTCAGCTTCTCTCCCAGCACAAAGCCCCTCCAAGCCTCTACATATACAGATACTACCAATACAAAAAAACACACAAATACCTTCTCCTCCAACAGAACTCCCACTCAAACTCCCCTGTTTACCGCTCTGTTTGCTAGCTCCTGTGCCGCTGCCTGACTGGCTGCTACCTTCATAGGACCCCTAGTCAGGGAAGCCACGCCCCCTAATCAGGGCTCAGCTTCTCTCCCAGCACAAAGCCCGTACACATACAGATACTACCAATACAAAACCGAACACACACAAGTACCTTCTCCTCCAACAGAACTCCCACTCAAACTCCCCTGTTCACAGCTCTGTTTGCTAGCTCCTGTGCCACTGCAGCTGTCTGTTCCACTGCCTGATTGGCTGCTACCTTTATAGGACCCCTAGTCAGTTAAGACCCGCCCCCTAATCAGGGCTCAGCTTCTCTCCAAGCACAAAGCCCCGCCAAACCCCTGCACATACAGATACTACCAATACAAAACCAAACACACACAAATACCTTCTCCTCCAACAGAACTCCCACTCAAACTCCCCTGTTCACAGCTCTGTTTGCTAGCTCCTGTGCCGCTGCCTGACTGGCTGCTACCTTTATAGGACCCCTAGTCAGTCAAGCCCCGCCCCCTAATCAGGGCTCAGCTTCTCTCGCAGCACCTAACCCCTCCAAGCCTCTACACATACAGATACTACCTATACAAAAACACACACAAATACCTTCTCCTCCAACAGAACTCCTACTCAAACTCCCCTGTTCACAGCTCTGTTTGCTAGCTCCTGTGCCGCTGCCTGACTGGCTGCTACCTTTATAGGACCCCTAGTCAGTGAAGCCCCGCCCCCTAATCAGGGCTCAGCTTCTCTCGCAGCACCTAGCCCCTCCAAGCCTCTACACATACAGATACTATCAATACAAAAACACACACAAATACCTTCTCCTCCAACAGAACTCCCACTCAAACTCACCTGTTTACAGATCTGTTTGCTAGCTCCTGTGCCGCTGCAGCTGTCTGAGCCGCTGCCTGACTGGCTGCTACCTTTGTAGGACCCCTAGTCAGTCAAGCCCCGCCCCCTAATCAGGGCTCAGCTTCTCTCCCAGCACAAAGCCCCTTCAAGACTCTACACATACATATACTACCAATACAAAAACACACACAAATACCTTCTCCTCCAACAGAACTCCCACTCAAACTCCCCTGTTCACAGCTCTGTTTGCTAGCTCCTGTGCCGCTGCCTGACTGGCTGCTACCTTTATAGGACCCCTAGTCAGTGAAGCCCCGCCCCCTGATCAGGGCTCAGCTTCTCTCCCAGCACAAAGCCCCTGCACATACAGATACTGACAATACAAAACCAAACACACACAAATACCTTCTCCTCCAACAGAACTCCCACTCCAACTCCCCTGTTTACAGCTCTGTTTGCTAGGTCCTGTGCCGCTTCAGCTGTCTGTGCCGCTGCCTGACTGGCTGCTAACTTTATAGGACCCCTAGTCAGGGAAGCCCCGCCCCCAATCAGGGCTCAGCTTCTCTCCCAGCACAAAGCCCCTCCAAGCCTCTACATATACAGATACTACCAATACAAAAAAACACACAAATACCTTCTCCTCCAACAGAACTCCCACTCAAACTCCCCTGTTTACCGCTCTGTTTGCTAGCTCCTGTGCCGCTGCCTGACTGGCTGCTACCTTCATAGGACCCCTAGTCAGGGAAGCCACGCCCCCTAATCAGGGCTCAGCTTCTCTCCCAGCACAAAGCCCGTACACATACAGATACTACCAATACAAAACCGAACACACACAAGTACCTTCTCCTCCAACAGAACTCCCACTCAAACTCCCCTGTTCACAGCTCTGTTTGCTAGCTCCTGTGCCACTGCAGCTGTCTGTTCCACTGCCTGATTGGCTGCTACCTTTATAGGACCCCTAGTCAGTTAAGACCCGCCCCCTAATCAGGGCTCAGCTTCTCTCCAAGCACAAAGCCCCGCCAAACCCCTGCACATACAGATACTACCAATACAAAACCAAACACACACAAATACCTTCTCCTCCAACAGAACTCCCACTCAAACTCCCCTGTTCACAGCTCTGTTTGCTAGCTCCTGTGCCGCTGCCTGACTGGCTGCTACCTTTATAGGACCCCTAGTCAGTCAAGCCCCGCCCCCTAATCAGGGCTCAGCTTCTCTCGCAGCACCTAACCCCTCCAAGCCTCTACACATACAGATACTACCTATACAAAAACACACACAAATACCTTCTCCTCCAACAGAACTCCTACTCAAACTCCCCTGTTCACAGCTCTGTTTGCTAGCTCCTGTGCCGCTGCCTGACTGGCTGCTACCTTTATAGGACCCCTAGTCAGTGAAGCCCCGCCCCCTAATCAGGGCTCAGCTTCTCTCGCAGCACCTAGCCCCTCCAAGCCTCTACACATACAGATACTATCAATACAAAAACACACACAAATACCTTCTCCTCCAACAGAACTCCCACTCAAACTCACCTGTTTACAGATCTGTTTGCTAGCTCCTGTGCCGCTGCAGCTGTCTGAGCCGCTGCCTGACTGGCTGCTACCTTTGTAGGACCCCTAGTCAGTCAAGCCCCGCCCCCTAATCAGGGCTCAGCTTCTCTCCCAGCACAAAGCCCCTTCAAGACTCTACACATACATATACTACCAATACAAAAACACACACAAATACCTTCTCCTCCAACAGAACTCCCACTCAAACTCCCCTGTTCACAGCTCTGTTTGCTAGCTCCTGTGCCGCTGCCTGACTGGCTGCTACCTTTATAGGACCCCTAGTCATTGAAGCCCCGCCCCCTGATCAGGGCTCAGCTTCTCTCCCAGCACAAAGCCCCTGCACATACAGATACTGACAATACAAAACCAAACACACACAAATACCTTCTCCTCCAACAGAACTCCCACTCAAACTCCCCTGTTTACAGCTCTGTTTGCTAGGTCCTGTGCCGCTTCAGCTGTCTGTGCCGCTGCCTGACTGGCTGCTAACTTTATAGGACCCCTAGTCAGGGAAGCCCCGCCCCCAATCAGGGCTCAGCTTCTCTCCCAGCACAAAGCCCCTCCAAGCCTCTACATATACAGATACTACCAATACAAAAAAACACACAAATACCTTCTCCTCCAACAGAACTCCCACTCAAACTCCCCTGTTTACCGCTCTGTTTGCTAGCTCCTGTGCCGCTGCCTGACTGGCTGCTACCTTCATAGGACCCCTAATCAGGGAAGCCACGCCCCCTAATCAGGGCTCAGCTTCTCTCCCAGCACAAAGCCCGTACACATACAGATACTACCAATACAAAACCGAACACACACAAGTACCTTCTCCTCCAACAGAACTCCCACTCAAACTCCCCTGTTCACAGCTCTGTTTGCTAGCTCCTGTGCCACTGCAGCTGTCTGTTCCACTGCCTGATTGGCTGCTACCTTTATAGGACCCCTAGTCAGTTAAGACCCGCCCCCTAATCAGGGCTCAGCTTCTCTCCAAGCACAAAGCCCCGCCAAACCCCTGCACATACAGATACTACCAATACAAAACCAAACACACACAAATACCTTCTCCTCCAACAGAACTCCCACTCAAACTCCCCTGTTCACAGCTCTGTTTGCTAGCTCCTGTGCCGCTGCCTGACTGGCTGCTACCTTTATAGGACCCCTAGTCAGTGAAGCCCCGCCCCCTAATCAGGGCTCAGCTTCTCTCCCAGCACAAAGCCCCTCCAAGCCTCTACACATACAGATACTACCAATACAAAACCAAACACACACAAATACCTTCTCCTCCAACAGAACTCCCACTCAAACTCCCCAGTTTACAGCTCTGTTTGCTAGCTCCTGTGCCGCTGCAGCTGTCTGTTCCGCTGCCTGACTGGCTGCTACCTTTATAGGACCCCTAGTCAGTGAAGCCCCGCCCCCTAATCAGGGTTCAGCTTCTCTCCAAGCACAAAGCCCCGCCAAACCCCTTCACATACAGATACTACCAATAAAAAACCAAACACACACAAATACCTTCTCCTCCAACAGAACTCCCACTCAAACTGCCCTGCTTACAGCTCTCTTTGCTAGCTCCTGTGCCGCTGCCTGACTGGCTGGTACCTTTATAGGACCCCTAGTCACTGAAGCCCCGCCCCCTAATCTGGGCTCAGCTTCTCTCCCAGCACAAAGCCCCTCCAAGCCTCTACACATACAGATACTACCAATACAAAACCAAACACACACAAATACCTTCTCCTCCAACAGAACTACCACTCAAACTCCCCTGTTTACAGCTCTGTTTGCTAGCTCCTGTGCCGCTGCTTGACTGGCTGCTAGCTTTATAGGACCCCTAGTCAGTGAAGCCCCGCCCCCTGATCAGGGCTCAGCTTCTCTCCCAGCACAAAGCCCCTCCAAGCCTCTACATATACAGATACTACCAATACAAATAAACACACAAATACCTTCTCCTCCAACAGAACTCCCACTCAAACTGCCCTGTTTACAGCTCTGTTTGCTAGCTCCTGTGCCGCTGCTTGACTGGCTGCTAGCTTTATAAGACCCCTAGTCAGTGAAGCCCCGCCCCCTGATCAGGGCTCAGCTTCTCTCCCAGCACAAAGCCCCTCCAAGCCTCTACATATACAGATACTACCAATACAAAAACACACACAAATACCTTCTCCTCCAACAGAACTCCCACTCAAATTCCCCTGTTTAAAGCTCTGTTTGCCAGCTCCTGTGCCACTGCAGGTGTCTGTTCTGCTGCCTGACTGGCTGCTACCTTTACAGGAACCCTAGTCAGTGAAGCCCCGCCCCCTAATCAGGGCTCAGCTTCTCTCCCAGCACAAAGCCCCTCCAAGCCTCTACACATATAGATACTGACAATACAAAACCAAACACACACAAATACCTTCTCCTCCAACAGAACTCCCACTCAAACTCCCCTGTTTACAGCTCTGTTTGCTAGCTCCTGTGCCGCTGCAGCTGTCTGTGCCAATGCCTGACTGGCTGCTACCTTTATAGGACCCCTAGTCAGTCAAGCCCCGCCCCCTAATCAGGGCTCAGCTTCTCTCCCAGCACAAAGCCCCTTCAAGCCTCTACACATACATATACTACCAATACAAAAACACACACAAATACCTTCTCCTCCAACAGAACTCCCACTCAAACTCCCCTGTTCACAGCTCTGTTTGCTAGCTCCTGTGCCGCTGCCTGACTGGCTGCTACCTTTATAGGACCCCTAGTCAGTGAAGCCCCGCCCCCTAATCAGGGCTCAGCTTCTCTCGCAGCACCTAACCCCTCCAAGCCTCTACACATACAGATACTACCAATACAAAAACACACACAAATACCTTCTCCTCCAACAGAACTCCTACTCAAACTCCCCTGTTCACAGCTCTGTTTGCTAGCTCCTGTGTCGCTGCCTGACTGGCTGCTACCTTTATAGGACCCCTAGTCAGTGAAGCCCCGCCCCCTAATCAGGGCTCAGCTTCTCTCCCAGCACAAAGCCCCTCCAAGCCTCTACACATACAGATACTACCAATACAAAAACACACACAAATAGCTTCTCCTCCAACAGAACTCCCACTCAAACTCCCCTGTTCACAGCTCTGTTTGCTAGCTCCTGTGCCGCTGCCTGACTGGCTGCTACCTTTATAGGACCCCTAGTCAGTGAAGCCCCGCCCCCTAATCAGGGCTCAGCTTCTCTCGCAGCACCTAGCCCCTCCAAGCCTCTACACATACAGATACTATCAATACAAAAACACACACAAATACCTTCTCCTCCAACAGAACTCCCACTCAAACTCACCTGTTTACAGATCTGTTTGCTAGCTCCTGTGCCGCTGCAGCTGTCTGAGCCGCTGCCTGACTGGCTGCTACCTTTGTAGGACCCCTAGTCAGTCAAGCCCCGCCCCCTAATCAGGGCTCAGCTTCTCTCCCAGCACAAAGCCCCTTCAAGACTCTACACATACATATACTACCAATACAAAAACACACACAAATACCTTCTCCTCCAACAGAACTCCCACTCCAACTCCCCTGTTTACAGCTCTGTTTGCTAGGTCCTGTGCCGCTTCAGCTGTCTGTGCCGCTGCCTGACTGGCTGCTAACTTTATAGGACCCCTAGTCAGTGAAGCCCCGCCCCCAATCAGGGCTCAGCTTCTCTCCCAGCACAAAGCCCCTCCAAGCCTCTACATATACAGATACTACCAATACAAAAAAACACACAAATACCTTCTCCTCCAACAGAACTCCCACTCAAACTCCCCTGTTTACCGCTCTGTTTGCTAGCTCCTGTGCCGCTGCCTGACTGGCTGCTACCTTCATAGGACCCCTAGTCAGGGAAGCCACGCCCCCTAATCAGGGCTCAGCTTCTCTCCCAGCACAAAGCCCGTACACATACAGATACTACCAATACAAAACCGAACACACACAAGTACCTTCTCCTCCAACAGAACTCCCACTCAAACTCCCCTGTTCACAGCTCTGTTTGCTAGCTCCTGTGCCACTGCAGCTGTCTGTTCCACTGCCTGATTGGCTGCTACCTTTATAGGACCCCTAGTCAGTTAAGACCCGCCCCCTAATCAGGGCTCAGCTTCTCTCCAAGCACAAAGCCCCGCCAAACCCCTGCACATACAGATACTACCAATACAAAACCAAACACACACAAATACCTTCTCCTCCAACAGAACTCCCACTCAAACTCCCCTGTTTACAGCTCTGTTTGCTAGCTCCTGTGCCGCTGCCTGACTGGCTGCTACCTTTATAGGACGCCTAGTCAGTGAAGCCCCGCCCCCTAAGCAGGGCTCAGCTTCTCTCCCAGCACAAAGCCCCTCCAAGCCTCTACACATACAGATACTACCAATACAAAACCAAACACACACAAATACCTTCTCCTCCAACAGAACTCCCACTCAAACTCCCCTGTTTACAGCTCTGTTTGCTAGCTCCTGTGCCGCTGCCTGACTGGCTGCTACCTTTATAGGACGCCTAGTCAGTGAAGCCCCGCCCCCTAAGCAGGGCTCAGCTTCTCTCCCAGCACAAAGCCCCTCCAAGCCTCTACACATACAGATACTACCAATACAAAACCAAAAACACACAAATACCTTCTCCTCCAACAGAACTCCCACTCAAACTCCCCTGTTTACAGCTCTGTTTGCTAGCTCGTGTGCCGCTGCAGCTGTCTGTGCCGCTGCCTGACTGTCTGCTACCTTTATAGGACCCCTAGTCAGTGAAGCCCCGCCCCCTAATCAGGGCTCAGCTTCTCTCCCAGCACAAAGCCCCTGCACATACAGATACTGACAATACAAAACCAAACACACACAAATACCTTCTCCTCCAACAGAACTCCCACTCAAACTCCCCTGTTTACAGCTCTGTTTGCTAGCTCCTGTGCCGCTGCAGCTGTCTGTGCCAATGCCTGACTGGCTGCTACCTTTATAAGACCCCTAGTCAGTCAAGCCCCGCCCCCTAATCAGGGCTCAGCTTCTCTCCCAGCACAAAGCCCCTGCACATACAGATATTGACAATACAAAACCAAACACACACAAATACCTTCTCCTCCAACAGAACTCCCACTCAAACTCCCCTGTTTACAGCTCTGTTTGCTAGCTCCTGTGCCACTGCAGCTGTCTGTTCCGCTGCCTGACTGGCTGCTACCTTTATAGGACCCCTAGTCAGTTAACCCCCGCCCCCTAATCAGGGCTCAGCTTCTCTCCCAGCACAAAGCCCCGCCAAACCCCTACACATACAGATACTACCAATACAAAACCAAACACACACAAATACCTTCTCCTCCAACAGAACTCCCACTCAAACTCCCCTGTTCACAGCTCTGTTTGCTAGCTCCTGTGCCGCTGCCTGACTGGCTGCTACCTTTATAGGACCCCTAGTCAGTGAAGCCCCGCCCCCTAATCAGGGCTCAGCTTCTCTCGCAGCACCTAGCCCCTCCAAGCCTCTACACATACAGATACTATCAATACAAAAACACACACAAATACCTTCTCCTCCAACAGAACTCCCACTCAAACTCCCCTGTTCACAGCTCTGTTTGCTAGCTCCTGTGCCTCTGCCTGACTGGCTGCTACCTTTATAGGACCCCTAGTCAGTGAAGCCCCGCCCCCTAATCAGGGCTCAGCTTCTCTCCCAGCACAAAGCCCCTGCACATACAGATACTGACAATACAAAACCAAACACACACAAATACCTTCTCCTCCAACAGAACTCCCACTCAAACTCACCTGTTTACAGATCTGTTTGCTAGCTCCTGTGCCGCTGCCTGACTGGCTGCTACCTTTATAGGACCCCTAGTCAGGGAAGCCCCGCCCCCTAATCAGGGCTCAGCTTCTCTCCCAGCACAAAGCCCCTGCACATACAGATACTGACAATACAAAACCAAACACACACAAATACCTTCTCCTCCAACAGAACTCCCACTCAAACTCCCCTGTTTACAGCTCTGTTTGCTAGCTCCTGTGCCACTGCAGCTGTCTGTTCCGCTGCCTGACTGGCTGCTACCTTTATAGGACCCCTAGTCAGTTAACCCCCGCCCCCTAATCAGGGCTCAGCTTCTCTCCAAGCACAAAGCCCCGCCAAACCCCTACACATACAGATACTACCAATACAAAACCAAACACACACAAATACCATCTCCTCCAACAGAACTCCTACTCAAACTCCCCTGTTTACAGCTCTGTTTGCTAGCTCCTGTGCCGCTGCCTGACTGGCTGCTACCTTTATAGGACCCCTAGTCAGTGAAGCCCCGCCCCCTAATCAGGGCTCAGCTTATCTCCCAGCACAAAGCCCCTCCAAGCCTCTACACATACAGATACTACCAATACAAAAACACACACAAATAGCTTCTCCTCCAACAGAACTCCCACTCAAACTCCCCTGTTCACAGCTCTGTTTGCTAGCTCCTGTGCCGCTGCCTGACTGGCTGCTACCTTTATAGGACCCCTAGTCAGTGAAGCCCCGCCCCCTAAGCAGGGCTCAGCTTCTCTCGCAGCACCTAGCCCCTCCAAGCCTCTACACATACAGATACTATCAATACAAAAACACACACAAATACCTTCTCCTCCAACAGAACTCCCACTCAAACTCCCCTGTTCACAGCTCTGTTTGCTAGCTCCTGTGCCTCTGCCTGACTGGCTGCTACCTTTATAGGACCCCTAGTCAGTGAAGCCCCGCCCCCTAATCAGGGCTCAGCTTCTCTCCCAGCACAAAGCCCCTGCACATACAGATACTGACAATACAAAACCAAACACACACAAATACCTTCTCCTCCAACAGAACTCCCACTCAAACTCACCTGTTTACAGATCTGTTTGCTAGCTCCTGTGCCGCTGCAGCTGTCTGAGCCGCTGCCTGACTGGCTGCTACCTTTGTAGGACCCCTAGTCAGTCAAGCCCCGCCCCCTAATCAGGGCTCAGCTTCTCTCCAAGCACAAAGCCCCTTCAAGACTCTACACATACATATACTACCAATACAAAAACACACACAAATACCGTCTCCTCCAACAGAACTCCCACTCAAACTCCCCTGTTCACAGCTCTGTTTGCTAGCTCCTGTGCCGCTGCCTGACTGGCTGCTACCTTTATAGGACCCCTAGTCAGTGAAGCCCCGCCCCCTGATCAGGGCTCAGCTTCTCTCCCAGCACAAAGCCCCTGCACATACAGATACTGACAATACAAAACCAAACACACACAAATACCTTCTCCTCCAACAGAACTCCCACTCCAACTCCCCTGTTTACAGCTCTGTTTGCTAGGTCCTGTGCCGCTTCAGCTGTCTGTGCCGCTGCCTGACTGGCTGCTAACTTTATAGGACCCCTAGTCAGTGAAGCCCCGCCCCCAATCAGGGCTCAGCTTCTCTCCCAGCACAAAGCCCCTCCAAGCCTCTACATATACAGATACTACCAATACAAAAAAACACACAAATACCTTCTCCTCCAACAGAACTCCCACTCAAACTCCCCTGTTTACCGCTCTGTTTGCTAGCTCCTGTGCCGCTGCCTGACTGGCTGCTACCTTCATAGGACCCCTAGTCAGGGAAGCCACGCCCCCTAATCAGGGCTCAGCTTCTCTCCCAGCACAAAGCCCGTACACATACAGATACTACCAATACAAAACCGAACACACACAAGTACCTTCTCCTCCAACAGAACTCCCACTCAAACTCCCCTGTTTACAGCTCTGTTTGCTAGCTCCTGTGCCGCTGCAGCTGTCTGTGCCAATGCCTGACTGGCTGCTACCTTTATAGGAACCCTAGTCAGGGAAGCCCCGCCCCCTAATCAGGGCTCAGCTTCTCTCGCAGCACCTAGCCCCTCCAAGCCTCTACACATACAGATAATACCAATACAAAAACACACACAAATACCTTCTCCTCCAACAGAACTCCCACTCAAACTCCCCTGTTCACAGCTCTGTTTGCTAGCTCCTGTGCCACTGCAGCTGTCTGTTCGACTGCCTGATTGGCTGCTACCTTTATAGGACCCCTAGTCAGTTAAGACCCGCCCCCTAATCAGGGCTCAGCTTCTCTCCAAGCACAAAGCCCCGCCAAACCCCTGCACATACAGATACTACCAATACAAAACCAAACACACACAAATACCTTCTCCTCCAACAGAACTCCCACTCAAACTCCCCTGTTTACAGCTCTGTTTGCTAGCTCCTGTGCCGCTGCCTGACTGGCTGCTACCTTTATAGGACCCCTAGTCAGTGAAGCCCCGCCCCCTGATCAGGGCTCAGCTTCTCTCCCAGCACAAAGCCCCTCCAAGCCTCTACACATACAGATACTACCAATACAAAACCAAACACACACAAATACCTTCTCCTCCAACAGAACTCCCACTCAAACTCCCCTGTTTACAGCTCTGTTTGCTAGCTCCTGTGCCGCTGCCTGACTGGCTGCTACCTTTATCGGACGCCTAGTCAGTGAAGCCCCGCCCCCTAAGCAGGGCTCAGCTTCTCTCCCAGCACAAAGCCCCTCCAAGCCTCTACACATACAGATACTACCAATACAAAACCAAAAACACACAAATACCTTCTCCTCCAACAGAACTCCCACTCAAACTCCCCTGTTTACAGCTCTGTTTGCTAGCTCCTGTGCCGCTGCAGCTGTCTGTGCCAATGCCTGACTGGCTGCTACCTTTATAGGACCCCTAGTCAGTCAAGCCCCGCCCCCTAATCAGGGCTCAGCTTCTCTCCCAGCACAAAGCCCCTTCAAGCCTCTACACATACATATACTACCAATACAAAAACACACACAAATACCTTCTCCTCCAACAGAACTCCCACTCAAACTCCCCTGTTCACAGCTCTGTTTGCTAGCTCCTGTGCCGCTGCCTGACTGGCTGCTACCTTTATAGGACCCCTAGTCAGTGAAGCCCCGCCCCCTAATCAGGGCTCAGCTTCTCTCCCAGCACCTAGCCCCTCCAAGCCTCTACACATACAGATATTACCAATACAAAAACACACACAAATACCTTCTCCTCCAACAGAACTCCCACTCCAACCTCCCTGTTTACAGCTCTGTTTGCTAGCTCCTGTGCCGCTGCCTGACTGGCTGCTACCTTTATAGGACCCCTAGTCAGGGAAGCCCCGCCCCCTAATCAGGGCTCAGCTTCTATCCCAGCACAAAGCCCCTGCACATACAGATACTGACAATACAAAACCAAACACACACAAATACCTTCTCCTCCAACAGAACTCCCACTCAAACTCCCCTGTTTACAGCTCTGTTTGCTAGCTCCTGTGCCGCTGCAGCAGTCTGTGCCAATGCCTGACTGGCTGCTACCTTTATAGGACCCCTAGTCAGTGAAGCCCCGCCCCCTAATCAGGGCTCAGCTTCTCTCGCAGCACCGAGCCCCTCCAAGCCTCTAAACATACAGATAATACCAATACAAAAACACACACAAATACCTTCTCCTCCAACAGAACTCCCACTCAAACTCCCCTGTTTACAGCTCTGTTTGCTAGCTCCTGTGCCGCTGCAGCTGTCTGTGCCAATGCCTGACTGGCTGCTACCTTTATAGGACCCCTAGTCAGTCAAGCCCCGCCCCCTAATCAGGGCTCAGCTTCTCTCCCAGCACAAAGCCCCTTCAAGCCTCTACACATACATATACTACCAATACAAAAACACACACAAATACCTTCTCCTCCAACAGAACTCCCACTCAAACTCCCCTGTTCACAGCTCTGTTTGCTAGCTCCTGTGCCGCTGCCTGACTGGCTGCTACCTTTATAGGACCCCTAGTCAGTGAAGCCCCGCCCCCTTATCAGGGCTCAGCTTCTCTCCCAGCACCTAGCCCCTCCAAGCCTCTACACATACAGATATTACCAATACAAAAACACACACAAATACCGTCTCCTCCAACAGAACTCCCACTCAAACTCCCCTGTTTACAGCTCTGTTTGCTAGCTCCTGTGCCGCTGCCTGACTGGCTGCTACCTTTATAGGACCCCTAGTCAGGGAAGCCCCGCCCCCTAATCAGGGCTCAGCTTCTCTCCCAGCACAAAGCCCCTGCACATACAGATACTGACAATACAAAACCAAACACACACAAATACCTTCTCCTCCAACAGAACTCCCACTCAAACTCCCCTGTTTACAGCTCTGTTTGCTAGCTCCTGTGCCGCTGCAGCAGTAAGTGCCAATGCCTGACTGGCTGCTACCTTTATAGGACCCCTAGTCAGTGAAGCCCCGCCCCCTAATCAGGGCTCAGCTTCTCTCGCAGCACCGAGCCCCTCCAAGCCTCTAAACATACAGATAATACCAATACAAAAACACACACAAATACCTTCTCCTCCAACAGAACTCCCACTCAAACTCCCCTGTTTACAGCTCTGTTTGCTAGCTCCTGTGCCGCTGCAGCTGTCTGTTCCGCTGCCTGACTGGCTGCTACCTTTATAGGACCCCTAGTCAGTTAACCCCCGCCCCCTAATCAGGGCTCAGCTTCTCTCCAAGCACAAAGCCCCGCCAAACCCCTACACATACAGATACTACCAATACAAAACCAAACACACACAAATACCATCTCCTCCAACAGAACTCCCACTCAAACTCCCCTGTTTACAGCTCTGTTTGCTAGCTCCTGTGCCGCTGCAGCTGTCTGTGCCGCTGCCTGACTGGCTGCTACCTTTATAGGACCCCTAGTCAGTGAAGCCCCGCCCCCTAATCAGGGCTCAGCTTCTCTCGCAGCACCTAACCCCTCCAAGCCTCTACACATACAGATACTACCAATACAAAAACACACACAAATACCTTCTCCTCCAACAGAACTCCCACTCAAACTCCCCTGTTCACAGCTCTGTTTGCTAGCTCCTGTGTCGCTGCCTGACTGGCTGCTACCTTTATAGGACCCCTAGTCAGTGAAGCCCCGCCCCCTAATCAGGGCTCAGCTTCTCTCCCAGCACAAAGCCCCTCCAAGCCTCTACACATACAGATACTATCAATACAAAAACACACACAAATACCTTCTCCTCCAACAGAACTCCCACTCAAACTCCCCTGTTCACAGCTCTGTTTGCTAGCTCCTGTGCCTCTGCCTGACTGGCTGCTACCTTTATAGGACCCCTAGTCAGTGAAGCCCCGCCCCCTAATCAGGGCTCAGCTTCTCTCCCAGCACAAAGCCCCTGCACATACAGATACTGACAATACAAAACCAAACACACACAAATACCTTCTCCTCCAACAGAACTCCCACTCAAACTCACCTGTTTACAGATCTGTTTGCTAGCTCCTGTGCCGCTGCAGCTGTCTGAGCCGCTGCCTGACTGGCTGCTACCTTTGTAGGACCCCTAGTCAGTCAAGCCCATCCCCCTAATCAGGGCTCAGCTTCTCTCCCAGCACAAAGCCCCTTCAAGACTCTACACATACATATACTACCAATACAAAAACGCACACAAATACCTTCTCCTCCAACAGAACTCCCACTCAAACTCCCCTGTTCACAGCTCTGTTTGCTAGCTCCTGTGCCGCTGCCTGACTGGCTGCTACCTTTATAGGACCCCTAGTCCGTGAAGCCCCGCCCCCTGATCAGGGCTCAGCTTCTCTCCCAGCACAAAGCCACTGCACATACAGATACTGACAATACAAAACCAAACACACACAAATACCTTCTCCTCCAACAGAACTCCCACTCCAACTCCCCTGTTTACAGCTCTGTTTGCTAGGTCCTGTGCCGCTTCAGCTGTCTGTGACGCTGCCTGACTGGCTGCTAACTTTATAGGACCCCTAGTCAGTGAAGCCCCGCCCCCAATCAGGGCTCAGCTTCTCTCCCAGCACAAAGCCCCTCCAAGCCTCTACATATACAGATACTACCAATACAAAAAAACACACAAATACCTTCTCCTCCAACAGAACTCCCACTCAAACTCCCCTGTTTACCGCTCTGTTTGCTAGCTCCTGTGCCGCTGCCTGACTGGCTGCTACCTTTATAGGACGCCTGGTCAGTGAAGCCCCGCCCCCTGATCAGGGCTCAGCTTCTCTCCCAGCACAAAGCCCCTGCACATACAGATACTGACAATACAAAACCAAACACACACAAATACCTTCTCCTCCAACAGAACTCCCACTCCAACTCCCCTGTTTACAGCTCTGTTTGCTAGGTCCTGTGCCGCTTCAGCTGTCTGTGACGCTGCCTGACTGGCTGCTAACTTTATAGGACCCCTAGTCAGTGAAGCCCCGCCCCCTAATCAGGGCTCAGCTTCTCTCCCAGCACCTAGCCCCTCCAAGCCTCTACACATACAGATACTACCAATACAAAACCAAACACACACAAATACCTTCTCCTCCAACAGAACTCCCACTCAAACTCCCCTGTTTACAGCTCTGTTTGCTAGCTCCTGTGCCGCTGCCTGACTGGCTGCTACCTTTATAGGACGCCTAGTCAGTGAAGCCCCGCCCCCTAAGCAGGGCTCAGCTTCTCTCCCAGCACAAAGCCCCTCCAAGCCTCTACACATACAGATACTACCAATACAAAACCAAAAACACACAAATACCTTCTCCTCCAACAGAACTCCCACTCAAACTCCCCTGTTTACAGCTCTGTTTGCTAGCTCTTGTGCCGCTGCAGCTGTCTGTGCCGCTGCCTGACTGTCTGCTACCTTTATAGGACCCCTAGTCAGTGAAGCCCCGCCCCCTAATCAGGGCTCAGCTTCTCTCGCAGCACCTAGCCCCTCCAAGCCTCTACACATACAGATAATACCAATACAAAAACACACACAAATACCTTCTCCTCCAACAGAACTCCCACTCAAACTCCCCTGTTCACAGCTCTGTTTGCTAGCTCCTGTGCCACTGCAGCTCTCTGTTCCGCTGCCTGATTGGCTGCTACCTTTATAGGACCCCTAGTCAGTTAAGACCCGCCCCCTAATCAGGGCTCAGCTTCTCTCCAAGCACAAAGCCCCGCCAAACCCCTGCACATACAGATACTACCAATACAAAACCAAACACACACAAATACCTTCTCCTCCAACAGAACTCCCACTCAAACTCCCCTGTTTACAGCTCTGTTTGCTAGCTCCTGTGCCGCTGCCTGACTGGCTGCTACCTTTATAGGACCCCTAGTCAGTGAAGCCCCGCCCCCTGATCAGGGCTCAGCTTCTCTCCCAGCACAAAGCCCCTCCAAGCCTCTACACATACAGATACTACCAATACAAAACCAAACACACACAAATACCTTCTCCTCCAACAGAACTCCCACTCAAACTCCCCTGTTTACAGCTCTGTTTGCTAGCTCCTGTGCCGCTGCCTGACTGGCTGCTACCTTTATAGGACGCCTAGTCCGTGAAGCCCCGCCCCCTAAGCAGGGCTCAGCTTCTCTCCCAGCACAAAGCCCCTCCAAGCCTCTACACATACAGATACTACCAATACAAAACCAAAAACACACAAATACCTTCTCCTCCAACAGAACTCCCACTCAAACTCCCCTGTTTACAGCTCTGTTTGCTAGCTCTTGTGCCGCTGCAGCTGTCTGTGCCGCTGCCTGACTGTCTGCTACCTTTATAGGACCCCTAGTCAGTGAAGCCCCGCCCCCTAATCAGGGCTCAGCTTCTCTCCCAGCACAAAGCCCCTTCAAGCCTCTACACATACATATACTACCAATACAAAAACACACACAAATACCTTCTCCTCCAACAGAACTCCCACTCAAACTCCCCTGTTTACAGCTCTGTTTGCTAGCTCCTGTGCCGCTGCCTGACTGGCTGCTACCTTTATAGGACCCCTAGTCAGGGAAGCCCCGCCCCCTAATCAGGGCTCAGCTTCTCTCCCAGCACCTAGCCCCTCCAAGCCTCTACACATACAGATATTACCAATACAAAAACACACACAAATACCTTCTCCTCCAACAGAACTCCCACTCAAACTCCCCTGTTTACAGCTCTGTTTGCTAGCTCCTGTGCCGCTGCCTGACTGGCTGCTACCTTTATAGGACCCCTAGTCAGGGAAGCCCCGCCCCCTAATCAGGGCTCAGCTTCTCTCCCAGCACAAAGCCCCTGCACATACAGATACTGACAATACAAAACCAAACACACACAAATACCTTCTCCTCCAACAGAACTCCCACTCAAACTCCCCTGTTTACAGCTCTGTTTGCTAGCTCCTGTGCCGCTGCAGCTGTCTGTGCCAATGCCTGACTGGCTGCTACCATTATAGGACCCCTAGTCAGTGAAGCCCCGCCCCCTAATCAGGGCTCAGCTTCTCTCGCAGCACCTAGCCCCTCCAAGCCTCTAAACATACAGATAATACCAATACAAAAACACACACAAATACCTTCTCCTCCAACAGAACTCCCACTCAAACTCTCCTGTTCACAGCTCTGTTTGCTAGCTCCTGTGCCGCTGCCTGACTGGCTGCTACCTTTATAGGACCCCTAGTCAGTGAAGCCCCGCCCCCTAATCAGGGCTCAGCTTCTCTCCCAGCACAAAGCCCCTGCACATACAGATACTGACAATACAAAACCAAACACACACAAATACCTTCTCCTCCAACAGAACTCCCACTCAAACTCACCTGTTTACAGCTCTGTTTGCTAGCTCCTGTGCCGCTGCAGCTGTCTGAGCCGCTGCCTGACTGGCTGCTACCTTTATAGGTCCCCTAGTCAGTCAAGCCCCGCCCCCTAATCAGGGCTCAGCTTCTCTCCCAGCACAAAGCCCCTTCAAGCCTCTACACATACATATACTACCAATACAAAAACACACAGAAATACCTTCTCCTCCAACAGAACTCCCACTCAAACTCCCCTGTTCACAGCTCTCTTTGATAGCTCCTGTGCCGCTGCAGCTGTCTGTGCCGCTGCCTGACTGGCTGCTACCTTTATAGGACCGCTAGTCAGTGAAGCCCCGCCCCCTAATCAGGGCTCAGCTTCTCTCGCAGCACCTAGCCCTCCAAGCCTCTACACATACAGATACTACCAATACAAAAACACACACAAATACCTTCTCCTCCAACAGAACTCCCGCTCAAACTCCCCTGTTCACAGCTCTGTTTGCTAGCTCCTGTGCCGCTGCCTGACTGGCTGCTACCTTTATAGGACCCCTAGTCAGTGAAGCCCCGCCCCCTAATCAGGGCTCAGCTTCTCTCCAAGCACAAAGCCCCGCCAAACCCCTACACATACAGATACTACCAATACAAAAACACACACAAATAGCTTCTCCTCCAACAGAACTCCCACTCAAACTCCCCTGTTTACAGCTCTGTTTGCTAGCTCCTGTGCCGCTGCCTGACTGGCTGCTACCTTTATAGGACCCCTAGTCAGGGAAGCCCCGCCCCCTAATCAGGGCTCAGCTTCTCTCCCAGCACAAAGCCCCTGCACATACAGATACTGACAATACAAAACCAAACACACACAAATACCTTCTCCTCCAACAGAACTACCACTCAAACTCCCCTGTTTACAGCTCTGTTTGCTAGCTCCTGTGCCGCTGCAGCTGTCTGTGCCAATGCCTGACTCGCTGATACCTTTATAGGACCCCTAGTCAGTGAAGCCCCGCCCTCTAATCAGGGCTCAGCTTCTCTCGCAGCACCTAGCCCCTCCAAGCCTCTACACATACAGATACCAATACAAAAACACACACAAATACCTTCTCCTCCAACAGAAGTCCCACTCAAACTCCCCTGTTCACAGCTCTGTTTGCTAGCTCCTGTGCCGCTGCCTGACTGGCTGCTACCTTTATAGGACCCCTAGTCAGTGAGGCCCCGCCCCCTAATCAGGGCCCAGCTTCTCTCCCATCACAAAGCCCCTCCAAGCCTCTACACATACAGATAATACGAATACAAAAACACACACAAATACCTTCTCCTCCAACAGAACTCCCACTCAAACTCCCCTGTTTACAGCTCTGTTTGCTAGCTCCTGTGCCGCTGCTGACTGGCTGCTACCTTTATAGGACCGCTAGTCAGTGAAGCCCCGCCCCCTAATCAGGGCTCAGCTTCTGTCCCAGCACAAAGCCCGTACACATACAGATACTACCAATACAAAACCAAACACACACAGATACCTTCTCCTCCAACAGAACTCCCACTCAAACTCCCCTGTTTAGAGCTCTGTTTGCTAGCTCCTGTGCCACTGCAGCTGTCTGTGCCGCTGCCTGACTGGCTGCTCCCTTTATAGGACACCTAGTCAGTGAAGCCCCGCCCCCTAATCAGGGCCCAGCTTCTCTCCCAGCACAAAGCCCCTCCAAGCCTCTACACATACAGATAATACCAATACAAAAACACACACAAATACGTTCTCCTCCAACAGAACTCCCACTCAAACTCCCCTGTTTACAGCTCTGTTTGCTAGCTCCTGTGCCGCTGCCTGACTGGCTGCTAGCTTTATAGGACCCCTAGTCAGTGAAGCCCCGCCCCCTAATCAGGGCTCAGCTTCTCTCCCAGCACAAAGCCCCTCCAAACCTCTACACATACAGATACTACCAATACAAAAAAACAAACAAATACCTTCTCCTCCAACAGAACTCCCACTCAAACTCCCCTGTTCACAGCTCTGTTTGCTAGCTCCTGTGCCACTGCAGCTGTCTGTGCCGCTGCCTGATTGGCTGCTCCCTTTCTAGGACCCCTAATCAGTGAAGCCCCGCCCCCTAATCAGGGCTCAGCTTCTCTCCCAGCACAAAGCCCCTCCAAGCCTCTACACATACAGATACTACCAATACAAAACCAAACACACACAAATACCTTCCGCTCCAACAGAACTTCCACTCAAACTCCCCTCTTTACAGCTCTGTTTGCTAGCTCCTGTGCCACTGCAGCTGTCTGTGCCGCTGCCTGATTGGCTGCTCCCTTTCTAGGACCCCTAATCAGTGAAGCCCCGCCCCCTAATCAGGGCCCAGCTTCTCTCCCATCACAAAGCCCCTCCAAGCCTCTACACATACAGATAATACCAATACAAAAACACACACAAATACCTTCTCCTCCAACACAACTCCCACTCAAACTGCCCTGTTTACAGCTCAGTTTGCTACCTCCTGTGCCGCTGACTGACTGGCTGGTACCTTTATGGGTCCCCTAGTCAGTGAAGCCCCGCCCCCTAATCAGGGCTCAGCTTCTCTCCCAGCACAAAGCCCCTCCAAGCCTCTACACATACAGATACTACCAATACAAAAACGCACACACACAAATAACTTCTCCTCCAACAGAACTCCCACTCAAACTCCCCTGTTCACAGCTCTGTTTGCTAGCTCCTGTGCCGCTGCAGCTGTCTGTGCCAATGCCTGACTGGCTGCTACCTTTATAGGACCCGTAGTCAGTGAAGCCCCGCCCCCTAATCAGGGCTCAGCTTCTCTCTCAGCACAAAGCCCCTCAAAGCCTCTACACATACAGATACTACCAATGCAAAAACACACACACACAAATAACTTCTCCTCCAACAGAACTCCCACTCAAACTCCCCTGTTCACAGCTCTGTTTGCTAGCTCCTGTGCCACTGCAGCTGTCTGTTCTGCTGCCTGACTGGCTGCTACCTTTATAGGACCCCTAGTCAGTGAAGCCCAGCCCCCTAATCAGGGCTCAGCTTCTCTCCAAGCACAAAGCCCCTCCAAGCCTCTACACATACAGATACTACCAATGCAAAACCAAACACACACAAATACCATCTCCTCCAAGAGAACTCCCACTCAAACTCCCCTGTTTACAGCTCTGTTTGCTAGCTCCTGTGCCGCTGCAGCTGTCTGTGCCGCTGCCTGACTGGCTGCTACCTTTATAGGACCCCTAGTCAGTGAAGCCCCTCCCCCTAATCAGGGCTCAGCTTGTCTCGCAGCACCTAGCCCCTCCAAGCCTCTACACATACAGATACTACCAATACAAAAACACACACAAATACCTTCTCCTCCAACAGAACTCCCACTCACACTCCCCTGTTCACAGCTCTGTTTCCTAGCTCCTGTGCCGCTGCCTGAGTGGCTGCTACCTTTATAGGACCCCTAGTCAGTGAAGCCCCGCCCCCTAATCAGGGCTCAGCTTCTCTCGCAGCACCTAGCCCCTAAAAGCCTCTACACATACAGATACTACCAATACAAAAACACACACAAATACCTTCTCCTCCAACAGAACTCCCACTCAAACTCCCCTGTTCACAGCTCTGTTTGCTAGCTCCTGTGCCGCTGCCTGACTGGCTGCTACCTTTATAGGACCCCTAGTCAGTGAAGCCCCGCCCCCTAATCAGGGCTCAGCTTCTCTCGCAGCACCTAGCCACTCCAAGCCTCTACACATACAGATACTACCAATACAAAAACACACACAAATACCTTCTCCTCCAACAGAACTCCCACTCAAACTCCCCTGTTCAGAGCTCTGTTTGCTAGCTCCTGTGCCGCTGTCTGACTGGCTGCTACCTTTATAGGACCCCTAGTCAGTGAAGCCCCGCCCCCTAATCAGGGCTCAGCTTCTCTCCCAGCACAAAGCCCCTCCAAGCCTCTACACATACAGATACTACCAATGCAAAAAAACACACAAATACCTTCTCCTCCAACAGAACTCCCACTCAAACTGCCCTGTTTACAGCTCTGTTTGCTAGCTCCTGTGCCACTGCAGCTGTCTGTTCTGCTGCCTGACTGGCTGCTACCTTTATAGGAACCCTAGTCAGTGAAGCCCCGCCCCCTAATCAGGGCTCAGCTTCTCTCCCAGCACAAAGCCCCTCCAAGCCTCTACACATACAGATACTACCAATACAAAACCAAACACACACAAATACCTACTCCTCCAACAGAACTCCCACTCAAACTCCCCTGTTTAGAGCTCTGTTTGCTAGCTCCTGTGCCGCTGCAGCTGTCTGTGCCGCTGCCTGACTGGCGGCTACCTTTATAGGACCCGTAGTCAGTGAAGCCCCGCCCCCTAATCAGGGCTCAGCTTCTCTCCCAGCACAAAGCCCCTCAAAGCCTCTGCACATACAGATACTACCAATACAAAAACGCACACACACAAATAACTTCTCCTCCAACAGAACTCCCACTCAAACTCCCCTGTTCACAGCTCTGTTTGCTAGCTCCTGTGCCGCTGCAGCTGTCTGTGCCAATGCCTGACTGGCTGCTACCTTTATAGGACCCGTAGTCAGTGAAGCCCCGCCCCCTAATTAGGGCTCAGCTTCTCTCTCAGCACAAAGCCCCTCCAAGCCTCTACACATACAGATACTACCAATACAAAAAAACACACAAATACCTTCTCCTCCAACAGAACTCCCACTCAAACTGCCCTGTTTACAGCTCTGTTTGCTAGCTCCTGTGCCGCTGCCTGACAGGCTGCTACCTTTATAGGACCCCTAGTCAGTGAAGCCCCGCCCCCAAATCAGGGCTCAGCTTCTCTCCCAGCACAAAGCCCCTGCACATACAGATACTGACAATACAAAACCAAACACACACAAATACCTTCTCCTCCAACAGAACTCCCACTCAAACTCCCCTGTTTACAGCTCTGTTTGCTAGCTCCTGTGCCGCTGCCTGACTGGCTGCTACCTTTATAGGACCCCTAGTCAGTGAAGCCCCGCCCCCTGATCAGGGCTCAGCTTCTCTCCCAGCACAAAGCCCCTGCACATACAGATACTGACAATACAAAACCAAACACACACAAATACCTTCTCCTCCAACAGAACTCCCACTCCAACTACCCTGTTTACAGCTCTGTTTGCTAGCTCCTGTGCCACTGCAGCTGTCTGTTCCGCTGCCTGACTGGCTGCTACCTTTATAGGACCCCTAGTCAGTGAAGCCCCGCCCCCTAATCAGGGCGCAGCTTCTCTCCAAGCACAAAGCCCCTCCAAGCCTCTACACATACAGATACTACCAATGCAAAACCAAACACACACAAATTCCATCTCCTCCAAGAGAACTCCCACTCAAACTCCACTGTTTACAGCTCTGTTTGCTAGCTCCTGTGCCGCTGCCTGACTGGCTGCTACCTTTATAGGACCCCTAGTCAGTGAAGCCCCGCCCCCTAATCAGGGCTCAGCTTCTCTCGCAGCACCTAGCCCCTAAAAGCCTCTACACATACACATACTACCAATACAAAAACACACACAAATACCTTCTCCTCCAACAGAACCCCCCCTCAAACTCCCCTGTTCACAACTCTGTTTGCTAGCTCCTGTGCCGCTGCCTGACTGGCTGCTACCTTTATAGGACCCCTAGTCAGTGAAGCCCCGCCCCGTAATCAGGGCTCAGCTTCTCTCGCAGCAACTAGCCACTCCAAGCCTCTACACTTACAAATACTACCAATACGAAAACACACACAAATACCTTCTCCTCCAACAGAACTCCCACTCAAACTCCCCTGTTCACAGCTCTGTTTGCTAGCTCCTGTGCCGCTGCCTGACTGGCTGCTACCTTTATAGGACCCCTAGTCAGTGAAGCCCCGCCCCCTAATCAGGGCTCAGCTTCTCTCCCAGCACAAAGCCCCTCCAAGCCTCTACACATACAGATAATACCAATACAAAAACAAACACAAATACGTTCTCCTCCAACAGAACTCCCACTCAAACTCCCCTGTTTACAGGTCTGTTTGCTAGCTCCTGTGCCGCTGCCTGACTGGCTGCTACCTTTATAGGACCCCTAGTCACTGAAGCCCCGCCCCAAACCAGGGCTCAGCTTCTCTCCCAGCACAAAGCCCCTCCAAGCCTCTACACATACAGATACTACCAATACAAAACCAAACACACACAAATAACTTCTCCTCCAACAGAACTCCCACTCAAACTCCCCTGTTTACAGCTCTGTTTGCTAGCTCCTGTGCCGCTGCAGCTCTCTGTTCCGCTGCCTGACTGGCTGCTACCTTTATAGGACCCCTAGTCAGTGAAGCCCCGCCCCCTAATCAGGGTTCAGCTTCTCCCCAAGCACAAAGCCCCGCCAAACCCCTTCACATACAGATACTACCAATAAAAAACCAAACACACACAAATACCTTCTCCTCCAACAGAACTCCCACTCAAACTCCCCTGCTTACAGCTCTGTTTGCTAGCTCCTGTGCCGCTGCTTGACTGGCTGCTAGCTTTATAGGACCCCTAGTCAGTGAAGCCCCGCCCCCTGATCAGGGCTCAGCTTCTCTCCCAGCACAAAGCCCCTCCAAGCCTCTACATATACAGATACTACCAATACAAAAAAACACACAAATACCTTCTCCTCCAACAGAACTCCCACTCAAACTGCCCTGTTTACAGCTCTGTTTGCTAGCTCCTGTGCCGCTGCTTGACTGGTTGCTAGCTTTATAAGACCCCTAGTCAGTGAAGCCCCGCCCCCTGATCAGGGCTCAGCTTCTCTCCCAGCACAAAGCCCCTCCAAGCCTCTACATATACAGATACTACCAATACAAGAACACACACAAATACCTTCTCCTCCAACAGAACTCCCACTCAAATTCTCCTGTTTAAAGCTCTGTTTGCCAGCTCCTGTGCCACTGCAGCTGTCTGTTCTGCTGCCTGACTGGCTGCTACCTTTATAGGAACCCTAGTCAGTGAAGCCCCGCCCCCTAATCAGGGCTCAGCTTCTCTCCCAGCACAAAGCCCCTCCAAGCCTCTACACATACAGATACTACCAATACAAAACCAAACACACACAAATACCTTCTCCTCCAACAGAACTCCCACTCAAACTCCCCTGTTTACAGCTCTGTTTGCTAGCTCCTGTGCCGCTGCCTGACTGGCTGCAACCTTTATAGGACGCCTAGTCAGTGAAGCCCCGCCCCCTAAGCAGGGCTCAGCTTCTCTCCCAGCACAAAGCCCCGCCAAGCCTCTACACATACAGATACTACCAATACAAAACCAAAAACACACAAATACCTTCTCCTCCAACAGAACTCCCACTCAAACTCCCCTGTTTACAGCTCTGTTTGCTAGCTCCTGTGCCGCTGCAGCTGTCTGTGCCAATGCCTGACTGGCTGCTACCTTTATAGGACCCCTAGTCAGTGAAGCCCCGCCCCCTAATCAGGGCTCAGCTTCTCTCGCAGCACCTAGCCCCTCCAAGCCTCTATACAAAAGCACACACAAATACCTTCTCCTCCAACAGAACTCCCATTCAAACTCCCCTGTTCACAGCTCTGTTTGCTAGCTCCTGTGCCACTGCAGCTGTCTGTTCCGCTGCCTGACTGGCTGCTACCTTCATAGGACCCCTAGTCAGTGAAGCCCCGCCACCTAATCAGGGCTCAGCTTCTCTCCCAGCACGAAGCCCCTACACATACAGATACTACCAATACAAATCCAAACACACACAAATACCTTCTCCTCCAACAGAACTCCAAATCAAACTCCCCTGTTCACAGCTCTGTTTGCTAGCTCCTGTGCCGCTGCCTGACTGGCTGCTACCTTTATAGGACCCCTAGTCAGTGAAGCCCCGCCCCCTAATCAGGGCTCAGCTTCTCTCGCAGCACCTAACCCCTCCAAGCCTCTACACATACAGATACTACCAATACAAAAACACACACAAATACCTTCTCCTCCAACAGAACTCCCACTCAAACTCCCCTGTTCACAGCTCTGTTTGCTAGCTCCTGTGTCGCTGCCTGACTGGCTGCTACCTTTATAGGACCCCTAGTCAGTGAAGCCCCGCCCCCTAATCAGGGCTCAGCTTCTCTCCCAGCACAAAGCCCCTCCAAGCCTCTACACATACAGATATTACCAATACAAAACCAAACACACACAAATACCTTCTCCTCCAACAGAACTCCCACTCAAACTCCCCTGTTTACAGGTCTGTTTGCTAGCTCCCTTGCCGCTGCCTGACTGGCTGCTACCTTTATAGGACCCCTAGTCAGTGAAGCCCCGCCCCATAATCAGGGCTCAGCTTCTCTCGCAGCACCTAGCCCCTCCAAGCCTCTACACATACAGATACTACCAATACAAAAACACACACAAATAGCTTCTCCTCCAACAGAACTCCCACTCAAACTCCCCTGTTCACAGCTCTGTTTGCTAGCTCCTCTGCCGCTGCCTGACTGGCTGCTACCTTTATAGGACCCCTAGTCAGTGAAGCCCCGCCCCCTAATCAGGGCTCAGCTTCTCTCGCAGCACCTAGCCCCTCCAAGCCTCTACACATACAGATACTACCAATACAAAAACACACACAAATACCTTCTCCTCCAACAGAACTCCCACTCAAACTCCCCTGTTTACAGCTCTGTTTGCTAGCTCCTGTGCCGCTGCCTGACTGGCTGCTACCTTTATAGGACCCCTAGTCAGTGAAGCCCCGCCCCCTAATCAGGGCGCAGCTTCTCTCCAAGCACAAAGCCCCTCCAAGCCTCTACACATACAGATACTACCAATGCAAAACCAAACACACAAAAATACCATCTCCTCCAAGAGAACTCCCACTCAAACTCCCCTGTTTACAGCTCTGTTTGCTAGCTCCTGTGCCGCTGCCTGACGGGCTGCTACCTTTATAGGACCCCTAGTCAGTGAAGCCCCGCCCCCTAATCAGGGCTCAGCTTCTCTCGCAGCACCTAGCCCCTAAAAGCCTCTACACATACAGATACTACCAATACAAAAACACACACAAATACCTTCTCCTCCAACAGAACTCCCACTCAAACTCCCCTGTTCACAGCTCTGTTTGCTAGCTCCTGTGTCCGCTGCCTGACTGGCTGCTACCTTTATAGGACCCCTAGTCAGTGAAGCCCCACCCCGTAATCAGGGCTCAGCTTCTCTCGCAGCACCTAGCCACTCCAAGCCTCTACACATACAGATACTACCAATACGAAAACACACACAAATACCTTCTCCTCCAACAGAACTCCCACTCAAACTCCCCTGTTCACAGCTCTGTTTGCTAGCTCCTGTGCCGCTGCCTGACTGGCTGCTACCTTTATAGGACCCCTAGTCACTGAAGCCCCGCCCCCAAACCAGGGCTCAGCTTCTCTCCCAGCACAAAGCCCCTCCAAGCCTCTACACATACAGATACTACCAATACAAAACCAAACACACACAAATACCTTCTCCTCCAACAGAACTCCCACTCAAACTCCCCTGTTTACAGCTCTGTTTGCTAGCTCCTGTGCCGCTGCAGCTGTCTGTTCCGCTGCCTGACTGGCTGCTACCTTTATAGGAACCCTAGTCAGTGAAGCCCCGCCCCCTAATCAGGGCTCAGCTTCTCTCGCAGCACCGAGCCCCTCCAAGCCTCTACACATACAGATAATACCAATACAAAAACACACACAAATACCTTCTCCTCCAACAGAACTCCCACTCAAACTCCCCTGTTCACAGCTCTGTTTGCTAGCTCCTGTGCCACTGCAGCTGTCTGTTCCGCTGCCTGATTGGCTGCTACCTTCATAGGACCCCTAGTCAGTTAAGCCCCGCCCCCTAATCAGGGCTCAGCTTCTCTCCAAGCACAAAGCCCCGCCAAACCCCTGCACATACAGATACTACCAATACAAAACCAAACACACACAAATACCTTCTCCTCCAACAGAACTCCCACTCAAACTCCCCTGTTCACAGCTCTGTTTGCTAGCTCCTGTGCCGCTGCAGCTGTCTGTGCCGCTGCCTGACTGGCTGCTACCTCTTTAGGACCCCTAGTCAGTGAAGCCCCGCCCCCTAATCAGGGCTCAGCTTCTCTCCGAGCACAAAGCCCCTGCACATACAGATACTACCAATACAAAACCAAACACACACAAATACCTTCTCCTCCAACAGAACTCCCACTCAAACTCCCCTGTTTACAGCTCTGTTTGCTAGCTCCTGTGCCGCTGCAGCTGTCTGTTCCGCTGCCTGACTGGCTGCTACCTTTATAGGACCCCTAGTCAGTGAAGCCCCGCCCCCTAATCAGGGTTCAGCTTCTCTCCAAGCACAAAGCCCCGCCAAACCCCTTCACATACAGAAACTACCAATAAAAAACCAAACACACACAAATACCTTCTCCTCCAACAGAACTCCCACTCAAACTCCCCTGCTTACAGCTCTGTTTGCTAGCTCCTGTGCCGCTGCAGCTGTCTGTGCCAATGCCTGACTGGCTGCTACCTTTATAGGACCCCTAGTCAGTCAAGCCCCGCCCCCTAATCAGGGCTCAGCTTCTCTCCCAGCACAAAGCCCCTTCAAGCCTCTACACATACATATACTACCAATACAAAAACACACACAAATACCTTCTCCTCCAACAGAACTCCCACTCAAACTCCCCTGTTCACAGCTCTGTTTGCTAGCTCCTGTGCCGCTGCCTGACGGGCTGCTACCTTTATAGGACCCCTAGTCAGTGAAGCCCCGCCCCCTAATCAGGGCTCAGCTTCTCTCCCAGCACCTAGCCCCTCCAAGCCTCTACACATACAGATATTACCAATACAAAAACACACACAAATACCTTCTCCTCCAACAGAACTCCCACTCAAACTCCCCTGTTTACAGCTCTGTTTGCTAGCTCCTGTGCCGCTGCCTGACTGGCTGCTACCTTTATAGGACCCCTAGTCAGTGAAGCCCCGCCCCCTGATCAGGGCTCAGCTTCTCTCCCAGCACAAAGCCCCTCCAAGCCTTTACACATACAGATACTACCAATGCAAAACCAAACACACACAAATACCATCTCCTCCAAGAGAACTCCCACTCAAACTCCCCTGTTTACAGCTCTGTTTGCTAGCTCCTGTGCCGCTGCCTGACTGGCTGCTACCTTTATAGGACCCCCAGTCAGTGAAGCCCCGCCCCCTAATCAGGGCTCAGCTTCTCTCCCAGCACAAAGCCCCTGCACATACAGATACTGACAATACAAAACCAAACACACACAAATACCTTCTCCTCCAACAGAACTCCCACTCAAACTCCCCTGCTTACAGCTCTGTTTGCTAGCTCCTGTGCCGCTGCCTGACTGGCTGGTACCTTTATAGGACCCCTAGTCACTGAAGCCCCGCCCCCTAATCTGGGCTCAGCTTCTCTCCCAGCACAAAGCCCCTCCAAGCCTCTACACATACAGATACTACCAATACAAAACCAAACACACACAAATACCTTCTCCTCCAACAGAACTCCCACTCAAACTCCCCTGTTTACAGCTCTGTTTGCTAGCTCCTGTGCCGCTGCAGCTGTCTGTGCCAATGCCTGACTGGCTGCTACCTTTATAGGACCCCTAGTCAGTCAAGCCTCGCCCCCTAATCAGGGCTCAGCTTCTCTCCCAGCACAAAGCCCCTTCAAGCCTCTACACATACATATACTACCAATACAAAAACACACAAATACCTTCTCCTCCAACAGAACTCCCACTCAAACTCCCCTGTTCACAGCTCTGTTTGCTAGCTCCTGTGCCGCTGCCTGACTGGCTGCTACCTTTACAGGACCCCTAGTCAGTGAAGCCCCGCCCCCTAATCAGGGCGCAGCTTCTCTCCAAGCACAAAGCCCCTCCAAGCCTCTACACATACAGATACTACCAATGCAAAACCAAACACACACAAATACCATCTCCTCCAAGAGAACTCCCACTCAAACTCCCCTGTTTACAGCTCTGTTTGCTAGCTCCTGTGCCGCTGCCTGACTGGCTGCTACCTTTATAGGACCCCTAGTCAGTGAAGCCCCGCCCCCTAATCAGGGCTCAGCTTCTCTCGCAGCACCTAGCCCCTAAAAGCCTCTACACATACAGATACTACCAATACAAAAACACACACAAATACCTTCTCCTCCAACAGAACTCCCACTCAAACTCCCCTGTTAACAGCTCTGTTTGCTAGCTCCTGTGCCGCTGCCTGACTGGCTGCTACCTTTATAGGACCCCTAGTCAGTGAAGCCCCGCCCCGTAATCAGGGCTCAGCTTCTCTCGCAGCACCTAGCCACTCCAAGCCTCTACACATACAGATACTACCAATACGAAAACTCACACAAATACCTTCTCCTCCAACAGAACTCCCACTCAAACTCCCCTGTTCACAGCTCTGTTTGCTAGCTCCTGTGCCGCTGCCTGACTGGCTGCTACCTTTATAGGACCCCTAGTCAGTGAAGCCCCGCCCCCTAATCAGGGCTCAGCTTCTCTCCCAGCACAAAGCCCCTCCAAGCCTCTACACATACAGATAATACCAATACAAAAACACACACAAATACGTTCTCCTCCAACAGAACTCCCACTCAAACTCCCCTGTTTACAGGTCTGTTTGCTAGCTCCTGTGCCGCTGCCTGACTGGCTGCTACCTTTATAGGACCCCTAGTCACTGAAGCCCCGCCCCCAAACCAGGGCTCAGCTTCTCTCCCAGCACAAAGCCCCTCCAAGCCTCTACACATACAGATACTACCAATACAAAACCAAAAACACACAAATACCTTCTCCTCCAACAGAACTCCCACTCAAACTCCGCTGTTTACAGCTCTGTTTGCTAGCTCCTGTGCCGCTGCAGCTGTCTGTGCCGCTGCCTGACTGGCTGCTACCTTTATAGGACCCCTAGTCAGTGAAGCCCCGCCCCCTAATCAGGGCTCAGCTTCTCTCCCAGCACAAAGCCCCTGCACATACAGATACTGACAATACAAAACCAAACACACACAAATACCTTCTCCTCCAACAGAACTCCCACTCAAACTCCCCTGTTTACAGCTCTGCTTGCTAGCTCCTGTGCCGCTGCAGCTGTCTGTGCCAATGCCTGACTGGCTGCTACCTTTATAGGACCCCTAGTCAGTCAAGCCCCGCCCCCTAATCAGGGCTCAGCTTCTCTCCCAGTACAAAGCCCCTTCAAGCCTCTACACATACATATACTACCAATACAAAAACACACACAAATACCTTCTCCTCCAACAGAACTCCCACTCAAACTCCCCTGTTCACAGCTCTGTTTGCTAGCTCCTGTGCCGCTGCCTGACTGGCTGCTACCTTTATAGGACCCCTAGTCAGTGAAGCCCCGCCCCCTAATCAGGGCGCAGCTTCTCTCCAAGCACAAAGCCCCTCCAAGCCTCTACACATACAGATAATACCAATGCAAAACCAAACACACACAAATACCCTCTCCTCCAAGAGAACTCCCACTCAAACTCCCCTGTTTACAGCTCTGTTTGCTAGCTCCTGTGCCGCTGCCTGACTGGCTGCTACCTTTATAGGACCCCTAGTCAGTGAAGCCCCGCCCCCTAATCAGGGCTCAGCTTCTCTCGCAGCACCTAGCCCCTAAAAGCCTCTACACATACAGATACTACCAATACAAAAAAACACACAAATACCTTCTCCTCCAACAGAAATCCCACTCAAACTCCCCTGTTCACAGCTCTGTTTGCTAGCTCCTGTGCCGCTGCCTGACTGGCTGCTACCTTTATAGGACCCCTAGTCAGTGAAGCCCCGCCCCCTAATCAGGGCTCAGCTTCTCTCCCAGCACAAAGCCCCTCCAAGCCTCTACACATACAGATAATACCAATACAAAAACACACACAAATACGTTCTCCTCCAACAGAACTCCCACTCAAACTCCCCTGTTTACAGGTCTGTTTGCTAGCTCCTGTGCCGCTGCCTGACTGGCTGCTACCTTTATAGAACCCCTAGTCACTGAAGCCCCGCCCCCAAACCAGGGCTCAGCTTCTCTCCCAGCACAAAGCCCCTCCAAGCCTCTACAAATACAGATACTACCAATACAAAACCAAAAACACACAAATACCTTCTCCTCCAACAGAACTCCCACTCAAACTCCCCTGTTTACAGCTCTGTTTGCGAGCTCCTGTGCCGCTGCAGCTGTCTGTGCCAATGCCTGACTGGCTGCTACCTTTATAGGACCCCTAGTCAGTCAAGCCCCGCCCCCTAATCAGGGCTCAGCTTCTCTCCCAGCACAAAGCCCCTTCAAGCCTCTACACATACATATACTACCAATACAAAAACACACACAAATACCTTCTCCTCCAACAGAACTCCCACTCAAACTCCCCTGTTCACAGCTCTGTTTGCTAGCTCCTGTGCCGCTGCCTGACTGGCTGCTACCTTTATAGGACCCCTAGTCAGTGAAGCCCCGCCCCCTAATCAGGGCGCAGCTTCTCTCGCAGCACCTAGCCCCTAAAAGCCTCTACACATACAGATACTACCAATACAAAAACACACACAAATACCTTCTCCTCCAACAGAACTCCCACTCAAACTCCCCTGTTCACAGCTCTGTTTGCTAGCTCCTGTGTCGCTGCCTGACTGGCTGCTACCTTTATAGGACACCTAGTCAGTGAAGCCCCGCCCCCTAATCAGGGCTCAGCTTCTCTCCCAGCACAAAGCCCCTCCAAGCCTCTACACATACAGATACTACCAATACAAAAACAAACACAAATAGCTTCTCCTCCAACAGAACTCCCACTCAAACTCCCCTGTTCACAGCTCTGTTTGCTAGCTCCTGTGCCGCTGCCTGACTGGCTGCTACCTTTATAGGACCCCTAGTCAGTGAAGCCCCGCCCCCTAATCAGGGCTCAGCTTCTCTCGCAGCACCTAGCCCCTCCAAGCCTCTACACATACAGATAATACCAATACAAAAACACACACAAATACCTTCTCCTCCAGCAGAACTCCCACTCAAACTCCCCTGTTCACAGCTCTGTTTGCTAGCTCCTGTGCCACTGCAGCTGTCTGTTCCGCTGCCTGATTGGCTGCTACCTTTATAGGACCCCTAGTCAGTTAAGCCCCGCCCCCTAATCAGGGCTCAGCTTCTCTCGAAGCACAAAGCCCCGCCAAACCCCTGCACATACAGATACTACCAATACAAAACCAAACACACACAAATACCTTCTCCTCCAACAGAACTCCCACTCAAACTCCCCTGTTTACAGCTCTGTTTGCTAGCTCCTGTGCCGCTGCCTGACTGGCTGCTACCTTTATAGGACCCCTAGTCACTGAAGCCCCGCCCCCTGATCAGGGCTCAGCTTCTCTCCCAGCACAAAGCCCCTCCAAGCCTCTACACCTACAGATACTACCAATACAAAACCAAACACACACAAATACCTTCTCCTCCAACAGAACTCCCACTCAAACTCCCCTGTTTACAGCTCTGTTTGCTAGCTCCTGTGCCGCTGCCTGACTGGCTGCTACCTTTATAGGACGCCTAGTCAGTGAAGCCCCGCCCCCTAAGCAGGGCTCAGCTTCTCTCCCAGCACAAAGCCCCTCCAAGCCTCTACACATACAGATACTACCAATACAAAACCAAAAACACACAAATACCGTTCCCTCCAACAGAACTCCCACTCAAACTCCCCTGTTTACAGCTCTGTTTGCTAGCTCCTGTGCCGCTGCAGCTGTCTGTTCCGCTGCCTGACTGGCTGCTACCTCTTTAGGACCCCTAGTCAGTGAAGCCCCGCCCCCTAATCAGGGCTCAGCTTCTCTCCCAGCACAAAGCCCCTTCAAGCCTCTACACATACATATACTACCAATACAAAAACACACACAAATACCTTCTCCTCCAACAGAACTCCCACTCAAACTCCCCTGTTCACAGCTCTGTTTGCTAGCTCCTGTGCCGCTGCCTGACTGGCTGCTACCTTTATAGGACCCCTAGTCAGTGAAGCCCCGCCCCCTAATCAGGGCTCAGCTTCTCTCCCAGCACCTAGCCCCTCCAAGCCTCTACACATACAGATATTACCAATACAAAAACACACACAAATACCGTCTCCTCCAACAGAACTCCCACTCAAACTCCCCTGTTTACAGCTCTGTTTGCTAGCTCCTGTGCCGCTGCCTGACTGGCTGCTACCTTTATAGGACCCCTAGTCAGGGAAGCCCCGCCCCTAATCAGGGCTCAGCTTCTCTCCCAGCACAAAGCCCCTGCACATACAGATACTGACAATACAAAACCAAACACACACAAATACCATCTCCTCCAACAGAACTCCCACTCAAACTCCCCTGTTTACAGCTCTGTTTGCTAGCTCCTGTGCCGCTTCAGCTGTCTGTTCCGCTGCCTGACTGGCTGCTACCTTTATAGGACCCCTAGTCAGTGAAGCCCCGCCCCCTAATCAGGGTTCAGCTTCTCTCCAAGCACAAAGCCTCGCGAAACCCCTTCACATACAGATACTACCAATAAAAAACCAAACACACACAAATACCTTCTCCTCCAACAGAACTCCCACTCAAACTCCCCTGCTTACAGCTCTGTTTGCTAGCTCCTGTGCCGCTGCCTGACTGGCTGGTACCTTTATAGGACCCCTAGTCACTGAAGCCCCGCCCCCTAATCTGGGCTCAGCTTCTCTCCCAGCACAAAGCCCCTCCAAGCCTCTACACATACAGATACTACCAATACAAAACCAAACACACACAAATACCTTCTCCTCCAACAGAACTCCCACTCAAACTCCCCTGTTTACAGCTCTGTTTGCTAGCTCCTGTGCCGCTGCCTGACTGGCTGCTCCCTTTATAGGACACCTAGTCAGTGAAGCCCCGCCCCCTAATCAGGGCCCAGCTTCTCTCCCAGCACAAAGCCCCTCCAAGCCTCTACACATACAGATACTACCAATACAAAAACACACACAAATACCTTCTCCTCCAACAGAACTCCCACTCAAACTGCCCTGTTTACAGCTCTGTTTGCTAGCTCCTGTGCCGCTGCTTGACTGGCTGCTAGCTTTATAGGACCCCTAGTCAGTGAAGCCCCGCCCCCTGATCAGGGCTCAGCTTCTCTCCCAGCACAAAGCCCCTCCAAGCCTCTACATATACAGATACTACCAATACAAAAAAACACGCAAATACCTTCTCCTCCAACAGAACTCCCACTCAAACTGCCCTGTTTACAGCTCTGTTTGCTAGCTCCTGTGCCGCTGCTTGACTGGCTGCTAGCTTTATAAGACCCCTAGTCAGTGAAGCCCCGCCCCCTGATCAGGGCTCAGCTTCTCTCCCAGCACAAAGCCCCTCCAAGCCTCTACACATACAGATACTACCAATACAAAACCAAAAACACACAAATACCTTCTCCTCCAACAGAACTCCCACTCAAACTCCCCTGTTTACAGCTCTGTTTGCTAGCTCCTGTGCCGCTGCAGCTGTCTGTGCCAATGCCTGACTGGCTGCTACCTTTATAGGACCCCTAGTCAGTCAAGCCCCGCCCCCTAATCAGGGCTCAGCTTCTCTCCCAGCACAAAGCCACTCCAAGCCTCTACACATACAGATACTACCAATACAAAAAAACACCCAAATACCTTCTCCTACAACAGAACTCCCACTCAAACTCCCCTGCTTACAGCTCTGTTTGCTAGCTGCTGTGCCGCTGCCTGACTGGCTGCTACCTTTATAGAACCCCTAGTCAGGGAAGCACCGCCCCCTAATCAGGGCTCAGCTTCTCTCCCAGCACAAAGCCCCTGCACATACAGATACTGACAAAACAAAACCAAACACACACAAATACCTTCTCCTCCAACAGAACTCCCACTCAAACTCCCCTGTTTACAGCTCTGTTTGCTAGCTCCTGTGCCGCTTCAGCTGTCTGTGCCGCTGCCTGACTGGCTGCTACCTTTATAGGACCCCTAGTCAGTGAAGCCCCGCCCCCTAATCAGGGCTCAGCTTCTCTCCCAGCACAAAGCCCCTCCAAGCCTCTACACATACAGATAATACCAATACAAAAACACACACAAATACGTTCTCCTCCAACAGAACTCCCACTCAAACTCCCCTGTTTACAGGTCTGTTTGCTGGCTCCTGTGCCGCTGCCTGACTGGCTGCTACCTTTATAGGACCCCTAGTCACTGAAGCCCCGCCCCCAAACCAGGGCTCAGCTTCTCTCCCAGCACAAAGCCCCTCCAAGCCTCTACACATACAGATACTACCAATACAAAACCAAACACACACAAATACCTTCTCCTCCAACAGAACTCCCACTCAAACTCCCCTGTTTACAGCTCTGTTTGCTAGCTCCTGTGCCGCTGCAGCTGTCTGTTCCGCTGCCTGACTGGCTGCTACCTTTATAGGACCCCTAGTCAGTGAAGCCCCGCCCCCTAATCAGGGTTCAGCTTCTCTCCAAGCACAAAGCCCCGCCAAACCCCTTCACATACAGATACTACCAATAAAAAACCAAACACACACAAATACCTTCTCCTCCAACAGAACTCCCACTCAAACTCCCCTGCTTACAGCTCTGTTTGCTAGCTCCTGTGCCGCTGCCTGACTGGCTGGTACCTTTATAGGACCCCTAGTCACTGAAGCCCCGCCCCCTAATCTGGGCTCAGCTTCTCTCCCAGCACAAAGCCCCTCCAAGCCTCTACACATACAGATACTACCAATACAAAACCAAACACACACAAATACCTTCTCCTCCAACAGAACTCCCACTCAAACTCCCCTGTTTACAGCTCTGTTTGCTAGCTCCTGTGCCGCTGCCTGACTGGCTGCTCCCTTTATAGGACACCTAGTCAGTGAAGCCCCGCCCCCTAATCAGGGCCCAGCTTCTCTCCCAGCACAAAGCCCCTCCAAGCCTCTACACATACAGATACTACCAATACAAAAACACACACAAATACCTTCTCCTCCAACAGAACTCCCACTCAAACTCCCCTGTTTACAGCTCTGTTTGCTAGCTCCTGTGCCGCTGCTTGACTGGCTGCTAGCTTTATAAGACCCCTAGTCAGTGAAGCCCCGCCCCCTGATCAGGGCTCAGCTTCTCTCCCAGCACAAAGCCCCTCCAAGCCTCTACATATACAGATACTACCAATACAAAAACACACACAAATACCTTCTCCTCCAACAGAACTCCCACTCAAACTCCCCTGTTTAGAGCTCTGTTTGCTAGCTCCTGTGCCGCTGCAGCTGTCTGTTCCGCTGCCGGACTGGCTGCTACCTTTATAGGACCCCTAGTCAGTGAAGCCCCGCCCCCTGATCAGGGCTCAGCTTCTCTCCCAGCACAAAGCCCCTCCAAGCCTCTACACATACAGATACTACCAATACAAAAAAACACACAAATACCTTCTCCTCCAAAAGAACTTACACTCAAAGTCCCCTGCTTACAGCTCTGTTTTCTAGCTCCTGTGCCGCTGCCTGACTGGCTCCTACCTTTATAGGACCCCTAGTCAGGGAAGCCCCGCCCCCTAATCAGGGCTCAGCTTCTCTCCCAGCACAAAGCCCCTTCAAACCTCTACACATACAGATACTACCAATACAAAAACACACAAAAATACCTTCTCCTCCAACAGAACTCCCACTCAAACTCCCCTGTTTACAGCTCTGTTTGCTAGCTCCTGTGCCACTGCAGCTGTCTGTTCTGCTGCCTGACTGGCTGCTACCTTTATAGGACCCCTAGTCAGTGAAGCCCCGCCCCCTAATCAGGGCTCAGCTTCTCTCCAAGCACAAAGCCCTGCCAAACCCCTACACATACATATAGTACCAATACAAATCCAAACACACACCAATACCATCTCCTCCAACAGAACTCCCACTCAAACTCCCCTGCTTACAGCTCTGTTTGCTAGCTCCTGTGCCCTTGTCTAACTGGCTGCTACCTTTATAGGACCCCTAGTCAGTGAAGCCCCGCCCCCTAATCAGGGCTCAGCTTCTCTCCCAGCACAAAGCCCCTCCAAGCTCGACACATACAGATACTACCAATACAAAACCAAACACACACAAATACCTTCTCCTCCAACAGAACTCCCACTCAAACTCCCCTGCTTACAGCTCTGTTTGCTAGCTCCTGTGCCCTTGTCTAACTGGCTGCTACCTTTATAGGACCCCTAGTCAGTGAAGCCCCGCCCCCTAATCAGGGCTCAGCTTCTCTCCCAGCACAAAGCCCGTACACATACAGACACTACCAATACAAAACCGAACACACACAAATACCTTTTCCTCCAACAGAACTCCCACTCAAACTCCCCTGTTTACAGCTCTGTTTGCTAGCTCCTGTGCCGCTGCCTGACTGGCTCCTACCTTTATAGGACCCCTAGTCAGTGAAGCCCCGCCCCCTGATCAGGGCTCAGCTTCTCTTCCAGCACAAAGCCCCTCCAAGCCTCTACACATACAGATACTACCAATACAAAAATACACACAAATACCTTCTCCTCCAACAGAACTCCCACTCAAACTCCCCTGTTTAGAGCTCTGTTTGCTAGCTCCTGTGCCGCTGCAGCTGTCTGTGCCGCTGCCTTACTGGCTGCTACCTTTATAGGACCCCTAGTCAGTGAAGCCCCGCCCCCTGATCAGGGCTCAGCTTCTCTCCGAGCACAAAGCCCCTCCAAGCCTCTACACATACATACACTACCAATACAAAAAAACATACACAAATACCTTCTCCTCCAACAGAACTCCCACTCAAACTCCCCTGCTTACAGCTCTGTTTGCCAGCTCCTGTGCCGCTGCCTGACTGGCTCCTACCTTTATAGGACCCCTAGTCAGTGAAGCCCCGCCCCCTGATCAGGGCTCAGCTTCTCTCCCAGCACAAAGACCCTACACATACAGATACTACCAATACAAAACCAAACACACACAAATACCTTCTCCTCCAACAGAACTCCCACTCAAACTGCCCTGTTTACAGCTCTGTTTGCTAGCGCCTGTGCCACTGCAGCTGTCTGTGCCGCTGCCTGACTGGCTGCTCCCTTTGTAGGACCCCTAGTCAGTGAAGCCCCGCCCCCTAATCAGGGCTCAGCTTCTCTCCCAGCACAAAGCCCCTGCACATACAGGTACTGACAATACAAAACCAAACACAAACAAATACCTTCTTCTCCAACAGAACTCCCACTCCAATTCCCCTGTTTACAGCTCTGTTTGCTAGCTCCTGTGCCGCTGCAGCTGTCTGAGCCGCTGCCTGACTGGCTGCTACCTTTATAGGAACCCTAGTCAGTGAAGCCCCGCCCCCTAATCAGGGCTCAGCTTCTCTCCCAGCACAAAGCCCCTGCACATACAGGTACTGACAATACAAAACCAAACACACACAAATACCATCTCCTCCAACAGAACTGCCACTCAAACTCCCCTGTTTACAGCTCTGTTTGCTAGCTCCTGTGCCACTGCCTGACTGGCTGCTACCTTCATAGGACCCCGAGTCAGTGAAGCCCCGCCACCTAATCAGGGGTCAGCTTCTCTCCCAGCACGAAGCTCCTACACATACAGATACTACCAATACAAAACCAAACACACACAAATACCTTCTCCACCAGCAGAACTCCAAATCAAACTCCCCTGTTCACAGCTCTGTTTGCTAGCTCCTGTGCCGCTGCCTGACTGGCTGCTACCTTTATAGGACCCCTAGTCAGTGAAGCCCCGCCCCCTAATCAGGGCTCAGCTTCTCTCCCAGCACAAAGCCCCTACACATACAGATACTACAAATACAAAACCAAACACACACAAATACCTTCTCCTCCAACAGAACTCCCACACAAACTCCCCTGTTTACAGCTCTGTTTGCTAGCTCCTGTGCCGCTGCAGCTGTCTGCCGCTGCCTGACTGGCTGCTACCTTTATAGGACCCCTTGTCAGTGAAGCCCCGCCCCCTAATCAGGGCTCAGCTTCTCTCCCAGCACAAAGCCCCTCCAAGCCTCTACACATACAGATACTACCAATACAAAAAAACACACAAATACCTTCTCCTCCAACAGAACTCCCACTCAAACTCCCCTGCTTACAGCTCTGTTTGCTAGCTCCTGTGCCGCTGCCTGACTGGCTGCTACCTTTATAGGACCCCTAGTCAGAGAAGCCCCGCCCCCTAATCAGGGCTCAGCTTCTCTCCCAGCACAAAGCCCCTTCAAACCTCTACACATACAGATACTACCAATACAAAACCAAACACACACAAATACCTTCTCCTCCAACAGAACTCCCACTCAAACTCCCCTGTTTACAGCTCTGTTTGCTAGCTCCTGTGCCACTGCAGCTGTCTGTGCCGCTGCCTGACTGGCTGCTCCCTTTATTGGACCCCTAGTCAGTGAAGCCCCGCCCCCTAATAAGGGCTAAGCTTCTCTCCCAGCACAAAGCCCCTACACATACAGATACTACCAATACAAAACCAAACACACACAAATACCTTCTCCTCCAACAGAACTCCCACTCAAATTCCTCTGTTTACAGCTCTGTTTGCTAGCTCCTGTGCCGCTTCAGCTGTCTGTGCCGCTGCCTGACTGGCTGCTACCTTTATAGGACCCCTAGTCAGTCAAGCCCCGCCCCCTAATCAGGGCTCAGCTTCTCTCCCAGCACAAAGCCCCTCCACATACAGATACTACAAATACAAAACCAAACACACACAAATACCTTCTCCTCCAACAGAACTCCCACACAAACTCCCCTGTTTACAGCTCTGTTTGCTAGCTCCTGTGCCGCTGTCTGACTGGCTGCTACCTTTATAGGACCCCTAGTCAGTGAAGCCCCGCCCCCTAATCAGGGCTCAGCTTCTCTCCCAGCACAAAGCCCCTACACATAGAGATACTACCAATACAAAACCAAACACACACAAATACCTTCTCCTCCAAAGGAATTCCCACTCAAACTCCCCTGTTCACAGCTCTGTTTGCTAGCTCCTGTGCCGCTGCCTGACTGGCTGCTACCTTTATAGGACCCCTAGTCAGTGAAGCCCCGCCCCCTAATCAGGGCTCAGCTTCTCTCCCAGCACAAAGCCCCTTCAAACCTCTACACATACAGATACTACCAATACAAAAACAAACACAAATACCTTCTCCTCCAACAGAACTCCCACTGAAACTCCCCTGTTTACAGCTCTGTTTGCTAGCTCCTGTGCCACTGCAGCTGTCTGTTCCGCTGCCTGACTGGATGCTACCTTTATAGGACCCCTAGTCAGTGAAGCCCCGCCCCCTAATCAGGGCTCAGCTTCTCTCCAAGCACAAAGCCCCGCCAAACCCCTACACATACATATATTACCAATACAAAACCAAACACACACAAATACCATCTCCTCCAACAGAACTCCCACTCAAACTCCCCTGTTTACAGCTCTGTTTGCTAGCTCCTGTGCCGCTGCCTGACTGGCTGCTACCTTTATAGGACCCCTAGTCAGTGAAGCCCCGCCCCCTGATCAGGGCTCAGCTTCTCTCCCAGCACAAAGACCCTACACATACAGATACTATCAATACAAAACCAAACACACACAAATACCTTCTCCTCCAACAGAACTCCCACTCAAACTCCCCTGTTTACACGTCTGTTTCCTAGCTCCTGTGCCACTGCCTGACTGGCTGCTACCTTTATAGGACCCCTAGTCAGGGAAGCCCCGCCCCCTAATCAGGGCTCAGCTTCTCTCCCAGCACAAAGCCCCTCCAAGCCTCTACACATACACATGCTACCAATACAAAAAAACACACAAATACCTTCTCCTCCAAAAGAACTCCCACTCAAACTCCCCTGCTTACAGCTCTGCTTGCTAGCTCCTGTGCGGCTGCCTGACTGGCTCCTACCTTTATAGGACCCCTAGTCAGTGAAGCCCCGCCCCCTAATCAGGCCTCAGCTTCTCTCCCAGCACAAAGCCCGTACATATACAGATACTACCAATACAAAACCGAACACACACAAATACCTTCTCCTCCAACAGAACTCCCACTCAAACTGCCCTGTTTACAGCTCTGCTTGCTAGCTCCTGTGCCGCTGCCTGACTGGCTGCTACCTTTATAGGACCCCTAGTCAGTGAAGCCCCGCCCCCTAATCAGGCCTCAGCTTCTCTCCCAGCACAAAGCCCCTCCAAGCCTCTACACCTACAGATACTACCAATACAAAACCAAACACACACAAATACCTTCTCCTCGAACAGAACTCCCACTCAAACTGCCCTGTTTACAGGTCTGTTTGCTAGCTCCTGTGCCGTTGCCTGACTGGCTGCTACCTTTATAGGACCCCTAGTCAGTGAAGCCCCGCCCCCTAATCAGGGCTCAGCTTCTTTCCCAGCACAAAGCCCCTTCAAACCTCTACACATACAGGTACTGCCAATACAAAAACACACACAAATACCTTCTCCTCCAACAGAACTCCCACTCAAACTCCCCTGTTTACAGTTCTGTTTGCTAGCTCCTGTGCCGCTGCAGCTGTCTGTGCCGCTGCCTGACTGGCTGCTCCCTTTATAGGACGCTTAGTCAGTGAAGCCCCGCCCCCTAATCAGGGCTCAGCTTCTCTCCCACCACAAAGCCCCTGCACATACAGATACTGACAATACAAAACCAAACACACACAAATACCTTCTCCTCCAACAGAACTCCCACTCAAACTGCCCTGTTTACAGGTCTGTTTGCTAGCTCCTGTGCCGTTGCCTGACTGGCTGCTACCTTTATAGGACCCCTAGTCAGTGAAGCCCCGCCCCCTAATCAGGCCTCAGCTTCTCTCCCAGCACAAAGCCCCTTCAAACCTCTAACACATACAGATACTACCAATACAAAACCGAACACACACAAACACCTTCTCCTCCAACAGAACTCCCACTCAAACTCCCCTGTTTAGAGCTCTGTTTGCTAGCTCCTGTGCCGCTGCAGCTGTCTGTGCCGCTGCCTGACTGGCTGCTACCTTTATAGGACCCCTAGTCAGTGAAGCCCCGCCCCCTAATCAGGGCTCAGCTTCTCTCCCAGCACAAAGCCCCTCCAAGCCTCTACACATACAGATACTACCAATACAAAACCAAACACACAAATACCTTCTCCTCCAACAGAACTCCCACTCCAACTCCCCTGTTTACAGCTCTGTTTGCTCGCTCCTGTGCCGCTGCCTGACTGGCTGCTACCTTTATAGGACCCCTAGTCAGGGAAGCCCCGCCCCCTAATCAGGGCTCAGCTTCTCTCCCAGCACAAAGCCCCTGCACATACAGATACTGACAATACAAAACCAAACACACAAAAATACCTTCTCCTCCAACAGAACTCCCACTCAAACTCCCATGTTTACAGCTCTGTTTCCTAGCTCCTGTGCCGCTGTAGCTGTCTGTGCGCTGCCTGACGGGCTGCTACCTTTATAGGACGCCTAGTCAGTGAAGCCCCGCCCCCTAATCAGGGCTCAGCTTCTCTCCCAGCACAATGCCCCTGAAAGCGTCTACACATACAGATACCACCAATACAAAAACACAAACAAATACCTTCTCCTCCACCAGAACTCCCACTCAAACTCCCCTGTTTACAGCTCTGTTTGCTAGCTCCTGTGCCGCTGCAGCTGTCTGTGCCGCTGCCTGACTGGCTGCTACCTTTATAGGACCCCTAGTCAGTTAAGCCCCGCCCCCAATCAGGGCTCAGCTTCTCTCCCAGCACAAAGCCCCTGCACATACAGATACTACCAATGCAAAACCAAACACACACAAATACCTTCTCCTCCAACAGAACTCCCACTCAAACTCCCCTGTTCACAGCTCTGTTTGCTAGCTCCTGTGCCACTGCAGCTGTCTGTGCCGCTGCCTGACTGGCTGCTACCTTTATAGGACCCCTAGTCAGAGAAGCCCCGCCCCCTAATCAGGGCTCAGCTTCTCTCACAGCACCTAGCCCCTCCAAGCCTCTACACATACAGATAATACCAATACAAAAACATACACAAATACCTTCTCCTCCAACAGAACTCCCACTCAAACTCCCCTCTTTACAGCTCTGTTTGCTAGCTCCTGTGCCACTGCAGCTGTCTGTGCCGCTGCCTGACTGGCTGCTCCCTTTCTAGGACCCCTAATCAGTGAAGCCCAGCCCCCTGATCAGGGCTCAGCTTCTCTCCCAGCACAAAGCCCCTCCAAGCCTCTACACATACAGATACTACCAATACAAAAACACACACAAATACGTTCTCCTCCAACAGAACTCCCACTCAAACTCCCCTGTTCACAGCTCTGTTTGCTAGCTCCTGTGCCGCTGCCTGACTGGCTGCTACCTTTATAGGACCCCTAGTCAGTGAAGCCCCGCCCCCTAATCAGGGCTCAGCTTCTCTCCCAGCACAAAGCCCCTCCAATCCTCTACACATACAGATACCACCAATGCAAAACCAAACACACACAAATACCTTCTCCTCCAACAGAACTCCCACTCAAACTCCCCTGTTTACAGCTCTGTTTGCTAGCTCCTGTGCCGCTGCCTGACTGGCTGCTACCTTTATAGGACCCCTAGTCAGGGAAGCCCCGCCCCCTAATCAGGGCTCAGCTTCTCTCCCAGCACAAAGCCCCTGCACATACAGATACTGACAATACAAAACCAAACACACACAAATACCTTCTCCTCCAACAGAACTCCCACTCAAACTCCCCTGCTCACAGCTCTGTTTGCTAGCTCCTGTGCCGCTGCAGCTGTCTGTGCCCCTGCCTGACTTGCTGCTACCTTTATGGGACCCCTAGTCAGTGAAGCCCCGCCCCCTAATCAGGGCTCAGCTTCTCTCGCAGCACCTAGCCCCTCCAAGCCTCTACACATACACATACTACCAACACAAAGACACACACAAATACCTTCTCCTCCAACAGAACTCCCACTCAAACTCCCCTGTTCACAGCTCTGTTTGCTAGCTCCTGTGCCGCTGCCTGACTGGCTGCTACGTTTGTAGGTCCCCTAGTCAGTGAAGCCCCGCCCCCTAATCAGGGCTCAGCTTCTCTCCCAGCACAAAGCCCCTCCAAGCCTCTACACATACAGATACTACCAATGCAAAACCAAACTCACACAAATACCTTCTCCTCCAACAGAACTCCCACTCAAACTCCCCTGTTTACAGCTCTGTTTGCTAGCTCCTGTGCCGCTGCCTGACTGGCTGCTACCTTTATAGGACCCCTAGTCAGGGAAGCCCCGCCCCCTAATCAGGGCTCAGCATCTCTCCCAGCACAAAGCCCCTGCACATACAGATACTGACAATACAAAACCAAACACACACAAATACCTTCTCCTCCAACAGAACTCCCACTCAAACTCCCCTGTTTACAGCTCTGTTTGCTAGCTCCTGTGCCGCTGCCTGACTGGCTGCTACCTTTATAGGACCCCTAGTCAGTGAAGCCCCGCCCCCTAATCAGGGCTCAGCTTCTCTCGCAGCACCTAGCCCCTCCAAACCTCTACACATACATATACTACCAATACAAAAACCACACACAAATACCTTCTCCTCCAACAGAACTCCCACTGAAACTCCCCTGTTCACAGCTCTGTTTGCTAGCTCCTGTGCCGCTGCCTGACTGGCTGCTACCTTTATAGGACCCCTAGTCAGTGAAGCCGCGCCCCCTAATCAGGGCTCAGCTTCTCTCCCAGCACAAAGCCCCTCCAAGCCTCTACACATACAGATAATACCAATACAAAAACACACACAAATACGTTCTCCTCCAACAGAACTCCCACTCAAACTCCCCTGTTTACAGGTCTGTTTGCTCGCTCCCTTGCCGCTGCCTGACTGGCTGCTACCTTTATAGGACCCCTAGTCAGTGAAGCCCCGCCCCCTAATCAGGGCTCAGCTTCTCTCCCAGCACAAAGCCCCTGCACATACAGATACTGACAATACAAAACCAAACACAAACAAATACCTCCTCCTCCAACAGAACTCCCTCTCCAACTCCCCTGTTTACAGCTCTGTTTGCTAGCTCCTGTGCCGCTGCAGCTGTCTGAGCCGCTGCCTGACTGGCTGCTACCTTTATAGGAACCCTAGTCAGTCAAGCCCCGCCCCCTAATCAGGGCTCAGCTTCTCTCCCAGCACAAAGCCCCTCCAAGCCTCTACACATACATATACTACCAATACAAAACCAAACACACACAAATACCATCTCCTCCAACAGAACTCCCACTCAAAGTCCCCTGTTTACAGCTCTGTTTCCTAGCTCCTGTGCCGCTGCAGCTGTCTGTGCCGCTGCCTGACTGGCTGCTACCTTTATAGGACCCCTAGTCAGTGAAGCCCCGCCCCCTAATCAGGGCTCAGCTTCTCTCCCAGCACCTAGCCCCTCCAAGCCTCTACACATTCAGATACTACCAATACAAAAACACACACAAATACATTCTCCTCCAACACAACTCCCACTCAAACTCCCCTGTTTAGAGCTCTGTTTGCTCGCTCCTGTGCCACTGCCTGACTGGCTGCTACCTTCATAGGACCCCTAGTCAGTGAAGCCCCGCCACCTAATCAGTGCTCAGCTTCTCTCCCAGCACGAAGCCCCTACACATACAGATACTACCACTACAAATCCAAACACACACAAATACCTTCTCCTCCAACAGAACTCCAAATCAAACTCCCCTGTTCACAGCTCTGTTTGCTAGCTCCTGTGCCGCTGCCTGACTGGCTGCTACCTTTATAGGACCCCTAGTCAGTGAAGCCCCGCCCCCTAATCAGGGCTCAGCTTCTCTCCCAGCACAAAGCCCCTGCACATACAGATACTACCAATACAAAACAAAACACACAGAAATACCTTCTCCTCCAACAGAACTCCCACTCCAACTCCCCTCTCTACAGCTCTGTTTGCTAGCTCCTGTGCCGCTGCAGCTGTCTGTGCCGCTGCCTGACTGGCTGCTCCCTTTATAGGACCCCTAGTCAGTGAAGCCCCGCCACCTAATCAGGGCTCAGCTTCTCTCCCAGAACGAAGCCCCTACACATACAGATACTACCAATACAAAACCAAACACACACAAATACCTTCTCCTCCAACAGAACTCCCACTCAAACTCCCCTGTTTACAGCTCTGTTTGCTAGCTCCTGTGCCACTGCAGCTGTCTGTGCCGCTGCCTGACTGGCTGCTACCTTTATAGGACCCCTAGTCAGTGAAGCCCCGCCCCCTAATAAGGGCTAAGCTTCTTCCCCAGCACAAAGCCCCTCCAAGCCTCTACACATACAGATACTACCAATACAAAAACACACACACACAAATACCTTTTCCTCCAACAGAACTCCCACTCAAACTGCCCTGTTTACAGCTCTGTTTGCTAGCTCCTTTGCCGCTGCCTGACTGGCTGCTACCTTTATAGGACCCCTAGTCAGGGAAGCCCCGCCCCCTAATCAGGGCTTAGCTTCTCTCCTAGCACAAAGCCCCTACACATACAGATACTAGCAATACAAAACCAAACACACACAAATACCTTCTCCTCCAACAGAACTCCCACTCAAATTCCCCTGTTTACAGCTCTGTTTGTTAGCTCTTGTGCCGCTTCAGCTGTCTGTGCCGCTGCCTGACTGGCTGCTACCTTTCTAGGACCCCTAGTCAGCCAAGCCCGGCCCCCTAATCAGGGCTCAGCTTCTCTCCCAGCACAAAGCCCCTCCACATACAGATACTACAAATACAAAACCAAACACACACAAATACCTTCTCCTCCCACAGAACTCCCACACAAACTCCCCTGTTTACAGCTCTGTTTGCTAGCTCCTGTGCCGCTGCAGCTGTCTGTGCCGCTGCCTGACTGGCTGCTACCTTTATAGGGCCCCTATTCAGTGAAGCCCCGCCCCCTAATCAGGGCTCAGCTTCTCTCCCAGCACAAAGCCCCTACACATACAGATACTACAAATACAAAACCAAACACACACAAATACCTTCTCCTCCAACAGAACTCCCACTCCAACTCCCCTGTTTACAGCTCTGTTTGCTAGCTCCTGTGCCGCTGCCTGACTGGCTGCTACCTTTATAGGACCCCTAGTCAGGGAAGCACCGCCCCCTCATCAGGGCTCAGCTTCTCTCCCAGCACAAAGCCCCTGCACATACAGATACTGACAATACAAAAACAAACACACACAAATACCTTCTCCTCCAACAGAACTCCCACTCCAACTCCCCTGTTTACAGCTCTGTTTGATAGCTCCTGTGCCGCTGCAGCTGTCTGTGCCGCTTCCTGACTGGCTGCTCCCTTTATTGGACCCCTAGTCAGTCAAGCCCCGCCCCCTAATCAGGGCTCAGCTTCTCTCCCAGCACCTAGCCCCTCCAAGCCTCTACACATACAGAAACTACCAGTACAAAACCGAACACACACAAATACCTTCTCCTCCAACAGAATTCCCACTCAAACTCCCCTGTTCACAGCTCTGTTTGCTAGCTCCTGTGCCGCTGCCTGACTGGCTGCTACCTTTATAGGACCCCTAGTCAGTGAAGCCCCGCCCCCTAATCAGGGCTCAGCTTCTCTCCCAGCACAAAGCCCCTACACATACAGATACTACCAATACAAAACCAAACACACACAAATACCTTCTCCTCCAACAGAACTCCCACTCAAATTCCCCTGTTTACAGCTCTGTTTGCTAGCTCCTGTGCCGCTTCAGCTGTCTGTGCCGCTGCCTGACTGGCTGCTACCTTTATAGGACCCCTAGTCAGTCAAGCCCCGCCCCCTAATCAGGGCTCAGCTTCTCTCCCAGCACAAAGCCCCTCCACATACAGATACTACAAATACAAAACCAAACACACACAAATACCTTCTCCTCCAACAGAACTCCCACTCAAACTCCCCTGCTTACAGCTCTGTTTGCTAGCTCCTGTGCCGCTGCCTGACTGGCTGCTACCTTTATAGGACCCCTAGTCAGTGAAGCCCCGCCCCCTAATCAGGGCTCAGCTTCTCTCCCAGCACAAAGCCCCTTCAAACCTCTACACATACAGATACTACCAATACAAAAACACACACAAATACCTTCTCCTCCAACAGAACTCCCACTGAAACTCCCCTGTTTACAGCTCTGTTTGCTAGCTCCTGTGCCACTGCAGCTGTCTGTTCCGCTGCCTGACTGGATGCTACCTTTATAGGACCCCTAGTCAGTGAAGCCCCGCCCCCTAATCAGGGCTCAGCTTCTCTCCCAGCACAAAGCCCCTCCAAGCCTCTACACATACACATGCTACCAATACGAAAAAACACACAAATACCTTCTCCTCCAAAAGAACTCCCACTCAAACTCCCCTGCTTACAGCTCTGCTTGCTAGCTCCTGTGCGGCTGCCTGACTGGCTCCTACCTTTATAGGACCCCTAGTCAGTGAAGCCCCGCCCCCTGATCAGGGCTCAGCTTCTCTCCCAGGACAAAGCCCGTACATATACAGATACTACCAATAGAAAACCAAACACACACAAATACCTTCTCCTCCAACAGAACTCCCACTCAAACTGCCCTGTTTACAGGTCTGTTTGCTAGCTCCTGTGCCGTTGCCTGACTGGCTGCTACCTTTATAGGACCCCTAGTCAGTGAAGCCCCGCCCCCTAATCAGGGCTCAGCTTCCTTCCCAGCACAAAGCCCCTTCAAACCTCTACACATACAGGTACTGCCAATACAAAAACACACACAAATACCTTCTCCTCCAACAGAACTCCCACTCAAACTCCCCTGTTTACAGCTCTGTTTGCTAGCTCCTGTGCCGCTGCCTGACTCGCTGCTACCTTTATAGGACCCCTAGTCAGGGAAGCCCCGCCCCCTAATCAGGGCTCAGCTTCTCTCCCAGCACAAAGCCCCTGCACATACAGATACTGACAATACAAAACCAAACACACACAAATACCTTCTCCTCCAACAGAACTCCCACTCAAACTCCCCTGTTTACAGTTCTGTTTGCTAGCTCCTGTGCCGCTGCAGCTGTCTGTGCCGCTGCCTGACTGGCTGCTCCCTTTATAGGACGCTTAGTCAGTGAAGACCCGCCCCCTAATCAGGGCTCAGCTTCTCTCCCACCACAAAGCCCCTTCAAACCTCTACACATACAGATACTACCAATAAAAAACCAAACACACACAAATACCTCCTCCTCCAACAGAACTCCCACTCAAACTCCCCTGCTTACAGCTCTGTTTGCTAGCTCCTGTGCCGCTGCCTGACTGGCTGCTACCTTTATAGGACCCCTAGTCAGTGAAGCCCCGCCCCCTAATCAGGGCTCAGCTTCTCTCCCAGCACAAAGCCCCTGCACATACAGATACTGACAATACAAAACCAAACACACACAAATACCTTCTCCTCCAACAGAACTCCCACTCAAACTGCCCTGTTTACAGGTCTGTTTGCTAGCTCCTGTGCCGTTGCCTGACTGGCTGCTACCTTTATAGGACCCCTAGTCAGTGAAGCCCCGCCCCCTAAACAGGCCTCAGCTTCTCTCCCAGCACAAAGCCCCTTCAAACCTCTACACATACAGATACTACCAATACAAAACCGAACACACACAAACACCTTCTCCTCCAACAGAACTCCCACTCAAACTCCCCTGTTTAGAGCTCTGTTTGCTAGCTCCTGTGCCGCTGCAGCTGTCTGTGCCGCTGCCTGACTGGCTGCTACCTTTATAGGACCCCTAGTCAGTGAAGCCCCGCCCCCTAATCAGGGCTCAGCTTCTTTCCCAGCATAAAGCCCCTTCAAACCTCTACACATACAGGTACTACCAATACAAAAACACACACAAATACCTTCTCCTCCAACAGAACTCGCACTCAAACTCCCCTGTTTACAGTTCTGTTTGCTAGCTCCTGTGCCGCTGCCTGACTGGCTGCTACCTTTATAGGACCCCTAGTCAGTGAAGCCCCGCCCCCTAATCAGGGCTCAGCTTCTCTCCCAGCACAAAGCCCCTCCAAGCCTCTACACATACAGATACTACCAATACAAAACCAAACACACAAATACCTTCTCCTCCAACAGAACTCCCAATCAAACTCCCCTGTTTAGAGCTCTGTTTGCTAGCTCCTGTGCCGCTGCAGCTGTCTGTGCCGCTGCCTGACTGGCTGCTGCCTTTATAGGACCCCTAGTCAGTGAAGCCCCGCCCCCTAATCAGGGCTCAGCTTCTCTCCCAGCACAAAGCCCCTCCAAGCCTCTACACATACAGATACTACCAATACAAAAAAACACACAAATACCTTCTCCTCCAACAGAACTCCCACTCCAACTCCCCTGTTTACAGCTCTGTTTGCTCGCTCCTGTGCCGCTGCCTGACTGGCTGCTACCTTTATAGGACCCCTAGTCAGTGAAGCCCCGCCCCCTAATCAGGGCTCAGCTTCTCTCCCAGCACAAAGCCCCTTCAAACCTCTACACATACAGGTACTACCAATACAAAAACACACACAAATACCTTCTCCTCCAACAGAACTCCCACTCCAACTCCCCTGTTTACAGCTCTGTTTGCTAGCTCCTGTGCCGCTTCAGCTGTCTGTGCCGCTGCCTGACTGGCTGCTACCTTTACAGGACCCCTAGTCAAGGAAGCCCCGCCCCCTAATCAGGGCTCAGCTTCTCTCCCAGCACAAAGCCCCTACACATACAGATACTACCAATACAAAACCAAACACACACAAATACCTTCTGCTCCAACAGAACTCCCACTCAAACTCCCCTCTTTACAGCTCTGTTTGCTAGCTCCTGTGCCACTGCAGCTGTCTGTGCCGCTGCCTGACTGGCTGCTCCCTTTCTAGGACCCCTAATCAGTGAAGCCCCGCCCCCTGATCAGGGCTCAGCTTCTCTCCCAGCACAAAGCCCCTCCAAGCCTCTACACATACAGATACTACCAACACAAAAACACACACAAATACCTTCTCCTCCAACAGAACTCCCACTCAAACTCCCCTGTTCACAGCTCTGTTTGCTAGCTCCTGTGCCGCTGCCTGACTGGCTGCTACGTTTGTAGGACCCCTAGTCAGTGAAGCCCCGCCCCCTAATCAGGGCTCAGCTTCTCTCCCATCACAAAGCCCCTCCAAGCCTCTACACATACAGATAATTCCAATACAAAACCAAACACACACAAATACCTTCTCCTCCAACAGAACTCCCACTCAAACTCCCCTGTTTACAGCTCTGTTTGCTAGCTCCTGTGCCGCTGCCTGACTGGCTGATACCTTTATAGGACCCCTAGTCAGGGAAGCCCCGCCCCCTAATCAGGGCTCAGCTTCTCTCCCAGCACAAAGCCCCTGCACATACAGATACTGACAATACAAAACCAAACACACACAAATACCTTCTCCTCCAACAGAACTCCCACTCAAACTCCCCTGTTTACAGCTCTGTTTGCTAGCTCCTGTGCCGCTGCAGCTGTCTGTGCCAATGCCTGACTGGCTGCTACCTTTATAGGACCGCTAGTCAGTGAAGCCCCGCCCCCTAATCAGGGCTCAGCTTCTCTCGCAGCACCTAGCCCCTCCAAGCCTCTACACATACAGATAATACCAATACAAAAACACACACAAATACCTTCTCCTCCAACAGAACTCCCACTCAAACTCCTCTGTTCACAGCTCTGTTTGCTAGCTCCTGTGCCACTGCAGCTGTCTGTTCCGCTGCCTGACTGGCTGCTACCTTTATAAGACCCCTAGTCAGTTAAGCCCCGCCCCCTAATCAGGGCTCAGCTTCTCTCGAAGCACAAAGCCCCGCCAAACCCCTACACATACAGATACTACCAATACAAAACCAAACACACACAAATACCATCTCCTCCAACAGAACTCCCACTCAAACTCCCCTGTTTACAGCTCTGTTTGCTAGCTCCTGTGCCGCTGCCTGACTGGCTGCTACCTTTATAGGACCCCTAGTCAGTGAAGCCCGCCCCCTAATCAGGGCTCAGCTTCTCTCCCAGCACAAAGCCCCTCCAAGCCTCTACACAAACAGATAATACCAATACAAAAACACACACAAATACGTTCTCCTCCAACAGAACTCCCACTCAAACTCCCCTGTTTACAGGTCTGTTTGCTAGCTCCCTTGCCGCTGCCTGACTGGCTGCTACCTTTATAGGACCCCTAGTCAGTGAAGCCCCGCCCCCTAATCAGGGCTCAGCTTCTCTCCCAGCACAAAGCCCCTGCACATACAGATACTGACAATACAAAACCAAACACACACAAATACCTTCTCCTCCAACAGAACTCCCACTCAAACTCCTCTGTTCACAGCTCTGTTTGCTAGCTCCTGTGCCACTGCAGCTGTCTGTTCCGCTGCCTGACTGGCTGCTACCTTTATAAGACCCCTAGTCAGTTAAGCCCCGCCCCCTAATCAGGGCTCAGCTTCTCTCGAAGCACAAAGCCCCGCCAAACCCCTACACATACAGATACTACCAATACAAAACCAAACACACACAAATACCTTCTCCTCCAACAGAACTCCCACTCAAACTCCCCTGTTCACAGCTTTGTTTGCTAGCTCCTGTGCCGCTGCCTGACTGGCTGCTACCTTTATAGGACCCCTAGTCAGTGAAGCCCCGCCCCCTAATCAGGGCTCAGCTTCTCTCCCAGCACAAAGCCCCTGCACATACAGATACTGACAATACAAAACCAAACACACACAAATACCTTCTCCTCCAACAGAACTCCCACTCAAACTCCCCTGTTCACAGCTTTGTTTGCTAGCTCCTGTGCCGCTGCCTGACTGGCTGCTACCTTTATAGGACCCCCAGTCAGTGAAGCCCCGCCCCCTAATCAGGGCTCAGCTTCTCTCCCAGCACAAAGCCCCTACACATACAGATACTACCAATACAAAACCAAACACACACAAATACCTTCTGCTCCAACAGAACTCCCACTCAAACTCCCCTCTTTACAGCTCTGTTTGCTAGCTCCTGTGCCACTGCAGCTGTCTGTGCCGCTGCCTGACTGGCTGCTCCCTTTCTAGGACCCCTAATCAGTGAAGCCCCGCCCCCTGATCAGGGCTCAGCTTCTCTCCCAGCACAAAGCCCCTCCAAGCCTCTACACATACAGATACTACCAACACAAAAACACACACAAATACCTTCTCCTCCAACAGAACTCCCACTCAAACTCCCCTGTTCACAGCTCTGTTTGCTAGCTCCTGTGCCGCTGCCTGACTGGCTGCTACGTTTGTAGGACCCCTAGTCAGTGAAGCCCCGCCCCCTAATCAGGGCTCAGCTTCTCTCCCATCACAAAGCCCCTCCAAGCCTCTACACATACAGATAATTCCAATACAAAACCAAACACACACAAATACCTTCTCCTCCAACAGAACTCCCACTCAAACTCCCCTGTTTACAGCTCTGTTTGCTAGCTCCTGTGCCGCTGCCTGACTGGCTGATACCTTTATAGGACCCCTAGTCAGGGAAGCCCCGCCCCCTAATCAGGGCTCAGCTTCTCTCCCAGCACAAAGCCCCTGCACATACAGATACTGACAATACAAAACCAAACACACACAAATACCTTCTCCTCCAACAGAACTCCCACTCAAACTCCCCTGTTTACAGCTCTGTTTGCTAGCTCCTGTGCCGCTGCAGCTGTCTGTGCCAATGCCTGACTGGCTGCTACCTTTATAGGACCGCTAGTCAGTGAAGCCCCGCCCCCTAATCAGGGCTCAGCTTCTCTCGCAGCACCTAGCCCCTCCAAGCCTCTACACATACAGATAATACCAATACAAAAACACACACAAATACCTTCTCCTCCAACAGAACTCCCACTCAAACTCCTCTGTTCACAGCTCTGTTTGCTAGCTCCTGTGCCACTGCAGCTGTCTGTTCCGCTGCCTGACTGGCTGCTACCTTTATAAGACCCCTAGTCAGTTAAGCCCCGCCCCCTAATCAGGGCTCAGCTTCTCTCGAAGCACAAAGCCCCGCCAAACCCCTACACATACAGATACTACCAATACAAAACCAAACACACACAAATACCATCTCCTCCAACAGAACTCCCACTCAAACTCCCCTGTTTACAGCTCTGTTTGCTAGCTCCTGTGCCGCTGCCTGACTGGCTGCTACCTTTATAGGACCCCTAGTCAGTGAAGCCCGCCCCCTAATCAGGGCTCAGCTTCTCTCCCAGCACAAAGCCCCTCCAAGCCTCTACACAAACAGATAATACCAATACAAAACCAAACACACACAAATACCTTCTCCTCCAACAGAACTCCCACTCAAACTCCCCTGTTCACAGCTTTGTTTGCTAGCTCCTGTGCCGCTGCCTGACTGGCTGCTACCTTTATAGGACCCCCAGTCAGTGAAGCCCCGCCCCCTAATCAGGGCTCAGCTTCTCTCCCAGCACAAAGCCCCTACACATACAGATACTACCAATACAAAACCAAACACACACAAATACCTTCTGCTCCAACAGAACTCCCACTCAAACTCCCCTCTTTACAGCTCTGTTTGCTAGCTCCTGTGCCACTGCAGCTGTCTGTGCCGCTGCCTGACTGGCTGCTCCCTTTCTAGGACCCCTAATCAGTGAAGCCCCGCCCCCTGATCAGGGCTCAGCTTCTCTCCCAGCACAAAGCCCCTCCAAGCCTCTACACATACAGATACTACCAACACAAAAACACACACAAATACCTTCTCCTCCAACAGAACTCCCACTCAAACTCCCCTGTTCACAGCTCTGTTTGCTAGCTCCTGTGCCGCTGCCTGACTGGCTGCTACGTTTGTAGGACCCCTAGTCAGTGAAGCCCCGCCCCCTAATCAGGGCTCAGCTTCTCTCCCATCACAAAGCCCCTCCAAGCCTCTACACATACAGATAATTCCAATACAAAACCAAACACACACAAATACCTTCTCCTCCAACAGAACTCCCACTCAAACTCCCCTGTTTACAGCTCTGTTTGCTAGCTCCTGTGCCGCTGCCTGACTGGCTGATACCTTTATAGGACCCCTAGTCAGGGAAGCCCCGCCCCCTAATCAGGGCTCAGCTTCTCTCCCAGCACAAAGCCCCTGCACATACAGATACTGACAATACAAAACCAAACACACACAAATACCTTCTCCTCCAACAGAACTCCCACTCAAACTCCCCTGTTTACAGCTCTGTTTGCTAGCTCCTGTGCCGCTGCAGCTGTCTGTGCCAATGCCTGACTGGCTGCTACCTTTATAGGACCGCTAGTCAGTGAAGCCCCGCCCCCTAATCAGGGCTCAGCTTCTCTCGCAGCACCTAGCCCCTCCAAGCCTCTACACATACAGATAATACCAATACAAAAACACACACAAATACCTTCTCCTCCAACAGAACTCCCACTCAAACTCCTCTGTTCACAGCTCTGTTTGCTAGCTCCTGTGCCACTGCAGCTGTCTGTTCCGCTGCCTGACTGGCTGCTACCTTTATAAGACCCCTAGTCAGTTAAGCCCCGCCCCCTAATCAGGGCTCAGCTTCTCTCGAAGCACAAAGCCCCGCCAAACCCCTACACATACAGATACTACCAATACAAAACCAAACACACACAAATACCATCTCCTCCAACAGAACTCCCACTCAAACTCCCCTGTTTACAGCTCTGTTTGCTAGCTCCTGTGCCGCTGCCTGACTGGCTGCTACCTTTATAGGACCCCTAGTCAGTGAAGCCCGCCCCCTAATCAGGGCTCAGCTTCTCTCCCAGCACAAAGCCCCTCCAAGCCTCTACACAAACAGATAATACCAATACAAAACCAAACACACACAAATACCTTCTCCTCCAACAGAACTCCCACTCAAACTCCCCTGTTCACAGCTTTGTTTGCTAGCTCCTGTGCCGCTGCCTGACTGGCTGCTACCTTTATAGGACCCCCAGTCAGTGAAGCCCCGCCCCCTAATCAGGGCTCAGCTTCTCTCCCAGCACAAAGCCCCTACACATACAGATACTACCAATACAAAACCAAACACACACAAATACCTTCTGCTCCAACAGAACTCCCACTCAAACTCCCCTCTTTACAGCTCTGTTTGCTAGCTCCTGTGCCACTGCAGCTGTCTGTGCCGCTGCCTGACTGGCTGCTCCCTTTCTAGGACCCCTAATCAGTGAAGCCCCGCCCCCTGATCAGGGCTCAGCTTCTCTCCCAGCACAAAGCCCCTCCAAGCCTCTACACATACAGATACTACCAACACAAAAACACACACAAATACCTTCTCCTCCAACAGAACTCCCACTCAAACTCCCCTGTTCACAGCTCTGTTTGCTAGCTCCTGTGCCGCTGCCTGACTGGCTGCTACGTTTGTAGGACCCCTAGTCAGTGAAGCCCCGCCCCCTAATCAGGGCTCAGCTTCTCTCCCATCACAAAGCCCCTCCAAGCCTCTACACATACAGATAATTCCAATACAAAACCAAACACACACAAATACCTTCTCCTCCAACAGAACTCCCACTCAAACTCCCCTGTTTACAGCTCTGTTTGCTAGCTCCTGTGCCGCTGCCTGACTGGCTGATACCTTTATAGGACCCCTAGTCAGGGAAGCCCCGCCCCCTAATCAGGGCTCAGCTTCTCTCCCAGCACAAAGCCCCTGCACATACAGATACTGACAATACAAAACCAAACACACACAAATACCTTCTCCTCCAACAGAACTCCCACTCAAACTCCCCTGTTTACAGCTCTGTTTGCTAGCTCCTGTGCCGCTGCAGCTGTCTGTGCCAATGCCTGACTGGCTGCTACCTTTATAGGACCGCTAGTCAGTGAAGCCCCGCCCCCTAATCAGGGCTCAGCTTCTCTCGCAGCACCTAGCCCCTCCAAGCCTCTACACATACAGATAATACCAATACAAAAACACACACAAATACCTTCTCCTCCAACAGAACTCCCACTCAAACTCCTCTGTTCACAGCTCTGTTTGCTAGCTCCTGTGCCACTGCAGCTGTCTGTTCCGCTGCCTGACTGGCTGCTACCTTTATAAGACCCCTAGTCAGTTAAGCCCCGCCCCCTAATCAGGGCTCAGCTTCTCTCGAAGCACAAAGCCCCGCCAAACCCCTACACATACAGATACTACCAATACAAAACCAAACACACACAAATACCATCTCCTCCAACAGAACTCCCACTCAAACTCCCCTGTTTACAGCTCTGTTTGCTAGCTCCTGTGCCGCTGCCTGACTGGCTGCTACCTTTATAGGACCCCTAGTCAGTGAAGCCCGCCCCCTAATCAGGGCTCAGCTTCTCTCCCAGCACAAAGCCCCTCCAAGCCTCTACACAAACAGATAATACCAATACAAAACCAAACACACACAAATACCTTCTCCTCCAACAGAACTCCCACTCAAACTCCCCTGTTCACAGCTTTGTTTGCTAGCTCCTGTGCCGCTGCCTGACTGGCTGCTACCTTTATAGGACCCCCAGTCAGTGAAGCCCCGCCCCCTAATCAGGGCTCAGCTTCTCTCCCAGCACAAAGCCCCTACACATACAGATACTACCAATACAAAACCAAACACACACAAATACCTTCTGCTCCAACAGAACTCCCACTCAAACTCCCCTCTTTACAGCTCTGTTTGCTAGCTCCTGTGCCACTGCAGCTGTCTGTGCCGCTGCCTGACTGGCTGCTCCCTTTCTAGGACCCCTAATCAGTGAAGCCCCGCCCCCTGATCAGGGCTCAGCTTCTCTCCCAGCACAAAGCCCCTCCAAGCCTCTACACATACAGATACTACCAACACAAAAACACACACAAATACCTTCTCCTCCAACAGAACTCCCACTCAAACTCCCCTGTTCACAGCTCTGTTTGCTAGCTCCTGTGCCGCTGCCTGACTGGCTGCTACGTTTGTAGGACCCCTAGTCAGTGAAGCCCCGCCCCCTAATCAGGGCTCAGCTTCTCTCCCATCACAAAGCCCCTCCAAGCCTCTACACATACAGATAATTCCAATACAAAACCAAACACACACAAATACCTTCTCCTCCAACAGAACTCCCACTCAAACTCCCCTGTTTACAGCTCTGTTTGCTAGCTCCTGTGCCGCTGCCTGACTGGCTGATACCTTTATAGGACCCCTAGTCAGGGAAGCCCCGCCCCCTAATCAGGGCTCAGCTTCTCTCCCAGCACAAAGCCCCTGCACATACAGATACTGACAATACAAAACCAAACACACACAAATACCTTCTCCTCCAACAGAACTCCCACTCAAACTCCCCTGTTTACAGCTCTGTTTGCTAGCTCCTGTGCCGCTGCAGCTGTCTGTGCCAATGCCTGACTGGCTGCTACCTTTATAGGACCGCTAGTCAGTGAAGCCCCGCCCCCTAATCAGGGCTCAGCTTCTCTCGCAGCACCTAGCCCCTCCAAGCCTCTACACATACAGATAATACCAATACAAAAACACACACAAATACCTTCTCCTCCAACAGAACTCCCACTCAAACTCCTCTGTTCACAGCTCTGTTTGCTAGCTCCTGTGCCACTGCAGCTGTCTGTTCCGCTGCCTGACTGGCTGCTACCTTTATAAGACCCCTAGTCAGTTAAGCCCCGCCCCCTAATCAGGGCTCAGCTTCTCTCGAAGCACAAAGCCCCGCCAAACCCCTACACATACAGATACTACCAATACAAAACCAAACACACACAAATACCATCTCCTCCAACAGAACTCCCACTCAAACTCCCCTGTTTACAGCTCTGTTTGCTAGCTCCTGTGCCGCTGCCTGACTGGCTGCTACCTTTATAGGACCCCTAGTCAGTGAAGCCCGCCCCCTAATCAGGGCTCAGCTTCTCTCCCAGCACAAAGCCCCTCCAAGCCTCTACACAAACAGATAATACCAATACAAAACCAAACACACACAAATACCTTCTCCTCCAACAGAACTCCCACTCAAACTCCCCTGTTCACAGCTTTGTTTGCTAGCTCCTGTGCCGCTGCCTGACTGGCTGCTACCTTTATAGGACCCCCAGTCAGTGAAGCCCCGCCCCCTAATCAGGGCTCAGCTTCTCTCCCAGCACAAAGCCCCTACACATACAGATACTACCAATACAAAACCAAACACACACAAATACCTTCTGCTCCAACAGAACTCCCACTCAAACTCCCCTCTTTACAGCTCTGTTTGCTAGCTCCTGTGCCACTGCAGCTGTCTGTGCCGCTGCCTGACTGGCTGCTCCCTTTCTAGGACCCCTAATCAGTGAAGCCCCGCCCCCTGATCAGGGCTCAGCTTCTCTCCCAGCACAAAGCCCCTCCAAGCCTCTACACATACAGATACTACCAACACAAAAACACACACAAATACCTTCTCCTCCAACAGAACTCCCACTCAAACTCCCCTGTTCACAGCTCTGTTTGCTAGCTCCTGTGCCGCTGCCTGACTGGCTGCTACGTTTGTAGGACCCCTAGTCAGTGAAGCCCCGCCCCCTAATCAGGGCTCAGCTTCTCTCCCATCACAAAGCCCCTCCAAGCCTCTACACATACAGATAATTCCAATACAAAACCAAACACACACAAATACCTTCTCCTCCAACAGAACTCCCACTCAAACTCCCCTGTTTACAGCTCTGTTTGCTAGCTCCTGTGCCGCTGCCTGACTGGCTGATACCTTTATAGGACCCCTAGTCAGGGAAGCCCCGCCCCCTAATCAGGGCTCAGCTTCTCTCCCAGCACAAAGCCCCTGCACATACAGATACTGACAATACAAAACCAAACACACACAAATACCTTCTCCTCCAACAGAACTCCCACTCAAACTCCCCTGTTTACAGCTCTGTTTGCTAGCTCCTGTGCCGCTGCAGCTGTCTGTGCCAATGCCTGACTGGCTGCTACCTTTATAGGACCGCTAGTCAGTGAAGCCCCGCCCCCTAATCAGGGCTCAGCTTCTCTCGCAGCACCTAGCCCCTCCAAGCCTCTACACATACAGATAATACCAATACAAAAACACACACAAATACCTTCTCCTCCAACAGAACTCCCACTCAAACTCCTCTGTTCACAGCTCTGTTTGCTAGCTCCTGTGCCACTGCAGCTGTCTGTTCCGCTGCCTGACTGGCTGCTACCTTTATAAGACCCCTAGTCAGTTAAGCCCCGCCCCCTAATCAGGGCTCAGCTTCTCTCGAAGCACAAAGCCCCGCCAAACCCCTACACATACAGATACTACCAATACAAAACCAAACACACACAAATACCATCTCCTCCAACAGAACTCCCACTCAAACTCCCCTGTTTACAGCTCTGTTTGCTAGCTCCTGTGCCGCTGCCTGACTGGCTGCTACCTTTATAGGACCCCTAGTCAGTGAAGCCCGCCCCCTAATCAGGGCTCAGCTTCTCTCCCAGCACAAAGCCCCTCCAAGCCTCTACACAAACAGATAATACCAATACAAAACCAAACACACACAAATACCTTCTCCTCCAACAGAACTCCCACTCAAACTCCCCTGTTCACAGCTCTGTTTGCTAGCTCCTGTGCCGCTGCCTGACTGGCTGCTACCTTTATAGGACCCCTAGTCAGGGAAGCCCCGCCCCCTAATCAGGGCTCAGCTTCTCTCCCAGCACAAAGCCCCTGCACATACAGATACTGACAATACAAAACCAAACACACACAAATACCTTTTCCTCCAACAGAACTACCACTCAAACTCCCCTGTTTACAGCTCTGTTTGCTAGCTCCTGTGCCGCTGCAGCTGTCTGTGCCAATGCCTGACTGGCTGATACCTTTATAGGACCCCTAATCAGTGAAGCCCCGCCCCCTAATCAGGGCTCAGCTTCTCTCCCAGCACAAAGCCCCTGCACATACAGATACTGACAATACAAAACCAAACACACACAAATACCTTCTCCTCCAACAGAACTCCCACTCAAACTCCCCTGTTTACAGCTCTGTTTGCTAGCTCCTGTGCCGCTGCAGCTGTCTGTGCCAAGGCCTGACTGGCTGCTACCTTTATAGGACCCCTAGTCAGTGAAGCCCCGCCCCTTAATCAGGGCTCAGCTTCTCTCGCAGCACCTAGCCCCTCCAAGCCTCTACACATACAGATAATACCAATACAAAAACACAGACAAATACCTTCTCCTCCAACAGAACTCCCACTCAAACTCCCATGTTCACAGCTCTGTTTGATAGCTCCTGTGCCGCTGCAGCTGTCTGTCCGCTGCCGTACTGGCTGCGACCTTTATAGGACCCCTAGTCAGTGAAGCCCCGCCCCCTAATCAGGGCTCAGCTTCTCTCGCAGCACCTAGCCCCTCCAAGCCTCTACACATACAGATACTACCAATACAAAAACACACACAAATACCTTCTCCTCCAACAGAACACCCACTCAAACTCCCCTGTTCACAGCTCTGTTTGCTAGCTCCTGTGCCGCTGCCTGACTGGCTGCTACCTTTATAGGACCCCTAGTCAGTGAAGCCCCGCCCCCTAATCAGGGCTCAGCTTCTCTCCCAGCACAAAGCCCCTGCACATACAGATACTGACAATACAAAACCAAACACACACAAATACCTTCTCCTCCAACAGAACTACCACTCAAACTCCCCTGTTTACAGCTCTGTTTGCTAGCTCCTGTGCCGCTGCAGCTGTCTGTGCCAATGCCTGACTGGCTGATACCTTTATAGGACCCCTAGTCAGTGAAGCCCCGCCCCCTAATCAGATCTCAGCTTCTCTCGCAGCACCTAGCCCCTTCAAGCCTCTACACATACAGATACCAATACAAAAACACGCACAAATACCTTCTCCTCCAACAGAACTCCCACTCAAACTCCCCTGTTCACAGCTCTGTTTGCTAGCTCCTGTGCCGCTGCAGCTGTCTGTGCCGCTGCCTGACTGGCTACTACCTTTATAGGACCCCTAGTCAGTGAAGCCCCGCCCCCTAATCAGGGCTCAGCTTCTCTCGCAGCACCTAGCCCCTCCAAGCCTCTACACATACAGATACTACCAATACAAAAACACACACAAATACCTTCTCCTCAAACAGAACTCCCACTCAAACTCCCCTGTTCACAGCTCTGTTTGCTAGCTCCTGTGCCGCTGCTTGACTGGCTGGTACCTTTATAGGACCCCTAGTCAGTGAGGCCCCGCCCCCTAATCAGGGCTCAGCTTCTCTCCCAGCACAAAGCCCCTCCAAGCCTCTACACATACAGATAATACCAATACAAAAACACACAAAAATACGTTCTCCTCCAACAGAACTCCCACTCAAACTCCCCTGTTTACAGGTCTGTTTGCTAGCTCCCTTGCCGCTGCCTGACTGGCTGCTACCTTTATAGGACCCCTAGTCAGTGAAGCCCCGCCCCCTAATCAGGGCTCAGCTTCTGTCCCAGCACCAAGCCCGTACACATACAGATACTACCAATACAAAACCAAACACACACAAATACCTTCTCCTCCAACAGAACTCCCACTCAAACTGCCCTGTTTACAGGTCTGTTTGCTAGCTCCTGTGCCGCTGCCTGACTGGCTGCTCCCTTTATAGGACACCTAGTCCGTGAAGCCCCGCCCCCTAATCAGGGCCCAGCTTCTCTCCCAGCACAAAGCCCCTCCAAGCCTCTACACATACAGATAATACCAATACAAAAACACACACAAATACGTTCTCCTCCAACAGAACTCCCACTCAAACTCCCCTGTTTACAGCTCTGTTTGCTAGCTCCTGTGCCGCTGCCTGACTGGCTGCTAGCTTTATAGGACCCCTAGTCAGTGAAGCCCCGCCCCCTAATCAGGGCTCAGCTTCTCTCCCAGCACAAAGCCCCTCCAAGCCTCTACACATACAGATACTACCAATACAAAAAAACAAACAAATACCTTCTCCTCCAACAGAACTCCCACTCAAACTCCCCTGTTCACAGCTCTGTTTGCTAGCTCCTGTGCCACTGCAGCTGTCTGTGCCGCTGCCTGACTGGCTGCTACCTTTATAGGACCCCTACTCAGTGAAGCCCCGCCCCCTAATCAGGGCTCAGCTTCTCTCGCAGCACCTAGCCCCTCCAAGCCTCTACACATACAGATAATACCAATACAAAAACACACACAAATACCTTCTCCTCCAACAGAACTCCCACTCAAACTCCCCTGTTCACAGGTCTGTTTGCTAGCTCCTGTGCCACTGCAGCTGTCTGTGCCGCTGCCTGACTGGCTGCTACCTTTATAGGACCCCTAGTCATTGAAGCCCCGCCCCCTAATCAGGGCTCAGCTTCTCTCCCAGCTCAAAGCCCCTCCAAGCCTCTCCATATACAGATACTACCAATACAAAACCAAACAAACACAAATACCTTCTCCTCCAACAGAACTCCCACTCAAACTCCCCTGCTTACAGCTCTGTTTGCTAGCTCCTGTGCCACTGCCTGACTGGCTCCTACCTTTATAGGACCCCTAGTCAGTGAAGCCCCGGCCCCTGATCAGGGCTCAGCTTCTCTCCCAGCACAAAGCCCCTCCAAGCCTCTACATATACAGATACTACCAATACAAAAAAACACACAAATACCTTCTCCTCCAACAGAACTCCCACTCAAACTCCCCTGTTTACCGCTCTATTTGCTAGCTCCTGTGCCGCTGCCTGACTGGCTGCTACCTTCATAGGACCCCTAGTCAGGGAAGCCACGCCCCCTAATCAGGGCTCAGCTTCTCTCCCAGCACAAAGCCCGTACACATACAGATACTACCAATACAAAACCGAACACACACAAGTACCTTCTCCTCCAACAGAACTCCCACTCAAACTCCCCTGTTTACAGCTCTGTTTGCTAGCTCCTGTGCCACTGCAGCTGTCTGTGCCACTGCCTGACTGGCTGCTCCCTTTCTAGGACCCCTAATCAGTGAAGCCCCGCCCCCTAATCAGGGCCCAGCTTCTCTCCCATCACAAAGCCCCTCCAAGCCTCTACACATACAGATAATACCAATACAAAAACACACACAAATACCTTCTTCTCCAACAGAACTCCCACTCAAACTCCCATGTTCACAGCTCTGTTTGATAGCTCCTGTGCCGCTGCAGCTGTCTGTGCCGCTGCCGTACTGGCTGCTACCTTTATAGGACCGCTAGTCAGTGAAGCCCCGCCCCCTAATCAGGGCTCAGCTTCTCTCGCAGCACCTAGCCCCTCCAAGCCTCTACACATCCAGATACTACCAATACAAAAACACAAACAAATACCTTCTCCTCCAACAGAACTCCCACTCAAACTCCCCTGTTCACAGCTCTGTTTGCTAGCTCCTGTGCCGCTGCCTGACAGGCTGCTCCCTTTATAGGACCCCTAGTGAGTGAAGCCCCGCCCCCAATCAGGGCTCAGCTTCTCTCCCAGCACAAAGCCCCTCCAAGCCTCTACACATACAGATACTACCAATGCAAAACCAAACACACACAAATACCTTCTCCTCCAACAGAACTCCCACTCAAACTCCCCTGTTTACAGCTCTGTTTGCTAGCTCCTGTGCCGCTGCCTGACTGGCTGCTACCTTTATAGGACCTCTAGTCAGGGAAGCCCCGCCCCCTAATCAGGGCTCAGCTTCTCTCCCAGCACAAAGCCCCTGCACATACAGATACTGACAATACAAAACCAAACACACACAAATACCTTCTCCAACAGAACTACCACTCAAACTCCTCTGTTTACAGCTCTGTTTGCTAGCTCCTTGCCGCTGCAGCTGTCTGTGCCAATGCCTGACTGGCTGCTACCTTTATAGGACCCCTAGTCAGTGAAGCCCCGCCCCCTAATCAGGGCTCAGCTTCTCTCCCAGCACAAAGCCCCTACACATAGAGATACTACCAATACAAAACCAAACACACACAAATACCTTCTCCTCCAACAGAACTCCCACTCCAACTCCCCTGTTTACAGCTCTGTTTGCTAGCTCCTGTGCCGCTGCCTGACTGGCTGCTACCTTTATAGGACCCCTAGTCAGTGAAGCCCCGCCCCCTAATCAGGGCTCAGCTTCTCTATCAGCACAAAGCCCCTGCACATACAGATACTGACAATACAAAACCAAACACACACAAATACCTTCTCCTCCAACAGAACTCCCACTCCAACTCCCCTGTTTACAGCTCTGTTTGCTAGCTCCTGTGCCGCTGCCTGACTGGCTGCTACCTTTATAGGACCCCTAGTCAGTGAAGCCCCGCCCCCTAATCAGGGCTCAGCTTCTCTCCCAGCACAAAGCCCCTTCAAACCTCTACACATACAGATACTACCAATACAAAAACACACACAAATACCTTCTCCTCCAACAGAACTCCCACTGAAACTCCCCTGTTTACAGCTCTGTTTGCTAGCTCCTGTGCCACTGCAGCTGTCTGTTCCGCTGCCTGACTGGATGCTACCTTTATAGGACCCCTAGTCAGTGAAGCCCCGCCCCCTAATCAGGGCTCAGCTTCTCTCCCAGCACAAAGCCCCTCCAAGCCTCTACACATACACATGCTACCAATACAAAAAAACACACAAATACCTTCTCCTCCAAAAGAACTCCCACTCAAACTCCCCTGCTTACAGCTCTGCTTGCTAGCTCCTGTGCGGCTGCCTGACTGGCTCCTACCTTTATAGGACCCCTAGTCAGTGAAGCCCCGCCCCCTGATCAGGGCTCAGCTTCTCTCCCAGGACAAAGCCCGTACATATACAGATACTACCAATAGAAAACCAAACACACACAAATACCTTCTCCTCCAACAGAACTCCCACTCAAACTGCCCTGTTTACAGGTCTGTTTGCTAGCTCCTGTGCCGTTGCCTGACTGGCTGCTACCTTTATAGGACCCCTAGTCAGTGAAGCCCCGCCCCCTAATCAGGGCTCAGCTTCCTTCCCAGCACAAAGCCCCTTCAAACCTCTACACATACAGGTACTGCCAATACAAAAACACACACAAATACCTTCTCCTCCAACAGAACTCCCACTCAAACTCCCCTGTTTACAGCTCTGTTTGCTAGCTCCTGTGCCGCTGCCTGACTCGCTGCTACCTTTATAGGACCCCTAGTCAGGGAAGCCCCGCCCCCTAATCAGGGCTCAGCTTCTCTCCCAGCACAAAGCCCCTGCACATACAGATACTGACAATACAAAACCAAACACACACAAATACCTTCTCCTCCAACAGAACTCCCACTCAAACTCCCCTGTTTACAGTTCTGTTTGCTAGCTCCTGTGCCGCTGCAGCTGTCTGTGCCGCTGCCTGACTGGCTGCTCCCTTTATAGGACGCTTAGTCAGTGAAGCCCCGCCCCCTAATCAGGGCTCAGCTTCTCTCCCACCACAAAGCCCCTTCAAACCTCTACACATACAGATACTACCAATAAAAAACCAAACACACACAAATACCTCCTCCTCCAACAGAACTCCCACTCAAACTCCCCTGCTTACAGCTCTGTTTGCTAGCTCCTGTGCCGCTGCCTGACTGGCTGCTACCTTTATAGGACCCCTAGTCAGTGAAGCCCCGCCCCCTAATCAGGGCTCAGCTTCTCTCCCAGCACAAAGCCCCTGCACATACAGATACTGACAATACAAAACCAAACACACACAAATACCTTCTCCTCCAACAGAACTCCCACTCAAACTGCCCTGTTTACAGGTCTGTTTGCTAGCTCCTGTGCCGTTGCCTGACTGGCTGCTACCTTTATAGGACCCCTAGTCAGTGAAGCCCCGCCCCCTAAACAGGCCTCAGCTTCTCTCCCAGCACAAAGCCCCTTCAAACCTCTACACATACAGATACTACCAATACAAAACCGAACACACACAAACACCTTCTCCTCCAACAGAACTCCCACTCAAACTCCCCTGTTTAGAGCTCTGTTTGCTAGCTCCTGTGCCGCTGCAGCTGTCTGTGCCGCTGCCTGACTGGCTGCTACCTTTATAGGACCCCTAGTCAGTGAAGCCCCGCCCCCTAATCAGGGCTCAGCTTCTTTCCCAGCATAAAGCCCCTTCAAACCTCTACACATACAGGTACTACCAATACAAAAACACACACAAATACCTTCTCCTCCAACAGAACTCGCACTCAAACTCCCCTGTTTACAGTTCTGTTTGCTAGCTCCTGTGCCGCTGCCTGACTGGCTGCTACCTTTATAGGACCCCTAGTCAGTGAAGCCCCGCCCCCTAATCAGGGCTCAGCTTCTCTCCCAGCACAAAGCCCCTCCAAGCCTCTACACATACAGATACTACCAATACAAAAAAACACACAAATACCTTCTCCTCCAACAGAACTCCCACTCCAACTCCCCTGTTTACAGCTCTGTTTGCTCGCTCCTGTGCCGTTGCCTGACTGGCTGCTACCTTTATAGGACCCCTAGTCAGTGAAGCCCCGCCCCCTAATCAGGGCTCAGCTTCTCTCCCATCACAAAGCCCCTCCAAGCCTCTACACATACAGATAATTCCAATACAAAACCAAACACACACAAATACCTTCTCCTCCAACAGAACTCCCACTCAAACTCCCCTGTTTACAGCTCTGTTTGCTAGCTCCTGTGCCGCTGCCTGACTGGCTGATACCTTTATAGGACCCCTAGTCAGGGAAGCCCCGCCCCCTAATCAGGGCTCAGCTTCTCTCCCAGCACAAAGCCCCTGCACATACAGATACTGACAATACAAAACCAAACACACACAAATACCTTCTCCTCCAACAGAACTCCCACTCAAACTCCCCTGTTTACAGCTCTGTTTGCTAGCTCCTGTGCCGCTGCAGCTGTCTGTGCCAATGCCTGACTGGCTGCTACCTTTATAGGACCCCTAGTCAGTGAAGCCCCGCCCCCTAATCAGGGCTCAGCTTCTCTCGCAGCACCTAGCCCCTCCAAGCCTCTACACATACAGATAATACCAATACAAAAACACACACAAATACCTTCTCCTCCAACAGAACTCCCACTCAAACTCCTCTGTTCACAGCTCTGTTTGCTAGCTCCTGTGCCACTGCAGCTGTCTGTTCCGCTGCCTGACTGGCTGCTACCTTTATAAGACCCCTAGTCAGTTAAGCCCCGCCCCCTAATCAGGGCTCAGCTTCTCTCGAAGCACAAAGCCCCGCCAAACCCCTACACATACAGATACTACCAATACAAAACCAAACACACACAAATACCATCTCCTCCAACAGAACTCCCACTCAAACTCCCCTGTTTACAGCTCTGTTTGCTAGCTCCTGTGCCGCTGCAGCTGTCTGTGCCGCTGCCTGACTGGCTGCTACCTTTATAGGACCCCTAGTCAGTGAAGCCCCGCCCCCTAATCAGGGCTCAGCTTCTCTCGCAGCACCTAACCCCTCCAAGCCTCTACACATACAGATACTACCAATACAAAAACACACACAAATACCTTCTCCTCCAACAGAACTCCCACTCAAACTCCCCTGTTTACAGCTCTGTTTGCTAGCTCCTGTGCCGCTGCCTGACTGGCTGCTACCTTTATAGGACCCCTAGTCAGTGAAGCCCGCCCCCTAATCAGGGCTCAGCTTCTCTCCCAGCACAAAGCCCCTCCAAGCCTCTACACAAACAGATAATACCAATACAAAAACACACACAAATACGTTCTCCTCCAACAGAACTCCCACTCAAACTCCCCTGTTTACAGGTCTGTTTGCTAGCTCCCTTGCCGCTGCCTGACTGGCTGCTACCTTTATAGGACCCCTAGTCAGTGAAGCCCCGCCCCCTAATCAGGGCTCAGCTTCTCTCCCAGCACAAAGCCCCTGCACATACAGATACTGACAATACAAAACCAAACACACACAAATACCTTCTCCTCCAACAGAACTCCCACTCAAACTCCTCTGTTCACAGCTCTGTTTGCTAGCTCCTGTGCCACTGCAGCTGTCTGTTCCGCTGCCTGACTGGCTGCTACCTTTATAAGACCCCTAGTCAGTTAAGCCCCGCCCCCTAATCAGGGCTCAGCTTCTCTCGAAGCACAAAGCCCCGCCAAACCCCTACACATACAGATACTACCAATACAAAACCAAACACACACAAATACCTTCTCCTCCAACAGAACTCCCACTCAAACTCCCCTGTTCACAGCTTTGTTTGCTAGCTCCTGTGCCGCTGCCTGACTGGCTGCTACCTTTATAGGACCCCTAGTCAGTGAAGCCCCGCCCCCTAATCAGGGCTCAGCTTCTCTCCCAGCACAAAGCCCCTGCACATACAGATACTGACAATACAAAACCAAACACACACAAATACCATCTCCTCCAACAGAACTCCCACTCAAACTCCCCTGTTCACAGCTCTGTTTGCTAGCTCCTGTGCCGCTGCCTGACTGGCTGCTACCTTTATAGGACCCCCAGTCAGTGAAGCCCCGCCCCCTAATCAGGGCTCAGCTTCTCTCCCAGCACAAAGCCCCTCCAAGCCTCTACACATACAGATAATACCAATACAAAAACACACACAAATACGTTCTCCTCCAACAGAACTCCCACTCAAACTCCCCTGTTTACAGGTCTGTTTGCTAGCTCCCTTGCCGCTGCCTGACTGGGTGCTCCCTTTATAGGACCACTAGTCAGTGAAGCCCCGCCCCCTAATCAGGGCTCAGCTTCTCTCGCAGCACCTAGCCCCTAAAAGCCTCTACACATACAGATACTACCAATACAAAAACACACACAAATAGCTTCTCCTCCAACAGAACTCCCACTCAAACTCCCCTGTTCACAGCTCTGTTTGCTAGCTCCTGTGCCGCTGCCTGACTGGCTGCTACCTTTATAGAACCCCTCGTCTGTGAAGCCCCGCCCCCTAATCAGGGCTCAGCTTCTCTCGCAGCACTTAGCCCCTCCAAGCCTCTACACATACAGATACTACCAATACAAAAACACACACAAATACCTTCTCCTCCAACAGAACTCCCACTCAAACTCCCCTGTTCACAGCTCTGTTTGCTAGCTCCTGTGCCGCTGCCTGACTGGCTGCTACCTTTATAGGACCCCTAGTCAGTGAAGCCCCGCCCCCTAATCAGGGCTCAGCTTCTCTCCCAGCACAAAGCCCCTCCAAGCCTCTACACATACAGATACTACCAATGCAAAACCAAACACACACAAATACCTTCTCCTCCAACAGAACTCCCACTCAAACTCCTCTGTTTACAGCTCTGTTTGCTAGCTCCTGTGCCGCTGCCTGACTGGCTGCTACCTTTATAGGACCCCTAGTCAGGGAAGCCCCGCCCCCTAATCAGGGCTCAGCTTCTCTCCAAGCACAAAGCCCCGCCAAACCCCTACACATACAGATACTACCAATACAAAAACACACACAAATAGCTTCTCCTCCAACAGAACTACCACTCAAACTCCCCTGTTCACAGCTCTGTTTGCTAGCTCCTGTGCCGCTGCCTGACTGGCTGCTACCTTTATAGGACCCCTAGTCAGGGAAGCCCCGCCCCCTAATCAGGGCTCAGCTTCTCTCGCAGCACCTAGCCCCTCCAAGCCTCTACACAAACAGATACTACCAATACAAAAACACAAACAAATACCTTCTCCTCCAACAGAACTCCCACTCAAACTCCCCTGTTCACAGCTCTGTTTGCTAGCTCCTGTGCCGCTGCCTGACTGGCTGCTACCTTTATAGGACCCCTAGTCAGTGAAGCCCCGCCCCCTAATCAGGGCTCAGCTTCTCTCCCAGCACAAAGCCCCTCCAAGCCTATACACTTAAGATAATACCAATACAAAAACACACACAAATACGTTCTCCTCCATCATAACTCCCACTCAAACTCCCCTGTTCACAGCTCTGTTTGCTAGCTCCCTTGCCGCTGCCTGACTGGCTGCTACCTTTATAGGACCCCTAGTCAGTGAAGCCCCGCCCCCTAATCAGGGCTCAGCTTCTCTCGCAGCACCTAGCCCCTCCAAGCCTCTACACATACAGATACTACCAATACAAAAACACACACAAATACCTTCTCCTCCAACAGAACTCCCACTCAAACTCCCCTGTTCACAGCTCTGTTTGCTAGCTCCTGTGCCGCTGCCTGACTGGCTGCTACCTTTATAGGACCCCTAGTCAGTGAAGCCCCGCCCCCGAATCAGGGCTCAGCTTCTCTCGCAGCACCTAGCCCCTCCAAGCCTCTACACATACAAATACTACCAATACAAAAACACACACAAATACCTTCTCCTCCAACAGAACTCCCACTCAAACTCCCCTGTTCACAGCTCTGTTTGCTAGCTCCTGTTCCGCTGCCTGACTGGCTGCTACCTTTATAGGACCCCTAGTCAGGGAAGCCCCGCCCCCTAATCAGGGCTCAGCTTCTCTCCCAGCACAAAGCCCCTGCACATACAGATACTGACAATACAAAACCAAACACACACAAATACTTTCTCCTCCAACAGAACTCCCACTCAAACTCCCCTGTTCACAGCTCTGTTTGCTAGCTCCTGTGCAACTGCAGCTGTCTGTTCCGCTGCCTGACTGGCTGCTACCTTTATAGGACCCCTAGTCAGTGAAGCCCCGCCCCCTCATCAGGGCTCAGCTTCTCTCCAAGCACAAAGCCCCGCCAAACCCCTACACATACAGATACTACCAATACAAAACCAAACACACACAAATACCATCTCCTCCAACAGAACTCCCACTCAAACTCCCCTGTTTACAGCTCTGTTTGCTAGCTCCTGTGCCGCTTCCTGACTGGCTGCTACCTTTATAGGACCCCTAGTCAGTGAAGCCCCGCCCCCTAATCAGGGCTCAGCTTCTCTCGCAGCACCTAGCCCCTCCAAGCCTCTACACATACAGATACTACCAATACAAAAACACACACAAATAGCTTCTCCTCCAACAGAACTCCCACTCAAACTCCCCTGTTCACAGCTCTGTTTGCTAGCTCCTGTGCCGCTGCCTGACTGGCTGCTACCTTTATAGGACCCCTAGTCTGTGAAGCCCCGCCCCCTAATCAGGGCTCAGCTTCTCTCGCAGCACCTAGCCCCTCCAAGCCTCTACACATACAGATACTACCAATACAAAAACACACACAAATACCTTCTCCTCCAACAGAACTCCCACTCAAACTCCCCTGTTCACAGCTCTGTTTGCTAGCTCCTGTGCCGCTGCCTGACTGGCTGCTACCTTTAAAGGACCCTTAGTCAGTGAAGCCCCGCCCCCTAATCAGGGCTCAGCTTCTCTCCCAGCACAAAGCCCCTCCAAGCCTCTACACATACAGATACTACCAATGCAAAACCAAACACACACAAATACCTTCTCCTCCAACAGAACTCCCACTCAAACTCCCCTGTTTACAGCTCTGTTTGCTAGCTCCTGTGCCGCTGCCTGACTGGCTGCTACCTTTATAGGACCCCTAGTCAGGGAAGCCCCGCCCCCTAATCAGGGCTCAGCTTCTCTCCCAGCACAAAGCCCCTGCACATACAGATACTGACAATACAAAACCAAACACACACAAATACCTTTTCCTCCAACAGAACTACCACTCAAACTCCCCTGTTTACAGCTCTGTTTGCTAGCTCCTGTGCCGCTGCAGCTGTCTGTGCCAATGCCTGACTGGCTGATACCTTTATAGGACCCCTAATCAGTGAAGCCCCGCCCCCTAATCAGGGCTCAGCTTCTCTCCCAGCACAAAGCCCCTGCACATACAGATAATGACAATACAAAACCAAACACACACAAATACCTTCTCCTCCAACAGAACTCCCACTCAAACTCCCCTGTTTACAGCTCTGTTTGCTAGCTCCTGTGCCGCTGCAGCTGTCTGTGCCAAGGCCTGACTGGCTGCTACCTTTATAGGACCCCTAGTCAGTGAAGCCCCGCCCCTTAATCAGGGCTCAGCTTCTCTCGCAGCACCTAGCCCCTCCAAGCCTCTACACATACAGATAATACCAATACAAAAACACAGACAAATACCTTCTCCTCCAACAGAACTCCCACTCAAACTCCCATGTTCACAGCTCTGTTTGATAGCTCCTGTGCCGCTGCAGCTGTCTGTGCCAATGCCTGACTGGCTGATACCTTTATAGGACCCCTAGTCAGTGAAGCCCCGCCCCCTAATCAGATCTCAGCTTCTCTCGCAGCACCTAGCCCCTTCAAGCCTCTACACATACAGATACCAATACAAAAACACGCACAAATACCTTCTCCTCCAACAGAACTCCCACTCAAACTCCCCTGTTCACAGCTCTGTTTGCTAGCTCCTGTGCCGCTGCAGCTGTCTGTGCCGCTGCCTGACTGGCTACTACCTTTATAGGACCCCTAGTCAGTGAAGCCCCGCCCCCTAATCAGGGCTCAGCTTCTCTCGCAGCACCTAGCCCCTCCAAGCCTCTACACATACAGATACTACCAATACAAAAACACACACAAATACCTTCTCCTCAAACAGAACTCCCACTCAAACTCCCCTGTTCACAGCTCTGTTTGCTAGCTCCTGTGCCGCTGCTTGACTGGCTGGTACCTTTATAGGACCCCTAGTCAGTGAGGCCCCGCCCCCTAATCAGGGCTCAGCTTCTCTCCCAGCACAAAGCCCCTCCAAGCCTCTACACATACAGATAATACCAATACAAAAACACACAAAAATACGTTCTCCTCCAACAGAACTCCCACTCAAACTCCCCTGTTTACAGGTCTGTTTGCTAGCTCCCTTGCCGCTGCCTGACTGGCTGCTACCTTTATAGGACCCCTAGTCAGTGAAGCCCCGCCCCCTAATCAGGGCTCAGCTTCTGTCCCAGCACCAAGCCCGTACACATACAGATACTACCAATACAAAACCAAACACACACAAATACCTTCTCCTCCAACAGAACTCCCACTCAAACTGCCCTGTTTACAGGTCTGTTTGCTAGCTCCTGTGCCGCTGCCTGACTGGCTGCTCCCTTTATAGGACACCTAGTCCGTGAAGCCCCGCCCCCTAATCAGGGCCCAGCTTCTCTCCCAGCACAAAGCCCCTCCAAGCCTCTACACATACAGATAATACCAATACAAAAACACACACAAATACGTTCTCCTCCAACAGAACTCCCACTCAAACTCCCCTGTTTACAGCTCTGTTTGCTAGCTCCTGTGCCGCTGCCTGACTGGCTGCTAGCTTTATAGGACCCCTAGTCAGTGAAGCCCCGCCCCCTAATCAGGGCTCAGCTTCTCTCCCAGCACAAAGCCCCTCCAAGCCTCTACACATACAGATACTACCAATACAAAAAAACAAACAAATACCTTCTCCTCCAACAGAACTCCCACTCAAACTCCCCTGTTCACAGCTCTGTTTGCTAGCTCCTGTGCCACTGCAGCTGTCTGTGCCGCTGCCTGACTGGCTGCTACCTTTATAGGACCCCTACTCAGTGAAGCCCCGCCCCCTAATCAGGGCTCAGCTTCTCTCGCAGCACCTAGCCCCTCCAAGCCTCTACACATACAGATAATACCAATACAAAAACACACACAAATACCTTCTCCTCCAACAGAACTCCCACTCAAACTCCCCTGTTCACAGGTCTGTTTGCTAGCTCCTGTGCCACTGCAGCTGTCTGTGCCGCTGCCTGACTGGCTGCTACCTTTATAGGACCCCTAGTCATTGAAGCCCCGCCCCCTAATCAGGGCTCAGCTTCTCTCCCAGCTCAAAGCCCCTCCAAGCCTCTACATATACAGATACTACCAATACAAAACCAAACAAACACAAATACCTTCTCCTCCAACAGAACTCCCACTCAAACTCCCCTGCTTACAGCTCTGTTTGCTAGCTCCTGTGCCACTGCCTGACTGGCTCCTACCTTTATAGGACCCCTAGTCAGTGAAGCCCCGCCCCCTGATCAGGGCTCAGCTTCTCTCCCAGCACAAAGCCCCTCCAAGCCTCTACATATACAGATACTACCAATACAAAAAAACACACAAATACCTTCTCCTCCAACAGAACTCCCACTCAAACTCCCCTGTTTACAGCTCTGTTTGCTAGCTCCTGTGCCACTGCAGCTGTCTGTGCCACTGCCTGACTGGCTGCTCCCTTTCTAGGACCCCTAATCAGTGAAGCCCCGCCCCCTAATCAGGGCCCAGCTTCTCTCCCATCACAAAGCCCCTCCAAGCCTCTACACATACAGATAATACCAATACAAAAACACACACAAATACCTTCTTCTCCAACAGAACTCCCACTCAAACTCCCATGTTCACAGCTCTGTTTGATAGCTCCTGTGCCGCTGCAGCTGTCTGTGCCGCTGCCGTACTGGCTGCTACCTTTATAGGACCGCTAGTCAGTGAAGCCCCGCCCCCTAATCAGGGCTCAGCTTCTCTCGCAGCACCTAGCCCCTCCAAGCCTCTACACATCCAGATACTACCAATACAAAAACACAAACAAATACCTTCTCCTCCAACAGAACTCCCACTCAAACTCCCCTGTTCACAGCTCTGTTTGCTAGCTCCTGTGCCGCTGCCTGACAGGCTGCTCCCTTTATAGGACCCCTAGTGAGTGAAGCCCCGCCCCCAATCAGGGCTCAGCTTCTCTCCCAGCACAAAGCCCCTCCAAGCCTCTACACATACAGATACTACCAATGCAAAACCAAACACACACAAATACCTTCTCCTCCAACAGAACTCCCACTCAAACTCCCCTGTTTACAGCTCTGTTTGCTAGCTCCTGTGCCGCTGCCTGACTGGCTGCTACCTTTATAGGACCTCTAGTCAGGGAAGCCCCGCCCCCTAATCAGGGCTCAGCTTCTCTCCCAGCACAAAGCCCCTGCACATACAGATACTGACAATACAAAACCAAACACACACAAATACCTTCTCCAACAGAACTACCACTCAAACTCCTCTGTTTACAGCTCTGTTTGCTAGCTCCTTGCCGCTGCAGCTGTCTGTGCCAATGCCTGACTGGCTGCTACCTTTATAGGACCCCTAGTCAGTGAAGCCCCGCCCCCTAATCAGGGCTCAGCTTCTCTCCCAGCACAAAGCCCCTTCAAGCCTCTACACATACAGATACTACCAATACAAAAACACACACAAATACCTTCTCCTCCAACAGAACTCCCACTCAAATTCCCCTGTTTAAAGCTCTGTTTGCTAGCTCCTGTGCCACTGCAGCTGTCTGTTCCGCTGCCTGACTGGCTGCTACCTTTATAGGAACCCTAGTCAGTGAAGCCCCGCCCCCTAATCAGGGCTCAGCTTCTCTCCCAGCACAAGGCCCCTCCAAGCCTCTACACATACAGATACTACCAATACAAAACCAAGCACACACAAATACCTTCTCCTCCAACAGAACTCCCACTCAAACTCCCCTGTTTACAGCTCTGTTTGCTAGCTCATGTGCCGCTGCAGCTGTCTGAGCCGCTGCCTGACTGGCTGCTACCTTTATAGGACCCCTAGTCAGTCAAGCCCCGCCCCCTAATCAGGGCTCAGCTTCTCTCCCAGCACAAAGCCCCTGCACATACAGATACTGACAATACAAAACCAAACACACACAAATACCTTCTCCTCCAACAGAACTCCCACTCAAACCCCCCTGTTTACAGCTCTGTTTGTTAGCTCCTGTGCCGCTGTAGCTGTCTGAGCCGCTGCCTGACTGGCTGCTACCTTTATAGGACCCCTAGTCAGTCAAGCCCCGCCCCCTGATCAGGGCTCAGCTTCTCTCCCAGCACAAAGCCCATCCAAGCCTCTACATATACAGATACTACCAATACAAAAAAACACACAAATACCTTCTCCTCCAACAGAACTCCCACTCAAACTGCCCTCTTTACCGCTCTGTTTGCTAGCTCCTGTGCCGCTGCCTGACTGGCTGCTACCTTTATAGGACCCCTAGTCAGGGAAGCCACGCCCCCTAATCAGGGCTCAGCTTCTCTCCCAGCACAAAGCCCGTACACATACAGATACTACCAATACAAAACCGAACACACACAAGTACCTTCTCCTCCAACAGAACTCCCACTCAAACTCCCCTGTTTACAGGTCTGTTTGCTAGCTCCTGTGCCGCTGCCTGACTGGCTGCTACCTTTATAGGACCCCTAGTCAGTGAAGCCCCGCCCCCTGATCAGGGCTCAGCTTCTCTCCCATCACAAAGCCCCTCCAAGCCTCTACACATACAGATAATACCAATACAAAAACACACACAGATACCTTCTCCTCCAACAGAACTCCCACTCAAACTCCCCTGTTTACAGCTCTGTTTGCTAGCTCCTGTGCCGCTGCCTGACTGGCTGCTACCTTTATAGGACCCCTAGTCAGGGAAGCCCCGCCCCCTAATCAGGGCTCAGCTTCTCTCCCAGCACAAAGCCCCTGCACATACAGATACTGACAATACAAAACCAAACACACACAAATACCTTCTCCTCCAACAGAACTCCCACTCAAACTCCCCTGTTCATAGCTCTGTTTTCTAACTCCTGTGCCACTGCAGCTGTCTGTTCCGCTGCCTGACTGGCTGCTACCTTTATAGGACCCCTAGTCAGTGAAGCCCCGTCCGCTAATCAGGGCTCAGCTTCTCTCCCAGCACAAAGCCCCTACACATACAGATACTACCAATACAAAACCAAACACACACAAATACCTTCTGCTCCAACAGAACTCTCACTCAAACTCCCCTCTTTACAGCTCTGTTTGCTAGCTCCTGTGCCACTGCAGCTGTCTGTGCCGCTGCCTGACTGGCGACTCCCTTTCTAGGACCCCTAATCAGTGAAGCCCCGCCCCCTAATCAGGGCCCAGCTTCTCTCCCATCAAAAAGCCCCTCCAAGACTCTACACATACAGATAATACCAATACAAAAACACACACAAATACCTTCTTCTCCAACAGAACTCCCACTCAAACTACCCTGTTTACAGCTCTGTTTGCTAGCTCCTGTGCCGCTGCAGCTGTCTGTTCCGCTGCCTGACTGCCTGCTACCTTTATAGGACCCCTAGTCAGTGAAGCCCCGCCCCTTAATCAGGGCTCAGCTTCTCTCCCAGCACAAAGCCCCTCCAAGCCTCTACACATACAGATACTACCTATGCAAAACCAAACACACACAAATACCTTCTCCTCCAACAGAACTCCCACTCAAACTCCCCTGTTTACAGCTCTGTTTGCTAGCTCCTGTGCCGCTGCCTGACTGGCTGCTACCTTTATAGGACCCCTAGTCAGGGAAGCCCCGCCCCCTAATCAGGGCTCAGCTTCTCTCCCAGCACCTAGCCCCTCCAAGCCTCTACACATACAGATAATACCAATACAAAAACACACACAAATACCATCTCCTCCAACAGAACTCCCACTCAAACTCCTCTGTTCACAGCTCTGTTTGCTAGCTCCTGTGCCACTGCAGCTGTCTGTTCCGCTGCCTGACTGGCTGCTACCTTTATAGGACCCCTAGTCAGTTAAGTCCCGCCCCCTAATCAGGGCTCAGCTTCTCTCCAAGCACAAAGCCCCGCCAAACCCCTACACATACAGATACTACCAATACAAAACCAAACACACACAAATACCATCTCCTCCAACAGAACTCCCACTCAAACTCCCCTGTTTACAGGTCTGTTTGCTAGCTCCCTTGCCGCTGCCTGACTGGCTGCTACCTTTATAGGACCCCTAGTCAGGGAAGCCCCGCTCCCTAATCAGGGCTCAGCTTCTCTCCCAGCACAAAGCCCCTGCACATACAGATACTGACAATACAAAACCAAACACACACAAATACCTTCTCCTCCAAAAGAACTCCCACTCAAACTCCCCTGTTTACAGGTCTGTTTGCTAGCTCCCTTGCCGCTGCCTGACTGGCTGCTACCTTTATAGGACCCCTAGTCAGGGAAGCCCCGCCCCCTAATCAGGGCTCAGCTTCTCTCCCAGCACAAAGCCCCTCCAAGCCTCTACACATACAGATACTACCAATGCAAAACCAAACACACACAAATACCTTCTCCTCCAACAGAACTCCCACTCAAACTGCCCTGTTTACAGCTCTGTTTGCTAGCTCCTGTGCCGCTGCCTGACTGGCTGCTACCTTTATAGGACCCCTAGTCAGGGAAGCCCCGCCGCCTAATCAGGGCTCAGCTTCTCTCCCAGCACAAAGCCCCTGCACATACAGATACTGACAATACAAAACCAAACACACAAAAATACCTTCTCCTCCAACAGAACTCCCACTCAAACTCCCCTGTTTACAGCTCTGTTTGCTAGCTCCTGTGCCGCTGCAGCTGTCTGTGCCAATGCCTGACTGGCTGCTGCCTTTATAGGACCCCTAGTCAGTGAAGCCCCGCCCCCTAATCAGGGCTCAGCTTCTCTCGCAGCACCTAGCCCCTCCAAGCCTCTACACATACAGATAATACCAATACAAAAACACACAAAAATACCTTCTCCTCCAACAGAACTCCCACTCAAACTCCCCTGTTCACAGCTCTGTTTGCTAGCTCCTGTGCCGCTGCCTGACTGGCTGCTACCTTTATAGGACCCCTAGTCTGTGAAGCCCCGCCCCCTAATCAGGGCTCAGCTTCTCTCGCAGCACCTAGCCCCTCCAAGCCTCTACACATACAGATACTACCAATACAAAAACACACACAAATACCTTCTCCTCCAACAGAACTCCCACTCAAACTCCCCTGTTCACAGCTCTGTTTGCTAGCTCCTGTGCCGCTGCCTGACTGGCTGCTACCTTTATAGGACCCCTAGTCAGTGAAGCCCCGCCCCCTAATCAGGGCTCAGCTTCTCTCCCAGCACAAAGCCCCTGCACATACAGATACTGACAATACAAAACCAAACACACACAAATACCTTCTCCTCCAACAGAACTACCACTCAAACTCCCCTGTTTACAGCTCTGTTTGCTAGCTCCTGTGCCGCTGCAGCTGTCTGTGCCAATGCCTGACTCGCTGATACCTTTATAGGACCCCTAATCAGTGAAGCCCCGCCCCCTAATCAGGGCTCAGCTTCTCTCCCAGCACAAAGCCCCTGCACATACAGATACTGACAATACAAAACCAAACACACACAAATACCTTCTCCTCCAACAGAACTCCCACTCAAACTCCCCTGTTCACAGCTCTGTTTGCTAGCTCCTGTGCCACTGCAGCTGTCTGTTCCGCTGCCTGACTGGCTGCTACCTTTATAGGACCCCTACTCAGTGAAGCCCCGCCCCCTAATCAGGGCTCAGCTTCTCTCCAAGCACAAAGCCCCGCCAAACCCCTACACATACAGATACTACCAATACAAAACCAAACACACACAAATACCATCTCCTCCAACAGAACTCCCACTCAAACTCCCCTGTTCACAGCTCTGTTTGCTAGCTCCTGTGCCGCTGCCTGACTGGCTGCTACCTTTATAGGACCCCTAGTCAGTGAAGCCCCGCCCCCTAATCAGGGCTCAGCTTCTCTCGCAGCACCTAGCCCCTAAAAGCCTCTACACATACAGATACCACCAATACAAAAACACACACAAATACCGTCTCCTCCAACAGAACTCCCACTCAAACTCCCCTGTTTACAGGTCTGTTTGCTAGCTCCCTTGCCGCTGCCTGACTGGCTGCTACCTTTATAGGACCCCTAGTCAGTGAAGCCCCGCCCCCTAATCAGGGCTCAGCTTCTCTCCCAGCACAAAGCCCCTGCACATACAGATACTGACAATACAAAACCAAACACACACAAATACCTTCTCCTCCAACAGAACTCCCACTCAAACTCCCCTGTTCACAGCTCTGTTTGCTAGCTCCTGTGCCACTGCAGCTGTCTGTGCCGCTGCCTGACTGGCTGCTTCCTTTATAGGACCCCTAGTCAGTGAAGCCCCGCCCCCTAATCAGGGATCAGCTTCTCTCCCAGCACCTAGCCCCTCCAAGCCTCTACACATACAGATAATACCAATACAAAAACACACACCAATACCTTCTCCTCCAACAGAACTCCCACTCAAACTCCCCTGTTCACAGCTCTGTTTGCTAGCTCCTGTGCCACTGCAGCTGTCTGTTCCGCTGCCTGACTGGCTGCTACCTTTATAGGACCCCTAGTCAGTGAAGCCCCGCCCCCTAATCAGGGCTCAGCTTCTCTCCCAGCACAAAGCCCCTCCAAGCCTCTACACATACAGATACTACCAATACAAAACCAAACACACACAAATACCTTCTGCTCCAACAGAACTCCCACTCAAACTCCCCTCTTTACAACTCTGTTTGCTAGCTCCTGTGCCACTGCAGCTGTCTGTGCCGCTGCCTGACTGGCTGCTCCCTTTCTAGGACCCCTAATCAGTGAAGCCCCGCCCCCTAATCAGGGCCCAGCTTCTCTCGCAGCACCTAGCCCCTCCAAGCCTCTACACATACAGATACTACCAATACAAAAGCACACACAAATACCTTCTCCTCCAACACAACTCCCACTCAAACTGCCCTGTTTACAGCTCTGTTTGCTACCTCCTGTGCCGCTGACTGACTGGCTGGTACCTTTATAAGACCCCTAGTCAGTGAAGCCCCGCCCCCTAATCAGGGCTCAGCTTCTCTCCCAGCACAAAGCCCCTCCAAGCCTCTACACATACAGATACTACCAATACAAAACGAAACACACACAAATACCTTCTCCTCCAACAGAACTCCGACTCAAACTCCCCTGTTTAGAGCTCTGTTTGCTACCTCCTGTGCCGCTGCCTGACTGGCTGCTACCTTTATAGGACCCGTAGTCAGTGAAGCCCCGCCCCCTAATCAGGGCTCAGCTTCTCTCTCAGCACAAAGCCCCTCAAAGCCTCTACACATACAGATACTACCAATTGAAAAACACACACACACATATAACTTCTCCTCCAACAGAACTCCCACTCAAACTCCCCTGTTCACAGCTCTGTTTGCTAGCTCCTCTGCCGCTGCCTGACTGGCTGCTCCCTTTATAGGACCCCTAGTCAGTGAAGCCCCGCCCCCTAATCAGGGCTCAGCTTCTCTCCCAGCACAAAGCCCCTCCAAGCCTCTACACATACAGATACTACCAATGCAAAACCAAACACACACAAATACCTTCTCGTCCAACAGAACTCCCACTCCAACTCCCCTGTTCACAGCTCTGTTTGCTAGCTCCTGTGCCACTGCAGCTGTCTGTTCCGCTGCCTGACTGGCTGCTACCTTTATAGGACCCCTAGTCAGTGAAGCCCCGCCCCCTAATCAGGGCTCAGCTTCTCTCCAAGCACAAAGCCCCTCCAAACCTCTACACATACAGATACTACCAATGCAAAACCAAACACACACAAATACCATCTCCTCCAAGAGAACTCCCACTCAAACTCCCCTGTTTACAGCTCTGTTTGCTAGCTCCTGTGCCGCTGCAGCTGTCTGTGCCGCTGCCTGACTGGCTGCTACCTTTATAGGACCCCTAGTCAGTGAAGCCCCTCCCCCTAATCAGGGCTCAGCTTCTCTCGCAGCACCTAGCCCCTCCAAGCCTCTACACATACAGATACTACCAATACAAAAACACACACGAATACCTTCTCCTCCAACAGAACTCCCACTCAAACTCCCCTGTTCACAGCTCTGTTTCCTAGCTCCTGTGCCGCTGCCTGACTGGCTGCTACCTTTATAGGACCCCTAGTCAGTGAAGCCCCGCCCCCTAATCAGGGCTCAGCTTCTCTCGCAGCACCTAGCCCCTAAAAGCCTCTACACATACAGATACTACCAATACAAAAACACACACAAATACCTTCTCCTCCAACAGAACTCCCACTCAAACTCCCCTGTTTAGAGCTCTGTTTGCTAGCTCCTGTGCCGCTGCAGCTGTCTGTTCCGCTGCCTGACTGGCTGCTACCTTTATAGGACCCCTAGTCAGTGAAGCCCCGCCCCCTAATCAGGGTTCAGCTTCTCTCCAAGCACAAAGCCCCGCCAAACCCCTTCACATACAGATACTACCAATAAAAAACCAAACACACACAAATACCTTCTCCTCCAACAGAACTCCCACTCAAACTCCCCTGCTTACAGCTCTGTTTGCTATCTCCTGTGCCGCTGCCTGACTGGCTGGTACCTTTATAGGACCCCTAGTCACTGAAGCCCCGCCCCCTAATCTGGGCTCAGCTTCTCTCCCAGCACAAAGCCCCTCCAAGCCTCTACACATACAGATACTACCAATACAAAACCAAACACACACAAATACCTTCTCCTCCAACAGAACTACCACTCAAACTCCCCTGTTTACAGCTCTGTTTGCTAGCTCCTGTGCCGCTGCCTGACTGGCTGCTCCCTTTATAGGACACCTAGTCAGTGAAGCCCCGCCCCCTAATCAGGGCCCAGCTTCTCTCCCAGCACAAAGCCCCTCCAAGCCTCTACACATACAGATACTACCAATACAAAAACACACACAAATACCTTCTCCTCCAACAGAACTCCCACTCAAACTGCCCTGTTTACAGCTCTGTTTGCTAGCTCCTGTGCCGCTGCTTGACTGGCTGCTACCTTTATAGGACCCCTAGTCAGTGAAGCCCCGCCCCCTAATCAGGGCTCAGCTTCTCTCGCAGCACCTAGCCCCTAAAAGCCTCTACACATACAGATACCACCAATACAAAAACACACACAAATACCCTCTCCTCCAACAGAACTCCCACTCAAACTCCCCTTTTCACAGCTCTGTTTGCTAGCTCCTGTGCCGCTGCAGCTGTCTGTGCCGCTGCCTGACTGGCTACTACCTTTATAGGACCCCGAGTCACTGAAGCCCCGCCCCCTAATCAGGACTCAGCTTCTCTCGCAGCACCTAGCCCCACCAAGCCTCTACACATACAGATACTACCAATACAAAAACACACACAAATACCTTCTCCTCCAACAGAACTCCCACTCAAACTCCCCTGTTCACAGCTCTGTTTGCTAGCTCCTGTGCAGCTGCCTGACTGGCTGCTACCTTTATAGGACCCCTAGTTAGTGAGGCCCCGCCCCCTAATCAGGGCTCAGCTTCTCTCCCAGCACAAAGCCCCTCCAAGCCTCTACACATACAGATAATACCAATACAAAAACAAACACAAATACGTTCTTCTCCAACAGAACTCCCACTCAAACTCCCCTGTTTACAGGTCTGTTTGCTAGCTCCCTTGCCGCTGCCTGACTGGCTGCTACCTTTATAGGACCCCTAGTCAGTGAAGCCCCGCCCCCTAATCAGGGCTCAGCTTCTCTCCCAGCACAAAGCCCCTCCAAGCCTCTACACATACAGATACTACCAATACAAAACCAAACACACACAAATACCTTCTCCTCCAACAGAACTCCCACTCAAACTCCCCTGTTTAGAGCTCTGTTTGCTACCTCCTGTGCCGCTGCAGCTGTCTGTGCCGCTGCCTGACTGGCTGCTTCCTTTATAGGACCCCTAGTCAGTGAAGCCCCGCCCCCTAATCAGGGCTCAGCTTCTCTCCCAGCACCTAGCCCCTCCAAGCCTCTACACATACAGATAATACCAATACAAAAACACACACAAATACCTTCTCCTCCAACAGAACTCCCACTCAAACTCCCCTGTTCACAGCTCTGTTTGCTAGCTCCTGTGCCACTGCAGCTGTCTGTGCCGCTGCCTGACTGGCTGCTACCTTTATAGGACCCGTAGTCAGTGAAGCCCCGCCCCCTAATCAGGGCTCAGCTTCTCTCTCAGCACAAAGCCCCTCAAAGCCTCTACACATACAGATACTACCAATTGAAAAACACACACACACAAATAACTTCTCCTCCAACAGAACTCCCACTCAAACTCCCCTGTTCACAGCTCTGTTTGCTAGCTCCTCTGCCGCTGCCTGTCTGGCTGCTCCCTTTATAGGACCCCTAGTCAGTGAAGCCCCGCCCCATAATCAGGGCTCAGCTTCTCTCCCAGCACAAAGCCCCTCCAAGCCTCTACACATACAGATACTACCAATGCAAAACCAAACACACACAAATACCTTCTCGTCCAACAGAACTCCAACTCCAACTCCCCTGTTCACAGCTCTGTTTGCTAGCTCCTGTGCCACTGCAGCTGTCTGTTCCGCTGCCTGACTGGCTGCTACCTTTATAGGACCCCTAGTCAGTGAAGCCCCGCCCCCTAATCAGGGCTCAGCTTCTCTCCAAGCACAAAGCCCCTCCAAACCTCTACACATACAGATACTACCAATGCAAAACCAAACACACACAAATACCGTCTCCTCCAAGAGAACTCCCACTCAAACTCCCCTGTTTACAGCTCTGTTTGCTAGCTCCTGTGCCGCTGCAGCTGTCTGTTCCGCTGCCTGACTGGCTGCTACCTTTATAGGACCCCTAGTCAGTGAAGCCCCGCCCCCTAATCAGGGTTCAGCTTCTCTCCAAGCACAAAGCCCCGCCAAACCCCTTCACATACAGATACTACCAATGAAAAACCAAACACACACAAATACCTTCTCCTCCAACAGAACTCCCACTCAAACTCCCCTGCTTACAGCTTTGTTTGCTATCTCCTGTGCCGCTGCCTGACTGGCTGGTACCTTTATAGGACCCCTAGTCACTGAAGCCCCGCCCCCTAATCTGGGCTCAGCTTCTCTCCCAGCACAAAGCCCCTCCAAGCCTCTACACATACAGATACTACCAATACAAAACCAAACACACACAAATACCTTCTCCTCCAACAGTACTACCACTCAAACTCCCCTGTTTACAGCTCTGTTTGCTAGCTCCTGTGCCGCTGCCTGACTGGCTGCTCCCTTTATAGGACACCTAGTCAGTGAAGCCCCGCCCCCTAATCAGGGCCCAGCTTCTCTCCCAGCACAAAGCCCCTCCAAGCCTCTACATATACAGATACTACCAATACAAAAACACACACAAATACCTTCTCCTCCAACAGAACTCCCACTCAAACTGCCCTGTTTACAGCTCTGTTTGCTAGCTCCTGTGCCGCTGCTTGACTGGCTGCTAGCTTTATAGGACCCCTAGTCAGTGAAGCCCCGCCCCCTGATCAGGGCTCAGCTTCTCTCCCAGCACAAAGCCCCTCCAAGCCTCTACATATACAGATACTACCAATACAAAAAAACGCACAAATACCTTCTCCTCCAACAGAACTCCCACTCAAACTGCCCTGTTTCAGCTCTGTTTGCTAGCTCCTGTGCCGCTGCCTGACTGGCTGCTACCTTTATAGGACCCCTAGTCAGTGAAGCCCCGCCCCCTAATCAGGGCTAAGCTTCTCTCCCAGCACAAAGCCCCTTCAAGCCTCTACACATACAGATACTACCAATACAAAACCAAACACACACAAATACCTTCTCCTCCAACAGAACTCCCACTCAAACTCCCCTGTTTAGAGCTCTGTTTGCTAGCTCCTGTGCCGCTGCAGCTGTCTGTGCCGCTGCCTGACTGGCTGCTACCTTTATAGGACCCCTAGTCATTGAAGCCCCGCCCCCTAATCAGGGTTCAGCTTCTCTCCCAGCACAAAGCCCCGCCAAACCCCTACACATACAGATACTACCAATACAAAAACACACACAAATACCTTCTCCTCCAACAGAACTCCCACTCAAACTCCCCTGTTTACAGCTCTGTTTGCTAGCTCCTGTGCCGCTGCAGCTGTCTGTTCCGCTGCCTGACTGGCTGCTACCTTTATAGGACTCCTAGTCAGTGAAGCCCCGCCCCCTAATCAGGGCTCAGCTTCTCTCCCAGCACAAAGCCCCGCCAAACCCCTTCACATACAGATACTACCAATAAAAAACTAAACACACACAAATACATTCTCCTCCAACAGAACTCCTACTCAAACTCCCCTCCTTACAGCTCTGTTTGCTAGCTCCTGTGCCGCTGCCTGACTGGCTGGTACCTTTATAGGACCCCTAGTCACTGAAGCCCCGCCCCCTAATCAGGGCTCAGCTTCTCTCCCAGCACAAAGCCCCTCCAAGCCTCTACACATACAGATACTACCAATACAAAACCAAACACACACAAATACCTTCTCCTCCAACAGAACTCCCACTCAAACTGCCCTGTTTACAGCTCTGTTTGCTAGCTCCTGTGCCGCTGCTTGACTGGCTGGTAGCTTTATAGGACCCCTAGTCAGTGAAGCCCCGCCCGCTAATCAGGGCTCAGCTTCTCTCCCAGCACAAAGCCCCTGCACATACAGATACTACCAATGCAAAACCAAACACACACAAATACCTTCTCCTCCAACAGAACTCCCACTCAAACTCCCCTGTTCACAGCTCTGTTTGCTAGCTCCTGTGCCACTGCAGCTGTCTGTGCCGCTGCCTGACTGGCTGCTACCTTTAAAGGACCCCTAGTCAGAGAAGCCCCGCCCCCTAATCAGGGCTCAGCTTCTCTCACAGCACCTAGCCCCTCCAAGCCTCTACACATACAGATAATACCAATACAAAAACATACACAAATACCTTCTCCTCCAACAGAACTCCCACTCAAACTCCCCTGTTCACAGCTCTGTTTGCTAACTCCTGTGCCACTGCAGCTGTCTGTTCCGCTGCCTGACTGGCGACTCCCTTTCTAGGACCCCTAATCAGTGAAGCCCCGTCCCCTAATCAGGGCCCAGCTTCTCTCCCATCACAAAGCCCCTCCAAGACTCTACACATACAGATAATACCAATACAAAAACACACACACACAAATACCTTCTCCTCCAACAGAACTCCCACTCAAACTCCCCTGTTTACAGCTCTGTTTGCTAGCTCCTGTGCCGCTGCAGCTGTCTGTGCCAATGCCTGACTGGCTGCTACCTTTATAGGACCCCTAGTCAGTGAAGCCCCGCCCCCTAATCAGGGCTCAGCTTCTCTCCCAGCACAAAGCCCCTCCAAGCCTCTACACATACAGATACTACCAATACAAAACCAAACACACACAAATACCTTCTCCTCCAACAGAACTCCCACTCAAACTCCCCTGTTTACAGCTCTGTTTGCTAGCTCCTGTGCTGCTGCAGCTGTCTGTGCCGCTGCCTGACTGGCTGCTACCTTTATAGGACCCCTAGTCAGTGAAGCCCCGCCCCCTAATCAGCGTTCAGCTTCTCTCCAAGCACAAAGCCCCGCCAAACCCCTACACATACAGATACTACCAATAAAAAACCAAACACACACAAATACCTACTCCTCCAACAGAACTCCCACTCAAACTCCCCTGTTTAGAGCTCTGTTTGCTACCTCCTGTGCCGCTGCAGCTGTCTGTGCCGCTGCCTGACTGGCTGCTACCTTTATAGGTCCCGTAGTCAGTGAAGCCCCGCCCCCTAATCAGGGCTCAGCTTCTCTCCCAGCACAAAGCCCCTGCACATACAGATACTGACAATGCAAAACCAAACACACACAAATACCTTCTCCAACAGAACTCCCACTCAAAATCCCCTGTTCACAGCTCTGTTTGCTAGCTCCTGTGCCGCTGCCTGACTGGCTGCTACCTTTATAGGACCCCTAGTCAGTCAAGCCCCGCCCCCTAATCAGGGCTCAGCTTCTCTCCCAGCACAAAGCCCCTGCACATACAGATACTGACAATACAAAACCAAACACACACAAATACCTTCTCCTCCAACAGAACTCCCACTCAAACCCCCCTGTTTACAGCTCTGTTTGCTAGCTCCTGTGCCGCTGTAGCTGTCTGAGCCGCTGCCTGACTGGCTGCTACCTTTATAGGACCCCTAGTCAGTCAAGCCCCGCCGCCTAATCAGGGCTCAGCTTCTCTCCCAGCACAAAGCCCCTCCAAGCCTCTACACATACAGATACTACCAATACAAAAAAACACACAAATACCTTCTCCTCCAAAAGAACTCCCACTCAAACTCCCCTGCTTACAGCTCTGTTTGCTAGCTCCTGTGCCACTGCCTTACTGGCTCCTACCTTTATAGGACCCCTAGTCAGTGAAGCCCCGCCCCCTGATCAGGGCTCAGCTTCTCTCCCAGCACAAAGCCCCTCCAAGCCTCTACATATACAGATACTACCAATACAAAAAAACACACAAATACCTTCTCCTCCAACAGAACTCCCACTCAAACTGCCCTCTTTACCGCTCTGTTTGCTAGCTCCTGTGCCGCTGCCTGACTGGCTGCTACCTTTATAGGACCCCTAGTCAGGGAAGCCACGCCCCCTAATCAGGGCTCAGCTTCTCTCCCAGCACAAAGCCCGTACACATACAGATACTACCAATACAAAACCGAACACACACAAGTACCTTCTCCTCCAACAGAACTCCCACTCAAACTCCCCTGTTTACAGGTCTGTTTGCTAGCTCCTGTGCCGCTGCCTGACTGGCTGCTACCTTTATAGGACCCCTAGTCAGTGAAGCCCCGCCCCCTGATCAGGGCTCAGCTTCTCTCCCATCACAAAGCCCCTCCAAGCCTCTACACATACAGATAATACCAATACAAAAACACACACAGATACCTTCTCCTCCAACAGAACTCCCACTCAAACTCCCCTGTTTACAGCTCTGTTTGCTAGCTCCTGTGCCGCTGCCTGACTGGCTGCTACCTTTATAGGACCCCTAGTCAGGGAAGCCCCGCCCCCTAATCAGGGCTCAGCTTCTCTCCCAGCACAAAGCCCCTGCACATACAGATACTGACAATACAAAACCAAACACACACAAATACCTTCTCCTCCAACAGAACTCCCACTCAAACTCCCCTGTTTACAGCTCTGTTTGCTAGCTCCTGTGCCGCTGCAGCTGTCTGTGCCAATGCCTGACTGGCTGCTACCTTTATAGGACCCCTAGTCAGTCAAGCCCCGCCCCCTAATCAGGGCTCAGCTTCTCTCCCAGCACAAAGCCCCTTCAAGCCTCTACACATACATATACTACCAATACAAAAACACACAAAAATACCTTCTCCTCCAACAGAACTCCCACTCAAACTCCCCTGTTCACAGCTCTGTTTGCTAGCTCCTGTGCCGCTGCCTGACTGGCTGCTACCTTTATAGGACCCCTAGTCAGTGAAGCCCCGCCCCCTAATCAGGGCTCAGCTTCTCTAGCAGCACCTAGCCCCTCCAAGCCTCTACACATACAGATATTACCAATACAAAAACACACAAAAATACCTTCTCCTCCAACAGAACTCCCACTCAAACTCCCCTGTTTACAGCTCTGTTTGCTAGCTCCTGTGCCGCTGCCTGACTGGCTGCTACCTTTATAGGACCCCTAGTCAGGGAAGCCCCGCCCCCTAATCAGGGCTCAGCTTCTCTCCCAGCACAAAGCCCCTGCACATACAGATACTGACCATACAAAACCAAACGCACACAAATACCTTCTCCTCCAACAGAACTCCCACTCAAACTCCCCTGTTTACAGCTCTGTTTGCTAGCTTCTGTGCCGCTGCAGCTGTCTGTGCAAATGCCTGACTGGCTGCTACCTTTATAGGACCCCTAGTCAGTGAAGCCCCGCCCCCTAATCAGGGGTCAGCTTCTCTCGCAGCACCTAGCCCCTCCAAGCCTCTAAACATACAGATAATACCAATACAAAAACACACACAAATACCTTCTCCTCCAACAGAACTCCCACTCAAACTCCCCTGTTTACAGCTCTCTTTGCTAGCTCCTGTGCCGCTGCAGCTGTCTGTGCCAATGCCTGACTGGCTGCTACCTTTATAGGACCCCTAGTCAGTCAAGCCCCGCCCCCTAATCAGGGCTCAGCTTCTCTCCCAGCACAAAGCCCCTTCAAGCCTCTACACATACATATACTACCAATACAAAAACACACAAAAATACCTTCTCCTCCAACAGAACTCCCACTCAAACTCCCCTGTTCACAGCTCTGTTTGCTAGCTCCTGTGCCGCTGCCTGACTGGCTGCTACCTTTATAGGACCCCCAGTCAGTGAAGCCCCGCCCCCTAATCAGGGCTCAGCTTCTCTCCCAGCACAAAGCCCCTCCAAGCCTCTACACATACAGATAATACCAATACAAAAACACACACAAATACGTTCTCCTCCAACAGAACTCCCACTCAAACTCCCCTGTTTACAGGTCTGTTTGCTAGCTCCCTTGCCGCTGCCTGACTGGGTGCTCCCTTTATAGGACCACTAGTCAGTGAAGCCCCGCCCCCTAATCAGGGCTCAGCTTCTCTCGCAGCACCTAGCCCCTAAAAGCCTCTACACATACAGATACTACCAATACAAAAACACACACAAATAGCTTCTCCTCCAACAGAACTACCACTCAAACTCCCCTGTTCACAGCTCTGTTTGCTAGCTCCTGTGCCGCTGCCTGACTGGCTGCTACCTTTATAGGACCCCTAGTCAGGGAAGCCCCGCCCCCTAATCAGGGCTCAGCTTCTCTCGCAGCACCTAGCCCCTCCAAGCCTCTACACAAACAGATACTACCAATACAAAAACACAAACAAATACCTTCTCCTCCAACAGAACTCCCACTCAAACTCCCCTGTTCACAGCTCTGTTTGCTAGCTCCTGTGCCGCTGCCTGACTGGCTGCTACCTTTATAGGACCCCTAGTCAGTGAAGCCCCGCCCCCTAATCAGGGCTCAGCTTCTCTCCCAGCACAAAGCCCCTCCAAGCCTATACACTTAAGATAATACCAATACAAAAACACACACAAATACGTTCTCCTCCATCATAACTCCCACTCAAACTCCCCTGTTCACAGCTCTGTTTGCTAGCTCCCTTGCCGCTGCCTGACTGGCTGCTACCTTTATAGGACCCCTAGTCAGTGAAGCCCCGCCCCCTAATCAGGGCTCAGCTTCTCTCGCAGCACCTAGCCCCTCCAAGCCTCTACACATACAGATACTACCAATACAAAAACACACACAAATACCTTCTCCTCCAACAGAACTCCCACTCAAACTCCCCTGTTCACAGCTCTGTTTGCTAGCTCCTGTGCCGCTGCCTGACTGGCTGCTACCTTTATAGGACCCCTAGTCAGTGAAGCCCCGCCCCCGAATCAGGGCTCAGCTTCTCTCGCAGCACCTAGCCCCTCCAAGCCTCTACACATACAAATACTACCAATACAAAAACACACACAAATACCTTCTCCTCCAACAGAACTCCCACTCAAACTCCCCTGTTCACAGCTCTGTTTGCTAGCTCCTGTTCCGCTGCCTGACTGGCTGCTACCTTTATAGGACCCCTAGTCAGGGAAGCCCCGCCCCCTAATCAGGGCTCAGCTTCTCTCCCAGCACAAAGCCCCTGCACATACAGATACTGACAATACAAAACCAAACACACACAAATACTTTCTCCTCCAACAGAACTCCCACTCAAACTCCCCTGTTCACAGCTCTGTTTGCTAGCTCCTGTGCAACTGCAGCTGTCTGTTCCGCTGCCTGACTGGCTGCTACCTTTATAGGACCCCTAGTCAGTGAAGCCCCGCCCCCTCATCAGGGCTCAGCTTCTCTCCAAGCACAAAGCCCCGCCAAACCCCTACACATACAGATACTACCAATACAAAACCAAACACACACAAATACCATCTCCTCCAACAGAACTCCCACTCAAACTCCCCTGTTTACAGCTCTGTTTGCTAGCTCCTGTGCCGCTTCCTGACTGGCTGCTACCTTTATAGGACCCCTAGTCAGTGAAGCCCCGCCCCCTAATCAGGGCTCAGCTTCTCTCGCAGCACCTAGCCCCTCCAAGCCTCTACACATACAGATACTACCAATACAAAAACACACACAAATAGCTTCTCCTCCAACAGAACTCCCACTCAAACTCCCCTGTTCACAGCTCTGTTTGCTAGCTCCTGTGCCGCTGCCTGACTGGCTGCTACCTTTATAGGACCCCTAGTCTGTGAAGCCCCGCCCCCTAATCAGGGCTCAGCTTCTCTCGCAGCACCTAGCCCCTCCAAGCCTCTACACATACAGATACTACCAATACAAAAACACACACAAATACCTTCTCCTCCAACAGAACTCCCACTCAAACTCCCCTGTTCACAGCTCTGTTTGCTAGCTCCTGTGCCGCTGCCTGACTGGCTGCTACCTTTAAAGGACCCTTAGTCAGTGAAGCCCCGCCCCCTAATCAGGGCTCAGCTTCTCTCCCAGCACAAAGCCCCTCCAAGCCTCTACACATACAGATACTACCAATGCAAAACCAAACACACACAAATACCTTCTCCTCCAACAGAACTCCCACTCAAACTCCCCTGTTTACAGCTCTGTTTGCTAGCTCCTGTGCCGCTGCCTGACTGGCTGCTACCTTTATAGGACCCCTAGTCAGGGAAGCCCCGCCCCCTAATCAGGGCTCAGCTTCTCTCCCAGCACAAAGCCCCTGCACATACAGATACTGACAATACAAAACCAAACACACACAAATACCTTTTCCTCCAACAGAACTACCACTCAAACTCCCCTGTTTACAGCTCTGTTTGCTAGCTCCTGTGCCGCTGCAGCTGTCTGTGCCAATGCCTGACTGGCTGATACCTTTATAGGACCCCTAATCAGTGAAGCCCCGCCCCCTAATCAGGGCTCAGCTTCTCTCCCAGCACAAAGCCCCTGCACATACAGATAATGACAATACAAAACCAAACACACACAAATACCTTCTCCTCCAACAGAACTCCCACTCAAACTCCCCTGTTTACAGCTCTGTTTGCTAGCTCCTGTGCCGCTGCAGCTGTCTGTGCCAAGGCCTGACTGGCTGCTACCTTTATAGGACCCCTAGTCAGTGAAGCCCCGCCCCTTAATCAGGGCTCAGCTTCTCTCGCAGCACCTAGCCCCTCCAAGCCTCTACACATACAGATAATACCAATACAAAAACACAGACAAATACCTTCTCCTCCAACAGAACTCCCACTCAAACTCCCATGTTCACAGCTCTGTTTGATAGCTCCTGTGCCGCTGCAGCTGTCTGTGCCAATGCCTGACTGGCTGATACCTTTATAGGACCCCTAGTCAGTGAAGCCCCGCCCCCTAATCAGATCTCAGCTTCTCTCGCAGCACCTAGCCCCTTCAAGCCTCTACACATACAGATACCAATACAAAAACACGCACAAATACCTTCTCCTCCAACAGAACTCCCACTCAAACTCCCCTGTTCACAGCTCTGTTTGCTAGCTCCTGTGCCGCTGCAGCTGTCTGTGCCGCTGCCTGACTGGCTACTACCTTTATAGGACCCCTAGTCAGTGAAGCCCCGCCCCCTAATCAGGGCTCAGCTTCTCTCGCAGCACCTAGCCCCTCCAAGCCTCTACACATACAGATACTACCAATACAAAAACACACACAAATACCTTCTCCTCAAACAGAACTCCCACTCAAACTCCCCTGTTCACAGCTCTGTTTGCTAGCTCCTGTGCCGCTGCTTGACTGGCTGGTACCTTTATAGGACCCCTAGTCAGTGAGGCCCCGCCCCCTAATCAGGGCTCAGCTTCTGTCCCAGCACCAAGCCCGTACACATACAGATACTACCAATACAAAACCAAACACACACAAATACCTTCTCCTCCAACAGAACTCCCACTCAAACTGCCCTGTTTACAGGTCTGTTTGCTAGCTCCTGTGCCGCTGCCTGACTGGCTGCTCCCTTTATAGGACACCTAGTCCGTGAAGCCCCGCCCCCTAATCAGGGCCCAGCTTCTCTCCCAGCACAAAGCCCCTCCAAGCCTCTACACATACAGATAATACCAATACAAAAACACACACAAATACGTTCTCCTCCAACAGAACTCCCACTCAAACTCCCCTGTTTACAGCTCTGTTTGCTAGCTCCTGTGCCGCTGCCTGACTGGCTGCTAGCTTTATAGGACCCCTAGTCAGTGAAGCCCCGCCCCCTAATCAGGGCTCAGCTTCTCTCCCAGCACAAAGCCCCTCCAAGCCTCTACACATACAGATACTACCAATACAAAAAAACAAACAAATACCTTCTCCTCCAACAGAACTCCCACTCAAACTCCCCTGTTCACAGCTCTGTTTGCTAGCTCCTGTGCCACTGCAGCTGTCTGTGCCGCTGCCTGACTGGCTGCTACCTTTATAGGACCCCTACTCAGTGAAGCCCCGCCCCCTAATCAGGGCTCAGCTTCTCTCGCAGCACCTAGCCCCTCCAAGCCTCTACACATACAGATAATACCAATACAAAAACACACACAAATACCTTCTCCTCCAACAGAACTCCCACTCAAACTCCCCTGTTCACAGGTCTGTTTGCTAGCTCCTGTGCCACTGCAGCTGTCTGTGCCGCTGCCTGACTGGCTGCTACCTTTATAGGACCCCTAGTCATTGAAGCCCCGCCCCCTAATCAGGGCTCAGCTTCTCTCCCAGCTCAAAGCCCCTCCAAGCCTCTACATATACAGATACTACCAATACAAAACCAAACAAACACAAATACCTTCTCCTCCAACAGAACTCCCACTCAAACTCCCCTGCTTACAGCTCTGTTTGCTAGCTCCTGTGCCACTGCCTGACTGGCTCCTACCTTTATAGGACCCCTAGTCAGTGAAGCCCCGCCCCCTGATCAGGGCTCAGCTTCTCTCCCAGCACAAAGCCCCTCCAAGCCTCTACATATACAGATACTACCAATACAAAAAAACACACAAATACCTTCTCCTCCAACAGAACTCCCACTCAAACTCCCCTGTTTACAGCTCTGTTTGCTAGCTCCTGTGCCACTGCAGCTGTCTGTGCCACTGCCTGACTGGCTGCTCCCTTTCTAGGACCCCTAATCAGTGAAGCCCCGCCCCCTAATCAGGGCCCAGCTTCTCTCCCATCACAAAGCCCCTCCAAGCCTCTACACATACAGATAATACCAATACAAAAACACACACAAATACCTTCTTCTCCAACAGAACTCCCACTCAAACTCCCATGTTCACAGCTCTGTTTGATAGCTCCTGTGCCGCTGCAGCTGTCTGTGCCGCTGCCGTACTGGCTGCTACCTTTATAGGACCGCTAGTCAGTGAAGCCCCGCCCCCTAATCAGGGCTCAGCTTCTCTCGCAGCACCTAGCCCCTCCAAGCCTCTACACATCCAGATACTACCAATACAAAAACACAAACAAATACCTTCTCCTCCAACAGAACTCCCACTCAAACTCCCCTGTTCACAGCTCTGTTTGCTAGCTCCTGTGCCGCTGCCTGACAGGCTGCTCCCTTTATAGGACCCCTAGTGAGTGAAGCCCCGCCCCCAATCAGGGCTCAGCTTCTCTCCCAGCACAAAGCCCCTCCAAGCCTCTACACATACAGATACTACCAATGCAAAACCAAACACACACAAATACCTTCTCCTCCAACAGAACTCCCACTCAAACTCCCCTGTTTACAGCTCTGTTTGCTAGCTCCTGTGCCGCTGCCTGACTGGCTGCTACCTTTATAGGACCTCTAGTCAGGGAAGCCCCGCCCCCTAATCAGGGCTCAGCTTCTCTCCCAGCACAAAGCCCCTGCACATACAGATACTGACAATACAAAACCAAACACACACAAATACCTTCTCCAACAGAACTACCACTCAAACTCCTCTGTTTACAGCTCTGTTTGCTAGCTCCTTGCCGCTGCAGCTGTCTGTGCCAATGCCTGACTGGCTGCTACCTTTATAGGACCCCTAGTCAGTGAAGCCCCGCCCCCTAATCAGGGCTCAGCTTCTCTCCCAGCACAAAGCCCCTTCAAGCCTCTACACATACAGATACTACCAATACAAAAACACACACAAATACCTTCTCCTCCAACAGAACTCCCACTCAAATTCCCCTGTTTAAAGCTCTGTTTGCTAGCTCCTGTGCCACTGCAGCTGTCTGTTCCGCTGCCTGACTGGCTGCTACCTTTATAGGAACCCTAGTCAGTGAAGCCCCGCCCCCTAATCAGGGCTCAGCTTCTCTCCCAGCACAAGGCCCCTCCAAGCCTCTACACATACAGATACTACCAATACAAAACCAAGCACACACAAATACCTTCTCCTCCAACAGAACTCCCACTCAAACTCCCCTGTTTACAGCTCTGTTTGCTAGCTCATGTGCCGCTGCGGCTGTCTGAGCCGCTGCCTGACTGGCTGCTACCTTTATAGGACCCCTAGTCAGTCAAGCCCCGCCCCCTAATCAGGGCTCAGCTTCTCTCCCAGCACAAAGCCCCTGCACATACAGATACTGACAATACAAAACCAAACACACACAAATACCTTCTCCTCCAACAGAACTCCCACTCAAACCCCCCTGTTTACAGCTCTGTTTGTTAGCTCCTGTGCCGCTGTAGCTGTCTGAGCCGCTGCCTGACTGGCTGCTACCTTTATAGGACCCCTAGTCAGTCAAGCCCCGCCCCCTGATCAGGGCTCAGCTTCTCTCCCAGCACAAAGCCCATCCAAGCCTCTACATATACAGATACTACCAATACAAAAAAACACACAAATACCTTCTCCTCCAACAGAACTCCCACTCAAACTGCCCTCTTTACCGCTCTGTTTGCTAGCTCCTGTGCCGCTGCCTGACTGGCTGCTACCTTTATAGGACCCCTAGTCAGGGAAGCCACGCCCCCTAATCAGGGCTCAGCTTCTCTCCCAGCACAAAGCCCGTACACATACAGATACTACCAATACAAAACCGAACACACACAAGTACCTTCTCCTCCAACAGAACTCCCACTCAAACTCCCCTGTTTACAGGTCTGTTTGCTAGCTCCTGTGCCGCTGCCTGACTGGCTGCTACCTTTATAGGACCCCTAGTCAGTGAAGCCCCGCCCCCTGATCAGGGCTCAGCTTCTCTCCCATCACAAAGCCCCTCCAAGCCTCTACACATACAGATAATACCAATACAAAAACACACACAGATACCTTCTCCTCCAACAGAACTCCCACTCAAACTCCCCTGTTTACAGCTCTGTTTGCTAGCTCCTGTGCCGCTGCCTGACTGGCTGCTACCTTTATAGGACCCCTAGTCAGGGAAGCCCCGCCCCCTAATCAGGGCTCAGCTTCTCTCCCAGCACAAAGCCCCTGCACATACAGATACTGACAATACAAAACCAAACACACACAAATACCTTCTCCTCCAACAGAACTCCCACTCAAACTCCCCTGTTCATAGCTCTGTTTTCTAACTCCTGTGCCACTGCAGCTGTCTGTTCCGCTGCCTGACTGGCTGCTACCTTTATAGGACCCCTAGTCAGTGAAGCCCCGTCCGCTAATCAGGGCTCAGCTTCTCTCCCAGCACAAAGCCCCTACACATACAGATACTACCAATACAAAACCAAACACACACAAATACCTTCTGCTCCAACAGAACTCTCACTCAAACTCCCCTCTTTACAGCTCTGTTTGCTAGCTCCTGTGCCACTGCAGCTGTCTGTGCCGCTGCCTGACTGGCGACTCCCTTTCTAGGACCCCTAATCAGTGAAGCCCCGCCCCCTAATCAGGGCCCAGCTTCTCTCCCATCAAAAAGCCCCTCCAAGACTCTACACATACAGATAATACCAATACAAAAACACACACAAATACCTTCTTCTCCAACAGAACTCCCACTCAAACTACCCTGTTTACAGCTCTGTTTGCTAGCTCCTGTGCCGCTGCAGCTGTCTGTTCCGCTGCCTGACTGCCTGCTACCTTTATAGGACCCCTAGTCAGTGAAGCCCCGCCCCTTAATCAGGGCTCAGCTTCTCTCCCAGCACAAAGCCCCTCCAAGCCTCTACACATACAGATACTACCTATGCAAAACCAAACACACACAAATACCTTCTCCTCCAACAGAACTCCCACTCAAACTCCCCTGTTTACAGCTCTGTTTGCTAGCTCCTGTGCCGCTGCCTGACTGGCTGCTACCTTTATAGGACCCCTAGTCAGGGAAGCCCCGCCCCCTAATCAGGGCTCAGCTTCTCTCCCAGCACCTAGCCCCTCCAAGCCTCTACACATACAGATAATACCAATACAAAAACACACACAAATACCATCTCCTCCAACAGAACTCCCACTCAAACTCCTCTGTTCACAGCTCTGTTTGCTAGCTCCTGTGCCACTGCAGCTGTCTGTTCCGCTGCCTGACTGGCTGCTACCTTTATAGGACCCCTAGTCAGTTAAGTCCCGCCCCCTAATCAGGGCTCAGCTTCTCTCCAAGCACAAAGCCCCGCCAAACCCCTACACATACAGATACTACCAATACAAAACCAAACACACACAAATACCATCTCCTCCAACAGAACTCCCACTCAAACTCCCCTGTTTACAGCTCTGTTTGCTAGCTCCTGTGCCGCTGCCTGACTGGCTGCTACCTTTATAGGACCCCTAGTCAGGGAAGCCCCGCTCCCTAATCAGGGCTCAGCTTCTCTCCCAGCACAAAGCCCCTGCACATACAGATACTGACAATACAAAACCAAACACACACAAATACCTTCTCCTCCAAAAGAACTCCCACTCAAACTCCCCTGTTTACAGGTCTGTTTGCTAGCTCCCTTGCCGCTGCCTGACTGGCTGCTACCTTTATAGGACCCCTAGTCAGGGAAGCCCCGCCCCCTAATCAGGGCTCAGCTTCTCTCCCAGCACAAAGCCCCTCCAAGCCTCTACACATACAGATACTACCAATGCAAAACCAAACACACACAAATACCTTCTCCTCCAACAGAACTCCCACTCAAACTGCCCTGTTTACAGCTCTGTTTGCTAGCTCCTGTGCCGCTGCCTGACTGGCTGCTACCTTTATAGGACCCCTAGTCAGGGAAGCCCCGCCGCCTAATCAGGGCTCAGCTTCTCTCCCAGCACAAAGCCCCTGCACATACAGATACTGACAATACAAAACCAAACACACAAAAATACCTTCTCCTCCAACAGAACTCCCACTCAAACTCCCCTGTTTACAGCTCTGTTTGCTAGCTCCTGTGCCGCTGCAGCTGTCTGTGCCAATGCCTGACTGGCTGCTGCCTTTATAGGACCCCTAGTCAGTGAAGCCCCGCCCCCTAATCAGGGCTCAGCTTCTCTCGCAGCACCTAGCCCCTCCAAGCCTCTACACATACAGATAATACCAATACAAAAACACACAAAAATACCTTCTCCTCCAACAGAACTCCCACTCAAACTCCCCTGTTCACAGCTCTGTTTGCTAGCTCCTGTGCCGCTGCCTGACTGGCTGCTACCTTTATAGGACCCCTAGTCTGTGAAGCCCCGCCCCCTAATCAGGGCTCAGCTTCTCTCGCAGCACCTAGCCCCTCCAAGCCTCTACACATACAGATACTACCAATACAAAAACACACACAAATACCTTCTCCTCCAACAGAACTCCCACTCAAACTCCCCTGTTCACAGCTCTGTTTGCTAGCTCCTGTGCCGCTGCCTGACTGGCTGCTACCTTTATAGGACCCCTAGTCAGTGAAGCCCCGCCCCCTAATCAGGGCTCAGCTTCTCTCCCAGCACAAAGCCCCTCCAAGCCTCTACACATACAGATACTACCAATGCAAAACCAAACACACACAAATACCTTCTCCTCCAACAGAACTCCCACTCAAACTCCCCTGTTTACAGCTCTGTTTGCTAGCTCCTGTGCCGCTGCCTGACTGGCTGCTACCTTTATAGGATCCCTAGTCAGGGAAGCCCCGCCCCCTAATCAGGGCTCAGCTTCTCTCCCAGCACAAAGCCCCTGCACATACAGATACTGACAATACAAAACCAAACACACACAAATACCTTCTCCTCCAACAGAACTACCACTCAAACTCCCCTGTTTACAGCTCTGTTTGCTAGCTCCTGTGCCGCTGCAGCTGTCTGTGCCAATGCCTGACTCGCTGATACCTTTATAGGACCCCTAATCAGTGAAGCCCCGCCCCCTAATCAGGGCTCAGCTTCTCTCCCAGCACAAAGCCCCTGCACATACAGATACTGACAATACAAAACCAAACACACACAAATACCTTCTCCTCCAACAGAACTCCCACTCAAACTCCCCTGTTCACAGCTCTGTTTGCTAGCTCCTGTGCCACTGCAGCTGTCTGTTCCGCTGCCTGACTGGCTGCTACCTTTATAGGACCCCTAGTCAGTGAAGCCCCGCCCCCTAATCAGGGCTCAGCTTCTCTCCAAGCACAAAGCCCCGCCAAACCCCTACACATACAGATACTACCAATACAAAACCAAACACACACAAATACCATCTCCTCCAACAGAACTCCCACTCAAACTCCCCTGTTCACAGCTCTGTTTGCTAGCTCCTGTGCCGCTGCCTGACTGGCTGCTACCTTTATAGGACCCCTAGTCAGTGAAGCCCCGCCCCCTAATCAGGGCTCAGCTTCTCTCGCAGCACCTAGCCCCTAAAAGCCTCTACACATACAGATACCACCAATACAAAAACACACACAAATACCGTCTCCTCCAACAGAACTCCCACTCAAACTCCCCTGTTTACAGGTCTGTTTGCTAGCTCCCTTGCCGCTGCCTGACTGGCTGCTACCTTTATAGGACCCCTAGTCAGTGAAGCCCCGCCCCCTAATCAGGGCTCAGCTTCTCTCCCAGCACAAAGCCCCTGCACATACAGATACTGACAATACAAAACCAAACACACACAAATACCTTCTCCTCCAACAGAACTCCCACTCAAACTCCCCTGTTCACAGCTCTGTTTGCTAGCTCCTGTGCCACTGCAGCTGTCTGTGCCGCTGCCTGACTGGCTGCTTCCTTTATAGGACCCCTAGTCAGTGAAGCCCCGCCCCCTAATCAGGGATCAGCTTCTCTCCCAGCACCTAGCCCCTCCAAGCCTCTACACATACAGATAATACCAATACAAAAACACACACCAATACCTTCTCCTCCAACAGAACTCCCACTCAAACTCCCCTGTTCACAGCTCTGTTTGCTAGCTCCTGTGCCACTGCAGCTGTCTGTTCCGCTGCCTGACTGGCTGCTACCTTTATAGGACCCCTAGTCAGTGAAGCCCCGCCCCCTAATCAGGGCTCAGCTTCTCTCCCAGCACAAAGCCCCTCCAAGCCTCTACACATACAGATACTACCAATACAAAACCAAACACACACAAATACCTTCTGCTCCAACAGAACTCCCACTCAAACTCCCCTCTTTACAACTCTGTTTGCTAGCTCCTGTGCCACTGCAGCTGTCTGTGCCGCTGCCTGACTGGCTGCTCCCTTTCTAGGACCCCTAATCAGTGAAGCCCCGCCCCCTAATCAGGGCCCAGCTTCTCTCGCAGCACCTAGCCCCTCCAAGCCTCTACACATACAGATACTACCAATACAAAAGCACACACAAATACCTTCTCCTCCAACACAACTCCCACTCAAACTGCCCTGTTTACAGCTCTGTTTGCTACCTCCTGTGCCGCTGACTGACTGGCTGGTACCTTTATAAGACCCCTAGTCAGTGAAGCCCCGCCCCCTAATCAGGGCTCAGCTTCTCTCCCAGCACAAAGCCCCACCAAGCCTCTACACATACAGATACTACCAATACAAAACGAAACACACACAAATACCTTCTCCTCCAACAGAACTCCGACTCAAACTCCCCTGTTTAGAGCTCTGTTTGCTACCTCCTGTGCCGCTGCCTGACTGGCTGCTACCTTTATAGGACCCGTAGTCAGTGAAGCCCCGCCCCCTAATCAGGGCTCAGCTTCTCTCTCAGCACAAAGCCCCTCAAAGCCTCTACACATACAGATACTACCAATTGAAAAACACACACACACATATAACTTCTCCTCCAACAGAACTCCCACTCAAACTCCCCTGTTCACAGCTCTGTTTGCTAGCTCCTCTGCCGCTGCCTGACTGGCTGCTCCCTTTATAGGACCCCTAGTCAGTGAAGCCCCGCCCCCTAATCAGGGCTCAGCTTCTCTCCCAGCACAAAGCCCCTCCAAGCCTCTACACATACAGATACTACCAATGCAAAACCAAACACACACAAATACCTTCTCGTCCAACAGAACTCCCACTCCAACTCCCCTGTTCACAGCTCTGTTTGCTAGCTCCTGTGCCACTGCAGCTGTCTGTTCCGCTGCCTGACTGGCTGCTACCTTTATAGGACCCCTAGTCAGTGAAGCCCCGCCCCCTAATCAGGGCTCAGCTTCTCTCCAAGCACAAAGCCCCTCCAAACCTCTACACATACAGATACTACCAATGCAAAACCAAACACACACAAATACCATCTCCTCCAAGAGAACTCCCACTCAAACTCCCCTGTTTACAGCTCTGTTTGCTAGCTCCTGTGCCGCTGCAGCTGTCTGTGCCGCTGCCTGACTGGCTGCTACCTTTATAGGACCCCTAGTCAGTGAAGCCCCTCCCCCTAATCAGGGCTCAGCTTCTCTCGCAGCACCTAGCCCCTCCAAGCCTCTACACATACAGATACTACCAATACAAAAACACACACGAATACCTTCTCCTCCAACAGAACTCCCACTCAAACTCCCCTGTTCACAGCTCTGTTTCCTAGCTCCTGTGCCGCTGCCTGACTGGCTGCTACCTTTATAGGACCCCTAGTCAGTGAAGCCCCGCCCCCTAATCAGGGCTCAGCTTCTCTCGCAGCACCTAGCCCCTAAAAGCCTCTACACATACAGATACTACCAATACAAAAACACACACAAATACCTTCTCCTCCAACAGAACTCCCACTCAAACTCCCCTGTTTAGAGCTCTGTTTGCTAGCTCCTGTGCCGCTGCAGCTGTCTGTTCCGCTGCCTGACTGGCTGCTACCTTTATAGGACCCCTAGTCAGTGAAGCCCCGCCCCCTAATCAGGGTTCAGCTTCTCTCCAAGCACAAAGCCCCGCCAAACCCCTTCACATACAGATACTACCAATAAAAAACCAAACACACACAAATACCTTCTCCTCCAACAGAACTCCCACTCAAACTCCCCTGCTTACAGCTCTGTTTGCTATCTCCTGTGCCGCTGCCTGACTGGCTGGTACCTTTATAGGACCCCTAGTCACTGAAGCCCCGCCCCCTAATCTGGGCTCAGCTTCTCTCCCAGCACAAAGCCCCTCCAAGCCTCTACACATACAGATACTACCAATACAAAACCAAACACACACAAATACCTTCTCCTCCAACAGAACTACCACTCAAACTCCCCTGTTTACAGCTCTGTTTGCTAGCTCCTGTGCCGCTGCCTGACTGGCTGCTCCCTTTATAGGACACCTAGTCAGTGAAGCCCCGCCCCCTAATCAGGGCCCAGCTTCTCTCCCAGCACAAAGCCCCTCCAAGCCTCTACACATACAGATACTACCAATACAAAAACACACACAAATACCTTCTCCTCCAACAGAACTCCCACTCAAACTGCCCTGTTTACAGCTCTGTTTGCTAGCTCCTGTGCCGCTGCTTGACTGGCTGCTACCTTTATAGGACCCCTAGTCAGTGAAGCCCCGCCCCCTAATCAGGGCTCAGCTTCTCTCGCAGCACCTAGCCCCTAAAAGCCTCTACACATACAGATACCACCAATACAAAAACACACACAAATACCCTCTCCTCCAACAGAACTCCCACTCAAACTCCCCTTTTCACAGCTCTGTTTGCTAGCTCCTGTGCCGCTGCAGCTGTCTGTGCCGCTGCCTGACTGGCTACTACCTTTATAGGACCCCGAGTCACTGAAGCCCCGCCCCCTAATCAGGGCTCAGCTTCTCTCGCAGCACCTAGCCCCACCAAGCCTCTACACATACAGATACTACCAATACAAAAACACACACAAATACCTTCTCCTCCAACAGAACTCCCACTCAAACTCCCCTGTTCACAGCTCTGTTTGCTAGCTCCTGTGCAGCTGCCTGACTGGCTGCTACCTTTATAGGACCCCTAGTTAGTGAGGCCCCGCCCCCTAATCAGGGCTCAGCTTCTCTCCCAGCACAAAGCCCCTCCAAGCCTCTACACATACAGATAATACCAATACAAAAACAAACACAAATACGTTCTTCTCCAACAGAACTCCCACTCAAACTCCCCTGTTTACAGGTCTGTTTGCTAGCTCCCTTGCCGCTGCCTGACTGGCTGCTACCTTTATAGGACCCCTAGTCAGTGAAGCCCCGCCCCCTAATCAGGGCTCAGCTTCTCTCCCAGCACAAAGCCCCTCCAAGCCTCTACACATACAGATACTACCAATACAAAACCAAACACACACAAATACCTTCTCCTCCAACAGAACTCCCACTCAAACTCCCCTGTTCACAGCTCTGTTTGCTAGCTCCTGTGCCACTGCAGCTGTCTGTGCCGCTGCCTGACTGGCTGCTTCCTTTATAGGACCCCTAGTCAGTGAAGCCCCGCCCCCTAATCAGGGCTCAGCTTCTCTCCCAGCACCTAGCCCCTCCAAGCCTCTACACATACAGATAATACCAATACAAAAACACACACAAATACCTTCTCCTCCAACAGAACTCCCACTCAAACTCCCCTGTTCACAGCTCTGTTTGCTAGCTCCTGTGCCACTGCAGCTGTCTGTTCCGCTGCCTGACTGGCTGCTACCTTTATAGGACCCCTAGTCAGTGAAGCCCCGCCCCCTAATCAGGGCTCAGCTTCTCTCCCAGCACAAAGCCCCTCCAAGCCTCTACACATACAGATACTACCAATACAAAACCAAACACACACAAATACCTTCTGCTCCAACAGAACTCCCACTCAAACTCCCCTCTTTACAGCTCTGTTTGCTAGCTCCTGTGCCACTGCAGCTGTCTGTGCCGCTGCGTGACTGGCTGCTCCCTTTCTAGGACCCCTAATCAGTGAAGCCCCGCCCCCTAATCAGGGCCCAGCTTCTCTCGCAGCACCTAGCCCCTCCAAGCCTCTACACATACAGATACTACCAATACAAAAGCACACACAAATACCTTCTCCTCCAACACAACTCCCACTCAAACTGCGCTGTTTACAGCTCTGTTTGCTACCTCCTGTGCCGCTCACTGACTGGCTGGTACCTTTATAAGACCCCTAGTCAGTGAAGCCCCGCCCCCTAATCAGGGCTCAGCTTCTCTCCCAGCACAAAGCCCCTCCAAGCCTCTACACATACAGATACTACCAATACAAAACGAAACACACACAAATACCTTCTCCTCCAACAGAACTCCGACTCAAACTCCCCTGTTTAGAGCTCTGTTTGCTACCTCCTGTGCCGCTGCAGCTGTCTGTGCCGCTGCCTGACTGGCTGCTTCCTTTATAGGACCCCTAGTCAGTGAAGCCCCGCCCCCTAATCAGGGCTCAGCTTCTCTCCCAGCACCTAGCCCCTCCAAGCCTCTACACATACAGATAATACCAATACAAAAACACACACAAATACCTTCTCCTCCAACAGAACTCCCACTCAAACTCCCCTGTTCACAGCTCTGTTTGCTAGCTCCTGTGCCACTGCAGCTGTCTGTGCCGCTGCCTGACTGGCTGCTACCTTTATAGGACCCGTAGTCAGTGAAGCCCCGCCCCCTAATCAGGGCTCAGCTTCTCTCTCAGCACAAAGCCCCTCAAAGCCTCTACACATACAGATACTACCAATTGAAAAACACACACACACAAATAACTTCTCCTCCAACAGAACTCCCACTCAAACTCCCCTGTTCACAGCTCTGTTTGCTAGCTCCTCTGCCGCTGCCTGTCTGGCTGCTCCCTTTATAGGACCCCTAGTCAGTGAAGCCCCGCCCCATAATCAGGGCTCAGCTTCTCTCCCAGCACAAAGCCCCTCCAAGCCTCTACACATACAGATACTACCAATGCAAAACCAAACACACACAAATACCTTCTCGTCCAACAGAACTCCAACTCCAACTCCCCTGTTCACAGCTCTGTTTGCTAGCTCCTGTGCCACTGCAGCTGTCTGTTCCGCTGCCTGACTGGCTGCTACCTTTATAGGACCCCTAGTCAGTGAAGCCCCGCCCCCTAATCAGGGCTCAGCTTCTCTCCAAGCACAAAGCCCCTCCAAACCTCTACACATACAGATACTACCAATGCAAAACCAAACACACACAAATACCGTCTCCTCCAAGAGAACTCCCACTCAAACTCCCCTGTTTACAGCTCTGTTTGCTAGCTCCTGTGCCGCTGCAGCTGTCTGTTCCGCTGCCTGACTGGCTGCTACCTTTATAGGACCCCTAGTCAGTGAAGCCCCGCCCCCTAATCAGGGTTCAGCTTCTCTCCAAGCACAAAGCCCCGCCAAACCCCTTCACATACAGATACTACCAATGAAAAACCAAACACACACAAATACCTTCTCCTCCAACAGAACTCCCACTCAAACTCCCCTGCTTACAGCTTTGTTTGCTATCTCCTGTGCCGCTGCCTGACTGGCTGGTACCTTTATAGGACCCCTAGTCACTGAAGCCCCGCCCCCTAATCTGGGCTCAGCTTCTCTCCCAGCACAAAGCCCCTCCAAGCCTCTACACATACAGATACTACCAATACAAAACCAAACACACACAAATACCTTCTCCTCCAACAGTACTACCACTCAAACTCCCCTGTTTACAGCTCTGTTTGCTAGCTCCTGTGCCGCTGCCTGACTGGCTGCTCCCTTTATAGGACACCTAGTCAGTGAAGCCCCGCCCCCTAATCAGGGCCCAGCTTCTCTCCCAGCACAAAGCCCCTCCAAGCCTCTACATATACAGATACTACCAATACAAAAACACACACAAATACCTTCTCCTCCAACAGAACTCCCACTCAAACTGCCCTGTTTACAGCTCTGTTTGCTAGCTCCTGTGCCGCTGCTTGACTGGCTGCTAGCTTTATAGGACCCCTAGTCAGTGAAGCCCCGCCCCCTGATCAGGGCTCAGCTTCTCTCCCAGCACAAAGCCCCTCCAAGCCTCTACATATACAGATACTACCAATACAAAAAAACGCACAAATACCTTCTCCTCCAACAGAACTCCCACTCAAACTGCCCTGTTTCAGCTCTGTTTGCTAGCTCCTGTGCCGCTGCCTGACTGGCTGCTACCTTTATAGGACCCCTAGTCAGTGAAGCCCCGCCCCCTAATCAGGGCTAAGCTTCTCTCCCAGCACAAAGCCCCTTCAAGCCTCTACACATACAGATACTACCAATACAAAACCAAACACACACAAATACCTTCTCCTCCAACAGAACTCCCACTCAAACTCCCCTGTTTAGAGCTCTGTTTGCTAGCTCCTGTGCCGCTGCAGCTGTCTGTGCCGCTGCCTGACTGGCTGCTACCTTTATAGGACCCCTAGTCATTGAAGCCCCGCCCCCTAATCAGGGTTCAGCTTCTCTCCCAGCACAAAGCCCCGCCAAACCCCTACACATACAGATACTACCAATACAAAAACACACACAAATACCTTCTCCTCCAACAGAACTCCCACTCAAACTCCCCTGTTTACAGCTCTGTTTGCTAGCTCCTGTGCCGCTGCAGCTGTCTGTTCCGCTGCCTGACTGGCTGCTACCTTTATAGGACTCCTAGTCAGTGAAGCCCCGCCCCCTAATCAGGGCTCAGCTTCTCTCCCAGCACAAAGCCCCGCCAAACCCCTTCACATACAGATACTACCAATAAAAAACTAAACACACACAAATACATTCTCCTCCAACAGAACTCCTACTCAAACTCCCCTCCTTACAGCTCTGTTTGCTAGCTCCTGTGCCGCTGCCTGACTGGCTGGTACCTTTATAGGACCCCTAGTCACTGAAGCCCCGCCCCCTAATCAGGGCTCAGCTTCTCTCCCAGCACAAAGCCCCTCCAAGCCTCTACACATACAGATACTACCAATACAAAACCAAACACACACAAATACCTTCTCCTCCAACAGAACTCCCACTCAAACTGCCCTGTTTACAGCTCTGTTTGCTAGCTCCTGTGCCGCTGCTTGACTGGCTGGTATCTTTATAGGACCCCTAGTCAGTGAAGCCCCGCCCGCTAATCAGGGCTCAGCTTCTCTCCCAGCACAAAGCCCCTGCACATACAGATACTACCAATGCAAAACCAAACACACACAAATACCTTCTCCTCCAACAGAACTCCCACTCAAACTCCCCTGTTCACAGCTCTGTTTGCTAGCTCCTGTGCCACTGCAGCTGTCTGTGCCGCTGCCTGACTGGCTGCTACCTTTATAGGACCCCTAGTCATTGAAGCCCCGCCCCCTAATCAGGGTTCAGCTTCTCTCCCAGCACAAAGCCCCGCCAAACCCCTACACATACAGATACTACCAATACAAAAACACACACAAATACCTTCTCCTCCAACAGAACTCCCACTCAAACTCCCCTGTTTACAGCTCTGTTTGCTAGCTCCTGTGCCGCTGCAGCTGTCTGTTCCGCTGCCTGACTGGCTGCTACCTTTATAGGACTCCTAGTCAGTGAAGCCCCGCCCCCTAATCAGGGCTCAGCTTCTCTCCCAGCACAAAGCCCCGCCAAACCCCTTCACATACAGATACTACCAATAAAAAACTAAACACACACAAATACATTCTCCTCCAACAGAACTCCTACTCAAACTCCCCTCCTTACAGCTCTGTTTGCTAGCTCCTGTGCCGCTGCCTGACTGGCTGGTACCTTTATAGGACCCCTAGTCACTGAAGCCCCGCCCCCTAATCAGGGCTCAGCTTCTCTCCCAGCACAAAGCCCCTCCAAGCCTCTACACATACAGATACTACCAATACAAAACCAAACACACACAAATACCTTCTCCTCCAACAGAACTCCCACTCAAACTGCCCTGTTTACAGCTCTGTTTGCTAGCTCCTGTGCCGCTGCTTGACTGGCTGGTATCTTTATAGGACCCCTAGTCAGTGAAGCCCCGCCCGCTAATCAGGGCTCAGCTTCTCTCCCAGCACAAAGCCCCTGCACATACAGATACTACCAATGCAAAACCAAACACACACAAATACCTTCTCCTCCAACAGAACTCCCACTCAAACTCCCCTGTTCACAGCTCTGTTTGCTAGCTCCTGTGCCACTGCAGCTGTCTGTGCCGCTGCCTGACTGGCTGCTACCTTTAAAGGACCCCTAGTCAGAGAAGCCCCGCCCCCTAATCAGGGCTCAGCTTCTCTCACAGCACCTAGCCCCTCCAAGCCTCTACACATACAGATAATACCAATACAAAAACATACACAAATACCTTCTCCTCCAACAGAACTCCCACTCAAACTCCCCTGTTCACAGCTCTGTTTGCTAACTCCTGTGCCACTGCAGCTGTCTGTTCCGCTGCCTGACTGGCGACTCCCTTTCTAGGACCCCTAATCAGTGAAGCCCCGTCCCCTAATCAGGGCCCAGCTTCTCTCCCATCACAAAGCCCCTCCAAGACTCTACACATACAGATAATACCAATACAAAAACACACACACACAAATACCTTCTCCTCCAACAGAACTCCCACTCAAACTCCCCTGTTTACAGCTCTGTTTGCTAGCTCCTGTGCCGCTGCAGCTGTCTGTGCCAATGCCTGACTGGCTGCTACCTTTATAGGACCCCTAGTCAGTGAAGCCCCGCCCCCTAATCAGGGCTCAGCTTCTCTCCCAGCACAAAGCCCCTCCAAGCCTCTACACATACAGATACTACCAATACAAAACCAAACACACACAAATACCTTCTCCTCCAACAGAACTCCCACTCAAACTCCCCTGTTTACAGCTCTGTTTGCTAGCTCCTGTGCTGCTGCAGCTGTCTGTGCCGCTGCCTGACTGGCTGCTACCTTTATAGGACCCCTAGTCAGTGAAGCCCCGCCCCCTAATCAGCGTTCAGCTTCTCTCCAAGCACAAAGCCCCGCCAAACCCCTACACATACAGATACTACCAATAAAAAACCAAACACACACAAATACCTACTCCTCCAACAGAACTCCCACTCAAACTCCCCTGTTTAGAGCTCTGTTTGCTACCTCCTGTGCCGCTGCAGCTGTCTGTGCCGCTGCCTGACTGGCTGCTACCTTTATAGGTCCCGTAGTCAGTGAAGCCCCGCCCCCTAATCAGGGCTCAGCTTCTCTCCCAGCACAAAGCCCCTGCACATACAGATACTGACAATGCAAAACCAAACACACACAAATACCTTCTCCAACAGAACTCCCACTCAAAATCCCCTGTTCACAGCTCTGTTTGCTAGCTCCTGTGCCGCTGCCTGACTGGCTGCTACCTTTATAGGACCCCTAGTCAGTCAAGCCCCGCCCCCTAATCAGGGCTCAGCTTCTCTCCCAGCACAAAGCCCCTGCACATACAGATACTGACAATACAAAACCAAACACACACAAATACCTTCTCCTCCAACAGAACTCCCACTCAAACCCCCCTGTTTACAGCTCTGTTTGCTAGCTCCTGTGCCGCTGTAGCTGTCTGAGCCGCTGCCTGACTGGCTGCTACCTTTATAGGACCCCTAGTCAGTCAAGCCCCGCCGCCTAATCAGGGCTCAGCTTCTCTCCCAGCACAAAGCCCCTCCAAGCCTCTACACATACAGATACTACCAATACAAAAAAACACACAAATACCTTCTCCTCCAAAAGAACTCCCACTCAAACTCCCCTGCTTACAGCTCTGTTTGCTAGCTCCTGTGCCACTGCCTTACTGGCTCCTACCTTTATAGGACCCCTAGTCAGTGAAGCCCCGCCCCCTGATCAGGGCTCAGCTTCTCTCCCAGCACAAAGCCCCTCCAAGCCTCTACATATACAGATACTACCAATACAAAAAAACACACAAATACCTTCTCCTCCAACAGAACTCCCACTCAAACTGCCCTCTTTACCGCTCTGTTTGCTAGCTCCTGTGCCGCTGCCTGACTGGCTGCTACCTTTATAGGACCCCTAGTCAGGGAAGCCACGCCCCCTAATCAGGGCTCAGCTTCTCTCCCAGCACAAAGCCCGTACACATACAGATACTACCAATACAAAACCGAACACACACAAGTACCTTCTCCTCCAACAGAACTCCCACTCAAACTCCCCTGTTTACAGGTCTGTTTGCTATCTCCTGTGCCGCTGCCTGACTGGCTGCTACCTTTATAGGACCCCTAGTCAGTGAAGCCCCGCCCCCTGATCAGGGCTCAGCTTCTCTCCCATCACAAAGCCCCTCCAAGCCTCTACACATACAGATAATACCAATACAAAAACACACACAGATACCTTCTCCTCCAACAGAACTCCCACTCAAACTCCCCTGTTTACAGCTCTGTTTGCTAGCTCCTGTGCCGCTGCCTGACTGGCTGCTACCTTTATAGGACCCCTAGTCAGGGAAGCCCCGCCCCCTAATCAGGGCTCAGCTTCTCTCCCAGCACAAAGCCCCTGCACATACAGATACTGACAATACAAAACCAAACACACACAAATACCTTCTCCTCCAACAGAACTCCCACTCAAACTCCCCTGTTTACAGCTCTGTTTGCTAGCTCCTGTGCCGCTGCAGCTGTCTGTGCCAATGCCTGACTGGCTGCTACCTCTATAGGACCCCTAGTCAGTCAAGCCCCGCCCCCTAATCAGGGCTCAGCTTCTCTCCCAGCACAAAGCCCCTTCAAGCCTCTACACATACATATACTACCAATACAAAAACACACAAAAATACCTTCTCCTCCAACAGAACTCCCACTCAAACTCCCCTGTTCACAGCTCTGTTTGCTAGCTCCTGTGCCGCTGCCTGACTGGCTGCTACCTTTATAGGACCCCTAGTCAGTGAAGCCCCGCCCCCTAATCAGGGCTCAGCTTCTCTAGCAGCACCTAGCCCCTCCAAGCCTCTACACATACAGATATTACCAATACAAAAACACACAAAAATACCTTCTCCTTCAACAGAACTCCCACTCAAACTCCCCTGTTTACAGCTCTGTTTGCTAGCTCCTGTGCCGCTGCCTGACTGGCTGCTACCTTTATAGGACCCCTAGTCAGGGAAGCCCCGCCCCCTAATCAGGGCTCAGCTTCTCTCCCAGCACAAAGCCCCTGCACATACAGATACTGACCATACAAAACCAAACGCACACAAATACCTTCTCCTCCAACAGAACTCCCACTCAAACTCCCCTGTTTACAGCTCTGTTTGCTAGCTTCTGTGCCGCTGCAGCTGTCTGTGCAAATGCCTGACTGGCTGCTACCTTTATAGGACCCCTAGTCAGTGAAGCCCCGCCCCCTAATCAGGGGTCAGCTTCTCTCGCAGCACCTAGCCCCTCCAAGCCTCTAAACATACAGATAATACCAATACAAAAACACACACAAATACCTTCTCCTCCAACAGAACTCCCACTCAAACTCCCCTGTTTACAGCTCTGTTTGCTAGCTCCTGTGCCGCTGCAGCTGTCTGTGCCAATGCCTGACTGGCTGCTACCTTTATAGGACCCCTAGTCAGTCAAGCCCCGCCCCCTAATCAGGGCTCAGCTTCTCTCCCAGCACAAAGCCCCTTCAAGCCTCTACACATACATATACTACCAATACAAAAACACACAAAAATACCTTCTCCTCCAACAGAACTCCCACTCAAACTCCCCTGTTCACAGCTCTGTTTGCTAGCTCCTGTGCCGCTGCCTGACTGGCTGCTACCTTTATAGGACCCCTAGTCAGTGAAGCCCCGCCCCCTAATCAGGGCTCAGCTTCTCTAGCAGCACCTAGCCCCTCCAAGCCTCTACACATACAGATATTACCAATACAAAAACACACAAAAATACCTTCTCCTCCAACAGAACTCCCACTCAAACTCCCCTGTTCACAGCTCTGTTTGCTAGCTCCTGTGTCGCTGCCTGACTGGCTGCTACCTTTATAGGACCCCTAGTCAGTGAAGCCCCGCCCCCCAATCAGGGCTCAGCTTCTCTCCCAGCACAAAGCCCCTCCAAGCCTCTACACATACAGATACTACCAATACAAAAACACACACAAATAGCTTCTCCTCCAACAGAACTCCCACTCAAACTCCCCTGTTCACAGCTCTGTTTGCTAGCTCCTGTGCCGCTGCCTGACTGGCTGCTACCTTTATAGGACCCCTAGTCAGTGAAGCCCCGCCCCCTAATCAGGGCTCAGCTTCTCTCCCAGCACCTAGCCCCTCCAAGCCTCTACACATACAGATACTACCAATACAAAAACACACACAAATACCTTCTCCTCCAACAGAACTCCCACTCAAACTTCCCTGTTCACAGCTCTGTTTGCTAGCTCCTGTGCCGCTGCCTGACTGGCTGCTACCTTTATAGGACCCCTAGTCAGTGAAGCCCCGCCCCCTAATCAGGGCTCAGCTTCTCTCCCAGGACAAAGCCCCTGCACATACAGATACTGACAATACAAAACCAAACACACACAAATACCTTCTCCTCCAACAGAACTCCCACTCAAACTCACCTGTTTACAGCTCTGTTTGCTAGCTCCTGTGCCGGTGCAGCTGTCTGAGCCGCTGCCTGACTGGCTGCTACCTTTATAGGACCCCTAGTCAGTCAAGCCCCGCCCCCTAATCAGGGCTCAGCTTCTCTCCCAGCACCTAGCCCCTCCAAGCCTCTACACATACAGATACTACCAATACAAAAACACACACAAATACCTTCTCCTCCAACAGAACTCCCACTCAAACTCCCCTGTTCACAGCTCTGTTTGCTAGCTCCTGTGTCGCTGCCTGACTGGCTGCTACCTTTATAGGACCCCTAGTCAGTGAAGCCCCGCCCCCTAATCAGGGCTCAGCTTCTCTCGCAGCACCTAGCCCCTCCAAGCCTCTACACATACAGATAATACCAATACAAAAACACACACAGATACGTTCTTCTCCAACAGAACTCCCACTCAAACTCCCCTGTTCACAGCTCTGTTTGCTAGCTCCTGTGCCGCTGCCTGACTGGCTGCTACCTTTATAGGACCCCTAGTCAGTGAAGCCCCGCCCCCTAATCAGGGCTCAGCTTCTCTCCCAGCACAAAGCCCCTCCAAGCCTCTACACATACAGATACTACCAATGCAAAACCAAACACAGACAAATACCTTCTCCTCCAACAGAACTCCCACTCAAACTCCCCTGTTCACAGCTCTTTTGCTAGCTCCTGTGCCGCTGCCTCACTGGCTGCTACCTTTATAGGACCCCTAGTCAGTGAAGCCCCGCCCCCTAATCAGGGCTCAGCTTCTCTCGCAGCACCTAGCCCCTCCAAGCCTCTACACATACAGATACTACCAATACAAAAACACACACAAATACCTTCTCCTCCAACAGAACTCCCACTCAAACTTCCCTGTTCACAGCTCTGTTTGCTAGCTCCTGTGCCGCTGCCTGACTGGCTGCTACCTTTATAGGACCCCTAGTCAGTGAAGCCCCGCCCCCTAATCAGGGCTCAGCTTCTCTCCCAGGACAAAGCCCCTGCACATACAGATACTGACAATACAAAACCAAACACACACAAATACCTTCTCCTCCAACAGAACTCCCACTCAAACTCCCCTGTTCACAGCTCTGTTTGCTAGCTCCTGTGCCACTGCAGCTGTCTGTTCCGCTGCCTGATTGGCTGCTACCTTTATAGGACCCCTAGTCAGTTAAGCCCCGCCCCCTAATCAGGGCTCAGCTTCTCTCCAAGCACAAAGCCCCGCCAAACCCCTGCACATACAGATACTACCAATACAAAACCAAACACACACAAATACCTTCTCCTCCAACAGAACTCCCACTCAAACTCCCCTGTTTACAGCTCTGTTTGCTAGCTCCTGTGCCGCTGCCTGACTGGCTGCTACCTTTATAGGACCCCTAGTCAGTGAAGCCCCGCCCCCTGATCAGGGCTCAGCTTCTCTGCCAGCACAAAGCCCCTGCACATACAGATACTGACAATACAAAACCAAACACACACAAATACCTTCTCCTCCAACAGAACTCCCACTCAAACTCCCCTGTTCACAGCTCTGTTTGCTAGCTCCTGTGCCGCTGCAGCTGTCTGTGCCAATGCCTGACTGGCTGCTACCTTTATAGGACCCCTAGTCAGTGAAGCCCCGCCCCCTAATCAGGGCTCAGCTTCTCTCGCAGGACCTAACCCCTCCAAGCCTCTAAACATACAGATAATACCAATACAAAAACACACACAAATACCTTCTCCTCCAACAGAACTCCCCCTCAATCTCCCCTGTTCACAGCTCTGTTTGCTAGCTCCTGTGTCGCTGCCTGACTGGCTGCTACCTTTATAGGACCCCTAGTCAGTGAAGCCCCGCCCCCTAATCAGGGCTCAGCTTCTCTCCCAGCACAAAGCCCCTCCAAGCCTCTACACATACAGATAATACCAATACAAAAACACACACAGATACATTCTCCTCCAACAGAACTCCCACTCAAACTCCCCTGTTCACAGCTCTGTTTGCTAGCTCCTGTGCCGCTGCCTGACTGGCTGCTACCTTTATAGGACCCCTAGTCAGTGAAGCCCCGCCCCCTAATCAGGGCTCAGCTTCTCTCCCAGCACAAAGCCCCTCCAAGCCTCTACACATACAGATACTACCAATGCAAAACCAAACACAGACAAATACCTTCTCCTCCAACAGAACTCCCACTCAAACTCCCCTGTTCACAGCTCTTTTGCTAGCTCCTGTGCCGCTGCCTGACTGGCTGCTACCTTTATAGGACCCCTAGTCAGTGAAGCCCCGCCCCCTAATCAGGGCTCAGCTGCTCTCGCAGCACCTAGCCCCTAAAAGCCTCTACACATACAGATAATACCAATACAAAAACACACACAAACACGTTCTCCTCCAACAGAACTCCCACTCAAACTCCCCTGTTCACAGCTCTGTTTGCTAGCTCTTGTGCCGCTGCCTGACTGGCTGCTACCTTTATAGGACCCCTAGTCAGGGAAGCCCCGCCCCCTAATCAGGGCTCAGCTTCTCTCGCAGCACCTAGCCCCTCCAAGCCTCTACACATACAGATACTACCAATACAAAAACACAAACAAATACCTTCTCCTCCAACAGAACTCCCACTCAAACTCCCCTGTTTACAGCTCTGTTTGCTAGCTCCTGTGCCGCTGCCTGACTGGCTGCTACCTTTATAGGACCCCTAGTCAGTGAAGCCCCGCCCCCTAATCAGGGCTCAGCTTCTCTCCCAGCACAAAGCCCCTCCAAGCCTCTACACATACAGATACTACCAATGCAAAACCAAACACACACAAATACCTTCTCCTCCAACAGAACTCCCACTCAAACTCCCCTGTTTACAGCTCTGTTTGCTAGCTCCTGTGCCGCTGCCTGACTGGCTGCTACCTTTATAGGACCCCTAGTCAGGGAAGCCCCGCCCCCTAATCAGGGCTCAGCTTCTCTCCCAGCACAAAGCCCCTGCACATACAGATACTGACAATACAAAACCAAACACACACAAATACCTTCTCCTCCAACAGAACTCCCACTCAAACTCCCCTGTTTACAGCTCTGTTTGCTAGCTCCTGTGCCGCTTCAGCTGTCTGTGCCGCTGCCTGACTGGCTGCTACCTTTATAGGACCCCTAGTCAGTGAAGCCCCGCCCCCTAATCAGGGCTCAGCTTCTCTCCCAGCACAAAGCCCCTCCAAGCCTCTACACATACAGATACTACCAATGCAAAACCAAACACACACAAATACCTTCTCCTCCAACAGAACTCCCACTCAAACTCCCCTGTTTACAGCTCTGTTTGCTAGCTCCTGTGCCGCTTCAGCTGTCTGTGCCGCTGCCTGACTGGCTGCTACCTTTATAGGACCCCTAGTCAGTGAAGCCCCGCCCCCTAATCAGGGCTCAGCTTCTCTCCCAGCACAAAGCCCCTCCAAGCCTCTACACATACAGATACTACCAATGCAAAACCAAACACACACAAATACCTTCTCCTCCAACACAACTCCCACTCAAACTCCCCTGTTTACAGCTCTGTTTGCTAGCTCCTGTGCCGCTGCCTGACTCGCTGCTACCTTTATAGGACCCCTAGTCAGTGAAGCCGTGCCCCCTAATCAGGGCTCAGCTTCTCTCCCAGCACAAAGCCCCTCCAAGCCTCTACACATACAGATAATACCAATACAAAAACACACACAAATACGTTCTCCTCCAACAGAACTCCCACTCAAACTCCCCTGTTTACAGCTCTGTTTGCTAGCTCCTGTGCTGCTGCAGCTGTCTGTGCCAATGCCTGACTGGCTGCTACCTTTATAGGACCCCTAGTCAGTCAAGCCCCGCCCCCTAATCAGGGCTCAGCTTCTCTCCCAGCACAAAGCCCCTTCAAGCCTCTACACATACATATACTACCAATACAAAAACACACACAAATACCTTCTCCTCCAACAGAACTCCCACTCAAACTCCCCTGTTCACAGCTCTGTTTGCTAGCTCCTGTGCCGCTGCCTGACTGGCTGCTACCTTTATAGGACCCCTAGTCAGTGAAGCCCCGCCCCCTAATCAGGGCTCAGCTTCTCTCGCAGCACCTAGCCCCTCCAAGCCTCTACACATACAGATACTACCAATACAAAAACACACACAAATACCTTCTCCTCCAACAGAACTCCCACTCAAACTCCCCTGTTTACAGCTCTGTTTGCTAGCTTGTGTGCCGCTGCAGCTGTCTGTGCCAATGCCTGACTCGCTGCTACCTTTATAGGACCCCTAGTCAGTGAAGCCCCGCCCTCTAATCAGGGCTCAGCTTCTCTCGCAGCACCTAGCCCCTCCAAGCCTCTAAACATACAGATAATACCAATACAAAAAACACACACAAATACCTTCTCCTCCAACAGAACTCCCACTCAAACTCCCCTGTTCACAGCTCTGTTTGATAGCTCCTGTGCCACTGCAGCTGTCTGTTCCGCTGCCTGACTGGCTGCTACCTTTATAGGACCCCTAGTCAGTTAAGCCCCGCCCCCTAATCAGGGCTCAGCTTCTCTCCAAGCACAAAGCCCCGCCAAACCCCTACACATACAGATACTACCAATACAAAACCAAACACACACAAATACCATCTCCTCCAACAGAACTCCCACTCAAACTCCCCTGTTTACAGGTCTGTTTTCTAGCTCCTGTGCCGCTGCCTGACTGGCTGCTACCTTTATAGGACCCCTAGTCAGTGAAGCCCCGCCCCCTAATCAGGGCTCAGCTTCTCTCGCAGCACCTAGCCCCTCCAAGCCTCTAAACATACAGATACTACCAATACAAAAACACACACAAATACCTTCTCCTCCAACAGAACTCCCACTCAAACTTCCCTGTTCACAGCTCTGTTTGCTAGCTCCTGTGCCGCTGCCTGACTGGCTGCTACCTTTATAGGACCCCTAGTCAGTGAAGCCCCGCCCCCTAATCAGGGCTCAGCTTCTCTCCCAGCACAAAGCCCCTGCACATACAGATACTGACCATACAAAACCAAACGCACACAAATACCTTCTCCTCCAACAGAACTCCCACTCAAACTCCCCTGTTTACAGCTCTGTTTGCTAGCTTGTGTGCCGCTGCAGCTGTCTGTCCAATGCCTGACTGGCTGCTACCTTTATAGGACCCCTAGTCAGTGAAGCCCCGCCCCCTAATCAGGGCTCAGCTTCTCTCGCAGCACCTAGCCCCTCCAAGCCCCTAAACATACAGATAATACCAATACAAAAAACACACACAAATACCTTCTCCTCCAACAGAACTCCCACTCAAACTCCCCTGTTCACAGCTCTGTTTGCTAGCTCCTGTGCCACTGCAGCTGTCTGTTCCGCTGCCTGACTGGCTGCTACCTTTATAGGAACCCTAGTCAGTTAAGCCCCGCCCCCTAATCAGGGCTCAGCTTCTCTCCAAGCACAAAGCCCCGCCAAACCCCTACACATACAGATACTACCAATACAAAACCAAACACACACAAATACCTTCTCCTCCAACAGAACTCCCACTCAACCTCCCCTGTTTACAGCTCTGTTTGCTAGCTCCTGTGCCGCTGCCTGACTGGCTGCTACCTTTATAGGACCCCTAGTCAGTGAAGCCCCGCCCCCTAATCAGGGCTCAGCTTCTCTCCCAGCACAAAGCCCCTCCAAGCCTCTACACATACAGATACTACCAATACAAAAACACACACAAATAGCTTCTCCTCCAACAAAACTCCCACTCAAACTCCCCTGTTCACAGCTCTGTTTGCTAGCTCCTGTGCCGCTGCCTGACTGGCTGCTACCTTTATAGGACCCCTAGTCAGTGAAGCCCCGCCCCCTAATCAGGGCTCAGCTTCTCTCGCAGCACCTAGCCCCTCCAAGCCTCTACACATACAGATACTACCAATAAAAAAACACACACAAATACCTTCTCCTCCAACAGAACTCCCACTCAAACTTCCCTGTTCACAGCTCTGTTTGCTAGCTCCTGTGCCGCTGCCTGACTGGCTGCTACCTTTATAGGACCCCTAGTCAGTGAAGCCCCGCCCCCTAATCAGGGCTCAGCTTCTCTCCCAGGACAAAGCCCCTGCACATACAGATACTGACAATACAAAACCAAACACACACAAATACCTTCTCCTCCAACAGAACTCCCACTCAAACTCACCTGTTTACAGCTCTGTTTGCTAGCTCCTGTGCCGCTGCAGCTGTCTGAGCCGCTGCCTGACTGGCTGCTACCTTTATAGGACCCCTAGTCAGTCAAGCCCCTCCCCCTAATCAGGGCTCAGCTTCTCTCCCAGCACCTAGCCCCTCCAAGCCTCTACACATACAGATACTACCAATACAAAAACACACACAAATACCTTCTCCTCCAACAGAACTCCCACTCAAACTCCCCTGTTCACAGCTCTGTTTGCTAGCTCCTGTGCCACTGCAGCTGTCTGTTCCGCTGCCTGATTGGCTGCTACCTTTATAGGACCCCTAGTCAGTTAAGCCCCGCCCCCTAATCAGGGCTCAGCTTCTCTCCAAGCACAAAGCCCCGCCAAACCCCTGCACATACAGATACTACCAATACAAAACCAAACACACACAAATACCTTCTCCTCCAACAGAACTCCCACTCAAACTCCCCTGTTTACAGCTCTGTTTGCTAGCTCCTGTGCCGCTGCCTGACTGGCTGCTACCTTTATAGGACCCCTAGTCAGTGAAGCCCCGCCCCCTGATCAGGGCTCAGCTTCTCTCCCAGCACAAAGCCCCTGCACATACAGATACTGACAATACAAAACCAAACACACACAAATACCTTCTCCTCCAACAGAACTCCCACTCAAACTCCCCTGTTCACAGCTCTGTTTGCTAGCTCCTGTGCCGCTGCAGCTGTCTGTGCCAATGCCTGACTGGCTGCTACCTTTATAGGACCCCTAGTCAGTGAAGCCCCGCCCCCTAATCAGGGCTCAGCTTCTCTCGCAGGACCTAACCCCTCCAAGCCTCTAAACATACAGATAATACCAATACAAAAACACACACAAATACCTTCTCCTCCAACAGAACTCCCCCTCAAACTCCCCTGTTCACAGCTCTGTTTGCTAGCTCCTGTGTCGCTGCCTGATTGGCTGCTACCTTTATAGGACCCCTAGTCAGTGAAGCCCCGCCCCCTAATCAGGGCTCAGCTTCTCTCCCAGCACAAAGCCCCTCCAAGCCTCTACACATACAGATAATACCAATACAAAAACACACACAGATACGTTCTCCTCCAACAGAACTCCCACTCAAACTCCCCTGTTCACAGCTCTGTTTGCTAGCTCCTGTGCCGCTGCCTGACTGGCTGCTACCTTTATAGGACCCCTAGTCAGGGAAGCCCCGCCCCCTAATAAGGGCTCAGCTTCTCTCCCAGCACAAAGCCCCTCCAAGCCTCTACACATACAGATACTACCAATGCAAAACCAAACACAGACAAATACCTTCTCCTCCAACAGAACTCCCACTCAAACTCCCCTGTTCACAGCTCTTTTGCTAGCTCCTGTGCCGCTGCCTGACTGGCTGCTACCTTTATAGGACCCCTAGTCAGTGAAGCCCCGCCCCCTAATCAGGGCTCAGCTTCTCTCGCAGCACCTAGCCCCTAAAAGCCTCTACACATACAGATAATACCAATACAAAAACACACACAAACACGTTCTCCTCCAACAGAACTCCCACTCAAACTCCCCTGTTCACAGCTCTGTTTGCTAGCTCTTGTGCCGCTGCCTGACTGGCTGCTACCTTTATAGGACCCCTAGTCAGTGAAGCCCCGCCCCCTAATCAGGGCTCAGCTTCTCTCCCAGCACAAAGCCCCTCCAAGCCTCTACACATACAGATACTACCAATGCAAAACCAAACACACACAAATACCTTCTCCTCCAACAGAACTCCCACTCAAACTCCCCTGTTTACAGCTCTGTTTGCTAGCTCCTGTGCCGCTGCCTGACTGGCTGCTACCTTTATAGGACCCCTAGTCAGGGAAGCCCCGCCCCCTAATCAGGGCTCAGCTTCTCTCCCAGCACAAAGCCCCTGCACATACAGATACTGACAATACAAAACCAAACACACACAAATACCTTCTCCTCCAACAGAACTCCCACCCAAACTCCCCTGTTTACAGCTCTGTTTGCTAGCTCCTGTGCCGCTTCAGCTGTCTGTGCCGCTGCCTGACTGGCTGCTACCTTTATAGGACCCCTAGTCAGTGAAGCCCCGCCCCCTAATCAGGGCTCAGCTTCTCTCCCAGCACAAAGCCCCTCCAAGCCTCTACACATACAGATACTACCAATGCAAAACCAAACACACACAAATACCTTCTCCTCCAACAGAACTCCCACCCAAACTCCCCTGTTTACAGCTCTGTTTGCTAGCTCCTGTGCCGCTTCAGCTGTCTGTGCCGCTGCCTGACTGGCTGCTACCTTTATAGGACCCCTAGTCAGTGAAGCCCCGCCCCCTAATCAGGGCTCAGCTTCTCTCCCAGCACCTAGCCCCTAAAAGCCTCTACACATACAGATAATACCAATACAAAAACACACACAAACACGTTCTCCTCCAACAGAACTCCCACTCAAACTCCCCTGTTCACAGCTCTGTTTGCTAGCTCCTGTGCCGCTGCCTGACTGGCTGCTACCTTTATAGGACCCCTAGTCAGTGAAGCCCCGCCCCCTAATCAGGGCTCAGCTTCTCTCCCAGCACAAAGCCCCTCCAAGCCTCTACACATACAGATAATACCAATACAAAAACACACACAAATACGTTCTCCTCCAACAGAACTCCCACTCAAACTCCCCTGTTTACAGCTCTGTTTGCTAGCTCCTGTGCTGCTGCAGCTGTCTGTGCCAATGCCTGACTGGCTGCTACCTTTATAGGACCCCTAGTCAGTCAAGCCCCGCCCCCTAATCAGGGCTCAGCTTCTCTCCCAGCACAAAGCCCCTTCAAGCCTCTACACATACATATACTACCAATACAAAAACACACACAAATACCTTCTCCTCCAACAGAACTCCCACTCAAACTCCCCTGTTCACAGCTCTGTTTGCTAGCTCCTGTGCCGCTGCCTGACTGGCTGCTACCTTTATAGGACCCCTAGTCAGTGAAGCCCCGCCCCCTAATCAGGGCTCAGCTTCTCTCGCAGCACCTAGCCCCTCCAAGCCTCTACACATACAGATACTACCAATACAAAAACACACACAAATACCTTCTCCTCCAACAGAACTCCCACTCAAACTTCCCTGTTCACAGCTCTGTTTGCTAGCTCCTGTGCCGCTGCCTGACTGGCTGCTACCTTTATAGGACCCCTAGTCAGTGAAGCCCCGCCCCCTAATCAGGGCTCAGCTTCTCTCCCAGCACAAAGCCCCTGCACATACAGGTACTGACCATACAAAACCAAACGCACACAAATACCTTCTCCTCCAACAGAACTCCCACTCAAACTCCCCTGTTTACAGCTCTGTTTGCTAGCTTGTGTGCCGCTGCAGCTGTCTGTGCCAATGCCTGACTGGCTGCTACCTTTATAGGACCCCTAGTCAGTGAAGCCCCGCCCCCTAATCAGGGCTCAGCTTCTCTCGCAGCACCTAGCCCCTCCAAGCCTCTAAACATACAGATAATACCAATACAAAAAACACACACAAATACCTTCTCCTCCAACAGAACTCCCACTCAAACTCCCCTGTTCACAGCTCTGTTTGATAGCTCCTGTGCCACTGCAGCTGTCTGTTCCGCTGCCTGACTGGCTGCTACCTTTATAGGACCCCTAGTCAGTTAAGCCCCGCCCCCTAATCAGGGCTCAGCTTCTCTCCAAGCACAAAGCCCCGCCAAACCCCTACACATACAGATACTACCAATACAAAACCAAACACACACAAATAACATCTCCTCCAACAGAACTCCCACTCAAACTCCCCTGTTTACAGGTCTGTTTGCTAGCTCCTGTGCCGCTGCCTGACTGGCTGCTACCTTTATAGGACCCCTAGTCAGTGAAGCCCCGCCCCCTAATCAGGGCTCAGCTTCTCTCGCAGCACCTAGCCCCTCCAAGCCTCTAAACATACAGATACTACCAATACAAAAACACACACAAATACCTTCTCCTCCAACAGAACTCCCACTCAAACTCCCCTGTTTACAGCTCTGTTTGCTAGCTCCTGTGCCGCTGCCTGACTGGCTGCTACCTTTATAGGACCCCTAGTCAGGGAAGCCCCGCCCCCTAATCAGGGCTCAGCTTCTCTCCCAGCACAAAGCCCCTGCACATACAGATACTGACAATACAAAACCAAACACACACAAATACCTTCTCCTCCAACAGAACTCCCACCCAAACTCCCCTGTTTACAGCTCTGTTTGCTAGCTCCTGTGCCGCTTCAGCTGTCTGTGCCGCTGCCTGACTGGCTGCTACCTTTATAGGACCCCTAGTCAGTGAAGCCCCGCCCCCTAATCAGGGCTCAGCTTCTCTCCCAGCACAAAGCCCCTCCAAGCCTCTACACATACAGATACTACCAATGCAAAACCAAACACACACAAATACCTTCTCCTCCAACAGAACTCCCACTCAAACTCCCCTGTTTACAGCTCTGTTTGCTAGCTCCTGTGCCGCTTCAGCTGTCTGTGCCGCTGCCTGACTGGCTGCTACCTTTATAGGACCCCTAGTCAGTGAAGCCCCGCCCCCTAATCAGGGCTCAGCTTCTCTCCCAGCACAAAGCCCCTCCAAGCCTCTACACATACAGATACTACCAATGCAAAACCAAACACACACAAATACCTTCTCCTCCAACACAACTCCCACTCAAACTCCCCTGTTTACAGCTCTGTTTGCTAGCTCCTGTGCCGCTGCCTGACTCGCTGCTACCTTTATAGGACCCCTAGTCAGTGAAGCCGTGCCCCCTAATCAGGGCTCAGCTTCTCTCCCAGCACAAAGCCCCTCCAAGCCTCTACACATACAGATAATACCAATACAAAAACACACACAAATACGTTCTCCTCCAACAGAACTCCCACTCAAACTCCCCTGTTTACAGCTCTGTTTGCTAGCTCCTGTGCTGCTGCAGCTGTCTGTGCCAATGCCTGACTGGCTGCTACCTTTATAGGACCCCTAGTCAGTCAAGCCCCGCCCCCTAATCAGGGCTCAGCTTCTCTCCCAGCACAAAGCCCCTTCAAGCCTCTACACATACATATACTACCAATACAAAAACACACACAAATACCTTCTCCTCCAACAGAACTCCCACTCAAACTCCCCTGTTCACAGCTCTGTTTGCTAGCTCCTGTGCCGCTGCCTGACTGGCTGCTACCTTTATAGGACCCCTAGTCAGTGAAGCCCCGCCCCCTAATCAGGGCTCAGCTTCTCTCGCAGCACCTAGCCCCTCCAAGCCTCTACACATACAGATACTACCAATACAAAAACACACACAAATACCTTCTCCTCCAACAGAACTCCCACTCAAACTCCCCTGTTCACAGCTCTGTTTGCTAGCTCCTGTGCCGCTGCCTGACTGGCTGCTACCTTTATAGGACCCCTAGTCAGTGAAGCCCCGCCCCCTAATCAGGGCTCAGCTTCTCTCCCAGCACAAAGCCCCTGCACATACAGGTACTGACCATACAAAACCAAACGCACACAAATACCTTCTCCTCCAACAGAACTCCCACTCAAACTCCCCTGTTTACAGCTCTGTTTGCTAGCTTGTGTGCCGCTGCAGCTGTCTGTGCCAATGCCTGACTGGCTGCTACCTTTATAGGACCCCTAGTCAGTGAAGCCCCGCCCCCTAATCAGGGCTCAGCTTCTCTCGCAGCACCTAGCCCCTCCAAGCCTCTAAACATACAGATAATACCAATACAAAAAACACACACAAATACCTTCTCCTCCAACAGAACTCCCACTCAAACTCCCCTGTTCACAGCTCTGTTTGATAGCTCCTGTGCCACTGCAGCTGTCTGTTCCGCTGCCTGACTGGCTGCTACCTTTATAGGACCCCTAGTCAGTTAAGCCCCGCCCCCTAATCAGGGCTCAGCTTCTCTCCAAGCACAAAGCCCCGCCAAACCCCTACACATACAGATACTACCAATACAAAACCAAACACACACAAATAACATCTCCTCCAACAGAACTCCCACTCAAACTCCCCTGTTTACAGGTCTGTTTGCTAGCTCCTGTGCCGCTGCCTGACTGGCTGCTACCTTTATAGGACCCCTAGTCAGTGAAGCCCCGCCCCCTAATCAGGGCTCAGCTTCTCTCGCAGCACCTAGCCCCTCCAAGCCTCTAAACATACAGATACTACCAATACAAAAACACACACAAATACCTTCTCCTCCAACAGAACTCCCACTCAAACTTCCCTGTTCACAGCTCTGTTTGCTAGCTCCTGTGCCGCTGCCTGACTGGCTGCTACCTTTATAGGACCCCTAGTCAGTGAAGCCCCGCCCCCTAATCAGGGCTCAGCTTCTCTCCCAGCACAAAGCCCCTGCACATACAGATACTGACCATACAAAACCAAACGCACACAAATACCTTCTCCTCCAACAGAACTCCCACTCAAACTCCCCTGTTTACAGGTCTGTTTGCTAGCTCCTGTGCCGCTGCCTGACTGGCTGCTACCTTTATAGGACCCCTAGTCAGTGAAGCCCCGCCCCCTAATCAGGGCTCAGCTTCTCTCCCAGCACAAAGCCCCTCCAAGCCTCTACACATACAGATACTACCAATACAAAAACACACACAAATAGCTTCTCCTCCAACAGAACTCCCACTCAAACTCCCCTGTTCACAGCTCTGTTTGCTAGCTCCTGTGCCGCTGCCTGACTGGCTGCTACCTTTATAGGACCCCTAGTCAGTGAAGCCCCGCCCCCTAATCAGGGCTCAGCTTCTCTCGCAGCACCTAGCCCCTCCAAGCCTCTACACATACACATACTACCAATACAAAAACACACACAAATACCTTCTCCTCCAACAGAACTCCCACTCAAACTCACCTGTTTACAGCTCTGTTTGCTAGCTCCTGTGCCGCTGCAGCTGTCTGAGCCGCTGCCTGACTGGCTGCTACCTTTATAGGACCCCTAGTCAGTCAAGCCCCGCCCCCTAATCAGGGCTCAGCTTCTCTCCCAGCACCTAGCCCCTCCAAGCCTCTACACATACAGATAATACCAATACAAAAACACACACAAATACCTTCTCCTCCAACAGAACTCCCCCTCAAACTCCCCTGTTCACAGCTCTGTTTGCTAGCTCCTGTGTCGCTGCCTGACTGGCTGCTACCTTTATAGGACCCCTAGTCAGTGAAGCCCCGCCCCCTAATCAGGGCTCAGCTTCTCTCCCAGCACAAAGCCCCTCCAAGCCTCTACACATACAGATAATACCAATACAAAAACACACACAGATACGTTCTTCTCCAACAGAACTCCCACTCAAACTCCCCTGTTCACAGCTCTGTTTGCTAGCTCCTGTGATGCTGCCTGACTGGCTGCTACCTTTATAGGACCCCTAGTCAGTGAAGCCCCGCCCCCTAATCAGGGCTCAGCTTCTCTCCCAGCACAAAGCCCCTCCAAGCCTCTACACATACAGATACTACCAATGCAAAACCAAACACAGACAAATACCTTCTCCTCCAACAGAACTCCCACTCAAACTCCCCTGTTCACAGCTCTTTTGCTAGCTCCTGTGCCGCTGCCTGACTGGCTGCTACCTTTATAGGACCCCTAGTCAGTGAAGCCCCGCCCCCTAATCAGGGATCAGCTTCTCTCGCAGCACCTAGCCCCTAAAAGCCTCTACACATACAGATACTACCAATACAAAAACACAAACAAATACCTTCTCCTCCAACAGAACTCCCACTCAAACTCCCCTGTTTACAGCTCTGTTTGCTAGCTCCTGTGCCGCTGCCTGACTGGCTGCTACCTTTATAGGACCCCTAGTCTTTGAAGCCCCGCCCCCTAATCAGGGCTCAGCTTCTCTCGCAGCACCTAGCCCCTCCAAGCCTCTACACATACATATACTACCAATACAAAAACACACACAAATACCTTCTCCTCCAACAGAACTCCCACTCAAACTCCCCTGTTCACAGCTCTGTTTGCTAGCTCCTGTGCCGCTGCCTGACTGGCTGCTACCTTTATAGGACCCCTAGTCAGTGAAGCCCCGCCCCCTAATCAGGGCTCAGCTTCTCTCCCAGCACAAAGCCCCTCCAAGCCTCTACACATACAGATACTACCAATGCAAAACCAAACACACACAAATACCTTCTCATCCAACAGAACTCCCACTCAAACTCCCCTGTTTACAGCTCTGTTTGCTAGCTCCTGTGCCGCTGCCTGACTGGCTGCTACCTTTATAGGACCCCTAGTCAGGGCAGCCCCGCCCCCTAATCAGGGCTCAGCTTCTCTCCCAGCACAAAGCCCCTGCACATACAGATACTGACAATACAAAACCAAACACACACAAATACCTTCTCCTCCAACAGAACTCCCACTCAAACTCCCCTGTTTACAGCTCTGTTTGCTAGCTCCTGTGCCGCTTCAGCTGTCTGTGCCGCTGCCTGACTGGCTGCTACCTTTATAGGACCCCTAGTCAGTGAAGCCCCGCCCCCTAATCAGGGCTCAGCTTCTCTCCCAGCACAAAGCCCCTCCAAGCCTCTACACATACAGATACCACCAATACAAAAACACACACAAATACCTTCTCCTCCAACAGAACTCCCACTCAAACTCCCCTGTTCACAGCTCTGTTTGCTAGCTCCTGTGTCGCTGCCTGACTGGCTGCTACCTTTATAGGACCCCTAGTCAGTGAAGCCCCGCCCCCTAATCAGGGCTCAGCTTCTCTCCCAGCACAAAGCCCCTCCAAGCCTCTACACATACAGATACTACCAATACAAAAACACACACAAATAGCTTCTCCTCCAACAGAACTCCCACTCAAACTCCCCTGTTCACAGCTCTGTTTGCTAGCTCCTGTGCCGCTGCCTGACTGGCTGCTACCTTTATAGGACCCCTAGTCAGTGAAGCCCCGCCCCCTAATCAGGGCTCAGCTTCTCTCGCAGCACCTAGCCCCTCCAAGCCTCTACACATACAGATACTACCAATACAAAAACACACACAAATACCTTCTCCTCCAACAGAACTCCCACTCAAACTTCCCTGTTCACAGCTCTGTTTGCTAGCTCCTGTGCCGCTGCCTGACTGGCTGCTACCTTTATAGGACCCCTAGTCAGTGAAGCCCCGCCCCCTAATCAGGGCTCAGCTTCTCTCCCAGGACACAGCCCCTGCAATACAGATACTGACAATACAAAACCAAACACACACAAATACCTTCTCCTCCAACAGAACTCCCACTCAAACTCACCTGTTTACAGCTCTGTTTGCTAGCTCCTGTGCCGCTGCAGCTGTCTGAGCCGCTGCCTGACTGGCTGCTACCTTTATAGGACCCCTAGTCAGTCAAGCCCCTCCCCCTAATCAGGGCTCAGCTTCTCTCCCAGCACCTAGCCCCTCCAAGCCTCTACACATACAGATACTACCAATACAAAAACACACACAAATACCTTCTCCTCCAACAGAACTCCCACTCAAACTCCCCTGTTCACAGCTCTGTTTGCTAGCTCCTGTGCCACTGCAGCTGTCTGTTCCGCTGCCTGATTGGCTGCTACCTTTATAGGACCCCTAGTCAGTTAAGCCCCGCCCCCTAATCAGGGCTCAGCTTCTCTCCAAGCACAAAGCCCCGCCAAACCCCTGCACATACAGATACTACCAATACAAAACCAAACACACACAAATACCTTCTCCTCCAACAGAACTCCCACTCAAACTCCCCTGTTTACAGCTCTGTTTGCTAGCTCCTGTGCCGCTGCCTGACTGGCTGCTACCTTTATAGGACCCCTAGTCAGTGAAGCCCCGCCCCCTGATCAGGGCTCAGCTTCTCTCCCAGCACAAAGCCCCTGCACATACAGATACTGACAATACAAAACCAAACACACACAAATACCTTCTCCTCCAACAGAACTCCCACTCAAACTCCCCTGTTCACAGCTCTGTTTGCTAGCTCCTGTGCCGCTGCAGCTGTCTGTGCCAATGCCTGACTGGCTGCTACCTTTATAGGACCCCTAGTCAGTGAAGCCCCGCCCCCTAATCAGGGCTCAGCTTCTCTCGCAGGACCTAACCCCTCCAAGCCTCTAAACATACAGATAATACCAATACAAAAACACACACAAATACCTTCTCCTCCAACAGAACTCCCCCTCAAACTCCCCTGTTCACAGCTCTGTTTGCTAGCTCCTGTGTCGCTGCCTGACTGGCTGCTACCTTTATAGGACCCCTAGTCAGTGAAGCCCCGCCCCCTAATCAGGGCTCAGCTTCTCTCCCAGCACAAAGCCCCTCCAAGCCTCCACACATACAGATACTACCAATACAAAAACACACACAAATAGCTTCTCCTCCAACAGAACTCCCACTCAAACTCCCCTGTTCACAGCTCTGTTTGCTAGCTCCTGTGCCGCTGCCTGACTGGCTGCTACCTTTATAGGACCCCTAGTCAGTGAAGCCCCGCCCCCTAATCAGGGCTCAGCTTCTCTCGCAGCACCTAGCCCCTCCAAGCCTCTACACATACAGATACTACCAATACAAAAACACACACAAATACCTTCTCCTCCAACAGAACTCCCACTCAAACTTCCCTGTTCACAGCTCTGTTTGCTAGCTCTTGTGCCGCTGCCTGACTGGCTGCTACCTTTATAGGACCCCTAGTCAGTGAAGCCCCGCCCCCTAATCAGGGCTCAGCTTCTCTCCCAGGACAAAGCCCCTGCAATACAGATACTGACAATACAAAACCAAACACACACAAATACCTTCTCCTCCAACAGAACTCCCACTCAAACTCACCTGTTTACAGCTCTGTTTGCTAGCTCCTGTGCCGCTGCAGCTGTCTGAGCCGCTGCCTGACTGGCTGCTACCTTTATAGGACCCCTAGTCAGTCAAGCCCCTCCCCCTAATCAGGGCTCAGCTTCTCTCCCAGCACCTAGCCCCTCCAAGCCTCTACACATACAGATACTACCAATACAAAAACACACACAAATACCTTCTCCTCCAACAGAACTCCCACTCAAACTCCCCTGTTCACAGCTCTGTTTGCTAGCTCCTGTGCCACTGCAGCTGTCTGTTCCGCTGCCTGATTGGCTGCTACCTTTATAGGACCCCTAGTCAGTTAAGCCCCGCCCCCTAATCAGGGCTCAGCTTCTCTCCAAGCACAAAGCCCCGCCAAACCCCTGCACATACAGATACTACCAATACAAAACCAAACACACACAAATACCTTCTCCTCCAACAGAACTCCCACTCAAACTCCCCTGTTTACAGCTCTGTTTGCTAGCTCCTGTGCCGCTGCCTGACTGGCTGCTACCTTTATAGGACCCCTAGTCAGTGAAGCCCCGCCCCCTGATCAGGGCTCAGCTTCTCTCCCAGCACAAAGCCCCTGCACATACAGATACTGACAATACAAAACCAAACACACACAAATACCTTCTCCTCCAACAGAACTCCCACTCAAACTCCCCTGTTCACAGCTCTGTTTGCTAGCTCCTGTGCCGCTGCAGCTGTCTGTGCCAATGCCTGACTGGCTGCTACCTTTATAGGACCCCTAGTCAGTGAAGCCCCGCCCCCTAATCAGGGCTCAGCTTCTCTCGCAGGACCTAACCCCTCCAAGCCTCTAAACATACAGATAATACCAATACAAAAACACACACAAATACCTTCTCCTCCAACAGAACTCCCCATCAAACTCCCCTGTTCACAGCTCTGTTTGCTAGCTCCTGTGCCGCTGCCTGATTGGCTGCTACCTTTATAGGACCCCTAGTCAGTGAAGCCCCGCCCCCTAATCAGGGCTCAGCTTCTCTCCCAGCACAAAGCCCCTCCAAGCCTCTACACATACAGATAATACCAATACAAAAACACACACAGATACGTTCTCCTCCAACAGAACTGCCACTCAAACTCCACTGTTCACAGCTCTGTTTGCTAGCTCCTGTGCCGCTGCCTGACTGGCTGCTACCTTTATAGGACCCCTAGTCAGTGAAGCCCCGCCCCCTAATCAGGGCTCAGCTTCTCTCCCAGCACAAAGCCCCTCCAAGCCTCTACACATACAGATACTACCAATGCAAAACCAAACACAGACAAATACCTTCTCCTCCAACAGAACTCCCACTCAAACTCCCCTGTTCACAGCTCTTTTGCTAGCTCCTGTGCCGCTGCCTGACTGGCTGCTACCTTTATAGGACCCCTAGTCAGTGAAGCCCCGCCCCCTAATCAGGGCTCAGCTGCTCTCGCAGCACCTAGCCCCTAAAAGCCTCTACACATACAGATAATACCAATACAAAAACACACACAAACACGTTCTCCTCCAACAGAACTCCCACTCAAACTCCCCTGTTCACAGCTCTGTTTGCTAGCTCTTGTGCCGCTGCCTGACTGGCTGCTACCTTTATAGGACCCCTAGTCAGGGAAGCCCCGCCCCCTAATCAGGGCTCAGCTTCTCTCGCAGCACCTAGCCCCTCCAAGCCTCTACACATACAGATACTACCAATACAAAAACACAAACAAATACCTTCTCCTCCAACAGAACTCCCACTCAAACTCCCCTGTTTACAGCTCTGTTTGCTAGCTCCTGTGCCGCTGCCTGACTGGCTGCTACCTTTATAGGACCCCTAGTCAGTGAAGCCCCGCCCCCTAATCAGGGCTCAGCTTCTCTCCCAGCACAAAGCCCCTCCAAGCCTCTACACATACAGATACTACCAATGCAAAACCAAACACACACAAATACCTTCTCCTCCAACAGAACTCCCACTCAAACTCCCCTGTTTACAGCTCTGTTTGCTAGCTCCTGTGCCGCTGCCTGACTGGCTGCTACCTTTATAGGACCCCTAGTCAGGGAAGCCCCGCCCCCTAATCAGGGCTCAGCTTCTCTCCCAGCACAAAGCCCCTGCACATACAGATACTGACAATACAAAACCAAACACACACAAATACCTTCTCCTCCAACAGAACTCCCACTCAAACTCCCCTGTTTACAGCTCTGTTTGCTAGCTCCTGTGCCGCTTCAGCTGTCTGTGCCGCTGCCTGACTGGCTGCTACCTTTATAGGACCCCTAGTCAGTGAAGCCCCGCCCCCTAATCAGGGCTCAGCTTCTCTCCCAGCACAAAGCCCCTCCAAGCCTCTACACATACAGATACTACCAATGCAAAACCAAACACACACAAATACCTTCTCCTCCAACAGAACTCCCACTCAAACTCCCCTGTTTACAGCTCTGTTTGCTAGCTCCTGTGCCGCTTCAGCTGTCTGTGCCGCTGCCTGACTGGCTGCTACCTTTATAGGACCCCTAGTCAGTGAAGCCCCGCCCCCTAATCAGGGCTCAGCTTCTCTCCCAGCACAAAGCCCCTCCAAGCCTCTACACATACAGATACTACCAATGCAAAACCAAACACACACAAATACCTTCTCCTCCAACACAACTCCCACTCAAACTCCCCTGTTTACAGCTCTGTTTGCTAGCTCCTGTGCCGCTGCCTGACTCGCTGCTACCTTTATAGGACCCCTAGTCAGTGAAGCCGTGCCCCCTAATCAGGGCTCAGCTTCTCTCCCAGCACAAAGCCCCTCCAAGCCTCTACACATACAGATAATACCAATACAAAAACACACACAAATACGTTCTCCTCCAACAGAACTCCCACTCAAACTCCCCTGTTTACAGCTCTGTTTGCTAGCTCCTGTGCTGCTGCAGCTGTCTGTGCCAATGCCTGACTGGCTGCTACCTTTATAGGACACCTAGTCAGTCAAGCCCCGCCCCCTAATCAGGGCTCAGCTTCTCTCCCAGCACAAAGCCCCTTCAAGCCTCTACACATACATATACTACCAATACAAAAACACACACAAATACCTTCTCCTCCAACAGAACTCCCACTCAAACTTCCCTGTTCACAGCTCTGTTTGCTAGCTCCTGTGCCGCTGCCTGACTGGCTGCTACCTTTATAGGACCCCTAGTCAGTGAAGCCCCGCCCCCTAATCAGGGCTCAGCTTCTCTCCCAGCACAAATCCCCTGCACATACAGATACTGACCATACAAAACCAAACGCACACAAATACCTTCTCCTCCAACAGAACTCCCACTCAAACTCCCCTGTTTACAGCTCTGTTTGCTAGCTTGTGTGCCGCTGCAGCTGTCTGTCCAATGCCTGACTGGCTGCTACCTTTATAGGACCCCTAGTCAGTGAAGCCCCGCCCCCTAATCAGGGCTCAGCTTCTCTCGCAGCACCTAGCCCCTCCAAGCCTCTAAACATACAGATAATACCAATACAAAAAACACACACAAATACCTTCTCCTCCAACAGAACTCCCACTCAAACTCCCCTGTTCACAGCTCTGTTTGATAGCTCCTGTGCCACTGCAGCTGTCTGTTCCGCTGCCTGACTGGCTGCTACCTTTATAGGACCCCTAGTCAGTTAAGCCCCGCCCCCTAATCAGGGCTCAGCTTCTCTCCAAGCACAAAGCCCCGCCAAACCCCTACACATACAGATACTACCAATACAAAACCAAACACACACAAATACCTTCTCCTCCAACAGAACTCCCACTCAACCTCCCCTGTTTACAGCTCTGTTTGCTACCTCCTGTGCCGCTGCCTGACTGGCTGCTACCTTTATAGGACCCCTAGTCAGTGAAGCCCCGCCCCCTAATCAGGGCTCAGCTTCTCTCCCAGCACAAAGCCCCTCCAAGCCTCTACACATACAGATACTACCAATACAAAAACACACACAAATACCTTCTCCTCCAACAGAACTCCCACTCAAACTTCCCTGTTCACAGCTCTGTTTGCTAGCTCCTGTGCCGCTGCCTGACTGGCTGCTACCTTTATAGGACCCCTAGTCAGTGAAGCCCCGCCCCCTAATCAGGGCTCAGCTTCTCTCCCAGGACAAAGCCCCTGCACATACAGATACTGACAATACAAAACCAAACACACACAAATACCTTCTCCTCCAACAGAACTCCCACTCAAACTCACCTGTTTACAGCTCTGTTTGCTAGCTCCTGTGCCGCTGCAGCTGTCTGAGCCGCTGCCTGACTGGCTGCTACCTTTATAGGACCCCTAGTCAGTCAAGCCCCTCCCCCTAATCAGGGCTCAGCTTCTCTCCCAGCACCTAGCCCCTCCAAGCCTCTACACATACAGATACTACCAATACAAAAACACACACAAATACCTTCTCCTCCAACAGAACTCCCACTCAAACTCCCCTGTTCACAGCTCTGTTTGCTAGCTCCTGTGCCACTGCAGCTGTCTGTTCCGCTGCCTGATTGGCTGCTACCTTTATAGGACCCCTAGTCAGTTAAGCCCCGCCCCCTAATCAGGGCTCAGCTTCTCTCCAAGCACAAAGCCCCGCCAAACCCCTGCACATACAGATACTACCAATACAAAACCAAACACACACAAATACCTTCTCCTCCAACAGAACTCCCACTCAAACTCCCCTGTTTACAGCTCTGTTTGCTAGCTCCTGTGCCGCTGCCTGACTGGCTGCTACCTTTATAGGACCCCTAGTCAGTGAAGCCCCGCCCCCTGATCAGGGCTCAGCTTCTCTCCCAGCACAAAGCCCCTGCACATACAGATACTGACAATACAAAACCAAACACACACAAATACCTTCTCCTCCAACAGAACTCCCACTCAAACTCCCCTGTTCACAGCTCTGTTTGCTAGCTCCTGTGCCGCTGCAGCTGTCTGTGCCAATGCCTGACTGGCTGCTACCTTTATAGGACCCCTAGTCAGTGAAGCCCCGCCCCCTAATCAGGGCTCAGCTTCTCTCGCAGGACCTAACCCCTCCAAGCCTCTAAACATACAGATAATACCAATACAAAAACACACACAAATACCTTCTCCTCCAACAGAACTCCCCATCAAACTCCCCTGTTCACAGCTCTGTTTGCTAGCTCCTGTGTCGCTGCCTGATTGGCTGCTACCTTTATAGGACCCCTAGTCAGTGAAGCCCCGCCCCCTAATCAGGGCTCAGCTTCTCTCCCAGCACAAAGCCCCTCCAAGCCTCTACACATACAGATAATACCAATACAAAAACACACACAGATACGTTCTCCTCCAACAGAACTGCCACTCAAACTCCCCTGTTCACAGCTCTGTTTGCTAGCTCCTGTGCCGCTGCCTGACTGGCTGCTACCTTTATAGGACCCCTAGTCAGTGAAGCCCCGCCCCCTAATCAGGGCTCAGCTTCTCTCCCAGCACAAAGCCCCTCCAAGCCTCTACACATACAGATACTACCAATGCAAAACCAAACACAGACAAATACCTTCTCCTCCAACAGAACTCCCACTCAAACTCCCCTGTTCACAGCTCTTTTGCTAGCTCCTGTGCCGCTGCCTGACTGGCTGCTACCTTTATAGGACCCCTAGTCAGTGAAGCCCCGCCCCCTAATCAGGGCTCAGCTGCTCTCGCAGCACCTAGCCCCTAAAAGCCTCTACACATACAGATAATACCAATACAAAAACACACACAAACACGTTCTCCTCCAACAGAACTCCCACTCAAACTCCCCTGTTCACAGCTCTGTTTGCTAGCTCTTGTGCCGCTGCCTGACTGGCTGCTACCTTTATAGGACCCCTAGTCAGGGAAGCCCCGCCCCCTAATCAGGGCTCAGCTTCTCTCGCAGCACCTAGCCCCTCCAAGCCTCTACACATACAGATACTACCAATACAAAAACACAAACAAATACCTTCTCCTCCAACAGAACTCCCACTCAAACTCCCCTGTTTACAGCTCTGTTTGCTAGCTCCTGTGCCGCTGCCTGACTGGCTGCTACCTTTATAGGACCCCTAGTCAGTGAAGCCCCGCCCCCTAATCAGGGCTCAGCTTCTCTCCCAGCACAAAGCCCCTCCAAGCCTCTACACATACAGATACTACCAATGCAAAACCAAACACACACAAATACCTTCTCCTCCAACAGAACTCCCACTCAAACTCCCCTGTTTACAGCTCTGTTTGCTAGCTCCTGTGCCGCTGCCTGACTGGCTGCTACCTTTATAGGACCCCTAGTCAGGGAAGCCCCGCCCCCTAATCAGGGCTCAGCTTCTCTCCCAGCACAAAGCCCCTGCACATACAGATACTGACAATACAAAACCAAACACACACAAATACCTTCTCCTCCAACAGAACTCCCACTCAAACTCCCCTGTTTACAGCTCTGTTTGCTAGCTCCTGTGCCGCTTCAGCTGTCTGTGCCGCTGCCTGACTGGCTGCTACCTTTATAGGACCCCTAGTCAGTGAAGCCCCGCCCCCTAATCAGGGCTCAGCTTCTCTCCCAGCACAAAGCCCCTCCAAGCCTCTACACATACAGATACTACCAATGCAAAACCAAACACACACAAATACCTTCTCCTCCAACAGAACTCCCACTCAAACTCCCCTGTTTACAGCTCTGTTTGCTAGCTCCTGTGCCGCTTCAGCTGTCTGTGCCGCTGCCTGACTGGCTGCTACCTTTATAGGACCCCTAGTCAGTGAAGCCCCGCCCCCTAATCAGGGCTCAGCTTCTCTCCCAGCACAAAGCCCCTCCAAGCCTCTACACATACAGATACTACCAATGCAAAACCAAACACACACAAATACCTTCTCCTCCAACACAACTCCCACTCAAACTCCCCTGTTTACAGCTCTGTTTGCTAGCTCCTGTGCCGCTGCCTGACTCGCTGCTACCTTTATAGGACCCCTAGTCAGTGAAGCCGTGCCCCCTAATCAGGGCTCAGCTTCTCTCCCAGCACAAAGCCCCTCCAAGCCTCTACACATACAGATAATACCAATACAAAAACACACACAAATACGTTCTCCTCCAACAGAACTCCCACTCAAACTCCCCTGTTTACAGCTCTGTTTGCTAGCTCCTGTGCTGCTGCAGCTGTCTGTGCCAATGCCTGACTGGCTGCTACCTTTATAGGACCCCTAGTCAGTCAAGCCCCGCCCCCTAATCAGGGCTCAGCTTCTCTCCCAGCACAAAGCCCCTTCAAGCCTCTACACATACATATACTACCAATACAAAAACACACACAAATACCTTCTCCTCCAACAGAACTCCCACTCAAACTTCCCTGTTCACAGCTCTGTTTGCTAGCTCCTGTGCCGCTGCCTGACTGGCTGCTACCTTTATAGGACCCCTAGTCAGTGAAGCCCCGCCCCCTAATCAGGGCTCAGCTTCTCTCCCAGCACAAAGCCCCTGCACATACAGATACTGACCATACAAAACCAAACGCACACAAATACCTTCTCCTCCAACAGAACTCCCACTCAAACTCCCCTGTTTACAGCTCTGTTTGCTAGCTTGTGTGCCGCTGCAGCTGTCTGTCCAATGCCTGACTGGCTGCTACCTTTATAGGACCCCTAGTCAGTGAAGCCCCGCCCCCTAATCAGGGCTCAGCTTCTCTCGCAGCACCTAGCCCCTCCAAGCCTCTAAACATACAGATAATACCAATACAAAAAACACACACAAATACCTTCTCCTCCAACAGAACTCCCACTCAAACTCCCCTGTTCACAGCTCTGTTTGATAGCTCCTGTGCCACTGCAGCTGTCTGTTCCGCTGCCTGACTGGCTGCTACCTTTATAGGACCCCTAGTCAGTTAAGCCCCGCCCCCTAATCAGGGCTCAGCTTCTCTCCAAGCACAAAGCCCCGCCAAACCCCTACACATACAGATACTACCAATACAAAACCAAACACACACAAATACCTTCTCCTCCAACAGAACTCCCACTCAACCTCCCCTGTTTACAGCTCTGTTTGCTACCTCCTGTGCCGCTGCCTGACTGGCTGCTACCTTTATAGGACCCCTAGTCAGTGAAGCCCCGCCCCCTAATCAGGGCTCAGCTTCTCTCCCAGCACAAAGCCCCTCCAAGCCTCTACACATACAGATACTACCAATACAAAAACACACACAAATAGCTTCTCCTCCAACAGAACTCCCCCTCAAACTCCCCTGTTCACAGCTCTGTTTGCTAACTCCTGTGTCGCTGCCTGACTGGCTGCTACCTTTATAGGACCCCTAGTCAGTGAAGCCCCGCCCCCTAATCAGGGCTCAGCTTCTCTCCCAGCACAAAGCCCCTCCGAGCCTCTACACATACAGATAATACCAATACAAAAACACACACAGATACGTTCTCCTCCAACAGAACTCCCACTCAAACTCCCCTGTTCACAGCTCTGTTTGCTAGCTCCTGTGCCGCTGCCTGACTGGCTGCTACCTTTATAGGACCCCTAGTCAGTGAAGCCCCGCCCCCTAATCAGGGCTCAGCTTCTCTCCCAGCACAAAGCCCCTCCAAGCCTCTACACATACAGATACTACCAATGCAAAACCAAACACAGACAAATACCTTCTCCTCCAACAGAACTCCCACTCAAACTCCCCTGTTCACAGCTCTTTTGCTAGCTCCTGTGCCGCTGCCTGACTGGCTGCTACCTTTATAGGACCCCTAGTCAGTGAAGCCCCGCCCCCTAATCAGGGCTCAGCTTCTCTCGCAGCACCTAGCCCCTAAAAGCCTCTACACATACAGATAATACCAATACAAAAACACACACAAACACGTTCTCCTCCAACAGAACTCCCACTCAAACTCCCCTGTTCACAGCTCTGTTTGCTAGCTCTTGTGCCGCTGCCTGACTGGCTGCTACCTTTATAGGACCCCTAGTCAGGGAAGCCCCGCCCCCTAATCAGGGCTCAGCTTCTCTCGCAGCACCTAGCCCCTCCAAGCCTCTACACATACAGATACTACCAATACAAAAACACACACAAATACCTTCTCCTCCAACAGAACTCCCACTCAAACTCCCCTGTTTACAGCTCTGTTTGCTAGCTCCTGTGCCGCTGCCTGACTGGCTGCTACCTTTATAGGACCCCTAGTCAGGGAAGCCCCGCCCCCTAATCAGGGCTCAGCTTCTCTCCCAGCACAAAGCCCCTGCACATACAGATACTGACAATACAAAACCAAACACACACAAATACCTTCTCCTCCAACAGAACTCGCACTCAAACTCCCCTGTTTACAGCTCTGTTTGCTAGCTCCTGTGCCGCTTCAGCTGTCTGTGCCGCTGCCTGACTGGCTGCTACCTTTATAGGACCCCTAGTCAGTGGAGCCCCGCCCCCTAATCAGGGCTCAGCTTCTCTCCCAGCACAAAGCCCCTCCAAGCCTCTACACATACAGATACTACCAATGCAAAACCAAACACACACAAATACCTTCTCCTCCAACAGAACTCCCACTCAAACTCCCCTGTTTACAGCTCTGTTTGCTAGCTCCTGTGCCGCTTCAGCTGTCTGTGCCGCTGCCTGACTGGCTGCTACCTTTATAGGACCCCTAGTCAGTGAAGCCCCGCCCCCTAATCAGGGCTCAGCTTCTCTCCCAGCACAAAGCCCCTCCAAGCCTCTACACATACAGATACTACCAATGCAAAACCAAACACACACAAATACCTTCTCCTCCAACACAACTCCCACTCAACCTCCCCTGTTTACAGCTCTGTTTGCTACCTCCTGTGCCGCTGCCTGACTGGCTGCTACCTTTATAGGACCCCTAGTCAGTGAAGCCCCGCCCCCTAATCAGGGCTCAGCTTCTCTCCCAGCACAAAGCCCCTCCAAGCCTCTACACATACAGATACTACCAATACAAAAACACACACAAATAGCTTCTCCTCCAACAGAACTCCCACTCAAACTCCCCTGTTCACAGCTCTGTTTGCTAGCTCCTGTGCCGCTGCCTGACTGGCTGCTACCTTTATAGGACCCCTAGTCAGTGAAGCCCCGCCCCCTAATCAGGGCTCAGCTTCTCTCGCAGCACAAAGCCCCTGCACATACAGATACTGACAATACAAAACCAAACACACACAAATACCTTCTCCTCCAACAGAACTCCCACTCAAACTCCCCTGTTCACAGCTCTGTTTGCTAGCTCCTGTGCCGCTGCAGCTGTCTGTGCCAATGCCTGACTGGCTGCTACCTTTATAGGACCCCTAGTCAGTGAAGCCCCGCCCCCTAATCAGGGCTCAGCTTCTCTCGCAGGACCTAACCCCTCCAAGCCTCTAAACATACAGATAATACCAATACAAAAACACACACAAATACCTTCTCCTCCAACAGAACTCCCCCTCAAACTCCCCTGTTCACAGCTCTGTTTGCTAGCTCCTGTGTCGCTGCCTGACTGGCTGCTACCTTTATAGGACCCCTAGTCAGTGAAGCCCCGCCCCCTAATCAGGGCTCAGCTTCTCTCCCAGCACAAAGCCCCTCCAAGCCTCTACACATACAGATAATACCAATACAAAAACACACACAGATACGTTCTCCTCCAACAGAACTCCCACTCAAACTCCCCTGTTCACAGCTCTGTTTGCTAGCTCCTGTGCCGCTGCCTGACTGGCTGCTACCTTTATAGGACCCCTAGTCAGTGAAGCCCCGCCCCCTAATCAGGGCTCAGCTTCTCTCCCAGCACAAAGCCCCTCCAAGCCTCTACACATACAGATACTACCAATGCAAAACCAAACACAGACAAATACCTTCTCCTCCAACAGAACTCCCACTCAAACTCCCCTGTTCACAGCTCTTTTGCTAGCTCCTGTGCCGCTGCCTGACTGGCTGCTACCTTTATAGGACCCCTAGTCAGTGAAGCCCCGCCCCCTAATCAGGGCTCAGCTTCTCTCGCAGCACCTAGCCCCTAAAAGCCTCTACACATACAGATAATACCAATACAAAAACACACACAAACACGTTCTCCTCCAACAGAACTCCCACTCAAACTCCCCTGTTCACAGCTCTGTTTGCTAGCTCTTGTGCCGCTGCCTGACTGGCTGCTACCTTTATAGGACCCCTAGTCAGGGAAGCCCCGCCCCCTAATCAGGGCTCAGCTTCTCTCGCAGCACCTAGCCCCTCCAAGCCTCTACACATACAGATACTACCAATACAAAAACACAAACAAATACCTTCTCCTCCAACAGAACTCCCACTCAAACTCCCCTGTTTACAGCTCTGTTTGCTAGCTCCTGTGCCGCTGCCTGACTGGCTGCTACCTTTATAGGACCCCTAGTCAGTGAAGCCCCGCCCCCTAATCAGGGCTCAGCTTCTCTCCCAGCACAAAGCCCCTCCAAGCCTCTACACATACAGATACTACCAATGCAAAACCAAACACACACAAATACCTTCTCCTCCAACAGAACTCCCACTCAAACTCCCCTGTTTACAGCTCTGTTTGCTAGCTCCTGTGCCGCTGCCTGACTGGCTGCTACCTTTATAGGACCCCTAGTCAGGGAAGCCCCGCCCCCTAATCAGGGCTCAGCTTCTCTCCCAGCACAAAGCCCCTGCACATACAGATACTGACAATACAAAACCAAACACACACAAATACCTTCTCCTCCAACAGAACTCCCACTCAAACTCCCCTGTTTACAGCTCTGTTTGCTAGCTCCTGTGCCGCTTCAGCTGTCTGTGCCGCTGCCTGACTGGCTGCTACCTTTATAGGACCCCTAGTCAGTGAAGCCCCGCCCCCTAATCAGGGCTCAGCTTCTCTCCCAGCACAAAGCCCCTCCAAGCCTCTACACATACAGATACTACCAATGCAAAACCAAACACACACAAATACCTTCTCCTCCAACACAACTCCCACTCAAACTCCCCTGTTCACAGCTCTGTTTGATAGCTCCTGTGCCACTGCAGCTGTTTGTTCCGCTGCCTGACTGGCTGCTACCTTTATAGGACCCCTAGTCAGTTAAGCCCCGCCCCCTAATCAGGGCTCAGCTTCTCTCCAAGCACAAAGGCCCGCCAAACCCCTACACATACAGATACTACCAATACAAAACCAAACACACACAAATACCATCTCCTCCAACAGAACTCCCACTCAAACTCCCCTGTTTACAGGTCTGTTTGCTAGCTCCTGTGCCGCTGCCTGACTGGCTGCTACCTTTATAGGACCCCTAGTCAGTGAAGCCCCGCCCCCTAATCAGGGCTCAGCTTCTCTCGCAGCACCTAGCCCCTCCAAGCCTCTACACATACAGATACTACCAATACAAAAACACACACAAATACCTTCTCCTCCAACAGAACTCCCACTCAAACTTCCCTGTTCACAGCTCTGTTTGCTAGCTCCTGTGCCGCTGCCTGACTGGCTGCTACCTTTATAGGACCCCTAGTCAGTGAAGCCCCGCCCCTAATCAGGGCTCAGCTTCTCTCCCAGCACAAAGCCCCTGCACATACAGATACTGACCATACAAAACCAAACGCACACAAATACCTTCTCCTCCAACAGAACTCCCACTCAAACTCCCCTGTTTACAGCTCTGTTTGCTAGCTTGTGTGCCGCTGCAGCTGTCTGTCCAATGCCTGACTGGCTGCTACCTTTATAGGACCCCTAGTCAGTGAAGCCCCGCCCCCTAATCAGGGCTCAGCTTCTCTCGCAGCACCTAGCCCCTCCAAGCCTCTAAACATACAGATAATACCAATACAAAAAACACACACAAATACCTTCTCCTCCAACAGAACTCCCACTCAAACTCCCCTGTTCACAGCTCTGTTTGCTAGCTCCTGTGCCACTGCAGCTGTCTGTTCCGCTGCCTGACTGGCTGCTACCTTTATAGGACACCTAGTCAGTTAAGCCCCGCCCCCTAATCAGGGCTCAGCTTCTCTCCAAGCACAAAGCCCCGCCAAACCCCTACACATACAGATACTACCAATACAAAACCAAACACACACAAATACCTTCTCCTCCAACAGAACTCCCACTCAACCTCCCCTGTTTACAGCTCTGTTTGCTACCTCCTGTGCCGCTGCCTGACTGGCTGCTACCTTTATAGGACCCCTAGTCAGTGAAGCCCCGCCCCCTGATCAGGGCTCAGCTTCTCTCCCAGCACAAAGCCGCTCCAAGCCTCTACACATACAGATACTACCAATACAAAACCAAACACACACAAATACCTTCTCCTCCAACAGAACTCCCACTCAAACTCCCCTGTTCACAGCTCTGTTTGCTAGCTCCTGTGCCGCTGCCTGACTGGCTGCTACCTTTATAGGACCCCTAGTCAGGGAAGCCCCGCCCCCTAATCAGGGCTCAGCTTCTCTCCCAGCACAAAGCCCCTGCACATACAGATACTGACAATACAAAACCAAACACAAACAAATACCTTCTCCTCCAACAGAACTCCCACTCAAACTCCCCTGTTTACAGCTCTGTTTGCTAGCTCCTGTGCCGCTGCAGCTGTCTGTGCTGCTGCCTGACTGGCTGCTACCTTTATAGGACCCCTAGTCAGTGAAGCCCCGCCCCCTAATCAGGGCTCAGCTTCTCTCGCAGCACCTAACCCCTCCAAGCCTCTACACATACAGATACCACCAATACAAAAACACACACAAATACCTTCTCCTCCAACAGAACTCCCACTCAAACTCCCCTGTTCACAGCTCTGTTTGCTAGCTCCTGTGTCGCTGCCTGACTGGCTGCTACCTTTATAGGACCCCTAGTCAGTGAAGCCCCGCCCCCTAATCAGGGCTCAGCTTCTCTCCCAGCACAAAGCCCCTCCAAGCCTCTACACATACAGATACTACCAATACAAAAACACACACAAATAGCTTCTCCTCCAACAGAACTCCCACTCAAACTCCCCTGTTCACAGCTCTGTTTGCTAGCTCCTGTGCCGCTGCCTGACTGGCTGCTACCTTTATAGGACCCCTAGTCAGTGAAGCCCCGCCCCCTAATCAGGGCTCAGCTTCTCTCGCAGCACCTAGCCCCTCCAAGCCTCTACACATACAGATACTACCAATACAAAAACACACACAAATACCTTCTCCTCCAACAGAACTCCCACTCAAACTCACCTGTTTACAGCTCTGTTTGCTAGCTCCTGTGCCGCTGCAGCTGTCTGAGCCGCTGCCTGACTGGCTGCTACCTTTATAGGACCCCTAGTCAGTCAAGCCCCGCCCCCTAATCAGGGCTCAGCTTCTCTCCCAGCACCTAGCCCCTCCAAGCCTCTACACATACAGATACTACCAATACAAAAACACACACAAATACCTTCTCCTCCAACAGAACTCCCACTCAAACTCCCCTGTTCACAGCTCTGTTTGCTAGCTCCTGTGCCACTGCAGCTGCCTGTTCCGCTGCCTGATTGGCTGCTACCTTTATAGGACCCCTAGTCAGTTAAGCCCCGCCCCCTAATCAGGGCTCAGCTTCTCTCCAAGCACAAAGCCCCGCCAAACCCCTGCACATACAGATACTACCAATACAAAACCAAACACACACAAATACCTTCTCCTCCAACAGAACTCCCACTCAAACTCCCCTGTTCACAGCTCTGTTTGCTAGCTCCTGTGCCGCTGCAGCTGTCTGTGCCAATGCCTGACTGGCTGCTACCTTTATAGGACCCCTAGTCAGTGAAGCCCCGCCCCCTAATCAGGGCTCAGCTTCTCTCGCAGGACCTAACCCCTCCAAGCCTCTAAACATACAGATAATACCAATACAAAAACACACAGAAATACCTTCTCCTCCAACAGAACTCCCCCTCAAACTCCCCTGTTCACAGCTCTGTTTCCTAGCTCCTGTGTCGCTGCCTGACTGGCTGCTACCTTTATAGGACCCCTAGTCAGTGAAGCCCCGCCCCCTAATCAGGGCTCAGCTTCTCTCCCAGCACAAAGCCCCTCCAAGCCTCTACACATACAGATAATACCAATACAAAAACACACACAGATACGTTCTTCTCCAACAGAACTCCCACTCAAACTCCCCTGTTCACAGCTCTGTTTGCTAGCTCCTGTGCCGCTGCCTGACTGGCTGCTACCTTTATAGGACCCCTAGTCAGTGAAGCCCCGCCCCCTAATCAGGGCTCAGCTTCTCTCCCAGCACAAAGCCCCTCCAAGCCTCTACACATACAGATACTACCAATGCAAAACCAAACACAGACAAATACCTTCTCCTCCAACAGAACTCCCACTCAAACTCCCCTGTTCACAGCTCTTTTGCTAGCTCCTGTGCCGCTGCCTGACTGGCTGCTACCTTTATAGGACCCCTAGTCAGTGAAGCCCCGCCCCCTAATCAGGGCTCAGCTTCTCTCGCAGCACCTAGCCCCTAAAAGCCTCTACACATACAGATACTACCAATACAAAAACACAAACAAATACCTTCTCCTCCAACAGAACTCCCACTCAAACTCCCCTGTTTACAGCTCTGTTTGCTAGCTCCTGTGCCGCTGCCTGACTGGCTGCTACCTTTATAGGACCCCTAGTCTTTGAAGCCCCGCCCCCTAATCAGGGCTCAGCTTCTCTCGCAGCACCTAGCCCCTCCAAGCCTCTACACATACATATACTACCAATACAAAAACACACACAAATACCTTCTCCTCCAACAGAACTCCCACTCAAACTCCCCTGTTCACAGCTCTGTTTGCTAGCTCCTGTGCCACTGCAGCTGCCTGTTCCGCTGCCTGATTGGCTGCTACCTTTATAGGACCCCTAGTCAGTTAAGCCCCGCCCCCTAATCAGGGCTCAGCTTCTCTCCAAGCACAAAGCCCCGCCAAACCCCTGCACATACAGATACTACCAATACAAAACCAAACACACACAAATACCTTCTCCTCCAACAGAACTCCCACTCAAACTCCCCTGTTCACAGCTCTGTTTGCTAGCTCCTGTGCCGCTGCAGCTGTCTGTGCCAATGCCTGACTGGCTGCTACCTTTATAGGACCCCTAGTCAGTGAAGCCCCGCCCCCTAATCAGGGCTCAGCTTCTCTCGCAGGACCTAACCCCTCCAAGCCTCTAAACATACAGATAATACCAATACAAAAACACACACAAATACCTTCTCCTCCAACAGAACTCCCCCTCAAACTCCCCTGTTCACAGCTCTGTTTGCTAGCTCCTGTGTCGCTGCCTGACTGGCTGCTACCTTTATAGGACCCCTAGTCAGTGAAGCCCCGCCCCCTAATCAGGGCTCAGCTTCTCTCCCAGCACAAAGCCCCTCCAAGCCTCTACACATACAGATAATACCAATACAAAAACACACACAGATACGTTCTTCTCCAACAGAACTCCCACTCAAACTCCCCTGTTCACAGCTCTGTTTGCTAGCTCCTGTGCCGCTGCCTGACTGGCTGCTACCTTTATAGGACCCCTAGTCAGTGAAGCCCCGCCCCCTAATCAGGGCTCAGCTTCTCTCCCAGCACAAAGCCCCTCCAAGCCTCTACACATACAGATACTACCAATGCAAAACCAAACACAGACAAATACCTTCTCCTCCAACAGAACTCCCACTCAAACTCCCCTGTTCACAGCTCTTTTGCTAGCTCCTGTGCCGCTGCCTGACTGGCTGCTACCTTTATAGGACCCCTAGTCAGTGAAGCCCCGCCCCCTAATCAGGGCTCAGCTTCTCTCGCAGCACCTAGCCCCTAAAAGCCTCTACACATACAGATACTACCAATACAAAAACACAAACAAATACCTTCTCCTCCAACAGAACTCCCACTCAAACTCCCCTGTTTACAGCTCTGTTTGCTAGCTCCTGTGCCGCTGCCTGACTGGCTGCTACCTTTATAGGACCCCTAGTCTTTGAAGCCCCGCCCCCTAATCAGGGCTCAGCTTCTCTCGCAGCACCTAGCCCCTCCAAGCCTCTACACATACATATACTACCAATACAAAAACACACACAAATACCTTCTCCAACAGAACTCCCACTCAAACTCCCCTGTTCACAGCTCTGTTTGCTAGCTCCTGTGCCGCTGCCTGACTGGCTGCTACCTTTATAGGACCCCTAGTCAGTGAAGCCCCGCCCCCTAATCAGGGCTCAGCTTCTCTCCCAGCACAAAGCCCCTCCAAGCCTCTACACATACAGATACTACCAATGCAAAACCAAACACACACAAATACCTTCTCCTCCAACAGAACTCCCACTCAAACTCCCCTGTTTACAGCTCTGTTTGCTAGCTCCTGTGCCGCTGCCTGACTGGCTGCTACCTTTATAGGACCCCTAGTCAGGGAAGCCCCGCCCCCTAATCAGGGCTCAGCTTCTCTCCCAGCACAAAGCCCCTGCACATACAGATACTGACAATACAAAACCAAACACACACAAATACCTTCTCCTCCAACAGAACTCCCACTCAAACTCCCCTGTTTACAGCTCTGTTTGCTAGCTCCTGTGCCGCTTCAGCTGTCTGTGCCGCTGCCTGACTGGCTGCTACCTTTATAGGACCCCTAGTCAGTGAAGCCCCGCCCCCTAATCAGGGCTCAGCTTCTCTCCCAGCACAAAGCCCCTCCAAGCCTCTACACATACAGATACCACCAATACAAAAACACACACAAATACCTTCTCCTCCAACAGAACTCCCACTCAAACTCCACTGTTCACAGCTCTGTTTGCTAGCTCCTGTGTCGCTGCCTGACTGGCTGCTACCTTTATAGGACCCCTAGTCAGTGAAGCCCCGCCCCCTAATCAGGGCTCAGCTTCTCTCCCAGCACAAAGCCCCTCCAAGCCTCTACACATACAGATACTACCAATACAAAAACACACACAAATAGCTTCTCCTCCAACAGAACTCCCACTCAAACTCCCCTGTTCACAGCTCTGTTTGCTAGCTCCTGTGCCGCTGCCTGACTGGCTGCTACCTTTATAGGACCCCTAGTCAGTGAAGCCCCGCCCCCTAATCAGGGCTCAGCTTCTCTCGCAGCACCTAGCCCCTCCAAGCCTCTACACATACAGATACTACCAATACAAAAACACACACAAATACCTTCTCCTCCAACAGAACTCCCACTCAAACTTCCCTGTTCACAGCTCTGTTTGCTAGCTCCTGTGCCGCTGCCTGACTGGCTGCTACCTTTATAGGACCCCTAGTCAGTGAAGCCCCGCCCCCTAATCAGGGCTCAGCTTCTCTCCCAGGACAAAGCCCCTGCAATACAGATACTGACAATACAAAACCAAACACACACAAATACCTTCTCCTCCAACAGAACTCCCACTCAAACTCACCTGTTTACAGCTCTGTTTGCTAGCTCCTGTGCCGCTGCAGCTGTCTGAGCCGCTGCCTGACTGGCTGCTACCTTTATAGGACCCCTAGTCAGTCAAGCCCCTCCCCCTAATCAGGGCTCAGCTTCTCTCCCAGCACCTAGCCCCTCCAAGCCTCTACACATACAGATACTACCAATACAAAAACACACACAAATACCTTCTCCTCCAACAGAACTCCCACTCAAACTCCCCTGTTCACAGCTCTGTTTGCAAGCTCCTGTGCCACTGCAGCTGTCTGTTCCGCTGCCTGATTGGCTGCTACCTTTATAGGACCCCTAGTCAGTTAAGCCCCGCCCCCTAATCAGGGCTCAGCTTCTCTCCAAGCACAAAGCCCCGCCAAACCCCTGCACATACAGATACTACCAATACAAAACCAAACACACACAAATACCTTCTCCTCCAACAGAACTCCCACTCAAACTCCCCTGTTTACAGCTCTGTTTGCTAGCTCCTGTGCCGCTGCCTGACTGGCTGCTACCTTTATAGGACCCCTAGTCAGTGAAGCCCCGCCCCCTGATCAGGGCTCAGCTTCTCTCCCAGCACAAAGCCCCTGCACATACAGATACTGACAATACAAAACCAAACACACACAAATACCTTCTCCTCCAACAGAACTCCCACTCAAACTCCCCTGTTCACAGCTCTGTTTGCTAGCTCCTGTGCCGCTGCAGCTGTCTGTGCCAATGCCTGACTGGCTGCTACCTTTATAGGACCCCTAGTCTGTGAAGCCCCGCCCCCTAATCAGGGCTCAGCTTCTCTCGCAGGACCTAACCCCTCCAAGCCTCTAAACATACAGATAATACCAATACAAAAACACACACAAATACCTTCTCCTCCAACAGAACTCCCCCTCAAACTCCCCTGTTCACAGCTCTGTTTGCTAGCTCCTGTGTCGCTGCCTGACTGGCTGCTACCTTTATAGGACCCCTAGTCAGTGAAGCCCCGCCCCCTAATCAGGGCTCAGCTTCTCTCCCAGCACAAAGCCCCTCCAAGCCTCTACACATACAGATACTACCAATACAAAAACACACACAAATACCTTCTCCTCCAACAGAACTCCCACTCAAACTCCCCTGTTCACAGCTCTGTTTGCTAGCTCCTGTGCCGGTGCCTGACTGGCTGCTACCTTTATAGGACCCCTAGTCAGTGAAGCCCCGCCCCCTAATCAGGGCTCAGCTTCTCTCCCAGGACAAAGCCCCTGCAATACAGATACTGACAATACAAAACCAAACACACACAAATACCTTCTCCTCCAACAGAACTCCCACTCAAACTCACCTGTTTACAGCTCTGTTTGCTAGCTCCTGTGCCGCTGCAGCTGTCTGAGCCGCTGCCTGACTGGCTGCTACCTTTATAGGACCCCTAGTCAGTCAAGCCCCTCCCCCTAATCAGGGCTCAGCTTCTCTCCCAGCACCTAGCCCCTCCAAGCCTCTACACATACAGATACTACCAATACAAAAACACACAAAAATACCTTCTCCTCCAACAGAACTCCCACTCAAACTCCCCTGTTCACAGCTCTGTTTGCTAGCTCCTGTGCCACTGCAGCTGTCTGTTCCGCTGCCTGATTGGCTGCTACCTTTATAGGACCCCTAGTCAGTTAAGCCCCGCCCCCTAATCAGGGCTCAGCTTCTCTCCAAGCACAAAGCCCCGCCAAACCCCTGCACATACAGATACTACCAATACAAAACCAAACACACACAAATACCTTCTCCTCCAACAGAACTCCCACTCTAACTCCCCTGTTTACAGCTCTGTTTGCTAGCTCCTGTGCCGCTGCCTGACTGGCTGCTACCTTTATAGGACCCCTAGTCAGTGAAGCCCCGCCCCCTGATCAGGGCTCAGCTTCTCTCCCAGCACAAAGCCCCTGCACATACAGATACTGACAATACAAAACCAAACACACACAAATACCTTCTCCTCCAACAGAACTCCCACTCAAACTCCCCTGTTCACAGCTCTGTTTGCTAGCTCCTGTGCCACTGCAGCTGTCTGTGCCAATGCCTGACTGGCTGCTACCTTTATAGGACCCCTAGTCAGTGAAGCCCCGCCCCCTAATCAGGGCTCAGCTTCTCTCGCAGGACCTAACCCCTCCAAGCCTCTAAACATACAGATAATACCAATACAAAAACACACACAAATACCTTCTCCTCCAACAGAACTCCCCCTCAAACTCCCCTGTTCACAGCTCTGTTTGCTAGCTCCTGTGTCGCTGCCTGACTGGCTGCTACCTTTATAGGACCCCTAGTCAGTGAAGCCCCGCCCCCTAATCAGGGCTCAGCTTCTCTCCCAGCACAAAGCCCCTCCAAGCCTCTACACATACAGATAATACCAATACAAAAACACACACAGATACGTTCTCCTCCAACAGAACTCCCACTCAAACTCCCCTGTTCACAGCTCTGTTTGCTAGCTCCTGTGCCGCTGCCTGACTGGCTGCTACCTTTATAGGACCCCTAGTCAGTGAAGCCCCGCCCCCTAATCAGGGCTCAGCTTCTCTCCCAGCACAAAGCCCCTCCAAGCCTCTACACATACAGATACTACCAATGCAAAACCAAACACAGACAAATACCTTCTCCTCCAACAGAACTCCCCCTCAAACTCCCCTGTTCACAGCTCTGTTTGCTAGCTCTTGTGCCGCTGCCTGACTGGCTGCTACCTTTATAGGACCCCTAGTCAGGGAAGCCCCGCCCCCTAATCAGGGCTCAGCTTCTCTCGCAGCACCTAGCCCCTCCAAGCCTCTACACATACAGATACTACCAATACAAAAACACAAACAAATACCTTCTCCTCCAACAGAACTCCCACTCAAACTCCCCTGTTTACAGCTCTGTTTGCTAGCTCCTGTGCCGCTGCCTGACTGGCTGCTACCTTTATAGGACCCCTAGTCAGTGAAGCCCCGCCCCCTAATCAGGGCTCAGCTTCTCTCCCAGCACAAAGCCCCTCCAAGCCTCTACACATACAGATACTACCAATGCAAAACCAAACACACACAAATACCTTCTCCTCCAACAGAACTCCCACTCAAACTCCCCTGTTTACAGCTCTGTTTGCTAGCTCCTGTGCCGCTGCCTGACTGGCTGCTACCTTTATAGGACCCCTAGTCAGGGAAGCCCCGCCCCCTAATCAGGGCTCAGCTTCTCTCCCAGCACAAAGCCCCTGCACATACAGATACTGACAATACAAAACCAAACACACAAAAATACCTTCTCCTCCAACAGAACTCCCACTCAAACTCCCCTGTTTACAGCTCTGTTTGCTAGCTCCTGTGCCGCTTCAGCTGTCTGTGCCGCTGCCTGACTGGCTGCTACCTTTATAGGACCCCTAGTCAGTGAAGCCCCGCCCCCTAATCAGGGCTCAGCTTCTCTCCCAGCACAAAGCCCCTCCAAGCCTCTACACATACAGATACTACCAATGCAAAACCAAACACACACAAATACCTTCTCCTCCAACAGAACTCCCACTCAAACTCCCCTGTTTACAGCTCTGTTTGCTAGCTCCTGTGCCGCTTCAGCTGTCTGTGCCGCTGCCTGACTGGCTGCTACCTTTATAGGACCCCTAGTCAGTGAAGCCCCGCCCCCTAATCAGGGCTCAGCTTCTCTCCCAGCACAAAGCCCCTCCAAGCCTCTACACATACAGATACTACCAATGCAAAACCAAACACACACAAATACCTTCTCCTCCAACACAACTCCCACTCAAACTCCCCTGTTTACAGCTCTGTTTGCTAGCTCCTGTGCCGCTGCCTGACTGGCTGCTACCTTTATAGGACCCCTAGTCAGTGAAGCCGTGCCCCCTAATCAGGGCTCAGCTTCTCTCCCAGCACAAAGCCCCTCCAAGCCTCTACACATACAGATAATACCAATACAAAAACACACACAAATACGTTCTCCTCCAACAGAACTCCCACTCAAACTCCCCTGTTTACAGCTCTGTTTGCTAGCTCCTGTGCTGCTGCAGCTGTCTGTGCCAATGCCTGACTGGCTGCTACCTTTATAGGACCCCTAGTCAGTCAAGCCCCGCCCCCTAATCAGGGCTCAGCTTCTCTCCCAGCACAAATTCCCTTCAAGCCTCTACACATACATATACTACCAATACAAAAACACACACAAATACCTTCTCCTCCAACAGAACTCCCACTCAAACTCCCCTGTTCACAGCTCTGTTTGCTAGCTCCTGTGCCGCTGCCTGACTGGCTGCTACCTTTATAGGACCCCTAGTCAGTGAAGCCCCGCCCCCTAATCAGGGCTCAGCTTCTCTCGCAGCACCTAGCCCCTCCAAGCCTCTACACATACAGATACTACCAATAAAAAAACACACACAAATACCTTCTCCTCCAACAGAACTCCCACTCAAACTTCCCTGTTCACAGCTCTGTTTGCTAGCTCCTGTGCCGCTGCCTGACTGGCAGCTACCTTTATAGGACCCCTAGTCAGTGAAGCCCCGCCCCCTAATCAGGGCTCAGCTTCTCTCCCAGCACAAAGCCCCTGCACATACAGATACTGACCATACAAAACCAAACGCACACAAATACCTTCTCCTCCAACAGAACTCCCACTCAAACTCCCCTGTTTACAGCTCTGTTTGCTAGCTTGTGTGCCGCTGCAGCTGTCTGTCCAATGCCTGACTGGCTGCTACCTTTATAGGACCCCTAGTCAGTGAAGCCCCGCCCCCTAATCAGGGCTCAGCTTCTCTCGCAGCACCTAGCCCCTCCAAGCCTCTAAACATACAGATAATACCAATACAAAAAACACACACAAATACCTTCTCCTCCAACAGAACTCCCACTCAAACTCCCCTGTTCACAGCTCTGTTTGCTAGCTCCTGTGCCACTGCAGCTGTCTGTTCCGCTGCCTGACTGGCTGCTACCTTTATAGGACCCCTAGTCAGTTAAGCCCCGCCCCCTAATCAGGGCTCAGCTTCTCTCCAAGCACAAAGCCCCGCCAAACCCCTACACATACAGATACTACCAATACAAAACCAAACACACACAAATACCTTCTCCTCCAACAGAACTCCCACTCAAACTCCCCTGTTTACAGCTCTGTTTGCTACCTCCTGTGCCGCTGCCTGACTGGCTGCTACCTTTATAGGACCCCTAGTCAGTGAAGCCCCGCCCCCTGATCAGGGCTCAGCTTCTCTCCCAGCACAAAGCCGCTCCAAGCCTCTACACATACAGATACTACCAATACAAAACCAAACACACACAAATACCTTCTCCTCCAACAGAACTCCCACTCAAACTCCCCTGTTCACAGCTCTGTTTGCTAGCTCCTGTGCCGCTGCAGCTGTCTGTGCCAATGCCTGACTGGCTGCTACCTTTATAGGACCCCTAGTCAGTCAAGCCCCGCCCCCTAATCAGGGCTCAGCTTCTCTCCCAGCACAAAGCCCCTTCAAGCCTCTACACATACGTATACTACCAATACAAAAACACACACAAATACCTTCTCCTCCAACAGAACTCCCACTCAAACTCCCCTGTTCACAGCTCTGTTTGCTAGCTCCTGTGCCGCTGCCTGACTGGCTGCTACCTTTATAGGACCCCTAGTCAGTGAAGCCCCGCCCCCTAATCAGGGCTCAGCTTCTCTCCCAGCACCTAGCCCCTCCAAGCCTCTACACATACAGATATTACCAATACAAAAACACACAAAAATACCTTCTCCTCCAACAGAACTCCCACTCAAACTCCCCTGTTCACAGCTCTGTTTGCTAGCTCCTGTGCCACTGCAGCTGTCTGTTCCGCTGCCTGACTGGCTGCTACCTTTATAGGACCCCTAGTCAGTTAAGCCCCGCCCCCTAATCAGGGCTCAGCTTCTCTCCAAGCACAAAGCCCCGCCAAACCCCTACACATACAGATACTACCAATACAAAACCAAACACACACAAATACCATCTCCTCCAACAGAACTCCCACTCAAACTCCCCTGTTTACAGGTCTGTTTGCTAGCTCCTGTGCCGCTGCCTGCCTGGCTGCTACCTTTATAGGACCCCTAGTCAGTGAAGCCCCGCCCCCTAATCAGGGCTCAGCTTCTCTCGCAGCACCTAGCCCCTCCAAGCCTCTACACATACAGATACTACCAATACAAAAACACACACAAATACCTTCTCCTCCAACAGAACTCCCACTCAAACTCACCTGTTTACAGCTCTGTTTGCTAGCTCCTGTGCCGCTGCAGCTGTCTGAGCCGCTGCCTGACTGGCTGCTACGTTTATAGGACCCCTAGTCAGTCAAGCCCCGCCCCCTAATCAGGGCTCAGCTTCTCTCCAAGCACAAAGCCCCGCCAAACCCCTACACATACAGATACTACCAATACAAAACCAAACACACACAAATACCTTCTCCTCCAACAGAACTCCCACTCAAACTCCCCTGTTCACAGCTCTGTTTCCTAGCTCCTGTGCCGCTGCCTGACTGGCTGCTACCTTTATAGGACCCCTAGTCAGTGAAGCCCCGCCCCCTAATCAGGGCTCAGCTTCTCTCCCAGCACCTAGCCCCTCCAAGCCTCTACACATACAGATACTACCAATACAAAAACACACACAAATACCTTCTCCTCCAACAGAACTCCCACTCAAACTCCCCTGTTCACAGCTCTGTTTCCTAGCTCCTGTGCCGCTGCCTGACTGGCTGCTACCTTTATAGGACCCCTAGTCAGTGAAGCCCCGCCCCCTAATCAGGGCTCAGCTTCTCTCCCAGCACCTAGCCCCTCCAAGCCTCTACACATACAGATACTACCAATACAAAAACACACACAAATACCTTCTCCTCCAACAGAACTCCCACTCAAACTCCCCTGTTCACAGCTCTGTTTGCTAGCTCCTGTGCCACTGCAGCTGTCTGTTCCGCTGCCTGATTGGCTGCTACCTTTATAGGACCCCTAGTCAGTTAAGCCCCGCCCCGTAATCAGGGCTCAGCTTCTCTCCAAGCACAAAGCCCCGCCAAAACCCTGCACATACAGATACTACCAATACAAAACCAAACACACACAAATACCTTCTCCTCCAACAGAACTCCCACTCAAACTCCCCTGTTTACAGCTCTGTTTGCTACCTCCTGTGCCGCTGCCTGACTGGCTGCTACCTTTATAGGACCCCTAGTCAGTGAAGCCCCGCCCCCTGATCAGGGCTCAGCTTCTCTCCCAGCACAAAGCCCCTCCAAGCCTCTACACATACAGATACTACCAATACAAAACCAAACACACACAAATACCTTCTCCTCCAACAGAACTCCCACTCAAACTCCCCTGTTCACAGCTCTGTTTGCTAGCTCCTGTGCCGCTGCAGCTGTCTGTGCCAATGCCTGACTGGCTGCTACCTTTATAGGACCCCTAGTCAGTCAAGCCCCGCCCCCTAATCAGGGCTCAGCTTCTCTCCCAGCACAAAGCCCCTGCACATACAGATACTGACAATACAAAACCAAACACAAACAAATACCTTCTCCTCCAACAGAACTCCCACTCAAACTCCCCTGTTCACAGCTCTGTTTGCTAGCTCCTGTGCCGCTGCAGCTGTCTGTGCCAATGCCTGACTGGCTGCTACCTTTATAGGACCCCTAGTCAGTCAAGCCCCGCCCCCTAATCAGGGCTCAGCTTCTCTCCCAGCACAAAGCCCCTTCAAGCCTCTACACATACAGATAATACCAATACAAAAAACACACACAAATACCTTCTCCTCCAACAGAACTCCCACTCAAACTCCCCTGTTCACAGCTCTGTTTGCTAGCTCCTGTGCCACTGCAGCTGTCTGTTCCGCTGCCTGACTGGCTGCTACCTTTATAGGACCCCTAGTCAGTTAAGCCCCGCCCCCTAATCAGGGCTCAGCTTCTCTCCAAGCACAAAGCCCCGCCAAACCCCTACACATACATATACTACCAATACAAAACCAAACACACACAAATACCATCTCCTCCAACAGAACTCCCACTCAAACTCCCCTGTTTACAGGTCTGTTTGCTACCTCCCTTGCCGCTGCCTGACTGGCTGCTACCTTTATAGGACCCCTAGTCAGTGAAGCCCCGCCCCCTAATCAGGGCTCAGCTTCTCCCGCAGCACCTAGCCCCTCCAAGCCTCTACACATACAGATACTACCAATACAAAAACACACACAAATAGCTTCTCCTCCAACAGAACTCCCACTCAAACTCCCCTGTTTACAGCTCTGTTTGCTACCTCCTGTGCCGCTGCCTGACTGGCTGCTACCTTTATAGGACCCCTAGTCAGTGAAGCCCCGCCCCCTGATCAGGGCTCAGCTTCTCTCCCAGCACAAAGCCCCTCCAAGCCTCTACACATACAGATACTACCAATACAAAACCAAACTCCCACTCAAACTCCCCTGTTCACAGCTCTGTTTGCTAGCTCCTGTGCCGCTGCCTGACTGGCTGCTACCTTTATAGGACCCCTAGTCAGGGAAGCCCCGCCCCCTAATCATGGCTCAGCTTCTCTCCCAGCACAAAGCCCCTGCACATACAGATACTGACAATACAAAACCAAACACAAACAAATACCTTCTCCTCCAACAGAACTCCCACTCAAACTCCCCTGTTCACAGCTCTGTTTGCTAGCTCCTGTGCCGCTGCCTGACTGGCTGCTACCTTTATAGGACCCCTAGTCAGTGAAGCCCCGCCCCCTAATCAGGGCTCAGCTTCTCTCCCAGCACAAAGCCCCTCCAAGCCTCTACACATACAGATAATACCAATACAAAAACACACACAAATACGTTCTCCTCCAACAGAACTCCCACTCAAACTCCCCTGTTCACAGCTCTGTTTGCTAGCTCCTGTGCCGCTGCCTGACTGGCTGCTACCTTTATAGGACCCCTAGTCAGTGAAGCCCCGCCCCCTAATCAGGGCTCAGCTTCTCTCGCAGCACCTAGCCCCTCCAAGCCTCTACACATACAGATACTACCAATACAAAAACACACACAAATAGCTTCTCCTCCAACAGAACTCCCACTCAAACTCCCCTGTTCACAGCTCTGTTTGCTAGCTCCTGTGCCGCTGCCTGACTGGCTGCTACCTTTATAGGACCCCTAGTCAGTGAAGCCCCGCCCCCTAATCAGGGCTCAGCTTCTCTCCCAGCACAAAGCCCCTCCAAGCCTCTACACATACAGATAATACCAATACAAAAACACACACAAATACCTTCTCCTCCAACAGAACTCCCACTCAAACTCCCCTGTTCACAGCTCTGTTTGCTAGCTCCTGTGCCGCTGCCTGACTGGCTGCTACCTTTATAGGACGCCTAGTCAGGGAAGCCCCGCCCCCTAATCAGGGCTCAGCATCTCTCCCAGCACAAAGCCCCTGCACATACAGATACTGACAATACAAAACCAAACACAAACAAATACCTTCTCCTCCAACAGAACTCCCACTCAAACTCCCCTGTTCACAGCTCTGTTTGCTAGCTCCTGTGCCGCTGCCTGACTGGCTGCTACCTTTATAGGACCCCTAGTCAGTGAAGCCCCGCCCCCTAATCAGGGCTCAGCTTCTCTCCCAGCACAAAGCCCCTCCAAGCCTCTACACATACAGATAATACCAATACAAAAACACACACAAATACGTTCTCCTCCAACAGAACTCCCACTCAAACTCCCCTGTTCACAGCTCTGTTTGCTAGCTCCTGTGCCGCTGCCTGACTGGCTGCTACCTTTATAGGACCCCTAGTCAGTGAAGCCCCGCCCCCTAATCAGGGCTCAGCTTCTCTCGCAGCACCTAGCCCCTCCAAGCCTCTACACATACAGATACTACCAATACAAAAACACACACAAATAGCTTCTCCTCCAACAGAACTCCCACTCAAACTCCCCTGTTCACAGCTCTGTTTGCTAGCTCCTGTGCCGCTGCCTGACTGGCTGCTACCTTTATAGGACCCCTAGTCAGTGAAGCCCCGCCCCCTAATCAGGGCTCAGCTTCTCTCCCAGCACAAAGCCCCTCCAAGCCTCTACACATACAGATACTACCAATGCAAAACCAAACACACACAAATACCTTCTCCTCCAACAGAACTCCCACTCAAACTCCCCTGTTCACTGCTCTGTTTGCTAGCTCCTGTGCCACTGCAGCTGTCTGTTCCGCTGCCTGACTGGCTGCTACCTTTATAGGACCCCTAGTCAGTGAAGCCCCGCTCCCTAATCAGGGCTCAGCTTCTCTCCCTGCACAAAGCCCCTCCAAGCCTCTACACATACAGATAATACCAATACAAAAACACACAGAAATACGTTCTCCTCCAACAGAACTCCCACTCAAACTCCCCTGTTCACAGCTCTGTTTGCTAGCTCCTGTGCCGCTGCCTGACTGGCTGCTACCTTTATAGGACCCCTAGTCAGTGAAGCCCCGCCCCCTAATCAGGGCTCAGCTTCTCTCCCAGCACAAAGCCCCTCCAAGCCTCTACACATACAGATACTACCAATGCAAAACCAAACACACACAAATACCTTCTCCTCCAACAGAACTCCCACTCAAACTCCCCTGTTCACAGCTCTGTTTGCTAGCTCCTGTGCCACTGCAGCTGTCTGTTCCGCTGCCTGACTGGCTGCTACCTTTATAGGACCCCTAGTCAGTGAAGCCCCGCCCCCTAATCAGGGCTCAGCTTCTCTCGCAGCACCTAGCCCCTCCAAGCCTCTACACATACAGATACTACCAATACAAAAACACAAACAAATACCTTCTAATCCAACAGAACTCCCACTCAAACTCCCCTGTTCACAGCTCTTTTGCTAGCTCCTGTGCCGCTGCCTGACTGGCTGCTACCTTTATAGGACCCCTAGTCAGGGAAGCCCCGCCCCCTAATCAGGGCTCAGCTTCTCTCGCAGCACCTAGCCCCTCCAAGCCTCTACACATACAGATACTACCAATACAAAAACACACACAAATACCTTCTCCTCCAACAGAACTCCCACTCAAACTCCCCTGTTCACAGCTCTGTTTGCTAGCTCCTGTGCCGCTGCCTGACTGGCTGCTACCTTTATAGGACCCCTAGTCTTTGAAGCCCCGCCCCCTAATCAGGGCTCAGCTTCTCTCGCAGCACCTAGCCCCTCCAAGCCTCTACACATACATATACTACCAATACAAAAACACACAAATACCTTCTCCTCCAACAGAACTCCCACTCAAACTCCCCTGTTCACAGCTCTGTTTGCTAGCTCCTGTGCCGCTTCAGCTGTCTGTGCCGCTGCCTGACTGGCTGCTACCTTTATAGGACCCCTAGTCAGTGAAGCCCCGCCCCCTGATCAGGGCTCAGCTTCTCTCCCAGCACAAAGCCCCTCCAAGCCTCTACACATACAGATATAACCAATACAAAACCAAACACACACAAATACCTTCTCCTCCAACAGAACTCCCACTCAAACTCCCCTGTTCACAGCTCTGTTTGCTAGCTCCTGTGCCGCTGCCTGACTGGCTGCTACCTTTATAGGACCCCTAGTCAGTGAAGCCCCGCCCCCTAATCAGGGCTCAGCTTCTCTCGCAGCACCTAGCCCCTCCAAGCCTCTACACATACAGATACTACCAATACAAAAACACACAAAAATACCTTCTCCTCCAACAGAACTCCCACTCAAACTCCCCTGTTTACAGCTCTGTTTGCTAGCTCCTGTGCCGCTGCCTGACTGGCTGCTACCTTTATAGGACCCCTAGTCAGGGAAGCCCCGCCCCCTAATCAGGGCTCAGCTTCTCTCCCAGCACAAAGCCCCTGCACATACAGATACTGACCATACAAAACCAAACGCACACAAATACCTTCTCCTCCAACAGAACTCCCACTCAAACTCCCCTGTTTACAGCTCTGTTTGCTAGTTTCTGTGCCGCTGCAGCTGTCTGTGCCAATGCCTGACTGGCTGCTACCTTTATAGGACCCCTAGTCAGTGAAGCCCCGCCCCCTAATCAGGGCTCAGCTTCTCTCGCAGCACCTAGCCCCTCCAAGCCTCTAAACATACAGAGAATACCAATACAAAAACACACACAAATACCTTCTCCTCCAACAGAACTCCCACTCAAACTCCCCTGTTCACAGCTCTGTTTGCTAGCTCCTGTGCCACTGCAGCTGTCTGTTCCGCTGCCTGACTGGCTGCTACCTTTATAGGACCCTTAGTCAGTTAAGCCCCGCCCCCTAATCAGGGCTCAGCTTCTCTCCAAGCACAAAGCCCCGCCAAACCCCTACACATACAGATACTACCAATACAAAACCAAACACACACAAATACCATCTCCTCCAACAGAACTCCCACTCAAACTCCCCTGTTTACAGCTCTGTTTGCTAGCTCCTGTGCCGCTGCAGCTGTCTGTGCTGCTGCCTGACTGGCTGCTACCTTTATAGGACCCCTAGTCAGTGAAGCCCCGCCCCCTAATCAGGGCTCAGCTTCTCTCGCAGCACCTAACCCCTCCAAGCCTCTACACATACAGATACCACCAATTCAAAAACACACACAAATACCTTCTCCTCCAACAGAACTCCCACTCAAACTCCCCTGTTCACAGCTGTGTTTGCTAGCTCCTGTGTCGCTGCCTGACTGGCTGCTACCTTTATAGGACCCCTAGTCAGTGAAGCCCCGCCCCCTAATCAGGGCTCAGCTTCTCTCCCAGCACAAAGCCCCTCCAAGCCTCTACACATACAGATAATACCAATACAAAAACACACACAAATACGTTCTCCTCCAACAGAACTCCCACTCAAACTCCCCTTTTTACATGTCTGTTTGCTACCTCCCTTGCCGCTGCCTGACTGGCTGCTACCTTTATAAGACCCCTAGTCAGTGAAGCCCCGCCCCCTAATCAGGGCTCAGCTTCTCCCGCAGCACCTAGCCCCTCCAAGCCTCTACACATACAGATACTACCAATACAAAAACACACACAAATAGCTTCTCCTCCAACAGAACTCCCACTCAAACTCCCCTGTTCACAGCTCTGTTTGCTAGCTCCTGTGCCGCTGCAGCTGTCTGAGCCGCTGCCTGACTGGCTGCTACCTTTATAGGACCCCTAGTCAGTCAAGCCCCGCCCCCTAATCAGGGCTCAGCTTCTCTCCCAGCACCTAGCCCCTCCAAGCCTCTACACATACAGATACTACCAATACAAAAACACACACAAATACCTTCTCCTCCAACAGAACTCCCACTCAAACTCCCCTGTTTACAGCTCTGTTTGCTAGCTCCTGTGCCGCTGCCTGACTGGCTGCTACCTTTATAGGACCCCTAGTCAGTGAAGCCCCGCCCCCTAATCAGGGCTCAGCTTCTCTCCCAGCACAAAGCCCCTCCAAGCCTCTACACATACAGATACTACCAATACAAAACCAAACACACACAAATACCTTCTCCTCCAACAGAACTCCCACTCAAACTCCCCTGTTCACAGCTCTGTTTGCTAGCTCCTGTGCCGCTGCCTGACTGGCTGCTACCTTTATAGGACCCCTAGTCAGTGAAGCCCCGCCCCCTAATCAGGGCTCAGCTTCTCTCCCAGCACAAAGCCCCTCCAAGCCTCTACACATACAGATAATACCAATACAAAAACACACACAAATACGTTCTCCTCCAACAGAACTCCCACTCAAACTCCCCTGTTCACAGCTCTGTTTGCTAGCTCCTGTGCCGCTGCCTGACTGGCTGCTACCTTTATAGGACCCCTAGTCAGTGAAGCCCCGCCCCCTAATCAGGGCTCAGCTTCTCTCCCAGCACAAAGCCCCTCCAAGCCTCTACACATACAGATACTACCAATGCAAAACCAAACACACACAAATACCTTCTCCTCCAACAGAACTCCCACTCAAACTCCCCTGTTCACAGCTCTGTTTGCTAGCTCCTGTGCCACTGCAGCTGTCTGTTCCGCTGCCTGACTGGCTGCTACCTTTATAGGAACCCTAGTCTTTGAAGCCCCGCCCCCTAATCAGGGCTCAGCTTCTCTCGCAGCACCTAGCCCCTCCAAGCCTCTACACATACAGATATTACCAATACAAAAACACACAAAAATACCTTCTCCTCCAACAGAACTCCCACTCAAACTCCCCTGTTTACAGCTCTGTTTGCTAGCTCCTGTGCCGCTGCCTGACTGGCTGCTACCTTTATAGGACCCCTAGTCAGTGAAGCCCCGCCCCCTAATCAGGGCTCAGCTTCTCTCGCAGCACCTAGCCCCTCCAAGCCTCTAAACATACAGAGAATACCAATACAAAAACACACACAAATACCTTCTCCTCCAACAGAACTCCCACTCAAACTCCCCTGTTCACAGCTCTGTTTGCTAGCTCCTGTGCCACTGCAGCTGTCTGTTCCGCTGCCTGACTGGCTGCTACCTTTATAGGACCCCTAGTCAGTGAAGCCCCGCCCCCTAATCAGGGCTCAGCTTCTCTCGCAGCACCTAACCCCTCCAAGCCTCTACACATACAGATACCACCAATTCAAAAATACACACAAATACGTTCTCCTCCAACAGAACTCCCACTCAAACTCCCCTTTTTACATGTCTGTTTGCTACCTCCCTTGCCGCTGCCTGACTGGCTGCTACCTTTATAGGACCCCTAGTCAGTGAAGCCCCGCCCCCTAATCAGGGCTCAGCTTCTCCCGCAGCACCTAGCCCCTCCAAGCCTCTACACATACAGATACTACCAATACAAAAACACACACAAATAGCTTCTCCTCCAACAGAACTCCCACTCAAACTCCCCTGTTCACAGCTCTGTTTGCTAGCTCCTGTGCCGCTGCAGCTGTCTGAGCCGCTGCCTGACTGGCTGCTACCTTTATAGGACCCCTAGTCAGTCAAGCCCCGCCCCCTAATCAGGGCTCAGCTTCTCTCCCAGCACAAAGCCCCTTCAAGCCTCTACACATACATATACTACCAATACAAAAACACACACAAATACCTTCTCCTCCAACAGAACTCCCACTCAAACTCCCCTGTTTACAGCTCTGTTTGCTACCTCCTGTGCCGCTGCCTGACTGGCTGCTACCTTTATAGGACCCCTAGTCAGTGAAGCCCCGCCCCCTGATCAGGGCTCAGCTTCTCTCCCAGCACAAAGCCCCTCCAAGCCTCTACACATACAGATACTACCAATACAAAACCAAACACACACAAATACCTTCTCCTCCAACAGAACTCCCACTCAAACTCCCCTGTTCACAGCTCTGTTTGCTAGCTCCTGTGCCGCTGCCTGACTGGCTGCTACCTTTATAGGACCCCTAGTCAGGGAAGCCCCGCCCCCTAATCAGGGCTCAGCTTCTCTCCCAGCACAAAGCCCCTGCACATACAGATACTGACCATACAAAACCAAAGGCACACAAATACCTTCTCCTCCAACAGAACTCCCACTCAAACTCCCCTGTTTACAGCTCTGTTTGCTAGCTTCTGTGCCGCTGCAGCTGTCTGTGCCAATGCCTGACTGGCTGCTACCTTTATAGGACCCCTAGTCAGTGAAGCCCCGCCCCCTAATCAGGGCTCAGCTTCTCTCGCAGCACCTAGCCCCTCCAAGCCTCTAAACATACAGATAATACCAATACAAAAACACACACAAATACCTTCTCCTCCAACAGAACTCCCACTCAAACTCCCCTGTTCACAGCTCTGTTTGCTAGCTCCTGTGCCACTGCAGCTGTCTGTTCCGCTGCCTGACTGGCTGCTACCTTTATAGGACCCCTAGTCAGTTAAGCCCCGCCCCCTAATCAGGGCTCAGCTTCTCTCCGAGCACAAAGCCCCGCCAAACCCCTACACATACGGATACTACCAATACAAAACCAAACACACACAAATACCATCTCCTCCAACAGAACTCCCACTCAAACTCCCCTGTTTACAGCTCTGTTTGCTAGCTCCTGTGCCGCTGCAGCTGTCTGTGCTGCTGCCTGACTGGCTGCTACCTTTATAGGACCCCTAGTCAGTGAAGCCCCGCCCCCTAATCAGGGCTCAGCTTCTCTCGCAGCACCTAACCAATCCAAGCCTCTACACGTACAGATACCACCAATACAAAAACACACACAAATACCTTCTCCTCCAACAGAACTCCCACTCAAACTCCCCTGTTCAGAGCTGTGTTTGCTAGCTCCTGTGTCGCTGCCTGACTGGCTGCTACCTTTATAGGACCCCTAGTCAGTGAAGCCCCGCCCCCTAATCAGGGCTCAGCTTCTCCCGCAGCACCTAGCCCCTCCAAGCCTCTACACATACAGATACTACCAATACAAAAACACACACAAATAGCTTCTCCTCCAACAGAACTCCCACTCAAACTCCCCTGTTCACAGCTCTGTTTGCTCGCTCCTGTGCCGCTGCAGCTGTCTGAGCCGCTGCCTGACTGGCTGCTACCTTTATAGGACCCCTAGTCAGTCAAGCCCCGCCCCCTAATCAGGGCTCAGTTTCTCTCCCAGCACAAAGCCCCTTCAAGCCTCTACACATACATATACTACCAATACAAAAACACACACAAATACCTTCTCCTCCAACAGAACTCCCACTCAAACTCCCCTGTTCACAGCTCTGTTTGCTAGCTCCTGTGCCGCTGCCTGACTGGCTGCTACCTTTATAGGACCCCTAGTCAGTGAAGCCACGCCCCCTAATCAGGGCTCAGCTTCTCTCCCAGCACCTAGCCCCTCCAAGCCTCTACACATACAGATACTACCAATACAAAAACACACACAAATACCTTCTCCTCCAACAGAACTCCCACTCAAACTCCCCTGTTCACAGCTCTGTTTGCTAGCTCCTGTGCCGCTGCCTGACTGGCTGCTACCTTTATAGGACCCCTAGTCAGTGAAGCCCCGCCCCCTGATCAGGGCTCAGCTTCTCTCCCAGCACAAAGCCCCTCCAAGCCTCTACACATACAGATACTACCAATACAAAACCAAACACACACAAATACCTTCTCCTCCAACAGAACTCCCACTCAAACTCCCCTGTTCACAGCTCTGTTTGCTAGCTCCTGTGCCGCTGCCTGACTGGCTGCTACCTTTATAGGACCCCTAGTCAGTGAAGCCCCGCCCCCTAATCAGGGCTCAGCTTCTCTCGCAGCACCTAGCCCCTCCAAGCCTCTACACATACAGATACTACCAATACGAAAACACACAAAAATACCTTCTCCTCCAACAGAACTCCCACTCAAACTCCCCTGTTTACAGCTCTGTTTGCTAGCTCCTGTGCCGCTGCCTGACTGGCTGCTACCTTTATAGGACCCCTAGTCAGGGAAGCCCCGCCCCCTAATCAGGGCTCAGCTTCTCTCCCAGCACAAAGCCCCTGCACATACAGATACTGACCATACAAAACCAAACGCACACAAATACCTTCTCCTCCAACAGAACTCCCACTCAAACTCCCCTGTTTACAGCTCTGTTTGCTAGTTTCTGTGCCGCTGCAGCTGTCTGTGCCAATGCCTGACTGGCTGCTACCTTTATAGGACCCCTAGTCAGTGAAGCCCCGCCCCCTAATCAGGGCTCAGCTTCTCTCGCAGCACCTAGCCCCTCCAAGCCTCTAAACATACAGAGAATACCAATACAAAAACACACACAAATACCTTCTCCTCCAACAGAACTCCCACTCAAACTCCCCTGTTCACAGCTCTGTTTGCTAGCTCCTGTGCCACTGCAGCTGTCTGTTCCGCTGCCTGACTGGCTGCTACCTTTATAGGACCCTTAGTCAGTTAAGCCCCGCCCCCTAATCAGGGCTCAGCTTCTCTCCAAGCACAAAGCCCCGCCAAACCCCTACACATACAGATACTACCAATACAAAACCAAACACACACAAATACCATCTCCTCCAACAGAACTCCCACTCGAACTCCCCTGTTTACAGCTCTGTTTGCTAGCTCCTGTGCCGCTGCAGCTGTCTGTGCTGCTGCCTGACTGGCTGCTACCTTTATAGGACCCCTAGTCAGTGAAGCCCCGCCCCCTAATCAGGGCTCAGCTTCTCTCGCAGCACCTAACCCCTCCAAGCCTCTACACATACAGATACCACCAATTCAAAAACACACACAAATACCTTCTCCTCCAACAGAACTCCCACTCAAACTCCCCTGTTCACAGCTGTGTTTGCTAGCTCCTGTGTCGCTGCCTGACTGGCTGCTACCTTTATAGGACCCCTAGTCAGTGAAGCCCCGCCCCCTAATCAGGGCTCAGCTTCTCTCCCAGCACAAAGCCCCTCCAAGCCTCTACACATACAGATAATACCAATACAAAAACACACACAAATACGTTCTCCTCCAACAGAACTCCCACTCAAACTCCCCTTTTTACATGTCTGTTTGCTACCTCCCTTGCCGCTGCCTGACTGGCTGCTACCTTTATAAGACCCCTAGTCAGTGAAGCCCCGCCCCCTAATCAGGGCTCAGCTTCTCCCGCAGCACCTAGCCCCTCCAAGCCTCTACACATACAGATACTACCAATACAAAAACACACACAAATAGCTTCTCCTCCAACAGAACTCCCACTCAAACTCCCCTGTTCACAGCTCTGTTTGCTAGCTCCTGTGCCGCTGCAGCTGTCTGAGCCGCTGCCTGACTGGCTGCTACCTTTATAGGACCCCTAGTCAGTCAAGCCCCGCCCCCTAATCAGGGCTCAGCTTCTCTCCCAGCACCTAGCCCCTCCAAGCCTCTACACATACAGATACTACCAATACAAAAACACACACAAATACCTTCTCCTCCAACAGAACTCCCACTCAAACTCCCCTGTTTACAGCTCTGTTTGCTAGCTCCTGTGCCGCTGCCTGACTGGCTGCTACCTTTATAGGACCCCTAGTCAGTGAAGCCCCGCCCCCTAATCAGGGCTCAGCTTCTCTCCCAGCACAAAGCCCCTCCAAGCCTCTACACATACAGATACTACCAATACAAAACGAAACACACACAAATACCTTCTCCTCCAACAGAACTCCCACTCAAACTCCCCTGTTCACAGCTCTGTTTGCTAGCTCCTGTGCCGCTGCCTGACTGGCTGCTACCTTTATAGGACCCCTAGTCAGTGAAGCCCCGCCCCCTAATCAGGGCTCAGCTTCTCTCCCAGCACAAAGCCCCTCCAAGCCTCTACACATACAGATAATACCAATACAAAAACACACACAAATACGTTCTCCTCCAACAGAACTCCCACTCAAACTCCCCTGTTCACAGCTCTGTTTGCTAGCTCCTGTGCCGCTGCCTGGCTGGCTGCTACCTTTATAGGACCCCTAGTCAGTGAAGCCCCGCCCCCTAATCAGGGCTCAGCTTCTCTCGCAGCACCTAGCCCCTCCAAGCCTCTACACATACAGATACTACCAATACAAAAACACACACAAATAGCTTCTCCTCCAACAGAACTCCCACTCAAACTCCCCTGTTCACAGCTCTGTTTGCTAGCTCCTGTGCCGCTGCCTGACTGGCTGCTACCTTTATAGGACCCCTAGTCAGTGAAGCCCCGCCCCCTAATCAGGGCTCAGCTTCTCTCCCAGCACAAAGCCCCTCCAAGCCTCTACACATACAGATACTACCAATGCAAAACCAAACACACACAAATACCTTCTCCTCCAACAGAACTCCCACTCAAACTCCCCTGTTCACAGCTCTGTTTGCTAGCTCCTGTGCCACTGCAGCTGTCTGTTCCGCTGCCTGACTGGCTGCTACCTTTATAGGAACCCTAGTCTTTGAAGCCCCGCCCCCTAATCAGGGCTCAGCTTCTCTCGCAGCACCTAGCCCCTCCAAGCCTCTACACATACAGATATTACCAATACAAAAACACACAAAAATACCTTCTCCTCCAACAGAACTCCCACTCAAACTCCCCTGTTTACAGCTCTGTTTGCTAGCTCCTGTGCCGCTGCCTGACTGGCTGCTACCTTTATAGGACCCCTAGTCAGTGAAGCCCCGCCCCCTAATCAGGGCTCAGCTTCTCTCGCAGCACCTAGCCCCTCCAAGCCTCTAAACATACAGAGAATACCAATACAAAAACACACACAAATACCTTCTCCTCCAACAGAACTCCCACTCAAACTCCCCTGTTCACAGCTCTGTTTGCTAGCTCCTGTGCCACTGCAGCTGTCTGTTCCGCTGCCTGACTGGCTGCTACCTTTATAGGACCCCTAGTCAGTGAAGCCCCGCCCCCTAATCAGGGCTCAGCTTCTCTCGCAGCACCTAACCCCTCCAAGCCTCTACACATACAGATACCACCAATTCAAAAACACACACAAATACGTTCTCCTCCAACAGAACTCCCACTCAAACTCCCCTTTTTACATGTCTGTTTGCTACCTCCCTTGCCGCTGCCTGACTGGCTGCTACCTTTATAGGACCCCTAGTCAGTGAAGCCCCGCCCCCTAATCAGGGCTCAGCTTCTCCCGCAGCACCTAGCCCCTCCAAGCCTCTACACATACAGATACTACCAATACAAAAACACACACAAATAGCTTCTCCTCCAACAGAACTCCCACTCAAACTCCCCTGTTCACAGCTCTGTTTGCTAGCTCCTGTGCCGCTGCAGCTGTCTGAGCCGCTGCCTGACTGGCTGCTACCTTTATAGGACCCCTAGTCAGTCAAGCCCCGCCCCCTAATCAGGGCTCAGCTTCTCTCCCAGCACAAAGCCCCTTCAAGCCTCTACACATACATATACTACCAATACAAAAACACACACAAATACCTTCTCCTCCAACAGAACTCCCACTCAAACTCCCCTGTTCACAGCTCTGTTTGCTAGCTCCTGTGCCACTGCAGCTGTCTGTTCCGCTGCCTGATTGGCTGCTACCTTTATAGGACCCCTAGTCAGGGAAGCCCCGCCCCCTAATCAGGGCTCAGCTTCTCTCCCAGCACAAAGCCCCTCCAAGCCTCTACACATACAGATACTACCAATACAAAACCAAACACACACAAATACCTTCTCCTCCAACAGAACTCCCACTCAAACTCCCCTGTTCACAGCTCTGTTTGCTAGCTCCTGTGCCGCTGCCTGACTGGCTGCTACCTTTATAGGACCCCTAGTCAGGGAAGCCCCGCCCCCTAATCAGGGCTCAGCTTCTCTCCCAGCACAAAGCCCCTGCACATACAGATACTGACAATACAAAACCAAACACACACAAATACCTTCTCCTCCAACAGAACTCCCACTCAAACTCCCCTGTTCACAGCTCTGTTTGCTAGCTCCTGTGCCACTGCAGCTGTCTGTTCCGCTGCCTGACTGGCTGCTACCTTTATAGGACCCCTAGTCAGTGAAGCCACGCCCCCTAATCAGGGCTCAGCTTCTCTCCAAGCACAAAGCCCCGCCAAACCCCTACACATACAGATACTACCAATACAAAACCAAACACACACAAATACCATCTCCACCAACAGAACTCCCACTCAAACTCCCCTGTTTACAGCTCTGTTAGCTAGCTCCTGTGCCGCTGCAGCTGTCTGTGCCGCTGCATGACTGGCTGCTACCTTTATAGGACCCCTAGTCAGTGAATCCCCGCCCCCTAATCAGGGCTCAGCTTCTCTCGCAGCACCTCGCCCCTCCAAGCCTCTACACGTACAGATACTACCAATACAAAAACACAAACAAATACCTTCTCCTCCAACAGAACTCCCACTCAAACTCCCCTGTTCACAGCTCTGTTTGCTAGCTCCTGTGCCGCTGCCTGACTGGCTGCTACCTTTATAGGACCCCTAGTCAGTGAAGCCCCGCCCCCTAATCAGGGCTCAGCTTCTCTCGCAGCACCTAGCCCCTAAAAGCCTCTACACATACAGATAATACCAATACAAAAACACACACAAACACGTTCTCCTCCAACAGAACTCCCACTCAAACTCCCCTGTTCACAGCTCTGTTTGCTAGCTCCTGTGCCGCTGCCTGACTGGCTGCTACCTTTATAGGACCCCTAGTCAGGGAAGCCCCGCCCCCTAATCAGGGCTCAGCTTCTCTCGCAGCACCTAGCCCCTCCAAGCCTCTACACATACAGATACTACCAATACAAAAACACAAACAAATACCTTGTCCTCCAACAGAACTCCCACTCAAACTCCCCTGTTCACAGCTCTGTTTGCTAGCTCCTGTGCCGCTGCCTGACTGGCTGCTACCTTTATAGGACCCCTAGTCTTTGAAGCCCCGCCCCCTAATCAGGGCTCAGCTTCTCTCGCAGCACCTAGCCCCTCCAAGCCTCTACACATACATATACTACCAATACAAAAACACACACAAATACGTTCTCCTCCAACAGAACTCCCACTCAAACTCCCCTGTTCACAGCTCTGTTTGCTAGCTCCTGTGCCGCTGCCTGACTGGCTGCTACCTTTATAGGACCCCTAGTCAGTGAAGCCCCGCCCCCTAATCAGGGCTCAGCTTCTCTCCCAGCACAAAGCCCCTCCAAGCCTCTACACATACAGATACTACCAATGCAAAACCAAACACACACAAATACCTTCTCCTCCAACAGAACTCCCACTCAAACTCCCCTGTTTACAGCTCTGTTTGCTAGCTCCTGTGCCGCTGCCTGACTGGCTGCTACCTTTATAGGACCCCTAGTCAGGGAAGCCCCGCCCCCTAATCAGGGCTCAGCTTCTCTCCCAGCACAAAGCCCCTGCACATACAGATACTGACAATACAAAACCAAACACACACAAATACCTTCTCCTCCAACAGAACTCCCACTCAAACTCCCCTGTTTACAGCTCTGTTTGCTAGCTCCTGTGCCGCTGCAGCTGTCTGTGCCAATGCCTGACTGGCTGCTACCTTTATAGGACCCCTAGTCAGTGAAGCCCCGCCCCCTAATCAGGGCTCAGCTTCTCTCGCAGCACCTAGCCCCTCCAAGCCTCTACACATACAGATACTACCAATACAAAAACACACACAAATAGCTTCTCCTCCAGCAGAACTCCCACTCAAACTCCCCTGTTCACAGCTCTGTTTGCTAGCTCCTGTGCCGCTGCCTGACTGGCTGCTACCTTTATAGGACCCCTAGTCAGTGAAGCCCCGCCCCCTAATCAGGGCTCAGCTTCTCTCCCAGCACAAAGCCCCTCCAAGCCTCTACACATACAGATACTACCAATGCAAAACCAAACACACACAAATACCTTCTCCTCCAACAGAACTCCCACTCAAACTCCCCTGTTCACAGCTCTGTTTGCTAGCTCCTGTGCCACTGCAGCTGTCTGTTCCGCTGCCTGACTGGCTGCTACCTTTATAGGACCCCTAGTCAGTTAAGCCCCGCCCCCTAATCAGGGCTCAGCTTCTCTCCAAGCACAAAGCCCCGCCAAACCCCTACACATACAGATACTACCAATACAAAACCAAACACACACAAATACCATCTCCTCCAACAGAACTCCCACTCAAACTCCCCTGTTTACAGCTCTGTTTGCTAGCTCCTGTGCCGCTGCAGCTGTCTGTGCTGCTGCCTGACTGGCTGCTACCTTTATAGGACCCCTAGTCAGTGAAGCCCCGCCCCCTAATCAGGGCTCAGCTTCTCTCGCAGCACCTAACCCCTCCAAGCCTCTACACATACAGATACCACCAATACAAAAACACACACAAATACCTTCTCCTCCAACAGAACTCCCACTCAAACTCCCCTGTTCACAGCTGTGTTTGCTAGCTCCTGTGTCGCTGCCTGACTGGCTGCTACCTTTATAGGACCCCTAGTCAGTGAAGCCCCGCCCCCTAATCAGGGCTCAGCTTCTCTCCCAGCACAAAGCCCCTCCAAGCCTCTACACATACAGATAATACCAATACAAAAACACACACAAATACGTTCTCCTCCAACAGAACTCCCACTCAAACTCCCCTTTTTACATGTCTGTTTGCTACATCCCTTGCCGCTGCCTGACTGGCTGCTACCTTTATAGGACCCCTAGTCAGTGAAGCCCCGCCCCCTAATCAGGGCTCAGCTTCTCTCCCAGCACCTAGCCCCTCCAAGCCTCTACACATACAGATACTACCAATACAAAAACACACACAAATACCTTCTCCTCCAACAGAACTCCCACTCAAACTCCCCTGTTCACAGCTCTGTTTGCTAGCTCCTGTGCCGCTGCAGCTGTCTGAGCCGCTGCCTGACTGGCTGCTACCTTTATAGGACCCCTAGTCAGTCAAGCCCCGCCCCCTAATCAGGGCTCAGCTTCTCTCCCAGCACAAAGCCCCTTCGAGCCTCTACACATACATATACTACCAATACAAAAACACACACAAATACCTTCTCCTCCAACAGAACTCCCACTCAAACTCCCCTGTTCACAGCTCTGTTTGCTAGCTCCTGTGCCGCTGCCTGACTGGCTGCTACCTTTATAGGACCCCTAGTCAGTGAAGCCCCGCCCCCTAATCAGGGCTCAGCTTCTCTCCCAGCACCTAGCCCCTCCAAGCCTCTACACATACATATACTACCAATACAAAAACACACACAAATACCTTCTCCTCCAACAGAACTCCCACTCAAACTCCCCTGTTCACAGCTCTGTTTGCTAGCTCCTGTGCCGCTGCCTGATTGGCTGCTACCTTTATAGGACCCCTAGTCAGTTAAGCCCCGCCCCCTAATCAGGGCTCAGCTTCTCTCCAAGCACAAAGCCCCGCCAAACCCCTGCACATACAGATACTACCAATACAAAACCAAACACACACAAATACCTTCTCCTCCAACAGAACTCCCACTCAAACTCCCCTGTTTACAGCTCTGTTTGCTAGCTCCTGTGCCGCTGCCTGACTGGCTGCTACCTTTATAGGACCCCTAGTCAGTGAAGCCCCGCCCCCTGATCAGGGCTCCGCTTCTCTCCCAGCACAAAGCCCCTCCAAGCCTCTACACATACAGATAATACCAATACAAAAACACACACAAATACGTTCTCCTCCAACAGAACTCCAACTCAAACTCCCCTGTTCACAGCTCTGTTTGCTAGCTCCTGTGCCGCTGCCTGACTGGCTGCTACCTTTTTAGGACCCCTAGTCAGTGAAGCCCCGCCCCCTAATCAGGGCTCAGCTTCTCTCCCAGCACAAAGCCCCTCCAAGCCTCTACACATACAGATACTACCAATACAAAACCAAACACACACAAATAGCTTCTCCTCCAACAGAACTCCCACTCAAACTCCCCTGTTCACAGCTCTGTTTGCTAGCTCCTGTGCCACTGCAGCTGTCTGTTCCGCTGCCTGACTGGCTGCTACCTTTATAGGACCCCTAGTCTTTGAAGCCCCGCCCCCTAATCAGGGCTCAGCTTCTCTCGCAGCACCTAGCCCCTCCAAGCCTCTACACATACAGATATTACCAATACAAAAACACACAAAAATACCTTCTCCTCCAACAGAACTCCCACTCAAACTCCCCTGTTTACAGCTCTGTTTGCTAGCTCCTGTGCCGCTGCCTGACTGGCTGCTACCTTTATAGGACCCCTAGTCAGGGAAGCCCCGCCCCCTAATCAGGGCTCAGCTTCTCTCCCAGCACAAAGCCCCTGCACATACAGATACTGACCATACAAAACCAAACACACACAAATACCTTCTCCTCCAACAGAACTCCCACTCAAACTCCCCTGTTCACAGCTCTGTTTGCTAGCTCCTGTGCCACTGCAGCTGTCTGTTCCGCTGCCTGACTGGCTGCTACCTTTATAGGACCCCTAGTCAGTTAAGCCCCGCCCCCTAATCAGGGCTCAGCTTCTCTCCAAGCACAAAGCCCCGCCAAACCCCTACACATACAGATACTACCAATACAAAACCAAACACACACAAATACCATCTCGTCCAACAGAACTCCCACTCAAACTCCCCTGTTTACAGCTCTGTTTGCTAGCTCCTGTGCCGCTGCAGCTGTCTGTGCTGCTGCCTGACTGGCTGCTACCTTTATAGGACCTCTAGTCAGTGAAGCCCCGCCCCCTAATCAGGGCTCAGCTTCTCTCGCAGCACCTAACCCCTCCAAGCCTCTACACATACAGATACCACCAATACAAAAACACACACAAATACCTTCTCCTCCAACAGAACTCCCACTCAAACTCCCCTGTTCACAGCTGTGTTTGCTAGCTCCTGTGTCGCTGCCTGACTGGCTGCTACCTTTATAGGACCCCTAGTCAGTGAAGCCCCGCCCCCTAATCAGGGCTCAGCTTCTCTCCCAGCACAAAGCCCCTCCAAGCCTCTACACATACAGATAATACCAATACAAAAACACACACAAATACGTTCTCCTCCAACAGAACTCCCACTCAAACTCCCCTTTTTACATGTCTGTTTGCTACCTCCCTTGCCGCTGCCTGACTGGCTGCTACCTTTATAGGACCCCTAGTCAGTGAAGCCCCGCCCCCTAATCAGGGCTCAGCTTCTCCCGCAGCACCTAGCCCCTCCAAGCCTCTACACATACAGATACTACCAATACAAAAACACACACAAATAGCTTCTCCTCCAACAGAACTCCCACTCAAACTCCCCTGTTCACAGCTCTGTTTGCTAGCTCCTGTGCCGCTGCAGCTGTCTGAGCCGCTGCCTGACTGGCTGCTACCTTTATAGGACCCCTAGTCAGTCAAGCCCCGCCCCCTAATCAGGGCTCAGCTTCTCTCCCAGCACAAAGCCCCTTCAAGCCTCTACACATACATATACTACCAATACAAAAACACACACAAATACCTTCTCCTCCAACAGAACTCCCACTCAAACTCCCCTGTTCACAGCTCTGTTTGCTAGCTCCTGTGCCGCTGCCTGACTGGCTGCTACCTTTATAGGACCCCTAGTCAGTGAAGCCCCGCCCCCTAATCAGGGCTCAGCTTCTCTCCCAGCACCTAGCCCCTCCAAGCCTCTACACATACAGATACTACCAATACAAAAACACACACAAATACCTTCTCCTCCAACAGAACTCCCACTCAAACTCCCCTGTTCACAGCTCTGTTTGCTAGCTCCTGTGCCGCTGCAGCTGTCTGAGCCGCTGCCTGACTGGCTGCTACCTTTATAGGACCCCTAGTCAGTCAAGCCCCGCCCCCTAATCAGGGCTCAGCTTCTCTCCCAGCACAAAGCCCCTTCAAGCCTCTACACATACATATACTACCAATACAAAAACACACACAAATACCTTCTCCTCCAACAGAACTCCCACTCAAACTCCCCTGTTCACAGCTCTGTTTGCTAGCTCCTGTGCCGCTGCCTGACTGGCTGCTACCTTTATAGGACCCCTAGTCAGTGAAGCCCCGCCCCCTAATCAGGGCTCAGCTTCTCTCCCAGCACCTAGCCCCTCCAAGCCTCTACACATACATATACTACCAATACAAAAACACACACAAATACCTTCTCCTCCAACAGAACTCCCACTCAAACTCCCCTGTTCACAGCTCTGTTTGCTAGCTCCTGTGCCGCTGCCTGATTGGCTGCTACCTTTATAGGACCCCTAGTCAGTTAAGCCCCGCCCCCTAATCAGGGCTCAGCTTCTCTCCAAGCACAAAGCCCCGCCAAACCCCTGCACATACAGATACTACCAATACAAAACCAA